>NC_135537.1:45562325-48131492 GCF_045843805.1 Urocitellus parryii
TGTACTATGTACAAAACATCAAGATTTGGAAGGGCCCAGGAAGAACAAGAAAACCCTTTCATACCTCCATGAATTATACAGTCTATTGTATAATGTGCTGGATTATGTTTATTCATAAACAAACTGAGCAAACAATATCTGTGATCATGCCCACTGCTGGGAGTAGAGAGACAGATTTTAGATCAAGTCTTTAAGAATAAATGGACAAGAAAACAAATGAATACGGTGCTCGACACTATGGTAGGAGTGATGTGGGGTGGTGGAGGATAAAATAGTATGCATGAAGAATAAATGCACAAGGGGAACCAACAATTCACTTTACAAACTAGAATCAACATAAGTTTCTCCAGCTTTGTAAAGGGGGATTAACAAATAACTGGGCTAAGGGAAATTTCATGATAATGTGCCTTACTAACAGATTCAACTCACCTAGCATGAATGTTGTGGAGAGGAAAAAGTTCTTTGTCAAGTTTTATCAGTCCTTTTAGCAAGTTTCAGTATAATCTGATGCTTCAGTTGCTAGATTACACAATTTAATTTACAGGTACAGAATTGGAAATCATTTTTTTTCCTCCAATACAAGCTTGACAACTAAGTGACTATGCTTCTGACAAGTCACTTAAACTCTGTGCTTATGCCACCTAGATGTTAAAGAGAGTAATATTTATCTTCTCTTCTGTTTTACAAAACTCATGCAGTGATGGATGGGATAAATCCTAATGGAGCAACATATTTAGGTTCCACTGAAGAAAAATAGCATGTTAGAGCAAAATACACTAATGCCATCATTTGGCATTACAGAGGGGGACTGATAATAAATCTCATTGTTTTTAGCTTTCAAAAGATCTTCTGTACATCAAGTTCTCAGGGGCAATGGAGAAGGCAGTTCCAGAGTTATGATGAGGGCAGGCATGCATAATATTCCCTCCAGTCTCAGACTGGGTTTCAATTTTCACCTGAAAAATAAAAGGAATCCGAATTCTTTTAGACATGGTCAGTCCACGTGTGACTGACATATTTCCCCCTGAAAAGTAACTACTGAGCATTTTAACCACAGGGAAGCTCATTAGTTCAGGTAGTTACCGTTCAACTCTGCTTCAAACTGGCAATAAATACACCATTGATAGTGACCTGCAGCAATTCTGTACAAGTTCCTATAAACAAATGTTTTATGATACTGAGTTCCTTTCCATGTTTTGCTATTATGAGATTTCTAAAGAAATGAGGATGTATAACATATATATACACACACACACATCAGATTCATATTTAGATAATCGAATGTAAAATTATAAGCTAAAAAGAAATTATTAACAATCAAATCAGAGGCCCTTGAAAGAAATAAAGAAAACATCAAATTAATTGCAGATTAATACATGCAGAATGATACATAGAAGAGGCAGTATTCACCCTGACCCAGTTACCTGTGTGTGTACAAAAATGCTTTGATTTTTTACAAAAATGATTCAGTGAAATTTCAAATTTAATGTCTTCTAAACTAATTAAAAAGAGCTGTCCATTATTAAGACATAGCCAGCTATTCAGTTAGTTAAAAACAAAATCAACAATGGAGTAAGTAATTAAAAGGCTCTTTGTTTTCAAGTTACCTAAGACCATTACACACACACACACACACACACACACATATATATATATATATATATATATAATGTTATATCTATATCTATCTATATATATATATACATACACACATAAAAAACACATAGAATATTTTAAAAATTTATTTTAAATTATATATATATATATATATATATATATATATATATATAAAATTTACTTAAGTTGGCAGGTAAATATGTATGTATTTACCATGTATAATACCTTGCTGTGAAGTACAAGTACATTGGAGAATGCCTACATCTAGCTAACTGGCATATGCCTTATCTCACATCATTATCATCACATCCACTCTCTTGTTATTTTTCAAGAATATACTATATTGTTCAAAAAACAACATATTATTAACTGTAATCATCATGTTGACCAATAGACAGAGCTGATATTCCTTTTATGAATTTCATAAATGGACAAGAGCCAAAGAAAGCAAAGGGGCTAGAGAAAAAGGAAAAGATTGTTAAGAAATTAATATGAATAAAATCAAAACAAATTAAAATTCTCTCCTCTTTTCCACTCGGTATGCAACTCTGGCCACATATTGAAGTTTTAGAATTTTGGTCATTCCAGGTTCTCTCACTTTCTCAAAAGCTGCCCTACCAAAAGTGCTGTGAGTGAGTATGTCTATAAATCCATGTGCCACCTTCCCCAGGGGAGAAGAGCTTCATCACAGAGGACGTTGAACCGCACAAGAGAAATTCTTGGCACTAGTTGAGGGAGACTAAGGGGAAAGAAATCAGAGCAAGTAGCAAATAGAGTGTAATTCATTGCAAAATGAAGAGCCTTTGCCTTCCCATTGGCCTGGTATATAATAGCATCTGGGTGATTTGAAAAGGGTAAGGAAGCACAGACATCATCTCTTTTCATTTTGATGTGACTGAGACAAACTGGAACACATAAAATATTTTTAAATGCTAAGAAATGCAGAACCATGTACTGTTAATTTATTTTTAGATTTTATTCTTTTTAGCTCACATATAAGATTTTCCCTGTGATAGAATATCAATCTTTAATTTTTATCCATGTAGGACCATTTTTAACTATTTTTCTACTTAATATGTCAAAAGTAGAAAACTTCTTGGTGATTACGGAAATAAGGAAAATTAGTGTTTTATTCAGCAGTATTTGATAATTTCTAGTAACATGTTGAAACTATAATGTAAAAAACTGGAAGCACAAAAGTATTTTTTCCTCTAGTGGAAAATGACAGATTAAATATTTTGTGTTATGAAATCACAAGCGGAAACAACCCTGTCACTTTCTAATTTGTAGCATTGCAGGAAATCTGGTGAGTAAGCAAGTAAACTAAATTAGAAACCTAAAGAACTTTCTACTTCAACCTTTGTGATTTACTAAATATAAGTTTTTTTTTTTTTGGCTTTAGCTTCCTCATCTATAAAATTGCTAAACATCATTGCAGTTAAGAGCAATTAAGATAATCTATGTAAAAGTACTTTGCTTGTTTTTACAATATTGTCAGTACATATTTGTTCTTAAAAATATAACTGAAAGTGACTTAGAAAAGAATTTTGCGACTGGGTGCAGTGGTGCATGTCTGTAATCCCAGAAACTCAAGAGGGCTAAGGCAGGAGGATCTCAAGTTTGAAATCAGCCTCAGCTACTTAGCACCCTAAGCACCTCTTTGAGACCCTGTATTAAAATAAAAAATGAAAAGATTTGGGAATGTTAGCTCCATGGCAGTATCTCCCTGGGTTTAATCCACAGTACCAAAGAAAAGAAATTTTGTTTTTGCTGTGAGATCGTATTAACATTTGATAAATGACAGAGGGAATCAGACCTCTTGGATACTTAAATTTGAAAGAAAAAATTTAGAACATATAGTTTTTTTTCTTCAGAACTGGGTGTTAGAAATTACTTCCAAAAGTCAGTTCTGAGTCGGCCTTGCCTCTTGATTTATTCTAAAGCTCTTGGTGTGTTACCTACATTAGAAGGGATGAACATGAATTTGTCCTGGCAATTCTCAGCACCATTTCTTTGGACAAGAATTGTGCAAGCTTTGCAGCTCTTTTTTAGTCATGTTGGTAGAGTAAGTAGAGTATGTTTGTGTGTAGGAAGAAAAAGTTTATGAAGGATGGGACTCCTGGACTTAAGGGTCCTGAACTTTCTCCTCTGAATCTCACAATGCCAGAGCTTTGTATGATTGCACCAAGGATGGAAAGTCTTCTTGATCTAAAGCTCATCATTCAATATCCTCAGCCCTCCTGTAAGTGATCACAGTAAATGACTCCCTTTCCAAAAATCTTTGAGACTATGTCAATATGTATAATTCATAGACAGGAATGATTTATTGTCCATTTCCCAACCATTACCAATTTATTTTCTCCTATATTCACAGTGTATGTAAAAGTGAATATCTATTTGAATTTCTATCTTATGCTCCAAGAATTTGACATCAATCAAAACGGTGCATTTCTAATCAGATTCTAGGACACTTCTGACATCTGATTAGTCCTCAAAATATCATTGTCATATCCATTTGAACATTTAACATCTTGTCAGAATATTTGAAGACTCCAAAACTTTTATAGTCTATTCTTTTAGCCAAATAATGGTGGCAGGTTTTCCCCTGAGGTATCTTTGATTTCCAGGAAAACACTTTAAAATAAGGAACCACCAGCAGCAATTTCCTTGCTAGGGCTGACATCCTAGAATTGGACATGGACACTGGTCCCTGCAAAGTCTCAGACAGAGGTTTTGGAGATTATGGAGAGGAGGCTGTGCTGTGCTCTATACTCCATGATGAATAGAACAGAAGTTTTTAGACTGTTCTGGAACCTTGTTACTCCACTTTTTAAAGCAGTAGTTGGTCATAAGCTACTCCATTTTGAGTTTAAGTACTGAGATGCAATGACTCCACACGTGCGTGCTTTGTAAACCATATGGCATAAAATGATAATCATACTGATAAAAATGACCACTGTGAACTGTCCAATTAATCAGAAGCACATGGGTGCATGGCTATATCAAACTCCTTTGAAAAACTTGACCCATGAGCTTATCAAATACAGTAGACCATGTATTGATGTGACCCCCAATTCATTGAAGACCCATAAAAAGAGGAGCACCCTGAGACAGCATTACCCTGACCCTGTCACCTGGTCACTCATCTCAAGCCTTGCCAGAAAAATCACTACAGTGACAAACATCTGAACCTCTGTCTAGGGGCTTCAGCAGAGTGCAGTTTCTCTTCCTCATGATGACTTCACTAGCCGTACTATAAGTTGACACTGTGAAACTATCATCTGTCCAGAACTTTGTCTAGAATATGATCCTGTGCTTTGACAGCTTTGTACCCTGAGCAAATTCTTTGGCTGGTGTGTAAATTTATCTGATGACCTACAATGACTCTTTTCATTCATATCTGCTCTCTGCCTTTGCTCTTAGTTTAGCTTTCTGAACCCTTATGGCTATCTTAATCCTTTCTTAGCCCTTTTGTAATTTATTGATGTAATTGGGTGAAGTGTGATGTGCGAATTGAGTGTTACAGATATTAGAAATTAAGATTAAAGTAAAAGAGTCTATGATTGGCTGGCTTATGATGACTTGGTGACCCATAAGTATTCAGTGAACTGCCACTGATAAAAGTGGTATAGACTGTGAATTTATTGTTATTCAATACATTCTGACATTGTGGAAAGACACAAACATGTTTCATCTATGTTAATGACATAGCATGCTCATGACAGAGATCTTCCAAGCATCTGGTCAAGTCTACATGAGGATGAGAGGGAGGGTTGAAAACCATATCCAAGGAGAAAATCAAGAACAGAGCTAATCTAATACAGGTCAGTGCCTGGATAATACTAGTGGAGTTTGTGGATCACAGGCTCTGAAGGAAGGCTCTTTTTCAAGAAAGCAATCTAGAACATAAGGACAGAATTGCTAGTATACAAATGTGGTACTGTCTAGCAGAAATAATATTTAGTCTTATCAAAATTCCCATGGGTTGATACTACTGGGGGGAGGAAATCACTACCTCTCATTAAAATGTAAAATGGGTAGAAAGAAGGCATTTTGTTTAAGAGATTAGACAAAAACCTATGAGTAATAACATTTATATTAATACTGGGTTTTGGAATTGCAAAGAATATCTTTGATTGCATTTGGGAATAGGATAAGGAGTGATTTAAATAGCTTTACATTAAAGAATAGAAGTTTTCTACTTTTATTTTTTGTCTTTTTTTAACTCGAAAATGGTTTACTTAAAACACATAATAAAAGAATTTCAAGCAAGAAAATAAAATAACCAAAAAATGTTTACATATAAGAATTTAAATTCATTGTAGATTGATCTATAGGGTTAAAAACATTTAAAGTTTTCTTTAAGCATACAAGAAAATACATAACAATCAAAAATGTGTACATATCTTGAAAAAGATCTCACAACTATAAAGATTTTGTTTTGTTTTTCTTTTAAGTAGGAAAAAGAAAATAGCCATAAATGCAATACAAAGAAGAACAATTCAACAAATGCAGGAAGTCTTGGAAGAAGGAGTTCATGAAAAATTTTAGAGGCCTTTAGGATTCTTGAAAACAGTTTTCTTTCTTTTTTAACAAGACAGAAAGGGAGATTACAGTCACACATAGATCTCAAGCGGTTGCTCACAGCCAAACTTTAAGTGTATCTCCAAACCCTTCCTTAGGTTCTACTTAGCATTCCAATTGGATTTGCCATAAAGATTAACATTGGCAGTTAAAATATAGAAGTCCTGGTTAAATTTGAAATTCAGATTTTAAAGATCATTTATTTAGTGGGGTGGGGTTGTGGTCCAAAGCACTTGACTTGCATGTCTGAGGCACTGGGTTCAATTCTCAGCACCGCATATGAATAAAAAATAAAGGTCCATTAACAACTACAAATATAAAAACAAATAAAATGCCTTTGAAAATGACTTATTTAGTGTAAATTTATTTAAGCTTAATTTCTGTTTACTCCATCTGTCTGTCATTAGTCTTAATTCACTGCCCTATGCTATTTGGTGGAGTCACTTTTACCCATCGACTTGGTATGAATTCCATTTCTAAATGTCATTTTATATAATAACCAACTTATAGGTATCTTTTGCCTTTGGTCAATGAAATATAGATGGGTTCCTCTTCATAGAATAACTTTGACTGTAAATGTCATTTTGAGCTTCAAGACATGAAACAGGACTTTCTGATTATCATAGTTACTATAAATACCTCTTTAATACATCTTCTCATTTAATAAATGCATCATAGTCCAGGCACCAACCTAGGTATTAAGAATAGGGTTTGTATCTGTTTTAAAGTCATAAATGATTACTTTGTAACTGGTTAAATAAACTGCTGTTTCTTAGGTTATAAAGACCTGTGGTATATGTTTGCTTTGACTAAGTTAATTTCTGAACATTAACATTGTTTCCTATATGTATAAGAGATTTGAGGCTATCATTTGATTTTTGTGAATCCATTCAGACCTGTGATTATTGTTACTGGCACTTTGGATTCTAAATTGTACTTTAAAAGTTAAACTTAGTTAAATGTAAAGCTTAGGAGAGCACTTTGCCAAGTTGGTATTCTCCAAACTAAAATTATCTGTAGCAAAAGTCTTGGATTTGTATAGAAATAACACATTTGGTTCTTATTGTGGCGGGGGGAGACTAGAAAGTAGAAAAATAACACTCATGTTGCATTTGAGGAAAAGATAAGTAAATAACTTTAACATTAACTACAAAAATAGAGTTTTACACAAGAAGTGGCAGTTAATGAAGAAACTTCTACCTGAAGATTAAGGAAAATGTCCTTTCTGAGGAAGGGATTGTGGAGGATGAGCAGGAGATTTTGGAAAAAAAAAATTAACAAAGGAGAGGAGGGGAGATAGGAGGGAAGAGAGAGGGGAAGAATTGGAGAGAAAGAGAAGAGTGAGGGAGAGGAAGGGAAAGGGGTTTCCAAGGACAGCAGAGCAGGATGAGCAAAGAAAATAAAATTTAGAAAAGCTCAATATGGTCCACTATGTGAAAGCTCAATAGATATTAGTAACATAGACTTAATTAGGAAAATCCTGCAAAATTTTACATAAACCAGAGATTTTGATCTTTATTTTGTAAAAGTTGCCAAGTAACTTTAACAATGTCTCTTAAGCAAATGTTTCTACCATCAGATATTCCATGTGGGTCAGAAAGATAAGCCTACTAGTGATGTTAGAAGGCAGTGATTAGAGGGCAAAGGAACCAGGGGAAAGGAGATCTGTAAAGAAGATGCTATTTCATAGTCTGAGGCCAGAGGGATGTAGTATACAAACTAAGTCAGGAAGAATAAGTAGCCTCAAGGAATGTGAGGGATCAAATTGAGTTAATTGAATTAAAACAATTTACCTGTTAGACAAGAAACACTGAGAGGAAGCAAGGTGCCTTAGATAATACCTTTGTTTCTGGGTGTATGATAAAATCATGTAATGAGATTAGAAAAAAGGTGAGTGCTGTGGGCAAAGGATTCTCTGTAAAAGGCTGACTCCTTTACAAAGCAGGGGCTGTAGTGACACAAGGGAAGCACTTGCCTCAGGCACAAAACTTAATTGATTTAAATTCCTTTCTTTTGCTTGGCTTTCATTATGAATAAACAGCACAAAATTACATATAAGAGGTTGTGAGGGGAATGGGATAATAAACAAGGAGGGAAATGAATTACAGTAGATGGGGTAGAGAAAAAAGATGGGAGGGGAGGGGAGGGGGGATAGTAGAGGATAGGAAAGGTAGCAGAATACAACAGTTACTAATATGGCATTATGTAAAAATGTGGATGTGTAACCGATGTGATTCTGCAATCTGTATTTGGGGTAAAAATGGGAGTTCATAACCCACTTGATTCTAATATATGAAATACGATATGTCAAGAGCTTTGTAATGTTTTGAACAAACAATAAAAAAAAACAGCACAATGCTTCTGACTATTTATTTACATTTGCCTATACCTATCAATATTTTTCCTAGGAAGCAATTTTATTAAATTGATCTCTGAATTCAACACAGTAATTATCAAATCCCAACAGAGTTTTCCAGGGAACTTAGAACCTTACTTTAAAATTGATATTGACCAATCCCCTGCACTGCTCAAAATAAATTACATGAATAAATAAAGTAAAATAAGAAAGCATGTGTCCAACAATAGCCAACATATTGTTGATGAGAGTGCAGTAGGATGACATGAAACATTCAACAGTAATGCTTAAAACAACACCATAGTAATTTTAAACTTTGTGATTGAATAAACACATATATCAATGGAGCTAAAAGAGAAGAAAACATGGTTTTTACTGAGTAGCCATTAAAGATTAGTGAAAAAATACTAACAAATAGTGATATTAAAAAATTAGTCTTATTATACCTAATTATCCATATAAAAAACACAATTATAAAAAAAACATTTCAGGTAGGATGAAACTAAAACATTAAACACAAATCTATAAGTCTCCAAGGAACCATTAGATAAGATTAAAACAAGGTAAACCAAAATGGATTGATATAGTATTCAATCAAGAATTCATACAAATCAATAAGAAAATATTGTCCTTGTAGAATATAAGCAAAAGATAAAACAGTTGATTCAGAAAAAGAATCAATATTTGCAAAAATCTCTATTAAAAGGATATATATCTCATTAATGAAAAGATTTAAAAATATACAATAAGGAAAAGGTCATATTTATTAGAATGGAAAAATGAAAATGTTTGATGTAATGAGTGCTGTATGCATACGTGTTAAGCCTTTTTTAACTGCTTGTCAGAGCACAATTTATCACAATCCATTTTGAAACAATTTTGGTATATGTAGTAAAATTTCAAATGTATGGACCCTGTGATCCAGTAATTCCACACCAAGGTATACAATCTGAAGAAACTCACTTGTTAACAGGGAGGTATATATACAAGCAGGCTCATTAAAATATATGGAAAAAAAAGAATACTTGTCCATAAAATAGATGGATAAAGTATAACTTATGAATTGAATCAAAAAAGATCAGTAAAAATGAATGAAATACAGTTGGACAAACCATTAAGGATATATCTCAAAATAATATTCAACTAAATATTTTTATTACCTTTACAAAAGTAAAGGTATACAATTAGAGAGTGATACATAGAGCGAATTTAATGTACAAGCGTGTTTTAGTAGGCTATTCATGAATGTTCATTGTTGAACTATATGTATGTATCTATATATAGATAAAAATTTGAATACTGATTTTTGTACAAATTCAATAATTAATAGCTTAATTGTTGTGTTCATAATGTCTTGAATGAACATCTTGATTCTCACCATGATACTTTTTGTACGTTCTTTCTGATAATCATTATCACTCATTACAGTCACATCTGTTCCTGGCTTCCATTATGAATGCCTTTGTTTGCTTCTCTTTTGAGATATTATGAAATATCCACTAGTTGTATTAATTTCTGATCATAGACAGCTCTTCTTTATTCTGGTATCATTGTCAGTGGCCAACATTTAATCTTCAGGTTATTCATTGCCTCAGCAAATAATTTACATATATATGCATGTATGTATGTTTATTTGGGGGGGGGATTGAACCCAAGGATGCTCTACCACTGAGCTATAGCCCCAACCATTTTTATTTTGAAGTGGGATCTTGCTAAATTCCCTAGGCTGTTCTTGAATTTATGATTCTCCAGCCTCAGCCTCCTGAGTAGCTGGGATTTTAGGTATATACCATGTACCCTGTTTAGTGTGCATTTTGAGATTATAAAGTCATAACATTTCTCTATAAATTATCATATCTGCCTGGCTGATATTTTGTTAGCATCTTCCTATAACCAAGTGAATTTTGCCCAGTTGTTGCTTTTTCTTCATCAAAATGTTTCATTTTTCTGCATGCTTGACACCAATGTGTATTCTAAATCATGAAATTCCTTTTGTTTCTGCCAATCTTATTAAGCCATAGTTTCAACCTATAAAGCAAATTCTAAAAGCTAAAAGATTTTGCTTCATAAATATCATACAGTTTCTTATCATGAGCCTCATAACTTTAATTAAGTTGCCAGTGTTCTTTCTTCAACTGAAGCCAATTTAATGAACAATGCAATGATCCTGAATGTAGTTCAATACGTACAATTTTTTAAACTGATGAAGGTTTCTCCTGGTGCAAAACCTTTTTACCTCTTTCAGCTAGTGGTTAGTATTTCTACTTAATGATCTTATTGGAAAGCAATGTCAACTTAACCTTAGTAGGAAAAAAAAATTAGGAAGGGGGTTTCAAAAATTAAATTGAATAATTTTTGTCCAGTAGAGAGGCCATAGTTAGGTCAGAGTGAGAAAAGTAGGGTTTCTTCCAAATTATCACTTCCTGGTAAAGATGATCCAATCTTGGCTTTTTTCAAGAGAAGTCCCTGTAGAAATCTTGAACCTAGGTTCTGCAACAAATCTCCAGGTTCTATCTACAGAAAATTATTCAAACTTCACCTTGTTCTCCCACAATTCCTTAACTTATAATTTCTAGATTTAATTGTTGATAAATAGAAAAATGCATTTGCTTACTATTTATAAAGATCCTTCTTTAATTTGTAGAATATATAAATAACACAAAATTACAAATGAATAGGAAAAAGAAGCACATATACAAAACCATTCATATACAACCAGCCTATTTTTACCACCCTGAACACTCCCAACAGCAATATAGCAAATAATCCTAAATTGGAGTGATAGAAGGGAATATGTCTAGAAAGAATAGCATTTTCAAAATCGAATAAAAGGATTAGATATTTGAGAATAGTTTTATGTTAATCAATTTAGTCACCACATTAATTCTCAGTATTATTTCATATGTTTGAGAAAAAAAGATAAAACATTTTTGTATCATTATTCAGGAGTATAATTACAATTCATTTGAAAGTAGAGGATTACTTTGTGCTTATATGCATCAAGGTTTGAGGTTGTGCATTTCAGGTTTATTTTATTTTATTTGGCATATACAAAATAAATTATATTTGTTAAGGTAGACAAAGCTTACACAACAGCTGTATCAATCCAGGGTTTAACACTGTAAAACTCAAGAGCATTACCTTGTGGATTTACTTTATATTCCTGAGTTGAATGTTTGTGACTGACTTTGATCAAAACTAAACTAGAGTCATATCCTCCCCTGTCTAATGAGTATTGGGTCGATCTAGAGCAGGAAGTCATTCAATCTAAAGACTTCCTGAATAAATCTTTGTTCAACAAAAAAGCTCATATTATCATTTTCAGTTTTGATGCATGAGCTGCCTAAAACTAGCTATATAATCATATTATTAAATACTATTCTAAGATTAAGATCAAAATATTTTCCTAGAGTTAAGATTTTTAAGAGGAAAAATTATATATATATATATATATATATATATATATATATATATATATATATATAAAAATGATAGGCTTTGAAATTAAACAGCTTTGGGTTGAAGGTTTACTTTATTTATTTATTTATTTATTTATACTAGAGCTTGAACCTAGGGACTTTGACCACTGAGCTACACCCCAGCCCTTTTTTTTTGAGACAGGGTCTAACTTGCTTAGGGCTTCAATAAGTTGTTGAGGCCAACCTCAAACCTGTAATTCTCCTGGCTCAGTCTTCTAAGTCACTGGGATTCCAGGCAAGCATCATCACATTGAGCTTCAAACTTTTTCTATAAATTCCCATTAGTGTGATTTGAGGCAAAATACTTAAATTGTTTTTTCTGCATGTTTCTTAAGCTTCAAAATGAAGAGAATATATTTTCATTAGTATTTTCAAACTTTTCAATGTACAGTATATGGGACTAAGCAGGAGGCAATTTGTGGCTATTTATATGAAACTCAGCAAAATATTGCCTTTATTTTATATAATCATTGTAAAAACACAATAAAAGTATTGGTTAAAAAATAATATTAGGCTGTAAAACACTTTCAAATAGTTTCATAGTGACTTAAACTAAATCTGTGAACATAAGGTTGTTTTGAATATTTTTTAATGTCAGGTCTTATTTTTTATTAAATTTTTCTGATAATCTATTTAAAAAATTTTAGCTGTTATTAACATTGAACTTTGTACAAGTAAGAGAAAAAAAGTAAGCCATTTGAGAACTATCAAAGTTGTACAATTTAATTATATTATAAAAATAGCATAGTCGTTTTTCTGTTATTGATGAATATAATATTAGGTGTATTATTTTCATGTGAATATATTGTGAATATAACTGAACTTTTCATATAAATTATTTCATAGTAAGATGGGACTTTCATTTGCAGACTTTTGTATGCTTCCAAGCAATTGCTCCAGAGCAGATATAGAAAGCACTAAACTAGTAATTCCAGCACCCAAACTAGTAGTTCCAGTTATCTATTGCTGCATAACAAGCCACCCTTAAATGTTGTGATTTACAGCATCAATTTAGTTTCCTCACACATTTCCAGTTTGGGCAGGGCTCAGCAGAGAAGGCTCTTTTTCCCCCCAAGTAGTGCCAGTTAGGCTAGTTTGATTGGGGCTAACAGATTCATTTTTAAGAAAGATCATAATTATGGCTGAGCCCTGGGTTCTGGCTGCTGGCTGGGAGCTCATCCAGGCTCTGTGAGCTAGTGCTTTGATTTGTCTCCATATGAACATCTTTATAAGACTCCTCAAGCATCTTGCAGCATGATCACAGGGTTATAAGAGCTTATATTCCAAGAAACTATCAGTAAAACCTACTAAACTCTTACTAAATGACTAGCAACTAGACATCACAACTTCTTCATGCTACTGATGAAGTAGTCATAGATCTACCCAGATTCTGGAGATAGATTCCACCCTCTTCAGTTGACTACCATATTTAAACATAGAGATTTAGTGATGCACTCATAGTTATGTATGGCTTGAGGCATCTCACCTGCTCATTCCTTAACCCCACTTGGCTGCTGGAACTGTCCACTTTGCATTGCCCTGAAACCCAAACTCTTTCAACAGTGTCATCAGTTCCTTGTGGATAATGGAATCAACAGGAGTGAATTCTGCCTCTAATTGTTGTAGTATTTTTCTAGGTAATAGAGCATTTTTTTTAGCCAAGCCCCTAGTATTAAAGAGTACCAGCAAGTAACTATCTCATTGTCAGTAAATATATTGGAGTGCTATCTGCTTCCAGGAGTATTTCCCATTGACAGAAACAGGTTCCAAAACTAGTGGCAAACCTAGGTCACTTCAAGTTTTCCTGAAAATGAAGATGATCAACTTCTTGTTGTATACCTGCTTTAGTCACTTGAGGTTGTTATAATAGAGTATCATAGACTAAGAAGCTTATAAACAGAAATCTGTTTTTCACAGTTCTGGTCAGTTTCTGCAGAAGGACCTCTTCCCTGGTTGCTGACTGCTGACTTCTTATATTCTTACATGGTGGAAAAAGGGATTGAGAGCTATGGTGTCCCTTTAATAAGAGCATGAATCCTATTCACAGGGGCTTCACCTTCATATCTAATTACATCTAATATCATCACAATGGAAAGTTAATATCTCAACATAAGAATTGTTGGGCAGACAAAATTACTAAGTCCATAACAACAACTATAACCTATTGGGGCATGCCTATTGTGAAACTATTTACTTCAATATAAGGATTAGTTTTGTCATATAAAAGTCTTTAGAAGATATCAGTAGGTATATAAATAATGGCTAAAATATGTGAACTCTAAATTCAGACCATTAAATGCTTCTATGTTTTATACTTAGTTTTTAATCTTAATTCTATTCTTTTAGTGAGATTTTGGATAAAAAGAGAGATAACTAAGTTTAAATAGTCTTACTCAAAGCCAGAAAACCCCCCAAGCTTTACAATAATGTGATCAAGTCCCAAAAGAATTGCACTGAGATCTTGATTGAATTTGTCTCTAATTATATATTTACTTAGGAATATGTGATACAATCTCAAAATTTTACTTTCCTTTAAAATAATATGTGTGTGAGTATGTGTGTATACGTGTGCATGTATGCACGTGCATGAATCTGAACATCCAATTTTTATGTTCTATATTTCATTAATTATTTGAGTATTGTCATATAATATTTTTATTTTTTAATTTAACTCTTAAATATATGTAAATATTTTATTAAACAAATAGTAAAACAAATAATAGACATTAAACAAATTTATTTAATTAAACAATATCTCCATTAAATAAATATTATTGAATATCTACTGGCTTCTTTATTTGTGCTGGTTACATAATGGTAGAAAAATAGTAGAAAGAAATCACACTCATAATATAGCTTTCTTCTAGTAGGGAAGTTCTGTAATCAATCTTAATTTAAAATAAAAACAAAATTTGAATATATTATAGAAATTATGTGTGTGTGTATATATGTATATGTATGTATGTGTGTGTGTGTGTATGTGTATATATTCTGATTAAAGCATCCAGTACTTTAAAAAGCTCAAACAAGTAAAATATATCCTCATTAACTCAAAATCAATTCCAGATTAGTACTTTCCAAATTAATGTAACCTTGATAGTTTCTTTCATGCCTAGGGAATGGAGCTTTCTTCTAAATATTTTGGTAAATAGAGTTAGAGGAGAGGATAAATTCAAATCAACAACTATTTATTAACTAGTGTGCAGTGAATACTATGTTATACAAAACCATACTAATAATGCATTTGTAATCAGACAAAGAATATATACATTGAAAACAGTTATTAAAACCAGTCTGCCAATGCTTAAGATGCAAAGGAGAGGTACAGATGATAGTTCCTATTAATGTTCAGAAAATTATATAAAATTATACAGAAAAATAAACATTAATAACATTATGCCAAGACAATTATAATTTTCATTTAGCAACTGAGTAGGCATTCAGCACACTTTCTTTTTCTTAAAATCATTTTATTAACATCAAAATGTATCATAGCTCATGGAAGCGTTAATAAAGATATTTTGATTGAGTGCATAATAAACCAATATAAAAATAAAACACTTTTGCTAATAGTACATACATATTCTCTAGTTTACTTATTTGATAAATTCCTATTTCAACATATACATTATGAGATGTTTTATTTTACTTTACAATATTTGTTTTGTCAAAATTAAGAAAAGCACAATGTTTTTATTTTAGTACTTAAATCCCTGTAGGGTGTCATATTAGATTTTTTTATTGTGATCTCTAGAACATAGTGTGGAAATATAAGTGGAAAGATTTTGTAAGGACAAACCATACTATATAGTCATCTCCACAAGGCAGGGTAGGAATAGGAAAAGATAATCTGATTTGTTAGTTTAAAAGGTAACTCTAGAATTAAACATGCTCAGGAATGGGACTCAAGCCAACATTTTTCTTACATCTTTCTCATTAGATAGTAAGTTCCCTGAAGGTAAGAAGAAAGTAGAAATAAACTGACTCCATCTGCAGTGCAATATTCATTGAGACAAGAGTAAACCTAATTATTTTTCTCACAAAATTCATGCATCTGTGATCTCTCTTTGTTATTGTTATTACCATTTGTAAGGAAAGGGTTTGGTGGCAGGAAATACCTTTACAATGCTTTGTGCTATCACTTCTCATCATTCCCAACATAAATTCTGTACCTCTTAAATAATAACACTCTCTTCCTTCTCACCATTATCCCCAACCCTTAGTCCCTGGTGAGCACTATTCTGTTTTCTGCTTCTATGAATTTGTTTAGTCTAGGTAGGTGAAACATGGGAAATCATATGAATGACATCAGCAAAGGGGAGGGAAGGAGATTCAAACCTTTGTCTATCTCTCCAAAAAACAATTAGATAATTTTTTTTCATATATGAAAATAGCACTGAGTAAGCTCCAGAGTGTAGTTAAATAGCTACAGCAACACAGTGGAGGGGAAAAAAAATTAAGTGGACTAACTACATAGAAACTCATGGGAAGACCTTCATTTCCCTGCATTATTCCATCCCCTAGGGGGACAACCTGGCACTGAAAGACAGCCCTCTAGCTTTCAAGTTTCCCTTGTGAGGAAAAAGAGAGCAGGGCAAATTGCCAGCTCCCCAGCCTTTGGGGGGACTTTCTGAAGGATCTTGTTTGATGATTCACCCATCTCACCGGACAGATCGGCCTAGCTGAGATGTCTGGATATAATTGGAAACAAAAGAATGAAGGTTATCAGTATCAACTCCACAGAAGTACCACTGGCCCTCAAGGGCCTGTGCAGAAGAGAACCTCACCAGTAAAAGCTGCTTAATAGCCCCAGGAGAGGACATGCTACTGTACCACCCTTGGCCATCCCCCCAACACTTCTTCTCTACAGCATGGTTCTCTGACTACTCTAAATACACCTATGTGTAACACTAGCCCTGGAATCACAACAGGTATGCACACAGTCTGGTTTTGGAACCATATCCTGGCTCCAGATCTTGACTACACAGTCTCTATGCAAACATTTATATCTTCCACACCCGTGTCCTGTCTCAGTGAACAGGCATGCATCCCAGACACTGATGCTGTGGCTGTTCCGTTAGCTTCCATCCGTTATATCCCAGTTTAATTGCCTCTCTGAGCATACCTACACCTTACACATCAGCACCACTGCCACCACATGCGTGCCTGAGTGCTGAATCGAGTAACAAGATGCATCCCCCAGCCGCAACTTGCCTCTATGAATGAAAAGGGGAACAGGAAAATCTACCGTTCTTTGCCACTAAGAATCCTAACAGTCCAAGCCACTTCATGAGAATAGAAGCCCCCACAGTCTTGGCTGCCAAGGACTCCCTAGGTCTACTCTAAAACTGATCTCAGCTGATAGAGGTGCATGAAAAATAAGCCTGCTGTACAATTCAAGAGCCAGAAATGATACAAACCTTCCAGCCAGCATATTCACACCCACACAAAAGTGAAGGTCTTTCCCCACAGAAACTAATTTATAAAAACTGTAAGAGCTGTCTATTTCCTTAGAAGTACAGGCATCAGATCTATACAAAACACAAGTCATTCTACACAGAGGGGTAGCCCAGTGGTAGAACACTTGCCTAGTATATGTGAGGTCCTGGGTTCAATCTTTTCCACTGGGAGAAAAAAGTCAAAGACATGATATTACCATAATAAATAAATACAATCATTTTCCAGTATGAAACTCCAAGATACAGACATCTAGAGATTGTCTGACAAATAATTCAAAATAATTTTAATGAAGCTCAGTGGGCTTCTTGAGATAGAAGACCAAACAGAATCAAAATGGTGTATGAAAAACTTGTAAGTCCAAGGAGAGAGAGAGAAATGTTTAAAAAAGAAAAACCAACATAAATTCTGGAGCTGAAAAAGACATAAATTTTTTGACATGAAAGAAATCAATAGATTGCTGTAACTGCTGACTCAATCAAGCAGAAAAAAGAATCAATGAACTCAAAGACATATCATTTGAAATAATCAGTCAGAGAACAGAAAGAATAAAAAATGAAAATGAGTGAAAAAACTCTTTGTGACTTCTGGGGTACCATCAAGTGAGGCAATAGGCACATTAATGGAATTTATAGAAGGAGCAGACAAACAGAAAGTGACTCAAACTTACTTAAAGAAATAAGGACAGACCTGGGGCAGTGGCATATGACTACAATCCCACTTTTTTGGGTGGGGGAGGCTAAGGCAAGAAAACTGCAAGTTCAAGACCAACCTCAGCAACTTAGACCCTATCTCAAAATAAAAAAGTGAAAAGGACTGGGGATGTAGATCAGTAATATAAAACCTCTGTATTCAATTCCAAGTACCATAAAATTGAAAATAAAAAGAACAGAGAACTTCTGAAATCTGGAGGGAAACTGACATTTTGATCCATGATGCCTATGAGTCCCACATAGCTGAACGTTTTCACTGAGACACATTATAGTCAAAGTGTCTGAAGTCAAAAACAATGAAGGAAATTGGAAATAGTAAGAAAAGGCAAAATCACCACGTGCATGGCAGTCTCTGTAAGAATGTCAGCATATTTCTCAACAGAAACCTTGCAAAGTGGTATAAAGTGAGATAACATATTCAGAGTGCTGAAAGAAAAAAAATCTCCATCCAAGAACAATATACTAAGAAGGAACACTATCCTTTAAGAAAGCAAAGATAAAGTCTTCCCTGAACAAAAAACACTAAGAGAATTTATCACTGCTAGAGATTCATTACAGGAAATGCTAAAGGGAATTCTTCAAAGTGAAACAAAAATCATACTAAACAACAATGAAAAAGCATAGGACAGCATAAATGTCATTGGTGAAAGTATGTGTATTGACACTTACAGACTAAGGTAATACTGGTGTGTAATTTATATTAATCTTAATATAAATGTTAAAATTTATTTATGGATACACAATATAAAAATAAGTAAACTCTTGACTATAAGAACACAAATTTGTAGTAAGTAAAAGCATAGTATTTTTGTATGTAACTGAATATAATATGTTATGAACTTGAAATACAAGTTCTACCTATAAGATATGATGTATAATATCTAAAAAATTTTATGCAAGCTCTGAGGTAACCAGAAAGAAAATATCCTATAACAGATGTGTAAGAGATAAAGATAGGGGCTGGGGTTGTGGCTTAGCAGTAGAGCGCTCACCTAGCATGTGTGAGGCCCTGAGTTCAAACCTCAACACCACATAAAAGTAAATAAACATGTACAATAAAAATAAAAATATTTTTTTAAAAAAGAGAGATAAAGAATCCAAACACTAAAAAATCATATAATAATGAAAACAATAAAAGGGAAAATGAGAATAAACATTTTGCAAAATAGATGTGAAATAATAAGCAAAATGGGAATATCAAGACCTCACTAATCAATAATTATCATAAAAGAAATAATTGAACTCATCAATCAAAAGGCATAGAATGATTAAATCTACAAAAAAGTAGGATTAAGTGATATACTGTCTATAAGTGACTTACTTTAAAGACACACATCATTTTAAAGTAGGAGATAGAAAAAAATAATGCAAAAGATAATCAAAAAGAAGAGTGATTATACTTCCAAAAATAAACAGGGGTGATTATACTTCTATTAGACAAAATACATTTTAAGCCTAAAGCTGTCTCTTCCGATTCAAAGAAGACATTATGTAATGAAAAATGGGTAAATTCAAATATAGCAATTATAAGAAATACACAGATCTGATATTTGAGCATCTAAATTTATAAGGCAAATATTGACAGCTGATGACAGAAATTAACAGGAATATAGTAATGGTATATGTTATGGTTTGAATAAGGTTGAATGTGTCCCTCCAAAGTTCTTGTGTTGGAAGCTTTGTCTCAGGGTGATAATGATGGTGTGAAACCTTTAAGAGCCACTGGGAGGTCCTTAGATTAATTAGGGGTGTGCTCTCAGCAAGAATGGGGGACCCTGTAACTCTGTGACTTCTGTTTTGAGAAGTGATCTGTTCCTCCCACACACAGTCCAGTGATTGTGTTGCCATCCACCATCTGCCATGAGTTTCTTACCAGAATTAGTCCAATGCTACAGTCGGGTCCTCATATCTCCAGAACTATAAGAAAAAGAAACGTTCATAAAAATCATCCTGACCCAGGTACTTCACTATAGTAATGAAAAACAGAATACTACAATCGGAGTTTCAATACCCACTTAAAATAATGGATAAAAAAATTCAGACAGAAACTCAGTAAAAAAAAATGATATTAACAATTTAGAGAACAAATAAGCTTAACAGACATATATGGAATTTTCCACCCAATAGAACATTCTCTAGGATATATCATCTTAGGTCACAAAACAAGTCGCAACAAATTTAAAATGGAAATCATCTCTTGTACCTTTTCTGACCAAAATGAAATAAAACTAGAAACCAATAACATCAAAAAACTCAGAAATTCACAACTATGTGGAAACACATGATTGAACGTCCATTGAATTAAAGAGGAAATCAAAAGGGAATATGAACTGTGTTTGAAGACAAACAGATATGAAAATACAGTGGACTGATATTTAGTGAATGATACAAAAGCAGTAATGAGGGAAACACAGTGATAAATACTTATACTGAAAAAAAAAGGAAAACTTTAAACAATTTAACTGTATACCTCAAGGAGCTACAAAAGTAGCAAACTAGACTCAAAGTTATCAGAAGGAAAGAAATGTTAAATGTTAGAGCATAAACAAATAAAATACAGAATTTTTAAAAATAGAGAAAAACCAGCAATACTAAGATTTGGTGGGCTTTTTGTTTTAAAGAATCAAACCTTATTCAAGTAAATAAAATTGGAAAAGAAAGAGGAGACATTACTGCATGTGTTTTGGAAATAAAAAAAGATCAGAAGGAAATATTATGAAGAATTATATGAATTATATGCAATACATTTGATAACCTAGAAGAAATGGATAAATTACTACAAATGTACAGCCTATCAAAACAGAATAAATAAGAAATGAAAAGTATGAACAGATAAATGAGAAATAAGGAATCTGAAGAAGAAATAAAAAATTTCCCAGCAAAGAAAAGTTTAAGATGGCTTTATAGTTGAGGTCTACCAAAGATCAAATAAGAATTAGTAGCAAAACTTTTAAAATTCTTCTAAGCAAAGAATGGAGAGAAGATTTCCAAATTCATTTTATTAGGTCAAATCATACTGAACCAAATAAAAAATGGGACAAGACAATAAAACTACAGGCCAATGTCTCTAATAAATGGAAACACTTTTCAATGAAATGGTAGAAAACAAAATTTGACAACACATTAAAAGGCTCATACACCATAACCAAATATGATTTATCCTTCAGATGCAAGGATGACTTAAAATATGTAAATCAATGTGACAAAACATTAATAAAATGAAAGAAATTCATGATCATCTCAATAGATGCATAAATATCATTTGACCAAGTTCCAACATCCATTCATGATTAAAACTCTCAGCGAAATAAATGCTTTTTTAAACATTTTTTTTAGTTATAGGTGGACACAATGTCTTTATTTTATTTTTATGTGGTGCTGAGGATTGAACCAGTGCCTCATGCATGCTAGGTGGGCACTCTACCTCTGAGCCACAACCCCAGCCCCCACAATACATGTTTTAGTCAGCTTTTTCACAATTGAGATTGAAAGACCTGACTAGAACAATTGTAGAGGAGGAAGACTTAATTTGGGGGCTCATGGTTTCAGAGGTCTCAATCTATAGACAGCAAGCTCCATCGCTTGAGGCTTGAGGTGAGGCAGAACAACATGGTGGAAGAGAATGGTGGAGGGAAGCAGCTCACAAGATGATCTGGAAGCAGACTCCACCCTCCAGATACAAAATATATACCCCATAGCCACACCCCCAGTGAACTACTTCCTCCAACCCCACCACACCTACCTCCAGTTGCCATTCAGCTAATCCCACCAGGGACTAATTCACTGATTAGGTTAAGGCTATAACACAATAATTTCTCCTCCAAACCTTCTCATATTGTCTCACAAGTGAACTTTTGGGAGACACCTCATATCTAAACCACGACAATACATATATACAAGGAAATTATCTCAACATAATTATTGCTATACATGAAAAGTGCACAACAAATACCATATTCAGCAGGGAAAATATCAAATGTTTTCCTTCTCAGATATGGTACTTTTTACACAAATTAGCTCACCTGTCTCAAACAGGAAGAGCAAATATCAAAAGACCTATAACAAGTAAAGATACTGACTTGGTAATTAAAAACCTTCCAACAACAACAAACAAAAAAGGCTTGAACCAAATGACTTTATAGGTGAGTTAAATCAAACATTTAAAGATATTTCTCCAAGAACACTGTAATATCAAGCCAGTTGTTATATTTTGGAGAGTAGCCTTTCTTCTTAAATTGTCTGTAAATTTACAAATTTAACTCACTTTCATAATTTGAGAAGATATTTTATTTATTTATTTTTGTGGTACTGGGGATTAAAGACAGAGGTACACTACCATTGTGCTACATATACTGCCCTTTTTATTATCATCATCATTATTATTATTATTATCGTTAGTATTAGCATGTGTGTGTGTGGAAGGTGTTCTGAGATAGGATCTCACTAAGTTCAAAGCTGGCCTAGAACTTGCAATCCTTTTGCCTCAGACTTCTGAGTGGCTGGGATTACAGATGTGTGCCACCACACCTTGTTTATAAAGTCACATTTAAATTTTTTTTTAAAATACATTATTTAAAATTCAACTGAAGAGTGTATTAGTATTATTGTTATCATTATTATTAACTACCTTGTCAGAATGTCAAAGATGTATACATTTGAATTGCATATGCTCTATGAAAAATTATCAAAATGAGAGAATGGCAAAGAGGTAAGTCTTAAGGAATGGATATGCAAATCACAAAAGATTAAATTTGATTGAATGAGATTGTTTTGATGATGATTGGAGAAATAGTGAAGTGAAAGTGAGTTTCAGAAAGAGAATGTTGTGTTCTGAGTGATTAATGGGATAAGGTAATTATTTATTATATAAATGTATGGTTTAGGACTTTGACTCATATTTTAAGATTCTATTGGAAGATAAACTTGGATATGTTTCTACTTGGAACTCTTACATAAACCATTCACTTGTATTCAGTTTGTGCTCTACTGAGGCTCTGATGCACTTTTGTCTGCCTTGCTGAAAAAGAGATCTTTTTTTTTTAAGATTTCGTCCCCAGTCCATAGTGTTATTAAGATGCAGGGTCACCATCAAGAGGTGGATCCTAGTTGGAAGTCTTCCAGTAATATAGAGGCATGCCCTTGAATGACATGCTGGGACCCTGGAACCTCCTTTATCTCTCTCTCTCTGCTTCCTAGTAGGCATGGGGTGAGCAGTTTATTTCACCAAGTTCTCTCCACCAACATGTGATATGTTGCAATAGACCCAGAGCAAAGGAGCCAATTCACTGTGGACTGAAGCTACTACAACTGTAAAACAAAATAAAACTTTTTTCTTTATAAGCTGAGTATCCCAGATACTTTATTATAGTGAGGGAAAGCTAACACAGCACTCCTCCAAATCCTTTGATGAATCAAAGTCCTAGGAGTTTTATGACACAGTGAATAAGTGATCTGCTCTTAGCTACAATCACCATTCAAAGAACTTTTATTTATGTTTTTAAGATTCATGGCAGCATGCCCAGTGAAGACTGCAAAAGACAGACTGTGTCATCATCCCAAATGCTGGCTTCTGTAGTCTTCTGGTAGGCATGCCATCAACGTTATCCTATTACTTTTCTCATCTGTGACCAGACAGTGACCTCCTACATTGAAAAGTTTGTTTTTAAAGTCACTACTCATCCCTTACTATTGCCAAGTACCTATCTACAAAGGAAATTCATGGTGTAAGTTAGTCATCAGCTTATATATATATATATATATATTTTTTTTTTTTTGGCCAGTAGGGCGCAGTGCCATACTGACTCAGAGCCAATTCAATAGCCATAGTTTCACAAAACCACTTGACATGTAAACACATTCAACTCTCATGTTTCCAAACTCTAAATTCTAATAAGTAACTTCACATAATTCTGCCCTTTGTGACCTTTAAATAAACACATGGTGCTTTGGTCTGAATTTCCTCCTTTATAAAATAAA
Source organism: Urocitellus parryii (assembly GCF_045843805.1). Lineage (NCBI taxonomy): Eukaryota > Metazoa > Chordata > Mammalia > Rodentia > Sciuridae > Urocitellus > Urocitellus parryii. The sequence continues at coordinate 45,586,508 of NC_135537.1, forward strand.
GCACTTGTACTCATAACATGCTAGACCCCTTTGAGGCCTGTATGTTCCTCTTTCTTGTTCTCATGGTTGCTGAAGAGTTTTATTGTTACTTTGTTAACTGAAGACAAGTCAGTAGTGATCTCAGCAGTTACTGCAATGGAAATGGTTTACCCCTTCCAAATTTCCTCCCGGGCACAAAAGAACAACAAAGCAGAACAAAAATCACAATTTATTCTTCAAATATTTAATACACAAGAGATTATTGGGAAAATTTAAAGATATTAGTGAATGAGTTTTGAGAGAAATTGTGAGTGGAAAGTTCTGTCCCATTAAACATGCAGCAAATATTTGGGCAAGAATTTCACCATATCCATTGAGAAAAATCAGTTTTCTTAGGTACAAATTGTATGGTTAGGACTTCTGCTTTCAGATGTTGATTAAAAACAATGTCTCATTAATATGGCAAGTTCCCAAGGCATAAGACATACTGTTTATGATAATTCCTTGATCTCAAAATAAGTGTCATGTAGTTATTTATGAACAAAATACCATGAAATGTTATTTAGACCCTAACTTAGGGAGAAATAAAAATAATACTTTTATTTAGAAGACTAATGATTCAACTGTGTCATCATACATAGAAAATAAGAATGTTGGAGTGGAAAGCGTTTTTTCTGCCCTCTGAAGTTTAGATCCTGAGGGTCTGCAAATTAAACTGGCAAGAATTAACAGGATGCTATATTGTTTATTTGTATGCATACAGGAGCTTGCAAAAATGTGGACTCTTAAATGGGTAAAGTTTGAGATTTATATACCTAACTTAGGAGTGGGAAGGGAGTTGGAGAAGGGTCTCCCTAGGAAGAAAGAATGGATTTCTTTAGCAAAGACAAGTGGGTTTTCTAGAAGACAAATAGGAGATAAGAAAGTTTTCGAAAGTTTGTTTATTCAGGTGAGAGTGGTCTTTCCATTTTCTTTATGGCTACTGATCTCTCTTAGAGGAGAGATTTATGGTAGGTTTACTCTTGATCTTCTTTCTGGAAGGAAAGTCACCCCTAAGAGGGAATTAATGTCAGTCCTATTTCTCTGAAGTTTCTGCTCTTAGAGTAGGACAACCTCAAGAAGTCATCTTTCTGTATCTATCAAATATTCAATGTCTTTATTTGAAAATAATCTTACCAACACAAGGATTCTTAGTGACTTCCTATATTTCCTTCTTTGTGACATCCTCAGAAATTTTACTATTGAGAAGCTGATTTGGTTGTGTAGAGAGAAGATTTGTGTTAGAAGCTGTGAGGTAAGAGATTTGCAAGCAGAGGGAAAAAATAAATATTAGAACAAGAATGAATGAGCAGAAAAGAGAAAATCTAAGTTCACTGCCCATTGCCCTATTGAAGTCTCTCAGTTCTTGGGAATGGATCAGTCCAGTATACACTGTGCCTTATTTATTTGATGTAGAGTATTAATCTTTTCTTTTTCAAAGCATATATTAGACAGTATTTTTCTTTTGGATTTACATAGAAGCAGAATTTTGTGCCAATAGTTGCACAAGTTTCTTTTTAATGGACAATTGGGGCAGACAGGTTGGGGCAATTTAGAGTATAATGAAGGCTAAACCACAATCTCCTGATTGGAGTGCTTCCAGAGATTGCGTAATCTCCTTTAATCTTTATTCTATTATCTTGGACAGATTTAAAATCATTCTTTCTCAATCATGAGTTCCAAAACTTAGAAAAAATAAAGGGTCCTTGTCACTGAATAAAAATTGGAGCCAGAAATACACGTGGGTTTTCTATGTTGTCTCAAGTACCTGATGTTATCTTTTGTACAAGAGAGTTAAGATTTGTATTTGGATAGCATTTCATGTAGAATGTCTAGCGAGGGAGGGCTTAGGTATGATAGTCCACATGAACATAACCAATTAGGTGGGAACCCTTCATATACTGTGTTGCCACATAAAATAAAAGAGCAGTATTGTTCATGAACAAGGTCGAAGAGGAACTTATGACCCAGTAAGTTGGTTGGTGCTAGGAGCCACAGCAAAAGTATTATGATACATGGCACCTTTGGTTTAGGTGACTGCCAGCTAGCCATTGAGATGATATGATTATGTTAAGATTTACATTCATATGGAAATTGGACTCCTGCTGTTCACCTAGCCTGCTACTGGACTCATGTTATGGGACTCCCGGAGAGTTCCCATTGGTTGGGGAAGGATAGTAGGCGGGAATTCCGGGGGAGGTCCGGCCCCCGGTTCAGGTAGATACACATACGTGTGTGGACCAGCTTGCTAGCCGGGCGCACACGGGGCACTGGCGGCCTTTTTAAAAATAAAGCTTTGTTCTTGCTTGAGTGGCTTGTGATTCTGTGCCCAGCCGGATTGCGGCAGGTTGGTTCTCTTTTGAAATCATGTTGGCATTTGCATTGCTCCATTTTTACATGTGTTTTTGTCAGGCTACAACAGCAAATCAATTTGTGAGACATCTGATTGACAAGGCCTGCAGTCTGATCTTGCAAATTATGCAAACCGGTTTTTATCACCCAACCCAAATTAATACCCAATTCTGGTCTAATTCCCAAGTAATTCATGGCATTAGATATCCTAATCAGATAAATATCTAAGTTATTCCATGGCACACAAACCAAGAGTGACACCCAGTGACCAAGCAAATGTTTGTGCTATCTGGTAACATTCAGAATGTCTACAGAGGGTTTGAAGATGTCTGATCAATGATTCCATTGAAACCATGTGTTTTGATTACAATTTGCCTTGCCATCTTATATAGAAAGGATCCACTGCTGTATCTGTTTTCGATACAAAAGGAAAATTTTTCCATTCAAAAACTTTACCTAAATAATATATAGACTTTGATATTCCATGGAGTCTTCTAATTTCCAAGTCAGCCTACAAATAATAGAAGTGGAATGATTTTTGTCTTTTTGCTAGTAGATATCATACCCTTTTCTACGTCCATTTCTCACCTTGGTCCACTGTTTTCATTAACAGAAATTAAAAAATGGTTCAGGTTATTCTGTGTTATCTGAATGTTAAAATAACCAATAATCATATTGATTAGTGCAAGTCAGCAGTGCTTGGGACACTGGTTCAAGTGAGCTAAAATTGTCAAAAATGTTACCAGGGTTAGTTGAATCAAGACAAAAATCTGAGAGAGAGAGCTCATTGTGGAGAAACAGAAGGAAAACTAAAATGGGTCTAATCTTTAGCCCATCTTTCAATAGAGAAATCGGCTGGAAGTTGTTCAAAGTAAAAAGCGATTTTATTAAAAAATTTTTATATTAATTTTCACTTTTTGAGGGTCAAGAAGGAGAAAAATTTTAAGAGAAAATAGATGAAGACGTATGTCTTGGTGTTATCTATTTTGGGTGTATGTGAATTGTTTCTGAAATTCTCAAATCAAGGTTGCCTGTAAGGATGTCCTTCTAATTGTCTTGGAAGTGAGAATCAGGGTTTGTCTTGGCTTGGGTCATGTTACTCTAGAAGGGATTTTATTTTACTTTTACCTTTATGTAGGTAGTTAACAGTACTCCAAAAGTTTCCTCTTAGTTAGGTGATAATATATGTTTTTTTTTTTTCCTAAAATCTTGCTGAACACTTACCTCTTGGTCAAAAGGGATGACAGGGCTTATTGGTTGATGAAGGCCATAACTTTTTTTTTTTTTAACTTGGTGATGATGTACTCCCAAGATAATAGTTTTTATAGGAAGCTGGTCATATTATTGAAATTTTCACTATATCCATAATGTTCACTCAGAGATGTCAGTAGGTATAGAGAAACTAAAAATTATTTTGAAACTGGTTATTCCATGTGTCACGTTTGGGATATTCCAGATTTTAATAAGGTCCACGGATAATACTTCTGGCCATTTATATCCAGTTTCTTGGCAGGTTTTATTTCTAAAATGGGATGGCAGGGCTTGTTGATTGATGAAGGCCAACCAACATCTAAAATTTTATATCCCAAAAACCTTGAGGACTTGTGTAGGTAGGGATCATGAAATTTCCTGACTATCTCAGAATTTCATTGATATGTGAGTTACTCATGTTATAAAGGGAGGTCTTTTGTCTGATTTGAGCATCTAAAAAATGCTAAAATGTGGAATTACCTGTTACTAGTTTCTTTACAATTGTTGTGACATTAACCTATCTATTTGGATGACTTTCAGTCTATCCACTAACATACAATCACTAAGTAGTGAGAACATCCTAAAGCCAGAGAGCAAATGGTAAACTCCACTGGAAGTGTCCAAAAGGAAGTGTGGGTTTTGGAGGACGCTGGAGGATGGATATTATCTCCAGAAATTCAGTAAAATCTATAGGTAGTACATTGGAAAATAATTCCATCAGAAATATTGTAGTTACCAGGGCAAAACCAGTGGTCATGTAGTTCCTTAATTGTGCCTTGTTTGCATATATTTCCCATTTACTTGAATATAAGTATAAAAAAATGGGGGAACCTACAGTAAGTACAGTTGATCCAGTGTATAATCCTCTGACAAATGTTTGGCAACATTTTACAGACATTTGTCTTTTTTAGACTCCAAGGTATCTGCCTAATGTTACTGATATCAGTTAAAGGTAGAGTTTTTCAGTAAGGTGGAAAAAGGATGAGGGACCCATATTTGGCAGCATTCCCAGATGGATTATTCCCCAGAGACATAGTGTCATTCTCCTTGAAGAGTGCCAAGAATAAACAAAAGTAATCTCAGTAGGAGATGAATAGCCTGTCATGGAATTGCAATTAGATACTGACTGGAAAAAAGAGGTAGTAGCAGAGGTCAGGAATCCATAGGACTTCTATATCATACCATCTACATCATGCCAACGTAACAGACTCCAAAGCATATCTGGAGTCAGTGTAAATAGTGGCACTTTCCCTTCTTTTAAAATGCAGGTTCTGTTAATGTCTGTAAGTTCACAGGTTATACTAATTTCATATGGGATAGAGGATGTTTCAACTCTTCCATGTTCCAATGATTCCAACTCAGGAATAGCCAGTTAATATGTTTTCTTAGAATTCTGTTTACAAGAGTCATCACAAAATGGAAGTCTAGGTTTTCTAAGGAGATGTCTAAGAGATTGCTGGATGGATTCAGATTATTACCGTTGTGGTAAGGCAATCATGTGGAATAGAATGGGACTCTCCATTGTCAGGGAGGATTAATAGATGATTAGTCAGGTTCAGGGTATCACAATGATCCAAGGTGATGGAGGGGTTTGTTAAGAGGCCCTGCTGTTAGGCAATCTGCCACCATAGAGAGAGGTGCTGTGTTTTCTGAATGTATAAAAGAGTTTCCACAACATGGGGAACACAGAGGTGAATGGAGAGCCTAATTTCAATCAAAGGTACTGGCTTATTGATTAGGGTGGCAGCAATAGCACTACACAAAGGCAGGGGGGCATGTCTGATGATATAGGGTCTAATTGACATGAGAAATAGTACATAAAATATGTTGAAAGGCAAAATTTTTTTAGAATACTTGCAATGTCTGTAACAACATAGATGAAAAGATTTGTCAAAATTTGGGGTAAACTGAGACCTGAGAGTATCAATCATGCAAATGTGAGTGTTTCAAAAGAGCCCAGTGTTTCAGATGATAGGATAAGCATTCTGATTCTGTATTTGAAAGCATATAAAGGTTGGGCTAAGGCCATTAACAGAAACAATCAGCTTATTCTAAAAAGAAAAAAAATAATTAAAATTTTAATTGTTTCTTTATTTCTTGGGAAAACAAAGAAAAACTGCACAAAATTAGCATAAGTTATTTGAGTGAGTTTTTGAGTGCTCTAAGATATTTCATGGACTAAATAGGAAACAGTTGTCTGTACTCATTGAAGTTTAAATTTAAAGGTTTTGTGGCCTTGCTGAGTCAGTGTGTTTAGAAGAATTTGTGCATCTGTAAGATCATCCTGTCTAGTTTGGTGGTAAAATAAGAATAGAACCTCTGGTGAGAGTTAGGGAATTTAAGGCAGCTTTGAGAATCAGGAAATATTAAGCTTATGTCATGTACTTGAAGGTATATGGCGTGTGAATCCTCATTACTTTTATTCTCTTAAATGTAAATGCGAAAAGAAGTGAGGCAGGGCTCATTGCCATTAAAAAGAAATCTGAATGAAGATCAATTATTATAAATCAGGCTGCATCCCTAAGGATGGTACTGGGTTAGGGACCATGGAATGACCAAGGATCTCCAAGACTCTAATATATTAAACAAATCCATAGCTGTGATTTCCTCCTGAATCAAATTTCCTTTGCTTTTTTACTGTAAAGACTGGTGGATTCCAGGGTGATGAGGCAATGATAAGAACTCCATGCTATAACAGGGAATGTAATTATAGGTTCAATTTCTCATTTCTCATATTGATCAATGGAGCATTGGGCTACTTGTGGGCTACTTTTTCCAGGTAATGATGTGGGCTCTGTCCTTAGTAATAGTGCAACCCTGGATGTGAGGTACAAAAATTAATTGGAGCATCTTTTTTTTTTAATTTTGTTTTCTTTTTATATTTGTTCTAATTAGTTACACATGATAGCAGGATGCATTTTGAAACCTCATATATGAATGGAGTATAACTTCTCATTCTTCTGGTTGCACCATGATGTAGAATTACACTGATTGTTTAATCATATATGCACATAGGGTAATAATGTCTGATTCATTCTACTATACTTCCTACCCCCGCCTCCCTTCCCCTCTTTTCACTACCCTCTGTCTAAACCAATGTACCTCTTTTTTCCCAAGCCCCCCTCCTCTTATTGTGGATTAGCAGCTACATATCAAAGAAAACATTTGGCATTCAGTTCTTTGAGATTGGCTTATTTTGATTAGTGTGATAATTTCCAGCTCCATCCATTATGGATTATGGCAAATGCCATAATTGTATTCTTTTTTAAGGCTGAGTAAAATTCCATTGTGTATATATGCCACTTTTCCTTATCTATTCATCTGTTAAAGGGCATCTATGTTGGTTTCATAATTCAGCTATAGTGAATTGAGCTGCTATGATTATTGATGTGGCTGCATCACTGTAGTACGCTGATTTTAAGTCCTTTGGGATAGACCAAGGATTGGGATAGCTGGATCAAATGAAAAAGTAGGCCCAAAACTCCAATTTGAATTCCCACCAGCAATGTATGAGTGTACTTCTTCCCCCACATCCTCACCAACATTTATTGTTACTTGTTTTCTTGATAATTGCCATTCTGACAGAAGTGAGATGAGTGTGGTTTTAATTTGCATTTCTCTAGTTGCTAGAGATGTTGAATATTTTTTCACATATTTGTTGACCGATATTTCTTCTTCTGTGAAGAGTCTGTTCAGTTCCTTAGCCTATTTATTGATTGGGCTTTTTTTTTTTTTGGTGTTAAGTTTTTGAGTTTATATATATACTGGAGATTGATGCTCTCTCTGAGATGCAGGTGGTAAAGATTTCTCCCATTCTCTTCACGTCATTGTTTGTTTATTTTGCTGTGAAGAAGCTTTTTAGTTTGATTCCATCCCATTTATGGTTTTTTTGATTTTATTTCTTGTGCTGTAGGAGTCTTAGTAAGGGAATCAGTTCCTGAACGAATATGGTGGAGATTTGGGCCTACTTTTTCTTTTATTAGGCACAGGGTTTCTTCTAGGAGCATCTTTTAATTTTGGATCATCTTCAGAAAAATTGAATCAAAATGAGTCCCCACTAGGGGTAGTAGGAAGGATGAGGTTGGTTCTTAGGGCAAGGAAACAAAGATGCTTTTTTTACTACAGTAGCATTGAATTTTACCTATGTCCTTGTCAAAAAGATTTGCTGATGAGAAGTCAGAGACCAGAAAAGCCTGGTGAGTGTTGAGGGCTTATGGATATTGGAGTACCCTGGGTTATGGGCAGTAAAATAGCTTGCCAGAGACTTCAAACACCTGAATAGAATTCCAGGAAATAAGTAAAGATAAAGTCTTTGAATGCACAGTAGAGTCAGTCTTAAAATCCAGCTTCTGTTCCTCTATCTAAATCTTAAAGGTGGGTTATAGAGTACAACTGAGGGCTGAGTAACCCCATTAGTCAGTGGGTTGTATGGAAAATTGCTCTGCCAAATGAAAAGAATGTACTTCCCAGGGGTGCTAAGTTCTAGAGTAATTGTTATTTAAATTGCCCTTTTTAGTTTTGGGCAGTTCTTTTCTGATATCCAGGCTTTCCAGTATCTACAACTGTCTTGAATGTGTGGGAGAGGCTTGGTAGTTGGTAAAAATGATGAATGAAGTTTAAGATATTTCATATCATATTTATGTTTTTGCAAAGACTTGATTTATGAAGTGAGTACTATTAATTTTGATTCATTCTTTATTTTGAATGTTTTGCAAGCAATGTTCAACAATTGGGTAGCAGCTTCAGTGAAACTAAGGGGCTGGCATAGTCATCTTGTCACATTACTTTGGATCTGTTGCTTTATATCAGGAGGAAGATTTACAAGTAAGTGAAAATCAAAAACTTCTAGCTTGGGGTTTTTGGCTTTAGGGTGATGTATTATGAGAATGGTGGTAGTTGGGCATGGTGGCTCATGCCTGTAATCCCAGCAGCTCAGGAGGCTATGGGAGGAGGATCTTGAATTCAAAGCCAACCTCAGCAAAATCAAGGCACTAAGCAACTCAGTGAGACCCTGTCTCTAAATAAAATGCAAATTAGGAGTGGGGATGTGGCTCAGTAGTAGCCCTTGAGTTCAATTCCCAGCAAACTGCCTCCCCCTAAAAAAAATAAAAATAAAAAAAGAATGGTGGTATTAAGCATTGCAAGAAGTATTCAGGGTGTTCTCTTTCCTTCTGGTTGCAAAATTCTGCTTTGGCCCAGTTGACTGTCAGTCTGTCAGTCTGGAACAGCTCTTCTGAGGTCCTGAATATCAGCCTCCAAATTCTTTCTCTTCCTTAGAAAAACATTAGAGAGATTCTAGCTGTGCTTGGCTAGTGAAGATAAGTTTGTCTAGGGGACTGTTTGGCCTTTGGTACAACTACAGTTTAATCAGAAGTGGGAAGAGCACCTCTAAAAAGCCAGACAAGGTGTCTGTGACAGGGCTGTTTCTATTAGTGGCCTATTGGAATGAGTAGGGATTTAAACTCAGAATTTAATATGAAGCTTGTCTCTGCCTCTTAGCACTTTATATAATATTCTTACTTTTTATTGCCTTCCAACCACATTCAATTTATTCACACACAAAAAAATAAAGATCATAATAGCAAATCCATATTATACCACACAGTTCAAATTAAATAACATATGCTAATCAATGGATCTTTTTACTAACCCCAAACAACTCCAAAATCACCATAGTTTGGAAAAACAAGCATTTTCTTTGTATTACATGATACTGCAAATCAGCTATGACTCCTCTGGCATTGCTGGACTTCAGCTATCTCTTCAATCCTGTCCCAGATTGAAAGAGTAGTCACAGACTGACATGTGCCTTTCTCAAGGCAGAAAAATGAGAGATGGAGTCAACCATACATGATGGCTCAGGGAAGGATAGTTCATTTACACAGAAGCACAGTGATGGTAGGGAACAATTATATGATTGCTAATAAATAATACATTCCACCATAATCTACATTCTGGTTTAGAAATGTTTACTTCTCTTTCCTCCCACAAATTCACACCCCTCCCCACTTATTTTATTTTATTTATATTTTTAGTTGTCGATGGGCCTCAATTTTATTTATTTTTTTTAATGTCGTGCTGAGGATCAAACCCAGTGCCTCACAAATGCTAGGCCAGCTCTCTACCACTCTGCTACAACCCCAGCCCTCATCCCCCTTTTAAAACATCTCAAAACACTTATGGAATCACTGTGTTAAACTCCAAGTCTAGGATCTTGATGAGCAGACTATTGAGACATAGGCCCTGTTAGTATTTGGTTTCCTATTTACTCAACATGAAATAGTAGAACAGTGACATAAAAATCAAAAGCACTCCCATTTGGAAAGAAAAGTAATTATTAGTCCTAAGAAGTTTTGAAGTTCTACTTCTTGATTAAAATGACTGCTTCCCTTGAGGTAAGGAATGATCGTTGATTGCACACACTCCTACCAGTAACTCCACAGTTCGTTATTCTCCATGGAGTCTGCTCTCCTTCTGGGAGGTCTTTCTTTTTTTCTATTAGCCCTTTTGTCACATCTGAAGAGATCTTTGGAAAATATGCCCTCCTCAGTCACAAGCAGCTTTTCCAGCCTGCTGTTAGAAAGTTGGATGTTCAAAGGTTGTTTTAAATCTTAGTCACAATGTCTTTTACAGTGCGGAGCTTTGCACTTCTGCGATTTTTATCTATTTAATTCATGATACCTCCATGTGTTAATAGCCATATCAATAGTTCCGGAGGCATGTTTATCTTTCTGAACTCATGTACATATCTTTGAAGCTTAGGAGGCTTCTGTGAGACACCATTGTCTTTTTATCTTGAACAGTTTTATACGGCTTATTTACTAGACATGAGTTAATCCAATCGCAAATCATTACAAGGAGTTTAGAGATCATGTCCTTAATTGAATCATGTTCTTGCTTGAATCTCTTCCAAAGACAGCCCTATGATTTAAGCTTTGTCCTGAAACTACAATATCACTGCAATATTTTGAGATTTTTTTTTTTAATTGGGGAGGAAACTTTACACACACCAAAAAGACCCATAAGTTTTATATATTTCCTTTTGTGCTTTGAATCCTGCTGGTAAACTAAGCCAATTCTTTTCTGAGCTAGTGTCTTTCATACAGAACTGATGAGAACCAGTCTTATACTAACAGTTTTTAAAGAAAAAAAATTCTATGTCCAAAGCTAAAAAGTTCATTAGATGTATTTTCTATTTTTCCAAGTTATTACAGTTTTATCAGCCTTACAACATTTACCTCAATCCTCAGTCCAAAATCAGAGATGAAATTTTACCTATATATAATATAATATCATCTGATTTCCTATATAAACTTCTACTAACCAACTTGAGCTGGAGAATAGTTACTCAATAATACCATGTGCTTAATGTAATTTTTTTCCTCTCAGTTTAGTTCAGCTGTCTTCAGCTAAGCTCCATTTGTCTTCTCACTTAGGAACCATGTTTTTATAAATAGTCACTATCCAGAACATTCTTATGGTAGAAAATAGGAGCCAGGGTGGTAGATAAAATCAACAGAAATGCATTTATTGTTTCTGCTGGGATATAGCATGCTGTCGTGCTTGTTCATACTCAGTTACCCAAAGTGAATCATGTGGCCAACACCAAATCAAAGAGTGAGAAGTCTGCTCCATCTATAGGAAATCATATTGAGAGAGAGATCAATGATTATGAAAAACCAGGACAATAGTGTGTAGGCTGAAACTTCTAAGAAAGGGCAAAGAGAAAGTATTTAATCAAAGTAGCTATTATTATATTATAGCTGGTAGATTGTATTTTATTTATTAGTACAAATATTCGATGCACACCAAATTCTCATCAATTATCCACTAGCTTCCATCATATTGTGTACAAATTATTAGTAAAATAAGTTGGTATTTAGTAAAATGTGGTTTTATTATAAGTTCCTAAGTACCATTTATTCTGTAAAAGAATTAATCTTTAAAGGTGTGGAGTGTAAGAAATAATGCCTGCACTTTTTAATTTAAAGTGTAGCACTCTGGTGATTGCTGGTAATACTTAGAAGGAATACAATAGAAAGAAAACAGCAATAACTTTAAGGTTTTACATAAGGCATTGGCACCTCCTTCCTGAAATGCATCAGTGGTCCCCAAGTTATATTTGTATTTGAGAGATAAGCCAAATGCCATTACTCTGACCTACAGTGGTTTGTATTTTTAGAAAAGATGAAATAACCAACACTTGCATTTTTACATCTGTGATATGAACCAATAACTCCATGAAATTGGATGAGCACTAACCTTCTGTAAAATATGATTAGTCCCATTTTCTAAGATAAAAATAATAAAATATGAAAATATTTGAAAGAGAAGATTTCCTTCTTTTAAGCTGTGAATTAAATTTCTCTGAGAAAATGTTGAAAACCACACATATTCCCCAGAAGATGAAAAAGTTAGTTGTATTATTTATTATTTTGAACTTTGTAAAGAAGAGTGCTAAAAAATGTTACTATTTTCCCCTAAAAACAATTTTGCTCCCTAGCATTTTATTCCAACTCTTTTCATTTCTATGTGCAAAGAGAGCAGAGAACAGAGGCTGAGCATGCCAGCAGTGATGTCAACTACAGAAGAATAAAGCTCATGGGCTAATTTTGAAGTGTAGCCGGCATACAAATCAATGCATTCTAAGGATGGTTGAAGCCCAAATCAAATCTGATTTTTCCGAAGCAATATGTTCCTTTGCTTGAGGCATCAAATACATTACAGCATTACATTATTTTCCAAGAATATTTTAGGAGAAATACACTTGAACTTCAGGGATGAATGGATGCTCAGAAATTTTATTCTAAATTTTTAATAGTTATCTGACACTATATTTAGAAATTATTTATAATTTAGATTTTTTACTCTCATTAAAATATTAATGAATGTTACTTATTCATATTTTATTTCATAAAATTGCTAAATTATTTTTATGTTGATAAATGACACATATGTGTTTCAAAAATTAATGGAATCTACGTCTACCTATGTAGTTTTACCTTCTCTGTTCAATGGTAGTAGCAGATAACTATAGTAAAACTGAAGGGAGATGTCAAACCCATTGTGATTTTTAGACATTCTTATTTCTACAATTTATATCGCTTCTTGGTTTATGCAGAAAAGTAACTGAAAAAAAATGTAAAGGAATTAGCCTTAGATTCATAATGAATTTTCAAACTACTTAAAATTGAAAATAATAAGATAACAGGTGGTATATATTGTTTTTTATTAAGAGTCAAAGTAAAATTTAGGCAAATTAATAGCTTAATAAATATTTAAAATATTAATTAAATTGATTAAGTGTATCTAGTTTGTTTATGATCATATAATTATATGATTAAGTGATAAGAATACTTCTTGAGGACTCAGCAATATAATTGAAATCCATCAACCCCAACATGTTTACATAATGAGATTCAGGGCTTTCTTTCCTTTACCCTTCCTTTGGTGAAAAGTATTAATCAAGCCTAAGGCCAGTGACTGATCAAAGGCTGAGGATGGATCCTTTGTATGTGGAATCAACAAGATGAAAGCTGTTGTATTCATGGAGTTGGTACTTTCACAATGTTTGCCTCAGTGGAGTGCTTTTTGGTATTGAAATTACTATGTGATCAGTGGCACAATGAGTTTTGCTTCTCAGTTGGATACTTTAGCCTAGAAAAAAAACAAAAAGAGATATCAGAGGAAAAAGAGGCTTTAACTGGCATCTTCTGTATGTTGTTCTATACTTGGGAAATAAAATGTGTTTTCACTTGTTATATTTCTACCTTTTTGCCACTGAAATTGAAGATGTTAAGACATTGTAAAGGAGTCAAAAAAAATTGTCCAACTTCACATAGTTCAAATCAATTTACCAGAAAGGAGCCTATATAGGACTTTAAGGTGGGTGATGAAGAAAGTCTTACATTTTCCCAAATGCTGTTGTTCTTCTAATAACTTCACTTTTTTTTTCCTCCAAGAATGAAAAGTCATCATATTGACTGAATCCAAGAATGCTTTGGTGCCTCAGAGAGAGCAATGGAGCTTTAGGCATAGCATTAACCAAAAACTGAAAAGTTCTTATAAAAAAACTCCCATTTAGGATTTTTCTTCATCATCTTCACTTTGTATGTAGCCTGAAGTTGGAAAGATCTCGTGGAATCTTTGGAAGAAATCCAATCTTTGGGTTGACACTGGTGCTTTCCTCCCTGTCTAGATCCTAGCAATAGAAGGAGGCAAAACAGATTATCTGCATTGAATTTCTCAATATTTGTTTTCCTGTAATTTTGCTTTCTTGATTGCCTCAATTAATTGCTTTAAGTATTCCTGCTACTTTCCTTCTATTTCTTTTGCATTCTACATGCTATTAAGTATATTTAATTTTTTAAAGAATTTTTAATTCACAGCAAAACTGAGGGGAACAGCTTTCCCCACTGCAACTTCCAAAAAACTCCTCACCCACAACATGTACAGCCTCTCCAACTATCAAAATCCTCCACCACAGTGGTACCTTTGTTATAATTGATGAACCTATATTGATATGCCATTTTCACACAAAATCCCGCTTTTATCAAGGTTCACTCTTGATGTTATATAGCCTATGGATTTTGACAAATGTCATGTGTCAAGTAATGTAACTTTACTTAAACATATATGCTGGCATAATAATATTCAAAGTGTGATCTTGAACATAGTCATGACAAAAAAAAAAAAAACATGGGTTATAATGGCAACAACTTGCCATTTAAGAACCTTTTTTTGGAGATTGTTCCCAGAATTAGGGAAAGAGACTGAACTAGACAGAGACCATTAAAGGTAATATACACTTTCTTTTCACAGTGAAAGACTATTGAAGGTCATGTAAACATTTCCTCTCTGACTTTTGCTTGAAATGCTGGCATTATCCAGCCATCGTAGACTAGTCATTATTGTGACTGAGATGCTATGAATGCTATGAATCACAAGTCCTTTGTTGCCTTTGAGTAACTAAGACCTGTAGGAGTAACAGACATAGAGGGAATAAATTCTAGCGTTGGTGACATCTTATATCTTATATTTGCCTCTTACTCTATGTCCTAATCTCCTAAAATAAGCCTATTCATTATACAAAATGCAGCTCATATATCACCCTGTTGAGGAAGCCTTTTCTTATTACTCTACCATGACAGAGTTAATCACTCCTCATTCTCTGCTTTACACATAATTCTATTAGTGTGCTGCATATTAATTTCTTTGTTTACATGAGCATCTCCTATAATAGATTTATTTAGTTGAAAGCAGGAGGTCTCATTAATCTCTGTATTACAGCACAATGTCCTGTATACTCCATGTGCTCAATAATTTATTTGAATTAACTAATAGTGACATTACAACTTGTTTTTTCATTTTCTTTAGTTGACACTTATCTGTTTTTTTCCATATGATTTTTCTATTATATAACAGTGCCATTCACTGTTCAGATGAACATGTGATGTATTTTTTATAAATTGTCTATTATTTATCATAAGCAGTCACTGTTGAGAAATTCATGAAAATTAAAATCTGGGCCAACTCAGTTAACTCAGTCTAATTTGAAGTTACTATGTGATTAATTTCATAATTTAAGCAGTCTCTTATGATGACCCAGGTCTACTTGCATAATTCCACCAATTATTAAATCATATTTTTACTATGTGCTTGTTTTTGAAATAGTATTGAGATGTATGTTTCAGATTAGGGTTTCAAGACTTCTTAGTTTATATTTCCAAACTAGTCTCTGCTGGAGAGAGAGTAATTTAGTCTTCCCCCTGAACTAGTGATCAGTCTAAACTAGTTTTATTAGGTTTTGTGGGGAGAATGAGATAGTACCCAGAACTAGAATCTCTTATTCTAACCATTAATTTTCATCTATTAACTCCTCACTCATTTCAGCTTCATTATTGTAATCTATCAGTCAGCATCATAAAATGAGGTAAAAATATGATTCTCAGTGCTGGGGTATAGCCCAGTGGTAGAGTTCTTGCATATGTGGCCCTGGGTTTGATCCTCAGCACTCACACACACACACACACACACACACACACGCATATAATATATATATGTATATATATATACATATGCATATGAATATATATATATATATATATATATATACTTATAAACAAACATATGGTGAACATGTGTTAAATTTTTTTTCTTTACCAAATGAGGTAAATTACAAGTGGCTAAAGCTTGTGGAAAGAAAAATTCAATGAATAGAAATGTAAATAGCCATTTGGTTAAAGAAATGCTGAGATAAATTTTCTAATAGATAATTTTTCATCATCTCTTCTGGTAATGAAATAATGAACTTTGTGGTTATTTTTTCTACTGAAGACTAACCTACAATTAAACAAATAACTTCATAAACTCAGCATGGCAATAAGTAGAAATTAATGTAATAAAATGGTAGACCCATAGAATTAAATGATCTTTGAGGAGTCATGTTCAGAAGTAAATAAGTATAACATTGAGCAAGCATGGAGTCATCCTTTGATTTTTTTCCAAGTTAATTTCTCTTAATAAGGTGCAAGTCTGAGGATTTAGGGTTCCATTTGTTGGATCATACCTCAATTTATGCATTCTTACTATGCCATAAGTAGGAAACTGAACATGTCCTACTTATGACATAGTAAGATACAAGAGTTATTTCCCCAATCTCATCTGAAGTTTCCCTGCCACTGCTGCCAATACTCTATTGCCTCTTAACCCTTAAAAGTACTTATTTGCAGTATCTCTTCAAAAACCTTTGTAGACTTCCTCTTTGGGATTTTAGGGATCATGACATTAATCTTATTGTTAGTCTCTAATTCCCATTACATCTGTCTGCATCTCTGCCATGCCTCTCCTCCCTATTGTATCAACTTGAGTTGAGTCAGGGTAGGGATAGGAGAGGGGGTGAAGGAGAAAATACAGTTGAGTAATCTATCCATTTTCCTCTATCCTAAGGCCAAGGTGGCCTTAGGATATGGCCACCTTCCCTATGTAAAATCTACAGTAAAGTGTGCCAACTCTGGCTGTTGGTATAACAGTGAAGGAGTCTTAGAAATTATTATGCCTTAATCTTTATTGTTTCCAAAAACTCTGCCTTTAAAGATTTTGGTCCCATCAGATTGAAGAAAAGTCAGCCTTGTGTCCTAAATACCATTACTCATTTCCTTGTTAAATCATCCACTTTTTATAGACCTTTAAGATAATACCATACTTTTTGATGCCTTCATGATGAATATCTAATACATCATTTATTTATTTAGACATAAAAAAAGATGTTATACTATGGACTCTCACTAGACTAATACCTTAGCATTTTCCTCATCACTTCTCCTGCCTTATTAAAATGTGATTTTTCATTTCTTTCTATGTGCTTCTGAGTTTGGCATGCTTATTCTTCTTGCCTCAGATATACTTCCCCAGTTCTTCTGGTTAAATTTTAGCTTTATTTCATGTTTAAGAATAACTTCCAGAATGTCTCTTGTAAAACTCTTTAGTACCTTGTACTTCATAACATCTAGTATATACGATTTTTATGGTTGTCTATGCCTGTGTAATAAAAACCTTAAAAATTAGTGAGTTAAAAGAGCAAATCATTTATGTGTCTCATGAGTGTGCAATTTTGCATGGCGCTCTGTGAAAAAGGTTAGCTCTGCTTTTTGTGGCATTGGTTCTGTTGGATCAATGAGACTTGGAACAGCCAGTTTCATGAGGCTCTTTTATACCCTGAAAGTCAATCCTTGCCCTGGAAATTGGCCTTGCCTAATATTTGCAGGCCTGGCTTCCTCTCCATATGGATCTTACCAAGGAATTTCTTGGGTTTCCTCACATAATTGCAATTTCAACTCAGCTTAAGACTGAAGTTTCAAGAGATATTAAATGGAAGTTGCCTGTCGCTTAATATCTGGGCCCAGAAATTGATAAAATGTATACCTTATTCTGTTGAATCTGAAGTCAGAGCACTCACAAAGATTTAGGAAAAAGAGTCATAGTTTGTACCTCTTTATGGGAGTAAAATCAAAGAATTTGTAGCATTTTTTAAACCACCACAACCATTTTATATGTCAGTTGACTGTTAACACTTAAAAGTACTTTTTTTTAATCTCCCACCAGAATTCACAAGGTTAGAACTTAGCAAAATAGTGTATACACCATCATCTCATTGCCCCAGTATCTGGCACAGAGCCCTCTCTTAGCCTTCCAGCTAATTTTTTATTTTCTCATCCCGCAGTTTCACTCTATTCACTCTTCATGTTGTATCTGAAGACAACCTGCTGATTTCTAAATTTTCTACTATATACTTGATTAGTGTTTTTACTAAGAAATGGAGTACTAGTTTCTCTTTTATTAACCAAAAGCCTGTTTATATTTCAAGATAAACCTAAATTTAACCTATTTATAGCAATGTTTTGGATAGTTTGTTACTTTTATCTATACCTCCCAACTCTTGTATGTTTAAGTGTAATTGCAATTGTAATCAGAGAGAAAGATTGAAAAAAAGAAGCAGACCAATATTTGTGGACAAAAGTGCTAAAATTTGCATGCTATATTATGCTTAAAGAATGATTCTTTGTCATATTGTGTTATTTTATATATGAACAAATTGATAGTAATATGTATCAGTGCAAGGATTCAACTGAGTATCATTGCGTTTACCTGCCATTCTAACTACTCAGAAGGCACAAACAAACAAACAAAAATTCTAAAGCTTTTTTCTACCCATCCCCTCTCCCCAAAAGTACATGTTTAAGCATATCTTCTTCTCAATTAAGTGATCTCAAATAACCTCTTCAAGTTGTTTTATTTCTCCAACTAGATTAGCAGAAGGACAGCAAGAACAGTTTCTTATGTGACTAACTTTCCTCCTCTGTGTCTCTGCCTGCCTCTGCCTCACTACCTATTCATATTAGAAATAGACATAAAAACCCTGTTCTTTTAAAGTGGATTTCAGAAATGTGTCACCCAGCTTGTTGCCCAATGAAGTTATAGAACAATATTTCTAACCCCAATATTTAGAAATAGATCTCTATGTCTCCTTATTTTTTTTCTTTTCCAGAGAAGGTGGAAGGCTGAAATAATGGCAAACTCTTCTCAGTCTTCATTTTTTGTTCTTAAATCTTTCTATTTGATGAATGGCCAAAGTGAGATTTAGAGCATGTTTCTCCTCCATATTCTCTAATTTCATTAGTTAAATATGGTGTTGAAAAATTTTAAGACTCTATAGAAAAGATTAATTTCCTAAAATGAATATACTTTCATTACTAGTAATAATGTAATAAAACAAGTTTTATTGCAATAGCATGGTTAATATAATTGCATACCAAAGGAAATTAATAACTAGTTTATAAAATGAGTTTTGTTTGTATTAACATAAAGAAGATTTAAAATTGTTCTTAGCTTTAAGTACCACTTGTGAAGCTAAGTGATAAAATATTAGTGAAATTATATAGCATATACAATCTTGCTAACTTTCCCTAAGGCTCAAGGTCACCAACAACTAGGTGTTAATTTAAAATAATAAAAAAGACAGTACAATAAAAACAAAAACATAGGGTTCATGTTGAAGAATGTATCTGTGCTTTCCGGAAAATGGAGACTAAGTTAAGGGAACAAGAGATAATTAGGCACATAAAGTAAATATTATCATATATATCAGATACACAAAGTAATGTGCTTTCATAAGTAAAGCTCTTTTTGGATCTAGGTAATTATTGAATTAAGAAAATATCCATGAATGATTAGTGTTGCCTGTTGACTTTTAAAGAATTGATACAACTGAAGATTGATAAGGTATATATGTTAAATAATGAATATGATTCTAGGTAGAATTTTATCAGTATTAGAAAGAAACTAAACCAGATGTAGTGGTACATGCAAGCAATACCAGGAGAGTAGGAGGCTGAAGCAGGAGAATTGCAAGTTCAAAGCCAGCCTCAGCAACTTAGCAAGGGCCTAAGCAACTCAGTGAGTCACTGTCTCTAAATAAAATGTGAAAAAGGGCTGGGGATGTGACTTAGTGGTAAAGCTCCCCTGGTGCAAAAAACAAAATAATAATAATAACTTTCATAGCACTTTTAGCTTCCACTGGGATATAGAAATCTAGAAAAAGCATCACTGTCACTCTCCAATAAAGATAAGCCCAATATGCTACAAAAACACAACTTTTCCTGAACTCTTTATAAAATAAAGATGATGAAATTTTGGCTAAAGAAAGATTTCACATAAATATAATATTTGTCAAGATTTGGATTTAGGAGCAAAAATATTTGTTCAATATTGCTTGTTCTTTTTATACATTTAACATATTCCATGAATAAAATAAAATCTCAAAGTTCCTTTAGACTGGGGACGCGGGGCGTGCAAAACACCAGACACAGGAACAAGAGGTCTGTTTTTGGTCCAAGCTACATTCTGAGTGTGACCCTTGGCATCCTATCTCATTTGTTCCTCCTTCAGTTGATGATTCTTCTCCTCCTTGTCGTCGTCGTCGTCCTCCTCCTCCTCCTCCTCCTCTTCCTCCTTCATCTTCTTTTTTGTTTGTACTTTCCAGATATCCCTGACAGTAGAGTGTATTTTGATGTATTATGCATATATAGGATAAGTATAATCTCATTCTTGAAGTTGTACATGATGTAGAGTTACACTGGTCATGTATTCATGTATAAGGACAGGAAAGATATGTCTGATTCATCAATAGATGACAGCATTTCTCTTTCCTTTCAGGATAATTTCCCATTCTTCTTTTAAGTTTGAAGATACCTATATTAGAATAAATGTTACCCCAGAGTCTAATTTTTATCTTCTGCAGGAAGCCATCCATGAAATACATGAGGATCTTCTCTCCTCCATGTAGCCAGGGAGAGATAGGCCTAGCTTTGGGAACTTTCCATGGCTCCCCCACAGGAGATTTCCCAATGCACATGACTTTTTATTCTGTTCTGCTAGAAAGTTTTCCTCGTAGTAGCTCTGAAGATGGGTGCAATCCACTAGGAACTGAGAAGCCCACCTTTAACCATTTTTGGAGAATAACATTCTATAGAATCTCTTTTATGTCTCCGAATATAAATAAAGCAGGCGAGGGCTCCATCTTGGTCTAGAAGATTGATCCATCTGATCAGCTTGCTGGTCCTGCCCCAGCTTTTGAAACTATTTTCTGTATTCTGTTCTTTTTTTTTTTGCCATTTTATTTCCCTTAGCTTTTATTTCTCAGCCAGCCCATTCCACCAAGGGGAATCCCATTCCCACCACCTGCACAGGTTGTGGGCAGGAATCTTCTTTTTGTTTATGTTTCTTCGACACAGCTCTAATATTCTAATTAATGCTTACCGCCAAGTGGAATATATTTCATTTTGAATATTTACTCAATAAAGGATTTCAGCTTTCCTAGTATGCTTTTGTATTTGTAGCTTATTTAGAAAAAAAATGGATACTTATATGTCTTTGCCCAAGATACCCTGACTACTACTGTAGTTGATGCCTTAGAATACTTTGAAGGTTCTCTTAAACTTTTCTATAATTAGCACAAAGGTCTCAACAACTTAAATATGTCTTGAAGTTTGTAGGCTGTGTGCCTCAACAGGCAAAGTTTGCAATGATATTTTTCTTTTCTTTTCTTCTTTTGGTACAGGGATTGAACCCAGGGGCACTAAACCACTGAGCCACATCCCCAGACCTCCTTTTATTTTCTTAAATTCCAGTGTTGCTTAAAAAAAAATGCATTTCTTAAAAACTTGTGTCTTTTTAAAGGCCTCAAAATACTTGTAGAATTTTGAAGTTTATTCTCTATTAGTCCAATAATATTAACCAAAAAGAAAGAAAGGGAAACAAGTACGGTCTCTAAATGCCATTTTGATGTCTGTAGTTGGCATTTGGAACGCTATCAAACATCGCAATTCCGACAAACAGCATTCTTACAAAATAATCCTATACACCACTGGGCCAATTGCTGCCTTTTTCAAGAATAAATGGGTAGTAACTATAGTTTATTTGGGATGTTTCCTATTAGAAAATAGGACAGAGGCTGAAATTATACCAAAAGGTAAATCCTATGAAAGGTTATGGAAGTGTATGGTTTGTGTGCTCTTTCAGCCAGCCAGCTGCTTCCTGAAGAGAAAAACGTCTACAAAATCATTTTCAGATGCTGAGTCAAATCCCAATTATGCCAACAATGATTATCTAATTTCAGGACTATTTAAAACTCCTAAAATTTTCTCCCTCTCCCCAGTGTTTGACTTTTAACCATTATTTCCTTTGAGAGTTCATATGGAACACGGTGTTGGTTTGTTTCTATGTACAAAACACATTGCAGCAGGCAGGGAAAGGCGTCTGAAATAAGACTCAGAAAGAAAACACAAATGATAAAGAAATAATTGAAAAGTTTGACTATAACAAAATAAAAATAAGAAGGTATAATAAAAAAGCCAGAGTAGAAGAACAGATTTGCTCCACATTTATATGACCTTATTTGACTATTTTAGAATTTCAGTGCAAAGTCTTACCTCCTCCCTCTAACATTTTAAAGGAGCTTTGTCTGGCATTCACTCCACTTTGGAGTCTGTAGTATAAAGGCTGGCCTTACACTCGAAGTTCAGAATGCCTTTTCCTAGCTCATATTAAGGATATCACAGATTCTCAAGCTCATATATATATCTTAGCCCAGGTTTGGCTCTAAAAGTAGGTTTGCTGACCTAAGCTTTCCTCTGTCTAGCTTTTTTTTTTTTTTTTGAAAAAAAAAAACAACAACTATGGGCTTCTAAATGGGAACAGCTTTGAGGCCCACTTAAGTTCCTATATTATAGCATGGAGCCTGGTTCCCCTTGCCACTGCTTTGAAGGGGAGGTGTATGTATGTGTGTGTGCCAGTGTGTGTCTTTGTGTATGTATAGAACAGGCCACTTTTCATTCCAATTACCTCCACAGAATTTGAGTTCCAGGACGAACTTAGACCACAAAGTGCTCAAATTTTAATGGATGAATACTTACCAAGTTGTTGAGTATGATTATGTCAGTTACGTATTAACTTTCTCTTTCTAATGTTCTATCCTTGCTATGTGTTAACATGAGAATATTTTCAAAAAAAGCATGTGTTCAACATCTACATTATCTTAACTAACAGTTAAATGTCATCAGCTCTTTACCCCAAACCACTGTCTCACAAAACAAACAATATGTGAATATTGTTTAGAACATGAAATATTTTAGTAAAAGACTAACCCTTGATTATACTATTCATTTAAACTAATATTGATATAGAAATTTTCCATAGTCTTACCCTCCTTCATTATCTGCATTTTTGAATAAGTGATTGTAGTACTCAGCATGAGTTGGCACTTAAAGTGAGCAAGTCTACCAGATGTTGTGATTTCTACTGTTATTTTAAGTAAATGAGTCTTTGCAATTTCAGTGACAATTGTGTCAATGGGATGAGAGCAGGCCAGAATTCTGTTTGATATGTCTAGCAGGAAGCTCTATAGGAAATTGAACATCAAATAGTTGAATAGTTTTAAAGCTTAAAACACAAAGAAGACTTGAGTATATTGATGTAGCTTTTTTTCTTATTGCATCAATGATTTTCATGGTTTCATACTTGACTTTGTAACATGTGAACATATTTTAGATATGCTTATATTTATCATTATTTAGAATTGATGGCATCTTTTGATAATCCTTTTAATATTGCTAGCATTTTTGAGAGTATTTTTCATTTATAAAAATATAATAATGAACTGCACATGAACAAGGATACAGTCACTATAACATACTCATGAAAACTCAGGGTTCAAATCCTGCCTATATGAATGATAAGGGATGTTCAACCTATGTGTATTTACTATATATGTAATAACATATATGCTAACTACTTATGTACTGCCATATTTATTTTCTTTCATTTTGTCCTCCTTTATTTATATTTTTTGCTATTATAAAAAAGTACCATCAGCATTTTTTAGATATCTCCCTATGTGCAAATCAAACATTGGGGATTCACTTTAAAGTATGTTGTATTATAGAATTTCCAATTTTACATTAGATGTTTCAAAATTGTCTTTAAACATTTCAAATTACATTGCAACTTCAGAAGAATTTAAGAGGCTCTTTATTTTCATCCTCTACAGCAATAGTTATTGTTATGGTTTTATTATTTTTTGCTCATTTGATATTTATTATGCTGGTGATTGAGCTATAATATTTTAATTCCAAATCCACCTTGTGATGCTATAGCCGGGGCTGCTTCTACATTCTGCTCTAGGAGAGGCTAGCCTCTGCTAGTAGGAGGCTCTAAAAGAACACTAAAGGGAGTAAGAAAAGTGATCTTGCTCCTTTCCATGAACATGTTGTTCTGTCGGCATCAAAAACAATAGCAACAAAAACAGCAGCAGTTGGTTCTTATTTCATGTTTATTCCACATTTCCTAAACTATCTCTATCATACTCTCTCAGTAATATTAGCACACCAAGCACACCAAGAGGTCTGTATCAAAGCTCCACAAAGCTTTCCTCTGTATGCATGAAGTACAGCAGCAATGGACTTCCTCTCCAGATGTATTAATCAGCTTTCCATTACTGTAACAAACACCTAAATAGATCAACTTATAAAATAGAAAGGTTTTTGGTATCATTTTGGAGTTTTCAGTCTGTGATTAATTGACCCTGTTCCTTTGAGCCTGCAGTGGCATGTCATAGTATATGCACATGGCAAAGCAAAAACCATTCACTTCATAGCCAGGAACAAAAGAGCAGAAGAGGAAGAAACAAGAATCTCAATATCCTCTTCAAGGGCACACCCCCAGTGAGTGGAAGACCTCTCACTGGACTACACCTGTTAAAGGTTTCACCACCTCTCAATACTACCATAGGCTGGAGACCAGGCCTTTAGCAGATGGACACTAGGAGACATTTGTCCAAACCATAGCTCCAGAGGTCTAAGTTCCCTTCTACAGGGACAGGTTTTAACCTACAGGGACTAAGCACCAACTAGGAGGTTGATCCTTCCTCAGAGATCATTCCTAATTTTTTAAGCTAACTGCTTCAAATATTTTGGCTCTTATACTTCAAAGTGTTTCATTTGTTTCTCAAGCTATGAGGTGGCAACTGTTTCCAGGATCAGTTTCTTACAAGAAAACCTACAGTTCTCTTCTTGTATTAAGTACCCCAGTATCTAGTAAACCAGTCTCCCACCATCAGTGTATTATCCAGGCTTATGACTACAGTCTGATTCACATGATCCACTAAAAAGTGCTCTAATTTTGTTTTTAATTGAATTTCTTTATGACACTCTCTCTTAACCCTTCCCTTGCTTAGGTTTCCTATTAATTTGTTGATCCTCGTATTGATTTGTTGGTTCCTTTGTATTATGTGAAGCCTAGCACTTTTTCCATTATAAAAGCTTCAACTGCTGATTGGGTATGGGTGATTCCAAGCCACTGGGGATGGGTGCATTCTCTGTTTTAATTCTCATGTGGTGATATTATATATTACATTCCTTCATAGTTTTTGTTTCTTATCTCTGAATGTGATTCTTATAATGAGTCATTCCAGTAAGATGGCAGAACCAGAAAATATAAAGATTCTTGCAGTTTGTAACACAGATATTAAATAATATATGATAAAAACTAATGCATAGCTTATTCCCCCCCAAAAAAATCTCTGAGGAACAGAAACAGAAGATGAACAAAGGACAGAGATTAGGCATGTGAGTTGAAGCTGGGTCCTGAGATAGGCTATGATGTTGGTCCATGCTTTTGTATTTCTTTTTTTAAAAACATTACAAAATATACTCATGGTTACTAAAAATACTAAAGAAAAGTCAAATGAATTCCATCAACCAGATAAAAAATGATTAGGATCTTGACACATTTGCTTCATTTCTTCTGTTTTTTCTTTTAAAGCTAGTCCCAGACATGGTGTTCTTCATACCCTTCATTCTTGAATAGTACATCTCCAAAAATAAGGAAAATTCTTGACAGTAACAGTGGAGGGAAAGAAACAGAAAAATATTTCCAAATTCCCAAATGAAATAAATCTGTTACTCTAGAATTTTCATATTAGCAATTATTCAAAAGAGAGACAGGGAGAGAGAGGAAATATTTCAAACACAGATTTAACACTAAACTACTATCAGACTCTCACTAAGAAAGTTCTGGTAAATGATATACTTCAAAAAAAATTACAGCCATTTTCCATTATTGTGCTAGTTGTGTTCTATAAAGTTGCTGTGAACTTTGACTGAACACATACTGTACTATGGCTCCAAAGGAATATGCAGACTTAAGTCCATGAGAGATTCTGCACAATCATTTTATGAATTAAATGCTATTTATATTAATATGTTTGTCAACATCCTTGTACAAGTAACCAGACTCACCCATGTTGAAAAACTACTCTTCCACACAAGTCTTTCCTGTATAATACTTAGCAGAGAACTGTAATTATTTCCTATAACCTCCGGATTTGTAAATCTTAAGTTTAGCATTTTTCATGCCTTATCGTATTTTGAAATGTCAGCCACAGGAGCTACAGGGAATAAGCCTTGGAGGCCAACAGAGAAGAGTTTAACATTTCTTACCACTGGATAAGTGTGACCCCGAGTTAGTCAGGTTTTCAAACTCACAGTGAAATTGTCCCTTGCACTGCTTTCTGTCATCATCTCCTGAGTTCACACATTAAGTTGGATTTCCATCTTTTCCATTGCTACATCACATGATACAGATGTTGATTTAACGTTTTTCAGAGTAGTCTTATGTACAGAGGAGTGAATTTCCTCTTCCCTTTCGTGGACATACAGTATTGTTGATTCATGAACATTGAACTCACAGTTGACAGCTCCATAACTCACACCTGAACTTAGCTTATCTTGCACATGTATTTTCTTCATAAGGTACACTAGAGCATTTTTGTGCCTGGGAATACTGATCAACACATCATCAGTATTGGCTCAAGAGGCCATTTTAAACCAAAATTATCCCAAAATAAAAATAAAATAAAACAGAAAAAATAGTATTAAATAAATCTCAGAAAAGACATTTGTTTAGAGTACAACAGATGAGCCAATAAGTTATTGCCTTTTACAACAATGACTTAAAATATACACACAGGGAAACTCAAATTTTCTAATACTGTCTGTCTATGAATGACCAGGAAAGTGCTGCATTAATTTTTGTGTCATAAACAATTTTAGAAAATAGTCAAATAATGAGAATTAACTTATCAGAAGGCAAAATGGAGATTAAAA
This sequence comes from Urocitellus parryii, assembly GCF_045843805.1. Taxonomy (NCBI): domain Eukaryota; kingdom Metazoa; phylum Chordata; class Mammalia; order Rodentia; family Sciuridae; genus Urocitellus; species Urocitellus parryii. The sequence goes on from NC_135537.1 coordinate 45,613,348, forward strand.
AATAGGTGTAACAAAAATTCAGTTAATAAGTTACCAAAGCTTTGACTCTGGTAAACTATGATAAATATAAATAATTTTATATTACAAGTAATTATACACTAAAAGAGTTATAATTAGCATTATGAATAAAAATAGGATAAAGTATCATGGGGGAGGTAAAAAAATAATACTTGATATATTTGCCAATAGGAAGTCAAATGAAAAGGTGGAAAATTGTCATTATTAAAAGAATGGAGACAAGAGCATTTTACATTCAAACAATATAGGAATAAAAGGGGATTAAAGAAAACACAATAAACCTTTGTTAGAAAAAGAAAGAGAAAAAAAGCAAAGAAAATAAGCATGGTCAAGGAAAACTTAAACAAGTGAAAAAGCAAATGCAAACATAAATAATGGCCAAATATGAACAAACTCATGTGGCAATAAAATAGGCTATAAATATCTACATATATGTTATTTATAAGCATAAGTATACTAAAACTGAAAAATGAGGCACAAAATGTTATCAAATAAATGCTAATTAAAAGAAGGCTAGAATAGTAATGTTGATATAAAACAAAATGGAAGACATGTCAAAATGCATTAAGCATAATAAATTATAAAAATAAAGGCCACCAAGAAGATTAATCACTAACTTGTAGGCAATTAATGAGATCTCAGAATTCATATAACAAAACCAACAAAATTTCAAGGGAAAAGAGCAATCCTTTAACCTACTTTTACTAGCAGTCAACCTAACATGCAGACCAAACAAACAAAAACATGTAAGAAGATAGGATATGAATAACATGATTAAGAGCTATATAAAAGTCTCATACAAAGGCCTCTCTCCATAATAAACTAGTATTCATTCTGCTAAAACTTACATATTTGATCACATTTCAATAACTTCAAAATTGACAGCAAAAGCTTGTAAAGTCATTTAATTTTAAGAATCTTCATTTTAAACCAATCTTAAAACTGTAGAAAATCACCAGTACAATATAAAGAACCTCTATCTCTTTTACCATTTGAGAGTAAATTGCTGATGTGATCACCACTGAATATTTTGGTGTGTATTTCCTATAAAATGTGTATTTTCCCACATAGCCACATTGTAGTCATCAAAGTAATGAGATCTTCATTAATGCACAAGGCATATGACTTGGTTTTGGTCAGTTGTAACAATAATGCCCACTAAGCAAAGAGGTCCAGTTTGGATTTACCCATTGCATTTCGTTATATGTTATCTAATCTCCTTCAATCTGTAACAGTCACTTCATGACTTGGTCATATTTTGGACGAGCTATATTGTACTTTGTCTCTCAGTTTGGTGCATCTGTTGTTTCCTCCTATGAGACCCAGGTTATGCCCTGCTGGCAGGAATATCACAGAAGCAACACTCTCTTTTCAAACTAGCAGATACATGGCTCACAAGTTGAGTATGCCGTGTAATTGATTATGATCACCAAGAACACTTGATCTGTGTGAGGTCTATCAGGCTTCTTTGGGGTGATGTTACTCTTTTTCCCATTTGTAATTAGTAAGCATTTTTATGAAAGTTAACTGAAACTATGTAATATCCCACTCCTATTTAAACTTTCAATTTATTCATATCTTTATATCAGTATGGACTCATCTATCTACTATTATTGTTTATTTAGATGCTCAAGTTCCCTGAGATTTGGGCAGTAGAGGCCCATTCTGCCTAGGTTCTGTGTGCTTTTGACATGTCCCCATCACTCCTCGAACAGTTCCCTTACTTTGTGGTTTAGCTAAGTGCTCCAGGCTCATCTTGTCTTTCCCCTGACCTTCATTAGAATTCTATCTGCAAGAAAATGATTGCTTTTGGTAGAAAATAGCACTCATATACCATGCTCTGGTAGCTAAGTTTCTTACTGCTATTGGGAATTTGCTGCTACACAACATTTTCCATGGACAGAACAAGGGAAAGTGTTCATGTATGTGTGTGTGGGGGGGGTGTGTATATGTGTGTGTGTGTGTGTGTGTGTGTATATATATATATATTTAACTTTTAATATATATATATTGATAGTTATATATATAATTTCTGCATTTTCAGCCCTTGTTTAGTTCATTCCTACTTCATATATATATATATATATATATATATATATATATATTTAAATCTATATTTATAAAGTTATCTATAGTTTCTTATCTATAGCTATTGAAATCTATAAATTTGCAGTGGTATCTCCAATTCTAGTAGAACAGTTTTCTACTTGTCTGTAGATACCTTCTTCAACACAGAGAAAAATGATTCCTATTTTTTTAATATAACTCCTGATGTGTGATCAATCTTCTTACGCATCCAAGCTCTGATTGCAACTGCCTCCCTCTCCCTTTATGTAATTTGTCCTTCCCACCTGTTTTGAGTTCTGTCTCCTTGTGCATTTTGCCTCCCTTTCTGAATGCTCTGCACAAGTTCTGACATCTGTGCCAGGCTGCAGGCAAGAACAGGCATGTTCTGACTTCTTGAGTGTGGATTGTCCACTTCACACACCCTGGTGCATGAAGATCCAACTGAGTCTTTCTTATTTAACTCTGAAACCCTATGTTCACTTGCCTGTGAGGTGGCACCAATGATCTCTGCCTCCTAGTGTTCACAGTCTTATGAAGTCCTACCTACAGTATACTCAGTTAAGTTAGTGCAAATGATTAGTAGCCTCATGCAGAAGTAACAGAAAGTCGCTTAAAATATTCAGCTATAAAAACTGATGTTTTGTTTCTTTTGCTTTGGGGACCTCTCATGGTGGTGGTTCTTTTTCTTTCTCTCTATGGGGTCAGTCACTCTTTGGAAATAAAGCTTCCAGACTGTGAGTAGCTCTATGTAGATACCCACATAGAAGGCTCTGGAGCCTCTGGACAGCAGTCAGTGAGGACCTGAGGCTGCAGTGACCATGAGAGTGAACTGGGAAGTTGACTCTCCAGCTCCTTTCAGACATTCATTTCCTTCTGTTAGAATTTTATCCTTTTGGAATTATTCACTGAAGTGGTAAATTCCTATAACTTTTTTTGTTTATTTATTTTACTTCCTCATATCTTTCCTGATAATTGTTTAGCTAACTATAGAATTCTTCAAAAACACACTTTTCCATTAGCTCTTCAATGATGTAAGTGTTTTTTGGACTCTTAATAGCTGGTTCTGATTCAAACTGCATTTTCAGCTCTTGCTTAGTTCATTCCTACTTCCAGAATGTCTAAGTCATAGATATTTATTTAATAAAATCTCTTTCCAGTTTACTTGACTTAGCTATTTCCTTGTACCCAGAATGTTCCATGGAATGTGGGAAATGATCCTGAGAATAGAAAAATACTCATATACACATGGTCCTCTCCTAGGCCAACTAATTGATAGGGCTTTCACCCAGAACTTCTGTATAAAGAAATTCATCGTGCATTCTGATCCAAGAGTCACCTTACAAGAAAGTAGTTTTCATTAGCTCTGTCCTCAGCTGAAATTTGAGGTAATGTGGGTAATTAGCAGATGCATTTTATAAAACCATTTGTGAATTTTGAAGGATGCATAATTAAATTTAAGATGTTAGCTTGGTAGTAAATGTTATGTTCCATATAACCTATAAGTTCGGTATCACCCAACATTTACGGTACAATGTTACAACATGGAGCAAGCTTAAATTTTATAACTCTATTTAGAAAAGACATTTCCATGTCAGTTAACAATAAATATTATTCATCTTATTTGTAATTATATTATCTGTTATTTTTACTGAGCCATATTTTCCTACTATTCCATAAAACTAACTACAGAAAATATCTACAGAAAAGGAAGGACTTATATCTCTTGTATACCATGAAGAAGGACACCTACACCTTACCTAACATGTACATTAACACCTGCATTGGGGAAATATTTACTTAGCAAGGAAACATATTTGTATGAGTCTTACTTTCCTAAATATTATTTTATTTGAAGACACTTGTTTTGGTGTCAAACACTGCCTAAATTAAAATGTTTATTTCTATCATGACAAACAAATGTTTGTTTTTGGCCCAATCTAAATGCACAAATGTTCTTGCAAATGTTCCATAGGCCAGCTGCTACCAACACTCCTTTATAAACTTTCTTAGCCAGGAATTTTGTCTCCATTGGTTGCTTATTTGAAGATATTTGTAAAATGTTTATCAGGTATTAGGTAAAGTTTTCAAATGTTGATTGCATTTTTTGGTTTCTATTCATAAAATATTTTAATATGGATGATTCTTGTTGATTAGCAACTGAAATATTTTAAAAATAAAATAGAATAAAGCTACCATGGTAAGACCTTAAAAAGGAATAAGAATTAAAACAAATATATTATTTACTTGATGAAGCACAGTAAGACTGGCATTTAAAATCATGACACATCATTGTCTGTGGTGGTTGATAATCTAAATATCTGCATTAGAAAAAAATATGTGCATATATGCACACATATTTATATATGTATATAAATATATATATGTATGTATATGTAGATACACACATATATATGTCATTGAATGAACATAAGAGAAAGAGGTTTGTTGTACTTTTTAAATTATTATTTATTTATTTTGTATTGTGTATTAAATCTAGGGATGCTTTATTGCTGAGCCATATCCCCAGCCTTTTTATAATTTTTTCTTTTGAGACAGGGTCTTCCTAAGTTGCTTAGGGCCTCCCTAAGTTTCTGAGCTGGACTTGAACTTGTGATCTTTCTTTCTCAGCCTCTGGAATTGCTGGGAATACAGGTGTGCACCACCATGCTTGGGAGGCAAAAAGAGATTTAATACAGATAACTAGATATTTAAAATAATGTTGAGATGACTGGCAATATTTCCTGGGTTGCTTCCCAGAATAATACCACACAGCTGTCTTCTAATGAAAATACTATCTCTGCTTCAACTCAGGAACTAGGAAATAAAGAAACTGCCACCCCACTATTAACTACCTTTACCAGGATCCAGGAATCAGAAAGCTCAAGCATAATAAGCTGGGTGGAAATTTCTCAATCTTGACATTAAAAACAAAACTGGAGTCTAGTGCCCACTAAGGTAGTGACTAAACACCGGATCCCCTGTTCTAAGTCACAGAAATACCAATGTGTTCATGAAAATTCCTGTGAGTAGCCACAAGGAAGACACAGGAAGCAGAATTCCTGTCTCATGTTCACTTTTTATATCTCAAAAAGGCATTTTAAATTCAGCAAGAGTTGGGATATACATAGGTCATAGGATACAAACTGTGAAAAGATATAGGAATTTCAGACTTACAGCCTCTAGAAAGAAATAAGCTCTGAAAGAAAGGGATTGGAATTGATTTCAAACTGAAAAGGATGCCAGAGTTCATATAAAAAGGACTACTTTATCACCTCCAAATTTCAGTTTTATAATTGCATTTGACACTAAGTGCAAATCTATCAACTAATGAGGCAAATTTAAATTTTGAATTGCTAAGTGAGGCTACCCAGTACTTTCAGCAAAATATATTCATGAGCCTCCATACCATGTTGATTTAAATGGCCTCTCCTTTAATGAGAACAACTTAAATGGCTGCTTTTCATTATATAACCCCTTGATTTGGATAAATATTTGATTTGGTGTTAATTGTGAAATGTTTCAAAGACATATGCTCAATCAGAAAACATACACAGTTGCAACTACTATTTATTCCTTACATAGTCTCTTGTCAATTAGCGACTCAGACCCTGGGAAACAGATTCAGGATCCCAGCAGGTGGAAGAAGATGCAAGGCACAGTTGGGATAGTACACACTCTTTATTCAGAGGTGGCAGCTTCCCCTTTGCCTCAAGCTTCTGCTCCAGTTTGCACCCAGCCAGTTCCATTTAGCCCCCTGAGCCATTTCCATAGGACTTTTTAAAATGCAGGAAAAGAAGGCACATTGCCAACAGGTTATATAAGTGGGCACATACTCACAGCAAATGTTTATGACCCTGAGTACATACACTGAATCAGTGTGTTTATGATTTTGGCTACATACTAAAATCATTGTCCATCTGAAGTCTCAGCAAGGGAGCCTAACGATAGCCATCTTGGGCCTGCCCTATAGCTCTTTACTGGAATTTTTACATCCTCTTTTGAGTAGCTGGTATGTGACTAGGAAAGACACAGCTATACTGTTTTATCTGGTTATTTGTCTTTATAATAATTGATTGCATATATGTATGTGTATATATATAATGTATACATATTATATTATGTATATATATTATATACACACACACACACAGAGCACATTTGAGTCTACTCACAAGCATGTTAGAAGGTAAAGGAAGAATATATGAGTTGTATTAGAGCAGGTCTTGAGGGCTCAATTAAGTAGCTAAAATTAGTGGCTCATACTCCTGATTCACCTCATTCTTCTACATTCCACTTTTTGTCATCCACTCTTCATAGGAAAACCTTGTGAATCAGTTAAACCAGATTAAATATGTTACTATACAATGAGGGCACTTTAGAAGAATAACTGCTGGTTTGCCACTAGGTAATGTATATATATCTATATCTGTATATATATATCTATATCTCTATATCTATGTATAAATATATATATATATATATCTCCCTTTTTTCTTGTACCTGACTACCTTTAATTTGATCACATAAGTTCTTTAACTCTGTCAAATTATTCACACTATCATTCCACACAGCATTGCACTGATTCATGTATTGATGACAACATGAAGATAGGTTAATAGTAGGCTAGAGTAGACACAAAAATATGCATGCTAAACCTCACAAACCAGGAGTGCTTCTTAATTAAAGTGCTGTGGATGGCAGCTGTCTGAAGCATGTTATGATATTCTCTTCAAAGCAAAAGAGAAGTTTCTATTTCTCATATATCCTCCAACCAAACAGTAGCTAAGGCCTGAGAGGCCTCGTCATGTGCTTGGTATGTTGTTGTGGTCTATTTATATATCAAGAATCTAATAAATCTCTCATTGAGTTTAACCTGGAATCTAAGAATGTATGTGTGGTTCAGCCTACCATGCAAAGAATTCTGTCACCCTACCTTTAGTTTCAGTTTATTCAATGGCACTTGGTGAGTCTGGGGCAGATCAGAATGCTCTATGGAACTGGTTTAAAAACCCATAGAATGATCATAGACCTTCAATTTTGAAACAAAGAATTGTCTTTTTCAGCATACTTCCCTTCTCATGTTAAAAGAATAATTGCTGGTTTGCTATTAGGAAATGATAGAACCTGAAAAAGTTCCAATACTCCATATGACCAAAAGATCTTATCTCTAAATAAAAATTAATCTCTCTCTCTCTCTCTCTCTCTCTCTCTCTCTCTCTCTCTCTCACACACACACACACATACACACACACACACACACACACACACACAAACAAACATTTGCGTGCACTCAGCAGCATGTTAGTAGGTAAGGGAAGGATATGTATTAGTTGAATTAGAGCAAGTCTTAAAGGCTCAATTAAGTTGCTGAAGCTAGTGGCTGATATTCCTGGTGCATCTCATTCTTAATCATCATTAAGCCCTCAAGGATACTAGGAAATAAGAAACCTCCAAACTTCAAATATTTGTCTGTCTATTTTGCTCCTAAGTAAAGTATACAAAGATGTAAATCAAACATGATTCATGATGAGTGACTAATTGTTTGGTCAATAGTTGGTGCTATTGGCCAAATTGGACATAGCAGAAAACCATTACCAAGAAGATATGAGAAAGAGTTATGATTGAATCTCTTAAATCCAGAATGTGACAACACTGTGTCCATGTGAAAAATCACCAAAGGGCTCATATGTGTGCCACTAAAGTCATGTGAACAAGATAGCCCATCCATTCTGTATCATTCATTAGTGAGACAACAGTATTTGCTCAATGTGTTAACAAAAAAAGTGACCTAGTGATATGAGGTGGAAATGATGCATGGGTTCAACAAGTATGGGCATCACCTCATGATACTGATCTAGTAACTATTAACGCAATGTGCCTACCTTCCAAAAACAAATTCCAGTGCAGTCTACCCATATAATATGGTAATTGAAATAGAGTATAGCTAGAAATCTGAATCTAATCAATGGAACTCATCATTTGGTCAATGGGTATTAGCCCCAGATAAATTATCTTACTTATACTTCAATTTGACCATCATTTATACCAATGTGCTGGCAAACAATACATAATTTCACAACATCCAAGGAGAATATGTTGCACAAAATAAACCAGTATTGAATATTAATATATCCTACATACTAAATATAATTTGGGGGGAATATCTGCTTGTTATGTATTTTAGATTTTGCTTAAGACAATTGAAGCTATAAAAATCTGAATATGAAACTGAACTGTGAGTTCTTCCAATTCTTTTTTAAAAAAATGGGCTTTCTCATCATGAACATTATTAATGAGATGTATATAATCTTCATTGAGTGAATACAGTTGATGATGTCTAAGGTCCATGTTCTGGTTTAGGTTTTGTATGTTTTAATTAAACTTGGACAGGAAAACTTCAGATTCCTAATCTATGTAATGGGAATAATAGTGTCACATGAACCTGTTAAACCCAGAATGTGACAACACTGGGTTCCAGTTTTATATAAACTTATCAACATAACTAAAATATCTAAGGTTTTGTCTTTTGCATAGAAGACACTTTCATAAGCATTTCTTTTTTATTCTATAATTCGTATGGATGATTTCTTTGCACTGAATTCATATTGATTTTATTATCATTTTTAACATATATAAATATAAAATCTCATTTATCATATGACCCATATAGCATCAACAAAATATTCTTGAGTAAGGGCAATTGGAGGTGGAGAAAAACGCAGAGACAAAGAAAATACAGAGACATTGTCAAGTAATGCTAGGGCCGGGTGGGATGCTGCACTCTGATGGAGGAAAAGTGATCCAGAACCAGCTTTGCAAGCTTATTATATAGGTCTCATAATCAGGAAGTTGAACTATAGGGGCATTGTAAATTGTGTCAGGCTTGTGTGTTATGAGAAGCTTCTTTGTGCACTAGTAATTTACAAAGCTAGAAACATGTTTTGCAGCTATCCTAATGTTACAGTGGAGGAAACATTCTGCTGCACCCAGGAAACCTATTGTCCTGGGACATCTAATAACTGTTAGCATCAGAGTCAAGATTCAAGGCTCATAATGTCCTTGCCTTTGTTAAGGAATATTTCCCAGGCTTGGCTTTTGCAGATGCCAAAGGATCAGCCAATGACCAGGGGCTCATCCACTCTCCACACTTATTCACAGTTATACTGGAAGGGTTGGCAGACTCCTATCCTTATGCTCTAAATGTACCTCACACCAGTTTTCAGTAACTACCAGCACAACATGCAAACACATCCAGCATAAACTCCAGTTGTTTTTTTTTTTTTACTTTATTTCTTCATATACCCAACTGCTAGCATTAACTCTCCATGCTGCTTTCCCCTCTCTACTGGTTGGCAGCTGCAGGTAATTATTATATATTACCTCAAATTTTATTTCAAATTCCCAATTGCTATGAAAAAGGAAATAAAAAGTGTGCCCAGTTTCCTGGCCATCTGAAACATCACTATCTACATTTAAAATATAATCAAAAGACTCTCATAACTATTTTTCTTGAATATTTTATAGTTCTCATTTTGCATGGGAATAATTTCAGTCAATTAAAATAGAAAGCATTTCTGGCTAGGAATTTCCTATGACTGTCATAAATGAGAAATGGTTTAAAAAATGAATAGATTGTAAGGGTTGACTCTTCTGATGGGAGCTGTCTATTACCTGTCTGACATTTGTGGAAACCTGATTAACTGCCTCGATTCATCTGGGACAACAATGTAAAAGGACTTGAGCTCTTTATCAACTTACTAAATGAATTTAATTTACTCTCTAGGTTATGTCATAATTACACATGACATTTGTGAGTTTGCTACAAATTACTAGCTATGATTCAAAAGTATCTTGAAAGTGGAAATATCCCTGACATGAGTTAAAAGTAGCTTTTATTAGATTCGGATTCTAACTTTTATTTAATATCATTGGAATTAAGTTTTTATTTTCACACTATACTTGCAAAATAGACCAACTCAATGGATTATTTCTCATCTCTGTCCTTGTATTTTAAGTCTTTAAATGATTTGCCTCCCGTTTACAAAAGACAAAACTCTATGTTTTAATAGTTAGGTGTTTATAGATGAGGATTTTAAAAAATGAATTTGACAACTCTTTCAGTGTGGTTATAAATTTATCCTGCAGAACACATAAGCAACAGTCTTCAAAAAGCACAACTGTAGCTATACATGATGGTTAATGCCTAAAATTCTAGGTAATCAGGAGGCTGAAGCAGAAGGAGAATCACAATTTCAAGACCAGCCTCAGCAACTTAATGAGACCCTGTCAAAAAACAAAAAATAAAAAATAAAAAGGGCCATCAGAATATTAAGAACAAGTCAGTTGTATATCAAATAGTACAGATTAAGCAAAGTACCGTATATCTGTTTAATAGAATATTAATGGAGTAAATACTTATATGTTCTTTTTTACCTAGTAATTATATATTAACATAATCAATATTCCTAATATATATCTCTTTATTATATTAACTTCTTAATATTTTATAATTTTATATACTTATAAATGCAATGGCTCTAAAAAGATACATAAGAGACTTATAATTAGATTGCCTCTTTGAAGAACTGATCGAGTTTTCCTTGGAAGAGTAAGGATAGGGATCTTATATAGTGTACTATTTTTTACTTTTATTGTTTATTAATTTAGAGCATGGATGAAGATATATTGTAGGATATTAAAATCTTTAACCAAGCTTTCTCTTGATGCTGCAAATGTAGTGTGTGTGTGTGTGTGTGTGTGTGTGTGTGTGTGTGTGTGTATCTTAGTATTGGCATTATTGGTTCCTTTAAGGTTCTTAGTTTTCTGTAATGGAACAGTCCACTCCAAGAAACATTTACAGAATAATTAAGAAGACTAAGGTAGAGGTATGAATTGTTAACTTTGGTTTGCATCTTTGTCCTTAATAACACTCACTCACACACACACACACACACACACACACACATATATATGGAGTGTGTGTGTGTGTGTATATATATATATACTGGGTATTGAATTCAGGTACTGGGTATTGAATTCAGGGACACTCAACCACTGAGCCAAATTCCCAGCCCTATTTTGTATTTTATTTAGACTCAGGGTCTCACTGAGTTGCTAGTGCCTCGCTGTTACTGAGGCTGTCTTTGAACTCACAATCTTCCTGTCTCAGCCTCCAGAGCCACTGGGATTACAGGCATGCGCCACCATGCCCAACTAAAAATATTTTTATTTTACTCTCCTTAAAACTCACTGATAGAGACCTAATATAAAAAAAAGAAAATGACTGCCAATCATAATCAATAAGTAATATCTGTAAAATAAAATAAAATCTGTGTTAAAATGAATAAGATTATATAGAACTGATACCTTACTTGGCCTCAGGTAGGTTGCAGATTTTCTAAACATACTTACATGGTTCATCTAAGATATCTTGATCTAAGTGCAGTTGTATTCTATGAAGTAAGAAGTATCCTTACATGACCTCAATCTAATATAACAAAAAGTGAGGGGAGGCGGATGAAGGAAGAGATGTTTAATTTGCTTTTTCAGTGCTGAGCAGAGACAGCTGACGAAGAATAGATGACAAATCATTATATCTATGCAGGCTGAATGAGCTCTTCATTAGAGCCACTATAGACTCTTACTGCCTTGATGAGGGCAATTCTGGAAAACAGAAGAAGGGTATGCCCCAGGGATGAGGAGTATGAATTTGTTGGGGTGTTATTAAGGACAAAGATGCAAACCAAAGTTTCCAACTCATACGTCTTCCTTAATCTTCTTAATTCTTCTGTAAATGTTGCTTGGAGTGGACTATTTCATCACCGAAAACTAAGAACCTTAAAGGAACCAGTAAGGCGGATACTATGAAAAAGTATGTTCCAACTGAATGATGAAAGAAAAGTTAACTCACCCCCCAAAAATCTTTAGACATAGCCTTCTCTATACTCACAAAGAAAATTAATGATCACAAGTCAGCTTTCTGGGGAAAAAAAAATATCGTCAAAGACACAGTACAGGATATTAAAGAGGATAAGCAAAATAAAGAGATTAGATATAATCTGACAGGCTTAGAGAAAACAACTAGAATGAAAAAAACAAAATCATCAATAAAGCCAAAATGAAATAATATCATGAAGGTCATGGAGGCAGTCTTTTAAAAGTTCTGCAAAACAAAATTAACTGAAATCTGTAGAGACAATTGAAGGCAGTGAGTCACAGCCAGCAGCTTATGTGGAGCCGAGGACACAGAAGCCATCAACAAGCAGGCACTCTTAAATGGTAACTTTGTTGAATGGACACAAGTTGCATGTGGACTAGCATGACAGAGAGAAAATCCTGGTGGCTATCATTTTAGGGGAACCCAGATGCTTTCCTGGACTTTACCTCCAAGAATTCTAGGAGGTTTATAATATGGAAAACCAAGAGGAGAAAACCCTCCTGTTGTGGTAGAGGAGGGTAAAAGTACATATTTAGAAATAGGCTAGTCTTCATTTATCTGTGGGGGATATATTCCAAGATCCACAGTGGATACCTGAACATAGGTGAAGGACTGAATCTTACATATGGAATGTTTTTTCCGTACAACTTCATATCTATGTTAAAGTTTAATTTATGAATTAGGCAGAGTAAGAGACTAACAACTATAATTAATAATGGTATATGGCACTCATAACAATATACTACCTTGAAAGTCATGTGATCATGGTCTTTCAAAATATCTTGCTGTTCTGTACAGCCCCTTCATAGGATACTGATGTGAAGTGACGCAGTGCCTATGTAATGAGATGGAGTGAGTTGAATGATGTCGGCATTGTGACACAGCGTTAGCTTACTGAGCTAGGAGTTATTTGAATATTAGTGACAGTCAATTTGATAACAAGGACATGTGATAAGTGCTAGGAGCACACTCAGTGTGGATACACTGTACAAAGACAGGTAAGATGAAGCTGAAGAGCAGCAGAGTTTAGGACATTACTCAGAACAGCACACAGCTTAAAACTTATAAATTGTTTGTTCTGGAATTTCCATTTGGTATTTTCAGATAGTTGATCATAGGAAACTAAAATAACACTAAATGAAACCATAGGTCAGGGGAGACTACTGTGCTCCCAAAATGTTCTCCAAAATAAAGGCCCACTGAGTAGTGAGTAAGATTTTAGCAGACCACTATCCAGACTATTGGAGGGAATTTATCTAACTTCAGCTGCCTCAAGCCCATCTGTCTCAGTTAAGGGACAAAAGAAAAATCTGAGAAACAATTGTGAAGCTTATAGTCCAGGGATGCAGGCCCACTGAAGACTGAAATTTAATGATAGGATTGTCGATTTCTTCTACTTACCACAATATCATCAAGACTCCATGTAATAACAGTGGGCTATGGCAAAAAGAGATACAAGGTTCAGCTGTATTTAAAGAAGGAACTTTTAAAATAAATACAAAGACAACATAAGACAAAAAAATGCAGACAGCTATTGTACATTTTGGAGAACACAGGAGGAAAAAGAATGTAGTAGATGTAGAGCAAGCTTGAAACACCACCTAACTCCTAGTCAGGTAAGATAAATCCTCACACTAAATGTCAGCCTGCCATGTCATGCTCGCCTTTCAAAGAGAGCATCCAACACATCCTAAGAGGCAAGGAAAATTAGTCTGAGGAGGAAATGCTTGAAGTATGAGGACTATTTTGCATATGTGGTACAGATTTTGGAATTATCAGTAAAAAGATTCAAAATAAGTATAACTGAATTGCTAGGAACTCTAATGGAAAAAGTTATATGCAAGAACAGATGGGGAATTCAAGAAGAGAAATTGGAATTCTAAGAAAGAATCCAAAACACAAAATGGAAATGAAGGATGCCTTTGATGGCTTACCAGTAGACTGAACACAGCTGAGAAAAGAATCAACGATCTTGAAGTTAGGTCAGTGGAAACTTTCCAAACTGAAATGCAAAGAGAAAAATACCAAAAGAGAACAGAATATTCAAAGAAATGGGGGAAATTTTAAAAATGTATAACATGCATACTTCAGATTATCAGAATGAGAAGAAGAGAGAAAAAAGTAAAAAAAAAATAAAAATAAAAAAGGATATAGTTGAAGTAACGAGGTCTGAGAATTTTCCAAACTAATGAGACATCAACCCAAAGGTCCATGAAACTCAGCACAAAGTATGAAAGTATGATACTACAAAATCTACAACACAGAATACCATATTCAAATTTCAGAAAAACAGAGACAAAGAGAAAAGACTAAAAGAAGCCGGGGAAAAAATAATTACTTTATATAGAGGAGAATAAGGTTGTGAATTGTAGAATATTTGATATCAGAAATCATACAAACAAGAAGATGGAGTACAATGACTAAAATGTTACCAGACCTCACCCCCCCAAAAAAAACTCTAATCTAGAATTCTTTTTCTAGAAAAATTATTCTTTCAAACTGAAGAAATAAGGATTTCCACAATAAATCAAAAAATTGAAAGTTGTCAATAGACATGCCTTAAAAGAAATGTTAAGTTTACTAGGAAAAAAGGAAAAGATATAGGTCCTACAAAAAGAAAGGAAGGGTGAAAAAGGAATAAATGGAAGTAAGACAAAATCCTTCAATTTTTTCTTAATTGGTCTAATGGTAACTGCTTAATAATATACTATAATGAGTGATTATAGCATATGCATAGGTAAATTGAATAGAAACAATGTTTTGAGAAACATAAGGGGAGAATTGGACTATTCTGTAGTACCTATGAAGCACTACAGGGTTAGTTGAAAGTAGATTGTGGTTAGAAGTAAAAATATATTAGAGAATCTAGGACAACAACTGCAACTTATAGAGAATAATAATTTATATTCTCAGAGAAAACTGAATCATTTAAATGTGATTCTAAAGCCAAAGAAGGTATAATAATAATAGCAAAATGAGGGGGTTAAAAAGAAAGAGTAAAACTATGACAGAATATAGTGGGAGAGGCTCTAGGGTCGGGTCTTCCATGTCATCTGAAATCTACTTTCCTTTTAATTTTGCCTGAAAATTATTTGGAAAGGAAAAATCAGTCCAGCTATATGAAGTAGGAGTATTTTCTATAATTTCAAATTCAGTCATAGTACTTGTGGTATGATTTTAGTATATGTTGCTCATTTTTTTTAAAAAATAAGAAAACTGATTTCAAGGAATTAGGAAGAGACATAAAATTATATTCTATATAAGAGGAACACATGGCAACAAACCACTGTATTCACATTGCCACGTAAATTAAGACCATGTCTTCTCTTTTACATTTTTCTAATGCATGCAGTATTATTCATATATGAACACTTCTTAAAATTAAAAATTGATTTCCTAAGAATCAGTTATTTATGAATCAGCATAGCCAACATTTTTGAGGCATTTTAATGCACTAAATCTAGCCATTTTATGCAGTTATAATAATTTTAAAAATTGATTGATGGATAAAATTAATTGTTATTTTGGAAAATTTTGTAAGTTGGTCTCTTTTCAACACCTAAATTTAATTGGTGATTTTTTTTACTTTTTTATTTATATATGACAGCAGAATGCATTGCAATTCTTATTACACATATAGAGCACATTTTTTCATATCTCTGGTTGTATATAAAGTATATTCACATCAATTCATGTTTTCATACATGTACTTTGGATAATAATGACCATCACATTTCACCATCATTTCTAACCCCTGCCTCCTCCCCTCCCCTCCAAACCTCTTCCCTATCTAGAATTCCTCTATTCTTCCCATGCTCCCTCTCCCTATCCCACTATGAATCAGCATCCTTATATCAGAGATAATATTCGGCATTTGGTTTTTTGGGATTGCATTATCTTCTCTAACTCCATCCATTTACCTGGAAATGCCATGATTTTATTCTCCTTTTTTACCGAATAATATTTCATTGTGTATATATGCCACATTTTTATCCATTCATCTATTGAAAGGCATCTAGGTTGGTTCCACAGTTTAGCTATTGTGAATTGTGCTGCTATAAAGATTGATGTGGCTGTGTCCCTATAGTATGCTATTTTTAAATCTTTTGGATATAGACCAAGGAGAGGGACACCTGGGTCAAATGGTGGTTCCATTCCCAATTTTCCAAGAAATCTCCTTACTGCTTTCCATATTGGCTGCACCAATTTGCAGTCCCTCCAGCAGTGTATAAGTACCTGTTTCCCCGCATCCTCGCCAACACTTATTGTTGTTGTGTGCGTAACAGCTGCCATTCTGACTGGAGTGAGATGAAATCTTAGAGTGGTTTTGATTTGCATTTCTCTAATTGCTAGCGGTGATGTTTTTCATATATTTATTGATTGATTGTATATCATAATCTGAGAAGTGTCTCTTCAGGTCCTTGGCCCAGTTATTGATTAGGGTTTTTTTATTTTTTATTTTATTTTATTTTTAATTTTTTTTTTGCTGTTTAACTATTTGATGTTTTTATATACCCTAGAGGCTCTATCTGATATGTGAGAGGTGAAGGTTTGCTCCCAAGAAGTAGGCTCTCTATTCACCTCAAAGATTGTTTCTTTTGCTGAGAAGAAACTTTTTAGTTTGAATCTATCCAATTTATTGATTCTTGATTTTAATTCTTGTGCCAAAGAAATCTTATTAAGGAAACTAGGGCCTAATCCCACATGATGGAGATTAGGGCTTACTTTTTTCTTCTATTATATTCAGGGTCTCTGGTTTTATTCCTAAGATCTTGATTCATTTTAAGTTGAGTTTTGTGAATGGGTGAGAAATAGGGGTTTAATTTCATTTTGTTGTATATGGATTTCCAGTTTTCCCAGCCCCATTTGTTGAAGAGGCTATCTTTTCTCCAATGCATGTTTTTGGCACCTTTGTCTAATATAAGATAATTGTAACTTTGTGGGTTAGTTCTCTATTCTGTACCATTGGTCTATCAGTCTTTTTTGGTACTAATGCCATGCTGTTTTTATTACTATTGCTCTGTAGTATAGTTTAAGGTCTGATATAGTGATACCACCTGCTTCACTCTTTCTGCTAAGTATTGCTTTGGCTATTCTGGGTCTCTTATTTTTCCAGAAGAATTTCATGACTGCTTTTTCTATTTCTATGAGGAAAGTCATTGGAATTTTGATTGGAATTACATTGACCCTGTCTAGTGCTTTTGGTAGTATGGTCATTTTGATACTATTAGTTCTGCCTATCCAAGAGCAAGGTATATCTTTCCATCTTCTAAGGTCTTCTTTAATTTCTTTTTTTAGTGTGCTGTAGTTTTCAGAGTAGAGGTCTTTCACCTATTTTGTTAAATAATAAAATACTTGGGGATAAAACTGTTTTTGAGGCTATTGTAAATGGGTTGGTTTTTCAAGCTTCTCTTTCAGCAGATTTTTCACTGATATACAGAACTGCCCTTGATTTATGGGTGTTGATTTTATATCCAACTACTTTGCTGAATTCATTTATTAGTTCTAGGAGATTTCTTGTGGAATATTTTGGGTCTTCTAGGTATAGAATAATTTCATCAGAAAATACTGATAATTTGAGTTCTTCTTTTCTATCCATATCCCTTTAATTTCTTTCATCTATCTAATTGCTCTGGACAGTGTTTCAAGAACTATGTTAAATAAAAGTGGTAAAAGAGGGCATCCCTGTCTTGTTCCAGATTTAGAGGGAATAACTTCAATTTTTCTGTATTTAGAATGATGTTGGCCTGAGGCTTAGCATAAATAGCCTTTATGATGTTGAGATATATTCCTGTTATCCCTATTTTTTCTAGTGTTTTGAACATAAAGGGGTGCAGTGTTTTGTTAAATGCTTTTTATGTCTCTATTGAAATGATCATATGATTCTTATATTTAAGGTTATTGATGTGTTGAATTACATTTATTGATTTCCATATGTTGAACCAAACTTGCATCCCTGGAATGAATCCCACTTGATCATGGTGCATGATCTTTTTGATATGTTTTTATAATTGATTTGCCAGAATTTTATTGAGAATTTTTGCATCTATGTTCATTAGAATTATTTATCTGAAGTTTATTTTTTTTGATGTGTCTTTGGCTGGTTTTGGAATCAGGGTGATACTGGCCTCATACAATGAGTTTGGAAGTGCTCCGTCTTTTTCTATTTTTTTCTGAAATAAATTGAAGAGTATTGGTATTAGTTCTTCTTTAAAGGTCTTGTAGAATTCGGCTGTGTATCCATCGGTCCTGGGCTTTTCTTGGTTGGTAGACTTTTGATGGTGTCTTCTATTTTGTCACTTGAAATTGATCTGTTTAAATTGTATACTCATTCTGATTCAACTTGGGCAAATTATATGACTCGAGAAATTTGTCAATGTTTTCAATATTTTCTATTTTATTGGAGTACAAGTTTTCAAAATAATTTCTAAGTATCTTCTGAATTTCTGTAGTGTCCATTTTGATATTTCCTTTTTTATCATGTATGTTAGTGATTTGAGTTTTCTCTCTCTTTCTCTTTGTTAGCATGACTAAGGATCTGTCAATTCTATTTATTTTTTCAAAGAAATCGACTTTTTATTCTGTCAATTTTTCAGTTGTTTCTTTTGTTTCAATTTCATTCATTTTAGCTCTGATTTTAATTATTTCCTGTCTTCTACTACTTTTGGTGTTGATTTATTCTTCTTTATCTAGGGCTTTGAAGTGTAATGTTAAGTCATTTATTTGTTGACTTTTTCTACTTTTAAGGAATGAACTCCATGCAATGAAATTTCCTCTTAGAACTGCTTTCATAGTGTCCCAGAGATTTTGATATGTTGTATCTGTGTTCTCATTCACCTCTAATTTTTTTTAATCTCCTCTTTGATGTCTTCTGCAACTAATTGTTTATTCAGTTGCATATTATTTAGTCTCTAGGTGTTAGTGTGGATTTTATTTCTTGTTTTATCATTGATTTCTATTTTCATTCCATTATGATCTGATAATATACAGGGTAGTATCTCTACTTTTTTATACTTGCTAAGAGTTTCTTTGTGGCATAGTATATGGTATATTTTAGAGAATGACCCATGTGCTTCTGAGAATAAAGTGTATTCTCTCATTGAAGGATGATATATCTATATATGTCAGTTAAGTCTAAGTTATTGATTGTTTATTGAGTTCTGTAGTTTCTTTGTTCAGCTTTTATTTGGAAGATCTATTTAGTGATGAAAAGGGGGTGTTAAAGTCACCCCAAATTTCTGTGTTGTGGTCTATTTGACTCTTGAACTCAAGAAGAGTTTGTTTGATGAACGTAGATGCTCCATTGTTGGGGGCATATATATTTATAGTTGTTAAGTTGTATTGGTGTAGGATCCCTTGAGCAGTATGTAGTATCCTTCTTTTTCCTTTTTGATTGACTTTAATTTGAAGTCTACTTGATATGAAGATGGAAACCCCTGCTTGCTTCCGCAGTCCATGTGAGTGGTAAGATTTTTCCCAACCCTTCTTTTTAAGTCTGTGGATGTCTTTTTGTATGAAATGAGTCTCTTGGAGGCAGAATATTGTTGGGTCTTTTTATTTTTAGATCCAATCTGATAGTCCAAGTCCTTTGACATTAACATTCAGGGTTATTATTGAGACATGATTTGTATTTCCAGCCATTTTTGTTTATTTCTGATATTTAATGTGACTTGTTTCTCCTCTGATTAGGTTTTCCTTTAGTGTAATTCCTGCCTCTGCTGATTCATCATTGTTTTTTTATTTCTTCTTTGTGGAATATTTTTCGAGAATTTTCTGTAGTGCAGGCTTTCTAGTTGTAATTTTTTTTTTTATCATGGAAGGTTTTTATTTCATAATCAAATCTAAAGCTTAGTTTTTCTGGGTATAAGATTCTTGGTTGGTATCTATTTTCTTTCAGAGCTTGGTATATGTTGTTCCACAATCTCCTGGCTTTGAGGGTCTGGGTTGAAAAATCTGCTGAGATATAAATTGTTTTCCCCCTATATATGATCTGATTCCTCCCTTTTGAGGCTTTTAAAATTCTATATTTTGTATGGTAGGCATTTTCATTATAATGTGCCTTGGTTTAGATCGGTTGTAATTTTGGTGTCCTGTAAGCCTCTTATATTTGGTTTTCCAATTCGTTCTTCATGCTTGGGAAATTTTCTGATATTATCTCATTGAAAAGATTGTGCATTCCTTTGGTATGAAACTCTGGACCTTCCTCTATCCCAATAACTCTTAGATTTGGTCTTTTGATGCTATCCCATAATTCTTGGATGTTCTGTTCATTGTTTGTAACTTTCTTCTCTGTGTGGTCAACTTTATTTTGCAGATTATATACTTTGTCTTCATTATCTGATCTTCTTTCTTTCAAGTGCTCGATTCTGTTGGTTTTGCTTTCTATTGAGTCTTTTATTTGATTTATTATATCCTTCATTTCAAGAATTTCTGACTTTTTTTTCAGGGTCTCTCTCTTTCTCTCTTGAAGTAATCTTTTACTTCCTGTATTTGCTCTCTTATCTCTTTGTTGGATTGATCAATTTTGGCCTGTATTTGCTCATTTAGGTCATTCTTTAATTCACAGATTATTTTAATTATGAACCTTCTGAACTCCTTCTCTGACATTTCATCAACTTCACTGTCCATGGGTTCTGTTATTATAGTATCCTGGTTTGTTTGGGTTCACTTTCCTCCCTTGTTTTTTCATGTTTTCTATGTGTATTCCTTTCTTGCAGTGTGGATCTCAGATATTACAATTTAACCATGCAGATTGTCTGTAACTCACATTGATGTTGGGTTTCCAGACCCTGCTGATATCCCTCAATGTATGCTACTGCATCCTGGACCTGACTCCAGGGCAAGTTGGTGTAGACAGATCTGTGTCAGTCCTGGACTCCCACAGTAGTATACTGGTCAGAAAAGGTAGTCCTGTGCTGGAGGCTGGGCTCTGGCCTGCAGGTGGAGGGGTGGACCCAGGCTTACTGTGAGCCTGGGCCCTGCACAGGCCAGTGTGGGTAGATCTGGGCCATAGGGCTTGACCTCTCTTCAGCAGTCTGCTGGTCAGAAGGGGTAGTCCTGCCCAGAGCCTTTGTCCTGAATAGGCTGGTGTGCGTGGTATGGGCTGGGTCTCTGCTCAGAGGTAGTCTGCTGGTCAGAAGTGGCGGTCCTGTGCCAGAGGCTAGAATCTAGTAGGTGTCTTCCCTGCTGGTGGAGGGGTGGACCTGGGCCTACTGTGAACCTGTGCCCATAGGCGCTGGTTTGGGCAGTCTTAATTGGTGACATTTTAATATTGTATTGGGATGGGTTTTTTTTTTTTCAGAGAAGCAAAACCAATAGGAGAAAAAAATTATATATATATATATATATATATATATATATATATATATATATTTTATTGGAATTGGTTCACACAATTATGGAGTCTGGCAAGAACACTATCTACTGAGCCAATGACCCAGTCCAAGGCTGAAAGCTATTTCAAAGCAAGCAAAAATGTCAGGAGATGTTTTAGTGCCAGGAAAAGATGATGTTCCAGCAAGAAGATCATTAGTTGGGAGAATTCCTCTTTGGAGTACTGGAGTAGGGTAAAATCTTCTATTGTTCAACTGATCAAATGTGGCACACCTACATATGTAGATCAATCTGTTTTACTAAGTCTACTAATTTAAATGTTATTCTCATCTAAAAGCACCCTTAAAGAAACACCCAGAATGTTTGACCTAATAACTGGGCAATATGTGGTTCAGACATGTCAACATATATAACTACTCCTCAGAAATATATAACATTCCACTGAGGAGTTTTGTTGATCATATGCAGTCAATAGCTAAGTTTTTTTTGTTCCTCATGGAAAGACTCCATACCATTTGCTGGACTATTTTTGCTTACTTCTCAAGTTTTACCCCCACGTATGGCTTACAAAGCTCATTGTCAATCTTCTGAAACAGTTCTTAAGCAACTTAAATATTGAAATAAATTATCTCTGCAGAAATAGATACAGAATCACCTCAAATGGTTCTATCAAGATAAGGTAGTTTATTATTGTAGATTTCATATTCTTTTGATCTATATCAGAAGCCATTTTGTGTTGTCTATCACAAAAGAAAAGACTGTAGCTTTCCCTAGAGTAATTTGATAACCTTTATCAAGATTAAGAGAATAAATAATGACTTTTAAAAATTTTTTATCTTTCTGTTGTCCCCAGATAATACTGATGCATTTTATACATGCCAAGCTAATTAAAACAATAATACTAGAGATAACGCTAAGCAAAGCATTGAGAAAACTATTTCAAAAGATTTCCTATACTTTCTTGCAGCCATATTTACCTCAGGAACAGCGAACAGAGTCAGAGGACCAGATAATAATGCTGAGGTAAATCTTTCTATTTCTCATTTTATCACAACACAAATAACCAACTCTTGAATATGGAGGGTGTTACAAGACCTCCTCTTCCAAAGGAAGACCCATGAGGTGTTGACAGATGTCATTCTGTTTAATCTTCCCAGCAACTTTGTAAGGTATTTATCCCTAATTTTAGTTTACTGATGAGGAAGCTAAGACTCAGAAGTGGCATGCCACAGTCACCATCAGGAAGGGATACACTGGGAATTCTGCACAAGTATTTCATTTATGAATCCTTTATGTCCATTTATCATTAATATCGTCCCTTATTAACAAATGCTCTACTTAGTAAAAAAATTAGAAAAAAAGTTTATCGTGTTTTTTCATCTGACGTTGTTATCAAAAAACCCTTTGCAGAATTTTAAAGTCTTATGACAAATAACATCCTGAATCTGAGTTGGGATTTATGATAATGCCTTCATAATTTAGTCAAATTTATATCCAACATTTCAAAAATTTTCTCAGTTAAATTTTTGGGATTTCTTAATATGCTGCTTATTAAACCCTATCAGATCTTTTATGAGAAGAAGTTTGGAAAAGTAATGCTGATAAATTTCTAATTTTTGAAAACATTTTTCTTTAATACTAGTGGTATGGGCATATTGATTTAATACAATATACTTCTTGGAGAGAAAAGTAAAATTCTAATTCAGTCCTGGTTCAATATATAAAGAATTTTGTTGCATGTGACTATGTATTTTATTTCTGTGGAGTTTGACATCAGAGGCCACACTCAAAAGAATCATCTCAAGCCATCCCTGCCAAGGATTAGCAATGAGAATCTGGTACCAGATGTCTGTTAGGTGTCCCTGCTTGTCTGGGTGTAGTATATGATCTCATTTTATGCACTATTCAAATATCTTTGTTTTCTTGTTGTTCAGCAGTGAAGCCTGTGGAGAACTGGAAACTGATTTTATTTCCTGTAGTTCACCATCTGTGGCCCAAGTTTCATTTTTTTTCCTTGTGATGCAATGCAATGCTCATACTATTCAATTTCAGCCTATACAAAGTGTTTTGTTCCATCTTTAATTTGTAATTTGTTCAGTGTATAGGTACAGATAAATGCAAATTTAATTTGCAAAATGTGCAGCAGGAAGAAAGGCATAAAATATGAAATGCATGCTAAAAATGTTTAGCTCCTGAAGTAAAATTATATTATCATGAAGCCTTTGTTTGTGGTTAAATAATGCCTAAAGTACAAGAAAAAACAGAATGTGTGTGTGGTAGATATTAAGAAGAACACGTGAGAAATATTGAATTATTAGTCCAGATTCAATTTGACACAAGAGGCCATAAATTATCAAGAAGTAACTTTAAAAAATTAATAAAGACAAAATAGAGAAGTCTAAAGCAAATGTTCTGTCACTTGAAACTAACTGAGGATCTGCATCAGGTGCAACAAGTCATGTGATTACATATACCATGACAAAAATGACTTCATGTTAGAAATTGTTTATTTAAAGTGGAAGTATGTGACAATCATTTAGAACCACTATGATTTTTTAGTGCCAACCTGTGTATTTACCTTGTAACTTTGATCTCTGTTTTATCATTTTCAAAACTGTCCCATGTTTCCAAAGTCCTTGTTTTATTCTACAAATATAAACTCTGCACATTTTAAAATTTTGGTACATATACTTTAAAAAAAATCACTGATTGAATTATCATCCACTGAATAACATATATAAGAGATACCCATTTTTATCAATATCCATATTTACTATAAGTTACCCAGTGCATTTTATAACTTGTCTGCATGATCCATATATGAAGTAATTATAGAATCAGGTCAATCATGCTATACTAATTTTTAAAGAGTGATCTCTCAAATTAGAGCTAATGCTTCTAATAAAAAATCAAAATTAAAATACAATTTGAAACTCGGTTATATTTTACTTAATGAATGCGGACTCACTTGACACTTTTTAAATCCATTGACATTTACTTTAAATTAAATAGCTTAGGATTTATTAATTAAAAAAATGTTTCTTTGTATTTCTTCATGTAGCTTCTTTGGGATTCCCTGTGCAATTAGACTGCATTGAACATAGAATGCTCTTAATAGTTTTCAAATTAATGATGGAATGAGTATGTGAATGAATATATGAGTACATAAATGAAAAAAAAGTATCCCAAACTACCTAATGTTAGAACTACATTGACAAGTATTTAGAAAAAAAAATAGAAAAATTATGCCATACTTGGAGCATGTTGAAGTTGGTGTTTAGGTTCTTATAAAGTAAAGTATACACACATCATTTATTGAGTTAAGAGAAACATGGCTAATTTGAATTCACGTAAAAGCCAAAGCTAATTTTTGTCTTGAAGTTTATCAGAAAGCTTTATTTTCATTCCAAAGGAAGTATCAGTAAAAAAAAAATTCTCCATTATAATATACCTACAAATGCTGACTATTATGGAACATACATCACATCATGCTAATATAGACATTCACATGTAAGAGAAGTTTGTGGAGACCAAAGTGGGAAAGAAGATGACCAGCACAATGATATGATGAAACTTAGACTGTAGATAACTCTAAATCTTTGCAGATGCTAAAAATTGGGGATCATTCATAGTTACTGATATTCATAGAGAGAGAATGCATTTTTGAGTATCATATTAATTTGTACAAACAACAGGGTACAGGGAATCTCTAAGTTGGTAAAAAAGACAAAGTTTGATACTTTTCCAAAGATCCTGGTGGAGTAGAAGTAAATCAACCTCAAACCAGACATTTGAAATAACTTTGAAAAAATTTCTCTAACAACATAAGTTCAGTACTCACATCTAAAAAATCATAAGTAATAAACCAGCATTAGTAAGACCAAAACCAAAAGCAAACAAACAAACAAAAAAATACCATCAACTTTAGGTATACAAGATTCTTCAAGAATGAAACATAAAGTAATATTTGATGGATTAGAACTTGTAGGAGGAAAATTATAGGCTAGAAACAGAAAAATGAAAAAGAAAGTCCCTGAGATATTTTCTAAGTATAAACACTGAAATTGAGATCTCACTGTCAAATAATACAATAAAGCATACATAAGTAAATAAAAGACTGAGAAAATAAATCACACAGCAGTCACTCCTCCATTTTTAAAATGAATCACAGAAAATTCTTCAGGTATATCACAGAGAAATATATAGAGATTGAAAATATGTCAGAGAAGTTAAGAAGGATGGGAATAAAGGTCTAACATATGTTTCATTCAATTTTCAGAAGTCTGGAGAAGAAAACATAAGGTGATCCTATAATTGACAACAAGTCTCAGAAATATATAGACTTAAGGAAATACAGGAACACTTAGATTCAGAAGTTAAAACAGTTCTCAAGAAGAATGTATTATAAAGAAAAGGGAATGAACTAAAAACTATTGATAAAAAACACAAAATATTGGAGTCATAACAAGCCAAAAAACTTATTCTAAA
Organism: Urocitellus parryii; assembly: GCF_045843805.1. Classification (NCBI taxonomy): domain Eukaryota; kingdom Metazoa; phylum Chordata; class Mammalia; order Rodentia; family Sciuridae; genus Urocitellus; species Urocitellus parryii. Next base: position 45,639,191 of record NC_135537.1, read on the forward strand.
GAGTTGCCTTTCTATCTTTTTCTGACGTCCCTGAAAGTGGTCCCCTCATTCATATGAGAGAAGTGATTCAATTGTTTACTTCCCAGTTATAAAGAGGGAAAGGAAAGCACACCCACATGCCTTCCTTTCAAAAGTATAATCTGGAGGTTGCATATATTGTTTTTTTTTCTCATTTCTTTGCAAAGTTCAGTTGATTTGACCTCAGCTAAACCTAGGCAAGCATGAAGGAATCTGGAAATAAGAATCTTTTACTGAACAGCCACAATCCCAGTAAGAAAAGCTTACTATAAAACTGCAACTATGCTGCCCAATACAGTAGCCACTAATCACATGTAGCTATTTCAATTTGAATTGATTAAAACTACATAAAATTTAAAATTCAGCTCCTCATTTATACTAAACATATTTCAAGTGCTCAATAGTTCCACGAAGTTAGTGTTGGAAAGCATAGCTCAGGACATTTGTATAATCCAATTCACAGTATTCTGTGGTCTAATGCTACTCTAAAAGAACGGCAGACTACAGAATGAAGGAGATTTAGGTTTCTGTGTCATCAGTTTCTCCTTTTCCCACACACATACTTAAGTATACCCTTATTTTTACACTTATTTTCACACTCACTCTCACTCAAGAAATTCAATCTCCAAATCCCATCCAGTTATATTTATCCTGCTTGGGTCCAAGACTTTCAGGTGCATTTCTCTCCACCAGACTCAGATGCAACTATTATAGTGACCTCTATAATTAAAGATGTTGATCAGTCTCTAACCAACCTATACACAGTGGTAAAGAAGTAACATCAGAATTACTGGAATCATACCTATTTAACAAAGAGGGAAAATGGAATCACACACAGTCACTACCCAAGGCAATTATGAAATTCTCCTGGTCAGGGATGGTAAATGCCCAGGCTGGCTTCAGTTTTCCTTAGTCCATCCTGCAGTTCAAATTCTGCTTTCTGGGAGTTAACTCTTGCATTAATTATAAGGAATGTCTTGCTGGAGGCTGTATCTAAAGAATATTTTTCCTGAGTGAAGATTTACAGGTTATTTTAAGGGTTGAAAAAGTCACAAGCTTTTCTGGGGTTATCTGAAATACAAGTTTTGCATGAAAAGGCAAGATTTTTAATTTATTGCTGTTGGTCTGATTCTTAGTTTTCTGGCCTAATATTCTTAATGGGAAATACTTGAGAATAGCTCAGTACTTAAGTTGAATGTCCTGCTAAGGCTACCTCTTCAAAGATACTTGTTAAAATAGCTTCTGTTTGGGGCACATCATTGTGGACTCTAAAGATTCTGTCAACCTACATTGCAAGCCATACACATAGACTGTGAGAACTTTTGAATTATCCTTTGATGATAACAGTACTCAAAATATTTTGCATTATCTTAATCTAACCTTGCTAGCCAGTATGTATTAAGAAAATGGGAAGGATTAGGAAAAATGGTTGGGACAAAGCCAGCCCTAGCAATTTAGTGAGGTTCTAAGCAATTTAGCAAGACTTGTCTCAAAATAATTTAAAGGGCTGGGGATGTGACTCAGTGGTTAAGCACCCCTGGATTCAATCCCTGGTATTAACTCCTGCACCCCCCCAAAAAAAGTAGGACAAAAATGGGGGGAAATCTAATATTTCCTGTAGTATGATGAATAAGTAAAATTTCTGTCTTTAACAATTTTCAGGAGACAAACTAATTTCTTTTTTGGCACTTCTCTCAGATTTGATTGAACATGCTCAAACCTCTTTATATTAGCCAGTGGAGGGCACACTTGATAGTAGACTGGTGATGTATAGCAGAAAGACTTTCACTATATAGTCCATTAATCATTTGCTTTTCTATGAAATAAGTTTCAGTTAGATTTCTTAAAATGGATGACAGCAGCTTGTGGGTGTTAGCGTGGATTCCATTCCTGGGTTTACTGTTGTCTGTGCTGTGTCAATGCAAACCTTTTTATTTCTTAGTTGTAAGATGACATGTGTATTTCAGTCTTGCTCTGTGGAATTAAGCTGACAACACAGCTTATGTGATATGCTTTGAACCAGGAAATCTCAAAGTAATACTCTGTCTTAAGGCCTAGGGAATGATTTGCTTTAAGTCAATGGAGAAAAGCCTAACCAGGTGAGAACAAGTAAACAGAACTGGCTTAAACAATGAGTACAGAGAGACTACTTTGTCTCATTTTACCAGTTGTTAAGATAGCTGCCACAGAATCTTGCTATTCTATCTGGTAGTGTGGGATTTATAAGCCAGAGACTTTTATGTTAGTAATATAAAGGGTACTCAACAAAAGCATCTACCTCAAAGCATTTCTCTAAGTTAAAGTCTAAAGGGCATAGATAATAAGAAGAGATGATACTTCATCTGTATTTTCAAGGCTCACAGTATATTCTTTAAAAATGGAAATTTAAAGGCCACAGAACTATACAATTGAGCATGGTTAAAATGGTAAATTTCATTTTAAATACCATTAACTGTATTTTTTAAAACATGAAATTCATATTTCCAATGATATGGAGTATATCCTTATTTTTTGAATATCTAATTTGTCAAGTGTTTTCTGTTTGTAACCACATTTCTTTTTCCACAAGAACTTGTTCAGATAGTGTTTGCATTTATGTTCTAGAAGCCAACATTCAAGATGAGTATATAATGCATATGAGGTTGAAGAATTATGAAGTGAGAGATTCACAAGGCGAACCCTTTTGTTTACCTGCAAACTTACTGTAGATGAACATCCCTGAATGCAGAAGCAAAAGGGAGAGGTTTGGGAAAAGAGTTCATGGGATCTATCAACTATAAAAAAATTAAATAGAACATTTCTACCATATTACAAATACTTGAAGAACCTCACTACATCCCCATTTCTGAGCATTTACTGAGTGAGCATTAAGAGACTACAACTTGACCAAGAACCCAATGAAAATATAAAAGAGAAAAATACAAATCACCCATTGATTGATAGGAAGGTTGGATGATTGTAGCCAGCAAGAGAGGAGCTTTATGCTGTCCAGGAGATTAGTACTTCGGTTTTATATTGGATATGGCATCTTATGCAAAATATGTTTTTACCTGAATTCATCCAAAGTTTCTCTTGGGGAGAACTAACTTTAAAAAGGAATTTTCAAACATCAGAAATATGGCTTTCATGCAACCAATTAGTTAAAAAGAAACAAAATTCTTTTAGGTAAAGAATGAAGATAAATTATAAGAATTGTTCTAAATATACACATAGGAAGCATTTATTTTAAAAATAAAATGCAACTGGTAAAGTCTTTCTTCATTCCTTGCCCTGCTTTCCTTTGTTCACCATTCTCAACTTCACAGCCAGCAGCACACAGGAAATATTAACTGTGAGAATCTTAATCTTAAAAGTAGATTAGCTAAATCCCTGAAAATATATCAACATCAAAACTCTGCCTATGGCATTTACTGCTTTTTATAGGAGTAGCAAAAAACATTCCTCATCATATGCAACCAGAAATGGGTTTAGATGGCCACAAAATATTGTAAGATCTGAAACCTAATATATACATTAGGTCTTTTTTTTTTGTGTGTGTGTGTGTGTGTGTGTGTGTGTGTTTCATCTACAACCTCATGGCTAGCCATAACTTTACTCTTCCCGCCCCCCTCCTCTTCCTCCTCCTCCTCCTCATTCTTATTCTACAAGGGATTGAATCCAAGGGCACTCAACCACTGAGCCACAGACCCAGACCTATTTTTTATTTTATTTAGAGACAGGTCTCACTGAGTTGCTTTGTACCTCACCCTTTCTGAGGCTGGCTTTGAACGTTGTGATCCTCCTCTCTCAGCCTCCTGAGCCACTGGAATTACAGGTGTGTGCCACCACCCTCAGCAAGCCATGACTCTTTTTCTAACATTTATGTAAGCCAGGGAAAGAAAAGAAGATGTGGACTGTGCCTTCGGGCTGCTACAATATTCTCTGACAGAATTGAGAACCATGCGTCTCATCTACTTATAGGAATAGTATAAGTATAAACTCACTGGATGGGTATTTTGCTAAATTGTTCCTTAAAATAATTCCAATCATTTTACAAGAAGTATTTATAAATGGATTTCAAACAAATGAAAATATCAAGATTGCTACATAACGAATAATTTAATTTTTGATACCTCCATTGTAGGAGTTAACCTACTGTGAATTAGAGGATCATTTTCCACAAGAGATGCATGTCCACCGGAGACCATCTTCACATTTGACTCCAACTGCAAGTTCAGGAGGTTCCCCAAACCTCCCTTATATTCATTTGTATCATATTTGAGTATCTAATTTGTTATGTGCTTTCTGTTTGTGACCATACTTTTATTAATTTATCAGAGGACTCTAGGAACATGTTGAAAGCAATTATAGTTTTGGTTTATTACAAAAAAACAGATACAGTATAAAACCAGTCAAGATAAAAACTATATAGGACATGGTCCAGGAATGTACTAAATATAATTTTCATTTTCCCCTTCCCATGCAGCATGGGTGAATTTCTTTCTTATCATTGATGTATGACAATATGTATGAAGTATAGGCATGCAGAAATCTTCACCCAAGCCTTGGTGTTCATATCCTCTATTGGGACCCTTCTAGTAATTATGATTAATCAATTGACCAATTGCTCATATGACTGATCTCAGTCTTCGGGTTAACTGGTATCTTATGACTCAAACCCCTACACTAAATCATTCTTTCTCACCTGGGTGTGGCCAGCAACCATTGTAAATCACATTATTACTATTCTATCTAGTTACCTCCAAAACTCCAGGAAAACATAGATTACCTCCCAAAAGCAGGGTGCAAAAGGCCAACCTTTTAGGGGCAAGGCTAAATTTTTTTTTATTAAGTATTATTTGCATTAATTTACTATAGTTGTCATAAGAAAACTACAAAAAACTGTGTGGCTTAAACAACAGAAATGATTTTCTCACAGTTCTGGAGATTGAAATCCAAGATCAAGGTGCTTTAAGGTTGTTTTCTCAGAGGTCTTTCCCCTCACTTTGTCAATGGCCACCTTCCTGCTGCCTTTTCATATGATCTTTCTTCTATGTGCATACATCCCTGGTATTCTCCTATGTCCTGATCTCCTCTTCTCATAAGGACATTACTTGTATTGGGTTAGGACTCTGCTGAACCAGCTTCCTTTTAGCCTGATGACCTCTGTAAAGATCTTGTCTTCAAAATGGTGTTAACAAGATTCAACCCATAATACCACCTGAACTCTAAGGTAAGCCCCATGGCTTTTACCTTGACTTCATTATAACACTTAATAAAAGCCATGCATTAAACAATCAAGTCAGTAATAAGCAGTATGCAGTATTAATTCATTGATACAAATCACTGCATATTCTACATAAATGGACAGGAAAAAATGCATGTGCGTGCTTGTTTGTTCCAATCAGCCTCTCAGTTTCACTGTTTTTGTTCCTATTACCAAGAGAAAAATGGATAATACAATAAGTGGAAAGGAAAAATAACTTTATGCCCTTTATGTTTTTAGTTTTCTCTGTACTGATGAATTTCATATGCAAACATTTAACTCTAATGTGAGAAAAAAAAACATCCTGTTGTGATTATAGGAGAAAGATGTCAAGGTGAGACCATATTATATATTCAACATATTGAGTAAGAAAATCTGGTAAGACAGATTTCTCACAGTATTGATTTTGTATTATGGGGATCTTAGACTTTTCCTAACCTGCCTGTACTTCACCTTAGTTGATTGTTGTAGCATAACTACATTTTGTAATTCAGTTCTATGGCAAACTGAACATACCAGAAGGAACATGCCTTCTATTTGCTCTTCTACAAATACTCTTGTCAACCTTTATTTAGCTCTGTATAGTGATCTAAGGAAAACTTCTTAAATCTTGCTAGAACTCATAAATGTTTGGGCATATGAATCCTGAAGCATTGGTTATCTATGATGGTGTGAGCATATGTATAGTGAAGTTGGCAGAAAGGGCAAAGGAGAAAATATTCCAAAAGTAAATTTAATATTGGTGTCTGAGATGCAGTTTCCAAAGACAAAATTTTAAAATAATATACATTGTTTTACACAGAATTTTAGAATATATACATGAGTCCGATGTGCATTTTTGAAGATTGCCTTAAAAAATCAGCATAATTTTACATGTTAGGCTGTGCATATTATATTCTGCATAACCCTTTGAAAATAAATAAAGCAGCATAATTTCCAAAATTTTTATTATTAAAATAAAAGGGACAAAACAATGTAAGATTTTCCCCCTCTATGTAACATGAGAGAGACATCAGTAACTTCTTCATCCTGTGTTCTGTGCACACCTCTTCATCTAGAACATTTACTATTTTCTCCACTAAATTCTCTAATCTGTTTAGACAGAGTTCAGTAATATTTGTCAGTAATTGCACATTCACTTACTTTATACTTCAGAGAACAGAACATTGAATTGTAACTATCCTACAGTCTTATTATGGATACTTTAACTCATTTATATATTCGTATGTTTACATTTATACAGTCCAGCTTCCTTGTTTAAGGTACTTAATTCATACCCGGCATTACCTACTGTGGGTTTGTGTAATTTGGGCTTTTCTGTGTTGACGGTACTATGTTGCTGATTTGCAACCAGAATTTCTATTTCATTTGTTCTGTAGCATTTTTACTTGCCATTTCTAAGATTTTTCTTTGCTCTTGATGCCTCTCTGAACTGCAAAGGAGCTTTGTTCTTGCTCTATTGCTTAATTCTTCTAACATTTCATTTCACAGTTTTTCAAGTCCTTGTGGTTAAGACACACAGAATTTTAGAAATCTTAAGCAATCTAAAACATAGTTTTTTTATGGAATTCTTAGAAATACTTAAATTTTCATAACTACTCTTAACAACTATGTTAATACCTATCATAATATTTATAAGTTCAGTAATGCAAGCAATTCAACTCAATATCTTCCAAAGGAGAGTGACTAAAATGCTTTTAAAAGACAAAGTCAATAGTAGAGGAGGAATTGAATCATAAGATATCCTAAATTAAACATAGAGAGGACATAAACCGAGGAAAATTCTGAAAATTCAACAAAAATGAAGTAAACATTCTATTTTATTTCAACTGTCTTTATTTTAAAAGTGAAATGTCTAAACATACAGTAAAAGGTAAGAATTGTCAGACTGGATAAAATAACACCTTATTATATGCTACCCAGGAGAAATGTATTATAAGACAGGTTGTAAAAAAAAGGAGGGACAGATATTGTCAACTGATTTTTTACAAAGGTACAAGGAATATTCAATAGAGAAAGGATAGTCTTTCTCTACAAAATTTGTTCAAACAATTGAATTTCCACAGGGGAAAATATGAACCTTGAAACATTTCAAAATTTTAAAAATTGACTCAAAATAAAAGACCTAAGTATAAGTGATAAAAATCATAAGATTTCTTGAAAAGTCAAAGGAGAAACTGTGTACAACCTCAGATTTTCACACTGATTTCTTTTTTTAGATATAACATGAAAGGGGCATCATACAAAACAGAAATAAATTAGAAGTCAGACTATCTAAATTCCAATATTTGCTCTGCAGAAGATGCTAAGAAAAGACAAACTCACAGTGGGATTAAATATGTATAAATTACAATAAACAATGCTAAAATTTAACAATAAGAAAACTCCAGTGATATGAGTCATATTGACATCAAGTTGATATTCTGTGCCTCCAGATATGATGTGCTGAGAAGGATAAGTGACATATTTTATTGTGGTATTCTTCTAAAAATAAACCAACAGCCCCAATCTAATCATAAAGATAACATCAGACAACTCTAAACTAAAAGATATTTATTCAAATTAATCCTCACATAGTCCATGTTGTGGCCACCAAGGAAAAAACAGAAATCCTCACACACCACAGGAGACTAAAGTACACAGGATGACAAACTGCAAAGTGATATTTTATGTTGGATTCTGGAATGAGGTGCTGACTTTATAGAAAGTTCTGCATTCTGGTTAATAATATATTACAAATGTCCATTGCTCCATTCTGACAAATGTACAATGGTCTCTGAGGCTAGAACCCTCTTCTCCATGCCTATAACTTCTCTGTAAAGCTATTACCATTCTAAAATAATATTTACTCAAAAAATCCCACAATTTCATTTGTTTCCCCTATAAGCAAGAGCCGTTAAACATATATGCTAGTGTGACAGTTTAAATGTAAAATCAAGGATAATATATGAAAGAAAATAAATATAAGAGCAATGAGGATGTTGGGGGGCCAAACAAACTGATATATTGAGAAAAGATATGAAATAAAACAAACAAAAATTGCTAAAGTTTTAGTCTTTTCCATTTTGGAAGAATGGAGGCACTGTTGTCCGAAATGTTTTTTGAGTTTTTTCGTTTTTTTTTTTTTTTTTTTTCCCAAAGGATGAGGTAGAAATTTGAAAAGAAAACTGATTTCTCCCGTTTTTTAGGTGGAAAGTGAGCTAAGGTGCAGGTGGGCATCTGAGTATAAAGGCCAGTGAAGTGGTTATGGAGGTGTAAATGTCAGAAGATAGATTCAGACAGCAGAAGGTGATCTGGTAAAAGCACATAGAAAGAGTCACTGGCTTCCAAAGAGCAAACTGCCAATACAGACAATTTTTTGGGAAAAAAAAAAGTTAATGAAAGCATGAGTGAGAGAGGGAAGAAAGGAAGTTCTAAAGACAGAACTTTCAGAAAAATCTATAGTAAGAATTCAGGAAGAAGAGGAACAATAACAGGAAGAGTAAAGGAGAAGGAAGCTAAGGGGAAAACAAGGAGAGGTACAAGCACATGAAGAGCAGAGAAGGTAGCTGGAATTAGAAGTGTTGGGTATTGTCAAGTCCTAAAGAGAAAAGCATCTATGTTCAGTGAGCACGGATAGATCCATACATTAAGAGGTCATTGATTACTAAAGGTGATACGTGTCAATAGATCAGCGAGGGGAACACAAGTAGAGAAAGTAGAAAATATAGCTCATTCTATTATTTTTTTCCCTTCCAACACTTTAAATATGTCATCTGACTGAATGTCATCCATGTTTCCTCCTGAGAAGTAAGTTGTTAATCATATGGAGGATGTCTTGTATGGGACATTCAAATCTTTTTATTGTTGGCTTTTACGGTTTGATCACAGTATGTATCCATGTATTTTTTCTCTTGAGTTTATCTTATTTGGAGTATATTTAGCTTTGTGGATGAGTAGATGCACGTATTTCTTCTACTTTGGCATGCTTTAAATATTTAATTCTTTACATATTCCTTCCGCCCCTTTATTCTCATTCTGGAACTCCCATAATATACTGGTTGGTATGCTTGACATGGTTATTTAGGCTTGATGGTTACTTAGGCTACGGAGGCTCTAGTTTTCTTCATTCTTTCTTTCTTTCTTCTTCTCAGTCTGGATGATTTTAATTCAGACATCTTCTTCGCATGGTTGATTCTTTCTTCTGCCTACTCAGATCTGTTATTGAGTTCCTCTAGAGAACTTTTCATTTCAGTTATTGTATTTTTCTGCTGTAGAATTTTTATTTGGTTCTTTTTTGAAATTTCTATTTCTTTATTGTCTGTTTGTTTGGAAATCATTTTTTTAAATTTACCTTTAGCTTTCTGAATATATATTAAATAGTTGCTTGAAAATCTTCTAGAAAGTTCAGTGTTTGAGGAGCTGCGGTTGTGGCTCAACGGTAGAGCGCTTGTCTAGTGCATGTGAGACCCTGGTTTGATCCTCAGCACCCCATAAAAATAAATAAATAATACAAATATATTGTGTCCCACTACAACTAAACAAACATAAATATTAAAAAAAAGGAAAGTCTAGGTTTAAAATTCCTTAAGTGCACCCTCAGTATGAGGCAGTATTTATTTATTTATCAGTCTTCTTTGTTTGCATGGCTCGGTTCATCCATATGTCCTGTTTTGATTGAACTGAGTATTCTGATTATTTCAATATGGCACCTTTAGAAAGGAGATGCTCACTCTTCCTGAGAGATTGTTTTTTTTAAATTTTTTTTTTTAAATGAAGCAGAGGGTTCTAGCCTCCGAGAGCTTAAAGTTTGTCAGAATGGAACAATGAATATTTGTGATATATTATTAACCACTCTGTTCAGTGACTTTTCTAAACTATTTTAGTTGTCACATGTGGCCATTAAAATGTCCATTCCATTAGGGAAGTAATAAGACAGTAACTTGGCAGAGATTTCCTTATATGCCAATTTTTAACATCTTCTTTCTTCATTAACATAGAATTTGGTGTGAGTTTTTTTTTTAATGAGATTCTGGAATTCTGAAATATTGATTCTGAAGATGTTTGCCAGTTTAATGACTGATGCAGCAGAGGGATGGATGTTGGAGCTCCCTACTTTATTAGTGACACCATTACTTATTTCTTAAGAAACAATGAAGATGTGGTCTTCTTTCCTCCTCTGAGGATTTATTTGGTAAAGTACCTCACCCTTTGAAGAACTCAGCAACAAACATTGGCCTAATGTCTATACTTTTTTATGCTATGGAAAATCTATTTGTATAAAACAGGAAGGTATGTGATTCAATTTCCTCCAAAACTGGAGAGCTACAAATAAACTGTGGACCTCATGAAATAATTATATTTACACATTGTATTTATTAAATGAGCAGTTTATGAACAAATAGTGTATGTACTCTGCACTAAGCAACTGGAGAGATACAACTACCCTAGACTTCTCAAAGATGTAAAACTCTATTTAGTATGATGTACAAAATATATTTAGATGCCATTTCTAAGACATCCATTTCTAACCGAGCACCTTTGAAATTGAAACTGGTGTTCATGATCTGGGTTCCAGAAGCAGAAGGCGGCACTCAAGTATTCTTTCCTGCTTGTGCTTGCCCATCATGTTTGTTTTCTTTTGTTTTCCATTAGTTAGATGAGAACTCTTGGTTGAAACATATACTCTCTCTGTTATCATAGCAATATTTATATAGATCTTACATCCTACTTACATGTTTATTGTTCTTTCATGGCCCATGATAGCAAATGTAGCTCAATTTGTAACCCTTGTTCTATACATTATATGCTATATTTGTATACATAGCAACACAGCAGCCTAGCTCTTATTTTTAGGAGACCCAACATTAAGGATTTTTTAAGTGGAATTTTTAACATTGATTTATTTTGTATCTGTCATTTTTCTTTTGCTGTATTGGTATGTCAAATTTCACTTTAGAAATTCCAGTCATGCTTTCTGCCTTCTCTGGATATGGAAAGGAGCAGACAGAAATGCAATATAAATTCATTACGCTGAAATCTATGTGCATGGACAATAGTTCTAACAGCTTGAATAAAAACTCCATGAAATTTATACTTGGATTTATAAATATGGAGATGTTGAAGCAATACCATAGATTTACAATTGTCAAAATTTATCTCTAGACCAATTATCTATACACATGTATATATCTCACACAAATAAAAGCAATGGAGGAAATTCAGATATCAATTGATCAATCTGCATTGAGTTCTTTCTTGGTTCTTTGTTATGCACATAGCTTATAGCTGTAGCTTTATTTACTGATGTGGATCACTGTACAATCAGTATGGCTGGGGCAATGTTTATCTGTCATAAAATCTACCTGGAACACACAAATAGATGTTGGTGTTTATCCTACAGACAGAAGTAACTGTATACTCCAGAGGCTAAGGCAGGCAGATTATAAGTTCAAGGTCAATCATAATAAACCTGCCTCAAAATAAAATTTATAAAAAGAGGTCTGGGGAGGTGACTCAGTATTCGAGCAACCCTAGCTAGGTTCAATCCTAGCTCTTCAAATTAAAAAAAAGTATATGTATTAATTGCATGAACATATGCTTTTTATCTGAATTGTGTAGTTAACAGAAGGAATTTTCTTAACAACTCAGATTGTTTAGATAAATGTCTATAAAGCTATCATTTCTATAGTATTCATTAGGTGAATATTAAATTTTACTAGTATGTTTTCTAAATATTTCTGCTTAAATCAATTTAATTTTAAAAAAGGCTTTTTCCCTTTTATAAGTTGTTTTTGTATTGAAATCTAATATTAACCTCAATAAAACTTTTGTAAGTTATCAAAAATAGATAACATCAGAGTAATGGATAACAGAGGATTTGAGAATATTTTGGAGAAATAGAATGAAATGATTCTTCCATTGAATCCTCAATTCAGGGCACCAAAATGAAGACTTCCAACTGGCATTGCAAAGAGTCTAACAGACTCTGAGCTTCCACCAACTTGCAGCTTGACCACAACCTAAAATCCTTTGGTTCAGAAGGTAGAATAACAGAGAGATAACGAGGGACCAGAGGGTCTACAGGAATTGCTGCTACTTTAACAGCACAAAATCAGTGTTCACAAAACTGTTTCTAAGGCAGCTTTCACCAGAGATCACACTTCAAATATTTGGTCCTTCCTTTCTTCTCTTGTACAAAGTAAGCAAAGGAGAGAGAAAATTTATACAAATGCATAACTGTTCACACTGTTCTCTCATGCATTTTTTTTTTTTGTGGTACTAGGGGATTGAACATAGGGCCTTGTGCATGTGAGACAAGCACTCTATCAACTGAGCTATATCCCCCAGCCCTTCATTCCTTATATTCTTTATAGGATAGCTAGAAGTGTGAGAGGTTAAAAGACTAAGCAAAAAACCTTGCTCTTCATATAGAGAATTTGCTGTCAACATATCTTATATACAGAGATATGATAAATTGTGATATAAAGGTATATTAAGAATTGTAATGCAAATAATAATAATAATAGAGCTCATGTAAAAATAAATAAATAAATAAAATTGAAAAATAAGTAAATAAATTTGCCTTCTTGTAACACATTTGGAAGACCATACCTAAAATCTACTTTGATTTCAGTGTAAATGTTTTAAATATGCAAATAATAGAAGATAAAGGAACACTCAAATATTCAGAGAAATGTTTTATTTGTTTGTTTTAACTTTTGGACTATGTGATTGAAAATAAACTTTGGCCGATTTTTGGAATTTTAATATGGAGAATGTTTCAAATATTTTGGCAAACACTTATATTATTATTTGAAATCTGTGATTGCTTATGTGTATGTATTCTAGGGAATGTCCAACAATCCATTATTATTATATATTTTACTTCAGCAATTATTTTTTTTTTCCTTAAGAGCCAGAATACTTCTTTAACAATGGTCTGAAATAGCTTAAAGTGTCATTCAAAATCTAGTTATATAGAAAAAATCCACACTTAGACAGCAGAGGTTTGATAGCCAAGGGGCAAGCATAAGAAGTTTCAGTGGGTGGAGAAAACTTGTTCAAAGAACATTTGTGAAATTTCATAATGGAATTGAGATTTGAAAAAATAAGCAAAAGGATAGGGGATATTGATAGTAGTATGACATTTTGGTCTTAGTCTGACTTCATATACAAACATAGTCTCATATTTTTTAAAAAATCATTTCCTATCAGATAGTCCTATAAACATTTTCTTAATAGGCTTTATGCACCCACTGAAACAGCAGTGAAATATTAACTATGTTTCTCAATAAACACAACAATGTTGTATGTTGCAGGAAATTGGTATTGCCCAGTGCAATAGGAATTACATAGAATCCTCTTGTGGGTGACTCTCAAAAATACCTTTTGGAGTTCTTCATGAGGCTAGGTCCTCTCTAACATAGTTCTATGTCAATGGAATTTAAAACTTAAAATGACCTCCAGTTCATTCAAACTGAAAGGGGTGCTAAGGATATTGGGGATCTTACAGATATAAGGCAGCAGTGTGGCCTCCTGACTACTATGAACAATTCATTTTGTCCACATTGGATCTTATCTGTACAACAATATCTACTAACATTTCTTTTAATTGTAAAATATACATAACAAAATTTACCATTTTAATCTCTTTTTTTGTCTTGATATACAGCTAGTAGCATTGGGTATATTCACTTTTTGAACAATCATCTTCACCAACAGACTTTTTTCCTCTTAGCAAACCAAAACTCTGAGCTTATTAAGCAAGAACTGCCCATTAATCCCTTCCCCCAGGCCCTGGAAATACCATTCTACTTTCTATCTCTACACATTTCACTACTTTGCATACCTCAGGTAAGTAGAATCATAACAGTATGTTATTTTATGTCTTGATCATTTGTTTAGCATACTGTCTTCCTGGTTCATCCATATTATAGTATGTGTTAGTCAGAATCTCATTCCTTTTTAAAGCCAAATAATATTCAATTGTATGTATATGGCATATTTTGTTTATCCATTCATAAATCAATAGACATTTGGCTTTCTTGGCTATTTGATTATTGTGAATAATACTGCCATGAGCATTTAGGTACAAATATCTGTTGGAATCTCTGCTTTCTATTCCCTTGGTTATAGTTCCAGAATTGAAATCACTGGCTTAAATGGTAATTCTATGATTAATGTTTTCAGGAACTGCCATCTCTTTTTCGCAGTGACTACACGATATTATATCCCCAAAAATATTTCACAAGGATTCCAATTACTTCATATCTTCATCAACACTAGTTTATTGGTTTTGGTGTTTTATTTAAAAAATTAAAATAATAGCCATGCTAATGAGTGTGAAATGATGTTCCATTGTGATTTTGATTTCCATTTCTTGATTACTAATGTTGAAAATCTTTACATAAGCTTGCTGAACTCTTGTATATTGTTTTAGGAGAAATATATGTTCAATCTTTTGCCCAATTTTAATTAATTGGGTTTTTTTTGTTGTTGTTGCTTCTGTTGAGTTTTGCATGTTCTTCATATATCTTAGATGCTAACACCTTACAGATATATGACTGCAAATATTTTCTCTCATTTCATGGTTTGCCCTTTCACTCTAGTAGTAGTATCACTTGAGGCATAAACTTTTTTAGTTTTGGTGAAGTTCAACTTATCTGTGATGCTCTTTTTTTTACCTCTGTTTTGGGTACAATGTCCAAGACAGCATGAATAAATCCAATGCAGTGAAGGTTTGAAGGTTTACTTCCAATGATCTCCTCCACAGTTGTTATAATTTTAACTCTTAATTTAGGGTTTTGATCCATTTATTTATTATTGTTTGTCCTAAATAGTTTTACATTACAGCAGATGGTTTTGATGTATTTTGAGTTAATTGTGTATATGGTGTTAGATAAGTGTCCAACTTCATTAACTGCTGTAAATATCCAGAGTCTTCTAAACACTGTTTCTTGAAAATGCTTCCAAAAGACCTTTTTTCCCCTTTTCTTTCCTCTTAAAAAAAAAGGTACAAAGATGGTATTAAAGCCTTATAGTTCCTTTTGTTGCCAATTATTCAAAAATCACACAAACTATTCAGAAAAAAATATATTATACATTGTTATAATTTATTTGCACTAAAATGAGCACTTAGTGAATAATATTGTTTTAGTAAAGAAGTTTGCACATGTAAGACTTCAGGCTTGTTTCAGCACAGTAATATACTTGAGACATAAATCTGACTCAGAAACATTAACATATATTGTAAATATTTAATGAACTTTTCTTGGAGAGGTAGAAGAGAAGATTACAAATTAGGACAACTTCTTTACATTATTTTTAGGGTTTCTCCTCTTCACCTAATTCCACTCCTCCATTATCTGATGCTTTACCCTTCCTTACCCCTTTGCACTGCCTTCCTGAATGGCCCCTCTTATCTTAGTTTCTGCTTCAAAGCAGCTCTATACCTTCTGTGCAGTCAAGCCTCTTCTCTTGAGTTCTCCCATCCGTGTTCCTCAGCAAAACCAAAGTATCTTACTTAGTCCCCTTGGTAAAGTCCTCTACCAAGATCACTATAGTAGACATTCCTTGTGCTCATTAACCTTTGGTCATCCTTTATCTCTGAACTTGTAGAAGAGTATATACCTCCTTGCTCACTTGCAGTCAAATGAGGTCGTGTAATTAGCTTCAGGAAAAAAAAAAAAGTTTCCATGAGAAGATTTTATATTGAAGGCTTAGAGTGAAAATGTGTGGTATCCATGAACTTCTCTTTCATTGACCCTGCAATTTAAGAATCCATGGATTCCAGAAGGTGCATCTTTAAATGGATGAAACCTTTGCCTAGAAACCAGAGTGACTTAATGGAGTAGAGCAGCTGCAAACCTAAAAGACCATAGAGCTTTAATGAAAAATGAAACTAAGATCTTTTAAGACAGCAAAATTTAGATGTTGCTTATTATTTTATCAGTTTATTCAACTGTGGTAGTTGGGATGCTTTTCTCTATGTTTTGTTTTAAAAAGTTTAGAGTTTTGCGTTTCACATTTTAAGACACTGATGCATTTGGAATCTAGTTTAATAATAGGGTAAAGGTAATAATCCACAGTCATTTCCCCAGATGAATATTCAGTTATTCTGGCACCATTTATTAGGTAGCTAATTATTTTTTCATCAACTTGCAATGCCAAAGCAAGTTGCAATGCCAAAGCTGTCACACATCAGATTTTTTGGAAATCTGATATATGAATTCTGCCTCATTGTTCTTTCTAACTCTGGGTTGACACCAGTTGCCTTAATGATTAAAGCTTGATAATAGGTTTGAAATTGGAAAGAACAAATATCCTCCATCTAATTCTTCTTGTTTAGAAGAATATGTGTATTTGTGCATGAATATGGTTTCACTGTAGTAGAGATAAACACAGCTCCAAGACTGAGCAGAACCTTCAGCTCCATAAATATTTTTCCTCCTTTTTATTTTCTCTTTTCCATAAATTTGAAATCAGTCTACCAAAATACTAACATATACAAGTTATGCTTATCATAAGGTTTCAGAAGAATTAGTACATTTATTATACATTGCTGATCATGCTAATCTCTTCATTTACTGATGTTTTCTTTAGTGAATCCTAGTAATATTTGTATTTTGCTACAAAGTCAACCCTCATATACTTTGTGAAATTTGTTCCCAGGTAACATATATGATGAATTGCAATTGTAAATTGTGTGTGTGTGTGTGTGTCTATATACACATTGTTAATGTAAAGTTAACCTGCTATGGTTTCCACATCTCAGGATTCAACCAATGTGGTTGGAAATATTTGGGGAAAATTATGTCTGTTCTGAATATGTACAGAATAGTCCCTAACATTATTACCTAAAGAATTCAGTATCACAAGTACTTACATGACATTTGCATTTAATTAGGCATTCTAAATATTTCTAGCAAGTATGCATACGTTATACTATACAATTTTATAGCCTTGGAGTATCTGTGCATTTTGTTATCCACAAAGGTCCTGGAATGATTCATAGATATCAAAGGAAAGCTAGTTTATTGTTTTGTACATACATACACTGGAGTATTGAATTTGAATATTGATTTCTTATTTTCCTATTTAATGTCTTTTAAAAAATTCTTTTACTGCACTAGGTAGGTTCTCCTGATTGTAAGTGGAATGCTTTTAATGTGCCATATGATTTTTTCCCAATGCTACTCAGGTCAAATACTTTCTTAATACCTTAATTATTTCTGATATTCCAAGAATGTTAGCATGAATTCTGGTCTATTTACTTAAAATTATTTTCTTCCTATTTGAGATAATCATATGTAGCATTTTTATTCTACTTGTTAATATATTGTTTTGGTTACATTTTATTGCTGTGACTAAAAGACGTGACTTAAGAGTAAGAAGTCTTTATTTTGGCTCACAGTTTCAGAGGTTCAGTCTGAGGTTGGCTGACTCCATAACTCTGAGTCCAAGGTGAGACAGAACATCATGCCAGAAGCATGTGTCAGACATGGCAACTAGGAAGCAGAGAGAGCTCTGCTCACCAAGAGAAAAGATATAAACCCAAAGATATGCTCCCCGCTGTGACCCACCTCCTCCAACCACACTACCCCCCTAAAGTTACCAACCCAATTAATCTACATCAGTGGATTTATCCATTGATTCAGTCACAACACTCCTTATCTGATCATTTCACCTTTGAACATCCTTTCATTGTCTCACACAAGAGCCTTTGGTGGGTCGTGGGGGGGATACCACATATACAACTATAACATTCTTCCTCCTAACCCCCCAAGCCCATGCCCATCTCACCATGCAAAATGTATTCGTCCATTTACAAGAGTCCCCATAGTCTTAACAATTCCAATGTTTCTCAAAAGTCCAAGTCCAAGATCTTATCTGAGACTCAAGGAAAACTCTTGGATGTGAACCAAGATCAAAAGCGAGTTACATTTATCTAATATATAATGGCAGAGAGTTAACATTTCCATTCCACAATGGAGAAATAGGAGCATAGAAAGAAGGACTGAGACCAAAGCAAGATTAAAATCCAGCTGGGCAAACAAGTCATGTCCATCAGCTCCATGTCCACCATCTATGGCACATGGCACTGTGATATTCTGTCCAAGAGGTTGGTGGGGCTCTGTCTCCATGGCCTTGCTGGTTGCAGCACACATGGTCTTTTTTTTTTGTCTTGTCTTTGCTCAATTCCTTCAGCTCTCCATAGCATACATTCTACATTACTGGAATATCTTAATTTTAGGAGTCTTGGGAGGGTAAAAGTACTTCTTTCTCTATTGTATGAAGAAGATATTTGAGAAGTCCAATATTATCAGTTTTTTGGATAATTTTCAGAACACCATTCTAAAAGTATTTGAATTTGTTATTTTATCTGCATATGAGAGAAGGAAATGGCTAAAATAATATTTTAATCCATTGATTTAATTCCTTTCTTTGTGATAGGCCCATTTGAATTTCACAAGTTTTCTTTAGTTTTCATATTTTTAAGTAATTTGTCATTTTCACCTCAGATTTTTCATGTCTGTTTATATACATTTTATACCTACAAATTCATATACATAAAATCTTCTTTTTTATTTTTTTGTGATTTTCTTTCTTTTTTATTTTTTTCTTCTTTGATGTTGTTCATCTTTGGTGAGATTATTTTATTTTTATTAACTTTGCAAAAGTGCTTTGAATTTACTTTAAGAGTGTGTTTTTATACAAATTATTTGCATTCCAACTCTCATCTCAAATAAATATGAGTCTATTAAGAAATTCCCAGAGGGAAATTCTTGGCAGGACCTCTATTTGGAGACCCACTCAGATACTTACAGCTCTATGTATTAAAGGTGTTAGGTGTCCAGATCCATTATCATATTCCATTCCTGTAGGTTTATGGTGTTGGGTCTTTTATGATTCCTGAATAATTTCTTTACTTTCCCATAAGTCTGGTCATAAATTAAAATATATTTTAAAATTTATCCAGTACCAAGATAGAGTTTTTTGAGCATCTAGTCTTACCATTGTGCAGGTAAGGAATTAGTAAATGTGTTTTAATTTTATTTCTGATAATTTATCTTTTTACCCCTTTCTCATTTAAAATAATATTATTTTACTCTCTTGCTTACATGATGGAAAATACAATTGGTCATATAGAGCAAAAAATTTAGTTATTTGTTTATGAGCCTCCAAGACTAAGGACCTGGGACAAACAAAGAGATGATAAAAATACCTAGGAATCCAGTTCTTTCCACTCCATTTACCAACTATCCAAGGAGAGATTAAATTCCCTAGTTATAAATAATTTTAAGAGTAATAAATATATACTACTGTGAGGTTCTAAAGAGGATACCCTATACTTGTCCATTTATTTGCTTAATAATTTGAAGGGGATGAAATGGGTTTAGCATAGATTTTTTTTGGACTCCCTTCAATAAAACTGAATATCAAAACATCTCAAACAATATAGTATGAGGAAAACAGATTACAGATACCTATTCAGCATATACATGCCTATGAAAAGTTTTTTTTCCATAGCATGAGACAACTTTTCTTATTTGTTCCTTCTGAAAGGAAAGTACATGCCATTGAGGAAAGTCTCAGATTAGAATCCATCTTGTGTTCAAGAGAAGCAGACAGAATACAAGCTATCATCAACCAATGGCAGGGGATTAGTATGAGAATTATTCCTCATAGACTGCTCAGCATAATCTCTACCCAGAACAACATCAGAAGTTTCTCATGGGAGATTGTTAGAAATGCAAAAAATTCAGGGCTCTGGCCCAAGTCCATTCAACTTAATCTGTATTTTAATAAGAGCCCACAAATAATAATAACAAAAAAAAAACAGAAAAGATCAACAGACATTGGACAAAATACTTCCCTGAAAATAACATCAGATAACTTTACAGTATTCAACATTAATCTCTTTCTGACCACTCATTGATATTGTATAAGCTTTCTGAGTAACTGAGGGCAGTAGGGAGGACAAGTTTAGTCTAAGATTAAATGTCTCTCTCAAAATAGATTTGGTGTTAGGAAGAGATGAAATAGCAAAGAAAATTGGAAAAAGTAGTTTCCTTTTTTGGCATGGCCTGAAATTTGTACCTGCCATGTAAGCTTTATTTCTCCAACAAATGTGACAAATCTTTGAGCACAGGGATTATGTTATATAACTCTCCACTCCCTCCCAGGACTTTACATGTTTCAAAAAGAATGTGCTCAATAAATGTTTAAAACAATGATATAAAAAAGCCACCCATATATAGGTACACACATATATATGTACATACATATATAATAAACATTTATTTGTAAATATTTATAAATGAATATAGGTAGTAATAAGTCAATGGGATAATTTGCAAACTTTTTCAGAATTGCTCCTTACCTTTAATATCTCAGGAAATAAAATGAAGATCTCATTCAGTTTAGTTGCAAATAGAAGTTCCAGAATGAAGAAGACACCTCAGCACCAAAAAAAAAAAAAAACCCTATTTTTAAAAATATTTACTTTTTTAGTGAATATCTTTTCTGTTTTACAAAGAAAGAATATTAGTATTAGTGTCTGGATTCTGCTGCATTTTCAGGAGTGATTTTTCTTTATATACTTACATACAATTCTTCTCTTTCATACTCACATACAATTTTGTTCTTATATAATTTAATGAGGACAATCAGCTTTTCCATGCGAAGTAGATTACTTATCACCACATGTTTTCTCCCTTTCCATAGCTCTAATAACTTTTTTTTTTTTTTTTTGGTACTGGGGATTGAACTCAGGGTCACTCGACCACTGAGCACATCCCCAGCCCTATTTTGTATTTTATTTAGACACAGGGTCTCACTGAGTTGCTTAATGCCTCACCATTTCTGAGGCTGCCTTTGAACTTGTGATCCTCCTGCCTCAGCCTCTGGAGCCACTGGGATCACATGTGTGCTTCACGCCCAGGCTTCAGTAACTTTTAATGCTAAATACCATAGGTAAGATGAGTAGTCACCACTTCTCCAACCCAAGTGAGGAGAAGAACACATCAATAATTTATGATAAAAAAAGGTTTGTCTGTTTGTTTTCCCCCTCAGTGGTACTAAGGATTGAACCACTTCCCCTTCCCTTTCTATTTTTTGAGACCAGACTCCAACCCAAGTGAGGGAAAGAGCACATCAATGATTTCTGATTTAAAAAAAAAAGTATTTTTCCCCCTCAGTAATAGTGAGGATTGAATCACTGCCATTTCTCTTTCTATTTTTTTTTTTTTTTTGAGACCAGGTCTTGGTAAGATGCCCAGGCTGGCCTTCAACTTGAAATACTTCTTGCTTGAGCCTCTCAAGTAGCTAGGATTACAGGCATATACCACCATACCCAGCTTGATAAAATGTCTTACTGTTGTTTTTAAAGATAACCAAAGTACATTCATTAAATAGTATCTAGAGCCAAGGTTATGCAGCTTCCCTTGCTTTTCCAGAGATGCCTAAGTACAAATTAATAATGCTACCATCCCTGTATTTGTAGATAACTGTTTCAAATTTCTTAAACGTGTTTTGCTCAGTGTAATATATGCAAAGATACAAACACAGACAACTGTCTCTTACTTTGTTATACACTCTAGACAAAGCTGTTGTCACCTATAAATTTGGGCATTTTTAAAGATGTAGACTGTTTACTGAGGCCAAGTACGTGGATCACCAGATTCACTAGCAAAGCACATTAAAACATCTGCGCTGATAAAATAGAGGAAACAGTTTATAAATAATTTTGGCTCTTAATTTTTTATACATATATAGAGAGAGTATCATTGGTGGGAGCAGTTACTACATGAAGAAAATGTTTATGTTTTAAGAGGATTTATTTGGTGGAAAAACACTTTCATAGCAAAATATCTTAGCTTGCTATAGAATTTGTAACAACAGTTTAAATCTAAGTGTGCAAAGTGCACTTAATATTCCCTGAAATATGACTAAACATCTTTATATGTACATATATATCTCAAACATGAAAACACAATGCAATGGAAAATATTTAGAAGTGCATGTGATGTATTCAGGGTGAATCTACTTAATGTCAATTATATTCCACCATGACATTACTTCATATTATAGTGAAACATCATGTACTGTATCATGCCAAATTTAAATGTATTGCTTTTTTCCCCAAATAACAAACTAATATTCTGAATAAGATTTTTCCTCAAAAGTGATTCTGTTTCTAAAATATTTTTAAACCACTGATAGAGAAAATGCACAAGAGTTGTTTAAGTTTCCATTTATTTAAATAAGAGGTATTTTTGAAGCCAAGTAAAACCTTAATAAACCCATGATGCTGGAAAAAAAGAGAACACAGTGAATAAAACTAATTAAGATATATTCTGAATATGACTGAAATGCTAATTTCATACTCCTATCCTAAAAATCAGTCTCCATTTGCAATATATTAAACTATTTCTGCCTGTGTCATTAAAATAATGCAATATTTGGAACTTATCATATTGACTTATATCATAATTTTATAAATCATAAAATAACAGCATATAAAACAAAGTGGAACAATGCATTTAAATTAATATATGCAAAATGTAAATAAGAATTTGTGAATAGTATGTATACAACACATAAAAATATTTACTAAGAGGTTTATAATCCTGGAGAATATACCACAATAGAATCAAACAGTGCTTTAGAGGAAAATCAAGTGATCCTCTAGTATCTCTATAATCTTCTAGGATTATTTGTAAAGCATTGCCAGAAATTCTCATTAATTTTCTCATATATGTATATATTATATATATGCAAAATTTTATAAATGTCTCTAGGAATCTATGCTAGAATTTACTTACCTATTGAGCCTAAAATATCCTAATGATTTTTAACTTTAACTTACAGATATTCTCCCAATTTTTGTTGTGTTACTTTGCCTAATTGAATGAAAATCTATAAATATAAGGTGAGAAAATGATTCATAATACTATAAAATTTCCCAGTGGAATATTCATTGGCTGATGATAATTGTATATCTGGAATGTTTTTGAAGAATATTACCTTCTTGTGGGAATAAATCATCTTTATAACATATCATGATATAACTAAGAATTAAATAATTTCTACTCATTATTCTTCTCCACAGTTCTTTATTTCCTAATTATTAATATATTACACTTGAAATGTATCTAGTTTTGTAAAGGTTCTATTTACTTAACTGAGCTTTATTTCAATGTATATATAAAGTGGAAATAATTATACCTACCTCCCCAAGACTTACATAAGTATTGAAAGAGTTAATCCTATATAAGTACATAGGTATTGCTTAATACATAAAAAAGTAAAGAGAATGACAACTACATTTGAGAGAAAATATTTGCAAACTGTACGTATATCAAGGGGTTAATAGCAGAACACGTAAAGAACTCATAATTCAATGAAAACAGTTTGATTAAAAAATGGGTAGTAGGTCTAAACAGACATTCTTAAGGGAAGACCAGATATATGAGAAATGTTCAACATTACTAATCATCAAATAAATATAAATTCAAACCTCAATGAAATATCACCTCATCCCAGTAATAATGACTATTTATCAACAAGACTAGAGATAAAATATGCTGGTGAAGGTGTTGAGAAAAGGAAACCGTTGCGCATAACTAGTATACCCATTATGGAAAACAGAATATATTTTCTTCAAAAATTAAAAATAGAACTACCAACTGGGCACAGTAATGCATGCCTATAATCCCAACGACTCGGGAGGCCGAGGCAGGAGGACAATACCCAATCTCAAAATAAAAACTAAAAAGGCCTAGGGATGTAGCTTAGTGGTAAAGTATCCCTGGGTTCAATTTCCAGTATTAACAAAATTAAATAAATTAATAAAATTAAAATTGAAATAGAACTACCATATGATCTATAAATTTATACATATGTATACACACATACATAAATGTGTGTGTATATATGTATATATATATATATATATATATATATATATATATATATATTCATGCACACACACATTGGAAATGAAATCAATATATCAAAGAGATAGCTGCACTCCCATGTTTATTCCAGCACTATTCTAACAGCCAAGAAATGGAAACAACCAACTTGTCCATCACCTGATGAATGGATAAAGAAAATGTGGTCCATATACACAATGGAACACTAGTCAACAATAAAAAGAATTAAATCCTGTCATTTAGTGACAGCATGATTGGAATTGGAAATCATTATATTAAGTGAAATAAGCCAAGCACATCCACATACACACACACACACACACACACACACACACACACACACTACCCCAAGATCTCACTCATATGTGAAATTTAAAAATGTTGATCTCATAGAATTTGAGAGAATGTAGGTTTCTAGAGGCTGGAGAGTGTGGAAGTGGGGAGACAGGGAAAGATCTTTCAATGGATTCTTAGTTACAATTAGGAGAAAAAAGTTCTGATGTTCTACTATGTGCTAAGGTGACTACACATAAAAATGAATTATAGTATATATTTTTAAAAAGTCAAGAAGAAAGGACTTTGAATGTTTTCATGATAAAAATAATGATGAATGTTTAAGGACATATTCATGTTTTTCCAATTTGAAAAGTATACAATGTATGCATATATGAAAACAGCACATGGTACCCCTTATATGTGTCCAGTTTTATGTATCAGTTTTTAAAAAGCACACTTTCAAAAGATAGTCTTTAATTTTTCATACTTTTGGAATTGTCAAGAATGAGTTTGAGAAAGTCAAATCAAAATCAGACTCTCTTCTTAGCTAGATTTATTTCTATTTCAACTTCAAAATGATACCAATTCAATTGCCTATAGAGGTGTCTTTCAGGCACCCTAGAGATCAATTGCTCCTCTGCATGCTATCCAAGTTAAGCACCCGTACACACATTCTAGGTAGTCCCAGTGCTTTGTAGAATCCTCCACATGAATTCCATCTTACTGTCACTGTCAATTATGAAATGACTCTGTGAGTGCCCTGGTACGAGCAGGAAAATGTATCTACACATTCACTTCCTTCAGGGAAATTCTCAGTTGGAGACTTCCCATGTGTTCAATATATAGGTCTATTTCCCCCAGTCATCTGGACACTGCAGGAGGGTTATGAATCACAGTTTAATGTGAATAACAGCAAAAAGCATTTTGATACATCTCTTTTCTTTCCAAGTGAATCTTTTCATGAAAAAAGTGAAACTTAGGGCAAATATTCTAATAACCATCTCTATCAGTTTAATAGACCTAAAAGATGTTGAAAGGAAAAATGACATTTTAAAAGCATATTTAGTATTTGTTGCTTTTTATTTGGATTTTTAAAAATATAAAGGTCTTCAATGTGATTATATTTCACTTTACTATGGTGTGAGGCAATATTGAAGGAAGCTTTGAGTCTCATTCAACTTGGTGTCTCTGGACCCTATCAAAGGACTTAGTTTATTAAAAACATTAAAAAGGTCTTTATTGGATACATAATTAAATATCTGAAGCATAGAGCTCACGATAATTAATACCAAATGAATTAGATATTGATTTCATCATTTTATCCAAATTTATCATTAATTTAAACTACCTTTTTAAATATACAAACTCAATCTACCTTTTTAATTATCTTTCAGTTTGTCCATTTATATGGGAAATTTATATACCTACATTATTTCCTTAGCCTGTCTTTTCCTACCAATTGAAATCATGAAATTAAATAATAATACTATATTATTTATTTGCAAGTTAACTCTCTCTACACAATTATTTTCACTTAATTCTATATTTATTTTTGTTCTTTGGCTAACATTGTCTTACATATTAATTGAGGAATACAGTTTTTCTTCAAAGGAGATAGTAACTCTGCACTATGTGTCACAATGTATAAGACTGTTGTTTTGATGAAGACAAATCAGCTCCACTCCCACTAACCCTGAGCATCAACTATTTCAAAACCCTCTGCTGAATATAGACAAAGTATAAAGAGCATAGAAAAGCTTCCCCTCAAGTAACATAGTATAATAGAAGTTATGATAAGCACACATTAAGATAAGAATGTCATTGGGGTTAAGATTTGAATTGGTAGAAAGCTGTCAACATCAGAGGAAATATTCTAAGGAAAGGAAAGAGACATTTCCAAAGGTTTATTTATATTTAAGGTACCATGGAATGAATTCAGTAAACTCTGATTAACATACTTGGTCCAGATTATAAACAATACATTCCAGTAGCTTGAGAATTTGACATGCCAAGGGATTTCAAGCATTAGAATTACATAAGTTATAATTAACCTTCCAATGGAATAGACTGGACAAAATAATACTAGCAGTGAGTGAAAAATAAAACATGTAGATTGGTACTTAATATTTAACAATCACACCATTTCACTACAGACATAACCAGTCCTAACCAGTAAGTGAAAATCAAACTCCATTCATTAAAGTGAAGATCAAGATTCATAAAAGGAAATCCTGCTAAATTCACTTCACACCTCCTACTCCTCATTTGTAGGTATTGCAATTTCTCAGTTTAATGTTTTGTTAGTAAATGATCAACTTGTCAAATTGATGATGAATAAGATAAAAACATAAAACCACATGGTTGTATTTTTTTAAAAATTTCATCAACTCATACAATGATATTGCCAACTAGATTTAAGTGATGCTGGGGACCTCAGGATAACTGTTCTCAATTACAGGGAGAGGGACCCAGGGAGAAAAATTAATATCCGTATATATTTGAGAAAAGAGGCCATTTATGGACAGTGAGAAAATGTTACTCAATTTCATTGTAATTTACATAAAATTGCTATAGTCTTGTAGCACTTGCATGAGATTTAGCTCTTTAGAATGTGAAGCATGTTGAAAGAGGTGACCAAATTAGAGTGGACAAATGAGGTCATTCCAGTATGACTGGGACAATAAAAATGAATAGAAGGCAAGTGCAAAGTATGATACATTTTTTCCTAAATAGACAGCTTTGTAAAGAGCTCATTGATTTAAGAGAGCCAGGTAAACGTCATGTTTAAAAACACATAAAAAAACCGAGAGGTACAACAGCAGTCAAAGCTACGGCAGAATATCCTTTTACTGTGGTGATTCTTATAGTTCATCCTTCATTACCTGGCATAAGCTATGTTGCTTCTATAGCCTGCTAATTTTCTGTTCCTGTATAGAGCTGTATTACAGGAATCACCCAAATTAAGCAGTAAGGTCATTTCCTGCTGAAAATGTACATGATCAATTATCTTCTGTAATTCAAAATAGCCAATGTCAGATTGCATTTTATTCTAGAAAGGAAAAAAAAATGTCAATGGAATAGACTGGACAAAATAATACTAGCAGTGAGTGAGAAATAAAACATGTAGATTGGTACTTTATATTTAACAATCACACCATTTCACTACAGACATAGTCTCTGGTATTATGATGATCATTTGTTGTCCAGATTTTGAAAGAATATTTTGTATGTGTTTGAAACTTTGCTACATGTTAAGATTCAAAAATAAATAAGACATGATTTCTGCCTTCGAGAATTTACCAAATAATTAGAGAATATGATGTAATATGTGCCATGGAACATTAAAATATAAATGAAAGGAGCTCTCAAGACAAGCCATGAGAAAGCCCTAGAAGATGTCTCCATGATCAGGAAATAGGAAGAACCAGCTAATGGGAATTGAACAGGATATAAACTACGGATTTAGGGGTGATATCACTATATGACCCTATTATATTATTGACTTTACACTCTAAGTGAAGAAGAAAAATGAAATAAGGAAAGAGTCAAAGATCTCAGGTTTATCTTTGCCATCTTGAAATAGTGTTTAGGCAAAGTTTTGTTTTGTTTTGTTTTGTTTTGTTTTTGTTTTTGTTTTTTTTTTTTTTTTTAAGAAACGACCTCTGATACCTATACTGGAAAATAGTTATTTAGGGTATCAATTAACTGTAACCTACCATAGCTATCTTGTTAGCATGGCTTAGGAGGGAAAAAGAAAAAGTCAATTTAACTTGAAAATATGAAAAACCTCATTTATCAGAGAGAAAACAGTACCCAACAGAAATTTAGTGAATGCAAAATATATGATGGTGGCAGAAACTTAAGCTTTGTTCAGGTTAAGAAAAACTGGAGCAGTTACCCAATGCATGCTAATATGCTGTTCTTCTTGCCATAGCTAATTTTTTATTTATGACAAAATCTGTATTGCCCTAGGCAGTTACTTAAAATCTCATTATAGTGAATACTTAGAAGATTTAGAAACAAAATAAAAGGAGTATTAACAATAAATATTGATTGTTATCTCTAAGTGAAATGTGTATGAACTTCACTGCCTTTTAAGGAGAGAGAGAGAGAGGAGAGAAAGAGAGAGAGAGAGAGAGAGAGAGAGAGAGAGGGGATATATTCCCTTAGGTTCTGTGAAAATTACAATATATGTATTAAGTTTTCCATTTAACTTTTAACTATACTTGGTATAACTTTATTTGTTTATCATTGGTCATCTAATTTCAGTTCAAATTTTAATGTTTTTAAGAGGCAGTCTTTTTTAAAATTTATACTTAGTTATGAAGTCCATTTGCTAATATACCCAGTGGCTTAAATAGATTATGATTTAAAACCTTTTTTTCCTGCATGATTTAGAGAATGTTAGAGATCAGTCACAGTCAAAACATAGCTTGTTCAAATTATTGCATTAGAAAATGTAACATTCTTTTTTGTTAAGTCTTTTAGAGACTCTAATAAATTTTGATCTAATTTTGTATACTTTATATTTTCATGATTTATCAATTTATTGATTGACATCTGATCAGACATTTTGAAAAATTCTTCATAAAAATCAAGTATTTGACCCTGAGGAGCACTATTTGAATTCTTCCTACACTCTATTCACAGCATATTACTTATAATAGGCATGTCACAGGCACCTCATTGGTTCTTATTTTATTCATTTTAGTTTGAGGTTTGTCTGTTCCTTAACTCCACTATCATAGTACTTCCCCATAAATACCCACAACAATGTATTTAATACTTATCCTCCTATGTGAATAGACCCTATACCACTCGTAGTGTTTGGGGGAAAATAGAAGTATGGTCTCAAAGGTTAATATGTCACATTTTTGTTATCTACTTTTATCACTTGTCATTTTTGACATTTATATTGTTCTATGAATGAGTATATTCTGCTTCCTTCTGCTAATTATTCAACATTACATATTTTAGCCCTTTACTGATCAATTACTATGATGATTGATGCCCAGTGTTGGTGACCACCTTCCAGTACCACAAATAACACTGCAGTGAGCATATTTCCAATGCCCCCTTAAGGACTCCTGTGAGAACATTCCTGAGCCAATTGAAATAGGACTTTAGAGTACATAGATCTACATCTATCTTTCCAATATTTGTCATATTTTGAAGTGATTTTTCAAATTGTTTAATTTATTCCTTTACTTTGCACTTTTATAATAAGTTGAAACAATTCTTTACATACATATTTAGCTAATCAGGCTTTTCTTTCTTTACACTCTTATTCACCTGTTTCGCCCATTTTCTTCTTGCATCTCTACTCTTTTTGGTGCTGTATAAGAGATCATTTTATAGTCTACATATTAATATCTTGTCAGTTTTCAACATTGTAAATATCTTTCCTTTCTGTCATTATCTGTCAAATTCGTCTATGGAATTCTTTGTTCAATACATATCATTCATTTTGATGTAGTCAAATCCATCATACCCATCCTTATAAAGCTTGAACTTTTGAAAGTCTTCTTTAAGAAGTTTTTGCCCTCGAATAATTTTCCTATATTTAACAGAAGGCAATTTTCAAAGTCTAAGGTAATTATGTGGTAGTTCCAGTCTCTTTCAGTTCCCATTTGTTTATATAATTTATACAAGTTCCCAATTATACTTATGAATATAATTATGTTTTTAAAATAATACAGTTAACCAGGTGTAATACAAAATAACTCAATGAGATTACCCATCAAGGCATATGGATAAAAGAGATGAAATTCTTTGTTAGGTTTCAATGGTAGTTTTGAAGAAAGCAGGATTGGAAGAGAGAAACAATGTCCAACAGTAATTCTTGATAATCCCTTTCATGCTTTGGAAGTTTTCAAGTCATGTTCCCTAGGCTTAAAACTGACTTGAACCCTAAAACAGATGATTAGAATACATGCAAATAATATGAAGGATTTTTTAGAGCCCTTCCACAAGTAATTTGAAAATCATAGGAAGCATTTATTTGCAACGTGATAATTCAATTCTTTGACTTCTTCCCAATTATCAGAACCTGTCATCTCCCTACTAAAATTTTGTGCATTTGCTTGTAACTATACAACGCCACTATCAGTATTTGGTGCTTCTCATCTTCTTTATAATCAGACAGTGGTTTTCTGTCTATAGGTCTAGATTAAGTACATGTTATTTAGAGTTTCTTGTTAATAAGCAAAAAAAAAATCATTAATGTGTTTTCCCAATTCTCATCCATACACTCTGCATATCTGATCACATCTTTACTATACCATCAACAATCCCCCATATATAATTTACTGATTTCCTAAATTCTTCAGAATCATATGTCCAGCATTTGGTGCTATTTCACTTTTTAAAATTCACTTAAATCTTTTTCTTTTTCTCTCACTCTTGCTTTTTCTCCACTAGACCCTTATATTCCTATCTTTCCTTTTTTTAATCCCCATATATAGTCTCATCCTTGTCTGATTGTGAAGCCCCTTATAATCCATCCCTTACTTCAGTAAAAAAAAAATTCAAAAGAATTAATGGTTGTTTATCTTAGAACCTAAACATATATGAAAAACATTCTGGAAATATTAGAAATAGTTTGATGGTTAATTATGTGTTTTTGGAAATTGGGGGATAGGGATAGGAAGCAATGTGTGTAGATAGTGAGGGATGTAAGAAAATTCCAAATTTTCAAGTCCTTATGTGTCTCTAGCTTGTCTGAAAAAAATTTGCAAATCGTGTGTCTCTAGTTTTTCTGCTTATTAATAACATAAAGATTGGTACTACCTAGGACTATCATTTTAAATATAAATTTTCAACAACAGCCTTTAATAACTAAGTGCTTTTAAACTTAATGTTTTTAACTTACGTTGTTCAAATTTTGAAAGAGAAGGGGAAAGTCCCTGAATGACAATACTGCATTTCTTGATAATTTTTTCAATTTTTCTTGCATGATAGTGATTAATGATCCCTGACTTTGGCTGTCTCTTATCAAGTTCCTTCAGGTCCTGATTTAGAAAGTGAAGCTTAACCTTTCTCCTCTTGATCAAGGGTATGGGGTGCCTTCTGCATAATGACAAACTACAAATGAGGACTCCTTAAAGTAAAAGGATAAAGGCTGAAAAGTAAGATAAAGACTTTTAACACCATGAAGTTTATGGATAGGCTAGACATGATCTTATTACCAAATTTTTAGTCTATCAGGGACATTTCATAAGAATTATTTTAAAAAACAGTGAAACTGTTAAATTGCAAGTCATCTATTCAAACACAATGGGAAAGAGCAATTTATGCAGGCAAATAGGTACAAGGAATATTAAACATATTCATAGATGATAAATCTAGATTTTATTATCAAGGCAATATAAGAATATTTATACAACTATATCTAAATGTAAACACAAATACATTTGGAGAATTTATACTTTGCCTGTATATAAAATATATAGCTACATGGAACATTTTGTTGATGCTAAGACACATGTAACCCTTTATAAAATGATATAATTGTCCTCTGGATATTAGGTGTGAGGTCTAGCAGTCTGGATGCTCCAGGCCTTCCCATCTGGCCCTCACATGTCTTTAGCAGAGCTCTGCATGCTCTTGACAATACCTCCCCCACACAATACTCCCTAAGTCCCCACCATCTCTCTTGCACTATAACCACCTAAGCAAGTAAATAATACCCTCATAAATAATTTGACTAGATTGAGAGATTCCTAGAATTTTAGTAAAGCATATTTTTGGGTATGTCCTTTAGGGTATTTCCAGAGAAGCTCAATATGTGGGTCAGTGAAGTGAGTAGGGAGACCCACACTGAATATAGGCAGCATTATTCAATAAGCTGGGCATCCACATGAATTGAAAAGGCAGAAAAGGGAAGCTCACATGCACATTCGTGACCCTTCATGAGTGGTTGTGTTTCTGCTGCTACAGTCACCTGTGGATGTCAGACTGCAGATTCTTCAGCCAGGCTCAAATTTGGGGCTACATTATTGGTTCCTCTTTTTCTGAGCCTCTCAGCTTCTTAGACTGAGCTGGTTTCCCAGCTCTCCAGCCTGCAGATGGACTATTGTGGGACTATCCAACATCTGATCATATAAGATAATCAAGTGGATCACCCTTACGAATTATACATATATATTTATTTATACACATATGCGCGTGCGCTTGCACACACACACATTATATATACATATATATATTTGTTCTCTACAGAACAAACTATGGAGTCAGAGGACTTGGTATGTATTAGTGATGTGACCTAGGGCAAATTATATCTTTTCCCTGAAGATTCACATGTTTCCTTCTCTTAAGTGGAGACAAAAACTCTTCTTACTGAACTGTAACAATTGATGAAATGTATATGAAGAACCTACTAAATGGTAAGTAGAACTCCAAAATTTGGCAGCTCTTATTTTCATAATGAAATAAGAAAAGAAAAAAAATCTCCTAGCACAGTCCCCAGCTCATGTTAGGCACTCCATAAAATTTAATTGTGTGTGTGTGTGTGTGTGTGTGTGTGTGTGTGTGTGTATATATATATATATATATATATATATATATATAATTACACTGGTTATGTTCTTTTTCAGAACCCTAATACAAAAACTAAATTTATTTGTCATTCAAGTGAGCACACACTTAGAAGAAGAAATACACTGAATAATTCACTGAGGGTAAAAGTGTGAACTTTCAAGTGTGAGACAGGTGCAGAGTCTGTGGTGTCTGACTGAGGCATAAACATTATCACTCTGGATTGGACAGATCACAACCTGGCACACAGCTGGTCTGGGCAACATGGTTTGTTCCAGAAAAAAAGCTTCAATTTTGTCCACTAAGGGTCTGACATACCTGGCATGACTCAGGTTGTCTGGTTTTCAAATAACTTTCTCTGCTTAGCACCAGATATGGCAAAACACAGCATTGCATTTTGATATCTTCATTAACAAGGATGCTTTTGAAAAAAATAATTTCATTTTACACATTTCTCCCTTTTTATGTTGGATTCCAAAATAAACCTGGAATCCCTTGTTACTTCTTCCCAACTGGCCTCTGATGTCCTAAACTTATCTCACTTAGCATACCTTCCCAACTCCCAAAGCCTTCAGGAAATCATCATCAGTCCTTATGAGAGTCTTCCATTCCCTCAGGTATTTTCCCCATCTGTTTGGAAAGTCCCTTTCTCCTCCTTCCTCACACTAAAGGTGATCTCCCCTGATGACTTTGCATCACCACATCCCTGTTAGGAAGCAGGTGTTCTTCTGTCATACAGCCTTTTCTAGCCCATTCTAATTCTACTTGTCCTCTTTAAGAACCCCCAGCTTTGACTGTAAAGTCTACAGGTTATGTAGTAGATTGAGGACTCTACTAGTTCTGGGATTGCCAAGTCATTTGCATGGGCATGCAAACACAATATAAGCAGAGTTGCAAATTGTTTGCTCCTGGGTCTTGCTTTGTCCCACTACATGTGGAAACCCTGCAACTCCTGCAATGTGTAAGAACTCAGGCAATTGTGCTGCATACCAAAGGCCCTCAGCCACCTTATCTCCACTGCCCAGAAAGGACTCTATTCACCTTCCCCACATTTGGGTGAGTCTCCATCCTAGATCATCCACCGGAAACCAAACCAATCCAGACCAGAAGAATCTCCTAGCCAGTCTACAGAATCATGGGATAGCATCTGTTTGTTTGTTTAAATCACTTGTTGGGGATATTTTCTTTTTATGGAAAAAGCTAACTAATACAGATTTTCTAACCCAACTCCCTTTTAAACTATAAATTCCATAATATCAAAGATTTTTTTTCCACTGCTATAGGGCCTCAAAATTTTTACATGTTCAACAATTTTTCTTAAATATATAACAAGTTAAAATATTTTTCAGATAAAATCATTCCAAAGTAAGTATAAGGAAAAACCTGTGCTTGCTTTATAGCTCACAGTTCTTGAACATTAGAATATATAAAATGCTTAAACAATGATTTTACTAAACCTACAGTAAACTTTCATTTTTCCCCAAACCTCTCTACTCTAAAATTAAAATAATAAAATGATAATGATGGCATGGTAATGGGTAATGATAGGGATTATAGTATTAACATAATATAATAACTATTATTTATTGAAAAGCCCTTGAATCCTAGCATTATGTCATTCAATCTTCAAGTAAAATTTATAAGATAGACAAATATTATTATCTTTGTTTATTGAGATGATCTGAGGCTTAGGGGGGGATTAGACATTGATCCAATGTCTCTCAGTTAGTATGAAATACATTTGATATTCAAAACTCAAACTGTCTTATTCCAGGACATTATCTATCTCTTCTGTAAGTAAATACTCTTTATGTCCCTGTTCTTAAAAAATGTTTTGAAATATTAAAAAACTTGGACTACATCTGATTCATTTTTTTCTAGATGAGGATGCAGACAGCAAAGGGATCGACTATATGTCCAATGGGACATAGAAACTAATTTCTTCAACAAATTGCCAGGAACTCAGAGAGTAGTAACAAGTAAACTCACAAATTAAGGACAAAAGATGCTTTCATTTACTGAAAGCTAAGCACTGGATAGGTACATTCATGCACATGGTTTATTCCTCATAGAAAGTCAGGGAGGTAAGTGTATCATTTAAGCCTAGAGGAACCTGGGGTTTAGATGTACTAGGACCTAAATGATGTGCCTGAATTCAAACAGCATGTTTTGCAAGTACATACAGAGAAGTTTCAGGTTATATTCTCTTTATACACTTTTAACCAGTGTCTTAGGAAGAAAGGCTATTTATCTGAAAGAATATAGTTTGTGTTAAAAAAAATAAATTTATGTATAAGAAACTAGAGTTCTCTAATATTTATTTTAGTTAAACTTGTGGGTAAGAGGAACAGCATTTAACATAAATGCCAGGCCAGAAGTAAAAACATGTTGTATTTAATTTTTTTTTTAAATTTTTCTCTCTGATACAGCTGGGTGTGGTTGTGCATACTTATAGCCCTAGCTACTTAGGAGTCTGAGGTGGGAGGATTACAAATTCAGGGCCAGCCTCTGTGACTTAGTGAGACCATAACTCAAAATAAAAATTTTAAAGGGTTGGGGATGTATTTCAGTGGTAAAGGATCCCTGGGTTCACTTAGAGTACCACTCCTCAAACACAACTAGAGTGTCACATAACTGATGGATACCTGAAAATATGTATGAGATATAATTTACCCTTTTTTGGTTTTGCAATTAAAAACTACCACAAATTACTAATCTAAAAATAAAATCGAGTCAATTTATGTAGTGTTAGTAAAAGAATTATGACTGTATTTCAGAACATCAGGATGCACTTGTCTTTAAGAATGTACCGGAAAGGTGGTTCACCAGTAAAATTGGCTCCAGAGATCAGCACCCCCACACCACTGTATGTGGGTAGTGATTAGCTCACAGGGAAGGATGGTAGATGATGAGAACGATCAGCAGAGGAAAACTGTGGTATTTTAATTATCAAGTTATCTAACCTCCTGAGTCACCTGAGTTCTTTAAGTGACAGAAATTCATGATTGATGAATGAATGGATGGAGGGATAGGTGCATCAAGGATTGAAATAAAATGAAGTTGGCATGTGGAAAATTCAGCCTGCTGGAAAACCATGACATGCCTTGTTCAGAGACAGGTTAGGATGACATATTATAGATGAGAACCTACAAAAATGTATCAATAGGTAACGTTTTAAAATGCATATTTTACACTTAATGGAGCTTTACTCGAGATCACAAGTTATTTTAAAATGTTTATGTAATAAGGTGTTATTACTTGTCATATTAAATTTCAAGATATCACCTGTTTATATCCATTCAGAGTAGTGAAATATTAAAATGCATTCTCATAAACTGATTAAAGCATCCCTAAACTAGACGAGAGTTATCATTTTACATTACCATAATGCCAACATAATCTCAATTTAAATACATTTCCATAGCTTTTGATCAAAGTTGTGTTATTATTCAAGTTCATTACCTCTTACTAGATACTTACTTCATTTAGAGGTCATATGAATATGTTATTTGCAAAGCATACTTACAATAGTTGATATTTCTTAATTAAAATTTTTTTGATTAAAATACAAAACGCATAGCATACCAGTGGTCCAAGCAAGCCAGCTACAATCCTTTTTATGTGTTTTTGGAGGCTGTCATGTCTTTTCCCACTACACTGGAGAACCTCAGAGAATAAATTAATTCAGATCAACTTCATTCACTCTCATAATTGTAAATGATATCCAGAAATGTTATTTCTTCTGGAATCAATCCTAAAGCACTTTCTCCCACACCCACAAAGTCTACTTCCATGCTTTCTGGGAAACAGTAAGCACTTTTATGGATCACCCATCCCAATTCCAGGAAATGGTTTCCTACATACCTTGATTGCTATGAATCAGTATTCATGTCATGAAAAATACTTATTAGCCTGTTTAGGGGAAATATCACTATAGAAACTTTTGACTTAGGTTACTAATTCTATGCAATTAAAGTCATGTTTCAAACATTCAGTAGTCTAAAACATTATCTTTGAGACATACTGACAGGCAGTCAGGAAAGAAACTTTTTAGTTAAGAGTATGACCACCAAATACTGTCTTATTGATTGACAGTTCCATTATGAATTTAAGCCTGGGATATAGAGGAGTCAATTGAACTACACATTTATCACTGCCTGCTGTTGTGGATAAAAGGGAAAAAACTTGTTAACATGGGTAGGTGGAGGTTTCAGTTACTAGGAGTTATTGATCTAGTTCTGCCTGCAACTCAATTACAATTGAAGTGCATGGGTAGGACAGATATTGGGAAACTATAACAGTGTATGTAATTCTTTAAAATATGGGAAATTATGAATGGAAGACACGGCAGTTGAGAACCTGGAGTCAGTCCAAAGTGCTACTTGGAAAACATGGAGCTGGTTTTGCCACTAGCAGATGTTTTATCAGTGGAAAATTATTTAAATTTACTAAACTTCAAATGTTTAATATGGCAAAAAAGTGAGGGAGTTTTAATGATTTTTGTAATGGCATTAGATCAATACTTCAATTAATGAAGCCTTGGCAAATTTCTCATCAACATAAGCATGCACGGGTTTTATTTTCATTGCTTCTAGCAATTAACAACAGAATGATGATGTCCTCAATTTTCACTGGAACAACTTGTTTTCTCTGAGTACCAGAAATATTTTTCAGAAAGTATGATAAAATCAGAAGTCATTTTTATTGCTGATCAATGCAGGAGACATTACTACAGAGAGCCAAAGAAGCGGAAAAAATTTTTTTTCACTAACAACCTACTTTTTTCTATGACCTCATCTCCTGGGTGACATTATGTCACTAAAATCCTGAGATAATAGGGAAATACAGAGACTGATACAACTTTCAGGTTCTGAGGAAATTTTGTTGGCCTTTCTTCTCATAGGGGCAGACATTATAATGTCTCAAACTCAAACCAAAAGGATAAAAGCTTTGATCGTACCTACATGATGATTTTTTTCATCACTATTCAACTTCATTTTCCAACGTCCCAGCATTTATATTTCATGAGTTTATTTTTTATAAGTTTATATTTCATAATTTATATTTCATAAGTGCATGTTATCAGATTAAAATTGAAAAATAAGCTACCATGTGCAAATTTTATCTCCCCTGTAGAAATGCTGGTCCCTCAGGGTCCTTGTCAGAAGTCTCATTATGATACGAGACTTACAAGTTCATGACACAAAGCACCCAACATGGGGAAAGCACTCATTTCAAACTGGAAACTAAGAACAACTATGAATAAAGTTATATCTTAGGAAAAAAACCAATAAGTAAAATATTTTCAAAAATAACACAATTGCTACATAATATAGAGAAGAAAAAAATCTCAGGATTGAAGTTCATGGTTTATTATTTAATCACAAAATGTAATTCAGGATGAAAAAAATATTGAACATACTGATTGAGAAGGAAATGCAATTTAAAAAATATATAAATGTTTTGAGATCTTTCAAAGATAATAAGAGGAATATCTGTAAGAAAAGTTGGCTATTCTATCCTCTAAGCTTAGTAAATATAACTTAAGACAATTCCAGTTGCTTATACTTATTAAATTCCAAAAGGAAATGAAACTCCCAAGAGGTCTTCATCAGAATTACTTAATAAAATATGTATAATACCCTATACATTTTCATAATTCCTTATTAAAAATAGTAGGAGTCAAAATTCTAATTTTTATCATTGTCATTGTTACTTGATATTAATCATCCTATGATTACATGGTCTGGAGATTACTGAACATAACTATACAATATAAAAAATCATGTTATTTTCCTTTTTTTCTTTAATCACAATATCTATAATGTCATCCATCACCCATGAAAAGAATAAGGATTAAAGTAAAGGAAAACTGAAAATATTATGTGGGTGAATAGATAAAATCATCCTCAGTAAGGTTTGGACTGTTGATAATGATAAAGTAAAATTATTTTCTGATGCATTTTATGATTATCTGATATATTTTCATCAAAAATGTAAATAATATGACTTTTAGCAGGAGAAAAAGAATCATCTTTAGAAATATAAAAATGTAAGACACATTTGTACTGTACTATCTGATTTATTTCCAAAGTCTTAAATTTGTGGACTAAAATGAAAACTAATTCTATTCATCAAAAAATTCTTTTCAGATAGTGTGGACTATGGAAAAGTTTACTGGTATACTTTAGAGAATTATCTACTTACCCTGTCCCTTAAAACAATAATAATAAATTAAATTGTGTTTATTAGAATGAACAACTCTTAAAGCACAAAATAAATTCCTGGATAAATCCCAAACACTTTCAGAACTTATTTTTTAAGAGTATATATGTCACATGAGGAGTAGTTAGAATTTTGTCCTAGACAGGTCCAAGGAAATTATATTTGGGTATAAGTTTCTATTATACCCCAAATTTCAGTAGAAAAGAATAGATAGCTACGTAAGAGTCCTGGGCATTTTAAATACCAAATAGCATTGCTATATCTGCATATCCTGGCCAGGAAGAGTATTGAAAGCTTCAAGTATATGATAATTAAAGACACATTTTTTTGTGAAAATATTAGTGCTTAAAATAATTTGTAGGCTTATGTTTAATGTCATATTAAATCCACTTCATGACCAAACTTTCTAAATCCTAGAAAATTTTCCTAAGAAATAGATACAAAGACATAAGGCTAAGTGATTATTGCCCCTGCCCCAAACTTACTTGTATTGTAATACTAGGTTTATCTCTTAACCTTTCTGCATTTTCATAATGTGTAAAACCAGGATAATAATAGTGTCTTTTTTTGAATGATAAAATAATACTATGATTCTTAGCATCCCATAGCTTTCCCTCTTCTCTGTGGGTTCACTCCTTGAGATGATACTAAATCTCTCAAAAGATTCACGGTTTAGGAATGAATTAGTGCAAGAAATTACCTATCAACCAGAAGTTTTGTTCTCCTCTTTAAAGTAAAATTGTGCCAGTGGTGTTATAGGTGCAATATATTTGTCAGACCTGAAGACCAGTATGGAGCCATAAAACAGCCAAGTGTTTTAGTTAAGACTCTAACTCCGTAATTAGACTGATGCAAGTTCAAATTAAACCACAACTTTCTTTAACCAGAAAAGTAAAAATAACAATAGTGTCTAATCCATGAAGTTGTTACATGGACTAAACTAGTTCTTTTATTACAATATTTAACAAAATTTATTTCATTTAATAAAAATAACAATAATGCTGTTCCTGTTTCTGAAAGGGATATATGAAGCCATCCAAAACAAGCATGAACACCATTGCCAATATTTGCCATGGGTTGGTTATTTGGTTGGTTGGTTGTTTTACTATCTAGCTTCTTAATTGATTTTAATAGTCTTCTATCTTCTAGCAAAGGTATCTGTCATCATTTGGTTGATCAAAATGATGGCATTCAAAATGGCATACTGAAGTTTCTTTGAGTTTAAGAAGTTTAAAATATCAGTTATTCACAAACCATAGACAGAATAGCATAAGTCTTCATTTATCTTTTGGAAATATTTGCTTTACACTATAGAAAAGCTTCATTTTGTGTTGTAATTATTAACCATGGTTGATGCTGCAAAAGCACAACATATCTAATTCTATTTCCTTATTACATAGAAATATAATTTGAATTTCTTTGACACATTATTTTTACTTGTATTTTAATATCCAGAATTCTTATCACCAACTTATGCAATCCACTTTAAACTATTTTTATATTTTTTGTAAGAGTCACAGCAAGCAAGATTGCCTTGCTACTACAATGAATTCCTTTTACCTGGGTATGTCTTTTAAAATAACCCTTACTTTCTGATTCTTATGTTCATATTTTTCTGCATACATAATGCCCTCTCTTTGGTAGATTTTATGCAACCTTTTCAACTCATATTTTCAGTAAAAATGACCTTTAAAATACATAAGTTTCCATAATAGGAAACACAGTCTTAATAGAGAATTCCATCTGTATGAACTAAGACTTCCAGAGGACATGCAGGTCATGGTACTTCATTTGTGTAGGACATTTTGAAATACTCAAAAATTGAAGTGTGAATTAACTAAATATATTTCTTATGCTATCATCACATAAATAATTACATTGACCAACACAATTGTTCTCAAATTCTAGAAACCAGATTAACTATACCTTTAACTGTTGCACACCCTTTGCCCAATGCTATAAGTTTGCAATATATGTTATTTAATTTTCTAGTTGAACCATGTTTGAATGTTAACTATTAAGATGAACACTGAGGAATGGCAATATGTAAATCAATGGAAATGTAATTGATGTAACTGATGTGATTCAGCAAGCTGTATACGGGGTAAAAATGGGAGTTCATAACCCTTTTGAATCAAACTGTGAAATATATCAAAATAGATGTAATGTTTTGAACTACCAACAATAAAAAAAACATGAACACTGAGAGTTATGATGAAACATAAAGAAACAACAACCACCATACATTATCCTTAAATATATATAAGAAACCTAGAATTTTAATTTTTGTTGTGGGGTTTTATACATACTAAAGTTTTTAATTTTAACAAAGTGAAAACTATGTCAACCACCTGAGCCACAATTACTATATATAATGTCTCTATTTCAAATTCAAACTTAATATATTTGGTTTGTGTTTAATTCTCCATGTTAACCCTGAATGTCATGACTCCAAAATCCTATAGATGTTATTAATTTAATCATTGATATTTTCAAATTATAAGGTATATAATGTACATAATAATAGTTGAGGCTTCACTATTTCTTTATTTCATTATGCTCGTTGGTGCTAGAGATTAAAACTAGAGGCACTTTATCTCCAACCTAAAAACCTAATCTCTTTTTGTCTTTTATTTTCTGTAAGACAGAATCTCTCTTAAATTTGGATTCTTGCTAAGATGCTAAGTCTAGCCTTAAACCTGTGATCTTCCTGCCTCAGCCTCCTAAGTTTTTAGGATTACAGGCATGTGCCACCATGCCTATTTCCTATATGAATTCTAAGCCAACTAGTAGGGACTGTCCTACCCAGTTATCAGAGGATTTCAGCTCACTCCATCCTGTGATATGAACATTTGAGATGATGAGGATGTTGAAGGTGGAACCATAGCCTTTAATAAGTGTGACTGGAATTGGTCCATAGCACATCTGATCATGATTCATTTGCCACAATTAGGCACATTGTTTCAACCTAATAGGAGGAAAGCCTGAGAAAGTTACAATATGATGAGCACTGTCTTTGTCATGATTGAGTTTACTAGAAGTTAATAAGATATGTGGTAAAGAACAATAAAAATACTTGTATATCCTAAAGTAATGCTTTAGCAACATAAGTAAAATATATAGTGAATTTTATATTTTATAAAAGTAAGAAAAGGATGCATGACTAACTTTTGATGGAGATTATTGACTCTGACTTAGTTCAAAGTGAATTCTGATAGTAAATCAATTCAGTTGCCTGTACTTTGGCAGCCTGCTAAATACGATAAATGTGGGAAGAAATGAAAATGGTCTTGGAGCCACTTTCATATACACTTACTTTTTTACTTTTTAATTTTTAAATTTTTAATTAGTTATACATGACAGTAGAATGCATTTATGCACTTTGATATATCATACATAGATGAGGCATATTTTCTTATTTTTCTGAGTATACATGCAGTCATATATATATATATATATATATATATATATATTTAAAATAATAATGTCTTTTTCATTCTACTATCCTTCCTATCCCCACATCTCCTCCCCTCCCTTCCCTTCACTTCCCTCTACCTAATCTAAGGTAACTCTGTTCTTCACAAGTGCCTCCTCATTGTGAATTAACATCCGCATATTAGAGAAAACATTTGGCCTTTGGTTTTTTGGAATTGGCTTATTTGGTTTAGTATGATATTCTAAAACTCTATGCATTTACTGTCAAATGCCATAATTTCATTCTTCTTTAAAGCTGAGTAATATTCCATTGAATATATAAACTGCATTTTCTTTATCCATTAATTTATTGAAGGACACCTAGATTGGGTCCATTATTTAGCTATTGTGAATTGAGCTGCTATAAACATTGATGTGGCTGCATCACTGTAGTATGCTGTTTTTTAAGTCCTTTGGGTATAAACCAAGGAGTGGGATAGCTGGGTCAAATGGTGTTTCCATTTTGAGTTTTCCAAGGAATCTCTATAATGCTTTACAGAGTGGTTGTACCAATTTGCAATCCCACCAGCAATGTATGAGTGTACTTTTCCCCCACATCCTCGCCAACATTTATTGTTGCATATGTTCTTGATGATTGCTATTTGACTGGCATGAGATGAAATCTTAGTATAGTTTTGGGATTTGCATTTCTCTAATTGCCAGAGATGTTGAACACTTTTGCATATATTTGTTGATTGATTGCATTTCTTCTTCTGTGAAATGTCCAGTTCCTTAGCCTATTTACTGATTAGGTTATTTATTTTTTGGTATTAAGTTTTTTTAGTTCTTTATATATCCTAGAGATTAATGCTTTATCAGAGGTGCATGAGGTAAAGATTTTCTCCCAATCTGTAGGCTCTCTCCTCATATTATTGATAGTTTTCTTTGCTGAGAAGAAGCTTTTTATTTGAATCCAGTCCATTTATTGATTGTTGATTTTATTTCTTGTGCTTTAAGGGTCTTGCTAAGGAAGTCAGATCCTAGGCTGACATGATGATTATCAATATCAACTAATGTGTTCCAAACAATGGAGACACAATAACTCAAGAATTGAGTTCCATAGAGATGTAAATCAGAAGGTATAACTTGTAACAAGAGGTGATAGATACTCTAAGGGATATACAAATTCCCAAAACTAGAAGAAAAACTTCATTTTGAATAAGAACAACAACAGAAATATTAACTATGATATTAGCCTTATATAAACAAATAGGGCAAGGCAGTACAAACAAAGGGAGTAGCAGGTAGAAATGTATGGACAGGAAATTTCTGGGAATATTCAGGAAATAGAAAAAGGTCATCATTGTTAGAAATTAAAATGAACAGAGGATCCCATAGATGGGGACATTTGAAGAACGGTTTACTTGGCAGCAGATTGAGGGTGAATTAAAAAGGAGAGATCTAGATGAGCAGCTTTGTTCCATGGGACCTTTGTTCCATACAGTGGTGATGCTAGAATGGAGTGGAGAACACCTAAGATGGGGTTTAGGAGGTAGCCTTCCCGAGTCTTGGTGATTGAAAACTTGATCTATGGAAAGAAGAGGAGGAATCTATGATTACTTCTTGTTTTCTGAACTTAATATCCACTTCAACTGAAATTCCTAGAAAATCCTGTTGAGTTTTAATTTCCTGTATGAACTCACCGAGTCCTCCCAATCAAGTTTTCAGGCCTTCAATCCCATCCACCTTAGCTAAGTACTTTCTTCTGTCAAGCTCTCTATGTTTGAGATTGGACTAAATTAATTTGGTCCATATTTTCCATATTACCTTACCTTAACTCTTCAGATATGATCTTATAACGAGAAGCTTAGGCTCCTATTAAAAAATCATTGCTTATGCCAATGTCTTGACATGTTTTCTGTTTTATTATAGTAGTTTCAGAGCTTCAGTTCTCAGACTAGGTCCCTTTCAACAGATGAATAGGTAAAGAAAGTTTGACATATATAAACAATGGAATATTATTCAGCCCTATAGAAGGATGAAATCCTATCATTTGCAACAAAATGGATGGAACTACAGGACACTATGTTAAGTGAAATGAGCTAGACACAGAAACACAAGCATCATACGTTCTATATCGTATGTGGAATTTTAAAATGTTGGC
This sequence comes from Urocitellus parryii, assembly GCF_045843805.1. Taxonomy (NCBI): domain Eukaryota; kingdom Metazoa; phylum Chordata; class Mammalia; order Rodentia; family Sciuridae; genus Urocitellus; species Urocitellus parryii. Next base: position 45,683,991 of record NC_135537.1, read on the forward strand.
CTGAATAAAGAATGTTGATTATTGGAGATGGGAAGGGTGTCAGTCATGGTAAGGGTAGAGATAGGGAGGCTAGATTTAATTAGTACTTGCTGTATACAGTTATGGAAATATACAGAACCTATTAACATTGTGCAGTTTTTTTCCTTCCCAGATTCTTTTTAATATTTGATTAGTACAAATTAATCAAATATTAAAAAGAATCTTGGAAGAAAAAACTTCAAAGCAAGGGGGAGTATTGATGGAAATACATTTCTAAGTAAAATTATAAAATTTCCCACTGGAGGTAGCAAGTCAAAATTCCATGAAGATTTTACAAATGTTTTTATAAGTGTATTATAGATATGATTAAGAGTGGGATTCATTTTGGCATAACCATACATGCATAGAATTTAATTTACTCCATTTGAATCCCCAGTACTTCCACTTTCCCTCAACGCCTCCCTACCTCTGTTCCCTTTCCTCTATTCTTGTGTTCTTCCTTCTATTTATTTTTAATTGGCATTTATACAAATACATTAGTGGTATATTCATATATACACATAGCATAATTTGTTCAGTTTCATTGCATACTTTCTCCATTTCCCCTTTTTTCTTCCTTCCTCCTCAATCTGTTTCCTCTTCTCCAGTTATATCCCTTGTGTCTTTGTGGTACCCACTCCTACCCTGCTTTTATTCATGATTTCACTCTAGTGTCTGCATACAAGAAAAACATTTCACTTTTTACTTTCTGAGTCTTGCTTATTTCACTTAGTATGACATTCTTGAGTTCCATTCATTTACCTTAAAATTCCATAATTTCCTTCTTCTTTATGGCTGAGTAAAACCTATATATATATATGTGTGTGTGTGTGTGGTGTGTTACATTTTCTTTATTTATTTTTCTGTTGACAGGCAACTGGGCTGGTTCCATAACTTGACTATTGGGAATTGTGCCACTATAAACATTGATATGCCTTTATAACTATTGTATGTTGATTTTAGTTCTTTTGCGTAAATACCAGTAAGTGGGATAGCTGAGCCATATAGTGGTTTCATTCCTGAAGCTCTTCTGTGGAATCTGTATACAGCCTTCCAAATTAGTTATATTCATTTCCAGTCCCACCAACATTATATCAATGTAATTTTCCCCCCACATCCTCACCATCACTTATTATTATTTGTATTCTTGATGATTGCCAATCTAACTTGAATAAGATAAAATCTCAATGTAGTTTTGACTTGCATTTCCCTGATGGCTAGTGGTGTTGACCATTTTTTAAATTTATAGCTTGGCAATTTACAATTTTTTCTTTTGAGAAGTGTCTGTTTCCTTTGCCCGTTATTGATTTTGTTATTTTGTTGTTGCTGTTTTTGTTAAGTTTTTTGAATTCCTAATGCATTTTGGATATTAATTCTGATGAATAAATAACTAGCAAAGATTTTCTTTAATTATGTAGGCTCTTCTCTTCTGTAGGCTCTCTTTATTGTCTCTTAGCTGTGAAAGAAGTTTCTTAATTTGATGCCATACCATTTATTGATTCTTGATTTTAATTCTTGAGCTTTAGGAATTTTGTTAAGGAATTTCGTGCCTGCATCAATATGTTAGATTGTTGATTCTCCACTTTCTTAAAGCAGTTTCACTGTTTCTGGTTTGATTCATAGATCTTTCATTCACTTAGAATTTACTTTTTGTAGGGTGAAATATAGGGAATTAGTTTATTTTTCTCTGTGTAGATACCAGTTTTCCTAGAACCATTTGTTAAAATGACTATCTCAGTTCCAATGGATCCTTTTGACACCTTTGTCAAGTATCAGATGGCAGTATCTATGTGGTTTTATCTTTGTTTCTTGTATTTTATTTTTCTATGTGTCATTTAGATAGCAATACCATGCTGTTTTGTTACCACAGTTCTGTAGTATAATTTGAGATCAGATATTATGATACCTCCCACATTACTCATCTTGCTTAGTGTTGTTTTAGATATTCTGGGTCTTTTATTCTTACACATGAATTTTTTTCTGACTGTGAATTCCTAATTTTGTAACAAATATTATTAGCATTTTAGTGGAGATTGCATTGAATTTATATGTCACTTTTGGTAGTATGATCATTTTGACAATATTAGTTCTGCCTATCCAAGAACATGAAAGGTCTTTTCATTTTCTATGATCTTCTTCAATTTCTTTCTTCCATATTCTATGGTTTTCATTGTAGTGGTCTTTCCATCTTCTTCATTAGATTTATTCCCAAGTTTGTTTGATTGATTGACATTACTGTGAACAGAATATTTTTTCTGAATTCTTATAGGATTCTTTATTAGAATATAAGAATGTTATTAATTTTCGTATGTTTATCTTGTATCCTGATACTTTGCTGATTTTGTTTATCAGCTCTAGAAGTCTTTTTGAGTCTTCTACCTATAGGATCATGTCATCAACAAACAAAGATAGTTTGACTTCCTTTTCTTTTTGTATCCCTTTAATTTCTTTTCCTTGCTTGATTGCTGTGGCGTAAGTCTCAAGACTTATACTGAAGAGGGGTGGTGCTAGTGGACATAATTGTTTTCTTCATGATTTTAGAGGAAATGCTTTCAGTTTTTCTTTGTTTCCTGTGATGTGGTCTTTGGGTTTTTCATTTATTGCCTTTACAATGCTAAAATACATACATTCTATCCCTAGTTTCTTCAGTGTTTTTAGCATGAATGGGTACTAGATTTTGTAAAAGGCTTCTTTCGGCATCCATTGAGATGATCATATGATTCTTGCCTTTTAATTCAATTTATGTGGTAACTTACATATGTTGATTTTTGTATGTTGAACCAACCTTGCATGCCCAGATGAAACCCACATGATCATAGCGTACAATCCTCTTAATGTGTTTTTGAAAGCAGTCCGCTTACATTTTATCCTGGATTTTTACATCTGTGTTATCAGACATATTGGACTTTAGTTTTTTGTTTTGTTTTTTCCTTGATGTGTCTTTGGTTTTTGTATCAGAGTAATGATGGCTTCATAGAATGAATTTGAAAGTGTTGCCCCTCCCCTTCTGTTTCATGGAATAATTTGAGAAAGATTGACATTAGTTATTCTTCAAAGATCCTTTAGAACTTGGCTGAGAATACATCTGGTCCTGGGCCTTTCTTTGTTCAAAGGTCTGTAATTGCTGTTCCAATAACATTGTTTGATATTGGTCTGTTTCTATATCCTCTTGGTTTAATATGAGTAGATCATGTGTGTGTGTGTGTGTGTGTGTGTGTGTGTGTGTGTGTGTATGTGTAAGTCTGTCATTATCTTCAATATTTTCCAGTTTATTGGAGTATAAATTTTCAAAACACTTCCTAATGTTCCTTTTAGTTTAAGAATTGTCAATGGTGATATCTTATTTTTTGTATTTTATTTGGTTGATTTGGGTATTTTCTCTGTTTTGGTTAGTTTTGCTAGAGGTTTATTCAATTTCTTTATCTTTTTAAAGGAACCAGCTCTTTGTTGCATTGACACTATGTATTTTTTATTCTCAATTTTATTAATTTTGGTTCTGATCTTAATTATTTCCTGTCTTTTATTGAATTTGGAATTAGTTTGTTCTTGCTTTTCAAAAAATATAACATTAGATATAACATTACTTATTTGGGATATTTCTGTTTTTTCTTTTCTTTTTCTTTTAATGTAGGCCCTCAATGCTTTAAACTTTCCTTTTAAAACTGCCTCATACTGTCTCAGAGATTTCAATATGTTCTCTTTTCCCATATGTTTCTAATATTTTTTTATTTCTCCCTCATTTCTTCATTCAGAAGCATATTATAGAATCTCCAAGTTAAAATGGTTTGTTTTTTATCTTGTTGTTGATCTTTAATTTTATTCTATTGTGATTTGATATGATGAAATAAGTTATTTCTACAAGCATTGATGTGGCTTATGCAGACACTGACACACACACACAGTGAATTAGACAAAAGGGGAATGAAATAAAGGGCAAAAAGTGACATACAAAAACCTTATGGAAAAATGAATGATGTACAAAAACCTTATGGTGTATGTCACTTATCGAAAAATTAATTGAAAATGTTCTCCCCAATCCTACTAATTGAAGCATAAAATTGTAGTAATGTTCTTGCATAGGTTGAGAAATACGATATTTAGGATAGTAAAATTGTTGTTAAGCTACATAGGAGCTAAAAAGAGGAAAAGAGAAAAAAATGGGCAAAGGGAATGAAAGAGAAAAGAAAAATAATAATACAACTAAGGTAAAAGTAAGAAAAACCTGTGGGGTGGGGAGTAGATTTGAGACAGGAGAAGGTAACCCAAGATGGAAAAAAAAAAAAAAAAAGACCAGGAGCAGCTAGTGTGAACCTCTGCTTAGAAAAGAAAGATAAAAACAATGATTCAAGTTAATGTTTTAAAACAACAGAAGAAATACAATCAATTGCATTGAGGATTGCAATATTAAATCACAAGAGAAATATTGATTCAACACATAAAGTAATGATATCTGTAAAATAAAAACTGACAATAGAGGTATTTATGATATTCCTTGCCAAGCTATTTGAGGTGGGGAGATTTCTTATTCAATCTTCCTGATTTAGGTATCATCAGGATTTGTGACCTTTTAGCAGATGCTCATCCCTCCTCAGCTTTACCTTTAAGTTTCCCTCCGTGTGGAGATAGTGATCATACAAATTCACCTCTAATATAATTCTAGGAGACCCCTGTCTGATCTGTGGTGTGTCCAAGTACTTACTAGCATTTTGGTAATCAAAAGAAATGATCCCTAATTTCTGTAACTTGGAAGATTTCTAGGTAGGGGGTGCATTTGTGTATGTTCCCTGCTGAAGAACAGCTCCATGTATCTAGTATAGTCAAATAAATTATGGGCTTTTCCATGTTTTTTTCATAATACACAGGGTATGGTGGTCTGAGGTAGAGTTACCGTAGTCTGGTTGATGCGGTGCTCTGTGGTCCATGAGAGGTGTATGTTGCTGCCCCCTTTGGAGTACACAGGTCCTAGGTTGATGGGCATATATCTGGGCACAATGTGCAATGACTGGTGTCTGTGGGACACTCCTCTGTAAGTTCCTTTGCGGGGTATACTACATTGTGCATATATGAGGTTCTCTGTTAGCTGCCTGGAGTTACCCTCAGGAAATGCCTTCCCTGGGCACCAGCATCTTTCTGATCAGCTGTTCTTTCACTATTTTGTTTCTGGACTGTAGAAGTTTGATGGTGGAATGCTCCCACCTTTGAGAGCTTTTCCATGAAAATGTTTTTAAGAAGAGTTCTAGTGAAACGGTTAGGAAATAAAAATAAAACTGTAATAGAAAATCACCTAAAACCTGACATCGTAGCCCTTCAACATGATGCTGAAATGCGCCATAAGGTTATTATTTCTCTATCTCTGGTCAGTCCCTTCTCAACTCATGTACCAGAAATAGTGAAGTGCTTATAATTCCCTGCACACAACATAGTATGATATAATTTCTGTCTTCATTAATGTTGTGTCCTTCAACTAGAATGTCCTCAGCCTGCTCCATGGCTGGCTAACTTTGATTTATTATTTAAAATCCATCTCATTGAATGCCACTTAAGGAATTCTTCCATGATCCCACCAGGCTGGATATGCATTAGAGCTCAAATTCATGCTGTTTATTTCTCTATATTTTATTGATGTTGTCTGTTAATGAAGTCTATTTCCTTTACCTCTCCTGGAGCTTGAGTACCTTGAAAACAGGAATAGATTTTCATTTATATTTGTATTCCCAGTTCCTGGCACAGTGACTTGTAATGTTAATGGATGAAGAAATGAATGAATGAATGAATAATTCTAGAGCTAGGGTATTGAAAGTGATCATTTATATATCTTGTCATTAGTACAGGCTACACTGGAAGGGAAGTGAGTATTAGAAGTGACTAGAGGCAAAAGAGAAGCCACAAAACTATAATTCTAAGTGAGTTAAAAAAACAGATATTGGAAATGAACTATGAAGAAGTTTGGGGGAAAGTCATATATTAGAACTTAACTTTATAATAGGTGAAGTTTCAGCTACTTATCAACTAGTGAGGTGGCCATAAAAGAGACATACTGAAGAGTAGTAGAGGAGAGGATTAATGCATTTGATGTCTTCAAAGAACAACATAGTTAATGGTGTTGATAGGAGTATTCTTTATGGTGTTCAAACCAGTTCTGCTAATGACAGCAGTGAGGGAGAAGAGTTAGAACTTTGACTACTGCTTTATAAATATAAGGGATACTACAGATAGAAAATAATTTGGGGACTATTTTATTATCTCATGAGAGGTCATATATATTTGAACTGAGGATATAGAGAAGAGATTCAATTTTTTTCTAGCCTTGTACCATTTATATATCAAAAAATCTCTTTTCTTGGCAGAATAAAGGAAGACAGGTGGCCTATTATGAGACACCTGTGCAACTAGTACAGGTGATTAGTGTTATGGTCTGAATGTATCCCTGAAATTTCATGTTGAAACTTAATTGCCAGTGTGATAGTAAGGGGTAGAACCATTGGAAGGCGATAAAATCATGAGGTAAGAGCTCTCAAGGATGGGATTAGAGTCTTCATAAAAAGAGTTTGAAGGATTAGGTTCATTACCTTCTATCCTTTATACCATATGAGGACAAAGCATTCATCTCCTCTGGAGGAAGCAGCAATAAGACACCATTTTTGAAACAGAAAGCAGCTCTTACCAAAATTTAAGCAGCAGGTGCCTTGATGTTGGACTTTGCAGACTCGAGAACTGTGGGAAGTTGTTGTTTATAAATTACCCTGTCTATGGTATTCTGTTATTGTAATGCAAATGGTTAAAACAACTGCTTATAAGGTAAGGTAAAAGATAATTTTGGGTTATGTTCATCAGCTTTCCCTCACATTAACAAAACTTGAGATAATCAACTTATATTGAATAAAGTTTATTTTCACTCACATTTTTGGAGGTTCCAGTCCATGATAAATTGACCTCATTGTTTTGGCCTGCAGATGACAGCACATTGTAGCACGAATTCAAGGTGAATCAGACTTAGCAAACATTGGAAACACAGAGATGGAGGAGAGGCTGGAATTCCAAACTCTTCTCTGATGACTTGCCCCAAATTACCTAAATACACCACTGGGCCCCAGTTTTCAAAGGTTCCACCATCTCTCAAGAGTGCCATCTTGGAACCAAGCCTTTAACACATTGGGCTTGGGAACATACAGTTCCCTCATGTTTTCCTTTGGCACTCCTTTATTGTTTATATACCTCCTTCATGCACTCACTTCCTTATCTTCCTGTTTATTGCCTCAAGAAATATTTTCAAGTGATTAGAGTCCACCTAAATCATGCATAGATATTACCTAGTTTTGCAGCAGTAGTAAGCTTACCTTAACCAATAAGGGACAGATTGATGGATAAACACTACAACCTCTTCTCCTTCACTGGGGACAGTGCATTTTTTTAATCCACCTCTCTCCTCCCAGTGTACCCAATTGGAACACATTCAAAAATCCAGGCTGAAAATACATAGCTGGAATTCTCTGTTTCACTGAAGGGAGCATTCCATATACAATAACCTTAGAATGATGAAGTATTTGAGTTGACACATTTGAAATCTATCCCATATCTGTCATTTATAGAGAAAAAAAATGTTCACAATCGTACCAAATTATTTATTAGAGATTAGTGGCAGATTTTAGAGCCAAATAAAGGTTCTTTTCATTGTAAGAAGCAGATAATATTTACTTTTTAAGAACAGCAAATTCGATGATTGCACTGAGCAGGCAATCATTGCCTTTGCAACGGAATTCTTATTATAAAATATAGGAAATTCTTCATAACAGTATAAAAAACATGCAGAAACATAATTTTCAAATCTGTGTGATAGGAACTATTTTTAATCTGTATCATATACATGTGAACACTTGTACTCACTGAATGGTAGCTATCTGTATTAAATAAGCATTCTCATTAAACCCAAACTTTGCCCAAGGTACTGACTCAAACTTATTTTGAAGAGTAAAGGTGCACACATAACAATGTTAGGAAAAAAGAATAACAATGGAAGAGAACAGAGAGCCTAGTAATAAGCTCACAGAAATATAGTCATCTGATTTTTGACAAATGTATAAAGCCTACTCAATAAAATACTGTCTTTTCAACAGACAAAAAAATAAAATCAAATAAAACAACATGCATATGTTTCTGTTGATTGTTCCAACATCAGATTGATCCAACAACATTGACTTTAAACATCAGAAAGAGCTGTTTTCTGTTTCCAAATGTTTTCAAAAACAAATATTTCTACTTTCTTTCTTACAAACTATAATCAAGTATATATTTCTGGCATATATGTGCTTCACTTAGTAGCTATGTTTACTCCTATAGAAACATGGTGGTTGTTAAGAAATTGCAGTACTGAAGATCTTGTATGAATTATGCTTTACAGACTAAAGTTTTTCTGAAAAGAGAAAACAGAGAAGGAGAATGAATAGGTTTTCCATGAGGAGGCATCAGTCAATTGAGGCCTCAGTCAGTTAATTGTATTAGCAAATTCTCCTCAATATCTGCTAATACAATTAACTTGAAATATATATTGGGAGATATATTTTTAAACTCACACATGAAGAATTTATTAGAATCTCAAGTTCACAGATATGTTCATGTTAATTTTCATAAAATGTGATTAAACTTTATTAAGATTTGGTGTCAAAAATCTCTAAGCACTTCATAGTGCTTTATCTATGTTTCAATAGAAAATTTTAATAAGTAGCCAGGCACAGTGGCCCATGCCTTTGATCCCAGGAACTAGGGAGTCTGAGGCACAAGGATTGCAAGCAAGTTCAAGGCCAGCTTGAGCAACTTAACAAAACCCTGTCTCAAATTTTAAAAATAAACAAATAAATAAATAGATAAACGCAGATTTTTCAAAAAGAAATAGAGGAAATAGGCATTATACTATAAAATAGAAGAGAGTTGCACCTTTAGAAACTAAGTTTTCCATGGGCCTATTAACTCCAGGCAAATAAAGAGGATGCTTTTTACTTCCAGGTCCTAAAATAGAGCTCAATCCATAGGTATTTCTAAGAAATTAGTATTCCCAGAGGAACTCTCTGGCTATCTCCCAGAACCTTTGATGCCATAGCACCTTCATAAAAACCTGCCATGCCATAAAATGTCATCTTTCCTCCAAGACAATGAAGAAAATCTCAAATGATACGAAAATTCCTTTACTACTGCCACTTACATAATTTTGGCTAGATAAAATCTGCAATATAATTTTTTTTAAATCCAAATATGAAGAAGAAAAAATTGAGACTGCAGAATAAACTTTGGACTTCAAGAATGAAAGTCCTGAGATGAACAATAATAACGCCAGCAAAGCAATTTCTTGCCCCAAATCACACAACACTATTTCTGAAACAGTGGAATTCTCTTCTATCTCATTGTCTGCTTAACTCTTGTCATCTCAGATAAGCCTCTACCCAGAGCATGTGCACTCCAACCTCAGCCTTAGAATTACCAGGTGAAATCGGCTTAACTTAGATACTTTTTCAATGTGATTTTTATAGGCTTAGCATGGAGAGAGTTGAACTGAGAATGAAGTATTCTTCAGAGGTCTTCAGCAATTTAGGGAACAGATGTGTTTTCAAATGACTCTGATACAATGCAGAATAAAAAGCATGTCAATTTTAAAGAGTGAATGAAGGGAAATTCAGGAAGTGGCAGCACTAATTAAAGCAGGCTGCTCTTACTAACTTCTGATGACATCTCATTTTAATGTTTGCTTAGCCTGATTGTTACAATAATTATTTCATGTCTATAGTAGAACAACAGGGTCCTCAATACATTTATAAAAATTACTCACACATAGAGACATTCTTTAAAATGTTAAGTCCAAGGAGATTGAAGGAGCTCTATTTCCAACCAGTTGAAATTCTTTAAGGAGCCTCATTCTTCATATAAATACTTAATGGGAATGGAGAAACTTGAAGGACCAGAAGCCAAATATGAGAAGCCACATAAGACATAAGATACTTCATATCGATTTGCTTTGATTTTTCTGCTGCAGGTCACAAGTATATCATCATATAATCAGTCAGTTTCCTGGAATAAAGAATAATTATTGTACATAATCATTTTATTCAGTAGTTAGTTCCTTAAGCTCCTATATCTAAAACTTTTGTGGCCCATTTTTCTTCTCCAGTCACTTTCTGTTTAAAGAATCATTAATTTCTACAAGGGAATATAGACTATATTATATTTTACCCATCTTAATTCTTCCTCTGTATTTGCATAAACCATTTGCTATGTACATCATTTCAAACTAGACTTAGGCTTTAAACACATTTAGTAGGGTTTTCTATTCTATTATTTTGAGATTTATAAACTAACAGATATTATTGCCTGATGACAAACATGTCTTTTCTTCATATTTTAAGGTTTTTTTATATTATATGTATAACTAGCAACTTGATTTCCATAGAGTTAATGTGTTATATGATCCCAGTGCAACCTGTGTCCTCAGCTACTTTGTTTTTCAGTTCTAAAATATTTTTATAGGACCTCCACTTTGCACCTGCCTACATTGACAGATGTCCACAGGAGCTGCTGCTGGTTACAATTTTTTTTTTTTTTACTACAATCTCCTTCTGTTTGGTTTGGTTTGGGTTTTGGGGTTTTCTTCGAAGATACTTCCTGAATCTTCTTGGTTTTCATTTCTTAGTAAATATTCAAGTTTCATCCTCATCCATTTTTTTTTTTGTATACAGATGCTCCCTAACTTTTCCTCATCTCTTCCTATTCTATGTAGAGAGGCTTATGTCCTCCCTTTATCTTCACTTAGATTTTTCCTTTGGCTTCCCTGGCAGGTTATATATCAGTCCCCACTCATTGCTGATTTGAGTTTTATCTCAACTGTTTTTCTTTTTTTTTTTTTAACTTCATAAAGCTTCCAATTTGTGCTTTTTCCTAGAATATTCAGAGTATGCGTTTGATTGCTCTCACAAGGCAGCTTCTGTTTAGAAGGAGAAATTGCTTCAACATGGCACAAAAGTATTTTGGAACTGTTTGTTTCTTCTGCTTTTTAAAATCCGTAATATTTTATATTCCCTAGTCACTAGCCAGATATTTTAGATTTTTAATGTCTGCTGAATTGTACATGTCTTAGGGTTAGATCAACTTGCTTTGAATTTATATTTGTGAACTGTACATGTTTAATCAACAAACCTAATGTACTGAGTTTTAACACTAAAATGGGGGTCTTAGAGTATGTATGAAATAAAATTGACAGGAGCATTTATTAATGTTATGCTTTAAAAGCACTTGGCATAGTCTCTAGCATATGACAAAGTAAAGCTATCTATACTATGTTAAAACTTTGTTGTGACTACTGTTAAACTTTCCACAGCAAATATGTGAAAATAAGTATATAAATATTTACCATATTGATACATGTATTAAAAATAATATATTATTTTATTATAAATAACTTGGGACAAAATTTCATGCCTCTGAAGGCAAGTTAAGTGATCTAATAACTCTGAGGAACTTTAGGTAAAATGAAGTTTCATAAGTTTCTTGGCTGTAAGCCTTCTCAGAAAGTATATGTGCTAATGGGCCAAAGAGGATGAACTTGCCAAATATAGTTGCTTATGACAAAGGGCAGCCCAAGGTTCAATTGTACATACATTGGGTTCACTTGTAAATCTGAAGAAGTATGTGTATTTGGTACAAGGATATTATCACATATTTCAAGAATATTATTACATATTTCAAGAATCACTGACTATATGTAGAGAAATATGTCAAAGAATTATAGAAAACTTAGATTCAATTTGTTTTAAATTTTAGTTTCAGAGTAAAACAACTAGGAAATGCTAAAAAAATGTGTTTTATTACAAGCATCACTTTATATGCTATGTAATCTTTTGATGAAGTAGTATTCTTCCAATAAGGGTGATATCATTTGCATCATATCATTTTACTGGAAGTGACTTGTAAAAATTGGGAAAATTCCTGTAGAAGTCATATCACTTCTGAGGAGTTCTGATGCTGTCTTAGTTAGATAATAATATTACTAATATTTGTTGCCTATTTTTTGTTATCATACATACTTTTTCTACAGGGGAGTCATCAGTTCTTTAGAAGAAAATATCATGACTCAGTGCAAATGCACCTCTAAAACTACAATAACAAAATTTCTAGATAAATACCTGAGAATATGCCAGAGATTATATTGAAATAATATAAATAATTAAAAATAAAACTTGAAATTTCCCCTAAAATTATACAGTTTAGTCATCAAATTAGTTGGAAAACTTAGTGATGTCTTATATTTAATTAAGAATATGGTTCAAATTGTATTTTAAAAATCATTTTTATGATATGTATATTATAACAACATATTCATTAAGTCTAAAAACAATTTCTGACATTTTGTATATTTACACAATGGAATATTACTCAGCCTTAAAGAAGAATGAAATTAGGCATTTGGTGGTAAATGGATGAAACTGGAGACAATCATGCTAAGTGAAATAAGCCAGTCCCCAAAGAAACCAAAGTCCAGAAGTTATCTCTGTGAAGGCTAACCCAAAACAAGGGAGAGTTGGGAGGGGAAGTATAGAAGTTTATTAGATTAGACAAAAGTTTAGGAAGGGAAGGGATGGTGATAGGCAAGACAGTAGGATGAATCAGACATAAATTTCCTATGCTCATATATGAATATATAAACAGGTAACTCCACACCATGTTCAACCACAGAATTGAATCAAAATTGTAATGGGTTGTACCTCATGTATGTATAATATGTCAAAATATACCCTACTGCCATGTATATCTAAAATCAACAAATAAAAAATCAATGTGAAAAAATAAAGAAAAAACATGAAAATGTTTGCAAACTCAAAAATGCACAAAACAAAACAACCTTGAGTGAATCGTGGAACAATTATCTTCACTGGAAAAAGCCAATATCCACTGGCTACACACTCTATGATTTTATTTGTATGACATTATCAAAATGTTAAAATTATAGAAATAAAAAACAGGTTAGTGGTTGTCATGGATTAAGCTTGTATAATTGGTAGTATCTGTATTTGATAAAACAAAGGAGCCTTTTCATGATGGGGCAGTCTATATCTTGAAAACTATCATAGTTACAAGAAGACTGTACATGGTAAAATTTCAAGGAAATACATACACACACTCACAGTGGTCAGTATATGTACACCTGGTAAATACAAATATATTCCATGAATTATACCAATGTCAGCTTCCTAGTTCAGATATTACACTCTAATTTTGCAAATTGTTTCCATTAGTGGTGGCTAGTATGTGTATTTGGGATCTCCCTGTACCTTTCTTTGCAATTACTTTTGAATCCATAATCACTTTAGAATAAAACATAAATGAAAAACCCAAAAGACAATTCATTGTATATAGGATAGCAATATTGTCTGTTTTCTTAATTGTAAGAACAGTCCCCAGCATATAGTAGACACTCAAAAAATAGTTCTTGAATTATTTTTTAAAACTTATTAGTATTAAAATCAGACAATATATATTTACATTAAATCTCACAATTAACATGTATCTAATATGTGCAATATTGCTTTCATGTTTATCGTTCATTTTTAACTTATAATGGCTATGTAATCCATATGTTTTACAGTTTTGCAAATGTTTCAAGACATTAGAAGACTGGCACAATCCATTCTTAATCCTCAGAGTTCTTAGGGTAACTAATGTACAGCATACGCTGAGGTTATCAAAAGGAAATGCCATTATTATAAAGTAAGTGCAGTAGCAGAGGAAAATTTGATTACATTAACACTGAGGAAAAGACTCAGATCCCTCATGTTGTCCAATTTTCAAACTTAGATGTGATATTGATTTTTGCACCTTGTTAAACTAAAACTTACTGCGAGAACCATTTTTTTTTTAATTTTTGGGAGACCTTTAAGATAAGAAAATTGGGCTTCATTTTATCTTAATTCACCTGATGAAAGCATTCTCATTCTCTCTCTCGTTCTCCCACCTCCCCACCCCCTCTTTGCTTCCTAATAGACAAGACCTCACTTCAGGCACAGAAGAATCAATACAAAACTAAATACAGTGTGCTGCTACCCATCAGGACTGAATGAAGAAGTATATAGAAAGTCTTTGTACTTGAGTAAAATCAGTGAAACCTATCCTTTTGCTACTTAACCTTTTATCTAGCCAGAGCTTATTTATTAGAAATAAGAGAGCAGAGTACTGGATATATTTAGTCAAATGCTGACTCAGTTATAAAAGTAATGTAGACCACCCCCCACCAAAAAAAAAAAAAACAAGCAAACCAACAGTGACTTAAGTAGAACTGGAATTTCTTTATGAGGTAAGAGACATATGCAATTATGTTGCCTAGACTGGTCTGGCATCACTGTGAAGACATCAGAGACTGTGTTGCCTTCTAGTTCATCTCTCTGCAAGCCCTAGATTTTGGCTCTGATTCCTATAATGGTTGATAGAGCTCTGGCTATTTGAAGGGTCTTTCAAATTCCTACATGGCACTCTACTTTTATTCATATATCAATGGCAGTAATTTGTCAATTAGTAATGCCAGGGAAGCTGGAAAAGTTTATCTTTAAAATGAAGGCAATATGCCTAAATAAAAATTGTAGAATTCTGACTAGAGAAGAAAACATATATAGCTCTTTAGAGTCAAATAAAATCCCCACTATAGGTGCTGTGTAAAGGGAAGTAGAACTAATTGTGTGTCTCTCACACACATACACACGTATACACACACACACACACACACACACACACACACACACACAGTAGAAAGTGCATCTAATACGCCTACCCTGCCAAGCATTATAGCTTAGCAACACAGGGCTCTGTAGTGTAGTGGTTATTTACCCTCATGACAACATGACTGATTGGTAGTTGTGCCTGGTAACTGCTAATCAGTATCCCAACAGGATATCTTACTATACATATTAATAGGGCAGGGTGTGGAGCATGATAAAACCAATGACTTCTCTTAGTACAATCCTACTGTTGCACTTTTTTAGCTATGAAGGTATTTATTTGTTCAGAAACAATGCTGTGTGGAATACCAGCATGATGGATAGGCATTTTTTAAGTCCAGGGATGGTAGCTTTGGCAGAAGCACTACATGAAAATGAGGCAAATTCATAACCAGAGTAAGCATTTCTCCCAAGAACAAAATGCAGCCTGTAATCCAGCAGTTCAGGAGGCTGAGGCAGGAGGACTGCAAGTTCAATGCCAACTTCAGAAACCTAGCCAGGCCCTAAGCAACTTAGCAAGACCCCTTAAGATAAAAAATAAAAAGGGCTGGGCACAAAATGTAATCCAATGTAATCAACTGACTATCAACTAACTGTTCACCCCAGAGAGGATTCAATTTGTCCTATGAGGCTAGCAGACTGGGTGTTCAGCAATAGGTTAGCCTTGGTGGTCTTGGTGGACCTTGGTGGAAGTCAATGTTGTTCAGCTCATTTACAGCCACCATTCCTGCCGCCATGGCTACATTACTATGGACCAACGGGGAGATGGTAAGGTGGCTGAGGCAAGAGGATACAACTTGTATCCACTTGATTATTAAAATCTTCCTCTGCCCCTGTCACCCATTGGTAAGCATTCATATGAGAAATATACACCTTCATGTTTTTCTCCCTTTTGGAGAAGTCTAACTATTCCCTAGACTTCTTTTCTCACAAATTTTCCAATCACGTTCCTTCCACATCCCTGACCACACAGCCTGCCTATTAGCCACAAGCCACTAATCAGTAAATAATCACATATTTGTCATGTTTCCTTCTAGATTAAAAGGACAAGTGCACTACTAGAAATTTTGCTTATTGGAACAATTTCACTTCATCACTCTCCCTCTTGGATATCCAAGAAATGAGATATGCTGCTGCTGCTGTTCACTTTCAGATGGAGCCTCTATTATGGACAGAGCCATCTGTAAATCTAGCCCTTTTCTTTTCTTCCTGCTTATAAAGCATTTGATACAAGACCATAGGTTCATACTGGGAAAGAGAATATAACAGGAATGGGGTCAATTAGCATTACATATAACTAATAAAATTCTATAATTAATTTTATAAAATCCATATGAAAACAACTTGACACATGTGTTAACTGTTCATATATATTACAGCATATAGGAAAAAAAAATCTCCCAAGGGTTTGCTGCACATAGAATGTGTTGGCTCAGGCCCTTTTGGTTTGTTCTAATCTCTAACAGAGAATTGAAGTGTCAATTTTAATACATAGTGCATCATTTAATCTTAAATATTACCATTTATTCTCCAATAAATTTCTCACCTAGTGCTTTAATAAAATCTACATTTGTACTGCTTTCTGAGACTATGGAGATCATTTGTTCACTACTCTTTCCAAAAATAACTTTTCATATACAAAAAAAATAATATAGTATATCTGATACTTCCATTTTTATATATAAAATAAACAATCTACTCTTAGATGTGAACTGAGGAAAATGAAAAGAAGAAATTATAGATTGAAGATTTTAGGTGTGGTTAAAAAAACAGTTAAGGGAAGCAAGGTTCAAAAACAATCTGCCCAAACATTTTACATTAATTAAAATAGTCTAAAACTGTTAAGCATTTTGCTAAACTCTTTGCATGTATTATGTCATCACATCTAAATAATATTACCATTTTAAAATGATGAAAACTAAGAACTAAAAACTTCAAACAATTTGTTCAACCTCACAATCAGGATTTAGATCAATGAAATCAGACCCCTAGGTTCTTATTAATTATCTGTCCTATTTTTTTGTTTAATAAGTATATTTCATAATTTTATTATGTTGAGTAAAAATGAGATTTTATTTATTGTTCTATTCATAAAGAATGTAAAATTTTAAAATGGCATTATCTAATATTTACTTTAAATATTCATAATAATTAATGCCATGCTAATAAGTTTTATGGATTCATTAGTTTAAATGAAAAAGGGGAATGTCACAGTTAATGCAATATATATTAATATTGATGAGTATTATAAAACTAAATTCTGTCACTAATGGTGACATGATAACAGTGGTAACAAAGTTGAAGGAAAAAGATATGTAGATCATCATGGGAGGAAGACTCTTAAGTCTGATTCCAAAAGTTCAATTGCTAATTTAAGGACTTAGTAGGAAGCTCACTGTCTATCAAGTGTGAGTTAATGGAAATATAGCAAGAGTTCCTTCTCCAACTATTTGAAGAAAAATGAAGTGCAGGCTGAGTAGTCTTTGTTATAAAGGTTTCTTTTCATCACCTTCTATCTTGTTAAAAAATCATTCAAGTCTTGTCTGACGACCAAGCTTTAGTGCAAGGAGGGATCAATTTCCATTTCTCCCAGGTTATCAAAGGAGTTTAAGAGTAGATTAAGAAATTATTCAGGTAGTTTAAGGTCAGTTTCATTATGGGACCTATATTCTCCTGTTTCTCTTTGTTATTACTCAAAGAAATATTCAGCTATTTGAGATATTGCACTGCATTCTAGATCTCATCAATTGAATAAGCCCTGATGAATTCGCCAAGTGACCAGTATTAGAATAAACAACATTTTGGTTGATATATTATCTTTTCACTTATAAATTTTGCTCAACTTCAAAAAGTAACTATCATAAATGGAAGTAGCCATTACCAAAAATATTTTCTTATATGCTCATAACTAACAAAAAAATCATGAAGGAAAGAGGTGAGAGACACTGGGCCATTTCTCCTTTAAAGACTATACTAGTTTAAAATGTGTAATACATCAGGGATTTCTCATACAATCATCTGTATTTGTTCAATCGTTTTTTAATATTTATTTTTTATCTATAGGTGGACACAATATCTTTATTTTATGTGCTCCTATGTATTGAACCCAGTGCCTCACACATGATAGGTGAGCACTCTACCTCTGAGCCACAACCTTAGCCCCTCAATTACTTTCTTTTAGAAAGAACAGCACCTAGCTCAAAGTGAGTTAAACACAGAAAGTGATCAGCTCACATTTTCTTACTTAAAGCATGGAAGTGCTCTTGCTGTTTATACTGTGGTCAGACCATAAATTGAATATTATTTGTTCTGAGTCATATGGTATCTCCCACACATTTTCATCCAATCACTATGGCTAAAAGAATGATATGCTGTAATTTTTGAGCCCTGGGCCTTGTGATTATTTTGGGAACCATGGTCATATAAACCTCATGGACAAAAAAAAAAAAAAAAGTCATTGGTAAAGAAATTGAGATAAAACATGGTATTACAAATCCAGCTGGTGTCATTTTGGTTAAAAATATTTTCAGGTAAGTAAACCTTCTTTATCATATTAGAAGATACTTTATCACAACAGCATGACTTTATTATTCTTTGTTCCCGATATAAACCATGTTGCATAGCATTTTATACTTCAAACTATTTTTTGATCTTACTTTTACAAATTAATCTTGTTAGATATTGCATACTAAACTAATCTGGCTAATTTATTGCTTTTTGATTAGTTTTCTTCTTTTCCTAATAGGAAATAATATACTTTAAAAAAGAAAACAAATGCATCACAAAGATGCATACTCAATCCAACTAATATGAATATTTATAATGAATCAATAAAAATTAAAAAATTAAAAGCCAATTATGCATAAACACATGCTTTTATAGTGTTTCCTAATTCTTTTACATAATCATTTTCACTTCAGATGGAATATACTTTAAAAGATGCTTTCAGAAGCCTTATTAAAAGAAATTATTTGGTAGCATTACAGGTTTTGGAAACACAGCATTAACAAAAAGAGAAATAATTAAGCATTTTTAAAAAGTCTATTCATGAAATTCAGTTTTAAACCACACAACCTTACATATTTACCTGCTCTGCTACCATTTATCAGTTGAAAAATCACTTCCTAATTCCATTCTATTCAGTCTCATCAGTGGCCTGATGGCAGAAACCCTGTGCTAACATTCAATGTGTAATCTCCTCTCAGTCTATCATTTTCCTAATTTGTTCCAATTGCAAAGTAAATTTGCAAACTGACCTTTTAAATGAATAACAACACAAAATGACTTCAAATAATATAATTGATAAATTACCTCCCTTTCTTCCTTCTCTCTTTTTAAATGGATCATTGTTGTTCTGACATCCCCCATGGGTCCCTGTTACTAAAACATGCATGCTGTTCATCCACTCTTATTTGTATCTATATAAATTTACATATGTGAATAGCTAAAATTTCAAAAAGATAATATTTATTTTGTTAAAGATGTGAATAGTGAAAACATCAAGTTACAATTTACTGTCTTTTCTTCCAACATACCCTTCGACCCTGCTTTCCTGCTAATGGCACCATGTGGATTAAATTCCAATCACATTTCTTGTCATTCCCCTATCACATTTTTTCAAAGCACCCTGCATGGGCCAGCATTTTTGGAATTCTGTTCATATACCTTTCCTAGGTTTCCCTCCTTCCTTTGGAAAATTGAAAAATATCAATATTTTTTTTTTATAAAGCTGTATGCAGGGCCATATTAAAATAGAAAAGTGGGGCAATTGAATAGAGAGCCTTAGGTATTGGGAAGATTGGGAATAAATATTTTGGAGAATAAAACAAGGAAACTGAGCAAAATCTCAGAAAGTGTTTTTCTTTAGGGCAATGAGGCCTACACCACATTAAAGTCCATAAATTTATGCTCCCATTAGTTTACAAGCTATTATCATTTCCCCAAGCAGTATTTTGCTGCAATGTGATTTGAAAGTCAGCTAGGGAAACATAACCATTTTCAACTCAGAGATTAAGAGGGAAAAATTGGATGAGTCCCAGTATATCTGAGTTCCAATGTATGTCTATGAAGTAAACTGGTAAAATGAAGTCTGCCATATAGACTTGGAATTAAGTAGGCCTTTAGAGTTATGTTGTTGGGTATATTTCCCACAAGAATGTTAAAGTATTTCCCTGATGATAATAAAAATCTGGCATCAAGAGGATTGTGAGTGGGGACTTACTTTCTTCTTCCATACAGGGAAAAAGCTAATTGGGATATTAGACATGACGAGTAAAAGAAGTTTTATAATTCACTAAAGCTACATTTTCTAAATGTGAATAAAGGCTCTCATTAAATAAAAAAGAAAAAATAATATTGATTTAATATCAGTAGTACCAGTAATTCTTTCTGGCCCTGTGGTATATTTGAACGGGAGACTGATCCATTTCAACTCTGGAAGGTAAGAGGGCTTTTGGCACTCTGCAGGAGAACTGTGGATTAGTGGAGGCAAAAGATGAAGGAAAAAGTTTATTTAGAACTTGAAGATGTAGAAGAGTTTGAGAGCATACTATTGGGAAAATCTAATCAGAGAAGATAACTGATAGTAAATTCACAGTTGTGCATGAAAGGATAATTGATTGGATTGGCTTGCATTTTCACCATGGTCGAGAGTAGAGCTGCCACATATTGACAGTTGGATAATGATTTTTGCCCAGTTCAATATGCATATTGCTAAGAATTTGTCTTGTATCTATCTCTAAAGAGATCTCTTCCAAAGAGTTGGAAGAATTTATTCCAACATATACACCATCTTTTTGAAAGTTAATTGAAATTTCTGGGAGAACCCAGGCTTCATAAGACAACAAAAATTAAAAGGTTTATAATGTATTGAGAGAAAAATCTTTTAATCACAGTTTCCCAGGTGATTGCCATTCTCACTTCCTAATGAAAATGAAGTATTTCTCTGGGACAGTAAAAATAAAGCTTTACTGAAAAAGCTTATATAGCCCTCATTTCAGACTTTTTTCCACACTAAATAGAAGAGATCAGATATTGAATGGGTATACTGCTAAAAGAATCACAAGTGATATTTGTCCCATGTAGAATGGTTTATTTCATTTTCTTACCAAGGTTTACATCACCTATTCAGTAATCCCCCGCTACTAAATTTGTTGCTTTTTGGACTTTAATTTTTAATTTCTTACATAACACACCCTCCAAAATAAATATTGTCCACATTCACAATTTCCAACCTCTATATTGCTAGGAATAAGATAACTACATTTTAGTATATTTGAGTAAGATTATGATTTGAAAAACACCTAATTTCATTTCATAATCTCTTATTGTTTTGGTGTTGTGTGTTCTATATAAAGTAAATTATACTGCTGTACTAGTAACTAGCATTTTCCATCTTGGGTAACTGTCCTCCAGTAGAGTATTCATCATTATAGATGCAGATAAGAAAAAATAATTTTAATAGAAAATCAGATGGGATGATAAGAGGGAAACATGTTCTCCTTCCCCTGGGCTAATGGCTATATATTTTGTGGTGGGCATAAGGCTGATATGAGGCTCCCGTGAGTTAGAGTCTTAGAGAACTGGACTGGCAGAAGGCACCTGAGAGGTCATCCATACAGTAAAGGGAAGAGTGCTTTCTCCTAGATCCTGCCAAAGAACCAACTGTTTAAATGTCTAAATGTCTAAATGTTTAAATGAAGAGACTACTATCAGCTTGTTTTCTTTTCAGGGTACATAATTTCTTTAAACCTCTCTCTCTCTCTCTCTCTCTCAAAAAAATTTTTGTTATACCCAACATTTTAATCTACTATTTTTTTTAAATTTAATGTCATCATTTAACAAAACTACTATTTCTTTTGAGTCAAGCACCCATTTGAATACATATTCATTCTCTTTCCTGGGACTGTTCTTGAGACTGACTTCAGAGTATGTGTATAACAGTCCACTTCTGTCATGTTCACAAAACCAGCTACATCTAGTTCTATAGGTACACTCTAAATATCTACTGAAATGAATTACTAAAGACAGGAACATTTTAATTTAACTGGAGTATTATATTCTGAGCCAAACCAGGAATAAAGATATTGTTGTATTGCTGAATCTGCTGTTTTGTTTTGTTTTATTTAATTGTTTATTCCTTTGTATAAGAAATAGTATTAAGTCTAGAGCCTAGGGCTGTCTGTTTCTGTGGTTAAGATTTAATTTGATGGATTTGTGAGCATAGAACCATATAGGTCAATATAACAAAATTTAATTTACTGGATTTGAAGAGCTGATTTATAAGATGCTTCCTTGAATTGGTAAAGATCTTATTTATAAACAAATTTATTTGAGATTATCTCTCCATATATAGTCCACAAATACAGATCAAAATAGGCCAATTATATAATACCTAACAACATACTACATTATTCTGGTTCTCTAATACCAATGTTTTAACGAAATGCATCTTTGTTTTCTGTGTCTAGAATAGTAACTATTCAATAATTTTAAAATGCTGACTAAGTATATTTTACATTTATATTATGGTCCTGCAGTTGAGTCTTAGGATAAATTACAGTGGACTTCGAACTCCAAGTGCTATTTTATAAGCTAAGTTTTCCATAAAATAGATGTTAGACATTATTCTAGTCACAGCCTGAGTCTCTGATCTCTATAGAAAGCTGGTAACAATAACTGCTCTATTCACGTCACATAATTTTTTGACTATTACAGTAAATGATATATGTGAAAAGGAAGTATACAAGCCATAAAGAGAATTTACTAGCTTTATAATCCATGTCAAAGGTCAGTAACAGAGCAGATGTCACCAGAATCACGGATTGTTACTGTCAGTATTACTTGGGTCCACTAAGTTTGAAATTTCTTCCTTAACAATACCTGCTAATTTACTTTTTGTTTTTGTTTCCTATCATTTCATTTCAGAATAGTTGTTAACTGAGAGGCAATAACATCTACTATGAATTACCTGTATATAGAATGTTAAATATTTAAAAAGTATAAAATATTATAAAAATACACAATGGTAATGATAGTAAGTAACATGAAGTACAATACCCATCATCCATTCAACTCTTCCCAGGTCACCTTGCATACCGCCCACTTCTCACCCACTCTAGCTTTATCATCTTGGATATCTTACTAGACTCTTTCATTTGCACATGCATATTTACTATAGAATTATTTTCCAACTCTAAAGGAAAAAAAATCAAATGTAAAGTATTATAAGAATTTTAAAAGCTCTAGTAGTTTTTAAAACTGAATTATCTAGATAAAATTACCTAAGGGCTTTACTGGAATTTGCATTTCATGACCACTGGAAACTCAACCCAATAGCCATTTATTGAGAGTCTACTTTCTTTAAAATATTTTACGAAGAAAAGGAGTCCGACAAATACAAATACTCTCATCCACTAGAAGATACAAATTAGTATAAAATAATAACTTTATTAAAATTGTGTTCCATGATTAGCAATAGATGGATACAAGTGCTATTAGAGTAGGCGATTCATACTGACTGAGAGCATCAAGGGAGATCTCATGAAGTACACAGCATTTGAGCTGGAACTCAAATAACCCGAAAAGAAAGCAGGTATGGAGAGAACAGCAAAGCAAAGATGTTGAGTTGTAATATGCTTGGATTACAAGAAGTCTGAGAACTGAGGAGGTTAGTTTTCACTTGTAAAGCAATTACACCAGTCATTAAAACACTTAAGAAGGCAGAATGCATCCTTATAAATCATACTACAGTGCTGCTTCACAGCTGCAGGTTTTTTTAAATGGTTGACACATGTTCAGTACATTTTGCACTTGTCATCCTTGTGCAATGTCCAACCTGGCTTGTAGGGTTTGATGACTAAAATCTAGAAGAGACCTGTGAATGAAATCCAATGTCTGATTTACACTTCAACCATGTAAAATTCCCAATCAAAAAATACCATTCTATTTGTGACAATAATTACAGGTCCAAAAATATTATATAAAAGCAACTAGAGAGTATCACAGAAATTTTAAAAGAGTGTCTATTATTATTCCTGGAAACAAAGTAGGCCCTAATTACTTTGTAACTCCAGGACATTTTGGACCATTTAAAGAGACCATGTAAGCCAACAGACTCTTCCCAAGATTCCCACCTCCCATCAATGCTTCAGAGAGAACTTACAAAGGATGCCAGCTGCTCACCCCTTGCAGAGACATGCCTACCTCTTGGTAGCCCTTGTTTTCTTACTGTACCTCCAGCCTTCTTCAAGCAGCATCAGATCTGCTCAGAATCTAGGTCTGTTTAGACTCAGTGCCTCTGCTTCTGTGCTATTCTGAAAGTCAAAGAAGTGATTTCCCAATTAAACCAGAACATGTGCAGCTATGCTTCCAAATGTGTCACATTAGCTTGGTTTCAAGTATAAGTCAGAAAACCTGTAGTCAACCTCCTACTTACATCTGTGAATAAGCACATAAGCAACTGCAGGGTTGTTCAGGCTAAACAGATGGATGGTCCTGTCAGGAACAGATTGCAGTGGAGCTAGGATGTAGGATGGAATGCCACCCCCTCTGAACTGAAAAGCATATTCAGCAGTAGGAAAGACATCCTTTAGAATGTAGCTATTCTTTTTTAATTCTCCACATTTAACTGTTTCTAAGGAAAGGTTAAATCCCTTTGTCCTCCATAAAGTATTTTTCTTTGTTAGTTTAATTTTATTTCTTAGTTTCATTTTTCTGGATTTGGATCATAGTATATCTACTTTATTATTAATCACCATCATCTGTGCTATAATGGTGTTATATATAATAATTAAACATCATTAACTTTGTTGATTAAAAGAAAGATTGTAACATTAAAAAATATACTGTATTTTGTATTAAGCAGCCCAAGTAAATAAAACTATTTTACTTTAATCAATAATCATAGTTATTTCTATGTAAAATATTTGGATTTTATATTTGTAGATGAGAAATCCTAAAATGTCATCTTTTGTGTGAGCATATATATTTAATTTTTTAAAGAAGTTCATATACACTTAATAGTAAACAGAAAATCATAATCCTGGAAGGTACATGTAATGTTCCCATGCTTTAAAAATACTGTTACTGAAAATGGAGCCTCAATGACATTTCATTTCAACTATTTTCTGAAGTTATACTTCTACTTTAAGTAGAAGTAAAAAAAAAATATTTTGAATGAAGGCTACATTCTGTAATTCCATCTTTAAACAGTTTTATTTACTAAATAATTCTATAGGATGGAAATGTTTTTAAATGTAGTCATAAATCTGATTGTATTATTTGCTCTTGGCTAGGTATGTGTTAAACTATCTTGAATCTCATTCTAGCTATTTATTTCAGTGAGGAACATGCCTCTTATGTCAAGATATTTAGCATTTCAGTAGCTTAAAGAACTTTGGGAAATATTTATTTTTATCTGATTTTTTTCCTTTGCACCCAAGTAAATAAATATCAAAATTGATGTGTTTCTGAATCTTTTTGACTTACACAAGAGTCCTACATATATTGATAAATTATTTAATGCCAATTTTTTGAGAAGTTTTATCATTAAAAATGGCATGATTGCCTTTAACAATATGACCTGATCTTTCTTCAATATAGAATTCATTATTTATGGGATGACCAGGTTTTGAAGAATTATTATAAAGTTTTTATTTCGTATACAGTAAAAAGTTAATTCAATAGAGAAAAGTCATTCATTTTTGCATTATTCCTGATTTTGAATATTGGAATCCGTTTTGAAAATGTTGTTAGAGACAAAGGAATGAATCTATTTGGTAATTCATCATTTAATATGATGATCACTACAAATAATAGTTATTTTAATCAAGTTTTCTGTTAGAGTATATAGAATTTTTAAAGAAAACAATTAGGATTTTCATATAGTTTTACATTAGTTGAATAAAATAATAACATATACTGCATTGTTCCATCAAATTTGGGCTATTTGTTTCTCTCTCAAATTAGAGAAATAATTTTTTAAACTGTTGTTAGTTGGAATATCTGCCTAAAATAGTCAACAGGGGAATGGAAGTGGAGAGGGAATTGTTGAATAAATTATTTATATTTGTTTAATTAAAAAGTGTTTATTAAATATGATGCTGGGGATACAGAGAACTCTAGGACTCACCTGATCAGAGAAAGTTCAAAGTATAATGAGATATATAGATAAACTAATAAAAATTGTACTGAAAAATGAATACTAACGGTGAGGAAATTTGCAAGTGATGTGTTAAAGATGTGGCTTGGTTTCTTCTTGTTATTCAAAATGTGAGTAAGATACATTGATAGAATAAACATGAAACCAAAATCAAAGAGAACTTGATGTTTGGGAAAATGTTCAGCCTATCCACAAAGCAGAAAACTGTAAAGTTAAAATATATAATGTCCAGAAAGGAGAGCCTTGGACAAAAGATTGACATTGTGATGTACAATATATTGCTAGTGCTTCACTAAGTTCAAAAAATCATACTGAGCAGTAACACAAAAGACTTTTGAAAAGATTGAGAATTTGAATCATAGATCTTTTAAATCAATAAGATGTTATCTAGGAAGATTAAGGGTCTTGTCACCAATCTTAATATATTCAGGAAAGATCTATGGACCAAAACCTTGACAAATTGAGTAAATACATGTAATACACCCAGAAATTCCACATGTATTACACATAGGAATCCCAGAAATTTTTTTAAAGTGTTAGATCAGCAGAAGCATTACTAGACTGGATTTTTTAAAAAATGGAAAGAGAGTACAAAATGAAAAGTCTATCAGAACCCTAAAATTCTATAAACAGGAAGCAGAATGATAAGTACTTAGCTGAAAACACATCCTATATTTCAGCGTAGAGCAAGGATGAGTCGGAGCGTGAAGGCATTAGTTCAGAGTGTACCCACACAAGACACAGAAATTTACTTTCTAGTTAAGAAACAGTAGAATTTGGGCTGGCTTTTAGAATTGCTTGAAACCATAAGCCCTTTTTCCTTCCATTTCCTTTCTTTTATAACTGGGATTACTATAAATGCTATCTTAAACCTGTCCAATGATTTGGGGGCCAATGAATTCTTTCTTTAGGTTCATAGAGAAGAATTGTACCACAAGACAAATAACACTTGGAAGAGCTATAATTCCTAATTAGATAATATACATGGTAAGATCTGAGACTTTCGAATTAGTGAGGTGTATGTAGATAAGATTTTGAGTAAAATATATTTGGAATACAAACTGTGGATACCAGAGAACAGACTCTGGTAAGCAAAATGATGCCCTTTCCAAAATGTCTTTGCTCTAGTTCTTGGTATCTGTTAATAAATTACCTAACATAATAAAAGTACCTTGCAAATGTGAGTGAAGACAGGACTTGAGATCTGGAGATTTTCCTTGATTGTGAAGGTGGGACATTTTAATCAAATGAGTCCTTAAATGTGAGTATTTTCTGACATAGAAATGGCAGTATGAGTGGTATTCAATGCCTCATAACTGTTCTGAGATTCTAGGGCTATGTTCAAGGACTATATGCAAGAGGGAGGTCTCTGGGAGGTAAATTCTGTCCTGAGATGATAGTCAACAAGGAAATGAGAGCTCCGGCCCACTGTGTGACAGCCAGAATGAGCAAGAAAACAAGCCCTCCCCTGGAGTCTCCAGAATTAAATGTAGCTACCAAGCCCTTGATTTTAGCCTAGTGAGACCACTCAGATTTCTGACCTACAGAACATGAGATGATAAACTGAACTACTTAAACCACTATGCTTGTAATAATTTGTTATTGAAGCAGTAGAAAACTAATACAGGTGTTACAACACCTCTGAAAGTTAAGCATAGTCAAAGGAATGATTAAGAAGTGTTTATTAAATATGGTGCGGGGGATATGAAGAACTCTAGGACTCAATTAAAATGGACCAAGAAAGAGCAAGTTACAGAAGTTGAAATGGCTTGGTTTCATGAAACTGCAGTGTTATGCTAAGACAGAAACATGAGGAACTCACGCTGCCAAAGGTACAATAAGTAAAACAGCTTTCAGGGAATATGTTCCTGTAATGCACCAATCATAGTGCATGCACATTATTTTTTTGTTTTTGTTTTTAATTGATGTTTTTAATATGGAATAATAGACTATTTAAGAAAATAATAGAAAGATATTATAAATATGTGAAGCACATTGATATATCTAGTTTAGATATCTAATGTATATTGGGTAGATAAATTTTTATCTCAGAAAAATTTGGAAACAAAGCAGCATAGGGATTTAAATGACATCATGAATCTAAATGAACTTATCCAAGAAGATTGCTTAGAGTAAGAAGAAAGCAAAGTGTGGAACCAAGGAAATGCTGTGTTAAGAGTAGATGAAGGAGGACAAGCTAATGAAATGATCTACTGAGATATTTCAAATATGTGAGTACTATACTTATCTAGACCAAGAAAATAAAAGAGAAGCATTTCAAGAGCAAATTTTTTTAACATTCAAATGCAGTAGAGATGTCAAGTAGATGAAAACTGAGAAGCAACTAGGGGATTAGAAGATAATATCAATCTTGGTAAAAAGCAGTTCCCATAAAGTGGCAAAGTCAGAAGCCAAATTCTTAATATATTAAAAGGTTTATGGGAGGCAAAGAAATGGTCAGAGTAATTTAGTCTACAATTTCAAGATGCTTGCTGATGTGAGATAGAGCATGAGGTTTTTTTTCCCCTATAAAATCTGATGTAGCTATTGGAAGAAAAGAAAATGATGGTAATGGGAGAGATTTGAAAAGGACTGGAGAGAGTCAAATTTACAAAATTGAGACCATGGAGATGGGAATAGGTTCAAGAAGATAGTCTGAAATCTTAGTCTTGGTTGAGGAAGAGAGTTGCAATTTCCTGTAAGACAGAGACAGAAATGGGTAATAATGAAGATTATTGGAGCGCAGAGGGAAGAGATGACAAGGCCATTCTTACTAGAGAGCTTTTATTGTAACTGTGGAATGACACGTGTTTATCTACTGAGAGAAGCATGAAGTCAGAGAAGGAGAATTGAGGAAACAGTCATTTGTCATGCCCTCTATGATAGTCATGAGAAGGGGGTACTATTAATTAAAAAAAAAAATCTATAGACAGGTCTCTTTAAAGAACTGTTTTTTTGTTTTTTGTTTTGTTTTGTTTTCATAGCTCTGGAGCCTGGGAATTTCAAGATCAATCTGCTTACTGGTCTGATGTCTGGTGAGGTCCTGCACACAGGCTTGTAGATAGCCATCTTCTCTGTGTTCCCATATGGTCAGAGAGAGGGCTATCTTGTACTTCTTAGGTAAACTCTAATCCCATTAGAAGGGGCTCTACACTCACAACCAAATTACTTCCCAAAAGTCCACCTCCTGATGCCATCACATTAGGACTTCAAATATGAGCTTGGGGTGAATGTAAAAGTTTAATCTGTAGCCCCCTTGGAGAGGAATGAGGAAAGCACTGAACCAGGGATAACATAAACACCCAAGAATTAAATGATAATCTGATGGTGTTAATGAGCATCAAGAAGATGTAAAAACTGTAAGATCTAGAACATATAATAAAGAGGAAGTAAATACAAGTTAAAGAATGTAAGGGTCACTGACTTCATTTTGGAGAATTGTCATTGTCATTACAAAACATACAGATTCCCAAGATTACATGGACTATCACCAGAAATCATCAATAAACATACTGATTTGACTGTCTTCTAAATTTTGGATTCCCAATTATTTTGGTACTATTAATTAGCCTAGCAGTATCATATAGGGCAGAGGATAGATTTTTGAGGCTGTTATATCCTGAAATCAAATTCTAATTGTGTGATCATTAGATAGATATAGCACTCATTTAAAAAGCCCATCTACCTAGGGTGTAAATATGTGGGGTCATACATGGGGGAGAATAACTTGAGGACCATCCAAAGAGAGGAGAGAGAGAGAGAGAGAGAGAGAGAGAGAGAGAGAGAGAGAGAGAGATTGATTTCAGAATCATGGAGCTTCAGAATAAAAAATGCAAGCTATCACAGAAATTCTAATGCTAGAAGTGAGTAAAAGCACATCCCTTGGAAATCTTTTAAACATGAGATGATGAGATGCAAAAATTGAAAGATGGTACCTTAGGTGGTATTAACTAGAAGTGTCAAGCAGAATGTGATCCTACACAAGTCTAACAATTGTAGCTGCTCAGGGCTGGCCCAGAAAACCATCTATCTAACAAGCACTTAATCAGTGAATACTATGTGTCATTCATTTTGATGTGTACTTGATGGAAGGTCAAGTATCTGCTCCCCAAAACTAAAAAAAAAGTTGCTTTCTTTTGACCTTACCAGAAGGATTCCCCACCTTGTGGGCAGCAAGTGCAGTAGGAAATATTTGAATTTATTAAATGCTGAAAATCTGTTAGCTAAATTGGAGACAATGAAAGGAGAAATATAAATTATAATTTCCTCAAGGACATAAAGTTCAATATAAAGGAAATGTATGATAGATCTGTGAACTTTTTTGGGTAAAAATATACCTCTGATGGAGAAAAAAAAAGGTGCTAATCTGAAGTTCTTGAGAATAGCTCTGGCACTTTAAGAGAAAAAAACAAAAGAATATATTCCATCTTTTCTTCTGGTAAGATCCATGATATATCTACCTTGGTTCTTTCTTCTAACTCACTGAGGTTTTTAGTCATTATTCCATTTTACAAGAATCCTAATACTTTGCTTACTCCATGGTTAATATTAAAAGAATATAATAATTAACATTCTACAAGTAAATCTCTTATAACTCTAAACTTATGTTTTAGATGATATATTGCATTAATTATATGTACACTTTTTATATGGAAATATAAATATTAACGTTTCATGATTCTTCTCAAATTTATGATGGTCTTTTCTAGGGCTTTCTAGTTCTTTGTTCTAATTCTTCTACTTTCCTACACAGAAAAGTTGTTAAGAAGGAAAACAAAACAGGTACACATGGGAACATTTAATGGGTAATACTTTTGTGTATTTCCAAAAGAGTTTGTGCCAGTATGTTAGTCTTATGCATTAAAAAAAGATGTCAAATTAGAAGTTCAAGATATACTGATAGTCTAAGAAGCAAAGATAGATTTGACTATATGAAGAACCCAGACTTATAAGACAAGTTAGCCCACCACTTTTTAACAAAATTATCACTATTTCCTTTACTGTACTCACTCTTTGTATTAGAGTTATGTTTTGTTTTGTTTCTTTTTTAATTGTGTCTACCAGGTGGAAATACCAGCTTTTAACTCTGGCTATTTTTGTACTATTCTGGGGAAAAAAAAAAACAGCAGGCTGGGTTATTTCAGTAAGCTAATTCTTCAAACAATTTATGTTCTGAAAAATAATACTGTCTTTCTTCAAAAATAAAATTTCTAGACCTTTTTAAAATATTTACTAGAAATTTTTGTCATCTTAGTTTTTCTTACATATTTTCTCTTAAGATATGGTATTTTCCAAACCTCATCTTTGAAATTAAATCAAGATAAACTAGGAATATTATTAAATCACACTTATTTCAGGACTTTAAGGAAAAATTAAACACTGAAGAATCAATATTTGAGGCCAACCAACCTCCAAATAGTCATAGCTCAGACAATGAATAAACTGGAGGATGGGGCTGTTAGTGAATTTTGAACAAGGGTTCATAAATTGCTTATGATTTCAAATTGTAAAGAATGCCATTGTATTCCCTGATTTTTGAAGATAATTCTGAAAAATGAGATAAATAATAGCAGCAATAGAAAACTTACCCTATACTTAAGACCTTTTTGTTAGGTAACATGACTGTGATATTAATTTTATAGAGAATGGTTTCGTTATTATTCCTGATCTTTTTGCAGGTCCTTTGTGGATGTCAGTGAGTTCTGAATATTGTGTAACTTACTCTTCTCTAGAAAATGACACTTATCTTGTAATATAACTTGCATTTTTAAAAAGCCATAATATTTTCCTATTTTTCTAATGAGTTACAGTAAGTTGACAAATTAATCATAGTAAAATGTCAGCTTTTGGATGAAAATTTGTGTATATCCCAGTGATATGCATGTTGTATAAAACCTCCATGTCTTGCACTAATATTGTACCAGATGGCACCATCTTGCTGTGGGGAAACCATGGATCTAGTATTATATTTCAAATTAGAATAGGTTGATCTTATTATAGACTGTGAAATTGTATTGAACATCAGATATGCTATTGCAAATCAGTTCACTTATGATAATAAAAATTAACTTTTATGAAGTGTCTCAGAAAAGTTTTGAAGTTGAATTAGGGAACTACAATAGTTTTAATAGGGAGTTTCAGAGAGATTAAAATTTTAGCCAGTATAAGGAAGGGTGAGGATAAAAGTCTAAAGCTACAGATTTGACAACTTAAGAACAAAAGATTCAGAAGTAAGCTTTAAAATAGGTAGCAGGAATAGGCGGATGACAGTCCTTAACAGGATTTTATACTCATAGGGTCTGGAAATAAGCCAATGGAGCGGGCCAGACTTCTTGAAGACTCATGACACAGGAGATTTCCAATGGGAACAAACTGACCTCTCAACTCAATTGCAATGTAGGCCAGTCTATAAAACAGCTCTATATAATTGACCAGTCTGTGTATTTGGCCTTTATCTGTCACCTTATTGTTTTTCCAACTACATCTCCTACTGCCTCCCCCAGGTCTCACCACACAAGCACACAGACTCCATGTTCGTATTCAGATATCCCATTTGCCTTCCCTTCCTAAGGCTGCTACAAAAATTACCAGAAACTTGGTGGTTTAAAACACAAAAATGTATTCTCTCACAGATGTAGAGGCCAGAAGTCTGAAATCGCAGGGTCAGCCTGGTGGCACTCTCCCAAAGGCTCTGAAGGAGAATCCTGCTTTGCTCCCTCCAACTCCAGGGGGCTCCAGATGTTCTGAAGCTGTGGCTGCATCACTCCAGCCTCTGCTTTGTCTTCACATGTTATTCACTTCTGTATATCAATCCTCCCTCTGCTTTTTTCTTATAAAGTCATCTGCCATTAGACTCCATGGGATAGTTTAGAATTATCTCAAGATCCTCGATTTAAGGATATCTACAAAAGAGCTTTTTCCAAATAAAGTCAGGGTCACAGTTCTGGGGCTTGAAATGGGCATGTATATGTTGGGGAAACAACCCTTAATACTCTACAACACACATTCTTTAATTTCAGGTATCACATTTTTTTCCCGTTTCTTCTGCTAAAATTGTTTTCATGAATGTGAGTAGTTCAACCCCTCTCCTGAGTCAGATCTTCCATCTCATCTCATTTCACTTGTCTGGGGAGACTTCCCAAAACATGCCATTTAGAATTGCAGTGTCCTTCCCACAAATCCACTGACATCTTGGAGCACCCTTCTTTCTTATTACCACATAGCATATTACATCTTCATTCCTTTTTTCTGTATATATCCATGAATATGTGAGCTCCACATAATAAAGATCATTATCTGCTGTTTAATAGTTTGTTCCCAGAACCTAGGAAAGTGACCAGACAGGTGTATAACTGGTAGTCAATAAATAATATTTGAATGAATTTTTAAAATGTAAGCATTGAAAATGTAAAACAATTGTTGAGAAGTGAGAAGACATCTGGTGCACTGAATGAATGGCGTTATTTCCAATAGATGAAACTAAATAAATTACACATCCACCTAAATGCTTGAACAAGGAACCTAAATCATAATTAGTGCTATTCATAGATATTGCTTTTGAATAAGTTATAGATTAAAATGAGAAAGGTATAACAATAATGTCTTCAGAAGAAAATAGAGTAAATTATATCTTCAGAAACTTGGAGTAGGCAAAGATTTCATTTTAAAAGCACAAAACTATAAGGGGCAAAATCTGATAGATAATAATTATTTAGTAACTCTAAATATTAATTTAAAGTGCCTTCAAACAACATCATTAATTGAATTTAAAGGCAAAATATGGACATATAAAAATTATTTGAGATTCTCATTTCCAACAAATGACCCAAAGGAAATTGAAAAGCTACATCACAAAGTATATTCAAATGCCATTAGAGATATGAAAAGATATGAGTTTCAATCAGCTATCAGGACAATAAAGATAAAACCATAATATTATTTGTACCTATGTCAATAGAAAGGCTAATACAATAACGGAAAATAATTAGTTAGATGAAGAATATAAAACTGGAGGCACGACAGAGCTGGTCAGAATGGAAATTGAGACAAGGACTTTGGACAACTCTTTGGAAATGTCTCCTAGAACTGAACAGATACATGCCAAGTACTTTCACTCTTATATTCCAATATACAGTAGAAATATGCGTATATACTTACCAAAAGACAGGCACAATAATGTTCATAGTAGAAATTATTTATATTAGTAACCTTAAATTGGGAATACCTGAAGTGCTCTTCAGTAGACTATTGCACAGCAATGAGAATAAACAAATTTCTAATGTACCCAACATTGATGATGAATCTCACAAATAAAATGTGAAGTGAAAGAAATCAGACACAAATAGGATATTCTCCATACATTAATTTATATAAAGTTCAAAAACTTTTATCTTGCTTATGGGTAAAAGCCATGTTTATGGCTTTGGGGGTGCAATAACTGAAAGAATTTATAAATGGTCTTCTGGATAATGTTCAGTTGAGTTCAAAATATGGAGGTATGTTAAACTTTCTGATCATTTATCAAGCTATACCCCGGTATTTTAAAATATTTATGTGTGAATATTGTGTTTTATTTTTGAAAGTTTTTTTAATATCTACCAATCTTTGCACTACTTTTTCAGAAGTCTTTTGTCTGTCACCCCACCATATGTGTGATAGAGTCCCTCTTTCAGTAGGTGCCATATGTCCTCTGAAGTGTTGGCAGAGAAATTTCATAAATTCAGAAAAAAAAATCAAAAAATCACCAAAATTTTACTGTGAATCTAATAGTGTTTCAATGTACCATACATCTCTCTCCATGCACAAAAGGGGAGAAAGAAAAGACTGAATACTTAGGAAAGAAATTTACATAGTTCAGCACCTGTCCTGTGAGCTGGAATTGTATGCTAAGGGTCCAAACTTGGGTGATAGATACATTATTTGTCTACTTATCACATTGCACTACTATGCAAAAAGCATCATAAATAAATATTCCAAATTTCAGTTCCAATATGTTTGTTGTAATGAACTTTCTCTCCTCCATATTGTCAGTGGATTGAAAATGTTCTTTTTCCATTTTTTATGCTTGAGACAATGACACAATAACTGTTATTTATTATCTTATTATTTCTCTGAGCAGAAGATGCTTCAGGGTGACCCTGGGGAAAGTCTATGTGGAGACCTCATTTCTATTACCACTTCTTCACTTGTGTCAGTTAGCATAGGTGAGTGAGTCTCTGGTGTTAATGTCTCTGAAGAGGAATTGAAAAATCCTCCTTCTTGCTCCCCTGTTTTATCAGATAATGAATGCTGATTTTAATAAAGTTGAGTATTAAACTGCATTTGTAATAAGTGGTCGGTAGAATAGTTGCTGATTCTTTGATTATAATTAATCTGCTTGATTTATAAGGGCTTCTAGACCAAAACTCAGGATGCAAGTAAAATACAAAAATCTCAGAACAAAATGTCAAAAGCTGTAAGCAATTTTTATTTTGCTCAGAAATTAGTGATAACAATAATTCCTAGAACATACTGTGAGGTCTCAGCAAGGTATAAGTAAACAATAATTGTGGTGGCATTACTAATAAGTTAAACCCTTTACACTATTAGTAATTTGATTCATTTAAAAAAAATTGAAATCACCACATAAGCCCTGTGAAATAGGTATTATAAGTATCCCTCATCTCTTAGTAAGAAATCTGAGGCAGAGATTTAAGTAACTTCTCTCAAAGTAATACAGCCAGTGCATGTTGGAACAATACTTAATCAAGTGCCACAGAAACTCCTAGCATCCTAAACATTCAAAGTTAAGCAGCTTTCCAAAAAGAAAAAAAAAACAGATTATAATTGGAATCCATAGTATAAAATTGTGATAAAATATTTGTAATGAAATTCAGTTTCATTTTCAAAATGGTAGAAGCATTTTTTAGGAACTATCAGGATATATATTATACAATTTCTGTAAGAAAATTCTGTGAAATAATACTAAATAGATTAGTATTATTAAGGGATTTGTTTTATTTCTCTCTTTATCAAAATGATGCCATAATAACTATTTAAATAGCTAATGTTAAGTAGCTTATGAACAAAAAGGCCAGTTTAGGGTATAAAGAGAGATATCTAAATCGGAACAGGAAAGAGAAATGATTGATTCTTTGTGTTCTCTGGTGAGAACACTGAATGCCAACTGACACACACCTAACCAGATTTCATAAGAAATTTAAAGAATTGTCATTGTGTCATTGTCTAAGTAATCTTTTGACAAGTGATTTCCACTTAATATGACTGAGCTGCTGACTCCAGAGCCACTGATGAGGATGTTGGGAAATGAAGGTGCATCAGTGGCTGGCACTGGCCAAAGCAGCTTTGAGGCTAGAACTATGTTTGTCAGCAATTTGCGTAATGCATTAGTCACAGCTCTGTGTCAGAAAAGGGCAGAACATTCCGGGGTTCAGCATCACAGGAAGAAATATTACTACATATTTCAATGGGTAAAGGAATACATTTTGTAGGCTCAGGGGTTAGCAAAGAATTTGAACAAATTGGAAAATATATGTATTCATTATGTAATGTAAGCAAAAGAAAAAATTTTCTATTCTGAATTGTTTCAAAGACCTTGACAACTGCAGTTGGATTCTTTTTTCCTTTTACTAATTCTAGCAAGACAAAAGCAAACCAAACCAAACCAAAAAGAAAAAAAAATCAAATCATTTATTTTTGGTATATGGTTATTACATAGGATCTTAATACTATAAACATTTTTTCAGCCTTATGACTGTACTTGTCCTTTTCCTCTTCTTCTTTTTCTCCTCAGATTAGTACATTGAACTATCATATAGGAACAGTGGTTGAATTAGTTGCTCTGATATAGATGCAGCTTAACATTTTGTGTTCTCCCTTTTAGTTTGTTATGATTCCACTTGTCGTGAGAGCAGTATCCACTGCAATGACAAGTGTCCCAAGTGACTTGCGTTGGCAAGTAGGAACCTACAAAATCCTCTTCTGATACTGCAGATTTTCAAGTTTTCTCAGAAAAAAAAAATGTACTTCAAAGAATTAAACCAGAAAGTTTATCCTTGTGAGTCTTTCCTAGTTGTTAAAAACCTAATCCTTCTATCTCACTTGGCCCCCATGTTGTTGTCTCAATTCTTCTAAATAAGTACATGTTACCTAAGGACAAATAGCCTAAAAGGATGCTCCTGCTACACTATTCAGGCTTATAAAATATTTTTACAATGTACACAACTACTCTCACACACCCACTTGAATATAATCGCTCCCACAACTGTTGCAGTGTAGACTAAGATGCTAACCTATTAGAGTAGAGATGACTAATTTTATTCAATAAAATTTTTAGTCAGCACCTACTGTACTTTAGGCACTGTGCCAAACTCATGTCCTCTTAGTAGCTCAGACTAAAAAGTGAATCTACAAATAAAATTCAATGTGACTAATTCCACAGAAGAACTGTGAGAATTCCAAGTTAAAAACAAATAACTCTTATTATGATCTGTGAACTGAAAAGGTATCACAGTAAAGACAACATTTGGGCCAGATGTTGAACATAATTAGAACTTTACCAGAGAAGAGAGTGGAAGTGAATTTAGCCAGAAGGAATAACTTAGGTGAGACATCAAACATGACAGCATGGCCAAAGGATGGCAAGATGCATGACATGATGAAAATTAAACTGAAACAGTAAATTAGATTTAAGTCTGGTTCTGAAGGGACCATTCCTATTGGCAAATGGAAACAATTGCAGTTATAAAGCAGATAAGTAAAAGGATTGTTTTGTATATTAGAACAAAACTTCATTGGTAATGAAAGTCAGAAATAAAAACAAATCCAGTGAGAAGTAGTAGAGGCAGCTCAAATGAGAGAGAGAAAAATCGACAAGCTGTCTTAATTATTGACTATCATGATCAAAGCAGATGGAGAAATTTACATTGAGAGTTTGGGATAATAACAGGTGGTCCATGGTACAATTAAGCAAGGTACAGAAAGAAGCACTTGTGTATGGAAAGTTACTTCTTGAATATTCTAAATTTTGACTTTTGAGTTGCTTATAAAAAAATTCAAGCAGTTCTATCCAGTAGGAAATTCAATATACTTAATGGCTCTTATTCTTATCACTACCTGGCTTATTTTTTGTCAATCCTGATAAGAAGTGAATGAACATTAATTAGCCAATGTAGAAAAAGAAAAAGTACCAATTCAGAGAAAATCTAAAGTCAGAGTTTTTCCTTTGCACTCATAAATCATTTCTGCCTTTCCTCTTTATTTTAACATCTTTCCCACTTGTATGTCTCTGAGGACAGTAAGCACCCAAGTATTCCTTTCACCAACATTTTCCCATAAAGCCCATCATCTCTTGGTTCTTCTTCTTTAATGTGAATCAACTATTTTCCCATACAAACTGTTTTTATACTAGGTAACCAATCAAATAAAAGGGATAAATCATTGAGAAATTCACTATTATTGTCAACCCCTTTAAAAATATTTGCTAACATAAAGCAATTTGACATGAATGAAATCTAAAGCAGTTGAAAAGTCATCTTTGGGATACAAAGCAGTCTTTTTTTCATACACACTAAAAAGTAAATAAGAGTGTTGAGTATGAGGAGGGGTCAAGTAGAATAAGAAATGAGAAACTTTTTTTTTAGATTAAAACAATTAGCAACTCAGTTTAACAACTCAATTTAGGAGAAAATAAGATGAAGGAAACATAATCAAATAAAAATGAAATGGACCAAACAAAAATCTAATAATCTGTTAATTCCTCCATGAAAGAGATAAAAGTAAAGTGGGTATTCACTATAATGATGTGATCAAGAATTATTTTTACAATGTTCTTTTTTTTTTCTCTTAGGTAGCTGGAATTTAATTCAGGAACATTATACCACTGAACTACATCCCTAGTAAATTATTTTTTTTAATTTGAGATAGGGTCTCATCAAATTACTGAAGCTCCCTAAGTTGTCCAGGATGTCCTCAAACTTGCTATCCTCCTTCCTTAGCCTCATGATTCACTGAGGTTACAAGTATGCATCACCACACCCTGCTACTTTAACAGTATTCTTAATGAAGGACCAGAGTCAGAATGATATGAGCATTTGTGTAAAATATCCTTTCTATATGAAATGAAATAATTCTTATTTATTATTTATAAAGTAGCTTATTCTCAACTAATTAAAGCACATAAATTTAAATTAGTTAAGAAATTAAGATAATATGAAGTACCAAGACCTTGTCAATAGAATACTTGGTGAATACCATTGGGTTGTTAAATGAATGAATTTCAAGTTCATGAATTTTGGTTAGAACTTTAAATATATTAAGATAGTTCAAATGAACTCAGCACAGCAACTGTGCAGGTATGTGATGTTCACGACAGATGTTAAATACAAATATTATGATAGTTAATAAATATTTATGTCACATAAAAATCTTCTTTTAACAACTATACTGTCATGATGTCTAGTATAATATAATAAGATTATTTTTCACAACTGAAACTCCAAATTACCTCAGGAAATACTTGTAATTAACTCTAAAGGAATCTTATTTACCAGATAAGAATAATACTGGTAATAATGATTTTGTTTATATAGTATTTCATGTCTTCCTAAGTATTTTCATATGTATCAACTCATTGTCTTACCCCAACAACTTTCTAATGAAGAAATTACTTGGTACATTTGCCACTTTAGGTAAGAATATAATTTATTATAGTT
Source organism: Urocitellus parryii (assembly GCF_045843805.1). Classification (NCBI taxonomy): domain Eukaryota; kingdom Metazoa; phylum Chordata; class Mammalia; order Rodentia; family Sciuridae; genus Urocitellus; species Urocitellus parryii. The sequence continues at coordinate 45,723,629 of NC_135537.1, forward strand.
TGTTCAGGTTGCCTTAGACATGTCATGCAGACTTGATAGATTATGTTGACTATATCTTGATGGGAAGTCTATCCATTTGTTCAACCATTTTCTAAAAAATCCATATTTACCTCCCAGTTCTACTTTCAGTGCATTGATACAATGATGAATAAGACAATGTCCTTGGATTTTGTAGAGCTAAAAATTAAATTAATCATTGTTTATTACTGCTATGTTTGGGCTATATACTGTCTGCAAGAGACCCACATCAGTGATATTAACTTGTGGAGATGTAGAAAGTGAAACCATGCCAGATGTGTAGGTGAAGTTCAAAATGGTTTTATTCATTTGTTCAAAAGAATGTATTGAGCACTTACCATGTGTCAGACACCATTGTAGGCAATAGCATGACAATGAACAAAATAGGCAAAAAAAAAAATCACTTCATTTAGATTTGTGTTGGAGAAATAATAAGCAATAATTTAAAAATAAGTACATATTTATAGCATATTTAATGGCTATAAGTAGGTAAGGAGAGAAAAACCTATGAGTTCAAGAATGTCTATAATTTTCAATGAAGGGCCAAGAAATGATTCTTTAGAATGAAACATTGAGAAAGTGTTGTTGGTAGAGAATGAGCCAGGCAGCTCTTTGAGAGTTTCTCAGGCAGAGGGAAAACAATTATTGAGGCCCAGAAGTGCTGTGTTGTCCTTGTTGGAGAAACATCAAGGAGGCTAATAGTGGTGTAACAATTGAACAAGGAGGAGGAAGAGTCAGAATACAGTGAGAGATGTGTTGCACCTATTTCAACATGAGTATGGTACGGGGTCTATGGCTGTCAGAGCAGGGATGATCCATTCCACAAATATTACTGCAGGACTCTGTGAACCGTCTATCCTTTTCAATCAACATAAAGCTCAACACCAATGTATGAGAACAAAAAGAAATATATGAACTCTTATGCAGGAAATATCCACGTAGAGGCAGGATTCAATTATGATTGATTCTGGACCCAGGAGCATATGAGGGCCCCAATCTCTGTACTCTGGCTTCATCAAATCAAGTGCAGCAAAAGCACTGAGATCCTCTCTGATTGGATGGGCTTGGGTGGATTGGGTGATATGTCTATCATAAACAATATCATGAGGGTCAGGGAGTGAGATATTCTGTGTAACCTAGTGCTGAGTTACCCTAACAGCACCAGACCTATGCGGGAGGAATATTTTATTCTTATGAAAGAAGGATAAAATCAATGCTGAGAAGCTAATAAAAAAATAACCTACAGCAAACCCACAAGGGAAATTATACCTACGATGACAACCAAACAGAGATGAAAGTGGACATGAATGTGGAGCCAGAGTGTAAAGGAAGGGATTTATAAGACATAGTAAAGAGCTTTGACTTTATTAAAGACAGTAGACAACGACTGAGGGTTTTCCAAAGGAGAAAAAAAAGATATCTCAGTTTTTTAAAACGGTCATTCAACAATATTAAAAATGGGTTGCAGTAGAACCAGGCAGAGGTGGAAAGAAACCACAGTTTAGCCTACTGATAAAACAGATTATTGAAATTTGGAATATCAGTAGCAATGAAGAGAAGTGGATAGTCTTGAGGCACATTTTGAAAAAATCAGCAGGCTTGAAGCCCAGGAGAAAGAAGGGAGAAAGGTAGAATTATAAATGTTCACAAAAGGGTCTTCACAAAATTTGGCAATATTATATTTCTTAAACTTGTTGGTGGGTACAAGAATAATCAATACTATTTGGTATGCTTTGTAAATGTATTATGTTGATTTTATTATTTTATGTCATATATCACTATATACTTAGCAAGGAAGTTTTCTTCTCCACTGTGGGATTTAAAAATACCATAACAAGAACAAGCCTTCATCCCCAAAGCTCTAAATAACTGTGTCTGAATTTGCCTTAAGGGTAGTACTTAGCTCAGTCCTCAGCTATTTTTTAACATCATATGAGTCTTTATTTTGGTATGATTTTTCATAAAGAAGGGCAGAATTGAGGGCAATCCTTACTTTTTTGAATGTATAAAAGCACTAAAATCGAATTTTGCATTTATATTCCATTAATTGTCACTAAATATTATACTACAAAACTCACACAGAATTAAGTATGGGGTCTATCTTTGGTCCATTCACTTTCTTCTCCTGCCCCATTTTATGGTTCAGGGAGGCACACGCCTAAAAAAACTATTTTATCAGCCTCCTTTATTGTATTGGCTTTCTTCAGAATCTTTTAATACTGTTAATTATAATTTACCCACATCTTCTAGAGGATTCAGAGTTCCTGGCCTAATATAATTCTAGAAATCCATTACTGTACTCACTTTTCAAATACAGCTGAGTCAGCATGATTCATTGTTCACCATCCATGGTGCTAATGCTGCTGTGGCAACATTTAAACCAGCAGAAGTGACTGTCTTCACAGGACTGGTTCAATAGCATGGCTATGAGCAACACTTTATGGCCAGGAATTCAGGTCCTCATAGGCATTATGTGAGTCACAGGATATGTTTTAGTATAGACCATCTCCAACTTATAATGGTTTAAATGATGATTTTTGGTCTTTTCTATGGTAAAAAAAGTGATACATATTCAACAGAAAGTGTACTTCAAATTTTGAGTTTGGATATTCCCCTGGACTAGCAATATATAGTAGGATATACTCTTTTGATGCTGGACAGCATTAATGAGCCACAACTCCCAGTCAACTTAATCACAAGGGAAAATATCCCATATGCTACAGGGCGCTGTGCTTGCTAAGCTGTGATGTTCAGCAGGTTAGGTACATTAAATTATTTAGGACATTTTCACTAATGATGTGTTTGTCAGGATACATCCCCATTGTAAGTGGAAAAGCATCTGTATTTTCCTGTGCTATTTAAATTAAAATTGGTTTCTGATTTTTTTTAACTAAACACTTAATTGATAGATACACCAGTATGCACATTTCATAATTCTCTTCATTTCTTCTCAACAACTCAAGTCAAGGTATAGAGAAGGCTCCCTCAATCTTGGATTAATATGGCATTAGCTTTGCCAGAAGGATGATGAGCACAGAATCAAAATCAGACAGGAAGGGAAATTGAAATGGATGAATAAAAGGAAAGTCATCCAAACAGATGTATAGAACAATTAAAAGAAGGAGGAGGCAAGAGAGAATGTTTTACTGAGATAAGAAAACCATCTAATTTCAGAGATGAAATGTTGCTGATAATATCCAGATTCGGGGTATTGCGAGGAAAGAACTTCAGTGAAGTGAAAGGGAGGTTATTGAAAATGTGCATATACACAACCTGAGGGAAAATTAAGGTGAATGGTTCACATATAGTGAATCATAAAGATTATGGGCTAAGATTTCCAATGAAGGAATTTTGATTTCTGTGGAAATTGATTTCTGTGGTGTTAAGGATAAAGAGAAGGCCTTAACAAGAAATGGGCAACAAGGTGAGTTTTGAATGAGATGAGAGCACTGGTGTGGAAGCAGTCATCACACTGACCTTGCAGGCATGTTGGATTTAGCCTCCTGGCCACTCCCGTTTTTTCTAACAATACACTTCAAATTAGTGTTTACAAGGCTAAGAGTTACTGAGCATAACTAGAAAGAGCCGAAATAAGACATCAAAATCTATACATATATAGTGATAAAACGCTTCCATTTTAATTAGAATGTGGAAATGTGAAGGTCCTTTTAAGTTAATAAAAATAGGATGCTGCCCAAATTTTATTTTGGCAAAAATTTTGGCACAATATTAACTTATTTTGAAGTATCTCTTAGTTCTGTTAAATAACAATATGTGTCATTTCTATAGAGAGCTTAAGGGTTTTGTTCAATTATCTAACTTTTATTTGGAGTCACATAATCCTTAAAGGAATGTAATATAGATACTGATGAAGGTACTTGCATTCATGAAAACAACCTTTGGACCCTCCTTTAATGCTTTCTTTTTATAATGTAATTTTAGAGAGTAAAATGCTATAATTACTTAGGAAAACCATTATGAGTTTGCAAATTTGCACCTGTATATTAAAGAAAAACAGCAGAATAATCAAGTAAAACAAAAAAGCACAGCTTACTGAGTGAATTTCTTAGGTCTCTAATGAGGATAAATATTGTTTTTTGAATTTTTTATGGAAAACTATATTTCCTTTTAATATATTTTCCATCTTTTAATCATTTTTTCTTATTCTTTAAGGATAGCTAATATTTTACCTATATATTCCAAGTATTTTCATCACCATTTACTTTCCTACTTCCTTTTAGGCTGGCTGACATTTGGTAGTTTTAAATTTCATAAAACATCTAAGTTTCCCTGCAAATTTTCTGGGTTTTGAATTTTTCACTGAACTGCATCTGAGATCAAAAAGAGATTTAGTGTAACCACTTCTTAATTTTCCAGAAATTATGTTGATATGAGTTGTGAGATGCTGTCCTAAACTTTATTTGCTTGTTTATTACTATTTATTATTATTTACTCATACTCATCATAGCATTAATTACCCAATCTGCACTCATGTAAGTTGATAATTTGAGATAATTCATTTGTCTTCCAACTACTTTCTGGACTTCCTGGTCTGTTCCAATTATCTGTCTACGTCTGTGCCAGGATCAAAATGTTTCATTTTTAGTTTTATATAAACTTTGATTTTTGGAAGAACAAGTTTGTGGTTTAGTTATTCTCATTTGTATTTTATTCCAGAAGAACATTTTAAAACCAATTTGCTAATGGAAATATGGTTTTATTTTTATTGCAATTGAATTAAAAATAAAAACTAGATAAAATTTGACTTCTTGGAAATATTGAGTCCTTCCTTTGAAAAATATAAACAAATAGAATAATATACCAAACCCTCTTTTATTCATTCTTGCAATTTTAGATGATTTATACAAACACTTAGCACTTCTTAATAAGATATTATATGCAGTCTTCTTTTTATATCATATTTTCTAATTTTAGGAGTACTTGGAGTAGTATTGGGCTCTTTACCTACCTAATTATTTTTAGAAGTCCTAATATTTTTGGTGTCTTTTACTTTTATAAATATCAAATGTAAAACTTTCTATTTTCTTTTACAATATTTGTTACCTCTTCCTGTGTGTATGATGTATTAGGAAAAGATTTCATCGTAAAGGGATCACTCTGCACATCATAAACATCATTATAATATTTCCCAAATTTAATTGTAATAGTCTTAGATCACTTATTATTTTAAGATAGATACCTTGTATCCCAGACAAAAAAAGCAGTGCTTTTATTTCACTTTTATTTTTAATTTAGAAGGGAATTTGTATTTATCAAATGCCTTTTTAACATCTATTGAGTGACCTTTTTTTTTTTTTTTGGTAAGGGGGGCATTGAACCCAGGGGCAATTAACCACTGAGCCACAACCCCAACCCTTTTGTGTATTTGCTGAGTTGCTTAGGACCTCCCTAAATTGCTGAGGGTGGCTTTAAACTCACAATCTTGCTGCCTTAGCCTCCAGAGCCGCTGGAATTACAGGCGTGTACCACCATACCCAGCAAATGAGTGATCTCAATTTTACTCTTTAGAGTTATTGATGTGATAAAAATGTTACTTAAAATTAATAAATCATTGTGCATTAGAACCTAATCACTGTTTATGTGTGCCTTCTCTTATATAAGCTATTCTACTACACATTCCCAAGAGGAATTTGCTAGATTTTATAACTTTGGTAAATGTTTGGCTGTGTGGTGTCCCTCAAAAGCTCATGTGTGAGACAATGCAAGAAGGTTTGGAGGAGAAAAGATTGGGCTATAGCCTTAATCTAATCAGTGAATTAATCTCTAATGGGATTAACTGAGTGGTAACTAGAGGCAAATGGGATGTGGCTGGAGGAAGTGGTTCACTGGGGTCATGGCTATGGGGAATATATTAAGTATAATGATAAGTTATAGAGAGTGGAGTTTTTTCTTTCTTTGCTTTCTGATCATCATGTGAGCTACTTCCCTCTGCCATATTTTTCCACCATGATATTGTGCCTCACCTTGAACCCCAAGGAATGGAGCCAGCCTTCTGTGGACTAAGACTTCTGAAACCATGAGCCCTCAAATAAACTTTTTCTCACCTACAATTGTTTTAGTTGGATCTTTTAATTCCAGCAGTGGAAAAGTCAACTAAACCAACCTCTTTGCATAGATTTCTGTGAAACTCCAAAACAGTACTAGAGACTTAGATTGATTATACATAGTTTGCCCTTCTTTTTCTTTTTCTGCTCTAGCAATGTGTGATTTAACAAATAGAAACCATATATATTTAAGATGTACACATATACTATTCATTTGCTCTAAAGTATTATTCAGATCTACTCTTTGTTGATTCTCTCTCTCAACGAGCTATCCATTGTTGAAAATGGGGTACTGAAGTACATTCTGTGTATACTCTCTCTCTCTTTTAAATTCTGTTATTGTTAAATTTATATAGTTAGATGCTCCAATGTTGGGTGTAAATGTATTTATTATATTTTTTTGATCAACTGACTCCTTAATCATTGTATCCTGACCTTCTTTGTATCTAGTGACAGATTTTTACTTAATATTTATTTTATCTATATAAATAAAGCCACCTCTACTTTCTTTTCTTGAATGAAGTATTTTTTGTCACCCTTTTAGCCTATGCATGTCCTTCAAACTGAAGTGAGTGTCTTGGAGGCATATAGTTTTTCATCCATTTTATGTCTTTTGATTAGAGAATATAATCTAATGATATTTAAAATTTATTCATAGAAAGGATTTGCTACTAGCATTTTGTTAATTATTATCTAACTGCTTTGTAGTACATTTAAGCCCTTGTGCCTCTCTTTATTTTATTTTGTGATTTGATTAACATTTGTAATAATTCGTATTTATGAAGTTTTTTGACCTTCTGATAATTATGGAAGTTATATAAAATAGACAATAGTCTATTTTAGCTTGATAAATTAAATCATGTGCAAAATTAACTTCTCTCTCCCCATTTTATGTTACCAATGTGACTATTTATGTATTTTCATATTGGGCTTTATTTAACAAATTATTGTATTAACAGTTATTTTTAAAACTTTTGAAAGTTTTCATTATACTTAAATATGATATATATTATTATAGTGTTACTCTGATATTGACTATATTCTAACATTTATAGTAAGATTTACACTTTCCTTTTTTTTTTTTTTTCCTGTGGGGCAGAAGGGATTGAACTCAGGGGCACTTGACCACTAAGCCACATCTCCTGTCCATTTTGTATTTTATTTAGAGACAGGGTCTTACTGAGTTAGTAAGTGCCTCATTTTTTTGGAGACTGGCTTTGAACTCGTGATCCTCCTGCCTCAGCCTCCCCAGCCACTGGGATTACAGGTATGTACCACAGCACTTGGCTTATACTTTCTTTCTTATTTGTTTGTTTGTTTGTTTGTGGAGCTGAGAATTGAACCCAGTGCCTCACACATGCTAGGTAAGCACTCTTCCACTAAGCCACAACACCAGCCCCCTACTTTGTACCATTATTTAGAATCCTTTCATTTCAACTTGAAGAACCTTTAGCATTTTTTCTAAGCCAGATCTTGTGGTGATGAATTACCTGACTTCCATTTCTCTGGGAAGTCTTTATCTCTCATTTTTGAAGGAAATCTTTGCTGATATAGTCCTCTTGGTTGTCAGAATTGTTTTTTTTTTCCCTTGTGATTGTTCTTTGTTATTTTTTTTCAGTAGGATGATTTCATCATCCTACTCTCTCTCAGCCTTCCAGGTTTCTGTTGAGAAATCCACTGGTAGTCTTATGGAATTGCCTTAGCATGTGAATCATCACTTTTATCTTTTATCTTACTACTTTCAAATCTCTCTCTCCTTTCACTTTTAAGAATTTGATTATAATAAACACCAGTGAAGATCTCTTTACATTTAATATTTGGGGGGTTCCTTGAGCGTAATGTATCTGAATGTTTATTTCCTCTCCAGATTTGGAAATATTGTGTTATTTCTTTAAATAACTTACTGTTCTTTTTCTTTTGGTCTACTTCTTGTGGAACTCCCATAATGCATATGTTGGTTTGATTGAAAGTGACTCATAGGTCATGTAGACTTTCTTTACTCATTATTCTTTTTTTGTTTTTTGACTATTTTCAAATGACTTATTTTCAAGCTAGACGATTGTTTTCTGCCTTTGAATTCTAAATGAAACTTTTTATTTCAGTCATTTTGCTTTTTTAGCTCTAGCATTTCTGTTCAGTTCTTTATTGAAGTCTCTACCTCTCTGCTCAATTTCTCATTTTGTTCATGTATTGCTATCCTAATTTGGTTTAGTTCTGTTGAAGCTCACTGAACTCCTTTAAGACTGTTAGTAGAATTATTTTTCAGGAAGTTCTTATGTATTCATTTCTTTAAAACAGCTACTGATGCTTTATTTTATTTCTTTGGTGGTATCACGTTTCTGCATTATTTGTGATCCCTTGTGGGGTCTTTTGTTAGTGACTGTACCTTTGAATAGGTAGATACCTCTTCTTTATATACTAGCTTTATTAGAGAAAACAGTCCACTTGTGAGACTGTCCAAATGTTCTGGGCAGTCAGAGTAGAAGTTTTTGCAACGTGACTTGCTTCTAAAATCTTTGGGTAGGTTATCCTAGTACATGGGCAAAATCAGCATATTCGCTAGAGCTGGGGTGTTGGGCTGTTTGGTGCTACAGGTACTGACCTGGAGCTGGAACATACCTGGAACCGGCCATCCTAGGGCTGGACTAGAATCTAGGGTTCAGTGAGCCAACCTGGCACAAGGACTGTGCTGGTCCCTAGAAGATGAGGAAATGCCTAGAGCTTGGGACTGCAGTGCCTGACTGGTACCAAGGTAGGCTTACAGCTTTTGGTTCCTGGCTTGGCCCAGAGCCAAGGTACATAGTAACTAGGCTGGAGACTAGGTCTGTGGAAACCAGCTTGGAGCCTGGATCTATAGGAGTTGACCTAGTACTGAGGTGGTCCTGGAGGATGTTTCCAGAGTGTGGTCCTAGAGTTTGGGGCTGAGAGTTCTAGCCTGGCACAGGAGCAGCCTGGAGCCTGAGCCCACAATGACCAGACTGGCACCTGGGTTCACTGTGATAGGCCTGGTCCTGTGGATCCTGGCAAAGTTTGGTGCTTACTTCATTCTCTTTCACCCACACAGAGGGTATCTCTCCACTGTGGTAAGCACTGGTTTGGAAGAAGGGTGACAGGGATAATGTTAAACTGTCCTCTCTACCATTTTCAAAGGTCTTTTTTCCTGTGTTCTGGTAAGGTATTGTAATCCCTTACTCGGATTCCTTAGCCTTTGTGATGGTATTTTTGTGCATTGATGATTATCCAAATTGATGATGTGAGGGGTGCCGGAACCTCCTGCTCTCCCACTTTGCTTTGTCTTTTCACATCATTTTTGTTTCGTTATGTTTGAATTTTAAGTGGAAATAAACACAATTTGCAATTTGACATAGAAAAAATATATCTAAATTTTCTAATTAAAACGGGCATTTCAGGAAATATTCAGATTAACTGACATTTATTGTATCCTACAACTTGAATTTTCTATTTTATACTGTTTAATGACTTGCGTGTATTTCTATTTTTCCACAATTAATAAGAGGACATGATGTGGAATTTCCTTGTGAAAATGGTAAGAAAATCGCAAACACAGTGCTCCCTTTAAAGGACCTTATTGATTATCTCAGTGACATGAGACCATAAAGCCATATGATGAATATGACTGTTCTCATAAGAAATTCTGCTTCAAGATATTAGTTTGTTTAACATTGAAACACATGTGGAGATTGACTCTATGTGGCAAGACACTGATGAAAAGAGACTTGTCAGATTTGTTGACAGATCCTAAATGTCAGGTCTCTCATTATTTCCCAAGTAATGTTATTCATATGTTAACCTTTATTTGGCAGTTGTGATTAATCCATCACCTACTAATTACAATATTCTTCATTTATATTTTCTTCTGTAATCACTGTGATCAACTTCACCAATAAAGTCATGGGGACCTGCATGCCCTCCTATTAGAAAGGCCATTAGCTCTCCTCTTAGGTTTCTCCAACTATTTCAATAATTTAAGATCCCTAGTCTAGGGCTCAGTTTTTCTGTGAGTATAATACAGACTCTACTAGCAAACATACACACTGCTGATTGCTATAACTTTAAATTCCTCCTGAGGACTCATCTTCAGAAGTTTGGCAGATGTCTCTAACTTGGGCTCTGGTTTATCACTATTTAAGCTCTTCCTCAATAAATTTTGTCATTTATCCCAGAGAACATATTCTGTACCTACTTTGTCAGACCTGGAGACATTTCCATGATTAGTCAGTTGCCATAAAAATGAAGCCTACCACCATCATTACACCTTCCCTCCTATGTTCCTAGGTTCTTCCTCACTTTTTTGAATCTCTGGGACTCACTTCATTTCAAAGGACTCATTATCTTTCTCTTCTACCATGTTCTACCTTAGCAGTATCTCAGATAAAATGGGGAAATATTGGTGCACACCATTATCTATCAATCTATCTATCTATCTATCTATATCAATATATCTATTTTTTTGGGGGGTTATGAGCAAATTTTTAATGAGTAGCAAATTCACAATTATGAATATTAACTAAAACTTAACAAAAGCTAAATTTGTAGCTTTTTTTAATAAAATTTATTTAGTTCTTGATGGACCTTTTATTTTATTCATTTCTTTTCTTTTCTTTTTTTTATTGGTTGTTCAAAACATTACAAAGCTCTTGACATATCATATTTCATACATTAGATTCAAGTGGGTTATGAACTCCCATTTTTACCCCAAATACAGATTGCAGAATCACATCAGTTACACATCCAGATTTTTACATAATGTCATATCAGTGACTGTTGTATTCTACTACCTTTCCTATCCTCAACTATCCCCCTCCCCTCCCCTCCCATCTTCTCTCTCTACCCCATCTACTGTAATTCATTTCTCTCCTTGTTTATTTTCCCAATCCCCTCACAACCTCTTATATGTAATTTTCTATAACAATGAGGGTCTCCTTCCATTTCCATGCAATATCCCTTTTCTCTCCCTTTCCCTCCCACCTCATGTCTCTGTTTAATGTTAATCTTTTCCTCCTGCTCTTCCTCCCTGCTCTGTTCTTAGTTGCTCTCATTATATCAAAGAAGACATTTGGCATTTGTTTTTTAGGGATTGGCTAGCTTCACTTAGCATAATCTACTCTAATGCCATCCATTTCCCTGCAAATTCCATGATTTTGTCATTTTTAGTGCTGTGTAATACTCCATTGTGTATAAATGCCAAATTTTTTATCCATTCATCTATTGAAGGGCATATGGGTTGGTACCACAGTCTAGCTACTGTGAATTGTGCTTCTATAAACATTGATGTGGCAGTATCCCTGTAGTACACTCTTTTAAGGTCTTCAGGGAATAGTCTGAGAAGGGCAATAGCTGGGTCAAATGGTGGTTCCATTCCCAGCTTTCCCAGGAATCTCCATACAGCTTTCCAAATTGGCCACATCAATTTGCAGTCCCACCAGCAATGTACAAGAGTACCCTTTTCCCCACATCCTTGCCAGCACTTGTTGTTGTTTGACTTCATAATGGCTGCTGATCTTACTGGAGTGAGATGGTATCTTAGGGTGGTTTTGATTTGCATTTCTCTGACTGCTAGAGATGGTGAGCATTTTTTCATGTACTTGTTGATTGATTGTATGTCCTCCTCTGAGAAGTGTCTGTTCAGGTCCTTGGCCCATTTGTTGATTGGGTTATTTGTTAACTTATTGTCTAATTTTTTGAGTTATTTGTATAGTCTGTATATTAGGGCTCTATGTGAAGTGTGAGGAGTAAAAATTTCTTCCCATGATGTAGGTTCCCTATTTACCTCTCTTATTGTTTCTCTTGCTAAGAAAAAACTTTTTAGTTTAAGTAAGTCCCATTTGTTGATTCTTGTTATTAACTCTTGTGCTATGGGTGTCCTATTAAGGAATTTGGAGCCTGACCCCACAATATGTAGATCGGAGCCAACTTTTTCTTCTATCAGACGCAGAGTCTCTGATTTGATATCAAGCTCCTTGATCCATTTTGAGTTAACTTTTGTGCATGGCAAGAGGAGGGGATTCAGTTTTATTTTGTTGCATATGGATTTCCAGTTTTCCCAACACCATTTGTTGAAGATGCTATCCTTCCTCCATTGCATGCTTTTAGCCCCTTTATCAAATATAAGATAGTTGTAACTTTGTGGATTAGTCTCTGTGTCCTCTATTCTGTATCATTGGTCCACCCGCCTGTTTTGGTACCAGTACCATGCTGTTTTTGTTACTATTGCTCTGTAAAATAGTTTGAAATATGGTATCGCTATACCGCCGGATTCACACTTCCTGCTTAGAATTGCTTTTGCTATTCTGGGTCTTTTGTTTTTTCCATATGAATTTCATGATTGCTTTATCTATTTCTACAAGAAATGCCATTGGGATTTTGATTGGCATTGCATTAAACCTATAGAGAACTTTTGGTAATATTGCCATTTTGATGAGGTTAGTTCTGCCTATCCATGAACAGGGTATATTTTTCCATCTTCTAAGATCTTCTTCTACTTCTCTCTTTAGGGTTCTGTAGTTTTCATTGTATAAATCTTTCACCTATTTTTTAGGTTGATTCCCAAGTATTTTATTTTTTTTGAGGATATTGTGAATGGAGTGTTTTTCCTCATTTCCGTTTCAGAAGTTTTGTCGCTGATATACAGAAATGCCTTTGATTTATGCGTGTTGATTTTATATCCTGCCACTTTGCTGAATTCATTTATTAGCTCTAGTAGTTTCTTTGTAGAAACTTTTGGGTCTGCTAGGTATAGGATCATGTTACTCGCAAATAGTGATAATTTAAGTTCTTCTTTTTCTATTTTTATGCCTTTAATTTCTTTCGTCTGTCTAATTGCTCTGGCCAGTGTTTTGAGAAATATATTGAATAGAACTGGTGATAGAGGGCATCCCTGTCTTGTTCCAGATTTTACAGGGAATGCCTTCAATTTTTCTACATTCAGAATGATGCTAGCCTGAGGCTTAGCATAGATAGATTTTACAATGTTGAGGTAAGTTCTTGTTATCCCTAGTTTTTCTAATGTTTTGAACATAAAGGGATGCTGTACTTTGGGGAATGCTTTTTCTGCATCTATTGAGATGATCATATGGTTCTTATCTTTAAGTCCATTGATGTGGTAAATAACATTTATTGATTTCCGTATATTGAACAATTCTTGCATCCCAGGGATGAATCCTACTTGATTATGGTGCACAATTTTTTTGATGTATTTTTGTATCCAATTCCCCAGGATTTTATTGAGGATTTTTGCATCTAGGTTCTTTAGAGATATTGGTCTATAGTTTTCTTTCTTTGAGGTGTCTTTGTCTGGTTTTGGAATCAGGGTGATGTTGGCCTCATAGAATTAATTTGGAAGAGCTCCCTCTTTTTCTATTTCCTGAAATAACTTGAAAAGTATTGGTATTAATTCTTCTTTAAAGGTTTTGTAAAACTCCACTGTATACCCATCCGGTCCTGGGCTTTTCTTGGTTGGTAGTCTTTTGATTACTTCTTCTATTTCATCCATTAATATTGGTCTGTTCAAATTGTGTGTATCCTCCTGACTCAGTCTGGGCAAATCATATGACTTAAGAAATTTATTGATGTCTTCAATATCTTCTATTTTATTGGAATATAGGTTTTCAAAATCATTTCTAATTGTCTTCTGTATCTCTGTAGCATCTGTTGTGATATTGCCTTTTCCATCCTGTATGTTAGTAATTTGAGTTCTCTCTCTTCTTCTCTTCATTAGCATGGGTAAGGGTCTGTCGATCTTATTTATTTGTTCAAAGAATCAACTTTTAGTTTTGTTAATTTTTTTTTCGTTTTTTTTATTTGAAAAAAATTTTTTATTGGTTGTTCAAAACATTACAAAGCTCTTGACATATCATATTTCATACATTAGATTCAAGTGGGTTATGAACTCCCATTTTTACACCAAATACAGATTGCAGAATCACATCGGTTACACATCCACATTTTTACATAATGCCATATTAGTAACTGTTGTATAATTTTTTCAATAGTTTCTTTTGTTTCAATTTCATTGATTTCTGCTCTGATTTTAATTATTTCTTGCCTTCTGCTACATTTGCTGTTGTTTTGCTCTTCCTTTTCTAGGGCTTTGAGATGAAGTGTGAGCTCATTTATTTGTTGTTTTTTTCTTTTTTTGAGGAATGACCTCCAGGCGATGAATTTCCCTCTTAAAACTGCTTTCATTGTGTCCCATAGATTCCGATATGTTGTGTCTGTATTTTCATTTATCTCTAAGAATTTTTTGATTTCCTCCTTTATGTTTTCTGTAACCCATTGATCATTCAGTAACATATTGTTCATTTTCCATGTGGTATAGAATTTTTCCTTCCTTCTTTTATCATTGATTTCCAGTTTCATTCCATTATGATCAGATAAAATGCATGGTATTATCTCCACCCCTTTATATTTACTGAGGGTTGCCCTATGGCATAATATATGGTCTATTTTTGAGAAGGATCCATGTGCTGCTGAGAAAAAAGTATATCCACTTGATGATGGTTGATATATTCTATATATGTCAGTTAAGTCTAGGTTATTGATTATGATATTGAGTTCTATAGTTTCTTTACTCAACTTTTGTTTGGAGGATCTGTCCAATGGTGAGAGAGGTATGTTGAAGTCACCCATAATTATTGTGTTGTGGTCTATTTGATTCTTGAACTTGAGGAGAATTTGTTTTATGAACGTCACAGCACCATTATTTGGTGCATAAATATTGATAATTGTTATGTCTTGTTGGTGAATGGTTCCTTTTAACAGTATATAATGTCCTTCATTATCCCTTTTGATTAACTTAGTCTTGAAGTCGATTTTATTCGATATGAGGATGGCCACCCTTGCTTGCTTACAAGGACCATGTGCATGGTATATTTTTTCCCAACCTTTCACCTTCAGCCTGTGTATGTCTATTCCAATCAGATGTGTCTCCTGGAGGCAGCATATTGTTGGATTTGTTTTTTTATCCATGTTACCAGCCTATGTCGCTTTATTGGAGAATTTAAGCCATTAACGTTTAGAGTTACTATTGATATATGTTTTGTACTTCCAGCCATGTTTGATTATTTATCTTTTTTTTTAATTTAGTTTGTTTCTCCATGATTAGCTTTCCCCCTGCCCTCTGTCTTTAGCGAGGCACTTCCCTCTGATGGTTTTGGTTATTGTTTTTCATTTCTTCCTCGTGTAGTGTTTTGCTCAAGATGCTTTGCAATGCTGGTTTTCTGGCTGCAAAGTCTTTTAGCTTTTGTTTATCATGAAAGATTTTTATTTCGTTGTCGTACCTGAAGCTTAATTTTGCTGGATACAGAATTCTTGGTTGGCATCCATTGTCTTTCAGTGTTTGAAATACCTTGTTCCAAGATCTTCTCGCTTTCAGCATCTGTGATGAAAAATTCGTTGTTAACCTTATTGGTTTACCCCTAAATATAATCTGCCTCCATTCTCTTGAGCTTTTAATATTTTCTCTTTGTTCTGTATATTGGATATCTTCATAACAATGTGTCTTGGCGTTGGTCTTCTGTGATTTTGTGTGCTCGGTGTCCTGTATGATCTACAATTTGTATATCCGTTTCCTTTTTTATTTCTGGAAAGTTTTCAGTAATTATTTCATTCAGCAGGTTACTCATTCCCTTGGTTTGAATCTCTGTACCTTCCTCTATCCTGATGACTCATAAGTTTGTTTTTTTAATGTTATCCCATATCTCTTTGATATTTTTCTTGTGATTTTTTACCAGCCTTTCTGAGTTGGCTAGACTCTTTTCAAGATGATATATTTTGTCTTCATTATCTGACGTTCTGGCTTCTACTTGCTCCACTCTGTTAGTGATACTCTCATTTGAGTTTTTAATTTCGTTTATAGTTTCCTTCATTTCTAGAATTATTGTTTGATTTTTTTTATAATCTCTATCTCCTGATAAAGATTCTTAACTTCTTCCTTTATCTGTTTATGTAATTCATTTTCAATGTGTTCTTTCACTGTTTGAATTTGCTGTCTGATATCCTCTTTAAGGTTCCATTCCATCTGTCTAAGGTGTTCCTTGAGTTCTTTATTTGACCATTTTTCTAATGACTCTAGGTCCTCCTGAATATTTAGGCTGTCCTGCATTGTTTGTACTACTTTTCTTCCTTGCTTTTTCATGCTGCTCATATTACTTCTTGTTCTGTTTGACTTCTGAGTTTACTGTTTACTCCTATAAATTTATTTGATGCTGTCGCCACTGGTTTCAATGAAGTTATCTCCTCCGCCACATTCTGGTGACATCAGTTCTCTGCCATGGTGGTATTCCATGCAAATGGAGACAGTTCATTTCCATTTGCCAGGTGACAAATGCAATGGGTGGGTCCTGACTGGCTCTCCCAAGCCCCGTTTCAATCCTGTGGCCACTGCCTATGAAGGCTCGGTTGGCATTTATCTCCGTAGGTTCAGAAGGGCTGACCAGTTGTTTCAGCAGGATCGTTTAGTGCTGAGTCACAGCAGTTTGTCTGCGAGAAGCAGGCGAACTGGAGCTTGAATTCAGTGGATCCGGGCTCAGTGTATGTTCTGAGAGGCCCAGACTCTTCACCCCAAATCCACGTCAGCTCAACATTGCCTAGTGATCCTGAGCAAACAGCATTTAGACAGTTTAAGACTCCCTATGCCTGCCCAGCTGAAGAGGTCAGAGACTTGATCTCTCCGTGCCCGCCACCATGTCGATTTTTCATCAATATATCTATATCTATATATCTATATCTATATATCTATATATCTATATATCTATATATCTATATATCTATATATATATCTATATCTATATATATATATATTCCCCTGTGGCTATATCAAGAATTGAGGAAGTATAGACTAAGAAACAAAAATACACATATGCAAATATACAAGCAAACCTATGTTTTGTGTATATATGTGAGAAATTTTCTTTTGTGTGTGTATCCTGAGAAAATTGTTCTTTTACATAATTAAGAATAGTTCTTTTACATAATTAACTTACTTTTACATAATTAAGAAAGGTAATTGAAGTGTCAACACTAATGAGTAGGTCTCTGTGTTTTTCCAGTCAGTGATTTCTAGTCTTCGGACCTTAGCCAAAAAAAAGTGTCCACCTCATAGCCGCCTTATAGAATTTCTATTTAATTTGTCTGCAAATACAAGAATTCTTCATACATGTGCTTTTAAATATATATATATATATATAATATATAATATATAAACATAACATATAAACATATAATATATAACCATGAACTATATCTTTTATATATAAGCATATATTATATCTATTTCTGATGAGGTTAACAATGTGGAATGTAACTGTTTTCTCATAATTGTAGAATCTCATTTTGCTTTTCAAAATTTGCCAATTATACTGTATTAAAGTGATGAGAACAAAATTCATTTCTCCTGATTACCATCTTAGTCTCTCTCCTAAATTAATATGGCAATTGTCTCTAAATTAGACCCCTGAAGACAGAACAAAGGAATATCTTTGTAAGGACTGGACCATTTGACCCAGCTATCCCACTCCTCGGTATATACACCAAAAGGACTTAAAAACAGCATACTACAGGGACACAGCTACATCAATGTTTATAGCAGCAAAATTCACAATAGCAAAACTGTGGAACTAATCTAGATGCCCTTCAGTAGATGAATGAATAAAGAAAATGTGGTATATTTACACAATGAAATATTACTCAGCATTAGAAGAGAATAAAATCATGGCATTTGCAGGTAAATGGATGAAGTTAGAGAATATTGTGCTAAGTGTAGTAAGCCAATCCCTAATGCTGAATATTTTCTCTGATATGAGGATGCTGATTCATAATGGGGGTGGGGCATGGGAGGAATGGAGGAAATTTAGATATGGTAAAGAGGATAGAGGGAAAGGGAAGGAGCATGGGGGTAGGAAAGATGGTGGAATGAGATGAACATTACCCTAAGTACATGTATGAAGACATGAATGGTGTGACTCTACTTTGTGTACAACCAGAGACATGAAAAATTGTACTCTATGTGTAATATGAATTGAAATGCATTCTGCTGTTATATAACAAATTAGAATAAATAAAAAGATAATATTTTCTTTATTCTTGATATATTTCATACTTGAAAAATACCAAACTAATATAATAGATTTTTTTACAAGTAACTAGTAAAATTCACTTTGTTCTGATAGTTAATATATCATATCTACTGTATAAAATGTTCTTTATCTATTAACTATCCCCTACAATTGACAAATGGGGTGAAAGAGAAACCAACCACGGTAATGCTATTGATTTAATATTATTTGCTTTAAAAAGACTGTTAAGTGTAGCAACAATTAGCAGGAAGTGACTCTTCCTTGCTGAAATTTCTGACATAATTGTACCTATGTAGAAAACTTATTTAGAATTACTATTCTAATATAGGCTTGCTAAGATATTTTCTACATATTTTGTTTAAAATGTATACAAATTCCTTTGTTGCTATCAGAGAATTTTCTTAGTACCTTTGTCCAATTAGAAACAAGAAAGCTCAAGAATTCTTGCTATCATGATGTAGTGTAACAACATGTTACACTGTAACATGTTTTTTAAAAAGGTCAAATCTATAAGTGTTTCATACCTGAAACTGTTTTTAAGAAAGAAATTATTTGGCATGAAGTTTTTTGTTTGTTTGTTTGTTTACCACACATATATAACACAGGGGTGTTTTGTATTTACATTTTTTGATGAGCAACAAAGTTGACCTCCATTCAAAATAACTCTATTCTGTATTGTTTACATGTAACTGATAAAAATTAACATGTAACTAATAAAATATCTAAGTAAGCTACTTACATAACTTTTCTAAGAAGTTTTGACTTAGATAACCTTTCTGCAAAATATCAAAAATCATTTTACCCTGAAAGAAAATTCTTTCTCTAACTGTTATAAAAGAGTGATCAGTTTCTTAATCCAAACAGTTTTTACTAAATTTTAGATAGTCAACCTAATATAAGTAGAATTTAAAGTAGAAAATGGTATAAGATTTCTAAGATTCAATCAACAATATATACCAAAATATATAAAGTGTATGATTCCTTTTGAATCTATTAATTCACTCTAACAAATGTATTTCAATACAATATTTTAAACTTCTATAAGATGCACTTGCATCAAAGCAATATTTATAATCAGAAGCAATTAAAACAAATGTGAATTTCAAATAAGATATAAATACCTTAATAAGTCAAGACCCATCAGTACAATGGAAAATAATGCAACCTATAAAAATAATGTACTAAATAAAACTTATTTTACAGAAACATATTTGCTAAATGAAAAAATATGTCATAAATGAGACATAATGACATTTTTACTTAGTAAAGATGGTATGCTTAATTTAAATATATAAATAAAAATACCTTTGTATAGTATGGGTTTAGAAAATATACTATAATATTTTTTTGTGGAGGAGGATTGGCAATTAAACCCATGTGTGCTTTACCAATGAACTACATCTTCAGTACTTTTTATTTTTATCTTAAGAATAAGATATCACTACCTTACTGAAGCTGGCCTCTAACTTTCTAACCTCCTGCTTCAGCCTCCCAAGTGGCTGGGAAGGCAAATATGTGCCACCATGCCTGGTTATATTCATAATTTTTATAAAAGCATATAAAAGGAAATATATAAAATGTACTTTTTGAAATGCATGCATATGCATTTGAAAAATTTTTATAATTTTTAAAAATTTTTTATAAAAGAATTATTATAAAGCTTAACCTTATCTTTATAATCTTTATATGTTAAGATTAGCTTTAAAATCCAAGATAAGCATTTTTATAAATTTTTAATGAGGGAAAAGAATTATCTTGCAACAAGAAAAAATAACTATAACTTAGAGAGAGAGAGAGAGAGAGAGAGAGAGAAAGTATAAAGAGACAATCTGCAGTGTAATTTTTAAGACACATGATAATACATCAGTCAAGATCCTGACACACTCCTAAATCATACTTATATCTAGGCAGTTATGATTGTCATGGTGATTTCAGTGTACTTATTCTGATTCTGAAATGCAAAGGCTAGTGATTGAACTAAACACTCCTAGAAGTATTAGATATAGTGGTGTTTTTCTGCTCAGGTAGAGTTTGCTTCTATCAATTCAAACCAAGGAATAAATTTTCTGCCTTCAAAAAGAATAGCCTTGCAGAATCACATTCTGCAAGCTGTATACGGGGTAAAATGGGAGATCATAACCTGCTTGAATCAAAATGTGAAATATTATATGTCAAGAACTATGTAATGTCTTGAACAACCAACATTAAAAAAATAAATTAAAAAAATTAAAAAAAGAATAGCCTTTATAGATTGTAAGCTTTTGTGATTTTTCACTGATTTTAAAAATTCTTACCCTTGATAGCAGAACAGTTTTCAAAGAGATTCTTATCTGAATTATAAAACTACAAGGAATATTTAAGAATATTAAAAAATCAAGATGGAATTGTTTTCCCCAATTAAGGCTGTATAATTAATACTAGCAGCAAGCTGCCTCCTTATCCTCTCCCAGCTCCTCCCCAGTGATTGCCCAATAAGCACCTCCAGGCTCTGTAGAACTATGTTTGAAATTGTTGACTTATAACATGATTCAGCCAAAAAATATGTAATTAATTTTAATTTCCTATAGAAATATATAAATAAATGTTACATCATCCTCTAATACGATAAAACTCCCAATAAATTATAGCTACTATTAGATAAGATGATAAAATGCTGATTACATTGATGCTCAATTATTAGTGTGTAAATGAATTGCTTGTGTGTCTTGTTGAAAATGAAAATTCCTAGATTCTATCTTCAAACCTTTTGAAAGTGATTCTAATTCAGGTAAACAATAATTTAGGGGATTATAAGAGTAAATTTTGGAAAACAACAGCCAAATAGGTTTCACTTGTATACCCAGGTCAATTTCTAAATCACTTCCAAAGGAAATTTATTATAACATGGCTCTTTTCAGCTGTTTATTAAATAAGAATCAATGAAACTAACAATAATATTAAATAAGAAAGGTGAAGATAAAATATGATCTAAAAACTGACTAGAAGAATTAAAATAGATTTATATATAAATATATTTATACATTATATATACGTACACATATAGTTTTAAAAATCAAACACACATTAATTTGGTAACTTTGATGTTCAAGCACAGAAATCAGTGGTATTATGGAATGTACTGTCATTACATAGGTCAGAACACAAAGCACATATTCATGGAAACTATTAATTCAACCTGAATAAGTATGACTTTTTTTCTGTCACCTACCCCCTGTCAGAAAATAATACCCTATTATATGGTTAAGCTTAAAAGAAAACAATTTCAGACTGACAACACAGATTTAAAACATGATAAAGTTTTTCAGTTTTTGAATTGGAATGAATACATACCTCTCCATATATACATGAACACATGTAAATACACATATGCACATTTATATGAGTATGTATGCATACACATGAGTACATACATATGTATTTATGTGTGTATATATACATAGTAACATATATATACACCTTCATATATTTGGGTGTGAATGTGGGAAAACAACCCCTTTTAAACTCTGCAGTAGCATATAAATATTGATATTTTCTTGACAAATAAAAATGAGACAATGTTTAAAAGTTATTTGTGTACATAAAGTTAAGCCAAGAAAATTATCTATAAAGCTCAAAAATACATTTATAAGACAAAACGTTGTCATACATATCTTCAATCCTATAACTGCATTTTTATGCTTGTAGAGATTGAAACTGTCATAACAGTAGGGAGAGACTGAAGGCAGTTAGAGATCATTTACCCTTTCCTTCCTGACAGTTATCATTGCCCTTCTCTCTTAGTGGAAATCTTCAAGGACACAAACAGTAACAGAACTCAGGAGTTACTGCTGAGCAGTTCAGTGAATGGCCTGATAGTAAATATTTTCTTCTTTACAGACTGGAAGGTTTCTGTGGCAACTGCTCAATTCTGGTATTATAGCAGGCAATGCACCAACCAATGAGTGTGAATGTGTTCCAAAAGCATTTTATTACAGATGCTAAAATTTGAGTTTCATATAAATTCCCTATTTCATCAAACATTATTCTTCTTTTGAAACTTCTTCCAAACTTCTAAAAATAAAGTAACTACTCATAATTCAAGACCCCTACAAAGGAAGCAGTAGGCTGGAATTGACCTAAAGGTGAGGCTTCTAGGCACCTGCTGAAGACTGAGTGAAACAGTAATTGTAATGGTGGTGATCAGTAAGGAGGGCTGCCAACACCATTGCCATGTTCCAAGGACAGTCACATATCAGTTTATAGAGATACGAGAGTGAGAATATATACTTTTCTTTATTTTTTGGCCACCTAGGGAATTGTATTAGTTTTTTGCTTGTTTGTCAATTCCCATAATTAAGTATTTAAGACAAATTACTTTGTGAGAAAGGGTTTATTAACTCATAGTTTGGGGTGTGTTACAAAGCTATAACAGCTGCATTCTAAGAAAGTCCTCTTATCTTGGTGAAGGCTCCTTGGCAGATGGTAGATGGTAGCAAGGGCAAGTGTTTGTTGGTGCAAGCATCATATCTAGAGCCAGGAAGCAGAGAGAGCTGGGAGGAGTCAAGCTTGCTCCTTTTATAGTAACCATCTCTAAGAAAGCAAGCTGTTTCAGGACAACTACCTTCTGAGAGTTCAAGGACCTCCCACTAGACCCCATCTCTTAAAAGTTCCATGGTGCTTCCCAGTACCACCATTCACTCTGGGAACCATGACTTCAATAAAAATGGACCTTTGGGGGATACTCAAACCACAATCAAACAATATTAGTAATAAATTGAGACTCTGAGGACTTCTAATCTAAACTTGAGAAATAAACAAAAACTTATTTTAGGACCATGATAAAATTTCCTCTATTGTTTTCTAGAAATAAAATAGATGAGCACATATGTCAGTAAATCAAGCAAAGGTGATTCATAATTCACATTCATAAGTTCTCCTTTTTCATTGCAATTATGCAAACTGGAAAATAGCAGTTGAAAAATAGCAGTTGAAAATAGTACTTGAAAATAGCACATAGATCCTGCCATACTTCCTCTAAGAATAACAATAATGATCTCCCAATGTAATTTATTTTTATTAGAAGAAAAATGTCTTTGTAAGTTAGTAACTAAATAGTCTCAGATTCCATACAAGAAATGTTCTTAGTAGTTTGCATTGACCAAAGTTGTTCATCATAGCCCTTTTTATGATAGCAAAAAAAAAAAAATGGAAACATTTGATTTTCAAAAAAATAAGTAATTGGAATAACTGGGCATACATTAAAACTAGAATATATCACAGATACTTAAGTGATTATAAAAATTGCATTTATCATCTTTGGAAAATACTGGTTTCTGCTTACAGCAATATGGCAGACTAACAAAACCTGAAAGCCTTCTCCTAGAGACACGTAGAAATCCTAGATGAAATATATGCTTCTGTCAATCCTCTTAAGGAATGGAATAGAGTTCACTAGAAAGAAAATTTATATTTCAAAATTAAAGAAAGTGCTGACAACCAGAGTAATAAATGTGAATGCTGATAGAGGACATGCCTGGGAGGGCTTTTTTGATCTTGTTACCTAAGAGTGTGAATATTATCACTGAGTAAAAGGAAAAGAAGAGAGAAAATGAAACACTGCATATTTTACAACCACTTAGAATTTATTTTAACAATGATTCAAGTTAACATGCCTGTATAATCATTCCACCACACTGTAGAGATTCCAACTGTCCATCAACAATGCTTCAGGATTACTAGCGTTTCAACCTTTCCTGAACTTTGCATTATATTCATTTTCCTGGCATTGTCTTTAAAATAAACAAATAAATTCTCCATCCACTACTACGTAAGTCTATTTATATGTAAGCCTATTTATGAGTATTATAGCCCCTCACAAAAACATATCCAGGATTAAGTTCATAGCTTTTATAAAAATAGTTTTGGACTCATATTATTCTAAGTAGATTTAGAAATAGTCTACAAACTCTTCAGAATTGTTTTAAACTACTTAGAGGGAGGAGTGCATTAAGTTTTCAAAGTTTTCAATACTAGTTTATTCTTCCATGTTAAATAACCCCCACAACATTATCACTACTGGAAAGTTCTAAGAAAGTCCTCTCATCTTGCCTTTGCATGTTTTTTTTTTTAAAAAAACAAATATATAATAGGATTGGCCTGACTTGCAAAAATGGGCTAATTAATGATTAATTTGGACATGTTCACAAAGCATTAAATACCTGATAATTATCAAGATGAAAAGGGCCTAATAGCCTCAAATTATCTGCCATCATTTGTCCTTATGAAACTCCTATAATCATAGGCTTTCACAGAGCTTTTCTTTGTTATTGCCAAAAACTGGAGCACAGAATTATAGAGCAATTCTAACCAGATAAAGGATGTTTTTCCTCCATTCAAAATAGATTCTATTGAAGATAAAGAAGTAAATATGTGTTTTGCTGGTTATAATTCTAAGACAATCAACCTAATAATAATTAACTGAAATTTCCTAATCAGAAAATATTCAGAGACTTTGAATGTATGAGTTGAAATTTGTGTGGTGATATAGAGAAAAAAATATAAATTATGTATATAAAAATGTTTTTATTCTTGTCTTTAGTCTTTTGTTAGTTTAATTAAGATGATAATTATGAATTCAGAATTGTCTGGAGTTCATAATAAACTGTTTAAGTATATTGATTTATATGCCAGTGGTGGTGTCATCCATCACAAATGTCTTGCTGTTTTGAAGTCCTACTATTTCATACCTGATCCTCTTACTTTCTCTTCTTTCTTATTTCACAGTCACTTAATAGTTTCTACCTCTGCCCTGATCCCTAAGTCCCATTCTATGGAGAATGCTATTCATAAGACTAATGATATGTGCCTATTTACTCACTTAAAAAGTACTTTGTGTCCCCCATATTAACTGGTTTCTCTTCAGGACTTGCTACTATCCACCCTTTGTACTGAATATTAACCTCTCACTTACTTGGAAACTGGGTCTAGAATTTTCTTGTTTCCAGTTCCTTTGTTTCTATGTTCATGGAAGTTTTCTCCTTTTATGCTACCTTCTTTTCTGTCAGAGACTTCCCAGGATTCTGTCTTTGATATTTTTCTTTATCTCGCTGTATATTATACCTGGGAAACATCCAGATATTGTCATAGTTCTAAATAACAACTACATGCCAATAACTGCTGGATATATGTTTATTGAACAAAAATTTATTAAAATCTCCATAGTTGTATTAATGAGGATCATATTATCATATGAAAAATGAAAGAAATTAAGAGTGCATTATATTTTTTTCAATTAGAAGTTTATTGACAACATGGTGAAAGAGTTTTAATAGAATTACTAAAGTGAAACTGATCGTATGACCCAAGTTCTTACATGAGAAGGTATAAACAACAATTAGACATAAGAACAATTTCCAAAAGCTTGGTTATTTAAAAAAATAAATAAAACAAATGAAGAAATTGAGAGAGGACACATTATAAATATTTTTATGAGAATGCAGAATATGTGAGAGGATTAGCGGGAGAGAGCAAGGAAATGTTTGTTCTTAAAACATTGGTATTTATTTTAAATGATGATATTTCAAAAAGCTAAATATTCATACATATTTCAAAATCATCTTCAAAATATCTGAGTTAACCTCAGGACTGTGATTTTTTAAAATTATTGTACTTACCCTAAAATCATTAAGGAATATATGAATGGAGAGATTTCAAATACTAGATTCAGTAGCCATTTGAATATTCCCAGTTAATGTTTGAAAATTGATATGTTCACCTCCTTTCATTCCCAGATACTGTGAGTCATTGCTAATTTAAATATACCGATATATGATCACTTAGACAATATCTCATGTTACTAAGAAACATATATGGAAACTTTCATGTATCTTTAATGGTAGACAAAATATTTAATTCTGATTAACAATTTTAACTATCTTTATTTATTTGGTTGTGTATTAGGAATTTTGGTGTCTAGATAAGCTGTGCTCTCTATTTAACTTCCTTATCCTGTTGGGAATAGATAAAAAGACAGCTTAGTGTTCAACAGCATATCTAAGTGTGCTCAATACCATCTCAATTTTACATTAGTTCTTTATGCAAATTTAATTAAAGGCTGATGATTTTATACTCAACCATATTGTGTCAAAATAGAAAACTGTCTCTTAAAACTATTATAAAATTTTGCTCAAGAAGAATTGGTGAAACCAGCTACCAATTAATCATTGTAATCTGTAATATCGTAGGTCAAATGATTAGCAATGACTATCTCTTTGATTTCTATGTTCACTATTTTTGTAAATTAGCTTACAAACTCTCAAAATAATTATTTATTCATATTTTATCTTTAAATTTCAATAAATGTGTTAGTTGTCTCTAACTGTGAGAAAATAAACATAGAAGAGGAAAGATGTATTTGGGCTCATGCTTTCAGAGGTTTTAGTATATTGTTGTGTGACTTCACTGCTATGAGCCTCTTTGAGGCATAACATCACATAGAGGAGATAGTGAGTTGGAGTAGAGCCACTCACCTCATGTTGGCTAGAAAGCAAAAAGAGAGAGAAAGGGGCCAATGACAAGATATAGTCACCATGGATACTCCCCAAGGTCCTACTCTTTTCAACTACAGTTTCTACTACAGTTGTCCATTCAGTTATGAATTTATCAATGACTTAATCCTGTGATAAGGTGAAAGCTCTCATGATCCAATAACTTCCTACTTGTGAACAAAAGTCCCACTTGTGAACATCACTACATTGGGGACCAGGCTTTACCACCAGTCTTTGGGAGACATTCTAGATCCAAACCATAATAGTACCTTTAGGGCAAAACCATGGTCTTCCTACTGTAGAATTATATGTTCCTTGACTTAAAAAATATGTACACTCAAGTTGTGTTGTTTTTAATCTTTTAAATTTCATGTTTGTGAGCATTGAGAGTACAATCAGGTATGTGATTTGTAGTATGTATTTTCCAACTGATAATGTAACTGATAATGTGATGAACTAATCTAAGATTTGATTCACTATGTGTAGAAAAGAAAAACCACTGAAGAGTAAAGAAATGAAGTTCAGGCAACTTTTAAAGCAATTTAATATGGAAACAGACTTTATTTTCTGGGAAGGTATTTCTGAACCTCTCACAGACACTTAAAATTTCAATTACTTGAACTCAACTATCATACAGAACCTTACAAAATTTTTCAATTTTGTGACAAAATGAATTTAAAATTTTGCCATTCACCAGATAATTTGAAAAATGTCATGCTAGTTAATACATATTTTACACTCTAAGTTTCTTTATTTCCTAAAAAAAGGATAATTGCATTTGTCTACTTCACCTTGATTAACACTTTTCACATTTAACAATCCTCATCAATATTTATTGTCTACAATAAAGTGGGGCAGATGGAGGTAAAACTTAATTATTACTTGTAATAATATTTGAAAGAGAAACCATAGAATATTTGAAATATTTGAAATATAATATTCTATAAATATTTGAAAGAGAAACCATAGACTTAATTATTACTTGTAACATTAAGTCTATGGTTTCTCTTTCAAATATTTTACACAATAAGTATTGAATATTTGAAAATTTCATATTTAACCTTAAAGTGGAGCATATTTTGTGACTCTTTTGTAGGAAAAAAATTCCTGTTTTATGAAAGATATTAGTTTTAATTTGCTGCTAATTAGATATTGGTGAATTGCAAATAGAGCATTCAGTTTTGGTGACTTGATTTTTTTGTTGTTGGTATCAGGGATTGAACTCTGGGACACTTAGCCACCTAGCCATATCCCCATCACTTTTATTATTTTTTAAACAAAGTCTTATAAAGTTGTTTAGGTTTGGTAACTTTTAAAATCTAGAACTTTTATAACATATTTACCCAAACTTGATTTTTGGGGAGATACCCTCTATTTTTACATAATCACAATAGGATATGAAAAAAAATTATGCAGGAATTAAATGTGATTTATTAAAGAAAAACAAGGAACTTTATAATTTAAATTCAGCATCTTAGTCAATTTTAGGTGCTATGAAATAAGATGCTATAGACAAGATAGATTATAGACAACAGAAATTTAAGATTTTAAGGCTATTGCCAAATATAGATAATTAACTCTGCCATGCACCAAAACAAGAATGAAATAAAAAAGGAATTTCTGAGAAATGGCGACATAAAATTAAATTCAAGACGTAAGTGTACTCATGATGGAGCGATTCAACAAAATTGGATGCAGGCAGCTGGCTGAGCTCATTAATCAGCAAACTGAATTTATTTTATTTAGGACGAAGAGAAAATGAAATGTAGAATGGGATGAAGAAAATGGAAATGCAGGCTCACTGACTGAGATAATTATGCCACTAGAATTTTACCAGAGTTTTTGACAATTCCATTATAACTGCTACAGAAATCACAATAACTGTGAAGTTAAGTTTTCTTGATTTTTGACATTATA
This sequence comes from Urocitellus parryii, assembly GCF_045843805.1. Classification (NCBI taxonomy): domain Eukaryota; kingdom Metazoa; phylum Chordata; class Mammalia; order Rodentia; family Sciuridae; genus Urocitellus; species Urocitellus parryii. The sequence continues at coordinate 45,752,249 of NC_135537.1, forward strand.
CGAGATCTTATGGTATCAACTTGTCACTTATACATCAGGCATACAAGTCATATGAAAGTAGCAGGGTACCACACTATGATCTCAAAGTTACCCAGAGTATGAACCACAATCTTAAAAGTAAGAAATTATTCATTACTAGGAATTTTAGTAAGTGTGAGAATTATATGTTTAGAAAGATAACTAACTGTACCGTGAACTAGTTCTGAAGGAATACTTTTATGAGGACTCTAATGTATATTTATTTAAGTTAAAATGAAATGTAAGGTTTTTAGACTGAAGAGGCAGAATTTGTAAGTACATGCACATGAGGTATCTGTTAAGATCTTAGCAAATTATTGTATTAAAGATGGAAACTAAGTTCTCAGTGTTTTTCTACTGGGTATTCATCTCATTAATGAAGAAAAATGGGGGTGATGGACAGGAGAGGAGTTGTCAGGTACTTCTTGTATCAAGTCTCAGTGGTGTCCCTAAATTGTTAATGCTGGCTTTGAACTTGGGATTCTCCTGCCTCAGCCTCCTGAATTGCAAGGATTACAGGACATTGGGCTCTCCTTCCTTCTTCAAAGAATGACATGATATTTGAAAGGACAAGAGAAGTGGAACATTTTTCTCCTGGATGGCTGTCAAACTGACAGGACATGTCCATCCATCTGACCATCTTTCCCCTCAGGGAGGGCTCTAAACAATCTTTAAGGAAAAGTCCAAATAGAAGGAGTGAGTCCTAGAGACTTATCCCATAGTATCAAACTGTTTCTTCTACTCTGCCTCTTTTCTTCTGAGAAATGAAGACCCAACATTTAAATAAATAACAATAAAAACATAGAAATAAGCAAGAAAGAATATTGCGTGTTCCAACAGTAGTGATTAAAACTCTTGAAATTTCAAAATGCATACTGTATTTAAATCACTGACACACTTGAGCTAAATAAAAATATATTTCAATGATGGAAAAATCTATCAATATACTGAAACCAGGGTCAGGTGAAATGGCCCACCACCTAATAATCCCAGCAGTTCAAGATACAGAGGCAGGAAGATAGCATATTCAAGGTCAGCCTCAGCAACTGAGTCCCTAGGTATCTTAGTGACACCTTGTCTCAAAATAAATAAATAAAAAGGGCTGGGGAATGTTATGTTATTTAGTGGTTATGCACCCCTGGGTTCAATCCCCAGTACAAAAAAAAAAAAAAAAAAAGAAAAAGAAAAACAGTCTATCAGTAGGATTCATAGGATTCATACTACTTCACATTCATGATATTTTATTTATTATTACTATTTTGGTTTTATTGATTTTATTTTTTTAAATACAAAACAGCTGAATGAATTATAATTCTTATTACAAATATGAAGTACAATTTTTCATATCTTTGTATATAGAGTTATGTTCACGCCAGTTCATGCTTTTTTCACATTCTAATTCTTATTACACATATATACCACAATTTTTCATATCTCTGGTTATATATAAAGTATGTTGACACCCAATTCAAGTCTTTATACATGTACTTTGGATAATGATGTCCATCACATTCCACTGCCCTTGCTAATCCCCTGCCCCCTTCTTTTCTCTCCCACCCCTCTTCCCTATCTAGAATTCATCTAATCCTCCACGCCTCTCTACCCCACTATGAGTCAGCCTCCTTATATCAGAGAAAACATTCGACATTTGTATTTTGGGGATTGGCTAACCTCACTTTGCATTATTTTCTCCAATGCCATCCGTTTACCTGCAAATGCCATGATCATACTACTTTAAATAGTGTATATTTTACACAGTTATCTCAAAGAATACCTTTGTACTCTAGTGATTTTATCAAATTATTTTATCTTTGTGATTCATACAGAAAATCCATGCATTAGTGTGTCATGCATACCTAGTGATACTTATAAACATCTTACAAAATATTAATTAGACAAAACTGGTTATCAAAAGTTTCTACTTAATATTTAGTGGAGTTAATTAGGAAAGCATCAACTGCAAATCAGTATGCAATTTTCCAATTCAAAATTGGAGCTACTTTCTGGTCTGGGGCTGTGAATCAGTGGTGGAGCATTCACCTGGTATGTGTGAGGCACTGGGTTCAATCCTCAGTACCACATAAAAATAAATAAAATAAAGGTATAAAAAAAAAACTTGGAAAAAATTGGAGCTACTTTCTATTTGTCTTCCTCTAAGTAATTAAGAACTTTTTGTATGGGAAATTACATGAAAGTTACAGAACTAGACCTGAGTTCTGTCTTATAATCATGCTTTCATACTAAGTGAATCATAATTCATTTACTTTCAGGCCAGTTCCCTTCTTATCAGTCTATAATGTAATCATTTGTCAATATGTAGGACTGACTTCACTTCATCCTTTTAAGAAAACTTCCCTAATAGTTCAAACAAAATAGAGAAAGTATTTATTGATTAACATCCCCTCAAGTGGATCCTGCAGGCATTTTTATAATGAAACAATTAGACCTTCCCAGAAGTGCACTACATTTGTTTACTTAGTGAGAAAAGTCTTGAGGTTCATGTAACATGGAGAAGTCATGGCACATTCAAAAGCATTCCTTTTTCCTAACAGTATGGACCAGTAAAATGCCTGTCACATGACAATCTGTGTAATGTTCTTTCAAAAAAAAGTACTTGAAAATGACAAAATTTGTTCACAGGATGTGCAATTTTATGTATCACTTCATTCTGAAATTACAGTTGTACCATCATTCTGAGTTGAGTTCTTACTGATGCTCCATGATTTCAGTTACTAAATTGTCAAAAATATCTTTCAAAGAATGGCTCCTCTGGGTGTCCTTTTATTATTCTATAGACTTTATTATTTTAAGTATTGTGAAATATTTATTGAACACAATGTCATATACAGTGCTAGCAGAGAAAATTGTTTCTCTACTCACAATAACTCTGAACCAAATATGTAGGCTTTACAAATTAAGCATCTCTCCGGATTTCTACAGACACCAACTGGGTGTCCTACAATTTAATTCAATTCTGCCACTAAGTACTTAGGGTTAGCACAGACCACACACAGGTTGGGCTAGTCTCATGCAACTGTTATCACTTTAGATTTCAAGTTCTGGTGGCTAAGAGCACTCACACTTTTCCTCCATTGATACAAATGGAAGAATTACAGTAACCCACTCCTCAGGTTCAATCATCTGCTATTATGGCTCACAGAACTCAGGGAAACACTTTCCTTACATTTACCAATTTGCTAAAAAGAATTTTATAAAGAATAGAAATGAACAGTTCGATGAAGAGTTTTCCAGGGAAAGATTCGGAGCATAGGAACTTCTTTCTCCATGGAGTTAGGATGTACCACTCTTTCAGCACAAGAACGTGTTCACCAGCCCAGAAGCTCTTTAAATTCAGTAGTTTGGGATTTTTATGGGCTTCATCATGTAGGCATAGTTGATTACTAATCAAATATCCTGGTCCTCTCCTCTTCCTAGAGAATAGGAGAAGGAAGAGCTAAAAATTCCAACCTTCTCATCACAGCAAGGTCCTTCTGGAGATCAGAACCCAGCCTCAAGCTACCCAGGAGCCCCGTGAGAGTCTTCTCATTAAAGTACTTCTCATTAAAGTACTTTCCCATCATGTAGAAATTTCCAAGGGATTTAGGAGCTCTAGGTAAGGTGTTTCTATCAATCCCATCACTCAGGTAAGGGTTTTAGGAACTCCAACTGAGGAACCATTAATAGACAACAAGAATATAGTTATTTTTATATCATAGCTACTGTGTAAAACACTGTAGCAACTCATGCAATAGCATTATTTTTTTTTCTTTCTTTCTTTTTATTTTTATTTGTTTTAATTAGTTATACATGACAGTAGAATGCATTTATGCACTTTGATATATCATACATAGATAGGATATAATTTCTCATTTTTCTGAGTGTACATGTTGCAGAATCATATTATTGGTCATGTAGTCACATATATACATATAGTAATAATGTCTCTTTCATGGTACTATCTTTCCTATCCCCACATCCCCTCCCCTTCCTGAGATTCCTCAGAAAATTGGGAATGGAACTACCATTTGACCCAGCTATCCCACTCCTTGGCTTATATCCAAAGGACTTAAAATCAGCATAATATAGTGATGCAACCACATCAATGTTTATAGCAGCTCAATTCACAATAGCTTGACTATGGAACCAACCTAGATATCCCTCAATAAATAAAGGGATAAAGAAAATGTGGTATATATACTCACTTGGAATATTACTCATCTCTAAAGAAGAGTGAAGTTATGGCATTTGCCAGTAATTGGGTGGAGTTGGAGAATATCATGCTAAACTAAATAAGCCAATCCCACAAAACCAAAGGCCGAATATTTTCTCTAATATATGGATGCTAATTCACAATAAGGTGGGGGGGCACTAGGAAAGAATAGCAATAATATTCTTATGAATATTTTGTGAAGAATATGAACTACATGAGAGTAAGAAATATGCCTGGTTTATCACAGTAACTCAGTGATTAGTACTGTGCACAGAACACAATTAGCACTGCATTACCTGCTGGAATCATTTAGCAAAACAATGCTAAAATAGAGGAAAACCAATCCAAAAAGGATTCCTTCATTGTATTCATCTTTACCAATATTTTATGTTTTCTTGTTACTTTCACTTTCTACTTATATTTTTCTTTAACATTTGTATTCTATATTTTGAAGTTGCAAAAATTGGGTTTTAGTTAGTACCATATTGAAGAGGAATTCAACTGTAATTTCTTTTTTATTGCAACCTCACTTAAAACAAAACAAAAAAAAACAAATGATGAGACTTGTCTATTCATTTCAGACCAATGAATTAAATTTATAGCAAATGCTCTGGATTATTCTAGCAGAAAAAAAAAACACTGTTAAAATCATATAATCTGAAAACACTATCATTGATATTGGAGCTCTATTTCTCAATGGGAAGCCTATGTTTCCTATAGAAAATTTATCTAATTAAAATGCACAACAACAAGGTGCTGTTTTTACTGACTTATGTAAGCTTGCTTTTTCTAATGGTCACTAAGTACAATCTGTGGGAAAGAGAATAACTTTGTGGTACATCTCCAACCAATATCATTATTTTTCTGAAGGGCCCAAGTGCAGGAGATCACCACTTGTCCTTGAGATAAAATGCACTTTCTCTTTCACTTTTATTTTATCCCAAACATGGATACCAGGGCAGAACCTTATTCAATTTCCTCACATGTTTACTTAATTGTAACAGAAAGGCAGTGTCCTACAGTAGAAAACATTTTGTAGTATTTTGGCAAAACCCCAAAATAATCATTCTAAAGTTCTGCAGATTTCTTTTTCCAGATGGTATACCTGAAAATTGCAAATTATTTACATAAGATGGAAGATATACAGATAACCTTTAACATTCAGCACATGTTTTATTACAACAGAGTGTTATACTGGGTTAAAAAAATGTAAAACAGTTTTTTAAAGAAGCAGTATTAGAAAAAAATATTGAAAAGATTTAAAATGCTCAGCGACCACATACTTTCATTCTTTGAAATTTGTATATTTTGAAACCATTTGGCATTTTTAATACATCCTTAGGTTCTTCCTACTAAGATATTACAAAAATGAATATGTATATGTCTTTGTTGGCTCAGGCTGCAATAATCACAGACTGGGTGGCTCACACAACAGAAGTTTACTTTCTCACAGTTCTAAAGGTTTAGAGTCCAAGATCAAAGTTGTGGCCCATTTGGTTTCTGGTTAGGGCTCTCTTCCTTGCTTGCTGTCAGCCTTCTTTACTCTGTGTCATCACACATGTGGAGAGGAGAGAGATCTTTATCCATCTCTTCTTATCAGGCTCCCAATTCTATGACACTAGGTCCCCAGACTTATTTTTTTAATATTTATTTTTTTTAGTTGTAGTTGAATACAATACATTTATTCTAAACATTTAGTTTTATGTAGTGCTGAGGATAGAACCCAGGGCCCTGCGCATGCTAGGTGAGCGCTCTACCCCTGAACCACAACCCCAGCCAGCCCTGGTCCCCAGACTTATGACCTCATGTAACCTTTATAACCTCCTAAAGATCCTTATCCAAATATTGTCACATTAGGGGTTAGGGCTTCAAAATGTTAATTTGGGGAGATATTAATTCAGTCCAAAGTAACATAGTTACTGTTTCTTTTTTGGGTACTTATACTTCCAAAATAATTTGAATTCAATATAATAATAATGAATGCCTTCTGAGAAAATTTAGAAAGTTAAAAATGTATATCATCAATCTTTTATGATTTTAAGTATAAATCCAACCAAAATATAACTTTTACGAGAAAACGTATTTTCTACTGTTTTTAGTAATAATCCTTTATTCTTTATATATAATTATTTAATCCTATTGCTGGAAATAGAAAATATATAGTTCATGTATCACATGCATGAACTACTCTGATACCAACTGATAAAACTAAAGAAATGTTGCCCTTTTTTTATGAATGACAATAATTTTCATAAAAGGTACATTTTGTACATTCTGATACATGTTAATTTAAATAAAGATGCTAAAGTTTATATTTTTGGAAGCATTTTTAATTATTGTTTTACTAAACTTTAAGAAAAATATTTTTTTATTATTCTCTTTTGAAACATAATATTCTTTACACAAAAACTACTATCAAAGATTAGAAAAGAATTCTCCATTGTTACTTTAGAAAAGACAATGAAGGAGAGAGATAAAATGCTTTATATGGTTTTTAATGCACTTCTACATTTCCAAAATTGAATCATCAACCACAGTTACCTTAGCTCTGTGCTTGCTTAACCAGGCACAATATGTGGATTAATCATGTGATCTTCATCCTCAGCAAGTAGTAATTTTGGGCCAAATACTGAAGAGCTAAGTATCAAAATCAATATCTGATTTACACAGATACTGAGTTCTAGTCATGGAATGTATCTCTTTAATGAAAGAATAAATCTGAAATGTTTCCTAGAAAACTATTACTATTATTTATTCAATACCATATTTTAGTGACCAAGATTCAAACATATGAAATTATATTGTAGGAACAATAGTTTCTGGGCATTATCGGTTTATAGATTGCTCCTGCATTTACAGTAGCAGGCAATGAATGCTCATTTTCCACTGTGATAGGTGGAGGAATGAATTGTTTTCTGGGTCCTAATGATTCTTTAACCTTATTTCCCATTCTACATAAATCTTTACATTCCAATTAAAATGTAATGAATCAAAGGTGGATTCATTTGATTGGTCAAAATGATTTGTCATGGATATTGTTTAATATTGTTTTGAAGTTTTACTTTTGCAAGAGATTGACATTGCCCTTTTAATTTAGTAACCATGAATGAGAATAATTTTTAAAAAGTTTTATTTTTTTAAATTTCTAAAAGTTTTAGTTTTTAAATTACTAAATGCAATTCAATAATAAAAAAGTGATACTCTAAGCTTATTAATATGATGATTACCATTTCTTTGTATGTATTCGTTCTTGCAAAAATGTAAAATTGATAAGTTTCAACAAATAAAAACAAAAGATTTTTGTTTAATTTGGGAGTTATCAAAAATGCTCATCCATCTGTTATAGTTAATATTCATATTTCAACAATAAATCTGAATAACATGCTTTATTTAGACCACTAATAATGGTGATTAATATGATGCTCACACATTCATTGATCAGGTTTACTGTAAGTTCACAAACATCAGAAATGTATTTAAATGAACATGGAACAATTAATCCTTCCAAAGGTCAAATCTATACCTGACACCAAAGAGAAGATTTTGGCAAAATTGAAAGGTCAAGGATAGACTCTGGAGTATTCCTAGTGACTATTTTATTATTTCATTTTACATATAGGGAAATTTAATTTTGGTAAGTGGTAGACTCAAGAGTACAACTAAGGAAATAAAATTTTCTTTCTCTTCACATAAATTTAGTGAGCATGGTAATTATAGCCTGATAAAATTCCCTTTTCTCTTCCCAATTAGGCAATGAAGTATGAGCTGCTACATCTGCATATAATTATTTCAGGCCAAAATATCTCAGGATATTCACTCATTTGAAAAAAAAACTGTGCACTTTTTGAGGGTCAGGCACTCTTCATAATACTAGGAATACTGTAATAAATGAAATAATGTTCTTTCTTTCATGAAACATGTTGAAGAGTGACAGAAAAGAAAGTGAATGAAAATGTAATGAGCCAAACAGAAAAAGTAAAACAATAGTTCAGAGGATGAGAAGGCATGCTATATTAGATAAATAGTCAAAAAATTATCATTGAAAATGGTGACATTTGATTAGATATGTGACTGAAACAAGAGAGATCTTTAAAATATTTAACATAAAAGTTGTCTCTATAGGTGAAAATGGAAAACTTTCAGTTCATTTATAACTGCTTTAGGAAAACTTCATTGAGAGAGGTCCCACTGAGGCAAAATCATTATTGTGGTTGCTTCCCATGTTTTCTTCAAGAAATTTTATAGTTTAATTTTTTTCACTTAGAACAGTTCTGGTAAACTTGGGGATGGTGTAATGTAAGTTTCGATGTGTAGATCCCATATAGATATCAAGTTATTGCAGCAGTATTTATAGAAAAGATTTTCTTTGTTCTGTCAAATGACATTGGCACCTTGTAAAAAATCAGTTGGACAAATATCTTTGGAACTATTTCTGGACTCTTTATTCTAGTCCATTGATCTATGTGTCTATTTGTCAAATCTAAACAATCTTTTTTTGGTGGTGGGGGGGCTTGGGGTACCGGTGCTTGACCCCAGGGGCCACATTGACCACTGAGTCACATACCCAGACCTATTTTGTATTTTTTTTAGAGACAGGGTCTCACTGAATTGCTTAGAACCTCCCTGTTGCTGAGGCTGGCTTTGAATTCATGATCTTCCTGTCTCAGCCTCCCAAGCTGCTGGGATTACAGGAGGGCCCCACCACACCTGGCTCAAGTCTAGACAATCTTGATTGCTACACCTTTTATAAATTACTCTAAGACTAATATTTTCTAAAAATTTAAGTATCAGTTTATCAATCTCCACCAAAAAGCTGACTATAATTTATTATCTGTAGCTCAATTTGGGATTAATTGGTATCTTCAAATTGATGAACATGATTAATTGATCCATTTTTCTAGATCTTCTTCAATTTCTTTTTAGCAATGATTTGCAATTTTCACTGTACAGATTTTAGATATCTTTTGTTAGAAATCTTATTAATATTAGATAATTTGTATACTATTGAAGACAAAATTTGTTTTATAATTTTTATTCCTCTTTTTGCTTTCAGTAAGTAAAAATGCAATTGATTTTTGTACATTGCTATTGCTTCCTCCCTAATTAACACATTAATTTTAGTAGTTTTATAGATTCTTTAGGATTTTCTAAATCAACATTTACTTTATCTGCAATCAAAGGCAATTATTTCTCTGTTTTCTATCTGTATACCTTTTCTTTCTTTTTCCTACTTTATTATAATGGCAAATATCTCCAGTTCAGTAAGCCCAGCATGAGTTAAATTAAGCATCTTTGCCTTATAATGGATCATTTACCCTGACGTTTTCCTATCTCAACTAAGTGAGACCCTGTGTCTAAATAAAATATAACAAAGAGCTAGGGATGTGTCTCAGTGGTGAAGCACCCATGGGTTAAATCTTTGGTACCAATTAATAAATAAATAGGGCTGGAAATATAGCCCAGGTAAAGTGTGTCCCTAGTTTCATCCCCAGTACTATGGGAGGAAAAAAGAATATCCAAGAACCTCTACTACAATGTTGAAAAGAAATAGTGAGAGTAGTTATTTTATCGTAAAGTGGTGGTTCTTACCTGGGGCTAATCTCACCCCCCTGTGTCCCAGGAGATATTTGTATATTCTAGAGATAGTTTTGGCCTATGCAAATTGGCAACCATTAGATAAGGGTCAGTGATACTGTTGAGCGTCCTATAGTTTACCACAACAGGGATTAATGTCTCAAAAATATCAGTAGTGCAAAGGTTGAGAAATTCTGTCTTAGAGGGAAAGTATGCAATCTTAGACATTTATGCTAAATGTAAACCCACAACCCTAGGGATAAGATAAATTAAATCTTTCAAAAATGAAATCCATAATTATCATAAAGTAGATCCTAATTTAATTAAAACAATAAATTTCCATTATATATGCCTTGTAGAGAGGCAAGATAAAAACTTCTAAAGTGAAGGAAAGTAATAGAGACTTGTGCAATATATTCTTTATTCAGTCCAAATTATTTGAAAATATGAAAAATATATTTGATAACCAAAAAGAAAAATAAATTTGAGGACATATTTATAAGAGTTCACAATATTAGCTCTAGCATATAGGAAATTTAAGTAAGATATGATTTTGTTGAATGCATAGAAACAGAGAGAAAATGGTGATTACTAAGTGCTGGAATGAGATGTTGGTAAAAATGTGCAAAGTTTCTGTTAGATAGGATGAGTGCATCCTAGAGGTTTAATGTACAACATGGCAGTAACAGGGCAGTAACAATTCCTCATTGTTAAACCAAAAGAACTAAAATCAGCATACTATAGTGAGACATGCATAACAATATATATAGTAACATAATTCGTAATTGCCAAATATAGAGTCAGCTTAGGTGCCAATCAGGAGATAAATAGTAAATAAAATATGGCATATACACAATGAAATCTTTCTTAGCCATAAAGAAGAATGAAATTATGTCATTTTCAGGTTAATGCATGAAACTGGAAAACATCATGCTAAGTGAAATAAGCCAGACTCAGATTGTCAAGTGTGGGATTTTTTTTTCATGTGTAAAAACTAGAAATAAGTAAGGAAATTTATAAAAAGGAGAAGCTTGTGAAAAAGAATGGAGAATAGTGGATTAGAGAATGGGTATTAAGGTGGAGGGAGGAGGGATGGGAAGTGGGAGGAATAGTTAAATGAAATCGACCAAACTGTGCTATATGCATGTATAAATATATGACAATGAATTTTACTTTTATGGATAACTTGGATTCACCAATTAAACAAATAATTAATAGAAGAAAACTGAATAGAAACAGATCAGGAGGACAGAGGAGTACAAGGGGGGTTAGTTCCAGGGATTGGAATAGAGCAAATTATGTTATATGCAATTATGGATATTTCAAAATAAATCCTGCAATTGTGTGTAACTATAATGCATCAATTAAAAATAAAAGTATAAATCAAAAATAGAGAAAAAATATTTTGAAAAAATTCCAGGAAATGTGAGTAAAGAATTCAAATCCAATACAAAATTAGAAATGATCTACTACAGAAAATGTAAAGATAAGCACTCAGTCAGGACTCAGCACTCGGTGGTAGAGCACTTAACAGACACAGTTGAAATTCTGAATTCATTCCAAAGGAGTAGAAAAAGGAGAAGAACTAATCAGTGAATGGGTGTAATAGTATATTGGACAAAACAAAATATAAAAATATTAAACTTGAATACAGACCAATAGAAATTATTCAAAGCCCAGAGTTTAAACAAACCAAAAGGAAGGAAAATGTAAAATATGCGTGAGACAAAGTGAATATATGAAATTAGAATCAATTAGAAAAAGTGAGAAGAGAAATGCAATCAGAAATATATGAAAAGGTAATGTCAGGAGATTTCAAAATGGTGGACTAGATGAAGGGTGCATTCTTAGTTGCTCTGTGCCTCAGAATTCAGGCAGTGGGAATACTGCTTCTTAGAAACGTAGGTGAAAATGGGATTTCATTAAAATTCAATAGATATAGTCAGAGTGTCTTTGAGACTCGGAAATTTGGGGCATATTAAACAAAAAATCAAGAGTACATTGGTGCCGAGCTGGTATGGCAGCAGCAGCAGTGCCAATACAGGGATTTGCCACAGAAGGAGGGAAAACACAGAAAGAAACACAGGTTTGGTATAGAAAAATTTGAGATCATGAATCCAACCTGAAATGTGCTGATCCAGAGGCTGCACTGTGCACTGGTGTTTGAAAAGTGCTCTCTGTTCCCTGGCCTCAGGATGGGAGCCATCTTGAGGTGGTCACACTTCACTTGGTGCTGGGGAGCCAGCATATTAGAGCAAACAATGCCACAAGGTCCTAGCAAGCTCCTACTGTGCAGCCTAGGGTGTACCTAGCATAATGGGAGTAAAACAGCCACAGAGAAGATTATACCCAGGGGAGGATTCAAGTCATAAAAGTGCAGGGAAGCCCAGTCTTCTTCTCCTTTGAGCCTAGTGACTCATATAACCAGCTGAAGTGGATCTGGAATCTGACCATGCAGGTATGAAAATACTCATGGACTGTGAGCCAGGTAAGCCTGTGTTCCTGGACAGCAACTGGGCATCAATGTGTGTGAAGGATTGACTCCTCTGTGTCACAAGTAGAATTCTTGAGAGGCTCCTGAGATGCAGACTCCTGACAGAGATTAGCAACTACCAGCCCTTGGGTTGCATTGATCTAATCTCTCCGGAGCAGTACCACCCAATAAAGTCCCTAAGGCCAGATTAGACCTAAGTCCCATTCACAGGAACTCCACTCATAGAACTCTGCAACAGCTCCACACTGAAACTGCACTGATCTGGTCTGAGTGGACAAAACTCCAACTGACAGTATTTCCCACCCTGGCCTACCTCAAACTGGTAAGAAGGGAAGTTGAGACTTATTTCATCCAACTTCAGTCTTAGGCTATTCCAACAATCAGCTCAGAATGGGAAGGGTTAATAACCACCAGCCCCTCTTGTGTGTGCATGCTCCACTCCCACAATAGCTCAAGAAAAAACGAGAAATGGAAAGACAGGCACAAACAGTGACTACCATCCATTCTTATCAACTACTTTGGCTATCCCAGTGGAAACAATGTCTTCATTTTTAATTAAAAATTCTTTTCCCCCTGTGAGAGAGACAGAAAGAGAGAGGTGTTTATGTATGCTGATTGGTCAAGGATACACACACACACACACACACACACACACACACACACATACATATATATACATAAAAATATAGAGAGAGCATAGATAAAAACAAGTATATAATATATTATATAACATATAATTGTTTCTTTTATTCTCATTTTTGGCATTTTTAATTGTAGCTACTTTTTTGTGCTATGGCTTTTGAGGGTTAGAATTTATTTGGCTTGCATATTTTGGGTTTGTCTTGATGTATTTATTTCTTTTGTTTCTCTTTCTCTCTTTACATCTCCTGCTAACAGCTAAATTACATTATTCTCTTCCTTTCCCCCTTTACCTTATTACTTCTATTTTTATCCTCCTTCCTTATAACCATCACCTGCTACATCTCTTCTGCATTCTGTTTACTTTTTGAAATTGTAAAATCTTTCCTACCTACCTAGCATTTTCTTTTGTCTTAATTAACTGTATTTTTACCATCTTTTAAAACTAATTAATATATACAATTCCTGACACATCATTAGTGCTGATGTAATTATTACTGCTGTGGATGACATAATTGATACCTGCTGTTTGCTTTAAATCCAGATATTGTTTGTATTGTTTTTACTGTTGACAGTGCTGGCCCCACCATTCTTGTTTTTTTATGGTAACTAGTATTGTAGATGCCATGGTACTCACTGGATGATTACCTTAGTGCTCTGTATTGTTTGCATTGGTTGTTTTATGGTTTGTTTCATCCTATTTTGTGAGGTACTGGGAGACTACAGGGACACTGCAAGTTTACAGGGTAGAAACCCTGTTGCCAAACTAAATTCAACCAAAAGACAGCACATCTTCCTGCACATGCAAATTAATACACTCAATCTTTAGCTGTACATTAATACAAAGAATAGGAGGAGACAAAAATCCCAAAACAGCAACCATAGAAATGGTTAGAGGTGGGTCCCTAGTTCCCACCTATGGACATCCACTGCTACAGCAAAAAGAGATTTAATACAAAGAGTGTGATTACCACACCTATGAGGGGGTCTCAATCTGGATTACTCAATGACACTGTTGCAAGTGACTGTGTCCTAAAAAGGACCACTCATAAGATGTATCTCAAGGCCCTTGGGGGAAAAAAAACTAATTCCAAAACCTATTGAAGGAAGAAAATAATTAAGATCCAAGTCAAAATCAATGAAATTGAGAATTTAGAAAAAAATTCAAAAAGTCAGTGAAGCAAAAAGTTTCTTCTTTGAAAAGATAACTAAGATTGATAAGCCCTTAGCCAAACTAACCAAAAGAAAGAGAGAAAACACAAATTAATAAAATTAGAGGTGAAAAAGGAGAAGTCACCACAGACATCTCAGAAATCCAGTACATAGTTAGGGACTACTTTGAAAAATCATACTCAATAAATCAGAAAATTGAGAGGAAATGAATATCTTTCTAGACAAATGTGATCTTCGCAAACTAAGTCAAGAGGCCATAGAATACCTAAACAGATCAATGACTTGTAATGAGATGGAAGCAGTAATAAAAAACCTTCCAACAAATAAAAGCCCAGGACCAGATGAATGCTCAGCTGAATTCTACTAAATGATTAAAGAAGAACTAATGCTAATATGCCTCAAATTATTACATGAAATAGAAAGTGATAGAACACTTCAAAATTTATGGGAAGCCAGTATCACACTCATACCAAAACCAGATAAGGACACATCAAGGAAAGAAAACTACAGAGCAATATCTGGAATGAACTTAGATACAAAAATATTTAATATTATAAAATATTAGATAATATTAGAAAATCATGCTCAACAACATATTAATATTGTACACTACAACCAGTTTGGTTTTTTCCAGAATTAATACACTGGTTTAATATAGGCAAATCAATAAATGTAACTTATTACATAAACAGAATTAAGGATGAAAATCATTTAGTTATCTTAATAGATGCAGAGAAGGACTTCAACAAAATTTAACACTAATTTATGTAAAAACACTGAAGAAACTAAGGGATAGAAGGAAGCTACCTCAATATCATCTATAACAAACACAAAGCCAACCTCATAGTAAACAGGAAAAAATGGAAAACTTTTTGTTTTTTTTTTTTAATCTGGGTAAGGTTGTCCACTCCTACTTAATATTAAGAAATTTTAGCCAAAGCAATTATGCAAAAGAAGGAAATAAAAGGAATAAAATAGGAAAGGGAAAAGTATCTCTGTTTGTGGATGATATCATCCTATACCTAGAATATCCAAAAACTCCACCAAAATACTACTAAAGCTAATAAGAGAATTTGACAAAGTAGCAGATTGCAAAATAAACATACAAAAATCAATAACTTTACTATATACCAACAATCAATCTTCTGAAAAAGAAATCAGAATAAAATTACATTCACAATAGCCTCAAACACACACACACACACACACACACACACACACACACACACCAAGGAATCAATCTAATCAAGGAGATGAAAGAACTCTACAATGAAAACAATAGAGCAGGCAAAAGAAATTGAAGAAGACCTCAGAATAGATAGACCTCCCATGTTCATGGATAGGCAGAATGAATATTGTTAAATTGGCCTTACTACAAAAAGCAATATACAGAATCAGTGCAATCCCCATCAAAATACGAATGACATTCTTCATGGAACTAGAAAAAACAGTCCTAAAATTCATTTATAAGAATAAAAAAAATACTAGACTAGCCAAAGCAATATTAAGCCAAAAAAACAATACTGGAGACATCACAATATCCAACTTCAAATTACATTATAGAGCTATAGTAACAAAAACTGCATGGTACTGGCATAGAAACAGATACGTAAAAAATGGTACAGAATAGAAGACACAGAGAAAATTCTACACTTCTACAGTCATCTGATTCTTGATAAAGGTGCCAAAAACATGCATTAGATAAAAAGACAGCCTTTTATACAAATGGTGCTAGGACAAATGGTTATCCACATGTAGAAGAATGAAACTACACACTTATCTCCCACCAGGCATGAAAATAAACTCAAAATGGATCAAAAACTGAAAAATTAGACCAGAAACACTATAATTCATAAAAGAAAATGTAGGGTCAACATTCCAGTATATAGGCACAAGCAACGACTTTCTCAATAGGACCACTTAAGCTTAGGAAATAATGCCAAGAGTTAATAAATGAGATGGCATCATATTAAAAAGCTTTTACACAACAAATAAAACAATTAGGAATGTGAAGACAGAATCTACATAATGGAAGAAAATCTTTTAGATACTCTTTTGACAGAGGATTAATATCTAGAATCTATAAAGAACTCAAAAGACTTTGTACCAAAAAAATCAGATAATTCAATTAATAAATGGGCAAATGAATTAGAAACTTATCAAAAAATGCAAATGGCCAAAAAATAGATGATAAAAATGTTCAACATCATTAGCAATTATGGAAATGCAAATTAAAACTACACTGAGATTCATTTTATAGCTTTGAGAATGGCAGTCATCAAGAATACAAATAATACTACATGCTAGAGAGGATATGGAGAAAAAGGAACACTTTTACACTATTGGTATGATTTTAAATTAGTAAACCACTGTGGAAATCATCATGGAGATTCCTCAAAAGACTAGGTATGGAACCACAATACGACCCAATTATGCCACTGCTCAGTATTTATTTTAAAGACCTGAAGTCTTCACACAACAGTGATACATGCATACCCATGTTTATAGCAGACTAATTCACAATAGATAAACTATGGAACCAGCCTAGGTGTCTATCAATAGATGAATGGATAGAGAAAATGTGGTATATATACACAATGGAGTTTTATTCAGCTATAAAGAAAAACAAAATTGTGTCATTTGCAGGAAAATGGTTGGAAAAGAAACCATTATGTTGAATGAAGTAAATCAAACTCAGATAGAGATGGGACATTTGTTTTCTCTCATGTGGAAGCCAGAGAGGAAAAAGAAAAAAAAAAAGAGGTGGGGGTGGATCTCATGGAAATCTAAGGGAGATCAGTATAGGAAAGGGACATGGGTGGGCAGAGCTGAGGGAGGGGGAAAGTGGTGGGGAGTAATATTGGCCAAATTATATTGTTATATGTTGTGCAAGTATGAATATGTAAAACAAAACTACATCATTACATACCACTATAATGTACCAATAAAAAAATGTGTGGAAAGCAGCATGAATATCATAAACTGCTATAGAGGTAACAGAACTTCAAATAGCTATGAATATTTGTTGGTAGTCATAGGAAAGTCATTTAGCTTGTAGAGTAGATCTAGCCCATAGTTTAGTTTAGATGTGTGCTAATGGACAACTGCTTCTTTTGTGCAGCAGAAATCTCTTATCCCTGTGTAGGTTAAATTCTACATAATCAGAAAATAAATTTAAATAAGAAAAGTATATCTTTCTGAGTCAAATACTGGCTAAATAGAAAGGTAACAAGTTGTTATTAACAGGGGAAACATAACAAGAATCAGTGCTGCATAAGGTAGTATTTTTCTCAACTTAATTGAATTTTTATAAGTATCTTTTGAAATTATTATATTTCTCTAAGTAACTATTGGAACTTTGGAAATGCCTTATTAAAAAGAATTCATAAAATGTAAGGGAAAATTTATAAGTAACAAAATTTTTAAATTAAAAAGATCTCATTTTTATGAGTAAAAACAAAGAAGGTATTTTACTTTTATCTGCATGCCAGATAAAAGTAAAATATTTAAGTTTCAAATCATATTCAACCAATTCACTATAAAAGAATACTTGATGGCTGAGTTATAGACACTAATGTGATCCTGCCTAGTATGGGCAGTAACACAGTGATCTGCCATTGTATGTTAAACTGATACTATACCATTCTAAGAATAGGGAGAGATAAGTTCACACTTAAACACTGTTCTCTTATACGTATGTTTTCGAGGAAACAATTCATGAATCAAATGGTGTTAAGGCTAAATGGGGTACCATTAAGCAGTATGTGTATGTGTTGATTACAATTTGTGAAAGGAATTTATTGCAAAACACGAGCTTTATAGGGTAATAACTATAAATGCATAACATATTTCAAACACAGTGAATATTTTGATTTTCTCATCCAGGAAATTATATTAAGCTTATTTCCTTATTAATTCAATTTTAGCAACTATTTTCATAAACCTCAAATTTCACGTTTATTATACAGTTATGTATCACTAAATAATGGGGCTATGTTCTAAGAAATGTGCTATTAGGCGAGCTCATTATTGTGTAACCATAATAGACTTAAACTAAGATAGCTACAAAGTTACTAGGTAATATAATCTGGTATATTCTATTAAATATAATGTAATCCATTGTATATATGCTATGTGATTGACTGAAATATTATGTTTTTCATGACTATATTTTATCTAATAGAATGATTATATCCAAAGTAATAGGAAGATTTCCTAAATGCTTTTTTGTCATTCAACTTTTTCTCAAAAAGTTCAAGTAAGAAAATAAACTTCAAATTTATGAGCAAAACACATCTTCTGTTCTTTAGACCAAGCAAAGAGGTCATTTTGAGTTGCAATTTTTCCTGCAAAAATAGAAATTCCATCAAGAAAATATGTGCAATGACCTTTTGGAAATCTACTGCCAAAGACTCCCCACATTTCTGTGGAAAGTAAGAAGTTTCTTCACAACAAACAGTGCCAAATCAGTATGATAGATTAAAATCTGTGTGGCAGACAGTAAATGGTGTTTAAACTGATAAGAGTCTATTTCTGATAGAAACATATATTACTACAACCCACATTATTTTAGAAAATATTTCTTAAAGTGATGTTTCTTACAGTGCCTTTTTAAAAGTATGTAAGCACATTTAAACTTCACTCAATTTTGGAAAATAATTTAAAGAAGTTGTGTCTAATAAAAGTAGCTAGACATTACTACTTTTAAAAGACTCCCTAAACTCTTTATTTTCTGCTGACTAGTAAATTACAAGCTGAGTGATTTAATAAGTGCTATTTTGACTTGGAATTTTTTTATTTTTTATTTTTTTTTTGTATGAAAAGGCCATTATACAGAAATTCAGCATTTACCCCTAATCTGATCATTCATTGATAATGTATTCCCAAAGTCATTCTTCTTTTAGTTTGTCACAAATTTCTGTTATGCAGATAACAAAAAAAAGTACAGTAATACTCAACAGAAGAGTACAAATTGGTAATCTTGTGCTCAGAATGCAGAACTGAAAAGTAATCTAACCACCTGAATGACAAGTCAGTACAAAATCATAATAAGAGGTCCATTGATAACTTCGTGTATTTTTTACATATAGTTTAATCTGAACATGCGCAGAGGGCATTTTCTGTAAATGGATGCATAGAGTGAGGTGAGACTTGAATAAAATAGGAAAGAACACAAAAGTGTTCATTTATTCATTCAGTAGTCAAATATTCATTGAGATAAGCATTCCTATTTACTATGGAAAGAATAATGGCCAGACCAATGGGGAAAAAAGATAATCATTGAAGAGCAATTAAAATATCACTTATAATCACGTATATGTGGTACCTGTCACAATTCAGTATTGGAGGATCTAGGGAGAAATGTTCAGTGGACATTTTCCCTCAGTTTTTGGCTGTTACAAATAAAACTGCTAATATGTCTCTGTGTTAGTTAGCTTTCTATCCCTGACACAATACCAGAAATAATCAACTTAAAAATAGGAAAGGTATATTTTGGCTCACAGTTTTGCAGGTTTTAGTGCATGGTAACTTGGTTCCATTGCGTTTGGGCCTATGGCAGTACATCATGGCCAGAGCACAGAGTGGACCAAACTAGTAACCTCATGGCTGCTGGGATGCAAGGAGAGAGAGCAAGAAAATTGAGTCACACAATACCCATTGAGGGCAAGACCCAAACACCTCTAGGCCATTTCTCTTCAAGGTTTCACTACTTCCTAATTGTGCCACTGTGTGTTAGGTACTAAAGTGACTTAGAGTTCTTTGCTAAAACTAGAGTTTACAAGTACTAAAGGCAAAGAGAGGTTGCAGAAACTTTACTAAATGTGGGCCAAGCAGAGAAGCACATGAGGAAAGAAATTGAAACAAATGACAGGAAAGTCTAAAGCTTATCCCTGAGCTAAGGAAGCGTTATCAGAATGATGACCTTTAGCGGTATTTGGTGAAATCACTCTGAAATAGTTAAATTTAACTTAGGAAATGAGTCATTGCTATTGTCTTTAAAAAAAATAGTTCTTTAAAATGAAGTGGTACTAAGTAGCTAACAAGTAATCATTGCATGCAGGCTGTGCCCAGCTTGCACTGTGGTAAATTTTTAAGAATTAAATGCTACACTGTTGAACTATTTCCAAAAATCAATGTGAAAGGGGGTCAAAGAAGAGTATGGCAATTCTCAGGCATGGATGGACAATTATAAGCTAAAGGAAATGTTTAAATGTCCCACTCTCCTTAGGGAAATCTCTGTCTCAGAATTCTCACTACCTTTAAAAGAAAATTATTTCCTTTGAAAGAGAACACTTTCAAAGACTTTCAAGACTGTGAACTGGCATCAGAAGAAACCAGCTTCATTTTGTGGATGTTTACAAGACAATTAGCTACATAATAGGAAAATAAACATAGTCAAGCACAAGTAGGGAAAGAAAATGAGAGATAAGGAAGATACAATACTAAAAAGAACCACAAAATACTATAACATAAAAAGGGATAATTTAGGCTTGCAAAATTCTATTAGCTATTGCTCCCAAAAATATTTTTTGAAATGTAAAATATTTGATAATAAATATTTTATTTTACAATCTCCAATTCTCAGCCTACAGATAATTATGTATTTTGTGGGTACACCAAGATTTTTGAGTCTTATCTTTAAAAACATAAGAAAAACAAACCAATTAAAATATTTTCTATAAACAATGCTAAATCTAGTTGAAATAATTTTCCCAATAATTGATATAACTAATCAATTCTCTAAATGCCAGCCGAAACTATAAATTGTTACAGTTGTGCTCTCAATAATTTTAATCATTTTAGATCTTCTTAGAATGTTTACCAGAAGTTGGGGTGAGACCAGAATAGAAGTGAATTTCAAATAGTGCAATTCTGTTTTATACATTAGGTTGGACAAAAAAAAAAATGGCTTCAAAGACAAAGGAGATTATAGATTAAGAATACCCTATCTTCAATTTCTCTACCATTTCAGTATCAATATTATCTTCTTTTTTAAACAAAACTGGATATAATTAATAGTTCCAGTGATTTCTATGCCAGTACTCAAGGTACATTAGAATAAAATTACATAAAACAATTATTTTCATAACATATGTGGAACTGCTTTATAATATCTAAACCCCATTTATTGAGTTTCCAGAATTATATTTAATGATATCTTTTGTCTAGATAGATGAGTAGCTGTCTGAAAAAGCACACATTGGTCTACCTCTCTGACCTTTAAGAAGCCCGGATGCATCTTACAATCTCCATACACATCACTCAGATGCCCACCCCCTTGCATTGTTGGGCATCCTAAGTTTCCTATCTTCAAAGCCTCTTCTGCTCTTCTTCATGATCCCAAAATGAAATGTCTCAGCAGTTTCTCCTTTCAATAATGTCCAGAGCATATCTGTCATAGTCATTAGACAGCAAAATGTTGATTGAGCATCCACCCACTGTGTAGAATGGATTGGCCTAATGCTAAGGAAAGAGCTAGAATGAGGTTAAAGAAAACAGCACAGTGTGGAAAAGCTATCTGTTTAGTGAATGCCTCCACTTTCTCTCTTGTTTTTTGTGGGTACACTAGATCCTAAGACTTTTGAGAAGTGTAGCATTTTATTCACAGGAAAAACAATTTTCCCTCACTGGGCCCAACATAGATACATGAGCTAGCTTTTTAAAGTATACTCCACATCTTAATTTTCTATATTTCTTGTAAAATATTTCCTAAAGGCTTTTAAGTAGTTCTCAGTGATGATTAACTCACTGCACAAAAGAGCATTTTTTAACTACTCAATTTTCTGCTTTATCTCATGAGCATTCAAAAGGTAGATTCATAAGATATCAGATTATATAACTATAGCTCAAAATGCATTCATATTGTGAACTACAGTGGATAGAGAACCAAATTGAAACATATCCACTTCAAATAGCCATATCACAATCAACAGTTAATTTCCTGTTATGTAGACATCATTAAACCTTTTAAAATTAATGCTTCTCAAAGCTTATTTATAATAGTACAGAAAAGTAATGATATAGGTATATATAAAATATTCATTTTATATTATGAACATATACATATATATGTCTTTTCTGTGATAAGGAAACAAATATATTTTTTTGTTAAAATTGCTTTAAATCATTAGGCTGAACTTGATGGCCTTTTAAACCTTTAAAACAAAATGTGAAATTTTTTGCTTCTAGTCTTTACAAATATTCTCATGTTTTATGCCCCAAATGACAAAAGCAATGTAACAAAATAAAAGAAGCACAGTACATAGAAACTGCTCTATGTGGAACTGGCTAAGGAAGACCTACTCTCAGCTAACCCTGGAAGTAACCAAAGCACCTCTGCTGTGGAGGATAGGCTTTGGCTTTGGGCTGCAAGGTTGAAAGAAGCTTGTGCTGCTGACCTTCCACTCAGAGTTGGATACTGCATGCAACAAACTAGCCATTAATTTTTTTTCAAATCCATATGGCAGCAATTGTTTGCCTAGAAATAATATGCAGAACATATTAGCATGCTCTTTTAGTTATGTAATAAGAATAACTGTGTAATTACACATCACAGGTACATTAGTTTGCTAGAACTGCCATAACAAGATAACCCAAGCTGAGAGGCTCTAAACAATAACTTGCTGTCTCACAGTTCTGAAGCTTGACATTTGAGGTCAAAGTGTTGGTGGGCCATCCTTCCTCTAAAAGTGCTTGGAAAGAAGCTGTCCCAGGTATTTATCCTAACTTTTGGTAGTTCCTGGGCTTATACCAGCATAACTTAAATCATGACATGGTGTTCTCTCTGTGTCTACATGACCTTGTTAAAATTTCTCCTTTTCATAAGGACATACCATATTCTAGTATGATCTCATCTTAACTGATTATACCTACAATGACCCCACTTCTACACAGGCTCACATTCTGAGATGCCAGGCACGAGGACTTCAACATGTAAATCCTTAGAGAACAACAAAATATAAATGGGTACACAACAAAATATAAATGTCTTTCTATAAGAAAAAACTATAGATAGATACAAATTAATATATTCTGATACCCAGACAAATAATATTTGTAAGTCTCATGTCACTCATGCATAAAGTGAGTTATATCAACATATAAGCATGGTAAATAAAATAAAGGCCAATTGTTTTACTCTAATGTTCTTTTTCTTAAAATTTAAATTTATTTTAACTAATACATAAAATCACAAATATAAAATATAGTAATGAGGTACCATATCATGTTTTGATACATGTATATATTTTTGCAATGTTTAAATCAGGTAAAACATATCTATCTCCTCATATATCAGTCTTTTTATTTTTATTTATTTAGTTATTTAGTTAGTTGTTGATAGACTTTTATTTTTACTTATTTACATGCAGTGCTGAGAATCGAACCCAGTGCCTCACACCTGCCAGGCAAGTACGCTACTGCTGAGCCACAGCCACAGCTCCCAAATATCTATCTTTTTTGGTGAAAATATTCAGAGCTTTTCTTCTAAGTTTTAAAATATGCAGTTCATTATTATTATCCATCGATATTCTATTGTAGATAGCAATAGCCCATCAGAACTTCTTTTCCTATATAACCCTAACTTAGTAATCATTAATCAATCTTTTCATGCCCTCTCTCCTGCTAACTTTCCAAAGCCTCTGGTAACTACCATTTTACTCTCAACTTCTATGAGATCAAATTTTTTAGAATACACATATGGATGGGATTGTGCAGTATGGTATTTCTATTCCTTAATGCATCAATTAGTGTAATATTCTCCAATTTCCATCCAGTGTCATAAATATCAAGATTTTATTATTTTTATGGTTGAATAGTACTCCATTGTGTATGTGGGCCACATTTTCTTTGTGCATTTATCAGTTGATGGACACTTAGGATATTTCTATTTCTTGTCTCTTCTGAATAGTGCTGAAATAAACATGGAAGTGCATATGTCTATTTGACATATTGATTTTATTCCCTTTGGATATACACTCAATTGTAGGGTTGATTACATAATAGTTCCATTTGAGTTGACTTTTGTAAATGAAAAATTCTATCTTTCTTTAAAAGTCAGCATATGTAGATAAGATTAATTAAAGATTAATTAATTAATTAAAGATTAATTAAAAAGGTACTTCCATATGATTTTCAACATTTCAAATTTAGTGTCTTATATGTTAAGAAAAAAATTGACCTTGAAATGTTTAAATTTTTTTTTAGAATTAATGAAATATATTATTTTGTATAGTAACTGGATTTTCTTAGGACACAAAGAAAATCTAAAACTGGCTGAAAACTCTTGATTTTAGAACAAAAATTGATATAATTAACTTATTTTCACATTAACTGATGATTTCCAAACAGACAAATCTCTGGGAAACCACTCTTATCAGCATGAAAAAAAAATGTTTTAAAATCTCTCTTTTATAAAAAATATTTATCAAACAATTGTAGAGAGATTTTAAGGTTTACACTTCTGATATGTATTTTATACAGAGTTAACATTAAAGAGAAAATAAAGGGCTTCAATGTTGTTATACTTGAATATTTTTTCCTATGTCTTTAGTTTCAAAAGGCATAGAAAGGAAAGTTACCCGTTTTTGCAAATAAAGACCTTTAAAAATATATGTAATGAGATTCTCAATAAACTTAAATTCTCAGAAACCCTCAATTCATTTAATATGATAAAGGTATGATTTGCCAACAACATGAAACACATTATAGCAAGGACTGTGGAAGATGAAAAGGAAAATAAGACATAGTCCCTGTCCCTGAAGAGGCCATAGTCCAATTAGAGAAACTGAAAGAACTGAAATAAAAAATTAATGTCATGCAATATAACTATATAATTAATTAATAATTATTATTATAGTTATAACTAATTTAATAATTATAACAATAGCAATCATATGATGCTTAACAATGATATGATGCTTCTTTTGTGCCAACAGCTATTCTAAATGCTACACATACAGGTATGCACGCACACACTTGCACACTTGTTTGAGCTTGACAACAATATTATCACAATGATACTCTTATTATCCCTATTGTACAGATATAAACAAAGTGGTAAAGAGAGTTTCTCTAATTTTGGTGCTGAGGCTGCAGTTACCAAGAGTTGCATCTATGACTCAAATGTAGTCAGTCTGTCTCTCCATAATTGTTTTTCTGAGCCATTACCCTGCTTGGCCTCTCTAATCGTAGTATCTCTGGCACCAGATGGCAAATTAGGATATTTTAAATCTACACACTAATCAGGAACCCATAAAACACTAAAAAAAAAAAAAAGAAGATAAGAATGAAGATAGAGCCATGTCCCCAATTCAAAATCTATGAAAAATATCTTTCAAATTTTGTGATTTTTAGACATGATGAGGATATTGGGGAAAAATATCAGCTGTTGTAGATATGGAGTAAGGGAAGCACTACCAGGCTTTCCCTAACAAATTCCTCCTCAGAACAAACTTAAAGGACAAATTTCATCAAAAGTTTTAAAAGCTGCCCAAGAAAAGCTTCTTACTTGGAATAATGAATCTAAGGGAATGGAAGGATCATGGGGAGGAAAATGGCATCTTTGAAAAGACCAAGTGCTGGCTGCCCAGGAGCAGAGATGCTTACAGGAACCACTGCCTCCAGTTTCTGGAGTCCACTCCCCTGATATAGAGAAAAGGCTGGAGGCCCCAGGGTAAAATGGCAAGGGAAGAAGCAGTCACCCCAGCAGGCCCTGTTCAGTTGTGTGAGTAGAAGTTAGCAGCACAAGGAGAATCTGCCACATGAGGATTCACACACTGACTCATTTTTTTCCTGAAGGAGAAAGTGCCAATAATTACAGAGGATTTGTTTAGAAATTAATTACTCCAGATTTATAAATTGAAATTGCCAATTGCCCTGGCTTACTTCCACATCCTATTTCTGAAATGAATCATAAGCAACATGAGGCACAGGCCAAAATACTTTTTTTTTTTTAAATCAAGAGAAAATAACAAGCAAAGATGACCCCCCACTTTCATGATCAGTTTTATAAGTGCTTGTGAAATTCAGAAAAAGACTTCTCAATTAGTGCTTTTAAAATAGCATTATGACTCTATGCTATTGAAACCCAAAGGCGGGGCAGTCCCTTCCATATAACTAGTCAAGAAAAACTTGTGAGACTAAGTTAATCATTAAAAATATGGTTTGGATGGCCAACACCTTTATCTGCCTTAACCAATCAGGATAAATACTGGCATCTTTGTTAATCTAAGTTCAGGTCAAAAGCCCCAACTTACTGGGACGTCTGTGTTCATTAGGACTTTGATTCTCAGCTGGCTGTCACTGTTCTTTAATCTGACCTATTCCCTAGACCCTTTCCTTCTTTTACAGTTGGTCTCAGATACTGCAGGTCTGGGCCAGAAAACTGCTCTAAATGCATATTTACTTGAACTTTCCCCAAACCTTCTTATCTTCATTGAGATGGCTTTTCCCCAAGGGCACTGCTTCTTCTCTCAAAGGGAGGCTATTTATCTCTCACCTCCCAAGTACATCAGGCTGTCTCTGCACTTGAGTCACCAAAAACAGCAGGAGGATGCTGGGGCAGAAAACAAGTGAACTTGTTGTAAAATGCACTAATAAATGCAAAGTCGATTGTTAAAAGTAAACCAAACTCCCATAACTATAAAATTATTTTAAACAATACTCATCTGAAAATAATTGTTTTGATTTTTGCTTCTTTTTTTTTAATCTGACCCCTAAACAGATGAAAATGTGACCAGACAGGTTCCTCTCTGCAGTTGCTGATATCTAATTTAATTTGCAGTGATTCTTAGCTTAAAGTCTAGAGGCATGGTCAACTAAAAGCTCAGAAAACTGAATTACCCTGATGAGCGTAAATCATTAAAAGGAATGAATTAATTTGGTAAACTGACCTTTGGCAATAGTGAATTGAGAATCATTTGCTTCTCAATGTGACTCACTCCAGCAATTGACCCTAAGCTTTCCTTTTTCCCTTCTCTTCCTAAATGAGCTCATCTATTCCCATGAATCTAAATACCATACCTGTGATGACAGTGTGAATATTCATATCACAATCCTATATCATTCTTCTATAGTCTAAACCCTTATAACCAAGTGCCTACTTAAATTTCCATTTCAGGCCTTCTATAATAATAATCAAGACATTTGTTTTCTCCCTTACCACTACTCAAATCAAACCAAGAGCCTCACCATATGACTCTTATGAAAAAATAGTATCATCCTTTCTCTGATAAATCAAGGTTTACCCATGGTTCCTTCATTCTCCTAACCTCCTTCACTGAATCCATTTTAAGTCTCTGGCTCCAACATATCTCACATCCCTCTGCCCCGCTCTGCACTCTTAGCATAAATCACTGTTATCTCTCATTTCTTTTATTGCATTTACTCTTCATTATTCTCCCTGCCTCTTTCTCTGACTTGTCCAACTACGATCCATTTGCACATTGCTACTCTCCTGCTTAAAGACCTCTAGAAAATTCTCATTGAATTTAAAATTACATTCATTCTCCTTCCCTGAGAATCCTAAATCAGTGGTCAACAAACTTTTTCTACAAGGAGTCAAATAGCATCTCATTTAGGCTTCACAGCAATGTCCTATGTTTGTGTCACTGGAGCACAACAGCAGCCATAGACCATCTGTAAACCAATGGGTATGGCCATATGCCAAGAAAATTTTACTGATGGACACTGAAATTTGAAGTTCATGTAATTTCATATTTCACAAAATGTTGTTATTATTTTTATTTCTTCCAAGCATTTAAATATATAAAATCTTTTCTTCATTGCCACACACAATTAGGTGGCAGTCCAGATTTGGCATATGGTCTTAGTGTACCAACTCTACATAAATAATTGCCTCAGAATACCTTTCTGACATCTCCTTGTTCCTGTTTTCTCTCAGATTGGTATCTCCCTGCTCTACTAACTTTCCTTCTGTTCTTTTTTTATGTAATTTTTTAATTTATATATGACAGCAGAATGCAATACACTTCTTGTTACATATAAAGAACACATTTTTTCATATCTCTGGTTGTATACATAATATATTCACACCAATTCATGTCTTTATACATGTACTTTGAATAATAATGATCATCACATTCCACCATCATTAATAACCCCATGCCCCCTCCCTTTCCCTCCAACCCCTCTGCCCTATCTAGAGTTTGTCTATTCATCCCATCTTCCCGCTCCCTATCCCACTATGATTCAACCTCCTTATATCAAAGAAAACATTCCACATTTGATTTTTGGGGATTGGCTAATTTCACTTAGCATTATCTTCTCTAACTCCATCCATTTACCTGCAAATGCCATGATTTTATTTTCTTTTATTGCTAAGTAATATTCCATTGTGTATATATGCCACATATTTTTTTATCCATTCATCTATTGAAGGCATTTAGGTTGGTTCCACAGTTTAGCTACTGTGAATTGTGCTGCTATAAACATTGATGTAACTGTGTCCCTGTAGTATACTGTTTTTAAGTCCTTTAGGTATAGACTGAGGAGAAGGATAACTGGGTCAAATGGTGCATCCATTCCCAATTTTTCAAGAACTCTCCATACAGCTTTCCATATTGGTTGCACCAATTTGCAGTCCCACTAGTAGTGTATGAGTGTACCTTCCCTGCCACCATCCTCGCCAACAGCCAACACTTATTGTTGTTTGTGTGCATAATAGCTGCCATTCTGACTGGAGTGTAAAAACTTAGAGTGGTTTTAATTTGCATTTCTGTAATTGCTAGTGATAATGAGCATTTTTCCATGTATTTGTTGATTGATTGTACATCATCTTCTGAAAAATGTCTCTTCAGGTCCTTGGCCCATTTATTGATTGGGTGGTTTTTTTTTTTTTTTTTGGTGTTTTGCTTTTTGAATTCTTTATATACCTCAGAGATTAGTACTCTATCTGATGTGTGAGGGGTAAAGATTTGCTCCCAAGATGTAGGCTTTCTATTCACCTCACAGATTGTTTCATTTGCTGAGAAGAAACTTCTTAGTTTGAGTCTATCCCGTTTACTAATTCTTGATTTAAATTCTTATACCACAGGAGTCTTATTAAGGAAGTTGGGGCCTAATCCCCCATGGGGCCTACTTTTTCTTCTATTAGACGCAGGGTCTCTGGTTGTATTCCTAAATCCTTGATCCATTTTGAGTTGAGTTTTGTGCATGGTGAGAGATAGGGGTTTAATTTCATTTTGTTGCCTATGGATTTCCAGTTTTCCCAGCACCATTTGTCAAAGAGGCTCTCTTTTCTCCAATGCATGTTCTTGGCACCTTTGTCTAATATAAGATAACTGTAATTTTCTTCTGTTCTTAAAATACTTAATCTTCTTCTTATTTAGGTCCCTTGAATTCATTCTTCTCTTGACTTAGCATATGGCTCCCTTGTGATGTGGGATTGGCTAACTTTACTTAGCATCAATTAATAAATTATTTATCCCTCCACAAAGCACAGTCTCCTCATATATTTGTCTCTGACTTTCTCTCACTAGTGTAGCATTTTGGCCCCATCCTTAATGTCCTTCATTCATAACACTGATCACTCTAGGAAATTAACTGCACAGTGTCAAGCACATAGTAGTCCCTCAATGAAAGGACAACTAGAAAAATTCTCCACTTATTTATTTTTTCCCTGAGTCTTAATATAGAGGAGGAAATTCTTTCAATTAAAACAATTATTCTTTCTTAACTATCATGGATATATCTGATATTAAAATGTGCTTTTAAAAAATCCATTTCTATAGATAAAATAAATACCAGATGTTAGGTCAGGAAGATAGCAACAGATATCTTGTATTATGGAATTTTGGCACAACCTCTCCAAAAATCAACTGAACATGTCTGTAGTCTCAGTGACTCAGGGGACTGAGGCAGGAGGATTGCAAGTTCAAGGCTCTAAACAATTTGGTGAAATACTGTCTGAAAGTTTAAATATTAATAATTATAAAAAGGGCTGGGTATATGGCTCAGTATACCTGGGTTCAATCCCAAGTACCACAAAAAAATGACAATAATAACAATAATAAGAAATGGTAACAAAAACTTAAAAAGATTTGTAAAAGATTTTTTAAAGCACAGTTGAATATCAGATATATCCATGATAATTAAGAGTGCATAATTGTTTTAATTGAAAGAATCTCCCTCTCTATATTGACTCTACCTATCTCATCTCATCTTGGTTCCCCCACTTTATGACTGTATTTTGGCTACTGAATGCAACAATCTTAAGAAATAGATAATCTCCCCTCAGACATGGCCAAGATAATAATGGAAATGAAAAGGACGCGGGAATACATAAAATTACTTTGGACAATCTGTGTACCCATTCTGGTGATTACTAGGTATGATGTTTTATTCTTTACCCCAGTGACAAACCCTTTAGGATCCTCTGACTAGTATTCTCCAGGTGACAGCCAGGCCAAATAAATCTCAGGACCACAAACAACTCAGATTACTTCATATAGAATCATTTGTTAGATTAACTGGTCCAATATAACAAAGATAACGACCACTTAGTTAAGTTCGCTGCTCACCAGCGCCCCAACCCTGACCAACATGTGCCAGACTAGAGAACACAGTGTGTCTTTAAAAGTTTCAGGGAATTCTTTTGCACCTGAGGCAGGAAGCTCATGTCTTCTACAAGCATCTCAAATCTTTGGGAGGCTAACTGTGTTTTAAGCTAGCAAGGAAAGTCTAACTTCAGAATGTACAGAAACTTGACATTTATATTATTTGAATGATACCTTTTTTGAGCTTTCTTCACTTTTTTATGCATAATTTCCCCTCGAAAATATTTAACTAAGATTAATATATTATTGACAAATACACAATAACATTCCAAACTGAAGCTTCTTCAACTTTGCATTTCGGAAATAAACTCCAAGACTGGAAGTAAGAAGATACAAGATAAAGTTGCAGCATCTTGTAGTTTAAAAATAATAATAATAATAATAATTTTAAAAAGAGGTGTTAAGTACACAGCAAAAGGGACAAACTCAAAAGAAGCTTCTTAACCAAAGCTGAAACAATTTGCACAGGAAATAAAATGTAGTACTAAAATGTAATCTGAGGCATGTTATTATTATCATCAACTCCACACTCACATAAATAAGTTATTAAAAACACATAAATGAATAAATAAGCTCTCATGAAGAAGAGCTCAACATAATTTATGTAGTTTTTGTTTAAATGAAATATAACTCTCCAGCCCTTAAGTGAGAATTTCACAAAACGATTCTTTCCAAGAGTGCTGTATAGAAACTTGCTGATATCATGTACTTTTGTAATTATATGAGGAAAATGAGATTTTTTCTCTGTGATCTTCCTCCCCACAATTCATAAACCCTGTAGAACCATGAGACAAACATCCCTCAAACTGAAATGGAAAGGCAGTCTAGAAAAGACTTAACTAATATTTCTCAAAACTGCCAGATCATCCAACACAGGGTTGTCTGGGAAATCATCAAAGTCTACAGAACACTAATGAGACATGGGTAGACTTCATGAGATCCTGGAACTAAAAAGGAAGGTTATTAGGAGAACACTAGAGATATATGATTAAAGTATTATCTTTAGTTAATAATAACACATGAGTATTGGTTTATTAGTTGTGAGAAGCACATCATAATAATGCCATACACAATCAGGTGTCAGGCCAGATGTGACAGTAGGAGAACTTGGGGGGTGAAATATATGGAACTGTCTACCATTTTCACATTTTGCAGTAAATCTGAAAGTATTCTAAAATATTCTTCCCCCTTTTGATATTTTTACTTTATTATTAAATACTTGTATATTTTTCTCTGTAGACATTTATATAATTAAATTCCTATATTAAATGTCTTCATTTCCACAAAGAACACTGAATATGTAATTTAAGGTAAACATACCCAAAAACTGTAATATTTATTCCTTTGGAGAAGGAAATTACATTGGGTTCTTTTTAAAGGTCATTTACTATAGATGTGTTTATACCTTTACTTTTCTATGAAATCTAATTTTTTAATTTCTCCTACTTTTATAACTCTTCTGTGCCATGCCTTACTGTTGAATGCACAAAGGAACATATGCAGGCTACTGTGTAGTGGGTGAAAGAAAGTTTTCCATCTATTCTTTTCAAAAGCAGAGTATATAAAATATTTGGCTGAACTCTGTGTTGTCTTTACATTTCCACTTCTTCTCAGGTTTATTTATGAGATTCCAGTCTTTAAATATTTTTCATTTCAAGACGAGTTCTACTTTTTATTTGTTCTTAAGACTCAAAGAATACAAACACCAATAATTTCTATACATTGCAAATGATATTTTACAATCTCATTCCCTTTTCAAGGAGCAAATCTTTTCCAGTAGGGGCATTTTAAATTTGAATGGATTCTGACAAACAATGAAAGTGTGTTACAAAAGTTTCTATGGGAGTAGCTCCCACATGGAGATAGATTAATGGATAAAAATAGGGTGATCACAATTACATCTTCCTCACAAAACTGTTGTGAGAATTGAATGTAAAAATTTTTCAATGCACTTAGAAAAGTGATATTGCATAGATAACAGTTAGGTAATATAATCACTAGGAGGCTTTAATAAATATTATTTTAGGGGGCATACATGCATTATATATACAATATTCAGACCAAAAATTATGAAGAAGCTGAACATACCTTGAGACATGGCTAATATTGCCTGTGTTATTTCTAGATTCAAAACATCCCTTTTGTAGCTAGATTTTTAGTTACCACAAGGAATGTTGAGCAAGTGTTTTCTATAACCAAAATAGGGAAAAATTACTTATTAAATTTTGGAAAATGTGTTAATTATCTTTCAGTATTTACTCATTTCTAAATAGGTCGATTACTATTTGCCTACCTTGCGTCTGGCTTTATTTCAGAAATTGCATTTGCTGCTGCTGATTCAGTTTTCAAAGACAGACATTGCCCCTTTCTTTTGTTTATTATCTAGCTCTATCAAAGATCAAGGAAATTTAATTTTACATGACTATGTAAGCAGGTTAAAAAAAGTTTGACTCTGTAGCTAAAATAAGAATGTAATAAGAATATAAACCTAGTTGGACAATTTGGCCAATGAATTGGTAACCTCACTAAGGAATTTATAAAGTTACCAGAAGAAACAATAATTAAGAAATAAAAAACAAATGCAGGAGAGAGTTCTCAGGTAATTCAGGACTTAATGTTTTATAGAGGAAGGAAAAGGATCAGTCAGAGAGGATATGTTAAACCAAGTGAATGGGAGGTAATAGAAATCAAGGACAGAACTTGACTTAAGGAGAAAGTGACCAAATATATTGAATGCTGAGAATTGAAAATAATTCACTGAAAGTCTTTACTGACCTTAATAACAATACTATTGATGAAATAGTGGTGTACAATGTAGTTTAGGGTTAATGAGTAAGGAGAAATAAGAATTGAGCATGAACATAGATTTTTTTTATGAAATTTCACTAAGAAAGATAAAAAAGGATTGAGACACAACTTTTGTTTCAATGTGAGACAGACTTGGATATTACTGGCTATAAGATGGACCAGACAGGGAACCAATACTACAGAATTTAGGGGACTGCATCTAGTACATAATTGATCCAAGATGAGAAGAGTCGTTTTAGATTTTAATAGGAGGGTAAAATGAGGAGCTTTCCAGATATAGATAAATTTAAAAATTTGATGATGACAAACTGATGAAATACTTGTCTGAGGGTTTCTATTTTATCACCAAATTATAGGCACAATCGCATGTAGAACAGGCCAGTTAGGGGCTTTAGGACAGTCAGAATAAAGATTGAACCTACACCTAGATTAAGAAAATAGGAGAGTGATTTGGATAAATATCATAGCAATGATAATCACATTGCTTGTTCAGAATACTGAAGTCAGACCAATGGAGGTTAATATGTGAGGGGAGAAAATAACAGAAGTAAATTCTGCAGACATCAGTAGAGGTCAAGTAATTTACATCTTGTAGGTCTTTGGAGAGAATCTAGATATGACCCTGAAGCCACAAGAGGGCAATAAGGGATGCTAAAGAAGAAAATTACAGAGGAACAATATTAAGAGTTATATAGACAGATGATATGTTTTAGAGATGTTTAATTGTTCAAACAGGTATATTAAGTTTCAAATATGTCAAATATATCTCTTTTTTACTTTCCAGAAACATCATAAGATAAATGATTGTAAATAATATGATTTTCATAGTAAATTTCAGTTAAATATCAAATCTAGCCAGGTATGGTTAGCCAGGCACATGCCTATCATTCCAGCCACTTGAAAAGCTGAATCAGGAGGATCTTAAGTTGGAGGCCAGCCTCATCAACTTAGCAAGACTCTGTCTCAAAGTAAAAAGGATTAAGGATATAGCTCAGTGGTAGTGTACCCCTGGGTTTAATCCCAAGTACCAAAAAAAAAAAGTCATATGTTGGGTTGTATTTCTCTGTCCTTCAAAAGATTCTACTCAATAGCAGGTGTTGGTGTGGAAATGTAAGGGTTACTGGATTGCATTCTTTGGTGGATGTAGCTTCATTAATACAGAATTAAGAAGATGAGCATATATATGCAAGGATTATAATAAGATGAACATAGGTAGCTAAATTCAAGGTATTCATTCATTCAGTAAATATGTATTCACCTCCTTATATCTGTCAGGTACTTTGGAAGAGGTGTGTGAGATATATTACTGAATATATATTACTGAATATTTATTACTGTAGTAATGAGACAGTAAGTTTTCTGTGAAATTACATGGGTTATCTTAATGCCTGGTATATAATTGTATAAAGAAGTTTGGACCTGAAACAGAAAACAAATTGGGCCAGAAAATAGAAAATTAAAACATATTTTTGCTTACATAAGAATAAGCAGAAAGAAGACATTTTCCAAAAGATCAAATCTTGACTCACATCAGTATATTGAGAACTGTTCAAAGTACCCTTTAAAAATATAGAAATGAGGAATCTCTGCACTGATTTCCTAAGAAGTTGTACTAATTTGCAGTCCCATCAGCAGTGTATGAGTGTGTCTTTCCCCCTACTTCCTCACCAGCATTTTGTATTCTTGATGATTGCCATGCAAACTGAAGTGAGGTTGAATCTCAATGTTGTTCTGATGTGTATTTTCTCCCTGATTGCCAGTTATGGTGAACAGTTTTTTAGTATATTTATTGGCCATTTGTATTTCTTTTGTTGAGAAATGTCTGTTTAGTTCTTTTGCCCATTTATTGATTGGGTTATTTGTTCTTTGAGTTCTTTATAGATTCTGTTAGAAGAGTAGCTGGCAAAGACTTTTTTTTTCCCATTCTATAGGCTTCTCTTAATGCTCATAATTGTTTCTTTTGCTGTGCAGAAGCTGTTTAATTTGATGATGTCCCTCTTAGCTGATTTTTAGTTTTATTTCTAGAGCTTTAAGGGTCTTGTGAAGGAGTCAGTGCCTGTGCCAATATGTTGGAATGTTGACCCTATGTTTTCCTCTAGTAGTTTTAGGGTTTGGGGTCTTTATTCTCAATTTTTGATCTGACTTTTGTGAAGGGTAAGAGATAGTGATCTATTTTCATTTCCCTGCATATGGATATTTAGTTTTCTCAGCAGCATTGATTAAACATATACTTTAGCACCTGTCTCAAATGTCAGATGATTATAATTATAGGTGTTTTTCACTGTTTCTTCTATTCTTTCTTCATTTCAATTTTTTTGCCAGTGCTATGCTGATTTTGTTACTATAGAACTACAGTACATAGACCCACCATATGACCCAGCTATCCCACTCCTACAAAAGAGTTAAATTTATCATACTATTGTGATACAGGCACATCAATATTTATAGTAGCACAATTCTCAATAGCCAAGTTATGGAGCCATCCTAAGTACCCATCAACAGATGAATGGATTAAGAAAATGAAGCATATATACACAATGAAGTTTTGCTTAGCCATAAAGAATGATTATGGGATTTTTTGGTAAATGGGTGGAACTGGAGACAAGCATGCTAAGTGAAATAAGCCAAACTCAAAAAGTCAGGGGTTGAATGTTTTCTCTCATATGCTGAAGCCAGAGCAAAATAAAGAAAAAAAGGAGGGGTTGGATCTTTCAAAAACAGAAGGAAGATGAGTGGAATAAAGGAAATAGATTGAAGGGAAGCAAGGGAGGATGAAGGATAAGAAAAGTGAGGAAATGCTGAATGAATTTGACAAAATTAGGCTATGTACTTGCATAAATATACCACAGTGAATTCCACCTTCATGACTATTCTTTAAAGCACCAAGAAGACCAACCAATAGAGCAGAGAAAAGGGAAAACAGGGAGGGAGAAGGGGAGGTGAAGAGGAAGCACCAGAGACTAAAATGGAGCAAATTCAATTCCATGCATGTATGACTGTGTTAAAATGAACCCCACTATTATGCTTAACTATAATGAACTAATACAAGCATTTTAGAAATGTAGAAATGAGATGAACAAGTTATCCATAAGTTAATTTTTAAAATTCTAACAAGTTCCTAAAGTAGAAATTCTGAATGAACACAAATTATAGTTTTAGTTTGCTATTAATTTGCATCTGAAAAAAATGTTCTGAGAGAGAGGAGATGAAGGATAGAGGGTGGGAGGGATAGGTAGAGAAAGTGGGGAGGTGGGGAGTGAGAGAGGAGTGAGGATGAATTTGTCGTCCTTAATCAATTAGTCTCAGATGAGCCATTATTTCTGCTGAATTCTATTTTTCAAGACAATTATAGAAATGATCATGATTTGTCACCATACTATAAGGGAAGAGGAAATAAACTTCATAAATACATCAGAAAGTGTAGGCCCTTATAATCATGTGTGATCAGAAATATTGCAATGGCCATTTTTTGAAAATTAGCCACATCAAATTTTACTTAAACTTTCTGGATTTTGTTTAGAATTTCTGTGGATCTAAATACCAAATGTTGCACAATAAGTCATTACTAAATAATAAGTGTCTATCCATAAATAATTTATTTAGTTTGTCATATAGCTCTTATAAAGTTTATACTTTTCACTACATATATATTATAAATATTCTCAGATTTTTTTCCCTCTTCTGTGATGCTCCTATAAGTTAGACTTTTCTCTATATAGTTATTTCCTAAAGTTGAAATGTAGTTATCATTTATTTATTTATAAAATAAATAAATGATATAAAATATCATTTATTTATTTTATACTCAGTAATAATTGCAGGGTAATATAGTATTGCTGAAAAAAAAAAGTCTACAGATTTTCTTTCCCAGTAGCTTTTTAAATTCACATGCAAACATTTGTTTAGTTTTGTGCATTTGGGCAAATACATATATCCATTTAAACCACCATCACGATAAAAATAGTAAATATTTTCATCAAATCAGAAGATTCCTTTGTACCTCTATCCAGCAAATCCAGTGCACTGAAATATAATTAATACTTTTATTCCTATAGCTATAAATAAACTTCATTTACATAGAACACCAGA
Source organism: Urocitellus parryii (assembly GCF_045843805.1). Lineage (NCBI taxonomy): Eukaryota > Metazoa > Chordata > Mammalia > Rodentia > Sciuridae > Urocitellus > Urocitellus parryii. The sequence continues at coordinate 45,789,831 of NC_135537.1, forward strand.
CAAATAGAATCACACAATCTGACCACTTTTATATCTGCAGATTTTTCCTCAACAGTTTTTGCACTTATCTTTGCTGTTTTGTTTATCAGCATTTTGTTCCTTTTATTGTCTGTTATGGTTTAGATATGATATGTCATCTGAAAGCTCATGTGTTAGAAATGCAAGTATATTTAATGAAAATTGGGTTATGAGATCTTTAACCTAATCAGTGCATTAATCCACTGATAGGGATAAACTGAGTGGTAACTGCAGGCAGGTAGAATGTGTGGAAGGGGTGGGCCATTGGGGTATGCCTTTGGAGTATATATTTTGCCCCTGATGGGAGCTCTCCACTTCTTTGTTGTCATGTCCCATGCTTCTTTCCTTCTCCACATACATCCACCATGATGTTCTGCCTCATCTCAGGCAAAGAGCAATGGAGTTGGCCATCTATGGACTGAGACGACCTTTGAAACCATTAGCACTGAACTATTTTTCCTCTAAAAAATGTTTTTGTCAGTTTTTTTATGTTCACAGCAACAAAAACACTGAATAAAGCAGTCCATTGTATCAATGTACCACAACCTGTCCCTTCTCCTATTGTGGAATAAAACACTTTGGATACAACAGAGAAAGTGAAGCCACATAGTAATTTAAACAAAATGTAATATTAAGAATAATTAACTCCAAATAGGAGTTTCAAACATGGAATTGGCTAGTACAAAATAAATAGAACTTTAAAGAATATGGAAATGGCAGCTACATGTAGCAACTGCTCTTCTTAGGTTTGAGGTGGAGTACTTGCAAAGACATTCCTTCTAGTCTGAGATGCAGATCTTGTTGGAAGAAGACAGACAAGGCAGGAAAGCCCTATATGGCACCTGAACTTGCTGGAAATAAATGTTCCAAATTTACTAGAAATATGACCTCTAGAGTCAGGAAGCTGGAGAAAGCTGTTCATAGGAAAGAATGTCACCAGAGGGGAGGCTGAGTGCCACTGGCTACAGAAACTGTGATCTAAGGAAAACTTATAGACCACAGCAGCCAGCAGAGCAAACCCACTGAGACAAGTAAGCCACACTCTCTTTTCTCCTGCAAAGTCTCTCTTTGTACTCTTTCACCTGAAATGCAGTCCAATTTGGTATAAGCAAAAATATTTAAAGGGCCCAGATCCATTTTTATAAATCAGTCAAAAAGGTGATTTAGACCAATAGGCAATAAATCTAAAACCAACAATTGGACCTTTGAATAGTTTTTGATAAAACTATTATAAATGTATTTTGGAATTGTTTGTGGAGACATGCTTTCCTTTCTTTTGGAAAAATGCCTAGGAGTAGAAAATTGCTGGTTCATAAAACAGACCATTTTTAAATTCATAAAAGAATATTTAAAGGGTAGCCATGTTATGGAATTAGCTTATCAGTTTTTACAATTATCCAACAAATATTTTGAATAGGATTACATGACAACTATCAATTTTAAAACAATTGACATATTAATGATATTTGGTGATCTAATCTGTGAATATTATTATATTATTATATTATCTCCCTGTTAAAGTCTTCTTTCATATCTACAATAATGTTTTATAGTTCTCATGGTACAGTTATACACAGCCTTTGTGAATTTATTCCAAATAATTCATGTTTAAAATATTATTATAACATGATATTTTAATCTTATTTTTTCATTGTTTGTTCTTATTATACAGAAATATATTGATTCTTATATATTGACCTTGTATCTATTACACATTCTACCAATTATTTTTCATAGGTTCTGTGAGATTTTTCTTTTTTACACAATTGTATAATTTGTAAATAAGCAGTTTTACTTTTTTTTCTTCCAAGCTTTATATCTTTTTGTTGCTTATTTTGTTTTTCTCTATTATTTTGAACATCTAATTCAATGTAGAAGTGGTCTGTGAAGACATTTTTTTGCCTTCTTTCCCATCTTAGGGGAAAGTAGTGAATATTGTATAATTAAGTATAATATCAAAGCTATATTTTGCAACCAAGGCTATACTGACCTGATAAAATTAATTTTAAATTATTCCTTCTTGGCTTCCTAAAAGTTTAAGCTTAGTATAAGTTTTAAAAAATTTGACAAGGTTACCAATAATGTCATCTGGACCTAGATGTTTGTGTGTAAAAAAAACTGACTTGCAAATTCAGTTTTTTCTGTAGGTATAAATTTACTCATTTTCTCTTTATTCTTGTCTTGAATTATATATTTTGCAGCAATATATTTAATATTCTTGTTTTACCTATGGTTTCTTGCTGATTTTCATATTTGTAATACTTATCCCTTTTAGGTACATTTCTAAAGTAAATTTAAAATTCTTATATTGGTTTGTTTTAATATTCATGCTTATATTTATGATACAATCCATAAAACTTTGCATATGTTTTTTTTGCATGTGTTATCTTGATAAAAATTTTACTTCTCTAATATCTTATTTCATGGGCCTCTGAGGTCACGTTTCTGCTAGGAGTATCAGCACTGTGAGACAGTGAAGGTTGGACCAAGTTAGCCCCAAAAGTTTAGGGAATGAAAAAACAAGTTCCTAGGATAGGGATTTGTAGCACTCCTACGTTAGGCCAAAGCAAGTTAGCTTTCCATCATTAAAACAAATACCTGACATAATCGACTTATACAAAAAAAAAAAAAAAGGTTTGATTTGGCTCATAGTTTTGGCGGCTTCAGTCCATGAATGATTGGTCCCATTCTTTGGGGGTTTGTGGTGAGGAGTATTTGGAAAGCAAGAACACTCACCTCACCAGGAGGAAGAAAAAAAGACAGAAAGGGGCTTGTGTACTATAACTTCCTTGAAGAGTATGCCCTAATGACCAGAAGACCTCCCACCAGGCCCTACCCTTCAAAAGTTCCATCACCTCCCACTAATGCCCAGTCTCCAGGCAAGTCTTGACCACACAGGCCTTTTAGGGGACACTTACCCAAACCTTAGCACAAGGCCTGGTGTTTGAATGGCTAGAGGGGGGCAACTGCTCAGGTTTAGGTTGCCTTCCAGATCCTCTTGGCACAAGGCTTTACCACTTTCCTACCTTTATTCCTGAGAACATCTGAGCAAGAGCTTTAGGACACTCTTACTGTCACCAGGCACTGACTGGGGAATGGCGTGACTAGAATGCAACAATTTGTTTTCCAACTTCATTTTCATTCATCCATGCTGCATTTTCTCCTGCCACACTTTATAAGTGAAGTCAAAAGGCCTGCCACCCAAGATTTGAATTTACTATCATGGATTTTTGTGGGTTTTTAATTTTTATTTTATTTTATTTTTACCATTTTATGATGGAACTTTGTCCAAGGACCCAGTTAAGATATAAATTTGAAGCTTTTAATTTTCATTTAGATACTGAAAACCCTAAGGAAATTCTTAGCTTGGGTTCATATGAATTTGACTTTACACACTGAAAATATTCAAATACCATTGTTATCAGAATAACACATCTAAAAATCTAAAAAAATTAAATTTAGTCAGCTAATATTGACAGAATTATGTAAAACTTTAAAGTTACTTTTATTTACTTTTCTATTTCATTGGCTTTAAATGTATTCTGGTTTATCTCATGGAAGCACTTTCTGAACTTTCTTACTCATATTGGAAATAAACGTGAATTGTGTTTCAAAAGCATTTCACATGGACATGTTTTGAAGTATTTAATAAATCAACTGCTTAGAAAGACTGCTTAGAGGTTATGTTAATCATTTCATTGACCATGATGTAAGACAGAGAATGAAACAGGGACTTGGAAGCTTTATAGAATACAATGATAGATAATGATTACAGCAGCTTTAATATCAATTGGAAATTCTTGCTTCAATTAACATAAGCCTAAAATGGGACTTGCTAGATCTTAGACTATGAAAATCCACAGATTTAACACCTTGCTTATGGGGTTGTTGTTTATTTATTCATTTAACATTTTCTCTAGAATTTCAAGGTGGTTTGTGGCAGTATTTTCCAACTCCTCATAGGTATCCTTCCAAATTGCTAAAAGTGAAATTCCTGTGAACTTTAAAACTTGTAAATCATGTTTTGTCTTGTTTTTTCATTCAGAGATGGGTTTCCCCAGTTTCATTGAGCCTCCTTGAGATTCTCATGACTTAAATAATCTTCATATTCTTCTTTCTAGTTTTATCATTCTAGAAGCCAACAATTCTATTTATGTTGGTATTCTTTCCTTATGTTACAGAGTTCCCTCACATATGTTATAATTCCCCTTTAGGTATTAATGATTTGGTATTTCTTCAGCATCATTCAGTCAGATCTTTTGACACAACTCAGTCATATCATTCTAGATAAAAGATTCTAACCATTTTAGTCTTAGTTATTGAGCTAATAATCTACTGTTATGAGCTAATAGTCTAATAAGCTAATAAGTTTAATGAGCTAATAAGCTAATAAGTCTACTGTTGAGGTGTGAAGGAGAGGAATCAGTCCTGTAATTGCTTAAGTGCTTCTTTCCAACTACATGGGTTAGATGTAGTTCTGTCTGAGCGTCGTGTGCCCAAAAACCTACCCTAAATATTTGGGGTGGTTGTGGAGGGAAGAATCCATATAACACAAGTGGACATGTATTGATTTCATCTTCCTCCACACATTCTTTGGCTTATGTCTAGAAACACAGGGAGTAGCATTTTATCCAGAATTCAGAAAGCTCTCAGGTGAATATAAGTTTCAAATGTGAATTTGAGCATTTGGTACAGAGAAAATTTAAGAGGGAGGTTCAGCAATTCATGATTGCATTAATATCCCCACTAAATATCTCTTCTAAGCCATAAATGTGATTTCCAAAGAGTTAATTTTGGATGATTATATTTTCTATCGTCAAACTATAAATGTCTATTATATTCAAAACCTAGATGAGAACAGAAAAAAATGGTTATCTTAATCTGAAATTAATCTGAATCTCCTCTTTGGAGAGTAAAAGTAAACAAACCTAAATACATTTCAGAAGATATACAAAGGAAATGAATTATACATAATGATGTTCCACTCATGAGTATATTCATTTTTCATCAATGATACCTTAAACAGTGGCACAACTGCAGCTCTAAAATATGTAGGTATTTTAGCTGTTCCCTGAAATGCAGTTCTGAGGCAGAGTAAAAGTTAAATTTAAAAACTTGAAAGCTAGAGTAAAATAAAGGAAAGGGAGAGGGAAGGACAGGAAAACATAAAAGGGAAATCAGTAATATAGAAAAAGGAGATCAAGAAGCAGAGTAGAGGGATGGGTATGGGAAGCAATGCAGAATGAATTCTTAGAAAATCATGTTACATGCATATTTAAATATGCCACAAGGAACCTCACCTTTATGCATGGGTAGAAAGAACCAATCAAATATAAATTAACAAATTAGTGAAAGGAAGTCTGATAGAGTAGAGGAATGAGAATGGGAGAAGGGAAGAAAGATGGAAGGAAAAGGGAAAGACAGGATCATGAATTGAAATTGAATTCCATAAGTTTATGGGCTTGTTGGGATGAACCCAGCAACTATTTTTAACTCTAAAGCTCTGATAAAAAATGTGAAAAATTACTCCAGCTAACCTGCTTATACTCATTCACATGTCTACATACTCTACTTCATTATATCTATCACAATGACTGTTACTGGAATTCCAGGTCAGGACTAGAAAATTCTTAGACAGCATTAATGAATTTGCCAAAGTCTCTACATATAGGCACCTAGTATCAGATTATAAATTATCTATAATGAACACAAAGTGATACAGGAAAAAGATAAGCACTGAAATTTAAGAACTAGTTTTCTATCTTTCAGTCTAAACAAAATTATGAGTGAGCTTATATAAAAATATCATTTCTTTTGGTCTTAAACCATCCTAGGTAAAAAGATGGAGCAGAACTAGATGAATGATCAGGTTAGTTGCACTTTCAGTATTTCAGGACCCAGTCTAAGATATATGTTATAAAATTTAAATGTCCTGGGTCATTTATATCTAATGTCTAGATAAAGAATCCCAATTAATGAGTGCTTTGGGATATTAGAAACTTTCTTGCCACCATAAAATTATACAATATATTTAGTCAATTTCTCCTCCAGGGACTAATTCATAAACAAGATTATTTGGAATTTAACAATACTTATTATGATAAAATGTGACAAAAGAAAAGAAATTAACATTAAGCTCTGAATATGTGCATGTTTTGTGCATGCACGGGGATCCTTTTTAATAGTTAATAGTTTTAACTCTGAATCACTTAATAGATCTAAAACTCAATTTCCTCATCTGTAAAATGGAGATGATACCACATACATTACAACGTTAAGCTGAGAACTAAAAGGATGGTGCATTTTACATCTCATAAATGTCTATAGGCCATCGTTATGCATTTTTGCATACTGGGTTCATCTAAATAAAGTATTTTGTTACTTTTAATTTTTTTTCCCAGTGTGGTTTTCAAGAGTGTTTTATTTCTCCAGGATGCTCATTTTTCAATTGAAAGTGCAGTATATAATTTAATATATCATCTCATCCCAAATAGCCTGTTTGCAGTTGCTGTGTACTTTTGGCACAACTGCATAGAGCTCTCCACTATAAATGTCACCTGTGATAGATACTATTGGCTATCAGGCCACTGGCATCTCTGGCCCATGGAGCAGGTCAGCAGGCAATTTTGCAGAGTGTCTGAGCAATCTACAGGAAGAACTTACTCAGCAGCAATACCAATTGCTTTTACTCAAAATTTAATTTGTATGATGAGTGCTTAAAGCAAGTTTTTACTCTTACCACCACATCAATAGCTTCCAAGAAGAAACTTCAGAGGCATAAACAAAAAAAAGGAGATGAAGAGGCAGAAACTTAATAGGAAACAGACAGTTTGGAATGTGAAAGGCCAATTTCTTCTTTAACTTCTGTGACTGTCTGAGGCAGCCCATGTACAAGATTGACTCAGGCAGCAAATGTCATGGGTTCCTTTTCCCTTATCTTGTTCCTTTTAAAACTATGTTCTTCCTTTCAAGTGACAAAAAAAATATTCTCTGATACTGGAACAAACACAGCCAAGTTTAGAGGCTAATTTAACTATTAAGTCTATAAATCATTAGGTTCTTTGAGAAATCTTCATCAGGAGTGACTTGGACTGTATATAGAGAGATCTAAAGGATGTAATTGAGCAGTGTAAGATCATAAGGTGGACAACTCTGGAGCACTGGAAAGCATGAAAAGAGTAGTGATTGACTGAGAAATGGTTAAGTTGTGTAAAGTTAGGCAGCCACAGAAAGTGTCTATTTTGTGATCTCAGCCATAATTTTAAATGTGTGGTTCACAAGCATCACGGTGGGTTTGAACTGTTAGGTCTGTCCAAATGGATTCATTTAAAAAATTATTTTGCAATTACAGGAATTAACCTGTATATTGAAGGGCTACAAATAACATCTTTATAAGTCATAATATATTTGCCCATTTTCTCCTGACCCTTGAAAATAAATGGAAAGTTTTATTTACAATTCAAGTATGAAATTTTAAATCAAGGAGATTGACATGAATTAAAATACAGAAGTTTAATTAACTTTTTCAATAACTTTCTAAAATCCAAGATTTTCCTTGTTGCTTTACATACAGGATTTAAAACAGGGGCTTTTAAAAATTAACCCAGTATACATACTACCTCTATTCTAGAAAATGTATCAGATAATGATGTTTTGATGTACTTGTTAAATTTGTTAGTAATCTTATGTGTCTGTCTAAAATGGTGGAAATATTATGCCTTTAATTACCATATAGATGAGTTATGTAATTCATTTAAATAAAGATTTTATTTTTATTTTTTTCTAACATTTATTTTTTTTAGTTGTAGTTGGACACAATATCTTTATTTTATTTGTTGATTTTTACGTGTTGCTGAGTATTGAACCCAGGGCCTTGCACATGCTAGGTGAGCGCTCTACTGCTGAGCCACAACCATAGCCCCCTGAGCTACAACCCCAGCCCCAAGATTTTATTAGGCCTGGTAATTATGTGTAAGTTCAGAAAAAAAATGCTTTATTTTAAAATTAAATTTCCCAATTTTAACTTAAGGTTTTGTCAAAAATGGTAAATGTTATGTGTTTATTTTTGGTTTTTTAATTTTTTTAAACTATACCCCTCAATATTATTCTTTGAATATTGATTTTAGTCAACAAATATTACACTATTTTTAGTTATTAGGTTTTTTAAATTTATTAATTAATATCTATTGTAATGACACAATATAAGTTTCACAGCTCACGTTTAAGTTAAGACTGACTGTACTTATGCCACAAGATATTATGTGAATTTTATAATTTCTTTCTAAAATAAGCTTAACTTGATGAAGTGAGATAGTAGCTAAATATGATCCTTGGCAATTCCCACAGACACACCAACTTGAACACTCATGCACCAAGCTACCTTTACAAGAGCTAAAGTGATCAGTGTTAGAGAAGGCAAGAAGTAAAGAGTTGCCCTCCTTTCCCTTCCCTTAACCCTAAGCACCTAAGCTGGGATAGCGGGAGGTACCTCCCATTTAGGGTTAACAGAGAGAATTGAATCCAGACCCTAGACTTAAAATCCAGTACCATGACCACTGTGGTGAAACCTAGTGCTGGGCAAAAGCCCTCGACCCATATCACCAGGCTAATTCCCACTGACTGAGCCACTGAAATTGCTAGGTAGCGAATGGCCTCCATCACCCATTCACCCTCTTCCAGCAGCATACTGGGCAATAAGACTAACCTATTGGAGAGCAGAGCAGAAAAGCTAGCACTAGGTTGGACTTGGAGGCCTGTGCCAATCCTACCATGGTGAAATCAAGCACCCAATAGAAACCGCAGTCCCTATATGTAGGCCAGAGCTCACAGTGCCTCTAGACTGGCTTCATCGACAGGCAAAGACCTATGCACCAGCAGAATACAATCAAGTTTCGGTCATAACAGTTCCAGCCTTAGAATGATCCTGGGCTATACCACTTACTGAGAGGTGATGGAATATGGGAGTAATCAGGACACTGCCCTGGAACTTAGTGCAATCTAATACTGGGAAGATCTTCTTTGGCCTGCCTGGAGATGGAGCCTCTGGAACGATTCCAGTGCCAGGGGAAGACACTCAGCCCCATTCTGCTAGATTTGTATTCCAGCTAGTGTCATCTGCAGCTGGTTGTAGCAGTCATGGGCCATGAGTCCACTGCAGCAACTCATATCAGGGTGGGCCTTGGCTCCTAATCTGGAATTTTGCTGATCTTGGGCTGTGGGTTCAGGGTGTGACACAGCTTGGCAGCTTTGGTAGCCACAGTTTGACATAAAAGCCTGGAAGTGGTCCATTTGTAACCACTCTGCCCACAATTGGACAGAATCCTTTCTTTATAGTAAAAACTTTTCAAAATCCTGCAAGCACCTGAAAACTTGATAAATTACGGATGACTTCATCCTGCTCCAGAATTTCTTTTTTTTTTTTTTTCTTTTTTCTTTTTTGGTATCAGGGATTGAACCCAGGGCACTCAACCACTGAGCCACACCTCCAGGTCTTTTTTAATCCTTTATTTAGAGACAGGGTCTTCTTGTGTTGCCTAGCCTTGCTAAATTGCTGAGGCTGTATTGGACTTAAAATCCTCCTGCCTCAGCCTCCTGAGCTGTTGAGATTACAGGTATGTGCTACCATGCCTGGCCTGCCCCAGAATTTCCAACAAAGTGGGCCTAAGAATGTGCATTTGTATCAACTACCTGGGTGGTGCTAATGCTGCAGGAGCATGGCTGTACTCTTTCTTTATGATGAATTTGTCATGACTTTTGATCTGTGTTGGCATTTTAAATTGGTACTGTTCTTGTTTGTGTTTTGGCTCTGGTTATAAAGTATATGTTTAAATAATATACACAATTTCATTTTGTCATGATCCCTAATATTTTTAGTGCCTGATTTTTCATAAAGCAAATCTTTTTAAGAATGCATACATTTCATTATAGTATTATCATTTGTGTCAGGACATGAAGTATTAAAATATTTTTCAAGAAAAAAATAAATTTATCTTATGGATGTGGAGCAGGCTTTTGGCAATAAAAGACTATGATTTTATTTCCAGTTCTGTGAGCATAAGGTAATTAATTCAGGGAATGCTGGTATCTGCCATAATGATTCTAGGAAATAGTTTTCTTTTTTTTCCATTCAAGAAGACAAATAAATAAAAAACAAAGACATAGCAATAGTTAGCTCCTTCTTATATCTCGCAGACTTATAGCTGTTATAGCTTTGGAAAATGAAAGGGCTGACAAACTTTATTGAAGGATATTTTTTCTATCTTATTTTGCTATCCTGTTTTACAAATAAGATATTTATAGTCATTGCTCTTTAATATTCTTTGAAAAATACTGTCTTAGAGTCTAACTTTGGGCATACAAGTACAAAACCTGAAACTAATTTTTTCTTTTTCTCTACCCTCACCAATACCATCATGTTGTACTGACCATCTTTTACTGATAGGTGACCTACTGTAGGTGGCCAGGATCACTGGAAAAGGAATATGTCTTTCATTCATGGCTCAGCTTAGTTTTTAAGATACTTTTTATGTGGAACTACATGTTACTTGACATCACCAGGACTAGTGAAATAGAATAATAAAATATTCTCTTTGTATATTTTATTAGACATCAAGCAGAATTAATTTTCCTTTTGTGATAGTTAGATGGGCTATCAAGGTGCAAATTAAGCTGAGACGATGAAATCTTTAGTCCACAGTATTGGTCTTTTTTTTTTTTTGAACCAATAGTACAATACTACCAAATAAATTTTTAAAAACTTTTTTAGTTGTCAATGAACATTTATTTATTTATATGTGATGCTGAGATTGGAACCCAGTGCTTCACACATGCTAGGCCAGTGCTCTACCACTGAGCTACAACCCCAGCCCTGACTAAGCAAGTTCTACAGAAAGGAGCTGCAGCCCAGAGCTCTAAAGCTGAGGCCTGCATCTAGTGATAGTTTTTTTCCTGGCATAGTCCTTATGTAGTACTGAGCATCACATGGGAAGAGACAAGGAGCTCATGTGTGTGTGTGTGTCTCTCTCCCTCATCCTATAAGGCCATCAGGATCCAATCAAGAGGACACCACCCTAATGACTTCAAATCCCATCACTTCCAAAGGCACCTCTAAACACCAAAGTTGGATTAAGTTTCCAATTCGTACTTTACAGTGAAGATTTCATTTTAATACATGAAGGTATGGGAACACATTCAAATTATATCCAAATTATATAGCGTGTATTTTCCTGCTATAGTTATCACCTATGAGAATGAAACAGCAAATGATGAAATTTTCTCTTTATGTGACATTAGATGACTCTTAGGTTGCTGATAATTATTGAAGCAATAAATTTAGAGAGTACTATGAAGAATACCCTGCTTTGACTAAAAGGATACCTTTATAATCCATATATACAATATGATATGATGAGATATTTATTTATTTAAATAAAATACAAATATTTTGTAAACTGTTTTTAAGATTAATTTTTACATATATATGGAGTACATCAATTAACCTTTGAGTTGTGTCTTATGAGCTAGCTCTGTAGAACTGACTTTATACGCCTGGGATCATTGGGATACAGGGTCATTCTAAAATACTTAAACCTTGCAAAAACTTGTTACTTATGGATATAAATGAGAATGTTAAAATATACTAAATTACAGATATCAATATACTTCTCAGCTTTATCTGTAAAGTTGCTAGACATAGGTTTACAATTCAATGCAAGAATTATTTAATGCACTACAAACTTCCTGACTGAAATTTTGTTTACCATCGGTACAAAGAGATGAAATAGAAGTAGTACATCTAGAAATACAAAGGTTACATCTAAAAAAGGCCACTGAGGGTGCTAAAGCATTTCTGAGGAAACCACAAGTCAAATTTGTGTACTCATTCAGCGAGGCCCCAGAAAATGAAGGCATGTGTGCTGTAAGCCAAGAGTACCTCACCTTACTGTCTCGCCTAAATGGTTGGCATTAAGCTTTATCCACGGCACCTATAGAAGGTCTTGACAGAGTCCGAAAAGATGCAAGGATACAGCCCCTACTGAAATTTTCAGAGCTAAATGGAAGAGTAAAATACTTTTTAAGTCACATCCTCTTTAGTGATGAGGTCACATGTTCCTTTGGTGAAGTGCCAATCATCAAGTCATCTCATAGGGCAAAGAAAAACTAATCTGTATACAAGCAGATTAGGGATTCTCCAAAACTTAATATTTACTTTCCATGTCATATGGAACATGAATCTTGGGTGTACAATTTGCTAAAACCACAACAACCAGAAACATGCAGCTAGGTAGGAAAATTAGTTGTGTGTGTGTGCTTAGGGGATCTGGATTTGACTTTCTATGAGATGAAGACTTGTCCTCACCCTCACAGTGTGGCATGGACACTTTCAGTGAAACTCTCGGGGTTCAATAAATTGAGAATTCTGTTCAAAATGTTGCTTTCTCCAGAGCTGACAGCAACCTAGTTTCCAAATATTGTTGTCACAGGGCCAAGGTGTGGAGCCAGGGCATCCACAGCAGTCTTAGGGTGCTGGTTCTTGTGATTCCACTGGAAGGAATTCAAGAAAAACAGAGTAGGAAGCAAAAGTTGAATGGAGTAAGAAGCAAGGGTAAGGTACAGCATAGGAACTGCTCAGACCACCTGAAAGAGAGGAGGATGTGGTGCTCACAGAATTGGAGATGTTAAGGAAATTGAATACTGCTGTTTTTGCCTCAATTCCTGTTCCCTTAATCAGTTAATTACCCTTTGTACAGTCGTCAGCAGTCTTTATTTGTGAAGGTCTTACATTTGGCCTGCCAGGGTGATTGGAGGTTGTGACATAGTTTTGGTGACCAGGGAGGGACATGGTGACTCCATTACAAGAGGTAAACGTTTTCTTAAGGAGATGCAATTAATCATGGCTGGCGGAGGTTTGACATATCAGACCCCATCTTCCAAGTACCTGTCAGATAAGCCTCCCTGTGGTTTTTAGTGGCCTTCCATTGTTCTTTCTTCCTACCAACCTGGCTTACTACCCCTACATCACAATATCATTCCCATGGAACTTTGTCTTAATATAGTTAAGACCTGCTTAGGTATATCTTAAGACCTGCTAGGTATCTTAAGATCTGCCAAATATGGGCTTGACTTACAAATTTAGGACCTATTGATTGGCTTTTTATATTGAGGCATTGAGGCGAGGAAAAAATGAATTTTATCTGTCCCATTAACACTGAGTTGCAACAAGTGGACTAGGACAAATTACTTTACAAATTGATGGATGTTGTGTGGCCAAAGGAGCAAATTTTGAGCATAAGACTATGGAAGTAATACAGATAACTTGCTTCACCAATTGGTTTACATTACACATTCATACATGAAATCTGCAATATATTTGTGTATACTATGGTTTTGTGTTGCTTTTAAGCATCTGTATTGCTGAAAGTTTTAGAAGATGGCAAAGAAAACTTTAGCTTTACATCAATAAGAGATAGATACATACTGATCAGACTTCAGTTATATGATTTTTTTATTCTCCTCTTGCATTCAGGTATGACTTTTCCTTTCTCTTAATTAAAAAAACTTTTCAAACTTTATATATAAAAAGTCGTCAAGGCTTAGTTTTTGGCTTCCTATATTTTTTTCCTCCAAGTTTTCTCTAGTTACATGATTTTTTAAGTCATCTTATGTATTACTCAACATTTTTATCTCAAGATCTTTTTGCTAACATCAAGTTCCATGTCTTTTAAATTCTCTCTACTCCTTAGCATGTTTATATTCCCCGATCATCTCACATTCAAAATACCCACAATGAACTCATTAGTGTCTATTCACAATTTGTCATTTTTCCTGATGCCATTGCTTTTCCCTCAGCCACTCAACCCTATAATAGCACCTGTTTTTAAGTATTCTAATTTCATAACAAATTCTTTTTTAAAAAATGCATTCACTAGGTATCTTAAGATCTGCCAAATATGGGGATGACTTCAAAATTTAGGACAGATTGATTGCTTTTCTTAATGAGATAGAACATTTAGCACACCAACTAGCAGATTTCTCAAGGGGTTCACATGCCCTTTAATCCCTATCAAGTGAAATGCCCATCAAAGTTCTAGGAATTACCACCACGGCTTGTAGCTCTTTGTCTGAAAGAGGACTATTAATTTGTTCAGCCCACAGAACTAAAATAACAGCTTCCTTTGTGAACAGAGTATATCACAAGGAGGTGTTCTAAGATTTATAGATGATCCTCAGCAAATACAACCATGTTTAACCTTTTGTTATTATTCTTCTTTGGGGAGAATATTTGAATAATAGTGAAATATATTTTAACCTCTTTTTATATTATAAGAATAAAAAAGACATGTTTTCTCTCTAATTTATTTTGGAGGACCTAAATGTCTAAAAATAAAAAAGGCTAGACACCAAAGCTAATGGATTAGTCAGCTGTTTCTCATTAATTCTATTGAAGGTTTGCAGCATGTCTCTCAGGTAAAGACCTCAGAGATTTTCTTTTTTCCTTTTTCTGAAAATCAAATTTATTTTTAACAGGCACATAAAACAAAAAGTGCATATTTTTCCTCTTTTTTTTCAAACTTTTAGCCAGTTGTATTTTTAAAAAAATTATTTGTTCTCTTTAGATAAACATGACATTAGAGTATATTTTGACATATTTATACAAACATGAAGTGTATATTAATGGGGCACTGTATGTTTTGATTACATGCATACATTGTATAATGCTTAAATTATTTATAAACATGACTAGCTCCCCATACACTTACCATTTCTTTATGGTAAAAACTTTTTAAAATCCTTCTAGCTTTTTGATATGTACAGTACATGGTTGTTATCTATAGTCCCCATACTGTGCATGGCACACCAAAATGTCTTTCTCATCTACTTGTAGTTTATCATCTACTGATCATCTCTCCCTCCTCATCCCTCATCCTCTCCATTCTGCTCCACTTCTCTGCCATCAACAGTTCAAATTCCAAATGTGAACAAGTGTCCTCCATACTGATGAAATTTTTAAAAAACTCTCAAGTGGCCAGTCCCTAATGTTTTGTACCACTTTAGGCTATTTTCCCAATAATCTTCAATAACAATCATGTTTGTCCATTTCACTCCGATTACTACAGCAATCTATAATTTCATTGTATCCGAATTTTCTTTCTACCATGCTCTTCCACAGTTTTACTACATTGGTTCCAAATCATACATTTAAAATGTAATTGTAGCCTCAAAATCCTTCCTTATTTTCTGCCATTCTCAAATTCTTATGATCAACAATCAGAACTCTTAGGTTTTCACCTTTTTTTCTTGAGATTTTATTTCTTTTTTAAAATTTGTTTTTATTTTTTATTTTTTTTTATTGATTATTCCAAACATTGCAGAGCTCTTGATAAATCATCTTTCATACATTTGACTCTATTGGGTTTTGAACTCCCATTTCTACCCCAAATACAGATAGCAGAATCACATCTGTTACATACTCACATTTTTACATAATGGCATATTAGTGACTGTCTTAATCTGCTACCTTTCCTAACCCCTACTATCCCCCCTCCCCTCCCCTCCCACCTTCCCTCTCTGCCTCCTCAGCTGTTGTTCACTTCTCTCCCTTTTTTTCCCCCCTCCCCCTTGCCCATAATAACCTCTTATACTTTTGTGTATCATTGAAGGTCTCCTACCATTTGCAAATCCTTTCCCTTCTCTCTCCCTTTCTCTCCCCCCATTCCTCTTTGTTTACAGTCTTTTCCTCATGCTCTTCCTTCCTGTTTTGTTCTTAGTTGCTCTCTTTATATCAAAGGAGACATTTGGCATTTGTTTTTTAGGGCTTGGCTAGCTTCGCTTAGCATAATCTGCTCTAATGCCATCCATTTCCCTGCAAATTCTATGATTTTGTCGTTTCTTATTGCTGCATAATACTCCATTGTATATAAATGCCACATTTTTTTTATCCATTCATCTATTGAAGGGCATCTAAGTTGGTTCCACAGTCTAGCTATTGTGAATTGTGCCACTATAATCATTGATGTGGCCGTATCCCTATAGTGCTCTTTTTTAAGGTCCTCAGGGAATAGTCCGAGAAGGGCTATAGCTGGGTCAAATGGTGGATCCATTCCCAACTTTCCAAGGAATCTCCATACTGCTTTCCAAATTGGCCTCACCATTTTGCAGTCCCACCAGCAGTGTACAAGTGTACCCTTTTCCCCACATCCTCGCCAACACTTATTGTTGTTTGACTTCATAATGGCTGCCAATCTTACTGGAGTGAGATGGTATCTTAGGGTGGTTTTGATTTGCATTTCTCTGATTGCTAATGATGGTGAGCATTTTTTCATGTACTTGTTGATTGATTGTATGTCCTCCTCTGAGAAATGTCTGTTCAGGTCCTTGGCCCATTTGTTGATTGGATTATTCGTTATCTTATTATTTAATTTTTTGAGTTCTTTGTACTTTCTGGATATTAGGGCTCTATCTGATGTGTGGGGGGTAAAAATTTGTTCCCAGGATGTAGGCTCTCTATTTACCTCTTTTATTGTTTCTCTTGCTGAGAAAAAACTTTTTAGTTTAAGTAAGTCCCATTTGTTTATTCTTGTTGTTAACTCTTGGGCTATGGGAGTCCTATTAAGGAATTTGGAGCCCGACCCCACAATATGTAGATAGGAGCCAACTTTTTCTTCTATTAGATGCAGTGTCTCTGGTTTGATATCTAGCTCCTTGATCCATTTTGAGTTAACTTTTGTGGCTGGTGAGAGAAAGGGATTCAATTTCATTTTGTTGCATATGGATTTCCAATTTTCCCAGCACCATTTGTTGAAGATGCTATCCTTCCTCCATTGCATGTTTTAAGCCCCTTTATCAAATATAAGATAGTTGTAACTTTGTGGATTAGTCTCTGTATCCTCTATTCTGTACCATTGGTCCACCTGCCTGTTTTGGTACCAGTACCATGCTGTTTTTGTTACTATTGCTTTGTAATACAGTTTGAACTCTGGTATCGCTATACCTCCAGATTCACACTTCCTGCTTAGAATTGCTTTTGCTATTCTGGGTCTTTTGTTTTTCCATATGAATTTCATGATTGCTTTGTCTATTTCTTCAAGAAATGCCGTTGGGATTTTGATTGGCATCGCATTAAACCTATAGAGAACTTTGGGTAATATCGCCATTTTGATGATGTTAGTTCTGCCTATCCATGAACAGGGTACATTTTTCCATCTTCTGAGATCTTCTTCTATTTCTCTCTTTAGGGTTCTGTAGTTTTCATTGTATAAATCTTTCACCTCTTTTGTTAGGTTGATTCCCAAGTATCTTATTTTCTTTGGGGATATTGTGAATGGAGTGGTTTTCCTTATTTCCATTTCAGAGGTTTTGTTGCTGATATACAGGAATGCCTTTGATTTATGCGTGTTGATTTTATAACCTGCCACCTTGCTGAATTCATTTATTAACTCTAGCAGCATCTTTGTGGACCCTTTTGGGTCTGTTAAGTATATTATCATGTCATCTGCAAATAGTGATAATTTAAATTCTTCTTTTTCTATTTTTATGCCTTTAATTTCTTTTGTCTGTTTAATTGCTCTGGCTAGTACTTCGAGAACTAAATTGAATAGAAGTGGTGATAGAGGGCTCCCCTGTCTTGTTCCAGATTTTAGGGGGAATGCCTTCAATTTTTCTCCATTTAGGATGATGCTAGCCTGAGGTTTAGCATATATAGCTTTTACAATGTTGAGGTAAGTTCCTGTTATCCCTAGTTTTTCTAGTGTTTTGAACATAAAGGGATGCTGTACTTTGTCAAATGCTTTTTCTGCATCTATCGGGATGATCATATGGTTCTTGTCTTTAAGTCTATTGATGTGGTGAATAGCATTTATTGATTTCCGTATATTGAACCATCCTTGCATCCCAGGGATGAATCCTACTTGGTCATGGTGCACAAGTTTTCTGATATGTTTTTGTATTCGATTCGCCAGAATTTTATTGAGAATTTTTGCATCCAAGTTCATTAGAGATATTGGTCTGTAGTTTTCTTTCCTTGAAGTATCTTTGTCTGGTTTTGGGATCAGAGTGATGTTGGCCTCATACAATGAATTTGGAAGAGCTCCTTCTTTTTCTATATCTTGAAATAGCTTGAAAAGTATTGGTATTAATTCTTCTTTGAAGGTTTTGTAGAACTCCGCTGTATACCCATCCGGTCCAGGGCTTTTCTTGGTTGGTAGTCTTTTGATGGCTTCTTCAATTTCTTCCTTTGTTATTGGTCTGTTTAAATTTTGTGTGTCTTCCTGTCTCAATCTGGGCAAATCATATGCCTTAAGAAATTTATCAATATCTTCACTATCTTCTATTTTATTGGAATATAGGGTTTCAAAATACTTTCTAATTATCTTCTGTATTTCTGTAGTGTCTGTTGTGATATTGCCTTTTTCATCCCGTATGTTAGTAATTTGAGTTCTCTCTCTTCTTCTTTTCGTTAGTATGGCTAAGGGCTTGTCTATCTTATTTATTTTTTCAAAGAACCAACTTTTAGTTTTATCTATTTTTTCAATGGTTGTTTTTGTTTCAATTTCGTTGATTTCTGCTCTAATTTTAATTATTTCTTGTCTTCTACTACATTTGCTGTTGTTTTGCTCATCCTTTTCCAGATTTTTGAGGCGTAGTGTGAGTTCATTTATTTGTTGGTTTTTTCTTTTTTTGAGAAAAGAACTCCAAGAAATGAATTTCCCTCTTAAAACTGCTTTCATTGTGTCCCATAGATTCCGGTATGTTGTGTCTGTATTATCATTTGACTCTAAGAATTTTTTCATCTCCTCCTTTATGTCTTCTGTAACCCATTGATCATTCAATAACATATTGTTCATTTTCCATGTGGTGTAGCGTTTTTCCTTCCTTCTTTTATCATTGATTTCCAATTTCATTCCATTATGGTCGGATATGGTGCATGGTATAATCTCCACACATTTATATTTACTAAGAGTTGCCTTATGGCATAACATATGGTCTATCTTTGAGTAGGATCCATGTGCTGCTGAGAAGAACGTGTATCCACTTGATGATGGTTGATATATTCTATATATGTCTGTTAAGTCTAGGTTGTTGATTGTGCTGTTGAGTTCTATAGTTTCTTTATTCAATTTTTGTCTAGAGGATCTGTCTAATGGCGAGAGCGGTGTGTTGAAATCACCCATAATTATTGTGTTGTGGTCTATTTGACTCTTGAACTTGAGGAGGGTTTGTTTTATGAACGTTGCAGCTCCATTGTTTGGAGCATACACATTGATAATTGTTATGTCTTGTTGGTGGATGGTTCCTTTTAACAGTATATAGTGCCCTTCTTTATCTTTCTTGATTAACTTAGGTTTGAAGTTGATTTTATTCGATATGAGTATGGCCACTCCTGCTTGTTTCCGAGGGCCATGTGAGTGGTATGATTTATCCCAACCTTTTACCTTCAGCCTGTGTATGTCTTTTCCTATCATATGAGTCTCCTGAAGGCAGCATATTGTTGGATTTATTTTTTTTATCCAGGTTACTAGCCTATGTCTCTTGATTGGTGAGTTTAGGCCATTAACATTTAAGGTTACAATTGAGATATGATTTGTACTTCCAGTCATGCTTCTTTATTGATTTATTTTAGTTTGGCTAATTTTACTTTTTGGTTATTTTCCTCCCCCTTTACTGAGCTACTTCCTGTTATTGGTTTTGTGCACTATTTTTCAACTCCTCTTCTTGTAGTATTTTGCTCAAAATACTTTGCAGTGCTGGTTTTCTTGCTGCGAATTCTTTTAGCTTTTGTTTATTATGAAAGATTTTAATTTCGTTGTCAAATCTGAAGCTCAATTTTGCTGGATACAGTATTCTTGGTTGGAATCCATTATTTTTCAGTGTTTGAAATACATTGTTCCAGGATCTTCTCGCTTTCAAAGTCTGTGATGAGAAATCAGTCGTTAACCTAATTGGTTTACCCCTGAATGTGATCTGCCTCTTTTCTCTCATAGCTTTTAATATTCTCTCCTTGTTCTGTATGTTGGCTATCTTCATTATTATGTGTCTTGGAGTTGATCTATTATGGTTTTGAATGCTTGGGGTCCTGTAGGCTTCCAGGATTTGGCAATCCATTCTATCTTTCATCTCTGGGAAGTTTTCTACAATTATTTCATTTAATATGCTGTCCATTCCTTTGGTTTGAATCTCTTTTCCTTCTTCTATCCCAATGACTCTCAAATTTGTTTTTTTTATGACGTCCCATATCTCTTGAATAGATTGCTCGTGGGTTTTAAGCATCTTTTCTGTGTTGACTATACTCTTTTCAAGTTGATAAACCTTGTCTTCATTATCTGATGTTCTGATTTCTACTTGATCAAGCCTATTTGTAATATTCTCGTTTGAATTTTTAATTTGGTTTATAGTTTCCTGCAATTCTAGGATTATCGTTTGATTTTTTTTAAGATCTCTATCTCCTGGTAGAGCTCGTTCTTTGCCATTTGAATTTGTTTGTGTAATTCATTTTCAAAATATACTTTTATTTCTTGGACTTGCTGTCTCACGTCTTCTCTAATATTCCTTTCCATTTGAGTTAGGTATGCCTTGAGTTCTCTCCCTATCCCTGCTTCTGATGTTTCTATGTCCTCCTGTAGCATTAAGTTGTCTTGCATTGTTTGTACTCCTTTTTTCCCTTGTTTTCTCATGTTGTCCACGTTACTTCCCAGCTCTTTTTGATTGTCGTGTTTCTGCTCTCTTCTATAGCTTTGTTTTGGTTTTGTTTGGTTCTCCTTTGTGTTGTTAAACTATGCCTGCTAACTTGGATCCCGCTGGGAAGGAATTCTGACGTCCGAGTTCCAGTGACAACACTGCTCTGCTATGGCGGGCCCCAGGCTCCTTGCTGGGGTGTCCTAAAGGGGGGTGTGACTGGACTGCCTCTGTTTGATTTCGGTTCCCAGTCACGGCGGGCAGGCAGTCTCCAGCCACCCAGTATCACAGGCCGCTTGCGGGTGATCGGTCGTCTGTGGGCGGCGTTCTCCTACCGCCCAGTTATGCAGGCAGTGGGTGAACTGTCGCAGGCGGGCCTACAGTTTCCAGCTGCCCACTGGCCAGGGTCTTGCCTCTAGTCTCCTGGTTTCTCCTGTTAGTCTTGATTTCTCCTGTTTTGTTGTTGCAATCTGTCGGAGAGTGGTGGTGGATACTTCAGCTTTCCCAGATGGTGGCCGCTGACTGCCTCGGTGGAGTGTCCGCTGTGGGGGACGGGACTGTACTGCTTCCTTCCCCTTCTGAGATCCCGTACTAGGCCCAAGGATCAGTGTGGGCTTGGCTGGCGGGATTCCACCTAATGGCAGTCCCTAATCTCCCAGCTTGCTAATTAATGGCTTCTCTGCAGCGCCATGCCTTCTGTAGCCACGGGGCAGGCCGCACGAATCAGTTGGCCTGGATCTCCAGGGTCCTGCTGCTGGCTGTTTTGATGTTGCAATCTGTGGGAGAGTGGCGGTGTATCCTTCAGCTTTACCGGATGGTGGCCGCTGACTGCCTCGGTGGAGTGTCCGCTGTGGGGGATGGGACTGTACTGCTTCCTTCCCCTTCTGAGATCCCGTACTCGGCCGGCCCAAGGATCAGTGTGGGCTTGGCTGGCGGGATTCCACCTAATGGCAGTCCCTAATCTCCCTGCTTGCTAATTAATCACTTCTCTGCGGCGCCACGCCTTCTGTAGCCATGGGGCAGGCCGCGAGAATCAGTGGGCTTGGATCTCCGGGGTCCTGCTGCTGGCTGTTGGGATAAATTTGTTCTTTTTAGATAAACATCACAGTAGAGTGTATTTCAACATACCATACATACATGGAGTATAACTTCCCATTTTTGTGGCTATATGTGATATGGAGTTACACTGGTCATGTATTCATGTGTGAACATAGGAAAGTTATGTCAGCTTTTGTCAGATTACTTCTACTATCTTGCTATTCTAAGTGTCTCACCCTTCCCATAATTCCCCTTTGTCTAACCCACTGAAATTCTACACCTGCCTGTTATTCTGTGTTAGCATCCATATATCAGAGAGAACATTTGGCCTTTGTTTTTTGGGATTGCCTTATTTCATTTAACATGGTAGAAAAGATTGCCTTTTCAACAAAGGGTGCTGGGAAAACTAAAAATCCATCTATAGCAAAATAAAATTAAACCCCTATCTCTCATCCTGCACAAAATCAACTCAAAGTGGAAAAAGGACCTAGGCAAGAGATCAGAGAACCCTGATCCTTCTAGAAAAAAGTGTAAGTCCAACTCTCCATCATGTCAGTTTAGGAACTGAATTCCTCAACAAGATTTCTAAAGCTCAACAAGTAAGGTCAAGAATCAATAAATGGGTTGGAATCAAACTAAAAAGATTCTTCACAGCAAAGGAAACAATCAAGAACATGAAGATATAAGCTAAAAAACAGAAGAAAATATTTGCAACCTGCATCTTAGAGCATTAATCTCCAGAATAAAAAACTCAAAAAACACCAAAATACCAAATAGCCCAATCAATAAATGGGCAAAGGAACTGAACAGACACTTCACAGAAGAGGAAATACAATTGGTCAACAATATATGAAAAAAATGTTCAACATCTGTAGCAATTAGAGAAATACAAATTAAAACTACACTGAAATTTCATCTCATTCCAATCAGAATGGCAATCATCAAGAATATAAGAAACAATAAATGTTGACTAGGATGTGGGGGAAAAGGTTCATTCATACATTGTTGGTGGAACTGCAAATTGGTGCAACCATTCTCAAAAGCATATGAAGATTCCAGGGAAAACTTGGAAACATCATTTGACCCAGATATCCCACTCCTCAGCATATACCCAAAGGAATTTAAATCAGCAAACTACAGTGATACAGCTACATCAATGTTTATAGGAACTCAATTCACAATAGCTAAGCTATGGAACCAAACTAGATGCCCTTCAACAGATGATTGGATAAAGAAAATGTGGCCCATACACACAATGGAATATTACTCAGCCATAAAGAAAAATGAAATTATGGCATTTGCCGGTAAATGAATGGAAATGGAGATTTTATTTCTATTTTCCTGAAATCACCTTTTGCAAATATAGTCAATTCTCTTTTCTGATGTAGTTATTCTATATTCTTCTAGTGACTTCACCCTTATTTTTGTTCACTTAGAATTTCCTGTTTCCATTTTTCAAATGATCAAAATCAATCTTTCCATATTGGTCTGTAGTGCTATATGCTTCACGAGACAGTTAACATGAATATAACCAAAATTTTATACACTTTAAAAGAATATTGCTTACTTGAAAACTCTGCATTATTACAACTATTTGATTTAAAGGGCACCCAAACAGAAGCATGTGCTCCGTTTCAAGATTATATGGAAACATAATAGTAGCATGCTCCTATTGAGGCTAATGTTCAATTTCTGAGGGTTTGTGGTTCACAAGGTTCCATCATGATGGTTTTGAATGAAAGTGTGAATTTTTTTTTTAAAGAAAAAAAGGATTCTTGAAGGATTGATTTTAATTTTCCTGCTCTTGTACATTTGAAGCACTCTTAACATGCCACATATAATATAAGGATATTCAAGAGCATCTCTGATAAATTTTTTTAATTTAAAAGTGACCCTATGGAGAAAGCTCCATTTTTCCAAATTATTCCCTAATTGGTATGTATTACTAAATACCTGCAGTATGTCTACGTTACAGTGTAAGTTATTATGCTATTCCTCCTTCCTCTTGCAATGGAATCACTGCTATATTAGTCAAGGTAAAGATTCATTGACTTTACCCAAGACATTTGAGTATATTTTGAGATTAAAAAGTTGGGATTTTGCCTTTCTGAGAATTAATCCAGGTGATTGTTTTGTACACTCTCAAATTATTGTGTTAGTGGTTAAAAGGATAAGATATTTGAACCAACTTGATTGGACTCCCATTCACTTCATTCAAAGGATGTTCATTTTTATTGGGAAAATTAAAAATAATTAATTAAAAATAAAATTAAAAATAAAAAATTATGCTTCAGTTTCCTTGCTACACATAATCTCAATTAAAAAGAAAACCAGATCCATCCATTTTCCAGCAAATGTCTTAATTTTACTCTTAAAATCAGCATACTAGAGTGACATGACCACATCAATGTTTATAATAGCTTAATTCCTAATGGCTAAACCATGGAACCAACCTAGATACCCTTCAACAGATGAATGGATAAAGAAAATGTGGTACATATACACAACGGAATATTACTAAGCCATAAAGAAAAATGAAATTATGGCATTTGTAGGTAAATGGAGGAAGCTGGAGAAAATCATGTTAAGCTAAATAAACCAAACCCCCAAAACCAAAACTGAATGTTATCTCTGATAAGCTAAGCAGATGTTAATCATAATGGAGGGAAGAGTATGAAGAAATTTTGGATTGTGCAGAGGAGAATGAGGAGGGGGGAGGGCATGTGGGGATGGGAAGGAAAGTAGAATAAGACAAACGTTATTACCCTATGTACATGTATGATTTCACTACTGATGTGATTCTACATCATGTTTAGCCAGAGGAAGAAGATGTTGTGCTCCATTTGTGTACAATGTGTCAAAATGAATATTATGGTCATGTATAACTGATTAGAACAAAATTTTTAAAAATAAAAAAAAATTCAACACCTCCCCCTAAAATATTTGAGGAAAAGAAAGAAAACCAGAGATTCTATGGTACATTGTTTTTATGTACCAATGTTGTGCTGAATAAAGTTTCTAAAATAGTTTCATACCTATTAGGTCCTAAGATCCATGTTAACTTGCATATATTTAAGAATAGATGAAATAACAAATATCTCTTTTTTTGGTACTGGGGATTGAACTCAGGGGGACTTTACCACTGAGTCCCACCCCCATCCCTTTTTTGTATGTTTTATTTAGAGACAGGGCCTCACTGGATTGCTTAGGGCCTATCTAAATTGCTGAAGCTGGCTTCGAACTCGCCATCCTCCTGTCTCAGCCTCTCGAGCTGCTGGAATTACAAATGCTCCATGGTGCCAGGCCCAATATCCTTTTATCTGGACTTTAGCAGCTATTGGAATTTTAAAATGTGTTCTGGGCTGATGAGGATGATGATGGTGAAGACAATAGAGGATTACAAAAGAAAAAGAACAAGAAAAACTGCAAGACAAAAGTACTATCAGGAAGCTTCTTAAAGGAGAAGGCCCAAAGAAGAATACGGCTAGACCCCATCTGTCTCCTCTGTGCTTCATGCTTTGTGTGCTTCTGGCAATATTCTTACCCTGGTAACTTGTTTTTTGTGTTAAAATGCTGCTGCATCTCATCACAGTGAGCCAGCAATGATAACACTTTATCTGCATTCATACGGAAAGACTCACAGACACACACAGACACTGAGAGTTTTAAGTTTAATAGTTATATACCTATCATCTTTTTTTTGGAAAAGTGACATTTCATTTTTATTTCACCCTTCATTATTCCCCCTATATTACCTTTCTACCCCAATGGTTCCAGAGAATCAGGAGTTTTCCCTTGAATATGATGGAACCAGCTCTTCAGTACCTTGAGGCTTATAGTCCAGGAGCTGTGTCTCAGAGTGGTAGAGTTGCTAAGTCAACATACTCATGTATACGAAGAGATAAGCTCAAGACTAATTTCAGATCATAATAAGCACTAAGAACAAAATGAGGGAAGGTGAAGGCATTCAAAGTGATAAGGTGAGCTGCTTCAGAATAGAGCATGAGGAAAATAATCTGCATATGTGGCATGTTTAAAAAATGAATTTCTTGAAGAATAGAGTCTTTCAAGGAAAAAGGGACGGGCACTTTAGGAAATAAACATATCTTCATGTGAAGAAAGCAGAGTCTACAGCCGAGTGAGCAAGTTATTCCAAAAAGAGGTCTCCAAACACCATGTTATGTGTGGTCTTGAAGGTTATGATAAGGTTTTCTTTTTTACCCCAAGAATAAGTCCTAGCCATTGAGGGATTTGAACAGTGGAGTGAAATAGTCTGATTTATGCTTTTGAAAGTTGAGTCTGGCTGCTTGGTAAGTGGTAGGACACAGAGGGGCAAGAACAGAGGAGAAGGGGACACTAGGAAACTTTTGTAAATCTCTAGGTGAAAAAATGATGGTAGTATTGATTTTGGTGTAACACTAATGGTTGGATTTCAGAAATATTTTGGAGGTGAATTTAAGCGTATTTGCTAATGGATGGAGTGTCTCTTATGAGGGGACATGAAGATGAATGCCAATCCTGTATTTGAGAATTCGGTAGGATGGTACTTATTGATAAAAGGAAGGCTTGCGAAAGTAGTTTTGATCACTTAAATCTGAAATGTCTAGAATTGGATAATGAGTTCCAGGAAAAATATCCATTTGAATGTCATCCAGGTGTAGGTTGTAACCTCATGGAATGAGATTTTCTAGTTAGAAATTATGCCAAGAAGAGGGAAATGTCTGAGAAATAGGATATTTACTTGTTTTGTGGAGGAGGAGTCAATAAAGGAGACTTTGAAAGGAGAATAAGGACCAGGAAGAATATCATGCATCTTGAGTATACAGGAAAGCAAGAAAGGAGGTATGCTTCCGGGAAAAAAAAATGGTGCTTACTCAAGTCAGATGTTGCTAGCAGTCAAGTAAAACAGGACAGTGAACTGGCCACTAGTTTCGAATGTTTATAATCTTGAAAAGAACTTTTCCATTGGCCTTTCATGGAGAAAGTCCTAATTTTAAGTTGAAGAGAGAATCAGAAGATAGGAAAAACAAAGAGCAATAAGAATAGACAACTCTTTTATGACAGTTTTGCTTGAAAAGGGAATGAGAAACTGGGATGTGACTAGAGGAATGTGGAGTTATGTGGTTATTTTTTTTTTAAGCGGGGAGAATCATATTTAGGCATGCTGCATGCCAATTGGAATGATCCAGGAGAGAGAGAGAAAAAAAAATTGCTGATATTACTGAAAGAAAATGCAATTGCAGAAGCAATCTTCTTGAGAGAAAACAAAAGAAAAAAAGAAGAAGAAGTGGAATCCAGGGCATAGATGGAGGGGTTAACTAAACAGGTCCATGAACTTTTCTACTATTAAAATGAGAATTACATAGAATTGATGTAGGTAAATTGATGGGATTGGTAAAGATATCATCTAGATTTTAATGTAAGAATATATTAACACATAGTACAAACAAGAAATGGTTTCTTTAAATGCCCATCATGATTATATTTTTACTGCACTCTGTCCTTATCGATAGTATTTTAAGTATAAATTTTGGCAATTTTACCTGCTTTCAGTGTTCAGTAAAATGTTGTTTTTTATTGGTCCTGTCACTTTAATGGGTTGGAGACACAGATGCAAGTTTGCCTTTCTATACTTACCCATCCTTATAATCATATGTCTGCAAGCTGTTGGAATAGACTGATATTGCCTGTCATTTTTCCTGACACCATTTAAATCATAGAGATGGTTGTATAGTTTCCTAAAAATGATGCTGTCATTAATTCACTTCCTCAATGAGCAAGTTCTACTTTAAGAAATATATTATGTTCAAAGGATGTGGAATATTTGTTTTTATGTGAATAAATGAAACCTATGCCTCCTTATAGGAGACTGAGTGGTCTATTTTAACTCAAATAAGAACACATCAAAGAAAACACCCTGGGGTTGTAAACAGCAGCATAATCTTGTCACCAGGAAGATCTGAGTTTACATCTCAGCTTTCCCAAGTCTTCTGAATTTGGGAACCACTTGATTTTTATTTCTGTGATCATGATAATTTCTATTGCTAATAGACAGTATTAATGCTTATTTCTTGTCATTACATAGATTTAACTATTTAATATGTAAATTCACTTCAATACTACCAAAAATTATTGATAGTATTTTTAACAGGAGTAAGAGGAGGAAAAAGAGAAGAGGAGGAGAAGTGATACAAGAGAAGAGGTTTGTTGAGGATCACCAGCCTCATCATTGGCAGAACATATGTGGAGTTCAATCCGTGGCAGTCTTCTATAACCCAAACTCTTAGCCTCGATATTTAACCGGATCTCCCCACTTGTTTCCATAAACAAAGATATGTCTTCTCTTTTATCCTATTAATATAGGATATTTCTAGTAGTTTTTGTTATTTTTAGTACAGCTGGCCCTAAAGACAATTGCAAGAATGAGGATCTTATTTATTAATTAGTTCTGACTAGATCTTTCCATTTGGAAGAAGAAATGTTTCTGTATCTGTGTATTCAACATTCTATAAAAAAATGACAGAGGTAGTAACTAAAATTCCACCAGGAATTATACGAAATTCATATAATTACATGATATAAAACATACAGATTAAAATACAAAGGACAGGTTTTATCTTTCAGAGAAAATCCTTTTATCTTTCTGTGTAAAGTGGTGTGACCTCAAAGGTCTCCAGGTCTCATTTAACTGGTCTCTGATTCATTCTGGTAGCCAATAAAAAGAAAGCACTTCATACTTTCTGCATGACATTATTTTGTATAGATTATATGCATCACCTTATTCCTGTTTGGCCACAGAAATTGCAAGAGCCCAGATTTGTCAATACGAGGGCAGTCCTGATTCTCTTCTGAGCATTTTCTCTTTGCCTAAGGCACTCCAACTGTCTCAGTAATATGGTTTACATAAATACTTTAGCTCAAAGGGCTCTGAGTGAATGTACTACTTTTCCATGCTGTGACTGAAAGTATCCTCTGGTGTTGAAGCAGAGTTGGATTTTAGTATCAATTAGAATTACAGAAATGCTCTTTTCTCTGCCAGACAGGAAGGACTGAGGTGCAACTGAAGTTGTACTTTAAATTTCTCATGTTCAAAAAGTTGTCACATAGACCTTTTTGAATTTACTGAAAAGGTATTCATATGTGAATCACTGAATAGTCTTGAGACAAAATAACCTTTCATAATATGGGGTCAAACAGATTTTGGCTCAAATTCTCACTTGACCACTTATCACCTGTGTGATTCTCAACTCCATCTTTAAAATGCAACTTCTAATTATACTTCATATTGATGAGAATATTAGCTGAGATAATAAACGGAACATATTTGTCATCCTTTATACAAAACCTTGATCAGTCAATAGTAATAATGGTCATTTGTATGTTACAATTTGTTCATGTACAT
Source organism: Urocitellus parryii (assembly GCF_045843805.1). Lineage (NCBI taxonomy): Eukaryota > Metazoa > Chordata > Mammalia > Rodentia > Sciuridae > Urocitellus > Urocitellus parryii. The sequence goes on from NC_135537.1 coordinate 45,818,959, forward strand.
GTAAAATATAAACCAAACTGGATATAATTTTAAGGAACTTATTGGCTCATGTAATTAGAGAACTAGGAGGAAGGTCACCTTGAGGACTGACTGATGTCAATGCCTTTTGTGCTTTGTTGTACTTGTGAAATTTTTTCCCACTGTGTCCTCTGTCATGTGGCTTTATTGGGCAGATTATAGCTCTTGTAAATCTATAGTTCACACTCTCACCCACAATGTAAGAGACAGAAGAAATGTCTTTTCTCTCTTTATAAGTCTGGTGAAACCTGCTATGCAAGTTTTGACATGAATTGAATAACCTGCTCATATACCAGTCATTCTTGGTAGCTAGAGGTATGTCATGTATTGATTGGCTTAGTCCAAGAAAGATATACCAATCATTATAACAAGAAGGATGAGCGTTGCCTTTATACCAACAGGTCAAATAAGGAAATCTGAAACCAAAAGAAGGTAATTTAGGGTAGGGGGAAAAGGTTAGAATAGATTTGAAAGAGGTGACAAATACAATAATTTCTATTTCACTTTATAAAAAATGTTCTTGAGAGAGGTTTTTTTCCTCTGAAATAATTAATGAGAATCTTAGTATGTTTGAATGACTTTTTGCTGTGTAATCAAAAAGATGTGGAAATGATATTTCTCAGTCTAGTGATGGATAACATGTCAAAAATAACAAAGTCTTGAGGGACCAGAATCATGAAAGTTTAAATACGATCTGAATACATTCCTGTCTGAAAGTACAATAAAAGGATACATGGTGATCCTTTTCACACAAGCTCTGAATTAGCAGTTTTTTATCTTTAAAAAAACTCAACAATGATATTTTAAATTCTACAAAACATGTAGTATTTTAACGGCATCTGAAGTGCCCTAAAATTAGAATTAATAGGTAACAATTAAAATTTTATATATAAATTTGTATATATATACATATATAACTATATTTAAATTACATTTCAGTATTTCTTGAAGTAATTTGGCAGATCTTTTCTTTATTTCCAATAGGAATAGTGATAGCATTTGATTAATTAATATCCAGCCTTCTTAATAAATCCAGCAACAAATACATAATAATTCTAGTGATCATCCTTGGCATTAATACAACTCATAGATTTCCAGATATTTTGATTGCACTGTGTTTTTCTATGCTCTGCTCTATGGTCTGTATGGTTATGAAATCTAACACCCTCAGATCAGAAAGGACATTATGATCAGTGGAGATGCAACCTAGTCATTCCATATTGATTCTCCTAGTGGTAGATGTTACTTGGATACCCCACTGAAAAATGATACTTTTTAAAATTGTTTGGGTTATTTATATGTTAGTTTGATTTCACCAATCAATAATAATGAAAATTAATAAAAATATTGAAATTAAATTAAAACCAACAAATGCAGAATTTGGGAATGTTTACATCCATTTCTGGGGAACAGTTATAATGTGAGTAGTTTCTTAATAAACAGGAAAGACCTTATAGAGAAATTTTTCAATTCATGTGATATTTGAAGATCACACTTCAGAATAACTGTATTAATTTGATAAAAGAAAAGAAATGTGTACAACAAATGAGGATAAAATCAGACCTCATTTTCCCTATTTGTCAATAGGGTCTATGATTTTCATTGTGCTAGGGTTGTATGGCAATCCAAGACAAGTTTTTTTTTGGCAGGGTGGGTACTGGGATTGAACTCAGGGGCACTCAATCACTGAGCCACATCCCCAGCCCTTTTTTGTATTTTATTTAGAGACAGGGTCTCACTGAGTTGCTTAGAGTCTTGCTTTTGCTGAGGCTGGCTTTGAACTTGTGATCTTCTTGCCTCAGCCTCCCAAGTCGCTGGGATTACGGGCATGCACCATCTCACCCAGCCCCAAGACTATTTTTAATCTACCTCTGTGGTTGACCAATAAGTACAGGAAGCTAATTCAGTCTCATCAGAACATTCATTTTGCCATGTTTTATCATGTGTTTCTTTTAGTTTTCTTGATGTTCTATCCAAGGTGTTAAGAGCAGCTAGAAATGCTGCATTTACTCTACAGCTAGCAAAGGAAAAAGAAATCTCTTCCAAGACTACAGTTCAATTTCATAAACAGGTGTTAGAGTTGTGAAGATGAAAGTCTGTTCTTCACTAAAATCTGAACCAGGAGAGCATACAGACTTTCTACTTGATTTTGGCAAGCCAAACTCAAGTTAGTCTCCCCAGAAAGAGATAACAATGATATCTATTTGGCTAATATAACAAGCTATGCCCCTTTTCTATTGGTCAAAGGAAGCAAAAGACTGCTTGAAATAACTTTATAGTCACTGGGGAAGATCAAAACATTTCACATCATCTGCCTACTTGTTGTAAACAGAAAGATTCAAAACACTGAAATCCCTTAGCTCAGACAGAGTAGTCATCCTTGAAATAGCTGGAGAGTGGTGAGCAATAAATATTTACTCTCTTGAAAACTGCAAGATGAAGATGCTACATTGTATTCTGTTAAAATTAAATAGATTAGTGCTCCCTGCAACCAGTGTGCATAGGCTGGGCACTGACAATCAGCCCAGAAGCTGGGGCTGCCAGTGGCAGTTCCAGAAGCACAGCAAGAGATTGATTAAAGTGAGCTTTCTACCATCTGTGGTCACGTTATGCTTGGGATAGTTCATATATCTGCAAGGGCAGCAGTAAATATGCCAACAGAGGCAACAGGTTTCCTTGAAGCAGAAAAGAAAGTGGAGTCAATCAAGCTAAAGCTATAGCTTAAATCTGATAGTACAGGATTCATGGAAAAGAGCTGACTTTGGCATTCTGTGTGAAGAGACCATCCAAGATGGAAATATTATGCTAGAAAGATGATTCTTACTGAGAGGATTTATGATTAAATTTTTAATTTGTTCTAATATTTGTCCAATTAAATCAGTTATAGGCATTTTGGCTGAAAATCAACCTTTACATTAGGAAGCAATATTTTTAAAAAGGGTTTGGCTGAAAGTGGTTGTGTTTTATTTGGATGAGAATAAGAAACCAAGAAGGAAGAGGGGATAAGATAAACAATTGTAGAAAAGGCAGCTCTTTCCCCAAAATTCAGTGTTGCAGTTTATTGAACAATCTCTTAATCTTATAAAATCCTATGCTTCAGGATTATCATACATTTATTCATTTATTAATTCAACAATACATATTGTGGGCTTAATTTGCACAGAGTGTCAATGATGACAGCCCAAGGGAGGCAAGTGTCCCTGCCTCTAGGAGTTTAGACACATAGTTTACTAGAATTTAAACAATATACACAGGTAATTATAGACTACATTTATAAATGTTGCAAATTCTTTGATCAGGGGGAAATAATAGCACCTCAAATGGCATACAGCCATTCTACTAAGTAACCTTGTTCTTGTCTCTGTAATAACTATTCTACCTCTCATCCTTGCTTTGCAAATACCCTACATCCTCTAGGAACTTCTCCTTTTCTTTTTTTCCTGAAAAAACATTCAGGTGGGATCTATTGGTACCATGTCTTTCATGATTCCACATAACCACCTTCTCTAAGACTTGTCCTCTTTGATAATTTCTCTTTCTACTGGATGATTTCTATATTCTAGAAGTCACAGCTCCACATGTTTCAGACCATTTTAAACAGATAAACTTATGACACTTGTAGGTCACACTATGGAAAGCCCATGTGGCTATTCAAAGAGAGGAATAAGACTCTCCCCTTGTCTCAGACTAGCCAGAGCACTGAGACACAACAGTGGGCCTGACTATTGATGTGGGATGGTTTACATAACAAAATGTGTTATCTTTTCTAATAAAACAAACAAGAAAATTTTTAGAGAAGCATCCTGATCCAATATGTTCACTCTGTTCCTTGCTGATTTTCACATTTAAAATTCTCAAAGTGATTTTAAATACACTTTTTCTAACTACTAATCTCTCATTTTCCTTTAAAAATACCGCAGTCTAAATTGTCTTCCTTCTTCTCTGAAACTTCCATCATCAAAGTCACCATGATCTTGTTTTAACAAATTTAATACATAATGTTGCTTCTCATTTAAAAGCTTCATTCTCTGATCTCTCTTTCCCTTGACTTCTGTGATACAGTTTCCTGGCACGTTCCTGTTCTTTTTAACCATATTGCTCCTCATCTTCTTTGTTGGCTCTTTTGCGTCTACTTGACCTGAGAACTGAGTTCCTTCCCACTTTTTCTTTCTCCTTAGGTCATTTTCACCAGGACTTGGTTTTCATTACCACATATGTATCAAAAAAATAAAATTTAAATCCTCACTCTCTTGGCATTTGTATTTGGATGTTTTAAATTTAATGACTCTAAAATTAAATTCTTCCTTCCTTTCTTGCCCAGTCTTCTCCACTTCAATAAAAACTCCATAAGATGGACAGCTTTGTCTGAGTCACCTGTATTCTCGCCTTTTCTCTTGCCTCCCTAAGCAGTCCATCAGTAAGTCTCAGCACCTCAATCTTCTCATTCATACAGAATCCATTGTCTCGCTTTTTTTCTGCTACCATCTAAACTCAAGACACCATGATCTTTCTCTCGAATCATTGACATAAGCTACAAATTATTATCTTCTCACCATTTTTCTTCAACCTACTCTCCTCAAAACAGCAAGATGCTCTGCTAAAAAATATAAATTATCCCATCAAACATTTCAAAGTGCCAAAAATAGCACTGGTACTCTATTGTAGCTTATATTGCCCTGAATAATGCATCCTGTATCTCTACCTCTAAACTCTCTTTTATTGGGAAAGGGGAGAGCATGTATATAGGGGATGGAACCCAGTGTGCTTTAACACTGAGCTTTCTTGTCAGCCCATCCTATGTTGTTTTGTTTGTTTGTTTGGGACAGAATCTCACTGAGTTGCTAAGGCTGGCCTTGAACTTTCATTTTGTTTTCTAGTCAGTGGTCGCTGTTGGCTGTTGGTTTCCTAAACAACAAATCTGAAGTTGTTGGACTGTTTTGTTATTCCCACTCATAAGATACTGTCCTCCTATGAGTCCTAATTATATTTTTGTTATTTGTTTACCTATCAATTGTCAGTCATTGTCACTAAAAGGTAAAAATTTATAAGGCCCCAAACCATTTTGTTCTGTTCATAAAAATTGGCAGCATGGTGCCACAAAGTAGGTGCTGAATAAAAGTTTTGTTGAATGTGTCCCCTTTCAATATGGTAGATTGAAACTTTTTCTTGCTTTCCTTGCTCGATACCCGGTAAAAAAAAAAAAAAAAAAAAAAAAAAAAAAAAAGTGAAAATAATTAAAACAAAGAAAACATAAGGATACTCCACTATTGGATATTTTCCCCACATTTTTGAAAAACCAAAGAAGATAAGCATTATAGATTGTTCATGGGGAGCAGAGGAAATCACAGTTTAGAATACACTGGAATATGGCACTGGGCAACTTGAGCAGCAAATTCAGGGATAGACAGAGGGGGTGGTTGAAAGCAGAGGCACCAAGTGAAGGTGTATAAGTGGAACCATGGGTTTGCCTGTGCCTTGCCTCTACACACTAGGCAGAGAGAAAAAAGTTTTCAGAAAGGTGCTTAAGCTAGGTAAAAATATTGTGGGTTATTCTCTATAAATAAGAATGACCTGTAAAGTTAAAGCTGACACTGTAAGTTTCATCATGTCAGATAGAAGCTGTATTCTTTTTGGCATTTAGGGGCTCTCCAGGGTAATGAATAGGAACTCATCCTGTGCCCTTACAGCAAAGACCAATTGGCTGTATTTACCTAGGTACATGAGGTCTTCTTTATTGCCTTAAATTAAGATGTGAATAAATAATCAAAGAATCAACAGTCACCCAAGAATCAACATAAAATATTTTTTTAAAAAGTAGAGTAGAATTTCCCATAAGAAACTAAAAATATATCAGAAATAGTACTAATTAAGCAACAGTCACATTAGTATCTTTACAGAGATTTCATCAGAAGAGACAAGAAAGAGTTCTTTAAAATTAAGCATATAAGTACAAACCTGAAAAACTGTAAGAAAATGAAAGATAATATGCAAGAACTATCCAAAAATGTAGGAGATAAGGCAAATAGTTGGGCAATGTGATTTTAAGAAAGATATTCCAAATTAATATAGGATATTATTTTTTTTTTCAAACTTGATTCTAGAATACAGAATACAGAGGGACAGAAATTACCAGAATACACAGAAGAAGATGAACCTTTCAATATGTTGGGAAAACTGCATTCCACATGCAGAAGAATAAAATTATCCCAGACCACATGTAAAAGTCAACTCAAATATAAGATCTTAAATTGTAAAATTATTAGAAGAAAAAAGGGGAAAAGTTGCACATTAGTCTAAACAATAATTTATTTTTAAAATATTTTTTGACTTCAATAAGTGCAAGTTACCATAGCAAAAATAGGCAAATGAGATTATATCAAACAAAAAATATTTTTTATCACAAATAAAATAATTGATAGATTGTAGAAACAACCTATGAATTAGAAGAAAATAATATTCGGTCATATATCTCATAAAGGGTTAATATTCAGAATAGGTAAGAAGCTCAAATAACTGTAGAAACAAAACAGTCTGATTAAAAATGGGCTAGGGACCCAAACAGATGCATTTCAAAAGAAGACATCCCAATGAGCAAGAGATAGATAAAAAATGTTCAAAGTCACTGATTCATCAGAAAAATGCAAGTCCAAACTGCAATATCACTATATGCTCGCTAGAATGGCCTTTATCAACATGACAAAAGTATTACCAGAGCAGATAAAGATGTGGATAGAAAGGAATCTGGTAAACTGGGAATGTAAATTGGTACAGTCATTATGAAAAACAGTATGGGGGTTCCTCAAAAAATTAAAAATAGCATGACCATGTGATCCAACTGTCCCACCTCTTGGTATTTCCCTAGGAGGTTTGAGATGAGTATGTTAAATAGATGTCTCATTCCCATGTACATCGAAGCAGCATTCAAAATAGCCAAGATATGAAATCAACCTTAGAGTCCATCAACAGATGAATGAGTAAAGAAAATGTGATTTATCCACACAATAGAATTTGATGTATCCTTGAAAAAGAAGGAAATTCTGTATTTACAACATAGATGGATCTGGAGAACATTATGCTAAGTATTGAAATAAGCCAAACACAGAGAAATGCTGCCTGTTCTCACTTTGGTTAGATTTAAGTGCTTATTTGCTACTTCCAAATATTTCCCCTCTCCAGGCCTTTGGACAACAACTCAGCTGTGGAGCCCACACACCAGAATGCAAAGTGCTACCAGCAGTTGCCCTTGTTTCCTTCCCAGTGACTTTTTGAGCTTTGGAGGATAGGAATGGCTGTGTGTGAGGTGGGGGAACAGGATGGAGAAACATTTGTCTTTAAAAGCAGTATTTCTCCAAGAGAATAAAAACTATTGATTTTTTTTTTTTTCACAGAATCTGGGTTTGAGGGCCAATGACAATGAGCAAGATAGGGTTGTAAGACATTTAATCCTCTCTCAGTTGCTGTAAACCAACTAGGGGACACAAGGAAAGAACACTAATTGCTTTCACCAATTTCTGCCAGTCTATCAGTGGATAGATTTTCCCCCCTTCTCCTTAACATGCATAGTAGGGTGTTTCCATCTTTTCAGTGTTTTCTTGGAAATTGTCATGAAAAAGTAGAAGAGGTTGTTGTGCTGAGGAATGCTTGCCAACTGCTATGCATCACCAAAAATCAAACTAAAATATTTTTTAAAGTGGCAATTTCTGCTTAAATCAACAAACAAGCAACTAATATAAGTACTCATCAAAACTTTGATATAACTTTTATTTATAAATAAATAGGAAAGTTAGGTCAATCAGAATAAATGATTAGTCTATAATATCCATAGGAAGGTTTCAGTACTGTGTTTTAAATGTCTAAAATAATTATAGTACATGAATAATACAGATGAAAACTCTTCAGCATCTGAAAGGATTAAACAAAGGCGACTGACAGAATGGCTTTAGAGTCCTCTCAGCTTGGCTACACTGTAGACAGGTGTCTTCCTGATAATAAATCCCTAACCTCCCTTTCCTTGGAATATTTCATTTAGATCACTTGGAATGATTAATTTTCTCTCTCTCTTAAGATTTAAATCCTCTCCCAGACCCCAGCCAGTGTCCAAGCTCAGTCATGTCTTTTCTGAAAGATTAGGAACCATCTTTTTGAAATGTTATCATCAGGAAAAAGAGTGCCCCTATATCCCAGTCTCTGTAGGAAGGTAAGCACCAGCCTTCTTCAAATGCAAATCAGCAAACACAAAATTAACAAGGAGACCCTCAGTAACTTCCTCCATTGATTTTGCACTAGCTTACCTCTGTGCATAAAAAGTCTCCCATCTTTTATTTCAACAGATTTGAGTTTAATCACTTTCCCCTATTGCAGTAGTCCTGAAGAGTTTTCCTTGTAACTTTGGTGCAATTTTTCTTTGAAACAGAAATATGTTTTTACATTTGCTTTTTCATAGAAATTATGGAGATTGTGTTTTTAGATAAATGTGGGCTTATTTTGTTTCTCGGTTTGTAGTCTGAACCTGATTATTTTGACTGATGTTCTAAAATAGGATGTGGTTCAAAAAAAAACTTTTAAGATTAAAATAATGAAATATTATGAAAGGATGGTCCACCATAAATAAGGAGAAACTATTGAATGAAAAAACATTTGAAAAGGAACACAATTAACTTTGTAAATATTATTTTCCCATTTTCTACTTTTATCCCTTTCCCCTTCCTTCCTGCCTGTCCTCCCTCCCCTCCCCCACTTTCATCTTCCTTTGTTCTTTTCTTTTTTCTTTCTTTTTTGTAGGTTTCCCTTCTCAGGTAGCTTAAAGGACACAATCTGCTTTCCAATATGTTTTAATCATCAGTTTAAAAGTAGAAAAAAATTCAGTGACCTTTGGGAAATTTCACATGATTCATAGAATTTACACTAAACACGATTTCTGTAAAAATTATAAAATGTCTTGATCCTGTTTGAGAAAAAATGTTATATCTTCAGTTAATTTTCTTGCTTCATATCAAACAGAGAAAATAAGAGGTGATCTTAACATTTTTACAAACCCAGGGGTCTCCCACTCATCTTAACCTTACCAGATTTTAGAGCAGTTTATTGTGAGCCAATTGTCATATTCCAATTCATTTGTTGCTTATTTTCTTCTTATTATTATAATTTTTTCCCAGATCAAGTTTAACTCACAATGTGGAAGATGTTGGGATTATTGCTGATTCATCCAAAGACCATTATTGGCAATTTTAGAATTCAAATGTCTATAAGAATCCTAACAGGTGCTTGTTAGAAGTACAAATATCTGAACCCACTCCCAGCAATTCTGATTCAAGTGGCTCAGAATGTACATTTTAAACAAGTACCTTAGATCTTTTGTTTTATGTAGAAGAGTTTGGGAAACAACAGTGTTGCTATGGTTTGGATATGAGGTATCTCCCAAAAGTTCCAGTTAATGCAGGAAGATTCAGAAGCAAAATGATTGGAGTATGAGAGCTTCAACCTAATAACTCCATCCTAACACAAAAGCCCTAACTGCATAGTTACTATAGGCAGGTGGGGGGTAGCTGGAGGAGGTGGGTCCTAAAGGAGCATGCCCTAAAGTTTGCATCTTCCTGAGGCTCCTTTCCATCTCTATCTCTGCTTCTGACCTTGCCATGAGCTGAGCAGCTGTCTTCCACTGGACCCTTCCCCCATGATGTGTTCCACCACCTGGGTGCAGAGCAATGAAGTAGACCCCTATGAACTGAGACCTCTGAGATTGTGAGCCCCAAATAAAATTCCTCCTTTAAGCTGTTCTTGTTAGTTATTTTGGTCATAGTGATGAAAAGCTCTCTAAAACAAAGGTGGAATGAAACTGAGATAATTCAAAAGTAAAAAGTTGAAAAGATTTACTATGTAAGACTAGCATTAGAGAGAGGATATGCAAGCATACGCTCATTAAATAACAATAAATGAAAAGGAGGTGCATTTCTGTCCCTGGCCATATAGGCCTTCCATACAACTTTAATTGTGAACCTCAGCTATGTCTACCTTGCATAAGAAGGAAGCTATACTTCAACCATTCTGTACTTTTAAAATAAAATCTGTTTAAATTGCAGCAATTAAATAAGTTATTTACCTAAAAATGAAATCCCATCCCTACCCCTCTTCACCTGTCACACATTTAAGTATGCTCTCATGTGGTCCTATGTTGCTGACATCCAAGCATTTTCAATCTATTAACATAAAGAAAATTGTCATACCTATTTTTTTTTTACCAAATTCTTCCTCAATTCCCTTTTTACAATGTTGTTAGTTATTCTATAATACTTCGAATAAAGTACTATGGTCAATGCACTTCTTTTATTTCTCTTAGGAGAGGCAGTCAATTTGGAGAACTAAGTGATAAATGAGCTGATAATACAGTGTCAAGAAAAATGTATATTATTCACTTACTGCATACTTTTTTAAGTAAAAAATAAGGAATTTAAAAAAAAACAGTGACAGTAGAAATAGAAAAAAATTCTAAATAACTTTTTATTGCAAAGCAATTCCAAAATCTAAAATCCCATGGAGATTGACCATGACCTCTATTTGAGGAGACCAGATCTATGCTGCTGCCTTCCACATGAGTATAAAATAGCATTGAAATGGCATTCTCTAAAAGATAATATTAGTTGTTTTCTAAAAACAGTTGTGTGACAACAAAGTATTAACCTATGTCATAGATAAAGATTTGGAGTAGGATACTACTCATCTTCAGTACTCATGCAATGCAGTAGGGGCTTGCCTCTGTAACTGATACTGACATCACAGCCCGCACAACTCTTAATGGCTGCCTTCTGGATACTAGATGAAAGATAAGGGAATTCATATTTTAAAATGATATCAATGTGATTTAAGCTATATATTATATATTACCTGTTCTCTTTTTCTCACTTCTCTACTATTATATAAAGTAAGCATTGAATATATGACTGAATTCATAATTGGTTTCTACAAAAAGCAAACTAAAAGGAAGTGCACAGAAAAGGTGAATCATGCTTTTAGGACTCTCGTTGAACTTTTTGCTGATTATATTCCCTATTTTAGGTAAGGTTGCCCTGGTTGGATATTGGATTAGGTCTCTAACCATTGTCTCTGGACCCATATACATCATGCTCTCCCAAATCAGAACTATTTCCTGTTTACCTTTTTGTTGAGAATATGAGTATGATCTATTGGCACATTCAAGAATTTTTCTATATATGTGGAAACCAAATGCAGCAACTTAATATGTATAGTATATAACAAAATGTATGTACTTCTCAGGGGGTCTCAGTTACCACACACCTAAATCAATAGAAACTTGTAATAAGTATACTATGGAATTGAGTGAGGTAAAGTGGGACCATATAATGTTAATAATGTTAATAATCAAAATTAGAAAGATTTGTGAGTGCAGATAATTTGCTTATGCATCTTCATTATCTTGCAATTATAGTTTTCAACTCAACTTTGTAGCTTTGGTTATCTTAGATTCTTAATGTACACCATCTTCCAACATTGCTACTATAATATGTGTTGTATTATATATTTATTAGTAAGGGGTTTATCATTCTCAGACCTAATGCTTTTTTCTTTGAATGCCTTCTAGCTATGAAATGGCATGAATGGGAAAGTAGAGTCATATATGCACAGTCTCATTTAAGATATAATTCTCTGGGCTCCCACAATGATGGTAATTTTATAAAATGCCTCAAATTCTCATTGATAATACAGAATAATTATCCCAAAATGATGCAGTTAGTTTTTGTTTTCATACTTTTCAGAAAGGTTCTGCTTAATTTTCACTAAGAATCATATTAAAACATGAAATTATTAATATGTTTATATTCTTTTATTAGAACCTCTCTGCCTAATTAATTAGATACATACATATTATTAGTGTTTTGGAGGATAAATGAATTGGTTAGTAAGTTGTCCCTAATTCTCCTTATGTTCTTATACATTAGCACATATAAAAAGGTTCTTTGTTGTTTGGGTTTTGTTTTTGTTTTTGTTTTGTACTAGGTATTGAATGCATGGGTGCTCAGTCATTGAGCCACATTCTCAGCCTTTTTAATTTATTTTATTTTAAGACAGATACTTGCTAAGTTTTTTAGGGCCTCACTAAGTTGCTGAGGCTGGCCTTGAACTTGTGATCCCTTGCTTTGGCATCCCTTGGCTTGGATTCCAGGTATGCACCACTGTGCCCAGCAGTAATAAGTTTTTAATTTAAGAAACATGTATAACGAATCTACAGAAGAAAATATACTAAATGTCCTGGAACTGAATTATTCTGTCTCACGAAAGAAAGCTGAATGTGTGCATCTGTTCACACGACTGTGTTCACTAACATTATATTAGCAATTTGCAAGAAGCTGTGATAGGACTATTTACACCACAGTAATGAGGAAATTGGATATATGGATTTTTGTTTTTCCTTGAGAGCTTATTTTTTCATCATCCTTTTTATTAATTGCTAGATATAATCCTTGTCCTCAAAGATGTTATTAACAAGTGGTTGGAAAAAAATGAACTTTCAAGATTTTCATACTGAAAAGATAATTCTAGAAGCAGTATGGAAGTTACTAATATAAGGATAAGACTGGCAGCGTCAGATCTCCTGGAAATGAATAGAATGTAACTGAGTGGTAATGGAGATTTAAACTGGGAAAATGAAAGGGGAAATGTAAAGGTGGGGGCTTTTGGAGGAGGTCGACTTAAAATTAATATATTGGTCTTCACTATCATTCATAAGAGTTGAACTGCAACAGAAATTGCTTTGTTACACCAATTAGATGAAATATGTGAAAGTACTGCTTTGTATATTGGAGGATAGATAGTGCAGGACAATTATCTCTAAGAGAAGTAAAAAGAAAAAGAAATGATTTGAAAGCAGAGAGACGGATCCAAAGGAGAGCCAAAAGTCCTTACTGATTTAAGATAATAGAAATTGGAGTTCCCTGTGGCTGAGGCAGCAATAATATATAGGCCAGAGTAAGAAAGGAAGAAAGAAGGGAGATTAGAGTGGAGGGAGACAGATTATACACACACACATACACACACACGCATGCACGCATGCTCAAAATGCTGGGAGAAAAAGAAGCCTTAGGAGTTTCTGTGATGCTCAGGCAAAGTAATTTTGTGCTTGTGTAGAAAGAAACATCACCAAAACTGAGGATTAATTAAAGAGCTACTGGAAAGAAAGATATAATTCTCTGTTCTCCCACAATGATGGTGACAGCTCATGTCCACTCGCTAGAATGGAAAGAGCTAAAATTTACTAGGCATTCATTATTGCCATCAGAATGCCTAGGCAATAGTATGGTTCTCAAATTAATTCCAGAATAAAAACTGCTCTTGATCCATCTAACAAAGTTAAAGGGAAGCTTTTAAAGATTCAAATTATGAGCCAGAGAAAAATTCTACATTTTATTTAAAAAAAAATAAACAAAACAAAGCACACAACCATGGCAGTAGCCAAGGAAAAAGGTACCAGCTATGTGAACATTCAGGAAAATATAACCAAAAACCAGGAGAAAAATTAACTGGAAGAAAAAAATCAATAGACATAGATATAGAAATGGAAGATATTAATTATAAAGGATGTTAAAATAACTGTTATAAATGCTAAAATATATTGAAAGAAAAATGAACAGAATAATGATAAATGAAATATAACAATAAAGATCCAAATGGAAAATTTATTGATGAAAGATATGTGAAATGAAAAATTCATAGGAAGAAGGTTATTACAATTTAAACACTGTAGAAAAGATAAGTTAACTTGAAGACACAGCAATATAAGCAATTAAAAATGAAGTGCAGAGAAATTGAAGGGGAAAAAAAGATAAACAGCACCTCAATAAATAGCAGAAAAAATGGCAAATGATCTAATTTAGGTATATGTAGAGATCTACGAAGAGAAGTTAGAAAGGGAGCAAAAAAATATTTGAATAAATAATGTTTAAATTTTTCCAAATTTAATATCTACAAATTCCTGGATGAAAGGACCACCATTCATCCAAAGAAAAACCAGAACAATACAAAAACCAACTAAACAAACAAAATGCAAATAAAATCAAGCCAGAAGTTGAGTGAAAATAGTGGAAGCAGCCAATATGCAGAACAGACAAGAGTGAGAGAAGTCTTCTTGTCAGAGCCATGGGAAAAGAAGCCATTGAAATCGCACCTTTAAATTTCTAGAAAATATAGAATAATATAGCCAAAGATATAGAAAGCCATGGAAAGATTTTGTTTTGGATAAAAATATCTAAAAGAATTCAGAGTTGGAAATCTTTTTTCTATAAGGGAGATCTTCAGGAACTCTGAGAATGATACCAGATTAAATTGTACTCACACAAAGAAATAAAGTCCACAAGATATGATAAATATATGGGTGAATATGATGAATTTCTTAAAAAGTTCTCATTACTTTTAAAAGACAGTTTAAAAATGTAGGATCTGTGACATATGTAGATTAAAACATGATAAAATAACAAAACAAATGAGAGAGAAATGAGAAATATACTGTGTCTATGTTCTTATGCAATATACGGCTAGTTTGATATTTGGAGGAAGAGTGATGAGTTACATTTGTCTAATGTATGATTAACAACCCAACAGTGAAGATGGATTCAAGATGCGTATTCAATTCATTAATGAGAAAAGTAGAAAAGGGAATAAATAACAGATGGCTCATTGTAAAAAGGGAAATTTCCAGTCTAAAATAGGCAAAAAATCCAAAGAGACATTTCTCCAAAGATATATACATGACTAAAAATCACACTGAAATTTGTTCAACATCATTAGCCATCAGAGAAATGCAAATCAAAACCAAAATGAGATACCACTTCCTACCACTAGGATGGCTATTCCCAGGAAAAGAACAGATAACAGCAACTGTTGGAATGAATGTAGAGAAATGGGAACCTTCCACAACTGCTTTGCAAAATACTGTAGCAGTTTCTCAAGTGGTTAAGCATGGAGATACCATAAGATTTACCACTTCTGCTCCTAAATATACATGAAGAGAAATTAAAACATATGTGCATGAAAAAACTTGTACACAAATGTTTATGGTAGCAGTATTCATAAGTCAAAAATTGGAAGCAGCACAACTGATGCATATATAAATAATGAAATATTATTCAGCAATAAGTAAAATTGAATACTGAGGCATTCTACCATCTGAATGAATCTTGAAAATATTATGCTAAATGAAAGAAAACAATTACAAAAGAAGTAAATAGTGAATGATTCCATTTATAAGACATGTCCAGAATAAGCAAATCCATGGAAATGGAAAATAGACTACTTTTTGCTTAGTGTAGAGGGAGGGGGATGAGGGGTGGAATAAGAAGCCTGGTTTCTTTGGGAGTAATGGAATCATTCTAAAAATGATTGTGGTAATGGATATGCAACTCTGTGAATATACTAAAAGCCATTCATTGAATTACTCCATTTAATTCAATGTGTTTGCTATGTGAGTTATATCTTGTAAGATTGCTTCACAAAACTGAACAGATGAAATGAATAGGAAGTTTAAATGATGATTTAATTAAGCCCAACCATATAAATAATTACAGAAAATATAAATAATTTAAACAATCCAGTTGAGTGGCAGAAAATATTAAATGGATAAAAAAGCAAAACACAAGTATATTTTGTATGTAAGAAACCCATTTTAAATTAAAAGACATAAATAGGCTAAAATAAAATCATGGAGATAATTTAGTATGCTAATACTCATCATGAGAAAGGTAAATGGGTTATATTAATGAGAGAAATGGAATTCAGAAGAAGGAATATTTATCAGACACAATGCAATGGCTTTTGCCATGAAAAAGGAATCAAGTTTTCAAGAATATGTGTTTCTAATGTGCATGTACCTAGAAAGCTTCAAAATTCATGAAGCAAAAATTGATAGACTCATAAGGAGAATAGAGAAATCCACATTTAGTTGGTGATTACAATGTTCTTCTCCCTTTAATTGGTACAAGTAGAGACAATATCAGAAAGGAGATATAGATAGATAGATAGATAGATAGATAGATAGATAGATATAGATATATATATATATATATCCATCCTGAATACCATCAACTAACTTGACCAAGATGACATTTGTAGAACCCTCTTACCCATTTCAGTTGTGTATGAAACATTTACCAAGATGGACAAAGTTGATAAAATGCTATGTGACCTGATCATGTCAAAGAAATACACAAAATGGGCTGGGGTTGTGGCTCAGTGGTAGAGCATTTGGCATCTGTGATGCACTGGGTTCAATTATCAGCCTTACATTTAGATAGATAGATAGATAGATAGATAGATAGATAGATAGATAGATAGATAAAGGTCCATTGACAACTAATTGTTTTTTTAAAAAAACAGAGAAATAAAAGTTACAAATATTGAAAATGATAGAGTAATTACTGAAGATTTATAGACAGATATTAGAAGGACAATAAGAAAAAATTTGGGAATGTTCTCATTTTGACAAGATGAAATACATAAACTCTTTGAAAGACACACAGTATTTAAAACCCCACTGGAGAAGCAATACAGTTATGGGAGGAAAAATAATTTCTGCTGTTCTATTGCAAAGTAGAGTAACTATATGTAACAATAATGCACTGTGTATTTCAAAAAAAGTTAGAAGAAATATTTTTTAATGTTTTCACTACAAAGAAATTATAAATGTTTGAGAAATAAATATGCTTACTTATGTTTGAGCATTATACAATGTATACATGCACCCAAGTATCACATGGTACCCCATAAATGTGTTCAATTTTTAATGTGTCAGTTTATAAAAATAGAAAAGCAGCAATAGATAACAATTAAAATAATATAATATAGTCTTAAATCAGCAATTCTGTATTGTCCTTAACTTCCTGTATCTCCATTCCACCTTCATAATCTTCCAGAAGTACTATACCTCTTATTTTGATATTGTGTTTTGGACTCACCATTAATTTAATGTATGCAACATGTAGAGTAGATATTTTAGAATTGACAGAATCCCGGAATTATCAGATTTCCTATACAAATTAAGAGAAATTGATGTTATTTATTATGTTCCATTAATGAAAAGGGGTTTAATATAAATTTGTATTAAAAGAGCATGTATGTTTGTGCCTACCCAGGGGCACAAACATAAGCAAAATAAGAACATTCCTCCTCAAACCCTTCAGGTTTAAAAGTGGAAAAGTAAAAAGAACCTCCTCTTTTCTATTTACCAGAAATGATGGCTAAAGGCTAGAGTATAGCTCAGTGGTAGAACATTTGCCTAGCATGAGCTAAGCCCTGAGTTTTATCCCCAGAGCCACAGAAACAAAACAAAAGAAATCGCCACTAAGTGACAAGAAGAATAAAAAACACAAGACAAACTCATATTTCATGAGAGGGGTTATTAAAGTCCTAAAATTAATTTCCTAGAGAAAATCATGAATGTAAGTGTCTGGTATATATATATATATATATATATATATATATATATATCCATCCTGAATACCATCAACTAACTTGACCAAGATGACATTTGTAGAACCCTCTTACCCATTTCAGTTGTGTATGAAACATTTACCAAGATGGACAAAGTTGTCTGGTATATATATATATACCAGACAAAATGGAACAACGGGGAATAAATTTTACTGTGCCACCGAATACAATTAAAAATGGAAAAATACAAGCAATGCTTCTTAGATTTTGGATTTCAGATAATTTAAGACCTGAAAGAGAAGAAACAAATGATATGAGCCTTATGAATGATGCCACTTATGGCTTGTAGTGAAATTCCAGGTTGCACTGTGAAGCTGAGTACCCTGGCTGAACCCAGTAAACTTTCTAAGCTGAAGAAAAAGAGCTAGGAATCCGAGGAAGCAAAAGAGGCAAGAATTTACAAAGAAGATTGTAAGAGAGATGTAATGATAGAAAATTAGTGAATATTTCAGGGGGTCTCCTTGGTTCTTCAGTCAAGTATTGATCAGGAATACATTTGATGTAACTATGAGAGGCCAGGAAGAAGACTCTCTGACAAGGGAAAAGGGAATTATCCCTGAGGCTCACTCTGGGACAGGAAATGTTGTACATATCCCTCAACTGTTATGGAAATCTTCATAATTTGGAAGATATCAGGTAGAAGAATAAAAGTAATTGCCTCAGTAACAGGGCAAAATTAATCCTAAACTATTCCTACTCTGCTTCTGACTAACAGGGAAGTGTGGAAAGTATCAAACCATCTCTAAGTAACTTAATTACATCCCATTAAAATAGGTCAATCGAGCCAGGCATAGTCTTGTCATTAAAAAAAAAATCAATTGTATTTCTGAATTTTTGAGAATACAAAAATATCTAGTACCTCCCAATATGGAATTTACAATGTCTGAAATCCATCAAAAATTAGCAGGCGTGGAGATAAACATGGCCTTTAGTGAAGAGAAAGTTAACCCATAGACACTAACTTGATTATGTATTTGTTTTGCTTGTCTGCAAATATGTATATTTATGTAGAGAGAAGAAAAATTAGTTATGTGAAGTAGAAACTTGTAGAAGATAATGTTTCTTCTCAGAGTTTTAGAGATGCAATATATAATGTCTGATTTGAAAAGTCACTGAATGGAATTAATACATTAGACAACGATGAAAATAAGCAACTAATAAACTTAAGGACAAAGGATTAGAAATTATCCAAATGAAACAGAAAAGAGAAATACGAACAATAGAAGCAGCACCCCCAAAATCCAAAACAAAGAAACAAAACAGCACTGTTGACTGTTGGAAAATTCCACCGTGTTTACAAGTGAAGTTCCTGAAGAAGAGAAGAAAGAGGTGGCAACTTTTAAGGCACAGGATCTGAATTACTAATATTGGGACTGGAGGAGGCATCATCATCTGGATTCTACAGAATTCTATTATCTGAAAGAATAGTAACAAAACAGTATGAACTTATGCTTATAAATTTTTAAAAATTAGACAGTCTGTCTTTAAAGGCCCAAAATATCAAACACACTCATTTAGAAATAGATAATTGTATATCTATTAATAAGACAGAATTTTTAGTTAGAAACTTTGCCACAAGGAAAATTATAGTTTCAGGTGACTTTATTGGTGAATTCTACCAAATATTTAAGAAAAAAAAATGATTCGCATACAAAATCCTTCATAAAAGTGAGGAGGGGTATTACTTTACCATTTATTCTATGAAGCTACCAATACTTTGCAACAAAACCAACAGGACATACTATAAACCCACAGTAGTTCAGATGGATATCTTTCATGATATATTTGCCCAAATTCTCTCCAAAATGTTACCAATGTGATCCCAGTAATATACTAAATGGACACTATATTATGACTAGGTGTGGGTTTTCCCAATACTATAAGGCTGATTTAATACTTTTAAAATAATCAATATTTAAGTCACCATTTTAACAGATTACAAAAGAAAAAAAGTATGTTCATCTCCATATATTTTAAAAAGTATTTGGCAAAGGTCAACATCTATACTTTGATTTAAAAATCTCAGAAAGCTTAGAACAAAAAGAACTTTCTCAAGCTGATGAGTGGCATCTATGAAATACCCACAGCAAACATCATATTTTCTGGTGAGAGAACCAATGCTTCTATTCTAACATAAGCATGTGAATACCAGAAAGTATTTTCTAACATTCCTCTCTATACTCTCATAGTGGTTACTTTTATCTTATTTTCCCTGAATCACTTTATGTTTGTCACTGACATCCATACTGTAATATGTCCTTACTCCTCATATGGATTCAACATTGTTAGATTAATCTTTGTAAAGGGTAGTTCATATTATGCCATTCTCTTGATTTAAAAATGTAATTTTAAAACTTATAATGTAATAAAAATTAAGTTACAAATTGTGTGATTTTTGGAAGCTGTGTCCAGTTTGCTTCAAGAAATGTTATGTGTATCTTGTACTTAATTATCACTCTATGAGGTAAGTTCTATTGTCCCCTGTTTAAAGATTAGAAGATTGAGACACTAGGAGGTTAAATATCTTAGTCAAAAATCTCAGGAAATAGGGGTGTTGAAATTCAAATTGGGATAATATGTCTTCAGTAGTTATAATCACAAAATAAATTTAATTTAAATTCTTAAAATTAGTTAATTGATTTTGTTTATTTCAGATTGTTCCAAGGCATGAACCCCAACATATTTTCTAAGTCACTTTTTATATTAAAAATTTTATATAATGTTTTACTATAATAAAACTGCTTTTATTTGTAAAATGCAATACCCTCAGGTTCTAAAAAGGATTGAATGTGGAAATAGCCTTATAAGAATGTTCCATAGATAGTTCTTTGGTCCCTCCCCTTCTTTCTTCTTCTCTATTCTTTTTCCATATATAACATATATTATTATTATATTATTATCAAATATTTTCATGTTAAACCAGATAACTGTCTTTTCTCTGATACCATCTCAAATTCTCCATGGTGAAAACTTTACTCATTCTTAAGTGATACCTTTTTTAGAGTTGTCTTCCTTTGTTCACATAGAACATGTTAAATTTAAGATTTTATTTTTATTTCATCTTCATTTTCATGGTGGAAGTAAATAAATTAAATGTTTTGTTTCTTATACATTGTACCATTCTTGACACATGTTCAGTAAACGGAGAAAGAAATGATACATATGATGTCCTCTTACCCTATATTTGATTATAAACTATTACCTGTCTTTAAACCTGACAACAACTTTTGCCTTATTCATGGAGTCTGATTTTTACCAAAGTGGGTAAGATTACTTTCTTTATCTAAATCCCTATAGTCCATTGTGACATTCTTGTGTCATGTACAGTGTTCTCTTTTGTTTTATAATTTGGAAATATTTTGAATTAAGCTTTACGTGTTGTATATTAACTTCTGATTCCTTACAAAAGAGAACACTATCATATATTGTGGAACAATGCTATTTTATTGAGCACAACCAAATTTTGCATACTGGGAAACAGATGGAATTTTAAACAGATGGATTATGGGGAATGCAATGTAATTTAAAAAGTTAGAAACTTAAAACAAAGTCTAGGATTATTATTTTTAAATTTCACTGGATAAAGTTACAAATATAAACAGTGGAAAGTAAATATAATTTAAGAATTCTAAGTTCTTCATAGTTGGCACTGAATAAATAGTCCAGTGAACACCATAATGTGGAGGCTGCTTCTCATTGTCAGATGCTCCTATAGAAAATCATTAGCCATTAACACTTGTGGTTCAAATGGGAATTCAGGGATATGCAACCCTCTATTGCCATTGCCTTATGAGGGACTCATCCCAGTCAATAGAATTCCCTCTAACACTTATGATCATTCACACTACAAGCATGTAAACTATCACTACATTTTGTAATGTTTTGAACAACCAATAAAAAAAATAAAATAAACTATCACTACAATTAAATATATTTTTCATGGTAGAACAACAGTACATTGAATTGACATAATAGACCACACCCATAAAATCACTTAGATCTCCTTTCCCACAATGAACACTGTCCAAAAACCATCTGTTATATTGGGTATTTCTCCTTCCATGGGACCAAGTAAGATGGTTACGTGGATAACTATATCCAAAAAGCCATACATTTTGCATCCCTCTTCTCCCCCCAGTTCCCAGAGATGCTTATATTTATGGCCTTTGCTTCCTCTCAGAGACAAGAAGACCTGCACCCACCATTAATAACCCTTCCCTTTAAAGCTGCTGAGGTTGGCATAACAGAAAAGCAGAGATCAGTGGGGACTGTGAGAGAGAAGAGCTGCACACCAAAAGGAACAGTCCATTTGTTTCAGATTTCAGGAGGTGTTGCACCTGATCACAATACTTTGTCTATATTTGTTTCACAAGGATTTATCTAATTTTTTTTGTTTTTCATTCTCCAATGAGACATCATTGTCAGCTTTGTAAATTATATGAAGCAGTAAGAGCCTTAATTTTAATCAATAACTCATCTATGGTTTTCAACAAGAGCTTTTTCTCAGAGAATTTTTCTCCAAAGAATCAAAAATCCCTTATAGCATATAGGGACCCTTTATAAGAAAACAATAACAAAGAAAAAACTCAGATCTTCTACTATATTCTTTGAATCAATGTGAGATCAGCATGATAGGTGGCATGGATGGGCGGAACTATAAAACAGCTATCATTTTCATTCTTCCCAGTGAGAATTACAGTCCACTTCTCTCTTTTCCAAAGTGAACTAACCCAAAGTTTTTAAGATGCACCTGCTTTCTGCCCATCCTCTTGTGAATTTTTCTCTTTTCATGCTTGTATATACAGTCATCCCTTTAGCTGCTATGTGAAGAGAAGCAAGTAGAATTTCTTCTTCCATTCCAGAACAAGTCTCAGTACCCGTTGTTTCAATGGAGTGGACCTCAGGTTCCTCCCCACACTGGTGAGGAACTCTCCTTCCATCCTTTCTGCTGTGTCCCTGGTCCGGCACATACCTGGAGAATTAGCAGCTATAGCACAATGTGAAGAACAGTGGTCTTTGAACTTACTTTCTGGTTGTGAGCATGCAGCCACCTCCCCAATTTCTTCTTATTAACAGGCGATATATATGAAGGTCCACTTACATTCTGACTAACCATACAATTTATCTCCTGATGACCAAACAATCTGATTCACAAGCTTACTACTACCAATCTCAGGGACTTCCCTTAAATTCTGATATCAGCCTCTGTGACTCTCCTACTCCCAGAAATCCTTATCTTTGTCTATGTCCTACATTTGCTGCCAAAATATCTTTCAATAACTACATAGAATCTGAGATTTTTACCTAACTTGCAAGACAATAAGTTAGCCTGCCACAGATTCGTGAATGCTAGAAGGAGACACTAGAATCCTAGGTTCAGATAAAGGACACTATTTTTCATGCTGTAAAATTAGCCAGAATGTTTGAATTTTTTCATAGATCAAATGGACTTCTTTCACTTCTCAGCCCAGAGGACCCCTGTAAATATAATGTGTTGCAGAAGAGGAACTTTAATAATGGGAAATTAGATCTCTTGTAAGAGAAAGTGAGCATTTCTTTCATTGGAGTCTTTTTCTTTATTATTCCAGGAAGCAAGGAAACCTACTCTTTGCTTCAGAGTTAAACACTCTATCTTCCAAATTTGGTTGTTATGCAAATATTCTTGAAAAAAAAAACAGTCCAGAACAAAGATTAGCCAATGCCTCACTCACAAGACATGCATACACAGAAGAAACCTACTGAAAATTGTCTCAACGATAATAGTAATATAAAATTATCACTAAACAGAATCCATAGTTTTTTTCACTTAAAAAAATCACAGGTTCTTTTGGAGAAGTGGAGTTAAGAACCTGTTTCGTAATGAACAAATGCTTCCCATATCAATTCAGTCTTATTATCTATAAAGTTAAAATGAATGATTCAGGGTTTCATGTATTAATTTGGTTACAATCAACCCTAAATGTGCACAATATTTTATTGAATTTGAAATATTTTTTTTCCATTCCTCTGATTAGCTAGTAACATCATGGTTCCCCAGCAACTATGTGATCTCAGAAATAGTGCTAAAATGCTTCTTGAATGAAAAAGGATGGAAACAAATCATGGGGCATTGTATGTGTGCTGGACAGTTTCAAGAGAAGCTTGAAATTTCCTGCTTGATATATGTCGGTGACATTGAAAGGATGTTCAGAGGGCCTTAAATTCTAGTCTAAAATATGAATGCATATTTACTATGTAATAACATGTGTAGATAAGAGACCTAACAAGTACTGTTACAATCTGCTTATATTTAATTGTACTAGTGACTTAATGTTCTATATGGAGTGGGAAGAGTTGCTTCACAAAAATTACACATTAACATAATTTTTGAGCATTGAAATAGCTCTTTCTCAAAACTGGTACTTCATAATAGTTTACTTATTGTTAGTTACAAATCACAATTTTCAACACAATTTGGATACTAAATACTGGTTTATTATAGTGAATTAATTACCAATGAAAACATAAGTTTCTAATTACTCTTACAATTATACGCTTATAAGCCCCAAACCAAGAAAAAGTTGTAAAAACAGAACATTAACAATGTGATCTAGATACACACTTGGGAAAATAATATATCCAAGGTCTTGCTCTGATCAAAACTTCAATGACTACTTATTACCTACCTACCATGTATTACTTAAAGTGCTTGTGTGGAGTAAAATTTGGTCTAGTAATGTATAATGTGCTAAAATTTGAAGGACAGAATTGTTATCTCACTATAGAAGCATTTTAGATATCTCGGGAAATCTGACTTTTGTGTTTTCCAAACACTTCATTTTGGATCATTCAGAATAAATAAGGATAGATCTGAGAAAGAATTCCTTTATCTGTGAAGTTAGTACCATCAACATGTAAGGGAATTGTAGAGAGATGGATAAAACAACACTGTGAAAAAGTCATGGAAAATGTCACATATGCACATATTTAGTAATTTTCATGATACATATCTCTCTATATCTATCTGAATATTTATACCATGTTTTCCTCCTCCTTTAGCTTTCTCTATAGGTTATGGAGTAGAACTGAACTGCTACCCATGTAGCTGATCAGAGTAATGCCTAAATGCTTTCTGTTCATGTTTTAAAGGATTTCTTCTGGTGTGTAAGGTAGTGCTTGACACATAGAAGTTGCTAAATATGTACATGAGTAACTGAAATGCAATTTTTTACCAAACAAGAAAGCAAGATGATCTTTTTGCTTTTTCAATGAATCACTCCCTCTCTCTTTCTGTCCATCCCTTTCTTGTGCTTGTGTGTTCTCGTTCTCTCTCTCTCTCTCTCTCTCTCTCTCTCTCTCTCTCTCTCTCATTTTCTGGAGAACTCAACCTAATACAACATGTGTATACATATCAAATATTATCTATGATTTACATATGGTCATTTACTGCATGTCAATATACCTCAAATAAAAGTTTTAAAATAAAAAATAAATAAAAATATAGCATGAAAAGGAATAATAGTAACAGTAAGTGTGTCTGGACAATAAAGCTCAGAGTGTGATTGTGTGTACTAAACACTCTAAGACAGTGAAATAGAAAATTTTGGATTTTAAATGCTGTATTCAGAGCAGGAGCAATACAGATAGACAGTTCTGTCTTCTAACAAATCTAAAGAACTATTTCAGTCTAGAAAAGGCAAGAGAGAAAAAAAATCCAGGATCATGGAGGAATTAGCATGATTAATCTCTGAATATACCCATGTATTCCATCTTCCAAATCATGGTTCAACAGTTTTCACATGTAACATACAAATTATTTAATATAATGAGTAATTAAGTGTGAGTGAAAAGAGGTAACCTTGAACAATTCACTTTAAACTCTTTGGATTGAATTTCCTAGATTACAAAAAAAAAAAAAAGTAGTTGGAAATACACTTCTTTTCTTAAACCATTTTTGGATGAAGGAATATGTGAGCAAATTAGATTAATGGTCATGTTTACCTTCCTACCAACCAACAATACTTCTTGACTATAAATCATATTGCTTATTAGGAATTCTGATAACTATAGTCCACACCTAAGACACCTTGGAATTTTGACTAAAGAGACATTTTAAAATAGTATGCCACCTTTTATTCAGAGTTGTTATTGAGACATAAATGGCATGACACAGAGACAATTAATGTCAAATTGAAAAATTGGATCTTTTGCAATTTTCCAGCTAAGAATAGGAACGGACATTAATTGTATGTTTAGTTTGGGTCAGAGAGTATACCAATACAAATCCCCTATGTGCTACCTCTTAATGGCCCAGTTCTGCAGACAAGAATCTTTTTTAAAGCCATTTTTTGCATCATAGGTTTTTGTAATTTGTTCTTTTTAGATATATATGACAGTAGAGTATATTTTGATAAATTATAAATACATGGAATATAACATATTTACTTAGGATCCCATTCTTGTGGTTGTACATAATGTGTTCTGTTTTCACTGGAGGTGGGTTCATATATGAAAGTAGGAAAGTTATGTCTGACTCATTCCACTGTCATTCCTATTCCTATTCCCCCTCCCTTCCCTTTATTTCCCTTTGTGTAATCCACTGAACTTCTATTCTCCACCCCCTTCTTGTGTGTTAGCATATGCATATCAGAGAGAATATTTGACCTTTTGTCTTATGGATTGGCTTATTTCACTTAGCATGATAGTCTCCAGATCCATCCATTTTACCAGCAAAAGTCATAAATCACTTTTTATGGCTAAGTACTACTCCATTGTATATATGTGCCAAATTTTCTTTATCCATTCTTTTGTGGAAGGGCACTTTGATTGGTTCCATAGCTTAGCTATTGTGAGTTCAGCTGCTTGCTGTAACATTGATGAGGCTGTGTTGGTTGGGACAGATATCTTGATATATGTTGGAAATCAATTGGAGGAGACAGGTGACTTTGCCATTTATTTGACATCAAAACTTTTTTGCTACACACAAAGTCACACTCTGTGAAATAAGCAGTTAAGTAAAAGGGCATGACTCTTCTTGGATGTCTCCTTTCTCTTTGAATAGGCCTCATAACTTGTTGAGGATAAAATCCTTGGCTTATTTATTATAATCCTCTGATTATTCCTAGTGCAAAATCTATTCATAATAAGTGCTCTGTGCAAAGATTATGGAACATAGTAGTATTTTTCTTTTCAATGCAAAAAATTTTTATTTTGATGGAAACTTGTACGACTCATCAATTTTCTAATTGATTGGACACATAATCCAGAACATTGTGACATGTTTAACTTGTAATAAGTATGGAAAATAGCTTTAAAAAATAAAATACCTACACAATTTTATGAAGAATAGGACACATATATTCCATATTTTATTTAGGAATAGTTTAATTTACTCTCATTTGCCTGCTTAACAAAAAATGAAAATGACCCTCTTACCAATAGATGTCATATTATAATCATTTTAAAAGAGAATGCATATCATGATACTATAAAAGATAGGCTTTAAATTTTCAAAAACTGAGGAAAATTAAAATGGAAAGCAACAAATTGTTGAGAATTATTAAAAGTATTACGTATGGAAGATAAAGGAAACCCATTATGTGTGTATTTTGAAATTCAGAGGAAATAAATTAACATGTAAAAGCGTTCATATTTGACAAAAGAAAATTTATTAAAATAATGATACCCCTGAATTTTACCAGATTAAGCTGGGGTAACACAGGCTAGGGAAATTGACTTTTGTCAGTAGTCTTTCAAAATCCAAATCACATTAAATAATCACATACCAGACCTAGAAAAACCTTTTTATTTTTGAGAAAGAGTGATTTATCAATTTTATACTAACTCATTTTGTTGTTCATCAAAAGCAGGAGACGGATTTTAAAAGCCAAAAGAAATCAGAGACTATAAGAACCATGAATGCACCTCAAAACAACTAGTCTATGATAAAATTCAGAGCATAAGACTAAGAAAAATTATATATATTTTTTACATTCTGTTTTAGTCAACTTTTTGTTGCTATGCCTAAAACACCTTACAATGGTAGTCTGAGGAAGAAAAGTTCATTTTGGTTCACAGTCTCAGAGGTTCAGTCCATGGTCAGCTGACTTCATGGCTTTAGGCCAGAGGTGAGACAGCACATCATGGCAGAAGAGTGTGTTGGAGGAAAACGTCTCAGGACAGGAAGCCAGGAAGCAGGACTATTGCAAAGTGCCAGTGACAATATATAAATCTCAAAGACACACCCCGAGTGACCTACTTCCTCTAGCCACACCCTACATGCCTACAGTTCTCAGCAATACAGTAGTCCTTTCAAATTATTAATCCAACAGTATATTAGGCCACTGATTAGTTTACAGTTCCCATAAACTAATAATTTTACCTCTGAATATTGCTGCATTTTCACATATATGAGTTTCAGGGGTGTTAGGGTTTGAATGTGAGGTGCCCACCAAGGTTTCATGTGGAGGAGAGTGCAGGGAAGTTTAGAGATGAATTGGTTGGATTATGAATCTTGACCTAATTAGTGTGTTAATCCCCTGGTATGGATTAACTTGGTAGTAATTGTGGTCAGGTGGGGTGTGGCTGGAGGAGGTGAGTCCTTAGGGGTGTGCCTCTGGGGTATGTATTATATTCTGCTTCACCTTGCCCAAGAAATGGAGTCAGCCAC
This sequence comes from Urocitellus parryii, assembly GCF_045843805.1. Classification (NCBI taxonomy): domain Eukaryota; kingdom Metazoa; phylum Chordata; class Mammalia; order Rodentia; family Sciuridae; genus Urocitellus; species Urocitellus parryii. The sequence goes on from NC_135537.1 coordinate 45,847,118, forward strand.
CTATGGATGAAGACCTCCGAAATAGTGAACCCCCAAATAAATAAATTTATTTCCTCCTTAAAATTGTTCTTGTCACAGCTGGGGATGTGGCTCAAGTGGTAGTGCACTCGCCTAGCATGTGTGAGGGACTGAGTTTGATTCTCAGCACCATGTAAAAATAAAATAAAGATATTGTGTCCACCTAAAAAATATGTATATTCTAAAAAAAATTGTTCTTGTCAGGTCTTTTGGTCATAGCAGGGAAAAGCTGACTAAAACAAGGGGAGACCACATATCCAAACCATAACGCAGGCATGGATTGATTCATACAAGCATCAACCTTTCATTCTCTAATTCTTTAAGCAAAGATTTAGCATTCTTTGTTTCTGAGCCAGGCATTATGCTGGGCCCTGGTGATACAGTACCAGACAGCTTGGAGGAAGTCCTGGATCTCATGGGCTTATACTTTTGGAATGAGTAGTTTGGGGAATAAAACAGTAACTTACCATAGTGTTAAAAATTGAAGAAAACAGAACACTTGGAAGCAGACAAGTGAGATCACAGCAATGGACAAAGGAATAGGGGGGGAAGGTTTTTGTATAAATTTTTAGAAAAGCTATTTTTTTAAGGAGGTAACCAGTATGCTGAGGATACTGATTGCAGCATTAGCGTAAGTGGAAATGGCCTGACTCATCAACAATGTGCACTTTCTACATTAAATTCTTCCTGAACTCTTCTTAGGAGCACTGTTACAGGTTGGGAGTTGTTTCTGATCACATAGAGCAAATCTTCCTTTTAGCTTGAAATGTCACATGACTCATTACTAAGTACTTTCATAAAAAAAGAAAAAATTTTGTCTCTTTCTTTAGAATAAAATCCCAATAAGGATATTCTGTTTCTGCTAGTTAACAAAAACCATTAACTTTGTTTTGCTCTCCATGAACTTACTACCAGTTAAGTCATATACCCACACTACGCTATGTTTTAACTCATCTCTACCATAGTGACTCTCCTTGTAATAAACAAACAAACAAAAAAACAAATAAATAGATCTGCTGGTTGCTGTGGCAGTATTGCTAAATGAGATAAATAGGGACTTTATTGGTGTAAAATATGGGGTTGAGTCCTGACCCTACACCTCTACTAATGCTTCGACTTTTGGCAAATTAACTAATTTCTCTCATATCATTGAAATTTTACAGATTTGCTGCAAGGCCTATTTTGGGTTCTTACTGAGTCCAAATGGTTTAATACTTGAACCAAAATTGGTTTTTTCATGACATTCCTAATTTCTATTTGTTGCATGCTGAGGAGATTGCCTAATGATAACATGGCTTTAACATGGCACCCTGATACCCTTGGTTGTTCCTGAGAATAGAGGACTGATCCTCTCCATTATCCTACTTTAGCGCAGAACTGATGAAAGTCTCCACATCTCCTTTTCTGTTAAGACTTAGACTCCTATTCTCATTACTTTGGCTCTCTGTGATTCTCTTTTATCTTCCCCATCATTCTTTTGTTCTTTTTGCTTTCCTAGTCTTTCTCCCATACTGTTCTCAGTTTTTGTGCAATTGCTTGCTGATGGGAGTGTTGCTTTTCACCTTGTGGGAAATATACCGATTTTAGAGCATCAAGCTGAATCCTTCTTGTGCTTGGCTATTTTCACAGTCCCTAGATGTTCACAGGTCATTTTTACAGCACCAGAGGCATTTGTGATTTTCTTTTTCCTTTTTTTCCCTTCCCTGTTCACATTCTTACCTCTGCATCTTTCAGTAATTCTGCTTGTAACCTCATCCTTTGACCTTAAGGAAGTCTAGAGTTTGACTTTTAGATAACAGAGATGAGACCATATCATCTATCAATCTATACCTAACTTTCTTCCTATTATTGCTCAGGAATAGATTACCTATAGTTTATATTTATACCATATAAAACATTTTACCATATAAAACATGATTAAATTTGATTTTCAGATAATTCCTTAATATATGTCCCAAATATTGCCTTGGATATTTTATACTAAAAAGTTATTTGTGGTTTATCTGAAACTCAAATTTAACTGTGACTATATAATAATAAACCTCTGATTTCATTTGCTAATCTGGCAACCTAAGGTGAGTAAATTTTTACAGGAATGGTAAGTAATTTTTTTCAAATAAGCAGTATTAACTATCATTTTAGAATTTTAAATAATAAAACGCTGTTAATTGTCCACCAAGGTGATGCTGAGCAGCATTTACTATGACTAGAAATTGCGAATTAAAATGTGATCAAATGGTTGACTTATAATTTGTCACCATAAAACTACCTATTTTCATTCCACTATACATCAATCAATACACTGACTTTTAAAAATACTTGGGCATTTTATCTAACAATTGCTAATATAGAAGTAAAACTAAGAAATTTGTGATGAGAACTGGGAGCTGAATTCTCTTAGCAGAAAAGATCTTAGGACACTTTCACATGTTTATTAATATAAAAAGCTATTTTTACATAGAATTTCACTTTTAAGTTGTTTAATTCATGAAAAAAAAATAAAATCTGATTATCGCATGGCTCTGTGCCTATCCAAAATAAAAATTAAAAGCATAGACCTTATGGAAAGTTTTCTTCCTTTCAGTCAAACACAGTACGATGACCCCTAGTGGGAAAGCCTGGCAAAAGTGCCACACATTACAGACACCCAAATATACACTGGGAACAGCTTTTAATCAGGAAGCCAAATGTGCACATCAAAACTTACCATCGACGGATATCATCTGAATTTAATTCAGGATAACCTAAGAAAATGCTGTCATTTTCCTAGTACAGGCAAGATATTGAAACTTACTGAACTAATGGAAGCATTTTTAGGTTAACTTACATTTATATCTAACCCAATATTTTAAATTCAGACTTCTTAGCAATACAGGTATAGATTATGACTTTTGGGTTAACATCAGTTTATACATACATGCAGTTTGAGGACTTCCCAATACTTCAGAATTCATCTATTTCAAATTCTTCAGTTTGCAAGAGAAATACATAGAGTGTAGGATGGTTGACAGGCGTGTGCCAAGTCACTCAGTTATATACTGACAGAGCCAGAAATGAAAGTCTCCAGACTATGGTTTCAATGCAATTTCCAACATTCACTAGTGTCTCCTTACTGAAAGGTCCTGCAATTTACTACAAGAGGCAAAAACAGCAGGAATCTGTGGTTGTGTATAGAGACTTAGTACTTATTAAGGAAGTTCTATAATAACTTTCTTGAAGAAAGGTGTTAATCTTATTCTCTGTGGAATACATTCAACCTAATAAAAGGCAAGAAATAAGGTTCTAAATTATGATTAATGTTAGGGTACAACTAAATACATATATCAATGACAAATAAAACTTATAATATAATTCCAAATAGAATTTAATAGCCATAAGGATTATGTTTCAACAAAGGACCAAGTAATATCACCACATAATACTTTGAAAATATAGATTCCACCTCATAGAGAACATTTTACATTTAATTCCAATATGGAATTTTAGTTAGAGTTCATAAATATTTAAATAATTGTGAACAATGGAATTTTTTTAATTAAAAAGGTTAGGAACATTTTAAGGAGGATTCAAGTCCTAGAAAGGAAAATGGAGTAGTTAATCTTTAGAACAAACTCCAGAAACCTTGAGATTCAACATTTTATAGCGACTGTGTTTATGCATTATTTTATTTATACCAATTTTAGGGTAGTAAGCAGGTTTAAAATATTTCTTTCTGCTCCTGCTATCCCAAATCTTAAGTTTTCATGTTTTTAATTTCACTTTATAATGGATATACTTGAATAACTCTGCTGATAATGTTAGCAACAATAATATTGTCTCGAACTATAAAATAACTGGCTGAGAAATAACAAACAGAATATGCTAAGAATTAAATTTTCATGCATATGTGAATTGAAGCTTTTAAAATAACTGATACATACACATACAGCTATGAAAACAGTATATAATCTCAATATGGACAAATTAATTAAAGTCCCAAAGGTCACATGTATTTGGAAACTCCCAACCTGAATATTTGGCCTTGTAACATCAAATTTTCATTTCTGGTTTCCTTAAGAAGTAGCAGAATTACCACCTTTTAGAAATAATGATATGGACTAAGTTTGTGCATCTCCCCGCCCCACCACCAATTTCATATATTGAAGCCTAAATCCTCAACAGGATGAGTGTGGAGGCAGGGCCTCTGTGATGTAATTAGGTCATAAGGTCATAAATGAGATCAGTACCCTTCTTATAAGAAGAGACACTACAGAGATTATTTATCTCTTTGTTCTGCATGTGAGAATGAAGAGAAAAGGTGGCTGTCTACAGGCAGGAAGCAGGTCTTGACAGACACTGGATCTGCTGGTGTCTTGAACTTGAACCTCACAGCCTCCAGACTGTCAGAAATAGGGTCTACTGTTGAAATCACACAGTCTATGCCATTCTTGTTACAGCAGACCAAACTGACTAGAACAGAATGAGACGTTTTCACTGGGTAAAAGCATGAAATGAGGCATCTGCAGCCTTTCCACCCCACAATTAGTTATTTCTATAATTTTTGGAATAACATTTGTGTCTTCACAGCCATATGTCTGGTCTCCATCTACTTGAGGGGAAATTTCATTTAAACAATATCCAATTTAATTCGTTTTCTTATGTTATAAAGTAAAAGTAATCTTAGCAAGATCTTTAAAGGTAGAAAGTAAAATATAACTTTTATATAACCATTGTAAGAATTCTTAAAATGTAAAAATAATAAAAACTAAGTACAGATGTACCTTTATTAAGGATAAATTAAAATGCCAAAAGCATTTCATGTGCATATATTCCAGTTGCAGAATATTTTTACAGTAACACTTAAGTTGTATCTGTGGACAATCTGTGTATATTTGGCTGTCCTATAGAAACTATAAGATTGTAAGAGCCTATCATATTTTTTCTGGTTTCTGTGGCTAATGTGATGATGCTTTTAGTTTGAAATATATATTGATATGTGATACTGATAAATACATGTGACAAATTTTTTCTAACTCATTTTTAGATACCTTTTTAATTTTTGTTAATATTGGTGAGTTTTAATCTTAAAAATAGCTACATTTTAATCAAAGATTTAAATAAATAACAACCATTGTCAAGTTAGAATTTGTGGACACTGAAATACAATCCTTTATTAAAATTACACTAGTTACCTTTTGATTATATGAACAAAAATTTTTCAAATCCTAGCTCATTTGAAATGACTTTCACAATTTTAAAGAAATACATTCTTAGAACATAAACATCTGGATTTGTAGACATTGGTTACTTTGTAATTTACAATGGCTTTGTGAATGATGACATAAAAGCACAACCATCCAATGTAAACGGAAACAGATGTCTTAATGATATTAATATAACAATGACAAAATCTAACGCATATGATACAGAAATTGATTATTGTGGGGGGGATTTTATACCTGTGTATGAGTGATAAATCTTTACGGGACTCTTGGGCCATTAGAACATCCCATTAAAAGGAAACTTACTTTCATTATCATGTAAACTTTCTTAAGCATCAACATAAGACAATTCTGCCTATTCCAGCATTGAAGGAATTAAATTTGAGATTAAATAACTTTCAAAATGATGATATATACAATGAAAACACAAAATAGACTGGAACTAATTATCTGACATTTTATCATTTTAATACTGTCTGTTATGGTTTGGATGTGAGGTGTTCCCCCAAAGCTCATGTGTGATACAATGCAGGAAAGTTCAGAAGAGAAATGAATGGGTTGTAGGAGTCTTAACCCAATCAGTGAATGATTCCCCTGATAGGAATTCACTGAATGGTAACTGAAGTGGTAGGGTGTGGCTCAAGGAGTGGGAACTGGGGCCCAGCTTTTGGGGCATATTGCATCTGGCAAGTGGAAACCTCTCTGCTTCCTGATCATCATATGAGCTGCTTCCCTCTGCCATACTCTTCTTCCATGATGTTCTGCCTCACCTTGAGCCTGGAAGAATGGAGCCAGCCTTTTATGAACTAAGACCTCTGAAACCATGAGCCACTCAAATAGACTTTTCCTCCTCTGCAGTTGTTCTGGTTGGGTCCATTTAGTCACAGCAGTGAAAAAGCTGACTAAAACACTGTCCTTCCTCTAATGATCACTGTACTGAATGGGTTAATTAACTTTTACTTTTTTTCTAACTTGTAGAAAAAAGGACATTTCACTTGGATTTTTGTTTTCTCATTACCCTTGGAAATTAGCTCATAAAAGTTTTCCCAAACTCTATATGTTTTGATTCCAATTTAATGTTTCTAATTGAATATAAAATATTCACTTTTAGATTATATATTTTCATTGTGATCTTATGGATTTTAATGAATACTAATATAATTTCCATTCTGTCTTCCAATTTTTTTTTGCCTGAGAAGTAATAAAAAGCGAATTTTATACATTGCAGTAGTTCAAAAGGGGCTAATTATATTTTGATAACAATGGTAAAGTCTGTCATTCTGTAGCTACTTTTCTTTTGCTACAAAATGAAATACTTTATCATTTCTATTAATAATAGTTAGACACATAGCTAGTACTGAGCTAGTACTTCCCAACATAACTCATGAGGATTGTTCTGAGAGTCTTCACTCTGAATGTTAATCAGAGTGCCTTGAGTCTTTGTTGCCTGCCTTTGTTTGATAGTATGCAATAGCCACATTCTACAGTAAGTTGCTCAGCATTTACAAATTTCCAGAAGCTTCCACATATCTCAGTTAACCATCAGAACTATTCAAAGAATATGAAACTTCATTGTAAAGATGAAGAGAATGAAAAAAAAAAAGACAATGAGTTTCCTAATGCTTTGAAAGTGTCTTATGGGATACTCTTCTCCATTTTACCTGTCAACTAATGGAATGTCTTTTTTCATTAGATTTTTAATCCCTTTGGCAAACCATGACATAACCAATAACCCAGAGAACTATTTGATTTTAGCTTAACACAGTTATTTACATGGAACTGGTAAAATAGCAATGAAACCAGTTCTTAAACTACATTGTTTGTTCATTGTGTTTTCTTCAAAGTGTAAAATAGTTTACAATAAATCTCTTTCTTTTAATGAAGAAATCAACTGAAATCAAGCTATATGTGAGTTTTTTAAAACTTTACCAATTAGTCATATGACTTACTTAATCTTTGTGAGCCTCCATTTATTTTTCTAAATGGAGAGTTTGATGAAGAAGACCCTAAAATATCTTTCCAATTATAAATACAATATCTATGTTGAAAATATGTAAAAAAGTAAAAGGGGGAGATTTCAATGGATTGCTCTGAAGATTAATTGGATAAAAATTGAATATATAGATACACAACTGCAGCAGTTAGCCACTGAATGACAAATGTATGAATTAAAAGGACAGTGATTAACTGCAATGCGGGTAATGGAATGAATCAGAGTGGTGCTGGACAAAGAGACAAAACAACCACTGGTGACTGAATGAATACTGAGCACAACTTAATATTAGAGTTAAAGGTATTCAAGTCTTGGTAGAATAGAATACTAAAAGGAGGAAACTAAGGAATATAACATCTAAGGTGAAAAGTGATGAACTTGGTTCAGGACATGCTGAATTTTAGGTAAAGGTGAGAATCATAATTCTAGATCATAGAACTGAATTTAAGCCTGGGGATGCAGATCTGAAAGTCAACAGAGTAGAAGTAAATATTAAAATTTAAGACAGAACAATCTCTCTTAGGAAGATAGTAGAGAAGGAGAAATGTCAAGTTACAATTTGAGCTTCCACAAATCCCAGCATGTGCTATAAAGAACCTGGTCACTGGGAAGAAGGTGGTTTCTGAAGTGCTATCAGTCCATCTGATGGATGGACATAACCATGGGCACATGCAAGACCCCACCCCTGGCCTAATGTTATAAGGTTATAAGCCTATTGTTCTTTTTCTTCTCTGGGGGTTTCCTCATACGTCTCAGCCATCTTGGACTTCCAAACTTCAAGTGCTCTGTGATGAAAACAATGAGGAGCTAGAGGCCATTACCAGCCACTGTTATCAAAATAATGTTTTTCTCTTTCATGCTGCTAGCTCTTGCTTACTTCAATAGTAATTCCAAGTGCAAACAACTTTTAGTCCAAGCCTTCGTTCTCATCTATCTTAGAACTTGACCATACTAAGTTAGTCTATCTTAACTCACTTCACACGTTTCTTGTTAGATCTTCAGTTGCTTGGTATTTTATACTTGTTAATGAATGTTTGGTGGAAGAATAAATGAATAAACCAACCAGCAGAAGAATAAATTTGGGGAAATACTCATAATTTTGGAGGTGAAAGGAGACTGTAAATCAATAAAAAGGGAAGAAAAAAATCATGCTATTGGGGCTGGGGTTGTGGCTCAAGCGGTAATGCACTCCCCTGGCATGTGCAGGGCACTGGGTTCAATCCTCAGCACCACATAAAAATAAAATAAAGATGTTGTGTCCACCGAAAACTGAAAAATAAATATTAAAAAATTATCTCTCTTTCTCTATCTTTAAAAAAATCATGCTATCTTCATTGCCACTAATCATAGCAAACTATTTTTATTATTTATCAAGCAGGAGAGTTTTCTTTTTGCACAAAATAAATTGTCAAGAAATATCATACCACCCCAAATTAGAAATAATGTCAATAAATTCAGGCCATGATATTATATTTTTGAGGATACAATATTTCAGTATCATAGGATTCTCCTGATTGAAATGGGCCAGCAATTTTTGTTACAGCATAACATTAAGGTAGTGGATACAATAGAAGTAGCTCTTCTGTGTGCATATTCTACAACAGTGCATCTCAATATTCCCATGCAAATGAATCAACAGAGAATCAAAGATTCTGCATTTCTGATAAACTCCCAGGACTTAAGATCCTCTCAGACAAAACACCTTAAATAACAAGGCTCTAGGGACCTTATCTATATATACGATCCCCCTGTAGGAAGAAAGGATGCCAATGGCTTGGCACTAATTCAATATTCTCTGAATTGAAAAAAAAATAAATGAATAAAAGAGCACTGCAGTTTCAACTGATGTAAATAGGGAAGAAAGCACATAAATTGATATGATGGAGGAATGAGCAATTTCTGTAACTTCCCACACTATGGAATTCATTTAGAAGGTTCTAGTTTACTGAGAAATCTGTTTCAATGATAGTTATAATACATAATTTTTCCTCTAATGTTATTTTAGGTAGCTATAATCATTCTCATATCCCAGAATGCTCACTTTTAAGTATCTGTCATTTGCCTTTTGAGAGGTACAGGTATCATTTACTTCCTCAGATCCCTTTATCTCCCCTGTAATATTTCATTGACTTGCCATTAACCTTTGCCTTGGGAAATTACTCCATTTTTTTTAATTTCTTTTGTCTTTTGGGTTCTGTTTCCTCTAGTCACATGTAATTCTGAGATTGTTCATTATCTTTGTAAAATTCTGAGAAGAGAAAAGGTATCTTACCAAAAGCACACACAGCAAGAGGCAAGATTTGTGAGGAAAGATTTCATTAACACCCTAAAGGAAAGGATGATACTTTATATTTTAACTTACATGGGTAGGAAAAGCTCATAACTGCTAAGAGATGAGACTAGGAACTTCCTGATAATTCTGGGCCTGTTAAGAGATAAGCATAGATAACAGATGAGAGATGGAAGAGCAAAGTCACCCAACAAAGAAAGTGATTACATTTCTGTAGGTAACCAGCTAAGTCCATGTGGGGCAATGTTGCATCAGGTTTATTAGACAAACACAGATAAAAGATCTACACTGACCACAGATACTAAACACTTAGTGGAACATATGAGTCAAAACACATGAGAACTTCTAGAAGGCAACTGTTCCCCAAAAGTCAGCATAAAGCCAGAAATACGGCACAAAAGACCTTAGCTGATCTTATGCTTGCACACAACCTCTGAGCTTGACCTTGATTTAAACATACCCTAGCCTTTAGCTTGACAAACGATTTGTAGTTCCACAAGTGCACTTTTGCATATTTATTCCTCCACTACCTCGTAAATTTCCACTCGTTATTCAAGATTCTACTCAAAGAATCACTTATTTTGTGATACTTTCTCCAAGGACCTCAAGGAAAATCAACTACTTCTTCCATAAGATAAGTGCCTGAGTCCAAGTGCCTGAGTCCTACAGCAGTATAAAAATTATTACATGTCTGGGCTGGGGATGTGGCTCAAGCGGTAGCATGCTCGCCTGGCATGCGTGCGGCCCGGGTTCGATCCTCAGCACCACATACAAAGATGTAGTGTCCGCCGAGAACTAAGAAAAAATTAATAAATGTTAAAATTCTCTCTCTCTCTTTCTCTCTCTCTCTCTCTCTCTCTCTCTCTCTCTCTCTCTCCCCCTCTCTTTAAAAAAATATTAAAAAAATTATTACATGTCTGTCTCCCTCATTGGACTATGAATCCTTCTGAGCTGAGCCCCATCATTGAAGTAAAACAGTATTTTATTTCTAGAACCTTGAATACTTACTTGTTCTTTGCTCAATGGTGAATGTCCAGTGGTAAGTTTTACAAAATGATTGTAAATAAGTTAAAAATTTTATCATTTTTACTAATCACAAATTTGACATTATCTTTCAAATTTAAAATTTCCTGTTTTCAATGGAGTTTTTCTTCATAGGAATGTCGCTTGAAAGCATAGGTGTCCCAAGACATAACACTAGTCTAGGTCTAATGGTTTTGTGGCTGGATAAAAATCTCATTATCTCTTTGTTCCCAGTTCCTTCTCCTAGACAATACCATGCATAGTTTTGAATATTCACTAGATACCTATTCGCTAGATGTCTTAAATGGTTTAGTAACCCTTGTTTGCCTATTGCAACAAGGTTTAAGTTAATATTTTATTGCAAGCCCCCCCCCCACTTTGTACTCCATATGTACTGTTAATGCATCTATGTTTTGTATTTATTTATTATTAAAAAAATTTTTTAGTTATACATGGACACAATATATTTATTTTGTTTATCTATTTTTATGTGGTGCTGAGGATTGAACCCAGCGCCTCATGTGTGCCAGGCAAGCACTCTGCCACTGAGCCACAAACCCGGCCCTTGTATTTAATTTTTGACAAGTTTCTTACAGTGAGAAATCCCTTCTTGTTGACAGCCTAGCAATACTCAGTCTGTGTCCCACTTCCTTAATGAAGTCTTATATACTGGCTCATTTAGCAAGGACTTTGCCATTTATAATTGTTTTCTCATGTATATCTTGTATAAATTTATTTCACCTCCTCTTTGATACTGTCTCAAGGACTGGAACAGAATTTCAACATTTTTTTTTGGCATTCTCTTTTCTAATTTTACACCTTTCTAGATATAATACACACAAAAAATAATTTCTTGATTTATTGACAAATATGCCACATCACATTTTGTTACTTTACATTGGCACAGAACACTGGACAATTTCTACAAAATGACCTTGTTTTCAGTTTCTTTTATATGAATCATCTCAACCTGTGTGCACAAATCAAGATTAGGAATGAATTTTTTTATGTGGAAAGTCAGTGGAACATAGTAAGAAATACAATGATTGGGAGTCAGAAAACACCTGAGCTCTGTCACTTGTATGATGAGGTGGAAAGTTATCTTTCATTTTCCATCATTGTCTTCATCTGGAAGTTGAAAACAAAACCTTCAGGGAAGTTGTAGAAATTAAATGAAATACTATGTCTAGAAATATTCTGCAAATTTTAATGTTATGCAATATAATGTATAGCTTTTTATTACATCATCAAAATAATTTTGTGGGTGGCTCATGCTGTGCACAGGGAAAACTATCAGAAAAGACACCTGAGAGTCTTGGGTCAAGTTGGGGAGATATATAATCTTTTCTAATTTTAGCAACAGCTGTAAAGTCTCATTCCTCACATTTTTCATTTTTCTCTTTAGGATACAAATTATTACCATCCAATACATTTTTGGCAAACTATTTTTCAACGTTTTCCATCTGCTTATCAATCATGACCTCTTATAGTCCTACTTCCTGCTTTACCAACTGAAACATGAACTATACCTTGTCAATCCTCTCTTCAACCCCACCGAGGTAGCTGTCATACCTGGAACACGCTTTATTCTTAACCTCGCCTCCCTGCTTTTTCTTTTCCGTGGGCTCCTCTTCCCCTCTGCTGGCTGCCAAGGAGAAGCACATTTATTGGCACAGCCCCCAAACAGATGCCTGCCTCTCTCCCTTCCCCCTTTCTCTCCCAGCCAAACCATCACCTGCCAAGGGCTGGTGGTTGCTGCCTCCCCTGTCCACTGCCTCACATTGCTGCAGCTCCAGTCCTTTTTGGCAGCCTCTTCTGAAGTTCCCCTGCCCGCGTTCGCCTGTGCCTCTTGCCAGAAACCTCCCCCTCTCGCCTGCAGCTTTCCTCGCTCCCGCCAGCCTCTCCCCCGCTCGGTCTGCGCGCAGCCTCTTCCTCCCGCCCTTGCCAGCTGCTTTACTCGCCTTTCCTCAGGCTGCTCCCTCTTTTTCTTTACCCAGCTCTTCCTCCGGCTCCCTCAGCCGGTTTCTTTCCAACGCCCCCACCCCTTTGGTAGGATGTTTTGTTAACACTCAGGACCACCAGTGCCAGGGTGTGTCTGTCCACCGTTCCCCTTGGAAAAGCGAATTTTCATTCCCACTTTTGTATCTGATGAGTACCCCACCAAAAACCAGTGCCTACACCCCTAGCTTGGAAGGCGGAGTGCAATGATGGTAGACAGAATTCAGGGAGACAACAGGACACTGGATCGGAGGACCCCAGTAAAGTTTTGGACGTTCAGGACTTGCCATCTCAAGCCTCCCAAACTTGGTCAGCCTGGCAACTGACCCAAGTCCCCAAGGAATGCATAGTAACTGGGGCGATCTCTCTCTCTCTCTGATTCCTAGTGTCCCTAATCTTCCAGAGCCGCTCCACTGAGGATGCAGATAGTTCTTCTGGATCAGGCCTGAGCCTCTTCTCAGGCTCCACCAGAGTACACAGCCTGAGCCCCACCCAAACCCGGGCTGGAGAGGGGCGCACTTGCTTCTAGATGCGGGATCATGATACTAGATCAAAGGATGGAGCCGCCCAGGTTCCTAAGTGTCTGCTTGGGGATGAGGGGTGGGTAAAACTGATAGCTCTTCTCAAACCGGGGCCCTTCTCCCAGGATGGATACCTCCAAGGCGCCATACAGTAGCCAGGAAGCCTTTAGGAGCCGTCTCCTTTAAGAAGCGCGCATACGTGTGGTTCGGGCTGTGTATGCCTTGTGTTTGTGTGTGTGTTGGACTGTGTGTGTGTGTGTGTGTGTGTGTGTGTGTGTGTGTGTGTGTGTGTGTGTGCACGCGCGCGCGCGCGCCCGCGCGCCCGGGGCCCCGAGAGCCGGGCAGACCCCGGGAAGGAGGAGTTATGTAGATTACGGATGAACATTCTGGAGGGGAGCGAGGAGAGGAGGGAAGGAGAAGCAGAGGCTAGAGAGCGAGGAGCGGCGGAGGCCCTTCCCGCAGAAGCTGGGGGCGGCGGCGGCGGCGGCGGCGGAGTAGGCGGTGGAGGAGGAGGAGGAGGAGAAGGAGGAGGAGGTGGAGGACGCACGGACTGGAGGCGGCGGCGGCGGCGGCGGCGGCTGCTGCTGCTGCGGCTGCGACTGGGAGCTTTGAGTCGGAACCGCCGGTGAACTTGGGCGCCACGTTCCGGGTGACGGACCCCCCGAGGATGGTGAACGCGAGCTGCTGCTGACTCTGCCTCTGCCGCTCCTTCTCCCGGCTGCCGAGCGCCTGGGCCCCCTTTCTCCTCCCCTTGCCCGGCTGTGGGTGAACCTGCAGGCTCCTAACCCACCCGGAGGACTTTTTTTTGAAAGGAAACGAGGGAGGGAGGGAGAGGGAAAGAGGGAGAAAAAGAAGGGGAGCTCGTCCATCCATTGAAGCACAGTTCACTATGATCTTACTCACATTCAGCACTGGAAGACGGTCGGATTTCGTGCATCTTTCGGGGGTGTTTTTCTTGCAAACCTTGATTTGGATTTTATGTGCTACAGTCTGCGGAACGGAGCAGTATTTCAATGTGGAGGTAAGAGTACAAGGGCTTCTTCCTCTTCCCCTGCCTGGACTGATCCCTGAAACATTTCCTTCACTCTTCGGATCCTTGTAGCTCAGAGCAGCCAGGTCTCAACATTGTTTCCCTTGTAGCCGCTGAAACCCTTGTTGAGTTTCCCTGTGCCTTAGGTGATGGATGCATGTGAGACCGAGAATCCGTTATCCCCAGCAGCACAAAGCACGATGCTGCGCGCTCAAAGACACAATCATAACCGGTCCATGCTTCTTACCCGGGGAAGAGGTGAAGCCCTACTTATAGCAAACGTGTGGCTTAACAAGGAAGCTTGAGTTTATGATGGATAAACAGCTCAGGAAACAAAATTGATTGCTTGGCATCCTGTGCTGCCTTGGTATTGTTCCTGAAACCTTCCTCCCCGTGGTTGGTGCCTAACAAAGGAGGTTAAAAATAAAAGAATCTAAAGGAGAACGTGGGAATACTTGATATGTTTAATAACATTACTTTGTGATAAAACACTTGAGTAGACAGAGTCTTTTTCTCATTTAGACAAAACTTAATACACTGTAACTAGATCTGGCTGCACAGAGGACGTGAAATCCATCTCTTTTGAAGTGTCTTCTCTCCCCCTCCCCCGCCGATTGAAAATAAACGTGGCCCCATGTAATAGTTCTGAGGTGTGTTTTAAATTTGATTTCACACTCTCATGGCAAAAACGGAGAGGTCTTAGACTGTCATCTGTTTTCCTGTGATAGCTTTGGGAACAGAAGGCACAAAGCAAAAGGGAACTTAAGGATAAGGACTTGTCAGACCTCTGCCAAAGTACTCTTCCTGTCATCAACTCAGCACTAAAGCCAGCCAGCAACGTGCAATAAATCATTGGGAACGTGAACACACCTGGGCTGTGACACAAATTAATAATGTTTGGTAGGATGCAAAGCCAGCAAGGGGGTTTTAGTAAAATTTCCTCCTTTTGATTAGATCTGATACCTTCTGACTTTCCAAAGAATTATGGTTAAATCTACAAGGAATAATGTGATTTTCCTTTATATTGTTGATATAATAAAGCTTCCTGTCATTTTGTTGGAAGCATGTGTTTACACAATAGCAGGACCTGTTGCACAGTATTTGAACATGCTTCATGTAACCGATTTATACACAAAGTGTGCATAATAAATGCCAGGTGTGGAGGCACATTCTGAATATAACTATGTTTATATAAACTGTTCTTAGTACAGAAACAAAGTATTTTAAAGAGTAATAGCCATTATAAATTAGTTAAATTTGCAGATGTTAAGCATCAGTATATTCTACAAAAATACAAATTTGAAAACTAAGATTTTTAACCCTTTGAGAAACTGTGTTTTTTGTTTGTTTTTTCATTAAAAAAGAGAGAGAGAGAAAGAGAAATGGAAAAGGGCTGAAAGTCCAAACTTTTCTTGATGACAGATTTGAACTTTTGGAGTTGTGTGATACAAACGGATTTTTGTACCTAACATTTAAACCAAGAGTTTAATGTTGAAGTGAAATAATTAGTTCATAGAATGGAGGAATGAGAATGGCGATTTGTTATTTATGATTTATAAACAGAAGGGCCTATTGTCAGATTGGTGATGCTGGAGATGGTGGTGAGGTGGGGCGTGGGAGAGGTGGTTACAACTTAAGTGCTAGGTTGTGTCTTGCTCACTATAGGAAGGAAAGGAGAGATGGATGTCTACCTGCCCTGGCAAAGTCTTTGATTTGCTTTTGAGATTGGAATAACATCATTGTCTTAATTATTATTAGGTTTCCTTAGTGAGGCTAAACATAGATTGAGTTTCTTTGTATTGGAATCCTCAATCAGATATTATTATACAAAAAAGTTATGTTACTAAAAATGACAATTTTTAATTCCAGCTATAACTTCCTTTTCAAGATGCATGTGAAAAAAAAATAGTTCATGGAGAAGAGTTATTTTCCCATTTTAAAGTATTTTTGTTATTTCACCCATGTTTATTACAAATGCAAAGATTTAAGGAATGACCGATAAGATTCATGTGCCCTCTGGGACCTTAAAAAGCTTACTTGACACAAAGGGAGTATTCTAATGATTTATGGGTGATTATGTTTCATAGTTTGTATTATTCCCAAGTAGTTTTTTAAGCTTTTGGGCACTTCCTTGGTTGGATTGATAAGCTTTTGTGTGTATGTTGATAACTTTTTTTCCATTATTAAAATAGCTACTAGAAGAATACAAATATTATAAAGAACATAGGATGACAGGAGATTTTCTGATATGAGTTTCTGCCTGATTCACTTTTATTAGATGTTTCTTTTTGGTGGAAAACACAAATGGAGAGAATATTCCATTACTTCCTCTCCATAAGAGGCTCTTATATGTGTTCCTCATTCTTGGATGCAAAACATACACAGTGGGAATGCTTTATTTGATTGATTCTCAAGGACAGTCTTAAAACAAACAGTAACGGTATCAATCATGCATGAAGTCCATATGATCATAATTTTTTTTTGGTAAGTACACCAAGTTATTATAGTTGGAACAAAGCTTCAGAGAGAGGATTTTTATGCTGACTGCTAAGATTATAGTGCTTTATTCATCCCTCAACTTAACAATTTGTGGTACCCCCATACTTCTCATCTCTGATTTAGGGTTTAACCCTGTATTTTCCCCTTGGGGGCATTATATAGAGGTATTCATGTTAACACTT
This sequence comes from Urocitellus parryii, assembly GCF_045843805.1. Lineage (NCBI taxonomy): Eukaryota > Metazoa > Chordata > Mammalia > Rodentia > Sciuridae > Urocitellus > Urocitellus parryii. The sequence continues at coordinate 45,863,873 of NC_135537.1, forward strand.
TCCTGTCTGATTTTTAAAAAATTTTTAAAAATTTTTCAGTTATCAGAGTGGGAGAAAAATGTTGATATGCTTATGAAAGCCTGTTATAGAGAAACAGGATATTTGGATTCTTTGTGTTTTTTTTTTTTTTTTTTTAAAAAGGAACACTTCTAACAGCAGAAAGGGTTAAAGTAGTACTTTAGAACATATTCATTCATTTCTCTCCCTGTATTTTAAGTGGAAACCTCTTTAGGAATTAAGTTTTCAGTATATATTTATGTAGATAAATGTTTTTATATATCACTGCACTCCTTTTTTTTGGGAGTGGTTCTTCCAATGTGTTATTATTAGCATGATGCAAGGGAGTTATATTGCTAATATTAACTAAAAGTCAAAAACTGCTGTCATTGGACAGCAGTCTGATTAGAGGTATTCATTGGTCAGAAGCAGCTAAATTATTAACAAAGAACTACAAATCATTTTATCTCTAGAATAGTTACTTTGCACTGGGGATTTTCATGATTCTGGGACTTTTTTTGGATACTGCAAATGTTTTTGTCATGAATATGTCATAATAATAGTAACAACTGCCATCAACTTTGTTAGTTTGTCTAACGTTCACTCTGAGAACAACTTTGAACATTATTGATTTTTTAAACAATAGCACACATTTACAGTGAGGAAAATTATTTAATGTCTAATCAGTGATTGAAATGAAAACAGGTGAAAACCTGGATGAAGCATGTATCAAAGTATGAAGTTGGTAATGCTCTGCGACAAAAGAATCTTGATGAAGTAGAAGTTGATTGTGTTGTTCCTAATTAAAGGAAGAAGACAGATTGTGGATTCCAAATGGATCTTTTATGAAATATAATATGAATTGTGAGTGTAACCATCTCATATTTTTTTCTTAAAATATGTTTTAATAACTGATTAGGATTTTTTGGCTTTCTTCAGGTTTCTCTGAATCAACCAGAAGATCAGAGCTTGCTTGTTTGGGGTATAGCTTTGTATTGCATATAAACTTGGCAATAATTGATCATGTGATATTTCAGAGATAAAAATATATTTTACAGATTTTAAAATGTGTTATATTGAGACACTATTTTATCTTATCACTTGTTCTCTACTTGCTTAAAAATATTATTATTTAAGAATGGGGATGTACCTCTGTGATAGTGCTCTTGCCTAGCATGTGCAAAGCCCTGGGGTTCAATCACCAGACTGCAAAAAGAAAAAAGAAAAAAAAAAGCTTTATTTTATTTGCTCATGGAAATATGGTAACACCATACCTCTTTCTGTCTCAGGGACTTTCCTGACTGATACCCTCAATTCTCCACTGTAACCCTTATTTACTGATCAGCAACAGGAGCTGTGTGACTAATTCATAAAGGTTCTTATCTGCAGAAAGACTGCAGGCTTAACAAAACATCCCAACTATGCTGAAAGTTTAAAATGTGTTTAAGGGCCAAAAATTATAGCATGTGCATCAGATGTCTTGATGGTCCTGAGGTTTTCCAGCTTCTCCTGCATCCCCTCCTTGGCCATGCCTTTGTCTATTCAGAGTTGCCTGGACAGGTCTTACCAGATCTAGAGTTATTCAGGAAACCCTTGCAGGTACACATATGCCGGTAAGGTACATTTCTCCAGTGATCGACCCCCACCACCTGCCCCGGAAAAATCCACAGAAAACACAGGTCAAGTATGTTCCTCTCTCTATATAGCTGGCTCTTCTTTTTGTTTCTTTTCCCCAGCAAGTAAGGATCAAGTTGGGTTCAATGCAGCTTTCCTATCTCTGGAGCCAAGTTAAAAGTGGTAGATCTAAAGTTACTATGTTTTCTTATTTATGATATTTAGTTATTAACACAAGAAGCATTTAATGTACTTGCTTAGAGACATTAACTATTTTCTCTAAAGCTGGATTATTCAATTACTGAATATTCGTTTTACTGACCTACCCCAACTATTCAAAATATACCTGTTTTAGGACGTTTGATAGATGATGATTTGGAATTTTTTCAGAACAATAACAACAACAACAAAATCCATGGGATGTTTGAATCAATGAGTCAAAATTTATTCACTGTTAGAAGAGAAAGATTTATTTCTTCATGCTCCTTTGGAAACTTTCTGACCCTTCAGCATGTGTATTTCAAATGGAGAAAATTATTTTTCATTTAACTTTTCCATTTCAATTTAAGTATCTGTGAATGAAATTATATACATCAGTTTCTTTTTGACTGTGAGACGTGTAGTGATAGAGAGTACATTCTAGAAACGAGACTGCATGGGTTCTAATCCCATCCCTTTTACTTGCAGATTAAGTAATTCTATAACTCTCAGTTTACATATCTGTAAGATGGGGTTATTGAGAGTACTTTATCAGGTTGTTTTGATAATTAAATTGATATATGTTTACCATATGTACATATGTATTTGTGTATACAGAACTTAGAACTTGTCTTCACCTCTTTAAATACTCAATCCTTTTTCAGTGTCATTATTTTTAATAGAAAATAAATGTTGATGCAGATGTAGTTGACATAACATCTAATTACATAAAAAGTCTATCAGGTTAGGACATACCCACTGGTCTAGGGAGATTTTTACTTTAGTATGTTTTTCATTTTTAAAAAAAAAATTTGTAATGTACTGAAACTCAGCCATGCTTATCTAACATCAGTACATTTTCTTCCCATGGTTTTTCTTAGACAGTTTAGTTCAGGAATGTGATTTTTCACATTTTGTCTTGTCATCTGTTACTATCAGAGAATGTCAAGTTTAGCTAACACCTTCTATTACAAGTCTGGGTTTGTTGAAATCTGTTCGTTTTTTCTAATACCATAGAAAATAAATAGGTCTTTATGATTCAATGGTCCTGTTTATTTTAACTGGCTTATGTCCCAAGTACTTTCTCTCTATAGCAGGGATAGGATTCAATACATGATTTAGGCCAAGTCTGTTATATCCTTGTTCTTGTTTTTAATTTGTAGAGGAGGGATGAAATTGGAAACTGTTTCCTACAATGACAAAGGAATTTTAAAAAATTACACCCATGTAAGATTGGGAATGACAAGATAGCTAGGAAGATCCTGTAATGCATATAAGTCAAAGAACATGAGTTTCAACTCTAGGTTTTGCATTAATATAGCTTTAACTTGGACAAGTAATTTCTTTAATCCCTTCATCTGACAAAGTGAATATTGAACTAAACTGACACTAAGTTCATTTGCAAATTTGAAATTTTATAGCGCTTACCCTCTAAACTTTAGTTTATGTGGCTGGAGATGTATATGAATATTTACCCTCTAAATTTGGGGACAACTTAGATCACAAAGGTAGATAGTCACCCCCACCCCGCCACACACACACCCCAGAAATGAATGTCATGAAGAAACATAGGATATATAACATATCTAACATGTGTTATCATCTGTAGTGAAAAAGGGTGTTTCATTTTGGAAATAATCCTAGCTTTCTGCTGAGAAGTAAAAACACTGGCAGAAAATGATATGTAAGTTTAAAATCAATTTTTGGCCAAGGTAGCAAACTTTTAAAATTTAATGTTAAAACATGGCTTAATGTTATTTTGAAAAAAAAAATCATATACAAGTGGTACTTTAGTCATAAAAAGGCAAGTTGGAATAAGTTCAAAATCTGAGTTTTAGCTGAATTTTTTGTGTGAGAGTGTCTCATAATTCAAATCTATCTTTCTATCTATCCAAATATATGCATATTTTATAGTGAAATGAAGCACTCATACTGTATGCTCCGATTGCCTATTGTGGAAAATAATTTTGGCACATGCTCTCCGACAGTTATTTTTGTTCCTAACCACACATTTTATTTTGAATGTGAAAAAATTAGATTGCATTTGTTTTATAAAATATGCAGCTCATATGAACAATGAAAAATTCCATGCTAAGAGGATAAATCATATGTGTTGCAAATAGATTTTCTTTTGTCTTCATTTACTTTTTCTTGGTAATGTTATTTTATAGATTTTGAGGTTATTCTTAAAACCATATTTGATTATTGCTTCCTGTCATTTAGCACTCAGAATAAATATTCTTTGTCTTAATATTTCACCACAATCATTTGGCATTGTGCCTTCTTTGGTTTGGATTAGTGAAATATCTGGATGAGCCACATAGCAGGAGTTTAGCCAAGAGAGTCAAAAGTAGTCTTCTGTAGCCCTTAACCTTTGATTAAATGTGACCTCTGGGTGCAGTATATAAAAAGATGCTAGAGGGAGCTATTGAGCTGTTTATTAAAGATTCAAATGGCTTGAAAGAACTAGGTTTAAAATCAAGGATGCCAGGTGCAATCAGATGTCTTAAAATGACTCATAGTCAATCATAGAGACCTTTGAAGAAATCATTGAACATATAGTTCATGATTTAAGATGTGATCTGGGTTTACTGAGAGCCACGTAATGCCAGTAATTACATGTTTGATGAACTAAAAAGGAAATTTATCACTTCTTTGGGGTAAAAAGTTCTGAGCATGGCAATATGATACAGAGTATTATGACACAGAATTGAAATACATTTCTCTTGTTTTTATGTGTGGAATAGCTGAGAAACTATACATTTACATGAGTTTGTCACTTGCTTTAGGTTTTCCTATTTAAATTAAAACAACTAATGAAATGATGTTGGTCTCACAAATTTGAGGTGAGATAAATTTAATGTGAAAATACTTTTTAGATTATGTGTAGCAAAAATCTAATTTTATTTTATTTTTATTTATTTTTATATTATTTTATTTTGACACTGGGGATTGAAACCAGGGCTGCTTTGCTATAGAACTACAATACAGTACTTTTATTTATTTATTTATTTTTATTTTGAGACAGGATTTTGCTAAGTTGCTGAACATCTCACTAAGTTGCTGAAACTGACCTCAAACTTGCAATCCTCCTGCCTCAGCCTCTCAAGTCACTGGAATCACAAGGTGTATACCACTACACACTGCTCAAAAATTCAACTTTAACAACTTATGAAAATTAAAGTATTTTTTAACGTCTACTTAGGATCTTATTAATGAATACTTTGCAGTGAAAGCAGATTTTAAAATACATTTTTACCTATTCTCCTTTTAAAAATATATTTGAAATTAATTTAAATATGAAATTGTATGATTAATTTAAACAAGAAACTCAGAAATGTTTCCAGTTGAATACATTATTATATAATATATATTACTATATATAATTATTATATGGTGGAAGGAGAAGGATATAAAACAATATTTGCTAATGTATTAGGGCATGCCAGCATTTAATTAAGAGACTATAACCTACTCACAAGCACCGTTCACATTTTTTGAGCTTTTTAAATCTAGTCAGATAAGTGAAATATGGATAAATGAAATAAATTATGTCCCCACAAACAGATGTTCCCAAGAGAAATGGTTGTTAGAGTGATTTATTCAAATGACCAATCAAACACAAATAACTACAGTAAGTATTGTTTTAGCCACCTTAAGTGAAGGCAGAATACACTGCCCTGTTGTAAGGAGAAGCTGGACACTTCCATCAAGTGTGACAGATTTCCATTTCATGCCCCAAATTGCATGCACATGATGTGACATCAATGAAATGCAGGCACATGCCTCTGCATGCAGCTGATACAGTCTGACAGATGCCAGTGGCAACATTCTTCCATATGAACTTTTCACAGTTGAATTCCTACCTTGTGCTATTGGTTTATACTGGCTTATAATGATTAAATATTTGCTTTTATTTTAGATTTCTAATGTCTGTGCATTCATTTCTTTTTAAAACAATAGCAAGGCGGTGTCTTCTCATGATCCTACTTTTTCTTCTAGTTGGGGTCTTGAGGGATTTCATATTTTAGGTACCTTGTGAGATCCCAGGCTTAGAGGTTGGGAAAATTTTATGAGAAATCACATATACACACCTTCCTCTTTCATTATGAATAAAGTAGAATAAATTCAAGTAACTTACACAACGAGTGGTTTGTATGCAATTGAGAAACAAGTTAAAGTCAAAAGTACTGCTAGTTACGGCTAAAATCTTTTCTAGAGGTTTGGGTGTTTCTCATACTGTAGCAGCTCTGCTCATATAGCTTATGCTTTGTTCCTGTGTGATGGATGGAGTAAGGTTGTTAGATCCAAGAAGATTTTTAAGAAGCCTTTGCCTTGCTTGGAGCATTTATATAATAGATACATGAACTCCATTGCTTGTTTGAAGCATTTATATAATGGCAGCACTGAAGCCAAAATGGCAAGATAGGTGGGTGCTTCAGTTCTTGCAGTCCCTCTGATAACCAGCAGTCTAGAAACAACTACATTCTGGCCTTCAATCTAATTAGAAAAACATCTGTGTGACCAGTGTGTTAGTCAACTTTTTTGTAACTATGAACAATAGACCTAGCCTGACAAGAACAACTTAGAGGAAGAAAAGTTTATTTTAGCTGATAGTTTCAGAGGTTTTGTCTTCAGTTCTATAGTTCTGGGCCCAAGGTGAGGCAGAACATCACAGTGTAAGGGTGTGGCGGAGGGAAGTAGCTCAGGACATAGCAAGCAAGCAGAGAAAGAGATTTGCCAAGCAGGGACAAAATATAAACCCCAAAGACATGCTCCCAAGGACTTACTTCTTCCAGCTACACCCTGCCTGCCAAATTGACCAGTTAATCCACATCATTGGATTAATTCGTTGATTAGGTTTTAAGATCTCATAATCTAATCATTTCACCTCTGAACATTCCTGCATTGTTTCACACATGAGCTTTTGGGGGTACCTCATGACAACCAGTAAAATGGAAATACCTTGGAATTCATTTCTATGCCTTATTTTAATAGTAATAATGCAATTAACAATGGTTGAACACTACATGCCTAATCGTGTTCTTAATGTCTTATATATGTTAATACATTTAATTTTCAGTATAATCTTATGAATTAGCACTATTATTTCTCTTTCACAACTCAGTAATCTGAGGCCCATGGAGGGTAAGGAACTTGCCTAGGCCACTTTGGTATGAAGCATTGAAGTGGAGTAGTGTGGAATCAAAGCAGGTGAGCTGGATCTAAAGCCCAGACTCCTCACCAAGTCAATAGGAGTGAGAATTAACTTCCAGCTTTTCAGTAAGGATAGCAGGATCCACTTCCATTTGTTAACATATTTTGTATTCCAAACTAAAAAGAAATAATGTGCACCATGAAAAAGCTGTATCAGTCCTGAGCAAAGAGTCGTATCTGGAGTAAACCTGAATAGGCAGTTGATGATTTTATTGATTCAAAATTGATTATGTGATGATTATAATCATTTCACTGTTCAATGCCATTTGTGATATTTAATCATTACAAAATTTGTAACCCATATATGGCATAGTCTGAATTTATACACAGTATTATATCAGTTATAATATCTTATTTCTTCATTATTTGTTGTAATGAATCTTACCATTAAGTGTGTCTTATTCAAAAGATCCAGGAAAATTTGATTACGTTCTAAGATTAAAAGAATTGAACATTACAGAAAAATGTAATTAGAAAACTTCCATCAGACTATCTTAATGGGGAGGATATGAGTGTGTTACTATGGAATGGCATGTTTTATGAGTTCTGCCATTTGCTGTTTTTATATTTTGCATGAGTTGGTAGAAGCTAAAAGGAAGAGACTTATTTTATTATTTTAAAAACATTTATTTAGTTGAACATAAAGGGACCTTTCTCAGATAGATGATAGATCAGGTCATTTAAAAAGTTATTGAGTACCTCTGACTTTTTGACAGTGGGTCTGATTTCTAGATATTGCTTTTGTTGTGGAGGGAATGAAAACTCCCAACTTTGTGGTTGACCAAAGTTATTAAAAAAATCTTTAAGCCTTATATATGTTACTCTATGTAACTTTTAATACTCATAATTTATTCATTCATCTTTCACAGGAGGACTGTTTCTAAACCAACAAAGTTAAAACTCTGGTCAATTTTACAAACTTTCTCAGTGTTGACTATTCCTTTGGCTACTTTCTCACTTCCTCTAGGGGCAGGATGTCATAATGGCTATATGTGAGAACTTTAGAACAAGTGCTTAAAGATTACAGCTGTGTCACTTACAGGGTGTGTAAATTTGAGCAAGCTGAATCTTTGTGTGCCTCAATGTACTCACAAGTAAAATATAGATGATAATAACCAACTCAAGGGTTGTTGTAAGATTATAAATTTAAGGGATATTGGTCAAAGATAAAGTAAAAGGCTCCTAATTTATTCCTCCCACTTTGACACTCGAAAAAGCATATACCTCAAAATCATCAAAAAAAATTGGGCAAAGTCTATGAAACAATGATTTATGAATCACTGGCCATCAGGGGCTGAAAACTGGGAGACAACTGAGCCCAGCTTTATCTTTGATTGTTCAACCCTGAGGAAGTCCAACCACAGTCTTCAGATGGTAGAACCTAGGTTGAGCTGGGTCAAGTTAAGGAGTAGAGCTGAGCATTCAGGGAGATCAACATTCCTAGAGTTCACAGGTCAGAATACCAGAGAGGAGAAATCTGCAAAGAGAAAACAAAAGAGGTCTCCAGGATGTTCCCCTTGAGATTGCTGTTGAGAACTCATCTGTTCTGCACCTTGCTTTAAAGTAACTTTGGGGGCTGGGAAGAATCTACCCAAAAGATTAAAAAGAATAATTCTTGCTCAGGAAGGGCTGGCAGAACTGCCTCATTCTCTAGCCTCAGCCACACTGGAAAACCTCATTTTTCACAGGGCACTGGATAGAGTGAGTACTCAAAAGCATTTTGCCTTAGTGGTAGGAAATAATCAACCCTGGACTGAACTGTGTTATGGTTCTGCTTAACAAATCTTAAAAAGGAACATCTGAAAGGATCAAATTGTTTCTAAGTGAGTTAACTGCTTTCCACAACAAAACTCAATAATATTTATTAGAATACAGAAATATCCAGTACCCAACAAGGTAAAATTCATAAATGTCTGGCACCCAATAAAAAAAAATTACTAAGCATGAAAAAGAGCTGAAAAACACTACTCATAATGAGGAGAAAATTCAATATATTTAACCTCATCCCAAAATGACACAGTTGTTAGATTTAGCAAATGAGAATATTAAAGCAGTTATTATAACTCTACTCCTTAACTTGTGTCCAAAAGTTGACACATGGAAGATATTTTTTAATAAAATCCAGATTGAACTTCTAGACATCAAAACTATAATATGTGAGAAGAAAAATAAACTTGAAATTAGCATCGGATTAGATTTTACTAAAGGAAAGAAAAATAGTTAGCTTTAGGTCATAGTAATAGAAACAATCTATAGTGAAACTCAGAGGAAAAAAAGAAAGTTTTAAGTGAACAGAACATTAGTGGGTGTGTGAGGCAACTACAAATGGCCTGATATATATGTAATCCAACTCCCTTAAGAGGGAAGAGACAAAGAATGATGCCTTTCCTAATTTGGTGGAAATTATACAAACAAATGGAAGAAGCTCAATGAATCCCAAGAACAAAAAAACATGAAGGAAACTACCCCAAGGCATAATCTAAAGGAATCGATCAAATGAGTAATAAAGAGAGAACTCCTAGAAGCAGACAGTGAAAAAGACACACCTTACATGTAGAGGAACAAAGAAAGAAATAAAGATGTCTAGGTAAAAAGAATGTGAAGAGTAACATCTTGAAAATACTAGAAGAGGGAGGTGGGGTGGAGATCCACTGTCAACTCCTGGTGGTCCTAGACTCAGTTCAAGTTTGTATTTTACATTTTTCAATGTACATAAAATATCTCCTGAATGTGAAGGCAAGAAAAAGAACTCTTCAGACATGCAAAGGTTGAAAGATTTATCTTTGGTACACTGGCACTGCATGAAATGTTAAAGGCTGTCCAAAAACGGGAAGCAGCCCAAATATCCACCAACATGTGCACAGCCCAAATATCCACCAACATGTGCACATGCAATGGAATAATATTTAGTGATAAAAAGGAATGAATTATTGATACAGAGTAAAACAAAATTGAATCCCAGTATCATTGTGCTGATTGAACAACCCCAGGCAAAAAAAGAACATATAATACCGTTTAAATAAATTTGTAGAAAACAGACACTGATCTATAGCAATATAAAGCAGATTAGTGGTTGCCTGGGGACTCATGGATGAGGGTGGGAAAGCGTTAGCAATGAAATACAAAGAAACTAAAAGAGACTTTTGATGGTGATCTGTATGTTGGTTTTCCTGATCATGATGATGGTTTCACATGAATGTCAAAACTTATCAAATAAGTACATTTTAAATATGTGTTTCTTATTTTATAATAATCATACTTCAATAGAGATGTTAAAATAGCATAATGAATGTGTAATTAGTTTTTATTATATAATAACCAGCCTAATGATAACTGCTGACAATTGCACAGATGCTGCTGTTGTCGAAACTTAGATGAAAAGGAATAGGTTGCAGTCTTCTTTGTGACACTATTTTGTAGAAATAAAATGCCAACTGTAGAATATTGGGTTGATCAGGGATTGGTTTGGAGTGGGCAGCAGATTCCTATGGGTTAAAGTACCTCTTAGAAGAAAACTCTCATCTTTGATCTAGAGTTTTCATCCTTCTTCTCTGCTTTGGCCTGTATTCTCTTCTGTCTACCTGCACTCACAGACAAGCCAGTCTTCCTGTGTGCAGTGACAAATATTCTTATCTGTCTTTTCCCCTGAGTTTCTTCACCCAGTGTTTTTCTCCATTGTACGGGGAACCACCTACCCTGTGGGTATATGTCAACACTGGTTACTAGTCCTCCAGAACCCCACCCGTCACCCACTATTTCTTATTACTTACCACATTTCCTGCCAAATATATCTTCCATTGTTTCATTTCTTATGTCTACTTTGGTATGGGCTCTATTTTTTTTTTTTTTTTTTTGGAGCTGAGGATTGAACCCAGGGCCTTATTCAAGCAAGGCAGGTGCTCTACCAACTGAGCTATATCCCCAGCCTATGGACCCTGTTTTGAGTCCATGTTAGGTCCTGACTTGACATATTATATTTTCCCATGTACAGCAAGGCTTCTTATCCTCAGACCCCTCCCTGTAAACTCCTAAAAAATTAATAAAAGCTCAAAGAGTTCTAGTATGTGATTTGATTCCATATTTACAATATTATATATATATCTGAGAAAAATCTTAAAATATTTACTTAGAAAGTCACTTAAAAATTACAATAATAATCTTATATTATCATAATAGCATATTTAGGAAAAATACATTTTCATACATTTATGAAAAATAATTTTTCAAAGAGAGAGAATTTTTTAATATTTATTTTTTAGTTTTCGGTGGACACAACATCTTTATATATTTTTTTATTTTTATGTGGTGCTGAGGATCGAACCCAGTGCCCCGCGCATGCCAGGCGAGTGCACTACCGCTTGAGCCACATCCCCAGCCCAATCAAAAATAAATTTTACAAAAATATTAAGAAAAGTAAAATTGGTCCACATTTTTCCAAATACTTTATCTGACTTAATAAAAGATAGCTTGATTCTCATATCTAGCGTATACTCAGACTATTACAAAGCATGTAGCATCTGATAAACTTGATTGTCAGGTGCAAGTAAGTGAGAGCAAAAAGGCAGATAATGCCTTATTAGTATGGTCTTGACCTAGCAGACGCTGAAGTTTTAGAACCCCAGAGGCTCCTTATTCAAACTCTGAGATTCTCTGCCGTAGCAGTTCCACTCTTTTTTCTTTCTTCTCCCAAATACATCAGTATTTGTCCACCTTATCCAAATGCTTAAGCTTAATTTCTTCATTTCTTCCCCAGCCTTCTGCAGATTTTTTATAGCTCTGAGAAACATTATTTGACCATCTTTAAATCTCTACCTTTAAACCCACCAGGTAATGTCCCCATTGTGCATTTATAATAACCTTTTAAGAATAATTATTTCATAATTATAAGCACTATTTGAACATACTTCAAATTTAGATACTGATTTGTCTGTGTAAAATGAAAAGCTTATTCTTAAATTCTCTGCTGAAAATCCATTAAATGACATTACTGAGACTTGACCCATGGACACTAAGAAACTAAGTACCAACTTCTTTTGTCTCTCTGTGCCTTTGAATTTTGTTGTTCCTCTCTCTGGAATCATGTAGACCAAATTCACATTTGCTATAAAAGATATTTAAAGGGTCTGGAATTATTTTTTTTTAAATCCTCTTTCCTGGATTTGTATGATTAGATACAATATATTAAAGCCAATTAAATATCTGTGCAAATACTCTGTTGTACAAGGGTTTGCATACTAGATTCATAACTGTTTTTCACAGTAAGTTATAATGTCCTGGGTCAGTCTTGACCACCCTGTATTCCATTAGCCAAACATTGTCATGGAAAAAGTACAAACTCACTTTAATATAGGAATGAATGGATTATATCATCTCTATTTGTGGGTGTTATTTTCTAATAAAACTAATATTTTCTGATCCGTTTTAGTAGTTATCTTGTCTCTTAAATAGTTAGCCCATACTAGGTGACAATATGGTATCTTACATTTACCTCAGTTACTTAATTAAAAATATTTTGAAATATTAGTCACCAATTCTCAAGGATTGTATTTATCTTATTGATTAATAGTCAACTAGTAAGCAACTTGGAAATTTAGATTTGTTTTCATTCATTCCCTCATGTTACATCAGTATTTCTGTTATAAATGATGTTTTCTATCTTTATTCAACAATAGTACATTTATATCAATACCTTTTCATTTGGTACTAAAAGTATGGTAACATTGGTCTGGGTTTCTGAAGTATGTATTAGAATGTCCAAGGGAAAATACAAAAGGAAATTTACCTTGTTCTAGTTCAGTGACTTCAGTTGAGTTATTGCTATTAATGAACAGCAGCTTCCCACAAGAATTTCCAGGAAAGAGCAAAAATAGTTTTACTTGTATTTCACTGGAAGTCTTAATTCATTTCCATCCTTCTTTTAGCTACATGGATGAGAAGATAAAGAGTTGATGTGCTGTCAACTGCTGTATCTATTAGTATGTAAAACTCTTAAGCATGAATAATCATATAATAACTTGAATTTATTTTAAATTGCTTACATGAAAATTAGATAATCCTTTGTGTTCTCACAAACAAAATATTGAAGTTCCATGAAGAAGTTGCTTTGGAACTGTTAACAGTTTAATGGACTTCTCATCCTGCCCTTTACCAACATGAAGGTAAAGGGCAGGATGAAAACTGGGATAACAAAACTTGCTTCACTCTTTTGTTGCTACATGCACAATCTGCATGGATTCCATCTCACTTATGAAGAAAGAAAGGGCAGCCTCTGAATCCTAATCAGTCTCTCGATCACATATACACTTAACAGGAAAAACAAGGCTTGTACCATAGCTTGGTATGCAGAGTGGCAAAACATACTGTGCCTGTTGTTTGGGGCTAGCCATTTGTCCAGTGGTTGCAGGTTCCTTTCAATTTGTCTAAAACCTAGTTTTCTTTATTTTTGTTATTTGAAGAATTTCTAGAAATTTTTTACACACACTCACACATACGAGACCTCCCTCCCTCCTTCCTAATGGAAATGCATTTTATAAATATATAAAGTTATATATATGTATATATATAACTTTAAAAAAATATAACAGTATACTTCAAAGATTTTTTTGTATTAGTCCTGATAATACAACCTCATACTTGTATGGTAACAATGTAAAATGTATTTTAGTATAGGCAGTGAAATTAGAAATAAAATTTAAATTTTAATCAAATTATCTAACAGGTGCTTCAGTATTACCTTTTCCTATTCCTATTTTCTTTTTTCTATTTCCTATTTTCTAAATATTGCTTAGGTTTTTTTGAGAACTAACAGCTATAATGTGCAGTGGCATGTGGCTGATGTCATATTGGATTTCCTGGATGTGTAGGTGGTCAGGGCAACTCTGCAGCCTATAGGATGGCTGAGGTAGTGCTGCCATTTATACCTATCTCATGCTTCTGGAGCCAGTGGTAAACTGAAACACATTTCCTTAGTGCCAACAAAAGCACTAGAGTTTAGCAAGCAGCCACTTTGATGAGTCTTAGCAACACATGATCTCCTTGACCCTATTCATTTGCCTAAAGCAAGTTGCTCTCTGCTAAAGCCAAAGCAGGGGAGCTGGATATACACTTTGCCTAGACAAAGCTATGGCAAGGGTGTGAATACAGGAAGAAGCAAAGTCAGGACCAGTAATTCATTTTATGACATTTTCATTGATTCAGTTGATACCTTTATGAAACACTCATTTTCACACGTCAGCCTATTTCCAAACATAATTTTATCCACTGATTTATGTAAATCTCTCTGGCAAAATACATAGTTATTTTGCTCATTTCCTGCAGTGGTATTATACAGCTTTCAGCAAATAGGACTTAGTGTCTTCTTTTTCATTGCTTTTAAGGATGGGAACCTTACTGTATTTACCAAAGGATATATGTTTAAAAATTTTATTCTATCCTTTATCGAGTATTTTTTTTAACCAAGTGATTTTTATTTAACAATAAAACATAGATTTGTATATATTAATTTTCAAATGGTTACCTCATATTAGATCATCATATCATTTCATAGAATCTTTCTATAGATTTTATTGAACACTGTGGTACCTGATGATATCTAAAAGTAATCTTGCTTCCTTTTCCATTTTTGTTCTCATACATTCTTTCAGATAATTGCATTGTCTTTAATTATCTGAAATAATATCCAAAGCAATATTAAGTAATCATTGTGATACTAGGCATAATTGTCTTTATTCTTTGACATTAAGGGAAATGAAGACCCATTTGTTTCCAATTAACAATCATTAACCTTATAAACAATTAAAATCGTAGTCATTTTATCCAACATAATTAATACTAGAATCTTTTTTTTATTAGTTGCTCATGACAATACAATGATCTTGACATATCATACATTTGAATCAAATGGGGTATGAATACTAGAGTCTTTGTATATTGTCTTTAAGATTGATAATGAGAGGCTAAATGGTTGAGTGTCTGGTTTGCATGTGCAAAGCCCTGGGTTCAGTCCCCAGCACCTTAAAAAAAAAAATTGATGGTTAGGATATCACCCGAATCACAAGAAATTGAATATTGATATTTGGCATTGTATCATCTGTTTCTTTGTTCAGTATTCTCTATTTCTTCCTTGATTTTTAATGTGTGTTCCTTTTTCTTTCTTTCTCTCTTCTCTTAATATTTCCTTTAAAGTATGGATTCTTGACTTGCCAGGGTATCACAGTTTGATAGCTATCACAGTGATCGAAGGATAGAAATCATTTTTTGAATGAAATAACCCATAGTCATTAATTTATTTTTTATGGCATTTAGACATTTCACTTAACTTTCATTCAAGACCCTTGGTTTCAGGCAACATCAAAAACTAATTTGAATTACCATGAGCAGTAGAGGAGGTTTACTGGGAAATACTAATACAGTTAGTTCACAGATTGTTGAGAAGGGTGGACCAAGCAAGCCTGAGACAGTTGCAGGGTCTTAAACCTGATACCTTTGCAGAACTTTCTCTCTTAGCCTCATCTCTGCTTCTTCCTACTAATGGGCTTCACTCCTTCGCACCGAAGTTTGTCTTTCTCCAGGTGATGTGGGTCTCCTTTTACCTGGCATCTTTCTTTCTTCCTTATAACCATCTGTAAGAAAATAACTGTTCTCTATCCACATTCATTTACATCTATGGAAACTCCAAGAAGATTTGCAATTAGCCCATTTGGATTACAGCCTATTCTTGTAGCTGGAGGTAGTTTGTGGGGGCCATGAACGGCAGGTCCCACTATAGTCAGATGGTAGGAGGATGAGAGTAGTGATTTCATCAGAGAAGTGAGAAGGCATGTTGGACTTTAGCAATAGATGTATGAAACAGAAACAGTTGAATTAATTTTTCCTTCTTTTTCTTTCTGCTCTTGTCTTTTATCTGTTCTCCCTTCTTCTGCAATTCCAGCTATCTCACACACATGCATGATTACTTTTCTATTTTCTGTTTTCTTTTTCTCTTTCATTTTCCTTCTGCATCCCTGGTGAGTTAGGATATTAAAGTGTGCCTTGTACTTTAGGGTTGTTATCTATTTGGAGACGATTATTACAAGTGCAGGGGTGAAGTGTCAGTGCAGAAACACAGCAGGGACCTCATTTTTTGCACAGATTATATAATAAACAAAGGACAGAAATTAGACTAAGTAAGGCAATTCTGAGCCTGGTGCAAATGAGAAAAATCCTGAGCTGAGAGGTTTGGCTTAAGCAATAATTTGGGGATTTATAATATACATTTTTCCTCAAGAGGGAGAAATGAATAACTTTTCCACCTACAATATCTTTGTGTTGTGTTATTTGATGATGCAACAGCAAAATGCTGAAAAATTTGCTCTTTGCTTTCCTAGCTATTTTCCATGTGAAAATCTTAACTATAATGTAGATCAATTACTTCTTAGATGAAGAATTTGGAGAATCTAACTTTCCCACAAGCTTCACAGAAAATCCATGGTAAAAACTAGAATTGAAGTGGCACCTTAGATTCTAGTGTTTCTGTGAGACTTTATGAGCCAGTGAGCTAGAGTTAAAAACAAACAAAAAAGTGTGTGTGTGTGTGTGTGTGTGTGTGTGTGTGTACACGTGCATGTGTATAAATATTCTGTTATCATGCTTCCTTTTAATGGTTACATTTCAGGAATTACCATTGTGATATGTTAATGATAAATGTTGTTTTATTATTATATAAATTCATGCCCACTGTTGACATTGTGAAATGATGGAGCTTCAGCCATTTGCAAACTGATGTATGAATTTATTAGTGTATTTCCTGAAAACCAATTTCGATGGAGCAAAAAGAGCGAATATACTAGGATATTTTCAGATATTTTGTGAATTCAGACTCTGACAAATTCAGTTTTCCTCGAATAATTTCAGTTGAGATATATATATTTTCTCAGTAGCAAAGACGTTTACATTGTACCTATGATTCAGTTATCTCTGTTCTAGGCACTATTAAATAAGAGCATCTTTGTTTCATCTTTGTTTAAATTTGTATATAATGTTACAATTAAACAGGTTTCTAACTATATACAAGTAATGTCATATCCATGTATATATCTGTATGTTCATAAAGGAAAAATTTAGAATACAGCATATGTATGCATGCATATATTGAAAGAGTTTTCAAAAATAGATCAGCTTTTTACACGTCTTGGGATTTTTATCTTATTTTTAAACTTTATAGCAAATAAGTTCCAGAGATATTAAAAGAAGATAACTGTTTTCTTGCTTCCAGGAAAGAGTAAAGAAGAGGATAAGACAGTTAAGCTCTAGGGGTTCTTCTTCTTTAGGTCTCACATGTAAGACTTATTACAGTTATAAAACAGAGAGAGGCAGAGGAGGAGGAGGTGAGAAGCAGGATATTTAGGGAACAAGAAAAGGCTGAGAAAAGACTTTCTTTCCCTTCGCACGTTATCCCTAGAAGAGTAGCTTTGCTATAAAGAATATTTGTCCTTTGTTCTAGAATTATTGGTTGGAGCCCTATAAGAGGTAATCCAAGTCTTTCATCAAGGTAGGTTTAAAATAAAGGGTGATATTATTTTTGTGCAAGTCAAATGACTTATTAAATGTTAATGCATTTATAAAAGCAGCAATAAAGATTTAAATGGTACCTTTTCTTGCATTAATCTTTGAATTTCCTCTCTCTCCCTGCCTCTAAACAAATACATAGGAGACTGTAAACTTTGCAATTCCTGTGCTTGATTTTTCTATTTATTATTGCTGTGAAGTCGTTTTGTGCTGGTGATTGAGGATATTCATAGTCTGGTGTAATTGCTATTCCAGTTTCATGTCCTGCTTTTTCTTATGTCAGAAAAGTTCAGGCTTAGTTTCCTTCTTTCTTTCTTTTTTCCTCCCTCTCTTTCTTCTTTCTCTGAGAGAACTTGGGGGAATGAATATATTTTTTAGGTCTAATAATTATTGGACAGTGTTTCAATAAGGAATATTTCCATGTTGCAATTTAAAAGTCTCACTACTGTTTTCCCTGATAGAAACAATTGGATGCATTTTTAATTCTTTGGATACAAGTTTGATTATTGATACTGTAAACATTATCCACTCTTTTCCAGAGATATAACTTGTGGTCATCCTCATTTCTATAAACCTTTTTGATGTAAATGTTTTTTGATATGTTCCCACATGGCAGAGTTTTATATTTACTTTTAATAGGAAAGAAATATGAGCAGAGACAGCGTGAATACATACTCTAGTTTGCATCTAGTACCTATGACACACAAAAAGTAGATAATAAGGCTTTTGCAGTATTCTTAGTATAGAAAAACAAGGAATGCAGGTGTGAAATTAGTATGAAGAGTAAGTCAACATACTTCCAAGCTCTGACATTTGTAATACAAGCTGCCATTTATAGACTCCTTTATGGACTCATTTATAGGAGGTTAGAGAGGAATGGCTTCGTTTTCTGAGATGCAGTTGATGGAATGTTTTTTTTTTCCTCCCAAGTCTTATGACAGGAATTTCTTACCAACAACCTAATGAAATCATTATAAATCACCTTGAACTAACTCATTGGATGAAGCCATGACAAACCAAAGTTCTTAGGTGGCAATATGCTTTGGAAAATAGTTAGGAGCTTCAAAAGTGGCAGGCAGAACTATCCAATTTATGTTTTGTATGGTAGGAAAGTCTGTGATAGTACTGGTTTCAGAAGGATTCTTTGAAGGCAAAGAGGAAGTTGGTGATGGAAAATAGTATTTCACTTCCCAGGAGTCTTATTGTTTAGACTTATCACCTCCAGATGGACTCCAGATAGAGGATCAAGAGATACCATGTTGGCATTAAAGAACTTGGAGTTTGGAGTACTTTTACTGTTTTCATTTTTATTTAAACATCATATTGATACCAATGTATAAACAAAAGCATGAGCAAGGATTTATACAGTCACTTTCTGCAAAGAAGAGGTTGGCCATGAAAAAAATGAATCTGTTTGCAATATACTTTCCTGAAATTGAGAGCAGATGCATTTGTGGCTTCAGAGTGTAGTTAAATAGGAGTGAGATTTTCCCTAAATAAACTCAACTTTATTCCTCTGTCCATTGAACATTTCCACCATAGAAGGTCATCTCTTCCCTCTTTCCCTACTACTATATGATCTAATAGATTAAGCCTGAAAGGCAAACATTTGGATTTGTGTTCAACATGATACTAGTTATAAATGTAAAATTAGAAGCTTCTATGATTAAAATATGTCAGCAGCTCAGTTTAAAATTAATTATAATCATGTTCTGAAATTCAGTTTGATTTCTCAAACCATGTACTCTTACCATGTAACATGTATATGTGAAGATGTGAAGTAAGACATTGTTAAAAACAAGATATTTAACACTAATTATATAACAGTCACAGAAAAAGTGGCATTGGATCACAAAAGCTGTGTTAGTATTTGTCTATGTTTGTTTGTTTACCTATTCCTACTGTCAGTTTTTTTTCTATACTCTGAAGCTATGAGTCTCGACTTCATTCTTCAGATGAGCAACCTGGGGAACATTGTCTAAAGTGATGACTCCTGGTTCTTCCCCTGAAGGTCTATTCAGGAGATCTGGGGTACAGCTCCAGAGTCTACAATTTGAAAAATGTCTCCCATCTCCCTATGTGATTTTAATGCTGCTGAAGCATTGCTCTTGCGTTGGGAAGCACAGTTATAGAATTTCCTCAAGGATTGTTATCTGAGCAATTGCATGTGTTTTCCATTTCTTTTTCTAAATTGAATTCAGGTTTATTGGCCTGTAATTCTCTGGTTCATCTCTTGTTCCGCACGTAAATTTGGCAATTACAAGCAGTCTATTTTCTACCTCCCAGCCTGTCCTTTGATGCTTAAATGGATCTGCGTTCTGATACTATTCCTAACGTGGGTTGTTTGAAGGAGAGGAGGAAGAAATGTCATGTGGCTGAGTTTTACCGAATGTACTCAAAATATTCCTATGACACTCTTATACTTCCCTAATGGAGACCTTTCCTGGCTTCTTAACCTTCTCTTTTTACCCCCTAAATCACATGGAGCAGACACAGGTATAATTTTAGCCACCTTTTAATTTTATTCCACTATTGTTTTCTTTTTTCCCTACCCTTTCTAAAGGGCCCAAATCTTGCTGTGTGCACAACTAGGCTTACTGAATCCATTGCACGTGAAAGAACTGTCATGATTAGTTGCTCTGAACTTCCTGTGTTTAGGTTGTCATCTTCATAGACTTGATTCCTTTGCCTCAAAAAGTAGCCAATGTTTTTTTTTTTTTTTTTGTTTGTTTTTTTTTTTAAACCAGGGATTAAACTCGGGGGCACTGAACCAGTGAGCCACATCCCCAGCCCTATTTTATATTTTATTTAGAGACAGGGTCTGAGTTGCTTAGTGCCTCACCATTTCTGAGGCTGGCTTTAAACTTCTGATCCTCTTGCCTCAGCCTTCTGAGCTGCTGGAATCACAGGCATGTGCCTAGTTTGTATTGAACTCTTTGCAAATGTGCTGGATACTGTGCTAAATGTTACATGTATTTGTTTATTCTGCTTTTAATTTTCTGAAGTAAATATGGTATATTCCAAGTTGAACATCCCTATCCAAAATGCTTGAGACCAGCAGTGTTTCAGGTTTGGAAGTTTTACGAATTATGGGATGTTGCATAGAATTTACTAATATAACATTCCTAATCAGGAGATCCCAAATCAGAATCGCTCGAAAATTCAAAACTTCTGAGCTGTGACATCAAGTTGCCAATGTTGGAGCATATTGGATTTAGGATTTTCACACTGGGGATGCTCAACCCATATTATCATATTAATTTTACAGATGAGGAAATCGAGGTCACAGAGTGAAGAAGCTTGCCTAAAGTCTTGCAACTAAGAAATGGGAAGCTGGGAATCAATTCCAGGTAGTCTAACTTCAGAGCACACTTGTGCAACTTCTGGGCAATTGTAAATTGAATTTAGAATCTACAGGCTGGGGTGGTCTGGCTCCAAAGCAGCCCCCATCTCTACTCTATCAAGACCCTCCCTATCAGGGATGAAGTCATTAGGAAGGAAATGCTATCATTTCTTTTTTTTCTCCTGGGCAAGTTCTTAAACCTTTAGTGACTCATTTTGATCTTTGATGTGGGTCATATTTGGAGAGGTCATTGCTGTGGTTAATCAAAATCACTTTTGCAGGTTTCTTCTCTATGGAAGTCACAAGGGACTCTCTTCAAGTTTCAGAGACCTTAATTAGAAGTGGTCTGAGTTTAGAGGAGGCAGCTATAGGGCTTCCTCTCCAGATTTTGCCCTTCTTCCATGGAAGCACTCTGCCCTGTATTTGCCATGAACAGCAGCTATTGGTGGTGGCACTCACGTCCACCTCAGGGCCCTCAACAGACTTCCCTGCCTGGTTCCTCTCTTGGTGGGGCACTTTTTCAGACCTGAGTATGCATTTAGGATGTTGGGAACACATGTTTAGCTTCATGGGATATGAATGTTTTGTGGGAGCTGGTTTTTGGACAAAATTGTATCTTAGCCACCCTAATAAAAATATAACTAGAATAATATAATAATATTAATATAATAATAAAATGTGAAGTTCCACATTTGAACAACATAATATACTGTTTCTTTGCAACAAACATACTAGAAATTTATTTCAAATGTAACATCATAATTTTACTGTCCCTAGTCGTGGACATTAACTTGAAATTTTTGAATTTGCTTTATTTTTAAAGAAAAATGGAACCAACAGTACTATTAGGAATACAGAGGTTGAAGCTATTACTATAAGTCATTATTTATTTTATTATAGATATCTTTTAGAATTATTTTTAATATTTTTCTTTCTTTCTGGAGCTGGACACGATGCCTTTATTTTGTTTATTTATTTTTATGTGTGCTGAAGGTCAAACCCAATGCCACACATGTGCTAGGCAAGTGCTCTACCACTGACCCCCAGCCCCAGCCCATAGAATTCTTGAAGATGGAGTCATATTGTTATTCAACTTTATATCCCTGAATAGTGTCTGACAGTAGAAGCTAAGTAAATGAATGTTGAGTGAATGAATGAATGAATGAATGAATGATGAAGAATGGAAATTTGAGTTAGCAAAGAATGCTAGATTCTGAACCAATTGTTGGGTATTTTATTCAGATTAGTCTTGATTAGTAATTAGGAGTAATACTTAATTGATATATTGCCTTTATAAAATTTGTATTGTACTCAAGCAAAATAGTATATCTAAGGTTTTCTTATGTCTTTTCTGGGTTTTGTTTTGTCTCACACCTATTATAGTGCTGTTTCATGTTTTGTTAGTGAAAAAATGATATTGTACAGAGTTCATGATAATATCATTCTGCACAAAAATATATCCTGCAAGAACAATGTAGTACCATCTGTGCTTCACTTATAATCTCCAAAGAAATTACTATACAATTTCCAAAATTACTTTACCTCTTAAATCAACATGTGTTTCATAAAAACAGATTAAGGGTTGGAAAACATTTCTGAATTATTTTCAGATACCTCCAGGTTTAATTGATTTGAGAAGTAATAATAAGAAGAGACATTCAAAATACTTTTCTTTGATAGGCTTAGCCCCTTTGAAAAATTGAGATCATCACTCAAAAAATACTTAAATTACTCTTTTAAGATAAATTATATGTTGTCTGTGTTATAAAGTCTTCTCTGAACCTGTCTGGATACATAGTTTTGTGGGCTCTGTCTAACCTATAACTATGTATCATCTTTTTCTTTCCATTTTATCTTCTTTAGTTTCTTAATCTGTGGATTGCTGCTATTTATATCATTTTCCCCTTGAAATTGTTGGGCTTTGTTCAGATGTGTTTTTTTTTTCCTTTTCTTAATCTTTGTAGAACCCATGCTATGGATTCTATGAATAGGCAATCAATTATTTGTTACTAATGGAAAATGGGAATTTAGTGTGAAGCATACCGTCTTTTAGAGAAGGAGAGAATAGTTTAAATTCAGGGAGAAGCATTGTGTGCTTAATTGTTGCTAATCCCATTTGTGAGTTTGGACAAGACCTAGTTCATATTTCCTTTATACCATATCCCAAAGCATGCGCTATACTTTCTAAGATGCAGGGCATAGTTGGAAAACTAATCTTGAAAATAGGACATAAGACTCAAGTGGATTTGTCTCTTCTGAATTTTATTGCTTATACTGAAATATTAGGTTCCACAAAAAGAAACACAAACCATCCCCCCCCCACACACAAACTTAACCATCAACTCATGTGGACTAGTTGGTATGGATTTCAAATCCAAATGTTGATTTAGGGAATTGTAACCCAAACCCATATGAATTGTCCAGAAAGCTTATTGTGTGTGCATACAAATGTGCACAGATAGACTATATGGTTTCCTTAGTTATAGGAATGTTGGGATTTTTCAAAACTCTTTATAGAAAGTTAATAAAAATGCATATATCTAAGTATATCAAGTTTCAGTAACTTTACATTTATGCTGGTTGAGTGATGTAATTCAGTGGTACTGATGCCTGGTCTAGTTTTAAAGTGTTCCAGCATAGTATGCAGACTGTTACTTATTTTTCCTTTCCTTTCAATCTTATCAACTGAGAGCATGTTCAATAAAATGTCTGATAACAATGTTATTTACCAAATGTTGGATAATGGAAGTCATTGTCCTGGATTTAAACCCTAGCTTCATTTCTTCTATATGATCTTAGACAAATTGTTTAAACACTGTGAAGTTCATTTGTTTCTCTAAAAAAATTAGCCTATATTATAGATAATAGGTTAATAGTACCTATCATAAAGCTCTGAGGATTAAGTGAGATTTCAAAATATGTATTGTCTGCTTAAACTTGTTCCCATATAGTTTTGTTGTTTGTTCAAATTCAAGTAATGAACTTTGCTTCTTAAGAGCAGTAAAGATTTTAGAATGTTGTTTATTCTCAATGTGATTTAAATTGGAACTTTGTTTGTAAAAAAAAAAAGAACAATAACTAACTAGGATTTTGTTAAATTGATAATGAGTTTGATTAGATAGAGGCCCACTTTCCAGTTCAAAGCTACTCTCTATCAGTCACCAAATTTTAGAGTTTGTAAGATAACTGTAGATCCTTTGGAGAGGGAAAATAGCTTAGATCACTATTAGTTAAATAAGTGGTGACTAGAAACAGTGGGAAAAGAGTAAGACATAACAACCAGTTTCTAGAATTTAGAAAACTTTATTTAGTGTTTAGGTGTTTCAACTAAGTCGTTTTTAATCTACTTGTAATCACCTGTGATATATTCTATACTGATAATGATATCACCAAAATTGTAATTATGTGATGTCATTTACCTTTAAAGACATTGATGGAGTTTCTATAGTGGAGTGTTCATTACCTGAACTCCACAGGGTCCAGTATATTGACATGAGGGTACCCTGAACCCTCTTAGGTCATTTCTAGCATTTTACTACATGAGTTTTCTAGAGGTGTTTTCTTCAGATTCTCAGAGGTTCAAAACCCATCATCAACTAGGAGTTAAAACTAATGTGTTTACCTTTCATATGTTTTTTTTCCTCAAAACTTTTTTCTAACTTGCAGTTTAGGTCCAGAAATGACCAATCTTATTTCAGGGCTGCTTGATTTGTCTAGCCAGGCCAATAGTTGCACCTAGTACTGGAAGCTCCTTACCTGCAGTATGCAGGACCCCAGAGAGCTAACCATATGGGCATCAGAGTTCTGTGAACCTGCTGAAGCCAAGTGTGATGTACTTATATCTAGGTATTTTCTCAGCTTCTTTTCTTCAAATTCTCAAGGGAGGCCATAATAACTTTATCAACCAAGAGTTAAAATTCTTATCAACTAATAAAAAGATAAATAAAAATTAAATTAAAAGTGAGTCAAAGAATTTTGGGAACTCCAATTTGCAAATATAACTTTTCATTAAATGTTAATCTTTTTAGCAAAGCAGGTACTTCTTTTAGAACAATTCTCAATAAGTATTGATTATGGCTTTTCTGTTACTGTTTTCAGGAGGCAGCATCCACTGTGCAGAGGAATGAGAGTATCCAAGTAGGATACGTTGGAATTAGTATCCAAGCAGGTCTAAGTTAAAATACTAACTTAACCACTAACTACATGCAGCCTTGGGGAAATTTTTAGTATATTTTTGTCTTAGCATCCTCATGAGCAAAACTAACACAATAATTCTTACCCACTACTGTTAATGAGAAGATCAAAGAAAATATTTATAATGCACCACATCCTCAAAAAGATGGTAATCATTATTCACACATAAAAACTGTCTATTAAAAATATAATTTGTTTTCAGTTTTCTTCCTTGTTTCAATTTTTTGTTCACCCAAAATATTAGCTTGAGATAATAAAAACTGTTGCTAATGATTATTCTTCATCTTTCAATTTTTATTTACCCAAAATATTCGCTTTTAATAAAAAGTATTGCTAATAGTTGTTCTCCAAATAGCCAGTGTTTGTCTTTTAGCTTTTATTAATGTGTTCACCACAAGTAAGTTCTACTTGGTTAAGAAGAGGCAGCTTCAGTTTCTCTCTACCACAGTCTGGAAAAGCATGTGCTTCTTTTTTTCTTTATAACACCGAGTTTACTTTTTAACTTCTAATGGAGCAGTGAGTGAACAAAGACCCTCATATATAAGCTCTGACATATACATCCAGGGTATAGGAAAGATCTGTCCATCTTCCTGTGGTCTGGTAGTTGCTCCTGATTTTGACACTAAAGATTAATTCTGGGTTAATGGGGCTTTTTTTAAAAAATAGCAATGACCATAATAGGACCTGTCTTTTATTAAATCCCAATTTCCTTTAAAAATTAATTTTATTTATTTTTGAACCGATTTCAAATGTCAGTTAAGATCTTTTTCATTAAAATGGTATAATCTCTTCAGTTCTTGAATAGTTAGAGATTTCCTATTGTGTTTGTACAAACAAAACTTGAGTAAAAAAATATCTGGTTGAGTTTATAGTTACTCTGCTTTTGCTTTTATCTTTATGATAGTCAGTTTTTCATTACTATGACCAAAATATTTGGAAAATAAAATCTGAAAAAAGGAAAAGATTTTTGGGGGGCTTACAATTTCAGAAGTTTAGTACATGGTTGATTGGCTCAGGCCTGAGGTGAGGAAAACATCATGGCGGAAGGGTGTCGTGGTGGAGGAAAGCTACATACCTTATGGCAGCTGAAAAGCACAGAGAGAAGGGGCCATGTCCCCAGTGACCTTATTCCTTATCTCTTATTCCTTATTCCTCCAGCCATGCCTCACTGCTTATAGTTATCACCCTACAGTCCATTCACATTATTAATCCATCAAATGAATTAAATAACTAGATCCCATAATCTAATAATTTCCCCTCTAAACATTGCTACATCATGTAACACATGAGCTTTTAGGGGGAGATTAAAGATCCAAACCATATCAATCTTCTAGAAGGTTGAAAATCAAGTAAGATTTCATGATTTTGTGAACATCATTCTTGTATCTTTGTTAATTTGGAATTGGTGTTTAGATTTAGCATTAAATGAATCAGGAAGTCTTTGTCTTTTCCATCCTCTTTAAGATGAAGAGATTTTTGGATTCTATTAACTCTAAGGAAATCATCCCTCACAAGTGAGCTATAACTTACTGAGTTACTATTAGATAAATAAATTTATTACATGTCTATGAGTTCATAAATTTCCCAGAGTCGAAAATGTTTAAAAGTGGGAAACTTTGGCGTTCTATAGATTTGTGGTTAAAAGAAAATTCTGAGATTATATAGTCCACCTTAGAATAAGAGGGAAATTTCACTTTAAAGAATTTATATATATTTGGAGAAAAACATCTGAAAGTTTTCAACCTGACAGAGCTCTTCCTACTTTATCAAACACAATTAAGGCACACAGAAAATTTTTATTTAAGTATCCCAGGATGACATGAACTCATCCACAATGTAGGTGTTTCTATGTATACTAGATCCTTGTTAGCTGTCATTATTTGTGGATTCCGTATCTGCATATTTGCCTGCTCCCTGTAAGTTGTTATCTTAGGATAAATGTTTGTGGCATGGTCCTGATTGTTCATGGAGCATGCATAAAGAGGTGAAATTTTTTTGTAACCTGGTACACAAAACATTCCCAATTTTGTTAGCACCTTTACTATAACAAATATCAAAGATAATCAATTTATAAAGAAATAGTTTATGTGGATTTAACAGGCTCAGAGTTTCCATTCATGACTGATTGACCCCTTTGCTTTTTGGCCTTTGCCAAGGCAGAACATCATGGTGGTTGTGTGTTGTGGCACAAAACTACTCATCTCATGGCTAGAAACTGAAAGAGAGAAAGGAAAGTCTTGTGTCCTATAGTCCCTTTCAGGGAACTGCACCTCAGTGACTGAAAGACCTGCCACTGTGCCCTTCCTCCTGAAGTCATCACCTCTTTCTAGTAATGCCATCCTAAGAACTAAGTTTTAACACATGCACCTTTGGCAGACACTCCATATCCAAGCTAGAGCACCAGTTGTTAATGATGAAGGCCACATTCAGCCTTCTTGTTTCACCTCTCATGCAGAGAGGAAAAGAGGATGGAAACAAAAGGTGACATTGTGGCACAGTCCATAGCCAACTGGAAGAGTTTTACTTCCCAAATTTGGTGCTTGGTTCAAACAGTTACTTAACACATCTGAATCTTGTGTTCATATATATCATATGAATGGAATCTACCAGTCTGTATTGTTAAGATTATAATCTATGTGAAGTGTTAGTGTGTATTTCTTCTAGGAACAGTGATTCAGTATTTGCTAAGTCAATGTTCATGCTAACTACCTAGAGCATAATTATACCCAATAACAACAACAGCAACAACAACAAAAGACTATTATTTTGAAGTACAAAAAAGCTTTGTATGAAATGATGAGCACTGTTGCAAACATACTTCATATGTGAATTTGTGTGTGTGTGTGTGTGTGTGTGTGTGTGAGGGGGGGGCTATATGTATATTTTACATGTTAAAGCTTTAAAATCTGTTGCTGTGTTTTTTTTCCTGACAATAGTCCTCTGATGTGAGAATCATTTGATGATATACTTTGTGGCCATTATGACTGTGTTCTGATTAGATTTTTTCCCTTAGTTGTTAATGGGCCTTTAATTAATTAATAAAAATAATAATAAATTAATTGATACATGGTGCTGTGAATCTAACTCAGTGCCTCCTACATTCTAGGCGAGTACTCTACCATTGAGCCCTGTATTTTATTACCTTTCGTAATAGCTTTTTAAACGTATTTTTCCTCCTGCTGAACAATGTAGAAAATTTAGCAATGTGGAAACACATAAGAAAGAAAACAGAACTGACCCATCTTCCTGTAACTTGTGATATTTTCCTTTAATCTTTTTTCTCTGTAGTTCTTTGCTGTGCTGATTCACCCCTCCAGTGTGCTGCTCTTTGTCTGAGCTGTATCATGTGATTGGAATGTTCTCCTTTGGCTCTGTCTCCCTACAATTCATGTGTCTAATATATAACTTCTCTTTTCTTCAGGTGTCAGCTAGAACCTTTCTGATCCTTCTTCTACAAGAAGGAAATGCCTTGTTTGTACCTCTAAGTTGGAAATCTCTGGTTTCTTGTGACTCTCCATTTAGATATATAGTGGCAGAATGTCTCTTCCTGTCCCCCAGAAGATGTTCAATATTACTCATTGAATGAAGGAATAAAATGAGTATGATTGATGAATTAGACTTGTGAATTAGTAAATGTATCTTTATACATATTCCCAATTATTTCCTTGAGCTACAGTGGTAGAAAATGAAAATACTAAGTCAAAGCTGACGGACATTTTGAAGTTCTTGATACATAATAAATATTGCTTTCCTGAAAGGACATACTAATTTATGTGAGAATTTCTATTTTGGTACATTCAAACCAACTTCAATTTCTACATAAAATATCTCTGTCATTTTATGGGAGAAGAAAAATATGGATTTTTAAATAATTTAATTTGTGACATCATTGCCCTCTAAAAGTACTAGAGCCCTGGTCAGTGGATAATCAGCAGTTTTGGGTTTATGGACTGTATACATCAGTGGTATAGTTAGTCAACGATCTGTATGAGTTTTAAATAGTGTCCACAGCCTTTCAGCAAAAAGTATGGTCCTGCAATGTTTGTGTTAATTGCTGAAATTAATTAATTGTTTATATGTCAGAGAAGTGTGTGTTGTACAATTGCTCAAGCTTAAAGCAAATTATGTTTGATAATGTAATGGTTATATTAATTATTATAATATTTGGCATACAAGTAGACATCATAGGTATGTGGTGACCCATTATCATATTCAATAGTTTCATGAATCAAAATCAAGTAAGACTATGAATTGGTGTTGGAGAGTGGTATACATAACATTATTTTTTAGGCAACTCAAGGACTATTATAAGTACATTTGTGTTGTGTTGGAAATGAGTCAGTAGCATCACTTGTTTAAGAAACTCAATCAGACTCTGAAGTTTCATTGACCTTGGTGTTATTCTCTCACTTTCTGCTTAATTGGCCTTAAGCAAATCACAGAAAGTTTTGAACCTCTGTTTATTCATCTATAAAGTAAGGCTAATACTAATACCCATCTCAATCCATTTGTGGCAATAACACAAAAAAGTTATGGCCTGATCACTCAAAGCTCAAGGATTGTTTCGGATGCATGAAAGGCGATCAATCAATGTTGATAATTGCCTAATATTTTGATTGGTACCAAGCATGAGATACTCAGTAATTATACATTTAAGAAATGAGTTTTTTTATATGAATATTTTAGGACCTTCCAATTTGTGTGTTCATTGTTTTGGTCAATACAACTTATTGGGAGCCCACTGTATTGCAGGTATTAATTAAGTGGAGGCTATATAACAGCAAAAATGCATGATCATTGTATCAAGTCAAGAGTTTGAAGTGAGGTTCACATGTGAATTAAACAAATACATCATTTGTGAAGTAGTAGGTGCTATGCAGAGAATATACTTGATCATATAAGAACTACTAATAAGGTTTGACACAGCTGTGGCAGATTTCTCTTAACAAATGACATTTGATCTGCCTTCAAAATAATGGGCACGAAATTGTATATTTAAAATATGAAGAGGGCTGGAGAGTCTCCCAGGCAGATGGAGTAACGTGGAAAAAGTGGGGGAGAAGTGGTGTTGGAAACAAAGGGCAGACAGTTGAGAGTATGGACAGCTTGGTAAGTGGCTTTGTTTATTCCAGGGGCAACAGAAAGACTTTGCAGAGTCTTAAAGGGCAGGGATGTGGGAGTATATGTTACAGTGAGGACAAAGTATGAAATTGGAACCAGGGTGGATGCAGTTATACCTAATAGATGGCTATTGCAGCATTTTAGGTGAAAAACTAGATCGAGGGTGGTGGCACTGAGGAAGATGACCAAGAGGGAAATGTAGAGAATAAAATCTTTAGTACCCGTGGAGGAGTAGGAGGTGTCAATACAGAGGTCTAGATCCCTGCCTCATGAAACAGATTGAATAAAGGGACATTCTCTGAGTTAAGAGGACATGGGAAGAGAGCAAGCTTAGGGCAAATATTAGAAGTTTTCATTTGGAACATGTGGCGTTTGAGGTGCTTATAGAGAAAGTAATATTCAAGACTTTTTTTTAAGCTCAAAGGAAAGGTTTTAGCTGAACTGTCATATATAAATATGTGTGTCTAAAATATCTGGGTTGGTAACGAAAGCTAAGGATAGGAACAAAGATTAACTACAAGGAAAAAGGCCATCATGAAGAATGGAGAGGACCTGGTGGAGAGCCTTCAGGGACTCTTATTGTCTATCTCTGTGTAGATAAAGGTAAATAGGAAATATACAAAAAAGAAGCACAGGGAGGGATTCCTGTCTGGGGCTAGGCAAGTGCGTGAGGAATGCAGTCAGGAGAAAGGAGTGTCCATCAGTTCATCATGCCCTGAGAACTGAAGGAGCTCCTTGAATAACCTCATCACCATGGAGAGTATGACTGAAGAAGGGTGGTGCTTAGTCCTAGTTGGAGTGAGTGAGGCGCAGGAAGGCAGTGAATATCATGGAATATGAAGTTGGCTTGGGATAGAAAGAGAAAGGTTCTAACTGGAAGATGAGAAGACAGATATTCTCTGTTTTGTCGTGTAAATGTACTTATTGTCTCTAAGTAGTACACTACAATGGTAAACATTATATATAATTTACTGAATAACAAAATTTTAGGAAAAGAAAAACAAAACCGCTGGAAGTATCCAGTTGATAGGAAAAAGGTGTAATACACCATAAAGAGAATTATCAAAAGTTTTCTTGCTTCAGTAAGGCAGGAAGAAGCATGGGATCTCACCTGGTTAGAGGGATTTGCCTTAGGAAGAAAAAAAAATAGCTCATCTTTCATAATTAAAATTGATACTGTGGAAATGAAGGATATTTCATGGGCAGTTTCTTTGAGCTTTATTGCCTTGGGGGATAAGATAAAGTGGTGAGAAAGATTAAAAAAAAAAAAAAAACAGTCCTTGCCCCTGCTGGAATTTATAATGTATCAGGGAGACAGAAAAATGAAAAAGAAATAACAAGAGCAAATGCTAAATACTCTTATGGGGGAAAATAAACCAGCTACCCAGTTATGGGAACATATTATCAGGAGCTGGTAATAGGGACCAGCAGGAATCAGGAACATGTATTCTGAGGAATTTGCATTAAAGTTACAGATTCAAGGAAAAGAAGGAATTAACTAGGGCTACACAAGAAGAAGGAAGATTGTTTCTGAGAGAGAAAAAAAATTAAAAAAGGAAGTAGCCTTGGGGGAATGAGAGTTTGAAGCATTCAGGGAAGGAATTAAAGCTCTTCGAAATAGGCTGGAGTGAAATTATTTTAGGAAGCATTGATTCAAAAACTCGAGCTGCAGAGAGAGGCCAAATGTGCACCTGGTGAGTAAATAGCACTGGGCAGCATCCCTGTTGTCTGGCATCTTCTGAGAAGTGCTTCCCCACATATCCACACCACAGTGCTGGTATCCACAGAAAGACAAGGGGTTGTTCTGAGAAGAGCATTGCAGGAGGGATCAGCAGACCTATGCTCTGGTACAGCCTCTGTTGCTCTGCTTATGAGGGTTTAGGTAAGTGATTTAACTTGTTAGAGTATCAACATTGTTAATGGAGTTTGACATTGTCTCAGATCGTTTCTAACTAAATACATTTTAAATTTATCATCATAGCTTAGATCAGCACATATTCAGGGTGCAGCACATTAACAACAAAAGCCAAGTATTTACAGCAATTATTCAAGAACTGTATACCCTGGGTTGTATGTCTGTGTTGCATAAACAGGATCATTTGTAAAATCTGTTGGACTGGTGTGTGAAGACAGTGCTTCCTCTATTTTGAGAGTTAACAGTACCTCACCACCCTGGATGACATAGCATTGTCATTTGCCATTTCAAGTGACTTTTTGGTAAAACAGTGGAAGATGGTGGTATCTTAATCAAATAATTCTTCTGATAAAATACTGTTCCTGGAAAAGGTGGTGGTGATTTGATGCATCATCTTTCACTTTCAGTAAAGGACAAGGATTTATTATTAACAATCTAATGTTTATTCAATGCTCAGAGAACTGTCAGTCCCATTAAGTGCTTGAAAAATATTATGATTCACTCTGTGACAATGAGTTAGTCCACATAAGTGATGACATCATGTTGTCCATGTGCAGCTTATATGGTTAAGGCTTAGTTAGAAGAAAACACATCCAAACAGTGCATTTGTGGGAATGTGACTAAATTCTACATGTGTTTTTGTTTTCACAAATCAGTATATAACCTATTATTATCGATAAAATTTCTTTTAAAATTAGTATTTCTTGCATTGTTTTGGTATACTTGCAAATAAAATGATGTGCATTCAGTTAATGGGATGAGGACTTTAAGCAAGACAGTGTGACATCCCTAAAGGATGCAGTAAGTCATGGATATATATCCATAAATGGAGAGTGGAGGTATAGGTTTGGAAGAAATGGGCATATAGGTACATTGTGTGCATTGTTCCTTTTAATCTTTATAATAACTTTTTGAGTTAACTTCTGTTTTCACCCACTTACCCTATAAAAAGAAACTATAGCAGATAGAGGTTCAGTAGCTTGCCCAATGCTACAAATCTGTAAGCTTCAACACCTGTACCCAGAAGTACGGTCTACCTAAGTCAAATGTTGATACAATTAATGCCGTGCTTAGTTGTGTTAATATAAAAGAAACAAAGTTAGGTGAGGAAGTAAGGGGAAAGGAAGGAAGATGGAAGGAAGATGGAAAGAAGGAAGGAAGGAGGAATGTAAGTACAGTGTTTTTGTATGAAATAGCTCATCTTGATCCTTTTTATCTTACAAGTCTGTCAGTTAATTGGTACCAATGGAGTTCTGTTGAAGAAGTAGGAGATTAAAAAAATAGATTTAAAAAAAAGACTAGGAGGATTAATACTCTTTATTAAATGATCTTCCTCAGTGTACCCAGAATCAATTGTCACCTGGCCCAGGCGAATAAAAGATATAATCACTGACCTTGAGTTAAAAGGCCTGGATTCTGATATTAGCAGCCACAAGAGTCTGAGTATCCTTCTTAGGACAGCCAAAGCTATTGTCATTCCACTATGACATCAAGTTTCCTTTAGGATCATTTTGAAAATGACTTTCCCCTTCCTCTGACCCATCTCCCACTGATGTTTCAGTGAAGAAGCACTGTGGGATGCTCTCTTGACCTTGGGTGCTCTCTCTTCAATCTAACACTGATCATTGATTATTTCCTATGAGACAATACAATATTTTTATAATCCTTTTATACTCTAGGTAATTTTATAATGAGGCCTAATATAGTATAAAATGAATACTTCATTGACACAGTCTTATCTAACTTCTTTTTCTATTACCTTCAAAATTCTTAAAATATATGATTTTGAATTCTAGATGAACTGAGTTATCAGAAGAATTAGTTTAAATTTGAAATTTCAAACACTTCCTTTGATCAAGAGCTTGTACTCTTTGTTATGTTTATAACTTTTAGCTCCTCATCATCCTGCAATTTAATCCTTATAATTTTGTGATCTCTTGATGTAATGTGTACTGGGTGAAGTTGATTAAAGTTAAGAGTGATATAATCAAAATGACATAGAGATTGGTCTGAGGATGTTGTCTAGGGATAGAGATCTTGACTGGTATGCATGAGGCTCTGGGCTCAATCCCTAGCACTTCATTAAAGAAATAAAAGTGAAAAGTGGATTTAAGAAAATGTACAGAACTCACTGAAACTGTTTAAATTCACAATTTGGTTTAGTGTACATTGAAATTAGTCTGTTTTTTATTAAATTATCACTTCATTTTACTGTATAGTTAATTATAGCATGCTTCAAAATTTCTGGTCACATACATTGACATTAAAATTTTTGAGCACACTTCAGTATATTTTATTTGGTTATTTATAAATTATATACATTAACCAAGGCATATCCAAAATAGAAGTAAAAATAATGACATAAAATCAACAAAGAATTTCTAGTATTTTGTTTCAGCTTCTAGGTAGGTTATCTTATGCATTTCCTGGGATGAGTAAAGTTTATGTTTTAGATGTATTCCACATGTCACATCCAAAAATTTCATGTTATAATGGATTTTCAGTGAATGTTCCCTGAACAAAATGCAAATATTATAAAATAAAAGTATTTATACTTGCTTGTTACCACTCTATGTATATAACTAAATAAAACATTCTGATGTTGACTGAACTTACAACTTAAGACATGGACTCAGGTCCTTTTTTTAACAAAACATGATGATGGTATTTGATATTTTCAATTTTGGGCCATTTTTTTCTTAATTACAGTAACATGGGTAGAGTTCTTTTTATTCTTTAGAGCTGTATCTTTCCTTTGTTTACATTAACACATGGAAAAGGAAGTTTTGCTGAAGGAGTTCAGTTTTGAGGTGCTTTTGACAAGCATGTCTATTTCCCATGTGGACACATAGGGGAGAAAGTAAGTAAATGCAGCTGCGTTGTCCTATTAGCACTTGGGTATCTTTGCTAAGTCATTAATGTGTAAAGAGCAAATGCGGAGCAGAACATGTGTATCTGTTTTGCCCCTTAAAATAGGTGCAGTTTGCTGTTGTGTCAGCTAGCTGTAAAACCACAGGCAGAATGTTCAATTAGGGTTGAAAGATCATTTAGGGTTGGAGGAGCAGGATGGAAATGTTGGGGAGACCTCAGGATTCTGAACCAATAGTGGTTCATGTGCTGTTGGGGACCTACTGTCAACATCTGTAGCCACCAGCACTTGGGCCCTACGACATTTCTCCTTTTTTAACCAGAGAGGGCTTTACGTATCTTAGAGGTGTAATAGCTTCCCGAGGCTTCAGTGTTTCATTGAAGACTCTGTTGCCTATGAGAGCTGCATGTATAGTACCCTGAGAAGAAATGTGGAGCATCCTTGAGTGTTCCTCAATATTGAGCATATTTTGTTTTCCCCTCAATTTTGTTTTATTTTTAATTAGCATATTATAATTATACATATTTATGAGGGAAAACAGTATGATGATATGAAGTATGTACATATTATGTTATGAGAAAATCAGGGCGATTGGTGTATCCATTACATATATGGAATCTAAAAAAGTTGATCTTCACCAGAGACTGAGGAAGGGAGAAAAGTCAGTCTCTGAGTACAAAATTGCAGTTAGGTAGGAGGAATAAGTTATGGAGTATTTCCTGCTCTTGATCACCACGTAACCCCTTTTATATTGAAATTGGGATCATTCCTCCTGAAGCACTAATTATTTAGGTCTTAGAAATATCCTTCCGGCAACTTGTGAAATTGTTTTTATGGACACTGTTGATACTTCTTTATGTTTATATGAGAACATTGCAGTGGGCAGTTCAGCCCACTAAAACTTTCATAGAAGTTCTTTGATGTTCTAAAGCCTCTAAGATATTTCTAGGTTGTTACCTCACCCATCCAATACATTGGATGAGTTCTGCTTAATAGGAAGCAAGCTATGTATTTAATTTTAAATATTCTGTTAAACAAGTGTAAAAAGAACATTAATTTAAATAATGTTTTACTTAATGAAGTGTAGCCAAAATATTACCATTTCAGTATAAAAACAATAAAAAATGTAGAGTTAGTAAACATGTTTGTAGGTTGCTTCAGTTTGTTCAGAAGCCATCTGTGTCTACTGACTACTGTATTAAACAGTGCAGTTCTAGACCAATAATTCACCTTGTAACTATGTCCCCTCTCTATTTGCAGCCCTGTTACTTATGCAAATCTACCAATTAGTACTGTACAGTAATAAAGATAATAAAGTCATCATATTCCAAGCAAAACATTGCAAAATCTGTTTAATTTGCTTCCTAGAATGTGAAAGCTTTCCCATTCCTAGGCAATCCTTCACTTTCCCCAAATTGCAAATATGATTATCCTGACATTCTTCCATTTTAGGTCAGAACAGTGGACTTTGAAAATTATGTGCAAAAGTCTCTTTCTGCTCCTATTTTTTTTTTTTATTTTTCTTCTGAGCGACCTAGGAGAGTTTCACTTATTTTCCTTTTGCAGCCTGAGCCATTTCTATAGCTGATATAACCTTGGCATATCTTCTTGGTAATTATTGTAACTTACACAGTGCTTTGAAGGTTGAATTGCTGTAACCTTATATCTCTTATGCTTCCATCACTTCATATCCTAGGAAATTAGCAGCCTACATGAAGATATTGCTGCATATGTAAGTCTCAGGACCAAACCTGGTCAGGATAACATTTTTTAACCCCATCACCATATCTGACCATTGCTCAAGCACAGATGTTTCTCACAATCAATTACAAATCTTGCTTTAGATCAACATAGTGAGGCTTGGTGTTACCTGGCAGATCAGTGTAAACAATGATGTCAATAGACAAAAATACAGGCTTCAGGATTTCAATTTGAGCAGTGATGGTTTAAAAAATAGGAGACTAGGAGGTGGAACAGATTTAAAAGATCTGTGATGACAACTTGTGTTTGGCCTTTCTGGTCTTTTCTTTCAAATATGGTTCAACCATTTTGCCTGCCATATATTGACTTTCAGCTGCCATTAGAGCCTTAATCATTGAAGATGCTCAACACGTTTTGAGGAATTCAATGTACTTAGTAGGACAAGGAAATACCCTTTATAAACCAACACATCAAATATCACTGAATGTGGACTGCCTACTGGTGAGGAAGGGCAGCTCTTCTTTTTTAGTTTCACAAAACAGAAGTATCCTTGTGAGACTGCATGGATCCATTGGATCAGAGCTAGCCTTAAAGTTGAAAACTTAAGGTGCTGAAGATTATTTTTTGCATTGCTCTTCTTACATATAGAACAGTCTTGATAGCAGATCATAAATTCACATGCTGTTGAATATAGCATTCAAAGAGTGGCTAGCTTTCCAACCTATTCCTTAGGGACATTTAAATGAAAAATTATGGTTGAAAAATGTGCTTACATGTTACATTTCAAGTCTAGATTAACATTAATTTTCAAAATAAAAAAATGAGGCTGCCTAGAGCACAAATTCAGCTCTTGAAGATCATGGGGAAAAAGGACAGTACATGTTTTGTTTCTAGTCTTCTGTCTCTGAAGGCATCTGTGAATCTGATTAGAATTTCCCTAAAGCTTTATGGTGGAGGGCTGGAGGGTACCTAGGATTGAACTCAGGGGCACTCAACCACTGAGCCATATCCCCAGCCTTATTTTATATTTTATTAGAGACAGGGTCTCACCAAGTTGCTTAGCCATCGCTGAGGCTGGCTTTGAACTCACAATCCTCTTTTCTCAGCCTCCCGAGCCCCTGGGAGAATTTCCCTAAAGCTTAGGAGAGTTTTAGTCTTTTGGCACACCTGGGTGTAGATGCAGATCTGGAGGATTTTAGATTTTGTCTAAATAACTTGAATAAAATATTCATAATTAAAGGGATTTGAAGGAAATACACAGTGACGATTTAAATATATAGGGGAGATACATTCAAAGTAACTAGTATTGAGCTGAGATTTTCATGCTTTCGCTTATATTCAGAACCTCAAATGTTTTGAAATGGGAATAAAAATTAAAATGTAAACAGTGAACATCTTTAGTTTTACTTTGGCGGTTTTAGAGTAGTTAATATATATTGCATATGTTCAGATTTATTTTGCTCTTTTCTGTATAGTGTATTTGACTCTTTCTAGTATAGTGTAATTAAGACATTTTAACTCTAATAATATCAATACACAGAAATCTTTTGAAGTAAAAAACTTATGATGTGAAAACCATGTTTAGTCAACAGTAAAGATAATTGTTTTAGTTTATTGCATTGTTGTTGAATATTTGTGATTTGTATGTTCAAATGAATCATTATAGTTTTCTTTAAAATTTTGGACACAGAAATAATGAAACTTGACCTAATAACATTTAATTAATTTAACGGATGTGCGCTTGATAATGAATCTTTCACGAATTCTCTAATTTATAATTTAGAAATGAGGAGCATTAATGTTTCTTCAGTGATAGGTAATTACCAACCCCTAAGTAGTTTTGGGTAAAGATATGTGAATAGGAATGACTGTTGTATACACACTTATTTTGATGACATAAGACATGGACTAATGAAGCACAAGATTTTACTATTTTTAATCCTGCATGTTTAAAGAAAAATTTAAAAGCATTTTCCAATAACTAATTTTTGTCTTCACAGTTACTTAGGTTAGTGCTTCTCTGGAATTTTCCAAGAGGCTGAGCTGATTATTTGCATAAATACAAAGCAATGCATTTGAACACAGGAAGCAGAGAATTACTTTCATATCTTATTTAAGCTTCTGTAGAGACTGTAGAATTATCCCCAAGGGAAATGAGTAATGCTTGAGACCGAAAATGCAGCAGACCACAGAATATTGGCAGAATATTAAAACATACACTTGCACATGCAGACACACACACATACACACACACACATACACGCTTGCTTTTATGCTTTGAAGCTGCCCATCTTCTTATGTTGTAAGCTATACTTTTGTGTCTCTGTATTGTGGGTACCACATGGCCTGATTCTTTTTGCCCAATTATGCAAATTTTAAAATGTGCTTATAATTTTATAAGGTGCTTGTTTACCCTGAAATATTACAAGACCTGATGTGTAACAGCCTTAAATTATTTTGTGTATTCTATGTCAAACATATGATTTGAAAGCAGCCACCAAAAAAATAGGAATATCTATGACATCTTTAAAAACCTACTATTTACAGAGGACTAATAGTGCTGTTAGTTGATTTTCTGAAGGTCAGGTATGAGGATGTCAGATTCATAGCTTCTAAGATTATGAACATGGATTCCCATCTTCCATAAGAAGAACATAACACTATACTATGTTTTTTAAATGTCCACAATTTTGTTATTTTTGATGTTGATGTGTTTTGTTCTCTGATATTTTTAGTGTAACTGAATATTAATAATAGGCCACCCCAGGATGCAGCTTATTAGACCCAATTATGACATGTGGATATTAAGTAATACATAACAAGGAATGAAAAGCATGAGAGGGATCTTTGAAAAAATGGCTAAGCTGTATTGGAACTAAAATCATTATTCAAAAACTTTAAAGAGCAGAGGTAATTTTTCTTAGTCTTAAAAGACATTAAGGAAGGACAATACCTTACCTGACTACTTAGGCTTATTCTATAACTCTTATTCAATTAACACATGATATTTTTATTCCAAAGAATTCATTCATTTAGTATGTATGTATATCATAATTGTTTCTACTTTTGTAAATTATTAGCAAGTATTCCTTTTGATATTTACCTAGATTCACATAAAGTAATGGAAAGATTAGCATACAATTTTTATTCTTTCAATTTCTTTTCAGAAATGGTACATTAAAGCTAAATTATTCATGTTCCTATTTATTTTAGATGTTTGAATATCCTCATATATCTTGTCTGGCTAGCCATTGTTTTCAGGTAGTGACTTTTATTGTTCTTTACTCCTTAATGTGATTCTTTTCCTAGAAGACAGTGATCTTTTGTAAGGATAGGTCAGATAATTGGGTATTTGGCTAATGATGAATAAATATGTTTTTGTTTACATATCCAGAATACTTTTAAGGAAAGTTCTGGTGACATTGATTGAATTTGTCTTTCTGGGTTTGCTGAAGAATGTCTTTGTAGTGATGTTAGTCACTCTGATTGTTTATTCCTCCTCAGACTGGCTTTAAATATCTCTTTTGGTATAAGTCTTTCTATCACCTGGTACCTGGATATTAATTTCCTTCCTTTTTAGAAGAGCACAGATGAACAAGTCTTATCAGAATCATTTCCACAGGTACAGAGCTTAATAATTACAGATTAAATATCTTGCATTTTAGTAGTGCGTCTGTTGGAATCTGTTTTGAAGTGAACTTTGTTCATTATTTTATTCAAGCAGCCTTTATTTTCTTACATTTGTTTATTCCATTTTCATTTTAGGGTCTACTTTGTAGTAAGTATATTACTGGGTGCTAGAGATATGAAGAATACAGAGTTTCTATCTTCAGGGAACTTTCACCTCTGTTGGGGAAAACAGGTATAGGTTTATGTACCACTCAGGCCCAGGGGAAGCCCTGAGGGTTTCAGAAGCACAGAGGGAACTAATTGAAGAACTGAGGATCAAAAGACCAATTAAGTGCTTAGCAAGTGAAGAAGAGGAAGAAAGAGTGGAGAAATTCAAGAGAAGGGAGGCAGTGTTTGTAAAGGGATAAAGATGATAGAACACCTGATATATTTAGGAACCTGCCTTCCAAGAGTTGAATGAGTCTGTGGGCTTAGGTATTAGTGGTGAGTGAGAAAATATGTGATTGGAAAAGTAACCAGTAACCAGAAAGAATCACAAAGAGTGCTATTTAAAAACAAACAAGCATAATCCCTCTCTTAGAAATACAGTCTTCTGTTCTTTACTTGACTGAACTCATTAGGCAAGTCTCTTAGCTCTGGGTACACTCTCCTATTGATAGATTCTGTGGTTACCCCTATGTAGATGAACAATGCTGAAGGAAAACAGAGATTTAGTGATTGCTCTTACTTTAAATCCGTCACCATACAAATCTAACACACTTACTGGGGATAAGTGAACACGCTGAATCTTCTGAGGCCATTCTGTGGTGTTTACTTTCCTTCTACAAAAAATAACCATTTCATACCTCTTTATTGCTAGTCAATAAATACTAGAAAGTGGTGATGGTGATGGAGATGACCAAAGGACAGGTGTGACAAGGCTGACACTGCGTTTTGGTATCCTGTTCATCTTATTACCCACACCTTGTGTGATGGTTAATTTGAACTGTCAACTTGATTGGATTATGAGAAACTGATGATTTAGAGGCTTATGGGCATGTCAGTGAGGGTGTGTCTGGGAATGATTGGCATGTGGGATAGCCAACTGAAATGGAGACCCTCCCTAAGTAGGGCAGTACTGTCTAATAAAATGACAGCTTGAATGGAATAAAAGTTGGAAGAACAAGGAAGCAGCAGCAGGATTCTTCTTGAGTGGGTTCTTGGTTGTTCTTACATCATCTGAGGATATAGGACTTTCACTTCTTCACTCTTCCAAAGCAGACTCTGCCAGTGATTCTCCAGAAGCCTTTGGTCTTGGACTAGGGTAGCACCATTGTTCCCTCTTATTCCAGGGCTTCAGCCTCTTGGACTTCTCAGCTACTGGTTCTTCCACCTCTCCAGCCTGCAAATGGCCATTGTGAGTTATCCAGCTTCTAGTCTTGTAAGCTACACTAGTAAATCCCTTTTTTCATAATTATACCTGCTGTTGTTGTTCCTTTAGAGAACCCTGACTCATACACCTTCATT
The DNA here is from genome assembly GCF_045843805.1 of Urocitellus parryii. Lineage (NCBI taxonomy): Eukaryota > Metazoa > Chordata > Mammalia > Rodentia > Sciuridae > Urocitellus > Urocitellus parryii. Next base: position 45,905,723 of record NC_135537.1, read on the forward strand.
CTGCAGTTGTTCCTTTCTACTCTATAACATCCATTTCTTTCTTCACTTACTTGTTTCTGTTGCTATGAATGTTATTTTCTAGTTTCCTCCACATATGCACACAACTGTCCGTATCTGAGAGAGAGAACGGCTAGCAGGGGTCAGTATCCCCTGAACTACTGCTTCATTTCTCTACTGTCCTTTACAATAAATATCCTTGAAAACATGATCTATAATTGCTGCCGTTGCTATCCCACCTCACACCTGCTAACCATCAGTCCAATGTTTACACTCCCCTTGCACTGAATCCCATGTTTTTAAAGAATTCCAATGATCTCTGTGGCCAAATCCTCTGGTCCTCTTTGCTGTTCTTCACTACTCCATTCCTTTTGAAGCACTATTCCTGATTTCTTTGCCTTGGCTTGAGCTGGATCTCCTTCTACCCAGGGCCTGCTCCTTCCTGGCCTTTGTGATGACTTCCCCTCAGTTTTGCATTTTGTCAGCATGAAGTTTCTTTGCTCTTAAGACACTCCATTTTATCACTGAGTTCTTTCCTAAGGAACATAATAATTTTGGGGATACAGTTATTGCAGCTATTAATAAGAGGGAAGAGTTGCATTTGAAAATACTGCTTAACCATTTCTAGTATTTGTAAGCCTTCAGCAATAATTTTACATGGATTTTTAATTACTTGAATCAGAAAAAGTATTTCCAAGAAAAATTCCACTTAAATCTAAAAAACAATGGAAAAGCTGACAGCTAATTCCAAGTATTCTATTTAAGACATGATCATGTTGATGCATGACTATTCATTTATTTAATTTACTCAGTTTAAGTCTGGGGGGTATAACGTAGTGGCATGCACTTGCCAAGTATGTATGAGACTCTGGGTTTGATCCCTAGCTTGGCACACACACAAAAAAATTAATTTGTAACTAAAAGGTGAATTAGTGTGTCCCGTGTCAGAATATATGTATTCTATGTCATTGTGCAAGATTAACACAGAGATAAATGGGATGTTACTCAAAGGGATCAGCTCAGAGGATCTAGGACTAGTCTTCTTTCAGGGATGCACTTTCTTTTTATAAGGTTTTATCTGAAGCCAGCCAAGAAGCAGAGACTCAGCCCTGGTGTTCCATTGTACTTCTAGTTCATGAGATTTGTATAAGATTATGGAGTCACAGACTAGGGAGCAGAGTCCTGAGGTCAGACAGGCTAAGCTTCCATTCAATGTCCCTGACACATTCACCTCTCCTGATTTCTCTTCCCTTCACTGTGTGCTTATAAAACATCTCTGCTAGAATTTCATCAGGGATTGATGCTCACTGTTCTGCAGTTTTGGAAATTCATTTCCTGCCAGACTTTTCAATACGGGCTTCACAATTGTATGTCTGTAGGTTTTGGCTGCTTTCCAGTTTCTCATGACAACACAAATATTATCCACCGTGATTACGGGGTCACATTTACTTGCAAATTATTCCATTTGCCCCAGAATATCATTTGTATGGATTTAAAGAGGGTGAGTTCTTAGTCTCCTGTTCTCTATCTCAGGACTTCAAGTCTCTCTTCCTCATGTTCATGCTACCTTTTTTACTGTTTATGGTGATTTCCCTCGATAGAAAGAGAAGCAGAGACAAAGTAGGATTTGAGTCATTCTGCTCTTTTCTGTTCTTGGTTATGGCACATATGTCTCAAGTATGAAATGTTACATATTCTTTGCTATATTTTTACTCTGGCATGGAGTAAAAGTATTATCTTGTCTGAATTGCAGATTATTGCAGATGATGATGATGATACTGATTATGAAGATATGATGATGAGATAATAATGATAACCATACACTTAATATGACACCACTATAGCCCTGAGAATGATAACAATGATAATGTTACTACTAATATAATGTCAACACTACTGGTACACACTTATACATTCACACATGTGCATTTGACAGCGTTTTCTATGTGTGAAAAACTATATCAAGTACTTTATATGTGCTATCTCATTTAATCTCCACAAAAGTTATATGAGGTAGGTGTTCCCCCATTTTACAAATGGACAAAGTGACAACTGAAATACCTCTTAGCAGGTTTATGGGGCAGAAATTGAGCCTTATTGTAACCCCAAAACCAATTTGTATGGCTATAATGTTCAAATCCAGCCTTTTCTAGCCCCAAAGGCCATTTATATTATGGTAATGTAATATATTCATGGATACAAACTTCACATGCTTAAGCTAACTTTTCTTTTAACTAATAAGTTTTCTTATATTTGTTTTGTGGCTGTTCCTTTTACTGCCTCATTTTTAAGCCAACATTTTTTTTTAAAACTTGGGACTCTAAAATTTTAGGTTATTGATTATTTTAGCATTTGTGTCTATACAATTACCCTTAAATATTTAGCTGGAATTTTGAGACTTAACTTTTTCTGAAATTCAGATCCATTCAAGAATGTATCCCTCAAAGTCTTTTATAAAAATCTGTTGAGATATCCTGATATTCCTATTTCACCAAACCGCTTCTTACTTATTTCAGATCAAATTTAGGGAACATTTTCCTACATTTGCTTCCATCCAAGTTATGGAAGAATGGTGTAAAGCACACACAGAGCCATTGCTATTATTTTTAGTAAATTAGAGCTCTAAATAGTCACAAGAAGTTAAAGTTTTTCATAAGTACTTCTTGGTGTAAGTTTAATAACTCATATATGATAATTTATCTATTTATTTAGGCAGATTGTGGTATACTCTCCCGTTGAATTTTATGTATTTCCCCATTCATTTTCTGTTCAACTGAGTTGGAATTCAAACTTTAGCCCAAGTCCAAATCAAGAGTGCCTACTTAGTTTTTGTCTCATTTATTATGCATACACCTAATAAGTGCCAGGCACTGTACCAGGTCCTGGGTGAGAGTAGAGGTAAATGAAGTAGATATACTCACTTATTACATTTTCAAATTGTTGCTGGAATGTCAAGGATTGGTTTGGATTATGATTCATGTTAGGCCATTCTTTCTAGGAGCTCTGGTGGGAAGACAATTGACTGTACAAAAACAATGAAGTTGGATGAGCATTAGAAGAGACATACAGAATACTTGGAAGGCATGAAAAAAAGGAATGTTGCATACTTTAGGATTGTAAGGGGACATTTTGAAAGAAACAATGGTGGGTTTGACATTCAGTGAAATGCAAAAGAGTTAACTCTGGATGCTCATTTTGATTTTGTGCCCAAGACTTTTAATAGCTTAGATCAAACATTTATTAATTCAGTTACTACCTACTCCTACATCTTTGCTTGCTAGGAGGCACTTCTCAGACACTCTACTTCCTTATATACAATATTTGCATAATAAGTTATTGTATATATTCAATAAGCAATACACATGTTTTTGTAAAATATACATTGACTTTCAAATCACTTCTTTTATTATCCTTCCATTTCTACTTAAGATAATATGTGACTTGCAGTTGTAGTAAAAAATTGCAGGCTCTTTTCTCTGATTCCTTCTTTTTCTCCTTGGTTTTCACATAAGTGATCTGATACATTTGGTAGGGAATTTGAAAATAGAATTTGTAACATTAGGTGTCCTAAAATTCATTAAAATTGTTTTATTGACTCTGTGACTTGAATCTGGTCTTCAGTTTCCTACATGAATTTGGACATTTTACTAAACTTGTCATACCTTTATTCACCAATAATTTATTGAGATCCTGTATCAGTCACCACGTGCTGCATTGGAGTCTTTAAAAAGTCTTTAAATGCTGTCCTTTGTCCTTTTTTTTTAATTTTATATGTTTGTATGTCTATGTGGGTGGACCTGGGCAAGGCCTGAGCTCTCGTGATGGTTTGCTGGTCTGAAGAGGTGGTCCTGTGCCAGAGCCTGAGTTCTGGAGAGGGTGTATTCTGGTGGCAGGATGGACCTGGGTCTACTGTGAGCCCGAGTCCTGATCAGGTCCATGTGTGCGAATCTGAGCCTGGCCTGAACTCCCAAGGGGTCTGTCCTTTGTTTTTAAAAAGTGGGTCAAAATGGTTGAATTGAACATTAGCTCATCAATTCATTCAGACTTCCTTGGTGTTAAAAGTTGCCTATTCTTGATTTAACTAGAATAAAGGAAACAAAAGGTAAGGACCTTTTATGCCTGAGTCTGCTATAAGATAATCTAGTGTCTGTGAACATGTGAAACAATTATGTATTTTGGGGGGAGTGGTACCAGAGATTGAACTCGGAGGTACTGGACTACTGAGCCACATCCCCAGCCCTATCTTGTATTTTGTTTAGAGACAGGGTCTCACTGAGTTGCTTAGTGCCTCGCTTTTGCAGAGTCTGGCTTTGAACTCTTGATCCTCCTGCTTCAGCCTCCTGAGCTACTGGGATTATAGTCATGCACCACCAAACCCATCTGGTACAGTTATGTATTTTAAGAGAATAGCTTGAGAAAATGAGCTCTTTGTTTTAGGTCTTTTGTGGGGAAGGGGGAGAGGGGCAATTTCACCTAAAAACTAAAGTGTCTCCATTAGGAGTAATGCAAACATATTTTAAAAGATGCTAAAACAAAGCAGTGACATGAGCTGTATCAGGATCTAGAATGTGACTGGGTGACTCTTGTCATAACAGGCTCCCTGAGGCTGGAGCCTAAATGCCTTACATCAAGTCCCTTTGGAGGCTGAAGGAAATGCCCGAATGACAAAATTATACGGTACATCGAATATTGGTTAAGATCCTACTTAGTACTATTTTCCAGGAATAAAATTCAAATGTTAATTATTAAGATGGTAAAATGCTAATGAGGAAACACCTTGGTACATTACCAGTATGTCCTGTCCTCCCTGCAGTCTGTTCTGCAGAGCCCTCCCTTATCAGCAAGTACAGTGGCTTCTGGTTGCCATTACATACATCTGAGTGCTTCAGTCTTGATTGCCACTTTTTTACACTTGGGGAACTCTGCTTAGATTCTGCCTCTCCCTCAAGGTCCTGTGAGAAATACCCTGTCTTTGTGTAGGAAATGTAGCGAAGAACAGTGGCAGGTGTTCAATGCTTTTTGTATGGGAGTTGACACCTGGGAATGGAGATAGTGGAAGAATCATGAGCAGGAAGACTAGGAAACAAATAGCAATAAAGGAGTGGGAAATTTCAGAAGAAATGGAGAGAGAAATACTTATTGGCATGAGGATGAACACAGCAACACATGTACATAAATTTTCCATTATGTGGATGGGAAGGCAAAACTAAGCATTTGCTTAAAATCCAGATGTTTGAAAGAGTAGATTAATGAGTCTCTAACTGTGTAGAGATTGACTTCTAAGGAGTAAAAGGAGTGGAGCTATTGCTGCCCTCAATGCCATCATCACTTTTATCCAGAATAGATTTCATTTTATCTCATTTATTTGCTAGAGTTCCTATTAAAGATTTTATTTTGGGAGGAACAAAGAATTGTCTTAGGTTGGGGCTGGGAGTATGATAATCATAAAAGGAAGGTATATACTTCTTTGAATTCCTGTATTCTTTGTGTGTGGCATAGAGTAGGTGTGTTTGTTGAGTAGGTGAATGTATTCATTTTTGATGGGAGATTTGTTGTTCTCTGGAGACCCTCGTGTATTAGATAGGCTCTTCAAATTCATACAGATAAAGCCATGATTAAATTTAGTTTTTTTTTTTAATTATATGAGCCACATTAAAAACTGCAGTTTTTTCTTTAAGCTCTTCATTCAGAAGAGCTTAGATATATAATATATAATATATAAATATATAATGATGGATACATTTATCAGTTTCATTGAATAGGAATATGAGGTGAATTTTGGGATGTTACATAATTTTCTCAAACACCGTGACCTAAGTTCTACAGTTTTAGCTTTTTACTTATATATTAATAAACTTATAAACTTACAAAAATTTAATTATACTGAATATAATGCAACTCGAATTTCCTTGTGACTTTTTTCAGTATTTAGGAACCAACAGCATTTCATTATATGCTATATCTGGGAATTCTACTAATCCTTAATTTTTTACATAATGAAAAAATATATAAATAACCTGGAAGTGGCATTCATTTTGATGTATTTAATGAGCATTTATTAAGTGCCCACCATGAACCTAGTGTTGTGCTAAGGGTTGGTTATTTGAAAGTAAGGCTGATATGGTTCTGAGCCTTTAAAATCCCAGCCTGGTGTGATGAAGAGGCATGCTAGTAAGTGAAGTCAGCTGGCCATTTGGGGTATTGTGGGGACACCAAGAAATTATAGTGAAAAGAGCATCTTGGGTAAAGGAAAGTATTTGAGATCTGATGTGAAAAGATTTGTATTTAACACTTGACCACTCCTAGTAGAGATATCTCAGGCAAGTTACCAACCTTTTGGAATCCTAAGTTTCTTACCTTTGAAATAGCAATGGAAAACTGTCATGTTTTATAAGAATCAAATGGTCATATTTTCTAAAGTGTTTTGTGATTTGTATGCACTATAAGATTGTTAGCTTGCTTTATATCAAGAAGGGAATGTTGCTTGTATCTATAGGCAAGTGTTGGGTGAGAATATTTGCAAATGATTGATAACATGTTGGGTGCCCACAGGTGTCTTGTAAATTAGCTCTCATCACACAGCATCTTCCTGTTTTACGCATGTTATTTCCAGTGATGATCTGGCATTCGGGATATTTGGGTATTAGATTCTCAACTCCTGTGATTAGTTTCTGTGATGAAATATTTAAAGGGAAAGTTTTCAGAAGTCATAAAATAAAATAGCTATTTGCAGGTAATTGCCACAGATTCAGCATGATTGAAACCCAAATGATAAAATTGGTTAGGAAAAGACTGCAGTGTGTTCCCTTTTTCATGCTCTAGGGCCTCCCATTAAAACACTGAATAGTTGCTCTCATTCGTAGGCATATTTCTTTTTATGTTTCTACAAGGTACTAAATAGATGATCTTGTGAGAGCAATAAGTGAGATTTTACCCCTGTGAGCAAATTTCCTCAAAGTTGTGAAATGACCATTTTAGCAAAGTCAGAGGGTATGCGTGAAAACCAGAGCATCAGCTGAGTGGAAGCACAGGCCCTAAAAGAAGCCCTAGATAAGGTATTAGGTCTGGTTCTTATGTAACTATAACCATTTCAGTATGTTGTTCATCTATTGAGGGATAAATATGTACCAGCTAATCTCCAAAAACAGTCAGAACACTGATTTTATAAAAAGTTATTGAATCTCAACTTTGCTGATCTATTTTTTCCAATTGAGTAAAGTATGCCAAAAAAATAGCATATATATCTGATGGATATAGCATAGTTATAGATGGCAGAATCGGAGACCTTGAGGGAAGTTAAGAATCTATCTAGCCAACTGGTTTCTACAAGGGTGGTACTCCATAGGTGTTGGGGAGAAAATTTGGAAGCATTGGAGGTGGTTTTTATGTCACGTAATAGAGATAGATTTGACATTTTGAGGGGCATGATGCTCAGAGTCTTATAATGCTTGGAATTGCCCTACACAATGAAGAACTGACCCACATAGAAGGCCAATGGTTCCCCAGTGAGAAGTACCAGTAGAGCAAATTCTCATTTTACCAAGAAGAAGGCAGTTTTAAGAAACGAAGGAGGATGGTCCTGAACACTGATTTCCAAGCCATTCAGCAACTACTTTTTCTCCTAATGCCCCAGTTATCAGTATGTATTTGCTTGGGAAAGCTCTAGCAAAAAAAAAAAAAAAAAAAAAAAAAAAAAGCCTCTTTTTTATAGGCTGCACAAAATTTATCTAAACTATAATACCACTTGTCAGCTCTTTATTCTGGTTACATCACTTGCTTCCAGAGCGTAAATCCTCCTGTAGTCATGGATTTGCTAAATATTATTTTCTCAAAGAACAAAGGAGATGATTTTGAAGGCAAGTTTGCTTGTCTGTTTCTCTTAAGGTGCTTTCACACTGTACTGGAAATAGAATCACAGGTTCTTTTCTCCTTAAAGCCATCAATTCTGCTGCAGAGTCTTCTCAGACTTGCCCAAGTCGGTATAAATCTTCACACAGTTTTTGCTCAGTTGCTCCTTTCATGACACCTACAATGTTGCCATGATTTACCCAGTTAAGGGTCTTTTCACCCCACTAAACTGAGCTCCCTGTCATCAAGGAGAATGCTTTATGCACTGTAGAATTGTCAGTGCCTCATGTAGTTTTTACCCTTCATAGTATTTCAAATGCTTGAAATCTTCAATGGAAAATTAAGAAAGGTATTGGAGCCAGAGGCCATGATGGAGCCCACACCTCTGCTAAATTAATGTCTTATGAATTTGAGTTTTACCTGTACTCTGTGTTTTTACCTGAAAAATAGAAATGATAAGTTTTACCTGGAGTTTGTCAATCCTGAGGACTGAGTTTGAGGCCTGGTAAAAAGTGAATGGCCAGACATTTTCATTATATCCAAACCTTTCTGCTGTAAATTTAAAGGATTCTGCTCACAGTAAATGATGTAGGTTACATCAAATAGAGAATAGTTAATCAGCTCATTTTCTCAGGTTTCCACTTCTGTCATGGTAAAGTACATGGTAAGCCAATACAAGGTGGTGTCCTGCCAAGTATCTGAAACTGTAGCATGGTTTTCTCCAGATATTTGTGTACTCTAAGGTCTGGGTGTAGGATGCTATTTTTTTATAATATACCATATCATTTTATTAGCTTCATATTGTATAATAGTATGAACAGCACATAGCAACTGTGTGGTAATTACTGAAGGTGCGATGGAAGTTGTATGTGTGCTGTGCCCAAGGGGTTCTGAGCATGGAAGTCCTGGTCATGGCCTAAATCATATCCCACAATTTTGAGCTGAAAATTGAGATAATCACTTTACGCATAGTAGCTGCTCTTTTCATAATGATCCTTCTTAGTGTTTATCTTCTGTTTCTAATACCTTAAAGCATATAAAATATTTAAATGCTAAAAAATATGGTCTTTTATTTCTGTGTGTTTTCACATCCAACATGTATTATGTTAGGTCAGTGTTAGACCTCTGTGTGTGACACATATGTATCATGTTTGTAAAGACATTGGGCAGAGAAGTATGTCAGTTCTGCACTTTGCATGTTTTGTAGTTTAAGCCCTAGCCCATGTGTAGGGGGTTATTATGAGAGGCCCTGCACAATGTTATCTTATTTGACAGTAGAGTTTCTATGAGATTAAAGCTAAAATGAAGTCATTAGAATGAGCTCTAATCCAGGGTGCCTGGTGATCTTATTGAAAGGAGAAATTTGGACAAAGAAACGTGCAAAAGGAAGAGGATATGAAAAGAGGGAGAAAGAAGTTGGTCATCAACAAGCCAAGGAGAGGCATTTGAAACAGATTCTTTCTTCATAGTTCCCATAAGACACCAACAATTGCTGATACCTTAATATTGGATTCTGTCCTCCATAACTGGGTTGATAATCAATTTCTGCTGGTTGAGCTGTTTGGTGTACAATGCTTTGTTATGTAAGCCATAGCAAACTAATATGTGCAGTGGGTGGAGAATTTGTTCTGGTAGAGTGCCCACTCTGCCTTACCTCTCCTGTAACTTAAGCCCTACACTTTGAGGAACCTGGTCAAAACTGTTTATATGCACTCTGATACATTTGAGAGAATAAATTTCTTTGGAAAATTTAAATTACTATATCTAGGCATTGGAAAAGGAAATAAAATTGAATATATAAAGGAAATTGCCTCTTTATGTCATGTTTGCTTTTGAACACATTTGTGGTGACAGTGGAAAATGACATTATTATATTGACATTATTATATTGAGTGTTGATTCTCACATTGATTTTCTCTGTAATTTCTATAGAACTGTCATGGAAAAGATAGTAATGTATCAGCACTCCTCTAGAATTCCAAAAGTTTTAACTCTTTCCAAATTTGCCAATTACATGAAAAGAAGTTTTTAAAACGAGGAAGAATTTTATAATTCTTGAAAAAAAAACCCTAAAATATATAAATCTAAGAAGGAAACCACCAACAATCTACATAACTGCCACTATATTGATAGTAGAATCTGCCTGTTCAGGTTTGTTGTCTTCTATGTATTCTTCCCATAAGGGGCCTCAAGGTGTGTGCTTTCTGCCTAATGGATACAAACATAGTAAAGCAAAAGTGGGTAGTTTAACCCTTCCTTCTGCTGAAGTTCCAGAAAAAAATTCTTACAGAGTTTTAAGAAGCATAATATTGGTAGAGAAATCTCTGTTTACTGTTCCAAGCTCTTAGAAAGCCTTGAGAGTCCAATCAAACAGAAACACAACTTGGAAAATGAAATATTTTTAAAAATTCTTATCTTTTCTTGCTTTGATAAAATGTGGACATAGTTTTGTTGCATCTCTTAGGCCTGTTAAGTACCTTCATCTTATAAAACACGTGACAGTCTTTTGTAGGGTTGAATTGAAGCAATGCATTATTTATTAAGAAGTGCATTATATATATATATAAATATAAATATATATATATATATATAATATGATATATATAAAATACACACCACCACCACCCACCACACACATATATATATTTGTTGTGCCCATTCTTTTCTTATAGCGACACATCATCCTGCAGCATATAGTCCTGAGTGTGTTTTATAGTTTCATTTGGTGAGACAAAGTTTGGACGTGGATTGGTTTTCAAATGTTACTTTATTCTCAGGAATTGAAACACCCATGTTTGGTCCTATGCTAGGCACTAGAACACAACCAGAGACATAGACCTTTTCCCTAAGCTATTTATAGTCTTTAGGTCCTAATTACCTTCTCTCTAAGTGACCTTGGTAGACCATTTTCTGAATCTTAAGTTATAGTAGTTTCCCCTGCCCCCTATCTATAGTTTTTCTGAGAGTCCAATTACCCATAATCAACAGTTAGAAAATATGAAATGGGAAATTCCCCAAATAAAACATTTACCAATTTAAAATTATATGCCATTCTAAGAAGTATCATGAAATCTTGTACCATTATCTCACTCAGATTATGAATGAATCATCTCTGTGTGCAGTGTACCCACACTGTATATCTGACCAGCCCATTTGTCACTTGGTGGCACACTGGGTTATTAGATCCAGTGTCACAGTAAATCAGTGTTTGTGTTAAAGGAAGCATTATTATTTAATAATGCCACCAAAGTAGAAGAGTAGTGATACTGGCAGCTGAGATATTATAAAGAGAAGTCATAAAGCAATTCTTTTAAATGAAAAGTAAAAGTTCTCAGATTAGTAAGGAATGGGAAAAGATTGTATACTATAGTTGTTAAGGTTTACATTAAGAATAAATTTTCTTTCCATGAGATCTCAAAGAAGGAAAAATGGATTCATTCTAGCCTTGGGGTTACACCTCAGATTGCAAAAGTTGTGGCCATGGTGCATGATACTTGCTTAGTTAAAATGGAAAAGACATTAAATTTGTGGGTAGAACACATAAACAGAAGACATTCCAATCAGTGACAATGTGTTGTATAAAAAAGCATTTAGTTTATATTTCTTCACTTCATTAAGAATCTCCTAAAATCAGTGACCTCAAGCCATTCAATCCAAGCAATAAGTGGTTACAGAGACTCAAGAATAGGTTTGGAGTGAAAAATATACAAGTTATCAGAGAGGATGTATCTGCCAATGAAGAACCTGCTACCACAACTTCTGGAAGATCTAGAAGAAGACGCCCAGTAGAACTTATATTCATAAAAGTGAGGAGAAACCAGGGCTTAAGCCATGGAACAACAGGATAACTCTGGTGCCATGTGGCAGCACTGCAGGGCATGTGGGAAAGCCAGGGAAAATGTACAGACCAAAGACGTATGCACACTCAACAGCAAAAACAAAAATTATCTGCACATTCTGACACCATGATGAGAAAGTGTGGATGACAGCCATCCTATTTATGGAATGATTCTACTACTACATCCTAGAAGTGAAAAAACACTTCCGAGAAAGGGTTGGAATTTAAAGCTTTCTTCATAATAAATAGTGCTTCTGGGCTATCCTCAATTATTTTGCCATGAAAATTAAAAAAAAAAAAATGAGGTTGTATTTTACCACACCATGCAACTACATTGTGTTAGTCTCTTGACCAGGACATTATTCCATTTGTAAAGGCCAAATAAACCTGCCTGGTATTTGATCACATTTGATCAGCAGTTTATGCAGACCCTAATTTGGACATGTTATAGTGCTAGAAATCATTCACTATTACTGAAATAATAACGTTCATCAAATTTGCAATGGATGAAATAAAAAACTATAAATGCCTGCTGGAAGAACTTACAGAATGAAATCATGGATGATTTTAAAGACTTCCTGGAGATTGATAGCAAAATTAGGAAAATTAACTTACAGTCCAGTTTGTGGAGAAGCACTTAGTGATATGTTTGAAGTGTAAAGATATTGAAGGACATCTGGAAATGTTGGAATAACTTGAGACACCTACAGAAGAAGAGGAAGAAAAAACTGAAGTAGAACCAGTAATGTGAGTATTACTGAAATCTGACAAAATGTTTTAGATTGCACAAGATATATGACATATGCTCCTCATAGGGTACTGTTGTTCAGATCTTGAATTTTACCCAAAGATCCATGTGTTGAAGACTTGGTCTCCAGCTCATGGTGCTATTGGGAGATGGTACAATATTTGAGAGCTGAGGTCTAATGGGAATTATTAGGTCACTGGGTTGCTAGGAGTATATCTTTGAAGGACAGATTGAAAACATAATCCCTTTCTCTCTTTCTACTTTTGCTTCTTAGCTAACATGGGGTGACCAGGCCTCCACGTTTTTGGCCATAATGAGCTATAACAGCCCTAGGCAACAGGGCCAATGACTACAGGCAGAAGCTTCTATTTCTGGGAGCTAAATCATACCCTTTTTTAAAGTTGATTATCTCAGATATTTTGTCATAGTGATAGAAATCTAAATAACAGATGGAACAGAGCATTAAAGTCACCTTAGGATTACCCCCTCTGTGACAACACTTATATAAGTTAAAAACAAAGAGAAAACACCTTTTGATTACAAATATTCTTCAAAAAGGTTTTGGAAATAAAACAAAACAAAACCCTCTGCTATCAAGCATCCCTACCTATTGACATTGTCTGCTCCTAACATTCAACCCTATCACCTGAAGCATACATATTATCCTCATGATATTTCATCAAAAGGCCAATAGTAGACTAATGCTATATCAGCTCATTTTTTCTCATGATAGACTCATTGTATTGTCTCACAAAATTGGACAAACAGAATAATACAGTGAAAGAGATCACATCCACATAACTTATTATAGTATGCTGTTAAAATTGTTGTATTTTTATTGTTAGTATGTGACTCTGCCTAATTTATAAATTAAACTTTATCATAGGTATGTATGTATAGAATAAAATAGTGTGTTTAGGGTTTAATACTATCCATAGTTTCATTCTGCTACATATGGATTTTCAGTTTTCCTAGGACCATTTGTTGAAGAGGCTATCATTTCTACATTGTATGTTTATGACACCTTTGTATATTTAGTATGAGATAACTATATTTGTGTGTGTTTGTCTCTGTCTTCTATTCTGTTCCATTGGTCTACAGGTCTGTTTTAGTGTCAATACTGTGCTGTTTTTGTTACTATTGCTCTGTAATATAATTTAAGGTCTGCTATTGTGATGCCTTCAGCTTCACTTTTCTTACTAAGAATTGCTTTGGCTGTACTGGTTCTCTTCATTTTCCAAATGAATTTACTGATTGATTTTCTATTTCTAGTTCTATGAAGAATGTCATTTGGAATTTTAATAGGAATTGTATTAAATATTATGTATAGCACTTTTGGTAGTATGGCCATTTTGATAACATTAATTCTGCCTATCCAAGAACACAGGAGATCTTTCCATCTTCTGTCTTCTTCAATTTCTTTCTTTAGTGTTGTGTAGTTTTCATAGTAGAGGTCTTTCACCTCTTTTTTTTAGATTGATTCCCAAGTATTTTATTTTTTAAACTATTTTAAAAAAAACTATTGTGAATCAGATAGTTTTCTTATTTCTCTATCAGTTGATTCATCATTGGTGTATAGGAATGCTATCGTTTTATGGGTGTTAATTTTATATCTGCTTCTTTGCTGAATTTTCTTATAAGTTCTAGAAGTTTTCTGCATCTTCTAAATATAGAATCATGTCTTTGACATGGAGTTTACAGGACTATGTTAAATAGAAGTGGTGAAAGAGGGCATCCTTATCTTATTCCAGTTTTTAGAGGGAATGCTTTCAATAGTTTCCCACATCCGCAATAGTCCTGGAACATATCTCCCATGATTCAGGAGAGACTATCATATTTATAAACTCAAAGTTGCCCTGGAGATTGAATAATATCATGTGCATATGATTTTAACTGTATCATACAGTATACGGGTTATGCTTGATATCTTCTTCCTTGACCATCAGTAGATGGTTAATGTGTGTTAAGTGTATGTACATGTAGATAAAATAGTGGAAAGTGCTAAAGTATTCATCTAATATTAGATACGATGATTCATGGTCGTCTTTGCCTGGTATCTTTTGCCTAACAGTTTGTAGAGAATCTGAATGTGGGAAGGAGTTTTAATTGAGTGGCAGGGTAGAAAACATGAATGGTAAAGGGGGCAAAAATACCAAGCATATTATCAACTATGAAATATGAGAGTAAAAAAGAAACAACAGGACAAAAGTTTAGGAAGTTGTGTTTTAGACATATAGGCTGTTATAAATTGTAGGGATTTTTGCCTACCGAAAACCTAAGTGCTAAATAGTAGTAACTATAGTAACTGCTTTTTTCTAGACTGGATGATATGACTATTCATGTGAACTAATGTTTGAATCAAAGATGGGTTTTTCATCTCCCAAATGTTTTCTACATAAACTAAATAAGCCAAAACAGTATAGATCCAACCCCCTGCATGTAACTACCTGCACTTGATCATGGTAAAAATTGTTGTTCATCATGGTTCTCTTGAGGTCAAAAGGAATGATTAAATTTGAATCAAGCATGCCTACTTAATAAAGCAGGGAAATTTGCAATATATTCGAGGAATATTTTCAACACTTTAAGCAATGGTAGTCGTATGTTGAATACCTTAAGCATTCAAAATGCAAATTATCCCCTTGCCTTTGAAAGGCTAACTAAAAGGAACTGTTTTATGTGAGGCCCTGGATTTAATCTAAGGCAGAAAGGAAGGGGGGAAGGAGAAAGAGAAAAAAAAGGAAGTGGGGGAGGGAGGAAGGGAGGAAGGGAGCCAGCCGAAGGGAAGAAAAGATAAGAAAGGGAGGGAGAAAAACTATGAGCATACTTTAGTGCAAGTATTTGTTGAAGTGCATTTGTTATCTGAGATCACTAATGTAAGAATTAGCCATTTAGTATATCAGAAACCATGTATGACTTAAAATTATAATGCCTATCAAATGGCAATGATTTATTAATTTTAATGCTCTAAGATTGATATCTGACAATGAATTGTTAAAAGTTCTGTTAGCTGAGAAACACATAGAATTCATTAATAAGACATAAGAATGTTTCCATCTTTTAACTCTATTTATAGATTATTATATCTAGACTCTTTCTGATAATCTTTTACCTCTACTGTGATTGCTAAAGTTTCACTTGACTATCATTGCTTAAAATGTTGATCTTTTTTTTCCTAATAATTTTATGCCTTAGCTATTTGGCTTTCTTTCTTAGTAAGAGTAGAAAAGCTCTTTTTTTTTTCCTTTTGGATTTTATATGTAGACTAATTTTGTCTTTAGGATACTAGACTATAGAGAGATGGTATCCTGTTTTAACTGGTAACATGAATGCTCAGTGAGTTAGGGCTCTACAAAATAGAAAAAAATCAATATATATTTATTTTAGAAGCTATTCAGAGATTTTCAATAATTGGCTCTAGAAATCAGAAAAGAAAACATAAAATTTTAGGTGAAAAATGAAGATAAATTAATGACTTAAATTGGAAGAAAAATAAGTCTTACCCTCGTTATGCTTTCATTTGTTTGATTTTATAAAACAAAATATGAATGCTTAGGGAAATCTGCTTTTCAATACAGGTAATTTTTTTTTTTTTGGTAAAACAGTGAAATCAGAGAAGATAGGTAAGAAACATACTTTTTTTTTTTATCCTTCAAATGCTCTGTCTATTCTTTTCCAATGATATCATTGTGGACCTGTTTTTCTAGTCCCTTTTACTATAAATTTATATATACTTGATTTATAATGTGTATATATATATATATATATATATATATATATATTTAATTTACTTGATTCAGTGAAGTAAATTAAACTAATGCTTTCTAATTTTATAATAGTGTTAAGATTTTTGGAGGCAGAATAGGAAAGCAACAATTAATCTGCTTATTTGACCCTGACATGACTTGTTTCCCCCAGATGCCAGACTGACAGACCTCTTAAAGAATCCTGCTTTAAGTCAGATAGTTTCTATCCTCATTAACATAATCCTGAGGCTAAGGAGGGTTGCTCAGTAGTATTTGAAGCTGAGGAACAGACCAATATGTACCTTTTCTTAAACTAGTCTTCAATACAGAATTTAAAAACCCTGTACTTTCTTATACCTGTATTGTATTTAATGAAGTTAAGTTTCCATTGTTCATATAGAATGTACAGGTTGAATATTTCCTTCCTTCCTTCCTTCCTTTCTATCATTATTTTCTTTTTCTTTCTTGTGTGTGTGTGTGTGTGTGTGTGTGTGTGATTGTCTGAAGTATTGATTGTGACAGAATTGCTTCACAGTAAGCATACAGCAACATAGGTAGCATGCCTGTGTCTTATACACTGTTTCCTCACCAGTAAATGGGTATTATCATGTTCATTTTGGTTCTTCTGTTTTAATAACTCTTATGAGCTGTTGGTCTAATCATTATACTCTACTTCTTTTGAGACATTTCCATTAAGAATGTATCCAGTTTTCTAGCATTAACCTATCTTTTTAAAATTTTTATTTATTTATATATGACAGAGGAATGCATTACAATTCTTATTACACATATACAGCACAAGTTTTCCTATTTCTGGTTGTATACAAAATATATTCACACCAATTCATGTCTTCATACATGTACTTTGGATAATAATGACCATCACATTCCAGCATCATTTCTAGCCTATCCTTTTTTAAAGTTGGATTCTGGCTTGCAGAAAGTATCCAGACAATTACATGTAAGGTGAATGTGAGTGGTCTTCTCTCTAGGTCCCTATCTGGAGACAGATGTGGGTTCAAATGCCAGTGTGGCTTTTGGACAGGGTGCTTGCTCTTTGCTGCAGCTACTTCATTTTCATCATTTAGATTAACAAATAATTTTTATACCCACATACCATTAGTATGCCTTAGTGGCATTAATGAACCATCACAGGAGGAAGGAAAGTCACAAGTTAGTAGGCATGCGTCCTCCTGCAGCCACCCATAGGTTCTTTGGATGTTTATGGTGGTTCCAAGATCATCATCTTGCTATACGTGGGAGTTGAAGTCTCTGAATCATGGCTCTGTAATTTGTAGATAAAACTCAACCAAATATATTTATTTAGTTTCTATCATTACTATTCTGTTTTTTTTTCCTTGAGGTATTCCAACTTTTCCTCTATACCTTCTCTTTATAAAAACAATAACAAAACCCAAAATGACAATATTTCTAAGTTGTTGAGATTGGAAAAGTAATAATAACATGACTCATTTTCCCCAGGTCCACAAAGGTAAAAAAGTCCCTTTTCTGAGTTTTCCCTCTTACTGTAAACAGTTGTTTCACACATACTGTGTGCAGAGCTGTGTGGAAATCACATTAAAAAAAACATTGCTCAAAAGGTGTGCTTTGTTCATAGAAAGTTTTATTTAGTCTTGCTTTCTTTTTATGGGTTCCTTTGTTTTAGAACAAAGGGTAGCAAGCAGGATGGAAAGATTTATGGAAGAGAATGGTTAGGCAAAGTGATTTCTCAAGTCAGAGAGAGAACTGGTGTGGTGTTAGGCAGGAATTAGTATGCCTTAGAGCTGACTCACTGGAAACCCACTTTGGTAACTTATCTCTAGTTTTTGAAATTGAAAACCTATTTCAGCAACCGATCTTAAGCGCAGGCTTCTGACTGCAGAACTAGGTGCATTTTAATCTTCCTTCTTGTTGAAGGCAGGCAAGAAAGGAAATTTTATTAACCCAGCAGAGGTATGAACACAGGTGGCCTGACAAAGGCATCGGAAAGAGAGGAGATGTGAAGCAGGGAAAAATCATTAAACTGTGACTTCTTCTAGCTTTTACCAGTTATATGACCTTCCTATGTTTTGACTTTTCCTTACCATGAGCCTGACCTTCTGTTCCTAGAAAGTATTTTTCTTTCAGAGTTGAGAAGTAAGCAAATGGACCCTAATATTATCTTCAATGTCACTGTCAACTATTAGACAAAGGACAAAGTTTGACTGTCTTTTTTTTTTTATTTTTTTTTAAGCTTGGAAATCTAATCAGTGCTCTACCACTGAGCTGTACACCCACAGCTAATCTGCTCCTCCCAGTTCCTTTCCTTTCTTCCTCCTCCTCCTTTTCTTTTTGCTGTTACTAGGGATGAAATTCAGGGCCCCACACATGCTGAGCATAGACTCTGCACCTCAGCTATACTCTCAGCCTTTATTTCTTTTGAATCATATTTAATAAGAGAGCAAAAGCCAATATATTCCACAGGGAGTGTACTCTGTAAACGTTTATAAAAATTAAATGTTAGTATTTCATTTAGTTAGATTAACAAATAATGCATACTTTTTATACCCACTGAATGCTTATAATGCGTCGGTGAACAAAAGAACTTATATTTCGGCACAATTCGTAGCAGAAATAAAATTAGAATGAGATTTACTCATAAAGATATTAAACTCCATAAAAGTTAGATTCCTCAGAGGGCATCAGCCTATCTAGAAATATTTAATATTTGCTAGGTTCATGGAATAAGCCAGTGAGAGTAAAAAAATAATTTTAGGTTATATTTAACTTCTTGTCTGTATCTATGTTTCCAAATTAGCTGCTTTTTTTTTTTTTGTACATACTTTAAAATTCAGCATAGGACTCCTTCCTTTTTCCTGTACCATGTGTAGGTTTCTAGAGTGCATGTCCTGTATATATTTACAATTAAATATATACTATACACAGTTGGCTTCCTGAGACTCTCTGGGCTCCTTAAGGGCAAGGACTGCTTCACAAGTTTGTTGAACGAATACTAGGTTTTTAAGTTTAATTATAAATAAGTCTTTGTATGAGTACATTCTCTGGATCAAGTGTAACAAGATCAAATTCAACTTTAAGTGTTTGAAGAACTATTAAAAGGACATAAAGTGACAACTCTTCATGAAATTCAAGAAAATGATATTGTTGAATTTGAAACAGTAGAAAGGGAGCAAAGACAATATTTTGTGCAGAACACTGATCATTGTTACTGAGGATAAAAGATCTTTTTTTTTAGTATTGTAATGAATTTACAGTTCTTTATTTTGAAAATTTACAGATTATATTGTGTTCAGAATACCTTAAGTGGATTCTAAAATAAAGGGAAAGAACATTTGGCTGTGTAACCTGACATAAACTTTTAGAAAGAAAATTTTGCTTATAAAATATACCATTAACGTTGCTGCTAGGGACGTTATAAACCAGTGATCCTCTGAGTTATCCGTAGGAGTAGCAATGTATCTGATGTGTGCATGTGTGGGGGGTGGGGAGGGAGAGAGAGGAAGAGGTTAATTATAGAAGAATAGGATAGGAAGGAAGAAGGGAAGAAAGCCAGATTATAGAAAATGCATCTGTATATATACGTATATGTGCATGTGTAGACTTCCGTAGTGTCTCTTTCTTCTCAGCAAAAATAAAATACCCCCTACAATTTTTTTCCCCTGAGTGTAATTTGGTGCCTAGTCCCAGACAGGAAACTCAAATATGCATATAGGGCAGAAGGGAAGGGAGTGGAAGTGAGTAGCATGTCCTGGTCTTATGCAGGCAGAACCCCTGGCCTTGGTTTCAGGAGGTGTTATTTTTCTTGATGGGGTGAAAGAAGCCAGGAAAGGGTTCCAGTCCCTAAAGACTCCAAGAACAAAAGAGAAGCCAGAAGCTCACAGCAGCTTTTTTATTGTAGTGAATGTCCAAACTGTTTCATTTATCTGATTCTTTCCTCACATTCTATATTTTTCTAAAGTTAAAAAATAATAGCAGGTTTATTTTAATTGACAGTATGTGGTTGTTTTCAGGTATATGCTAGAAAATGCATGTTTAAAATGTAGCTGTTTCCAAAGTCTATCATTTTTGTCATCTAGAACATTTTCCAACTAATAGAAGCCACTCACAATTGGTCGACTAAACATATTTCTATAAATAGCAATTCATATGCTGGGAGAAAAATTTTCCATGGATCAATCACTGTTGAATTTGAGGAAGACTTGCCAAGTTCTTTGAATGTGTTTAAAAGTCAGATTGAGCCTCATTAATTTCAAATACATGAAGACATCTTTAGTTAGAGAGGAAAACAAGGTTTTTACCTTTATTTCTATTCAAGATTTCACCTTCATTTTAAGAATTTTGCTTTTAAAAAATCATTCTACACAGAAATATTTATTGGACACAAGAATGACTTGGTAGAGACAGCATCTATATTACAATGAAAAGGCCTGAGTTCCCACTGTTGTTTCTTTAGCTGTATGACATTGGGCAAATTGTCTAATTTCTGTACAAACCAGTTTTATCAGCCGTACTATTAAACTTTTTGAGCTAGAAGAGTTGATATCTAGTTGACATTTCAGCTTTAAGATGCTAGTTCTATTATGCTAACCTTAATATTGAGAGTGCTGAGTATTAAATATTAAGTATCTCTGGCAGGAATTTTTGCAAGGAATTTTCTGAAAATAATACCAAGGTTGTAGCCAAATAGAAGGAACTGATAAAATTTTTGTGACATAAAACTTCTAAATTAGTTCAATGGATTGGCTTTTGTAGGTGCTTATTGCCATCTCAGAATGACTCTAAATGACTGGTAGATTTGATTCCAGAACTTCTTGGCAAGCCTTTAAGGACACAGTGTGAGTCTCCACTGCTGCTCATCAACAGTAGACCTTTGTATTTCATTGTTAGTGTAGGAACCTCAGGGAAAGAACAGTGTAGGAACAGAAGAAAGCCTGAATTGAGCCACAAAAATAAGATGTTTCATTGGACATGTTATTCCCTTTCCATTTCTTGTTGTCATTCATTAAAATAGTAGCATTTGAAGAAAACCATGTACTGGCTTCTCTTTTACTTTTAGACAGCCATGACGTCAGAAAGGATGTGGGTCTGAGATTTGTTAAACAGCTTAAAAAGTCTGTTTATGTATCCGATTTTAAACAATACTCTAACATTGAAGCTAAAATAATAATAGTTTAATATAGCTGTCGCCAAGCATTATCAGCTTTATTTCAAAGGCCATTTTTATGGTTGAATTTTTAATATTAATTTTTTTCTCCTTGTAGATTTTTAATGGTTCCAGCTTTCTATAATCTTTAAATAGTTAACATTATTTAAAAATATAAAAAGATAAAGAAAAAGAAAGAAAAGCGACTTCCTGAATCTGCCTGCTTTATATGGCTGTCTCCTTTAAGTTTGACTCTGCTCTTTATCTCACAGGTCATTTGTTCACTCTTAAGGGCAACAAAACAAATTATAGCTACCCAAATTGTAATTCTTTGATATGCTTAGTTTCTGAGATGGTCTTCACAATTTAGTTTTAGTTCCTATCCTGAAAGAATTCAACAATTCAGCAAACACTTAAGAAAATTCTTTCACTTGCTAAAGCTCAATTATGCCTTTGAGATTAAAAGATAACTTAAACCTTGTTCCCAGGGAACATGTCTGAGTGCATGAAAAACACTTTACCTAGAGAGACCTTTAACCAGCTTAGATAGGGCTAGGGAAACTAGGAAGCTCATCCCTCCTGTTGCTGTCTGGCTTCATCCACCTGGATGTGTTCATCTGCTCCCTGCCCATGCAGGCATCATCCCAGAAGAGCCTGTCCATCCAAACCGTTGTGCACTGTGTACAGGGCTCATCCCAGATCTCCACCGAGGGTTCGTGCAACTGCTTCTCCAGAGGTTGATCTCTTGTCCCCAGAACAGTAGTGTCACTGGTTATGTAGGTCCCTGAACTGTCAGAGAAGACTTGGTAAAGCACAGTCCCACTGCTGCTGGGCACTGAAGGTCTTGGGCGGTAACCATTACTCTGGGCTGTTCCTGTTGCTGGGTGGCAGGGCTGGCCTAGTGGCCACCACTGGGAGTTGTATACATGTGGGATATAAAAGTTAGGGTTGTATATAGGAATAAGTTTATTGAATTCTGAATGTTTTGGGTCTTTCTTTCTAGTGTGTGTGTGTGTTTGTGTATATGGCATCAGAATCCTAATTGAAACTAAAGTTTGTTTCAAAAAGAAAACCAAACATTAGGTCACATAATTACACATGTAGATCATTCAGTGTTAGAGATTGTTGGGTAAAAACCATTTGAATCTTCAGTTTGGATTTTGGAAAGAACATTAACTTATATATCTCTTTCACTGAAAAGATTCTTTTGTTTTGTTTTGTTTTGTTTTGTTTTTGGTACTGGGGATTGAACTCAGGGGCACTGCTGAGCCACATCCCTAGCCCTATTTTGTGTTTTATTTAGTGACAGGGTCTCACTGAGTTGCTTAGTGCCTCACCATTGCTGAGGCTGGTTTTGAACTTGCGATTATTCTGCTTCAGCCTCCAAAGCTGCTGGGATTACAGGCATGTACCACTGCACCTGTCTTGCAAAGACTGATTCTTATTAACATAGGTTAACTACATTAATAAAATTGTTTTTACAAATGTAAGAACACCCTGTTAGTCCTGATGGTGATGAAGAAAACAATGGGAGCGTTTTGTTTCTTATTTTTTAAGTATGTATACATTACTTAGAAAACGGTTATAAACTTGGCTTAGAAAATATTCTACTATGCAGGATAGAATTGGTGAAGGAAGAGTAATGGGTTAAAAATGCTGCCTAGAAAAATCACAAGCTGAAAACAGGAGATGAGCTGTTTTAATAAGATCAGGGACAGCAGGTGCAGAGACATTACAAAGATAAGCTGGGACAACCTTGAAGTTCAACCAAGAAGAAAGATAAGAATGACCTCTGGATAAATGAAAAGATAGGGTAGAAGAAAATGAAACCAGCATCTGCAGAAAAGTTCCCTAAAGCCATGACTGCAGAAATTGAGATCTAAATGATTGGATTCTACCACTTTCAAAAAGGGGCTCCCCAAGCCATATGCTTTACTGGTAGAAAAATTAGACTCTTGCTAAGTGTCTGTCAGTGGCATGAGTAAGTCTGATGTGTTTAGTGTGTGTGTGTGTGTGTGTGTGTGTGTGTGTGTGTGTGCACGCGCATGCGCGCTAATCCTGGGCAAATATGTGTATGTTCTTTTAACTCAAATAGGAATATAGATATGTTGAGTCTTTCTTTACAATAATAATGTACAATACAGAGGCAACTCTTATATTGGAGTAAACCTTTGCTTTTATATTTGAAAATTATTTTATTGTTCAAATTCAACCTCTACTGGTGATCCAGACAAATGGATGGATGTACAAGAAGTTCTGTTTTTCCAACTGCACACTGCATGTTAGAATGATACCTGCATGTGTGTATGTGTGTGCACGTACATGTGAATTTGTTCCTGCAGTCTTAAAATAATGTAAATGAGCATAAATTTAGATTAACAGAAGAGTTCTGATGATAATACAGATAGTTCTCAGATTGTTAAAAATGGGTTTTATCTTTTATTAACATCTTACAGTGGTATAGTACATTTGTCACAATTAATGGCCCAAGGTGGATGCCTTGATACTAAGTCTCCAGTTTGTTGTTTATTTGTTTTATACATTTCCTTAGTTTTTATCTCATGTTCTTTTTCTGCTTCAGGATCTGATCCAGGGTACAACATTATATTTAGTTGTCATGTGTCCTTAGGTTCCTTTTTGCTTCGATGACTGTTTCTCAAGTTTTACTTGCATTTGAACATCTTGCTAGTTATGAAGAACAGCCGTCAGATATTTTTGTAGCATGTAGGGATTTGTCTGATGGTTTTCTTATGATTAGGTTGGGATTTGGGGAAGGGGGAGGAAGAGTACAGAGAAGTGGTACCATTTATACCACCTCATATCAAGGTCCATAGTATCCTCATGACATGTCACTGTTAGTGTTTATCTTGATTCCTGAAGGAGGAACTGTTTCTCTCCCTTGTAAGATATTCTTTTCTTTATCTCTCCATGTTGTACTCTTTGGGAGAAAGTCACTTTATGCAGCCAACACTTAAGGAGTGGGGAGTTATGTTCTATCCCCAGGAGAAGACCCGTTTTATGAGGGCTATTGTATGGACCTACTAGGATAATGCATGTAAAAAGTTAAAAAAATCCATACAGTGTTGTGTAAATAAATATTGTTAATGATAAACATTATAATAAGAGTGTCTAATGCATTCTTGGTGTGTTATTAACCATCATCTCTGGAAATAACCAACAGCAGTTTTATAAAGTTGAGGGGGTAGATGAGAAAATAGAAAATGGATTTTTAATTAAGAGCATAGCAGTCTTCCTAAAGAATTGTATATCAGAGTTTTCATTTCTACTGTTTACCATGTGTTTAAATTGGTTCAGAGACTTGCTCATTTATTTTTCAAATCTAGTATGCATTTAGCACTTTTTCAAATATATTTCACTTGAGTCAGACAAATGAAGCTATCACATTTGCATTATCCTTTTACATTTTGAATTTTTCTACAATAGTGCTGTGATTTTTATCAAGTATGAAGCCTAGATATTCTCAGGTGAATATTAAGTTGATGTTTTTTAAATTTTTTATTATGTACGTATAAGTGTTTGGGGTGTATACTTTAAAATTCTGGAAAACCATGTCAGTACAACTTAAATTCCTGAAATTCTGTTCCATTTTGTTAAAATGCTTCTTTGTTACTATTAATAAACATAAAATTCTTCTTTGTTGCTATTAAGAAAATATCTTTTCTGATATTTTCTTATTATAAATGTTATTCAACTTAACTTTTACTTGAATCTCAGTTTTAAATATGTGCCTTATATATTCCTTCTTTATGTTTAACTCACGATGTTGGTGTGTTTTTATGAAGCTGGGAAAATAGTTAAATGAAATGTATTTGCTATTCAGAAGCTGTAGTGTAGGCACTACTAAAAAGCTCTCTATTAACTTCAATGATTGAGAAATCAGTTGGAGAACTATAATTGTCCATTAAGATAATGAGCATCATAAACTAGAAACAGCATGCAGGAAAGAAGGACTAGAACATTGCACTATAGGAAAAAACTGCAACTAATAGAACATCACAGGAACTTGAGGAATATAAAAACTGCACTAAGGAATTAGAGACATTGAGGGCTGCTTTGGTAGATTCCAGGGGCTGTTAATGACTCTTTTGTATATGTTTAATGTAGATTTTAATAGATGAAGTATTTTCGTCCTTTACCAATTGGTCTTTTGCAAATTTCCTATAGGATCTTGTTGATGATTTTACATGATAATGTGATTGAATGGTTGAGATTCCTTTATCCTTTCCAAGGAGGGGAAATTGCTCATATTAAGTGGTGCTAAATTGAAATTAATAGCAGTCTCACACTTAAACCTTTATGGCTTTTATTTAATGGACTGAAAATTTCAAAATCTTCTTTTTTAATTGTTAGCATTTTAATAGAAGAGATGTTTATAGTCTCAAATTCAAGGAATTAAAAACTGGGTAGGATATGATACTGTGCCCAATGAAATTCTACATATGATTATAGTGAGATTTGTTCTGTAGAAGAGCTTTCTTCATAGAGAGTTTTCAAGATTTCCTTTTGGGGAGCTACTCAAAGTCTTAATGATTTCTGGGCATTGATTCATGAAAATGGTATAGAAATTTGTAAAACAGAAGGGAAATTGCTCAAATATTACCGTATTACCAATAATGTAGACATGGGGTAGAAGTTATCTACTACCAGAATGTATTTCGAGTAGTGGGGAAACAGAAAAATCTGAAAGATGGGAAAATGGCTCCAGTGATGAATTTCTGCTTTTGCAGCTCAATTATTAATGTTTGCAAATAGTGTCAAAATAAAAGAAGAAAAAATGTTTTATGGATTTTATATAAAATACCTATTGATAAAAAGACACAAAGGCTTAACAGAATCTTAAAGTTGGTTTCTTCGATGGACCCTTTTGCTTTAGGTTATGAGAAATACCCCCAGGTGGATATAGATAACACCTTTTTTAGGCTCTTATCCTGCTTTCTCATACAATTTCTTTGCTACTGCAACCTTGACTTTGTGACATAGGGTTTCACAACCACCAAGGTTCTTGCTTGCCTTCTCCCTAAAGCCACTATCTGAAGTGGTATTGGCAGGGGAGGAAAGAATAAGATTTGGAGATCTACTTGTCTACCCAGTGGGGAAGGACTTTCTCAATTTTCTTCTTCTTTTTTTTTTTTTTTTTTTTTTTTGCAAGCAGAAGGACCATCCCAACACCAGGATGCTGAAGTGAGTTGTCATTCCATGACACTGAAAGGTAGACACTCTCCTGGGAGATAAGGGGCTGTAACTCTTCCTCAGCTGGAAAGGGTATCAGCATGACTACAATATCAGGAAGTCCTTCAGGTCACCTTGTCATAAGGTCCTCTGCTGGACCGAAAATCCAGTTAGTCACTTAGAACACTTCTTGTCCACATGGTTATTTGGTTCCCCACTGAAATGCGTTTTCACTGATAAGAATTTTTATGCTCATTCTTGCCTGACTTTGAAATTTTGGGTTTTCCCTTAAACCATTCTCTCTCCATCATATCCATTTTTTTGTTTTCTTTTCCTTTTTTATCCTCCCCCCAGGTAAGGCATTTTGAATAACACTTTGAACCTTTGCCCCCTTGCACATCTGGTGGTTTTATCTGTTTTCATCCTGCTTTTGCTCAGTGTCCCCTGTTGTCCTCTCAGGCACAGGTTGCTGGCCTCTGGCATCTCTCTTCAAATATGGACTCTTGATCCATCCCCAGGTGGCTAGTTCTAGAGAGTTGCATTGGTGATAAGACTTTTTTTTCCCCCTTTAATGATTAATTTTATAGGAGACTGAGTAAGAGATGTTTCCCTACAATTGAAACAAATTAAATTGCACATTAAGTTCGCTAAAAATATTCCTTTAAATTTTGGATATTGGCCATAGTAATATAAACTATGTTGTAAATCTGGGAAACACAGTGAAAGTGTGTTTTTAACTATGTCCAGTGTAGCCCTAGCCACTGGATCCTCTCACCAGCTTCCACCTGGAGGATACCTCCTCTTCCTAGGGCCCATATTTCACAAGTTCTTCTGGGAGTACTGTGATGATACATATGTGAGAAATGACAGATCACAGAGAATGGAAGTACTGGGAGCACTGGAAACCATGGGGACTTCATCCAGGAGGTCCTGGAGGTGGAGGTTCTCTGGTAGAGAGGAAGAAGGCAGCATCTGTGGAATCCTTTGCTATTGATGGGGACTTCTGCTTATGAATTTTCTGCCTTATTCTTCCACATCTTCAAGACTTTTCTATACATTCCCCCACCTTTAATTCTTTCCTGATAATTCTGTGTGCATTCCTTGACATACATTGTTTGCTCACTGATGCATCCCTTGTCCCGAACCATCTGCTCTTCAATCTAATTATTTACACTATTGTATTTTGCAAAGCCATTATCCCCAGTTATTTGTTTGTTATGTCTTCTTGCTCTTGCCCAAATTCCCAGAATTCTCATTTATCTCTGATGATATTTAATATTTTTATTTTGAAACACTTTTTGTTCCTGGGTTCATTAATTTTTTATCATATAGTGTAGATATCAGGTCGATTATCTTGTCTTTTTTATACAGAGGCTGTGCTATGGATGGGGGAATTGTCTTGGATTATCAGCTAATGGAGCCCCAGCCTTTATTTGTCTTCCAGTCTTTGGAAGCTGTATATAGTGGGAGGAAGATGCCTCAGCGGGAGCTTGACATGCCTTCATGTCTATCCCTAGCATCTCGCCCCTCTACCCAACAATTCTAACTCAGTTGGTCTGGGGTGAGGACCACACTGCAATATTTGGTGATATCAATGTGCACCTATGAGAACCTCAGAAACCTAACCAGTTTTGATTGGGAAAGGGTAGGAAGGAAATGCTGAGAGATTAGCCAGGTACCCATACACTGTCATGTGTTCCCTTGACTTTATTATTGCAGTTGGGAACAGAGATGGAGCCATTAAACATCCACACAGAACAATGTGGAGAGAAGGGACAGCTGATGTGGACTTAGTCTCTTCTATGTCTATGACTCATCTCTACGTCCATGATGGCCTATTCTCTAGACTGCCCCACCATGAATTCTCTTAGAGATTTCCCACCTTTTTATTAGCAGTCACTCTATTTGCACACCTTTTCTTGGATTAGCTGGAAAACGGTCTTGTTAAAAGTGTCAGTGGTTCATCTTCTTGTCCTTCAGCCTGTTTCTCTGTGAGTTTCCTCATAGGTTAGCCTTTCCCTAGGAAGATGGCAAAGAAGCACAGAACAGCTCCTGCTGTATAGGAAGTGTGTACCCTTTGTTTCTTGGCAACTGTCACTTCTTTATACTGCTGGGTTCCCTGTCATGTGTTTTTTGAAACTCATACAATGATAACAATTTATGTTATTTTAAGAATGACAAAATTCTACGAGTGACAGAATTGAAAATGGTTGACAATAGAAAACATTCCTGTGGAATACTATTATTTGTACTATTATTTGACTTACTTCAATATAATTCTCTTGAAAATCTGTTTTAAAGGTTTATGAAAATTACTCCTACTGAAATAAGTTGTCTTCTGCATATATTGTAAACATTTTGTGAAGATGTAAAATAATCAAACTGAATATTATTGACTGGTCCCCTGCACTGAATGACACCCATTAGGCCTTTGGAGCTGTTTTTTTTTTTCATTAGTTATTATTATTTCCTTTGGCCTTAGGAAGAACTTTTCCTCTGACTACTGTTTGATTCTCTAATAGTTAAAATAAAGTGATATTTGTTTGCAGTCATATGATAAAAAATAAATTCACTCAGAATGAAATTTGATTTGATGAACAAAATTCAATGCAAAATTTTTTTGGAGTATATTTTTTGACTTCTGGGAAATGATGTTTGGCATATTCTTATTTCAGAACTATATCCCAATAATTTAATTTGCTATATTTTAGTGACCACTGGATAAGAGAGAAGCTACTTTAATTAAATAGTCCACATGTCTTTTAATAGGATATTTTCCTCAAACAACAGCAAACTTATACTCCTACCCTCCTTCTGTACTTTAACAACTGTGTGACTTCAGGCAAGTTACTTAACCTCTCTCTGTCTTAGCTTTCTTATATTTTGATGTATCATATAGGGCTCTGATTCGAATCAATAGTTAATGAGTATAAACTACTTATAAGAGAGTATAAACTACTTATAAGAGTGTTTGGTACATTAAAAAAATGATCACTATGTGTTAGCTTTAAAAAAAAAAGTCATTATTAGGGAAAGTATGACATGCATTGAGAAGAAAAGCAGTGATGTGCCATAGTGGAAATTGAATTTGTTTTTTCCATTTGACCTTTAATCACTTATCCTCAAATAGTTATCAGAATCCTACCTGCAAAATTTTACTTAACTTTTATATTTAGGTCCATTGATGCTTTCCATTCACATTTAAGACCCTGCAAGTAATGTAACATATTTTTGTAAAATCAGAAAGTAATGGCAGTCTTATATTTTTATATTTCCCAATTATAAAAGGTCTCTGGAGTAGGTAGGCAGGTCTGTTGTAGAGAGGAGAAAAGAGAATCTGCTGAAGAGTTTGCTTTTATGCTCCTGATCTGACACAATACAGTGCTGGCTGGGGCTGGGATTGTGGCTTAGTGGTAGAGTGCTCGCTTAGCATGGTAAGGCCCTGGGTTCAATCCTCAGCACCATGTGTAAAAAAATAAAAAATGAAAAAATAAAGATATTGTGTGTCCATCTCTAACTAAAAAATAAATAAATATTTTTTAAAAAAGAATACAGTGCTGGCTTCAGGCCAAAGAATTCCCTGTGATTAGAATGGCAATCAGCTGTTGCCCTAGTATAAGAAGAAGCATCATCAGCTTTATTCTAAAGTCTCTTTACTAGGATTTTTCAGTGGGTAAATTAAAAATGATATCAGCAACAACAAAAACAACCAACTTTTATTATTTTTACCTTTCGTGAAAAATAATTCTGTTAACTAATTTACCTTTGTAAGATACTAAATTGTAGCTGTCTTTTGCTTCCATGTTTCCCCTCTTGTTAATGCTTTGGCTCAAAGCATTGACTTGTAAGAGTGAAATTCAAGACACCTGAGCTTTACATTATCTTCAACAGGCAACCTGAGGACTATTACCTAGAAAGCAGTTCATTATTCGTTTCTTTTGAGCAGTTGCCCAAATGAAACAACGGTGTCATACATTATTTTAACCTGCAGCACAAAAGATCCCTGCTTACTAAACAATTCTGAGCTCCACTGAAGGATTTGGGCCTTCTTCCAACTATTAAGGAAAAAAAAAAAAAGAAAGAAAGAAAGAAAGAAAGAAAAATTGCCTACATCAGCAGAAAGCCTGTATTTAATGCAACTGCATAATAAATTTGAGGTTTCTTGCCCTAAATACAGTTTTTTAAGCTTCTACTGTTTCATTTTGCCTTGCTTCCAATTTGCTATAACATTTACTGAATGAAATCATGCTGACTAGAAACAAAATTAGGATATTTGTGACAGGACATAAATGTCTTTAGTTCCAAGAATGGCCAGGGATGGTGTCACCCATACTTGAAGATGGAGCCTTGGAGACAGTGGAGAGAAGACCAGGTGTGTCTTCAGCCTAGCACCCATGCTGATAGGTCTCACCACTCAGCTCTTCCAGGGCTCTCGCTTACATGGATGGAAGTACAAGCAAAAGTGGCCCATCACATGCTTTCCTAAACCATGCCACACAAAGATTCCTAATGGTGTTTAATCTCAGTAATAAGCCTCAACAAACATATATGACCTTGGAAATACTTTTATCTTTCTCTCCTGAGACTTATTGATCACATAACTTTCATTCTGGGGCTCCACCTTCAAGCCTGAAGCTGAGATGGGGAGGAAGGTGAGAGCTTGATGAAAGGACCAAGTGTTGACATGCTCAAGGACACAGAATCCTGAAAAAAATGTGTGCAGGTCTACTTAGTTTTGGTTTCTGAGACCACGGGGTATTTGTTTTCAGATAGGTTAAAGAGCCATAGTTTTGCCATCACAAATGACTATCTAGTTAAGATAGGCTTTTTTTTTAAAGGACACCTGAGTGATATATACTAACAAATAACACTCTTTATAGCTCCTTCTTTCCCCTGCTCCCCACTGATGTAGGGATATGAGGATTAACTCCTATCTAATAGCCACCCTCAAAATAATGAAGGGTCAAAATTTTCCAGGCATATACTTAAACCAAGACTACCATAGCCCTTTATTATTGTGATTTTCATTGCCCAAGATAGAGTTCTTCATTTAAAAGTCTCAGGGTACTGTTTTTTTTTTTTTTTTTTTTTTTTTAACTGTAGACTGAAACCATCAGTTTGAATATGCACGTGGCATTCAGATGGGAACTTCACTGTGCCTGCGTGGAAGTTTCTAGGATGACTTGGTAACAGTGCATTTTTGTGGCTCCATCCCTCTGCAATTTATGAGAGCTTGGTTTTGAGTCCTCTGACCAGTCTGCTAGACCACATTTCTTTGTACTGCTATGTCCAAACAAGGAAGCATACTTAACTTTATTGCAGACTACCATTTGGCTTTAAATATCTCCCCCTCCACTATAATCTTTGGAATTGTCTAGAAAGGATATTGTTGATAAGGCCTAACCTTTTGATGAAACATCTAGAAGTATCGTCAACAACTTTTACTACAAAATCAAACACAAATGTTAGGAAAAAAAAGTAAGAAGGAAACAGTGATAAATCTGAATTATTCAATTTAAAATATGATTACCTATTATTATATACTCTTTGCTTTCACAATTAAGGGAGGGGGGAAAAGGAGGGGGAGGAGATCTGTTGAAATTACCTCTTGTCAAGATCTTCAGAAGAGCTGGTTTTATATATTTCTGATTTTATTTTTTATCCAAACACTATAATATTA
The DNA here is from genome assembly GCF_045843805.1 of Urocitellus parryii. Lineage (NCBI taxonomy): Eukaryota > Metazoa > Chordata > Mammalia > Rodentia > Sciuridae > Urocitellus > Urocitellus parryii. The sequence continues at coordinate 45,937,913 of NC_135537.1, forward strand.
TGTGCATAGCTTCATGATATAATAAGCATCATGTATTTCCTGATACTTTTTTTGCGGGGGTCATACTGGGGATTGAACTCAGGGTCACTGAACAACTGAGCCACATCCCACATTTTGCATTTTATTTAGAGATAGGATCTCACTGAGTTGCTTAGTACTTCACTTTTTGCTGAGGCTGATTTTGAACTTGTCATCCTCTTCCTCAGTCTCTCCAGCTGCCAGGATTACAGGCATGCAGCACTGCACCCAGCCCTGATACATCACTTAAACTGAAAAGCTTATACTTCCTGTCATTCCAGTAAAATTTAGGCGAATGCTTCAATTCTTAAGATTAAGCCAACTACAAAACAGGAATCAAAAATGCCACATTTGAGATTCCTATAATTATGTAAACTATATTGCCCTTGGTTTCTTTTCATATCCATCCTAGTTTATAAAAAGCATTAATTTTTTTCTGAACATTTAAAATAATCTTTCTGAGTTACAATGTAATGTAAAATTAAAGATAATCATGTCTGTTGTTAATGGTTGGCAAGCATATTTTTTTTTCTGAAAGGAAAGTTGAATATTAACCTCTAGGGTGATATTATTAACTGTATTTTGCTTATACTTGATAATTTTTCTTCCATCATACATTTGTGAAATACAAATAATTATTTCAAATTTATTTTTGAATAGATGTTGATATTTTGAAGGCGGCATGTTGTGTTTTGTAAACTATTGATGAAAAGTATTTTGTGTATACCAAACAGAAACCTTAGCTTGTCCTCATGCTGTGCTCATTAGCCTGACAGAGACCCCAATTTAGTAACTCCTAGTGAATTAAATTTTGTGGAACATGTAATCTTTGACATGTTTCTTTAAAAGCCTCTTTTAAATCAAATAGTAATAAGTGAAAATGGGAAGCAAACTTTGTTACCATAGGTTATTTTATAAGCATAAAAATGTAGTATGTAGCAAATTTTTTTTTGGCAGGGGGCATATGTCTCCATAGGAATTATTTTTTCATATAGCAAAGCACATTTCCCTGAGATTATTTCCCTAGAATTCTGTATCTTGTCTCTAGTTAAGTATTGTTCAGACACAGGAAAAATTCTTATGTTAATAAATAATTATTTCAAATTTATTAATATGCTTGTAATTATATATAGCCTGTATGGAAGCAGAATTTTTGTGTAATTTTTTTTTGTGTGTGTGTGTGAGCATACATGCATGACTCAGAATTGTGACTGGTACATGGTAGATACTCAGTAAACATGTGTTAATGAATGAATGACTAAATGAATAAGTAAATCACTATAACTGAGTCAAGCTAAACATTGGTGATCCATCATGGAAGTGTAGAATAGTATTTTTTATGTTAAAGTTAAGTAAGTACCTTACTATTACCATCTATAGTGGATAACATAGAAAATTTATTAAATACTCTTTCAGTTTAAAAACAAACTTTCTTCTTGGTGACAGTTTTAATTCTATAAAATGTGTTATGGTTTAGATGTGAGATATCCCCTAAAAGCTTGTATGTAAAACAATGCAAAAAAATTCAGAGATGAAATCATTGGGTTATGATAGGGATTAACTGGGTGGTAACTGTAGGCAGGTAGGGTATAGCTAGAGGAGGTGGGTCTTTGGAGGCATTCCTTTTGGCTATATATTTTTGTCCATGGCTAAATAAGTCTCTTTCTCTTGGTACCATGTTCCCAACTGCTTTGCTTCATTACAGTCTTTCACCATGATGTTCTGCCACATCTCAGACCCTGAGGAATGGAGTCTGATGTCTATGGACAGAAACAAGGATGGCAGGTGTTAAGATGAGGAAAGACAATCTATGAATATGTGGAAAAGTAAAAACAAAATACTAAATAATTTTATATGACTGATGGTAGTACATGGATGTCAGGTGCACCCTAGTAACATACAGCAAATATTTTTTATGGTGGAGAGGGAGAATGGAAAGCCCAGAAATAAACATACACATTTGCAGTCAATTGATTTTCAAAAAAAGATGCCAAGAATACACATTGTAGAAAGGACATCCTCTTTGGCAGATGCTTTAGGAAAACTGGATATCCACATGTAGACCCTCACCCCACACCATTAAAGGAATCAATTGAAAATGATAGCCCAACCTATAGTGATACAAGAAAAAAAATGTAAGAGAAAAGCTCCATGACATTGATCTTGGTAATGGGTTTTTTGGCCATGACCCCCCAAATGGAGGCAACCAAAGCAAAAGGAGACATGTGGAATTACATCAAACTAATGTGCTGCATAGCAAAGGAAATGATTATTAGAGTGAAAAGATAGCCTACTAAATAGGTTATCTGCAAAGTATGCATCTGACAATTATTAATATTTAAAATATTTGAAGATCTCGACCAATTCAATAGCAACAAAATAAATAACCCAATTTTAAAATGGGCAAAGGCTCCAAATAGACATTTGTTAGAATAAGACATACAAATGAGCAACAGGTTTATGAAAAAATGTTCAACATCACTAATCATCAGCAAAATAAATTAAAATCACAATGAGATATCACTTCACATATCTTAGAATGGCTCTTAAAGAATGAAGAGAGTTAAAAAGTGTGAGTGAGGAAGTGGAGTGCCCCTGAGTTCAATCCTCTGTACCCCCACCCCCCAAAAAGAGAGATCTATTGTGCGTCTTGGTGACTATGGGTAATAACACTATATTATATATTTGAAAATGGTCAAGAGAGTTGATTTTGAATCCTTCTCTCTCTCTCTCTCTCTCACACACACACACACACACACACACACACACAGTATGTGAGATAATGCATATGTTAAATAGCTTCTTTTATTCATTCCATAGTATATGTGTATATATATATATATATATATATATATATATATATATATATATATATCATGTTGTACATCACAAAGTTATACTTTTTTTCTTGTTGATTAAATAATCATTTACGAAAAAAAAGGAAGAGGATAGCTTTTTATCCTGTTTTTACTGTATTAAACCAGGTCATCTTATCCACACCTGTGGGAAATGCACATATTTATGAAAAGTACTTGGGACATTATTAATAAGTGTCTGCTGGACTATGAACATCAACATGTTAACCCATTTTCTGACAATGCAGTAAGTCAAAATTTTAAAACACATGGTAGGAAAAAACATATATTATAAAATTTAAAAGCAAACTTCTAAGCAACTCAAAGGAATTGAATTCACTGTGAAAATCATGAAATATGTTAAGTAAATCACTGCATAAACATCATCACTGCATACCAGTGCATGTTGGGGGCAGCTAAAGTAGTAGTTGATTTTATTGTCTGCTGTTGGAAAGACTCAAAATTCAGAATTCATTAGGTGACTATCTAACTTAGAATATAGAAAAGAATAGCTTAATTTATCTAATTAATGTAGAAAGAAAAAAATGAAGATAATATCATAAATTAATGAAGGAGAAAAATCAACATAACAACATGCAATACAGTGGATTCACAGAAATACCTTGCTTCTCTGAAAGACCAATAAAATCAGACAATTCTCTGGCAGGATTACTGATTATAAAAGAGAAGGCACAAATAAATTGGAAATGGGAGAGGTGATTGTAGATACCACAGAGAGTGAACCAATAATAAGAGGGTATTATCAACACCTCTATTATGTCAATAAGCTCAGAAGACAAATGAGCTGGAACCATTCCTAGATCACTGCTGTAGAATCCATCAGCCCTCCATCAGTCCATTATCCACACAGCAAAGTAACCCAGCTACAAAGCAAATCTAATCATGCTATGTTTCTGTTTAATATAAGCTTTAAATGACTTCCTGTTACTCTGTAGAGAAAATCAGTTCTCCATATTTCTTTCAGTTCCCAACATTCTATCCTCACCCCATCTCCATCCTCATCTGTCTCTACTGTTCTTTCTTTGTGTTCCCAACATGTGCTGAATCTCTCTCTGCCTTGGACCTTCACTCTGTCTATTCTCTGTGTTGGTGGCACTTTTCACCACATTCCTTTGTACAATTCCTATTTACATGTCATATCTCTACTATCTGCGTGCTATGGCCTGACCACATTGACAAATAGGATAAACCATCACAGCTGCTTAGTGACCAGTTGACCATTAGGTCACCAGGACAGAGGTCAGGTCCACTCGTTATTTCCCCTGCTCCTCATTCCACAATACACAACGGCCTTGCAGTGTTCCCCTGTTCAGCATCTCTTCCTGACACTTAAGAAGACCTAAGAACAGGAGTAGGTGGGTCTTTTACAGCCTGTCATGCAGTATTGCAGGTTGGAGGGTTTGTGTCTAGAATCTCCTAAGTGAACTTTGTGAAAGAAGGGATTTCTTAATAAATCCTCAAATATATTTAACCCATGTTTTAAGAAACGATTGAAAGTATGCGTGTTAGTTTTTAATTATATTTAATTTTTAGCAAAGGGAATTATATCTCCTAGTGTTAATTTTTTACTTTATTTCCAATTAAATAAAAAGAGCAAAAAAGGACTGCAACAGTGGCATTAGTTATTATGGTCAAAAGTAGTTCGAATTAAGTATTGAGCTATATTATCATCTAATGTGTCCTTTGAATTATGAGGGCTATGTTGCAGACACATTGGGGGAAATTCTTAGTGTTTTAATAATAATGTAAAAGTTTTATTTACATTTTTGGAAGCAGTGGGATTTTCTTTTTAATGCCTTACACTTTTTCTTTCTTTCATTTTCTCTTACAATGCATGGCTACTTCCAGATAATGTACATAGAGGATCATTATAGGAACCTACCTCAAATGGTTTTTACACTGAAATGAGGTAAACATAATTCATATTTATTTTACTAGAAATAGACAACAATGGTATAAGTGAAAACCTGAAGTTATTTTATGCTGACTTTTTTTAAAAGTAAATAAACCAATCAAAAAGTTAAAGAATGTCTAATGTGTCTAAAAAGAACAACAACAAAAAGTAAAAGAAGCATTTTAATCTATTTTGGAATATAGGAATTTCTTGGGGCTGGGGATGTGGCTCAAGTGGTTGCGTGCTTGCCTGGCATGCATGCAGCCCGGGTTCCATCCTCAGCACCACATATAAACAAAGATGATGTGTCCACCGAAAACTAAAAATAAATATTAAAAATTCTCTCTCTCTCTCTCTCTCTCTTAAAAAATTTTTTTTTCAAGGAAAAAAGGAATTTCTTTTTTTCGCCTTGATACTAGATGTTGAACCTAAGACCTTGCATACCAGGCAAATGCTTTACCATTGGGTTACATCCTCAGCTCTTTTTAAATTTGATTTTGAGTCAAGAGTCCCACTGAGTTTCTCAAGCTGGTCTCTAACCTGCCATTCTCCTGCCTTAGATTCCTGAGTAGCTTGGATTATAGGTGTGTACCATCACTTCCAGATGAAATTTCCATTTTCAAAATCACAATATTTTCTTGCTATAATTAACATGAGTATCATAAAATTTTAAGCATATTAAAAGTCACTACAGAAGTCATATGTACAGTATAAAATTACTGGAAGATAGAAATGAACAGAGACCCCTTCATGATATTTGATGTGGTTTTCCCCTCCATATGACTTTGATGATCTAATACATAATGGAAGGTATGGTAAGGAGACAGGCAGGATGACCTTCTCATGACAGCTTCACCATATTCCACCTGGCTTTGGTAAACATAATGAGTTTGCTTTCTGAAACAATTCATCACATTTTAATTAATTTCTGTCTGCAGGTCTGCAAGAAGTACATGTTACTTTGAAGTTCATCCTGCCAACTTTAGGTTGACTGATGCTTTCATTTTTCTCGTTGATAGCTATGAGCAAACTGTATTATGTGCTATGCTACTTATAGAAAATAATAAGTGCATTAAGTGTACAAATCATTTGCAAGTTATGTGATTGGTCATAATAACATTCACCTGTTATTTTCAATCTTTGACATCAAATAGATAAGCAGTAATATCCTTAGCTTCTTTAGAAACATTTTGGATTATGCACATGCAGAGCCCCAGATACAATTTAGAAAAGTATGTAATTTGGGCACATAAATTTGGATCAGTACAATTACTGGGTAACTATGTGATTTTGAGTAAAATGCATAATGCCTGTGCCTTATTTCTTCATTTTAAAAACAAGGTAGTCAGACACAAGTTTCAAGTTTCCCTTTACATCTACAATTCCTGTCATAATTTTTATAAAAGATATTATGAAAGATAATCTTATCAGCAAATGGGGATACTGAAGTTTAGGAGGATTATTTATTCCTAGTCAGTTGCTTATAAGAGAATTTAAAATTATTTTGTATGAGACTTTGAGCAGTTGTTCAGATAAGTTTTTCATAAACTTGTGACCTGATTTGGTTTGCTTATATCATAGGAACTGTCAAGTCCTGTATGGGTTGAATTGGATGTATGATTTTACTTTTATTACTACTAATACTCATTCTGCCTAAAGTACTAAATTATGTGAGAAATGTTGAAAGGGATAACTGAAGAATAAATGTTAGATCATGTGAGATCAGTAGTGGCCCAGATATGAAAAGTGACTCATAGTGAAGAGAGGGAAGTTGAACAGCCCCAGTCCCATGGTCAGTCTTAACTACTTAATGTTAATTTTAGGTGAGACCATCTTCCATCCTGAGTATTACCACCAGCAGCCAACATCCTCAGTGAACAGTTAATGAGTGCTTCTTTGTGTCATGCACTGTACCAAACACATTGCATCTAAATCTCAAAAAAAAAAAATACCCAACAGGGTGCATATGTTGAGGACACACCACAGATTTTCAAATAGTAGATTTAGAATTCATTTCCTTGGGCTCCAGAATGTGCTCTTGGCATCTCCACCACAATGCCCCTGAATCCTGCTCTTCTGTTTCCTCTACTTAACCTGCTCATCGTATACTTGCCACCTCCAATTTCATCTCCCTGCACAGATTTCCACTTTACGTGACTCCTTCTGTTGCCAATTCAAGATAAAAACATTGGTTTATTTAACACTAGTACATTCCTGCGAGGAAACCTGGTTCTTCCATCGGGGACACATATGCTTATAAATTGGGAGTTTCGTTCTGACTTGAATATGAGTGTTGAAAATAATATATTTATAAAACCTATAAAAGTCACTTGGGCATAAATTAATCTGTGTTTTAACACCTCTCTTATTATTCTGTGTCAGTGGTTCTTAACATTTCTGAGGTGATACAGAATCCTTGAAGAAGTTGGTGAAGCCAAGAAATCTCTGTGCAAAAGGAGAGAAAGCAGTGCATGTAAATACAGAATTTTCATAAAGCTGAAGGCAGTTGGATTCCCAAACCCCTTCCTGGGGTCACAGGTTAACAATACCTGATCCACAGTGTGAGCTTTATTTACCCTCATGCAATAACTTGGCAAATGCTGTGAGCTTATTACTATATTACTTTCTGAAAGACATTTGAACAATGAATAAGCAAGTGAAATAAAGGGCAATGTATACTCAGGGTTGTGAAAGGCCGCTTTGGCTCCTTTCTTCCATTAGTCTTTGACCTTTCTTTGCGGCCCTTCTTTACTGCAGGTCAGTTTTACTGAGTCTCTGTAGTTAAAAAGACTAATTGTGAGGAAAGGTCAGAGCCTAACCCTAGATTTCCTATACTTGTCCTAATATCTCTTGAAGGAAACAAAAGATCTGCTGCAGTTAAAGAAGGGTCAAGAAAGAAAAGTTAGTTAAATGATTAAATCAAAAAGCAGTCATTAATTTTAAAATAATTGCTAGGAAGACCCAGGGCACCCTGCAACATTAAAGCAGAAAGAGCTCAGGATATATTGTTGCTAAGGCCAACTCCTTTCCTGGAATGGGTCAGTCAGAAAAGTAATTGTGTTCACTCCATTTGGGTTATGCCATATGCTTGCCAAAATGCTTTAACATTTATTCAGTTCTCAGGAAACCATGGATGCCACATTTTAGATCTGTGGAATACTTAAAATACTACCTTATATTTTAGGTGAAGTTAGGTTTGCAAAATGACGGACTCATGTGAATAAACATATTTAATTAATTAAATGAATTTCTAAGTTACATGTCTGCTGTATGGTAACATCCACATAACTTCACTTTATGTTGTTTTATTAAGGGTAAGTGATTTAAGATTTTTTCCATCTCTGAAGTATGAGCATGAATCAGTGTTTCTGAGAGATTAAAGCATGCCACTAATGAAGTACTGATTTAATCGTCACTCATTGCTAGATTCTTTTAAAAAAATATCTGTAATTGAATAAAATTATTCTCAAGAGACTGAACATAGTTCCTTGGAGATGTACTTAATATATGTCAGTTTTCATGTTTGGCCATAAAACAGAATTATCGTTATGAAATAATTAGATTTGACACTTAACTTGGGGGACCTTTCAAGGATAGTAATGAATAAAACTGGAAAGCCCAGTTATTTGGGGTCCTTAAATTTCTTTTTAAGTCTTTCATTCATCACCATTCAGCATTTACCTCAGTCTTGCTTTGTGCAGAGAATGCACTGGTAACTTTGGTTATGGAAAGGAGGACAGTAAAAATTTCACTTCTGTAGTGAAAAGGGATCATCATCCAGGCAGAAAGTGCTTTCAGAATTAAAGTCAAGGAGACCTCTTGTCTGGTCACACCAGGCTAGAGGCAGCACTTGGATTTGACCAGCAAAGAAACTTGAATTTTTTTTTCTTTTTTTTTAAATTGGTTGTTCAAAACATTACAAAGCTCTTGACATATCATATTTCATACATTAGATTCAAGTGGGTTATGAACTCCCATTTTTACCCCAAATACAGATTGCAGAATCACATCGGTTACACATCCACATTTTTACATAATGCCCTATTAGTAACTGAAGAAACTTGAATTCTATAAAGAAAATGTAAGAGAGGAAGGGCATTCAGGGTTCATAAAAGGGGAGACCCAAAGGCAAAAAAAAATAGGACAATGTGGGAAAATGCACCCAAAAGCAGAAGGATAGAAGAGTATGGGGAAAATTCTGGGAAGGAGACACTGCAACATTGCCAATAGAAGCGTGGTATGATAGAAATCTATAAAAGCTAACTGGGCAATAAAGTAAAAGGGCTTGAATCTCTGACTTTAGAAGTATATAATTTGTCTGAAACACAATTTTAAAGGTCATTGTTGGAAGGGAATGGTGTCATGAGGATAATAATATCTGATATTTGCTGAACACTTATATTGTGCTAGGAACTTAGCTAAGAATTTTCATGTTATTTTATAAAATTCTCACGGAAAGTTTAAAAATATATATTACTACCCCTGTTTTATAGAATAATAATTTGAACAATGAATAAGTAAGTGAAATAAAGGGCAATGTATACTCAGGGTTGTAGTTTGGAGTTTGGAGACATTGATTAAATTGCCCAAAGGTAACTAAGTCATATACATAATATAATAAATGGCAGGGTCGGGGCTTAAAACCCCATCCACTTGACTCCATAGTCTAAATCCTTTCATTTACTATATGAAGATCTGACTCAGGCCTTAGGAAGTACATATGTGAATGTTTTGTTTTTCTAGGTAGATTCTACACTTGCCAGAAACAAAGATGCATCTCTTACTATAGAGGCTATCCCAAACCACCTGGACTGGATGCTAAATATGTTAGCACTCAAAAAGATATTGTCATCTGGGCACTATGGTACCCACCTATCATCCCAGTGGCTCCGGAGGCTGAGGCAGGAGGATGATGAGGGTTCAAAGAGCAGTGTTATCAAATTAGTGAGGCAGTTAGCAACTCAGCAAGAACCGTGTCTCTACTAAAATATATATTTTAAAAAAAAGGTCTGGGGACATGTCTCAGTGGTTAAACACCCCTGGGTTCAAACCCCAGTATCAAAAAATAAAAATTTAAAAAAAAGAAATTGTCAACTGTTATAGTTTGGATATGAGGTCTTCCCCAAAAAGTCCTGTGTTAATTTAGGAGGTGAAATGATTAGATTATGAGAGCTATAATTTCCCTCTGTTAAGTTGTTATTATAGGGTATTTTGATCACAGCAACAAAAATCTGACTAAAACATCAAATAATATTATTTGATAGTATTTGCTTCATTTCACTGTGCAAGATAGGTGTTGCTGACTTGCATTGGCTTGGTTGCTAGGTATTGATTGCAAAGTAGTCATAGATTTAACTGCTTTCTCTTAAGATCAAAACTATTTAGAAGACTTTAGAACATATTTTGACTCTGTTTCTATGAAGAGTCTCACAATTTAGAAACTTATGTGGATAATTTGATTTGTAACCCTATTGTTAAGTGGTCATGTGGCATCAGGCAGAAATGACCTGAAAAATAATCATGAGAACTCAACAAATATGTGATTGTTTAATATATAGTATATATAATTCTGCCAATATTGCAACCTTTTTGGCTGTTAAGAAGTACCCCTTTTTCTGACTCATTGAAAGATTGCTTCAGTTTTCTTATCTGTAAAATGACATAGTCCATGTTGTTTATGGTTAAGTCCATGCCATTATGGATGTAAAGCCAATTTTCTTACTAAACCACTTTGAAATCAAAGATGAAAGCTGTGTCAGAAGTTTAAATTGGCATTAAATACCCATTGAGGTTTAAATTGATGACGGGGACCACTTCTTTACTTGCCTGTATGTGAACTTTTGATCCTCATAGATGAAAGACTCTTCAAGTAAACGCTTGATAGTCTCTCATTTCCCTCCACACTCTATTCGAACTTTTTATGGTTTAATGTCTGGGCAAGAAAATAAATGTGGAAATTTGAAATATCTTGACATAGGAAGTATCATTAGCACTGTGTCACATTAGAACCTTGAATATTTTAACAGGTTTTAGATAATGTGATGAATCAGAATATGACAATTTCAAGGTCATCTTTTTACATTGACACATATTTGGGGGGGATATCTTTTTAAGTGGCCACATCCTATGAGAGAACTTGTTTTATACTTTAAAGTATTTTAAAATAAAGAAGTTAGAATCATTTCAGTGAAATTGATATGAAAAATACATAGGTACAGAAGAGAAGGGACCTACCTAAGATACTTTTGCAGTTGTTATTTAGGATGGGCAAGACTTGAAAACTTCTAATATTTGCCAGCTGGTCACTTAGGTGACCTCTTTATGGCCATTCATGTCACTTGTAAGCTCTGGTTTTAGAGAAGAGCTGTATGGTTTGGATCTGATGTGTGTTCTGGTTGTTCGCTTTCTTCTCTCATTGGATTTTGATCTGCATCTGGATGGAATGTGTGCTCTTTGGCACCTCTCTGTGCTGACACTAAGCTTTCTGCTTAAGAGTTTTAGGTAAAGAGATGCTGAATAATTTTTTCTTTTACTTTCATTTGATTCCAGGGAAGATGTATATATAAAACCAATCAAATGAATTATAGCCCACACTAGAATTCCCATTTTGAATAAAGAATTGGTGATTTTTATGTCTGCACTGGGTTATGTCTCTCTAATGGTTTGATTTGAGTTAAATAATCTGTTATTTCAGTGAATCATTACAGAATCTAGTTACTCTGTTTTCTGTTCCAATTTCTCTTCTCAAATCCGTCATAGGTACAAAAGATCAAAAACAGAATTTTTTTCATTAGTTTCAAGATGGTTTTATAGCTGTTTCAAGCAAAAACATCTAAATAATACTTACTAAAGTCCTTGCACTGACATATATATTGCCTGATTCAAAGCAGCAATATTTTGAAGCTGGAATTTTTTATCCCCATTTTATCAATAAGTATACTAAAACTTGGAAAATTTATATGATCTCCTTATTCTGGATAGGTAGTAAATCCCAGAGGTTTTTCACTACATGTCTTAGAATGACATGATTTCTTAGTTCTAAGGCTTTATAATACATGCCACTTCACATGACTCAGAGTAATTGTGAAAATAGAAATGCAGAAAATAGATAATTTAAACTTGTAAATTAGAAAAACTATGTAGCCTATTTATATAGCATTTTTGAGACTATATAGTTACCTTATAAAATATGATCACATTTATAGATAATATTAGTATTGCTTTTATCACTGTTATTATTGAAAATACAAACTTAAAAAGCTCATGTGGTCAGATTCTCTCACCCTTACCTCTGAACTGGTTTGTAATTTATCCAGGATCAAATAGTAAAGGGAAATTTTAACTATTAGCTGTGTTTTCATTCCTTTAATTTTTATCCCTTTCTAAAAAGTGAAATCTCATCTAGTGACTAGTATAAGTATTTAGGTTCAGTTTGAAATTGCAGTCTAGGTTCTCTGGACCATAGCTTGTCATGGATGCATCAGCCAATGAAATGAAAATACCTTTCCAAGGTCTGGTATCCAGCCTGCTCCAAAGTTATATTTCTAGATGTTAATTCATCACAGTAGTTCTCTCACCTTCACTTACTTATGATGGTTAGTTCAGCTTTATCATTCCTTGGAGAACGTGATTCTGGGCAATGATTCTCCCCCTGTGGTCCCTAGACAGCACCATCTGCACCACCTGAATCAGAAGCTTGTAGTTAGAACTAGCAATCCGTGTTTTTAAAACGCCATCTGGTGATTTCTGAAGCACACTATAGTCTGAGATTTTCATCTCCCTTATTATCCACATCAATAGATCTTTAAGTTTAGCAATTCTACTTCTACATCTTTCTCAAGAACTATTTATTTAATTATTTATATTTAACAATCACTAGGTGATAAGGCCAGTGTTCTGGTTCCATAACTGATCAAATGCCCCTGTATTTTTTAATCTAAAACTTTTGGTATAGATAATCACTAAAATAGTTCTCTCACCCTATCATCCTTTCTGAAAATAAAAATGAAACAAAGCAAACAGTTAATTATTTCATCAAAGTCAAATGTCTCTTCCTAAGATCTCTGTATTTTTAACCTGTCTTTGCAGCCTCATTACCTTTTAAAAAAAAAAAAACCTGTTTTGTAGCCATATTGAGATTTGAAAGTACACCCTATTTTGTTGTGTTTTGCTGTTTTGCTGTGTTTTCTTCTATTTTGATGTTGTTTAGTCCTGCTACAGTTTATTCTGGTATATATGTTCTCACACTACGTGTTCATCTAGTAGAACTATTAAATTCATTCACATTTTTATCTGAATATACATGAATACTTGGAAAAGTCTTAATATATATAAAATATGCAGAAGAAAGTAACAATACAGTATTATCACTTCTGTATTACTGTTCCTATTGTTTATTATCTTCCTGTGCATTTCTCTATAGTTTTAACCATATTTTATATTTAGTTTTATGTAGTAGCACTTTTAATTTAAAATATTTATGCTATTAAAATTTTGCATTCAAATGCAATTGTATTGACTTCAAACTAGCCTAGTATGGAGGATCCATAGTGATTTAATAATAGTTTTTCAATACAACTTGCAGGCTATTTCTTCACATGCAGAGGCGGGGAGAACTCTTGGAAATATTGGTTCAAAGCATCTTTATATGTCAGCAGTTTACCCACAGTTTTGGTTTTAAAACAGATTCTCAGAAGTGAAGTTATTCTGTTTAATTTTATAAATATTTAACTAAAAATTGCTCTTAATGGGTCATTACAAGGAATTATATGTTTTCTTGCTATAAACCTATTTGAAGGCTTTCAACCATTTTTATATGTAATTGGTACCCTGGATATTTTTTTGATGTTTTCTAATGATATATCATACAAGCATTTTGCCATTTCATTAGCAGGAGTTAATAAAAGTCATTTTAGGGACTGTGTAATGTTCCATTTGAGTATCAGTATTTAATCATCTTAATTGTTTAAAACTTTTTAGTTATTTTGATATGTCAATTAAAAAATTCTTTATGAAACTCTTTATACAAATGAACATTTCAATTCTCTTATTACCTTCTTATATTAGTCTCCTAGAAGTGCATCAAAGGGTATGAACATAAATTAAGGCCCTTAAAACATCATGCCAAAATTGTTTCCAGAATGGCTTGCCAATTTAGACTGTGAACACAGTATGAGAATGTCTTGATTCAGTGCTCCCTTTATAGCACTGAAGATTATAATGTTTTAATCATTGCTAAGTTATAGGGAAAGCAGTTTTTTAATTTGCATTTCTTTGATTAGTTGTGTTTGAATATTTTTCATGTTCATTAGTCATTTGTATTTCTTCTAGGAATTTTCTGTACATAATCATTGCCAATTTCTAAGTTGTAGTTGTACAGTTTCCACTTGCTGTAACGGATATTAACCCTTTAATATATTTAATTATAATTTGATGACTGTTTTTTAAACAATATGAAAATTATTGCTTTTTTTTTTTTTTTTTTTGCTCCACTGGGGATTGAACCTTGAATTTAGGGTACACGCTACCACTGAGTTCTATCCCAAGCCCAACAATTATTATTTTTTTGTGTGTGAATTTTCTCTTTAAAGCTAAAGTTATTTGCTGGTAAATAAAACCCGTCCCCAAATATCTTCAATAGTGCTATTAATATGATAATAATACCTACCCCCATAGTATGTAAGGCATTTAGAAGGTAGCCTAGAAAATAGTAAGTTTTCATTAAGCTAAAACTGATAATGATAATTCTATGAAAATTAATGCACCAGTTCACTACTTATAGTAAGAATTCACTAGGAAGAATGGAGGGGAGAGCACAGATTTGAAATAGTAACTCAATTTCACCTGAAACAAAATAAAGAGTAGGTCTGAAAACTTTTGGAAAGAGGGAATTTATATGTAAAATAAGTTGCTGTTTGTTAGAATCAAATGGCAAATATCTAACTCAGAAAATAATTTTAATTTATATAAAAAAGCTTTCAAAACATAAATATATAACCATGTAAGAATGTGAAATGTACCAATAGAGAAGTGGAGAAAGAGAATGAATATGCTATTCCCACATTTGTATAAACACAGTTCAAACTTCCTAATAATCTAAGAAATACAAATATAAATCATCATACATTTTTCTCTGTGAAATTGACAAAAAAAACAGCTAATCCACATTGTTGTTAAGTGTGGAAAAATGGGCTAGCTCATGGTGGAAGTGAAAATAATACCACCTTTCTAGAGGGAAATTTGGCAATATCAGAACTTTCAAATATTTATATATGTGGATTCTACTTATAGGAATTTTCACAAGAGAAAATAAGGATTACATATAAAGATTCTTATATAGCTTTTTTTTTGTAATAATGACTCATGTCAAACAATCTAAATTTTCAACAGCAGAGAATGCATGGCTTAATGGTCAGCTTACACATAATAATCCTATGCAATACCTCATGTTTTAATTATATAGAAAATTATTCATAATGTACCTTTTAATTGGAAAGATGAAAATAATTCAGTATTCATTTTGAACCCCGTGTGTTTATGTGTGCGTATTCGCGCTTGTGTGAATGTGTGTGTATTTGGAGTATGAGTTTATATGATGGGATGTTTAAGGGTTAACATGCTTGTTCATTAACATAGGTCATTGTGAAAATATGGATGTGTGTGTATGTGTGTGTTTAAGGGTTGTGGATATGTGTTTGTGTTTATGGGTGTTTTCTTGGGTCAATGAATATTAAAGATAAAAAAATTCAAATATATCAAAAGAATTATAATAACTATAACTGAATTGGTGGGATTAATTTTCTTCCTTTTTTTCCAATTAATGTGCTTCCATGTATTTTATTATTCTTGGATAAATATTGTTATAATTACTTACAAAATAATATCATAAATATAAAGAAGTATCTTTAAAAATTAAAAAACTTCTAAATCGTAATAAACATGGTAACAAATTCTAACTAACTTGGATATAATTTGTAAGCTGGATGAATTTTAAAAGCAGAAACTGGACAAACAACTATTTGTATACCTTTTTAATGTATTATGAGAACACTTCACATGAAATGTGAAGTTTTAGTTTGAACTAAATAACATTAGTGTGAACTCTTCTGTTTTTCTTTCTCTGTGCATTTTTATGCATTTTACACAACATAAAATGTCTTATGGATATTTTATGCTAAAGCAAGTTAAACTGGATAGTTTCAGAATTTATTTTTGGTTTATAAGAGATCCTTTATGCCTCAATGTAAAATTGAAGCATTTCAAATATTTAAACAGGTGCTGTTTGTTCATTAATGATTTGAAGTGTTAAGTCAGGATTTGTTTAACACCTCACTCAGGAAACAGCCAAAAAAAAAAAAAGAAAAAGATCAGAGTTTAATCCAATCCTCCAGACCAGAGACTCTCTCAAACTGTGTTCGGAGATGTTAATGGGTGTTCTGGAAACAAACAAACAAAAAAAAGATTAAAGATTATATGGCAAATACGGTAGGAAAATACTGTCTATTTTAATCCTCCCATTGATTTTTCAGCTCACATTACCTCTTTGAGGTTTCTCACTTTTTGATTTATTTTTTCTTTCAAAATTTTCTTTACATTTAGGTCCAATTCATAAAAACAAAGGTTGTACATATTAATGGGTTATCACATGTCAATACATTGTGTAAGGTTTAAATCAAATGATACATAATTATCTCCTTGAACGTTTATTTCTATATGATGAAAATTTTCAAAATTCCTTTTTCCATCTATTGGACATATATAATTCATCTTGATTTTCCATGTCAACCTACTGTGTAACAGCACACCAGAACTTCTAGCTAATATCTAGTTGTAAGTTAGTACCCAATAATCAAATTTTCCCATCACATTCTTACCCCCACCCCTCCATTCTACTCTCAGTTTTTATAAGATCTACATTTTCAGATTCCATAAATGAGTAAGATTATGCAATGTTTGTCTTTCTTTGCTTGGCTTATTTCATTGAACATAACAATGTCTATTTTCATCTGTGTTATCATGAAGCTTAGAATTTCATCCTTTCATATGACTGAATAGTGTTCCACTATATGTATTACCACATTTTCTTAATCCATTTATCAGTGATGGACACTCAGCTTCTTGTGAATAGTGCTGCAATGAACACAAAAGTGCAGATGTCTCTTTGACATCCTGATTTTATTTGCTTTGGACAAATACATTAGTGGGGATGCTGTATTATATGGTAGTTCTCTTTTTATTTTTTTTGTGGAACCTCCATGCTGTCTAATTTCTTTTCCCATTAACAGTATACCACGGGTCCCTTTTTTCTACATCCTTTCTAATACTTGTTACCTTTTGTCTTATGCAATAGCTGTTCTAACTCAATATCTTATTATGGTTTTGGTTTGCATTTTCCTGATGATTGTGATGGTAAGCATTTTTTCTATACTACTGGCTGATGATATATATCTGAAATACCTATTAAGACCTAGTGCTCTTTTTTTAATTGACTTATTTTAAAAAATATTGCAATTGCATTGAGTTCCTTATATTCTGTATATTAACCATTTGCAAATATTTTTCTAGAGTGAAATTGTCTCTTCACTCTATAGATTGTTTCCTTTGCTATACAGCAAATTTAGTGAATAAAATTGTTTGTTTCCTGTGCTTTTCGAGTCTTATCCAAAAAATCCTTACTTATTCCATCATCCTAAAATGTTTCCCTTGATTTCTTCAAGTGGTTTCATTTTTACGTCTTTTAAATTTAGGCCTTAAATGCATTTTGAGTTGATTTTTTGTAACTGATGAGAGATGGGAGTCTAGCTTCACTCTTTTGCATGCAGAGATTCTATTTTCCCAGTGTCAATTATTGAAGAGGCCATCATGGTTCCAATGTGTATTTGTGGCACCTTCATCAAGAATCAGTTGACTATTTGAGAGGTCAGCCTCTTTGGGGTAGAGAGCTGAAGGGGATCAAAAAGCAGATCTCAGATGGACAAATGGAAACGAAACTACATAGCATTAAATAAAATGGTTTTTTTTTTCAGGTTCAGTTGGTACTGAAATTTAGTACTTTAAAGTTTCTTCACTATTCATTCATGAAATTCGTATCTATTATCTGTTGGTGCCTTTTCAGGTATAAGAACAGAAAATGAGTTCATGTAGTGAATGAGTCCAAATAAATTCTGCCACTTATTCTATGTTCTCATATTCAAATGTTTGGAAGGTTCCCTAAAGAATGTCACACTGGCAAATGACAGGAAGCTAAATCAGGAGTAGAGTCAGGAAAGTATGTTAGGAGGTCATTACCATTGTTTTTCCAGTTTAAAAAGGTTGAGGTCTTAGAGAAAGGATACACAATTTCAGTTAGGAAGGATGAGTTCAAGAGATGTATTATACAGTATGGTGACTAGTTCAGTAGCAATGTATTGTATTCTTGAGAATTGCTACAAGTTTAGATGTTAAGTGTGTTCATAAGTAAATGATGAACATAAGAAGTAATACATGTTAATTAGTTTGATTTAGCCATTTCACAGGGCATACATATTTTAAAACATTATGTTGTACACCATAACTATATACATTTTTGTCAGAATCAATCCAAGATGAGTTTATTTTTAATGCTGGAAGAGAAAAAAAGGTTGAGGTACTAATGTGAGACTAAGGATGGAGAGATAGGAAGGGTTTTGAAATGTATTCTCTGTATACAAGAAGTCATATGTGTAGACTGGATGATTTTGTGTGTGTGTGTGTGTGTGTGTGTGTGTGTGTGTGTGTGTGTGTGATGTATTCAAGATCATGCCCAGATTTGGAGTTTGGTTGATGGAATAGTATCATTTACCTATATAAATCATAAGACCAGAGTATGTTTTGTCTACACTGGGAAAATAGTGAAAGGTTGAGTTTTAAGGAAGTAAATATGAGGTGCCCATGGAGGCAGCTGGATGTAGGTGTACACTACAAAATGTGATACACATTTTGAGATTTCCAGAGCATGCTTATCTGAAATCATACCTACAGGAGTCATCAGCATTTAGGTATTTAAGACATTGTTATTATCAACATTGATACAGTTGTTATTAGTAGCCTCTACAAATTGTAAAAATCATGATGTGGTAGACTCTGGCTAAAATAAGAGAGGTTCTTAGCTAGAATTCCTATAAGAACATAGGTTCTGTAAGAGTAGAGAGATTGGAATAGACAGATCATTCCCAAACATTTGGAATGTGGTTTTTGAGAGTGTGGGAGGGAAAAGCATCTGCAAAGGGAAGAGAAAGAACAGTCTAATTTTTTTTTTCCAATTTGAGATGTACTTTTAATATTCACCATTCTACTTTTTCTAGACAGCTTCTCCTTTGGTCTATAATGGTTTAATGCTAACATAACATCTGGGTCATTGAGTCAGGAAGCTTACAAGAAAAACAGCATTTAAGATTAAAACTAGAAAAAGAATTCATGCTTCTTATAAAGCAGTCTGGTGACTCTTGTAATTGATTTCATAATTGACCATTCTTCTATTTTTGCTCTGAATTTTATGAAATACAGAGGAATATGGCATCTACATAGTAGAGTACAATAAACATAGTCTACATTATTCTGCTATCAGCATTGTCTTTTTTCCTTACCGCCCTCCCCCACAATGTCACACTTATCTATTACTTCCACTAAATACATTTTCACAGGAAACCCTAGATATTGAACAAGGTGGGATATTTTTAAAATGAATAAAAATGTCATCATGTAATAGTCTTCCAGAAAACAGTTTTCTTAAGCATCCTGGAACTGCAAAATTGACCCATTTTAAATTTTAATTTGCAGTATTTATCAAATCAATGTGGTATGTTAAATTAAACACAATGAGTAGTGCAGAAGAGTAAGATCTTAATGATATTGCTACAGAAATAAAGAACTCATTGTGTTTTATCACTACAAGTTTGGTTCAGGAAATCCATTTACAGTGCATTGTTTTAAGTAGTCTGAAAATTTAGCAGGTTATCATATGCTATACCAATAAATAATAAATAAATTGCTTTTAACCAAGTCTCTGAATTTTTACATTTACTGTCTTTAAAACTTATCATCAAAGGTAAACAATACAGAACAGTTTTCTATTTCAATCTTTTGCTGTTCAGTTCCAGTACTAAGAATAAACCATTTTTAGTAAATTTTTAGTAAGCATCTGTAAATTTTGGAAAATTATACACTTTTTGCTATGGTAGCATAATATATAGACGTGTGTTTTCACTTGCACTATTTTCTGTGTAGCTCTGCCTGTTCATAGAGATCCATCTGAATATTTATTATGATTATATAATATTCCATTATTATAACAAGTGAATATAAAATTAAAAAATGGTGGAGAATAGTTGCAGTTCATAGGGACTATACGTGAACAAATGAAATCTCAGAGAGGTTCATGACATGCTCATCATGCCATGTGATAATGAAAGTGTTTTTTGTTTGTTTTGTCTTCTTAATTAAGATCATAGACTTTTTTTTCAAAAAATTAACAAATATCTTACCTAAAATTGTCAGGTATTTAGATATTTTGGAAATTAAATTAAGTAAGTAATTGTACAAAGAACAGATTTATAATTTTTATACTTCACTGTTGAGCTGTTTTGTGCTGCTCTCTGTGCTAAGCACTCTTATAGGATTATTACATAACACACTCCCTCTGATCCTATGAAAAGATATCATTATTCCCATTTCATTATTGCCCAATATCAATATTCTCCAGATGTAGAAAATAAGACTTAGACCATGCACTTTCCTCAAGACCACAATTTGAAGGTGACCTCCCAGGAGTCCCTGAAACTGTGACCTCCACACTCAAAGTCTGTGTCCCCACCCTCCACACATCATTACCTCTCACATGATGACTTAAGTACAGAACAGGTCACCCACACAGTAAATGCTATACCAGAGGCTAAAGACTGATGTAAGGAAATACATAAATTCCAGGGAAGACAAGGACAAGGTTGGCCAACGTATGCCAACTTGAAGGACAGTGGTAGCATGTCCCAGGACAAACACAGATGATTCATAAATAGTCCACTTTAGACAATGTCCAGGGAGTTTTTAGAGTGATGTGACCTTACAGATGAAGATATGTGGAACTTTGGGGTTTATCAAATACAGGGATAAAGAATTTCAAACCATGTCCTTAAATAAGTGATAGCAGGCATGGTGTTATAAGCAGGAAGGTTAAATAAAGAAAATGGTATTTTAGGATATGTAATCTTTCTATATTAAGAATGATAGGTCAAAATTGAAAGTCTGTGGATCCAGGGAAATCAGTAAGCAATTAGGAAAGATCTATAATATTCAGTGGTCAGATCCTGGAATAGGGAGGTGCCCTTGTACATGGAAAGGGCACTGAGAAGCCTTTTTATAAACTCAAGAGATTTAAATTTGGACAATTGGGTTTTTTGTGGTATTTAAGGTTCTCTTTTCATCTCTAATAAAAACCTACTGTAGCATTTTAGTTCCCTATTATCTGCGTGTACTTTCTGTGCCTACATCAACTTCTGTCAGCATGATTATGTCACTACTGGTTAGACTGATTCTAGTGCCTAGCACTCTGTCCAATAAAGCTTGTTTTATTTGCATATAATACCAGTATCAATAACAATAGTACCTGTACCGTGTTGGATACCTTACAACGTTATTTTCATTTACGTCTGAAATGAATCATGACTCCATCTGCTTACCCATTTCCCCACTTTATTGCCAGAATTTCATTGACTTCCTCCCTGTTCCTTGCATTCCCTACTGAGCAGAGGCAGTGTTATTTTTCTAACAAAAATCTGTTTATATCACTTACAGGTTTAAAACTCTTCTCTGCTTTCCATATTACTCTGATACATACAAAATCCTACAGGTTGTTGAACAGTCTGATTGTGTCACTCTTTCCTAGACTCATTCTTTAACCACAGGGGCTTTCTTTCGCTTCTTTGAAAACTCAGAACTCTTTCAGGCTGTTCCACTTATCTACTGGGATGAAACAATCTGCCCTCAAACACAGTGAGCTGAAACAATAGCAGCATTTGTTTTGCTCACAAGTTTGTCTCTTGGCAATGCTCAGCAAGGGCAGCTTACCTTTGCTGGTGCTGCTCAAAGGATGGGAGCTGGAATCTTCAAAGGCATGTTGTTCACTTCTCTGGGGGTTGATGCTGACTTTAGATGAGGCTGTCATTGGAGACACCTACATGTGACCTGGGCTGCCCCAGGAGGTGGCAGATGACTTCCAAATGTGAGTCTCCCAAAAGAGATATCCAGGCAGAAGCTGCATCATCTCTTCTCACCTAGACTCCAATGTAGTTCCACTAGTCAGAAGAAACACTAAGACCAGCCCATGTCTAACAGAAGAGGAAAGTAGACTCCTTCTTTTGATCATGTGTCAAATAATTTGTGTACATGTTTTGAAACCACCACCCATACTACTAGGCATTTGTACCTGCCCACCCCTTTCCTTAGATCAAGCTTGATTCTCTGCTGTTTGCTAACTTGTAGTTCAACTTTCAGTTTATCACATGTGTTTTAATGTCTTCTAGATCTCAAGTTTTTATAAATTTTTTTATTTGTTTTAATTAGTTATACATGATAGTAGAATACATTTATGTTCTTTTATATATCATACATAGATGGGATATAATTTCTCATTTTTCTGAGTGTACATGTTGCAGAATCATATTGGTCATGCAGTCACATATATACATACAGTAATAATGTCTGTTTTATTCTACTCTGTTTCCTATCCCCACATCCCCTCCCCTCTCCTCGCATCACTTCCTTCTACCTAACCTAAGGTAATGCTATTCTCCCCTAGTACTCCCCACCTTATTGTGAATTAGCATCCACATATTAGAGAAAACATCAGGCCTTTGGTTTTTAGGGATTGGCTAATTTCACTTAGCATGATATTCTCCAACTCCAGCCACTTACTGGGTTTTATAATTAGACTTTTACAGCATTCTAGGACCTTTTGCACTTGTAATTTGAAACTATGTATTTATTTGGAGGTTATTAATGTTTGTCTTTCCTGACAATCAGTGAGTAGGCTCCATGAGATCAAAGACTACTTCTGTGTCATTCATGGTTACTACTCCAAGTCCTTGCCTAGAACCTGCATGTAATAGTTTTCTAAAAATATTTATTGAATGTGTGCTCCATGGAAACAGGCTTCTGTTAGTTTTTAAAGCCCTTTCTCCTTTAGAAGAATCTGGAATGCTGCTTTGTGCTCTCAAGAAAACTTTATTTTCCACTTATTAACCCTAAGACCATAAATTTTTAAAATACAGGTAACCTTATTTTAGAAAAAAGAAGTGCCTAATGTCACAAAGAACATAACCATTCAATCATATTAATTATACAGAGGCTAAACACTTTCAATCTTCATGCTTTTACTCTCCTTTAATTAAAAAAAAGAAAAAAAGTTTCACATTTCCAAGAACTGCATTGCCTCATTCTTTTTTTTTTTTTTTTTTTAATCACCAGATGGTCCCTGGAGAGAGAATGCTGATTTCCAACTGAAAGTTGGAAGAGTTGTGTATTTAAATACCCTTCCACTCTTCTATGTTCTGAAATTATAACAGGAGACTCTCCCCCCATTAAGTCTTCTTCTGCATGTAAAAAATAAGTTTAAACACAGTGATTTAGAAACCTCAGTAGTGTACACCAATTGATCAGTAACTACAGACATCTTATCACTGGGTGGAGATGGGGAAGAAGCAGGAAAACATCTCTCCTTGTCCACAGAGGACTGTGCTCTGCTGTGTTGAAGAACACAGAAGTTCTATTCCAGAAGATTAGAAGCTGTTGGTCTTTTAAGAGGTTCCCACTCTTTCTTTCTAACGGATACTTGGTTAACACATGGATCTTGCTGGCCAGCTAGGAAACACTTACTGTGCACTTGTCATTTGTTTTTGTTTCATTTTTCCAACAAAGTAGCCCATTCCCCACTTATGAGATTCAGGTGTGAAAAAAAAAACAAAAAACAAAGTCTGAGGATTTCTGACCTAGCATGGCCTATGCAGATCTTCAGTGGTGAGGGCTGGGTTCGCCAAAGATCCACTCCTCTCAGCTAACTTGCAGTTGTTAAGAGCAAGAGCCATTTGAGACACACTGACACCTGCGTTCCTGGACATCACCTACTTGCTCTGTAGCCCTGGGCAAGTTGATTAACCTTTCTCATCTTATTTGTTCATCTGTAAGAAGAAGATAATAATGCCAAGCTCATAGACTTGTGGTGATAATTATATAACCTAATGTTTTAAAGAGATTAACACAGTATCTGGCTTAATAATTGTTAGCTCTAGATGTGTGATACTCAATATCAGTATTTTCCTGAAAGCAATTTCAAAAAGTTAAAAAATCCCATGTTGAGTTTTTGAAAATGCATCGTTAATGTTATTTTTGATTGACAAATCAAATTGAAAACTTACTGAGCATGTTGAGATGTATTGATTTATACATATATACATATATATATATATATATATGCATATACACATATATACATAAACAATGTGGAATCATTAAATCAAGCTATGTAACATATCCAATACCAGTTGCCTGTCATCTTTGTGGTGAGACATATCGCTGGGTATGGAGATAGAAAGTAGAATCTGAAAAGACAAAGGTAAAACTCCTAAGTTCTTTCCCGATAATATCTATATTGTCATCTCCTCTTGTACTTTGCCTTGTATTTCTAAGAGCTTCTAAAGATGATATCTGGAAGTTAGTAACACACACCACATACCCAATAAAACAGTTTTGCTTTTCACCTTGGACTACTGGACACTTGGTTTGAGTCCTAGCTATGTGTATATTGGGGGTGAGAGTGAAAGTCCAGTGGTTATTAAACAGCAGAATTCATGTGTGCAGTTGATTGTGATATCCATTTGGCATTAATATGTGGATTCTTCACTTAGCCCACATAATTTATTATTCAAGCTCAGGAAATATGAGTCAGTAGCTGTTACAGGTGTTGGGTGCTATTAATAGTGTTGACAAAACATATAAGTAAAAATAAACCAAGCAAACATGTAGGGAGTGTGATAAATTCAGTAAGCAAAATATTTGGGTGCTAAGTGGTGATGGTGGTGAGATACTCAATGGAAGCTCTCTTTGAAATGCCTGCATTTTAACTAAAGTTTAAAGGATGAAGGATAAGGAAACATTTATTTTGTGTATGTGAAGAAAAAAAATATATATATATATTTCCACATAGGAAAGTAAATGTAGTGTCCCAAGGCAGAAAAAGAGTTCAGTTTATTTCCAGAACAAGGAAAAGACAATGTTCTTGAAATATTAAGTTTCATTGAAGATAAGATCAATAGGAAACTGTCAAAGGATTATAATCAACTGGTAGAGCTGGATCTAAGTTTTAAGAAGGACAACTCATTCCTCTTCACATCATTAGAATAGCTATTTAAAGCAAAGGGAGGGAGGGGGAAAAGGAGAGGGAAAGACAGACAAGAATTGACAAAAATGTGGGAAATTTTTACCCCTGGTCCATTTCTAGCAAAATGTGAAATGGTGAAGCCTCTGTAGAAAAATAATATGACACCTCAAAAAATTAAACACAATGACCATACCAAGTCCACTCCTAGATATATACCCAGAAGAATTGAAAGCAGAGATTAGAACAAATATTTGTGAGTCCACATCTACAGTGGCATTATTCACAAAAACAAAAATGGAAACACAGTGTTTATTGCCTCAGTCTCAAGCTGCTACAACAAAGTACCATGGAGTAGGCTACTTACGAACAACAGATTGCAACAGATTGATTCCGCACAGTTCCAGAGTAGGGAATCTGAGGACAGATGCCACAATGGTTAGGTTTTGGTGAAGGTTACACACTGCCAACTTCTCAAAGTGTACTCAACATGACACAAAGAAGGTTAGAGTGCTCTACCCTCATGACCTGATTAACCTCCTAAAGACCCCCCCCTTCCTAAAACTAGCACATTAGGGATTAAGATTTCAAGATTGAATGTTTCGGAAATATAAATGGTCATTGATGGATCAGTAGATAAGAAAAATGTGAGGAAAAAAAAATATATATATATGTATATATATATATAAAATTTCTCCCCCACTGGAAAATTCTTCAGTATTAAAAATGTCACATTTTACAATGTAAACAAACCTTTAAAAATCCTAAATGAAATAAGTGAAACATTTTACTTGTACAAGGTACCTAGAGTAGTCAAATGTATGCAGAAACAAAGTAGAAAAGTAGTCATTCAAGGTCAGCAGCAGGGGTTATGGGGAGTTACTATTTAATGGCTATGGAAACTCTGCTTGGAATGATGAAAAGTTCTGGAGATGAATGATAGTGCCAACTGCACCCCTGTGCACCAGCACACTGTGCAGTCAAAAAGCTGTTGAACTGGGAAAGTTTAAGTTACATGTATTTTTACCACAAATAAAGAAAAAGGCAACTCACTGAACCTGGGTTAAAAAAAAAAAGGTAGCAGTACAAAAGCAGAGAATTCTGCAGCTTCTGGTTGGAAACCATAGCACCCTGGAAAAAGAGGTGCCAGCAGAAGAAGCTCCCATTTCAGATAAAACTGGAATCAAAAGACACAAGAAGGAAAGATGAGGGATGACTCCTATTAATTGACATTACTGAATTGATATCAGAAATAACCAATGTATAAAGAGAAGAAGTTTATTTTAGCTCCTAGTTTTGGAGGTTTCAGTTCATGTTAGCCTGTGGCTTTCAATTCAGTGGGGAGACAACACTTCATGGCAGTAGCTCATGGCAGAGCAAAGTCTGATTGCATTGACCAGGTTATGAAAGAGAGAAAGACCACGGGGTCCTAACATCCCTTTCCAGTGGTCACCCTCAATTACCAGAGGTCCCCACAAAAGCCTCGCCTTTTAAAGGTTCCACCACCTCCCAAATGACACAGGCAAGAGACTAAGCCTTCAGCACATGAAACTTTTTGAGTGATCAACAATGGTACTTATGGGATAATCAAGGAGAATTTCTATGCAATTGGACAGCAACATCAAGACTACAAAACAGAAGTACTGTGAAAAAATAAAGTGAGGAGAAATGATGAATGGCAGACAAGGTTTAAACTGTAAAACTGAAATGACCTTAAGTGAAATATTCTAGTATTGAAATAGGAATATTAATTGGGCCGAGCAAATTGGGCTGAGCAAATCTTCCAGTGGAAGTGGGAGTTGGTGTTACACCCTGAATGTATGCAACCCCAGCTCCTTGCAGTTTTGTGATGTCTAGTAGGACATTGTTTACCTAAAAACTGAACACGCTTGGTTATTACCGATGTGTTTTCAGACTGTTTGCCCTTATTTAAAAATGTGAACAGGGTCTTCTAGGTCTTCCTAGCATTTAGATTGTCTGGCTGCTGGGTCTCTTTTTTTTTGCCAAAGGGTAGTCTAGAATGACAAGCAAGCTTGTGTCTGGTCTGATCTGTTTAAATTCTTATTTCTTCTCTACCTGCTGGGGTACCTTTAGGCAAGTTACTTAATTTTTCTGGAGTTTTATTCTGTCATTTATAAGACAGAGATTATGGTACTTATTTTTAAGAATTTAGTGTAAGAATTAAAGATAAAGTATGTAAATTGCCTGGTACATAGTGGGCACTAAGGCATGGGGTTGGTTGCTGTTCTTATCAACACCTCTTGGGGGCGGAACCAACATTCAGTTTGACCAAAGAATAAACTGTAACAGTTAACTGATTTCAGATTCAAAATCATAAATGGCTCAGAAGTCATCCTAGGAAATTTAACAGGCTTGGGAATTGTCATAATAAGAAGAGAATCTAATAAGTAGCTATTGATAAACTGTAGTATCCTTTCTGGAGAGTCAGTATAATCCATTGGAAAGAATTTAGGGAAGTAGCTTAACTTTTTAAAGTTCAGTCACTTCATACTCTCTGATCTGCAATCTTCACACTTTGGACTGTACCTAGCCATCGGTTTTTGGTTTTTTTTTAACATGCACCATCTTTTAAATTTATTTATGAACAGATATACTAAACATTATGTCTTATAACACTTTTTAAATAGACATATTAAGTTGACCTAAGGATGACATAAATTTTCGAAATAACTCTTGTGTTACTTATGAATTACATTTATAATTTTTGCCCTAATTTATTAGAATATCATTGAGAATTCTGTGATCGACTATACTTCCTTCTTTTTTACAATGTTTAACATTTCAAAACACAGTAATTTCAAGATCAATTTATTGCTAATTGTCATCTTAAAAATCACTGTAGTCAAAAGGATACCTATCAATGATAAATAAATGCAACTAGAAAAGTTGTATTATTGCTTGGTTATGAATCATAAGTTTCATATTTTGATCCTACTCATCAATTACGAAATGATTTTTGGTAAAATTCAGCTGGCAAATTATCATCTTCCTTGCTATCTGTCAGTTTTTAAAAAAACTAATCAAAAGGTGTTGAATTTTCAATTTTTTAAAATGGTTTTAAAATCCACCAAAACTGTCCTTTTGGAAGATTATTTTAAAATTATCTTGCCAAAATTTTAAAGTAAAACATCATGAGACAATTTTAAATAGGTCATGATATTATAACTTTGTGATCAAAATTTTATGTATGATAGGAACATTTCAAAACATGCATCCTTAAAATACCCCTCATGTATATCTTTCCCTTAAAAGCAGCCTTTTTCTCTCGAATTTCTAGCATGCTACTGTTATCTTGATGGGAAAGATTAAGTTTTTATTTCCCATATCCCAGAATAGCTATTAAGTAGCATACTATTTATAGCTTCTTGTCTTCACAGAAGAGAACAATGCTTTTGCCTTTTTGTAATACAAAATACAATAAATTAATTTAAGTTTGACATCTTCTTTAAGTACTTTGCCATGAGCTAGCAAGCAAACATCTATGTAATATGTTTTCTTGTTCACTCTCCATCCTGTTTTATAGTATTATTGAGATACCTATTTTTAAGATAATATCAACCATAAACCCATTTAACCTGACACAGAAGAATTGTCATGAGTTATAATATGATGGGATCAAACTGAATATGGTAATGACAATATCAACCTCTCTACATTGTGGAATTCCATCTCCTCCCTTAGGAGACCTAGTAGAACATAGGCAAAAAGTGCATGTATGAAGTTTGGTCACAGTGAGGACATTAAGGTCAATATGGATAGTAAATAAAAGTAAAGTTTATTTTATTTTAGATTTTATAATAGATTACCACATTTCAGTGGGCCACTTGCATAAGCACTTTGTGTATTCTAAATGAGATTAATTTAATTATTTTTGGTGTTGATAAGGATGAATCTGCTCCAGAACATAAAGGCAAGTCAAGTCCATAATCCATCTACTACATAACTCAGGTTCATGTGTATGCCTTTTAGAAAATTTACATGGTTATGGGTGAGATGGTGTAGGCCTGTAATCCAAATGACTCAGGAGGCTGAGGCAAGAGGATCCAAAATTTGAACCCAATCTGGGCAACTTTGCAAGATCCTGTCTCAAAATAAAAACTAAAAACTGGGCAGAGGGATATAGCTCAGTGGTTGAGCTATATCCTGGTTTCAGTCCCCAGATTTGAAGGAGACTTTAGTATTTTGTGTTTATGAGGTGATCATAATATAATGTAAAATCATGACAATGATTATTATGAGTAATTTTTGGTAATTATTTATTTCTATGTAAACATCATGAAGATTGTGGTATCATATGCATAGTCTGCAGTTATTTGCTATTTGTTGTGATATGTTCTTTTTCTTTTTTGATCATATTTTGTATACATGAGCATGTAAACATACTTAGAAAATCTAAACACACAAAAGAGAAACCAGTAAAGACAGAGAAGGAGGCATTCTTATACTCCTCTGTATCTTTCCAGAATAAAGACCAACACATGATGGAATCCCAATGAAAAGTGGTACTGGTTTTGATCACTGGATTCACTGGATGTCATCCATTACTGTGTAATGGATTTTGCCCCCACATTTGCTAAATACAAAGTAAAAAAAAAATTACTTTTATGCAGAGTGGAGAAACTCTTCCTTCCCTTTACAATCTAAGTGTTTCATTTCTTTCATAAATGAAAGTTTTTCAAGTTGAGAGGGGAAAATGAAGAAAAAAGTATGGTCATAATGGTCATAATGACTTATACTTATGAATAAGGCAGCTGGTTTCCTGTCTCCTTGACCAAATAACAGTTGCCTCTTGATTGATGAGATGGTTGATGGAATAGCTTTTGATCCTTCTACTGTTTTATTTCCAGTTTAAGAAGCCATTTAATAGACAGTAAAATTTCCAAATGAATTGAATTCTATATATGCAATTTTATACACTGATTCATTCATGGTGGGGATGGGATGGTGATTTAGAGCCCATTTAGATTTTTGAATGAAGAGAAAGGCTAATTTCTGCCTCGTTAATTTATTCTATGAATTTTCAATTTGACCAATTCTAAATGACTCCTTCTACATCAGTTTAATTTTTTGGTTAATAGGTAGTTATAATTCATATTTATAGTCTCTTTTCAGACTAGAAAATGTAGACCCTAAATCCTGCTGTTATTTATAACCAGTGAATATATCTTATTTCAGGGAAAAAAATCCTGAAGCTTTTGCTGACTTTGCTGATGAGTAGTAATCCATTTTTAGTATTAGTCTTAGTTTATAATAGAATTTAACAAATTTGTGTAAAAGGAAATTAACCTTTTATAACATCAAGAACTTAGCTATTAAAAACGTATTCTTTCAGTTGTATTTCAAGAAAATCAGTTAATTATATCAAAATATTAATCATTATAGATTTCAATATTTTTATCACTATTAGTTTGAAATGAAGTCAGTAATTCTTAAAAAAATCCAAAATAATAAAAATGTTTATGCGATCATGTAAACAGAAATAATATAGTATTAAGTAAGTACTATAAACATTATCACCACTGACCTTTCTTTCAATAGAGAGCATCATACTTGAAATGATAGGAACTGGGTACAAGGAACTTGCCACAGCACATCTTAGCTGGAAATGAATTTCACCATCCCAACCTGAAATAATGGGCTGAGCCTCAAATGGGCATTGTGGACTTACATATTTAACATATTTACATATTTAACTTAGGTTAAATAAAATTTCCAAACCATCTCTCCTTATATTTCCCTCCAGTGATTTCTATAATTGCTAAAATGCATCCTTTCCAACCCTAATAAATTTAGTAATTAAATCACATATGCTTATTTATTTTATTTTGAAGGATGTCGGAGCACTTTGCAATTATTCAGAGTCGTCATTATAAAATGTGTTCTCTCTATATTTATCATGTCAGAGGAAAATTTTTAAATTGTTCTCACATATGTGATTTATCTAAGTAAATGAATACGGTAGCTTTATATGAAGGCATTGGCAAACTGATTATCTTCAAACACTAAAGAAATTTTTTCAATAAAATTTAACAAAGTACTTTCATGTACCCTTAATTATATGAACTACTAACATCTGCTTTTTTATAACTATTTTTCAGGATGCTATTTAATATATGTTTGTGAATGACTGAGACAATTCATGTGGGTTTTTGCAGTATGGTACATGAAATATTATTGACAAAGATGTTTCTTTAGTGGACTTTGCTGAAATTTTGTGTGTCTGCTACTCCCTAACACTTCAGTTCAGTAATGGCAATATCTACTGGTGTGGCGTTTAATATTTAACTCTTTACCTTTTATTGCTTGATATATCTTTTTGCTCTGCTGAGAACAGCAGTATTCTGTTTGTTCCTTCAATTGAATAACCACTAAGAGCAGGAAATTGGTTTTGTCCACAAGGTAGCAAGATATTTGAAGGACTGAGTGACACAGGCAGTAATTCAGGGTAAGATTTTGTAGCTCCTTTTGAGGTACCAAGGTTATTTGTACTGGTGGCAATGGGATGGAGTAAGTCGCAGGTAGTATCGTAAGTCAAGGTTTCCCTTAAAGAAATTTATTTTTCCCTTAATAATTTTTCTGTGCTCTTAAATGCACTTGTCATCAGTGAGCCCAATAAAACAAAGCAAAAAAAAAGAAGAGGACAGATTTAGCATTTCTAATCATCTATGAGTGGCAGTACTTAAATAATGTTGAAAACCATGATATATTTCAAATAAGAATGGATGTCTATAGTAAAATATATTATATATTATATATATATATGCATATGTGTACATATAATACATACTCATGTGTATATCTTTAAATTTCTCTGAATAGAAAATGATAGAAAGATTACATGTCAAATTATTATCCCTAGACAGTAGAAAATTAGAAGAGGTAAGGTAAACAAATACTACATTGTAAATATTTTTTCAAATAAGATTATATTTGTACTTTAGTAGAAATTTTCTACTAAAGGAGAAATTTTTAGTAGAAATTTTCCTTTTGTCATCATGACAAAATTGTGATGACAAAATTATGACATTGGTTGTTAGCCAGTAAACAAACTTTTAACCATAAAAACTGTAGATCTTATAGCTTTCCTTTTATTTTACAATTAAAAAGAACTGCCAACTTCTCATTCATTTTGAAAAACAGTCTCTCATGATAAACAACATAATGTGAAATAGAACTTGAAAAAAATCAAAATTCATTTTTTATATTATTTGAAATCATTTGTTTGGAAGGCTAAGGAATAAATCAAATATGTATTTTCTAGAACATGTTATTTTTTCATAATGTACTTAACAATTATGTATTTTTATATTTTCTGTGTATATAAATCAAAGGGTTTATTATTAATGGTTTTCTTTTTACTGTCCTCATAAACATAATTGCCAGTAGCTTAGCACCCAGCAGTAACCTAGCAACAAGTCAGCTCTCCTACAAGTAAGAAATGAATGCAAACTGTTATGGAAAAATTATTGTTTAAGAATATTGACACATGCACATTATTAAAATCTTTCAATTTTGAGAAATTACATTACTATAGGTATTAAATTTCATAAATAATATTACTGCCTGCCTCCTTCATTCAGAAAGACTGTATCAGTATTAACTAGGTAACAACTTACTGTTTTCCCTGGCAGCCTGTTCATTCCAGAGGAGAAATGACTACCTTAGCCTGCTTTTCCTGTGTGGGAGATGAGTTTACTAGATTGTGTTTCACTGGTAAACTTTCTTGATATCACTTAAATACTTTTAGGATGTATTTATTTTCAAGGGGTTAATTCTTGATACTGCATTTTTAGATATTTTGTGTTATACATTTTGAAATTTTGATATATTTAATATTGGCTCTTACAATGAAATTTAGTTTCTTTGTTATTTATTTTCACTGGGAAAATAACTCTTCCTGTGTTGTGGTTATAACTTTACAAAGGAAGAATATCAGTTTTCAGAGAAAAGCTGAAATTTCATTAGGATCATTTTTATGTGACAAATAGACCTTGGAAGGGAGAGAAACATACAGATGAATATCTTACACTAAGTAGTATTGTAACTACTTGGTTCTTATCAATTTGACAGGTAGTTTGTGGCACTTCAGTAAATCGTAGGGCCTGCAGAAAGACTGAGGGAAAAAACAGTAGGTTGGGGTGTGAGTTGAGCATTTAAAAGGAATGCATAGAGTTATTAAACTAAAGATTATCTGCTCCTGGGTAGATGTTTATTTCTTTTAGAAAATGTCCTGAGTTTTCTATTACTTTTAAAATCTAATTTTTAGTAACTTTGAATTCCTACCCCTGTCATTAGTAGGATATGAATTCTACTCTGATTTCTTTATCTCACCGTCCTCCCAGATCTTCTCACTAGGGAAGGGGGAGATGCAAATCAAGAGACCCTTAGAGAGGTCTATACATATACAATGAGATAACTGGATTTGAGAAATATGTGCAAAGTTTGGCTGCTTATGTGATTTTGACTGAAGTGAATCACAAGGAAGGAAGGAAGGAGAGAAAGAAATAGTGTTTCCTTGAAAAAGTTTTCTACCCTTGGAGGTACCTAGCTATAATTGTATAGACCTAGCTACAATAAACTTACATGCAAAGTTTTTTGATGGAATAACATGGTTTATCGGTAAAGATGCTACTTATCACAACTGTGGCCACTGGTCAATAGTTCAGGCAAACAGTTTTTTAGATGTTGTATATACACATTAGCTGCCCCTTCCAGCAAATATATGTATATTATTGAAAAAGTACATTCTTGATTTTGGCATGTTAAGGCCCTGGAATGCAGGGATGATCTTATTTTTCTCCTGTTGTTTACTGTACTACTTTATATGCTCTAAGGTTTCAAGAAATGGTTAATTTGTTTTCATTTGGAATTTGTAGGTATGTTAGAAAGAGCCACAACTACTAAATCTATATTAAAATTATTTATGTAGAAATCAAACAAATAAAGTATCTTCTTATAGATGAAATAAAGTTTATCAGTCTATTACAGACATAAATCAAAACCAGAATATTATTGTCAAATTGTAAAGTTGATCTAAAAGGAACTGTACTTGTTATTGCAGGTTTGGTTACAAAAGTACGGCTACCTCCCACCAACTGACCCCAGAATGTCGGTGCTGCGCTCTGCAGAGACCATGCAGTCCGCCCTAGCTGCCATGCAGCAGTTCTATGGCATTAACATGACAGGAAAAGTGGACAGAAACACAATCGAGTAAGTAATGACATCCATACTCCTTTCCTTTTTTGTCTTTGAGCCAAACTAAGTAGTCTCAAAAAACTTTACATAAACTCTAGTACGAATGAAATTATTTGTCTTATTAACTTTTCTTTAAAATTTGTCCGATTTTAACTCCAGTCCTCATACACCATTTAGGTCCAAAGTTAGCTTTACTCACCTGATCTTATCAACACATTTTCAATCCAGGAAAGAAAATAAAGTCAAGGTGGGTTTATGGTTGAAGCCACTTCAAGGAGGGACAATGAATAATAGAACAGTTTTCTATGTCTAGTAAGAGTATTTTCTGCAAATCTGTAGAGAGGCTACTCTCTGTTAAATGGAGTCCTGTTAATAGTTTCATATAAGCCATATAGAAATATTTACACATGAAAATTGGGAAGTGATTCAGATAAGGCCTCCTATTATGGGTGGGAAGGGAAGTTTTCAGTGGGCTAGTTGTTGATTGTTTACTAAATCCTCACTGATGACAGTTTCCCAAGTGAGATAAATCAAATAAGGATTTTCAATGGAAAGTCTCTAAATTTGTTAACAAGTGGCTGCTTTTTACCCTTTAATAATATTTTTTTATCTTATTGATTTATTCATTAATCATTCTATTTATGCAAACAGTAACTCTTTCCTGGGCACTTTTTTTTTTTCTATGAAAGGGGCTTTATCAGGTTCAGAAGACATGAGGTCTTTGTCAAAGGAACTCTGTTCTATACATAGCTACATAGTCACAAACTGTGTACTCTTCTCCACAGGCACAGGGTAAGTTCTGTAATATTATAAAGCAGCATTTTTGTTTCTGGACAGCAAAAGAGGAAGTAATTAATTTTTTTCAGTGGAGAAAAAATCATTTGTGTTTTTAGAGCCCTTGATACTCACAAAGTGATTCTATTTCTGTTATTTAGGTTGATGATCATACATCAACCTCCACAATGGGGAAGATATTTTTCTTCCTACTTTCTCAAATGAAGGAACTGAATGTCAAAGGCTGAGTCAAGTCCAGAATAGCAGCAGAACCCAGGTCTTTTGTCGTTTAGTCTGAGGAACTTGCCCCGCTGTGTCCTTCAAGAAATAGCACATTTATTTTTCTTTTTAAACCTTAAACACTTGAGCTCTCTGGACTCAGATGTAATTCTGACACCTCAAACTAATTTAACATACAATTCTGAGATTAGATTTTACTTTCTAATGCTTATAGCCTGTTGTTAAACAAAGCATTTCTATGTCAACAAGGTAGGAAAGCACACAATAGAGGCTTTAAACTTCAAGGTATTCTGAAAAAAAAAAAAAACTATTACCTCCTCCAACACTTTTAAGAAATGCGCAACTATTACCTTTGATCTATACCATGGCAAAAGAAATCAAGAATAAACAGAACACTTTCTGCAATAATTAGAAACTTGTTATCAGTAATGGGAGTAAAATTTTGATCCTTGAGACTTGCTGACCCTAATCTTTATAATGCTTTCTTAATGATATCATATCCAACTTTCATTTTGAGCAATAAGGACCCCTCATCCTAATAGGCAAAAACCTTCAGATAGTCTTGTGTTTAGTCACTATATAGAGGAGATTTCCACTTAATTTTCACTCTTCACAACATTTTACAAAACATTCCATACACATTTCTGTTTCCCTAGTGGAGAATTGTTAGCTCCTGGTTCACTTTTTTAGAAAATATGACACACTTGACTAATACCAGAATTATAAGGAAGTTTTTGGTACCTTTATAGACATTGAAATTGAGAAACCCCACCAAACAAAGCTGGCCTTTGTTTTCAGTCTTGGTCATTGGAAGGATTCATGATGGGTAGGTTTGATTTCCTAGAGCAACTAGAGAAAGGTCTTTGTCAGGAGATAACAAAAGAGCAATGTGTGGAGGACTTATTTGGGCCCTTCACGTGGAAAGGGATCTGAACAGTTTGTTGTTGTCTGGTAGGAGAAGATAGAAAAGATGGAGGTGAAGAGAAGGATATGGGTCTTTTCTGGGTAGAGTGTGGCTCTGAGTCCACAAGAGGAGAGATGATAGTTTTGGTGCACAGGAGTTAAAGTAGAATTTCTGTGACAGAATTTTAGAAAAAAATCAACACAATAGAGAACCCTTGATAAAAACCAAAGGAGTTTAGTTGCTTGTCTGTCTGTTTGTGTTGGATTTTGTGTATGATTATTTTAACAAAACTTGTTAAAATTATTTTAACAAATTTCAACACTGGAGTTGTGTGTGTGTGTGTGTGTGTGTGTGTGTGTGTGTATTTACTTAAATTGCTAAAGCATTTTTCTCTTTAGAAAGTGTTAGGCCTGACAGTTATTTCCAGGTGAACCCACAAATTCTTTGTTAACTCCCTCTCATTTTCCCCTATTTCCCAGTCATGCCTCCTCTAATTCTGTGTCTGCTTTGACTTTACCCTTATTGTCACCCCAACTATAACCCTGTGCCTTCATTTGCTTCCTTCCTGTTTTTTTTCCACTGAAGTACTTCTACTCCTGATGTTATTGCTCAAGTTACTCAGATCAAGTAATGTGCTATTTTTGGAAGTATAATCAACATAATCGTGCTATTAAAAGCAATTGTCTGTTCTTTTGTAATCTCAAGTGAATATATGGTAACAATATATACTGAAATTGAATGCTATTATTTTACATAATCAAATTATAAGGTGTGAATGTTCCATCTGAGCCTTATTACATAAGACACATTACAGGTTTAGACCCAAAATTATTTCTCACTATAAAAATAATTTCCTTTCAGAGTCTAAAAACTCTTATCTAATTTTAGATTCTTTTTCAAGATCACTTGTTTAAAAATTAAATAATGATATGCTGCTTTGGCAGACAGACATGTGGTATACTTACTCTATAATTCTTGGGTAATTAAAAGTAATGATTACAATTGTGGTAAGCCTTATATCATTTTGATGAGATGAACTCTTTTCATGCAACACATTTAATGTTTCAAGCAACATTTGAGATATTATCTCAAATGGCGTATTATATTTCTTTTGTGTCAGTTAGAACATGTTTTGGAAAGATGCTAATAATTACCTATTCTCCACCAAAAATGAATTCATTATATGTTGCAATGTTTCTTTTAATTTATGAGTTCATTGACTGAGCTTTGTCAGCAAATTCACTTAAATTCCTTAGTCAATGGAGAAAGCCATACTATGCATTAATATATGTATATATTTTTGTCAAAGAGATAAAAAATAACAATACAATAAGGAAAAATGAGTTTGATATGTTTTTATAATGCTAATAGTAATTTTTAAATTTGTTTTCTTTTTCACATGTGTGGTGGTATGTACTGAATCATGCTTGATGAAAGATTTCTTAAAGTGATAAATCTTTTTGAGATTCTTTCACAGATACATGCATATGTTTCTGTGTTTTGATATATCATATAATATGAATAAGTCTTCAGTTTATTCAAACCCTGGCCAGAAATTATACTTAATTGAAACTAAATTAACACTGAATAAGTAGCTTTTTTCAGAAAATTATTATAAACCTATAAAGATTTTTTTAACTTCTAATTTGATAATTGAGATATTTATATAACAAGATATAATATGAACCACTATATTTTTATGTAATTTATCAACATGATTTCAATTCTTTTGTCTAAAGAACTAACAAGTTAATACTCTATCTTTTCTTTCAATTTAGACATAAATGAAGGGTTCTTTAGTAATAAAACCTTTTTTGTTTCTGAATTTATTAATGGTACTCAAACACTGAAACATTATAAGATAGATCCATCCTCATTTTGGTAGCTACAGAAGCATGGCTGGCAGCTAAATAGAGAGAGCTTAGATTCCATTCTGAAGGGTAAATGGTGAAGGCAGAATAAGAGCAGACATTGAAAGAACTTTTGTTCTCAGAGAGGCTCAGGACAGCTTAATCCACTTCTTTTCTGTTCTCAGGTGCTCAAGGACTTTACCTTTGCACTTTCAGCCTTGTGAATCACATGTATGTCCATGCAGGCAGTTAATGAGTTGATAGAAAATAGCTCTGGACCAGAATGAGCTGCCAGTCATCAACATTTTGAGCTTCAAGAGAATTTGCTTTTATAAGCCTCATGACTTCTAGACCTAACTCTGTGAATATGAACAAAATTTAAGAATATATAAAGTAATAAACAAAATTTAAGAATATATAAAGAAACATCTAAGGAAGAATTAGAAGCAGAAGATATTATTCTTACCTTTCATTAAAATTTGGGAAATCTGAAATAAAAACATGTCTAACCTATTATTTTTCTTAGAATAGTAATTGATAAAGAACAAAATATAATTTGGCAAGTCATTTTTTTTCTCTTGGTAAAGGTAAGGATATGTACACTGACCTGCTGCGTAGTACAATTCCAGTTGCAATGGTGGTCCCTGCAGGACCACCAGGGACACGGACTGAAACTCCCAGTCTCCTCCTGTAGCCATGTGGTAGATGGCCTTCTGTATATTCATGGAACTCCAACTCATTAAAAAAGAAAAAGTTTTATTGAATTTAACAGACACTCCATATGCAATATATCTGTACATATACTGCAAATGTACAAATGTGTTTATTAGCACTTATGGCTACTTTACTTATGTAAAACAGGAAAGTATAGATGTCCCCATCTCTATAATCAAAGTACCAGAAAGATCCCTGTTTTGCATAACAGAAAATGCTGTGTATTAACTTACAGGTTAAAGTGAGCCAAAACACGTTGATTTTTGTATACAGCTACTCTTGCTGTTCTTTGTATTGCTATTAGTATGTCTACTTTCTGATATTTGTAAGTTCACAATAATTATTATAAAGTAATTATAGCAGTTATTACTGTTAGACACTATTCTCAGTGTTTTACATGATTTAACTACTTTGATTTAACTACATTACAGTAACTCAGTAAAGGTGGTAATATTATCATCTCCCCTACATAGATGAGGAAACTGAGTCATAGAATGAAACCATGATCTGACTGACATCACAGGCTTAGTGAGTCTGCAGAAGCAGAATGACACCCAGAGTGTAATCAGAATCACTGTTCTCAACTTTTACACTCCTCTCAAAACACTGATTTTTTTTTTTTGCCTTTGAGTTAATTTAAATGATTTTAAATGACATTCATGATCTGTTCCAATAGATAAAAGTGCATGGGTTTTGAAACCATAGTCAATATTGTAAATCAGCATGATATTTATGAAAATTGGGGTTGTTCCATTATTTACACCTTGATATTACAAAATTCCTTTCTCATTGCTCACACTCTCCTCCCAGTGTCTCTTCCCCATGTCTTTGCTTTGGAAGACTAAATTAAAATTCCTCTAGTGAGTCAGTAAAGAAGCACACATTTATGAGCTATATATTGCCACACAGAAAAATTAAGTGTGTTTGATCAAAGACACTTTTCACAAATAAGCACTGTCTAAAAATAACATAGAAAATGTGATAGTCAGATTTTTATAGTTATTAGCTGGTAATGAATGAATAAATAAATATGTACACACATGTGTGTGTGTGTGTGTGTGTGTGTATAGATACACACACATATGTGTATATATGTCACATATTAAGTCCTGCTTCTTTTATGTATGCAAATATATGGGATTTAACAAGTGGATATATGCTACAAATATTGGGTATAGATGCTGGTGAATTTAACAGAATATTCTCAACTTGACCAACTTTCATTAAAAGTTCTTTGCACTGTTACAAGCTGGTGTTGTGGCTCAGTGGCAGAGCACTTGTCTAGCACATGCGAGGCCCTGGGTTCAAATGTACTGGGTCCAACTACAACTAAATAAGCAAAATATTTTTTTAAAATAGTTTAAAAATAAATAAACAAATAACAAAATAAAAATATTGTGTCCATGTATATCTAAAAACATTTTTTAAAAAAAGTTCTTTGCATTGTTACTTGATGTTGGATTATGCCTACTGTTGTATTTATTTTTTCATAATATTTTGTTTATTTTTAGCACTTAAAGCTAAATCTTGAAGTAGATGACTTATGTAAAAGTGTTCATGTTATGTCCATGTAGTAAGAATTTTTTGAAGATACAGAGCTGGAAAGAGTTATAATGTTTTCAAGAAACATGCAGGATATTGGAGAGATCAATATCTTCAAAAAAACATGTAGACTTAGTTTATTTACTTCCTGTTGCTTATGGGAGATTTCACTGAGCACTGTCCTCATGCTGGGTTCCTTCCCTCCATTCACAGGTCAGTTGAAGATAGAGTCAGATAAATTCGAATCAGAATACATAGTGCAGTATCTGTGGCATTGGGATAGTGAACTGTCCCTGTGTGAGATGAATATGAAGAGTGGCTTGGATTCTTAGGGTTAGTAAGGAGAAAAAAGTTATTCCAAATAGAGGTCACAGAAAACAAAGGCAAGAAGATAGATGTCACTAGCAGTGAGAAGGAAGGCAGTGATGAGAGTGAGAGATTCAAGAGATACTTGAAGGCAGAATAGACAACATTATGATTGAATGTGTGTGAGGAGAGCATAGTGGAGGATGTACCTCAATATCTGGCATGGGCATTAGAGATGTTCAGATGACATTGATTGGTTCAGATGACATTGGTTCAAGTTTGGGGAGAAAGATTATGATTTTTCTTTTTAATTACGTGTAATATTTCCTGTTCACAATCAGGAAATCTACCTGGAGATGTGAGAGCACTTATTCCAGCTCACGGTTAGAATCCATTGGGGGAGTTGCTTCTAGAACCCCTGCAGATACCAAAATCTGCAGATACTCAAGTCCTCTGCACATAACCTACACATATCTTCTTGTATACTTTAAATAATCCATAGATTACTTATAATACCTAATACAGTGTGTGTACAATGTGAGTAGTTGTTATATTATTTTTTATGAAATAATAAACAAATGGAATAATGGCAAAAAAATAGAAAGTTTTTTCAAATACTTTCAATAATGAAGTTATTGAATTTGCAGTTATAGAACCCACAGATATATTGGGCTGACTATTTTAATTTCTTGTCATGCATCTTCTCTATAAATTAGGATCTTAGCAAGGAAAGGAGTCCTGCCTTGTTCATCTTTTTACCCATTCTTTCATCTTCCACATATCTTAGTAAGTTGTAAAAACTCAAAAATATGAAGCAGGATGAAATAAGTAAATGGATGAAGAAATAGAACACAGGAACATAAAAGTTTTATGGGAACAATCCTAAGAAATACATTAGGAATTCAGCAGAGATATATTTTAGCATAGGAATTCAGTATTTAGTCCTAAAAATTCTGTCCTCTGGAAGATGTTCATACTTCACTGAGAAAACTAAAGTCTCTATCATATGCATAAATTTAAATGAAAGTTTAAATTATTAAATTTTAAATCATTGTCTTCATGTTTAATATTATGTATATTAAAGTAATTTTTAAAAATATACCCTATTTGAAAGTGTACTTTATCTTGATAAAGTTAATTTTATTTTGTCAATTTTATTCAAAATTATTTCTCTTCCCAGGCACTTATTTAAATATTATCCTTAGCTGTCACCATATCCCACATTAAGTAAATGTATTCATCTTTTATAATTATATCTCATTTATTTCCTAGTACTTTCAGTTAGATAAATAAGTATAAGTACCTATCTTAAGAAAATTATATACTTTTGGAGAATATAATTGGTGAAATAGTCATATATAAGAGTAACTTAAATCATTATAGATACATCATTAATGCTTAATATTTGTTAATTAAATCTGTATTTAGATCTTAAAAATGCATTAAAAATGACCATTTTTAATTTAAAAATCACAGTGTCCCTATTCATCTATGCATTGAATATTCACTGAATATCTCATATATGCTAGGCATTGCACAAGATACTGGGAATGTGTAGATCCTCTGCCTTAAATGTTTTCCAGCCAAGTGAAATATCTCTCCAACTCAGTGGGTTTGGGAATGTCCTAGACAGTTAGTAAAAATAAAAGGTATCCATTCTCACCTCCGGAGAGTTCAATACCATAGAACAGGATGGCCTCCCAAGAGTTACCATTTGTAAGACATCTCATTTGATTGGGAGAGACTGATTTTGCAAAGTAACTATAATCCTTTTAAACTTGGATGGCATTTCTTAAATCCTATGACTACAATTTCTATGTTACTGGAGTCAGAATAAAAACACAGGAAAAAAAGTATCAAGTTTCTTAAGAAGTACAAGTCATTATTGCATTGGTACATGAAGTTATTCTTATGTTTGTAAAAGTGAGTTAACTGATTTATCCAAGTAGCAAATAAACTGATTAATTTTTACAAAATGAGCACCTTTAGATAGTAATTTCTGTAAAAAGTATAGAAATTGTTAAGCACCTTACAAAATATAGCCAAAACTGATTCATTTCCACTTTGTGAATCATATATTACCATAAATATTCAGCATTGGCTTTGTAGTTATTAAAGGGGTCAATGAACAGGAAAACCATTTTGTAAGCCACTAAAGGAAAACTACTCAAAGCTGTGAAAATCTTTCTCCTTAAACAGGACTTGAGAATAGATAGAAAACATTTCAATAGTCAAATAAGACTATAGAAAAGAAGCTAAATTACAATTTCTTAATAAGTATTCAAAGTAACAAATTGAAAGCAGCATTTAATGTTCAAATATAAATGTTCAACTTTGTTCTTGTGATGTTAACCCTCATATTTGGAAAAATATTTTTATGAATTGAATTTGTTATTAAAGATTCAGAGTAAATGGCTGCCATTGGGAAATTAGAACAACGATCAAAAGTGAAAAAGAAAAATTGGAGAAATGCAAATGTTATTTGAACAAAAAAAATTCATTGCTATTTAAGTTAGAATAGATGAACATATACCTATTATTTCCTGGAATTTTAAAATCATGTAATAGATTTAAAAATTATTGATATTAAAATTGGGGGATACCTTAGTATTATATTAAGAGTGACATAATGGACTAATGATTGGTGGCCAATATTACACAACTTTTAATAGCAGGTTCTACTTCATTCTACAGTTAGCTCAAAGTGAATTAGAGAGAGGAAAATTATCTAAAAGATATGAATAGTAAATTAGTGATTTTTGATCTTTCCCAAAAAATATGTGTTACATTGATTCCAATTGCAAGGATACTTTAGTTTAAACCCTTTAGTTTATGGTTTGCATTTTCATTACCACCATCTCACATTAACTTCTTAATCAATTTCCTTTTGAAATTAATAATCATGATTGCTAGTAAGTAACCAAAATACCATGCTTTTTGCAGCTGGATGAAGAAGCCTCGATGTGGTGTACCTGACCAGACAAGAGGTAGCTCCAAATTTAACATTCGTCGAAAGCGATATGCATTAACAGGACAGAAGTGGCAGCACAAACACATCACTTACAGGTATGAGAATTGAAGATGAATTTTCTTTTCACTGTGTTTTTTTTTCTTATATTTTGTTTGATATTTTCTGAACATGAACTACATGTTAATGAATAGTGATATGATGTTATCATTAGGAATTTAAAACTTCAATTGAGAAGAGATTGCCCATTTGGGGAATGGAGTGGACCTTCTTGGAAACATTTGCTCTCTTTAGCATACCATTTGTTAGGCTTTGAATGAATGCCAATATTCTGAGGGACTTTCAGAAATATTACAATATCTGACAAACACATAATCTAAAAAGTAATGAAATATTTAAGTAATTACTATTTAAGCACAATGTCTCTGGATCTATTAATAATCTTTTAGAATAAATTTAACCATTTTGCTTCTTATCCTTTTGGTAAAGGCTCTAGGGGATCTTGCTTTTGCATTGTTTTCAATGATGTAAAGTGCCTTCCAACTGAGAGTGACCGTTGCTGCTAGTGGAGAACTTCATCTTTGTTCACCTGTTCATTGAATAACTGCTTATTGAGTTTCAGTATGAACAAAGAAAAGTGCTAGGCCCTGGGGATATAGCAAAACA
The DNA here is from genome assembly GCF_045843805.1 of Urocitellus parryii. NCBI lineage: Eukaryota > Metazoa > Chordata > Mammalia > Rodentia > Sciuridae > Urocitellus > Urocitellus parryii. The sequence continues at coordinate 45,982,264 of NC_135537.1, forward strand.
TGGGAACCCTGTTTGTCTTCAGGAATTTACAGTCATGTGAAATTATAATTTCACATGCATAATTATGTGAATGTGATACCTTTATGAAAAGTATGGACTGGATGCAAAGGAAATGAAAACCAGGGTCATCCAATTCATCTTTGAAAACCAGGGAGGTCTCTTAATACAATGACTTTTAGCCAAGACCTGCACAAAGAGAAAGGATTTGTTAAAGCATTGGGAAGGAAAAATGGAGAGGAAATGTAAAGAAACATCACTATCAAATTACATGGTTAGAGAACTTTACAGTTAAATTCTTTGTGTAAAAAACTCTTCATATGCATGTGCTTAAAACATAAAATTTAAAATTCAGTATACATTTTGTCTGTATAATTGGAATGTGCCATTTGAATTTACTTTGGTTATTTTGGGAACACTTTTCATGTTACTTTATTTTCTATGCTGTCTTCCCAAATAGCATAACCCTGAATTATCATTTTATGTAAATTGTTGAAAGTATTGCAGGTAAGACAAATCAAAGACAAAACGCTTTGGGTCAAGCCCATAAAGTTGATATTACCATTATTTAAGTTTGTTTATAGGATTTTTTTTAATGCACAAACTTTTTCTACCATCTCTGTAATCTGAACTTCCATAAAACATTAAGAAAGTATTATTAAGATTTTTTAATGATTATCCTGTTTTAAAATACTTATCCCTTTTCATGTTCTGAGTTTCAGGAATCTATGATTTGGTCTCTGTCATTAATTTTAGGACAGTCTCAGTAATGAATTACTTCTGTTCTTTTCTTTCCTCTCCTGGTATTTTAATTATATGCCTTATATCTCACAGTTCTTAGATATTCTGGTCTGTTTTTAATCATTTTTTCTTTGCTTTTCTATTAGGGAGTTTCCATTGACATATATCTTTAAGCTCAACTGATTATTTTCTTGGCCATGTTCAGTCTAATAAGCCCAGCCCATGAAACTAATTCTTTATTTGTTGAGAGCACATGTTATTTTATATCTAGCATTTTCTTTTGATTCTTAGAGTATCTGACCCTACTTAAATTACCTATGTGTATTCTTTATGTTGCCTATTTCTGCCATTAGAATCCTTTATCATATTGATCAGTTATTTTCAATACATTATTCGATAATTCTAAAATTTCTGCTATAGCTTAGTCTTATTCTGAGGCATATTTTCTCTCTTGAGATTATGTTTTCATTTGCCTTTTAGCAAGCTTATAGTTTTTTGTTGAAAGTTTTGTATAATGTATTAAACAACAGAAACAGGGTAAATAATCCTTTATGTGATGTTTTATGTCATCTGTGTAGGAGCTAGGCTGTTTTTAATATTTCTGTAGCTGAATTTCCTTTGATATTCTCTTTTTGTCTTTCTATTTTTAATGTCTCTACTAATTTTTTTCTTTTTATATAATTTTTATTTATGTATGATAGCAGAATGTATTATAATTCTTATTACATATATAGAGCACAATTTTTCATATCTCTGGTTGTATACATAGTATATTCACACCAATTCGTGTCTTCATACATGTACTTTGCATAGTAATGATCATCACACTCCACCATCATTAATTACCCCATGCCCCCTTCCTTCCCTTCCAAACCCTCTGCCATATCTAGAGTTCATCTATTCCTCCCATGTTCCCGCTCAATATTCCACTATGAATCAGCCTCCTTATATCAAAGAAAACATTCAGAATTTGATTTTTTTGGATTGGCTAACTTCACTTAGTATTATCTTCTCTAATTCCATTTACCTGCAAATGCCATAATTTTATTCTCTTTTATTGCTGAGTAATATTCCATTGTGTATATATGCCACATTTTTTTATCCATTCAACTATTGAAGGGCATCCAATTGGTTCCATAATTTAGCTATTGTGAACTGTTGCTATAAGCATTGATGTGGCTGTGTCCCTGTAGTATGTTGTTTTTAAGTCCTTTGGGTATAGACCAAGGAGAGGGACAGTTGGGTCAAATGGTGGTTCTATTCCCAATTTTCCAAGAAATCTCCATCCTGCTTTCCATAATGGTTGTATCAATTTTCAGTCCCACCAGCAGTGTATGAGTGTACCTTTTTTCCCATATTTTCGCCAACACTTATTGTTGTTTGTATGCATAATAGCTGCCATTCTGACTGGAGTGAGATGAAATCTTAGAGTGATTTTGATTTGCATTTCTCTAATTGCTAATGATGATGAACATTTTTTCATGTATTTTTTGATTGATTGTACATCATCCTCTGAGAAGTTCCTCTTCAGGTCCTTGGCCCATTTATTGATTGGGTTATTTGTTTTTTTAGTGTCTATATTTTGAGTTCTTTATATTCCCTAGTGATTAGTGCTCTATCTGATGTGTGAAGGGTAAAGATTTGCTCCCAAGATGTAGGCTCTCTATTCACCTCACAAGATTGTCTCTTTTGCTGAGAAGAAATGTTTTAGTTTGATTCTATCCCATTTATTGATTCTTGATTTTAATTCTTGAACCAAAGGAGTCTTATTAAGGAAGATGGGGCCAAATCCCACATGATGAAGATTAGGGCCTACTTTTTCTTCTATTAAGATGCAGGGTCTCTGGTCATATTCCTAAATCCTTATTCCATTTTGAGTTGAGTTTTGAGCATGGTGAGAGATAGGAGTTTAATTTCATTTTGTTGCATATGGATTTCCAGTTTTCCCAGCACCATTTGTTGAAGAGGCTATCTTTTCTCCAATGCATGGTATTGACACCTTTGTCTAATATAAGATAATTGTAGTTTTGTGGGTTAGTCTCTGTGTCCTCTATTCTGTACCATTGGTCTACCAGTCTGTTTTGGTGTCAATACCATGCTCTTTTTGTTACTATTGCTCTGTAATATAGTTTAAGTTCTGGTATAGTGATGCCACCTGCTTCACTCTTCCTGCTATTCTGGGTCTCTTATTTTCCCAGATGAATTTCATGATTGCTTTTTCTATTTCTCTGAGGAATGTCATTGGAATTTTGATTGGAATTGCATTAAATCTGTGTAGTGCTTTTGGTAGTATGGTCATTTTGATAATATGAATTCTGCCCATCCAAGAGCAAGGTAGATCTTTCCGTCTTCTAAGGTCTTCTTTGGTTCTTTCTTTAGGGTTCTGTAATTTTCAGAAGCAATCTGTAATCTTATGATTAAATCTCTTTCTAGTGAGCCTGACTCTCTGGGCTTTGACCTTCAGAAAAGTTCCCTCTTTGCCCCTTCCCTCTTCCTTTTGGTGGGACAGAAAGGATAGAGGTGGCTGCCTGGTTTAATTGCCTTTCATCTAGATCAGATAAGGCTCTGAAAAAAAATTATTTTCTTTGAAGGCAGGCTTCAATATGGAGATTCATCCCAGTACCCTGTAAGTATTTGAAGAGCCTGGACATCCTCCTCCCTTTACTAGAAGGGTCTTCACTGCGAACCTGATGGGGCCTCTAGAGGCAAAGCTCATGAGTGTGTAGAGGAGCCCCTATACTTTGTCCCTGGGTGTTTTGAATTCTCAAGCTCCTCCAGGCTTCTATTCAAGAGTCCTACTGTCCTACCCATTTCCTGGTTTGCAGGGCTATTGCAATTAGAAATTTCCAATTTTATGCATTTACCCCTTTCTCCAGTTTGCTTTGTGGCTTCAAGTATCTGATAAATTGAAGAAGCTATGTTTTGGAGAGTGATGACTTGTGTGCAGTTTACATCTTAATGCAGAACACTGGAAGTGCGTAGCTATCTTTGTAATAAATCAAAATAGACAATATATACATATGCAGTGTGCAGTCTTTAAAAGAGTAGTACTTAACATAGACACGAAAATATAAGAGCAAAGAATAACACTACCATTGTGAGCCTTTTATATAGAAAATTATGAATGTTTATTGAAAGATGTAACAAAAGGCCTAAAAATAAATGTAGAGGAATATTTTACTCTCAATAGAAAAAATAAATATGGTGAACGTTTAGGTTTTCCACAAATGCGTTTTAATCCAAACCAAAACTCCACCAGAATTTTGGGGCATAATGGAACACAGTGAATCAAAAATATCTTGAGGAAGAATGAATGCCAAGGAAAGCATCAAGGTGCTTTCACGTAGTAGATATGAGGACTTATTTCAAATCAATACCAATTAAGAATACTAATTACATGGCATAATCTCAGAGATAGACAAATAGGCCAGTAGCACAAGCAAATGATTAGAAAAACAGACTTACACATATCAGCAAAATTTATTTATGCCAACCACATTCAAAAGAAAGAATTGATAAATACCATAAGCTTAGATAATTCCGTGTATCAATACTCATCGTTTCCATTTCAGAAAGTGGCCTTTTTGGTTGATTTCCAGTCTCTTGAGAGTGCACCCTATTCAGTATCTCTGAATCCTATGATACTGATCATACATCTTCTTTTAAAGAAAGAAAGGAAGGAATGAAGAATGGAGGGAGGGAGGGAGGGAGGGAGGAATAAGAGCTGTTATATTTAGAATTGATTATAATAATTTCACTTTAGCTCGGTTTCTGTACTGACAATAGCCTCAAACAGTTGTGTACATTGAAATAATTAGGTATTTGTCCCTGGAATCTCTAAGGTTCTACATAAGGACAGCAAGTGGATGAACCCTTTTTTAAAGTAAGAAAGACCTGGATTTTAATCCTGAGTCTGAAGCTCACTACTCATTAAACCATAATTGAGTTCCTTATATCTAAGTCTCATTTTCCCTACATGTAAGTGAGAATTGTAACAATACTTACCTCACAGGCTTGGGGAAAAACAAGTAATGTAATGGAAAAAATAATAAATTGTGCACAGTGGTTGAAACATTGTAGATAGTAAATGCCAATTCTCATCAGTGTTCCTTTTAATTTATTGGACAAGTCACAGAAATACTTGAGTATATTTTAACAGGAATATAGAAAGTCAAGAATGAGAGTTAAGAACATTTCATTTTAAAGTTAACATTTAAAACATATTAAGAACTTGCCTGATGTATAAGTACTATGAAAACATTTGCCACTATTTAATTACTACATTTAGAAATATAAATACAAAATCTGACATTCGTGCCCAAAATATAATTATTCATGGAAAGGACAACTGAAGTTTTCCATTACAGGGTGCAGAAAAGATTTGGGGGTAGATCTAGTTTTTATTTTATAACAAACTCATTATAAACCAATGGCATATTGTGACTCTGAAAAAGCTAAAATTGCAAGAGTACATTGATAATATTGATAGACAGCAAATTGTTACTGATGCTAATTTCTCTGTTTGGTTTGTTGACCACACCTTTTGACATGAGCAAGCCATGCCATCAACATAGGCCAACACATTTGTGTCTTTCCGTAGTTTCAGGATTTATTTAATAACAATACCTTCACAGTCTACACTACTTTTAGGTGTGGCACTTTACCAAATACTCAAAAGTCACCTGGTAGTCATAAGCCAGACAAACACATGTGGTTTTATTCTAGTCTTAATTTCTAATATCTGAAACATAAAAATTACACTTCACACAATGATATATACACATCATTGGGTGTGTGTGCATGCGCACATGCATATATAATAGAAAGACTAAGAAAGGGTTAATACAACTGCAGAATTACAGATTGCTGAGACCAGAGCACAGGCAGAGAGAAAGGGATGCAGATTTTGAACCACCATAAGTGATCAGATAAGGATTTTAACTCACCAGTTACATGGAGTTTTCTAAGCAAAGGGTCCAGAGGGATGGCATTTTCAGTTTGAGAGTGTGACCTTGAAGTGTCAGCTTGAGGTGTCACCTTGGAAGATCGCCATGTGCCGTGTGTCATCATAGGCATGAGAAACTGCACTCTGCTGAAGCCCAGGGACAGAGATTCAGAAATTTGTCATCTTTGAATTTTTGATGATTTTTCTAGGTTAGGCTTCTGATGTGTGACTAGGTGACTGGGTCAAAGTGCCACTGTGTCCAGTCATGGGAGGATTCTCCTTTTATGGATCTTAGGTAAGGGGGTAATGTCCAGTGGGATTAGCAAACCGCCAAGTCTGGTGTTCCTTGCATGATTTGGGATGTTTATGTGACCAGGGACTCCTTGACTTAGTTTGATAACTTGGCACATAAAAGTTTGTTTTTTTTTTTTTTTTTTTTTTTTAATCAGTTTGTGCTTCATGCTTCTGCTGGACAGATGGTGATTGCTTACTTTTACAAACAAGGTGTGGAGTAATTCTACCTTGGCACTCATACGCTAGTAGTTTATGGCCAACTAATGCTTTATAAAATGGAGAAACTGGGTTTAGGCAAACCTGAAAACTGCTGTTCTGAATATATCATGGAGTGACTCTGAGCAGCCAGCTCCCCACACCTATCATGATGTATATTTTCTCTTATGGCAAACACATTTTTTATTGCTTCTTGGCAAATCAAAGTACACTTCTAAATAAACCAAAATGGTAAAGGGCCCTGAATGTAGTCACATGAGGAACAGTTCAAGATTAAAGCTAAAGTTTGCCAACATGATAGAAAGAATATTTAGAGGGGAGATTTCCAGTTATTCTCAAAATGCTTATAGTCCTTTAGAAAATATAATATTTTAAATTATTGGAAAATTAACCATCATATCAATCTTCCTCATCATTCGTGGCATTTAAATTAAGAAATTTATATTCATTTGTCAAGTAAATTAGAGGCCATTTTTATAATAGTTAAAGTTAGTTGCTGAATAAATTCTAAGTAAGTTTTGCTTAAGCTTTTTCACTAAATAATAGAAACTTATTGATTACCAATTTTATTAAAGAGATTTTATTTCCCAAATTTGATGAACACTGTATAAAATAGAGTAATTTTTTCAGAGTTCTAGATTTCAAAATATTATGTAGTGGAGGGGCATTGGGACGGGAACTTAAATTGCTAGGTGAGCTTATTTTTAAAATCATAGTATATTTATTCATGTAATGCTATGATATGTTATATTGATTAGTTTTGATTTTCACAGTATATTCATCCTTTAGCTACCCTTGATTTTAAATGAATGCCTCTATGACAACTGAAAGCACACTAGAAGTTATTTTACTTTAATAATTTATACACAGCAAAGATACTCAGAAGTTGCTAAAGAATAATCAGTTTATTAGGAGAAATGTTTTCATCATTCCCTCTGAACTCAAAAAGCACACTGAGTTTGATGATCCTGTTGACTTCAAAGAGAACTCAACTCATGTGTCCGGGAGACACATAATAAACTGAGAAAGGGACCCTTTTTAAATTAGACCCAAGGTATATGTACTTAAATCTGTCTTGTCTAGAAAGCCAGCAACTTGAGAAATAACCAATTATTTAATGTAAGTTTTGTTGGAGGGATTACATATTTAATTTACATTCCCTGACAATTTCTGGTACATAAAAATGTTGTAAAGCCATGACTATACAAAAATAATACTAATAAAAGTAAATTAGTTTTTTCAGTTTATCATGATAGAACATTATAATATATTCTCTATATATTCTCATAATTCAACCATGTTATTTATCTAGTTTATATTCTCAGCAAATGTCTATTTTCCTATACAGTAGATTTTCTTTAGTTGATAATAATTTTGCATAAAATATTAGTGAGCTGTTCCAAATAAATAATTTTCTATTTAATTGTAAATGCTATTTAACTTTCTTCATATAAAAATAATTTTGACACAAGAATAATAGTTTTATTGCAAAGGTATATAGCTATTTTTTCTTGTTTTCTCTATTGGAGATAAAACAGTAATGTAACTTTGAAAGAGATTTATCAGTATATCAAAAATGGAAGGATCAATAATCTTAAGTATGTAGAATTTTTATTCTGGTATGGATCTGATGATGTTAAAACTAGAAAATTCTAACTTTTTGCAGTGACCTATTGTCAGCTAAATGACATACTTTTTTTTGCCAGTACCAGTATTCTGATGAGTAACATCTAGAACTTTTCCCTTCATCAATATTATGTAAAATTGTATAAAGTGTGATCTAATATGAAAGATAACTATTATCAACTTTTTAGGTTAAATTTCCAAAATGTATTAAAATTGAAGTTTGAAAGAATCATTGAAATAGTATAATGAAATAACCAGATACAGACTTGAGAAAAAGAAACCCATTGTCTTAAGAAGTATATTAACTTTATCAAAAAGAAGAAAAAGCAAGTAAAATATTTTAAAATTAATTTAGCTTTGTTAAGTTTTTCAGAATAAACTTTCATTATATTTATTTTATAGCATTTCTTGTTTGTTAGTATATTTAATCTTTTGCTCATTCCTTATTAGAATCGTTCAGAATATCAGTCTATTTTACTCTTATTACACATGATCTCTCTGTGCACTTTTTATTTTAGATATTAGTAAATACAAAATATACCTCTCAATGGCATAAAAGTTTCTAAACTCCTATTTTTGTTTACACCAGTTTCAGAACTTGAGCTCTGATTCTGAAGCACGTTTGTATGTCTTATATTTATTAATGACACCACATGTATTGTGTTGAAGTATTTTGGAAGTTCATTAGTACATAGCTTCAAAAAATGTAAGGATGTATTTTTCAAATCCAGACAGTGCTCCACATTCATTATCCTTTACTGTATTTTTGCTTTGTTTTCTCAGAATCATTGTGTACTTGTATTTAAGTCCTACTGATAATTTTATTTTTCCTATTTGTATTATTATTTATTACTTGAAGTAAACAATTTCTCTTTTTCACATGGAATTCATCACCAATCCACATTAACAGTTCTCTTTGAAAATATAGTAAAGTATAATTATTTAGAAAATATAGTAAAGTATAATTATTTAGAAAATATAGTAAAACCAGTCCTCTTTGTCTCCATGGCTACCATCCTTATCCACATTTCTATCTTCTCTTGTGTGACTTATTATTTCCATTCTTGTCCCCTTCTCCATTTTCCATATTTGTGACTGGAATAATATCAGGGAACTTCTGTGCTTATAATTCTGCAGTGGCTTCCCCCTTCACAGAATGCAATCCAATTCCCGCCAGTCCTCTCTCATTTTGTATCATTGTCTGTCATGTTCATTTTACCCCAACTCACTCAGCAAGCACATGCTTTGAACTGACCCAGTTTGCTTGACCTGCTTATTGTTCCTTCTGGTGGGAAACTCAGTACTGGGTTTCTTTTCATTCCTCCGGTCATTGAAATAATTTTTATAATCTCTTCTCTTCATCTTCCCACCCCTCATGTTGCCATCTGAAATTATCACTGTTTTATGTTCTTTTCACTGTCTATCTCTTGTCACTAAAATATGTGAGCACTGTAACAGAAGATTCTAGCATCTAGGCCAGTACCTATTATATGGTAAGTCAGTATTCAGAGTTCCAACATTATTCTGCGTACCTCTTCACCCACAAAACAGGAAATTTAGAGACCAAGCTAGACATAGGTCTGTAGTGCTCAATGTAGATGTTCATTCTTTCTCAAAATATAACTCAGAGCACAATACTGAGTAGGACACAGAATTAAATCCAACTAACAAAATAACAACAGAACACTGCCTACCTTTCTCCCTGAGAAGGCATGAATTATTTTACTCTGTTCATGGCTTGGCTGGGGTAAAAAATTTGTGGTGCCTTCCTCAGCTCTTCCTTTTCTCTCACGGCTTATGACTAATCATAAGTTATAGTGGGTTTATCGTCAAAGCACATCCAAAATACAACTACTTCTCAGTGTCTCTTCTACTACCACTGGTCCAAAGCACCTAGACTTGTAATTACAATAGTTCCCAATGGGTCTTCCTGTTTCAACTTTTGTTCTGCTTTAATATATTTTCTACATCATGGCTCAAGTTATCTATTTGAAGAATAAGATGCTCCTGATGCTGCAGTGACTCAGAGCAATGTCCTGACCCTCACCCCACCCGCTTTCTAACCTATACCAGGTACCATGCTATCATTTGAATTACTAAGATTATCTCCACTTAAAGACCTTCCACTTACCATTTCTTTCTGTAGTACTCCTCTCCTTCATTCCATTTCTACATGGATTGCTGCTTTTTTCTTGTATATAATGAATAATAGTGACCATTAATTAGTCATTGGAAACCTTACTTTTCATATAAAGAACTAGCAATAGAATTCAAGACAATGGATTCTGACAATGCTTAGGATGAAGCTTTTTAGAGCTCTCCAGATCTAACACTTAGAAAAATTTCTCTAGATTCCTGTAAACCTTAACTTCCTTTTTTGTAAGATAGGTATAAAAGCCCATCTCATTGGGTTGTTCCAGGAATATAATTAGACTTTGTAAAGTGCTTGCCTGGCTTATAGTGAATGCTCAAATAATACAAATATTACTTTAGCATAACTCTTGACTGCCATTGTAGTTATCTGGACATGGTTACAATTGGGTTGAATATCGTCTCCATATTATTCTTTGCCACTGGAAAGTATATATTAAAAGTTTTTACTTTTTTTGGCAGGGGAGGGGGTACCAGGGACTAAACTCAGGGGCACTTGACCTCTGAGCCTCATCCCCAGCCCTATTTTGTATTTTATTTAGAGACAGGGTCTCACTGAGTTGCTTAACACCTCACTATTGCTGAGGCTGGCTTTGAACTCCTGCCTCAGCCTCCCAACCTCTTGGGATTACAAGCATGCATCACCACACCTGGCTAAAAGGTTTTATATGCTGATGAATAAATTTTAAAAGCAAAATAATTTTGAGTTCTATATGTACAATGACATACATTAGAGACACTGTAATTTGACTATCACTCCATCACTAGCTTCCAGTTCTTGAACATTATAGTCTTTTTTTACTAAAATATTTTCTTAGTATAAATTCATATTTGGAAGACATTATTGTTTGAAAGGGTTTGAAACTTACTTATCACTCCTGTGGAATTTACCCAGTGTGTTGTACATTCATGTAGAGGGTTTATTGTACTGCAACGTTAAAAAATATATAGACTAGGGCTAGGGATATAGCTCAGTTGATAGAATGCTTGCCTTGCCTGCACAAGGCCCTGGGTTCAATCCCCAGTACTGTAAAAAAAATTACTAAATAAATACATACACACAAAACACACACACACACACACACACACACACACACACACACACATATTAGCCAGGCACAGTGGCACATACCTGTGATCCCAGTGGCTGAACATCATATCGGAAGAGTGTAGCAGAGGGAAGCAGCTCACATCATGGTGAACAGGAAGCAGAGAGAGTGTCTCCACTTGCCAGCTACAAATATATATCCCAAAGCCACCTCCTCCAGCCACACCCTACCACTTCAGTTACCACACAGTAGGTCTCCATCACTCATTGGGTTAAGACTCTCACAACTCAATCATTTCTCCTCTAAACCTTCTTACATAGTCTCACACATGAGCTTTGGGGACACCTCATATCCAAACCATAAAACTATATATTATATAAATATATAAATATACTTATATAAATATATACATTTATATAAATCTATACATACATATATTTATATACATAAATATATATTTATATACATATATGTATGCTTCTATTTTATGCATATATACACACATATACATACATATTAGTTTCATTTATGTTTCAGTTAGAAAAAAATAAATTATCTAGAAAAAATAAATATCTGATTAGAATAAACATAATCAAGAATAATATTGATAATATTTCTTTGTTTGTGTTAGCATAAGAACAAACTAAATAGTCTGATTTGTTTCTTTAAATTCATATATGATTACTCAGTTCATTTTTAATTAGAAAAGTTAAAATAATAGTGTATCAGAAATTATAATCTTTTGTTTAAAACTTAAGAAGTGATTATGTCTGCTGAATTAGTGTTCATAAATAAAGAAAAGCATGAGTACGATATTGAAATTGATGTGTGCAGATACAATGATGTACCTCTAAATAATTAAAAACATGAAGAAATTGAAATTTTTATTTTAAATTGAACCCATTGTACATGTTTGATTGTTTGGCAGATCTCCCTTCCTGCATTATTCTCCAGGAGGCAAATTGACTGTTAACCATTTAACCATTCTGCAAAGATCTTCTCACTGATAATATTGATAATTAAACACTATACTACTGATAATTAAATGATCCCAAGAGAGTAAAAACTAGCTATGAAGACAAGAAGAATACATAAATTTCATTTTAATTTAATATTATTCGTTTTTTCCTTTACATTTTACTGAGCTATGATCTAAATCTGAAATAAGATTGACATAATAGAGCCGAGCTAATTATTGTCTTTTCTAACTTTCAGCATAAAGAACGTAACTCCCAAAGTAGGAGACCCTGAGACCCGTAAGGCTATTCGCCGTGCCTTTGATGTGTGGCAGAATGTAACTCCTCTGACATTTGAAGAAGTTCCCTACAGTGAATTAGAAAATGGCAAACGTGATGTGGATATAACCATTATATTTGCATCTGGTTTTCATGGAGACAGTTCTCCCTTTGATGGGGAGGGAGGATTTTTGGCACATGCCTATTTCCCTGGACCAGGAATTGGAGGAGATACTCATTTTGATTCAGATGAGCCATGGACACTAGGAAATCCTAATCATGATGGTAAGTTTATACTTTCTTTGCAGTGTAAATAGACTTATTTTTATTTTTAGAATGCCCCATGGATTTACTAATTTATGAGCGTAAGGCATTGATTCTAAATTTTCCTTTAAAGTTATAAAGCAGTATGTAAGGCTTGTTATGTTTTAGAATAAGAATTGGTATGAGTCAGTAGATAATATAGTTATGCATATGTTCTTTTGGTTAAAGATTATAACCTTACACTGTATTTGTAAATACTATAAATTTAAGAACAACTTCATGATAAAACAACTAACATGATAGTTACTTGAATAAAAGACACGTGTTTCTAGACAAAAATGCATATTTTGATTCTGATTTTTTAAACATTCAATTATAGCATCTTAGACTTATATGATTCCTAAGCATCCATGTGCCTAATTCTTTTAAGACTTAAATATTTTCCCTCCTCTCTATTGTAGAATTTTGTTCTTTCTACAAGAATGCATAGCTTTAATGACAACTAATCAGCTAATAAAACTCTTAATTCCTCCTTGATGAGTTAAGCCTAGTCATGAAATGAAGCTTTGTTAATGCATTAGAAGGTTTAGTTAGCTGGATTATTGTAATAGCTTCGCACATTTAGGACACCCAGGGTTCAAACATGTAATGGACAGAATGAGGTTGAGTTAAAGTAGCAATCAGTTTTCAAAGAAAACACAACTGTTCTTGTTTTCCAAAATAAATTACATTTAAATTTTTCAAAACTTTTTATTTAAAAGACAGAGACAGATTTATCAGGAGATTTCAAGTGTAGTGGAATGAAAAGCCAAAAACCTTGGAGTCAAGCAGATTAATGTTTAAAAGCTGGCTAAATAGTCATCAGTTCAAAAAGCCTCTGTCTGATGTGTATTTTCTTATTCTTACCATGTAGTTTAAATTGCAGGCTATGAAGAATGTGAGTGGAAGCTCTTTCTATGCAGGACTATTTAAACTATATCTAAGCATCTAATAATACAATATCTGGCAACATGGTTGTTGAACCCTAAAGTTTGATTCTTTGTGATGTATCTAAGAAATAAGAAAAAAAAAAAAAAGAAGAAGAAAACAAAAAAAAATTTGATTCTGGTATCACTTAAAATGAAATTTTCTTTTATTTTTATCAAAGTCACACAATCATCCCAATGAAATCACTCAGACTTCAAGTCAATTGTTAGCATTTTGTTTTTGCACTCTAAATTATTAAAAAGAGTGGTACTTCTAATGGGAGAATTTTGTTGGCACAGGCAAAAGTATGTTTGCTTCCAGGGGAATAATGGTCTTGAAGTTCTGAAAACAGAAAATAATCTTTTGTTGCAATTATATATCCAATTATTAAAGTCACATTATTTTTAAAATTTAAATTAATGTTTAAAATAATAACTATATATACTTCAGGACAACATGTAACATTTCCATACATGTACACATTGTGTAAAGTTTAAATAAGATTAAATATTTCTAGCTCCTTAAATACTTATCACTTCTTTATGCTGAAACTTTAAAATCTGTAGTCTTGAAGTTGTGTTAATTTGGCTTTTTGGCCTCATAAATTAAAGTGTATTAAAATTTTATACGAAGGAGAAAACTATCAAATTGCCAATATTTTGTCTTAGTATGCTGAAATCCTTGACAAAGAAGGGCTGTAATAATTCTTAGGTGTATGCTGTATTAGTGAGCTTTTAAAGCATCAACCAGCACTTTTTAAAAATAGACAAAGTTTTTAAGAAAAACTCGGTAAGGGGATTTGATGACATATGAAATGGGAATGTTTGAGTATGATCATTGCTGTGAATGTTTTTTGTTTTGCATATTGTTTTTCAAGGAATGGATATATAGAAAAAAAATCTGAAATATAGCTTGTGGCCTGTAGGTGTGCAATCACTTTAAGTCACTTGTCACTGAGAGAATCCACTGGTTTATCTGATTGCTTCCTAACTTATACTGTGGAGATGATAGAACATTCTGTGCACATACAGGCACATGACTAAAAACTTAAAACAGTTGTTTGATACTTGGTTTTTCATTTGGAGGAAAATGTGTCTTTAGCACTCAAATAAGAATGTTTCGCCTTGTGAATGTGCCTAAAGGAAAGAACTGTACAAAATAATAATGTTTCAGAATTGCAAGGGATTAGTGAGATGTTAATTGACTGTAGGAAATGTAATTCCATAAAGATTTACTGCTTAATTGAAATTCAAACTCTTAACCAGAAACAGCAGGGCAGCCAGGGTAGTGTCAGGCTGAAGTATTGATCATTTATCAAAAGAACAGCCTCTAGCTTTGCTTGTGGTACTGGGGAATGTGGGGAGAATTCATGCCTTTATATATACTAGATCCAAACTGCATGTGAGACTATTGTATCACAAACAATACAAGACAAAATTTTCACATCTTCATCAATAAGCTTTTGTTTTTCTTTAATCTAGTCCTGGAATGCCCCTGGCTTACTTACCTGAATTATTTTCTTCCTATCCTATTTACAGCTCTTGAGCAAGGAGAAAACAGAGCAGCTTGGTTATTTAGTGAAAATGCAAATGAAAAAGCCTTTTGATAAGTACCCAGCTCATTTTCCACAGCATATTGCTCAGCTAATGAAGGCAATTTGAATTCTGTCTACCTCAAAAGAGATAAACGGTGTCTTAGGTTGCCAGTAACCCTTAATTCATTGTTATCTACTTTCCTATCAATTTGCTTATAGTCATGATATTTTTTGAAAACTCAAGCTGAAGGCCATTAAGTAAATTAAAATAAATATCCACATTCTCCCTCTCTGTCTCACACACATACACATACTCATTGTCTCTTTCACACACATACATCCCTAAAAAAATTATGCCATTTTTCTATTTTTTAATTTATTTATTTTTATTGAGTTTTTAATTTTTGTTTACTGAATAAGTAAAATAAATCCAGAGTAATTCAAAAGAAAATATTTATCATGATAGGGTTTTTGAAAATAATATATTGACAGTAGTTTGGAAATTTTAACTCTAGAATGTTAAACTTTATTTTGGATTACATTAGCTTATAGTTTCCTTGGCTATGATATAAAGTTTAAGTGGAATTATAAATACAAGCACAACCTATCACAAAGCTATTTCTTTTTTTTAAAATACCTTTATTTTGTTTATTTAATTGTTTATGTGGTACTGGGGATCGAACCCAGTGCTTCCTGCATGCTAGGCAAGCACTCTACCTCTGAGCCACAACCCCAGCCCCCACAAAGCTATTTCTAAATAGACAAATATATAAGAAGTAATGAGATTTCAAATTGATAATCTCTGAACAAAAAAAAATACCTATTATAATGATATATAAAACTTGAGATAGAATAATATCTAAATAATGTCCTATTTACCATTGCAGTTGCAATTCTGCTAACAGAAATAATGCAATACAATGACTATTTACTGTTTTGAAAGTTCATAGCCTAAAGTCAAGGGTATAGCACTCTTGTGGCAGGCTGTCCAAAAATATAAGGAGAGATTAATAATGATAAAAATGTCACCTGAGACATCAAAACTCTTAAATCTATTCTGTTTTTCAATGTGAAATTATCATTTCATCCCAACCCACTCACTCATGAATACTCAAAGGATTTTCATGATGTGATTCTTGAGAAAATGGACCTGACTTATGCCAACCATGGAGAGTTAACACAGTTAAGAAAGATGTAATCTTGGGTACACTAGTATAGAAAGTACATGCCCTAGGTAAACACAGATATTTGGCAGCTGTCTGATACCTCCCCACACTTATGTTCATGTTAGAGCTGCTATGGCTATATGACATGTCTCAGAGGTACAGGATTTGAACTTTTGTCTTTGAGGAAAGGAGATAGATGCCAACTGGTTATTATGAAGATGTCTGTCAGCCAGCAACAAAGTCTGAGGGAATAATCTAGAGCTATTTATCCTGTGGTTTTTGAAGATAAGGGAAGGACTCCATATGACTAAGCAGTCAAGGTCTTAACCTGTCCTTAAACAGACAAACTTACTGATATTTTAATTTCTAAAATGATCTCTCTACTGCATAGTTCTTACCTTAGCATGTTTTATCAAATCTTGGAAACTCTTTCTCAAAGAAATTTGGCTTTCACCTTCATGGCAGTGTTTTTTTACTTGTTTGTTTTTAAAACCATGTGTTGTTTGTTTTAAAATCTTCCTGGAATGATCTTTATTTCACAAAGTTTATTTTATTTCACTAGACTACTGACTTCAAGTTTGATAGTCTCAACTCTTTTGAAATCGTTCCATTATGTAGCTTCATTTGATCATTTTGCAGTATCAAGTGGTGTGCAATTAGAGAACAGCCTGCGAATTGATGTAGTCACACTCACAAAAACTATTTCATTATTCCAGTATTAATAAGATATATAGATAGATCATGAACATTAAAAGCCCATAATATAGTTATTAATAAATGTAAAAGAGAAATGCCCATGACTTTTAACAAGGTAGAATTTAATTTCTTGTGCATTTGATGGGAGAGAGTGGCTCTCTCCCATAGAATGGAGTTTTAGCCATAATCAATACATGACATCCAAGGTTGCCTCAGATGTCAACATTCAGGCAGCAGTTAAGATAAATGAGATAAGTGTGCCCAAGGTTTTATGTGTCCATCCTGCAAGTGGTGTCTATAACATTTCTTCTCAGTTTCCACCAACTAAATTTCAACCCCATGGCCACACCTAATCACAAGGAACACTAGAGAAAGGCAGTGGATTAAATAAATAGCTAGTAAGTGACTTCTACACCAGTATGTCAGGAGATAAGCAATATTACTTGGATTTTACATACAACTCTATAGGTAAGTTGCTTAATCATAATCAGCTTTCATTTGAATTTTGACCTATTAATGATTACTTAATTTCTGTTATTTCTGTTCTTCTATAGTTGTGTAGGAAATTTCCTTCAAATTCATTTTTAAATAGGTTCTTTTTCCTTAAATCTGGATTGTCATCAACAAAACAAAATTAAATGTTTAAAATTTAGCCATTTTTATGAATATAAACAATATTTTTAAGCTTTCGAAATAATTCAGTTGGCTTGAATTTAAAAATCTGCCAGTTTTACATTCTTTAAATTATCTAAGACCATTAAGAAATTTCTACCTTAACTTTGTCCATTTTTTGCCACAATAACAGCCACATCAGTATAAAATCATGCATCTTTTCATTTTAGCAAATTCTATTCAGTTTAAACAGATTTATATACTCTTGTTCTTACATTTAATTTGTCACCTTCTTCTTAATTTGACAACAAATATGACAACAAAACCTTTCTCCCCATTTAGAATGGGAGGAGAAATCAATCTTGTAAACCACAATGCTTATTTATTTATTTATTTTTTACCAACGGTGTAATGTATCAGAAGACAAAATGGTGGGCAAGAGGAGTTTCCACCCTGTTGGATGTATTTTAACCAATGGAAATCAACTTAAGACAATGAGATATCACCCCACTTTCCAGGTCTTAGTTGAAAAGGCTAGCATATAAAATAAAATAGATAATTCAAAAATACTGATTATTTTTAATCAAAGATACCTGAAGAAGAAAACAAAAAGTAATATTAATGGCCTAAATTACTTGTGCATTTAGTATGTCCCAGATACTATTCCAAATTAGCTTTTATATATTAACTCACTTATTTTTTTGTAAAAGTTTACAAGTAGGTAATATGATCAGTTCAATTTGTTAATAAATTTAGGCACTAAAAGTTTGTTAACTTGCCCAGGGTTAGGTAGGTAGTACTAACAGAATGGTGCCATTAAAATGATAACAAAGAATTTGATAAAGGGTACATCTACTTGAAAATTCAAAAGAAGAATCTATACTGAAAATATGTT
The DNA here is from genome assembly GCF_045843805.1 of Urocitellus parryii. NCBI lineage: Eukaryota > Metazoa > Chordata > Mammalia > Rodentia > Sciuridae > Urocitellus > Urocitellus parryii. The sequence continues at coordinate 46,000,651 of NC_135537.1, forward strand.
ATCCAGTGAGCCAGAAAAATAATATTGGAAACAACATAACACCTCATAAACAATTTTCTATGGACCATAAAAAGAAAACTTGTGGAAGTTTTTGGTATAAGCCATTTCCCAAAAAGATGATGATGTGAAAGCTATGAATAAAACAAGAGGTAGAAGACCAGGTAGATAGATCCAGCCTAGATATTATACATTCTTTCGCCATCTCAGAAGATGATGAGTGGTAAAATAACGCAAAAGAAATAAACGAACACGTAGTTGCCAGAAAGTATTATTCTAAAGTGACATTGTAGTATTATGTAATTTGGAAGTCTACTTTTTTTTTTTTTTTTTTTTTTTTTTAGTACCAGAGTTTGAACCCAGAGTGCTTAACCAGTAAGCCACATCCTCAGCCCTTTTTATTTTGAAACAGATTCTCACTAACTTGCTTAGGGCCTTGCCAAGTTGCTAAGGCTGGCTTTGAACTTTAATCCTCCTGCCTTAGCCTCCTGAGTCACTAGGATTACAGGCATGCACCAGCATGCCCACCTTCAGAAGTCATTTTATTCACTGAAAGTAAATAAAATAAGATCCATAAATACATACATTATGTAAGTTTTAAAAAATTCTATAAAGCACTAGACAAAACAATAAAAAATGTCTTCACAAAGGACTAAATAATAAAACGATCTCTGCTATGCAAACTACTAAAAGACACTGGAAGGAAATGTACATAATTTATATATTTTAAATACTTCGATAGTCTTCATGGTATTAAAATGTATCTGCTTAAAATATTCCTATATAAAAATATATATGTTAGAAACTATGTGTGTCCTGAAAGACACTTCTTATGAGTTATTGATAACATAATGTGAAAGATAAGAAAAATTTGTGGTTAATCCTTCAGCATTTATGATGTTAACATACAGGTCTGATGTTGTAATTTCATATTCTCTTCCTTCAACAAAAATTTTATTAATTTTAATTTTGCTGTTATCAATCATATAATAGAAACCTGGAGAATGACTGAGCATTGTATAAAATTTTAATGAAAATATTAATGATCTACACTATTAACGATAGTAAAAGTTTACAATTTAGGGTAGACATATGTATTTGTAATATTGAATTTATGATGTAACGTAACATAATAAGCACTTTTTTTTGGGTACCAGGTATTGAACCCAGGGGCGTTCAATTGTTAGAGATGATGAACATTTTTTCATATATTTGTTGATTGATTGTATATCCTCTTCTGAGAAGTATCTGTTCTGAGACAGGGTCTCACTAAGTAGCTTAGGGCCTTGCTAAAATGCTTAGACTGGTTTTGAACTCATAATTCTCCTGCCTTAGCCTTCCAAGTTGCTGGGATGATAGGTGTGTGCTACTGCACCAGGACATAAGAAACATTTTTAAAGAATACATAAAATTCTTACTTCTGAAAGTCAAGGTGCTTCACAGATCTTCTCACTAATTAATAAATAAATGGGTAATAAAAAGCATATTTTTATTGAATAGTTTGGCATCACTTCGGTAAAATATATCTCTAATAAGTCAGGAAAGCAGTAAGCTAAAACTGATGTTTTGAGTGGTTGTGCACATTTACAAAACAGATACCAACCTTTAGTTCAGGGAAAAAGATGAGATTAAATCTACTTTGACTTAAATAGTTGTCAAATGATAAGGTTCAAAAGAGCACATTAAAAATTAAATGAACATTCTTTCAGCTTTGTAAGTGTCTTCAACTTTCTTTCCAGTGTCTTCTCTTGAACATTTTCTACTCAGATTGTCCTACAAATCAGATACTGTTTAACTTAGATTGTTTTCTTGCTGGATGATGTAGCCTGCTTCTTGCTCTGCTTAGAATTTACCTAATGGATCCCATGACTATTATTCTTTAAAAATATCAATATAGATATATACCAACTCTGGCATATATATACCTGAGTGTCTTTATAATTTAGATCAAGAAAAAAAAATATTTAGTCTTCAAATAAAGAGGACTATTTTTTTCAACACTTAGCTCAAGTTTATTGATGATAATATAATTAAGATATCAATTCTATATTTATGACAATTCTAGGGCTTTGGATATAGCTCACTGGCAGGGTGCTTTGATTCCTAGCACTAAATTAATTAATTAATTAATTAATTAAAATTTATTATATATTTAACATTTTTAATTAAGAATTTGTCTCTATGTTTATAATATAGGATATGGGAGTTAAAAAGAACATAACCACCATTTAAATATTAATATGTCAATGCACCTACTTCAATACCTGGCACATGTAAGAAATATTAAAATAAATATTTGTTAGTTTCTTTCCTGATAGTTGCAGTACTAATCAACATTTTGATTTAGTATTTCAGCCATAAGTTACAATGAATCTTCAACTGTGATGGAGTTTATAATATTTTCAACATGTAAGCAATACATATTCTCACTGTAAAACTCAGTGAAACTGGTTGCTAAAAAGAAAATAATTAAAATCATTTTGAATATTTCTACCCCAAGGTAACCCCTGAAAGTTCCAATGGCTTTAATCACTATCCTCAATATATATATTAACTGCTAGATAAGTGCTATAGAATGGATCATAAATGTCCCCCAAAGGTCTATGTGGTAAAGATTTGATCCAAGTATAGTACTGTATTGAGAGGTGGCACTTAAAGAGGTAGAACCCAATGCCAAGTCTTCAAGCCATTGGGAACATGCACTTGAATGAAATAGCCAGACTCCTAACCCCTTCCTCTTTTTCTCTTTTACTTCTTGTCCATGAAGTAAAACCAAGAATCAATAAACAGGACAGACTCAAACTCAAAAGTGTCTTCTCAGCAAAAGAAACAATTTGTGAGGTGAATAGAGAACCTACTCTTGGGAGCAAATTTTTACCCCTCACTCATCAGATAGAGCACAAATCTCTAGGGTATATAAAGAACTCAAAAAGCTAAGCACCAAAAAAACCCCACAAAAATCCCAACCAATAAATGGGCCAAGGACCTGAACCGATACTTCTCAGAAGAGGATATATAATCAATCAACAAATATATGAAAAAATGTTCATCATCTCTAGCAATTAGAGAAATGCAAATCAAAACTACTCTAAGATTTCATCTCACTCCAGTCAGAATGGCAGCTATTATGAAGACAAACAACAATAGTTGTTGGCAAGGATGTGGGGAAAAAGGTACACTCATACACTGCTGGTGGGACTGCAAATTGGTGCAGCCAATATGGAAAGCAGTATGGAGATTCCTTGGAAAACTGGGAATGGAACTACCATTTGACCCAGTTTGGTTTTCTTTTCTCCTACCAGGATATACTACCAAGTGCATAAAGCAGTGGTATAAATTATGGATTGAAGCATCCAAAACTGTGAACCAAAAGAAGCAGGCTCTCTTTTTAAGTTTATTATCTCAGGTGTTTGTTATAGGAACAGAGACTTTACACAATAAAATAAGGGTGTAAATCTGGGGAGATATACATGTAATTGTTATTGTATTGTTTATAGTTTTAAATTATTTACCCTTTTCACTGAACTTTATTTGCCTAACATTTTCCTATTTTGCTAAAACATATTTAAATACAATCTGTTGAATCTGCCATATATATATAATTTATTTAGATTATTTTAGAAACCAAAATTAAAGTTATTTCTAATTTTAGCTATTAGATATACTATAACTAACACATTTGTACACAGAATTTTGTCTGACCCTGGTTATTTCTTTGTAATTGATTCACATAATTATTTGGCCAAAGACCATGAACTTTTTATTTATTTATTTATTTATTTATTTATTTATTTATTTATTTATTTATTTATTTTAAAGAGAGAGTGAGAGAGAGAGAGATAAATTTTATATATATATATATATATATATATATATATATATATATATTTTAGTTTTTGGCGGGCACAACATCTTTGTTTGTATGTGGTGCTGAGTATCAAATCCGGGCCGCACGCATGCCAGGCGAGCGGGCTACCACTTGAGCCACATCCCCATCCCGACCATGAACTCTTTAAAAGAGCTTAATATGTTTATAGTTAGTTTTCAAAAATTCAGAACCAATTTAAACTTTTTTAAAATTGGTTCTGAAGAGTAAGAGTGTTCAATACATTGACCCTAACCATAACTATAAATATGATGTTAGTAGTACTGAATAGATGAATTTCATGTAATCTTCATTACAACTGTATTATATAGATTGTTAGTATCCCAACTTCACATATGAGAAAAGTGAAAGATAAAGGGTTAAGTATTATGCCCATGGAAGTAAGTTATAGATGGGAGTCCAGGTAGGATGGCTGCACAGCACAAAAAAAAAAAAAAAAATCAACCATTCAAACCTACCCATCTGCATGTTCTGTTTAGTAATTCCTGTTCTTTACTTTGACTAACTCAAGAGATAAAAATTTAATTTGCTGATTTACATATGTTATTAATATTAAAGGACACATTTTAGTGTATGTTATTCATTTGTGTTTTATAAATGTTCGTGAACAGCTGTTTTCTGCTCCTTCTTGTGGGTGGACCATTCTATATCATTATTTTCATTATTATGACAGAGGTCTCTCAATAGAAAAGATATGGATTACTTTTCTCATTTTTCTCACATCATCATTTGCAGGAAATCAGAGAAAGAGAAAGCAAAATTATCACCCTGCACAAGGAAGGATAAAGGGGAGTCCTCTCCTTTACTTGTCTATGGGGGGATATCCTTTTCTTATTCCAGGAATACATTTTCAGTAAGAGTTTCTTTTCCCCAATGTTGTATTTGTTGTTGCTGCTGTTCTATTACAAATGATTGATGAGTCTAGAGAGGTCAGTATTCATTTGATCCCCAGGGATATTTTAATTTTTATGACTTTTCAAATGGTACATCCTTTTGTATTTTAGAGTTTTTCATTTTTCCTATTATAATATGCAGAATACATTTCTTAATTTCTTCAAACATAGAACCTAGTTTAGCAGACAGTATTTTATCTATTTTCTTTTTAAAAATTTTTGATGTGAAATAATTGGTTTTCTGAATTCTTGTAGGCAGAAGTTCTTTCTAATCAAAATGTTATGAAATATGCTTAATAAGGTTATTAAGACTTGAAAAGTATAGGAAAATATTATAAAGAACTTCAGTATATATTCAGCATTTCACAAAAATTAATTTTGTACAATTGCATTCACAGCGAGAGTGGAAACTAGATTAATTTTATCTTCCCAGTTGCCATAATTCAATAAATTATAATCTGAGTTTAAGATACTTGTGGCTATAGTGGTACTTCTAAAGCATGCCCATGAATTATTTAACACTTGTCTCTTTAAAATACAGAGTCTTGGCCTGGAAATGTAGCTCAGTGGTAGAGTGCTTGCTAGGATGAAAGATGCCATAGGTTTAATCCCAAGTATCCTTCACCCCAAAGAAAACAGAGTCTAATTCCTCTCCCTGTGAATATGGGCCGTGCTTAGTAACTCACTTATTTTTTAATTGGTTTTATTTTTTAAATACATGACAGCAGAATGCATCACAATTTTTATTACACATATAGAACAAATTTTCATACCTCGGTTTGTTTATAAAGTATGTCCACATCAATTCATGTCATCATACATGTACTTTGGATAATGATGTCCATCACATTCCACCATCCTTCCTAATCTCCTGCCCCCTCACTTTTCTTCCCACCCCTCTTCTCTATCTAGAATTTATATATTCCTCCCATGTTCTCTCCCTCCCTACCCCACTATGAGTCAGCCTCCAGTGCTCTAATATGATGCATGAGTCTAGGTTATAAATCATATCTGGAGCTAGTACCTTATCTTTTTTTCTCCCCACCTCTCTCCATCATTTATCAAGATATTTGCCTTTAGAGTCTAACCCCCGTTTTATGGAAACCCATACCATATAAGTACACCCTCGTGGAGATGCACCTCTACAAAAAGCCAGTACCAATTTGCAAGCTGCATGAGTGAACCACGCTTCACTCCCAGTGAAATCTTCAGAAGAATGAAAATCCAACTTCTATCAAATTGTTCCCACCTGAGAGACCACCCATTAAAATGTATAGTGTGAGGTTAAGAGCCAACATTCATCATTTCTATCCATATGGTATTCAGTTGAATTGGCACTATTTACTGAAAAGGACATCTGTTCCCTACTATCCTGCTTTATAATGATTGTCATTAAATGAGAGATTATGTGTGTGGATCTATTTCTGGATGATTTGTTTAATTTATAAAGTCTCCTTGTCAATCCTTATACCAGTATTGTTCATCAGTGTTGATTTTGGTAGTTTACTGAAAGTCTTTATCTGCAGTATAAGTCATCTATTGGGAAGGGGGTTCTTTCCTCAGAATAGCTTTGGTTATTTGAGGCTGTTCCTGGAGTTTTGAATATCCCTCTGCCAGAAATCCTTTAAGATTAATTCTAGTGTGGAATTGTTATGAACAAATTATATTGGCTCGTCTTTGAAAATTTATTTATTTTGCATTCCTTTCTGAGTGATATTTTTGCTGGCATAATTTTAGGTTGGCTATTATTTTCTTTAAGCCTGTAAAGATCTCATGTCATTGTCTTCTCATTCTCAATGTTAATGTTGAGACGTCGTATGCCAATTTTTCTCTCTTAAACAAAATGTTTTTTCATTTTTCCAGCTGTTGTAAGATGTTCTGTTTAGATTTCATTAGTTTTACTATGATGTGTCTTCCAATAATTTTCTTAGTTTTTAATCTGACTGGTGTTCAAATGCTTCTTTTTCTAGCTATATACAGGAAAATGTTTTGAGCAGGAAATAAAATAACCACTAACCATAAATTGGACTTCATTATTCTTAACAATATTTGTTTCATTTTAAAGTGAAGTAGCATTGAAAGTATGAAAGAAAAGCAAATCATTTATATGAAATAGATATCTATAATGCCTGTATACAGAGCAGTCACATGCAGAATATATCATTGGAAGACAATTTATTGTAAAGCATTTATGTTTCTTTACATCTTGAAAATAATTTGCTGTCCTTTTTATGATGTTTCTGTACTTTCTTACTTTTAATCTATTTATATATTTTTAATAAAAATAGAGCTTATTAAAAAAAAGATGGTAAAGGTCTTTAAACTAAGACAATTTTCATCTGAGCTCCAGACCCAATTCTTCTGCCTCACAGGATCCTTAAACTGAAGAGATTCAAAAGTTAACTTACATCCCCAGATCTGCTATATTTTTTTAATCTTCTTTGTCTGTGTTAATCTATCAATATCCATCTGTTGTCCAAACCAGAAACCTGGTGTTGACCTGAGTTTTTTTGTTTATGTTCAGTTTGTTTGTTTGCCCTTTATATCTGCCCCTGTCTACAAATAACTTGGTGACATTGCGTCAATTCTTTGTGCCTCTATTAGACCATACCATGCCCACCATCCATGCCAATTCTGCCTTGGATCAGACTTGTGTTAATTTTCATGTAGGCATTTTAATTGTATCATAACTGCTTGCCCTGCCTACAGTTTTAAACTCTAATACTCAGTCCTACTACAAAATCATAATAGAAATGTTTGTTTCCTCATCTGAGTCTTTACTCCTCAATAGATTATCCATACTTTTACCTTAAAACTTGCTACACTTGTAAATTTTGATCACACATCTGACAGTTACAGACCAAGACTTAGAGTTTATTTGTTGAATCCACTGTGCCTGCAGCATTTTAGATGTTAAGCTTATGGCTAATGAATTATGAGTTTAGTTGTTTGAATTTTTGTTTATCTGTCTACCCTGTCAGACTAAACTCATTGAGACTTAGGTCTGTATGCTTAATCTGATGCTCAATAAGTGTTTGCTTAGTGGATAAATGCATGCAGTAGAATTAAGTTTGGCTAAAATAAACTTTGATTAAGAACTTGTAAAGGACTAAAAGATTTATAATAAAGGTTTAAAATAGTTCAAAGGAAGAGAATTGCATAAAAATAGTACAATGATTGTGAGATAAAGTTTGAATTCATTATAGAAATGGGAAAGATTTATTTTTTATCTTGTTGTGTGTGTGAGTGTTTGTGTGTGTGTGTGTGTGTGAGAGAGGGGGGGGGGAGAGAGAGAGAGAAAGAGATGAAAAAGCTTACTGTGGAAAATTCTGTTCATACATGTTTCCAGACATGAGCAGATTGGAAAATAACAAATCATAGGATATGTCATCAAAATAAGCCTATATACATTATTAGCCTATTGGTGTTTTATAGGGATGTAATGGGAGAATATTTAAGGAAATATAGACACATAGACTAAAAATAGATTTTCAAAAATGTTTAATAATTTGCAATACTAAAAAACACAAAACATGTATCTTATTTTGAATTAAGATAGTAGGTAGACCCTCTTTACCACAAAAAGAGAACTGGTTTTGAAACAGAAACTAAAAGTCATAGAAAATATAGACACTTCTCTGGAAAAAAAAAATGAAGTTTTGGAGTAAGATCTTCCTATTGGACAATTTAGAGAAATTTGAGTACTTTTAAGTTTGATGTGAGTTAAAGATTAATGGATGTCAAATATATAACTTTGAGGGACTAAAAACAAAATTTCTTTTTGTATGTGAGTATGAAGAAAGATGCTGTTAATGATCTAAGAGCTGTGTATCTTTAATAGTCATTGACCCAATGGTGACTGTGGTCTTTTGAAAACCATTGCATACAGTTATTATATTTGTTAGAATTGGTACTAAGTTGTTAGAGGTGTAGTTTTCTAACTAGCTGAGTAAAAAACATATTATAAAATAATTTAAAACTTTATATTTATGTGTACATTTTCTATAAATATTTTACATTTCAACAAAGCAATGTCCTACTTTTTAAAGTTTTCATGCTTTGGAGGTTCTGATTAGTTATCTTTTGTTGTTGTTGTTGTTTTCATTCTATTTTATATATAACAGAAAACTATAGTTAATGATCTACATATTGATGATGAATTATAATCTATTTTCTTTCTTTTTTATTTTTATATAGTTGACTTGAAGATTATATCATACATGAAGTTCAGCAGGATATATAGTGACAATAAATGAATATAATTACATGTTAGATGATATGATTGCTGTCATAATGAGAACTATGATAGAAAAAATCAGATTTTATACTGAATTTTTAATGATAGTTGCCACACTTTTAATTGAAATACAAGTATTCTGTTTATTTATGCATCATTTTCTTAACCTGTAGTTTTGTTTCTCTAAAAGCTGGCTACTGAACCTTAAAAGCCACTAATCTGAAAATAGATCTATATAAAATCTTGTCAAAAATACATAGGGAAGGCTATAGATGACTCATTATTGTAACGTGCATTGTGTGACTGTTCCAACAAATTAAAATGGAAAATACATCCTTCAGAAATCAACAAATATTGTTAATTCATTCAGTAAGGTTCATCTTATCCATCAATAACTCCTGATTGTCCAGCTCATGTGAAAGAACAGTAATTGAGGAGAGCCCCTGCAGATTCCCAGGAAGCAAGACAAAGAGGAGGAGGTCCCTTATTTCTGCATAGTTCTTGGGAGAACAATTCTAAGCACAAACATTTTATTTCAAAATTTAGCAAGTCAGATATGCTGTATAATTTTTTTGTAGTTATCTGAGTCATGTTGAAAAGTGGGAGATTTTAAAGGTTATAATTTTCTCCTAGAACCAATTTTATTACAGTTAACAGCAGGATAATTCAGTAAGATTTTTCTTTCTTCTATGCTAAACAACATGACAATGTGTAGAATAAAATCCATCACAATTTAGATCACTCATCATTATTATTGAAAAAGATTTAAAAAGGTTGAAGTGTAAAGGGAAGAGAAGATGGTGACTTTGATAACAATACACATGGGTTTGAATCCTGGGTCTTTCAGTTACTAACACAATTCCCTGTTACTTTTCTAATATTTCTGCCTATCATTTTCTTCATATCAAAAATGAAAGACTATCTATTATATCATTATCTCAGTGAATATAAATATCTAATACATTATCTGAATCCTAGAAATTGCTCCAGGATGGTAGCATTCACCATCACTGATGCTGGAGTACCCCCACCCAAGATGGAAACCAGTGATCTATCTCTTGGTAATTATACCTTGTGTTATCTCCTCCCCCTGAGTATAAGATGGATAAAAGTTATCCATATGTAATGAATGACACATAGAAGAGGCTATGGTAAATCAGTTTTAAGATTAGGTTATAAAAGACTGCAGGATCCATTTCAAGCAATCTTCATCAATCTCTGTAGAGGAGGTCAGATGTCATGTCAAGGGGACTAAGCTAATATATAAAAAGAGGAAAATACTAAAGACCATGTCCCTGTTCAATAGATAGCAAAATTCAAGACTTGCCAACACATATTTATCGAAATTTCAGGGAGAACCACCCCTAGTCAAATTTTCTGACAGCTCCAGCTAGCATTTTGTCTGCAACCTCATGAAAAAACATTATCTTGAATAACCCATTTAAGTTTTCTCAGGTTTCTAACCCCAGAAATGTTGAGATAATAAAATACTTTCATTTTAATCTACCAATTTGTGATGTAGCAATGATAAACTCCAACTCTTTTCATTATTGTTGTTATTTACAAAGAACAATTGAAAACATATTTAAAGAATTTTACCATGGTTATTGAAACAATATTAAAAGTTTCATTTTCATACATGCAAAATCTTTAATTCCCATTCTTTTACAGAGGGGTATATAAGTAATGTAGGACATAAAACACTCTCTTTCTCCACAGCTAAAATAGTTTTTAGTAAATACCACTTTTTTATTAGTATGACTAAGAAAACAGACCAGAACAAAGCCAGAGGGAGTATTCAAATACAGTCTAGTTTCAGAAGAAAATTTTTTCTATCTGAAAAAGACACAGCAATGAGTGATAGATATGTTGTAATAAATGGAAATGCATACGTGCAGTTCTGTTTTCCCTCTTTATGTTGAGTGGCTGTTATTGTTTAGATATGAGATGGCCCCCAGAAGCTCATGTATGAGACAATGCAAAAAGGTTTAGAGGATAAATTATTGGGTTATGAGAGCCTTAACTGGGTTATTTATTGAATTAATCCCCTGATAGGATTAACTGGTGTGGCTGAAGGAAGTGGATCATTAGTGGGTGTGGCTTTGGGGTATACATTTGTTCCCACTGAGTGGACTCTCTCTGCGTTCATCTGCCACACTCTTCTGCCATGATGTTCTGCTTCACTTCCAGCCCCAAGGAATGGAGCCATTGTGTATTATGGACTCTGAGACCTCTGAAAATGTGAGCCCCCAAATAAACTTTTCCTCCTCTAATTGTTCTTGTCAGGTCTTTTAGTCACAGCAGCAGCAAAGCTGATTGAAACACTGGCCAAGCTTGTTGGTCCCAATCAAGCAAATACTAAAACTTTGAACAATGGAAGAAGAGAGGCCAATGCTTTATAGCCTTTATATATGCAGTATTAGCATGAAAAAAATGAAAGAAGTAAAAATTAATGTAGATTCTTAGGGGAACTGTTAAGAATTAAGCTCTGTATTGATAAATAGTGGCAGATAGGTTGGAGAATAGTTTTAACTAAAACATGGGGGATTTTTAGTGGATAGTTTATAATGTAAAGAAAGCACTTAGGATTTTGAGTAATGAAGTACTGTAATGATAGCAATGCTTTATCTACAGAATGCAGGTAGTGGGTTTGTTTGGTGGAGTCAAGTTGATTCCTCAGGGACTTTTGATCTGCTGTGGCTTTATATACTGCTGGTTAGGTATGCAGTGGATAATAAATTCTTTCTTATTGTGATCAAAACTTATGGAAACTAACAGCCTGTGACAAACATTAAGCAAGTGATATTCCTAGGGAATCAGCCTTGTTTCTCTTTTTTATTCATTTGGATCATAGTATTGCATCAATGTCCTCTACTTTTGTTTATATGATAAAGCATACATAGGACAAGATATATGTGTGTCAATAATAAATTACTTGAGAGTCATATTTAGCACAGGAAAAAGATTTTAGTTTCAAACCAACCTGGGAACAAACTTTCTTGTGCCACTTAGCAGCTTCTGAGTTATTTACTCTAAACCTTTTCTTCTTAAGGTATTCTCTTTGGGTAATTATGACACTTAAAGGGAGTTTTGTGAGGGTCAAATTCAGGGCACTAATGGGTACTCTATGAATGTTAATTTTTCCTTCCTTTTTAGTAAATGAGAAAACTACTCCCCAATTAATTAGGTCCTTTGAAATGGAAGGATAATTAAAAGTAAAGGAAACCTCAAAATCAGAAATTGATATGCCTTGCCTCTTTTTTAAGTCAGTATTTTGGGTACATTTTTAAGTCTTCCTATTTGCTGAAAGAATTTTCAAAGACTGCAATAAAGTTACTATATGGATTTATTGCTGTAAAATCTGCAAAAAAAATCATGAAACACAGGTGCTTTATTCATTACTTACAAGACACATACACGGAATCAAAGATTTGACAAGTCATATATAGACATTTAGGTTATGGTTTCCTTCCAAGTCATGAATCCTAGAAAGAAAACATTCTTCAGAACATTTGAATTTTTTAACCATGTTGCCAATAGAGTATTCTGCCAACTCCTAAGCTAAAACTCTGGCCTTTCATATATTTGTTTACTTAAAAATAAGACAAGATATTTTGCTGTATCTAGGTAGGATGAAAAATAAATAAATATGATTTTTCATTACAGAATATGTTGAATAAATCACAAACGAATATAAAGAACATCTATTATTTAAAAAACAAATGTCCTTTCATTTTCACTTCCATTTTTATCCTGCTATTTCAGTTTTAACACTCTAAAGGCAAACTAAAGAAAGCAGATAAAGAAGGCACTTAGGTGACATCACATCCTTTTGAAATATCCAGAAATATTTCTTAAAATTTGCTGTGTGAATACCAGTCCAGGCATGAATCTTCTGATTTTATTCACCATTACCATGTATGTGTAGCCTATAAAGTCCACTACTTTACAGAATACCTTTGATGAACTGGCTTACCTAAGCCTCGTTAATATTCACCTTACAAATAATTTTCAAAATTGTTGTCTTGCATTTCAGTTTTTTATTTCCCCCATGAAAGATAACTTATTGATCAAACCAAATTTTACATTTTGCTCTTATAACACAAATATATACTCAAAGTAGTGTTCTGAAATGAGATGTGCAGAAAGCAAACACATTCGCCTTTGCTTATTGACATCAGTAGTTTTAATCATGTTGAAGAATTTCATTTAAAATAACTCTTGTCAGGAAAGCCTAAATTGTTGATTGCAAGCTCTGAGTCATCAACTCTATTGGCCAGATGAGTAAATGAATGCCAACTTTTCTACTGGCTTGGAGGCACAATGTACTAAAAAGATACAAACACTTGCACACACAGAGAGACATTAATAGGAAGCCTTCCATAAAATTGTGTGATTATATTAAGATGCTAAGATTATAATTTTACACATTTTACATTTTATGCATGTTAGTCTAATTTTACTATAAAGTGTCTTCATGAAAAAAAAATATAGGCTAGGGAGAAAGTCATAAGGAAACAGGGTTGCTCTAGAGGAAGACCAAAAATGAAAACAAAATTAACATTTAAAAAAATTAACATTTGAAAAAAACCCACCACTTTAAAGCAAAATCAGACTCTTATCTCAGAGAAATGCTTCAGTTAGAGGAAAAAGGGAAGACATCAGGACTTCTAGCTGAATCAAAATGTAGCCTCTTTTTTCTGCAATATACCTACTGTTGTTGTTTGAAATATGTATTAACGGTTTATAAAAACAGATTTGTTTGTATGTTATCATCTCTACACAAATACTTGAGCATAGATGTTTTTTTTTATTTTTCCCCCCAGGAAGACAGAAAATGATCTATGCCTAAATCATCAGCTTGATAATGTAACAAAAATGAATAATCAGGTGGCAGTGAACTGAGAAAAGCAAAATCTAGATAATAAGTAAAAGTCCATCTTTCCCTAAATTCTAAATTCTTTAATTCTTTATGCTTCTACTTTCAGAAACCAAGCAGTTGTACTTAAATACAGGTTAGTTGTTCCTACCCATGTAAACACATCTTGGTAGAGAGAAACCAGGGTACATAGAGTTGCTCTGAAGGCCAGACACACACAGTCTGGTGACTGAGTACACAAGAAATCCATTGAGGACTTTCTGTAATTTTCATTGTTGATTTCCTGTTAATTCCCCCTTGCCTTCATGCTTGAATTTGTACACTCCTATGAGAGACTCTGTAGTGGTCCTCAAGAGCTGGTAATTTTAACCCCACCATTCTCCAATTTTTATTTTCTTTTAGAAAGTGCAAATGAACCAGAAAACTATCTGAATCTATCCAGATGCCCAGATGAGCCATACCATCCTCCCAGCTCCTCAGGCACCCTCCTTCTTAGAGGCCTTTCTTCTGGAGCCTACAAATGTCTTCCCAATATTTTCCTAAGCATACATAGTCATGATTGGCCTTGATACTTTATAGGATCAAGTTAATGAATGTGATTAAGTCATCATGTTTGCTGATTGGCACTAATCAAGGCTCCTACCCCCCACATAGAGACTAGGAGAAGATAGGGGCCTTATCTTTCTTGATGAGCACAGGCCAAAGGGATGGCTCCCAGGTCCTTGGGAAGACACTTTGGAGTTGTAAAACTTAGAAGAGGCTTGGAAGATTTACATCTCAGAGGGTAGAGTAAGAAATTTCTAAAGTATCTTTTTTTTTTTAATTTTCTAAAGCAAATGCTATAAATAAAGGGAAGTCAGGTGCCTATAATCAGGATGAAATTTGTCTAAAGTTTACTCAAGCTAAAGGGAAAGTTAAGGCCACCTTCGTCATAAGTAAAATGATAAGCCACAAAAATGCATATCATGTTCAGCCACCGTGCAAATTATTTTGTATGCTTTAATCACAGTCATTTCTTTATCATTATGGTCAGAAGTTCCTCTCCAATATAAAATAAAACAAGTTTCTGGTGCCTAAACATTTAGGCTAAAAAAGCTGGCATCTTGTGAACAAAAGATATTAATTACTTGGTAATTATTATTCTTATATGCAAGCAGGTACTGGCTTCCAAATTTAGGAAGTATTTTATAGATGGACTGATAGCAGACAGGGGAATCTCCATGTGTGCCCATAAAAACTGACCTTGAGTTTGCAGTTGGATACTGCATATGCTATTTGCAGGGAATTGGCTCTTTCAATTCTGCCTCTTATCATCCCAGTAAGCCCAGTACTCTTCCTCAAAATGCCAACTCATCTCCTTATGAGCTAGTCCTGTGTATAGCAGCACCATATCAGTGGTATTACCATAAGCCTTCTAGGTACTTCTCTTATATGATAAGCTCCTGAATCAGAAAAGAAATGCTTGGGGGATATAGTGAAGTACATAGGAGGACTACATACAGTGAGACTTTTCTGAATTACAAGTGAATAAAATGGTTTAGAAATTTTTGTACCACTTTTTTTTGTTTATTATTCATCATTCCACACAAAATTTGCAAAGAACCAACTTAAGATACTATGTGAAAGTAATGTGAAATATTTACATCTGAGTTTTAAATGGACAGATTTTATAAGTCATAACCATTTAGTATATTTCAAAAATTAAAATAGAAATCTTAGATTTAATTTTTCTGTTTGTGGCAATAATGAGAGTATGAGATGCTTTTAACAAAATTTGGTAATTAAAGGATTATGATTAACTATTTAATAATGAGAAATAACAAATTTTCATTTGTTTTTTCATATATACATTGCAGTAGAATGTATTTTGACATATTGTATATACATAATATAACTTCCCCTTCTTGTGGTTGTACATGACGGAGGTACACTGGTCATGTATTCATATATAAATATAAGAAAGTTATGTCCAATTCATTCTACTGTCTTTCCTAGTTCCATCCCAGATATTAAATATATGTGTATATATATATATTTAATATATATATATCCATCACTCAAGTATTTCCTTTCCAATATCATACTCTCCTATTTCATTCTCCTTTTCACCATCCTGACAGGGTTCCTGATCACCTGAAGACATTGACTTACTAACTTTCTTATTGCTTCATTTGCCTTCAGCCACATCTTCCCTCCAGCTTCTCTTACATACTGGGACCTCTTTACATTTCAATAGCCAAAGTACTGTATTATTTTTACAGATAGTGTTCTTAAACCTGCATTCAAAATTCCCCAAAACTTGCTCTTAATGGATCTTTCATATATGCTGTATGATGACCATGTTTAACAGTGCTCTGGTTTTGATAAAGTCAGAAGTGATAATTAGGAAGTCAACACACCTCTGACCTATTGAAATCTAATGTACTGGAACTTCAGCTTATTCTTGTGTGGTTATTATCTCCCTCAAAAGTTTGCTATAAATTTTATTAATAATAGGAATATGAGCAATAGAAGTTATAGTTGGTACTATTGCTAAAATTATAATTCTTTAAGTACTAAACTATATTCTTGTTAATGTTTCTTTGTAAAATATACAGGTACCAAACATTTATAGCTTTAAACAAATTCATTAGAGTAAATCAATATCATGAAAACAACTTAGATCTTTGTTAGCCAGGTATTATGGAGAAACTAGGAAAATATTTGGATAATCAAGACCAAAATATACTTAGTATTTTTTTAGCCTACAGTTTGATTATAAAGTCTGTGCTGAATGAAATAGACATGTTTTCTCCTAATCCAGAAAAGTCTAGACTCTGTTCTCTCTGTAAAATATTTGTATACATGTTATTACTCAACCTACCAACAACCCTATAAAATAGATGATATTAGACTTATTTTACAAATGAAGAAACTGAACTGCAGAGGGATTAATAAATAGTTGGGAGCCAGTGAGAATTTTAAATCTGATTTGTCTATTTTTTCCTTTGCATGTCTTTAAGGTGTGCAGTGTATTATTTTATATATGTTTACATTGTGAAATGTTAGGTAATACATCCATAGCCTAACATAGTTTCATAGTTTTCTTCCTTCTTTTTTTTTTTTTTTTTTTGGTAGTGAGAACACTTAAAATTCAGTTAACAACTTATAAGTATTTTACAAAGTGTCATTACCCAGAGTCATCATGCTGTGCATTAAATCCTTAGAACTTATTCATCTTAAAATTGAGAGTTTATACCTGGGTTTGTCTTAAAGGACTTAAGTGGGGTAAAAATAACTCCATTATCATAGGTAATGCTTTGCTAATACATTCATGTTTCTTGGGAGAAGTTACATGTTTTCTCAAATTCTCTGAGAGGCTTATGAGCTCCCATGAGCTCAGAATTAACTGAACTAAATGCTCAGTTCCTTAATTAAGAAAAAAGAGCCTCATATTTTCTGTCATGGAGTAGAAATCAATTACCTATTATGATAAATTTTCAGTAGTCCAGTCACTCTATAAATAGTTCCTTACACATAGTAGGTAACTAGTAATTTTTTAAAAATATGTTGCATAGTTGTTGCTGGTATAGAAATTGTAGCACATATTATAATTACTGCTATATAAATAATAATTTGTATTATTCAAATAATAATATGTCAAATAATTCAAATCATTTTCTGAAAAGTGGATTTGCAATTTATTACATGATTATTATTGTTTAGTTAATTACTAAAATTGATCCCTTTTCCACTAGCTGTAGAGAAAGGCAGGTAGGATTCCAGAATCATTCTGACCAATCCGAATGAGCTGCCCTTGGGGAAAGTATGACACATGGGGAAACTTGACCACACGGGAATAAGTGGCATGGCACATACCTGAGGATAAATGCTCCTAGAATCTTAACTCAAAAAGAAAACAAAGAGTTCTTTTTTTCTCTCATGTGATTAACCATACCGTACCTTGCTATTTTTCAGTGAGACTTTTCTGAATTAAGAGAAGACATGTCTACTTCATAAAGCACAGACTTTATAAACAAATGATAGCCTAAAGGAATACTAAGTGTACTTGGCCTTGATTATCCAAATATTTTCCTAGGTTCTCCACACTACCTGGCTAACAGAGACCTAAGTTGTTTTTATTAGATTGATTTACTCTAATGTATTTTTTTAAAGCTATAAATGTTTGGTACTTGTGTGCTTTTCAAAATATTTTTACTGATTTTGGAAGACATCACCTATTTGATCGCAATTTGTTTCCCCTCCTATCTTAGGTGCCAGTGTTGAACTCTGTCTTATAAGTAGCATGCTTCAGACCTAACCAGGTCCAAACAAGCAGCTGTGACATTCTCAGCAAACCATCCTCAATTGCTGATGAAATATTTTGAAACAGAATTTTAAAAAATTAAAGAACATGTACTATATCTTTGTACCTTTCTCTAACCTGTCACAACAGTTTCCTTTGTTTTGAAAACAGGTTTTTTTGTTGTTGTTGTTTTTGGTTTTTCGTTTTTTGGGTTTTTTGTTTTGTGTTGTTGTTTTTTGTTTTTTGTTTTTTGTTTTTTGTTTTTTTTTTGTGTGTGTATGTGTGTGTGTGTGTGCTCTAAAGCATTTGTCTGTTTGTTTATGACAGGCTGTCACTAATTCACCCAGGCTGGCTTTGAACTTGGTGATCCTCTTGCCTCCTTCTACCTCCTGAGTAGCTGGGATTATAGTCGTGTACCACCATATCTGACCAGCTCTAAGACATTTATACTTAATTAAAATTAAGTTGTAAGCAATGAAAGTGACTAAAATTTCCTGAGCAGCAATAATTGTACTGAGGAAGGAATCTGAATTGTGTCCTTATAAAATTTGTACGTTAAAATCTTAGCCCCCATGCCCTAGGAAGATTTGAAGATAGGGCTTTTGGGAGGTACTTATGGTTAGATGAGATTGTGAAGATGGGGTGCATTTGATGGGTTCCTGTACTGGAAGAGATATCAGAGATCCTGCTTTCCTTCTGTATATGATAGTGTGAGGACATACATAGCAAGTAGCAGTCTGTGAGTGAGGAAGAGTGCCCTCACCAAAGCCTGACCACGCTGGCTCCCTGATCTCAGACTTCCTGGCTCCATAACTGTGTGTGAAAGTAAATTCCCATGTTTATACCTCCAAGTTTATGGTATTTTGTTATGACAGTCCAAGCAGACTGAAACAGATAATTTTTAATTTTTTTAAAAAATAAGTTTAGCATTAATTCAATGGAGAAAAGAAATACTATGATTTCATACTCCTAGAAAGAGCACTTGGGAAGCAGCTGTATCCTTTGAACAGATAACTTGATAAGATGGTTCTGTCTCCTGGGATGCACATTTTGTTTCCTTTGATCTTTCAAATGTTGGAGCATAAAAATAGTACTATGTACAACAAAACACTTAAATTCTGAGCATAAGTGAATACAAATTAAGTGCACCCTTAATTTATCAGACACACATATAAATACTACTCATAATTGTAATTGCATTGTATTTGGTCATCAAACGTGTAAGCACCCAGTCAGAGACTTCAATAATAGACTTCCTTCATTTTAAACTATGCTTGACTCAATTGGACAAAGTGTCTGATGGAGGAGCCAATGGAATATTCTGAAGCATGGGCACTAGGAGAGCAGCTAAGCCTTAGAGGGAAGGGGAAAAAGCAAGAGGAGACCACCCAGCCCTTGATAGACAGAAACTTGCATAGAAGAGTCTACATTTTAGAAATAGAGGAGAAAAAACTACTCAAAACTGACTTCTCTCAGCTTCTGTCTTGAAGAATAGAGTTATGACCAGACTCTTTTCTGGACCTGCATCCTCAGAATGTAAAATTCCAATTCCGTCTCACGTGGGCTGCCTGACTTGACAAGTTCTACAGCCTCTGAAAGTGTTATTAGTAAAGCAGAGTGAAAAAGTATAGGCCATGATGTTTCATTGACAAAGCCATTGACATTTATGGTTCATCATAGATGCTCAATAACCTGGACTTACTTCCTGTTCTTTTGATAGATTTATCTACCCCACTTCTGGCTCTTTACAGGAACTTCATATTTTCCTGACAAGTAAGAAAGTGGACCTCTTGTCAGTGAAGTACAAAGTAATAGCAAACATGCAACCAGGGTATCAGGTGTACAGATATGTGATACCTGCAGCAGGAAGAGAGATGGTATTTTCACCTACTGAAATTTTCAGTGACAGATTTTTCTTTAGACCTAGGGTTACTGCTAAACCATTCAGTTTATGAAAATGTGATTAAACTGGACAATATTTAGTTCCCCTCTTTATTTCAGGATTACTGTACCCCCACTAGTACCTCAAAGGTCTTTTCATTTTTTTCTTTTCCTATCTACCAATTCTAACCACATAGAGAGGAATTGAATACTAAAATTATTAATTATTTATCAATATGTAAGAAATTACCCCAAACACAGCCCCTTAAAACAATAAACATTTATTATCTCACATAGTTTTGAGGTCATGGATACAGAGGCAGCTTAGCTGGATCTTCTCGATCAGGGAATCTTACAGATACCTCCACTGGCAGAGCTGCAGTCATCTGAAGGGATTGGAGAATTTACTTCCCATTTCACTCACATGGCTCTTGTAGAAAGGCTCTTGTAGAAACCTGGTTTCTCTTGCTTTTTGATGAGAGAAGAAGATGAGAAAAGAAAGAGGGAGAAAAATGCAAAGAAAAGAAAGAAGAGAGTGGACAAAAATGGAAGTCATGTGTATTTTATCAACAAGGATAAGTTACAGCACGTGTTTCATTTTTCCTGAATTTCACAATTAACTTTTCAAAAACAAAATCTATTTTAAAAACAAAAAAAACATAATAAGTTACAGAAGCAGTTATTATTTTCATGATCAGCAAAGAGGTCTGGTGCATTATAATTGTCTATTTCATATGTGAAAATGACACAAATTTTTTTCTGTCATTTAAATTGCAAATACACATTAAGAGAAGAAGGAAAGGGAAGATATTGGGAATGAAGTTGATTGAATTATGATATGTGAATGTACAAATACATAAAAAATACCACTATTATGTATAATTATAGTAGACTAAATAAAAGCAAGTATTAAGAGCATCAGAAGTTGTCAAGGCAATTATAGTGTGTGTTACAATCAAATTATTTTCAAAAGAACAAAAATATACAGAGACAAAGAAACTAAATTTACCTGGGGACTTGGAGAAGGCTGTTCATAAAGGATTTGACTTTGAGTTTTGTTCTTAAAGATTAATATGATTTTGTAAAAATAGCAGAGACAAACTAGAAGATAATAGGAAAGAAATGCTGAGATTCAGCAAGTCTCCACAAACAACATACAAAATGATACTGATTTTTATGAAGCTCAAACACTAGGAAAAACTTCAAATTATTGAAATATTTGGTAAAAATACAGAAATATAAGCAAGATAATTGTTCATTTAAATCTTAGATTAATGATTACCTTTGGAGGGAATAGGGGAGCTAAAGTTATGAGATAAGAGGAAAAAAAAAAAACAGATTCAAAGGTGCTGGTGATCCGATTGTTGAATAGGCTTATCGAATTATAAATGTTAGAATTCCAATAATTTTCATATATGAAATACCATACAATCAATTTTTAACATTCAGAATATGTTAGCAGAGGGGACAGCATATGAATGGAGGGATGAGAGAGCTTGGAATAAAATATAGACATAATTATGACAAGGAAATGATAAACGAGGCATTATCTTTCATAATACAGAGTTCAGTGTTCTGAAATTGTATTGGAGGACACAAAGGGAAGGAGATTAGAGACACAATTAAAAGCCTCAAAACACAAAACTCAAAATCTTGCAAAAGAAGCAAGAACTATTTCTGTATTAAGAACCGAGAGGCTGATTTCTCTTTTGTTGCCCATGTGGCGATAAGATCAAGGCATATTCCAGTTGAGAATCTCGCATAATGTGAATTAATGATAAGTTACAGGAGCAGTTATTATTTTCATCATTACGAAAGAGGTCTGGTGCATTTTAATTGTCTAAAGCTTGTCATGTGCCAACAACTTTTGTTCCTAGTAGAATTCAAATCACAGGGTGGTACTTTATTTAACAACTTACCCTTTCAAACTATTGTGAAGCTGCAAGTAACGTTTAATTACATTATTGCCAATCATCTGAAGAATGGTAATTACTCGGAGCCCTTGGCCAGCATTTCTGATTAGAAGTACTGTGACATACTCAACAGGTTACAAGTTCATATCCCAATCCTATTAACTTTCTTATAAAAGCCTGACTTTATTTCTTATACAACATGATTCTACCCTTAGAAATGGTGTTTAGGAATAATGTGAATGATCTGATGAGAAGCTATACATGAAATGAAATGACGTGGGCTGTAATGACCTTGTTGATAGTAGGTCTGTTTTACTTTTGTCCTTTGGCATTCCTCTTACCAGACAATACATATATAGTCACCAAGAGATTATTTTCCAGTGAGAGATTTGAGGTGTTTTTAATAATTCAGCTAGACCACTAGCCAAAAGCTTAGTGGATGACTGATAGTAATATTTTCTGACTACATGAGAGAGAATTGGTTCCTACATATTTATCTCAAAAACAAGGTTCAAGTTATTATTTTGTCCTGGTGAAGGGGACCCAGTGTAGCTTGAGGAAGCTGCTAAAGGGTGGGTTTTTTGTTTTTTGTTTTTCCTTTTGAAGAATAAAAACAAGGCAATCCTTAAAAGCCCACATTGGGACTCTGATCCCAAGAAATTGTGTCTCTTTTGCCAAACAAAGACCCAGAGATCTAAAGCTATACTTTAAACCAGCACCATCTCCATGCTGAGCAGATGTAGCCAGCTGTTTGTGGCCAACCTCACTGCCAGCCTTTGGGTTTTCTGCTCTTGATTCTAATGTCTGGATTTTTATTGGTCCTTTGTCTGCTGGATGGATCTTCGTTTTGCCAAAAGGTCTGCTTTTGATGAGTGTTTCCTTTGCTTTCAGCCATTGATAGTACAATCCAGACAAAACTTAACCATGTGCCGAGGGTGTGGGCATGCTCAGAAGCTGTCCTACCACTTCTACCACCTGTCTTTCTCCCATTTAACATATTATTTGGGGTAGCAGTCAAACTCATTGGTATCAGATTCTTGAATATATGTGTAATTTGAAAAGACAAAGGTATTGATTTTAGAGCTGGGATTAGATAATGTGCTACATTTAAAAATGGCTGTGACATCTTTTCTTTCTAATTTTTTCTTCATCTGTGAATATCCTCCATGACAGAATCCATAAAAGTCTTTTCCCTAAATTTCATACTTCCAACATCTTCATCATGTATTTCCAGTGTCTACCTAAATAACTCTCTTCTTCCTTATGTTTATTTATTCCTTCTCCTGTGACTAGACTAGGTTGTCAGATGATCACTGATAGCCTTGTTCCCCTAGTTTTCCACTACAGAGGAGCATTGATTTTTTTTTCTTTTGTGGTGCTTGGGATTGAACCCATGGCCTTGTGCATGTGAGGCAAGCACTCTACTAAGTGAGCTATATCCCCAGTCTACAGGCATTGATTTTTAAAACTACTTTTCTATGTTCCAGTAACCCAGGAGTCCTAGTCTTTTGATTTCCCAGTATCAGACCGACCATGTTTAGGTGAAATTTAACATTCTACTCTTTACTCCCCAAATCCAAACTAGCTCTCCACTTCCCGAAAGCTAGTCTATTTATTCTAGATCACTAAAAGATTAATCATCTAATATGGACCAGCCAGTGTCTTCAGAATTGAGAACATGAAGATGAATGATGCTCAATTTCAGTCTTCTAAAGAACTCAGAATATCCTGGGAAGAGTTGTCAACAGATGATGCCAATAAAATGCAACAGTTGTGACAGGGGACACACAAGGGGCTATGAGCATCTAAAGGAGAAAACACAGAAGGATTTCCCTCAAGGAGGAAAAATATACAAAGTAATATTTTGAACAGTCATGGCAAGTCTGATGAGGTGTTCACCCAGTGCCCTACAGAGCGAAGGGCAATCTGAGAAAAAAAGACAGTTATGCAGAGACCCTAAGGATTGAGCAAGCATCTATTTCTATGAATGGGAATAAGTTCATACAAGGAAAAGAAATAATACAATGTTGGAAAGGTAGGGCAAGGAATTATGCATGAAAGTTCTTGATTAATTTCCTGAAGAATAAGGAATTATCTTATAGATAGTGGGAAAGTGATAGAAATTTTTTTTTAAAGCAGTTATTTTTTCTGTCTCTCTCCATGTTTCTTTCCCCCAGGATCCCATCTATAATTTCACTTTCTGTATTCTGCAAAAATCATGCTCTTTAATTTCTTTTAGCACATTCTTAAGGAAATAATCTCCTACCTATGAGATAATGTTTAGTCTGATTATCTACTTACCTTTATTCATATCCATCAATCACCACAAGAAGCAGAGGATGCTCTTCACCTGCTATTTCCCATTGACTTGAGCATCACCACTTCTGCCTCTGTTTCTTTCTACTCTCCATCTTCTGAAACTACTACCACCAGAGAAATTCCAAGTCTTTCATTGTCCACATCCTCTTGATAATGAACTTCTGCTGTGAACATTTTCCCTTAAGTTGTTTTTTGCAACTGAAATTATTCTTTACTTTGATTATATTCTTTCTCTTACATTCTTTCCAGTGTTTTCTTCTCCATATTCTTTCTATCACAATTACTCAAATCAAGGTCTCAAATCCTTTTTAATTGTACTTACAGATCATTTCCATACTCCTTCCATAAAAACGTTAAGCTCTCATGGTAATATTTGTCAGATTATTCCAATCACACACTCTCTTTGCTGTAGTCCTCTATTGACCCTCAAGTCATCTCCCTGTTTCTTGATGATTTTTTTCTCATGGTTCACTACCACTCTCTTCAGTACTACCGTAGCTTTAATTCTTGGTGTTCTCAACAGTCAGTAGATCATTTTTCTAGTGTTCTGGTCTCTCAGTTCTTAGAGCTCCTCTCCAGTTATTTCATTTCCATTCTAATTCAGAGACTTCCTTCCATAATTATATTCTTACTGTTACTCTTAAAAATCTCAATTGTGAATATCCATAATGGGTACCACTCTACACTTGTCCAACTCACTCCCAATAACATCATGACTTCCTTTGACTACATCAGAACTTAAAAGTTGAACTTCAGTTATTTTATCAACCTACCTCTTTCTTGTCTTCCTTATTTCATAGTATTAGTGCCATTTTCCTTACATGGCACAAGTACCATGGTCTGTCAAAAATCACTCCTTTACATACACCAACAGTTCCTTTTTCTTTCTACTTTTAATATTAAATGTGTTACAACTTTATTGACTTAGCATCTACATTAACCTAGTTGAATGAGGGTGGACAGAAAAGACACAACCACACAGTGGATCCATTTCACTTCAGAATCATGATCCTCAATATTGCCTATGTTTTCCTATATTCCAAGTCCATTCTCTTTTCAACTCCTCTATGTATATATATCATACTTTCTTCTCTCTCCTTTTTCTTCCACAGTGTTCTCTCAGTTTTCTCTTATAACTTTCTTTCTATTTCACAAAGCAAATTTAAAAATTTAGAAGAGATTTCCTACCACTACTTTCCCACCCTGTTATATTTTACCTTCTTATCTGTTACTTCAAACTGTGCATGCTTCTGAGGCCAACTTCCACATTTTATCCTAAGGATGCTTATTGCAAGTGGCTGAATTCCACTTGCAATTATCTAACTGGACTTGACACCTCCCACTGAATTTTTTTTTAATGATTTCTAATTTAACACTAAAAAACCTGAACTTCTGATAATGCTCCCCAGCTCTCTGCCCCACATCCTGCCTCCATACAGATGCACACAAAAGCAATAGCAAGCAATTGACCTGGGGCTTTCTGCATCTCAGTGGATGGCAGCTTCATTCTTGCAGTTTCTTGGATCAAAAACGTGGTGTTATTTTGACCATTTTCTTTTCTTAGACCATGCATCCTGTCCTGTATTAAACTCTGTGACTCTGCCTTCAATATTATCTAGAATTGTATCACTTCTGTCTATCTTCATTGTTCCCACTTTGGTCTAGTTCAACAGCATTTTTGCCTGGATTATTTCAATAGCTTCAGATCTTGAATCATGCTGCTTCCTTGCACCTTGCAGTTGATCCTCAAGAATAATTAGAGTAATTATCCAAGTGATCCTGTTTAAATGGTTGTCAGATTATGCCCCTTTTCTCCTCAAAAACGTTTGGTGCTTCCTACTTTAGTGACACCACAAACCCGAACCATTACTGTTATCTACCCTGCATACATGCTGTCACCCTGATGACCCCATCCTTTCCTGCTTTGCTGTTCATCCTCATCACTTATAACTATATAACGTAATATATATGTTGCTCTTTTATTTTGTTTCTTCCTAGTATCCTCCACTTAAGAATGTCAATTCTACAGGGTTGGAAATTTTTTGTTGTTGTTTACTATTATATTGTAAGAGCCAAGATAACTGCTTAATCCATAGTAGGCTTGCAATGAATGATTGTGAAGTATGAGAATGATTTAATGAATGAAACTTGTTTTCATATGATTGCACTATATAATCTGTCATGCATGCTAATGCTTTTATAGCTGTGTGATTTAGTGTAGTGATTAAAAGTATAATCTCTGGCATCACAATAAGAAGTTTTAATGGAGCTCTGACTTACTATGTGATCTTGCATTGCATAATGTCTCCAGACATAGTTTTCTTGTTTTTTTTGTTTGTTTTGTTTTGTTTTTTGTTGTTGTTTTATTTTGTTTTTAAATGGAGATGATGATAATACATAAATTAGTCACATGACTGTTGCAGAAATTAAATGAGAAAATCCAGGTAAAATCAATATGCCCACAATAGAGTTAGGTAGCTTTCAGTGAGATAATTAGTATTCCATTACTGTAGCTAATACATATTATATTTTGCTTCTTTTGTGTCTTGATTTTCTCTTTTAGGTAATTTTATGGGAAGATTATACTCTTTGAGGTTGAAAATAGTAATATTTATTTTTTTATATACCTCTCAAATTTGACTCCCAGTTTTTAATCAGTTGTTCTTTGAGTCAGGTAAATCCCTGGAAATGTAGTTTCAGTGGTTTTTCTCAGGGTGCTAATGTCATGTGAGGAACCAGCCCCTTAATCTCATCCATTTCTCCATTACAAACTACTCCAGAATGAGGGGAAAAAGTTTGGTTATTTACCTGGATTTGTGTTCCCAAAATAGTCCTTTGAAGGAAATTATCCCACTGCACTACAAAATGCTTGGAAAGGAGTTTTACTAAAAATTATAGTCACTGAAATCATTTGCATTTGTGGCCTGTCATTTATGTAAAACTTGACACTTTAATCTCGTTGAAGATTTTGCTTAGAAACATAATCCTGAGAAATATAACAGTCCCACTTGATGCTAATATATTATAAATAAATGTTTAGAATTAACTAATGAAGATATAAAGTCACATTTTTCTTCCTGAGGAGTTCAATTATGAAGATTTGCTATCAGACAACATGTAGAAGTCATCAGCAGGGAGTGACTACATAAAGTCACATAATTTGCACTAAATAGACTTGACTTTACATGTTTACTGTAAATGGGAATTTTCCGTGGGGCACAGCAGCTCTTAGATAAATATATTCTGTTCAGATTATCTATGAATTGATGAGA
Source organism: Urocitellus parryii (assembly GCF_045843805.1). NCBI lineage: Eukaryota > Metazoa > Chordata > Mammalia > Rodentia > Sciuridae > Urocitellus > Urocitellus parryii. Next base: position 46,028,213 of record NC_135537.1, read on the forward strand.
ATTGGTATTTATAGAGCTAGCATTACAATTCATTAGTACAACTGCTAACGAGTGGTTTTTTTATGCTACTATACTACTACTGTATAGTGATATTGTGTAGTGAAAAATTAAAGATTTAGTCTAGAATTTACAATAACTTGAATACCAGTTGCAGTTTTGTTAAGTACGAGCATCAGTCTTGACAATCAAATTGTTTGTGCCTTAGTTTACTCCTCTGTATAAAAGTAGGAGTTATATCTGCTCTGTTTTTTACTGAGTTGTTGTTAGAATTTTTTTAAAATAATCTGTTATTGTTATCTTTATGTTATAAAAGTAAGGTGTTGTATATTAGGTATTATAATTGGAAGGTTATTTTAACAGCAGTATTATTGGTTTCTGGTTCTGTTTTTCTTTCTTCAACTTTTATTCTTTTTTCTAACTTCCACTTTCCAAATTTCTGTGACTTCAATAATCGCCACTATCTCTCTCCTTCCCCCCACCAACCCCTTTTTAAAAGAAGGATATTGGATTTGGTGAATAGGATAGCCAATGATTAAAGCATACTCATAGTTGAAGTAAAGAGTTCCTTTTATATTTCTTGGGTAACATTTAGAATGTCTAGATTGTTCTTTTTAATTCTTTAGTTGACTATTGCTATAATCATTTTGTCTTCTATTCTCCTTTGCACAGGAAATGACTTATTTCTCGTGGCAGTTCACGAACTGGGACATGCTCTGGGATTGGAGCATTCAAATGACCCCACAGCTATCATGGCTCCATTCTACCAGTATATGGAAACAGACAACTTCAAACTTCCTAATGATGACTTGCAGGGCATCCAGAAGATATATGGTAGGTTACCACTGTTTCTGTTTGGTTAAACCAGCAATGATGCTCAGAACCCTGCTGTATTTTCTTTTTAGAAATGGATGCTGTAAGTATATAACACAGTGAAAAACTGAAGGGAAAAAATATATGTGTATATGTGTGTGTGTGTGTGTGTGTGTGTGTGTGAGTGCACGCACACATATACACACATACACATCTGTCCCACAGGGAAAATTCTTCTGTCAATTTCTCAATTGAGTTTTGTTGATACAGTTTCAGATGCTTTAATGTATATGTAATGAGGAAGTCTTTCTTATTGAAAGTTTTCGTATGGTATTTAATTGACATTTGCAGTTATACTAATGATCTAATAAATGTTCATATTTAAAATTGAGCTAAAAGTATAATAAATTAATGCAACCAATAAAACCAGTAATAAATGTAAGAATTTTATATAAGATTTTGAGGTTTTAGTACAAACTGACAGATTAGCTCACAGTTTCTGTGATTTGCTATTAGGAATTTCCCAGAAAAATCACTCTTGGAGGGCCTGAAAACACCCTTATATGATGGATGTAATAAACTGACCTCAGAGGTAATAAACTGACCTCAAAATCATGAAGAGTGAAAGTTAACCTGCAAGGGAGTGAAAGTTAACAAGTGGCTAAGTTTATTAACACATAACATGAGATAAAATTTTAGTACAGTAATCTCATTTTCATTTATGGGATGCATTGGTTAAATGCAAATTAAGAGAAAAGGGAAGACTAGCGTGCATATTTACTATAATCCTAACTCCCTCAATACAACCATTGACCTTTTTAAAGACATTTATTTCTCACATAATTGTTAAGAACTTGACATTTATAATTTACATATAGCAAGTATGGTTTACTAAATTAATGAAGTGAAGCTTTCATTTTTACAACACAAAGACAAATATGTGCTATCTGTATGTTAATATCCAGCATCCAAAGGATGCTATTTGCATTTTTAAACAGTGTAGTTTAAGTTCACTAATTTTCTTTGCATTCATTAGTTTTTAGATTTTAATATCTCAGAGGCAAGCATTCTTGCAGGATAAAAATAGATTTGAAAAAAAGGTCAGCTTTTGTGCTGCTCTTTATTTTGTTGGAGCACTGAGAAAAAAGACCTGTCTCAGCCTCAGAGCTAAAGATCTCATGCATTGAATTGTTAGCTTATGCTTAAGTGTGTATCATTGGAAATTCCTCTCAAGCGGTTAGCTAAAAGAAGTCTTTTTCTCATGACCTGGAAACAGACAGTAGTCTAAAGATCTACAATACAATATCCTTCCCATATTTAAATTTTAAGTGCAAACAGCTCTGTTTTTACGTTTTAAAACATAAATCCCTTGAGGAACAATGCTTACTTATCATTTGTACCAAATAACATGTGTAAACTTTGGCTTGATTTAGAAGCCACATTTTAGAAAAACATCTTGACATTAATATTTTATTGGTGGTATTTTAATCAATAGGTACTTTCAATTCAATATTTAAATGAAACACTCATCCAGCAATTTGTCAAAATGTTTAATCAAAGGAAATAGTGAAATCAGTAAAAGTTTATAAAATATAGTTTTAAAAGTTTATAAGATCTACTGTAGGATAAACTTTGATTAGTTAAGTGTTTATCTTTCAGCAATATTTGCATGTCTGTCAAAATTCAGAACTAATTTTATTGGAGCTTACATGTGTGGCTCCAGGATTTATTTTCATTTATTTATTATTTATAAACCATCCACTTCTAAAAAAAAATTTGAGAGCAGCTTTCCAATAAGGTCTATGGTGAAGCTAATTTAAAAAAAAAACACATCATTAAAAATTGACAAAGAAAACCTAGTTACTTGGATTCAGAATCTAGTGTGATGAGGACAGTTTCATATAGACTTGGCAATCAGTGGGTAAGATGTTTTTCTGTTTCAGAAAATATAGGATCCTAAATACCTCTTAGCTTACTTAGTCTGTGCCCTATGCTGATAAGTGATTGTTCTCTGTAGCATATTTTCCAGCACTATTCCAGTTTTAAGTGAGCCAAGCACTGTCCTCATATTTTCAAAAGGTCCACCTGACAAGATCCCTCCACCTACAAGACCTCTACCAACAGTGCCCCCACACCGCTCTATTCCTCCGGCTGACCCAAGGAAAAATGACAGGCCAAAGCCTCCTCGGCCCCCCACCGGCAGACCTTCCTATCCTGGAGCCAAACCAAACATCTGTGATGGGAACTTTAACACTCTAGCTATTCTTCGCCATGAGATGTTTGTTTTCAAGGTAGGAGGCTGATTTTTTTTTTTTTTTAAGGGTAGATCAAGTATCTGGTGTCCCTTTAGAAAATAAGTTCTCATTCATTCTGACACTACCTTCCCAGCCTCTCACTATTGGAAGGTCCAAAAAGGAAAAAAAAAAAAAAAAAAAGCATCCTAAAAAATAAATGCACAAATGGGTTTAAATGTCTAGCAGAAGATTGCTGTAACGGTCTATTTTGGGAATACATTTATGTCAGCAGAAGCTAAAATGCCTAGAAATGTGAGGGTGAAAAATGCTGCATGTTATGAAGAGATAAAATAGCATAATTTAAATCATGAATAGGAACTAATAGGCATGATTTGCTTGGGAGCATAGCCACTTCCAAGGACACTGCAGCTATTGTATCTTTGGTGTACACATCCTTATGAGATGCCTATAATTAGACTTGACAATTATATTGTTTTTTGTTTTTTGGGTTTTTTTTTTTTGGAAGATTATTGATCATTTTGTTTGGGATCTACTGGTAGCCATTTGAGTTGAATCTTTTATGTGACTATCATTCCTATTTAACATACATGTTGTTTTATTTAGTCAGCCATTTATATCTACCTGCTTTATATTATTTGTTTAAAAGACTACAAGCTAAAATTATTTTTACATTTGTCATATGCTGCTTAATGTCCTTGGTTTCTCATACAATAACGCTGAAAAACAATGTATCAAAAGTAAATTATATAATATTGAAAGGTAAATATACTGTAATATTGAAAAGTAATATTCTCCCCCAATCTTTGTAAACTGATTTTAAACATCAAGGAAGAGTATAAATTTGTATGTTGCCAGTAGATTATTAAAATAGCTGCATTTTACCAGTATTATCCATTTAAAAGTAAATTAATATGCTCTTATTTTTGGTTGAGATGAATCAATACATAATGAAATATTGCCCTACTTATACAGAATTTCCTGTCTACTAAGGCAATACTTTAAAAATATAGATTTCATATAATTTTTAGTAGACAAAGTACTCTATTTCCTCTTTGAAAAATAAGATCTGGAGTTGATATATTATGCATGAGACCATCGTGCTTTCCAGAAAAAATCAATGCATTTCTTCAAACATATGAATAGGTTTTTGAATTCTATAAATGCCCTGCTGGGGTTACTTAGTGGTGGAGTGCTTGCCTGGCCTGCCTGAAGCCCTGGGGGAAAATATATACCATATATACATATGCATATATAATGGGTGTTTTTATATATACACATATCCACCATGACTTTATTATAGCTAAGTGCAGAACAACTATTAAAAGAAAACAGAGTGCAATCATTTGTTTATTTTACAAGACACCAAATGAAAAATGAAGGATTTTATTTTTACTGTTTTGGCTGATTTCCACATTGTAGCTTGTAACTTTGGTATCAGTGAAATCGCCAAGTGACAATCTTACCTAAGAATATGATGAAAAATGGACTCTGGGTGTGTTCTTTTTCAATACTACTGTCTGTTTAAATAAACTGTTGTTCTCAGAGGAGTCTGGTATCTTCCTAGCTAGGGATGAGTTTGACCAGTCTCTTTGCATTGTGCATTGAAGGTGTTTAGTAAGTGCTGTTGACTGACAAAAGGAGGTCCTATGATCCCCGTTTCCTGCAATCAGAAGTGTATCAGAACTCTCAAACAGGATGCAATTGCCACAATTTTCTATATCCAAACAGATGTAGAAAGGACAAAAGAACTGCTTGCGTAAACTCTCAGGTTATCTAGGATTCCTTAATCAAAACATCCTAATGAACTAAGTTCCTAAAATCAGACTGAATTTAATTTTTTTAGTAGTCTCTGCTCTCTAAGATTAATTTATATTGAAGATAACATGATCTGATAGTCATTGTATTCTGAATCTCCACTTTCCCCTGCTCAGTAATGTCACATAGCTTAGTAATTTTCTTATTTATCTCATCTTTCACATAATGTGTATGCATGCTGACTAGTTTATCAGACATCAAGAATGTGTGAATGGAAGCAGGGATCCCTGTCTTTATAGTGCTCATATTTCAGAAATGAAAGCAAAAAGGAACATAAACACTTTTAAGACACAAGATTAAAAGTCTATGTTATTGAAGCAAAGAAGCTACAGAGGTCTAATCAAGCAAGAAGTTTTACTGAGATAGGGCTTCTGATTAATTTTGACAGTGGCCTTTTCTAGACACATTACAGAAATTAGTAGTTTTGCCAAAACTTTGTGTATTGAAGGAGAGAAGATAGTCATGACACTGTCTAATGAAAAGCAAGCGCTAAGTGCTGTCACCCAGTTGAATACAGTATTGGATGACAGTAACAAGGACATGAACAAGTTCTGCTTGCCTTTGATTAATAACTGTCATGGACTGAGTAGCTAACATGCACCTGGATGAATCCTCAGCCCACATCCTTACTCTCTGAACCTCATAACAATTCTGTAAGTCAGGTAGTATTCTCTGTTTTACAAATGAGAAAACTGAGAATCAGGGAAGTTCAAAGTCATTAGTTCAAGTTAAATGCTTGTGAAGAGTAGTTGTACTTAGTATCCTTAACTTCAAAATTCCCCCTAAGCTTTGCTGCTGTGTTACCTGAAAGATTTTAGGAAAAGTTTCAAAGAAAGGTGGACCTCAAACTGCATTTTGAAATATTAAGTATTCAAGAAATATTTATGGCACTCCTACAGTGTGCCAGTGTTGAGGCAATGGCAGTGTAACAGAGCACAAAACAGGATAGACCCTGGTGTCTTGGGGCTTGCTTTGCGGCTTTCTAGTGGGTAGATGAGAGGGCTTCACTCAGCTTCCACAGGTCAGTGTTATGGAAGGTTGTGAGAATGCATCTACATGAAGAATACATGAAATGCTATTTTTCTTTGTTAAGAACTACTGGTCTCCTTGTTTTTCTCTATACCCACTTAGTTCACACTATTTTCACCTGTGAGTTAAAATCATCGCCACACACCTGATCTTCCTGCCTGAAATTGCTCTCTGCCAGTCTGCCTTTTGAACTCCTGCCTTGTTAATTTTTCTTTAATATAAATCTTATTTTTCATATTTCCACCTTGTTGCCTAGCTGTTCGAATATATTTAGGAAATCCCAGCATGTGATCTCACTCTTATTAATAGCTTGATTTTCTACCTTTCTTTATTACAAACTCTGTACAAGGTAGAAGCCTGTGTGTCTCGTCAGCTTTCCATTGGCACCCATTTCTACCTTTCTTTTTATGTCAGGTGCTTTCTTCTCAAGCTTGTACTTACTCACACCTTCCCTCCTCCTCATCTTCCAGATGTGCATCTTGTTCTCTGTTTTATCAACCTTAAATCTTTCTAGTTATTTCTACATGTGTTCTCTACCTCCACACAACATGTTTTCAATTTCTGTCTTCTCTATTTCTCATTGTAGGGTACTTTTCAACTAAATTATAAACTTCCTGACATTACAGGGCAGAGGCCGGCTGTGAAGCTGAGGCTGCCACAAAGACCCCTCTTCCCCTTGATTCTTATGATCATGCCAGAAAGAATTCAGACATGTTGCTCAGACATGAGCTTATTAGTAGGGGCAGGAAAAGAGAAAAGGGGACATTCTCAAGGGAGAGGCTGGGTCCTTTCAGAGAGGAGAATATTGGGGGTCCCAAGGAAGTTCCCACAAAGTCCTAGATCTGCCTTTTGATTTTTGACTGACAGCATAGGAACTGCTTGAACCAACTTCAAGAAAGGATGGCATGATGCTCTAGAGTAGGAGTTTTTAAGGAAACTGGGTCCCCCTGTTTTGCCACTCAGTTTATTATACTTCCACCCTTAACATGCTTTCTTAGTGAGGTCTTGATCATTTGGTTGCCAGTGTGATTGGGACTACATAGGACAGGGTAATTGGGGTTATGACATAGTTTCCTGATAAGGGAACTGTGGCCGCCTAAGAGGGTGTGACCTGATATTAAGAAGATGTGATTATGATTGGAGGGAGCAGGTAATATAGCAGACAGACCCTCATTTTCTATGTGCTTATTTTTGGATAAAGCTCCCTATGGGTTTTCACTGAGCCTTCATTGTCCTTTCCCGGCTTACCATTCATGACTAAGCACCTTCCTGACACTCAGAGCAGCTGACTGATTCCTGTGGGCTTCATGGTGCTCAAAGCTAATGGATAGGGATCTTAATGTAATAATTCAAATAATCAAACTATAGTCAATATCATGCTTACACTGTGGTAATCAACCAAAATGAAATTATTGAAACCATTTCATTCTAGTAAATTTATATTCCTTGACCAAAGATTTTAAAGACTATCATTTACTTAAACTCTATATGAATGATTTTTTAAGCAAAAAAAAAAAAGAGAGAGAGAGAGAGAGAGAGAGAGAAAGAGAAAATCTAGATATAAGCAAAAGGTAATATCTTCAGGTACATTTGTTTTCTTCTTAGGAAGAATCCTTTCTTTATAATAGGAGTTTCAGCATAACTCTTTTTGGTAGCTAGCTTCCTTTTAGAGGATTTGATTTACCTTAAGCTTTCGAGAAGCCTATTTATTTAAAGTGAGTTTGCCTGGATTTATGTTTCTTTTGGGTAACATACACACATACATACGTGTATGTGAGTGTGTGTGTGGGTGTATACTTACATTCATGCATGTACGATATACATACATACTTATACCTTCTGCATTCCTATGCATGTATGAGAAAGGTAAGACTTTGCAGCTTCACAATCTTTGGGGAATAGAAACCATTGAAAGCAAGGAAATGAAAATCACAACAAAATACTAAGCACCCTAGAAACAAAATTACAATAACAAAAGAAACTTTGTTCTTCCTTTGGAAAGGATGATTTTAAGACTACACCCTGAAGTGGGCAACCTATTGTGACAGAGCTGACAACAGCAGGATCTGATTGTTCAAGTGAATACTCTCCATGTGCCTTTGGACTGCAACATAAAAACAGTGAATATTTTGGTTTTCTTGTAGTGTGACAGTGTTACATGGCAGAGGACTGCTGTGAAGCTGAGGCTTGCAATCAGGCCAGGAAGATTTCAGACATGTGGCCCAGAGTAACAGATATGAGTTTATTAGGGGGATAGGAAAGGAGAAAAGGGACACTCTCAAGGGAGAGAGTGGGTTCTCTACAGAGAGGTGAAAGACCCCTCCTACCTTCCAGTTTTATTGCAGTGCCAAAGAAATTTCCAGAGCATTGCAAGTCCATCTTTTGACTTGACTAACAGCATAGGAACTGCATGGACCACCTCAAAGAGAGGATGATAAGAAGGAGTTTTTAAGGGAATTGAGTCCCCCACTTTTGTCTCCAATGTCCAGGTTTCTCTGTTTATGCCTCAAATTCCTGCTGCCTTAATTGGTTTATTACCCTTTGAAATGCCCTCAGCAAACTTTCTCATGAGGGTCTTGATGGTTTGATTGCCAGCGTGTTGAGGATGGTGATACAGTTTCAGGGACAAGGGAGAACTCAGGTCACCTGGTAGGATGGACTTGGTCTGGAAACTAGTTTTTCTTAAAGAGATGGGATTAGGCTGGGGTGAACCCAGGCTGAGTCTTCCAGGTGCTTGCTGTCAGATAAGTCTCCCTGTGCTTTTCAGTCACCCTTCATTGTCCCTTCCTCACTTACCATTCACGGCTGACCACCCATCCAACAGAAACAGAATTAGCCAAGGTTTTACAGAACCTATCTCAATACACAATATTTTAGTATGTATGAGAGAATACCATGTTAATTGTATTCTTTTGAAGCTAGTAACAGAAAGAAACATTTTATCCAGTACTTAAATTTCTTTAGTTTTTTTTTTAATTTTTAAAATTTTTTTGATTTGTTTGTTTTTAGGGGTGGTTGTATTATACTATTGATCGGTTCTGTATATGAAAAGAGGAAGTAGAGCCCAGTGCTCTATAGCAGAACTAGACAGGCCTATATGAAGAGGTAAAGCTACCGTGAAACAACACTCAAAGTAGTATATAGTAGGGGTCTTCCCAATCTTTATAGGAGAGTAATTACATGGCTTTGAGTAAGAAAAGCCATTTCAACACATACCCAAAAAATCAAGCTGAAATAGATAGATGTCTTTTTTTTTATCATAACACTGTTTAAGTAGGACTATCTTTGTTGATGACCATTGTTCTGAAGAATCAGTTCTAAGGAAATACAGAGTATGGCCCAATTTTGTTTGGTAACAGGAGTTTTTGTTATTTGTTATTTGTTTATTATGTTTGTTTCTTTCCTAAAAGGAGAGATGAGAGAGACAGAGACTTATTGATAGTATAGGTAGTATAAACCTAGAAGATGTTGCTCTCAATTATACTGATATAATATTGATTTAGGATTAAACACTTCACAGTTGGTCAACCTTGATCCTATTGGCTCTTCTGTGTAAGAGCACTTTTCCTCTTCTCTCCCTGTCCACTTCTGTCATCCCAGTTCAAAGCACCCTCGTATCTCATCTTAAATATTTAAATATACTTCAAATTGGTTTTCCTGCTTCTCCTCCTTGCCCTGTCCCTTGCTTTCTCCCTCCAGCCTGTTGTCAGTTGCATGCAGAGTGATGTGAGAGCATGCATTAGCTGATACCACCCCTGTCAGAAACCCTTCAATCTCTGTCCGACCCCGAGTAAAAGCCAGAGCTCTTTCTGTTGCCCAGAAGGCTCAGTGGTGGACCCATTTCTCTCTGCACCTCTGATCTCATCTCCTCTGACTTATTTTTCTCAGTGTTGAATACTCTCTCCCAGGCACACTTTTCATCCCTCTTGTTGCTCTAACTTGCCAGGTTCTTTTGGATTTGCACATCTTTCTCAGGTTCAAGATCACTTACCTTCCTGACTTCTGATTTTGTATACAAAGCAACAGAAGTCTGTCAAAAACCTCTGTTCCTTTTTCAGATCATTGTTGCACAGGCCTACACGAGGCGAAGTATATGAAAAGGAACAATACTTGTACAATTTCAGAATATGGGTTGTTACATATTTAAGGCATTTTGTGACCCAGCATAATGGAATTTTCTCCCAACTCTTAACTTGGTGGTGTAACTTGTTTCTGTTGCCAGCGGTGTATTGTTTATATTTGGATAGTTAATCCATAAAGTCTTAGACATCAGACACAGACTCCAGAGTCAAGTCCCACTTGCCATAGACTCCAGACAAGGACCATGTTAATTAGGTTTTCATCCAAACCAAAATACCTGATAAGAACAACTCGGTGGAGGAAAAGTTTCACAGTTTCAGGGTTTCAGTCCATGGTCAGCCTACTTCATTGCTCTGGGCTAAGGTGAGATTGTAGCATCATGGCCGAAGGCTGTGTTGGGGGAAAGGTGCTCAGCTCCTGGTGGCTAGGAAGCAGAAAGACGAGGACCCAGGGGACAAATGATAATCCCCAAGGGCACACTCCCAGAGAACCCACCTCCTCCATCCACACTCCACTAGCTTACAGTTACCATCCAGTTTGTCCTTTCATAGTATTAATCCATCTAGTGGATTGATCCACTAATTAGGTCACAGTTTACATAATCTAATCATCTCAACTCCTGAGTCCACACAGGGTCTTTTTGAAGGCACCTCATAGCTAAACCATAGCAAAGACTGTAACTGACATAATCACTGCTGTGTTACACAGAGACCTAAACGTAGCAGACAATAAATATTTGTCAGTGTTTCTTAGTTTACTTTTCAAATCTGTATACTGGCTAATAAATTCTGTCAGAGGACTATAGCATGCTCAGGAAATGCTAACTGTTAAGTAGAAAGATAGACTCATCATTCTAACCTATTAGTTATATTTGTTAACTCAAATACTAATGATAAAAGTAGCATTCAACAATAAATTGAAAAAGACTTTAATTATTACAGAGTAAGAGGAGAGACTAACCGTGTTATTGTTGTTTGTATCATATCACTTTACTCAAGGATATGATTGAAAATATTTTTTGCAAAGAATCTAAAAATATTTTACAAATTTAAAAAAAAATACTTGGAAAAGCCACATACCACAGGGTTAACTAAACTTACTTTGAATCATAGCCTAATTTTGTACCACCAGAAAGCATCACCTTATGAGGATTTTTGTAGTTGGGACTAAATTCATGTAAGAACAAAGAGAGCAAGAGCCAAGACATCAGCAGAGAATTCATTTAAATTTCCTTCCATTACAAAAATCATACTCTTTTAAATATTTAAGTAAGCATTTAGAAACCAACTGAAATTGTAATACTGCATTTTTATGTCAATATTAATTGATTTTTTGAAATATTTGTTTTCAGATATCGAAAATTTCTCCTTGAAATCTTTGAATAAAAAAGATTGACATTTCTGACTATTTAGCTTTTGGGGAAAGTATATAATAAGTACTGTTCAGTCAGAATGGATTCACAGTCATGCAGTTTCGAAGTTCTTTCTCTATCACTTTGTTTTTAAGTGAGTTTAGTTTTTTTGAGCATATTTTTGTATAATTGAGATCCAATGACTATTTTAATGGTATAAAATAGTGCCTCTGATAGGTGTTAATGGTGTATATTTTGGAGTTTGATATATTTTATCCTATATATTTCATTTTTATACAAAGCTAGAGTATCGACAAAGCAATTCCATTTAATCATACGAAAATGTTTTCTGAAAGTATATTAATTGTAATTCAACTTGCTGATGCACCTAGTCCATAATAGTATAAATCTGACATTTCAAAATTTTTATTAATCCAAATCTTTTCAATGTCAAAATGTATATTTTTTTTTAGTTCCCAGTTTTAAAACATGCTATAATCCATCTTTTTATATTTAGATTTTTACATAGAAAGTGCTCATTTCACAATTCATGTTTCTGAACATTTTTCATGTTTCCAAACACTTTTATGTTGACTCAAAGTAACTAAGCCCAAGGCATAATGGTGCCCACCTATAATCCCAGGGGTATGGGAGGCTGAGGCAGGAGGATGGTAAGATCAAGGCCAGCCTCAGAAAATAAGAAAGAGATGGATGACATGGTTTGGAAGCAGTAGTTCTCTTAAAAGGTTATAATTGCCTAAGGCTGGGGGAGGTTTTGATATAACAGTCCCCATTTTCTAGATGCTTGCCTTCATTGATGGAGTCCTCTGTCATTTCAGTATTGGAAACTATTCTAGTACTGAAACTTCTGTATTCTCTTTGATGTCATCCTTGTAAGCTACTATCCTTCACTGTCCTTCCCCTGACCACCTTCTTATGGCTGACCTGCTACCTAATATATCCTAGTCTTGATTTAAAGATTGTTTTATATGAGTTCTGTGTACCCATCCTTAAATTCAGTTTAATTCTAATACCCAGGACAACTTATAACATGAAATAGTCTGTCAACTCCAGGGCCGCAAAGGCCCCAGCATATTGCTTTTCAATCCCAAAGAAAAAACATGGAGAATTCAACAGAGAGGGTTTTCACATTTTGTTAGACACATTCCTTGGCAGCAGCAGGCCCGGATAAAATGGAGGGCTTGCATCATGATTACAAGATGGCTAAAATATATATAGGATAGATTGTATGCCACCTGTTCTTATGGGATTATTCAGATTATTTGAATACGTGACTTTATGTCACAACCAAGGTCCATTTGCTCTGATTCCCACCTAAAGATGAAGATGAAGGAAGTAGCCAGTTTCCTCCTGGTCCCTGAGAATCACATTCTTGAGAGCCCTGCTTGGTTCACCTTCAGGGATGATAAGCCTTCCAAGCACTTATTTGTGTTTATCCCAACAGAAAATCTTATTGCATCATAAACTAGACAATTTTAAAGAGGGAAATGAAGAAGTAACATGGTAACAAAGAATTACCATATATTTAAAATGAATAACTGTTACTAAAAAGAAACAAATGATCATTGCTCCACAAATTAAAACTAATTCCACTCAAAATACCAAAAGAAGACTTGAATAAATGAAGATATACTATACTCTTTCATCAAAAGACTTGGCAAAATCAAAGTGATAATTTTAATGTAATACTAATAAAAATAACACCTGAATTTTTAACTAGGTCACAAAATATTAAATGTAAAAATATAAACATGGCAAAAGCACAGACTATCTCATTGGATTGCAAAGTTTATTACTAAGCAAATTTACTTAAAAGAGATTGATATTATAGCATAATTAGACTGAATAGTGAGATAGAATTTTCAGAGATAAAACACAAAGATAGTTAAATAAATTCCAGGGTAGATTAGTCATTTAAACATAAAAATATTAAACTTTAAAAGTACTACAACAAAAGCAAGAGTTTCAAGGAACAAATTTATATTTAAGTGAGTTCAGCCTACAAAATAAAATTTTTAGATTTTATTTGATAAAAGCTGGGATAATTTTTCTATTTTGTTTATCATATCATAAACTTATACATACACTATTTAAAATCATATAAAGTTATATACATCAACTGTCATATATAATCACATATATAAAATCTTAAATGGAGAAGATATTTCTAAATAAGACACATAATTCAAAAGCTATTAATAGTAGATTGATAATAATATTATACTATTTATAAATATTATAAATATTTATACCTGGATCAAAAACATGTATGAGTATAATTGAAAACCAAAATATGAGAACTGCTACTTTTTAATTATATAAAGAGTTTACAGATGATAAAATTAAATACACCCCATTGGAAAAAATATCACTATGAAGATGTAATACAAATAGATCTTAAGGAAGAGGGTACACATAAACACTCATATAAATAATTAAGATATTTTATCTGCATTCATAACAGGGGTCAAAGGGACAATAATAATATGCTAATGTGAGAATGTGGACAATTAGCCTTCTTATGTTTTCAGTATGAATATAAGCTTTGACCACCTTTTAAGCAAATGTTTGATCATCTGAAATCTTTACTTTGGATTTTTTTTTTTTTTTTTGTACATCTCTCTCATAAGCACCTATAGGCTATGCACAAAAAATCATTTCAACATTGTTTACAGTGACAGAAAACTATTCAAGTGTCCAGTTGACACTGGACATTGAGCTATAGCCTAACCAATGCAAAGGAATGTAACAATGTTAAAGAATGAGGTGACTCTTTATGATATATATTTTTAAATGAAGTACAGAGAAATTTTTAAACCCTGTTGTTTCAGAGGAAAAAAAATTGAGGTGCCCACACTGAGACCTGGATACATACATAGACTATCCCTGACAGGGAAATGATAATCTAGCAACACTGGGTGCCCTCTGGGAGGAAGATGTACATCGTCAGATTTAGGAGAGAAAGTTAGAAACTGCAACTTACAAGATTATAAGGGTGTGTTCTTATAAATACATATTTATGGAATATTATATATAAAATGTATCAATGTATATGTAAATATATTTGTACATCAAAATACTAGATATCAGTGCCATCTTGTTAAAAGCACTGGATGGCAAGATTAAAGATTATTTTTAAGACTTTTTAAAATTTTTTCTCATGGATTTTGTTTTGTTTTTCACTAAGCATTTAATTGGGAGAAATGTGTCATCAGTTTTGTTTTTGTATTTAACAGGAGAGATTAATTTGAAGGTTGAATCTGGGTTTTTATCCCTCTCTTGACTACTACACTATTATTGGAGTTAAATGAAACATTTTTAGGGATCTCTAGAATTAGTCATTTCACCTTAAAAACAAGATGGATTGTGAGAATTTGGAAAGTATTTTTTTAAAAAATATTCCCTTTTACCTCTACACCAGGAATGGGAAAAAAAATGACAGGGAGACTACAGGGCGTGCAATTTTTATGGAGCTTATTTTCCTGACATGTGGCCCTGAATTGTTCTGTTTCCATTATTTGCTTCTTATTCCACCTTTCAGTTCAGAGCATTATATTGTGTTTGTTTACACGACTTTTTAAAGAGAAATTATATGTAGTATCAAAGTACAATAATAGTATGTGTCACAACAAACAGAAACATATGCAATTTTCAATATAGTAACACAATGCAAAGTAAGTCATCTGGAAAAAAGTAAAAACTAAGAGGAATAGTAATATACATTTCGCCTTTATTGCCAGTAAGAAAAAATTTTGCAAGAAAATCACATTATCCAGTTATGTAATAGCAGTAAAAAAATAACAGTAAATAAGCTCACTGGAATATATTCTAATCATTTGAAAGGTTAATTGTGAAGAACATAAGAAACACTGAGGTGTGATTATAATGTATACACAGGTAAAATAGTAAAATAGAAAATTTTGTGTGTGACATATTTTATTATTTGAAATGCATGCATTGACAAGGCATGGAAAAACTATGGGAAAAGAAAGAAATAAAAGTCTTAGAATAATTGGGGTTGAGTGGATTTTTAAAAGACATATCATTTAAGAATTTTGTACATTTAATAGCCCAAAGTATAATGGCATAAATAAAGCCTGATAAGTGTGAAGGTTATAATATATTAAGTGATGCTAAAGACATATCATTTTAAAAAAATGTAGATAGGCAGAAGGTATTAAAGTATTCACTGAAAATTTCCCTTAGACTGTGATGAAGTGGTCAAAGCTATGGTGACAAGTTTCAGTAATATAATTTAGCTAGACTAGGAAAGGTCTTCAATTAGATGGACTCTGTACTCACCGTGCATTAGTCTCCAACAGGAGTATCTTCTGCTGAACCAAACCACATATTTTGTTTATATTCAGCTTTGCCATTTTACAACCATCATGGTGAGAATTTATTCTGTTCAGTACAAGAATACTCTAAAACCATGCAAAATGACAAGATATTTGGCAATTAATTCACAGTGTTGTTAAATTACACAATGTGAGATCTTTCATATAGCAGTCTGTCAGCTCCACAAACACTGATGAATTGTAAGCCATATAAGAGCCTGGTACACAGCAAATGCTCAAGTAATTTCAGCAGTTGCCATTATTATTATTATAGTAGTTGATGATGGTGTTGATACTACTACTATACTACCACTACCAGTGTTGAGCAAAGCACTCTATTTGACATGAAGTGATTGCAAAGGAGTATAGCTTAGGTGATTATAAGTATATGTTTTTTTAGTCAACTTTTTCACTGCTGTGACTAAAAGAATCTGACTAGAACAATTGTAGAGAAGGAAGGTTTATTTGAGGGCTCACGGTTTCAGAGGGCTTAGTCCTTAGAAGGCCAGCTCCATTCCTCAGATGTTCAGAGGTGAGTCTGAACATCATCATGTTGAACTGTGGCACAACAAAGCAGCTCACGTGGGACCAGAAAGCAGAGAGAGAGAGACTCCACTCTCCAGATACAAATATATACACCAAAGCTACGTCCTAATTCCCACCTCCTCCAGCCATACCTTACTACTTCAGTTATCACTCAGTTAATCCCTATTAGGGAATTAAATCACTGAATTGCGTTAAGACTCTTAAAACCCAATCCTTTCTCCTCTGAACCTTTTTTGCATTGTCTCTCATGTGAGCTTTTGGGGCCCATCTCACATCCAAACCATAGCATATGTCATTATAAATATATACGTATATATATATAATAAATGAATATATCTCCACAAATACATCCATAAATAAAAATAATAGAGATCAATTCCATCTTGTTAAAAACATATTAAGAACAATTATCTCTGGATAATTTTATGATCCTTTTTTATTCTTTAATTCAAGAAACTTTTCACTGGCTGCCAAATAATAGCTAGAAAAGAGACAGAGCTGATGAGTGTTGGGCAAAAGAAGGAAATGATAAGAGCAAAAAGAGCACCATTCATAAATGGTGGGACTGAAGAGCCCATTGGGAATATGGGAAGGAGACAAAAGAGCAGTTCTAAGAATTGCAATACTAGGAAAGGGTGGCTGGACACAAATCACAGGGAGCCAGGACTGGACTGGAAAATAAATAGGACTTATCTTCAAGGGTTACAGAGAGCTAAAGTTGTGAAAAAAATCAGACACCAAGGAGATGTACTACCTGGAAGTGACTGAAAAGCACCATGTCTTGTATGTACAAGAATATAGGGACATCTGTAAAAAGAAGTTGTAATGTTTTCTCTTTTATGTACTGAAACTTTTTTCAAAAGAATGATGCATCATATCCTTAATCTGTCTAAAGGACAGGAAGCACTTTTATGGAGAATTGAGTGTGGCTATTGTTAAATCCCTGCTCTTTGCCTCTTGCTTGGTTGTTGAGTGTCTACATTGAATGGGCTGCACTACTTACTTATGAAGTGCAGCTATTTGTAGCAGTTGCTGGTCAGATCATTAGACAAAGACTGTTTATATCCTAGAGCTGAATCCCAAAGGAGCTGATGTAAGAGCTGGCCATTCATGTGCCACTGACACATAAACCTCCTTGTTCATAATCCTGAAGTTCCTTGGAATAGAGACAACATTTTCTAAGTAACTGCATTTGCAGTTACTATTAGAAAGGATAACATTGAAACTTGTGAATTCCTGGAGCATTTTTTAATTGACACATTTTTTAATTGGTGCATTATAGTCATACATAGAAGTGGAATTCATACTTGCAAGTGAATTTGGTGAATTTCATTCTGCTATTCCCCCCACCCCGTTCTCATCCCTTCTTCCTCCCCCCCTTTGTCTTTCCTTTCCTCACTGTTCTCCCTTCTGTTTGCATGAGATATCCCCCCTGCTTTTTTAAAATTCATTATTTCTTTTCAGTTTCCTGAAGCATTTTCATGTATTATTTCAAATTTGTTTAATTTCTCTTTTTTAAATTTAGTTTTATTTTTAATTGATACATAAAGACATAAAAAGTAAACATATCCTGGGGTCTGACTAGTAATATTTAAGTAAAAGTATACATTATCTGAGATAATACATAATCAGAATACACGTATCTATCTCCTCACTTATTATTTATATTGTGAAAACATTTGAACTCTTTTCTTCTAGCTTTTTGAAATATGCATTATGTTATGTTTATTCTACTTTGCAACATCATACCATAAACTCCTACTCCTAGCTGACTGTGCTGTGGTGTCAGTGGATAAACCCTTCCCCATTTCTAGCTCCTACCTACTCTCTCCAGCATCTCTGTAACCACTCCTTCTACTCTCAACTTCTACAATATCAACTTTTTAATATTCCACATATAAGTGAAATTATGTCTTTCCGTGCCTGATTTATTTCATTTCACATCATGATCTCCAGATTCATCCACATGGTCATGAATGACAAGATTTTATTCCCTTTTCTAGCTGAATAGTATTACAAGGTGTGTATCTACCATATTGCCTTAACCTATTCATCAGCTGTTGGACACTTAGATCAATTCCATTTCTTGGCTATTGTGAATAGTACTGTAATAAAAATGGGAATGCAGATGTCTCCTCAACATACCAATTTCATTTCCTTTTGAAACATACTTGGGACTGGAATTGCTGGATCATATAATAGTTCTATTTTTGATTTTTTTTAAGGAGCTTCCATATGGTCTTACATATGGCTATACTAATTTACATTTCCACCAGTGCTGTGTAACAGTTTCCTTTTCACCACATCCTCACCAGCACTTTTTATCTTTAGTGAGGTTTTGTTTGTTTGTTTTATTTTGTTTTGTTTTACAATTGCCATTCTTACTTGGGTAAGGTGATACATCACTGTCCTTTTGATTTGCTTTTGAAGGTGATAGTAAGAATGCAGTGAGATGAAACTTGTATGTCTCTCTAGATCTGTTGCCAATTTTTTGATCAGGTGTTTTGTTTGATTTTGTTTTGCCATTGAGTTTTTTTTAATTCCCTATATACTTGGGTATTACCTCCTTGTTGAAAATAGTTTGCAAATATTTGTATCATTCTCTAGGTTGCTTTCTCTGCTAAATAGAAGCCTTTAAATTTGATTTAATCCAAATTTTCTTTTTTTTTCTTTCATTCTTTCTTTCTTTTTTATTCTGTCATCTCCTATGCTTTGGTCTTATCCACAAAATTAACGTATATTCCAATGTCCTGAAGGGGTTTCCCTGTGTTATTCCCTAGTTAGCATCACAGTTCCATGTCCTGCATTTAGGTCTTTAATCCACTTTGACTTGATTTTTATAACTGGTGACAGATAGAGGTCCAGTTTCATTATTCTTCATGTGCATCTCCTATTGTTCCAGCACCATTTGTTGATAAAGAATGTGCCTTCCCTAATGTGTATTCTTAGTACCTTTGTTAAAAATTAATTGGCTGCATTTATATCAGTTTACTCCAGGTTCTCTATTCTGCTTCATTGGCCTCTGTGTCTGTTTTGATGGCTACCACATGGTTTCAATTACTACTGCTTTATAATATAGTTTGAAGCTAGGTAGTGTAATGTTTCCAGCTGAACTTTAGGATTATTTCTTCTAGTTGTGTGAAGAAAGTCATTGATATTTCAATAGAGATTGCATTGAATTGATAAATTTCTTTGGGAAAATTTGATAAATTTTTTTTATCATTTATATATCAATCTAGTTTCCCTATTCCCTATTGTATACATGAACAAAGTATCAAATAGAAGTTCCCAACTAAAATATATGGTTACAAATAAGAAGATTGTTTAAAAAAAACTTGCAATTTATTAAACATGCATGTAAGGATATTTTCTCCAAATCCTTATGGGTATTTATGAGAGATTTGTTTTTGTTTTACATCTCTTTTGCACAAAGAAATGATATGGAAATTATTATATTAAGGAGTATATGGAAAATAGTAACCAATATGTACTCTTTTTTTATCTGTTAATTTGAGGAATACTGTTGTGTTTAAGAAAATATACTAGGTTACAATAGGAACAGCCAAGCCTAAACTTTGGCCACCTATATGACCAGAACCCACTGTCAAGCTGAGTTTCCCCATCTGTAAGAGAAAAACCTTTGTTAAGATCTCAATGTTGCTACCCTTAAAGAGCTTATAATCCAAGGAACAAATATGCATATATAACCTAAGAAGAACAAGACAAGTAAAATTACATAGGTATTATATGCAAAAAAAAGTAGAGTGGTTCAATAAGAACATATAAATTTTTGTTTTATGTATGTTTTTAAAACCTGCTCAGTAAGATCCAGTGAGGCTTTTCAGAAGAAGGGTTGCTTGAGCTGGCTGTGAGCTGTCCTGATTCCTATATGAGAAACAACATATTCTGTTGAAAAGACATCTGAGCTAAAAGTCAGGAGACATGATTTTTAGTGTCTGGATATTTTTACCTTAATGAGAATTTCAGTTTGGGGACTCTACATTTCTCATGCTCAATCAGGGTAAATAAGGATAGCTGTGTTATACCTCTCACAATGAGGCAAAGTGTGTGAAAAGCACTGAAATGTTTCAAAACAGCCCAACTGATGTGGACTTTGTCATCGTTGGCACAAATTTTAGAGTGAATTTTTTTTTTAACGTATGACACCTCTGTCAGTTTTATACTTTTCAGTCTCATTAAGTAAGTTTATGTTTTATTGAAGGGTTTAGCTGTCCTAAATATTAAGTTTCTGGAGACTGAAACTTAGCAATATAATTAATATCAGTGGTATACAAAACTGGAAAGTATAACAAATTTAAGTCAAGTCTGGGATTTAAATTTTAATAAAAATTTTAAAGTAATTCCATTTTCCCACCCTTGTTAGCTTTTATTTGAAGAGCTTTCATAATGAATAAAATGTTTCTTATGTTCCGTTTATACTTGATCAAAGCCAAAAGATTGAGAAGTGATCCTATATTCTTTTTAGGACATGTACATAGAAGCTGCGTGTTGTGAACTGTTCCCTGAGTTAGATTTCCTTAAAATAATTCATTATAAATATATCATTCATTTCACAAAATTTAAGGAAAAATAATTGATAATATGATAATACATGAAAATATATTTCACTATTATTATGGTAGTTAAGATAAATAACTCATTAAGAATCTTTATATACATATATAATTCAGAGAGTGAGAATAAAATAGTAATTGTACAATTCAGTCAGCTTTAAAAGATTTTCACCATTTTAGATATAATTTTCCATACCTTTTTATAGACATTATCCATCTCTTCTGTTTTTTAATTTGTGTATTTGTAAAAATAATTTTCATAATATTATATTTGGATTTGCCTTCAAAAGTGTCAAACTAGAGTGGGTCATGTTGAGACTAGTCACTAAAGTTATTTTATGCTTTGCTTTCCTCCTTTCCAAAGTCAATGAATATTAAGTATTTCCATCGAAGCATTTGGCTTTACATATTTTTTTTAAATCTGTAATAGCATTCTTTACCTTTGAAATAAATACTTGCTATTTTGGCATTTCCCAAAGAGAGGTCTGTCTGGCCCTTGCCCTTACAAGAGGTAAGCTGTGTGGTAACTGATAGGAGTGTCTTTGTTTAGGGAAGGGACTTGTCATACTGGATCTTAGGGTGGATCCGCCACACACAATTGTCTTAGAGACTAGCAGCACCAGAAAACCAACCATGTGATTTAAGGTGGATCACATAGTCTATGTTCACATAGAGACAGTGTGGGCTATCAATCAATCATGATAATATAATGAGCATCCAATAAAAACTCTGAACAATAAAATTCAGGTGAGCATGTCTACATGAGAACATTTGTGGATATTGTCTCAAATTGATAAAAGGACTGTAACAGACCCATCCTGAGAACAATGGAACCTTCTCCCACTGACCACAATGAATCTCTTCCTTTAACTGATTTTTTTTTCTTCTTTTTGTCTGCATTCCTTCCATATAATGAACCATGAATGAAATAGTTTTCAGTGGTTTCTTTGTGACTAACAGATTATGAAACCCAAGAATGGCTTTGTGAATCCCCCAAACTTGGGGTTGGTTTCAGAAGCAAGGTCAGTCTTAGGTGGTCTCTTTCCTCTAACTTGGTAGTTGGACCCTAATGCAATATAGTTGGTATCAGAAGTTTTGTTAGACTTAGCAATGTTGAAGACTGTGGCCCAATCCTCACAGGTCTGCCAACTCTGGGTACTTGCCACCATCCATATCACCCAAATTTCCTCAACTTGGTTGAAAGTTCCACTTTTTTCATTTGAATACCTATTTTTTTAATTAAATAATCTTTAATATATCATCTTTTTTTCCTAGTAATTTGTCTTCAATCTGAGTAATTTAGAAGTTTATGGATTTCCTTAACATCAATCTCAGTTTCAGGTTAGGGTGATAAGGAGAGAGCATTCTATGTCCCAAATTTTTGGTCTTTTTCTTTTTAACAGAAGATTTCTGTTCCTATTCTTAGTAAAATGCTTGAGTAGGATGAATCTGTACATAGAAAATATTCTTGACAAATCATTTAATGAGGATAAATATGGCTTTCATAAATTATTTTACCTTCCAAATAATTCAAGTTTAAACTGAAATCATAAAACATTTCTGTGATTAAGTACATAAAACTCATGTCAAGAAAATTTAAAAGGACCAACTTTCTAATAGAGATTACCGAAAGGACTATTGCAGGTGACCTCAGATATTTTAAAAATCTGCGGCAGGAAGGGGCACATTTTGAATAGGTGTAGAGGTAGAACTAAAACCAACATTAGGGAAGCAAATTTTGCCTCAGAAATGCCTTTCCTCTCAATGAAATTGTCACTGCAGAGGCACTATACTCAAATTTCAGAGTCTGAGGGAAGCAGCTTCCACTGGATGTAATAAATGAAATGTGATCACTTCTAATATTTCAATGTTAGAATGTGAAGTGTTAGAATATTTTCTCAGGTTCCCAATGATGGATGAGTCTAGCTGGGAAACCTAATAAAATTAAAACATACACACTCATATAGCTCCATATTTAGACAATGTTTGCTAGAAGAGGGTGTGACTTTCACGTGAGACTTGTGTATTTGATGAATTCCATCAGTCTCCACATGCCTGCCGAGAAAGCCTTTAATCAATCTTTCTGACAGCTCCTGTCTCTGGACATAACACTCTGTCTGGCAGGAAATTATATTCCTAAGGACTCAGATGATAGACCAAGAACTTAAATTCCTTGTTTTTTGAACTTGTTGTAGTTTTTGTTGGTGTTGTTGTTTATTTTTAAAACACCCCAAGACAAAAAACAAAAATGGAGAACCAAGGAACCAGAAAATGAAATGCTGTACTTATTCAAAATACTGTCATTGTTATTGCCACCTGAATTTGCAGTAAGACTACTGAAGTGCTGACTTTATTTTAATACCATGTGACCATGTAAAATTTTTTAAAAGTTATTTTTAAAAGTATGATCAGAGATCCATAAATCAATGATCAAAAACTCTTGTGGCTAGCCAGTTTTTATTTCAAAAATCCGAATTTCTTTTTATTTCAGCAGAGTAATTCAATGCATAATATCCTCATAGGGTCCAGAGAAACACCCTACAATTGAACCATTAATGTTTTCAGTTAATATTTCTTTGGTGAAACTTATAATATTCCAATAATGAGAGTAGTCCTAAATGTGCTAGTATAAGTTCATGAGATCTTCTGCCAAGTAAGTTCGTGCTAAACTCAAGAAACATCTTTCTTTTTTTTAAGCTCTCTAGATTTTAGAATTGTAGATCAGGATTGTACACTTATTCAATAAATATTGACAAACAATGTACAGAAAACATTTCGATTATTTTCCTCTGCAGTATTTTAGGAATAGCATTACAAAGTGTTTCAAAATCTTGTGAGGTACAAAAAGGTCTTGTGTGCTCAAAATTTGAACAAGTTATATTGGTTTTCTTAGACTGCTGTGTTTTTTGTTGCTCCAGTCCCAGTGCCTAGCATAGAGGATGGCTTCTGGAAGTAGGAGGGGGGAAAAAAGGTATTTATTAGATGAACTCATTCTAGATAATCAGTGGTTTACAAATCTTTTGAATGCTTGGCTAATAACTTGATGAGGATATTCAGGAAAACATTCTCAGGGACACCTTTACATTGTCATAGGATGATTAGATAATCAGGCATAGATTCAAGTTTATAGGTTGTACTCAGTTTTGAAGTATGTTATTTATGAGAGTAGGACATCACTTTATGAAACAATATTCACTAATTAACCATGAGAGTTTTTTATTGTTGCTACTCATGTTTCGAATATTTCAAGTATCAATAGGATACTTCTTGTGAATGACTCAGTAATTTTTATTGGAGTGGGAAACTTGTCAGCTCACCCTATCTTAGTCTGTTTCCTGTTGGTTTAAAAGGACATCTGAGACTGAGACATTTATAAAGAAAAAGAGGTTTATGTAGCTCACAGTTCTAGTGACAGGGAAACTCCAGGTAGGGTGGCAGAATCTGGAGAGGGCCTCCTGCTACATCATAACATGGCACATGGCATCACATGGCAGGAGCAGGGTGGCACATCTGAACAAAGGAGCCAACTCACTTTATAATAACCTGCTTTTGCAAAATGTAATCCAGTAGTACAAAAAGACATGGATCCTTCTTAAAGGTGTGTCTTCTAATGTTGCTGCTACCTTGCCAACCAAATTTCAACATGAATTTTGGCAGGGACAAACTGCATCCAAACTATAGCACCCTTATTTTCACTGCAATTTTATGCTCGAAATGAAAGAGGCACTCAAATGTCTTGTGTGTATGGGGAGCTAAAGACTGAGACATGAACAGCTTGCTCTAATGCACACAAGACTGAAGCCAGAAGATAGAATCAAAACCAGAGTCCAAGGCTTATACTGAGGACTCCCTGCAACGCTATTTTGACATACCCTGCTAGTGAACAAAATAAATTAAAAAAAAAATAAAAATAAAATAAAAAACTCTCTGCACATTTTAGTTTATCTGTAATTATAATAATAAAAATCATAACGTTGCAAAAAGTTAAGTCAATTTTCACAGCAAAATTAATAGTATTTTAAATGACTTTTAGCAAATTGTTGCCTTCTTTTCCTCCATACCACTAAGCATGGCCAGTAGTAAAATTTGAATGTACTGTAAAATCTGTGGAGCTTTGCCTTTTATTTTTATACCTAATCAACTCTGTCTATAATTTTGTAACTGTGCAGCCCACCCTGAATTACCGTTGCAAGCTATACGCATTAATAATATGGAAACTACTAGGAATGAAATAAACCTTTGAAAGTGGTTAAGAAGGCCAGAGAAAGAAAACTGAAATCCTCTTGACAAGCAGCTTCTAAAGCTGCTGACATTCCTTTAAAGGACTTTTTCATGTTGGCTCACAGAGAGGCTTTGCATAACACACCAAGTAAAACCTATTAAGTGCTGCTGCAGTACAAGGGACTAACAGTTTTTCAAGAGACTGGAAAGAAAATGGACAAACTTTCCTACTGCTGACATTTCAGTTTGAAACTGTGCTTTTGAAGGGCTGGGTGGGGGAAACAAAGACATCACTTCTTTGGAGACATGCTGCGGGTCCATATCTGCCTCTCTCATTCCCTTGAGAGCTGTGTTTCAACATCATAAATATTTTGTAAAATACTTTACAAATTATAAAAATAAACCCATCTTTTAAACTCTGTGCTATATAAACTAAAGAACAGTTGAAACACAGCAAGACACATTCTTCTGTGTATCTCACATTTTGTAATTCTGGTCAGTAAATGATTTTGAAAGTAAAGCCATCGCTTATCTTACTTGGCATATGAAAGAATGTAAGAACTGATTTTTACAGTTAACAATATCATTAGTTAATTTTGTTGTGTTTTTTTTTACTCTCCTAAAAATATCAATAATTTCAGATAATTATAGTTAATTTTTTTTATAAATTAGCCTACAAATTAACAATAACACAAATAATCTTAAATCATTTTGGTGGTTAATGTTCATCAGTGGAATTTGTAGTTATCTAGCATTTATTTGTTATTTTCAAGAATTCTGTTGAACTATGAACAAGACACTGCCATGGAATAGTTATTTTTAAAGGTAAAGCATGTTTGGGAAAAAGTAAATGAATATAATTATCCCATATTAAAAATATACTACAGTACTTCCCCAAGAACACACAGTGTGTGGTTATGTTACATGTGAAATAAAGAGTTCTTTCTGTTATTTCCAGTAATACACTCCACCCTGGTCTAAGCCCAAAACAGACCCACCTTATACTAAATAAATGTGTGGCATATCATAATAATGTGAGAATTCAATGTCGATTTTGGGCAAACTCTGATATATCATGTAGAGATTGTTTTGTTAAAGGTCTTTAATTATGAATTCTAAACATGAAAACACTTATAGTATTGTTGAAATTGCTAGTATATATATGAAAATAAAAAAGGAAAATACCACTTAAGATTGTGCTTTATGTCCCAGTATAAGCAGGACACTACTAAAACAGGGCAGAAAGCCTCAGCATTTGTAATCCTCCCACCTAGCCAAAGCCTAAAATGATTGCTATTAAGAAGGCTACTTGGGGGTTTTTAAAATGACAACAAGAACACGTGTGATTATTCTCTTTACTCTATGTTTTAACTTTTTAAATTAAATTTAATTGAAATTTCATTTATAATTAAGTACAAAGAACAACCCAAATCTAGAAATCAAACAATATAAGATAGTGTAATTCAGAATTGCACTGTCTTATCTCAATTGCATTGAGATGTTAAAAATGGCCAAGAAAGGCTAGGGTATAGGTTAGAGGTAGAATCCATGTTTAGCATGTCGAAGTCCTTGGGTTCAATCCTCTGCACCCAAAAACAAAACAAAAGAAATGGCCAGCAAGTGAACCAGCTCATATCCAGCAAGTGGGATTAGCAGTGTTTTAAGATCTAATCCTTGGGTTTATGGGCCTCCAGTGATTTGGACTCATAAAGACTCAGTCAGCTTACCAAATTCACAAAATTGGATGAAGCATAAGCTAAAAAGGTAACATCAGTTATAGTGACAGTAATTATCAAGATAAACATGGATTATTTATGCTTAAGAGAATTCTGGATCATAAACCACATTATACTCAGAAGGCTACTTCTGAAACAGACAAGCTTAATGGTATCCCTAGAACCAATCACAGTTGGATAGTCCACTGGTCCCAGTGATATTGTTAGCCATGGTTAAAAATTGTACATGGGGCTTGTGTTAAGGTTTCAAGACATATACTCTCCTGGGCACTAAGAAAGTCCCTGACCAAAGTCTGATTTTTGTGCACTTTCTTCTAGACAATATACTATCTAACTTTGCTATTTCCTATTTTCAAAACCTCCTCTTTCATGGGATTCTTAAAGAATATTGTAGTAATTGAGACTAAAAGTTCTTTTATCATTCTTCATTAGATTGGTACACATCCCCAGTCTTCCACCTAAGTCCGTTACTCCTACAGATGGCCGGTCTCATCTATTATAGGATAATATTTTTAACAACAAATAATCAGTATATTAAATAGTTGACTTAGACATCTGCCATGGTGACTTCAGACTCAACTCCTGGCTCAGTACTGATGGGAGTAATCTGCTTAACAACCTCAGAAGGACTGTTCAAGTCAGTGGTTTGCCTGTGGATTTTCACCTGGAATCGATCCAATGAATTAGAACCTTTGCATAGAGAGTTTTTCTTATAGTGATTCTCAAAGTCTTGGTAGGTATGGGAAAAGGTCCTTTAACCTTGAGATTCTTTTCCTTTGTTCCTGTGACCAAGTTACCACATAAGCTTTTCTAGCAATTTTACATTGCACCTGATGAGGGTAATTCTAACTCAAATGAATCGCCACCTCTGGTTTCATGGATGTCTTTCTGGTATCTTTAAGAGCTATGGCTGCAGCTCAGTCTCTTATTCCTGGGGAAGAGAGAGCAGAGGTGAGGCAGGAGCAATAGTCTGCAGAACTGAAATCTCAGAATGCTCTAGGCTTTTCTCTTTTTTTGTACCAGGGATTGAACTCAGGGGCCACTTGACCACTGAGCCACATCCCTCATACTTTTTTATAATTTATTTAGAGACAGGGTCTCACTGAATTGCCTCACTTTTGCTGGGACTGGCTTTGAACTTGTGATCCTCCTGTCTCAGCCTCCCGAGTCACTGGGATTACAGGTGTGCACCACTGCAACCAGCTAGGCTGACTTTTAATTTAACTTTAAAAAGTAAACATGAGTAAATACATAACTTTGTAACTAGTATACTTCAGATATAATACTTGGTAAATATGAATGGCAAATATCAAATTTAGAAAATTTAGAAAGTAAAGAAAATGCTTTTAATTTTGAAATGCCTTTATATTAAAAAAATGTTTTTTTTTCCAATGTGAATAGCTTTCATCTCCATTTCTTATCCAATGTGTTCATTGACTTGTTTATACTATAAATATTTACAAGGTACTTGCCTTTGCCTGGCAGCCATTTAGGATCTGGGAATATCTTAAGTGAACTCCATAAACTTCCTCAAAGATGAGCTTTATTTGAGTAAAGGAGGAAACAATCAAAAGTCAAATAAATATACATAAGTATTTAGGGCATAAATGAATGTGATGGTGAAAATTTAACAGGGTAATGTGATAGAAGCAAAGAATTGAGATAGGTGGGAAGGGGATTTGTGTTAGTTAGCTTCCACTACTATGACAAAATACCTGATAATTTACTTTTTTGGCTCAAAATTTTGGTTTCAATCTGTAAATGATTGACACTACTGCTTTGGGTTTGTTGCAAGAAAACATGCCATGACAGAGAATGGATGGTGGAGCAAACTCTTCAGCTCTTGATAGCCAGGAATGAAGCAGAAAAAGAAGAAGGTAGGGTCCTAGTGTACCCTTTCAAAGGCATTCCCACAATGACCAAAAGACCTCCCACTGGGCCCCACCTCTCAAAGGCACCACCACTTCCAGTTCCCAGTTGCACCAGGAGCTAGAGACCAGCCTTTATTATCTGGGCCTTGGAGAGAAACTTATCAAAACCATATAGGACTAATCTGGTTTTAATAGTTCAGAAGGATCTTTTTTGAAAAGGTAACATTAAACTAAGGTTTAACCAACAAATGGAACCAGCAAAGTAAAGATGATGAAAGAGCACTCTAGTCAGATCTTTAACTAAATAACATTTTCCCTCAGATTCTTAAAACAAAACAATTCTGAAAGTTGAGGTCATGGTGCCTCTCTCTACCTATGATGCTGTTATCAGTTAGCCTTTCAACTGACTGCACCAGCAGAGCTGTAGCAACATTTCAAGTTCAATAACTACAGTGTTTCTGCTAAAAATTGACCCCAGTGAAATCCCTAATGCCAAAGGTTTATTTCAATCAACATTTCCCATAGTCTTGCACCACAGCTGCATTTAGGATTTTATTCTTTTAGTAGCATAGGAGTCTTAAAACAAATCAGAATGGGAAACGTCACATTCATCAAATCACACCAAAATGTGATTTTTCTCAAGCAATACTCTCCAACAGATCTTGCCACAGTGATTGAAATCCTTTATGGACATGGTCTTCTATGTCTATTGAGCACTTAAAATATGACTATAACTACTGAGGAACTGACTTCTAATCACATACAGCTAATTTAAATTAAGTAGCCATTTGCAGCTACCATATTGACAATTCAGATCCAAATAATCAATTTTAAATAATTTATCAGTATCTTGAAACCTATGAATTAATCACTTAAAATTTTTGAAACCATGCCTTTTGACTGTTAATAAGAGGTAAAAAGAAGTTTTATGTCTTAATTGGGAATACATCAATCGAGAGAATATCTTCAACACAGTGATAAAAAGGGTGTGTGTGTATGTGTGTGTGTGTGTGTATGTATGTGTGTGTGTGCCTGTGTAAGATAGTCCAGTTTCTGCCATTCTAGTTCCTCATT
This sequence comes from Urocitellus parryii, assembly GCF_045843805.1. Classification (NCBI taxonomy): domain Eukaryota; kingdom Metazoa; phylum Chordata; class Mammalia; order Rodentia; family Sciuridae; genus Urocitellus; species Urocitellus parryii. Next base: position 46,057,933 of record NC_135537.1, read on the forward strand.
TGTTTTTCCTTTAGTATGTATGAGTGGAAGTAATTCTTTTCCTTCTGTGACTTTGGGGATACGATGGTATAGTACTCTACGCAGGGAAGAATTGAACCAAAACAATATTAAATTGAAGAAGATCATTAGCCCATATTCCCTTGATGTGTTTTGTGATGCAGTCACTATTTCCACTATTTCTCAGGAGTAAGAAATAATTACAATGATAGAATTTGACTAAAGAAGGAAAAATTTTTAATCGTCTCAAAAAAATGTAGGTATTGTTGATCTTGATTTTTAAGAAATTTAATAATGAATGATAGCATAAATATTGCAAAGCAATAGGTGGTCTGTATTCTTTTTTGGTCATTACTAGTAGGAAAAAAAACCTGAATTTTTAATAATATGAATGACTTTTGCTTAATCATGGTGATTGTTTACTATTTTTAATAAAAACTACAGAAAAATAGTTATTAAAAACAAATAATGTTCCCTCAGCCCCAAGACCAACTTAATGTAGGTGAAGAATGTATTTTGGGAAGTCAGTTAGAAAGAAGAAGAAAACACTTTTCCATTTCTAAGATTTTCTAGACACAATATAGATTGCTTTTGTTAGTTTCACTTGGCAGGTTGAACTCAGCTATTCATGCTTACATTAATGGGAAGGATATTTAATAGCAGTGTTAATTTTGTATAAGCTGTATCACATGAGATATTTAAAACACTAAAGCTATTTCATATTACCAGGGACTATCTTTGTCTTCCTTCAGTATTTTACTTCAGCCCTAGAATTAAATGGAACAATGCGTGTTTTACAAAGTTTTATGAAAATATATGGTGTGGCCATGTTTTTTGTTGTAATCGGTATTGTTAATTTTTTAAATTGTCAAATAATTGACAATTTTTGTTAAAGAATTTGAGCACCAATTAGAGGACCAGTGGGTTAGACCATGTATCACCAACTCATTTTATACATAAGATAACTCACTAACTCCGATATCCTCTCAAATCTAAGGGTCTAAATGAAACACAAAAGTATCAAAAACACTGAGCTATAAATAGTTGACCTTTAAAAACATTGTCTCAATACAAAATGATTTTATATTATTTTATACTCATTTGCATAGAAAGAGTACTTATAAAATTAAAATAAAAATGATTCTATTTTTAATACCACCCCTTTAAATATTTAGCCTTTTAGTTTAATTGAAATAGTATTCGCAGTTCTTTTACAATACTGCATGTTGAACCCAGGACCTTGAGTGTTAGGCAAGCACTCTACCACTTCATTACACCCCAATCCTTTTTATTTTCTTTTGAGATATGGTATTGCTAAGTTGCAAGTCTGGCCTCGAAAGTGCTCTCCTCCTGTCTCAGAATCTGAGTAGCCTGGATTACAGGCATAAACCTCACACCCAGCCATATTTGCTTTACAAAATAATCAATATCTAATTTTTCAGGAATAGATGTCTGACATAAAGTGAGATTCATTTACATTCATGATGTGTAAAAAACTAATTACAATTGGAACTTACTTCTTAACCACAAAATAAAAATCAAGTAAAATGGAAAATTGCGTAAAATTTGGCAGAAAGATAAATGGGAATGTATCTCTCTTTTTGAATATAAGCAGAAGACAAAAAAAAGTAATTTGTTCTACTAAATAAGTTGATTTCTTCTCCTTTCTTTCTTGTGAATTTGAATCCATGTGAAAAATATAAATCAGGATTATGTACTCACAATTACACTAGAACTTCCAACTATATCCTCTAACCTAAAAGATGCAAATCAGCACAGCTTAGCATTCAAAATACTATACATGATTAAGCAAGGAGGAGTATTCCTACCTATATGTTAATGTGTTTTTTTTAAAAATCCTTTTTCTTGTTTAACACTTTGAGCAGAACTTGAACTTATACTTTATTATCTGTGGTATTTTGTTCACTTAGCAGTGTCTACTCTGCCATGTGTGTTTCATTAATTAGCATTTTAGCATTTACCTAACATAAGTGCTTTCTTTTTCCTAACTTAGGTGCTTTTGTTTCCCAAGTTGTTGCAGTGACATACTTCCCTCTTGAAATCCCTAGTGCTTTCCTTGCTAATTCCAGTAAACCCCTGTCTGTGCCCTGCCACAGGTAATACAGTGCTCTGCAGCCTGACAGATCCTTCCTGTTCTACATGTAGTTTTACTTTAGTTCCTGCTTCTTTTATTCCTTCATTTCAGTACCTGTTTACTTAGATACTGATTTACTAATAATATCACTGGATGCTCTATCAAGATGCCCCATTTATCTGTTTTATATCACATTTGTGTGCAGTGGCTTCTGTAATTGCCATATCTCCTCCTTTGTTAACACCCCTCCTTCTTAGCTTATGCACCCTTTCTATGTGTTTTCTGAATTCCTCCTAGCCTTCAGATCTTATTTCCTCTTCTCCTAAGGAAATGCATCCACTCCTACTCACCTTTACCATCAGCCTGACAGACCATCAGTTTTTATATACTCTCTTTCTCTGTGATGTGTGCCAGCTTTCTTTTCTCTAACACCTTTAAAGCTTTCCTGTGAAAGCTAAGCCAGTACCATCCTTCCTCACCATCACAGCCTTCTGAAATTTCTCTTAACTTACAAAACTTCCAGCCAAGTGAAGGAGGCATATCCTCTCTTTTAAGCCAGAATGACTCCTCTACTAAGTTCGGCTTCTACACATTCACAGTTTCCAACCTTAGGCATCAGTTGTATTTCATTCATCGTCTGTTTTTAGATTGCTACATGCTCAGAATGATTTTCAAAAACTATTTGACCATATCAATGTAATTGTTCAAGATTCTATTATTTAGCTGAAGAATTAGGAAATTCATTTATGGAAATTTTTCAAATTTTTCCTTCAAAGGTAAGCAAAGAGAGGCTAAAACACAGTGGTTACATTTGATAAAAAATGAACTCATAACCCAGTGCTTTCCTGTGGAGAGTGACTATGGTCCTCACTCTTCCCTCAGGATTGTCTTAGAACTTGCTTCTTTTACTGAACTGTGAAGTTGTTTTGTGAGGACTTTCTTTGAGTGTAAGGAAGGACAGTTACCTTTTGAACTCTGTTTTTAAATAAATAAACCACAACAGAACAGTGGCAGCAGAAGGAAGGTTCTCAAGAGCATATTAACATAAAGCAATTAGATAATGGTAATGAGGATTAGTCTCTTCTGTTTTGGCAACAACAGCTCCTGAACTCTGAAACAAAGTCACTTAGGAATCTTTCAGGGTCTCTTGCTTTGTAATTTCTTGGGAATTCTCTGCCCTGTCTAACCTTCTCTCTTAGGAGCCAATTTCTAATTCAACCTAGGGCTTTAACAATTTGTTGACATATAACTCTATGTCCTTTTGAAAGAAAAATAAAATATTTCCCAGTGGCATATTCCCTCCTAGGCAACCCCCTACTTTCCCCATCCTCCTTGGGCCCTCTGCATTGCTCAGGGCTTTGAAGTGGATCTGTTGAGGACTATATCTACTCCATATATTATTCTTAATACTGACTATCTGCCCTACTTTCTATACCTTACAGCCCAACAAGTTTCCACTTGAGTGATGTAGTGAGGTCTGGGGAGAAAGAGAATATCTGATTGAAAACTAAGCTGAATACCCCAGCTTCAGCTCAAACCTTTGATTCCTCCTAAATGGTATTGTGAAACATTTTCCACCTTCCACCGGCATGACTAGGTTCTGGTGCATTGTTCAGAATTAAAGGAGCTATAGGATGCTGTGGCAATGACTAGTAGGTTCAGGTAAAAGTCACGATGAATCTTTGGGGAATAGGAGGCACTGCTTCAAGCAAGTATCCCTAGAGGAAATGAAACATGGAGCAAACCTTTAAAAGACGGAGAAAAAGAAGAAGAAAGTAAAGGATGATAATGATGCTCATGGGAAGGAGTATATGATCTATAATTTCCATGCAATGACTTAAAGATGCTGGTAGATGTGGGCACCATGAGAGCAGTAAGAGTTCCAAAAAGGAATTTCTGTTAGGCCACTTACTTGGGCTATTGATAGTCCATCCCCTTAAATTCAAGGCCAAGCAAAAGATTTACTAGTTTGTCTCTCACTATCTCTGTTCTTTGTTTCCCTATCTTTGAACACTCATTCAACAAATAGTAATGAGCATTGTTCTAGGGCTGAGAAATTTAGTGTTTTAATAAGACAGAGGAGGTACATGCTCTGATCAGAACAAATATGAATTTCAGAGACAGTTGTTATAAAGAAAATAAAACATGATACTGTGATAGAAAAAGGTTGAGGAGACAGACCTCTTTTGAATGGGTGGTCAAAAACTATACCATAAGTAAAGATAGCCCTGTACATTTTTTTATTCAGTAGGAACATCATTTTTGTTGCAAATAAGAAATCTTTTCTTCAGGACACAAATAAAAAGATGGTAATTCTTGATAGGTGTTCTAATGACACAGCAGCTCATTATATTTGTTAAGTAGTAGTGCCCATTATAGAGGCAGCTACAATAGCATTTCAAGAGCATTTTGAAATCAGTGGTTTCCTCTCCTCTCTATATTGACTATATCCACAGGTTAATAGGAGTGCAGACTTAGCACCATTGCCCTCTCCCATCCTCAGTTTTCTTACCTGTAAAAGAGACAGTGAATGTATTATTGTCATTTTGGGTGGCTCAGATATATTGTGCCTGGTACATTATATACTCCTAAGAAGTTGTTGGTTTGTTATTTTTTTGTTTTTGTTCTTGTTTTGGCTTGTCCAGTGAAAGTTTTCTCAATCATATAGCTTATGAATTGGTATTTAACTTGCCTTACAAATATTCATAATGTTCAGAGCCCAATGGAAGAAAACATAAAGCAAAACCATCATGTTTCTGTGTGGTACACTGCTATTGGTTGACTGCAGCTTTCCCTAAACGCAGTGTATTAACAATGCATTGTTTTAGTAAATGGTTTCTCTCTTCTTTGCAACCACCACCAAGTGCTTTTTAACAAGAGTAGATTTAAGAAGAAATGCAAGGATGTGGGGAAAAGGGCACACTCATACATTGCTGGTAGGACTGCAAATTAGTGCAGTCAATCTGGAAACAGTATGGAGATTCCTTGGAAAACTGGGAATGGAGCCATCATTTGACCCAGTTATCCCTCTCCTCGGTCTAAACCCAAAGGACTTAAAAACAGCATACTACAGGGACACAGCCACATCGGTGTTTATAACAGCTCAATTCACAATAGCTAAACTGTGGAACCAACCTAGATGCCCTTCAGTAGATGAATGAATAAAGAAAATGTGGCATATATATGTACAGTGGAATATTACTCAGCATTAAAAGAGAATAAAATCATGGCATTTGCAGGTATGTATAGAGTTAGAGAAGATAATGCTAAGTGAAATTAGCCAATCCCAAAAAACCAAATGCCGAATGTTTTCTGATATAAGGAGGCTGATTCATAATGAGGACGTGAGGGGGCATGGGAGGAATAGACAAACTTTAGATAGGGCAAAGGGGAAAGAGGAGAAAGGAAAGGGCATGCAGGTAGGAAAGACAGTGGAATGAGATGGTCATTATTACCGTAAGTACATGTATGAAAAGACCGAATGGTGTGACTCTACTTTGTGTACAACCAGAGACACAAAAAATTGTGATTTATTTGTGTAATATGAATTGAATAGCATTCTGCTTTCATATATAAATAATTAGAATAAATAAAATTTAAAAAGTAAAAAAGAAAAATGGTAAAAGATATAAGAAACTGAAAAGAGAACAGGGTCAGCACACATGTATCTTCCTCCTCAGGCCTCTGTATACCAAGCCTAAACATACTTGCATGGTATGGTTACTTGTTCTTTATGTATGAAAATTGGATTTTAAAAAATGGGTACTTATGTTATTACATGTACCTCATTGGATTCTGCATCAAGGATTATAAACTTTACATTATAAAAAGTTAATATGCTCTCTGTCAGGATTTAATAATTACTAAATAATAAGAAAGTGGCCCATGTCAGACACAACACTGAACTCCAGATTTTTCAATATAAATTAATCTGAAAGCAAATGAATTTTTAAAAACTTTGGAGACTATAAAAACTATCACATTAATTTAGCATAAATAGTAAATAGATATTCTGAAACTACTAAGTTCCCTTTCCTTAGAAACACCTATATACAGGGTTGGGGATATAGCTCAGTTGGTAGAGTGTTTGCCTTGTATGCACAAGGCCCTGGGTTATAATCCCCAGCACCACCACCAAAAAAAGAAAAAGAAAAAAGAAACACCTATATACATTTTACTTATTAAATGAATTTACCTCTCTGAATCCAGCTGGTAACTATAACAGATGCCTCTTTGAACATTAAGACAGGAAGGGGAATTTCTGAATTATGAATTTAGAAATGACTTTTAATAATAACTCATCAATATATTATTTTATTCTATTAATACAGTGAGTCTATATTTTGAACATTTTTTAAAAATACAAGCAATATTTAAAGTTTTTGACCTATTTAGATGTACCAGTACTTCTTTTCTTCCAGAATTATGCCTGGTTGAATTTGATTGACGAACCCTGAGAGTCATGTCTACAAACACATTGCAGACATTCAGGCCTGTCTTGGTGAAAAAGCATATTCTAATGGTTGCTTTTTCTCCTGATGTTTATATAACCAAAAACCAGTTTGTGTCAGCTGTTGTGATAAGATAATGAAAGCTTCCTAGAATGGCATTCTCTTTGCCAGATACATCTATTAAGCCTCCCTTAGTTTTTTTTTTTCCTTCTCCAAGCTATAATCTTATTTCTCTTTCCCAATATTGAAAAGAAGTATAGCTAATTCAATATGAATGGTTTTGTTCTTTTTAAACACAATAATGTCTTTAATAATTCTCTGTACATACAGAAAACCTGAAAGCAATAGTTTTATATAAAACTTAGTGAATTTTTAATACACTTGTATTATGTCACAACATGTAATTCTGTTTCGAGGCCATATATATTATGATCAAATGGAGCATGTATTAAATCTAATTACACAGTGCTACATATATTTTGTTTCTTCTTTAATGGAAGATGTTGGTTGTAGCATTATTTACTGTAGCAAATATAAATGCTTGTCAATGGAAGTTTAATGAACTTACAGTAGGTACAATAGTATTTAGCCATCACAAATATTTATAAGATTATATAATATTTTATCATAAGGTAATTGGCTCTGTGTTTTAACACTTTTAAATTACTATGTTTTTAACTTTTTATTATAAAATATTTCAACTATATAGAAAGATTTCAAGAATGAATACATTCGCACCTAACATATAGATTAAACAACTGTTAGTGTTCTTTACATATTTGTGTATACAAATACAAAAATAAACAATACCTATGTTTTATAATAGTTAGGTCTAAATCTACACAACTATATTAACATACAGTTTTTTTCCTTTTCTTTTCCACTGAAGATAGCACACTTCTGTCATCATAAATGACAACACAATAAAAGACCTTATACATTTCAATTCTATTATGTGATTTTGTGATGCATTTTAATGCATTGTATTTTTTATCGGATAGGCTGTATCTTCATCTGGGGTAGATTGCTAGAGAAAGAATTACTGGGTCAAAGAGCAAATACTTATGCTATGCTGTTCAATGTTGCTATGTTGTGCCTTTTTTGCTTTCTTATTAGGAATGTATCAGGGTGCCTATGTCTATAAGCCACAACATCAAAGGAATTTGATAAGAAAGACATGGTATCACAGAATGGTTTCACCTTTTATTTCACTGGTTTGTAAATGAGGTGTGGTGTATATTTTCCTATTGCTCAAACTTTTGTTTTCTGGCAACTGAACATGCACATCTTCTATTGGGGATCTTCTTGAGTTTTAAGAATTCTTTACATATTAGAATAATTGACCCTTTGTAATCAGGTTTGCAAGTATTTTTTCCTTCTTTTTTTATATATTTTTACTTTGTGAGTTTTTTAAATAAAATATTTTATTTTATTTTACAGTAAATAATGCTACAACCAACATCTTCATGCATTAAAGAAGAAACAAAATATATGTAGCACTGCGTAATTAGATTTAATACATGCTCCATTTGATCATAATATAAATGGCCTCGAAACAGAATTACTTGCTGTGACATAATACAAGTATATTAAAAATTCATTAAATTTCACACAAAACTATTGCTTTCAGGTTTGCTGTATGTACGGAGAATTACTAAAATATCTTTCATTGAGCCACATTCAACAAAACCAAAATAACATTTTTGTGTAATGTAACTAATTTTTTAAGAAAAATAGATGTTCTAAACTTGCTTATAAATCTATAATGTTTTGAATATACTAAATCAGTTTTTTTTTCTTTTTTTTTTATTCTGGAGAAACAAAGATCCTTATCACCTTTTCAACAGAATCTGGTAATTTGTTTTAAAATTTAAGCCATTTAGAAAAGCTAATATTTTAATTATAATATGTTAAAGATTTCTACTTCTATTGGATATATTTTATTATTAAAAGTATTTTATGATGAATTCAAGTACTTTTCTAAAATACCCTAAAAATGAATGAAGTTAACCTAACAATTTTTATTAACCTTGGTTTCAGTTTTTATTTCAATGCATTCAGTAATTTTGGACATGACTGCAAGATATAGGGTCAAACATATGGTATTTATTTTTTAAATAAAACAAAATTTCAAAAAATATATTTTATAATAAATTCTGATTATTTGCCTTTTCTTCATACGGCAAGTCAATGGTGAAGTGTCATCAACTTAAAAGCAGCTGTTCTGAAGCACACTTCTTCTACTAACTCACTCCAAATATAGGCACTAGACCTGTTGACCTCAAATTTCCCATTTATTCTTTTTGTCCCTTCAAAAGAGCAGTGACCTGGCATGGACAAATATTTGGACATCCACCTTCATCTTAGAGCTCAGCGCTGCTCCCACTTTCTGCCCCATGTTCATAGTTACCCATGTGTTGCTGCCTCCCAGACTCCAGATGAGTCTGGCTGCCAAAAGCGGGTCCTGGGTGGAAATCTTCCCGAGTATCTCGGACATCCCTTTCTGCCTGAGAAATAGTAAAAGCAAATTCAGGCCTATTGCATCTCTTCCTTTTCCTTGTAAGCCAAAGAAAGGAAGCCAATGTAAGTGGAGCACTGTGAGCAGGAGGGAGATCTCAAGGAACTAACTATGTAGGAGATGCAGGCAGGGACCCAAGTTTGAATTTCATTCTAGATGCAGTAGGAGGCAAACCAGTCTCTGGGTTGGCATTGCAGTCATTGCTGTGAAGTACGGTGATGATTCAGTCTAGTTTGATGGCACGGAGGATGATGAGAAGAAAAGAGATTTGAGATGCTGTATCCAAAATGGGAAGGTTAAAGGAAGACCAAGGTCGCTGGTCAGGGAACAGCTGAAGCCACCACTCACTGGCAACTTCTAGAAATGCTCCGTTTGAGACAAGTTGTTGATTAAATAAATGAGTTTATAAATAAGAACAGGAGTGAAAATAGATCAGTTCTAATTGGTTTATTAAGAGTCCAGAAAGTAGCATCCTTTACTGCTAGTATATAAATAATATCATCACTTTATATTGAGACAACAAGAGGACACTTTCTTGTATAGTTCTTAGCAAACAGTATGCATGTAACAAACCAGAATTTTAAATGGGATAGAAAAAAAAAAGTAAACTAAATTTCTCCTATATGTTACTGCTTCTTAGTGTACACTATATAGTACTCTATGGATTAATGTCTGTGAACAAAATGGTCTTTCTGGGCCCCATGCTACATGGAAAAATAAGTCTACAAGTAAGCCTATAATTGCTTATATTTTAAGCGAAATATTGGTGTTTAAAAAGAATTCCAATTTGGTAACTGTTAAGCACTAATTTTTTTATAAGTTGACTTTGCAGATAGGCTATTTATGTTTATTATTGGTGCATCCCATCTCCTTCTATCCTCTTCTATTAGGGCCACAGCAAAATAAAAAGAGGCCAGAACAACACATAAACAATAGATGTGGAGCCTCAGAGACTTCATTCCCCTTTCTTCCCTTCACATCTAAAGTTAAAACAAAATTTATATTGTTTGAAAGGATAAGAACAAATATGTTTTTCCTCCATGGTTCAAAGACCTTTAAATATCACTCCCTTCTAGAAACAGAATATTCCTATTCAAGTGGAATTTTTATAGTTTTGTGACCCCCCCCCACACACACACTTAACTTTTATTCATTTTTTAATAAGAAAGCATCTTGACCATAAAGAGAACAAACTTATATTTAACTTTAAAGTTTTGGCTTCTAAAACTTTGATCTTTCTTCCTTATGTTTTGTTTTCTTTCAAGAGATACTTATTAAGCGTCTACTCCATGAAGGCACTTTTCCGGACATGAGGAAACATTAAGTGAACAAAAGGCAGATATCCTTGCCACTGTGGAGCTTGTATTCTTGTGAAGAGAAAAGTAACAAAAAAAAATAAGTAAAACAAGCATCATGTAAAATAATGATAAATGCAACAAAGGAAAATAAAGCCAGTAAGGGAGGTGAAGACAGTCAGCAGATGTGTGTGGGTGGAGTGAAGGACTTCAATTTTAGCTAGGGTGGCCAGAGAACTTTTTACTTACAAGGAAAGTTTTTACAGAGACCTAAATGTCGTGTTAAATATCCTTTCTGTAGGAATCGCTCCCAGGTCCCAATTCTGAAAGGGCAACCTGGGGTGAATGCAGTAGGAGGAGCATACATCCTCTGTAATAGAATGCTTTCTGAATTATGTGTGCCATTGCTTTCTGCTAAAATGAGAAGTTGTGGAAAAGTTGAATAGACATACTGCTGGAATATTTATAATTTAAAAAGACTCTGCCAAAGCTTCTATCAATAAGAAATAGTCATGAATTCCATGGTTCACATCACCTTCTGAATTTCTGCAAATTGCCGATGCTTATCTTGAGTCAGGACTTTCATTTCTGCCTTTATTAGTGGCAAGTTGGGATTGTGTTCCCATCTTCAGTATGCCACATATGTCTGTTCCAAAGAGCCCTGTGCTTCTCTGAGAAAAATTGGAATGCAGGGTTTTCACCTGGTTTCCTCTCATTCTTCAGTATAAAAAACTTTCTTTTTTTCATTGTTCCATAATCATGGTCAGTTATTTATAGGAATGCAGTAGGGTGTTTTGCCATTTTTGTTTATTATTTTGGTGTATATTTTAAAGTGCTAAATACATTTTATTTGGAGGCTCACATGATTTTAAATTCAATTAAAATCCCCTCTAGTAGCTAGACAAAAATGCTGTTTTGTTTCACTTTTTGTTGTTGTTGTTGTTGTTGTTTCCTTTTCAAAGCTAAGAATACTAACTGCTTACATTTCATTAGCAGTAAGCTTTTGGTCTTCATGCCCATATTTATTTTCCTGGATCAGTCTTTTCATGAAATAACTTTTTATTTTAGATTCTGTTTAATTTTTCTACATTTAATTCAAACTACCCAGTACCATGAAAATTATCAAGATAAGGTTAATAACATAAGAAAATTTGGGGGAGAAAGAAATACATAGCCAGAATCACAATACAGCTAAAATCTATAAAGGGAACAATGAAGGAGGCATAAAACAGCAAATAGAAATACAAAGAGGAAATGTAGGATAACTAGTTACAATGTAATTTTAACAATAATAACAATCAAGGATTCAAATGCTACCATGTGCCAGTTCTCAGAAAGTCCTTTATAGTTGTTATACTAATCATATTAGTTTGCAGTTAACTCAATGACTAGTATCTAGACAATGATGACAATAGAATGAAATAAATTACATGTTAATTAAAACATAAATAAAATAAATTTTAATTTTCTATTTTATGTTTTTCATACAGTATTCTCATATGTAAGTCAAATTTTGGGGACATAGCTGTTAGGGAACAGAAAATAAATAGGAAATGAACTCAGAGCTACTAATTAAGTTTTTAATTAATCCTTTATAAGTAAATATTCAAAGGATTTTAAGAAAACTTCAACATTTTAAAATTTTCCACATTTTTATTAGTGCATTATAGATGCACAAACTGGTGGGATTTATTATTACATGTTCATACATGCACACAATACAACAATACAGTTTGGACAACATCATTCCCCAGTGTTTCCCATTCCCTCCCCTTCTTCTTCCTGGGTCCCATTTCTCTACTCTTCTGATCTCCCTTCAATTTTTATGAGACACCCCTCTACAACCTTTTGGAAAATGTTCATTTTTACTTATTACTGGAAAGCCAAGAATCCTTAGTGTCATATATTTTTGTGTGTATGAATATACAAATAAGTGAAACTTCTTAGAAAATCCAATCAGTCTAACCCATTCTTAGCTAACATCATAGGAAAGCCCTCTAATAAATCATTTATTAATTTCTAAGTTTGAGGAAGAAAACAAGAGAGATGCAAAAAATAATTGAAGAATTTTTATGATACATACTTGTGTGTATAGCAAAAATACTTAACTAAAAATGTCTCCAGATGAATCATTTTTGGAAAATTTCTTTTTCTCTCCATTAGTATTTGTTTTGAAACATATTCATAGGCTATTTAATAACTCCACAACTTTATAGACACCAACAATGAACCAAGTCATGTGTTATTCACTAGAGATAAGAATAGATACAGTGTCCTGTGTTATGTATACAATTATTATGAGATCAGATAGCAGAAGCACTTAACCCTTATTGTAATCTGATATGATGCCTTTTTAGGGGGGATAAATTTAGCCATTTATGGTAATCATATATTTTATCACCCAAACCATGACACATGGTAAAAGAGTGCCCTACATATATTTTCACAGGACATTATGTGTGACATGAGCATACCAGGACACGGTGCCCAGGTTCATTCCCACCATCTCAGATATGGAGATGTGGCATTTCTCTAAAAATGTCAGGAGGTATACCTGGCTATAATCCTACCCTCATATTCAGGAAGCCGACTCACATCCCCAGATGGCAGGGACCTGTGCGTGCTCTGATTTTTCCATCTAGAAAGCCTTGGAGATATGTAAAATGAGATCAAGTACTTTGACATTATGCTTTGTATAACATTGGGTGGTTTAGAGATTGGGAAATTAAGGACAAACCCTTTTGTGATCACCATGGTTGAGTTGTTTAGCTCTTTCCCTGACTGTTTTGACTTAAGACAGTAACAATAAGTTGAACTTAGCTTTAAAACCATCCACCCAACCACTTCGGTGGAGGCCTGCACTTTGTGAGCAATGATGGCCTTTGCTTGGGTTGCAGGACCAGTGGTTTTGGCGAGTGAGAAACAACAGAGTGATGGATGGATACCCCATGCAAATTACCTACTTCTGGCGGGGCCTGCCTCCTAGCATCGATGCAGTTTATGAAAACAGTGATGGGAATTTTGTCTTCTTCAAAGGTAAGGATGTTTTTTTCCATGTTTGCCAATGCTGTGTTTGGGTCATGTTGTCCAGGGACCTGTAGCAGAGACAGAGGTGAATAAGTAAAACCTATTATGGGGGATTAATTAGCAAATGGATTTTATGAAATAAATTGCATGTTAATTAAAACATAAATAAATTTTGATTTTCTAATTTATGTTTTTCATTCAGTATTCTCATATGTAAGTCAAATTTTGGAGATATTCTATTCTCTGGGAACCTAAACTTTTGACCTAAAAGCATAAAAAAAAATTAATTAAAGCCAGGCATGATAGCTATATGTGCCTGTTGTCCCAGCTAGTTGAGATGCCAAGACAGGAGCAGCAGTTTAGCCCAGGAGTTTGAGACCTGCCTTTGCAACATAGTGAGAACTTCATCTCAAAAAAATAAGTAAATAACCATTTATTATTTTTTTATTTATTGGTTTATTCTTTCCTAGGGTATTTAGAGTTATTGCTGGTTTATGCCATGAAATCTATTGTCCAACTTATTTTCAGATAGTCTTTGAAACTCTACCAGATTTAGTCAGTTTACATAAATAATTTACAGTAAACTAAAAAATAATAATAATCATAGTCATAAAGGCAAGGAAAGCATATGTGTAGAAAACTTTGTCCACTTATCAGTATCATGAAATTTATTGCCTGTTATTTATCTGAGTAAGGGATTTTAGTTTCACAAGTCCTATTAACTGCCTGACATTAAAAAGTAACAGCTGAGAAGTGAACTTCATGGAGTACTTGCTCCTCCCTCTTCAAACTTGCTAATATTCAAAATCACCAACCTTAAACATAGGAGAAAGCAAGAGATGGATTGAGTTGAATTGTTAGGAGAACACACCTGAGCTGAAGGTAAGGAGAACTACAGTGCAGAAAGAATATGATCGACCATGTTATCCAAGAATCTCAAAGGCCAAAAAACCAGCTCAAACATGAATACATTCTGAGGGGAAAGAAAGAGAATCTTAACCAAAAAGTTCATTATTCTCAGGATCCAACTAGAGGAATTTATGATAATGACGAGAGTAATGGAAACAAGAGATTTGAGTAACAAAATTTTTAACTGAGATTCAAAGTGCCTACATGAAATGAAAGTATATCCTAGAATTTACTTTCTCTTCCCAGATTATTCCTTGAAAACAGAAGCAGTATAGTGCATTATATATAAAATCATGTGTGTTCTGAGGTCGTATCACCACTTTTGAACCAGGCAGTTTGCTCAATTCTCTTTATTTCAGTTTCCCCATCTGAAAAATGGGGCTTGTATTATTCCCCATCTCAGAATGATTTTGAGGTCTAAATCATTACTACATTGAAAGTATTTGGCACATGTATGTTCTTAATAAATGCCAGCTGCTGCTGCTACTGGCAAGATTACTGATGATGCTGTTGCTACCTTTCTGCTATTCTATAATAAAAGTGTAACTCAATTGGACTTGTATTCTGCCACTGCAGGTGAAGCAAGGGTACCACCTAAAACTTGTCAATCTTAGTAACTGGAGGGGAGTTTTATCCCCTATACCCTTCTTTGGTCGCAGGAGTAGTAGCAACAGAAAGAAGGAGAGGCTAACCCCAGGGTAGCCTCCAAAGGCCCAGTCTCACCACAGGGTCAATAGTGCTTTCTAGCCAGGCACAGGAGTTCACCCCTGTAATCCAGCAGCTCAGGAAGCTGAGGCAGGAGGATTGTAAGTTCAAAGCCAGCCTCAGCAAAAGTGAGGTGCTAAGCAACTCATTGCAACCCTGTCTCTAAATAACATACAAAATAGGGCTGAGGATTTGGCTCAGTGATTAAGTGCCCCTGAATTCCATCCTCAGTACCAAAAAAACGAGAAAAGTATTCTCTAACACTACCACCTGAGGACTAACTGCCACCATTATAAATCAGACTGAGACAGCTTTTTTTTTTTTTTTTTTTTTTTATTCACTTTGCCTTTCCTGCTCACTAGTGAAATAGCTGGCTCCTTTTCATCTTTCAGTAACTAGTATCAAAGCCAAATCCTGGGTGCCCTCCACACACCCTATTTAAGTTATTCCTTCCCACTGACATGCAGCACTTGTAACCGAAATTAAAAATTACCTATGGCATTCTAATGAAAATGTCATCAGGGATAGATCCTGTTTATATTTTTTTGATGCCACTGTATGTTTAGTTCCTAAAACATTGCTGGGTGCATAGTAGATGCTCAGCAAACATTTTAATAAAAGCAATATCATTCAATACCAATTTGATATGGTAAGATATTCGTTATGGTGCTAACAACAGCAACAATTTGTCTCCAGCCACAGAATATTTTAATTTCTAGACCATTAAACTTGTCAGCTTTTGATACATTCTGAATACTAGGAAATATCTCCTCTAAGAAATTTTGTCACTCCAAGGACCCTGTCCTGATGCTGTTCCTCCAGTTTACTCTCCTGGCCACTTCAGTGGACTTTTGAGAGCCCAGCTAGACATGGATGAGCTCTCCTCCTCCAAACGCCATTGCTATCCAAAGGGAGCCAGAAGTCCTGGGGGTGGCCAGTGTCTAAGGAGGGAAGTGGGAGCCTGGCACCCTGGGCTTAAATCATTTACTTTCTCTATCTTCATCAGAGCAATCACAATCAAAGTGACAGTCCCTGTTTTGCACTGTCTCCTTATATCCTTTATCACCTCAAAAAAAAAAAAAAAATGCAGAGATCCACCTCACTCCTCATCCAAGCCTGCCATCACCATTTACCATATAGGCCATGAGGCCATCTGCATCCCTCTCTGGCTGTCCCACCCTCCTCCCTGCTTCAATTTTCTACATAGCATCTGACAGAATATACAAGTCACTCACGTACTCTTTCTCAGAATCCTTTTCACTAGAATATCAGACCCCCAAGGGAATGGTTTTCTTTCCTGTCCCTGCTCGGCTCTCCCTTTGGTCCTTTCTTATCCCCAATATCTTTAACCAGGATTTGAAAACCTTGTTCTGTAATCACCAAATAATAAATATTTTAGATTTTGTCATCACTATAGTCTCTATTATATATCTTCCTTTGTTTTTTATTTGTATGCCTGCTTTATTAATCTTTTAAAAATGGGAAAATTATCCTTAAGCCACAGATCATAGTTTGTCATAGATCTCTGTCTTAAATAATAACTGCAATAGTAAGCACTCAACAAAGATTTATAGAATAATAAAATGCAAGCCCTATACTGTGACCCCAGAGCTAAACATGTTGGTCTCAGGCTACACCTGTTAGATTGGGCTCTTGTCACTTATAGGTTCATGCATTACTTCTTTAATTTTCTCTTTTCTTGTGCCTTTCTTGTCTTTATTTTTCTTTTATTTCTTTTTTTTTTTTTGGTCTTTAACTTTTCTTCTCTGAACATAGGACTTTTATTTTTTTTGTCTTCTAATTAATACTACACAATAATGCTCATATTTAATCTGCATAATCTTATATTTTCCCCTTTAACCAAAGTCCATGTTCATATATAAAACATTAGCCACATATTCCCTAAAAATATTTGGTGTTAACCTTGCTTTTATCTTGTATAAGAATTTGAAGACATAGGTTCAACTATTTAGTTATAAATTATAAATGCCATCTTAGTAATATAAAAATAACCACAACCTTAATATTCATATAAACTCATAAATATCTTTGAAAGAATGGGACAATACTAGTCATAATTCAAACTACATATTTTGGCATAATTTACATATTTTCTTGAACTGTGGACAGAATTGCATTTGTACATTTATATGCAGTGAGAGTTGTGAGACCATAAATTATAAAAACTAAAAATGTAAACAATTTATTCTCTATATGCATATGATCAATTCTATATTTTTATCATAATCTCATTACCTTTTGGTATGACTACATATAGTATATCAAAACATTAAGGGTGGCTTCAGCTTTCAGTCAAAATATAATAACAGGTATCAGACATATCATTGTACCTTAAACACACAAAAAGTGGGCAAAGTACATGAAAGGATTATTTTCAGGACACTGAGTACCAAGGAACAAAGGACAGTGAATCTCCAGAGTCAGATGACATCTGAAATTGCTCTGGGCAATTGCTCTGCCCAGATTCCTATGAAGAATTGTCCCCCAGAGAATTTTCTAGGTTGTAGCATGAGGTGGGGAAATTCAGACAAAAACTCAGAAGACTATCCAATTGAGGACAGGAGTTGAGAATCCAGGGTGAACAAGTGGCTACACTGTTCAGGATAAAGTCACGCAGAGAGAGCTGCACACAGAGGCCTAGGGATAGGTAGATAGTCCGCATATACATTGGAGAGAGCATTGCTTAGTGTGTGTTTAAGGAAACTCAAGTTTAGAGACTCATTTCATAGGAGGAGAAGGAGCAGTGTCTGGCACTCAGAGAGGGTTTATGATACCAACTGCTACCTGCCACCTGTCATGGGCAGTGGATACAGTACTGAGACAGGCCTAACCTCAGTAGTCAGGAATAATTATCCTAAAATGAGTACTCCCCTGGTCATGCCTAACAAATATTTAAGGTAACACCTGAAGTCATAAAATCGATATCAAACAACAGATCTATTTTAAAGTTCAAGAATATTTATAAAGATGTAAAACTACTAACCCCAAAATGTAAAATATAAAACATGTGCCATTCCCCATAAGCTCAGGAGCAAGACAAGGATTTCTGCATGTATCAAGTCTATTCAATATGATACTGGATGTTGTATCTAGTGTAGTAAGGCAAGAACTATAAATAAAAAGCATCCATATTACAAAGAAAGAATCACAGTAATAATACAGTTGTTCAAAGAGCAAATTGATTATCTATGTAGAAGTAATGCAGTCAACTAGAAAGCTTCTCAAATTGATAAGTTAATTTTGCAAGGTTGCAGGACACAAGATAATTATATGAATATCAATTATGTTTCTATAAATCTTCAAGAAATGTGAAGATTCTGAGATTTTGCCTTGCTTGCAAGCTACTAATTTAGTGTCACTTTCATGAATGTCGGAGGAAGACATGAGAATTTGCAGTCACAGAAAAAGACACACACACACATTTAGGAGCCAGAGTATAGATATTTTCAATAAGTTTTCTGAAGCCCATATTTCTTGTTTAAATATGACTAGGGCCAGCTAACTCTTGTGTATGTAACCACTTTTGCTGCAAAAAAGGAACCACAAACTTAAAAAAACTTGAATTCATCATAGTGAGAAGTAAACCTGCCTGAATTTTTTCCTGAAGTGAAGCATTTCTTTATTGTTTTGGACAGTAAACAAACCTTCCCCTAACTGGGAAGGAGACACTGTCTCTGTAATCCCAAGACTATTTGGTGTACAGATGTCTTGGAAATGTATTACAGAACAAAGGCAGTCACCGCCTCTCTGCAAGACACACTGAAAAAGAAGATGCCTATGAAGAATTGTCCCCCATCTCAAACCAGCAAAGAACAATCAGGAATTGAAAGTAAAAAAAAAAAATAGTTTTCATGTCATAGTGCCCCAAAACATCAAGTAGTAATGGAATCAAACTACAAACAATGTGAAAGACCTACACATTGGAGACTACAAAACTTTGCTAAGTGAAAGTAGACTTAGTAACTGTACAAATATGCTTTATTCGTGGGTCAGAGCACTCAGTATTATTGCTATGCCAATTCTAACCAAATTTATCTATAAGTTCATTGAAATCCTAATTAAAATATACGCAGCATGTTTGGTAGTAATGGTCAGGCTGATTCAAAATTCATATTCAAACATCCATATAATCAAAAGCACTTTGAAATTACTACTTGATTTCAAGTCTTATTTTAAATTTATGGTAATTAAGACAGTGTGAGTTGGCTTAAAAATAGAAAAAGTAGATCACCGTAACAAAATAAAGACCAAAAAATGAACTCAAACATGTATGGACAAGTAATTTTTAACTAAACTTTCCTTTGAAAAGTAAAGAGAAAATTTATTGCAGAAAAGACAGACTTTTCAATAAATGTCCAAATATGAATATCCAAGGATTTTGGATATTTGTATGTAAAATAATAAACTAATCCATACATTGTATCATATACAAAAAATTATTTCAAAATGACTTTATCCTAAATGTAAGAGCTAAACCTATAAAACTTCTAGAAAATATTGGAGACAAATGTTTGAAACTTTGGCTTAGGAAAAAAATATCTTAGAATTAAATGTCAGAATCATAATCCACAAAAGAAAAAATAAATTAAAAATTTCTCTCTAAAGACACTTTTTAAAATTTTTTATTCATTTTAATTAGTTATACATGACAGTAGAATGCATTTATGTACTTTGTTATACAAAGATGGGATATAATTTCTCATTTTTCTGAGTGTACATGTTGCAGAAATACATTGGTCATGCAGCCACAGATATATAACAGTAATAATGTCTGTTTCTTTCTACTATCTTTCTTATCCCCGTATCTCCTCCCCTCCCATCACTTCACTGTACCTAATCTAAGGCACTGACACATTTAAAGAAATGAAGTCTAGCACAGACAAGGTACAATTTTTGCCAACCAAGTATAGGATGAAGGCTTTGTAACCAGAATATATAAAGAACTTAAAAAACTCAATGCAAATAAATCAAAATTGCTCAATAAAAACAAGGAGAGTTTAAACAAAATTTCACCAAGAATGATATATGGGTAATAAATAAGTACATGAGGAAATGCTTAACTTTATTATTCATTAGGAAAATATAAATTAAATTCACAATGAGCTACCATTACCCATCTGTTAAAATGGACATAATTTAAAAGATTGACAATGTCAAGTGTTGGCAAGATTGAAAGGAACTGTAGCTTTCATTCTTAGATTATGTGAATGCAAAACTGCACACTCTTTCTGGAAAACACTTTCATACATCTATAATTGCAATATTACAAAATTGGAAACAACTCAAGTGTTCTCAAGAGGTGAATGGATAAACAAACTGTGGTACATCCAATAATGGAATTATATTCAGCAATGAAAATGAACAAGCTACTAATTAACACTATAACACAGATGAAACTCAAAGCAGTTTTGCTGAGTGAAAGAATTTAGGCAAAGCAAAGGTACATAATGTATCATAATATTCTTATAAAATTATTGAAAATGCCAGCTGAACTATAGCAACAGAAAGTGCCTCAGTGGTTTCCTGGGGAAAGTTGGAGAGAAGGAATACAAAGAGGCATGAGAAAACCTGGGATGATAAAATTGTTCATTATCTTGATTATGTTGATCATTCAATGGGTATATTTGTGTCAAGATTTAACAAATGATTCACTTTAAATATATGTTGTTCATTGCATGATAATTATATCAAAATAAAGCTGTTATTAAAGAAAAAAACTTTACTATGCATTCCTGTCTGTGTTGGAATAGTTCATGGAAACAAAATATTCTAATTTTAGTTCCTTAGCGGTGCTCAATGAGAGTCAGGTGGGTTGACCCCTTAAGCACAGGCACCAAGCTCCTCAGGAACTGCCCATCAGTGAAAGTGCCAGCATCTGAGAACTTCAGTAGAATCAAAATTAGCTGCATCTTAATAAAGAATTTATCCATTTACTGAAAAACAGAGAAAAAATTTATATAATCTCAACTTAATTTTAAACAATACTAACTTACAATGATATAAAGTATTATAAAGTATTTTCTAATGAGTACCTATAATGGAAATGGCTAAAAAAATATGTTGATAACCACTTCTTGTCTTATCATTTCTATATTGTTTATCTGTGTTCTATTTTTCCTGATTTCTTTAGTCTTAGTTTTGTTTATTTTTAAATGTTTTTACCACTTTATTACCTCTGTTTCCCATAAAAAACCTTCAAAGGAAGCAAGGTACAAGTAAGTACATAAACATTTTAAAGAATCTTTTTTTTTTAAATTCACCTATGTAGATTGTGTGGTCTAGTTTTGTTGTTGTTGTTGTTGTTATTGATGTTTGTTTGCTGTTTTTTATTTTTAATTTTGTTTTTTTGTTTTGTTTTGTTTTGGTTTGTTGTTGTTGTATCGGGACACCATCACACACTGCCTCCACCATAGTGAAGATGCTCTGAAGTGTTGTAGCCTGTGTTTGGCTGTGGGGGGAGGGTCAAACCCCAGGCCTTTCTTATTGAATGTCAGCAGGCTGGTGACTTGGCTTGTGTGACTATCACTGATCAACCCCTCTTACCCCTCTTCTTGACATTTGGCAGGGAACTCCAAGGCATTCTCCTTTATTCATGTTCATAGGGTGGTTTCTTTTGCTAGAGACCCAGGAATTGAAAATGCATCACACCTCAAGGAAGTCATCTGCTTTTCTCCAGCAATGGAGTGCATTCCCCACTGTGCTTGTCAGCTATCTTACTACTCAGGTAGATCCAATATAATAGGGCAACATTTTTGTAAACAAAACTAAGGCAGATGTTTACGTTCTCAATTGCTAGTCATATTCAGACTGAATGGTTATGAGATAATAATGTTTCTTTAAAAAAATCTAGGTTGAAAATTGAGCTGGTACAATCCTTTCAGGAAGAGAAAGTAAATTTTAAAATGAAGCTGCTAAGCATTGTCAAAATCGAGTCGTTGAAAAGTTCTCTCAAAATTCCTTTTGTTGCTATTATTTAATAACTTTAAACAGTACTTTTCACTGTGTCTGACAGTTTCATTTCAAGAAGTAAAAATCATTTATAGGATGGAAACTAAAATATATGAGGCAGAAAGAAGAGCATAATAAAGTTTGGGAATAAGAAAGGCGTACAGAAGATGTACAGAAAAAGAATAATTGTCTAAAAATATGTGGCAGCGGAAGATGGCGAAGAAAAGAGCTGTTTATTTCAGAAATGGTTTCTATTACTTGCATTTTTACTTCATTTTGAATGAATACTCATAAACCAGCAATTTCTGTATGCTGCTTAGAATTCATTGCTCCTGTGAGGTTTAGGGAGTTCTAATGAAGTTTATTTGAAATAGAAACACATTATTGCTTACATAATACAATGGATACCCTAAAAGAAATATTTCACTATACATAGGTGTGTGCAGTGACTACTTATTTTTCTGTAGAATGGAAAATTATGTCTAAAGAGCTATATTAGATTGAGGGATTTACATTTAATGGTATTAGTAACTACAAAAATGAATTTATAATGTGAATTTTTAATATCAGAAAATTCTGATATTAACCTTTTATTGTATGTTGAGATGAAATGGTCATCTGAATAAAAGATCCAAATATTTGATGATTGAAATTCTTCATTGATGATACACCTATTCTTTCAACATTTATTCAATAAGTCTGTGGTGTATTTTGTTATATCTATTTGGATTTATAATTCAATCTGCACTATTTTCATATCAGTATTATTTGCATACCTAAAAACGTTCTTCCTCCTCAAAAAACTTTTATTCTCCAAGTGGCACAGTAAACAAAAGTTTGCAAGTATACACAGAGGCAAAGTTAGGAGACCAAGAGGTTTACTGAAGAGGGAAGTCAGCTTTTGAAGGATCAAGGGAGAACAAGCTGCTACACCTATGACATAGTCTTGGCAAACCCAGTGTTGAAATTCAGAGCAAAGAGTGACTATTAAAAGGGTCTTGGGGCTGAGGATGTGGCTCAAGTGGTAGCGCACTCGCCTGGCACGTGTGCGGCCCGGGTTGGATCCTCAGCACCACATACAAAGATGTTATGTCTGCAGAAAACTAAAAAGTAAATATTAAAAAATTCTCTCTCTCTCTCTCTCTCTCTCTCTCTCTCTCTCTCTCTCTCTCTCTCTCTCTCTCTCTCACACACACACACACACACACACACACACACACACACTTTAAAAAAAAAAAAAGAGTCTTATGTAGAGCAGAATGGCCAGGCTTCAGTATTCTGCTTTGTTTGTTCTTTGGCTGGAGGCTGCTAGAGAAGAGCATGACCTTCACCCAACTGATACCAGACTCAGAAACACCTGGCTGATGGCAAGTTCTCTCTTGAAGGGATATCTGAGCCATACACCTCAGTGGCTACCATATTTGCATATTCATTCAAAATTCTCTGTTAACTAGATAATATTGTGGAACCTAGAAAACATAAATGCTAGAAACCAAAAGTCATATGACTTTCAGAGTTGTATATTTATTCAGATTTTCTTATCTATCTACTTATACACAATAGAGAAATTAAAACATATTTACAATAAAGGGCACTAGTGTAAATCAGTATACCTAATCATTTATTATTGGTATTATTTATTTACTGGAGTAAGTGAAGAGCAAATTTGACCAGTATTTCTGCTATGTTATAATAGTAAGAAGCACCATTACAGACACCATGATATTTGATATAGTATATTTGATATCTCATTATTTCCAGAACTCCAAATGAGAGGTGTTGGACCTTATGCACAAATTAAAAAAAAAAGACTCAGATATAGTAACTTTCCCAGGATCTTACAGATCATAATTGATAGCTCTGCCATCCCTATTCTGACTTTAAACCTTTTGCATGCTGAAGTAAACCAAGAATCTAACAAAAAAAAAGGAAAAATATATATATATATATGCTTTTTGGTATTTTTTTCAGATTCTTGAAGTATTTTTAAAGAATACATAAATATTGAATAGCTCAGGCTTTGGAATTATCCAGCCATTAAGAATGTACATCCCCATCTTTCCTGTAAAAGGCCACACAGTAAAGGCTTTATTCTTCAAGATCATATGATCTCTCTTGTAACTACTCAGTTCTGTCATGGAAAGGTCATAGAAAACATAGGCAGTATGTAAATAAATAGACATTATTCACAAATAAGCCAAAGCTAGTGTTCCTAGTTTACTGATCACTGTTGTAATAGAAGACGTAATATATAAATGTTTGTGTCGAGTTTTAGGGACTCCGAGAAACAAGTATAGCTGATTTTATTTTTAATTTAATTCAATTTATTTTTAGTAATGAGCCAAGAGGGGTATCTGTTGACTTAAGATACAATGAGCAATAATGAGTAAGTACAATCCTTCTAATAAATGTAGAGGAAATCATAAGCAATTCTGAATACAAACAGTGTGAACCTGTTTTGTTTAGACAGTTGATTTGGGATAATAAAGTGAGCACTGAATTAAAAGACCTGGACGAGAGTACAGATCTATTAAAAACTGCCAGTATGGTTTAAGGCACATCCCTTCTGGGACCTGTAAAATAAATGGAGGTGTTGGCTGGGTTCTCAACAATCTTTCTGATTTAGTACATTTAAATAATACAGTGCATTTCCACCAGTAACATGGGCTCAGTTGCAGGGTTTTAAGAAACAGGTATGAATCTTAGCTTCCAGAGTAGGCACTGTCTTCTTGATTAGTAAAGAAGAAAATGAAGAGGTCAGATGTCATTAGACACTACATTTATCCTGGAAGGAATGACATTTCATTTAATTATTAAATTCTTCATGGGATTTTTTTTTCTCTAGTGTCTATATTCTCCCCTAATCTGTCAGCTCCACAAGAGCCTTCTTCATCACTATACCTGCAGTTCCTATTTCATTGATTCTATAGGCTCTTAATAAGCAGACTTTGACTAGGTAAATAAATGAATTCCATTGAAAAATCACCATAGTTGTTGATTCATAAAGTCCTTTCTAACTCTCAACATTCTTTGTGATTATACTTTTTATTTAAAGTTTCTCAGCCGTTAGGTCTGGCTTGTTGATATTTTCCTCTACATTCTGCCAAGTACAATGTCAGTGAGGACCAGTTTTTTCCACTTGCTCTAGAATATGTTGACTTCATCTGAAATCCAGCAAATCCCTTCATTCTGACAAAGAAGCAGTATTTTCTGAGAACCAGACAGTCTGATGGTAAGGTAGTTAAAAACCTACCATTTATATTCAAAATAGAATTCGTTGATTATGAATTTCATGTACTAAAAAAAACTATAGAAATAAATCAATTTTGTCATGTGAACATTTTTATTTACTAAGATACAAAAGTAATTATATAATTGTATCTCCTTAGAAAACACTTGGAAAATTAAATGTTGTCACTCATAATCATTGTTATTTCCCTGAATTCTATGACACAAACACTGCAGGCAAGGTAGATGTCTCCCTTGAAGTTTTGTATTTAACTGCTGGGAATTCACCAGGCAAACCTATGTTTGCTGATAAGTTTTCTGGTTTGCCTTGGTTTTTAAAGGGCACATAAGTTCATATTTTTAAAAATCACTTCATGTTTTTCCTAACAGAAATTAATGCTATTCAAGATCTTCTATAGCAAGGCTGTGATCATTAAAAGTGAATGACTAAAAAAAAAAAAAAAAAAAAAAGTGAATGACTGATTATTTCTCCTATTTGATGATGGAAAACACTATACCAACAGTATAGAAAAGTGCTTTTGTAACACAATTTTTAAGTAACAGTTTTGTACTAGAATAAGAATAATTTCCTAGAACAACTGTTTGTTTTTCACAACATCCTCTCCTGAGACACAAGGACAACTTATCAACTAAGCTTTTGTGAACATTTTCTCTTGCCATGTACACCAGGGCATCCTGGGTATTGATTCATCCAGTTTAATCCCTGGAAATAGTGTGAAGAGACTGTCATGCAAATGATAAAATTTAGGAACTGAGAAGGGAAGTATTGTAAATCATGCCAGAACATTCCTGCATGAAAGGACAACTGAGTTGAACTGATTAAAGATTTACTCTAAATAGCTAGCATGGGAGACATTGAAACTATATACCCTTTCCTAATTAAAAATGAGAGGAAAGGAAAGGATGCCATGAGCCACTGAGGTGCAGGCCAGCAGAATAGGCCTTTCTTTTTCTTCTATTGTTTTAAGATCCTCTATTTTAATAGCTACACAGATATGACTAAACTATGGAACATACTGTGAAACAGCTCCTTGAATGTTCTATCTCATTGAATCTGGCAAGAAAATGATCTGGACCTTTGGGTGAGGGTTTTTCTTTATGAAATTTTCAGATTTAACAAGGGCTCAGGATAGGTTTATATTTGTATGACAGTATTTCCCAGCACACAATTTAATATAATCACTTATATAAATGGTTTTCCAACACAATACTGGGGTATGCCTTTATAGTTGCTCAGACTTGGTGGTAGTAATAAAATTCATTTCTCCTGCTCTGTTAACAGGATTCAAGACTAATGAGTACCATGTTATTGATGTAGCCTTTATTGTCCCATTTTATTAATCCTCTATTTGATTATTCATGTAATATTAAACATGGTTCTTTGCATCAACAACCATTTGCTAAGTACTTATTTCCCAGGCATTTTTATGGGGTGCTTCAGGAAAATATCATGTCATGTATGATATTTTTCCTCAAGTCTTCTCATAGCCTGAAGTTGGGAGAAAGTTTGTGATCCATGCCAGCCAGTGTAGTGTCCTAGTTAACAATACAATAAAGGTAAAGACCAGGTACTCAGACAATAAATTGGCCTATGTTTCTCAAAAAGAAAATCTTTTCCAGGACAATGACACTGTATTTTGAAAGAGTCATCAAATTTTTCCAAAAAAAGGGAGACAAATGTAATGAGAATGAGATATGTCACCTATATTGAAAGGAACCTTGAATGGCATACAGCTGAACTTCAAATTTTATCCTGAATGCAATGAAAAAAAAATCACTGGAAACTTTAAACAAAAGAGAGATGAGGCTTGCCTTTTAGGGAAATCTCTTTAATGACCTTGGGAAGAGTACATAAAAGAGAAACCAACAGGTGGCAGGGAGCTTAGAAAGGAGAATTTTGGAATAATATAAGCTAGAAAGTTGTTGTTAAGGCACCTGGCTAGATGATAACATGGAATATTGGCTAAAAGCTAGAACCCTGTTCAAGAGACTTGGGAACTCAAATGCATCTAATATCTTTTTTGACATTTAAATGTTCAAAAGTTGTATTGAACAGTCTCATTCAGTTAAATGAAAATGAATCCAGTTGGGTTAATAGAACTTAAAGGATATTTGTGGTGTGTGACAAGAACTCACAATTCAGGAATAGAACTCTCTTTGTGACCCCCTGGTCACTCTCCCCTTCATAGTTTGCTCTTCACATCTATTCCATTCTCTTCTCTCTTTCGCTCCATCTCTCTTGACACAATTTCTACCTCCTCATAATGTCTTCTTGTCCATAGCCATCATGGATTCTCAGGCTTCGTACTATATAACAAATATTTTCTCCTACTGAGTGGGAAACTCTCTCAGTGCCCCCTGGGCCACATTGCCAATGAGAAATATGGATGGCTCTACTCATCTCTGCTCCTCTGACCGCACCATATTTCCATAGCTTCCTCTGCAGCACTTTGGCTGGCTCCAGGTTTGGAGTGATAGCATAGAGGGAGACAATGGAGGATAAGAGATAAAGAAATTATCTTTAGAAGGGATATGGAAATGCCTCATGCTAGCTACAATGAGAGTGGGATTCAGCAGACAACTTCAAGTGAGTGTTAGGAATTCAAATAAGTTGAATGTAATGAATCATTAAATATGAAAAACAATGTGAGCCCCTGACTAACTAATAGGCCATCTACCCAAAGAATGAAAAGAAGAAGAAAGATCTTGGGATGAATACAATTTTGGACTTGTAAATTAATTTTGCAGAATCCCAATAGGTAACTATATAAGCTGTTTGGCTTTCAAGAGATATTTGGATTAGAGAGCACCATTTATTACCACTCTGTTTTTTGGCTTCTGAAATATACTATTATTTTATTCTTTCTCATTGCCTCTTCTTCTTTCTCTTCTTTTGCATATTTTTCCTTTATGTGATTTTATTTGAAGGTCACATGTTTCTAGAAGCCCAGTTCTGGCTTCTCTTTGTTTTTTCTATATACTGTCTCCTAGATAATCTCACTAAATTGTAAATTATAAACACCATATTTATACTATAACTTCAAAATTGTTGTCTTCACCCAGGTACATCCAGTTGATTACATGATTTATGTAGATATCATGCTGACATCTCAAACTCTTGATTTGAACCCACCTCCATTCATCTTTGTCTTATTGAATAACACTCTGATTCTCTTGTCTACACAAACCAGAACTTGAGAATCATCCTTGATATTATCTTTGTTTACTCCCCTCTGCCAGTCCCCCAGAAATGCCTATAATTTCATCTCTATAATATATCATGAATTCATTTTTTCTTCTACACCTCAATTTATGCAACTTTAGTTCAAACTATGATTGATGAACATTCTAATGCAACTATTCAATGATTTTGTCTTTGTTTTAAAACAACATTCAAACTCCTGTAAAGGTTATCTGATCTTTACCTCTATCCATACTCTATACTCCTATCATACTATGTTCTAGTCACATAACAAACTTCTTCTCATGACAGCATATGTTCTTGATACTTCCCTCATCAAAAACAACCTTCACTGAGCTGGAGCCTTTGAATGATACAAGTCCACAATTGAATAGGAGGATCATTTCTGTGTCCACTATAAAGTAGCCCCCATCCCATCCATCTCCATTCATGTCCTTTTTCTGTTTTTAAATACTTATTCCTCTGGGGGTATCTTCATTTATTTGTTTACTTATTTAAGGCTGGTTTTCCCACACCCATCCATTAGAATCTAAGCTTTAGGAGATAGAGATGCTGCTCTCCTTGTTCACTCCCATACCTCTGGCATCTGCAGCAGCACTTGGTATATGTATTATAGAGGTTGTTGAATGAGTGATTCAGTTAATTAGTTCTTGCAAAAGAAACTTGACACGTCTTTTAATTTCTTCCTACAGTAATTCACCAGTAAAGTCACCATTTGAAAATATAAAACTGATTGTATCCTTTTATAATTTAATCTCTGATGGTTTCCTATTGCACTCAAATTAAAATCAGACCCATAGGTTGGTTATCAGTGCCATCCTCCTTGCTCATTACTGTCCACTAATCTTTCACTTCCTTGATAACTAATTCTCTTCTGCTTGGTCACTTTTCCTGACATTCTTTGCATAAATACTTTTTTTTCTTTAGATTTTTTTTTTTTTGTACCAGGGATTGAACTCAGAGACACTCAACTTCTGAGCCACATCTACCCTATTTTGTATTTTATTTAGAGACAGGTTCTCATTGAGTTGCTTAGTGCCTCGATTTTGCTAAGGATGGCTTTGAACTCACAATCCTCTTGTGAGTTCAGCCTCCCAAGCCACTGGAATTACAGGTGTGTGCCACCCCACCCGGCTGGAATATTATTTTTTTAGAGAGATTTTTCCCTGACCTTAAATTAAGACCCTCTATTTTTTTCTTTTTCTCAGTTTAGGGTATGTTTCTTCATAGCACTTATTAGTTTTTCTGTTGTTGGAATTATATATATGTGCATTTGGTTTCAGTCTGCCTCTTCATGTAGGATGATCATGGTGGAGATTCAGTCTTTCTCTCTTTAGTATTCTTAGTATCTAACATGATTCTTGGAATACTGAGACACTCAACATTTTACTGTAAATTATATCAAATGGTAATAGAACGTCTTAGAAAATAAATGAGATTTCCCATGGTTTCAAACTCAAGAGTCCTCATTAAATCCAGGCTGAAGATGTGGAGTTTGGTTTTAGTTTTGTTTTGTGTTGTTTTAGGGCAGTTTGAGAATTTTAAATGTCTTTGAGGTGTGACTTGAATGCTTCCGTATATGTAGTCCTCATCCAAGAGTGGTACTTAAATATTTTAAAATAAAGCAAGACCTTACGTTAGTTAGTAAGGACATAGGAACTCCTACTTTACCAAATATTAACCCGAGGAGAGGTTAGTAATTCAATAGGTTGTTGGATCTTTCAAAAAAACTAAGTGGTCAGAGAAGAGAGAGAGGAGCCTTTGGGGCAATGGATATTTACTGATTTTCATAAAAATGTCCAATATTAGTGAAGATACTCCAATCCTGCCATCTCTAACTTAGCCCTTGTAGGCATCTAAGTTTGTGATTCCTTCCGTTATAGAGAAAGAAAAAATGAGAGCAAGGAACAGAGTCTCTGACAAAATAAGTTCAGAAAAGAGCACTGCAGAAGATAGAGAGGAACCAAGAGAAAATGGCTCTCTAGCTGCTTAGGGAGGAAAGTGCACTACAATATACTGTCAATTCTGTCAGTAGATAAAGGTGAAGAACTGTTTGGAGGGCCTTGAGGGCTCCAAGAAGAAAAGAAGTTTTAATGCACTATTGGGTATGAAATCAGCTTTCAGTGGAGGGAGAACTGGTTGGAGACAACTGGATGAGCATACTGTGAAGGACGTGGTGCTCAATTGTGCTGGGGACGTGAGGCAGGAGTAGACATGTCATCTGCAGAGAATTTCCAAGCAGCAATACAACTGACTGAAGTTGGCCTGCTCTTGAGTGTTATCATGCACTGGCAATTCTGCACAGGTTAGGGTTTAAATTGTCCTCCCCTCAGTTACCACTCTTATAGAGAGGGATAGTTTACAGCTGAAAGAGGGCAGAATCAGAGGAGGATGGTTTATAAGACTAGAGAGACTTGTGACTTTTTACATAATAAAAGGAAGAGGTCAGCTCAGAGGAAATGCTTCAACAGAAAAGACATAATCATTAAAGCAATTTGAGGACACACAGAATGAACAAAACCCAGGGATGACTTAGCTTTGAAGAAAAATAGGGGATCTAATTCCCAGGGGCAGAATCCTGGATCTGTGACTCAGAATTATGTCTTTAGTACTAGTTGTAAATTTATTTTATTTTTTAAATGAATGCAATTTTGAATATATTACTGTGTAATTATTCATTATATCTGTTTTTGAAAATAACATTGGTGTTTCAAAAATAACATCAATATTGTAGACATGACTGCTACGAACATATTTCAAAGATTCCATGCAAATAACTTAAATGCATTGTGCTAATAGAGATATTCTAATCTGACATTCAATTAATGCATTCTGCATTTGCACTTATTTCATACAGGTAACAAATATTGGGTATTCAAGGACACAACTCTTCAACCTGGTTACCCTCATGACTTGATTACTCTCGGAAGTGGAATTCCCCCCCATGGTATTGACTCAGCCATTTGGTGGGAGGACGTTGGGAAAACCTATTTCTTCAAAGGGGACAGGTCAGTACACACATCACATAGGAAAGAGTTAATGAATGTTTCCAGAAGTCAATGTTTCTGGTCTATCATAGGCAAGCGCTGTTGATAACGAATCTGTGTGGCTATAAACACAAGTTAATGCAGTAGAAAATATTTTAAAATACATTTTAAATAATATAATATTTAAGATAAATCACTATATAATGAACTAATGTGACTTTCTTATGATGTATTTTTTTAAAATTTTTCTTTCTAATACATTTTTAAATTTATTTTTTATTAGTTCTAATCAGTTATACATGACAGCAGAAAGCTTTTTAATTCATTGTACACAAATGGAGCACAACTTTTCATTTCTCTGGTTGTACACGATGTAGTATCTATTGTACCACATGTGTTGTCATATATATACCTAGGGTAATGATATTCATCTCATTCTACTGTCTTTCCTACTTCTGTGCCCCCTCCCCTTTGCCCCCTCAAAATTCTTCCATTCCCCCCACATCCCCTCATTATGGATCAGCCTACTTATTATGGTGTATATTTCTACAATATATATTCTTTCTTTTCTCCATGTTCTTTGCATGCTTATAAAGCTACATAGGCAGTGAATATATGTGTCCTTATAGTACATTTTCTTATAATTTTACTACATCTAGGAAAAAAATACTTCTTAGTACAAGCTTTGTGTGTCCTTACACTCAATGTTAAATGGTTACCCTTCACACACAGTTAATTGTGACCATGTTCAAATAATTTCAGTTTACTCACAGGTATTCCCTTAGAAGCCATTTATTAAGTTACCAACAAGCAGGTGCTGTGAACTATTAACAAGCTATCACTGCAGTAGATACTGTTAGCGTATAACATCCCTTCCTGGCAACTTTATTCTTCTCCTTTTTCCTGTGACATCACTAACAGGATTCATAATTTTTTTTATAACTAAATTGTTAGCCTTATAACTCACAGTAGCTATCAAGTATACATAGCTCCACCCCTGTCCATTCTTTGACATATATTACATATAAAATATATGAAGACTGTTTTTATTAATTTAAATAAATACTAAGTAGAAAAAGTAATGAAGATGAAAACTCAAATTTCAACTAAATTGTTACTAACTGGGTAACAATATGAAAGCACTAATTAGCCCTCACTGGTTTGTAGGACTTACGTATGCCATTGGGCTGCCTTTTCTAAGCACATTATAAAGAATATACAGGCTTTAATGTCTTATGTGCTCCTAAAGAGTTTGCCTGATTACCCTGGCATAAAATACCCCTGTTTGTTATCCCCAGCTTTAAGAGAAAAATAACTAAGGATATAAATATGTTTATTTAAAATTTATGATTTTTAATTGTGAATGATTTCAGACATTGAGTTTTATCTGTGATGAAATCCTATAATTGGCCTCCATGTGTAAGAATGTAAACTTTTGAGTTTATTCTGTTTTCAACTTTTACGTATATTATATTTCTATAACAAAATATCCATAGATTTTAATTCATGAAAATATAGTCAAGGCCTTTCTAAAACACTTCTTAGTAAATCACAAACAAAAGGATTCTGCATAGAGATGTTTGCTAGACCCACAAAAAGCATAATGACTCTCAACAGTATATAAGTATAATATAATAGAAGAGAAAAAATGAAGTACTTATTGCCACAGAATAATGACCACTAAATAAAATAAATGTGCAGACTTATATTCTTTAAAACATTATAACCCTTGAGGTTGTTTAATTCTCTAGTTTTGATTATTTATATATACTCTTTCAGGACTAGGCATAGGACAGAAGGCTGAGAAGATATGTTGGAGAGATTGGTTTTCAGACACAGAAGGAGAGTTTAGCTTTTGGGCTCTGGATGTAGCACAGTGGTAAAGATTGCCTAGCATGCACAAGGCCCTGAGTTCAATCTTCAATATGGGTTAGAGAGTTTCATACATAACATTAAAAGTTACCATTTAATTATCAGATAGTTCTTTTTCCTATATATGCCAGAAATATTTTTTAAATCTTTTTCCCCTTCTAAAAATTTAGTTCTTATTAGAAAAATTTTACTTTACAGATAAATACTAGTTATTAGTAATAATATTAAATTAATTTGAGAGATACCTCAAATTCATGAAATCAGTTTAGATTTAATACCAAATTTATAATAAAGATTGTTAATAAATGAGAAAACGGTTTCAGTTCATTTCCTTCCTACTTCAAACACTTTTTGTAAGATAGAGCAAAGTGTATGAATATACTCTTATTACTTGTGTTTTATTTAAATCACTGTGATTTTATAGGCTTTAAAAATATTGAAAGTAGGATTCCATATAATTTCCAGGCATATGATCTGATGTATCATGAATTATAGGTGATACATATTTATATAATTATATAATTCCAGAGTCATAACATTTATCAATACATTCATTCTAGATTTATGACCCTACCTAATTGTGCCTAGCTGCCTGCAGTGACAATATGACTATAAGGCAATCAATTCCATTTTCAATAACTTTAATGTCTGCTTCCTTCAGATGTCTGTACCAGTCCTCACCTAGCCCTCATTAATTCATTCAAAATTTATTTTTCAAAACATACTATATCACATGTGCTAGACAATAAAGATAGATAATATTTAAAACTACAAGGCTTCCCATGGCTCTTACATTCTGTTGGAGTAAAAAAAAAATAATGACCTTAATGGTTTTTACATTGAGAAATGTTACAAAGAAGTATGGCAAGGTTTTTAGGGATAGAGATTCATTGGAGATAAGGAGTAATTAGGAAGTAGTGGAAGTTGGAGAGGAACTCACTTGTGAATGGCACACCTGAGGGGTACCTGAAGAGGGACAGGTTTTAGCTATATGAAACTATTCAGACCAATGTGTCATGGACAGATAAATAGTTGTGCTAAGGACATGAAAATAGGACATTCAAAAATAGAAGAAAGCATTGTGGTTAGAGCATAGCCATTAAGTGGTCAGAAGAGGTCAAGCAGGTCAGTAGAGATCCAGTGGCACAGTGTCCTGGAGGTGATCGGGAAGACTTTGTACTGAGTACAATGGAAAGGCAGTATAGATTTTCAGGAGCACAATGACTTGATTTTATGTGTGTCCCTAAAGGTCATTCTGGCTGCTGTGAAGAATGGGCTTCCAGAGTGGAAGTAAGAAGGGTACTTGGGAGACCATTGGACAGGCAGAGAGGACAGTAGCAGTGGAGGTGAAGCAAAAGAGATAGATGAAGGATTCCTTTTGAATGTAATCATAATAATCTATTCTTATGCCTTGGATCTCAGGGGACATGAAACAATTTCTAGGATCTTCACCCAAAAATTGAGTAGTGAAATTTCTGGAGAAAAAGGAGACAAGGAAAAGAATATTGGGGGGGGGGGAGAGATGAAGAGATTGAAATGTCCATGTTCAATCTGAAGCATCTATTTGAAAACCAAATGAGCGGAATCAAGTAGGCAGTTGGATAATTCGAGTTTGACTCTGAATGGAAAAGTCAGTGGGAGGCACAGATTTGGGAGTAATTGACATATAAAAGGTATTGAAAGCAGAGGTCCCCATGAAATCTTTTAAGAATGGAAATAATCAAGAGTAGAGGAAATGGTGGTTCTTTAAATAGATCTGTAAATGCAGATTAAAATATCTACTCTTTCACTACTTCACATACAGCATGGAACTCGGTCCCTCAGATTCCTGCTTGCCCTTTTCATAATAGACTATAATTTGGTACTTGGATACATTTTGGTCTTCATAGCATTTAGCTCTAAAATGCTATGTTTCTAAATCACTTCTTAGCATCTTCTCACAAATAAATTCCAAGATTCTAGTGTGATACAGCATTCGAAGTTCAACTATTGAGAAGTGTAAAATCATATTTTTTAAAAGACAAAATTCTGGCCCACCTTGGAATTTTTTAAATTGCCACTAATAGTCAAATAGAAAAATACTTCCAGCTTAAATTGTGTTTATGAATTAATTACTTTATGTATATTTAAATCATTCAACAACATAGTAAAAAATGATATTTTCTGTTTTATCACATTTTAAGTATGTTTCTGAATAGTATGATTATTTGGGTATGAAAAAAGAAGCATTCTATTATTTTGTGGTCATAAATCTTGAATCTGGGCAAAGAATTGCAACCATGTTGGATTTATTTTTTTTAATTTTTTATTCTAATTTGTTATATGACAGCAGAATGCATTACAATTCATATTACATATATAAAGCACAATTTTTCATATCTCTGGTTGTATGCAAAATATATTCACACCATTCATGTCTTCTCATACATGTTTAGGGTAATGATGTCCATGAGACCATGAGATGGACACCATGTTGGATTTAAAAAAAAAAAAATCTGTCATGTGAAATGACCCTTGGGTCCACTTGAATTTAGTTTGGAATTCAGTATCCAGCAATATCTAATTAAATTGTTTCACTACAGAAACTTCTATATAGTTTTATTTCTTAGCATAGAAAGCATTTTAAAAATTTACATCACATGAATAACTCTTTTCTCCTCATGATCAAGTCTAAAATCTGATTAATGAATCTTATTTCTTATCATAATTGTTTTAAAACATTAAGAATGCTTCTTTCAAAGAAACATCTAATTAAAATCAAAATTCTACAGTAGATCCCAGTGGTTCAGGAGGCTGAGGCAGGAGGATCACAAGTTCAAAGCCAACCTTAGCAACTTAGTAAGGCCCTAAGCAACTTATCAAGACTCTCTCTCAAAAAAAAACTTAAATGCTTGGGATATGGCTGAGTTGTTAAGTGCCCCTGGGTTCAGTTCCCAGTTTCAAATTAAAAAAAAAAAAAATCTACAATACACATGACTGATGATCAGAATGAAAACGTATATGATGTTCATTTATAAACTCTTTCTCATTTATTGACCCTTCTGCACAAAATTCCAAATTTTATCCACTATAACATCTAAATTTTAAAGTCCTCAAGCAGTTTATTTAAAGAGTTCTAGCCTGAATATGCTATTTCTTTTTTAACCAATCCATAAACTTATTTTTCTGGGAGGAAAATATCAGCAGGTTGAGCTTTTTTGTTAATGTTGGAAAATGTTCAAATATGTGAAAATTAAAACCCAAACCTTTATTTAACAAGCCCCAGTACCTTTAGCAAGACAACCCTGAAAATAGTTAAGCATTTCTAATCACATTCCAGTCTACTGGATATTCACAAAGCTGACACACAGCAGGCAACCTGAGGGTTCAAGCCTACACTGAGATTCTCAGATTGCAAAGTGATCCCCTATTCTAATTTTACATTATCTGCTGGGAAAGAGAAAATTCATTTATTTTGTAAATTTATACCAGAATTATGTGGCTATAAAAGAATCTAATAAAACTCAC
The DNA here is from genome assembly GCF_045843805.1 of Urocitellus parryii. NCBI lineage: Eukaryota > Metazoa > Chordata > Mammalia > Rodentia > Sciuridae > Urocitellus > Urocitellus parryii. Next base: position 46,094,716 of record NC_135537.1, read on the forward strand.
ATTCCATAGATATTTTCTTGAAACGTACATTCTATGAATCTTATGTGTCTGGCATACAATGGAGAGGCTCAAAAAGTTCTTTCCTGACACATGTGAGGCATTGGGTTCAATCCTCAGCATCACATAAAAATAAATAAATATATGATAGATAGATAGATAGATAGATAGATAGATAAAAGTATTGTGTCCATCTTCAACTTAAAAAAAAAAGTATCAGTGGGTGAGAGTTATCTAAGAGAGAATAGAAAAAGGAAGGAAGGAAAATTATACATAACAACTATACCTCAACAGTAAGAGTGAAAAGTAAATATATTATCAGGATGCTATATGCCATGAGAGTTACTAGCAGCAACAAGGTTGAAAACATACTGAACTATGAACCAAAGAGGGCTCATTTGAATTTCAGCTCTTCCATAACACAGCAGAGCAAAGGTAAATAAGTCACTTATCTTCAAATAAAATGATGCCCAGTGCTGTGACACTGACTGAGCAACAATATACACTATAGTTATAGTTAGGACATTTTTATAGAGAATATTATAGTATAAAGATTGTTGAGGGAGTTAAGGGAAATCAAATAATAGAGTGTATTATATAAATTTGCTTTATGGGCACAAAACACAACATAAAATATAGATATTATTACATAAAGAATAATATGACTACTTCTCAGAAACTGGTTTCTAAGTATGTAGTAATGTTACTAAATGACTGCATCATACCAGGATTTTAAATTATTCCAAAATTCAACCATTTCAAACTGACTTTAACTTATATTTTATGTCATTTAATTATGCCATTTATTGTAAGGTATATCATTATTTAATCTATCATTGAAGGGAAACCCTTCCAAGTACATTCTTTTCCTTTTTTTCTGGGGGTAGGGGGTTAACAGTGATTGAACTCTGGGGCCCTATTTTGTATTTTATTTAGAGGCAGGGTCTCAGTGAGTTGCATAGTGCCTCACTTTTGCTGAGGCTGGCTTTGAACTCATGATCCTCCTGAGCCAGTGGGATTTCATGTGTGCACCCCCATGTCCTTCTTGCCAAGTACATTTTGATTCTGTAATACAACATGCATTCTGATTCCTAAAGATATAAAATGGGGGGGGGAGCTATTATCCAAAAAATAAAGTATTTCCATATTTCCTTGTGAGAAGCTTTCTTTGGTTAAGTGAAAGAAGCCACTAACATATGTGTTGTAAATTCCATTGAAGTATTAACTAAAGAGGAGAGAACTTTATATTATAACCATAGTCTCAAACACAGTGACCATTCTGTAGTCATCACAGAATGTTCTACAGGAATGGAATATTCACAAATAATTCAAAATAAGATGTTTTAAAGAACAAAGTGTGAAAGAAACTGTATTTCAGGACTGGTAGCATGACATTCAAATAATTTTACTTCATTATCCAAGGAAGATAGGCACCTATCACCATTATTTCACCTCAGTGCTTCTCCATGAAGCTTTTTCTGATCTGCTCATCAGATCTGCTCTAGTTTGCCTGTGATGAGTACCTATGGCAAACAAGTGTGAGAGATTGTTTCCCTTTCTGGGTTAACACAGCTTTGTAGGTTACAAATGGGAACACTTCTTGAAGCAATGTATTCCTCATTTCCATGTGAACATTGAAGATGAAGGAGGTACTAATATTGCAAATATTATCTGAGTGAGTTTCTAGGTATTTATAACAAAACTTACTGCACAAAATCTGTAGATAAAGGATCCTCCATAAGAACTAGCACAGAAAGAGTAGATTTTTTTTCTAATTTTAGGCAAAATGACTAATCCCAAGAAGAATTAAATCATGTCATTTACCAAACCTGGGTGGATAAAACCTAGATTTCAGGGCTGGGGATATATATGGCTCAAGTAGTAGTGTGCTCACCTAGTATGCATGAGGCACTGAGTTTGATTCTCAGCACCACATAAAAATAAAATGGGGATATTGTGTCCACCTAAAACTAAAAAATAAATATTAAAAAACCTACTAGATTTCATAGGTAATCATGGATGTTTAGTTGGGAGAAGGAGACATATCAAATAAATTGGGAAAATTTGGTGATATCAAGTAAATATGAAAATTATATTCATTGTGAAAAGAGTAAAGACTTTTGAAATCAGACAAACATGTTTATACATCTATCTGTCAATAATTCTCATTCATATAGGGACAGCAATTACTTTATCGTGGAATTTTGTGAATAAAGAAGATAATCCACAGAGTTTTGTGGCAATATTACTCTGAATTCCAGTAGTTTTGCCCCAAAATTATGACAATGTTTATTTAATATAAAAATATAAACTTGTTTTATTCTTAGAACATATAGACAATAATGAGTGATCCAAAGTAGGGATATTCATTTTCTTTCATAGAAGTCTAGGGGTTCTGGAAAAATGGCTTGAGGGCACCCTGTGAAAGAACAGGAGCCAGATGGTTCTGACTCTAGCTGAGCTTTGCTTTACTATTTTACTACCTTGACTCCATTCAAGATCTGTCCTAAAGTCTATGCTCATATACACAATTTTCTTATCTATAATTTCACTTTGATGTCTGAATTCAACACCCTAACTCTCAGGATTCAGACTGCCATCACATATTTTTCCTTGCTTTCTTAGGGCAACAGTAATCTTCCAGATTATCAGGCCCAGAGATCTAAGGTCACGTTTAATTTCCTTCTTTCTCACATTTCAAATCCGATTCATCACTAAGTCCTTTGGTCTCTTTCTTTAAAATATATCCCCAATCTGTTAAATTATCATCGGCTCGGCTCTATAACTGACTCCTCATTTCAAGGCTTATTGCAATGACTTCTTAACTAGTATCTCTGCTTCTGCTTTATCTCTTTCAACTCCTTTTGCATGAAGTAATCAGCATATTCTTTTCAAGAATTAGTCATCTCTTGAAACATCTCTACTCAAAGTATATATTTTCATATCCCTTAGAGGAAAACCGAAGGTTTTATGTGGTGTAAAGACCTATCTCACCTTAGATTCGGGTTCCTGCTCAGACTTTGTGTCTAAACACCCTCGCTTCCTGGTACATGCTCAAGTACTCCATGCCTGTACTTTCCACAGGAACTTCACCTCCTCTGCCTGCAGTGTTCTCTAAATACTAAAATGTGTTGTTCCTCACTTTTCTCTGCTCAAATGTTAGCTTATCAAAGAGGTCTTTTCTTTCTACTAGTTTAAAAATGGCTTCTACATATTCCTAGATAACTCTATCTGCCTTGTTTTTTTTTCTTCATAGCTCTTACCATCTTCAATCATTGCATGCATTTTTTGATAATTGGTTTATTGTCTTTATACTCACATATCCTAAAATCTAAGATCAAGGAGACCTGGGGCACATCTGTTTTGTTCAAGGTTGTGTTTCTTAAAAAAATCAAGATTCAGTATGTGCGCACACTTGTGAGCACACACACACACATGGGTTTGTGATCCCTTATGAATTGCAAATATACTTAGGTAGAATAATATAGTTAGCATTTTTATGAATTTTAGCAGACTGAATAAATGCTAATTTTAACATATACAGGATATGCATAGTAATATATACATTTTAACATATGCAGGATATGTATAATAATAAACACATCTTTAACATATGCAGGAAAGGAAATAGAATAAATACCTTATGCCCCCTGTGTCTTCAGATGTTCCATAAATCACTTACAGGTATATAGGGAATAGTGTCAAACATACAGCAATAATTTAATGAATGATAACTGTAACTATTTGTTTTTTTTGTATGTGTGTATATATATATTTTTTTTCCTTTGTGTGTGTTGTTATGTTGTCCTTTTTAGGTATTGGAGATATAGTGAAGAAATGAAAACCATGGACCCTGGCTATCCCAAGCCAATCACAGTCTGGAAAGGGATCCCTGAATCTCCTCAGGGAGCCTTTGTGCACAAAGAAAATGGTATGCAAGATGTGCATTACACATTTCTTAAGTTTCCTAACTATTGTAGTAACACACTGTTCTTTTTCATTATGTTAAATCACTGGGAGATGCCATACTTCAGCTATGTAATATTTATATAAACTTTCCTCTTAGATTAATATTTAGTATTATGCTGTACTTTTTAATCTCAACTTACTTAATTTTGTGAAGAATCATTAGAAAGATACACAGTTAATATTTTAACATGGGGCAGTTTAGATACCTTTGAATTAAACTGACCTATATGTCTATTAACATCTCTGTAAAGATAATAATAAGAAAATATGTGGGATAGGAACTGGCCTTGAGAGGAAGAGATTAGTATAGACCGAAGAACAAAGCACCTAATAATAATGCAAGTTGAATATTATAATTTTTATTTGCTGCTTGCTTAGAGTGTTAGCAAACAAGCAAGATCTTCATTCAGTACAGTCAGACTAGAGAGATTATATAATGACTTCATACAAAATCAAAAGGTAAGCTATGTACATGACATTTGATAACCAGAAAATCCAAGATAATGGGATGCTGAAACAATGCCTCTACTTCACTCTTCCACCATTATATAAATCCATTGTTGTAGGAATCCTCCTTCAACGGTCAATTTTTTTAAAAGTCCACAGGCTCAAAATTAAGCTGTAAATGTTTATGCCTTTTACATTGAAGTGAAATATGCCTACCTATTGATACTAATTCTGCCATCTTGGCCAATGAAATGTGAGTATCTGATGCCATTGAATGTCTTCTCTGTTATTAGGATTGCTACATAAATTCATTATATCAAATTTAATTGTCCTACATAAGTACCTCTTTACCAACACTAAACTCGTTCAAATAACTTATCCCTGATTGTAAAATTTGTAAGATATGTACTTAAGTCTTGAAACTAAGGACATTTTAGCCCCAATAAATATGATTTAATGCACTGTCTCCAAAGAGGAAACATTAATGTGGTTTTTTTTTTACATTGTTTTGCTAAAGTAACTGGCCATCTGTTATATCTGGTTAAATTTTTCATTTGGTCATACTAGACAAACCCAGGTTTCCTGAGATTGTCACTTCCTAAGCCATCCTCCTTCCGGTTTTCCCTATAACCATCTTAACAATTTTTATTTCTTCTTTTTTCCTCTTCACTTTTAGTTCCCTAAAATAACCGCAATAGTTCAAATTAGATTTGACTCTTTCAGAATACGGTGGAATGATTTTTTAACATAGATTACATCACAGTGTTTTTCACACAGCAGCATTGGTTTTTAACTGTAATAAAATCATAGTAAAGAATCAACCCCTCCTTCAAATTATTCCTACATTTGTTGTCAAGTCACACTTTTCGAATATTCTATTTTTTCTCTTTGGAATTCACTTTTGAAAGAGACACAAAATTCCAATTTTAATAATCATATTTTGTTTTACCATTTGCAGCCCCGTGTTTGGCCTATTAACATAGTTTTGTCCCCTGGTTCCGTCAGTTTGGTGTATTTATTCTTCCCCTCAACACTCACTCTCTGTTAAAATACCACAAGTTTGATTTAAACAAACATTTCCACAGGAGTCAGTTTATTCACAAATATTTACCAAACACTTAACTGCCTACCAATAAACATGTAAAAGCCCAAAATAGGACATAGAGGCACTGCCATTGGAGAACATCCATTCACCACTACAACTGCAATGAACTGTCATTACATTTTTAGGATGAAGCAATAGAAAACTAACTAGTGAGATCTGGCCAAACATAAAAGAAAGAAGCATCATCAAAGTATCCATTGCAACCTCACTGATTTCTTTCTGAAAATTTTAATTCTTATCATATGCAGGAGCATGACATCAGAGCTGTTTTTAAAACAGAAAAAGATATAATTAACTAAACATTTCCTCAACTAATTGACATTTCAGAAGTGAAAAAGGTAAACCTAAATTACTGAGCGAGATAGATTTTACAGAATAAAGGTTTAGCATATTTCTATTACCAATATTCCAGTCTGCTTCTTTCCAACCATATTATTTAACAAACTCCTACAGACTAGATTCCTTATTTCTAACAATTGCTTTCAGTAACTACAAATTCTGTTCCTATATATGTAGTGTGTTACTATAAAATTTGGCTTTTAGAACTGATAAATATGAAATGCCCAGTAGCATAGATAGTAATTAGCTTTGGCTAAAAATTGAAGATGAGGACACTTCCAGCTGTTAGTTTCCAGTTTATAAACATAAGAAGTACGTTCATCTATTTTGAAGGTCTGTTTAATTCTAAATCAGTGCCATTGTTCAACTGTGATCATCTAATGTGCTGTTATTTGGCAGGCCTTCAACATTTCTTCATCCAAGCTTGTTGAGTAATTACACTGGATTTCATTAGTGCGATCAAATACCAGCTCCCTACAGAAAAATTTGAATCTACATACACCTGTTTTCACTTGGCAAGTTGCTCTGATTGCAGAACTGTCCTTCGAAACTAAAAGCCACAGCAGAATTTCATGGCTTTGAACAGAAAGACTTCCAAAAGGAAGTTGACCTGAAGTGATAGTCTATCCTTTCTGGAATTTTTTTGTGCAACATTGGAGTTCTTTATTTCAGGGCTGACATCTATTGCAACCTTTGATATTAAACCAACAACATCATTGAATGAGTGTTTAGACTTTATACGTATTAAAAAAAATTTAAATCCTGCTTTCACCACGATACATGTGTGTATGTGTATAGACATATATGTGTATATGCATATCATATATGTATATATTTTTAAAATCTACAACCCTCAATATCTTTGTCTGAAAAAAAATGAGTAGTAACTTCTACTTGACCAAGCAGTTGTGAGACTTAAAAGAGAGGACACATAATAAGTTTTTACACTTGTATCTCCCATAATTACACCATCAAATATTTCATTTTTTCTTAGTTTTATTGCAAAAACAAGAATTAAGTCCAAGTAGCACAGCCAAAGAAACTTGACATAAAGGAGCTATAGATAGAAGAAAAGAGTAGATATCTGCCTTTAAAAAATTAACAGCAAAGCATGGAGAATAATCCTAAATGCATACGTATAATTTATTTGTCAGGATCTCACAAAGTGAGCATCCAGAATGTTTTAGAACATGAATCATATATATTGCTGAGTTCTTTGAGCCTTCCACATACCGTTTCCTCCCCCAGGAATTGTAAGTTGCTTAGAAGTATCAAAGTTATAAATGTAGATTTGTTTATTCCTAAAAGGATTAATAAGGGCTTTTAAACACTCTATAAAATATAATTAGTTGACACAAATTTAACATAAACTAAGTACAAATAACTTAAACAACAGGGAAAAAAGAAGGGGAAAAACAGATGTGGCCTAAAGCCAAAAATGAGGTTAGCACACAAAATACTATGAATATCTATTTATTTGTTAAGATTTCTAGCAGGCAAAAGAAAACACCTCCAGTTTTATGATTTATAATGATTTCTTGTCCAAATGACAAAAGAAAACCTATTTTTTGGAGGAGTACAATGATGCCTGATACTAAGACGATAAGAAATTTCCCTGGAGGTGTGGAGAGGTGAGAAGCTGCTTTATAAAATGTATTGAACAGTGTCTTCTGTGGCAGCCTGAGGGTAAAACAGTGTTTCCATTTATAAGGCTGTTTCAGTGTCTTTCAGTATAGGTTGATGTCATCACACTAATGTGTGATTCTGTGCCAGCATACCATAAGCCAACAAAAGGATAAAGTTTTCTAGTGCAGAGGTGTAGACGTGACTTCCAGCTCATCATCCTCCAGCATCCTCTGTAGATCAAATCTCTCTCTGCTGAGCTTTCCATGGGTATTAGAAGGCACAGTTCCTGGAGCACAACAGTTGAACTGAGGATAGGTTTTCTTCCTACGAAAATGGAAGGGTCTTAAAATACACCTTTTACAAATTAGCTTATGTCATTAGCATTCCTATACTTACAGACTTTCACCAATAAGTGGTATCTGTGTGTATGTGTGTTTTCCCCCTGCAGGCTTTACATATTTCTACAAAGGAAAGGAGTATTGGAAATTCAACAACCAGATACTCAAAGTAGAACCTGGATATCCGAGATCCATCCTCAAGGATTTTATGGGCTGTGATGGACCAACAGACAGAGATAAAGAAGGACACAGCCCGCCAGATGATGTAGACATTGTCATCAAACTGGACAACACAGCCAGCACTGTGAAAGCCATAGCTATTGTCATTCCCTGCATCTTGGCCTTATGCCTCCTTGTATTGGTTTACACTGTGTTCCAGTTCAAGAGGAAAGGAACACCCCGCCACATACTGTACTGTAAACGCTCTATGCAAGAGTGGGTGTGATGTAGGGTTTTTTTTCCCTTTCTTTCTTTTTCCAGGAGTTTGTGGTAACTTGAGATTCAAGACAAGAGCTGTTATGCTGTTTCCTAGCTAGGAGCAGGCTTGTGGCAGCCTGATTTGGGGCTGACCTTCCAAACCCAGAGGGTTGCTGGTCCTGCACATGAGTGGAAATACACTCATGGGAAAGCTTCCATGATGCACAGTATCTGCCGTTCTTCAGTCCTTTGTCTTTCTTTGTCATTCAGTTATAGGCCTTTCCTCTGCACGCTCAATGCCCAGTCAAATTTCAGGATTAACTAAAGAAGAGGAAAAAGAAAAAGAAGAAAAGATTCTTCTTAAAGGTTTTAAATATTATTTTCCTTCTGAAGTCTGAGCCCATTTGGGGGAGAGAGAGAGAAAAAAAAAAAGCAAAAGAGAAAAATCCACAATTTTTGCTTTAAAGCAAAGGAAAAAAAAAATGTTTAAACAAAAAGTCCACAATTGAACTTTCAGGAAAGTGTGAAGACCCAAAACAGCTTTGTCTCCAAAGAAGATAGCTCTGTGACTGCTATGGATAATCTCCTGCGCATCATTTTGTCAGGTGGGAGATCTGGATACACAGGCAGGACTTTAGACTGTCGGGACAGCCATTTTCCAACAAACAAGGGGCCAAAATATCTGCAATATAGTAACAGCCTTAATAATACATCCATTTTTCGTTTTATACAGCTGTTCTCAGCTATGTCCTCAATGTTTCATCACATTTCTATTCATACCTATATTCAAAACAGGACCTTTGAATTGTTTTGAAGTGTTTCTAAACCCTCTCTTGCCACCTGACCCCTCTATCATTGTGATAATATCCCCAGGTTGTATTTAGGCCAATGCCCCAGGCCTTCCATGGGTCTGTCAGGAATATTCATTACAAAGCAGAGCAAGAAGTAGTATGTTTCTGAAGTAGATTAAAGTGACAGTTATTTTGCAAGGATTTGTAATTCTAGTAATATATTGGTGTAACCCTTTGAGAACTATCAGACCAGCTTTCAGAGTCTTAGGATTGTCAGTGTTGCTATGTGGTAAATTGTAGAACTGGCCAATGTTAAAAACAGTGATAGGTTCAAGAAGTTCCAGTTTTTAAAACATATCCCATAACCTCCTTGTAATTCTAAAACGATTTACAGTACTACATGAATACACTTATAACAAACAGCAATGATGTTACCTGCCCAAAATTTTCTGGCAAATAAAAAAGATATTTTGTTAACAGTATCTCCTAAGAGTGAAATTTTATTTGAATAACTGTTTATGGCAACCTAATTCTTTTTTTTTCCTTAGACATATTGAATTCTTGTTTTAAAATCCATTGCATGAGAATTCAATTTGCCTTGGTATACGCAGTTAGCATTGCCATTTTAAAAAATGAATTAAAATGATGACTCTGAGGTTGCATGAATATCCTCCATTGCATTACCTACTGCATGTCAACCATAGTTCTCAAAGGGTTAGTATGGCTTCTGGCATTTTGCCATCCATTTGATCACTGACAGAGCCAAGAGACCACCAAAGCATTTCATTGTTGAGTGTAATTTGTCCTAAGAGCAGTATTGTCATTTTCATGTGACCTGCAGAGCAGGTTTGTATCAATATTTTTTTCCTAGAGAAAAGTCAGCAACTGACAGACCTCTTTATTGATTTTTAGGAGCTGCTTCTTGCAGTGAAAGGCTTTACAGCCACTGGGCTGTGAACTTATTAGAGATGGTCAGGAGGAATGCACCCCATGAGTCAGACATTGGCTTTGTGTGAAAGCCAGCTTTTGAGGGGATTAGCTTTTGAAACAATGAACAGCTTGCCTTGAACTTGATTATTGATCTGTTGACTGTCATTAACAACAACTTAAACATTGTCTTCTGTGAAAATTTTCCTTGAAGAGTCCTGTTCTATGTCTTTGCCCTTTGACCTTTAACTTGCAAACTGGCACAAACTGAAGGGAATATGGTGTTGCTTCTCCATGGGATTGTTAATTGTTCTCTAAAACCTCTTCAACATGAGCTGTTTCCTTAGAGTGCAGAGAGAAAGAGTGTTGATGGTGGGTCTGCAGATGGACATTTTGTCTTTACATGCACACTCTAAAAATGCCCTATAGGTAGAAGTGGTTTTTAATTTCCTTTTCATATGATTTGAAGCCTAATTTCATCATTTTAGTATGAATTACAAAAAATATAGGAAAAAAAATAACCTCAAATACTTGAATGGCCAGTGTGGCTTTTATATAAAGCAGGAATTTTATACTAGTGAAAATTTCTTACTCATTTGCTAACAATACACATTTCCAGATGATTTTTAATGAGTGTAGGTATACATTCTTATTTGGAAATGGATAGTTTGGCTGCCTTGAATTTATATTTATACTCAACATAGCATGAAAATTAGAATGCCTTTTGGTTAAACTACGTGTTTATGATTTGGTTGGGGAAAATATTTTCTAATCATGGGTGGCATGCTGAAAAGCCTTGCAGATTGATATTTCTCATAATCTGAAAATATATACTGTAAGGCTAAAAGAAAAAGAACAGTTAGAAAAGAGGAATGGCTTTATAGCAAAACATTATGCAATGCAGACTATATTTTGACAAGATATCAAAGATGATGGATTTGAGGTCCCAGAAAGCAAGGAAAGAGGACCAGAATCAGCCCTATAGCTTTACTTCAGTGCTTCCATTCTAGATGATGCTGATATTATAAAAAGAGTTAGTCACTACTAAGCATGGAGGACTTTATACATAAGCTTGTTTGTACAGTGTTTGCTTGTGGGAGGGTTTAATTCTTTCAGGACCTTAATGTCAAGAGGAAAAAAAATGACTGGAAACTATATTTTGTGAAAGATAGAAATGAGGAACTTTGTCATTTTGGGACACATGCAAATCATTCAGGAACTCCATCAACCTGCATTGAAAAAAAAGTTTTTTCTCTAAAATGAGAAAGAAACGAAATAAGCAATCTATTGCCTCTTTACTCATTCATCACAATATCCTGATTCATCATGAGACTGTAAGTATATAAGGGCTAGAAAATAATCATAGCATTAAGGAAAGTCTGTCATGCTTGAATTCTGGCAAATGTCAAGGATAAGGCTTGAGTCATATTTACTTGAATATAAGAAGGGGTTTATGTAATAAAAGAAGGTACATATGGCTGCTCTTTTGAGTAAGACATTGATCAGGCTGTAAGAACACAAGAGATAAGAAAATAATAAGTACAATATAATCACAAACACTGGGATTCCATTTTTTTATTATACACCAGGCACTTTGTAAGGTCTCTAACTCTTCTTCAGTTAAGATTTGGAAAAATATCAATTATAATAAAATAGTGAGAGTGACTAATTGATCTATCATATTAGAATAGTAATTCAAAAACCATATGGGATAAATTACCAACAACATTATGTATCAATCAGTCCAGTTCCAAAGAGACATGCAACCTAGGTAATATTTTTCATCTCATCCCTTAACAACTTGTAAAGCTCAGACCTACAGTTTCCTAAGTCAAATGAAAACCCACTTATTCTCACAAAAATATTCTTCTGTTTTGTTATTTCTCATTACTTTACCTATTATAAACACAGATGTAAACAAGATAATGTTCTTTATATAAAGTGTCTCTATAGTTTATAATTTTAGTCAAATATTATTGTTCTGTATATTATTAACTGGACAGAATGAAGTATTAAAAGAGCTGAGTAGCTTGTATTCTCTGAAGCAGAAATTCCACATCACCCTTGTAGAGAAGATTGTAAATTAAACTCTTGACCCGTTTTAGAACAAAGTATCTGCTGATATGGCATTGTTAGCCATTGAATACTGATGCTCTTTACAGTTGCAAGTGTTATATAACTAACTTAGAGAACATTATGTATTACTTGCAAAGACAACTTCTGTTATCAATCAGAAAGCAAGGCTTTTCTGAGTCAAATATAATAAATTACTAAGTAATGATTACCACAAAATAATTACTAAGTAATAAAGGATACAGACTAGTTTACTGAAATAAGCAAATGTTCCTCTTATTACTGAAATTTCCTATAATCTTTTTAAATTTACACATAATTTGGCTTTTCATATACTATATATTTGTTTTCACTTCCTTTCTGTGTGTGATTAAGAACACAATGTGTTTGCTAGGTGTGGTGGCGCATACCTGTAATCTCAGCAACTTGGGAGGCTGAAGCCTCTCAAGCGGTCTTCACAGCATTGAGGACAGCCTCAACAATTTAGTGAGTCCCTAAGCAACTTAGTGAGACACTGTCTCCAAATTTAAAGGGCTGGGGACATATGTAGCTCAGTGGTAAAGCACCATTGGGTAAAGCACTGTTGGGTTCAATCCCTAGTAACAAAAGAAAACAGAAAAACCTACACAAACACACAATGTGGTGGGTAAGAACATTGCCCAAACTTCTCTTGTAGTTCTAATACATGGATAATGTTGTATATACTGGATCCTAGGAATGGTAATGTAATACTTGCTAGTTCTCCATATTGTATTGCTATCTCTAGTATGGTGCAGATACCCATACTTTGTGGATCTTACAGTAGAATAACCAGTGTATTCATATTGACTAAACTCAATGTGCTGTCTAAAGAAGAATGAATGTTTTGATCAAATAGACTTGTTAAACAAGAGTCATGAAAAGGATCTCTTTTTTAAAAAGTTTTCAGAGTTATTTCCAGAAGCTAATAAAGGCAGTGATTCACTGACAGTCTTGAGTCTTTGAGATTCTAGTATGTTCTGGAACAACCTTGTAGATGGTGATGAGCTCTTTTCAGCAAACACAGCAAAAGTTTAATTTTTGATGCTCTTAAGAACAATCCTAAAGTATCACAGATGTCAAACAGAATATGCCATCTAAACAAAAAAAGTAAAATCAGCTGACATTACAAATGCTGTAAATACAATCTCAGCCAATATATGATATCACCGAAGGTGTCAATCAGCCATATTGGAGAATCTAACCATTCCACTGGATTTCATGAACCTTTGTGATACTGATTTATTGTGACCACAGGAAACACATGCTACAGCATATGTATCTAATTTATAGTTTCCATGTTGCCAGAAAAGGAAACATACCTGCATCAGAAAAGATTTAACAGTTACATTTTAAAAGTTAGAACTTCATATAAAAAGAAAATAGCAATCAGAGATAGTACCACACCATAAATAATGAAAGCTATATTTAATAAATATGATGTACAAGGAAGAGGAAGAAAAGAGTCTTTTATAAAATATAAAGACACTATAGCACTTGATAAAACAACCAGTAATTTCACTTTAGCAAGTATAAAAATAGTAGAGAAAATTGCAACTTCAAGCTCTTTGCAGTAGTGATGAATATGCTATATGTCAATGTATATATTTAGCCAGTGGTCATTAGATGTTACCTGCATAAACACATGTGATACTCATGCATTGCCTTCTAGCCCAAAAATTTCAGAAATAGGTGTTCAGTAACCTCCTCCATTGGAAAGATATATAATGTTAGAATCCCCTGAGAAAAGCCATTTCCCTAGAATAGAAATTTACCTCAATAATCATGGAACACAAAACACTTGGCATAGTAGCAAAAGAGTTGCCTTAGTGTTACAGTCTCATCTAAATGTAATCTTCATCTTCAATGTACTGCTCAAATCATTTCTCATTTTTTTCTATTGGTATAATTTTGAAGTAATTCTGAAATATTTCAGATCAGATAAATAACATTCAATTACAAATATCTCTTTCAACATATGTCTACTTTGAAATTTAAACCAATAGTATAGAAAGCCTAAGAATGAACACTAATTTGACACACTTACAGAAACGGAGGGAAAAACACGTTATATCTTTCTTCAGAGCAAGATATCATCAACCCTTATTTCACTTCCAAAAACTGAAGGAAAGAATCATGATCAAGAGTAAAACCATAAAAGTTTTTGATTTACAGAGATGTTTCTTGAGTATTTTATTTGCTTGTCTTTGTAAAATTTCTGGTAGAATATACAAGTAACCGTCTTCATTTTTTGAACATAATTGTGAGCTTATAATGGGACATGACATGTATCGTTTTTTTAGAAAAAAGCTAATTCGTTATACTAAGTAGGGATAACACTTTTAATGAAAATGAGGATATACCAGTAATTCTGGCCAGTACTTAATAAGAACACAAATTATACATTAAAGACATTTATAAATGGAGGTTTTTGAGGATTCTATTCCTTTTCAATTTAAAGAGCAGTGTGTCTTAGAATTTTTCTTATACTAACATAGTGCTGAGGATAATTTTCAAATTTGTACTCAACGTGTCCTTACATTAAAGGGCACATTGGACAGTGTAGGAAGACACTTTATCAACTAGAATGTTGTGCTGATTCACATAACTTTGCCATGTGCTCTGCTATAGAGCTGGATTTATATGCCCTTAAGAAGGGAGAAAAAAAATCAGTTAAATATAAATATGAAAATATGATAATTATATCATGTTAGGCCCCTTAGCTTCAGAGCAAGATATCATTAACCTTTACTTCACTTCCAAAAAATGAATGAGAGAATTGTGATCAAGTGAAAAGGATAAACTTTTTGACTTATAGAGATGTTCCTTGACTATTTTATTCACTTGTTTTTATCCATGAAAATCCAACCATTTTCATGCCACCACGTCTGTAGCATTTGGTCTGTAGCTAGTTTGGATCCCTGGCACAATATTTTTTTTCCACAGGCCTTTTTATACATGCCTCATATATAATTAAGCTTTGGTGAGATGTGACTGCATGCTAGGATGCTTTTTCCTAGGTCAGGATATGGTGCTGCTTGTACTAGCTGTGTTTTATATGAATGTATGTTGCTACATTGACCTGTCTTACCAAGATGTGGATGGAGAAAGCCTGTGTGAGCTGTCTATTGAAGTCGCTAGGATGCATGTTGTGTTTGCCATCACGTAATGCCAGTTTTTAATGTTCCCTCTTTAGATATCGACAACCTGTTTTTAAGATGAAACATTATTTTGCTTAAATTAATGATTTTCTTAGTAATACAAGGGTTATTCTTATCTAGTTTTTTTTTTCTTTTTCCTATCACTGAAATAACTTTGCAGAGGCCATATTATTGTCTGTCTTCTCACAGTTCTTTAGTATACGCCACCGCCTAGGCAAAATTATGTTTTGAATTCTTTTGGTTATTTACTCCTTTGTATCATATGGATTCCATTATTCCTGTGTTCATAAATACAAAAGTTCACAATCTTTGTTACTCCTAAAAACATGACTTCTAAACAAGGGTGAGTGTATGCCTGTTTTTTTCTGCTCCTTCAATTCTGAGATGAGTATTTGTTTGCTTTCTGTTTTTTACTCCAAAAATGAGCTATTTGGGAAGGATATTTTATATTGTGCTGTCTTATCAGTCTCTGCCTATATTTGCATTCCTTTAAATCTCCACCTTGTGTCCTCCATTTTTTTTTCCCTGTTGTTGTTATACAGATTTTGATTTTTCTCTTCCTCTGTGAAAACCAAAATTGAACAACCTTTTACATCAAAGGTGGCACCCAGGAAATGTGTTTTTTTTTCTTTAGTATTTTTCTTCACAAATTTTATGCAAAGATTTAGTCCTTGTCATTTCACACATCCCCAATCTCTGTCATTGGCTTCTAACTTTTATAGAGCTATTCCCCTGAGAAAAGTGAAATGCTGACTATAATGACTGTTGTCTGTTGATAAGACAGCTAAGGAAATTTGTTTCTGCAGAATGTATAATAAATAATTATACAGTAAAGTGAATACCATAATATAGTGTTCTGTTTAAGGTACATCATGGGGACATGAATGCCTAAAGCCTTGATTCTTTGGTCTATTTCCTTTTAAGTGTAAATTACATATACATATATAAGTATAAATGTATGTGTATATGTAATTTACATTTGATGTATACATACATATATTAGAAATAGATAGAATAAAAGAATTAGGGATATTATAGCAGCAGCTTTTCGCTGCATGGGTTTTGACTGCATCAGCATTTCTATTGTGAACCTCTATTTTTCAGGGGTTTTAGAGACTTGGCCATAAAAATTTGTTTCAAGCTTAAAAGTCTTGAAAGATTTTTTTTTTAGGTATCTAATTTTAACAAATATATCTTGTTTTTTTTATATTATAGGTGGGAAATAAATGGAGTTTACTAGTTCAATTTTGTGCTGAGATAACTTTTAATAAACTTAATTTTCTAACAAAAATAAAATCTAATTAGTTCATAGTTTATTGATGGTTTTTAAAAGAATCAAATATTATGGACATTGAGAAATTTGCCTGCTTCATCAGTGTAGTAACATATTTTCAAAATGTTTTAAATCTTATGTACCTGTATTAACATTATCTTGATTCCAGTAGTGAATCAGTATGATAATGAATGCAGATAACATCCATATAAGCAATCTGGTAGTACAGATTTGGAAAAATATAGTGTATATGAGATATATATGTATATATATGCAGATATATATACGTGTATATGTATTTAC
The DNA here is from genome assembly GCF_045843805.1 of Urocitellus parryii. Taxonomy (NCBI): domain Eukaryota; kingdom Metazoa; phylum Chordata; class Mammalia; order Rodentia; family Sciuridae; genus Urocitellus; species Urocitellus parryii. The sequence continues at coordinate 46,111,500 of NC_135537.1, forward strand.
TAGAAAGATTAAGGGGGATAAGCTCCCATGAACCTAGTTTGTCAAATAAATATTATATATTTTTTAAAAATTACATAGTAATTTATCTTTCAGAGTCCAAATGAGATGCAAGCAATTGCAAAGGAAAAAGAAAAGTTGTCTCTTGGGTAAACAATACACATTTTAAATGAAAATCATTTTCCTTTCTATGTTGTGTTTATGGGAAATTAAAAGAATAAAAATTAACACAGACTTTATTTAAATATAACATTAAACTGTGAAGCAGGGAGAAACACCAGGAAATTAAAATTTTAGGCCATTATCTTGTGGTTGTCTGAAAATGCTTTGCCTTTTTTATAATTCCCCCTGATGTTTTCAGTTATGGAGAGAGTTTTGAACTCTTACCTTTAAGTTTCTGGATTGTTCACTTTATACTATACACTCTTTTGTTAAGTTTTTGATTATATGTAGTCTTATGTGTACAAGGAATGAAATAAATAACACATTTATTTGCCAAATGAGTTTTAAGATTTGCAGGTTGTGTTTTTGCCCATACAGGATTCTATACATTTACACCATCTTAAATCTGGCAAATATATATATATATATATATATATAAAATTTTTTTCCTGATAGCTTCTACCGACAAACACAAAGCTTGTTTGTGTGCAAATATAAGGCTAAATAAATGGTGCTAAAGTGTATTATGACTGTCAGATATAATCAGGCAAAATTTTGTGGTGCTTAAATTAATTTTTTCATTGATTTATTGATCAGTGCATTGAACAGTGTTTATTCACCAGTTGTCTTTTATTAGTAAATCAAGGCCTCATAGCACATTGTTAAATAAAATGGTTGACTAGTTGACTAGTCTATGTAACAGCTCACCAAGCTATTATCTCCTTAACTCCTTATAATGTTGTGTCATTAAAGGTCAAGGGGTCATGCTATTAATCTCATTCTATAGACCATTAACATGACTGAACATTTTCACAAAGTACTTATGTTTACAATGCTATAACCCTTTGACTGCTGCGGCAACCTTTAACCACACAAATGTCACAAGCTAGAATCATCAGCATGGTTCTTGCCATGGCAATCAAAGAGTTAAGGGCTGTGCAGTGATTTGTTTTGTATTTATTAATTTATATTTATTTCATTTCCATTCAAAGTGGGGACTAGGGGTGGGGCAGTTTTTGTCTGCTGTAAGTGTCTTAACCTAGGGAAGGGTTAAATGGCTTTTTATACTATTGCATCTTCTGTATTTACCATCAATTCATTGTGTTGTAATTAAAAAAAAAAAAACCTGTCAATAAATAAGAGAACATAAAAATGGTTCATAGACATTGTGGTTTTACTCAATGAATGATATACTCACATTTATGACTGATATGTAGGATATCATCTAGGGCAGAAGTCTTTACCATCTACATATTTCTAATTATTTTGAAACAAAATGAACGTACTTGAGTAATTGAGGGCAGCATCTCCTTTTGCCTGAATGAGCAAGTATATTAAACTGACCTCTTGAACTAGAGAACCATATAATGAATCACTAGATGAATATAATTGTGAGTCAAAGACAGAAGCAGAAAACATCACTGTATCAAATATATTTCAGGCAAGTGCCTATGAGCATAAGACATATTAAGATTTCCTGGAACCATCAAAAAGGATAAAAGATAACTTTCATATAGGTGAGTTTAATCAATTATTAAAGGCATACATCCTAACTGTTCAAATAAAATTATTCAAGGGAATTAATTTTTATATCAAATCTTTGGCACAATCCCATATAAATATTTCCCTCTCCTTCTTTGTTTTTGTTTTTGTTTTCCTGCTGAAGATAAAACCCAGGGCCTTGCACATGCCCAGCACAGGCTCTCCCATTTAGCTATATCCCAGCCCTTTTTTCCTTTTAATAGTAGGTTTGTAGAAGAGGGAGCCATCAATAGAGAACTGACCACAGAGAAAAAACAAAACTGAGGATAAACATTTTAATATTTAAGATCTTAATAAATGGTCTTGAACACAGAATCTATTGGAAGATGTTTTTAAGAATGTCAGGTAGTTGTATACAGTCAAGTGCTAGACCAAGAGCTTTCTGAAACTCAAATGCAGAATGTGTCCATAGTTTAAAAGGGCATCTGAATTTCGGAAAGGAATTCAGAGTGCAAATAAAGTAAAAAGATATTCTCTCATGCAAAAGTCAAGATGTATCTGTACACCTAGAAATTAGTCTTATAAATTTTAATCCATATGCAAAAGAGGAGTTCTAAAGCAGGGTAACCAACAAGATCACAGAGATTTAATTGCTTAAAGTAACAATAAGTAGACTAGAGACAACTTTTTGTATTAAGTTTTGGGGCCCCTGAAAAAGTGGAGACCTCTGAAGAGTTTAAGAAGAACTATAAACAAAAGTTGTCAGGTTTTACACCAGGTTGAAGAATCTGCAGTTTAACTTACCTGCAATATAGGTTATTTGCAGAAGACTTAGTCAAAAGATAATGTTTTTTTTTGTTGTTGTTGTTGTTGTTTTGTAAAGTCATTAGTTACATAACTAAAAGCTATTAAGGATATTAAACCACAAATAGAAAGCCAAATGTAAGTGAATCTTCCTTATTCTTATCAAAGGAAAAAGAAAAGCTAGAAACATCAATCTGATCCAGTATAGCATTCATTTTTATGTACAAGGGTTTGTTAGTATCAAAATTTACTTTATGTGTGGTATTGAACACATAAACATCACATAATTTTTGTCATAATCAAAGTCCAAATTTACTTGTGAAAAAGAAAACTCCAGATAAGTTTATAGAGAACCTACTGCACCACAGGAACATGAATAGGATTTACTAAGTGGGATGGTAATGTTTGTGCACCTTAAATCACCTGTTTCTTAAAGTATTTGAATGGGCATAGTTTCAAACAACTTTATGTTCTCTGAAATTAGTTACCTCAGTCCACCACTAGCTCCCCCAGCCCTCTGCTCCTTTGGCCTCCTCTTTCTTCTCCCTTCCCCTTCCTTTCCTTCCTTTCTTTTCTTCTTTCCTCCTCTAATTGTTCTTAGTCTACTCCTTTTTATCTTCTTTACTCACTTATTATTTCCTTCTCTTTTTTTTTTTTTTTTAATTTTACGGCTCTTCTCATCCCTCCACTATACCTACGTATTCAAAGGCCAATGAAATATTTATTACTAAATTGGGTCTTTCTCATTCCCTATCTCACTTGGCTTATCCACAGTATTTAAGACCAATCATTACTCAGTCAGTACTTTTTCTAGACAGTTCCTTGGTGGCAGGCATATCATTTCTTATTCCTCTTCTATCCCGAAGGTCTGGGAGAATACCTGGTTCATAGTCAGCCCTCTGTGAAATGCAGCCTTGTAGACATTAGAGTTTACACTCTTTCCTCTCACAATGTGTAACATTTTAAACTAATTCTTGTGAGTTTACATAAGTCTCCCTATATGATCTTCATCTCTTTCATTCTACATTAGCTCCTGGACCCTCCACTCACAACTATGGCTTAAGCTTTATGGTTACCATGGGCAATGAAATCCAGATTCATAATTTCCATCCATTTGCTGGATAAATTAATCTGGCTTTTGTTTAACTTCCCATTTTCAGTCCACTGCCTATAAAATTCTTCACCATCCTTTCCCTCCATACCCAAATGAGATACTTCTTTCTGAGTTGTCTAATTCTCCTATTGACATTAGATTTTCTTGATTACTTATCCATTAAAATTCCAAGAGTTCTTGGCCTTCTCCTTTCTTCCTCTGCTGCACAGGCCCTCTTAGACATTTGTCACATCTATGAATTCTACTTCCAAGGTATCTTGAGCAACCGATTTCTTCTTGACATTTCTATCCTATTTACTTAGGGTCATTACTTCTTGACTTTTCAGTCTTCTTGCCTAACTCAATCTCTTCCGGCTCATCTGTACATCCTGGAATTACGATCTTCTCAAAGTAGAGTTCAAATCATATCAATCCACTATTAAGAACAAATATTTTTTTTATTCTGACACTTCAAAACCTATTCTCTACTGATCTTTCAAGATTTTTTTCTAGTACATATTTCTATACCCCAAATAATCCAGGTACCTTCCATTCCTCATCCATGGTTTGGTTCATGGATTTCTCTCCACTTGGAATTCCAACTTGCCTATCTTTGTCTTTCCTGACCTCACTGAGTAAATAAAACTTGCCCACCTTTGAAAATTTGTGTCATCTCTTTGCATGGTGTTTTGCTTAGGATGACCCCAGAATAATTAATATTATTTCCCTTTACCTTTAAAAGTGTCCAAATGTTATTAATAAATGATATTATCATACTCTTATTCAACTACTAAAGTTTATAATTTTATGTGAACTTGTTTTTATTATTTCCTGTTAATCTGAGTTTTCTGGGCATTGTATTACTATTATTATTGTTTTTTTTTTAAATTTTTCCCCACCTGCTGCAACATCTAATGCAGTGCCTTGTTTAAAGTAGGAGCTCCAGAAATGTGTATTGAGTTAAATCAGAGTATATTTTTTACTGTAATTAGAATTACAGAAACTTTATTTTGCTTTGTAATACATTCTCTGACCTATTTTCTGCAAGTTTTATGAATAAAGATATTTAAAACATTGGTTTCCAAGATCAAATATTTTAGGCAGTTGATCTTAGTCTTTTTCCAAGACCTTACTTTTATTCCCAAAGCCGTTGAAACATTTCTCATTAAATCATAATGAAGCCTACAGTTTAGACTAATCTTTTTTTATATTCATCAGAAAATTTTTCAGTAACAGTAACCAAATGAAGTGGGAAGACCTGTTTGCAAACATTCAGTGAATAGAGCAATTATCAGAATTTAAAATATTCAAAAGTAAATCATACTCTCAAATGTGTACACATATATCTAATAAATATTTATTAGTTGACTTACCTACCATGAGTTGGTAGAGCAGATTCCTTTACAAAAGAGACATTGTGAAAAGGCTTTAAAAGTCTTTAGAGTCATTTTGCCTATTCAGAAGGAAATGAAGTTCAAATTCCTACAGGCACACCTTGGTCTAAAGAACAGGATGTTAAACAGAGTGTAGTCTGGAGGTAAGGACAGCACTGCGGACAGGTGTTCAAAGGGGGAAGAAAAGCCAAGTCAAGAAGAAAAAAAGAGGAAACAGACAAACCATTTGAAGGCAAGAGAAGTAGTTTTTAAACTTGTGGCTTTAAACTGATATTATTGGGCCTTTGACTTACAGTAATTTACACCTGAGAAACTTCTATTGATTCTGCCTGGTGTGTGACATACACATAAAATCTGTAGCACTTTTTCAGGTTCAATGATGGATCAAACATAGGCATATCATTTCCTTCCATCCAAAGCCCTAGTTAAGCCACAGAAAAATAGGTATTCTTTTATTTCAAAAAATCTAGGAAAAGTGGAACATGAAAGAATTAACAATTTCAACATTTAGGAAGCTCAAAGTATGTGGACATTCAAGAACTGACTTAGTAGACCCAAGAAAACCAAATAAATACTGGCAGAAGTAAGCAAAAAACAAACCCCAAATACATCAGATAGTTTGCTGAAGGCTTGAGGAGGGAAAACACCAAGTTCCTGTGGAAATCAAGTGAATGGAACAGTAAATCAAGAACTGAACTGTCTTCGAGGAACTGTTAGCTTCAGGTGGAGCCCAAGTCTCCCTGCCTTTAGGCAATATCTCCCCTCCTAAGCAAAAACACTTTTGCTCCAGAGAGAAGGAAAAAGAAAGTCTCTGAATGGAGGAATGCCAGTGTTTTGTACCCAAAACCAGGGATTAAATGGATCTCTTCTACATCTTGAATGCTGGATTGTGAGCACCACCCCACAACTCTTTCTCTGCCTTTTCACAGGAAAGTCAGCAATGAGTATTTTTTTGGTTTTGTTTTCCTCTAGGAAAGCAAATGGAACCCTTCTCTCTAGTGCAAATATATAAATAAAATATATATTATATATATATAAAGATAATTCTATATACTTATATAATTATTTATATGTATATATAAATATATATTATATATATATGCATATATACACACACACTAGCATTTTCTCAGTAAATGGTTGGCAGATTATCTTTTGTTAAAGTGTTACTGATCAGTGCACCCATACAGGGTGATTCCAATCAACTTTTTGTTTCCCCCAATTAAACAGGGTCAGTCAACCAAGGATTTCTAGGTATTTGAGAAAAGGTGTAAATAGAAAGATAGAAACCAAATAAACAAAGATACTATGAAGTAAACAGTTAACACAAGTAGAAAAACTTTAAAACTATTTGCAGTATACCATTGAGGAACAAAATTAAAAATGCTTTGCTTAGAAATTGCAAACATCATAAGAACAATGAAAAACTCAATGGAGAGGCTGGAAATGTAAAGTCAAAACTCTTAGAGAGTACATGCAACAGAGAAATATTTGAAAAAAATATTAAGAGTAAAACCTTGCAAAATTAGAGGACAGATCCACAAGTTGAGAAGGCACACATTCAAATCATTGGAGTTCCAGAAAAAGAGAACAAAAAAAAAGTGAAAGAAATAATTATTATATAATTCAGTAAACTTTTCCAGAATTTATAGATTTGAATTTCCAGGTTAACAGTCATAGAAATTTCCAGAGTAATGAATGAAAATAGACATAGCATAAGATATTTCACTATGGACATTCAAAACATGGAGGACAAAGAAAACACAAGTTTTCAGAGAAGGTAGAACATTTACTTTCCACAGATTAAAAAAAAAAAAATAGAATGCCCTCAAATATTTGCAAACTAACATCAGAACTTGAAGATTTAGAACTTTAAAATTCTGAATGAAAATCATTTTTGATCTAGAAGGTTTTACATAGGTAATTATTTATTAAATGTAGTTTAGAATAAAGATAAGTTAGTTCTCAAAAAAAATGTTTCTCCCTATGTTCGCTTTCTCAGCTAAAAGATGTATTCCCATAAATGATGAAAAATCTGAGAGACACCGAATTCAGTACAATGAAAAGTAGGAGGAAGAGAAGGACGGGGAAGATTGGATGAGAAGGGAGGAGAGAAAGAAGAAAAGAATGATTATCTAAGAGTATGTTGAAGAATACTTCCAGGATTATAGTTTTGCGCCAGGCATAAAAGACAACCAATTAAAACAGGATGGAACAGGATAACAGGGGAGAAGCATAGTAAAATGTTAAGGGCCTCCATGCTTGTAAGTTTTGTCATTTTATCATCTTTTTAAGCTCCTGTTTATAAAATAAATTTAAAATAGGGACAATGAATCCATTTCTTGGAAAAGAAATTTCCTACAATAAAAGCAAAAGTAAATTCTATATAGCAGCCCTAGAGAAATCTAATCCAAACAGGAGAGTGGATGACTTTAATAGTGGTGTGTGTGTGTGTGTGTGTGTGTGTGTGTGTGTGTGTGTGTGGAATTTCCCACATAGAATTAAATATAAAATACAAAGTTAAACACGGTATCCAAAATTAAACCAATAGATTGCTTGATGTGGGTGACCTTGTAGGAAAATAAACCTAGAGACATTGAGACATTTAGGTTCAATCAAAATGAAAACAAGCATAAAAATAAGGCAATTGCTAGTTTAAGAAAACTTTTAAAAATAAAATAAAGGCTCAACTCAAATGTTCAGTTCTCAACTGCTAGCTATGGTCATGATAAGGTCAAAACTGCTTTTATTTAACTAAAAAATTAGAATAAATTTGTATTCAGAGAATAAGAGAGGGGAAACTGGATGACACAGGAAGACAGCTTAATCTTGATGTAACATAACAAGGAATCTAGAGGTGATGTCTGACTTGTTTGAATAAAAGATAAAAGTACATGTGTATCACATAGAAATGCTGAGATATTAAATTCCAGAGGGAAAAACAGCCAAAGATATTAAAAGAGAATTTGGGGAGGAATGCTATGGGAGTAGAGAATGTGACTAGGAAAGGTTGAATTTGGTTATAGTAATGTTTTGGCATTATGTAATGTTTTCAGTGATCAAGTGTATTAATCCAATAAAAGAAAATTTAAAGCACAAAACTAATCTATAGTCAATATGCCCACAATTTTTGTGGACATGGGATGTTCTGATCATGACTCCACTGCTTAATCTCTGCCACTGGTTCTGATCATGAATCCACTGCTTAATCACACTCATTTGATAACTGTTTTTCTTTTCTCCCACTTCCCATCATATTTTTTTTGTCTTCTCCTCTTTTAAATCCTTCTTTTACATCCTTTGAGGTCCCTCACTTGGTAGAGAAAAAAAAAGGATGCCATAAAAATCTTGGCAACTGCTTTTCAAAGGACATTTACCCTTGCCTTAGGGAGATATTTGATCAAAAAAAAATTTTTTTTGGATGGTGATAACAACTTACAAATGAAAGGACTTGCTGTTTTATGAGTGTGGGAAATATTCTTCAAAGAAAAGAATCAGTGGAGTAAGCAATAGCCAGTAAAATTAAACTACAACAGGATGTTAAACAAATCTACCTCACTTTGCTTACCAGAAGGTAAGGACCCTGAAGATACAGGTAAGATTTAAAATTAAGATAGGAAAATTTTTTCTGACTCTAAAAATTCTTATAACATGAACATGTTATCACCTCAATGTAATGATTTTACAGTGAAATTACAAGTTAGTATTCACAAAAGAAATGATTATCAGTTTGTCTCTTTTCATTCAATATTTATTGAATGTTTGTTACATTTGTTCAAATGTTTGTCATGACAAGGTATAGGATGGGGCTGGGGTTGTAGCTCAGTGGTAGAGTGATTGCCTAACACGTATGAGGCACTGAGTTTGATCCTCAGCCCCACCTAAAAAGAAATAAATAAAATAAAGGCATTGTGTCCTCTACAACTAAAAACATATTAAAAAACAGATACAGGATGTGCAAAGTCAAGTAAGACAGTCAAATTTGCTAAAATTGTTAAGACTCATTATAACTGTATTAAATGGCAGAAAATGCAGAACAGTATACCATAATATGCAACAGGTTATGTAGAAATAATAAGAACTATTACAATAAGCATGATCATTTGTTTAGGGATATCAAATGCCAATTCTGTTTGAATTAACAGGGAAGATTTTACAAAGAAAGTAAAACATGAAAAAATAAAGAGGTTAACAGATGAGAAGAAGTAAAGTAGCATGTCAGACAAAAAGTACATTTAGAGAAAGGCATACAAGACAGCATAGCATATTTAGGGAACTGAATTATTCTATAGCTAGAAAACAATGCACATATACAGGAGAGCTGTGAAAGGTAAATTCAAAGACACAGGTAAGGATTAGATCAAAAGGAATTTGATACCTTTAAGCCTTTTTTTTTTTTTTTGCACAGCTCACCTGATAATTCTGTAAGCTATCCATTACCCATTTATTTATTATTTATTTACTTATTTTACTACTGAGGGTTGAACACAGGTGCAGTGCATTCCTCCTGCCTCAGTCTCCTGAGTAGCTGGAATCACAGGCATGTACCACCATGCCCAACCCCACTATCCCTTTAAATAAATTTATGTTTGACTGAAGTCAGGAAAATTTGGTTTCTTCTCACACAAGTAAGACCCATGACTGAGGTGGTGGTTGTCAGTTAAAGACTGGAGGATTAAGAGGACCGGAAATTATACATTTATCCTGGTTCAAGATTTAATGGTTGTTGCCTGCTGGGGTTGTGGCTCAGTGGTAGAGCTCTTGCCTAGCATGTTTGAGGCACTGGGTTTGATCCTCAACACTGTGTATGAATAAATAAAGTAAAGGTTCATCAGCAACTTAAAAAGAAAATATTCAATGGTTCCAGGTCTGTGGCATACACCTGTAATCCCAGTGACTCTGGAGGCTGGGGCAGGAGGATTCAAGTACCAGGCCAGACTAAGCAATGTAATGAAACCCTCAGAAACAGTAAGGCCCTGTCTCAATATAGAAAAACAAAAAGGATTATGGATATAGTTCAATGGTAAAGCACCCCTGGGTTCAATCCCCAGTACCAAAAATATAAATAATAAATAAATAGAATGGTAAAAGTTTGTCTATTTGAAAGGGTCATGTCTTTGGTAACTGATTGCACACAGTGGCAAAACAGACACTTAAATTCTCACTGATCATTCCCTAGATTTAGTTGTAACAAAGCTTTAGAGGACCCAGTCTCTGTTGCTATGTAACTGTAGAAGACAACAGAGATATGAGGAAATTATTATTTATTTAATATTATTATTTCTAATAACAGACTAGAAATCTTCAAAAGAGAATATTAAAAGCTAAATTCATATTTTTTGGCTCAGGTCTTTACTGAAAACCAAGGACTCTCCATGAATTTCTTTACTTTCACCTCCAAAGTACTGAGCAAGCTAGAAACAAAACCTTCATTTCATCTGATACATTGCCAAATATCAGAATTCCATGAATTCACAGCCTTATCTAAAATCTCTTGCATGAAATACCAGATTGGAGTTGGAAAGCACAGAAAATTAGTAATTGGAATGGAAACATGGGAGGATTTATAGGATTCACATTGCTTCAAACTCCCAGCTTGCTATGAGCTTAAATATCTCCTTTTCCATGTCTCATGAGGTTGTTTGGCCTTCTTTAAAAACCCTGTAATATTTCTCCAATGGAGTTACCTTGCAAAGAAAAGTTAACACATTTGTAACCTATTCTTAATACATTCAATTGTCATCAGATATTCCAACATCCTCTGAGAAGGAATTAATTACAATGTGAACCAATGGGGGAAATTAAAAATAATTACAAAATTTAGCTACTTTATAGTATCCAGCTGGGTGTGGGATTATGGAAGGGAATGAATCTGAACATACCAGCCAAGAACTTTTTTTTAATGAGATAAGCATATCAATATTTTTAACTGCTAGAGATTCTGCAACAAATAAGCTAAATCAAATGTTATGTAATATTATAACCCCAGAAGCATTGTTTTTTTCAAATAATGAAACATGAGATGCCAAAAGTTCCTTGGTATATCAAAGAATAAGTAATATAAAGACTTATGATGAGAGTATTGGAATTACATACTCAACATAGATGTATCAGATGCAGTTTATTCACATACAGCCAATCATATCAGAGGAGGGTTCAGAAGGCAGTCCCTATGATGTGGGGGAAGGAGCATTATCTACTTTGAAAGAATCCTCTAGAGGCTGTTCTCTGCTAAACAGGGATGCTAAAGATAGAAATTATCAGTGGATAAAGTTAAATGTTGCTCTGATACTGGTCACAATGCTTCAAATCTTTGATGCAACTAATTTGAAACTATCTGTACTATTTAAACAGGGAGTATCCTTTTCCCCAAAATGGAAAAGCCCAGGCAACACTAATTGGCCATCAGAGGCAAAAGTTTGTCATTAGTGGATCTTTAGAAGTAACTAATCATTAAAGTTTGGAGACCCAAATAAAAGTGTATCCCATAAAGTCCTATTTGAATTGTGTAACTGATTAAACATTAGATCTGATTATATCTCACTGGAGAGCTATAGCTCTTTCCCAGTTTTAGACATGAATCAAACCATAGATTCAGTCAACTTTTAAAATAAAGAAGAAGCATCTAGTTACCTTAGTGGAAGAAACTTTCAAAATTATCACAGTTATGACAATGGCTCTTTCCCATAAACTTTCCTAAAAGGATCTGTGGCCATTTCCCAGATCAGGTACCCAGAATATGTAATCATGTTTTAGGGTTACCTCACCTTTCTAAGGATGACTCTTCTCTGACTTTAATTTCTCAGCACCTAAATAACAAATCTGGTCTTCTAGTCAGGTGTTTTATGGAAAGAAGTTTGACCCAAGGAAGCTTCAAAGGAATTATAACATATACCATGGTTATTCTAATAAATTTGAAATATTATATTTAGCATCTGGTAGATCTTTATCTTGGGTGCCTAAGTGAAGAGTGATTATAATAAGTAGGACCCAATGGAAGATCCCAAGACTCCCTCTCCATGTGAAAATTAAAACTACGTCCTTGGAGGGACTGGGGTGTAGCTCAGTGTCACAGTACTTGACTGGCGTAATAAAGGTTCTGGGTTCAATTTTGAGTTCTGAAAAAACAAGAAACAAAAAAACAAAACAGAAAGAAACTACATACCTGGAGTAAGTAAAGGGGTAAATGCAAGAAATTAATTGCCATTGAGGATTTGAAGCATTGTGATTGGTATCAGCACAACATTTAACTCTCTACTATACCCAGTGAAGAATAGAAAATGGGCTTTGGAAAACAATGGTGGGGCATCATCATAATAATATATATGTGATTTAAATTGCCATGACTTTTGCAGGTGTAATCTCTTTGCTGAAATAATTTGCATAGTCCCTGTCATTTGACTTGAAGCTACTGATCTGGCAGATGATTTTAAAATTATTTCAATAAGTACAGAATGTCAGATTCAGCTGTCTAATATGTCAAAGGGCACCTTCACCATGTGACCACTGTGCTACATCAAATCTGTGTTACAATTTAGTTTGATGGATAAACTAATCTTTCAAGTCTAGCTCTACCTAGACTTCATGCTTGCTAACTGCTTTGATGACAATGTGCTGACAAAACCTGGATTGAACCAACTAGGAGATACAGATACATGCAAACCAAATGATTGGATATGAATGTCATGAAGACATCTGTTCTATCCAAATAAATTTCTAGGTAACGAATTATTTAGATTAGAATATTCTCTCTAAATTTATGAATAAGTTGCTGATTTTTGTAGAAACCATATAAAGAAAAAGCACACTGATTATGTTGAAATTTGTTTCTTTAACCCATTTACTTGGCCATCCAAAAGACTACTAGATTTAAGTGGAGTTCAAAGAAAAATAGTATGAATAATTTAGTATCTGGTTTTCATAATTGCAACGAAGTAGTAAATTTTTTGTATATACTTATGTTTAAACTGCCTTTAGCGGATTCAACTGGCAGTAACTAGAGATAGCTGAAATCTTTAGGGTTCTAGAACAAGAGCCATGTATTAACTTTTCATCAGGTAACTGTTTTAAGTTTTGAAAAATAATTCTTGACTTGCTACTGTGTCCTCTTATTTAAAATATTTTTTTAATTGTAGATGGGCACAATTTATTTATTTATTTATTTATTTCTGTGTGGTGCTGAGGATTGAACCCAGTGCCTCACACATGTGAGGCAAGCACTCTGCCACTGAACCACCAACCACCAACCACAAAGATGTCCACGCCTCTATGAACAGAATATCTGCCCTGTCATACATTCCAAAGGGCAGATATGCCATTTGGGATCCATTACCAAGTGCAAGTGTTCAGTCTATACTGTATGAGTTCCAAGGAGGTCCTGAATGCGCAAGGGGCATGAAAAAAGTAGTGCAAATTCCCAGTTTCCCTCTTTTCCTGTTTAAAGCCCCAGCAGTCACCTGAGGGGAAAAAAAAATCCCAGCTGTCATATGGGTTACTTGAAAAGATGACCACAGCATTGTAATAGTCCAACTCAGGGGTGGCTCTGAAGGAGAGTGGGGACAAGAAATTCTTCAAATGATCAATCTTCACTATGCCTGGGAACAAATGATCTGAAATAAGTGTTCACATTGATGCACTGACTGTGGCTAATCATTTGGCAGAATGATCTGGGAGTTGAAAAGGACAAAATTGGAATCACAGGAACTAATTTACCAGTGGACATTCTTTATTGTCTCAGATTTTAGAAATGGGATAGTCTCTTTTTAGAGCAATGCTTTCTCATAACTAAAATCAATACCTACTTAACTGATGGCATTGCTCATAGCTTGAATTTTCTGGCCATAAAATACTATGATACGTTAGAGGTAGAAACAATTTTTTAAAAAGATATAAAGGCTCTGACCTTGTCATCTGGCTTGTTAGTAGATATTCAAGTATTTGAACTAGTAGCAAAGATACCAGAAAAGTCTGACCAATATTGCCTATTTTCACTAAGAGGAGTAAAGTTCTATGGTGAGGAGATCTAAATATGAGTCTAGAGAATCACTCATTAAATTTTGGAACAATGAAATGGGAATGGAACTCAGTAGTAGTATGTCTACCATGTGTAAGGCTCAGCTCTGATCCCCAGGGTCACAAAAATAAATAAGTTTTAGGCAAGACAAGTCATCTCCCTGAATCCCTTTCTCTCCACCTATAAAAATGATTGTTTTATTTATTATTTTATGTTCTAGACACTATAAATAACTATGATGAAAATATTAGTAGGATGACAGGGTTTTATTTGCTCAAAAAGGATTTATATGCTAATATGGATCCTGGAATGTTGCCTAAATAATGAGGTATAAATGTTCCAGCTCATTTTAGGACTATTTTGGAGGTAAAACAGTATGATGACTTAGATCATATTTTAGATATTGATCTTACATAGTACCTCCTTAAAAATGGTTTTGCAGTGTTTCTTGAAGATATATTTTAAATGGCCATATAGACTCCTGAGTTCCAAACCGAGTTTGTTTATTTAATTTTAACAATTACCTCAGATTTTCCTGATGATTAGCCAAGGTTTGGATGCACAGACATTTATCATCACTTGTTCATCATTTTCTCTGCTTAGCCAACAAAAATCTTAACTTTCCTGGGAGTAGAAGCCATGTGACAGATCCCTATTATTTCCCAGAATGCATATCCAAAGTTTGGGTGCACAACAGATAGTGTGTGCACATATATTTTTCAGGGTACCTTTAATATAATGAACAAGGATTGCAAAGAATGAAAATCTGACCCAGAGTATGTTTTCTTCCAAAAAAAAAAAAAAAGACTTTTTATAGATCTGACAACTGGAAGTATTCCAATTTGAATTTGTTTGTGACTGTAAATTATTCAATATACTGACAGTGATGTTTGATTTGAAAATCATTCATTCCTTCACTGGTCATGAGGCAAAACACCTCCTAAAGAGCATATTTAATTGCCCAGATGTTTGTGTGAAATTACTGCCATTAATCACAGTATTGATTATGCTTCTCCTGTTTTTCCGGCAGTCTTCTATTTTTAAACAGTCCCCTGAAGTGACATAAGGAGGCATCCTTGTTATCCATGACTTTCTAGTTTGCAATCTAATTGATAGAAGGAAAATTCATTGTGCATCACTTAAAGCTGCTGTTTGTGTTGAAAAGGTAGTTATTTTTGTCACTTCCTGTTTGCTACAAAGCATGTTCTGTGCTGACCTTTCAACAAGTGGGCCACGTTTTTCTCCAGTCAGCATCCCTCTGCATGCAGGACTGGCCTTAGAGGACACTGTTGAGTAGGCTAAGCTTTTTGGCTCCCTCTCAGCTCACTAACCAACACACCTCCTCTCCTTCCTGCCTTTTCTCTTGTAGGCTTCCAGATTGTGCTCAATTCCCAAGACCTCAGGGATCAATTAGTTTTGCTTAAGATCTTAACAGAAGATCCTGTTGCTCCAGGATGTGTCTGTACCCTGGTAGGAACTTTAAAAATCAATACAGGTTCAATTTCCAAATCAGAAAACACAAAATTAAAAAAAAAAAAAAGATCAAATTGTCACTTTTTAAAAACTGTAGCACTCATCAAGAGTCGTTTTTTAGACCAAGTAAATGCTTTTTGTGTTGGTGTAGGAGAGGTTATCAGTGTTAAGTGTTATCTTTCAGAGCCATAATTTCTTACTCTGTGAAAGGAAATGATTCAACAAGATTAGTCAGTCACTTCCAACTCCAGAATTTCAGTTTTGTTTTTTTTAGGTGTGGGGGGGCAGGTACTGGGGATTGAACTCAGAAGCCCTTGACCACTGAACCACATCCCCAGCCCTATTGTGTGTTTTATTTAGAGACAGTTCTCACTGATTTGCTTAGTGCTTTGCTTTTGCTGAGGCTGGCTTTGAATTTATAATCCTCCTGCCTCAGCCTTTTGAGCCACTGGGATTACAGGTGTGCACCACTGTACCCAGCCAGAATTTCAAAGTCTTGAAGAGGCAGATTGCTTCCCCATGGGTCACATGGATTATGCAGTCTGTAAGAAGACACTGACCATCTGGTCAATGTAACTAATGAACCAAAATCTAAGTGGTGTTTGAAATTTGAAGCTCTTTGGTTCTAGTGCTTTTATTTGACAAAATGTAAAGAACTTTATGATAACAACAAGGATGGTTGAGTAAGCAAAGTCCTTTCTGCAAGAAAGCATGTTTGCTAATGAACAGTTAACATAAACACATACATCAAACATATATTCAAAACTGCCACAGTCTGTCTGGGCACAAATAGGCTCTCAACACAAAACCAAAGCAAAAAAGTAACAGGTTGTAAATCGGTGTTAGTTTGTCCTTGTATTAACTTTTAAAAAAAAAAATCACCTTAGAAAATCGGTGAACTCAAAACCAGATTTTTGTTACTCATGACCCACCTCTCAATATTCATAGGGTCTGAGCTTAAAGCGCGAAAGGAGGCCACATACTGAATTTCTATACGCTAAATAAACATTATTAATGAAGCCAAAGACAGTATGTTGTATTCTTCTACATTGAAACATGCATCTCCATCATAGCTGAAGTTAGACTTGAATTTAGAATTCTCAGATTTCTGCTCCTGACTTCTCAAAGTTCTACCTCAGACTGGGGTTTGGAAGAGGAGCAGAAGATGAAGTTAGGCCCATGACTGCCCCAATTTCACTTTCTACCCTGTTATGGTTTGCATATGAGACGTCCCCCAAAAGCCCACATGTGAGACAATGGAGGAGAAACAATTGGCTTGTAGCCTAAACCTAATGAGTGAATTGATCCTTGATGGGATTGACTGAGTGGTAACTGGAGGCAGGTGAGGTGTGGCTGGAGGAAATGGTTTATGGGCTGTGTGGCTATAGGGTATGTATTTTGTATCTTGAGAGTGGAGTCTTCCTCTCTGCTTTCTGATCGCATGTGAGCTGCTTCCCTCTGCCACACTCTTCCACCATGATATCCTGCCTCACCTTGAGCCCCCAGGAATGCCCCCAGGAATGGAGTCTGCCGATTGAGACATCTGAAACTGTGAGCCCCCATAAATTTTTATTCCTCAACAGTTGTTCTGGTTGGGTTATTTTAGTCACCATGGTGCTAGCATCTGCTTGGCATCTGGGGAGACCCTCATGCTGTTTCAAAGCATGATGGAATTCAAAAGAGGAAAGGAGGCATATATAGGAAATATAAAAGGGAACTGAACTCCTAAATAACTAAACCCTTCCCATAGACAGTCATTCATCTATTTTTGAGGGATCCCCCTAATAATACAGATACCTCCCACTAAGTCACACTTCCCAACACTGCCATATTCAGGAATTGAGTTTCCATCACTAGAGTTTTTTGAAGAAACACTCACACCATAGCAGTAGCCCAGAGTACCTTGACAAAATAGTCCACTCTTTAGAGGATAGATCCATACAAGTTCTGGAAACATATTTAGTTATTTGTGTAGAGAATTTCAGAGACCCAGGTACACAGAGATTGTGTGTGTTTGTGTGTAAAATCTTAGGTAGTTACAACCACTTATTCCTCTGGACAATACCCTCCTAAAAAGAAGTACTGCAGGGGCTGTGGTTGTGGTTCAGAGGTAGAGCGCTCACCTAGCATGTGTGAGGCACTGGGTTCAATCCTCAGGACCACACAAAAATAAAATAAAGATATTGAGCCCACCTATAACTAAAAATAAATATTAAAAAAGAAGAAGAAGAAGAAGAACTTCAGAAGAGCTTAAATGTAGGGTTCAAAGGCAGAGGTCCTATTGTCAGTCTAGAAGTGGCACTGGATGTGGATGAAGAACTGTTCCATCTTTATTTTAGCACGTTTATCATTATGTTTTTATATTATCTACTGATCTATTTTGGGGTTCTTTCCTTGGTTATAAGGGATATAATTGAATTGTTTTTTCCTTCTCTCAGAACTTTTAAGATCTCTCTTTCTCTCTCTCTCTCTCTCTCTCTCTCTCTCTCTCTCTCTCTCTTTCCATTTTCAGTTTCATTGTAAATATCCTATATGTTATTGTTATTCTTTTTCCTGTTTTCTATGCTTTATTTCCATAGAATTCTTGATGCAGATTATAATAACCTCTGCAAAATATCTGCTACAAGCACACACATCAGGATAACTTTTATCTCCTGAGATTACTGTGGTGTTGGGCAGGTTTACATAGACTGCTCTAGCTTTAAGACTGTATGAGAACAATGTGTACGTGTCTGCCAAATAAAATCCTCCACACAGAATTCCTTATCTATTATGTGCTTGACAATCACATGTTCTTCTACCCTCCTTTTTTTTTTCTGGAGTTTTTCAATTTAACCATTTCAAGGCTGCTTGAATTAACTCCATTTACATATTAAACACTCTTGCAGAATCCCATTGTTAATGAGATGATAATCAAATCCCTATTTTAATCTTGTCATCTGAATAGGACAAAAATGTCTTTAAAAGAAAAAATAATCAATTCTATAGAGGGAACTATTTCTAGCATCTAATTAAAGAAAAATTAAATGGATCTCCAACTTTCACTCTCAAAAACATTAATTTAAAAAATAAATTACTTAAAAATAATTTTAAAATATCAATCAAAGGGGAAAATGACATAACTTTGTGTTCAAAAGGGTGGCTTATTTTGTAACTCTTTAATTGTAAGTAAAATGGATTGTTTTAATTTATATTATCACAGTGACATTATACTACATATACTACATAATATAATTATATGGATAATATAATTATAAAATATTAACTAAAAAGTTTAATATAATAATAAAAAGAAATATTAATATTCCAATCCCATCGACTTTACTGAAAATAAAGATTGTTCATATATTTCAAAACTGTTTGTTTCTTCCTTTGGCAAATTTCCTTACTCAGTTTCAGTTTGAATTTTCTGTACTTGTAGTCTTTATCTCCCCAAGGTTTTCCTAGAAGACTTTGCAAGGGTTTAACTCACATGTACACTTGTAACAGGCTTCTAAGCAAATCAGGCTAAAGATTATGAAAATCTTCTGAAATGTGCATGGAACTTCTGAGTTGTGTTGATAATTTGCATGATGAGGGCAATATGAGGCAGAATTCCAGGTATCTTAGAGAGATTCTAGGAGCCTTAAAAATAATTTGCATATGATATAGTTAAAATCCTGATAATCACTAAAAGATCCTTGTTCCCCAGGGGGAAGCTGTTAGAAGCTAATGAAATCTTCAGAAAGTAGGAGCTTCTGGTGAGGTTTATAGGCCCATGAGGGCATGCTATCTAAAGGAATTATGGGACTGTGGTCTCTTTCTCTTCTTCTTCTTCATTTCTTGGTGATGGTGTAAGCAGTTTTGCTCCAACCACACACTTCCTGATGTTGGCCAGCAGAACCCCAACCAGAGGCCTAAAAACAATGGGTCTGCACATTCATGCACTGAAACCTTGAAAACTGTGAGTCAAAATTAACTTTTCTCACTGTAAGTTGATTGTCTCTGAAATTTATTATAATGATGGAAAGCTGAGTTAACACAGCATATCTTACAAAGAAGCTATGTTGAAAGTTGTGGGTGCTCTCTGAATTTTCTTGATCTTCCCAGATTTTCAAGGAAGAGAGGAACATCACAAATGCTGCTTCATGCAATTATGTTTGTTGAGGCAGATGTTGAAAAAAAAAAATTCTGTTGTTCTGTAAATGAAAACAGGAGAAATAATGTGATGTGCATTTATTTTAGTCATACTCTTCCCATTTTAGAGGAGAAAGTATTTGATCTACCGAAAGTGTGAAGGGGGAATCATCAAATTATTAGACATGGGAAGGACACTATAATGTTATTTCATATATTTTGGAACTACCCTGGAGAGCAAATTAAATTCTGAACCTACTAACTGTATTTCTCATCAGAGCCAATAAATGGAGAAAAAATATATATATATTGTAAGCCATTTTTAAGGTGTAAAAAATAACACGAACAGAAATCCTTTTTTCAGAAGCATAGAAAGTAACCTCTGTCTTAATGATTGCTTTGCCATTAGGAAGAATATGGGACATTGGAGTACAATTGATACCAAGGAGAGGGGAGTGGAGGATAAATCTGTGCAGTGGATAGAGTTTGGACAGAAGTTTTAATCTCAGGGGTTTGAATCTGACCTTTTGAGTTCAAGCTCTTTCAGCTAATAGCTGGGCAACTTTGCACAGAGTAAAATGTGCTGTGGTGGGTTAAAGTTATTAGTATGAATTTATAGTTTTAAATATATATTTATAGATAGATAGTTGATATTGAAAACTGGAGTTTCTCTGCTGCTGCTGGAAGGTGGATCTGCATCAGCTGCAGGCCTTTGCAGCCAGGAGATGTGCTGCAGCTGTTAGTGATGGTCTATGCCCTCCAGTGTTGCAGCAGACCCCAGAAGTTCAGCGCCAACTTCTTCTTTCTGGGTTCTTATCTGATGAATTCGAAAAATAAAATCACAAAGACGAGTGAGTAAGAGTAGGATTTATTCAAGTGTGAATAGAAACAGAACTCCTGTCAGGTGAGAGAGGACTCAAGAGGGGTTGCAATCTAAGTGTGCTAGTCTGGGGGTTTATATAGAATTTCTGTCAACATTATTGGTCCAAATTTATGCTAATCAGAGTATGGGAAAGTACTAATGTCATTGTTTAACCCTACAATCCCATTCAGGTCTGCTCCACTTCTGGTTTCCCTCAGCTCTTGGGGAACGGGAGGTGGAGATTGGCTAGGATTGTGGGACCTTAGAAATTGTGGACTACAGGGCTCTGCAGAGCAGGGCTTCTGCACTGGGCAGGGACTAGGCAGGCAGGTGATAGGCTGGTACACCCTGGCTGTGACACAGTGGGCTCTGCAGATGACAGCCCATGCTTGCTGTCCATGCTCCAACCCGCCTGCCTGGTCTTCCACTTCTCAGCAGGCATTGATGGGCTTGCTGTGTGCCTCCACTACCAGGACGCCATGTCAATATAAAAACACGTTTGAATATGGGTTCATGTGTGTGTGTGTGTGTGTGTGTGTGTGTGTGTGTGTGTGTGTACACACACATATACCTCCAAACTCTGTTGACTGAGAGGGCCTGTAATCAATGACCTACTAGAAGCAATGAGCAAAATTGTAGTCCTAAAACCTTATTTTCTAAATACCACTAAATCCACTTCTTGGGGAGAAGGCTAATCTCAGGGTTCAGACAGTGAAAGGACAAGATGAACTTCTAGTCCTGTTGTGCCAGAAAGAAGTGTTCTAAAGAGATAGAATCATATCAAAAGGAATGAAGAGTTCTTGTGCAGGGGTTCTCCATGGTCAAACTGGGAACAGATTGAATATATTTTTTAAAAAGAGAGATCATAACATATCAACTAAGTTAAAAATTCATGGTTCCTACTGATGTAAATATATAAACAAATAAATGAGGGAAAAGGGAGCACTGTTTTTCTGCAGCAAGATGCTTGCTGATCAATATAGAAAGACATGGAGTTTAGAAAATCATCAATGGATACAAAAAAGCTGGTTGAAATGCCTCATCCTGGACTAAAAAAAAAAAAAAAAAAAAAAAGTAGCTTAAAATATTTTATTGGTACATTGACACAGTTTAAATCTAATCTACGGATTATAAAAAGTTTTGCACCAATATTAAATTTCTCAAATTTGCTAATTAGTGAAAGAAAATATGTTAAGAGAATACCCTTTTCCTTAGGAGGCACATAATGGAGTAGTTAGGAGGAGAGGACCAAGATGTTTCCATTTGACACAGGAAAAACAGGAAGATTATAGTCTGATGAGGTAGTCATTATTTAGGGGGTCTCATCTTCCTTTACAAACTGTGTATTAATTACAAATGGGAAATATTAGCTTTTGAAGGGAGAGGCCTGACTGATACCACAATAACAAAATGGTGAAGTTAATACTACAAATGGTAGAAAACTGCTGTGTGCTTTCCAATAAGACGCACTAAAGGGCTAGGGTTGTGGCTCTTGGATAGTGCGCTTGCCTAGCATGTGTGAGGCACTGGGTTAGATACTCAGCACCACATAAAAATAAATAAGTAAAATAAAAGTATTGTGTCCATCTATAACTAAAACTATATATTTTTTAAAAATGCACTTTTTAAAAAAGAAAATGTCATGGTTTCCTGGTCACACAAAGCCTAAACCTAATAGTGAGGACACACCCCTACTGTGGTTTGGGTGTTGTCTGAGACTTCCCTAAGGGTCATTGTGATTTAAAGCTTGGCCTCTAGGGTGGTGCTATGGGTAGGTAGGGCCTGCTGGAGTGGAGGGGGGCAGATTCCTTAGGTCAAGGGGGAATGTCCTTAGTATTTTGCTCTTTAGGGACTACTTGGTAGTTCTTGTGAGAGAGATTTAAAACATAAGCCCGAGTTTGGTCTCACTCAGACCTTTTTGATTCCTGGCATGGAATGGGTCTGTTCACTCTAACACATGCTCCCACCATTGCCAGGTGCTAGTCACCATGAGGTCCTCACCAGAACTGAGCCCTTATAGGTGCCATGCCCTTGATCCTCCCCAAATTGTGAGCTAAATAACCTTTTTCTCTTTATAAAAATAGCGGTTCCAGATATTTTGTTATAGTCATGCAAAGCTAACATAGCCAGACAATCCCAAATAAAGGGATTTTCAACAAAATAATTGGCCTGTACTCTTCAATAATGTCAAGGCCCCACTAAAGTGATATTGGTCTTGAAAGTCAGGATCAGGTCCTCATTCCCCTGGTGTTGAAGATTAAACACTGGATAAACTCTGAGGCAAAGCAGAAAGCAAATTCTATTTAAGAGACAGAACAGAGAGAGAGACTCCTCTAGAGAGAAGCCGGGGAGCCAGAGCTGGTGCCCCTGGGAGTGGAGTGCCTTGCATTTTTATAGATCTCAGGTTTCTTCCTATCTTGTCTATAAGACCAAAAGGCAGGAAAAGAGCCTTCCAGCAGTAATTGCTTGTGTTAGAAAGTGTGAGCATTCCCCTCCCCAAGAGGCGTTAGCAATTGGTTGATGGGGAAGTGCTATCTACTTATTTCCTTTTCTTTGATAATCAGCTACCTGTCCTTTGCCCCTGTCTCAAAAGGAGACTAAGTAGACCTGACAACTTAGCGAGGCCTTCTCTCAAAATAAAAAGAGAAAAAGGACTAGAGATGTGGCTCAGTAATAAAATGCCCCTGGGTTCAATTCCCAGTACCAAAACTAATAATGATGGTGATAATGATGATGATGATAAATATACATGACAGCTGGTTGAAATGCCTCATCCTGGACTAAAAAAAAAAATAGTAACTTAAAATATTTTATTGGTACATTTGACACGGTTTAAATTTAATCTACGGATTATAAAAAAAATTTGCACCAATATTAAATTTCTCAAATTTGCTAATTAGTGAAAGAAAATATGTTAAGAGAATATCCTTTTCCTTAGGAGACACATACTGGAATAGTTAGGAGAAGAGCACCATGATGTTTCTATTTGACACTCAAATGATTTAGAGAGGGTAGCAGAATTGGTGATAAAGCCAATGGAACAAAATGTGATTAACTTCTGAATCTTGATTATTGTACATAGAAGTTCCTTATATAAATCTTGTAGTGTTTCTGTGAGTCTGATGTAATTGAAATAGATAGGGAAGAAAGGAAGGGAGGAGGGAGGAAGGACGGTCAGCCATGGCCTTGGAGCAGAGTGGGTTTCTTCTTACTTAGTGGTTTGTCATTTTGACAGCACAGGAATAAGGGATGGGTGGAGGGGACTCTAACAAACAATTTAATTTTATCCCTGTGGGGCTAGTTACCAGATTAGCTAGTTTGCTGCATCTCCCCTATTTCTGAATTTTGACCCTCCAAATACAATAAATGGCAGGTTACATCTTGGGTCACTAAGCAAATGCTGAATTGACCTGAGGTTCTTGACATACTCTTTCCTTTCACTACTCTTTTTATTGATTGGAGTCGATATTTTTGCTACAAAATAATGTCTCTGTATATTTTAAGAACTGGGTAAAGGAAGATTTCAGAGTTAGGATGGTTATAAAATATCTGTACTAATTTAGCAACTGCCAATTTTGAGACCTACTTTATGTCTGGTTAGTTAAAACAATAACTATTAATTTAAGAAGGAAAATTCCCCTTTACTGTTGAGAAAATGAAGTGATGATTCTTCAAACATTATAACATGAAAAGGATGTAATGGAACAAAACCTCCAATGGCCTTTGAAAGTCTTAATTGGAAAATGCATTCTCAGTGTAATTTTAATTAAAGCAATTGAATTTAAGCAGTTGAGATAAACAAGGAATTCGAAGGCCTAAGCCTTAATTTATCACTTTGATAGGGCAGATTATGGAAATTGTATTTTAAATATAGGTCTCAGTTGGTTCTCATTGTAAGAACTCCATCAGATACCAGTGCTGCAAGGCACATTCCTGATCTTTCATTTAATTGTCTCCTTGCCTAGTTGATTAAATAAAGATTAGCATTTATTATCTTCACAGCATTTTACAAACTTTACAAATGAAGCTAAATCGCCCTCCTATGCTGTGGACAAGCCCATTGATTTGCCCTCACAGAGAGATGAATGAAGACTCAGGTCTCAAGCATCACAGTGGTAAAGAGTAACACATCTTCTACTGAGGTCCTTAAACACTAATATGTTCAATCATTCGTTCACAAAAAACTTGAGATCATGTCACAGATGAATTACATGACACTTGTGAGAAATCAATCTAGCTAGATTTCTGTCTTATTGAGAGCTCATGGGAGAGGTTGTTTTGAAGTAGCCACTTGGTTTCCTCTTGCTGCTATACCACATTACCATGAACAGTGGTTTCAAACAACCCAAATGGATTATCTTGCAGTTCTGGAAGCCAGAAGCCTAATTCCACAGTATCAGGAGACTGATCAGCCTTTGGAAGGCTCCAAGGCAGAACTCATTTGTTATGGCTCATATATTCCCTTCCACAATTCAGCAGGTAAGGTAGACATTTAGGAGCTGGTTAGGTTACAAAGACCTCACCCCATTTATGAGATTATGGCTCTTTTAAAAGGGGTTTCCCTCAGTGTTCATCTAATTCTGCTCCCTTCTGCTCGTCTGCCTTGTGAGGACACAGAGTTAGGCCTCTCTTGTCCTGTTACCCACTGGGACGTGTGTGATGCTGTAGCAAGAAAGTCCTCCTCAGATGCTGGTTCCCTGATCCAAGAGTTCTTAATCTCCATAACTGTGAGGAGATAAATTTCTGGTTTTTGTAAGCTAACCTCTCTTAGGTATTTTGTTATAGCAGCACAAACAGACCAAGACATGGTTTCCTTGCTTCAGTCAGTTTATAAGGCTCCCTGCATTCTTCATCTTAGAGCTCCTTCTTCCACCTTCAGAGCCAGCAGCCTAAACCCATCCTAGCTCTTTCCCTAACTCTAGACTGACTGCCTGTCTCTTATAAAGACCCTTGTGATTATCTGGAATAGTTCAGGATAACTTCTCCCATCTTAAGATCCTTAACTCAATTACATTTTTTCCTATACAAGATAATTATGTCTCAAGTCCAGGCTCTAGGATGTGGGTCTCTTGGGGTGGCCATTATTCTGCCTACCTACCACACTTCTAAAAACTTATGTAGGAAGGAAGATAACTGATAGCTACTCTTTTTTTTTTTTTTCCTTTTCAGTGTTCAGATCAGTATTACTAAAGTCTCAGGTGGCTACCGAGATCAAAAGTAAACCCCAAGGATACTCCTCAGAATGGAGAGCTAGGGAACCGTGTAATGCAGTCCATCAGAGCGGGGATTTTGTGGTAGAAAAACATGGAACCTCGCTTGATAACATTATTGGATGAGCAGCCCAGGAAAGGGGTCAAGCCTCCCGTTGGAGAATAAGAAGGCAAGTCAAAACAAAACAGCAAAAAGTCACCATACTTACATCAGATCTTCAAATTTCCTGGCCCCCCACCACTGCCTCTTTCCCTCTTTCAGCATTTATTTTTTATTGGTGCATATTAATTATACAGAACAGTCAGTTTAATTGCAGTATACATATTATGTTATGTTCTATATATACATATAACATAATTTCATCAATTTCACCCCCCAATACCTCCTATTACTCTGATTTTGCAAGAAGATTTTTTTCACATTACTTCTTGAAATATCTTTTCCTCAGTCCTAAGAAGCTTCCCACTGACATGAGACATATTGGAAACTCACTATGCTGGAGAACGCATCCAGAGAAAGAAACCATACAACTCCAGCTGAGGCTCCTAATACTAGCCCCATATGACCATTTACTAGTTTGGGTACTTTAGGCCAACTTATTCCCTGAGTCTTCATTTTCCTTTTTTGTGAAATGTGCACAATGATTCGTAGTTGATCATAGTTTGTAGGCTTTAAGTGAAATTATGCATGAAGGCAATCTGGCAGATATTAAATAGTGGGTAATAAAATGAACCCCCAAATGCTGGGGTCTATGCCTTTCAAGAAACTCTTCAAATTTTATTGTATTTTAATACCTTTATTTTATTTATTTATTTTTATGTGATGCTGAGGATCGAACCCAGTGCCTCACATGTGCTAAGCGAGTGCTCTACCACTGAGCCAGAATCCCAGCCCTCAAATTTCATTTTAAGCAAAAGTATTTGGGTTGTTCAGTGGGATAATGTGAGGACTATATGACTTGATGTGAATAAGGAGATATTCTTTTTCTTCCCTGTCAATTAATATTGAGATCCATCAGAGACTGGTGCACTCAATTTTGGAGAAGTCTTTACAACATAACTAAAAAATGCTGTGATAGAGGTATGAACAAATTGGTAGAAGGAACATAAAGTAGGTTGGGTATCTATCTTCCCCTTTCCTCTGAAATGAGTACAATAGGTAGTAAAAATATATTAGGCTTCTGCACAGATGATGTCAATGGGCAAGTAAGTCTATTTGACAAAAAAAGAACTTGCATTCTTTTTAAGGCCTGGCCAGATAAGAAAGTGTTTCTTTTCAGGCAAGACCAGATAAACTACAGGTAAATCACTGGCCCAAGGATATCAGCACAAAATTCTTTTTATTCAGCCAATTTAGACCTGTACTGGCTGATTGCCCATGAAAACAGCAGTATTTTGTTAAACTAATTACATTGTTTCCTTGCAAAGAATAGTCTGGGTCTTATCTGATTTCCCCTCTAAATGATAGTCCCTGTTCTAACTAAATTGCTTCATTTAGCACTTAGCTACATAGTGGAAAGGGTAAGGAACCATGGTCCCCTGTAGTTAAGCCCCTTTGTTCTTAATTTCCTCTACAATCTCCACCCAGTTCCTCCCCATCACATTCCATCACCCTAAACTGTAAATATTCCATCAACCTAAATAATCCAAATCACTCACAAGCTATCAGTCACGAAAGAAAAGATTCAGAGGGAAGAGAGCACAGCGAGTGTATATTGGAAACTTTCCTTCTTGGGTTTGAAGCCTGTTCCATATGCTGATTCACCTTGGAGAGATTGGACCAGGCTGGCCTTCATATTCCATTAGTACAGACTACTGTGTGATTTATAGACTCATATTACTTTTAGTAAAATTCCACTGGACCAGAACAACTCAGGGGTCCTCTAGAGTTGTTGATAATAGGATTTTATCTTTATTAGAAAGAAAGCAACACTAGTTCCAGCTGTTCTTGCTTGGGAGGTTAAACTCTAAAAAATTCATTTTTCATCAGTAGAAGGTATAAAGGGTAGCTTGACAGCTGGCCTCATATAGTTAAATGCTATTTCATGTTATTTACTTTAAAATTTCTTTTATAATGTTTGACACAGACAGGAGACCCAGGTGCTGAATAGCATATTTTTAGTTTTGATGGAATGGACTTTGTCAACAAAGTTGGAAAGTGAAAAAAGAAATAAAATACAAGTTAAGAAAACTTATTTGAATGAAATCTAAAGAATATAGCGAAGGTTTGCATGAGCTTTTTCCAAAGTGCGAATGAAAATAATAAAAATTGATTCTGTCAGCAAACTATGCAGTATAGAAAATAAAATAGAAGCAGAAAAAAACCAACAACACAACAAAATGAAAGGGCAATATTTGTGCTTTTCCCTAGTTTCCTTCACTATGGTTGCCTCTCAAAAGGAAAACAAAAGAAACAAACATCCAAGGCTCATCAGTGTTCTTGACTTTTGGAGACATAAATGAAGGAGTTTTGCATACGTGTATAGAATGTAAACAGCAGACCATGAAGTTATCAATATGTTGCTTGTGGTAAAATATACATCTAATTCTATGTATATAGAATATATATAGAGGCTCCTTGTCTGTGAACTAGACCATGATTTCAATGCAGTATGCAAGCAGATGTATTCAAGTTGCTTTCTTGTTATTAAAATTGCAGATGGAGCCATCCCCCACAAAAGTCATACAATTAAAAGCATTGTTATTAAAGAAGGGAAATGGTGAATAGCCAGTGCATTGTAATTTCCAAGAGCAGAATTGGGGAGGGATCATTATTAGCCCGCAAGGAAGGGCTACTGGTTATGGAGAAGTAAGTCCCCAGGTGGCCATCACTCAAAGCCAGGCACAATCTCAGCTGATTCACAGTCTTACAGTACATTTATCAGGCAAAACAAGTGAGAACTAAAATGTCATTATTTTTCTTGGTCGGTTTAGTCTAAAACTTCATCTATTTTCCTGCCATTTTAGATAGTATGCTTAAAATTAATCTCTGATCCTAATACCCTAATTGGACATTCCAGGATAACTAGAGGTGACTAGATACTATATCATGTTTAGAAACTCACAGATAATTTATGAAAGCAGCTTTTCACTATTTCTCTACAGTAGTTGTTGCCTATTTGGTGTAGCTTCAAGAGTGATGTATACAAGGAGTGTGTGTGTATGTGTGTGTGTGCCTGTATTATCATAACCATCTCCATTTTCTAACTCTATGCTTATAAACCCTGAGTGTGTCCCAAAGTGAATTATCCAGAAATATTCAAAGGCATGGTAGGAAATAAAATATTTAGATAATAAACATATAACTTATAATCATTGAAACTTACGATTGTCAAATAGTCCCATGGTACCTACTATATACAAAACTCTATTTTAAAAAAACTGTGGAAAATATGAAACCAACTGAAGCATCTGATCTAAAAATATTTATAAGCCAGCAAAGGTGAAAGGAAGAGGGAGACAGTCACATAAACAACAATGAGCAAATGATATTTGATAAATGGCATAGCTAATATTTTGGAGTAGTTGTGGGCTGGGTGCTATGTTGCATAGTTAACATTCATTTTCCTCATTTCTTCTTTACACTTTTTATGAGATAGATACTATTATTGTACTCATTTTATGTATGAGGATATTGAGATGCAGAATGGTTATGAGATTTGATCACCATTACATGGCCGGAATGTGATTAATTTATTAAGTGACTCACATTCATTTATTAATTCAATCAACAGTAACTTACTCTGAACTTACTGTTTGCTGGATACTGTTTTAGGTACTGAAGATGAAGAGCACTGGAAAAAATCATTCAGAAAGCTTAGATTTTAGTGAGAATTGATTAGGAGGCAAACAAAACACAAATTAAGAATTATATAACATATTAGGAGGCACATGTGTTATAAAGATTGAGCAAGACAAAATGATAGACAAAATGGTTATCAGTAAAATGTACATTTTTTATAGGGTTTAGGTGTGACCTATCATAAGAAAAGCATTTATATTGTATTTAGATCATTCAAAATTTCAAAAGTTTTGTAACTTTTTTTCTTATGGAAATAAGGTGTGTTCACCATAGAATATTTAGAAAGGCAAATAGCATTTAAAAATGTATAAAAGAGAAAATGAAAATAGAAAAATACACAAAAGTTTGTTCATTATTCTATCACATATATACTACTTCTATTGCTATTTTAATATGTCAGGAGATATTTAGAACATTGAGATTCCATTGCTTACATATCTTTATATAGGGCCTTTTCTCTTAATTTTTGAAGGGTAAATTTTTTTGAATGGTGAATATTTTTCAGAATTACTAAATAGTCTTGTAACATGATTTTCATACTTGCATAGAATCCAACTAAGTGAACCACAGTTTAACTTTTCTGTTACATTTATATTTTCTGTTTGATATGTACATTACTTTGAAGTTTTCACCTCTATAAATATTAACTTGATGATGACCCTTGAATATAACTTGTAAGCTTCTCTCATAATTTTTCAGGACAAATTCATAGACATTGAATTTTGGGAGAAAAATATATGTAAAACCAAATTTGCAGTTGGGTTCAGTGGCATAGTCTTGTAACCCCAGTGACGTGGGAGGTTGAGGCAGGAAGACCACAAGTTTGAGGCCAGCCTCAGCGTCTTAGCAATGCCCTTAGCAACTTAGGAAGACCTGTCTCAAAATTAAAAAATAGAGAGGACTGGGGATGTTGCTCATTGGTGAAATGCCCCTGGGTTCAATGCATAGTAAAAAAACAAAAAACAAAACACAAAGCCAAACAAAACAGAAAACACCCTTGATATGTGTCAATTCATAGTACTGTAATTAGTTTATATGGTTATTTTATATATCAAGTAATTTTATGGATGAAAAACATCATTCTTATTATAGTTTATGTTTACAAGGTTTCTAATGACTTTTATTTTTATTTTTTAATTTTTTGTGGTACTAGGGATGTAACCCAGGACCTTGTGAATGATAGGCAAACACTGTACCACAGAGTGCAGAGTTATATTCCCTGACTTGAGATTTATCTTTCATTGAAATATACTTTCTAAATTCAGAATCTCCCCCCAAAACCCAGATGACTTTTGGAAATTTGGCTTATCTGTTGTTTAGAGGCTATGTTAGTGCAAGAGGCTATTTTCAAATTATAATTTATAGGAAATCGATTGCAAAGGTCATTTTAGGATTAAATTGATTTATTCATTTTTTAAATGTAGTCACAAAATATTTATTTAGTGCTTTCCATATGACAAGCAGCATTCTAATCGCCAAAGACTGTCATGGAACAAAGGTCACTCCCTAATCTCATGAAACTTTATTCCTATGGAAAAAAATTTAAAAAGTAACAGCAAAAGCCCTAGCATGTGAATACAGTTTTTCCAATTGTATTAATTGTTATGGAAAACGTGAGCTCCCCACAAACATGAGATTCCCTGAGAAAAGTGGTTTTGACTATTTTTGTTGACACCTTTGTTCCTAAAACTTAGAATTGCACCTGGATCATGGTGGGTACATAGTGAGTGAGTGGTGAATAATTTAATAAATAAGTGTAATCAATATAGCAGGATAGGGAATGTTTGTTGGGGGGGGGCAGGTGGTAACTTATTACAGGATTGTTAGAGACAAGTTCTGTGCTAATGTCCATGAACAGACATTTTGGCTTCTGCAAAACAGGTAAGGAGGTCTTCTGCATGCTGAAGAGTCACTAAGGGAGACAGGAGTAGAAGGTGTGTTGTATAGCGTGTTACAGAGGTGGACCCTGTGAAGTCTCTGGCTTTTGGTCTGAGTGAGATGAAAGTCCACTCAGGAGTTAAAGGATCTAATCTTTATATTAAAAAGATTATTCCTCTAGATTCTAGAGGCAGGGAACCACGAAGAAAGACTGTGGCAATAACCCTAGCAGAGGGGAAGTTTCCTTGACAGCGCAGATGACAAAATGTGGTCAAACTCTGAATATGGGGCCAAGAGAATTTGCTGGTTTATAGAATGTGGTGTGAGAAAAAATGGAAATGAGGGTTGATTCCAAGGATTTGGGCCTGAGCAATTAGGAGGATATAGTTTGTTTGTTTGTTTGGTTGATTGGTTGGTTGGTTGGTTTAGGGAGGCTGTGGGGGAGCAGCACAGAAATGGAAAGAGAAAAAACTTAAATCAGACTTAAAAGACTGTTTTTCGATATGTTTAACTTAGTTTTAACCATTTTGTTAAGCAATAAGAAGTATTAATATTATTAAAAATGTTTTAAACAAGCCACTTAAAAGTCACCACTTAAGGAATTAAGGTGCATAGTGGGGAAAAAAAACAAAACAAAACAAAATGAATTTGTGTTGAGTTATGCAGTGTCATACATATCACATGTAAAAATCTGTTTCATTAAAATTCAGTAAGAAGGAACAACAACATTGGAGTACTCAAATTCAGTATCTCATGAAGGAGAAGGTTATCATTTTTTTTTTTTGGTCTTTTTTTCCTGTGATTTTCATTGGTGAATTAGAGTTGTACCTAATGGTGGGATTCATTGTTTACACCTTCACACATGCACACAGTATAACAATATAATTTGGCCAATATGATTCCCCAGTATTTGCCCTTTCCCTGTCCTTCTCCCTCCCCTCTATCCAATTCCTCTGCTGTAGCTACTAATCTCCCCCTGAAATTTTTGAAATGTCCCTCACTTTCCTCTTTACTTCTACATAGGAGAAAAAATATATGATCCTTGACCTTCTGAGTTTGGCTTATTTCCCTTAACAGAATGGTCTTGAGTTCCATTCATTTTATTGCAAATGACATAATTTCATTCTTCTTTATGGCTGAATAAAACTCCATTATGTATGTATACCATATTTTTTCATCCATTCATCTCTTGATAAACTCCTAGGTTGGTCCCCGTTTGGCTATTGTGAATTATGCTGCTGTACACATAGGTATGCATGTATTGCTATGCAATGCTGACTTCAATTCTTTTGTTGTTGTTGTTGATAGACATTTATTTATTTATATGTGGTGCTGAGAATTGAACCCAGTGCCTCACATATGCCAGGCAAGTGCACTACTGCTGAGCCACACCCCCAGCCCATGACTTCAATTCTTTAGGATAAATACTGAGGAGTGGTATGGCAGGGTCATATGGTGGTTTCATTTCTAGTCTTTTGCGAAACATCCATACTGATTTCCATAGTGATTGCAGTAATTTACAATCCCACTAACAGTGTAAAATTGTTGTTATATCTCCATATTCTTTCCAATATTTATTATTGATTGTATTTTTGAGGGATGCCATTCTAATTGGAGTGAGATAAAAATCTCAGTGTATTTTTAATTTGTATTCTCCTAATTGCTAAAGATGTTGGACATTTTTTCATATATTTGTTAATCATTTGTATTTCTTCTTTTGAGAAGTGTCTGTTTAGTTCATTTGCACATTTATTAATTGGGTTCTTTGTTTTTGGTGGTAAGCTTTTTGAGGTCTTTATACATTCTAGATACTAATCCTCTGTTGAAGAGTAGCTAGCAAAGATTTTCTCCTGTTCTTTACATCATCTCTTCATATTTTAAATTGATTGCTATACATAAACTTTTTTTTAGAGAGAGAGAGAGAATTTTTTTAATATTTATTTTTTAGTTTTCGGCGGACATAACATCTTTATTTGTATGTGGTGCTGAGGATCGAACCCAGTACCACCCGCATGCCAGGCAAGCATGCTACCGCTTGAGCCACATCCCCAGCCCTATGCATAAACTTTTAAAAAATTAATTCTTGGTATTGTTTACTGAGCTTTAGGAGTCCTATTGAGAAAGTTGTTGTCTGCACCTATATATTGTAGTATTGACTCTATGTTTAACTTTAGGAGTTGCAAAATTGCTGATCTAATTCCTAGGTCTTTGATCCATTTTCAGTTGATTTTGGGGCAGGGAGAGAAATAAGGATCTATTTTCATTCTTCTACCTACAAATAAACTGTTTTCCCAGCACCGTTTGTTAAACAGGCTGTCTTTTCTTCACTGTATGTTTTTGGCACCTTTGTCAAGGATCAGATGACTGTGTCTGTGACAGTTTGTCTCTGTGCCTTCTATTCTATACCATTGGTCTATGTGTGTCTGTTTTTATATCAGTACCATGCAGTTTTTGTTACTATAGCTCTGTAGCATAATTTGAAGTCAGATACTGTGATGTCTCCAGCATTGCTTTATTGGCTTAAAATGGCTTTGAAAATTCTGAGTCTTTGACTCTTTTAGTGAATTGTAGGACTATTCTTATTAGTTCTGTGAAGAATGTCATTGGTATTTCGATGGCTATTGCATAGAATCTGTGTGTTTCTTTTGGTAGTATGGTCTTTTTAATGATTCTGCCTATCCATGATAATGCAAGATTTTTCAATCTTCTTGTGCATCCTTCAGTTTTCTTTTTCTTCAGTGTTGTTTAGTTTTCATTGTAGAGGTATTTTATCTGCTTGGTTAAATTTATTCCTAGGTTTTTGGTTTTTGGTTTTGTTTTTGAGGTTACTTTTAAGAGAATTATTTTTCTGATATTTTCTTCAGCAGATCAATTGTTGGTATATAGGAAAGTCATTGACTTTTGTATGTTGAACCTTTATCTTGCTACTTTGCTTAATGTTTATTAGCTCTAGTAGACATCGAATGAAGCTTTTTGGATCTTCAAAGTACAGGGTCATATCCCTGGTGAACAGTGATAATTTGACTTCCTTCTTTCCCTTTTTATGCCTTTTATGTTTTTTTTCAATTGCTTTTGCTAGAATTTCTAGCACTATATTGAATGGGAGTGGTGAAAGTGCACATTTCTGTCTTGTTCTGAATTTCAGAGAAAATGCTTTCAGTTTTTCCCCATTTAATAGGGTGTTAACTTTGGGTTTATTTATATAGCCTTTATGATGTTGAGGTGAGTTCCTCCTATCCCTAGTTTCTTCAATTTTGTTTTTATCATGAATGGGTGCTGAATTATTTTTTTAGCTTTCCTTGCATTGGTTGAGATGACTATGTGACTTTTATTCTTAATTTTGATTTGCACATGTTAAACCATCTTTGTGTGCCTAGGATAAAACCAACTTGGTCATGATGAACAATCTTCTTAATATGTTATTGAATATAATTTATTAACACTTTATTAACAATTTTTAAAATCTAATCAGAGATATTGATCTGTAGTTTTCTTGATGCATTTTTATCTGGTTTTGGTATGATTGTGATATTGGTTTCATGGACTGAATTGGAAGTGTTTCATCCCTTTCTCTTTCATGGAATAATCTAAGGAGCACTGGTATTGGTTCTTCTTAAATTTTCTGGTGGAATTCAGCTGAGTTTTTATCTGGTCCTGGGCTTTTCTTTGTTGGAAGGCTTTTTATTACTGCTTCTGTCTTATTGCTAGTTGTTGGTCTGTTTAGGTTTTCTATGTCTTTTTTATGGTTTGGACGTGAGATATTCCCCAAAAGCTCACATGTGAGACAATGCAAGAAGGTTCAGAGGAGAAATGATTGGGTTGTGAGAGTCTTAACCCAGTCAGTGAATTAATCCCTTGATAGGGATTAATTGAATAGTAACTGAAGTGGTAGAGTGGAGGAGATGGGAATTAGGGGTGTGACTTTGGGGTACATATTTTGTCTCTGGAGAGTGAAGTCTCTCTCTTTCCTTCTGGATCTCCATGTGAACTGCTTCCCTCCACCATTCTCTTCCACCATGTTGTTCTGCCTCAACTTGAGCTCCAACCTGCTGTATATGTATTGAGAACTGTGAAACTGAACCACAAAATAAACTTCTCCTCTGAAGGTGTTCTGATTGGGTCTTTTAGTCATAGCAGTGAAAAAGCTTACTAAAACAATCCTCTTGATTCAATTTTGGCAGCTCACCTGAGTCTAGAAATGAATCCATTTCTTCTAGGCTTTCCAATTTATTGGAGTATAAGTTTTCAAAATATTTGCTAATGACGCCTAGAGTTCTGTGATATTTGTGGTGATTTTTCCTTTTCAATCTCTAGTTTTATTAATTTGGGTCTTCCCTCTTTTTCTTTTGGCTAGTTGGGCTAATACTTATCAATATTGTTTATCTTTTCAAAAAACCAACTCTTCATTTTAGTGATCCTTTGTATTATATTTTATTCTCAATTCCATGGATTTTGCCTCTGATTCTATATTTTCCTTCCTTCTCCTGGTTTCGGAATTCGTTTGTTCTTATTTTTCAAGGGCCTTGAGGTGGATCCTTAAGGTGGTTATTTGGGATCTTTCTAATTTTCTTATGTAAGCTTTCATGGCTATAAACTTTGAAAGGGACAGTCTTAACAGGAGAAAAGGGGAGACTTTGGCATCTTAAAAATACTAGGATTAAGAGCAGGAAGATGTCCAGGCTAATAGAACAAAAATCACATAGAATGACTTATAAACAACACAAATTCACTTTTTGTGGTTCTGGAGGCTGAGAAGCCCAAGGTCAACACAGATTTAATGGTCAGTGAAGATCCACTTTCTAACTCATAGGTGAGGACTTCTCTCCATGTCTTCACATGGTGAAAGGGGCAAGGGACCTTTCTGGGGTATCTTTTATGAGGGAATTCATTTCATCAATGAAGGACACAGATATTCAGAATATTGAACAGGGATGCCCTGATACACATGCAATGCAGGGAAGACACTTATTGTATATTTTCAACACCTAGGAAAACTGTTCTTTGTGAGTCCAGGTAAGACAATTTCTAAGTTGATACTCCTAAACCAATTTTACATTTTATCCAGAGAATGATATGTGCTTGAAAATGTCAGTTAAATGGTTTTTCAGTACTGACAACTTATACTTGAACAATTTAATTCTTATTATGAATTGGTGTAATCAATTGAAATTGATAATAGGAAAAGCTATAGACCTGGCAATAATTTCACTTTACATTTTACTGATAAATTCAATTCTTAACCAATAGTTTTATGACCCTTCTGCAAAATATTTAAATCAATCTTTGAAGTTTTCTTATATTGATGAAATGGGAATGAGTGCTTGGAGGGAAAACTGTATGCCTCAGCAAACTTGGGGATCCATGTGATGGTATTTCAGATCCCTTTCTGTTTCTTGATCCATCAACAACTCTTCTGTAACAAGTAAAAGGAGCAGAACCAAAAACACAATGAAGGGTATTGGAATCACTATAGGATAATATTTGGTGGAAACATGGGGGAACAGAGAAAGCAACAGGAAAGATACGTAGCTTCCTCAGATACTGAGGGTGTTAGTCAAACAGATTGCATATAGAGACTTTTCAGGATTTTTCTTGCATTAACCTACTTGAACCACTAAAGCAGACTCACAAAGAAAGTAAATTTCCAGAGTAATGGCAAAAATAAATAAATAAAAAAGAAAGTAAATAAATTTTATTTCTATAAAATTCACCCCCAATATTTCTAAGTCTTATGGAGTCATCTGATTTTATGGCTCGCAATCCTTCTGAATTTTCTCTATTAATGCAGAGTCCCTCAGGGCCCTAAAGTCAGGAAGTCCCCTGCGTTCATCATAAATTCTGTAGTGACATATTTAACCCAGCTTCCTTTGCTGGAGCTCATGTATTAACAAACAACTCCTCTGACTTCCTAGAACACACACCTTGATTGAGTTTCAAAATGACCGTTTTCAGGCTATTGGAACACAAAACAAAGCTCTCCTTTTACCACAGGCCCATTGAAGGCCACTTTGATTCTTCCATCAACACTGGGAACTGCCAGAAAAATTACATTTTTTCCTGTGCCTGTTGGCAGTAGGAAAGAAGCTCTAATGAATCCATTGTCAGCAAACATGGCTTTCTTGGATTGCAGAACAGTAAATGACACATCAGTTGCACTTTTAGTTTAGGGATGTGAATGTGTTCTTCCTCTCCTGAAACCTTGCCAATTAGGAAGCAGATTCTCCCATCCTGTATTTCAAAGCCTTATTCATGAATTGACATTAGTGTTACGATTTCAGTAATGGACCTGAAAAAGCATTACAGCTAAATGATTCTAATTTCAATCACGAACGACATCCAATAGAATGAACGCTCAGACAGATGCTTCAGACTACAACTAAATACACTAGGTCCTAATTGCTTTGCAATCTTTCAATTCAAATCAAGGGAACACTTCAACCCTGTTGCTTCTCTCTCAGAGAAGGTAAACACTGGCCTTTAATGGGCTGTGCTAATAATAACTACTTGAAGCAGTTAAACAAAACTCCAGTTCTTTTGGGGGCTGGCAATGAAAGACAAGTTCTAAAAGGAAAGACTGTAAGAATTTTGAGATTAGTGCTAAACTTTAAAAAGTTTTAGGAACTTTTATAGCCTACATAAAGAAAAAAAAAACCCTAGTGAAATAAGTTTTTTAATATAAAGCAAAACATGAAATTCAAAGTAGACTAGAAGAGCTTGCCTTTCATTCCTTTTCATTTTTAGATCCTTATCAATGAATGGTACTAAGAAGTTCAGAAAATTTCTTTAAAAACCTGTTTTATGTAGATGATGGCTATTTTTTATTCTCTCAGAGCAAAATTTAAAAATACATTTCCACAAAACTCTATCCAGCCTCCTATTTCTAAATGTGATCAAAAATAGGTTTGTTAAGAAGCAGTTGGCAGCAGAAAGCAGGGCACAGCATGTGGCTAGTTGTGCAGCAGATAATTCCTTTCTTTCTGGGAAGTCTACAGGCGAGTGGAGGCCTGAGACCAGTGTTGAGATTAGGACAATCCTTCCAGAGGTAAGAAGGAACACAGTAGATAAATACTCAGTGACTCATATTTGCCCTGAAATGTTAAATCTGACGTGCAAATGAAATATATTCATGCTATAAAACATTTAGGCACTCAATAAATGTTTGCTGAAATGCATTTATAAAATGAGTATGAAAAATGCAGAATTCATTACTTTATAATTATACATTCATAAGTCAATGTATGTTTACAAAGTGCTTTCCAATCCTGCTCTTCATTTTAGAGAAGAAATAGAATTGAATCAACATTAGCCATAATGACTCTCTGCTGAACAGCACTTTACAACTTTCCCATCTATTATTTCATTGTAGGATGTTAAATGCCTTGTAAAATACCACCTGACAATGCACTGAAAACAGCACTCATTCCCCGTACCCTGGATGTGATGAGTTCACAGTACAATTTTGCCTTTTTAACAGCCCCTTATAATTATGTTCAAAAAGGCCCATAAAAAAGCAAGTCAAACACAACTATTTCTAGGATCCCATGAAATAGTATGATTTCATTTACTAAAACACATATTTTAGTTTCCCAAGTTTTATCATTTAGAGAATTCTTATTGAAGATTCCAACTTAAAGTTTTAAGAAACGAGATGAACAATTCAGATCCAAAAAGTGTCTATATTCATTTGGTTCAAGAAACTCTAATTCCCTTAAATTCCGATTTGTCCAATTTACAGAAACAGATTATTCCATTCTTTCTAAGTATTTCAAATTATCTCATTTAAAACCATATGAAGTTTTTTAAAACTCTTTTTGTGTGTGACCTAAGGAATATGACACAAAGAGTTCTGAAGCAACACATTGTCAATAAATATAAGCCATTACCATTATATACTGATTATGATGCAGTAAACACAAAGTTCAATAATATTCTCTAACAGCAATAATAGCAACTGCTGAATCCCTGGGTTGGCTATTAAATAATAGGAGTTTTAATTACTGAGCATTTGGGTTCACTATTTCCAGGTACTTTCACATATTTATTCATTTCATTATCACAAACAAGTTTTCATGTTATACAGCATCAGAGTTGGGAAAACTGAGGCTCAGAGCACTCGAGAAAAACAGAACAGGATAGTTAAGATTATAATTTATGATTTTAGCATCAGAGCTTCAGCAACTTGAGTGATTTACCAAAACATGGCAAGCCTCCTTTTCTCTTTGTCTTAGCTTTTTTGCTGTTGTGACTCCTGACTAGCACAATTGTAGAGGAGGAAAAGTTTATTTGGGGGCTCACAGTTTCAGAGGTCTCAGTCCATAGACAGCAGGCTACACTCCATTTCTCAGGACTCAAGGTAAGGCGGAATATCATGGTGGAAGAGGGTGGTGGAGGGAAGCAGCTCACATGATGATCAGGAGGTAGAAAGAATTCTGTACTTGCCACATACAAATATATCCCCAAAGCTACGCTCCTGATGCCCCACCTTCTCCTGCCACACCTCACCTGTTTCAATTGCCATTCATTTAATCCCATCAGAGGATTAATTCATTGATAGGGTTAACAGTCTCATAACCCAATCACTTCTCCTCCAAACCTTCTTGTATTGTCTCATACATGAGCTTTGGGAGATGCCTCACATCTAAACCATAACACTCTTTTATAAATCAGGAATAATAATAGTACCTATCTCATAAAGTTGTGAGAATTAAATGAGAGTATTCATATAAGGTGTTTAGTATATTGGTTGACATGTGATAAGTATTCTATTCCATGGAGAATGTAAGTAATTTATCCAAGGATACTGCTCAGAAAGTGGCAGAGCTGATTCACTGATAGTTTTTGCAAGTTCACAATCAGTGCTCCTAGACATTACACTCTACTGCTTTCCACCACCTGTAAAGTGAAGTGTCTAAAATGAACCATGTAATTTTCTAGTTTTGAAATATTGCGTCTGGAGGCATGAAGATGTTTCTTGTTTCCTCATTTTAGTTAGTCTGCTGTGCTTGGATTGTGAATGTCTTCCAAAGGCCTATGTGCTGAAGGATCAGTTCATAGCCCATGGCACTACTGGGAGGCGGTGGGACCTTTAAGAGGTGGGCCCTAGAGGAAGGAAGTACAGATTAGGGATTTCTCTTTGAAGAGGATTTTCAACCCCAGACTCTCCTCTTTCTCCTTCTTTGATTCCCAGCTGCCATGAGGTAAGCTGGACTCCTTTGCCATATTTTCCTGTGGTTATTTCCTTGCCACAGAACCCAAGGCTATGAAGTCAAGGGACCATGAACTATAACCTCCACAACTGTAAGCCCAAATAAACCTTCTCTGTTTAACAGTTAATTAACTCAGTTACTTGTGACAGCAACAGAAAGCTCACATAGCCCATCCAAATGTGCATCACTACTATCAACTGATAAAGAGCAAAAGTATACTAATTAATTTAGTCTTTTTTATACTTGTCTTTCCTTGCTTGGAATCATTTATCTGATGTTAAAAATGTGTCCTAAAATAAAAAAAAAAAAACACATGTTTAACTCAGGGTACTTTATTAATATGTAAGTTTAAAGTGAAAAAGAAACATTGCCTTTTTGTTTGAATTCAATAAACAGAAAAAAGAGACATCATTACAAATAACTGCACATAATTCTCAAAATTTGTTTTTTTTCAATTGTGCATGGGCCTTCTTATTTTAATTATAATTTTGAACCACAAGGCACATTCAATTAATAGGTTAATATTTTCTTGTTTTATTGTGATAGAAATTGAGCTAATACAACAAAGGAATTGATTTACTTTGAGTTTGAAAGTCAGAAAATAACTGATTCAAGCACCTCAATGAGTCTGGTTTAGGTGTAACTATTCAGATTCTGAGGAATCATTTTGCATCAAGTGTGCAGTTTTATGTGGAAGCATGTAACATCAAAGCGAATACTAAGTAAAGGTAGGTAGGTATTATACGTGGCTCTGGCCCTAAGTATATGCTTCATGTACAGAAGTTGGTTCAGTTGATAGCATGTTATTTAAGAATATCTGAATTTTATTTCTGGAAAGAAAGCATTTAAAAACATTACTTATTTCTTGGCAAAAAAAAAAGAAGTTTCTTTCACTGGAGTAAATTCTCATTCATATGTATCTAAAACATACTCTATTCTCATATTCATTTAACCTGTGAGATGTTCATATCCAAGGGTATATCCTGAGAGAGTGGTCAGCAATATAATAATTATATAGTAATTATTTGTCTGCTTTATAATAATTATTATGCAAAATATTTGTGTTTGAATTTATTCATATATAAATAATATTATTTATTTATAGATAAATACATAATACATTTCAACTTGAAATCTTCACAGATTCATATTAATAATTTATTTAAAAGTGAATAAAGAAAAAGAAAACCCATACTCTAAAGCAAACTACCTTATCTATCACAATAGAAAATATTCTGTAAATAAACAGCTCTGTTTCTGCATCATGATAAATAAAGGCTCATTTTAAACCACTGGATGCCAGAATACCAAGGAGAGGTATATAAATGAAGCTAAGCGTAGCACAGTAGAGGGCACATATGATCATCATTCCAAGAGAGCTGGCTTTTTCTGGACTATTATTGAAAAGAATAGAAAGGTGTGTATTTTGTTCTTCTACCCCGTTTTTTGTTGTTCCTACTATACTCCTCTCATTCACAATTTGATCTACACAGAACTTCAAGTGCTCCAGTGCAGTATATTTCTAATGCATTGCTGTAAAATTTTCATATTATTGATTCAATAAAATTTTTGTGTTCTTTTTAAATTTTTTGGTGTTTTTTGAAATTTATTTATTTTAATTAGGTATATATTCATTCTTGTATTCTTTTATCTGTAAAACTGTGTTAACGTCAAGTTATGACAAGCCCAATATTAAATTCAGGATATACTTATATGGCCCATAAAATTTTAATATCACAAAGACACCATTGTAGAATATCTACATATGGTTCTATACACTGGATCACAGAGGCAATAGAAATAAGAGGAAAACATTGAGCAATATTAGTCTGAATATACACGGTTTATTATGCTACCATAAGAGTCATGTACAACCTGGATTTTCTGTAAGATTGTCTTACGTACTAGAATGACAGGTCCAGCTAATACAAAAATGTAGGCATGTATTACAACATTTGATTTGTAACAAGATCCTGTTGCCACAATGTACTCATCGTCACCATAGAGCTAGAACTTGGTGTTCAGCCCTGTTTGACCAACCAGTCCATCCCTCTCACTCTCTTCTTGGTTCTATTCTGGTATCAGCTAGTTATCATCAAAAGCATACTAAATGGTCTACATGGTAAAGTCGTGATCATCCTTATGGTTATATTTGTTCTACTTTGGAGGAAAGAATACTTTCCTGTGATCCACAAGATTAAACAAGTTTTCCATTTTTCAGGAACTATGTAATCTATAAATGGGAAAAATTCAGACTGACAAAAATAATTCTATTTTTAACTGATTAAATTTACTAAATATCTGACAAATAATATCAATTGGACTTTCATTGTTTTATTCACACTCTCTTGCCCCATATTTTAAATTTATAATATACGTGAAATCCGGTGAGGGGTGGTCTGCTAGAGAAAGGTCACTGACCCAAATAAGGCTTCAAAATAGGAACATGATTTTATATGCATTATGTTGGAGTAAGCTGAGATAATCAGTTGCCAAGAGCAGTTAAACCATTAGCTAGTGTATTTTATATAAGACATAGATTGACATTTCTTGAGTTCCTGAACTCATATACTAATTGATGAGGGATAATTTGGCAATCAGAAGATTTTGTGGGTCACTGTCATCAAATTCTACTTAACCTGATGATTTTTTAATGGATTTTGAAGCAGAATAACTGAAAATAAAAAAGAAGAACTTCTTAAGTATGCAAAGACAGTGAATGGATTAAAAGACACAAGGACTTGGGGAAGAAGGACACCAGGCCTCTTATTAAAACTAAGGTTCAGTGCTCTATTTGAAGTAGCCTTACAAACATACAATC
The DNA here is from genome assembly GCF_045843805.1 of Urocitellus parryii. Classification (NCBI taxonomy): domain Eukaryota; kingdom Metazoa; phylum Chordata; class Mammalia; order Rodentia; family Sciuridae; genus Urocitellus; species Urocitellus parryii. The sequence continues at coordinate 46,154,813 of NC_135537.1, forward strand.
CCACCCTGGAAGTTTCTCTAAAATAGTAGACCATTTAATTTCAGAAAGAACCTTAAAAATATGGATTGAGGCTCTCTCTCCACATATTACATTCAATGGAGAGACTGATATTTCAGAATTGGGAAAAAAACCCTAAAAATGATTTTTGTAGGATGTTATAGAGACCTAGGACCCCAGTTGGGTCCCCAAGATGTATCTTTTTGAAATTTGAAAGAGTGAGTTTCTATTGAGGTTTCAGAAAACCTGTTATAGGAATCAGGAATTATCTTTTAATATCTTTTTGTTGTTACTGAGATGTGTTAGAGCATCCAAAACAATCAGGATAAATAATAGAGAAAAGTAAGCAGAAAAAAAAATGAGCTCCATGAAAAATACAAATTATTGAGCTACTATGGAGGATATTTGACAAATATGGAACCAATTATAAAATTCTAAGTTTTTAGCTATAGGACACATATAGAAATTCAAGGAAGAGAATGACTTCAAAGAGGCTCTGGGTTTTTAGATTTCCTTGGAAAATTGAACATCATTTTATGAATAATCCAACTATACCCTTTTTGCAATATTTTAATGAGTTTGTTGGGATTGTGTTTTTACATGCAGAATATGTTAATAACTGATTATCTATATGACTGAGGAGAAATTTTAATTTAAAACAGTTTTTAAAAGGCTTGATTCAGGTATTCTCCATTATATAAAAGATTTTTATAAGACAGAGAATATTCTTACTTGAATGTATACATTCTTTTGCATCCTAGAGATCTGTGGTTAAGTGAGTGATGATCTCCCCACATAGATGTATTGCAACTACAATTTTTTTTGACTAGTTTATCTTCTAAGATGGCAGGTAGATTGTATAGGAGAGAAATTGCCAATATGTAAAGTATTCTAATGTTTCTATTTAGAGTACCTTGCATTCAGGGTTACATAAAATAAATGTACATTGTAAGAATAGGCAAAAATGGTATTACATTTTGCACTCAGCATTTGCACATAATTTTAAATACTACCTTATATTTCTATTGTTTTTATATCTTTCGTATTATAATAGCTAAACAATATATTAAATCGATAGAGATTTGCTTGTCTGATCAATCTTCTGTTACAAAACAATTGTCTCTACCTCTTTATCCCCTTGGTATTACAAAATCAAGAAGAAGAATAACTTGTAGTTCATAGCTTCTTAAACCTTTTTTCTTCTCTTGAATACTTCCCTTAGAATGAATGTCTTGAAATTAAGTTACTGGTCAACAGTTTTAGATATGTTTGGTTGCTTCTGATTATGTCTGCCTACAAGGAAATAACATACATAGTGTTCAATGTTCATATGTAGATTTTCTAGACATTTTAAGATCAAAGTATGTTGATATGTATAAACAGAAATATTAATAGTAGGTTCCAATAGGTATCACTTCTGAACATAAACTGAAAGTAAATCCCATTGAGTAAATTAGCATATTTAGAAGAGTGAATGCATCTAATAAATTAGACAATATCTACCACCTTCAAACCAAGTGCTATAATTGAGAGTATGTTTTGAATTAGACAAACATGGGTCAAATCCATATGTGTGTACATACATGTCTATTTTCCTCTTCCTCACTGAGAATAAAAAGATTGATACATCTCTCCTCTGGTTGCCATTACAATGAAATGAAGTGAGGGTCGTGTGAGTGCTTATCCACCAAAGACTTTTGCACTTTCTTTGGAGATCATAAAAATTGATTCAGGGTCAGTCTTAAATCTAGTAGGAGTTGATATCTGGGATTATAAAGTGCTTAGTTGCCCTATATTTTATAGATAGCAAGCATGTTCAAATGAGGATGACATTTCTGTTATTATCTAAAAGCTTCTAAGTAATTCCTGATTTACTTTTGGAAAAGGGAGGAGAAGACGTGCATATTGTCATTGGTACTCAGTGATATATGGTTTTTCCTATACTGAAGGTAGCTTGAATGCTATCAATAGGAACTAGCTTCTCCTGGGAGGAACACTGGCATTCCCTCACAAGACCACTCACTGCAAGTTTGAAGAAAATTTAATTCTTAACAATGTCAAGGGCAGTTGAGGACATTGATTCTTCTTAAAAGTAATAATGTGAAAATATTTAAAATTTTTTATTTAAAAAAAGAAAATGTGGGCTTTATGCACATCCTGTTCACAAAGACTAGAGTTAAGATTGTCAGAAATTCTAAAGCATTCCATGCTGCTTTACCATTGCCTTGCATTTGTGCCTGTCTCATTTCTCCCTGTTGCTTTTGAGTTTCTTGCACTATTATTGTAATGAGGATTTTTTAAAGAAATAAAAATAACATAAACTTCAAACCATGTTGCTTCAATGAAATTGTCTCACAAGCAGCAGCACCCCAATATTCAATTGTGTCAAGAATCTTCAATGCAAATGCACAGAAGTGGTGGGAGGCTTTGCTTAGCTACCCAGGTATTTGATTGATGTGAAGGCAATGCAGGCAATTAGATGCCTAGTTTTGCATTTTGTTCAGGCAAAGTGTCTGTGATTTTTATATGCCTGACTTTTCATGTGTACAATTGGGGATATGTACAGTTTACAGGTCATAAAATAAAATTAAAAAAAAAAAACAATTAGAAAGACATAACTCAAAATTTTATTTTTTTCTGTTACCTAGATTTTTTTAATTTTTAATTTTTTCATTAAACTTTCTGGAATCTCTCCCCCAAGTGGATGAGATTAAGAAAATGTGCTTATTTCTACCTCAATCTAAATAGAGATCTTCTATTTTTAAAATAATACTAAATCACTTTTTCTTTATAGATGTGTTTAAATCAGCACCTATACTTTGCTGAAATACGAAATACCCTATTTGGGGACATGGTTTACCCTCCCTGTTTTGGCACCCTTCTATTATCAACTATAGGGAGCCAGGAAAAGAGAAATGTGAAAACAGTTCATGCATCAGCTGTTTCTGAAACATTATGTTCTCTCCATAAAGAAACCCTTTTGAAAACTATGTTTCAATGAAAACAAGAAAGCATTCAAATCCTTAAGTCACATGCCTGCCACAGAGAGGGTTCCAATCTGAAGTGCTAGTACATGATCTCTCACATACCTCTCAGTTATGATGTCTTAAACACTTTGAGGACCAGACGTGTACCACAGTTGCCATGGTCAGAATATGATCACGCATCACATCAACTGCCTCTACAAGAAATAGGGATTTATTCTTGGGCATTATTCCTAATTACACCTTGCTTGAAACCTTAAAGTAGGTTGAACACTCCTGTTCCAATATATTTTTCTTTTTGGTTCCATACCCTGATGCTGTGTAACCAATTTCCCAAGAGTACTTTGGAAATCTGCATTATTTTAGAGCACTTAAATGTACTAAAGGACTCTTTAGTTTGAAAAATTACTAATTTATTGTGTCATGTTAATGAACAATCCCAAAGCAGATTTCTAAGGAGGAAAATGTGCTTGCAGAGAGTAGTTTATGCACTGAACAGAATCTATTTAAAATTCACTCATAGAAGACTTTGAAAACATTAATCAGCTAAATGATGATATGGGTTTTTATATTTTAAACTTCAGAGCATCTGGGAAGTAGCCACTCTTTAATCATTTCTCAAGAGGCAGCCTGTTTCAGTGGTAAAGGCAAGAGCCAGGGAAGAAAAACAGGTTTTAAGTTGAATAGCGATGCCAACTGATCAGTAATGGCTTCTTGAAGTGCTGACTAGAAAAGGATTCTGGGACTGTGTGGAAGTTCAGAGCTAACGAGTGTTGAAATTGATTAGTGATGTCTGTCATGCACTCAGGATAAAGCAGTTTGTGTGCCACAGATTTGCAGTCTGCATGGACAGTGATGGCAGGAAGCCCTAGATCCCAACCACAGAGCTTTCATTTCAGAGTTCTAGTTCTTGGGCCACTAACATTAAGTTTTCTGTTTAAGTTTTCCTTTCAGCAAAGAAGGGAAGGGTAGTTCCTGCATCTCAGTCGTATGGTGTAAAATAGTGGAGAACAAGTATGTAAGGCTGCCAACATATTTTTAAGGACGTGTTTATTAATTTTTCTTGAATTTTGAGATTACTTAAAGCACAATCAAATATGGCTTTTTGCCTAGACCTTTTGGTAGGGAGTAAATATTCAGGGAGTTGGGAGTAAATATTTTAATATTCAGCATACAGAAAATAGATTCAATTATTGTTATTTTTAAAATAGGTTAAGGAGGCAAAATCTGATAACTATACAAATATATATTATACTAATGTTTCTATTTTTTTTTTTTTTTAGTTAAACCAAGAACTTAATTTATGAAGTGTGGAAAGCTTTTAGATCATTTGATTAAATTTTAACATAACTCCCCTCCCATATTTGTTATTTATATGCAATACCTTACATGTACTAAGCACATACATGAAATATTATGAAATATGAAGTAACAAAAAATGTTTTCTGATATCCAAATTGTTTTATAGCATGTTCAATGATAATTTATGCTTGTTCTCTTTTTTTTTAAGTTGAATTTTTGGTATTAGATAGATACAGGTTAAGCAGAATTGACAATTCAAATTTATTTATTTTTTCTTCTGATTTATTTAGTTGAAATAACTCAGTGAAATTTATCTATTTCCTCCTAATGTTGTTTCTAAATATTTGAACCAGATATTGGTATTAGGCAAGAGGGTATCTTTGTTCAGTTTGCAGTCTCTGCATTCTGAGGACATCTTGCTAAATTTGCTCCAAGTATCTTATAGAGTTGATTTGTTTATTCATTTTGGTGGCAGCAGCTGGTAGATTTGAGGAGAGAGAACAGTAATTAACAGTGGCAGAGGAAAGAAAATTTAAACTGAAAATGACCACATTCCTTTATTTCTAATAGACAAATGAGCCTATCAGAGAAGTCTGTGGCCTTAGGTTTTGTGTAATAAACCCAGAGGATATCAGCTAGCAATGTCATTTGTTATAGACACTCTCTGGGAAGCTTGAGCAACCAGTTGAAGGGTGAAAAATAATTATCACTCAACCAGCTGTTTTATCTAAGTGAAGCAGAAAAAGAAAGTCAGTTGAGATTTTTCCACACTGCTCACTTGATACTCACTTGAAACATTGTATTAATTAGTGTCTTATTCCTTGGTGCTCAGAATTAGAATACCTCTACAATAGTTTTACTGGCAACCCCATTGTAAGTTCACTAACTGTGGTTGTTTGTGGATTGGTTAAATGATTTAACATCAGCCAGGTTAACTTAAATCTCGGGAGAAATATTTTTACAACTAAATGAGAACAATCTCCTTTGAGAGGTATGTCCTTATCTCAAGTTCATCAATTTTTAAAGAGAGCACTTTTCACTTGTTCCACATGGCACAGCATTTGAAACACTGAGCACAAATTAGGAGATGCAAACTGAATTCATAGATAAAATAGAATTTCTTAAATTAAAGATGTTAACTCTATGCTTGATAGACAATCCCTTTAATTATCTGCTGTCTTCTATCTGAAAAGTCATTTTTTCATTTGTTGCTGCTTTCACATAATGGCTTTATTAATACGGAGAATGTAAAAATGTCCCCTAAAATATGATTGACAGGGGAAAGCTGGAGACTTTAAAAAAATTAATTAACTTTACATATAAGGTTTAAGTATTCATTGTGACTTTGTGTTTTATAAAATCACAAAGATTTTACATTTTGCATTGGAGAAACTCAGGTTGATCTAATAGAAATAACTTTAATGGTTTTTAATGGTTTGCTGAGAGAGTTGGTAGCAATCCTGAAGAATTTCCTACCTTGTGTGTACCTTCTGGATATAGAGTGTTTAGGTTCAAATTCTGCTCCTCTTACTGTTAGTGTCCTTGGGCAAGTTTCTTAGTCTCTTCATGCCTCAGCTTCCTTTTCTCAAAAGTGGGAAGATACTGGACATAGATTCAGTGTGAGAATTAAAAGTGAAAATGTTTTTAAACTCCTTAGACCTCTGACTGATTACATAAAAATACTTGGTAAAATCTAACCATTCCTTGCATTGGTTCTTATATGTAAGGAAACTTAGCTGAGTTGTAAAGTTAATTGCCTATTCTGTTTCCCATCTTGTTGTATTCTGTTTGTTGTGTTTCTTCATGTTACAATAGTATGAGGAGCAAAAACCTTATAAATGTTATAAATATTAGAATGTAAGAAATTTTCAGGCATTGCTACTTGTACCATATATTCTGTTAAGTCTCAAGAATATCTACAATATTTCCAAAGTGAGAATAGGATTCAATAATTTATAGCAACTATTGAAATTTTGATAATTGTGAATGTCATGCATTTTATGCTAATTCATATTTTGCTAGTTTAAAATAGTACTGTATGAAATATTAATGAAATCTTATCTTATGAAGCAAATTTTCAAAAATACAATGCAAATGCGTATTATTATTATTTTATATGAGCTTGTCTTAGCTTATGTGAAGTTCAAATAAGAAGCCTTCAACAATACATGCTTTTGATAAAAAAGATCTTACTATCCTACCATCATTTTCTTTTCCTAGGAGGTCAGGTTACTTGTTTTAAATAATAGACCAAAGAATTTCAATGAAGTAGGTACTCTTTTGTCTAAATAGTAGAAAAATTGTTCTGACTGAAATATCACATAAACACAGAAAAATGTGCAAATCACAAGGACACAGCTTGATGAATTTTTACAAATGTGACATTTTAATCAGCACATGTCTAGAACCAGAACTGAAGAAGCTTCTTTTATGCTCACTGCCAATCACTACCACTGATAAGATAACTTCTCTCTTTACTTCTAAAACCAGTGATGGATTAAGTTTGCTTGTTTTTGAACTATTTGTAAAGAATCACTCATTATGTATTATTATGTGTGTGTTTAGCTGATTTTATGGAGTATTTTGCTTGACTTTTTTTCTCCATAAGGAAAGCACACGGGGCTACTCATTGCAGTTAAAATGAAGTTTTATGTGTGTTTACCATTTTCTAGAAGCTATATAAATGCATTTCATGGATAATCTTATTTAATTATTCCATTAGTCAAATAGCAAGTAGTTTTATTATCTAATTTTTAAATCATGAACCCTATAACCTAAGAGTAAGAAACAATTTTCTCAGGATATGGAAAGGGCAAGTGGTAGAACTGGGAGTCTAAACACATCTTTCTAACTATATAGCTGGAACCCACAAACATGGCACTACCTGTCTGTATTAGAAGTTTTGTGACTCTTGCTTGATTACAGGTGGACACCTGTAGTCCCAGTGACTCAGAAGGCTGAGAGAGAAGGATGTCAAGTTTGAAGGAAGCCTCAGCAATTTAGTGTGGATCTAAGCAATTTAACTAGGCCCTGTCTCAAAATAAGAAAAGGGCTGGGGATGTGGCTCAGTACCCCTGGGTTGAAATGCTATGACCTTATCTGGCTAATGTCTGAGACACATTCTTTATTCTCTGGAGAAGTAAATTTTAAGTATCTAAACTTGATGTTAAACACTGTTGGCAATACACAAAATTGTATTGGTAGAAACAATTGAGAGTATACATAATATTTTATAACTTAGGACAGAGAGCTTTATTTGTTTACTGTTGTTAAATAGCCCACTAGTTGCTGTATGCTGAGCAATAACAAGACTTTTTAGCATTCAGTTAGAAGTTACACAGATTTATCAAGTATAATCTGTATAACTATGGCTCCTTCCACTGCTTCTCTAATAGTTGCTATAATTTATTTAATTGATGCATAAAATTGTACATATTTATGAGGTACTAGGTGATGTTTTGATAAGTGCATACATTATGTAATGCTGAAATCAGGATAAACATTTCTACCTCCTCAAGAATTCTTTTTTGTGTGTGTGTGTGGAAAAAACATTCAAAATCCTTCTCATTTTATTTAAATATACAATACACATTATCTGCAGTTTACTTTTATGTGCAATAGATAACCAGAATTTATTTATCACATTTAATTATAGATTAGTACCTGCTAATCAACCTTTCCTCTTCCTGTCCCCAGTCCCTACCCTCTATATTTTACTTTCAACTTCTATTAGTCAACTTTTTAAGATTCCATATGTAAGTAGTATTTTAACACATATTGTGGTACTTATCTTTCTGTATCTGGCTTATTTCACTTAACATAATGATTTCCAGTTCCATCCATATTGTTGCAAATGAAAAGATTTAATTTTTATTGGCTGAATAGTACTCCATTGTGTATATGGATAACATTATCCATTCTCTTAGGTTGACTCAATTACTTGGCTATTGTGAATAATGTTACATAAAACGTGTAGGCAGATGTCTTTTTGACGTGTGTGTGTGTGTCTGTGTGTGTGTTTGCACCTGTGAGCATGTGTGTTGGGGATTGAACCTGGAGCCTTACATATGCTACTAAGCACATGCTCTACTACTGAGCTCCACCCCCTCACATCTTCAGTCATTGTGACGATAGCCATTCTTAGTGGAATGAGGCACTGGTTTCATCACATCATTTTGATTTGCATTTCCCTGATGATTAGGGAAGTGGAGCATTTTTTTTTCTTACATCCGTTGGGGATTTGTATGTCTTTTTTTGAGACATGCTTATTTTGGTTCTTTGCCCATTTTTTAATTGGATTACTTGTTTTTGTGCTATTGTTTGTGTTCCTTGTGTAGTTGTTACACTTTATTTTCTAAGAAAGTATCAAGAAAACCAAACCCAACATATAATGGCAGACTTTTTTTGTATCTTGGAAATGTAACAAACCTGCAGCTTCCATTTAGCTAAAAATTCAAATAAATATTTGGTAGTAAGAAATGAAAATAAGTCAATATTTAAAAAGCAATAAAGGACCAGTTTCAAAGGATGATTCATGTAATTTAATTTTTTAAATTGTGAATAATAATTTTAATTTCAGAAATGGAATATATCATTTACAAATACATAAAAAACAGTGTAATAGTTAATTTGAGTCATCAACTTGATTGGATTAAGAGATGTTGAAGATTAAAAGGCTTCTGGGAGTGTCAGTGAGGGTGTGTCTAGGAATGATTGGCATGTGGGATAGTGAACTGAAGTGGAGACCCTCCCTAATCATGAATAGCACCATCTAATAGGTTGAAGGCTTTTGGAGGCTTGGATGGAATAAAAATTGGAAGAACAAGGAAGCAGCAGCAAATGCAAAGTTAATTTTTCTTGGACAGGTTCTTGATTGCTGCTGTGACTGCCTAAGGAATTCAGACTCTTTCTCTTCCACTCTTTCAAAGCAGATTCTGCTAGGGATTCCCTGAAGAGTTTCCAGAATCCCTCTTGCTCTTAGGCATCAGCATCTTAGACTGTGCAGTTACTGGGTCCTCTAGCTCTCCAACCTGCAGGGGACCATTGTGTATTATCTAGCTTCTCATTGTGTAAGCCATTCTAATAAATCCCCTTTTTATAATCACACCTGCTGTTGGTTCTGTTCCTCTAGAGAACCCACACATAGTCCAGTCAAATTTAGACTAAGTATAGGTAGAGTATTTCAACAAAATGACAACTTTTCTAAAAGGTTATAGGCACTTATTTAGAAATATTTGATAAAACAAAGAAGAATATAATCTATAATATTTTTCATTATATTTTTCTATTTAAATTTTTTTTGTAGTTGTAGATGGACAGAATGCCTTTATTTTATTTGTTTATTTTTATGCTGTTCTAAGGCTCAAACCGAATTCCTCACACATGGTAGGTAAGTGTTCTGCCACTGAGCTACAACCCTGGCCCCACAGCTTCGGAGGCTGAGACAGGAGGATCCTGAGTTCAAAGCCAGTCTAAGCAAAATCCAGGTACTAAGCAACTCAATGAGACCCTGTCTCTAAATAAAATACAAAATAGGGCTGGGGATGTGGCTCAGTGGCTGAGTACCCCTGAGTTCAAACCCCAGTATCAAAAAATTCAATTAATACATTTTTTAACTGTCATGGCTTCTTCACTTTTAAATAGAGGAAAATAAAGCTAACTCTTCTTTTGTAAGGATTCTTAAAACTCAAACTGTGAAAATGATGCACATTTTACTTCTAAATTAGATTCTTCTTGTCCTCCATATTAAAAAATTCCAAGGCAAATATTTAGCTTCCTAACCAATAACTACAGTTCCCAGCATCCCTTGTAGTTAGTTCTTGCCTTGTTGTTAAATATTGGGCAATTAATTATGTCTGAGAAGAGGAAATCTGAACCACTTCTCAGTCATGATCTTAAAGGGGCATTCTTTATGTTTCTCCTTTCTTCATTCATTTTCTGAAATATGGATACAGTGATGACCTAGGTTACCCCATGTGGACTGAAACAACCTACTGGAAAAGGTAGAGCAATAATCTGGAAAGAGCCTGGGTCCCTAGGTGCTCTCTAAAGGAGCCCTGGGCAATCTGCATCCAAATTATTAACAAAGCAATAAAAAGAGGAATGTAGATTAGTGGTAGAGCCCTTGCCTAGCATGCATGAGGCCCTGAGTTTGATCCCCAGTACTTCACAGAAAGAAAGAAAATCCTATTTTATTTAAATACTTTTATTTTGGGTCTATGTTATAAACAGCTGAACTATATCCTAATTACCAAAATTTGGCACCTGCATGTAGTCTCTCTACATAACACCTCCTGGAATATGTAACATTCATTAGCTAAGCTGTCAGAAGGTGAGCAGTGAAAATGAAAATATGCTGGCTGGAAAGCTGGAACGCTGTGACAAAGTATATGGTTAAATTGTCGCTTATGATATTTTGGAAATAAGATCATATGCTGAGTATTAATTCTAGGGAAATATTTTTTTAGAATTCTTGAATGCTAGAATACATTGGTATGTATTGATGCTTTTAACACATCCTACAAAGGAAAAAGTAAACTCAGGTTATTGCTAACCAGCTTGCAAGGATAAATCCAAATATGCGTGTCTAGGATACTCCTGTACCCACAGGGTGATCCAAGTTGGCTGGGCTGCTGGTAACTTAGGTGACTTGAAAGTTAAAATAAAAAACAAAGCCTGCTTTTGTGCATTAAATAAAACATTTATGTAATGTGGCTCAGTAACCAGCAAGAGATATGCCCCCAAGTATTTCTCAAACAATTGCAATTTGAAATTTTTAGGCCAGAAAAAGGAAGATATCCTCATGGCAGAAATCATATTAAGGGAATTGTCTGTCCTCTAAACCTGTTATCTGGATTGCTTGCAGGGAGGTTCCATTAAGTTAGGAAAGAGAAACAGAATCTAGTGAATTAAAAAAAGAAAAAAAAAAGTCTTTACACATAAAAATGATCTTTGGTGGTGGTTACACAGACATGGAATTTGTTGGAAGCAAATATACCAGAAAGCTATTATTAACTTTCTAGAGGGCCATGTTGACAAAGAAACTCCATGGATAGATGCCAAAGAACACAGGACCTAAGCAATGCCTGTTCCCCCAAAAGGGAGACATCAGGAAGAGGGCTGTAAAAGCAATTCAGCCTCCATGAAGGACAAACTCTCCTGGGTATACTTCCAATGTGGTTATCAAGGCCAGTAAGACCCTTCTAAGGGAAAACTCAGGGGCATGTGGAGAACAGTGTGAAAGGGGTTTGGAGACAGAATGGACATGTGTTTACATGACTGTCAAGACATGGATCTAGTGAGAGTTGATCATTATAATGTGTATGGAGCTGCTGTTCATTTCCCATTCTCCATTTTCCTGGATATAATCATAAGTGAAGTTATCTTGCTTGGACTCCATGGTTGTATACAAGTTATTTTTTATAGGTGTGTGGGATAGATAGGTTTTAGATAACTTTTTTTTCTGATTTAGAGATCACTAGATCCTCCCCAAAGCTACTTAAATCTAATTATCATCAAGATCTTATCATAAATTGAATGCAATAACTTAATAGAAATATGGAATTGTGTCTTTTAGAAAAGAATGGGTGTGATTGGTTTATGTGTCTAAAAAAATGCACATAAAATATTTAGGTGATCAAAGGAGCACGGAACAGAAAGACTAATAGGCTCTCAATAGGCAGTTTACTCTTCCATAATTACATTTTTAAATAAAAATCAAATTGGACCAAAGAAAAATTCCCCAGACTCATTTGCAATTATATCTGACCATTTCACTAAGTTGAACAATGGTGTTATGTGCTACCTACGTGATGCACTTAAAAGGAAGGGGTATATCTTCCTTCTCCCAACCCTGTCTTTCTTCTTGCATCACTTTGTCCTGCTTCCCAAAACCTGAAGTTGTTAAAGGTACTGCTCCGAGGAAATTGAAGTTACAAAATAGAACTGGCTGGAGTTTCTGGCTACCATACAAGCCCAGGACCACCATCTTGTCCCTTAAGGGAAAAAAAGCACTATCTGGTTTAATTCACTTTAATTTGGCAGTACACCACAAAATACTGGTGTGCCACAAATGGGTTTCTAATGTGCCAAGATATTGATTTCCTCCCTCTTGGGGCAGCTGGGTAGAGACTAAAGCTGCTAGTCCCTAATTTCTCAAAGTGTTCTTTTTGTTAACCCTTTTTCTACATAGGTCCTAAGATTGGGAAATGTTGGGAAACCCTGACAAGGAGCCAGAAAACTCCCTTTCTGGAACTATCCATCTGCCCCCACCAACACTGCATATACTTTTTCTTCTGAATGAAATCTTAAAAAGTCTTGGGTTCTCTACTGCATTGACTCCTCCATAATACTCAATGTAACAGCTGGACATACAATGCAGAAGTGAGGAGCTCATGCAAAAGGTGGCAGGCAGAATTTCCTTTTATAGAAACCTGATGTGGCTTCTCATCCTTAAGCCTTCAGTTTATGAAAGTATGAATGCAGCCTGCAGCTCTGGCCTCCATCCTCCCAGTATCTTCCTTGAGTCCTTTGTATTATTGAAAAGATCCAACAATGGTGCCCCTTAGTAGGAAACAAGAAGGGACCAGGGATCTGTATGCACTGGGATTACCGCATAGGATTCATTGCCTGGCTCCTTGGCCCAGCTTCCTGGCTGAAACAATACGTGGCCTATGGGAAAGTCATCCCAGCAAATTCCCAGTTGTCATTTTTATCTATCCTTAAACATGAATAGCAGCCTTGGTGGTCTGACTTAACAATCCCATTAGGCTTTAAAATAATCCTTTCTTTGATTAATTTTAAAAATTAAGTCCCAAAGACAAAGTTGATCATCCCATTAATAAGATCATCCCATTAATCTCTTATTTGTAGATAAGGGACCTGCTGAAGAAATATTTAATGTGGCTCCTCAGACAAGAATCTGAGAACATTTTTAGTTGTCTTTTGAATACATACAGGATCAGAGATTCTCTCTCTCTCTCTCTCTCTCTCTCTCTCTCTCTCTCTCTCTCTCTCTCTTTTAAAGCTGATTTAATAATTCCTTGCCTGGAACACTAACTATTCACAGATGTTAATAAATATACTAAAAATGGGTTGGCAAACGAGAGGATGAGGCCCTCGTGCATCCACCCATCCTGTCAACTTCTTATGGGAATAACTCAAAGTCTTGATTTTTCCTGACCACCTCAATCTTAGAGGTCTCTATGCATCTATGACTAATAGTTTTACTTTTCTTTATTTGGAGTTTATATTTCAAACAATTTGAAGAGAACCATACCTTCCCTCCAGGCCCTTATTAACCATGAGAAAAAAAATTAGTGTTCCTTCCAATTGGTCCAAGTGGGAAGTCGAAGATACAAGTAAGCTCTCTTGTGGTACATTAAATCATGTGATAAGACATGGAGCCAGAAATCTCCCTTTCTGGTGCTGACCAACTGCCCCTACCAATACTGCATATACTTTCTCTTTTGAATGAAATCTTAACCGTGACTTTTTCTGTAGGCCACCAAACACCTGGGGTCTCGGGCCGGAATAGAAAGAACAAGATTCATCAATTAGATCTCTATTCTTAAGAATCTGGAGGAAGAAATATGAAGCAAATGTACTACTTTACAGTAGGAATTGAAGGAAGAAAGTCATGGCATAAGGAGGAAGGCTACTTCTGTACCTGGCAAACTTCTTGTCATGTAAATTCCAGTTCAAATGTGATTTTCTCAGGGAGGCCTTCCTTCAACACTTAGATTGGAGGAAATCTCCTTGCCTATGCAGTAAGGAACTTCCCATTTCACTCATTCTAACAACATGTTGAAAGTCTATTTTCTCCTCTATATTGTATAGTTGTTCAAATGAGAAACCTGAGTGTCGTTCATGATTCTTCCCTGTCGTTCAGCTCTGTGTCCAAAGTCTCAGCAAAACCCATAAATCTTACTTCCAAAATATGTTTCAAATCTGCTAGGAGCCACAGCAAAAGTATTATGATACATGGCACTTTTGGTTTAGGTGACTGCCAGCTAGCCATTGAGATGATATGATTATGTTAAGCTTTACATTTCATATGGAAATTGGACTCCTGCTGTTCACCTCGGCCTGTTACGGGACTCATGTTACTGATGTTACTCATGTAATGGGAGAGTTCCTATTGGTTGGGGAAGGATAGTAGGAGGGAACTTCCGGGGGAGGTCCCGGCGCCCGGTTCCAGTAAGAGACACGTGGGTCGACCGGCTTGCTAGCAGGGCGCACACGGGATGCTGGCAGCTTTTTTTTAAATAAAGCTTTGTTTCCTGCTTGAGAGGCTTGTGTTTCTGTGCCCAGCCGGGTTGAGCGGCTTGTGTTTTTGTGCCCAGCCGGGTTGCGGCATCAAATCTGAGTATTTTTTTTCTATTTCTATTGTCAGTACCTTACCCAACTTTCTGTCTTCTCTCCATTGAATGGGGAAGTTTACAACAATTTTTAATGATATTTTGATGGGTGCATTATAATAATGCATAGTAGTGGGCATTATTATGCCATGTCTGTACCTGCAAGTAACATAGTTTCATCAATTTCATTCCCCAGTACTTTCCCTTTCTCTATACTACTGATATATTATTATTATTACTATTATTATTATTAGTGATGTGTGTGTGTGTGTGTGTATGTCTACATACATAGGACTCACTGTAGTTTGTTCATACATGGACATAATAATGTTGTAGAGTATTTACCCGAGTACCTCTCGATCATCTTCCTCTACTCTATTGATCTCCCTTCTGTTTTTGTTTTTTGTTTTAAGATCCTTTTAAAAAATTCTACCCATTCCCTATTGGTCTCTCTCTCTCTCTCTCTCTCTCTCTCTCTCTCTCTCTCTGGCTTCCATATATGAGAGAAAACATTTGATCTTTGACTTTCTGAGTCTGGCTTATTTCACTTAACATGATGTTCTCAAGTTCCACTCATTTACCAGCAAATGATATGATTTTATTCTTTTTAATTCATTCTTTTTTATGGCTGAGCAAATCTCTATTGGGTATATATACCACATTTTCCTTATCCATTTGTTTGTTGATGGGCTGTTCCGTAACTTGGTTATTGTTAAAGAATGATACATCAACAAAATTTACTGCTTTGGCATTCCAAGCAAGAAAGGGACACCATTGCTTTAGTTTAAATTTATTCTTAGATTTTCTTTGTTGATTTGTTGGTAGCTTTTGTTTGTCACTCCCAGGTGAATGTTATCTTGCTGAAGGCAAGGCCTGTGTATGTGTGTGTGTGTGTGTGTGTGTGTGTGTGTGTATTATTCATGGCTGTATCTCTAGCAACCCTAAAAATGTTTTTAAAGAAGACATAAATTTAAAAATTAGCATTTCAGATGATAATGATGTGCAGAGAAATACAAATAGCATTAAGAAACTCACGATATATATATTGAATGTATTCCTTCTGGGGTTAGTTCTTTGCTTCTGTATAAACTTTTGTCCAGTGACACATCTGTTAAAATGATGTATGGAAACTGGCATTATAAGTGAAATTCATGAATGTCAACCATGGAGAAAAGAAAGAATTGAACATCTACTATCCTAAATAGCAATTCTGCTGGAGATACTGCAATGCAAACCTTATATTTTAGGAAGGATAATGTAATCAAGGCTTTTTACCAAAAAGAAGATTACAGGATTGAAAAGGCAATTTCCTGGAATAGTACAACTTGCATTCATTTCTGTTTTTGACTTGTACATTGAAAGGAAAATCTCAGAGAAGTCTGAGAATATTCGTTCTCTAATTCAAAGGCCCTAAATTTTTGGCTGACTTAAATCCACACAGAGAATACTGTCATATTATGCAGCCAATTTAAGAAGGATGCCATGTGTTAAGTCTTTCTTAAAAAAGTAATTTCTAAAATAATGCCTTAATTCCCTTGTTCATTCATTCATTTAATATCTATCATTCATTTAATACATATCTATCACCAATATTTGATTGGGAAATGTTGCTCAAATGAGCATATAGCAATTGAAACAATTATTATTAGCTTCTATAGAGGCCTCATGAATAGTCTAGATCTTTAGATCTCAATCTTAGCTGCATATTACCATCTTGTGGGGCAATTTGGTAATTATATGTACCGAAGCCTCACCAAATGAAAGCTCGTTCCAATTGAACTTGGGGTTTTGGCAGAGGAATTTTTTCAAAGATCCCTATGAATAGCTGGAGTTGCTGAATGAGTTACTGTTACTTGATAATGAGGCAGCCTTTCTTCCTTACCCTCTTCTGAACTTAGCAAACTTTCACCAAAACAGATATATATGCATGACATCAACATCTGCCATTTTCTTCACTTGAGGACATGACTCCTGAGAGTCTATGCCTTTCTTACTTTAAAAAATATCAGCTATGTAGTACCCTTGTGCTTATTTGATTTGCAATATCATTTTTAATAAGGAATTGAGAACAAGACGTTTGTCAAATCTTTACATGGAAATCTTTCCTCTGATTGGGTTATAACTTGTTGGAAGCACTGGACACAGTTAATACAAACTTTCCCAATAGCTAACTACAAATAATTTCTAGTCAGATCTCACAAGCCTCTTACATTATATTTATTATATTATATTTCACCTTGGGATTCCTCAGGTGAAAAATGTTTAATTAATTAAATATTTCTTTTATTAAAATACCAGTTTGTCAAATTAAGAGCTTAACATTTACATAATGATAAAGTTCAGTGAGTATTGGGGGCCATGAAAAATAGACTTCTGGGCTTTAGGATGTTTTCTTCCCAAGTTATTGTTAAATTCCCTATAGGATCTATCTTGTCATAATTTGTCTATTATGGTATGCATCCTAAAAGTGATGAAATTTAGCAGCTGTGTGATTTTTTCAGTTCAAGTGTTGCATGAAGAAAGTGAGACTTTTTCCTTCCGGTGGTGTGTGTTGATGTTAGACATTATAGGAAGTGAGAGGAGTGTGTGAGAGAAAAGACTAGTGTTGCCAGGAAAGCCGTCAGCTTGTGGTATTAATCTTGTCCTAAATGGTACTGAGTGCATGCCAGTATCCCTGGAACAAAGTGACTTATGTGGAAGCCAAGGAGAGGAAGAGCAGGTGGCTGGGCAGAGGAGCCTGGGCACCCACAAAGCTTTCCCTGTTCAGTGGTCCAGCCTTGAAAGCTGCTCTTCTCCTGGATCTGAGCGAACAAATCTGAAATGTGATCCATACACCATGATTATCAGAGAGTACTTCTGAGTCATCATTAACATGCACATGGAACCAGAAAATTGAAAGGAATAGCTATAATTTCTCTACCTTTATCTACCAGCTCAAATGCTGGTGTTTTAAAAATCACTTCTTTATTTTTTCCAATTGACTATATATTAGATGGTTGAAGATGTACATTTGGCCAAACAAATTAATGGGGTCTCAGTAATTCACTGGTCATAGTTACTCTTCAGGGGAAAATAAATAAATAAAAACAAATGTTAAGCTGCAGTCATATTTGTTCAGGGCATTTGTCCTTTTAGTTGGGATTCCTGTTGAAAGCCAATTTTCGAATCTAATTGATCATAGGTTAGCCAAAAAAAATTTTAAAAATCCAGTGACTATATATATATATTTATTTTATTTATTTATGTGGTGCTGAGGATTGAACCCAGCACCCAGCGCATTCGAGACAAGTACTGAGCCACAACCCCAGCCCCCAGTGACTATATATTTATAGCATCAATTATTCATTTCTGTATCTTTACTACATTTATGAATTGTCACTACTGATGAGTCATAATATCAAAGATGTGTAGTTTCCTTTTTCTAGCAAAATTCCAGTGTGAACAATTTAGATAGGCTTAGGTGTAATGATGGGTGCATCAATAAATTTTACAGAAACTGGAAATGTTATAATTGATTGGCTTAAAGAAATGTTAAACACTTGTGTACCTTGACATGTTACACACTGCCTATGCTTAGTATAGCATAACCTGCTCTTAGGTTTATTATGCTGTCAGTGAACATAGCTTTTATATGGATGGAGCAGGGTCTCTTGTTATAGAAAAATCTACTTTGCAAACAACACAATTAAACTAATGGCTCTGACCTTATCTTTTCCTTTATCACTGGAACCTGATAACACTGTTCAGTGGGAATTAATATATACAAATTTCAACTCAAAGTTGTTAAAAAGAAGCTGAGGTTTAGAAATAGATTATTATTAGTATTACTTAATTTGAAAAGTAGAAGGTATTTAAGAGTCTAATTCTGGTGGAGAAGATGATTATGGTTTGATTAAAGGTTATACTTCTCCTTGCCTTCTTCCAATATTTCTCTATTGATGTCATATCTGTGTTTCCTCTTTGCCTAATTATAAGTCTCCAAAGGTCTACCAATTAAAAAAATCATTGTTATACCTCTTCTTCCTCTTTTTAATGTAATCACAGATGGGATTAAGTTGTTAAGGGTCATTTGTACATTCAGATGAATTAATTCAATCAATGAATGTTTTGGTAATGCTTAGTTGAAACCAACTCTTAAAGGACAGGACTTCTAGTAAGGTGAGGAAGGATTAAAGGAGGCCATTTTGAAACCATAGTGGCTAGAGCAGATTTGGGGAAGCACTTCTTTGGGGAGCTTTAGTAAGAGGCTTGAAGTAGCATTAGGGCTCTGCAAACCTGAGGATAGAGTAAAAGGGCATGGAATAGGTTAGAGATGGTTGTAAAAAGAAATACTGAAAAATTCTATTTAAAAACTTTATATGTACTGAAGTCCTTGTTAATAGTAAAGTCATTCATTAATAGTCTAGCTTCAAAATATATGTACTCAAACACATATTAAAGGGAATTATGCTAAGTTGATGTGAGAGTTATAGAGATAACAACAGCAAATGATAAAATTGGAGCATGAAAGAAGAAGTGCTTCTAAGACTCCATCTCTGTATGTGAGCTTTTTGAGATTAGAACCTGGACATGCCTATGTCTTATACTTTACTAGGTAGCTTACCTAATGTGTTCAATTAACCTTTGAAATAACCCGTGTAGTTAGTATTTTCCCTCTCTTATAGGAGACGAAAGATCACAGACATAAAGTAACTTGTACAGGGTGACACAATGAGGAATACTGAATCAAGACTAAAAACATAATTCTTACGATGAAGTGGCAGCATTGTTTATGTGCGAAAATGTAACCTGACAAATAACATTTGAAAGTAAAATGTGATCGTTTATTGGGGCTGCCCTGCAATACAACTTTTTCTTTTTTAAGGAAAGTATTTTGAGCCAATATTATTTGTTTAATAACAAAAGATCTATGACTTTCCTGATTATCAACAAAATCTTTGACCCTTGAATAAAGGTGTTGTCAATGTAGTAATATGATTTTGCAAGCCTTGTGCATTTTCACAGGTAGATCACTGTACAAAGGCAAGTGGAGGAGGGATGAGTAAAGCCAAGTTCAGTGCACACTCATTCACTAGGCTATGAGTTCACAACTTACCATGTTTAATGGTTCCCTTTCCCTTAGAGAATAGTATTTCTATTATATTTTTTTTCTTATTTCTTTCTATCCAAAGAGAGTTGCTTTTTATACTATTAGAAAACTACAGCAGGTAGAGAAACTAGTAGGTATTCTCTCCAGTACTGGGAATCATACATAAACACATCTATCTGAAAGAAAGCTATCCAAGAGAAAACACTGCTAGAAAAATATGACTAAGAATGAGCATGGCTGAGATGGTAACATTTTTGGTAAGAGTGAATGCAAAACAACCGTCTTAAATGTGTCGTATACAGAAAAAGAAAAATACAGAAAAAAATGTGATTTGGATAATTCAAAATATTCAGACAATTTAATAAAAATAAAACTCTTTGAAAATAAGTTTGGAATGAGGTGAGAATATTTTTAATGAATAATTATTCAGCATTAATTATTTTGCTTGATAAAGAAACAACTTTTAAACCTTTTATACCAGAAATAACTCAAATATTTAGTTTCCTTTAATGCAGATAGTACAAACTGATAACATTGCTAATTAAGATGACTATATTTTCATCTAGATAATTTTCTGAGCATAAAAACTGTACATAATTATAATATTAATGAAGAGTTTAGGTCTTTGGGTAAAATCTGTTTTGTTTTAAGGTAACTTTAGGATTATTACTTCCATTTGTATCTATAAACATTTTTATTTCAACAACAAAAATCCTTTCCTCCAGTAATGAGGAACCACAAATATCAGAATGTATTACTCAATAAGCAAAAAAATATTTGCGCATTATGAAATGAATACACAAAATTCAAAATATAAAGTTCTACTTATATAAATAAAATAAAATCTATATTATTTTAGTGGTCACTAATGAACATTAAAAACTAATGAGCAAAACCCCTGTGTGACTATTCAAGTGAAGACAAATTGACAATAAGGGTGCAGAGTTGCAAAGTACATCTGAGACTGCCTTATTAATATTAATTTTATAATACATGGATGGATCAGTATAATGTGAGAAACATTATACTCTGACATAAGTATTTAAAAACAGGAAAAAATAATTGGGCTATTTCTCCTGTGAAACATTTTATAAGATCAGTTTAGAGAAATATAATATCTAGAAACATGTTTGAATTATTCAAATATTTAAAAAAATGGATTTTTAGACTAGGCACAGAGAGGCAGTAATAAAGAAAAATGTGTGTGTGTAAATATAATTAATTCAATGTTAATTTAATTTACTATTTTGAATATTGAACACACAAACACAGTGTGGTTTTATTTTTGAGAGAGCTCCATGAATCTCACTCTATTTTGTATGAAATCTTGAAGGTGAGATGATTCTATATCTTCATCTGTACAATGGAATTCAGCTTATCAGGCTGTTGTACTGATCAATTGAGATAATATTCATAAATACTTTCCCTATAAAGCAGAGATAAGACAGAATTACTGAACTCCATTTAATGTAATTCCATTTAATATAAATGGAATACTGTATAAAGTTACAAATCCTATTTCCAATAAAAAATTTTTAAATATTTACTTCCCTCCTTTGGTGGTGTTCATGGAATTAAAAAAAAATAGAAATAAGAGTTCTCAAATTGCGTAAGACACTTGAAATCCAGTCAGGACATAGTAGCATTGGGTGAATCTGATTTCAAACCTGTGCTGACCACTGAACCATGCAATTTCCTGTTTATGAAGCATGATTCAAGTAAAAGTAATTTTTTTTTTCACAGAAACATTCACTATAAAATAGACCCACTTGAATTCTTTCAATAGGATATTTGTTTTTAAAACACCAAAGGGATCTTGCTGCAGGAAAATTTCAGTACTAGTGGTTCTAGTTGCTATAATAATGCTAGCAGAAATAATATCATAAGATTACATAGTGTATATATGATGCAGAAAATGGCCTAAAATAAATGATGATAGAATTGCCTTGGATGTTTTGGGGGGATTTTGAGAGGGGTTAACAAAAACAATTATGGAAAACATTGAAAGGCATATAAAAATTACAATAGAGTTGGGTTTGAAGATAATGCTCAAATCAACTACCTTACAATGTTCATGAAGTAATAGAAGAAATTTTCAACTAGGGATGCCTATTAATGTAGTCCAGACAGTAGTAAAATAGCAAAGTGGACCTAAGCTCTAGTATCTATCCTAACTTGAATGGGTTCTGCAAGTGTGATGCATGACAAATCACTTGACCTCACTGTCTTTCAGTGTTGTTTTCTTATCTGTAAGTCGAGGATAATTATAATATTTCTCTATGGTTTTATTGTGAAGATGAAATCACTCATTTAGTAAAATGATTGGAATAATATGTGACAAATGAAGAAATTTTTAGAAAACAGTAATCATTCAATAAGTGTTCACTTTTTTTTCTATTATTTCATCATGAGATTCTTATGGTAGTTACTTTCTTATTCTATTTTTTCTCATTATCATTTTATTACTTCCAGCCTCTGTAATCAACTCTCCATGAAGACATTCTTCATGAGCTTAATAACAAACTTCCAGTTACAAAAGGAAACGTTTTCAGTACTTCGTTTTGTTCTTCCAGAGATATTTGTAATATTGAATTATTTCTTCTTGTTTGAGAGTTTCTTTTCCCTTGGAAATCTATAAACATGTGTAATGAGTTTTTTTTTTAACAGCAACTGCTATTGAATGAAACATTGTATACTTGTTAAGCCGTTAGCAATGTGTCTGGTCCACAAATACAATAATGTATAGCACTGTGAACTAGTGATATAGTTCTTGCATTATTATTATTATCATTATTGTTATTACCATGTTGATTTTTATATTTCCATACTTCTCATTATTCATAACAATGGATAACATGTGTTCCAATATCTATCAGAGTACTTGCTAGAAAGTAAGCACTTCTTATAAATGTGTTGATTCAATAACTAATTAGCAAAACATGCATAGACTTTTCTCTGCACCCCTTACCCCACTAGGGATTGAACCCGGGGTCTTTTATCATTGAGCTATATCCACTTTGTATCTTATTTACTTATTTTTTAAAATTTGAGACAGGGTCTTAATAAGTTGCTGAGACTGGTCTTAAACTTGCCATCCTCCTGCCTCAACCTCCAACTTGAGGGATTACAAACTTGAATCACCATGCCCAGCTGACACAGAGATATCTATAGCAACTTTATTCCCGATTGACAAAATTCGGAAGAAACCAAAATATCCTTCAGTAGGCGAACAGATAAACTGTGTTGATCTAGACATTGTAATATTATTCAGCACTAAAAAGAAATAAGCTATCAAGATATGAAAGGCATAGAGGGAACTTAAATGCAGATTATTAAGTGAAATAAGCCAATTAATAAAAGTTGTATACTATATGATCCCAATTTTATAACATTTTGGAGAGGGGAAACTATTGAGAAAGTAAATGAACTAGTGTTTGCAAGAGCTCTAGAGGAAGAAGAGATGGATGGGCAGGGAGATCACAGAGGAATTTTAGGACAACAAAACCTTCTGTATGGCACTGGTGGATCTATTCCTGTGATTATTATTTGACAAAACCCAAAGACTGTACAATATCAAGAGTGAACCATGATGTAAAACAATGGACTGTGGATGTAATGATATGTAAATACAGGTTCATCATTTGTTACAAATGTATCTATCTGACCCTGGAGGAAATTTGAAATTTGTGGAGACGTGGAGATAGGAATTATATAGTTACTCTGTACTTTGAGCTCAAATTTCCTGTGTACCTAAAGCTGCTCTAAGAAATAAAGATCATTAAAAACAAACAAATGATGAATTCTTAAGAGGGAAAGACTTAATTAGTGAGGATGCACTAGAGCAACTGACATGAAACCAAGTTTGAAGCAAGAAAAAACACGATGCCAAGGAAATCAAAGATAAAATAATACCTCAGGCAGAGGGAACAGTGTGTGAAATGTTGGGAAGCCTGAAAAGCATTTGACTTTAAAAGAAAAATAGCACAGGCAGAGTAGTACTGCTAAAATATCTATTTTTAAAATTCATATAATTAGGAAATATTTAACTTTATTTAATTCTTTATATCAGCATATTTTGGTTAATTTTAAAATATCTTAATGTGGTCACAATTAGGAACATGAGGTTAAAATATTTTGACAGACTGACCCACGACTGATTAACCTAAATAACTTCCAGCATCATTGAAAAAAGAGTCCTTTGAATCTGTTCATGAGAAAACAAGGACTCCCACTCATAGAGCTTCCTTTGTGTATCTGAGGACTATGGTTAAATAGTGTATAAGTCAGTTAAAGAGACACTGTAGTTCACTGGAATGACATCCTGCTGCCTCAAAAGGAGATTTTGATTCAGTTCCTACAGGACATGATGTGTTTTCACAGGCTTTACAAGAAAGCACTGTTTGAGTTGTACCACTAAGATTTCTTTCATCCCCCAGAGGATAACACCTATAGCAAAAGTATAGTTCACCCAACCCCGTCTATAATTGGAAGCCAGAGCAAAGAGAGATTGTATTTTAGGTGCTTTTCTTCTAAGTGGAACTAATCAATAAGGTTCTTTCCAAAGTAAGGTTACTAAAGCACAACATAGTGATCATTTTTTTTCTACATCTCTTTATTCAAATTCATGAATGTAACCATTGATATTCTCCTGGAGTTTGAGAAGTATTTTAAAATGTGCAGTAATATGGAAAATTTGTGATTCACAAGTTTGCATTTGCGGTTGTGTTTATAGTGGTAAAAATCAAACCTTGAATCAGTTTTCATTCACTTTTTATTTATTGCTTTTTCCTTTCATAAAATGATTGTTAAAAGACTCCTATGTACAAAGCACTAAAGAGAAAGAGGGGAGGGAAGTCACCAGACATGAAATCTTCTCTCAGAAGCTTCTTATTTAGAGGGAGCTTAAGTATAGTGATTTTATTCTCATTCTGTACATATGTGCGTATGTACACATGACTGCAAATTAGTACATACTGTACATATTCACTTATAACAGTAGTGCTCACATTAGTGCTAACTACTATTATACACTAATATTAGTAAAATTTCTAATATAGTACGTATTAGCATATATTATATATGTGGACTGAATGTTAGTTTATATAAAGTGTATCAAATTCACTTTTAAATGGCATACATGTCATTTCTTGTGCTAATATAATACAGAAATGAATTTTCAGTGATCATTCAGTGTTTTTGAATGACTATTATCATTTGAATGACCAGAATCAATTCAAGCAATATAATTAACAACTTTCTGTAAATAGGTTTGTTTTCTATCTTTTATAATTTATTTTTGACAGTGAGGATGGAACCTGAGGCACTCTCCCTAACTACACCTCCAGTCCTTTAATAAAATTTTCCAGATAGGGTTTTGCTAAGTTGCCAAGTCTGACCTTGAACTTTTTATTCTCCTGCTATAGCTTCTCAGGTTTCTGGGATTATAGGTGTGCACCACCACATCCAGGTAAGTTGCTTTATTTTTTGGTAATAATTCAAATGTATAAGTAATTAGGATTTGCCATTTTCATTGTACTTTATCTTTCAAATTGTTGAAAGGTAAAAGAAGTTCAACAGAAATGAGAGTTAACCATGAAAAATTCAGATCTATCTCAAAGTCCAGACCTAAGATAACAACTGTTTATATTATTTACTGTATGTTCTGTAATACTATTGCCTCAAAGTTTCATAGTGAGATTCTTCCAATTTAAAAAATTATTTCTCATTATTAGGAATTTATTTTATGGTATAAGGAAAAATATAAATAGAAAGTGGTAAAATGGGACATTGAAAAAGAGAAATTTCTCACAGTGAATAATAATTTTTTCCTCACAGTTTTCAGAATTCAGATCAGGTGGTGATTTTTGTGAAAACTATGTGTAAACCATGTACACAAGAAATAACATGGTTATTTATATTTATATTATAGTTTCTCTAATACAATTATATTAGAGAAACTGGTGTTTAGAGGTAAGACATTTTTGAATGTTTAGAATCTATTAGAACAATTTAAATAATGAATCTTACAAGAGATGATGATGATGATGATGATGATGATGAAGTCTTTTTGTTTGTTTTAAATATATATATTTGCATTTTGCATTTTTCAAATTTAAAATAATATGTGATTAAATGGCAAATTCCAGTAACTAATGAGTTTTCAAGCTTTCATAAAAAATAATTTCCTTTCAAGTAATTCCTGGGATAAATCATCATAATCAGTGAATTAAAGAACATCTGAAAATGGTATTAACTTTGGGTAGGCAGACATCATTTAATTTTAAATACTATAATATTTTACACTGTCCTTCTCACAGAAACTATTAAGTAGCAATTTCACATCTGCATATGGTGACAAGTCATCCAGATGGTATTGATGTTTACTCCAAAGCTGTCTTTTAACATCTGTTATATTGAACATTAAAAATGTTTTTCTTTTGATCAAAAATTGTTTTCTGCCTTTGTTATACCATGGAAAAAAAAATCTCATGAAATACATTATGTAAGCAGAAAAGCTACAGGCTTTTTCCAATGGGAGCAAAAAAAAAAAATTATGAACACACACAAAAGAAAGAGGTGGGGGTAGGGAGAGGGAGGGAGGAAGGGAAAGAATGAAAGGGAGGGAGGGAGCAAGGAAGAATCTAAAATGACATCTATGAATTTTTATACAATTATGAAAGTATTTACCCACAATCACAATTCTGTCTAGTTTTCTAAATGTTTGAATTAAATGCTTTGTTTGCAGTTCTCAGTATGCTGGTAAAATGGCTTACTAGAGATTAAAAACAATAATAACAAAAATACCTACCACCTGCAAATCAAAAAGAAAAAGAAGCTCTGATTTGTGGTAGTATTTGCCCATTACCACGACATGAATAAGTCATGGCTGACTTGAAGTTTTCAATGGTTAAACAGTTCTCATATAATTTTTGGTATTGAAGGATCGGCTCTTGTGAGTCAGCAACAACTAACACAAGGACATTATGATTGTACCTACAATCCAAATAACAGATACACTTTTTGATACGACTGATATGAAGTCCAAATTCTTCTGCTGCAAAAAATACAGATGTCTAAGTCTCCGTTACATCTTGAGTAGCCTTCTTTAATTGCTGGAGAATCTGCTGTATCTATCTCAAAGTCCAGACCTAAGATAACACAATGCATACATTTGGTTAATATAGTTACTCAATTGCTCCTTCAGTTTTAAAGACCTATTTTCTTCTAATAGGTCTTCATTGCTTATTATGGTACATGTGTGCTGGAATGCTTGGAGTGAGATTAAGTTTGATGAAAATCAAAAAGAAATACTGTGAAATAGAGGGAACACTAAGTTTTTACTTCAGTCTTCCATTTTTGAACTAGCAGTAAAACTGTGTGTATGGTATCACTAATCCCATGATGTATCCATAATAAATCCAGGAAAATATTTTGCTATTTTTCAACTTAAAACAGTGACTTTTAGTATTTTGTCAGTAGTTTTAAACATTTGAGTTTCAGTTCTAACTGGGGATGTAGCTCAGTGGTAGAACACTTGCCCAGAATGTGTGAGACCCTGAGTTTAATCCACAGTAAGGAAAAAAATAATAATAATTTAGTTGACTGCCCCATTTTATGGGTATTAAGGATGTCTCAAATTTGGTTTTGGCTTCAATATTCTGCTATCTACTCTCATGATGAAATCTGCTTTTTGGATGAAATTTCAGACTTTGAAAAGTCAAAAATAATCAAAGGCCTACTCCAGTGCATTTTCCTGGTAACACTGAATTCATTCTTCATTGAAAATTATGTGATTATATAGGCTAAAACATATTTAAAAGCATAACAGCTTTAACATTAAGAACAATGTGTACCATTTATACTCATTTTCAATATCTGAATATTTACTTTTAATATTTACTGTTATCATTCTAGATGTAATATGGAGTGAAGTTTTCTCTTGTGCTCTATGTGGTGAAATTCTATCAGTCACATGAAATATTAATTGTATCTATTATTATAAAATTGTGAAAAATTCTATATTTATAAAAACATGAAATTTCAAAATAGTTAAGGGGAGAAAAGCATTGACAGTATAATTATCACAAGAGGGTTTTAGCTTAATAGTTTTATGAAAAACATTTTTGAATCAACACATTTTATAAGTACTAAATAGTAATGTGAAGCATATTTTATTATAAAAATATTAAATATGAGTTTAAAAAATTTATATTTTAACATGTATGAAGTTGTTTCCATAATTCTAATCTATATGACATCTAAGCATTAAGCATTAACTAGTATTCATAATATTAAACCAGAAAAATTTAACAAAGTCTTTAATTTTTAATTATTTAATTCCATTTAAGTCAAAAAACATGTCCATCTTAAAACTCTTCACATCTTGTGAAGATGGATTAAAAAATAACTAAAATTACATGAAAAAAAGAAACTTAAAAATCAGTGACTCCACCTAGGTTAAATTGTCATCCAATTCAGATGAATAATGAATACAAATGTATAAAGAAATTAAGAAAGTTTATTATTGTCAAAGAAAATTAAAAAATAAATATAAAAGAAGGTTTAGAAGGAACATTTCTTAAACATTTAAGCTTGCACATACTAGAAATCAAAACAAAATCTTGTTGAAGTAATTGCTATTGATTGCTCACTCTTTTCAGTAGTTAAAAGTGCAGGACTGTTGAGATTTGCCAAGGTGATTTTGTTCATTTATTCTACCAGTGTTGCTTTATGACAGCTGGTGGGCTACACTGGATATCTTGGCTATTTAAAAGATGATAAAAGCACCTTATTTTGAAATGAAGTAATTATAACAATATGTATTGATTTCAGTGAGCATTCAGTCTCATCTCTGCATGATGACAATGAAGCTTGCTGTCTGTACATGGGAAACAGGCTGAGAATCCAAGTGAATTTGCAATTATAACCACAGCCTGGTTGAGAAAATTTCTGAAATACAAACTTGGGGATCAGATCAGAGGAGGGGACGGTAAAATCCCTGGAAATGGCGATGGACCTTATTTATAGATAAACCTCATTCTTCAGCCAGCATCTACTTGTTTGGCCTCCTCTATAACAAGATCATCTCGGGGGCCAGTGCATACATTCTTTTTTTCCTAATATTCAAGACTAAACCCTCTTTAAAAAAATTTCATCCAAGCAATACTAAGTACTCTTCAGGATTTAATGAGCCTGGTTTTCTCCCCTGTGAGGTGGAAAAACTTGCCTGAATAAACATGCCTTGTAGCAGCCAGGATTTATGCAGGGAGGGAGTGGATACAGCAGGCAATGCAGTTTCCTTCCTGTGGTCAGGCTCTGGTGGACTCCACTTGACCCCCAGGGGAACCTGCTCTAACCCTGAGGCAAGTGGGAGTTGGAGAAAGGGGGAAAAATACAACAGGGAAAAGGAGCTTGCACCATTTCAATAAACAGAGTGATTCCCTGTTTAAGCAATAGGAATTTAGAAGAAAATACGATAAATTCTACATAAATATGGTTTTCTAAACAAATAACAATGAAATATCAAAACAATATGGTCTCCAGAATCAGGCAATAATTACTCTAAATCTTACTGTACATTTTAGTCTCTAAATGATCTTAGATAGATTACCTATTTTCTGAGCCTTTACTTTTCTTATTTATAAAATTCAAATAACTATTCTAGTAGGTTATTTTCAAGGTGAAACAAAAAAAAAATTGCTTCCCAATGATTGTTTTCTGTCCCTCAATCGTTTTCTGTCCATTTATTTTTCTAGTGAAGTATAAAAGCAAAAAATAAAACCACACAATGTTTATAGCATTTAAAATATATTTAAAATGTATTCCTATTTGTATCTTATTTATTTACTTATGACTCAGTTCACTATTTATTTAATGTGTCTGACCCCCCGGAATTGAGCTGTTAATGGTAAAATAATATTTTTTTCAGTATAGAATACAGATACACCAGCTCACAATTTGAATAAATTAAGCTCTATTGTAGAGTTTGTAGCATATAGAGATGGTTCTAGAATAATACAGAAGACAGAAAAACTCGATCTGAAGGAGTCCACATTGCTGTGGTAGGTATGAATCTTACTCCATAAAGACAAAGAAATATCACACATTAAATTAGGCTAAATGCTTCTTGAACCTTCCTCTCATCGGACTAGAAGGAAAAATCCTATCTTAGGAGTTATTAGGGGGTCATTCTCTTTCATTAGGGTTGCAGAAAACTTCAATAGGCTCCTTTGCTATTTGTTAAAGAGGAGACAGGTATTATCCATCATTGTCCAAACCCGCATAATACCATATTTGGCAGTTTGATGCTTTGTAATAGGCTGAATAATGGCCCTCCAAAAGAGATTTGTGTTCTAATCCCTGAAACTTGTGTTACCTAAGATGACAAAGGAGATGTATAGATGTTATTAATTTACAGATTGACATGGAGAGATTATCCTGAATTATATACACTGTCCTTAAATGTAATCACAAGGGTGCTAATAAAAGAGTGACAGAAAGATCAAAGGAGGAAGTAACAGGCAGGAGATGAAGGAACAGAATAAGACTCATCCCCTAAAGAAGTCATCAGACAAGGAGTACAGGCAGCCTCTAGAAGCTAGAAAAGTTTGAAAACCTATTCTTGCCTGAAGACACCAGAAAGAACAGGCATGGCAAACACCTGGACCTACCCAGTGAAACTGATTTCAGACTTGAGGCCTGCAGAACCGGAAGTGAATCAATTCACACTCTTTCAGACCAAGATGCTGACCTAATTTTTTTCAGGAGCCTTTGAAAACTAATTCATGTTTTATGCCAAATTTGGGCCCCCAGGCATTTTGCCAAGGTTTAGGGCCCTGAGACATCCTGCTCAAGAGAGTAGAGTGGAGATCTCAGCTGTTTAACAACCACATGCTGAGGTAGGGATAATTAAAATCATGGGAGAAGCTTTTGCTAATTAGACATCTCTGGGTCTCAGATGAGATTTGTTGATCCTAAGTGGTACCTAAAAGCAAGAAGTAGGTAATTGGGGTCTGGAAGTGAAGTTGAATTTTTTTTTATTTTTATGGTTTTTATTGGCATATTATAATTTTCATAATAATGGGATTCATTGTAACCTATTTCTACTCGTGCATAACGTAATTTTGTCAACCTCATCAATTTTCTTCTCCAGTACCTCTTGTTTTCATTCCCCTCCTCCCTCCTGCTAAACCCCATCCTCTACTCTACTTACCAGTGAGACTGAATTTTGCAAAAGGTTTTCAGTTTCTATGTTGCCCCAACTTTGTTCTGCCCATAGACTACCTTCACATTTTGTTCTATAATTGAATCATATTTAAATATGATTAATCTTCAAGTTTTTGAATGTGTAAAAATATATGAATTTTTTGGTGCATTCACAGCTGTACAAATAAATCAGGATCTAAGTCTCTGGGAGTGGAGTAGAGAACTTAGTATCCCCTGATAATTGTCTTTGTCAGCCATATTCAGCTCAGAGGCCATTTCAAACAACCAAAGTTTCTTCTGAGAAGCAGCAATGTGGATTCTGATCTTATTTTACAAAAACAGAGTTTATAATTTGAGAAATAAAACTTTTCTTGTAATAAATATAAAAATTTCTGAAAATAATGTTAAATGAACTAAATTTAAAGCCAATAAGTTTTAGATAACCAAGCTATTTTTATTTTATTTATTTTTTAATTTTTATTACTTGTTGTACAAAACATTACATCATTCTTGAGATATCATATTTCATACATTTGATTCAAGTGGGTTTTGAACTCCCATTTTTACCCCATATACAGATTGCAGAATCACATCGGTTACACATCCACTGTTTTACATATTGCCATACTAGTGTCTGATGTGTTCTGCTGCCTTTCCTATTCTCTACTATCCCCCTCCCCTCCCTTCCCATCTTCTCTCTCTACCCCATCTATTGTAATTCATTTCTCCCCCTTGTTTTTTTCCCTTTCCCCTCACTTCCTCTTATATGTAATTTTGTATAACAATGAGGGTCTCCTTCCATTTCCATGCAATTTCCTTTCTCTCTCCCTTTCCCTCCCACCTCTCATCCCTGTTTAATGGTAATCTTCTTCTCATGCTCTTCCTCCCTGCTCTGTTCTTAGTTGTTCTCCTTATATCAAAGAAGACATTTGGCATTTGTTTTTTAGGGATTGGCTAGCTTCACTTAGCATAATCTGCTCTAATGCCATCCATTTCCCTACATATTCCATGATTTTGTCATTTTTTTGTGCTGAGTAATACTCCATTGTGTATAAATGCCACATTTTTTTTTATCCATTCATCTATTGAAGGGCATCTAGGTTGGTTCCACAGTCTAGCTATTGTGAATTGTGCTGCTATGAACATCGATGTAGCAGTATCCCTATACTATGCTTTTTAAGGTTTTTAGGGCATAGTCTGAGAAGGGGAATAGCTGGGTCAAATGGTGGTTCCATTCCCAGCTTTCCAAGAAATCTCCATACTGCTTTCCAAATTGGCTGCACCAATTTGCAGTCCCACCAGCACATTTAAATTTTTTTTATTGATGTGTGGTATTTGCACATATTTTTTGAGGTAGAATAGTATGCTTTGAATGGTGTATATGTTGGATAGTGATTAACTTGGGTTAATTAACATATTCATCACCTCAAAGTTTTATCATTTCTTTATGGTGAGCATATTCAAATATAATAATAATAATAATAATAATAATAATAATAATAAATCATCTATTCTTAATTATATTCATCCTGCTGTGCCATAGAAGACAAGAACTTCAGTGCCTGCAAGCTAGGCGAACCTGCAACCCACGGGCGGGTCAGGTCCAGCAACCAGCGGAGTCACAGAACAGCTACAGGCGCCTGCAGGGAACGCTGGCAGGACCCACCAGTAGGACAGGGCCGGCGGCCCGCTGAGGGGCAGGCCCGTCCCCTCCCCCAGTGTCTGCAAGGTAGGAGGGACTGTGACCACCGGCAGATCGGGCCGAGTGGCCTGATGAGGGGCGGAACCGGCCCCTCACCCAGTGCCTGCAAGCTAGGCGAACCTGCCACCCATTGGGAGGTTAGGCCCAGCAACCTGCGGAGTGACAGAGGTGCCCCTCACGCCTGCTGGGTAGGCGGACCTTTGACCGACCAGCAGAGCAGACCTAGGGCCTGCCAGCGTGGTAGACGGATCACACCAATGGGAGGAGGATCCACAGCCACTACCTGCCCTGCAAGGGTGATTTTTCAACTATACAAGAGCAATATAAATAAATAGAGGGAAAATTTCAAAAACACAACAGTTTCACCAAGCAGAAAGAAACGCCAGCAGTATGAAAAGACAAGGAAAGAAAGGACCGCAGGCAATGCAGGTCAACTCAACTTTAGAAGAGGTAATAGGTGCAACAGATGGAATGTCAGATAAAGAGTTAAGGATATATATGCTTCAGATGATCTGGAGTCTCAAGGAAGACATGAGACGGCAAAATCAGACAATGAAAGATCACATTGACAAACAAATCCAGGAAGTAAAAGATAAATTTCACAGGGAGATAGAGGTAATAAAAAACAAACAAATAGAAATCCTAGAAATGCAGGAAACAATAAACCAACTTAAAAACTCAATTGAGAATACTACCAGCAGAGTAGATCACCTAGAAGAGAGAACATCAGACAATGAAGACAAAGTATTTCAACTGGAAAAGAACATAGACAGCTCAGCAAGTCTGCTAAGAAACCATGAGCAGAACATCCAAGAATTATGGGACAACATCAAAAGACCAAATTTAAGAGTCATTGGGATACAGGAAGGCACAGAGCTCCATTCCAAAGGAATAAACAGTCTATTCAGTGAAATAAAACGAGAAAACTTCCCAGACTTGAAGAATGAGACAGAATCCCAAATCCTAGAAGCCTACAGGACGCCGAATGTGCAAAATCATAAGAGATCCACACCTAGACACATTATAATGAAGATGTCCAACATACAGAATAAGGAGAGAATTTTAAAAGCTGCAAGAGAAAGAAAGCAGATTACATTTAGGGGTAAACCAATCAGGATAACAGCTGATCTCTCAACACAGACTCTGAAAGCTAGAAGATCCTGGAATAACATATTTCAAACACTGAAAGAAAATGGGTTCCAACCAAGAATCGTGTATCCGGCGAAATTAAGCTTCAGGATAGAAGATGAAATTAAAACCTTCCACGATAAACAAAAGTTAAAAGAATTCGCAGCTAGAAAACCATCTCTTCAAAAAATCCTTTGCAAAACATTACAGGAAGAGGAAATGGAAAATAACATTGAAAATCAACAATGGGAGGTAGGACAGTAAAGGGGGGAAAGTAGTCAAAGAGGATAACAAAGCAGGTTTAGTAACATCAATAAACAAATATGGCTAGAAGAACAAACCATATCTCAATAATAACCCTAAATGTTAATGGCTTAAACTCACCAATTAAGAGACACAGGCTAGTAGAATGGATCACAAAACAAGACCCAACAATATGCTGCCTACAGGAGACACATCTGATAGGAAAAGATATTCATAGACTGAAGGTGAAAGGTTGGGAAAAATCATACCACTCATATGGACTGTGGAAACAAGCAGGAGTGTCCATACTCATATCTAATAAAATAGATTTCAAGCCAAAGTTAATCAAAAGGGATAAAGAAGGACACTTCATACTGCTCAAGGGAACCATACACCAACAAGACATAACAATCATAAATATATATGCCCCAAATAATGGTGCAGCTGTGTTCATCAAGCAAACTCTTCTCAAGTTCAAGAGTCTAATAGACCACCATACAATAATCATGGGAGACTTCAACACACCTCTCTCACCACTGGACAGATCTACCAAACAAAAGTTAAATAAGGAAACTATAGAACTCAATAACAAAATTAACAACCTAGACTTAATTGACATATATAGACTATACCACCCAACATCAAGTAGTTACACTTTTTTCTCAGCAGCACATGGAACCTTCTCAAAAATAGACCATATATTATGTCACAGGGCAACTCTTAAACAGTATAAAGGGGTAGAGATAATACCATGCATCTTATTTGATCATAATGGAATGAAACTGAAAATCAATGATAAAAGAAGGAAGGAAAAATCAAGCATCACTTGGAGAATGAACAATAGGTTGCTGAATGATCAATGGGTTTTAGAAGACATCAAGGAGGAAATTAAAAACTTCCTAGAGTTAAATGAAAACACAGACACAACATATCGGAATCTATGGGACACATTGAAAGCAGTTCTAAGAGGAAAATTCATTGCTTGGAGTTCATTCCTCAAAAAAAGAAAAAAACAACAAATAAATGATCTCATACTTCATCTCAAATTCCTAGAAAAAGAAGAGCAAAACAACAGCAAAAGAAGTAGAAGGCAAGAAATAATAAAAATCAGAGCTGAAATTAATGAAATTGAAACAAAAGAAACAATTGAAAAAATTGACAAAACTAAAAGTTGGTTCTTTGAAAAAATAAATAAAATTGACAGACCCTTAGCTATGCTAACTAAGAGAAGAAGAGAGAGAACCCAAATTACTAGCATACGAGATGAAAAAGGCAATATCACAACAGACAGTTCAGAAATACAGAAGATAATCAGAAATTATTTTGAATCCCTATACTCCAATAAAATAGAAGATAGTGAAGGCATAGATAAGTTCCTTAAGTCTTATGATATGCCCAGATTGAGTCAGGAGGATATAGACAACCTAAACAGACCAATAACAATAGAGGAAATAGAAGAAACCATCAAAAGATTACCAACTAAGAAAAGCCCAGGACCGGATGGGTATACAGCAGAGTTTTACAAAACCTTTAAAGAGGAACTAACACCAATACTTTTCAAGCTATTTCAGGAAATAGAAAAAGAGGGAGAACTTCCAAATTCATTCTACAAGGCCAACATCACCCTGATACCGAAACCAGACAAAGACACTTCAAAGAAAGAAAACTACAGACCAATATCTCTAATGAACCTTGACGCAAAAATCCTCAATAAAATTCTGGCGAATTGGATTCAAATACATACCAAAAAAATTATAAACCATGATCAAGTAGGATTCATCCACGGGATGCAAGGCTAGTTCAATATACGGAAATCAATAAATGTTATTCACCACATCAATAGACTTAAAAATAAGAACCATATGATCATCTCGATAGATGCAGAAAAAGCATTCGACAAAGTTCAGCATCCCTTTATGTTCAAAACTCTAGAAAAATTAGGGATAACTGGATCATACCTCAACATTGTAAAAGCAATCTATGATAAGCCACAGGCCAGCATCATTCTGAATGGAGAAAAATTGAAGGCATTCCCTCTAAGATCTGGTACAAGACAGGGATGCCCTCTCTCACCACTTCTGTTCAACATAGTCCTCGAAACACTGGCCAGAGCAATTAGACAGACGAAAGAAATTAAAGGCATAAAAATAGGAAAAGAAGAACTTAAATCATCACTATTTGCAGATGATATGATTCTATACCTAGCAGACCCAAAAGGGTCTACAAAGAAGCTATTAGAGCTAATAAATGAATTCAACAAAGTGGCAGGATATAAGATCAACACGCATAAATCAAAGGCATTCCTGTATATCAGCGACAAACCCTCTGAAACGGAAATGAGGACAACTACTCCATTCACAATATCCCCCCCAAAAATAAAATACTTGGGAATCAACCTAACAAAAGAGGTGAAAGATTTATACAATGAAAATTACAGAACCCTAAAGAAAGATATAGAAGAAGACCTTAGAAGATGGAAAAATATACCCTGCTCATGGATAGGCAGAACTAACATCATCAAAATGGCGATATTACCAAAAGTTCTCTATAAGTTCAATGCAATGCCAATCAAAATCCCAACAGCATTTCTTGTAGAAATAGATAAAAGAATCATGAAATTCATATGGAATAATAAAAGACCCAGAATAGCAAAAACAATACTAAGCAGGAAGTGTGAATCAGGCGGTATAGCGATACCAGACTTCAAACTATACTACAGAGCAATAGTAACGAAAACAGCATGGTACTGGTACCAAAACAGGCGGGTGGACCAATGGTACAGAATAGAGGACACAGTAACCGATCCACAAAACTACAACTATCTTATATTTGATAAAGGGGCTAAAAGCATGCAATGGAGGAAGGATAGCATCTTCAACAAATGGTGCTGGGAAAACTGGAAATCCATTTGCATCAAAATGAATCTGAATCCCTATCTCTCGCCATGCACAAAAGTTAACTCAAAATGGATCAAGGAGCTTGATATTAAATCAGAGACACGGCATCTGATAAAAGAAAAAGTTGGTTATGATCTACACGCTGTGGGATCAGGCTCCAAATTCCTCAATAGGACACCCATAGCGCAAGAGTTAACAACTAGAATCAACAAATGGGACTTACTCAAACTAAAAAGTTTTTTCTCAGCAAAAGAAACAATAAGTGAGATAAACAGGGAGCCTACATCCTGGGAACAAATCTTTACTCCACACACTTCAGATAGAGCCCTAATAACCAGAATATATAAAGAACTCAAAAAATTAGACAATAAGATAACAAATAACCCAATCCATAAATGGGCAAAGGACCTGAACAGACACTTCTCAGAGGAGGACATACAATCAATCAATAAGTACATGAAAAAATGCTCACCATCGCTAGCAGTCAGAGAAATGCAAATCAAAACTACCCTAAGATACCATCTCACTCCAGTAAGATTGGCAGCCATTAGGAAGTCAAACAACATTAAGTGCTGGAGAGGATGCGGGGAAAAGGGCACTCTTGTTCATTGCTGGTGGGACTGCAAACTGGTGCAGCCAATTTGGAAAGCAGTATGGAGATTTCTTGGAAAGCTGGGAATGGAACCACCATTTGACCCAGCTATCCCCCTTCTGGGTCTATTCCCTAAAGAACTAATAAAAGCATGCTATAGGCACACTGCTACATCGATATTCATAGCAGCACAATTCATGATAGCAAGATTGTGGAATCAGCCTAGATGCCCTTCAATAGATGAATGGATAAAAAAATGTGGCATTTATACACAATGGAGTATTACTCTGCACTAAAAAATGACAAAATCATAGAATTTGGAGGGAAATGGATGGCATTAGAGCAGATTATGTTAAGTGAAGCTAGTCAATCTTTAAAAACAAATACCAATTGACTCCTTTGATATAAGGGGAGGAAACAAGGACAGGGTAGGGACGAAGAGCTTGAGAAGAAGATTTACATTAACAGGGTTGAGAGGTGGGAGGGAAAGGAAGTGAGAAGGGAAATCGCATGGAAATGGAAGGCGATCCTCAGGGTTATACAAAATGACATATAAGAGGAAAGGAGGGGTAAGACAAGACAATACAAATGGAAGAAATGATTTACAGTAGAAGGGGTAGAGATAGAAAAGGGGAGGGGAGGGGAGGGGAGGGGAGGGGGGATAGTAGAGAATAGGACAGACAGCAGAATACATCAGACACTAGAAAGGCATTATGTCAATAAATGGAAGGGTAACTGATGTGATACAGCAATCTGTATACGGGGTAAAATTGGGAGTTCATAACCCACTTGAATCAAACTGTGAAATACAATGTATTAAGAACTATGTAATGTTTTGAACGACCAACAATAAAAAAAAAAAGAAGACAAGAACTTATTCCTCCTATCAAACAATTACATTGTACTTACCGATTGACTCTTCAGTCTTCATCTTTACTTATACTGCACAGTCTCTGGAAACTACTGTTCTGCTCTCAATGTCTATGATATCTACTGTTTTAGACTCAGCTTATGAGTGAGGTCATGTGGTGTTTGTCTTACTGTACTATTTCACTTAACATGATATCCTCCAGATCTATGTTGTTGCAAATGCCAGTATTCTATTTTATGACTGAATAGTACCTCACTTTCTTTATACATTTGTTCATTTATGGACATTGAGGTTGATTCCACATTCTAGTTATCAGAAGCTGAAAAGCTCTGTATAGTGAATCAAAAGAGCAAAGAGATAACCTACTGAATATGAAAATATATTTGTAAACTATATATTTGAGAAGGGGTTATCATGTAGAATATATAAGGAATTCAAAGAATTCAGTATCAAAAAAATAAAAATGAAAAAAAAAACAAGCAAAAACACAATTTTAAAGTGGGCTAATGATCTAAACAGACATTTCTAAAAATGTATCATACAAATAGCCAACAGATATTTAAAAAAATCTCAATATCATTAATCACCAGGGAAGTGTAAATCAAAACCACAATGAGATATCACCTTTATCTTAGTGAGAATGACAATTATCAAAAAGACTAAACATTGAGTACTGGCAAGGATGTGGAGAAAGAACTCTTGTGCACTGTTGGAGCAACAGTAAATTAGTACAGCCATTAAGCAGAACAGGAGTTTTTTCCAAAAACTCAAAGTAGAACTACCATGTTATATAGCAATCCAACTATTGGGTATATATCCAAAGAAATGAAGTCAACATGTTGAAACGACACCTATTCCAATGTTGATTCTAACCTATTATTTAAATAATTCTATATTAGCACTTTGAATCATGTCAAAGCAGACTTACTAGTGGCAGAAATTCTGTCCATAATGACTCAACCTCAGGAGACATATTTATATTAAATAACACATCTGTGCACTGGTATTGCTGTTTCATATATGATATTATGTGGAATCATCTGTAAATCACTTTAATTAGAAAGATATTCATAATTTTATGAAAGAGCATTGTGAAAATTGCTGTATTCTTAACTTTTTAAATTTTTAAATAATTTTAATTCATAAAATTTCAATCATAAAAAATAATCTTAATTCTTATAAATTCAGCACGAAACATATGCTTTTAATCTTTACAGTAATCAGGAATCATTGACATTTTATTAATGAAGAAATCAGGCCCATTATTGTCTGAACCTTATACTTTTTTTTTTTGCACTTTCTAAAATTTGTTCTAATTAGTTATATATGACAGCAAAATGCATTTTGATTCATTGTACACAATGAATGGAGCACAACTTTTCATTTCTCTGCTTGTACATGAGGTAATGATGCTCATCTCATTCCACCATCTTTTCTATCCC
This sequence comes from Urocitellus parryii, assembly GCF_045843805.1. Lineage (NCBI taxonomy): Eukaryota > Metazoa > Chordata > Mammalia > Rodentia > Sciuridae > Urocitellus > Urocitellus parryii. Next base: position 46,194,623 of record NC_135537.1, read on the forward strand.
CATTTCCCCTCCCCTCTTCTCCCTCCTCTTTGCCCAATTTTTTCCTCCATCAGCGCCCTCCCCCATTATGGATCAGCATCAACTTATCAGACAGAACATTTAGCCTATAAAACCCTATACTTCTAATCATCTGACTGTTTTAAGACTTCAAATAAATCAATATACATTTTAACAAGTGATACAGCTTCTCAATTTTTCATATTTCCACACTTTGGAACTTATAAAATGTTTTGCTTATGTGGTTAATATTATCTTTTGGGGGCTGGGGTTGTGACTCAGCAGTAGAACACTTGCCTAGCACATGTGAGACACTGGGTTCCATCTTCAGCACCACATAAAAATAAATAAATAAAATAAAGGTATTGTGTCCAACTATAACTAAATTTTTTTAAAATATCATATTTTATTTAAACAGTTTTACTAAATGGTCACACATAAAAAACACCTGTTATGTTTGTTTTCACTAGGGTTTTGTATTGACCACAGGTGAAATCATGCTGCCCTTATAATAAATTAAATTCAAATATAGCAGATGTTGAATACTTATGTTCCATCTTCTTGCACATATCTTATATTTTTATATTCTTCATAAATACCCTTTGTGAGTATTTTTTAACTATTTAAGTCGTGTGGAAACTAAGGCTCAATAATATTACACATGCTCATTTTCAGAAAAGAGGAAGGAGGCTATTCCAGATTTTTTTTTCTTAACCCAGGAGGAGGAAGTGGTAGATGAAAAAGCAAAACTGAGAATGTCTAAAAATTTGAATGAACACAATTAAACTAAACTGTGCAGATTTCTTTGTTAATTCCCTTCTATTAATCCCTCTGCAATAATCTAGGCCAGGCCTTCCTTACCTCTCATACACATGGTTACTCTTTCATCTTAGCTTCCTCTGCACTATCATCTGATTTATCCTCTAAATTTAATAACACTTTCTGTTAAACACTAGGCATAAGAGAGTGATCAACATACATGGTCAGTGCCTTCCTGTATCTTATAATCTAGTGAAGCGTAGTCATATTGCTAGTCCAGGACTTAAAATCCCTAGATAGTCTTGAAACACCCTCTGAATAAGTTGCAAATATCTTTATATGTTTTTGAGAGATTTTTACAACTTAGTTCTAACCAAGCATTATAATTTCATTTCTGGACTCATATGTCTCCTGAGTATTTTGGCTACTAAAATACTTAGTCTGCTCAAGAGGCTAAGGTCTGATACATACCAGTACCTCTATTTAAACATGAAGTTTTATTTAAGGACTGATAATATTTGAAATAATAAATATTATTATAAATATAAGTATTATTATAACCAAAGTTAGTCTCACAACATCATTACTGAGAATATATTTCCATTAAATAAATACACATTATATAAAATGTTGATGTGCATCACAAAAAATAGTGTTTTCAAGAAATCTAAGATCATATTTTGTTTCTCAGTTCTTATTGAAATTGAGCAATCACTTTCAAAATCTTCATTCTTGGCAGAAAAAAAAAGTGAAGTCCTGGCCATTTAAAAAAGGCCTTTTGTTCTGACAAATAGTAAAACAGGAATGCAATTGATGATACAATGGTTCAGCATGAAGTCAGGTTCAAATATTGAGTTCGTGGACTTGCTGAAAGAGCATGAATGAGGTCCATAAGCCCCTAAATCTCAATGGTAGCATGGTAGTGGTACTTTCCTGATAGGATTGACCAGAGGATTAAAGAAATTGATGTCACATTAACTCTTCTTTTTAGAGCATGTCTCAGCAGATCAGGTCAACTATTTCATAGTTTGAAAAATTAGAAGAGGCTAACCTTTTCTGTTTGGAGGAAAAGGAGAGACCAGGTTTCTGACTCTTTATTCTTTTGGTGACTTCTCCACAACCCAGCCACTACTCATACTAACATCCCATCCTTCCATCACAGAAGCTTCTGCTTAGTTACCTGGCCATGTGATTTCTGATTGCTGCCAAGTCCTGATGTCTGTTAATCCACCCATAGATAAATGTGTCTTGGATAGCAGAGTGGAATAAATATTTTCATACTGTAATTTGAGATAATATTTTGAACTCCCCAACCATGCCTTTTTCTAATTCTCTATACCTAACAAAAGTTGATCCTATATTTTTATTTTGTTTTGTTTTCAATTTTTGTTGACAGGGAGCTAAAAGTATACAAATTCTGTAGGAATTTCTAGTAAGTCTGGGCAATTGAGAACACTTAATTAAGAAATGGCCACTCACCTAGATTTAGGGAGGCCCAGAACATTTACTGCAGTTCAACTTTTAAAATGGAAAAATAATTTTAGGGCAGAAGTTTTGTGAATTCATTTTAAAAAAAATTACTCTGTTAGTGGATAATGTGTAACAAAGTGTAAAAGAACATTTTATAAAAAAAAATACCGACCTTATTCCAAGTAAACAAAGAAACAGAGTGGAAGTTATCATTGAAGAAACTTTATTTTACTCCAACTGTATAGAAAAGTTTGCTCCAATTATAAATATATTATAAAAATAAACAAATGTAGCAATCAATGACTGTTTAAATGCCTGCTATGAAAGAAATTACTTAAAAGTAAATATTATAATCATTATCATCTCTGGTCATAGTTTTGCTCTTTGGTATTAACATCTAAAATAAATGAAAGAATTAAAATTATTCTTGGGAAGGTGTTCAACATACAGAAATCAATAAATGTAATTCATCACATCAATAGACTCAAATATATGAATCATGTGATCATTCAATAGATACAGAAAAAGCATTTTACAAAATAGAGCACCTCTTCATGTTCAAAACACTAGAAAAACTAGTAACATATCTCAACATCATAAAAGCTATCTATACTAAGCCCCAGGTCAACATCATTCTAAATGGAGAAAAATTGAAAGCATTCCCTCTAAAAACTGGAACAAGATGCCCTCTTTTACCACTTCTATTTAACATAGTTCTTGAAACACTGGCCAGAGCAATTAGACAGACAAAAGAAATTAAATAGATGCATATAGGAAAAGAAGAACTTAAATTAGCACTACTTGCTGACAATGTGATTCTATACCTAGAAGACCCAAAAAACTCCACCAGAAAACTTCTAGAACTAGTAAGTGAATTCAGCAAAGTAGCAAGATATAAAATCAACAACCATAAATCAAAGCATTTCTGTATATCAGTGACAAATCCTCTGAGAGGGAAATGAGGAAAACAACCTTATTTGCAATAGCCTCATAAAAAATAAGATACTTGGGAATCAACTTAATGAAAGAAGTGAAAGATCTATGCAATGAGAACTATAGAACTCTAAAGAAAGAAATCAAAGAAGACTTTAGAAGATAGAAAGATCTACCTTGCTCTTGGATAGGCAGAATTAATATTATCAAAATGACCATACTACCAAAAGCACTATACAGATTTAATGCAATTTTGATCAAAATCCATATGGCATTCCTCATAGAAATAGAATAAGCAATCATGAAATTCATCTGGAAAAATATGAGACTCAGAATAGCTAAAGCAATCCTTAGCAGGAAGAGTTAAACAGGTGACATCACTATACCAGACCTTAAACTATACTAAAGAACAACAGTAACAAAAACAGCATGGTATTGGCACCAAAATGGACTGGTAGACCAATGGTACAGGATAGAGGACACAGAGACTAACCCACAAAATTATAATTGTCTCATATTAGACAAAGGTGCCAAAAACATGTGATGCATGTAATGCATAACGCTACTGGAGAAAGGATAGCCCCTTCAACAAATGGTGCTGGGAAAACTGGAAATACATATGCAATAAAATGAAGTTAAAACCCTATCTCTCACCATACTCAAAACTCAACTTAAAGTGGATCAAGGACCTAGGAATTAAGCCAGAGACTCTGTGTCTAATAGAAGAAAAAGTAGGCCCTAATCTCCATCATCTGGGATTAGGCCTCAACTTCCTTAATAAGACTCCTATAGCACAAGAATTAAAACTAAGAATCAATAAATGAGATGGACTCAAACTAAAAAGTTTCTTCTCAGCAAAAGAATCAATTTGTGAAGTTATTAGAGAGCCTACATCTTTGCAGCAAATTTTTACCCCTCACTCATCAGATAGAGCACAAATCTCTAGGGTATATAAAGAACTCAAAAAACTAAGCACCAAAAAACAAATATCCCAATCAATAAATGGGCCTAGAATCTGAACAGACATTTCTCAGAAGAGGATATACAATCAATCAACAAATATATGAAAAAATGTTCATCATCTCTAGCAGTTAGAGAAATGCAAATCGAAACTACTCAAGATTCCATCTCATTCCAGTCAGAATGGCAGCTATTATGAAGACAAACAATAAGTGTTGACGAGGACATGGGGAAAAAGGTACACTCATACATTGCTGGTAGGACTGCAAATTGGTGCAACCAATATGGAAAGCAATGTGGAGATTCCTTGGAAAACTGGAAATGGAACCACCATTTGACCCAGCTATCCCTCTCCTAGGTCTATACCCAAAGGGCTTAAAAAACAGTTTACTACAGGGACACTGCCACATCAATGTTTATAGCAGCACAATTCACAATAGCTAAACTATGGAGCCAACCTAGATGTCCCTCAGTAGAGGAATGGATAAAAAAAAATGTGGCGTATATATACAATGGAATATTACTTAGCAATAAAAGAGAATAAAATCAGGGCATTTGCAGGAGTTAGAGAAGATAATGCTAAGTGAAAGTATCTAATCCCAAGAAAGACAAATGCCGAATGTTTTCTCTGATATAAGTTGACTGACTCATAGTGGGGTAGGGAAGGTGAGCATGGGAGGAATAGATGAACTCTAGATAGGGCAGAGGGGTGGGAGAGGAAGAGAGTGGGCGGGGATTAGCAATGATGGTGGAATGTGATGGACATCATTATCCAAAGTACATGTATGAAGACATAAATTACTGTGAATATACTTTATATCCAAACAGAGATATGAAAAATTGTGGTCTATATGTGTAATAAGAATCGTAATGCATTCTGCTGTCATGTATTTGAAAAAATCAATTAAAAAATAAAGTTATCAGAAAACTTCTATATTGGAAATGCATGCAAAACTTATTTCTACTCTTATTATTTGTCCTACATAATTCAGATTTTATAGGAAAACACAAGAAAATAAGCCATAATAGGCAACACATTATCTTTAAGTACATATTCAGGCATACATAATATGATAACTGCCCCTCTGGTTTATTATTCAGAACCCAGTTCCCTTAGTTTAATGTAATTCCAATCTATGTGTCTGATGAGTCAGAGACTGTATTGATAACTGAGGAATGGAAGGAAAGATTGGATACACCTCCATCTGGTCAGGATGAGGGATGTCAGTAAACACCAACAGAATCTGACATAGAATCAGATGAGGAAAAACTTAACATTTTTTGGTTATAATGCTTAAAGGACTCTCCCTTTCAGACTTGGAGTCTCTTGCCTTGGGATGTTGTAGAAAGGTCACTAGGTCCTTTTTATATACTAGCAAGATTTGACTTTTCTGAGCAATCTTTTGGGGACATGTTAGGGAGTCTATGATTTTCTATATTCATTTACATTTTTTATTACTATGACAACATACCTGAGGCAGGCTAACTTTATAAAGAGATTGATTCAGCTCATGGTTCTGAAGGTATAAAAACATGGTGCCAGAAACAGCTTGGCTCTAGTGAGTACCTCCTGGAAGATACATCACAAGGACAGTAACATATGCTGGAGAAAGAGATCACATTGCCAGACAGAAATCCAAAGGCAGATGTGGGGATCTGGCTCAGGCTTTTATTACAACTGACTCTTGGGAGAACTACTAGAGGTGGGAAATGCCCCCAAGAGCCCAAGGACTTCCCACTAGGCCTCACTTCTCAAAAGTCCCACCAGCTCTTACCACCAACACACAAGGGACCAAGCTCCCCACACATGAGCCCTTGGGACACATTCAAACCACATCCAACCATACGAGAGTCCAAATTTTCTCTGTTTATAAGTGTGTGGTGGTACTTGTGCAAAGAGAATTCTTATCTTATGTGAATTCTTATTATGGTGTGCCGGCTGTCCATTGGAAGGCTGTTGTGGCACGTTTCCAATAACTTGTATTATCTAAGATACTGGCTGTGTACATATGGGGTATTTTAAAAAGTTTTTTAAAATTAGAAAACCTGGCACTTACCTTTGAAGTTAATTATATTTATAGAGAGGAGACAAAAGATGGTTTACATGGAATTTTTCTCAAGCTTAGTGTCTGGTGCCCTGACTCCCAGTCTTCCTTAGTCAGACAATTACACATGCTTAAATCTTCAATTCAAATGCACCTCAATCCCCCACCACCAGTGACTGCCCTATTCTTTCAATGAAGAACTCAGGAATAATCCATGTCCCTTTTCTTTATTCCCAAGAGGATGTTCACCTGTAATTAGCACCCTCTTCATTTACCTTGTGTAGCTCATGACCTTCTTTGAGCTCTCTGATGAGGGGAAGCACATATGGTATTGCTAATGTTCTAGCTGCTGAGCGGATTGTTGACTGATGCTGGGAAAAAATAAAATCTTCCTTAATTTCTAATTTTGCCACTTGCCTGTCCCACGGATATGGAATAAAGTTGATAGGAATATAAAAGGAATGCTTACTCTTGCTCAGTATTCAAATTTCCTTGGGGTCTTGAGTCCTCTTGCTTTCACCTAGTATGCTTCCTATACATAAGCACAAATCTCTTTCTTGCAGGCATGAAGACATGAGTTTATATTCTATCTCTGGTCTTTCTTAAACTAGTGAAAATTAGCTCATAGAAAGCATTCTCTCACCCTGATGTCATCCCCAAATCCAGACAGCAGCTGGGAAATGAATCACTGTCCAAAGTTTGAAGATGTAAAGATGTAAGACAATTGCAAAAAATAGTCTGGATTTTCCCAACAGCTGTAATCCATAGTCCTTCTTTCTCCTGATTGCTCTCCTTTATCATGGGTTACAAAAGCCACTGACACTTTCTGTTAGCTTTCAAAGTCTTCCTAATCATTCCTGATCAGGTTCCAGTGATGCTGAGTGTATGCATTTGTGTAAAAATTAGCATTACCTCATTTAAAACTTGTAAAAAACTGTCTATAAATATATGTTAATACTGCCAAGTGGTGATTAGATTTTCACATAGAGGTAGCAGAAACAGAAACACATTTTCAAGGAGATTAAGTATACTCTTGGAGCTAGAAAGCTGTATGATAAAGAAAATGTCAAAGGAACCGATTGTATTAGGTAATTGAATATGAGTGATGCATTCAAGTTTCACAGAGGTACTAAGCCTTGGACACAGTTTGAAGACAATTGAAAACAATTGGATAAGGCAAATGTGATTTATTTAGAAGCCAGAGAGCAATCCATCAATAAAGCTATGTTGACTCATTAACTATCTGTGATCTGAAATCACATAGATACTGTGTTTTTGCTAAAGGCTACATTTGGGATCAACATTGCAAACCTGCTTGTGTTGCTTGGGGAGATAGCAAGTTCATACCATATGAACTTTGGTTTGTCAAATAGGATGAAAGACACTTAGAAGAACTAAGAAGAATCCCACCCTTCAATGCTCATCATATTTCCCTTTCCTGCCAAAATTGTGAGACAACATTCCCTGCAGATGTTCTCAGAAAAAAATGCTGCAAAAGCTAAACGTTGACATACTCTGCTAAATGGGTTTAGCAGGGCTCTCATGAATACAAGATGAGCTGGTTTAATTCTTGTGTTTTGCCAGTGAAGATCCAGAAACCATTTCCTCTGGTGACCAAAGGGATTTCTGGCTTTCCTGACTGAGAATTGAAAAGATTTAAAATTGTGCAGAGGCTGTGGTAAGGCAGAAACGTTTTCCTCTCATTGAACTGTATTCTGCTTTATTAAATCAGCTACACTTTAGAGCTTAAAAAGCAAAGGCCAATTGCCAAATAAAACAAACTACAGTATTTGTGTGCAGAAGTTAGTGGCTAACTGGAAAATGTCTTTATCTTTCTCAATGGCCAGTTATTTTTATCTTTAACCATATGGAAATGCAATTCCATAAAGAAATCCATAGGATTGCCCATTAGGAGTTATGAATTTCAAGCATAAGAAAGAAATCTTATTTTATAATATATTGCACTTTCCTGACAAATGAATCTGTCTAGTTTCACAAATAAAAGAAGGAAAAAAAGAAGTAGGGTAAAAAAAAATTAATATTAAGGTGGTAGCCACCAGTACCATGTCATGAATTTTCTCAGAAATAATGATCCAAATGATTTGTTTTTCCATTAAGTGTGACAAGAAAAGTTTGAACAGTTGCTAGGAAAATTTCTTTATTAAAGACACTTTGGAACGTTTTGTTAAAACTTTATTTCTTTCTCACCCTTTTCCAGCCAGTATCAAACTCTGCCTCTGTTTTTTTTTTTTTTTTTTTTTTTTTTTTAATGTCTGGCTTGGTAAAATAGGTTACTGATTTAACCACTCTTGGGCCAGTCAGTAACTTGCCATTCTATCAGAGGGGCTCTAAGTACAAATTCAAGCAGGCTATTTCTTGCCTAACATTATTTTTGAGTGTCATATACAGGACCTTATGTGATTAGCATTTGCTGCTTCAATTTCTACCATGCTGTGTTTTATGTATTATGTTCAGTCAACATGGTTCTTTACTTAACAAGTAAGCATGAATACCTATTAAGTGTAACATACTGTCCTAGGCCATGGAACTAAACCACCCTGTCTCTGCTCCTTAGCTGACATTCCATTACCTTTTATTCTCTGAGCTCCTTTAGCTGTTACTTAGTTTGCACCTAGGATTGTGATGATTTCTTTGCTTTTCCACCTTCATTTGACTCAGTCCTTCCTTTTTTATTTATTTAATCTTTTATTTGTCTATTTGTTTATTATTTTTCAAGATTCTTGGAATTGAACCCAGGGACTTGCATATGCTAGGCATGCACTCTACCAAAAGAGCTATATACCCTGCAATTCTCATTTTGTTAAAGATACAAGTCATGCAACCTGTTTTCCAAGAAGTCTTCAATAATAGTTCTGAACTCTCTTAATTGTGCTAAGCTGTGCCTTCTGGATGTCCCTTCCCTGTGTTGTACTAGGATGGCGTTGAGCACAAAGCAAAATTTGTGTGACATTTGGAAGGTGGAAATGAAGTACTTGCCATTGATCTGGTGGTTCACCTTTGTGGGTTGGGAAGTACCAGAGTCTGTAGTTCTACCAATTTACTCCTGCTTTCCTCCTTTGGCTTTTCCAAGTACTGTTGAGATGTGCATGTGTATTTTCGTGGCATAAGACACAGGCTGCTTCTGCACAGTCCCTGAATTACCAAAATTAGAAATAGTTTGTGTTTATTCATGGAGTCTAGTGTGTCCTCATGAAATCTATTTGGCTTTGGGGAGCTGCAGTTTGTCATTGCTCTTCCCCTATTTCATACTACCCATTTTACATTTCTGAACCTTGGCCTTCCTGACTGTAGTTATCTCAGAACCAACCCTATGTATGGAGGCAAAAGAGCAACCAGGCTTGTGTTACGTTAAATGCTGGTGACATGTATAGTGAGTCATTCTGATGTCATGTATAGTGAGTCTATGTATCTGACAGAACCCTCGCTGATTAAAAAAAAAAAAAATTGGTACCAGAAATGGGTGTCTCTGCAGTAAAGACCTATCATCTATTTGGCATTAACTTTTGGACTAGGCAATGGAAGGCCCTGGAGGGTCCTGAAAAGATAGATAGTAGAAGCTTGTCAGGCCTCAAGTGGCAATGGGGGAGACTTAAAGGCAAGTAGAAAATGTTATTGCAAATAGGAGGAAGGGAAAACTTTGTTGTCCAGTGAAGGGACAACTTTGTTGTCCCGCAAAACTATTACCTGCTATAATATTGAAAAATAAAATATACTTAAGAAGTCATTGGAGCTGGTTAAGGAAATGCCCAGGTAGAAAATAAAAAGTGTCAACTAATTTATTTTAGTTGCATATAATAAATTACAGATAGAAGAAAATGAGCTAAGGAAGGAAATATTCAGTTTTCAAGTAGAAATTAGAAAATATATAAGGGTCCAAGACATTGAATTTGATCATGAAGCCCCTCTCTTCTCAAGCAAAATATCCTCAACTGAAAAATAAAATAAAGACCAAGCCTCAGGGCAAAGACAGAATTCAGAGTGCTGTCAAGAAAGTGTGGCCTCTGGGTAGGTCATAGATGAGGTCAAGGGTATGACTATAAAATCCTTATTTAGGAATTTAGAAAGTTTTAGGTTGGTACTTCATAGACTCCTTGACATACATAAAAGACAAAAGACTTTCTAAGGGTCTTTGGAAGTGCCCTGCAGACGTCTCCTTTAAATAATAAGACTTCTCAGAATATTAAGTCTCCCTATTATCTCATGAGACCCAAAGTAGTAAAAGGCTAATAATTAAAAAACCCCAAACTAAAAACCGTACATGTGACTTTTGTTTAATGGAACATATTTAACTTCAAACATTTTTAATAAAAAAATTAATGGTGTTTTATCTTAGGCTAAAATGTATAAAGGTTGAAAAAAATGAAAAGAGAACTTTGGAACACACAATTTCTATAGATAGAAGTTAGACAGAAAACTACTCAGCTGAGAAACTAATCAAACTGATAAACTTATTCAAACATGGATTACAATTGTGAAAAAAGAAGAAGGATTCAGGATTGAAATAAAAGCCTGGAAGATAGAGCTAAGAGTCACAAAACACCACCAGACAGACAGTTGGAGCCCAAGGTAAAGGATATAAGAATTGCTATAGACCATGGACTATCCTTTTTAACCCTCTTTCTCACTTTCTCCATGGAAGAAGAGCAGGTGTCATGTATGTATAAACTGTGCAATTGCTCAGGGCCTCCCTACATAAAAAGGGCTTTGGGCTTAGCTTAATTTTCTGCTGTTATCATCTTGAGATTATAAATAGTATTTGAATTTGAGGGCTTACATATTAATTTTGCACTGGACCTAGTATGGTTTGAACATCCTCTCTCAGAAAACTCTTGCTGAAATTTACTCCCCTTTATGAGGTATTAAGAGGGTAGATAAATATTTTTAAAAAAAAAGAGGGTAGAAACAATCTGACTATGCAGTTTAGAAATGGGGTCTTTGGAAGGTGATTAGGATTAGATAAGCTCATCAAGGTAGTGTGCCCATGAGTAAATTTTAGTAACTTTATCAGAAAACAGAGAGATCAGACAACATAGACAAGCATGCTATCTCTTGCCTTGTGATGCTCTGAATCTCCTTGAAACTTCCAACAAAAATGCCATCATCTGATGGTGCACCTTGAACTTGGACCAGACCCATGAGCCAAAATAATCCTCTTTTCTTTATAACTTACCAAGTTTGTGGCATTTTATTATTATTAACAGAAAGTGGATGAACACAGTTTCTGACAAATGTCAGACTCCTCTGTCCTTGTGTATTTGGTGTGTGATGAGCAGAGAGCTTGCCTGTTGTGTTACTAGTCTTTAGTCTAAAAGAAACTGGTGGTATCACAGTCATAACAGACTTAGACCCTTAACCACACCCAGACTGATGATGATACCCTGGATCCTAAGCCTGAGCTGAATGCTGTCAATAAAAAAAAAAAAAAAAGTACTTAGAGGGCTATAGGAAGGGGTTGATAAACTTTCTTTGATAGAGAAAAATAAAGTAATTTGTTCTCATAAGGTAGACAGTTTCAGCTTTAAAAAATGTCTTTGAATTTTCTTATTCATTGATAGGATATGTGTCCTTAAATCCACACAGGCTTGTGATGGCTTCAACCCACAGAGAGTAGTGGAAGTGACAGCATGTGACTTCTGAGAAGGGGTCATAAAAAGTCTAAGCTGCTTCTTCCTAGAACCCAGGGGATGCTCTCTCTCAGGAAGTTCAGAACCCAGGAGCCATTCTGTGAGAAATTTAGAATCACCTTTAAGTGCTATAGTCAATGGTGACAACTGAGTCCAGTCTTCGAGGAATTACAAAGTAGGTGCAGAGGAAAAAGTCTCAAGGTGTTTCTAGTCCTCAATCTTCCAAATCTTCCTATACCATGCACAGGATTTCATGCATCAAAATCAATCCACCCCACTACATACTGTCCCAGCTCCTGGCCTGCGGAATCCATGAGTGTAGTTCGATGTAGTTATTTAATGACGCGAAGCTGGTAGGGGTTTATTACACCGTGTTGTTAGCAGGAATCTCTAGTAACATACGTACTTAAACTTGGTTAGATAATGCTCCTCTGTGGTTTCTCATTTAATTTGCAATCCATTCCTTCCACTTTCCACACTGGGTTGTGATTTATGTGCTCATATCCATCTTCCTATTGGCAAAGAGGAGTGTAATTCTCCTTTGTGTGACCCAGTGCTTTGCATGCAGTAGTTGCTCAACTACTGCTGGGTGAAATATTCCAGGAAACTGCAAACATAATTTCTCTCACACTCTATTTCACAGCTTCAAAGACCCAACCAGGGTATCATATTAATTTTGAGTTCTTGCCTGCAATGGACTCAATGTTTATGTATCCTCAAATTAATACGATGAAATGCTACGCTGGACGGGATCGGGTTAGGGAATGGGTCTTTGGGAGGTGATTAGCTCTGCCCTCATAAAAGAGACCCTAGGAAGATCTCTCACCCTCACTCTCTGTGAGGACACAGGGACAAGACAGTCTTCTATGAGGAAGTAGGCCCTCACTAGATAATGCATCTGCCAGTACCTAGGTCTTGTAATTTTAAGTCTCCAGAACTATGAACAATAAATTTTTATTGTTTCCAAACCACCCAATCTAAGGTATTTTTTAAAGTAGAATTAACAGACTAAGCTATTGCCTCAGTAGGAATTGAATAAGAAAATCTTTGACCCAGGTAAACTATACATCTAAGTATTGGGTTCACACAATTCTGGTCTTATCACAGCTGCCTTAATGCTATTTAAGAAATCCCTGTGTACTTCCCTGGTCTCTGGTTTATTCCTCTTAAGACAAAGGCTTACAAATCCAAGTTTATGAGTGATGACAAATAAGACTAATTCCATCCCCCTGTCTCTACCCAATAGATAAGGCCATGTGATGCCCTACTTTGAACTATCCATCAGGACCCAATAAAAATCTGGGTGTGCAATAAGATCCTTTAGCATAATAATGTGTAACACTGGTTAAAAGATCGGCGTTTGGAGTTTGAAAGACCATGGTCTCAACTTACCTTATGTTCCCATTAGCTCTGTGACTTTGAATTAAACTGCATGAAACATTCTGAGCCTCATTTCTTCATTTGCTAATGAGGATGATAATAGTATTTAACTCAAGGTTTGGGGTCAGAAATCAAATGAGAACATATATATAGTAGTATATAAATGAAAGTATATATAATATATACATATGTTTGTGTATATATATGTATAAATATGTATATATCACTCCTCCACTATATGTGTGTGTGTGTATATACACACACACACACATATATATATATATGACACAATATTTGGCATGACTAAGTATAATAAATAACAGCTAATATCCTTTCTAAGTCAGTCATTACTAGCTGAGCATCAAGTTGCTTCTACATTCTGTCTATCCTTGTTTTAGAAAGTGGGCTACTGCTTCTTCTCAGTTACCTCCTTTTTCATCTATCTATCTATCTATCTATCTATCTATCTATCTATCTATATATATTGGTACCAGGAATTGAACTCAGGGGCATTCAACCACTGAGCCACATCCCCAGCCCTCTTTTGTATTTTATTTGGAGACAGAGTCTCACTGAGTTGCTTATCGCCTCATCATTGCTGAGGCTGGATTTGAACTTGTAAATTCTCCTCGCTGAACCTCCAGATCTGCTGGGATTATAGGCATGTGCCACTGCACCTAGCTCATCCCTGTATTTTTTATGGAAAAACATTCCCTATTTTTTTGGATCCCTCTTTTATTATGTGATGCCTTTCTTCTTCCTTCTTATTTATTTTGACTTTCACTAGTAAGCATTAATCTACTGATACCCTTTCCTAGGACTGTGATTTGAATTCATGTCCATCACTCCTCCACCAAAACTTTGGAATCCAGCTCTAGATCACAGTGTTGAAGATGGGGCAGTCAGTCACCAGGCGTTCAGTTTCCCTGATGGTACTTGTCTTAGTGTCCTTGAGCTCTACATAGTTTATTAGATCCCTGATGTTCTCTTTATATACTGCCCATGCATAGCTCCTTGATCCACTTCCTGGTGTAATGTTGGAAAGCTATACACATTTTAAATTCCATTTCAACTGCCAGACTAAATGTTCCCTATTAGTATCATCGTCTCTTACCTGGCTGTAAGTCATCAACCTTGCTCAGCTGGATTTGAGGATAATGTAATATATAGAATTTCTGAGTACAGTCTGGAGGAGCTCAGATATCTCCTGCCTCAGATCAGAGTTTATTCTAGAAAAAATAAAGAGGGGCCTGCAGAAAATTCTTTCAGCTGTGAGTAGGGAAGTAAACAGAGATTTTGCTGGGCAGAAATAGGCTGAGTAGATTGTGGGAGTGGGAGATGGAGAGGAAGGGAAATATTGAAGAAGCTTACTATAAAAGGTCATCACAGAGGGCATGAAGGAAACTGGTACAGGATAAGGGGTAATGCCACTGTTAGAAAAGGAGTTGAAAAAAGGGAAATGATTTGAGTAATGATTCATTGGGGCAGGTAGACATTGAGGTCATGACAGAAAAACATGCTATAATTTTTTTTTTTTAGTGAAAAGTTGGAAAAGCATGATAAGTATTATATAATGAACCAGGACGGGGTTTAAAATTTTGGAATTCAACAGAGTAGGTATGTATAAATAAATGAGAAAAAGACATAATGTAAGGAGAGCACCGAGGTGAATGTGTACCTAAGAGCATAAGAAAGAAGGTGAATGAATGAAAGAAAACTGGAGGGAGCTGGTAAAGATGGAAGGTGAAATGGGGGAGTATATTAATGGGACTGTCCAGGGAAGTAGTTCTCAAAAAGAATGGATGCTCAACAGTAAGAAATGCAGCACAAAAGGTCAAGGAGGATGAAGTAGAGAGATAACTACTGAATTTTAAACAAGATCATTGGAGTCAGCCAAGAGAGCAGTTTCAGTATCCTACATGGATGAAAGCCAGTTTTCATGGGATGAAGAAGGGTGGTGAAAAATTAAGCAGTAAAAATTGTATTTCTAGTATCCTGACTCATTAATCTTAATGTACTGTTACAGTCACCGACTATTGGAGTTGCTGGAGACCTTAGAGATCTCATAGTTCAATATCTCAGAGTAAAAACGTCCCGGAAGTTGGTAATAAAATCTCTACACATTAACTTCCAGGAACTTTTGGGGCACTATCTCAGGAAATAATTTATTCATTTATTTAAAGGTCCTTCTTAGTAACTTGATGTCATACAGATTTGAGTAGATATATAGTTCTCTTAGTGTGCTGTGGGTATTTATATAGCTCATGGCTCTCTAGGCTTGGATA
The DNA here is from genome assembly GCF_045843805.1 of Urocitellus parryii. Lineage (NCBI taxonomy): Eukaryota > Metazoa > Chordata > Mammalia > Rodentia > Sciuridae > Urocitellus > Urocitellus parryii. The sequence goes on from NC_135537.1 coordinate 46,210,097, forward strand.
TTGACTTTTTAAAACAATCCCTTGACAGAGGTTTCCCAGTGCTCTTTTCAAAATAGATATTCTACATACTCGGGTTGATAGACTTTGCAGTCATTTGCCTCCTACATTCCTTGAAGTTAATGAGAGTTTCTGTGTACTCTACACATGCAAAAATGAACAAAGCAGATTATGTAAAGGAAGCTGATAGAAACAACTGGATAACAATACCACAGCTAATTTGTCTGTAAATATTACATTTAAAACATAAGTAAAATTCACATAGTCCTTGATCACATGATGCTTTTGAAATGTTTTGTAATTGTATGTGTGGTCTTTGCCTTTGTTTCAGCCTTGGAAAACATATTAAGGGATTTTGTTATAAAGATACAAAGGAGACATTGAACTCAAATTTTTATAGGTGAAATCTCAGAGAAACTTCAACTTTTGTTGTTCTGTGTTTATTTTTTGTTTACTGTTACCTTGCCATCTATTTAGAGAAGAGAAAGTTGTGTGGAGTAAGGTGTTATTTCCGTACTAAAAAGTCCTTTCACACCCGTTTGCAAGATAAGATTTTAGTTGACTTGGGAGAGTTCCTGACATTTTCACAATTCACATTCTTTACTTGAATTTTCTGTAGAGACTAGAAATAGACATATCTCTGGTGACCCATTGTAATTGTTTTGGAGAGGACTGCTCAGTACAAAATGTTGCTATTCCTAAGTGCTTTGAGTATAGTACATAACTTACGAGGGCAGCTGCAATAATAGGTTATCTAAGTGTCTAAGCCCTAAACAGAATGTGAGGAATGTGAAAATGCCTAGCTCAGCACTATTGTCTCTCCTAAAGTTCCTTCTTATCATGACTCCTTCCCTACAATCTCCTTCCAGTTTAATAACACTGTCTTTCCAACAAGGGAAAAAGCCAAACAGGAGCCTCTTACTCTCAGAAATCATGGACCACTTAACTTGGAGAGTGTAAAGGGCCTGATTATTACATATTCCTGTAGGCATATTGAATACACGTGGAGAATGCTCTTAAAATGCCGAAGATGCAGACAGAAGTTTTGGAGAAGAAAGAAAGAAGCATTGTCTAGATTTTGTTTTAAAGCTTTCATGATATCACAATGCATAAACTTACAGAATTTCCTATGTTGTCTAACTTGAGATTGATGTACCTCATAGATTCTATACAGCTTCTTGACCCATGTGGCATGATTCTAATGGCTCTTTCCAAATGCAATGTGTCTTTTCAAAAGGCTGAATATTCTTCCAAATAAAGTCACCATCCAATTTTTCTATGAGATTACTATGCAGGGTTGAAGATGAAGGTCTACATAAAGCTATGATCAGTCATAATTTAGATTCATAACAATATTTACAGCTCATGCATCTAGCTCCTAGGAAGGTTCCTAAGAACACTGAAGCCTATAACTAAGGAGACCTGCTCTAAGTCAGGGCGCCAATAAGCACAGAGTTAAAAATCCATTATGGCAGTTTCAGGCAAAATAATCTTTCTGCTTCTCCATTTCATCTGTATTTCTCTGAATATGAAATTCTTGTACCACTCTGATCATCTTTCTGAAATAATTTCATGTATTATATTTCCTCATGATGGAAAGACATGAAGGATGATAGTGGCCAACATATAAAATAATTTAAAGTCAGAGCTGTAGGAGAAAATGGGGGAAGGCATTGTTGATTGTAACACTGATTAATTTCAAAACTTTTTCTGGAGGAAGGATCCTGAAAGGTAACACCATCTTTAGCAATTTTTTTTTAATTTTTACACTCTAATCATTAACAGGATGGTAGCATTTTCCTTAATTTATGCCTTTTTTATGCCACCGTTATGCCTGGGTGTGAGAAAGTATCCCAAACCACTTTTTATAGGTAATAAGGAAGGTTACAGGAATATACCCTGAGGAACATTTTACTTGCATTCATAAATACCATTGTTTCCTTTAAAAAAATTTAAACACTAGTGTGTATTCTAAGAAAGAATAAATAACAATGTGCATAGAAATATTTTAGCAATAAAAACATAACCAACTATTGACAAGTCTATTTCGTCAGTATACATTGTTGAATTCAAAGAGCAAAAATTTGTATCAATAATTATTTTAAAAGGAGAATAAATGTTATTGATGGGGAGCTATTAGAACCTTTGCACATTGATTGTGGGAACGTAAAATTGTTCAGATGCACATTGATTGTGGGAATGTAAAATTGTTCAGTTTGGCAGTTTCTCAAAAAGTTAAAGAATTACTATGTAAAATAACAATTCCACTTAAGTATCCCCCAAATTTTTTTTGAAAACATGGTTTCAAGCAAAACCTTGTACACAAATGTTCATAAAAGCACTATTTATAATATCTAGAAGGTAGAAAGAGCTCAAATGCCCATCTACAGATGAATGGATGAATTGTGGTATATACAGACAATGGAATACTTTTTAACCATAAGAAGGATTGAAGTATCAATACATGCTACAACATACCTTGAAAACATTTGGCTAAGAGAAAGAAGAGACACAAAAAAATTACACATTTTATTATTCCATTTGTATGAAATATCCAGAATAGGTAAATCTCTTTGGAGAAAAAAAGGGAGATTGGCAGTTGCTAGGAGTTGGTGGTCATGGGGGAATTGAGGAGTACCTACTTAATGGGTGTGGGGTTTAATTTTGGAGTGATGGAAATGTACAGGGACTAGATTTATGCTTTGATTGCACAACATTGTAAATAAAGTAAATGCCACTGAAATCTTCACTTTAAGATAGTTAATTTTAAATTATGTGAATTTTATCTCAATTAAAAAGTTTGCATTTATATAAAAATTATTGAAATCGAAGATTTAGACAATTCTTCATCATATTATATTTTATGAAGTTTTATTTATACTTCACAATCAGGCTTCTAACCAAAACAAGAAATTAGAAGTCAAGGTATCTAACTCCCACTATTATAATTTCCATCACAAGTGGCTCTTTAAATGATATCCAATAATTAAAACAGAAGTTGGAAGACAGTTTATTGAGAATTATCTTCCAACATATTTTTTTAAACTTCAAATTTTACTTGTGTGGGAATAATTTTAAATACTGGATTGCTCCATTATTTAAAGTTGGAAGTTATTTTCTAAAATGTGATTTACAGACGTTTCTACAGACATTGCAGGAACATGTCATTGCCAACAAAATTGCATAGCAGTCTTCCAAAATTTAATTGCTTCTTTATCATCCAACTGGAGAACTCGTTTCCCTGACTTCTTTGGCTCCATCCAGCATTGGAGGGAGGCACACTTGGGCATCATTCGTTGGCAATTTGTGGCTAAGTGGAATATTATGACAATAAGCACAACAGATTCCTTATGTGCACCACTTACCTGGCTGCTCTTTTATGGACCGAAAATGCTTTTTGTTTGCCCCTGCACCAGCACATACTATTATAGCTGGTTCCTATTAAGTGTCATACTTCAGGGTTTCTCTTTGGGATATTTCTTCCTGAGGCCAAAATATTTGGTAATGACTTTGGACTGAGAAAAAGGGACACATATAGCTTGTTTTCCTGAAGAATGTGGTTTCAAATAGAAGTACATGATTGAATCCTTTGTTTCATTTTATGTCCCCATTAAATAAAGTTTAATTGTTGGAGAAGAAATATTTTCTTCCTTTCACTCATAATTTTAACTTCTGAGGCCATAGAAATACTTAAGTATTTCTGGATGACTTAACAATATTTAAAAAATAGTCACATGCCTCATATGTTCATTGTCATTTTTCCTCATCAAAATGAATCCCCTACACATACTATTGAAATAAGAATAATTTCCACTGGCTACTGGAAAGTGACACTGAATCCTACTCCCACATGTGTGTACTCCATTTGAATCATCAAATAAAGCCATGTTTTATTAATGAGAAGTGTGGATTTATGCTTTTCTATTCAGAACAGAAACCACTTGATATAATTTTCTTGACAAATATGTTCACTCAGCAAAAAAACTCATCTTTTCGTATATTTTATACTATAGTTCAGTTCCTTAATATGGTTCTATTCTAGCAGGTCATGCTAACTCTAAAATCATAAATTCACTATAATTTTCAAGTAGTGGCAGCAACTTATAGACAAAATCTATGATTTTGAAGGACAAAACCTTAACTGAAATTTATTTAAACTTGAGCTTGGAGATGCAAAGATCATACTAGAAAGACACTGAAACAACTCCAACATTTTAACTAGTTACAAGCAGAGAATCCAAGAACCACAAAAGAACTATAAATCTGAGTATCAGGAGAAATCCGTAACTGAATCTAATGCTATGATATTGTTAATACTCAAACATTTGAAAATAGTAGTATGGTGGCAGCAATGATGCATGTTGAGTTAGAGATCTTACTGCTGGCATATTTGGCTCAGATTGGGACTTCTAATAGAGTATTAATTTTCATTATGAGAACCACATGTTTCTGATTGTGATGGAGAAGTGAGAGAATCTGAGACAATTCCTGAAATGTTTATACTGGGAAAATGAAAAATCAATGTAATCTAATTTGGAAAAAGGAAATATGAGAGGAGTCAAACTTTTTCTTTTAGTTTCTTAACTTTTAAAATGTCTATTGTATATAAGACACAGTGGACCTCTTCTAGGAGGTGTAATCATGAAGGCATGCGTTTCAGGGAGAATACAATTATTCTCAGGTGGAAAGGAAACAACAGATGGAAATTCAGGTCTTTGGGAAGGGAAAAAGAACAACGGAAATGGGGATATAGATGGGTACAACTAAAAGGCATTATTTTCCTAAGTTCTACACCTACAACTATTTAAAGCAAAAATTGTAATATTGTGTTGTGAGGTTTGTAAAGTATGTCATTGTTATTCATATGACTACTGCAGAGGGTCAGTGGAGTCACAAGACTTAATTTTTTTCTTTTTGCCATGGTGGGGATCAAACTCAGGGTCTTGCACTTTCTGGGCAAGTGCTCAGCTGAGCTACATCCCCAGCCCCTGCAGCCACAAGACCTCTAAATGTCACATAAGTTTATACAATATGTTTTGGTGTGATTTGATATTTGTAGATACATATGGATTTATAAGAGAGTGAATAGGATCTCATGTGCACATCACAGAGTTTCCTCAAAGGTAACATCCACTGCAACTGTAGAACATTGCCACAAGCAGGAGAAGGACATTGACCCATCAAGTTGTACTTCTGTAGCCACAATGACTTCTCCCCAGATCCATGCCCTCCTTAATTCCTTGTAACCATTTCTAGAATTCCATCATTTTGAGAATGCTGCATAATGGAAATCATACAGATGTAACTTTTTCATTCTGACTTTTCATTCAGTCATAAAACTCTCTGGAGTTTAATGCATGTATCACTAGTTTGCTCCTTTTTATTACTGACCAGTATTCTATGGTATGGATGCTCCACAATGTGTATCCATTCACTTGATGAAGGATATGTGGGTTGCTTCCAATTTGGGGTTATTATGAATAAAGATACGATGATCATGCAGCAACAGGTGTTGTGTGAATGTAATTGTTCATCTCTGCAGCACCAATGTTCAGGAGTGCAATTGCTGAGTTATATAATAGTTACAGGTTTAGTTTGAAAAGAAAGCACCAACCTGTTTCCCAGGTTGTATATAAAATGTAACATTCCTAACAGCAATGCATGAATGATCTAGTGTTTCTGCATCCTCCTCAGCATTTTGTGTGTTTTTTGTTTATTTTAATCATTATGATAAGTGCAAAGTAATAAGTCATTGTGGCTTTAATTGGTATTTCCCTAAAGTCAGTAATGGTGAACTTTTTCCATGAGCATATTTGTCATCTGCATATCTCTTTATTCAATGAAATGTCTCTTCCTGCCTTTTTTGTATTTCCTAATTGGAATTTTTTATTTGTTTGTTTACAGTTACAGTTCAAAAACTTTTAAAAATATATTCTTGATGCTAGTCCTTTGCTGAATATGTGGTTTGCAAATATTTTTTCCCAGACTGTAGTTTGTTTTTTAATTTTATTAAAGGGACTTTCAGAGGGCAAATAATGTTCATTTTTTATGAAGTTCAGTTTATCAAACTTTCCACTTATGGATCATGCTTTTGGTGTCATGTATTTGTACTTGTTACCTAGCTCTAACCTGAGGATTTTCAACATTTTTTTCCTATTAAAATAGTTTTGCATTTTGCATTTAAATCCATGATCCATTTTGAATTAATATTTGTAAAATGTGCTTCTGTTGAAAAGACTATTTTTCCTTCCTTGAATTGTTTGTTCACCTTTGTGAGATATCAGGTGCCATATTTGTGTGGACCTATTTTTGGATTCTCTAATCAGTCCATTGACATATGTGTATACCACTCTGTTAATAACAGAGTCTTGATGGCTGTAACTATAAAGTCATTAAGTTTGAAATAGATAAAGACTGAAGTTCTTAATTACTTTTTTGAAGTACATCTTTCAGCTCCGTCCTCCTTTTATCCTTCTAGTGAGACTTCGATGACACAAATGTTAGCTGCTTTGTCATGGTTGCATAGATCCCCAATGGCTGCATAGATCCCTCATCTATGTATCACTTCTTCAGACTCACAGATTGGAAGAAGAAGCCTACAATATTTCCAAAATGGTACTAGGTACAATAGACTGCATTTATTTAAAGGAAATTTACTTAAGTTTTAATTTACATATGTATCCATGAATTTGACAAACTGATATAAAATTAATATAGGAAAAAGAAAGGACCTAAAAGAGCTGAAAGAACTTTCAGAAATAACAATTGGAAAACTTCCTGTCTTCCAGACTGAAAATTAAGATTATGGAGTCCAGGGGCTGGGGTAGTTGCTCAGTGGTAGAGTGCTTGCTTCGTGTGTGTGAGGCACTGGGTTCAATTCTCAGCACTGCATATAAGTAAATAAAATAAAGGTCCATTGACAACTGAAAATATTTTGAAAAACATTATGGAGTCAAAATTTAATAGTGATCAACACATAGTAATATTGATAGAAGGAATTTGATGGAACAAAAGAGAAAGAAATTAGAAACAGGCTCACATTTATACATTCTATTTCATTACAGTGACAGCACAGCATATGGAAAGTCTCTTCAATATTCTTGTAGATAGGCTAATAACTCCTTGTAAAATGGTCAGTCTCAACCCTACATTAAATTATCTACCCAAAAGATTCATTTCAGATGGGTCATAGAACCCATGAGATAACTAAAATCAAATGAAACACAAGAGACCATTCCATGGAGTATATTCATAGAATTTAGTCATGCAGGTAAAAGAGCAAGTGAAAAGAGGGAATGCATCTGAGCCGCAGAGAAGGGTGGATTCCACAACTGGCTGTGGGAACGGAGGAGGTGGAAGTTATCAAATGTTACTATGACTTTGGAACTAAGTACCAAAGGAATTATAAACATCTGGGGGGAAAAAAATGAAGGAATAACAGGAAAAGGAATGGAGAACACGTGTTCCCATTTGGACAGGGAAGAAACCCGAAAGGTTCAGGAACCAATTCTCTTAACCACTGAAGAAGAATGAAGAGATATTACAGTGGACATACAAGGACAGTGGTGAGTGGGCAGGATTCGCCCCAGTGGAAAGCTGTTTGACTAGTTAATGAATAGCTGAGGGGCTGAAGGATTCTCTGTTTTAATCAGTGAGGTAAGATGTGGTTTGGCAATGAGCAATCACCAACATCTGGTGAACTGTAGTTAAAACAGTTTTCAGTGAACCCAATTACTTACTTTTGTGTACCTCTTTGTTACGGGTCATCATGTAGACAAATCCATGATGTGTCTGAATTAATATTTTAAGGACTTTTCAGTTCCCTATGCATCAATCCTCATGTTAGGTGGATGAAGGCATGATTCTTCAGTCAGACTGTGTCTGCTCAGTGTTTTGAGGTCCGTAGACTACAATTTCACATTCATTATTAAAGGACTAATCTCCCATATCCATTGTCAACAGTACACAAATATTTAATTAGTAAACTGGGCAGATTAGAGGAAAACATGTCTCTATCATTAAAAATTCTGAAGAAAACATAAAAAAAAATGGAAGACAGACTGGGAATGTTCATTTAAGTGTTTTGAATTTATGTCTTCCAAAAGAAAACATGATTTAGTTTTATCCAAACATTAAAAATCATTGTTTTCATTAGGTAACTTAAAACATGTTTTCAAGTTTACCAACAAGTTAGAGCTTAGTTGACAATTTATTTCCCACAAAGATGAGACAACTCTTTGAGATAATGACATTTCAGTTACATTAATTTAAAATTGAAAGTCCTTTCCAGATATTTTAAAACTCAGTATTAAATTATTTACTTTGAATTCTGAAAGCTAATTTATCTTTAGATTGTCCCACATTGTCTTTTTCTACTTTAATTCATCCTTTCTTATTGAATATAGTACTAATAGAGGGATGACACTTGAGAGGAATTGTTTTTCATTCAGTATCCCAACAAAGTCACCACAGTTTATATATAGTAATGGAAATGGACAAATGGATGGTGATTGAAATCTGTATCAAGTATTATAAGCCTTTTCTCTTATAGCATAATAACATAATCATATTTTGTTTCTGAAGCAATTATCCTGCTATTAATTATCTTTTTAAATGAATATGAAACTTAAGAAGCAATGGGTATGAGAAATTCATGCTTTTTCACGATTCATCATTTTTTACTTTCTATTTAATCCAATTCTATTCTGAGAAAAAAAGAAATTTTCCCATCTAAAATACATATTTTACTAAAGCCCTTTTGTTTTAATTTCATCTCATTTTGACCAAGGTCTTCCTTATTAAAAAATTGCCTATGAGGAATATCTAATGATTTACCTTTGTATATATTCTTTCTTATTGGTGTATATTAATTATACAGAATATTGGATTTCATTGTGGAACATTTGTGCTTACTTAAAATAAAATTTGATGAATTTCATTCCCCAGGGCCTCATTCATTCCTCCCTCTATAAGATTCCCTCTAATCTAGATGTCTTTTTCCTACTCTTATGAGGTCTTTTTTCCCCCCACTATCTTCCATATATGAGAGAAAACACCTGATAGTGTATTTCTGAGCCTGGCTTTTTTCACGTAATATGATGCTCTCCATTTCCATCCATTTTCCTGAAAATGACATAATTTCATGCTTCTTTGTGTCTGAGTAAAATTCCATTGTGTATATATACCACACTTTCTTTACCCATTCATCTGTTGACAGATGCTTAGGCTGGGTCCATAATTTGGCTATTGTGAACCATGATTTAAAAACATACTTCTATGTATTTTGTATACTGACTATAGTTCATTTGGATGAATTTTAAAGAGTGGTTGTTAGGTTTGGATGTGAGGTGTTCCCCAAAAGCTCACATGTCAGAAAATGCAAGCAGATTCAGAGGAGATATGATTGGGTTGTGAGAGTCTTAACCCAATGAGTGAATTAATCCCCTTATAGGGATCAGCTGAGCGATATCTGAAGAGGTGAGGCGTGGCTTTGGGGGGGGTATATATTTATGTCTGGCAAGTGGAGACCTCTTTCTCTGCTTCCTGATTGTCATGTGAGTTCCTTCCCTCTGCCACACTCTTCCACCACGATGTTCAGTCATTCCCAGGAATGGAATCTGCTATCTGTAGATGGAGACCTCTGAAATTGTGAGCACTTAAATAAACTTTTCCTCCTCTACAATTGTGCTGGTCAGGTTATTTAGTCACAGCAGTGAGAAAGCTCACTAAAACAGTGGTATAGGTGGATTATACGGAAGCTCTATTTTAATTTTTTAATGAAATTCCATGCTGATTTCCATAGTAGCTGTACTAATTTGATTTCCATCAGTGGTGCATAGAGTTCCTTTTTCTCTATATCATTGCCAACATTTATTGTTTTGTTTGCTTTTGTCTTGCCATTCTGACTGTGGTAAGGTGGAATCTCAGTATAGTTTTGATTTGATGACTAAAAATGTTGAACTTTAAAAAAAATACTTGTTTGCCATTTGCATCTGTTCTTTTGAGAAATGATGTACATTTGCTCATTTATTAAATGGGATTTTTTTGGGGGGGGGCATTGAGTTTTTTTAGTTCTTTATATATTCTGGATATTAATCCTTGTTTGGAAGAGTAGCTTGCAAAGTTTTCTCTCCATTTTAAAGGCTGCTATTTCATGCTATTTTTCCCTTTGCTGTGCAGAAGTTTTTCATTTGATGCAATCCCATTTGTTGATTCTCACTATTCTGGCTATTATTTCCTAAGCTGTAGGAGTCCTATTTAGGAGATTGTTGCATGTGCCTGTATGTTGCATTGTTTCCCCTGTTTTCTTTTAGTTGTACAAAGTTTTTGGTCTTATTTCTAGAGAATTTTTTTTTTTAATTTTTAAAGTTTTGTTTTTTTCCTAACTGTTTTGATTTGACATTTGGGCAGGATGAGAGACAGGGTTTAATATAATTCTTCTGCTTTGGATATATAGTTGGGCCAGCATCATTTGATAAAGAAGCTATGTTTTTTCCAAAGTATACTATTGGCTCCTTGGTCAAGAATAAGATGATTTTTGTAGTGTCAGTTTGTCTCTATGTCTTCTATTGCATTCCCTTTGTCTATGTGTTTGGTTTTTTGTCACTACCATAATGACTTTGTTATGATGGTTCTGTAGTATAATTTAAAGTTAGGAATTGTGATGCCTTCACCATTGTTCTTGCTGCTCAGATTGTATTGGACGTTCTGGGTCTTTTATTCTTCCAAATGAATTTTAGGACGTTTTTTTCCTAGCTCTGTGAAGAATGTCAATGGGATTTTGATGGAGATTGCACTGAATCTGTTTATCACTTTTAATAATATTGCCATTTTATCAATGCTGATTCTGCCTATCTGTGAACATGGGAGGTCATTCTATAGTCTAATGTCTTCTACTTATCTTTTAAGCATTTTAAATTTTCCTTGTAGAGGTCTTTTGATTCCTAGGTTAGGGTGAGGTTTATTCCAAATTATTTTGTTTATTAGAAATTGTTGTGAATGGTATTTCTTTCCTTATTTTTTTTCTCAGTGGGTTCATTATTGGTGTAAATCTATTGAAAATTTATTGATTTTTGTATGTTGATTTTGTATTGTTACTTGGCTGAATTTATCAGCGCTGGAAGTCTTCTCGTAGAACCTTTAGGGTATTTTAAGTATAGAATTGTATCATCTATAATAGGAGTAATTTGAATTCTTTCTTTCCTATTTGTATCCCTTTTATTTCCTTGCCTAATTGATATGGTTAAAATTTCAAGTAATATATCGAACAGGACTGGTGAAAGTGGACATCCTTGTCTTGTTCTTGATTATGGAGGAAATGATTCAGTGTTTTCCTATTTAGTCTGATTTTGTTTTTGAGTTTGTCATATGTAGCTTTTATTATGTTCAGGTAAGTTTCTTCTATCACTAGTTTTTTAGAGTTTCTATCATGAATGGGCGTTGAAGTTTGTCAAAGGCCTTTCCTGCATTTATTGAGTTTACCATGTGCTTTTTGCCCTTGATTCTATTTATGTGGTATATTTTGTTCATTGGTTTGCATATGTCGAAACATCCTTTCATCCCTGCAATGAAACCAACTTGATCATGGTTTATGATCTTTTTAATATACAGTTGAATTCAATGTGCAAATATTTGGCTCAGGATTTTGAATCTATGTTTATTAAGGATACTGGTCTGTAATTTTTACTGTAATTTTTCCCCCTTGATATATTCTTATTTGGATTTGAAATAAAGGTGATACAGGCTTTGGAGAATGAGTTTGGAAGCATTCCTTCCATTTTTAATCCATGGAATAATTTTGCAAGCATTGATGTTAGTTCTGTTTCATAAAATTTAACTGTTAATCCATCTGGTGCTGAACTTTTGATTGTTAGAATTCTTTTATTATTGCTTCAATTTTATTTTTTCATTGATCTTTTCAGGTTTTCTTTCTCCTCTTGGTTTAATTTTGACAAGTCTAATGTATTTAGAAATTTGTTTATTCCTTCCATACTTTTCAGTTTATTGGAATATAAGTTTTCAAAATAATCTCTAATGAACCCCTGGATTTCCATGGTTTCGGTTTTAATATATTCCCTTTCTCATCTCTAATTTTATTAATTTGAGTCTTCTGTTGTGTTGGTCATTTTGGCTAAGGATTTATCAATTTTGTTTATCTTTCTAAAGAAACAGCTCTTTGTTTTATTGATGTTTTTATTGTTCTTTTATCCTCTATTTCACTCATTTCAGCTCTGATCTTTATTCTTTCTTTCCTTCTATTAATTTTGAGAATGGTTTCTTCTTGTTTTTCTAAAATACTTGAGATACATCATTAAGTTATTTGAGATCATTATGATTTTTTTTTTATGTAGGCAGTTAGAGCTGTAAAGTTTTGTCTTGGAACTGCTTTACTATATCCCACAGATCCTATGTGTTTCTGTCTTTACTTAATTCTAAGAATTTTTAAGTTTCTCCATACTTTTTTTGATGACCAGACATTATTCAAAAGTGTAGCTTTAATAATAATGAAATAAAGAAAAAAATGTATTGTTCAATCTCCGTATGTTTGCTCAGTTTTTGTAGTTTCTCTTGATGTTGGCTTCTAATTTCATAAATATGATCTGATATTTATGAAATATATTGAATATATTTTCTTTTAAGCTGATATTTATGAAATATATTCAATATATGAAATATATTGAATATATTTTCTTTTCAGCATTATGTTTTTATATTTGTTAAGACTTTATTTGTGCCCTAATATTTGATCTGTTTTGAAGGAAGTTCCTTGGGCAGCTGAAAAGAAAATATATTCAACCATTTTTGGATATCTGCTAATTCCATTTGATTTAAAATATACTTTAACTCTTTAGGGTTATTTTTCATTGTTTGTATTGTTTTTTGGTCTGGATGACCTTTTAGTGAGAGAGGTTGTATTGAAGACGTCCAGTAATATTGTCTTGGAATCTGAGTCTTTATGTTGAGTAGTGTTTGTTTTTATGAAATTGATTTCACCAATATTCAGGGCATAAATATTAATACTCATCATGTCTTTTTTATTAGTTTTGGCTAGAAGTATGCTTCTTTTCTTATATTTTCAGTTTCTGTTAGGTAACATGTTTTACATATCTGCGTGTCCTTTTCCATTTCTTTCTACAATTCTGCTGGCACATTTGAAATCCTGATCATACCTGTAGATTCAAATTCAATTTTGGACCTATATATCAAACATAAAATATTCTAAACTTTCTTTCTCTTTTAGTCTGTATATTCAACCAGTTCCAACATTCTTAAAGCCTACTTCCCTAGATTTCTCCATGTGTAACAATAATAACTGCCAAATAAAGGGTATCCTATATGTTAGATGCTATGATTGGTACGGAAACATATTTTTTACTTCTAGATTTCCATTGCCTACGTTGGATCCAATGCAGTTCAATGCAGTTTGACCCTATATATGTAACAGTTATTTCAAAAATGCCCACTAACTAATCAGAGATTCCTACAGTTGGAATCTATCAAAAAAAGTAGTTTATAGAATGACCACATAGCTTCTCCCTGGAAAGCTAAGCAAGGGTGGTACAAGTTTAAAAATAATAGGTTTTTTAGATATAATTTATATTTCAGTGGGTAAAGAACTTTTGCAATTCAGTAGTAAACTCTAAGATATTAAGTGAAAACAAATATTATTTATACCATTTTAAAAAACATCAGCTTTTCAAATACTTTGCAGATAAACAATTAAAATTTGCTTATTTAGAGGGACATGTGATATCATTTTATATATAAATAGTGATAACATGGTAATATTTATAATTATATACTACTTTGTATTGCTCAAGCAAGAAAATTTATAGTGTTCACCACAAATTGTCTTTACATATCACAGTTCCATTTTGTAAGATTTTTTTTTTATATGAGAAGGATTATCCTATCCCTGAAATGTGTTTTTTATTCATATTTATTAAGGAAATATGACACATACACATATTTCACAAGTTCCAAATTACATAGTAAATATTCCCTTCATGGGTGCATGTATACTTTAAGTATATATAGATATAAGTATGCTTTGCTTGTTTATGCTGTATCAACAATGATCATGTTACAATTTATTAGTATTATTCTCCTGGACTACATATATTTATCTTCACTTCTTTGTTGTCTTCTAATTGTTAAATCTCAAATCAAGTAATTAATTTCACACTCTTCATATAGAACTGCACAGTGCCCTTGAAGTTCAGATTAAAAAATGGGCCACTTTCCCTGGTGAAGCCATTTGCTGCTGCCAGTACTCCTCAAGGCATTCCAATTCGCAGCATTCTTGTTTCATTCACATAAAACTTAGACCTTGACATTCAGTTCCACATCCTCCTGGCTTTTCAACAAAAAAGTATTTTATCTTTCCTCCCCTTAGATGAACAAGAAAATATATTGCAGTACCCCCAAACACTTGAACATTTAAACACTGGAGAAGAGAGCAAATTTTTCATATAAATCTTTATTGTTGGAAATTCAGCTTGCATTCCATGCTCAAGCACCTAAAGTATAAAGTTATATTACCTATCGCAGGCTCTGTGGAAGTTGAGATAAACCATCATGATTGCGAAGGACTTTTTTTTTTTTGTAAGAATAATGATCTTCTTTAAATCATAAAAATTTGTGAAAGTATTTTGATTATGTTAATAACTTAATACTGATAGCCTAACTCTGAAGTGTGCACCTCTCAAAATCTGAGCTGTGCAGAAAATATAACTGGTTGATTAGGTTTGCTATTTTAAGTAGCCTGTCTTAAAAGAAAAATAAATAAATGAAATAAATAAGCAAATCAAATAATAATTTTTGGCAGTGCATAAGAAAGTAATTGGCTGAATAGTTTATTCTTAACTGGAAGTTTTTGTAGACTTAGCCTCAGGCATCTCTAGAAGGCACAGCTTGCTTTATTTTTTGTTTTGACTCAAAAACTTCTATCTTAAATTTCCACAACCTTTGTCTTGGATCATTTCTAACAAATACTAGCAACTTTGAGTCTAAAACATACCATTTTATTTTCTTCAAGAAAATGGTGACCTTTGTAAGGCACAGTCATAGAGTAATGAGATATTTCTTATATTGTTTATAAATCAAAGCAATGCAGGTAATTTCAAAATAAAACAGCCACAACATTTTCCTCACTTGGCATAATGTAGCTAAATTAAAAAAGCACTCAACATCTGGGTATGACTATTTTGAAGGACAGTGCTTGTTTTGTTAGAGAAATTCTGACATTCTTTCAGTAACAAACAAAACAATGATGAATCAATGACCATGGAATTATAGCATACTGAAGATAATGTCTTTCTTTTTTTTTTTTCTTTCTGCAAGTAAATTTGATTAAAGTGTTTTGGGAAAATCTTAGCTTGTTAATTCTATTTTAGCCAGTTGTAAGATAAACTGGATGTAAATGGAGAGACAATAAAACAGGTTGGGTGAAGATGCTGAACAAAAAGACAAGGTTGTAATTTTGGGAAAGAGCCCAAAGAACCTGCTGTCTCAGTTGGTCTCCAGCTTAGGTTCATGTGGTAAGTAAGATCAAGAGATCTGTGAGGTTTAGCCTGACTCCCAAAAGTAGGAAAAAGAGACCTGTTGTAGGCAGAACTTCTAAGAATAGTATGTGCAGTGCTCTTTGGCATTCTCAGCAACAGGCTGCTGGGCAAGTATGACAAGATAATTGCTAACTAATAGGGACCTAGACCACTCTGTTGTCATTTATGATCATGGCAAACCTGTGGAGATCATTTAAAATGGTCTTCTCTGTTCCTTTCTCTTTAAATAACAAAAAGGAAAAAATATTTAAAAAACCTTCATATTTTCTATCCAGGATTCACTGTGGAAGTATTATATAATGGGGAAAAAAATCAACAATATCAATCTGACATTTACCAAGATACTTATTAAAACCAGTTTGATCCCTGTACTAAATTTGACAATTTCTTTCATTTGTCCTTCTCTTTAGAACTCCACCAGGGGTAAGCTAGCCTTTTGAACGTGATCAAGTAGTTCAGTAGCTTGATTCTTCCTTCCTGTCTACTCTTGTGTTTTCACTGTTGATGTTTGAGTTTGAGGAAAAGGTTACAGAATTAGGGGGTGGGGGGGAATGACTCAAAGGAAGCTGAATGGTTTCCTAATACAATTCACCCATGTTTCACTGTTGTTTCTAGAATTTCTCTTTGTGCTCTAATTTAAAAGTGTGTTTGTTTTAAAATCTATATTCACATCCCATTAAGAATGAGCCCCAGGAGAGGATATTCTAGATGCCGGACTTGACTCATGTAGAAAACAGTTCAGCTTTGATATCTTATTAAACAGCTGTTCTTCAAATCTCAAGAGTCCCACTCCTACCCCTCAGCAAATAGTTCAGGTGACATTAGCTAAGACTGGGTACTTTCTTTAGAGAAATGGTATTAAACCTTTGGAGTGATGGGTGTGCTCCCCCTTCCTCTTAGGCTCACATAGAATCACAACATGGAGCCCCAATGCCTTCAGTCTAGTCTTGCTGAGATCCTCAATGAGGGGAGCAGAGGAATGAGGAAAGCTGAAACACCTGGCACACCTCAAATCCAAGGTTGAGGGGCTGTCAGAGAAGGGCATTGGAGGAGCACTGGTGACTGCATAAGAACATGTCGGAAAACAAAGTCAGATTACTTAGTATGTTAGTGTGGGATGTGGGATTTGAACCATCTCTTCCATTTTATCTATAACATCTTTTGTGAATGCAGAATTCATAAGCTGCTTAGTATACCTAGACTTTCTATAGACAATGGTCCAATTCCCACACTCTGCCCTAGCACCTGTTTAACCAAATAAAAAAGATTCAACCTGACTAGACTTTAATAATAGACAGCTGCACCTACATAGATGCAACAGAATTCTCTAATCCACTTACTGCATATTCATTCCTGTAACGTCAAGTCTAGCAGAAGCAGAAAAATCTAAATCCAAACCTTGGGGAATGTTCATAACACTGAGTTTCTATCAAATGGAATTTATGAATTACTCTAGTTCATAATTTTGACTGACTTGTGTCTTTGACTCAATTTTAGATAAATTGCTATTACTGAAAGCACATAGTAAAGATTACATATGTGAGTACTAGAAGGTTTTGTTCTGAGAAACAGATTGGGGTCTGACATTTAATAGTATGTTCTTTAGCTGTTACTGGATTCAATTGGACATTATTGACCTAACCTTTTGAACTTTGTTGCTTGTTGCTAAGCAACTCACTTGTTGAGCTGCAACGTAATGCATTCATTCCCCTTCTTCCTTTATACAAAGTAGGAGAGTGTTCTGACTATTTCATAAATGGCTATTCTCTTAGGTTGAGGGAAAACTAGAAAATGTTTTTATTGTAAATCTACCTGGATAATACAGCACCTCTTTAATGAAGCTCAATTGAAATATTTTGACTACACGTGCAGGAAAATGATGCTAGTTTTATCTAAATGTCTCCTTCCTTGACTATATTTTTGTATTCAAAAACTGCCCGTGGTTGAGGACAAAATAGATCAAAGTGTTTGAAGCCTGTATCACAGGTTAAACTGTTAAAGAATGAAAGTGCCCAATGATTACCACTTAACAGGCTCAGCACTGTTAAACTGAAGATGGCTAGTTACATACAACTCTGGACTTGTAGATCACTGTGTGTCAAGTTGAGAAATATGTTCTAATTTATAAAAGGACCCTACCTCTCCTCTTTACTCTTACAAGAGGAAATAAAATGTTAAAAGGTTCCAGTGGTATCCTAGCAACTTACTTAGGGTCTTGAAACAAGGACATATGCATTGAATAAGTTCCAGAAATCTGTAGCACCAGAAATGGACAGGCTAGGAGAAAGAGTTGATACTTATTACATTTTAGGCAGTGTTTGTAATCAGCAGCGGGCTAACTTTTTCCCTTTTGTTTCCCCCAGTGAACATAAAATTACTAAACTTTTGGTCAGTACTATTTCTCCACGGAAAAGTCTTCCACCCATAATTAATGAGCAGATGACAAATGTATGGTGGTATTTACAAAGTCTGGGTAGTCACATCTGTTACATTGTTTAAACTTTTCCACAGTCTTTGAAAATCAATGTTGTTATCCACATTTTACAACTCGGGAAACTGGTAGTGACGAGGACTAAATGATTTATCTGGAATGGTACATACAGTCACTGGCTTAGCTAAGATTGCAACCCTGGTTGCTGATATGCATTAGAGCAATACAGCTGTCCACTGGCCTATTGCTCTTAAAAAAGTAATGATGAATATGGTGTTTGCAATATTAATAACTCATTCATCTCCGGGTTTGCAGGTCAGCACAGCACTTTAGAAATATTCAGAACTATTAATATATTGTTCTTCCTCCAGGCTAAAGGATATGTGCTTTGCTAAAACTTAATTTAAATTAATTCTCAAGAAAAGCTTTTACTGTTGCTGCCATATTGTGAGCTTTCTTTCTTTCTTTTTCTCTTTCTTCTCAACATTTGCTTAATATTGTGACCTCTAAACTTATTTCTTCAAGCTTTTTTATAATCTTCAAGCATATCTAATCTACCCAAATAACAATAAGCTCCCTGAACAGAAATGATACCTCCTGAGTTTTTGTTTTGAAATGGAATGGTTTCAGACTTTAATCTTTGAAAATAATGGTAAGTTGCCATAGGTTCATATTTGTTTATTTAAATGCACAGACTCTCTCTTGTAAAATTTGGTCTAGGTCAGCATGTAGTGATAACCTACAAATCAAACACCAAGATCCTGCACAGGAATAGCTGTCTTCATTTGTCTTCCAATTAGAGTCTCTGCTTACCATCAGGTTTGTAATGGATTCACTCCAAGTTTTTGGCCAGAGTGATTTAAATTCTTGCTTGACAGACTTCCACTCAGCGTCTCTTAAATTAGTAGAAAAGGCTCAGTGACAGTAACTCATGGTCTAAAATGTAGGTTGACTGTTTTTAAGATTAATTTCAGAAGTGCTATGTACTTAGGAGAATTCACCTAAAAGTGTAACTCAGAGTGAATAGATTTCACAGAATTGAAAATCTTTGAAAAATGGTGCTTTTACATAGTAAGACCAATAAGAAAGATTAGCAGCCACCCCCTCCTCCTGCTGTTAATACTTGCTCTCATGCCAATATAAACTGTTTACAAAAATACAGATGTGCTAATAGCTTTTATTTCCCCATATTCCCTTACCTAAAGTTCCCTTTTTGAAAAATAGTTAAATGGTTCATGCAGCATTGATGATTTTCCAGAATGTCATTAATGTTTTTTTTCCAATGTGAGATTATCAGACAGAAGAGCAAAAAGCCACAAATTATGCAAATGTTCCCACTGAGATTGAAAAATTTGGCTGCATATAAAAATTGTCACTGCTAATTGCAGAGTCAGAATGAATTGTGGCCTTAAGGCACTTGAACAGAAGGTCTAATGAACCTGCATCTCACAAAATGGCATAACGTGTGGCCATTAAGTTAAAAACAAAGAATGTACAGCTTGCTACCACAGAGTCACCAGAGTGGTTGGATTATGGGTGGAACATGACCTTGTAGGCTACTTACTTTACCTTATATCATTACTGCAGTGAACTTAGAAATAAAATCTGTTTATATAAAGTAGAAGAGCTAAGCTCAGTTGTAGACCTTTACTTGATATTGGAACTTTATGCACAAATTGAACTGGGATCACAAATGTGTATTTGCCCTGCTTATTTTAAATTTAAATGATAATTCCCCACCCCACCCCCAAATCATCATAGTGCTGACTTCAACCTAACACCTTGCTTATCTAGCATGTCATATGGGTAGTGGTGAGATTCTGATACTTGAGCACTGAAGCACAGTGAACACTAGACATGAACTCACAGAGAGATTTCATCCCACACCCTAAAGTTCAGGATCTTTAGAGCTGTTCAGTCAATGTTTATGTTCATATAAGAAAGTTGGTTTTGGATGTAGTACCAAACCTTGTGAAAATTTCTTCCTTATTTAACTAGATTAAGCACCAAGCAAAATAACATTTACTGACTGAACAGAATGGAAATATGAAATTCCAGGGAACTTGCCACATAGGATTTTAGTTTCATTATACTGGTATCATCCAGAGAAGGAGCACAGTGCAGGCTTGACTCATATCTCCTTTGCAGATGCATCCTGCTTTTTGGGAAAATGAGTGTCATGCATGTTTCTATGGATATTCATTTTTTCTATGTAAAAAGAAGCAGTTTAAAAAAATCTTTTGAAAGAGTGTTGTTTTTGAAATGTGGACAGAAAAGATATGTAACATAAATTTTATTTTTTTTAATGCCGATCTGCCAGGTCTAAGTGGGTAACCATCACCGACTATAAACCAAGTTAAAAATAAATTGAAGTAAACACTAAATATCAGTCTGAATATCCACATTACAATTACTGTTGTGTTGGTTTAGAAGCTAACTTATTTATAAAACATTTTAGTATCTTTTAAAATTCATTATATTTAAGAAAAATTTTTTTCTATTAGTGCATTTTTTGTTGTTTTTTAAAATATGTTTTAGTTGTCAATGGATCTTTATTTTATTTATTTATATGCAGTGCTGAGAATCAAACCCTGTGCCTCATACATGCTAGGCAGCACTCTAACATTGAGCCACAATTCCAGTCCCCTATTAGTGCATTTTAATTATACAGATTTGTGTGTTTCATTGTGACATACTGATGTACACATACAACATACTGAAAAGAATTTTACATTGCATTATGACATCAGCTTCAACTTCCATATACTTTCAGCAGTTAAAACTGAATTGGATGAAATGACAAGAGACTAATGTTCATGACTGTACATATAAAATTTTACAGCAACCAAGATCTTAGATCCTTAAATAATAAACCAAATTACAATATCCTTTCAAAAGTTCCAGAAATCTAGAAATAATTTTCCAAGGGGAGATTGAGTTGGTATAGTGTCCAATGTGATTTTACTAGGATCTTTGGGGTAACCCATATCTAAGCCAAGAAATATTACAATATTGATTAAATATGAGTCTCAACTAGAATAGTTATATTATGCTTGATTCTGTTCTAATCACATCCACCAAAGATTTAAATTCAAGTATTATTTTGAAGTATTGATTTACCAAGTCTTTTTGAAATGACAGTTTGTTGTGGTTCTAGGATTTATTTTATTTTATAAGTCTATCTTGTTGATGGAATGTTGGTAAAGCTATGGCTAAAGTTTTTTTTTTTTTTTTTTTTTTTTTTTTTTTATAAATCCCTGTTACCTATAGGGTCATGTAATGTTTCTGGTCATATAGATGTTTCTGGAGGCAAAAAGCTGAGACAAGAATGTGTATACATGAGCAGACTATAGGGAGCTTTATGCTGAAGCAGATATATAATGTGCTCTATCTTAGGAGTATTGTATCAGAGTATTGTATACATTTCACAGAGATAATGTCAGGGAAGTACCTTGGGCTCCTGTTTTAGAAGTTCAGATTGGGAGGAAAAGCATGAAAATATGAAATGTTTTAGACTTGGAGAAAAAGGAAAGCTACAACAAAGCTAGAAATGCAGTCTTTTTTTGTAATTTAACCAGATTTAGCATACTTACGCTGTTATTTTATGTCTATCTTCTTTTAAAAAGAAAATTAATACTGTCATAGAGCTAAAAGAGCCATTTCAGTGAAAATACTGTGAGCTCCGCTGATATGTGTAATGCTGCAAATCTTCTCAACCTCAGGGAATCCAGTACTGCTTAGGCTTCTAACTCATTGTGTCTTCCCCAGTGCATCATCTCCTTCCAATTCAGCCTCCATGGAAGGCCATGCTCTTTCTGAAACACAAACAAGATCAAATTATTTTTATTCTTTCTACTAAAAATAAGTTAGAAAGAAACACCCTAAGAAAGTATTGTTTTTGGAGTAGGGGTGGAAGATATGTCTAACATGAATGCTGTTTTTCTTTGTGTAGACCTGCCAGATCTAAAAATATTACAATCTGAGACTATAAAAACTCAAGTACTAGATAAAATGAAGTAAGCTCTGATTAACAGTCTGAGGATCTACATTAAATATACTATTGCACTGATGGACAGCCTGAGTGTTTTGATAAATCCCTGTTACCTATAGGGTCATGTAAAAAAAAAATCCCTAGTGTAGTATAAAGGGCCAAAGTGATGTGATCTCTACTCATTTTTGCAGAATGTTATTTTTTTTTCCCACACTACTTGGTATAGTCAATATTCTAGCAAGACCAAAATTAGTTAAGTCACAAAATAAACTGGGCTGTATTCAAATCCCTGTGCATTGTGAATACTTAACTCTATTTGAAAAACCTACACTTATCTATTAAACTCTTTGTTAGCTTTGAATTTTCAGTTCAAACCAGACTATAGTTTGTAGGGCATAAGCAGGGTTTCATATAAAAATTTTGGAGGAAACATAATATTGGTAAAATTTTATTTTGCAAAGTAAAGACATTTATATCAAACATACATCAAACACAATATAAATAACAAGGCACCAGCTATAAATAAACCACATCATTTCATAAAAAAGAAGACATTAGTACCAAAGGAAAGAATTTATATAAACTCAAAATAAAGAATAAATTATCTTCTCAAATGTATTAATTTCTGGTACTTGTTAATTCTCTTTGTATTCTGGACTAGCAAAAACTTCATTAGATAGTCAACTCTTTGACAAAGTTGTAATTTAGAACATTTTTTTTTTCCATGGCAGATTCTGATAGGGCCAATTGTTTTCTATCCTCAGCAATTGTTAGTTTTTGTGTTCTGTACTGCAGGTATTTCTTTTTCTTTGGCACACTGCTTCTGCTTCTATAAAGTAAATTATTAGTGACATAAACTAAGTCGTATTCATCTTAGTATCATTTGCACCCACTAGAATGAGTAGTGTGTGGTATGCAAACAACGTTGCCTGAATGAATGAAAGATTGAATGAATGAAGACAATACAACCCATGGTTGGACAGCTGAATTGTTCCCTAGATCTTTCACTTCTGCTACAAAGAGATACAATGAATATAGATTTATTTCCTCCCTAATAGCAAGCCTTCAAGTACTTCCAGCTGTCTTTTTCTTCTTTAGGCTGTATTAGAAGAGATGAGGTATCCCCCCCAAAAAGCCCATATGTGAGACAAGGCAAAAAATTTTCAGAGGTGACATGATTAGATTATGGGAGATATAACCTAATTGGTGGATTAATCCACAAGACATGGGGCATGCCTTTGAGGTGTTTATTTTGTCCATAGTGAGTGGAGTTCTTTGCTTCCTGGCTGTCATATTTGAGCTACTTTCCTTTGTTAAACCCATCTGCCATGATGTCCTGCCTCACCCTAGGCCCAGAGCTATGGAGTTGGATGACCATTGACTGAACCTCTGAACCAAAATAAACTTTTCTTCCTCTAAGTTGTTCTTCTCAGGTCTTTTGATCACAGCAAGAAAGAGCTGACTGAAACACCACATATTCACAGTTCCTCAAAATATTCCTAGTTGGAGAATGTTTGGACACTTCTCACTTCTCTCTTCCTTTTCCTTCAACTCAATCAAGTTTGTTTCAGTCCCTCTTGAATTATAGCAATATAGTAGAGATATTGTGTAAGCTGATTTTGATTTAGAAAGACCTGGGTTCCAGTTCTTTCTTGGCCATAATAGTTCAAAGAGCAATCTACAATGACTGAGTAAAACTTCCTGAGATTTGGTTTCATGCTCAGTAAAATTAGGATGACAATGATAACTGTAAATAATGTATGCAAAATCTTGGCAAATGGTCTGTAATAGACAAAGCACTTACTAACTGCTGCAACAGACCCAATATGTGATATAATAATAATAAAAAAGAAAGAAATAAAATTGTCATTTACATAGCTATTCAGGGAAGTTCCCTATGGGTGGGGTGGATACCTACTCTGAAGGATTGAAGGAAGCTCTGCTCTCTTTTATACAGCTTCCAGGGTCATCATGAAGGACCTCCTAGTTAGCCAGAAGGGAAACATAATATAGCAGCATGAAAGGGATGTGTTTATGTGCCAAGCATGGAAGTGTCTTATGTCACTTTGCTAGGACTTATAGGATCACACCAAAGTTCAAAAAAGACTGGGAAATACATAGCAGAATGGAATTTGATGAGATATACATGAGCATTCAGTGAAAATACAAGGACAACAGTTGTTTTAGTCAGTTTTCTATTGCTGTGATAAAATACCTGAGTAAAACAATTAAAATGAGGAAAGGTTTATTTTGGTTCTTGGTTTCAGAGGTTTCTATCCATGATCACTTGGCTCCATGATTCTGGGCCTGTAAGAAGGCAGAACATCATGATGGGGAGGACAGGGAGAAGCGATCCTGTTTACCTCATTGCAGCCAAGAAGTACAGTGAGAAAGAGAGAGGCGGAAAAAAAGGGTTTAGAGTTGGGACAAGATACATCCTTCAAAAGTGTGTCTCTAGTGACCTACCTACTATGACTAGGCCTCACGTCTAATAGTGTCATCAACTAAGGACCAAGTCTTCAGTACATGACTTTGGGGGGACATTGCAGATCTGAAATATAATAACTATTAAATTAGACTAAGTTGACTATTTTTTTTATGGCCTTACTTATGGTTGGATGACATTAATTTGTGATCATGTACATAGTTTGTGTGTTTTATAAAGTATAAATTATTCTCTACTCTTCTGTAAACTTGGACAATATTTTTACATAAAATATCCTTTGTTTATTCATATTAAATTACAAAAGGAAAATATATTGAGTCTATTAAATTTGGAAAATATATGAAAACCTAAAGAACAAAAATAAAAATCATCTGATTTACCATTATATAAATGGTGATATTGGTATCTACCTTGAGGATATTAAAAAGATAAGGTTTTATATAAATGACATCATATATTGGACAAACTGGCTTTAGTGTTCACCATATTTATTAACATTTGACTGCATAAGTATCACCATTATTTTTTAAGAAAATACATACTTTGTTTTAAAACAAATGAATAATTGCCTTTATATTTTGTGTGATTCACTTTTAAATATGATGTACTTGAATTTGTGCTTTTGCAATTGTATTTATTCTTACATGCTGCAAAACACTTTCCTACAGACTAATAGCTTAATACAACATACATTTCTTTTCTCACCATTTTCACAGGATCAGACCAGACTCTGAATAACTGGGTTCTCTTCTCAGGGGCTCAGGATAAAAATCAATATTACCTGGGTTACATTCTCCATTAGAGCTCATTTTTCTCTTCCAAGTTTATTCAGGTTATTAGACAACTCTTTATATATTTATTCATTTTTTCTTACTGGTATGTGATTGACGTTCCTATTTTCCTGGGAATGTTGGTCGGGGGCATCATCTCAGCTTTATCAGGTCCTTGTCATTTAGCTGCCTCTGATGACACCTTTCTTCATAAAAGTCAGTAGGCTAACTCTTTGGATGTTTTTATCTATTTTTTTTTTTTTTAGGAAAGACCTTTTCCTTTTTAAGGGCTCAATTGATTGGGTCAGGGCTAGCCAGGAGAACCTCCCTTTGGATTACCTCAAAATCAATTGATTTAAAACCTTAAATATATCTGTGAAGTTCCTTGACCTTGGTTACATAAAATTACCTAATCATAGGAGTGAAATCCATCATATATACTCGTCCAGGCAGTGTTGAAAGGGAGGTGATCATACAGAGCTAATCCCCAGAGAAGGGATGGGATTTAGAAGTCTTGAGGGTCCATTTGATGTTTCTTTTTCTTTTTACTTTTTCTATTTGTTTAGCTTTATTATGAAGGGCATCTATAAATTTTGCCTATGAGAGCCATATTTTTTTCTATTTGCAATAGGTATTCCTACTTTTGGTCACGTCTTTGTGATTATTCACCTGTGAAGGATAGGATATGACATCATTTCCCTGCCCTGTGTGCTACCTATGGTTCAGTGACTTCCTTAGGAGAATGGATCATGAGAGGAAGAAATATGTGTCCTTTTGAACTCTAGTGTTGAGAACTGCTGAGGCATTGGACTCTTTTTTTCTGAGAGAGAAACCTGCAGTAACTGAGCAAAGGGTCCTTTTCTCTTAAGCTTAAGTGATTCTGATACCATAAAGCCCTGTTGACAACGTATGACAGCATGTGACATGAACAGGAAATAACCTATGTTGTTTATAACCAATAAGCTTCATGCCTGTTATAACAGCAACTTTTTTCCTGTTATCTTAGATGCACCATTTTTTTTCTTTTAAACAAGAGTTAAATTATATATATATTCTTATTTAATTTCACTGTACTGGTCAATATACTTTTGTCAAACTTGTTAATATTATTTCAATTCTTGATCCTGTTATTTTACCTTAGCAATGCCATTTAGCTTGGAGTCATCTGCATATTTGGTAAGTAGCCTTAGATGTCTTAATCCAAATAATATGCACACGTATTGATTATGACTCAAAGACTGAGCCTTCTACCATGTCCTAGAGATCCTCAATATGACAAAGGGCCATTAATCACTGATTTCTGGGACATATTCAACCAGGGTCCTGTAAATAGAGTCTCGGATTTCCTGTTCACAAAAATAACATGGGTACTGAAATTAAAGATGCCATGATGAAGCAAAAGCATGCAGCATTACATAACTTTTAAAATTCCTTTTTTTTTAACATGCTGAGAAATTTAGCTATTGTTAAGTTTCCTATTCAATGATGCCTGTTTTCCCTTTCCATTTCTTTGTCGAGACTTCCTCCAGAAGATTGTTCATCCTCCTCAAAATATAAAGGTTTTCTGTGCCCTTTTAACTTCCTTGCTTGCAAGTCTTCTTTGCCTTTTCGTAGCAGGATTCCCCACACTGATGGTCTTTTTCCCCAAAATTTACTCTTCCCAAAACTTGTCTTAACCACATATTCTTGAACTTTAGGCTAATTTACCCTATTTATGTTAGTTTTCTTTTGTTCTTTAGTTTCAACTTTATAGGACCAGTATGAATTTGCTATTTAAATTCATATTGAATTTATTCACCAGCATCTGAAAATAGTCAATCAGATCAATCTCAAAATAATATTAATGATTTTATGAAAATAAACTGATTTAAAATACACTTATTTTTTTATAAGTGTATTTCATAACTGAAAATGCACTCTCCCTCCCCCACCTGCCCCTCTCTTTATATATAGGAATCCTACATTTATGGTAAATAGCAATATGAGATCCTACCTGTTTTAGTCAGCTTTTTCACTACTGTGACTAAAGGATCTGACCAGAACAACTGTAGTGGAGGAAAAATTTATTTGGGGGCTCATGGTTTCAGATGTCTCAGTTCATAGACAGCAGACTCCATTCCTCAGAGCTTGAGATAAGGCAGAATATCTTGGCAGAAGTGTGTGGCAGAAAGAGGTTCACATGATGATCAGAAAGCAGAGACAGACTCCACTTGCCAGATACCTCCACCAGCCATACCCCACCTGCTTCTAGTTACCAATCAATTAACCCCATTAGGGGATAATTCACTGATTCTATTAAGGTTCTGACAACCCAATCATTTCCCCTCTAAACCCTCTCACATTATCTCACTCATCAGCTTTTGGGAGATACCTCACATTCAAACCATAACACCACCACACATATGAATGTAAACCATATCATGCTCTCTACACACACAGATTGCTCCATTTTGCTATGCATAGGTTTGTGCTCGAATTTGTCCTAGGAAGTCTCGGTTTACCACTATTTGTCTCATTGTAAGAAATAATTGTATACTTTCAGTTTCAGTTTTCTATGGGGTCTCATTATGCACAACATATAATAAGATAATTATACCCTGGGTCTCTGACCCAGTCATAATCAGTATGTGTGTATTAAGATATCAAAGGCTACTTACCAAATATATTCCTGTTTACAGGGCAAAAAACATATTTACATATATATCTGGTAATATCACTAGAAAGGTGTTTGATAGTAATTCTATATGACAACTTGACTGGGCTGAGTGATGCCTAGATTGCTGGCAAAACATTATTCCTAGGTATATCTTCAAGGTCGTTTCTAAGAGAGATTAGAATTTGGATCAGTAAACTGAGTAAAGGAGATTGTTCTCACTAATATAGGTAGGTATCATGTTATCCACTGAGGACCCTAATAGAAAAACTGATGGAGAAAGTGAGAATTTACTGTTTTAAGTTTGAACTGAAAAATCCATCTTTTCCTGCTCTTAAATATCCGTGATCTGATTTTCTTATTTTCAAATTCTGACAGAATTATACCATTAGCTCCCATAGTTCTCAGACCTTTGGACAATAGTTTTCCTGATGCTCAGCTTGTGGATGGTGGATGGCAGAACTTTTCAGCCTCCATGATTGCATGAGCCAATTTGTCTAATAAATCTCAATCTCTATTTCTCTATCAACCTATAATGAACATACCCAATTGGCTCTGATTCTATGAAAAACTCTAACATAAATATCAGAAACTAAAATGAAGTGAAACTTGATATTTTTTTTAAAAAATTGGAGTCTATCCTTATTGAAAAGAATGGAAAAGATTGTTCAGAAAAGAACACAATGGGTGGGACCAAACAATGATCTGATACAGAGATTAAATAACCATCTAAAAAAAGCTGAACCTATTGTGCAGAAACATGGAACAATGACCCCCAAAGTAATTAAGATTTTATAAAGGCTGTCAACTTTACCCCATCACAGAGTGCAAGAGTCTGGGGCACAGAGCAGTGTTAAATGTAAAGATGAGGCTGCAGCAGTTGAGAGATCTCAGTGCCCTGCCTCGTAGTGCCTCATCTCTTGGATTGTGCCTAGCACTGCCTCACTTCTTGGACTGTTCTCCCTGAATCCCAGTTAACCATCCTCCTTAGTTACCCTATATTTTGCTATCACAGGCCTCAGTATTGCTCAGGTTATAGTACAAGAAGGTACATACAGTAAATTTTGGCAGAGTCCTGTAATTCCCTATCAACCTTCATCCAGAGTGCAGGATCCTATGACCATAGGTACTGCCACGTAGATTTAAAAGGTTGGATCTATTCAAAGCCATAAGTATCCCACCCTGACAGAAAACCTCCACAGGGCTGGGCCTACTGTGCTGATCCTAGATCAGTAGAGCCATTGGCACATGATTTTACCCCAAGAGAGCTACAGGTACATAATTCAAACTCATGAGAACTACTATGGAGGCAGGGTCACCCAGAGCCTTAGGGGCCCAAAAACTATGCAACAAAGTTCAGGGGGCAAGACATCTGACTCAGTGATGTGGAAGGAAAGACTTCCACTCCAGCAGGCCTGGAGGACAGAGTGTGAATTCAAAGAAGATTATTGTTAAGTCTTAAGGTTTAATGTTGTTTTCTCTGTTGCATTTTTGAAATTTCTTGGAATTTATTATTTTTTTCTTTCATATTTTTCCATTTTTGAATAGGAATGTCTGTTCTATGTCTGTCCTACCATTATATTTTGCACATAACAGGATTGATTTCGTAACTTCATAGCTGAAGAGCAATTGCCTCAGAGTGAATCATACCTTTGAATATTACCTTTATGTAAAGTAGGTGATATTTAAGTGGGACTTTGGAATTAGACTTTGAAGTTTATGCTGGAACAAATTAAGACTTTTGGAACCACTAGGATGAAAAGGATATATTTTATATGCATTTTGAGGGGCTGTGGTTTGGATATTTCTGTCCCCCACAAATTCATGTGTTTAAATCCTAATCCCCAACATTTCTGTCACTTCTAATACACTCAGTCTGTAGGATTTTTGATATAGCAGCTTGAATGGAATAACACAAGATTCAACAACCTTGTCTCTGGCATTCTCCACCTCCTTTTTGGTTCTTTGCCTAACCACTCTTGCTTTTAAGCTTCTTGCAGTACACTATTCCCATCACTAGCCTCTGGGTTTTCATGATGTAATTGAGAAAGATCATTTTTGAGAGTGATTTTCAGTATATGTTATTGTCCTAAAGGTTTGTCCTTCACGCCTTCACCTCCCAGAAGTACTTCCCTTTGAAGAGTTGAGAAAGCTAAAATTCAAAGAAATATGTTCTTAATGGGAGAATTTTAAGCATATAGTAATATCTATATGTTATTACTATCTCTATATACCTATATTATATGCTAATATTATTCATTATATATATATGCATGTATATATATATACATATATAAAATTATATGACTATGACTGCAACACTGTGTATTATCATTTCAACTTGGTATTCAAAATCACCTATAATTGTGCTCACTTTAACCATTCTCCTTTACCTTTAATCTCATTCTAAATTGAAACTCTTGCCCAAATACCATATTGTGTTTTATGTTTAATTTGCTCTCTTATCTCTATTCTTTCATGAATTTCTTCTTTTTCCAATGACTTTTCTTCTCCATTTCATCTATTTAAACCCTTGAACCCTGCTTTTTACATTAATCAAGTATACAATGAATGTACCAGTATGAGTTATGATAGAGAGATGTAAATTATATTAACAAGCTCAAAGGCAATATAAAGTGGAGGAAAAATAAAAACGGAATATAAGATCATGAGGAAGTCTTGTAGAATAAGAGCCATCCAAGGATGTCCACATTGTAATTTTTGGAACTTGTGAATATATTAAATTATACATCAGAAAAAAATTAGAGTTGCAGATAAAATGGATCAAGATAGAGAGAGTGTTCTGGTTTCACTGGTTGGGTTCATAATAACATGAATGAATGGTTAAATGAGAGGCAGAAAAATTAACAAGAAAGATGACATTATAAGTAAGATTGGAACAACCAATGCTGACTTTGAAGATGGACAGAAACCCCGAGCCAAGGAATATAGGCAGCTCTAGAAATTAAATAAGATGCTTGTGGTAGTTTGTTATAGCAGCAATAGAAGCTAATAGATACAACATGATGCTAGAATCAGTATTCAAGCAAGATATTGACAGGTGAGTATAAGAATTATTATTAATAAGATTTTAGAAAGTACATCATATTAGAAATAAATAAATTGATAATATTTATTTGGGACATGGTAAATTAAGTTGGGTTTATAACAATTACATTTATGTATCTCATAGACATAGTCATAATTTAGTTGCTGATATTTTAATGCTGTATTCTAAATTCAGGTCTAGAATCTTAATCCTCATGGAATCTTCACAACAATCATATGAGCTGGATACAATTATTATTTTCCATAGGGGAAAAAAATAGAAACACAGAGAAGTTAACAAATTTTCCCAAGGTCTTATGTCTATTAAGTGGGAAGTTAAATTTGAACAGTCTGATTCACAAACATCTGCTCTTCCGAGTATTCTATTCTGAATGAAGAAATCCATCTATATTGTATGATTTCAAGGGGGAAACACTGGTATCTGAGAGGAGGTTCTAGTGATTTACACTAGTTCTTATGAGGAAAGAACTTGTAAAGCACATGCTGTCAATAGTTAATTTACTGGAGACGTGGAACCAATTGATTTGGCCAAGAACTTGTAGGGACATGGTTGAGCAAAGGCTGAGATTTACTGCTGGACAGGAGTCAAGTGTTCTGAGTGAGAAAAGAAGGTAGAAGTGGAGAAAGTAAGTGGTGAAAATGCTTGATCCCTTGAATAAGAAAAAAGTAGTGTGGAAAAGATCTGGGATGATTCAGTCCCTCAAGTTGGCTGCAAAACAGTACAGTATGACTGTGAGAAGTTGATCTCTGCCAGGAAGATGAGAGAGGGAAAAAGCTGTAGGGAACTGGTTAGTTGCATAAATAGATATTTGTTATTTCATATGTCATAACTCAAGGGGTAATTCCATCACATGTCCTCAGTGGAAAGGACAAAACTTAGTTTACACTGAGACTTCAGTCTGAACGGAGTTTTAGGCCAAAAGAGCTGATTTTACTTTAAATGCTTAATGATGATTCTGTAATTTGCAGTGCTTAAACCTGAAAGCATAGCCATAAATACAGAATAAAGAACAATGCCTTAGCCAATAAAATCAAGTAAAATTACTTCTGTCCCATAGCATTTACAGATGACATGAAACAAACTTTATTGACATTGGAAATTGGCATCTTCCTGAATTTGAAACTAAGTAAGTGATTTTTCCATTTCAGCATCTTCATTTCATTTTGACTAGAATTTCTAGTAAGAGGCTATTTGTTCCTTTTTGTTTAAAAAGTACCATGCAAGAGTAATTTTAATGCTAATTCAGCCCAAATATCATATTGATATCATATTGACAATGTTTACAAGATTTGATTTTTTGTTCTTACATCACGTAATAAATTTACCCAATGGTATTCAAAGTAGGAGGCAGAAAAGTTTAGTCGACAGATTATTTTCACTTGAAGAATTGTCCATACACTTAAAAATATTTTGTCAGCAAAACCAAATACACATATTCAAGGCCTGTAGAATGATAGAGATAGATCTTTTTAAAAAAAAAAAAACAACAAAGCACTTAGGTGCAAATTATGCAACTGATTTGACATGTGGTTGTAAATAATGTAAAAATTTCCCTTTGGTTTTTAAAACTTGCATTTTTAAAAATTAAAATTTAAAAATTCTTTAAAGTGTCACAAAATAAGTGGTTACTACTTAATTTATCACATTTTTACTATTACTAATAATAGGTATATAAGTAGTAAGGAAAATATATATAAGATGTGGGGATTTGATCTAGATAAGATAAATAATAAACTTATTTCCTAAATTGTCCCATTAACTTGAGTTCCTAAATTATGTTACCACATACAAATCTTAGAATTGTTTCGAACATCCTGGGACAAATAGATCTCTTTTATTCATAAATAGGCCTTCTAGTGGGATTATCTTTCTTTTCTCTCTCAATATTATTTCATTGTCCAAAAAATTTAAAAAAAAAGAGTCACAGTCATATATTTTATTTATCCCATTTCCTTTAGAAAAACACTGAATTGGACCAGTCACCTTCTCCTGTTCACATCTGCACCAATAGGTGTCCTCTTTGCTCAAAACACATGCATTTTCTACTGACGTGTATTCACTCTACTATAAGTATCCATGGATCTTCCTTGAAGTCAAGAATGGTTCCAATCATGGAAACCCAACATGTGACATATATTTGGGTCATAAATCGTACTTAGTAAATGCATATTGAATGATGACCAAAAAAATTGCTTTCTAAATGATAGTTTCATTGTCTTTACACAAATTGCTCTATTTGATAAAGAACTGACTCATTTTCGCAGTGTGTATATCCCCAAATAGGAACTCCTAATGGCATTCCTAATATCATTATTTGTCAAGGAACACTTTCTGGTAAAAAAAATTTAGATTTCATTTTATTTTAGTCACTGAAAGAATTGTTGGATTTCTGTGTTGTTCCTATTATTTTTGTCATTAAGTACTCAGTTTTCAAAGATCACCTCTAACAAATTTTCTCCTCCCTTTAATAAATACATATCTCTGATAATATTGAGAAATACAAATTCTCCTCTCTAACTTCCACATGGCCATCCCTATGTGATATTAAATCTGGGATGGCCATGTGACTTCTTTTAACCAAATGCATGGCAGAAGTGATGTCCTGGGAGTTCTGAACCAAGGCCTCAAGAAGAATAGCAGCTTTATTTTCCTGACTCTTGGAACCAATACTTCTTCTTCTTTTTTTTTTTTTTAAAGAGAGAGCGAGAGAGATAGAAAGATAGAGAGAATTTTTAATATTTATTTTTTAGTTTTCGGCAGACACAACATCTTTATTTGTATGTGGTGCTGAGGATCGAACCCAGGCCGCACGCATGCCAGGCCAGTGCGCTACCGCTTGAGCCACATCCCCAGCCCCCAATACTTCATTCTGGGAAGATTCCAAAGTGTGTGAAGAGGCAGGCAGGGCGTTGCTGATCCATAGTCCATGCTGAGCTACCAGGTGACAGTCAGCTGTACTTGAGAGCCATTTGTGTGCACCATCTTAACATACCAGCACAGTTGATCACCCAGATGACTTTAGGCACAGATATCACATGGAGTAGAACTGTCCAAGGAAACTCACACCACTCTCCATATTATCAGAGACCATGGAACAGCTGCTTTTTCAGTTACCAAATTTTGGAATTATTTGCAGTGCAGCAAAAGATAACTGAAACAATAGGCTATTTTATTGTAACACAAAAAGACATATTAATTTTCCAAAAATGTCTCACTTAAGACTCTAAAAGATGACTGAGCTAAAACAATGTTCTACAGAAATGATTATATTAAGATATTTTATTAATATAATATGAAGTAACTATCTTATCAAAATGATATGTAAAAGCAGAGTGGTTTCCATTTTTGTTGTAAAGAGTCACTGATTTTATTTGTGTCATTCTATACATGCACACTGTACATTAATTTGCAATAGAAATTGCTCTTTGCCCCCTATTTTTTTTTCTAGTGTTCATGTACCAGATTCTTGGCTAGATGGGTAGCAATTTAGGATATAGACTGCATTTCTCAATCTACCAAGATGCTAAAATTCCTGACCAAGGAAATATAAATGGGAATATCCTGTGTAAGCTTGTAAAGATGGCTTGCCCCTTCTCTCTTTCCTTTGAATGGAATATAAATTATATATTTACAATGTATCTTGAACCCAGAGATCAAGGTCATACCAGTTGAAAAGAGTTTGATCCTGGCACTGTGAACCTGGACTGTCTAAGAGGAGTTTTCATATAAAAGAGAGGTAGCTTCTGATTTAGTTAGCACACTGTTATTAGGATTTGCCAATACTTATAGTCCAAATTAATCCTCAGTGATGTAACAAATTTACCAGGTTCTAGGCTGAAACTATTTGCTAGTAATCCACATTTCTGTAACTAATCTTTTGAAGTGAGATTGCTAAAGTACATTTTCCCCTCAGTGACAGTATTTTTTATATAAATAGAATAATCATAACCAACTTTAACTAATTTTCTTTCTAATATGCCACTAGGAAATTTGAAGTAAATGCATGATTTTAACACCAAGTTAGCTTGGAATCTTTTCATAAGCAGAATATTTTATTTCAATATTCTTTCTTCATGTGTCTAAATGCTAAATAGAGAGCACAAGGGAAGAAAAGAAATCATTTAGGGAAAT
Source organism: Urocitellus parryii (assembly GCF_045843805.1). Classification (NCBI taxonomy): domain Eukaryota; kingdom Metazoa; phylum Chordata; class Mammalia; order Rodentia; family Sciuridae; genus Urocitellus; species Urocitellus parryii. The sequence continues at coordinate 46,245,149 of NC_135537.1, forward strand.
GATAAAAATTGATGTACATGATACAAAATAAAATTTTCAAAGTAGTAGATGTACAAGTGTATAATAGTGTAACATGTATACACATACACTGATAATAGTGTACATGTATACATACACATTTTTCTACAAGAAAAGCTTAATAGGGTGGCACTAGCTAGACAATTAATGGTGAAGGAAGTTAGTCTAGCATTAGGAGAGCGCCACAGGAAATGGCTTTTGAGCAGGAAGGTAACATGCTAATACATAATTAAAGCAGCATGCTGCTGCTGATGGTGTCTAACTGTGGAGCTAAACATGACTGAGGCACAGGGCGAATCAGGGATAATATTATAGTCTTAATTTTTGTGAAAATAGTGGTAGTTTGCTCTCTTGTTTCAGAACAAGTATAATATGAAAAATTAGCAGGAGTATTTCAGTAGACACAATCCAGTATCATTGCCACCCCCCACTTCCCTTATCTACATCCTTACTAGAAAATACCCTTTCTATTATAACTTTGATTTACTCTATAATTACCCATTACCATCATCTGCTGTTAAACTTTACATGAGTGATGGTTGATAAGTCTTTGTTTCCTACATTTGTAGCTGTTTCCTAATGGTAAGGTAATGTGTACAAAAAGGAGATCAAAAGATACATTGTAAATCATTTTATAAATCAGCATATTCCTTTTACCATAATACCCATAACATTTTTTTTTCTGAAAAATTACTACAATCTCTCTCTCTCTCTCTCTCTCTCTCTCTCTCTCTCTCCCTCTCCCTCTCCACACACCACACACACAGAGAGAGATTATTTGAATTTTTATTCCATTAAACACTAAACATTGTTTTTCATAAAATGAAGAAGGATGTCTCCATCTGGCATACATTAAATTTATTTCATAAAGCACAAGCATATATAATTTATGTCACTTTTTGTCTATTTAATGTTATGACAAATGCCAGTTTTATTTATATACATGTAAATTTTTTTCTAAATCCTTCAAATATATCACATTGATTTCCTGTAGAAATAAATTTCAAGGTTTCATTACATTCATATATCTCTAAAAATTTATCTTTCTGATTTATTGATGCAGCTACTATTTCCTAGTTAACCATATTTTTGAAACTAAACTATATCTTGATGGGAATGCACATAGCATAAAACTATAGATTAAAATATGTGAAAATTTGCCTGGTTATTGTAATCTTCTCAAAAATGGATATGATTCACACAAACCTGCAAATGAGGAATTTATGATTCAGTAACAAAAACATGTGGACCACTTTATATAGTTTCTGTGACTAGAGGCTTCTAATCTACATTGAACGGACATTTTGAAATGCTTCTTTGGTAGGGTCATTTCAACAGGAAGTTTCTTACTCCCTAACTACCACATAGACATCAACTCATGTCTGGGTTCTTTTAAAAATGACAAACTAAAGTAAATATTCTCACAATATCACTTTTCTTTCTTTTTTTTTAACAAAACCAAAAATTCTATCATTATGAACATTTTGTATGTGGAAAGGAACCTGTAAGACATTTCCTACCTGAAGAAGGGAGAAGTATCAGGTTTCCAACTCTATTAACACCTTACTGATAGCTGAGCTTGGATCCATGTTCCTACTTTGCTTTCCGGAGGTCACAACTTGATCCATTTCCCTGATACAGTTCACAAAAGGAAGAGCAAGCAAGCTCCAAAAGTGAGAAATTGTAAATTTGGAAAAAATGAAAGAAAAATAATTTCAGTATATAGTTCATTAAATTCATTCCAGTGGCAGTTATTTCAGAGATGTCTACGATTTTAATATTAGCTATCTTCGCAATAATAACATAAGCAAAACTTGGCATTCATAACAAAAAGAGTACCTACCAGTGTTTTAGTGAAACATATCTCATATTTATAGCCTTAATTTTTGTGAAAATAGTGGTAATTTGCACTACTGATCGTGAGGACAAGAAATAAAGATGGCCACTTCTTCAGTAAAAAAAAATCTACTGATGGTTGTCCTTTGAGAACTTTCACTTCCACACTGGAATTTTTCACTAATACTTTTATTTTTGGGCAGGTGTTTAATTCTCCTGTGCATCACCAACTGTAGGTGTAGGCAAGAATGACAGTAAATTCATGAGGAAACACAATCTCATATGACATTTTTCTCATCAGGTTTCCAGACTCTGGAGATTTAGTTAAATGATACAGTTTTGATTTTTTTCCCCTTCTAAGTTGAGCCAAATTTAAACTCTGAAACTTCAAATGCAAATGTGAAAATGGTATTTGTTTTTCCTTTGTTTTGTGTATGTGTTTTAAATGTTATCTGCTCTTATGTAACTTAGAGGTATTTATTTTCTTCCTTAAGATTTGAGAAATGAAGGGGCATTTCTGTAATAACATGTTTTATTTCATGAAATACATTGGACAAAGCAGATAACCTAGACCAAGAAGTATGCTTTGGATTACAGGTGGAATGCAGCCAAAAAGTATGGGTGTATATGTGTGAGTTGGTGGTGTGTGTTCACTTGGTGGGTTCAAAGTTTACTTTTACTTGCATAAGTAAACTGGAAGGGATGGCAGGTAGGAAGGGCAAAGGGGGAAAGTTGCTACTTTACCAGAGTTCTTAGGCCAACTCTGGAGTAAAGAAACAAAAGTTTTTACCTAGTTGCTGGAGTGGTTTTCCTTTATTCATGGAAATTAATTCTTTCAAAATAAAAATGTGTACATGTTAAGTATATTCTTGATAATTGATATGTGTTTGCTTTTTTACTTTTGGGTTCATAACAATCATCAACGATTAAGCAACACCTGAAATCCTTGTAGTAATCATATGTATTTAATATACTTTTTCTGTGAATTTGTATAGGGGGGAAAAAGCCCTATTTTCCCAGGAGCTGATACCACTTTGTAAAGTAATGACTATAAAAAGAAACAGATCATATGGGCTTCATTTAGTTAGCGTTGGCTAGATTGCTGCTCTAGAGTAAACAACATACTATTGTAAATACTGCAATATAAAAGAACAACACTGATTTCTGATGAGTAAAGACTGAATTTAAACACTGTTACAGCAAAACTCAGTACTCAACCAACACTGATTTTCATGCTACTATTCTTCTTTCCTAGAAACTCCCAAACCTATTTTCTATTATTCACATTTTTTTCATTTTCTTGCTTCAATGAACTTTATGTAGAACTTAAGTTTGGATTACAGACTTTGTAGCAAATATATATGTTCTTTTCCTAAACTTGGAGGCATTTATCTGGACAGATGGTCATGCTAGTTGAACACATTTTGCATAAATGCTATGTAGCATGGCCAGAGTATAGAATGTTCTCTTTTCTGAAATAGTTTTGTTAAGAAAAAGTTACTATATGATGAAAAAAATCCCTAGTTTACTCAAGTCTGTTACTAATTTTTCAAGAACTATTTTGAATGTGAAGATCAATGTGATAATGATTTATTTTGCTTTGATTCAAAGGCTCATCAACATGTGCAGTAAGTTTCACAATGTTTCATCTTAATGATTTTTCACACACATTTGTAGGTAGGAAATAATATTTATTGCATGTGTGTTTATATTGTTATTTGATATATGCTAAGTCATTTTAATCTTGTCTCTGTCATGGAATTGTTATGATAAATATTTCAATATTACCATTGAGAAAATAGACTCAAGGGCATTAGATAATGTTCACAAAGATGGTGAATATGATAGTTGGTTCAGGGATCATACTAAAAGCAAAACTCCCACAGTGTTGTAGTCCTCAGAATCTTTGGTATCCCATGATGCATAGATAAATTGCAAATCTCTAGTATCCATCTCCATAAATGAATTTTAATGTATATTTTTCTTTTTTTGGCATCCTCTAAACTTTGAGCTTCAACTGCAAACTATATAATTCAACATTCTTTGAAAATGTCCTGAGCCTTCCTATTGTGCCTGGTTCATTTTCCCTTCTACTTGGAATGCTCCTTTTCATTGTCTCTGGCATTGAAAATCCTAGGCTTTCTTCATGGCTGGGAACTGCCAGCTGCCCATGACCATTATCTAATTCCTTCTGGTGGAATTATTCACCTTTTTTCTAAGATCAAAATATTACTTTCCTTCATTACTCCAAATCCTTTATTCTATAGATTGGTTGCATACATTTTTATTTCCTTGCTTTTGATAAGTTAGTTATAATTTCTTTGAGATAGAGGTTACATTCTATACATGTATTATTTTCTTTCCATCCATCTATCTATCTATCTATCCCCTTTGAATCATCTATTATTATTTGCTTATAATGGGCACTCAGCATTTTTTGAATTGATTTCTTTTGATGACAGAATATTTTATAAATTAGCTTTCTGTGCATTCAGAAATGTTATAAATGACAAAGATCTCGTTAATTTAGGAATACCATAGTGATATAAGATGAAAACATTTTGAGAGGCCTGTTCAATACTCAGCATGAAAACTCTTCATAATTTTCTATTTTTATTGCAAATTTAATTTTTATTGATTTCTACTAAGCAGCTTCTCACTAAAAAACTGAACTGATTACAAATATTGAAAAATAATGAAAATTGCAAAGGAACGATTTCCTAATTATACTAAGAACAAATGATATGTCTTTAGATTCACACCATTCTTGCAAAACAGGATAAATTATTTATGCTTATCATCCTAGATTTTCAGTGGACCACTTTAAATATAATGCTCAGTGATTTTGTCATAGAGATAATTCCCAGTTACAGAAATAATCTTAATAATGTCAGATGAAAGCCTTAATTCTTCAAATTGTGAGGATGGTCAAGGCCTTCTTAGTACTGGGGTTTAGATGTAGAGATATGAATGGTCTCTCAATTTATATGAAAATTATTTGTATGTGTTGCTCCTTTCTTTATGGCTATAATTTTTCACATGTTTTTGTCCAATTCTATGACTTCCTGAAATAAGAGCCACTCTCTAAATTTGCAAATGAGTCCCAGAGAGATACAAACACATACATGTCATTGCCTCACTGACCCGAGTCCAGGTTTTCCAATTCTATGCAGTGAATTTTTTGAAACATTAATGCTATCAGATGACATATTACGAATTCATAACACATCTATATAATCGTCATTAATATTAAAGATGAACACAGGAAGATGATGCCTGAAATGATAATAGAAGAAATTAAGCTTACCACTCATTCTTATTTGTCCTTCAATTCCTAAATTAATTCTGGAAACAGAATATAGCACAAAACAAGTAGTCTCAACATGACCTGTTCTTAGCCTTCTTTATTTCGGGTTATTTCTTTCATGTTGAAAGTACTCTTTGAAGCTAGTGGAAACTCTGCATATTGTGACAAATCTCTGAAGTACAGAGGAAAATGACAGTGTGCCCTAACACCCGTGATAAAGTAAGCAAACATTTGAATTACGTTTCTGCTTAGGGAAAAAATAAATGATTTAAATTTTGACTTTAACAAAATTCACCATTCATTTTATTGATATCCTTTCTGACAAGGCATTTTTAAAAAGAGACAAACACACATAAAAGAAAGTCAAAACAAAGAAATAGTAAACCAAAACAGATATGGCAGATATTAAAACCTTAATTATTTTCTAAGAATCTTACTTATCTTTCTGGATGAAAGGGAAAATATTTGGGATGATTCTTGAAACACAGTAATACGCAAAATTTACTGTAAATTTTATCCATTAAAACTCAATGCAAACACCCGCTTCACTGTCCCCATCAGAGTAAACTAGAACTAGGTTTAGATAGAAAAACAATACCTGCTGGGTTGTGGCTCAGAGGTAGAGCACTTGCTTAGCATGTATAAGGCACTAAGCTAGATTCCCAGCACTGTTAATAAATAAATAAAATAAATGTCCATTGACAACTAGAAAATATTAAACAACAACCACCACCAATACCCAAGAATAATATGATAAATATTTGTTTATCCAAAGTCGTGTTTATGGCATTTCTGGTGATTTTTGTTTCACAAATTTGTGTCATGATATATTATAAGAAGTAAAACCTTTGAAAAACAACACTTCAGGGCTGGGGATGTAGCTCAAGCGGTAGTGCGCTCACCGGTATGTGTGCAGCCCGGGTTCGATCCTCAGCACCACATACAAAGATGTTGTATCTGCTGGAAAAAAATAAAAATAAATAAATATTAAAATTCTCTCTCTCTCTCTCTCTTTAAAAAAAAAGAAAAAGAAAACAACACTTCATATTCAAAGATGACCTCTTCTGCTTATAGATACCGAGTTAGTGATTATTTGATTAATTTGCATCTGTATCCTTTTCAAAACAGGAATTGACATGACTCAATTGAGTAACTTGTTTCTCTAGGATGGGGCTCTAGTTTTGTATTTTTTTTATAAATCTATAAACTTATCTATGACCCCCTAAATATACAAATATATACTAAATATGCCCACCTAAATATAAATATATATATATATATATATATTTTCTTTCTCTCTCTACTGCCCTGACTTTTTCTTTCCCTCCCTCCCTCTCTCCACCTATGTTAAGCTATCTAGTTTACTCAAGGTCTGAACTTATTATTTATTTACTGTGGTATTCTAGCCTATATTGTTTCCAGAAGTATACATATATCCATTCCATTGTCTCTTCCTCAAACTTAGGTAGTTTCAACAGCATAAAGATCTCTGAGGGATGTGAGATTTTACCCCAATCTAAACACAGTTTCAGAGGTGTTGAGAAAAGACACATGACTCTGGAAAGAGACAAGACTTTATTCTTACAGCAGAACATACATGAACTCCATGTTTGCTTTGATTCTTTAGTTAAATCTCTCCCTGCAGAATGATCTGAAGGATGGACAGGAGGATGTTATACATGCAGGGGTTTTGTACCACAGTTGAAGAAACATGAATTTAGAAATGTCATTATTTTATAGCCACTGCTATAAGACTGCTCTACCTCACCCTTTGCTACAGAGGGACATATATCTTTATTTTCTGAATGGCTACCAATTGTTCCCTCTGCTCAGGAAGGAGACCTACTTCCAACTTGTGACTGTTCTCCATGTAGGTATCCTTGAAAACAAAGCCCAGAATAAAGGGTCACAGACATGGAAAAATCAGAAGGATCCATGGAGAATTCTCTTCTAACAAATGGTCGTAAACCTGATCCTTGTTTATCAAGGAGGAAGAGAGAATGGATAAAGTTATTGGGCATTCAGGGAGAGTAAACTTGTATCCTCTAGTATAAGATGTGTTCTTTTTTCATCTTAAGCAAAAACAATTGATGCACAAAATATAATAAAAAAATTGCTATGATATAGGTGACATCAAGGAAATTAATGAAGTAGTAGTGCCCAGTGTTAGAGGAGTCGATGGAAAAACAAACATTCTCAGATACTGTTGGTATTAGGAGTTGGGCATGTTTTTTTTTTAAATAGGCGAATATATTATTATAAATCAAAAAATTATTTTAAATGTGTGTGACAAATACTCTAGAAATTGTTTGCAAAAAATCAGAGTTGTAAAGAAAGACAAATACTTTCTGTGTTTTTATAAAAACAAGAAAATAGAAATTTCCTATCTCATGATTAAAAAAGACAAAGAAATTGTTGTTCTCTCTTATAATGGACTATAATATATTTTTAAAAAATGGAAGAATTCATGTTATCATTTTAAGATATTTGCAGTTTAGAGCTAGAGGCTGCAAAACAATGTATATCACAAATCAATATATTTTTAAAAGGAAGTATGTTTGTGTGCATTTTGTGTATAATGGAGAATTATGAAAAATGATAAATTAAAATTTTACATTAATGGTATTTGGAAATGAAAAGCAAAACTGTTTTTTTAAAATATTTTACTAGTTGTTGATTAATATTTATTTATTTATATGTGGTGCTGAGAATCAAACCCAGTGTCTCACATATGCTAGGCAAGTGTTCTATTACTGAGCCACAACTCCAGCCCCAAAAGCAAAATTATTGTTAATAAACTTGTTTGCTTTAGGTTTTTTCCTTGTCTAAGCTTTTGATATTATTTTTCTAGTAATTATGCATGTGTTATTTTGTAATTACAATATGCTTACTATTGAAGAATTAAATAGTGTTTACTATTCAATGGGAACTATTAAATACATGTAAAATATTAATTTAATTTAACATTATGCACCATTTAAAAAATTTTAAATAATTGCTGTATGCTACAAATTTCATGAACTGATTTTAAAATATAATTTTAATGCTAATGACCCTGAATCTTTACACATTGCATATATGTATAAATTATTGTGTTATACCCTATAAATATGTACAAATGTTATATCAATTAAATGTTTAAAAATAAAAATGTATAATTTTAGTAGAATACTAATATAAATAATATTGTAACTTTAAATCACATTAGTCAATGTCATATAAAAAGTATTCAAATTCTTGTTTTATAAACTTCAGCAGAAAAGAACTTAACATACATACAAATCTGAGAGAAGGCAAGAATTTTTAAAGCATAGTTTTGAGTATGAATACATTAAAAGGCATGTTCCAAGCACAATGAAAACTTCATCTAACTAAATCTTTCATCTTCAATTCATAAAACTCACTGTTTTACATGGTGGGCCAGGAGTCTTTTCCTTACACCACTGGATACCTAACAGTATTTTTCCCATGTGCTCTCTCTTAGGACACTATCCTCTGTTGACAATATCCCAGTTGCATATTCAGTGGTAGTAAGCTAGGCATGGTGAGTGTACTGACCTCATGAAAACCCTAGCAGGCTGCCAATCATTTATTTGTTCTCTTCTACATCAAAAAACAAGTGGATAAAATTAATCATGAGATCCTAACTAATACATATGACCAATATCTTTCAATTACATCAATTATCAAATAATTTAAGCTGAGAATCAAAATTTTAAGTGTGTGTGCATGTAAAAATCAAAGAAGTCATAGTAATTACCTGCTGATGAGAATCCCCAACACTCTTCTTTAACTAGGGGGAAGAAAGTTTTGCATGAAATTTAGGATGAGATACAACAGAATTGAGAGAATTTGTTAATAAAATAAGTTATTTTGTAAAGAGTATTATTTTCTGAGAGACTATTAATTTGTAACAGAAACTATACTACCATATACAAAATGGACTTATTTCTTCATCAGCATTTACTGAATCAATTCTAGGGTTTTTAAAAAACTCTTTAAGAATTGAATAGAAACAGCATTATTATAGTAACAATTATTAGAAGAACTATAGATAATTACTGAGCTAATTATTAGAAAGACAAGAAAACAAATATTGATCATAACTCATGGTATTAATGTTTATTGTTGAAAACATACAGATCTAGGAAAAAAAGATATATGATTCCTTGCTTTACCATATTAACACAAGCTTCTTAAAAACATTAACATGAACATATAATAAATGAACAGCAGTGCCAAGGTTTCTTGAAGTTATAATAATGGGCTTATCAGAAGAGAAAGAACTCCAGCTAAATACTTTCCTCCTGGTAGCAAATGCTGTAGTGTAGATATGCCACAAACAGATGGTGCAGAGGATGTGAGATGGCTTGATGATGGGAGGATAATATCACTGAACCAGAATAAATTCGTGCTTGAGCCTGAGGATGGAACTGTTCAGAAAAATAGATAAGAAGCCAACACTTTGGGGTTGGAATCACAGAGATAACTGCTTAATATCCAAATGATGGCACTCAAAGTAACAGAGGAGATAGAGGATGCAATTGAATTGTAAGATATGTCAAAGGAGGGTAGCCACCATCCTTTTGGAAGGTAATGCAAGGGTGAGCCCAAGGAACTTTGTAGAACTATACAAACCTGCAGAATTTAAATAAATGCACATCTACAAATTCCACCAAGCACTCCACAGTCTCTGCAAGCCAGGATTGCTTAACATATGGCACGTGGGCATGCAGACTCTTTTATATGTGTAGATCTATATGCAAAATGAGGAGGAATGTGGAATTGAAATGTGATAATTGTCCTTTTGTACTTGTTCTTTTGGGAATGCCTGTGTGTATCGAGGAGTGATGTGGGTGAGAAAGGCAGTAGAAGATAGCAGCGGGTCCTGTTCCATGGAGTCATCTATTGTTGACTTCAGTAGTGAAGAATCAAAATGTGTTTATTGATCTCTCCTTTACTGAAGTATAAGGCTAATGAAAATCAAATAATGGCCAGTTGTGCAACTGCATACACAGCACAACATCAATAGAGTGTTGAATAAGTTGACTGTGGGAGGTGTGCATTTTGCATAACTTAGCATACGGTTGAATTTTTTTGCACCAAGCATGCATGGAGTGGAGATTTGAGGTTTATTTCAAGATCAATTCAATAACTAAATATAAGTTAAAATGATTTAATTTCTTATTTTAAAATCATTTGGACTCTGAGCACTGGGCAATGTAAATGAAAAAAGAAAACATAAGTTTATTACTATTATTTCACTTAGATTATTCTTCCACTGACAGTTCTATCTTAAATCATGTTATGATTCTATTCATCAACATGCCTAATTTAAAAAAAAACCTGATGGACATCAGTATGTTTTATATAACTCCTCTATGCATATTTAATGATAAAAGATGCTGTTGAGTTTGAATTTGGAGAAATTGGAAGAAAAAAATCCAAGAGGCAGAGTTTGAGAAAATGAATCATGAAAACAATCTGTTTCTAAATAGAAGAAATTTAAAAAGCCAAAAGAATGGTGAACAGTGCCATGCACAAGTGTTAATTGAGTACAGTAAATATTATGTGTAAGTTGCAGAACAGTTGATGGTGGAAGAGTCAGGAACCTTTATATAAATAATATTTTTGAAGTATGGCATATATATAGAAATGTGTTCAAATCAGTTATGTGCCTCAGTAAATTTTTCAAATTTTTGATATCATATATGTAGGCATCGTGAAATTCTCACCTGAAACTGATTAACATATCCTTCACTTCATTTACCTTTATTTTGTATGTGCTGAGAATATTTAAGGTGCACCTTCTCAAGATACAATAAAGTAGTGTTCATTATAGTCATGTTACTGTATATTAGATTTCTAGAACATGTTCAGCTTGCATAATTGAAACTTTGTTAAACACTGATAAACATTTCCCCTTGATAAACATTTCCCCATTTTCGTCTCCCCTGAGTCTCTGATAACCACCATATTATTCTCAATCTCTATGTGTTTGATTATTTTAGATTCCACACATAAGCCAGATAATGCAGTATTTTTCTTTCTGTTTCTAACTTATTTCATTTAGCATAATGTCTGTGTTTAGCCAGGGTGTCACAAATACAACCATATATGGACATGTAGGTTGTTTTCATATCTTGATTTTGATGAATAAGGCTAAAAGATATAAGGGAATGTTGCTAACTCTTTGACATCCAGATTTCCTTCCTATGGATATACACCCAGGAGTAGAGTACTACATGATAACATAGATTCAATTTTTTGAGGAGCCTCCATGTTTTCTATGTTGGATATACTAGTTTAGATTTCCACCAATGCTATACAAGTGTTCACCATTCTTTTCATCCTTGCCAATACTTACCTTTCATCTTCCTGGTAATAGATATTTTACTTGGTTTGGAGTAATATCTGTGGTTTTGATTTTTAGTGTCCTACTAATTAGTAATGCATACTTTTTATATACCTGTCAGCTATTTGTATGGATTCTTTTGACAAATGTCTACTCAATTCACTTCTTGTTTCATTTTCTAAAATGGATTCTCTTTCTTTTCTTTATTTTGCTATTGAGTTGCATGAATTTCTTTTGTATGGTAGATAATAACTTCTTTCAGATATAAGGTTTGCCAATATATTTTCTCATTTCATAGGTTGCCTTTTCAATTAGTTCATTATTTTTATTTCCATACAAAAGCTTTTCAGTTTGATACATTCCCATTTGTCTATTTTTCTTTTGCTGTCTATTTGTGCTTTGGTATTATATCCAAAAAATCATTGTCTAGACCAATGTCAGACATTGAACTAAACTTCAAGAATCTTTGCCTTTGTATTTTCTTCTAATAGTTTTATGGTATTAAAAGTTGCACTTAGGTTTTTAATTCACTTGAAATTGATTTTTGTATGTATGGAGAGGCAAGGATCAAATTTCATTATTCTACAAGTTCATATTCAGTTTCTCAATACAATTTTCCAAGGACTATCTTTTTTTTGTTGAAGATCATTTGATCAGATGTGGATTTATTTCTGAGCTCTCTATTCTTTCCATTGGTGTCTATGTATGTTTTTCTGCTAGCATCATGTATTTTGTTTACTTTAGCTTTGTAACATAATTTAAAATCAGAAAGTATTATGCTTGTTGCTCAATTTTGCTTGGATACTTGTGGTCTTTCTTTGGTGAAAACATGAATTTTAGATTTCTCATTATTTCTATTTAGAATACAATTGGACTACAAAATTATAGTAATCAAAACAGCAGAGTATTGACATAAAAACAGGCATGTATATCAATAGAACAGAACAGAAAGGCAACAAGTCCACCCATGCATCTATGGTCAACTGAGTTTTGACAGAGGTGCTAAGCATATACAAGGACAGTCTCTTCAATAAACAGTGCTAGGAAAACTGGAGAGTTGCATGCAGAAGAATGAAACCAGACCCCTGTCTCTTACTAGTTACAAAACCAACTTGCAATAAATTGAAGATTTTAAATGTAAGACTTGAAACTATGCAGCTACCAGAAGAAAACATATGTGAAGCACTCAGGATGTAGAGTAGGCAATGACCCAAATAGGGTCTTTTTGGACAAAACCCCTAAGCACAAAAAACAAAAGCAAAAAATGGTTAAAATCAAACAAAAAGTATTAGCATATCAAAGTAAAAGGGGTTAATTCAGATTATATGATTAACTCCAAAAACTCAATAGCAAAAAAATAATGTGATTAAAAAATGATCAATAGACCCAACTAGATGTTGCTCAAAATAAGATACACAAGGGATAAACAGGTATATGAAAAAATACTCAACAACACTGACCAGAAGGGAAATGCAAATCAAAACCACAATGAATTATTACCTCACCATAATTAGAGTGACTATTATCAGAAAGATAAATGATAACAAGTGCTAATGAATACATCCAGAAATAAGAACACTTGCACACTGTTGGTGGGAATATAAATTAGTACGGCCATTATGGAAAACAGTTTGAAGTGTTCTTGAAAAATTAGATATACAACTACCATATGATTCAGTCTTCTCACTTCTGGGTATATATCCAAAGAAAACAAAATCAGCATATTAAAGAGACATCTGCACTCCCATGTTCATTGGAGCACTATTACAATAGCTAAGACATGGAAACAAACTGTGACTATCAATTGACAAGTAGATGTAGAAAATGTGGTACATATTAACAATGGAATACTGTTAAATCATTTCAAAAAATGAAATCTTCTGAAGCAATGTGTATGAAACTGGAGATCATTATTTTAAATGAAATAAGTCAGCCACAGAAAGCTCTAACTCATAAGTGGAAAATTAAAAAAAAAAATTGATCTCAGAGAGAGTAGAATGGTGGTTACCAGAGACTGGAGATGGAGAGGGAAGGATAAATGTTGATTAGTAAGTACTAAGTTACAGTTAGGAGAAAGAAGCTCTGTTGTGCACAGAAGGGTGACTATAAATAACAATAATGTACTGTACATTTCAAAAAGACAGAAGGAAAGATTTTGAAAGTTTTCACTATAAAGAAATGAAAAATATTTAAGAACATAAATGTTTAAAACTGACTTAAACATTTTTAAGTGTACACATGTATTGAAACATTACATAGTGCCCCATCAAAACCACTTTATGTTTTTATGTGTCAGTTAAAAATAAATTTATAAAGGAGAGTGAAACTGGGATTTTTATAGGAATTGCATTTAATCTGTGGACTATTTGGGTGAGTATGAACATTGCAACTATATTAGTCTCAGTTTATGAGCATGAGATGGCTTTCCATTTATGTATGGCTTCCTTAATTTTCTTTACCAAATTTTTATATTTTCAATATACAAGTTTTTTAAACCTCTTTAGTCCTAAGCATTTTATTCTGTCTACATCCAGTTGCAATGATGAATGGGATTGTCTTCTTAATTATTTATGAGTAGAAGCATGACTGTTTTTTTTTCATGTTTGTTTTGCATCCTGAAATTTTACTGACTTCATTTGTTAGTTGTTATGGTCTGTATGCTTGTGTTACTCAACTCTCACCCAATTCATACACTGAAATTCTAAACCCTCAGAAGATAGCATTAGAAAGTGCAGTTTTGGGGAGGCAGTTAAGTTATAAGATCAGAGCACTCAAAATTTAGATTAATGCCCTTATCCAAAAAGGACCTTAAAGAGAGAACTAGTTCATTCTGATGTGAGAGAAAATAGCAAGGTGCCATGTATAAGCCAGAACATGAGTGCTCACCAACTTTGCCTTGGTCTTGGACTTCCCAGCCTCCAGAATTATGAAAAATGGATCTTTGTTATTTATAAGCTATCCAGTTCTTAGCAGATGGATTAGGATGTTAATTTTGATATTTTTTGGTGTTTTTAATATATGTGATCATTTTTTTCTGTAAACAGAAACCAGTTTGACTTCTTTCTTTTCATTTTTTTCTTTTTTTAATTTTTTATTATTAGTTGTTCAAAATATTACAAAGCTCTTGACATATCATATTTCATACATTTGATTCAAGTGGATTATGAACTCCCATTTTTACCCTGTATACAGATTGCAGAATCACATCGGTTACACATCCACATTTTTACATACTGTTTGGCGGGTGGAGTATTGTATTCTTGATTGTCAGGCATTTTGTCTTTCAGGACTTTATACAAATCATGACATTATTCCCTTATGAGATTTATACTGAGTGTCTCATTAAGTTGCTTAGCACCTTGCTTTTACTGAGGCTACCTTCGAACTCATGGTCCTCCTGCCTCAATCTCCCAAGCTGCTGGGATTACAGGTATGAACCACTGTGGCGATAAATGACCTGTTTTTTTTGTGTGTGTTTTGTAGATTCTTCTGCTTGACTGAGTCTGTAGTTGACACTCTATTATATTTTTTATTTCATTCATTGTATTCTTCAGCATCAGAGTATTGCTTATTTTTTATGATTTCTACCTTTTCCTTGAATTTTTTGTTCTGTTTATATATTTTTCTCCCATATGTTGAATTATCTTTCTGGGTTCTTTTTTAGCTTGATGAGTTTCCTTAAAACCATTTTCAATCATTTGTCAGGCAGTTCATAGATATTCATTTATTTGGCATCAGTTATAGAAAAATTATAGTGCTCTTTTGGTGGTATCCTGATTCCATGGTTTTTCATGTTTTCTCTAGTCTTGGGTTTATGTTTGCACATTTAATAGAGAAACCACCTCTTTAGGCTTTACAGACTGGCTTAAATAGGGAAGGACTTATGAATGGATGTGAGAGCACTGGATAGGAAAGATGTAAGAAGTCCAGTTCTGGGTTGGTACAGCAGCAAATCAAACTCAGGAGCAGTGATAGCAGCATTGACTTCATAGAGTTTCATTAGTCAAGTTCAGCATCAACAAAGATTGCTGGTGCTCTTGATAGCTGATGCTGTATGTAGATGCTTATAGTGTGATGAAGGCTACTTTAGACCTAGGTAGCAAAAGTTGCTAGGGTGTTCTAGTTCCTCTTTCCTTTATGGAAGGAAACTATAGCTAAGAAAATCTCCCATGGTGCTGAGTCTGGTATTTTGGTGTCAGTTTGATAGCATTGCCTGTTTGGGGTACAGGCATATCCACCGTGGTAGTGGTGGTGCTTGTGTTTGAGGCACAAGTGCACACAAAACAGATAAGTTAGTTTTGGGGGCTTGGAGGTGTATGGAACGACCGTAACATTTGGTCTAGGTGCACCTACCAGGCACCTAATGCTATGGCTGTCACTCTGGTATTTTAGATGCTGATACATGCTAAGTAGCAGAGAATATAAGGTGCCCATCTGGTGCTGGGAGGAGCTGATGTCTCTGGCAAAGTGAAGAACGGGGCAAAGAGTGCAGTGATAAACCAGGTGAAGTAGGTCAGGGCACAGCTGCTGCAGATTGAAGGAAGTGTCCAGTGGTAGTCTCTGGTGGGGTTCAGTGGTGATCCCTTCTCTGGAAGGTGACTGAAGCTACTCCTTGAGAAACACACAGCAGTGGGATCTCCAGCCAGCTTTGTGTGCTTGATTCCATATGTTTACATACTGCAAGAGACATTGGTGGAGAAAGCTATGGGGTAAGGAGTACTAGTAGTTGTCTTCTTTCCTTTCCCCTTATCAGGACAAGGTCAGGCTCAATGGATTCCCATTAACACCAAGCTATGCCTGACTGGGGATGGAGATGATGCAGCGAATATTATACTTCTCTGTATGAGATCATCAATGTCCTTGTTCCACGGGGTCTCTGAAACTTGTTTGTTATACTCCAGAACTTTCCCAGAGCTATCATAGTCAGCATGTAGTTTTTTGTTGATTTTGTGGGTGAGATAAGCTTTAGGCTCTCTTATTCTGTTATCTTACTGATGTTACTTCATAACTTTTTTCATTTTGTTCTTTCTTTTCTCTACCATACCTATGTAAAGATTTCAAAGTGAGTGGAATAGAGTAAGAAATCAGGACACAAATTTGCCTGTCTCACCATCGCTTGAAAAAAGAAAACATCAGAGTAAGACTTTTGAAATAGAAGGTCATAAGTTTTTTTTTTTTAAATTTTAATTGTAAATGCACATAATATCTGTATTTTATTTATTCATTTTTATGTGGTGCTGAGGATTGAACCTAGTGCCTCATGCATGTGAGGTGAGCGTTTTACCACTGAGCTATCGCCTCAGCATCTAGAAGGCCATAAATTTAATCCAAGGTTTTTTTTTTTTTCCTTTCCATATTCTTTGCCCTAAGGAGAGTCTTCTGAAAAAAAGGAACAGGGGAAGGTGTTCAAAGGAAATTTACAGTATAAGTGGAAGTGCATCATTTGATGATTAGATTGGAGTCTCTTTTGTCATAGGTGAATTTCAACCGACCCCAAACTATCAAGAAGGAGAAATCACTGACACCAAAGTGTTTTTCCTGTTGCCTGGCACCCAGGTTGGAAAGCACACATACCCAGAAAAATATAGAGATATTTGCAGAATATAACCAAATGACCAGAGAAAGATATTGGCATAAACATCTTTTACAGTGAATACTTCTATGATTGAAGAGATGAATAGATTCCAGATGAGTTAGTTGCAAGGGCACATCCATGCCAGTCTATTGTAAATATACAGATTTTTGGACATAAGGAAAAACCCAACAGGAAAGTTAGGCTGTAAAGGCTAAGGTGATGTTGCTTGTCTCAGATAATATTTTTAATATCTATGTATTCCTCCAATGGTGATTGTGGGAGTTTTCAACTCCATATGTCCAGGATAATGTTACAGATTTCTCTGTTATGAATCTTTACTAAACTAATTTTGAACTCTTTAGAGAAGTAAATTTTACTTGCCAAATCCAAGCATTGCTTGTGTCTAATGCTTCCATCGATCTGAACCTACCAATCATATTTGTTATAGACACCACGCAAATAAAATATTCAACTATATAAATTAGAACACATCCATTCCATTATAAGCAAACATGGAATGTTCATAAAAACCATGTATGCATCACACCATAAGTGAATCTTCTATAGTATTTAAAAACCTGTCATATAGAATATGTACTTTATTGACAATATGACAATGTAATAAAACACGAAATTGGGAAGAACTAAAAATTTCTTCCAGTTTGGAAGATGAAAAAAATTTCACACATACACATATATATTTCTAATTTATATTATATATGTGCCATGATATAAAGGGGATACCATAAGGCAAAGTAATTAATAAGCAGAATTCAAATAACCAAAAGATCAACATTGTCAACACAAATATATATAAGGAGTGAATTAAATGGAGACAATAAGTGCAAGAAAATATTAAATAATGTAACCAAGTGAAGTTCTTTGAAATATTAAGATGGATGCATTTTGAGCAAAGACAGTCAAGAAAAAAAATCGAATAAAGCAAAAGAAAAAATTAGAAGAGAGAGTAGAATTTACTTCTTAGAGAAACAATAATCAAAGGACAATTAAAATATTATGAATAACTATACACTAGTATTTGGAAACCTAGACAAAATGAATAATTTGGGGGGAAAATATAAAATTTCAACATTTGACTAAAAACAAAAAGCAAAACTGAATAGATTATCACACTGGGTTTCATAATTCCAGAGCATTCATAAAACAGTAATAATAGTCTAAATTTATGTAATTATTAGATGTGCCAAACACTGTTGTTAGTGTTTTACATATTATGAGAGGTCTCTTTCCAAAAATATTCAACTAATTAGATACTCTCCCCTTTCCTATTGTTCAGATGGGAAACTCTAGATTGCACTAAGAGAGGGACCAGCTTCCTCACTTCTTTTGCTACCTCTCCTGTAGATTGGAATATGGCAGTGGCTCATGTTGTTATCTCAGTCTCTGAGAAGCCGCATTTTGACCTTGTGGAACCACAGAGAAAGGAGCCCACTTTCTATTTTATAGTTAATAATCAAGTAAACACCAAAGAGTACCAAACTAAATTCTCCTGAATTTATACTGGTCAACAGAATGAAGTTTAATTATATTCCTGGCAGGCTGAATATTATCTAGGCCTTATATTAAACAGGAGCTATATATTATGAAATTTACTATTAAATGCATAAATAAAGAGAAGCCAAGAAAACTATTTGTAAGGGAAAAGGATGTTTTCACCAAAAAAGTTTATCAACTTTGGTTACATAGGAAACAGAATGAAATCATAGTCATTGAATTAGTACTCATATAAAAATACTATAGTTTACCTTCATAACTTCTCCAGATTATATTATGAAGATTTCAAATAGTTTGGTATTTTGTCAAGAGATGTAGGAGAAAGAATTCTCTAAAATTAATTATTTCTCAATATTAGTAACTTTATATAAATCTTAGATAAAATATGTTATCAAATTTGGCAGGCTTGTGTATGTTTTTTTTTCTGTGTGTGATTATGTACTTATGTGAGAGATTCCAAAACCAAAAATTAATCAAACATATTTTAATTTAACAATGCTTTTATTGCTTTAAGAACAGAACCTTCCAGTTCTCCCTCCACTATAGAAATGTTATTTTACAGCATACCTTTATCAAATAGGAGGTAAAATTTTATGTTAGCCAAATCAGAATTGGAGAATGTCTGAGTTCCCACACGGAATATAATAAATTCTCAGGAGAGGTAACCTTTTCATTTGGAGTCATTCACTGGGTTAAAATGAAAACTCAGAGGATAAAGAATTATGTCAACACACACACAAAGTTTCATAGGCAAACTGACTAACCCATTATGAAATGCTAGTGACTTTTCATTCATTTTTATTAAAACAGAACATGTTTTTATTTGCATTAGAAAGTACTTGCTTTACAGAAGAAATTATAACAACATGATATGAAAGGGTATCATGTCTTTAAAATTATTTTTTTTTAAATATGAAGATTTTCTAGCTTTAATTTTAACATAAGCATGATAATGTTATTATTAATCACGATACTTGCAACATACTGGGACTGGTTCTAGGTACTTTGCATGCATACATATTATTTATTTATTTATTTATTTATGGTGTTGGAAATTGAGTCTATTGTCATTGAGTTACATCCTTACCCTTTTTATTTTTATTTTAACACAGGGACTCATGAAGTAACTGAGGCTAGACTCAGAGTCTATGATCCTCTTTCCTTAGCCTCCTGAATTGCTGGATTACAGGCATAAACCATCACTTGGCTTATGCTGGTCTTTTAAACTAATAATTTGGTTTGACATTATAATTCCAGTTTTGAAGATGACAAAACTAAGGCACATAAAAATTAACTTGACTAGAATTACAATAATAGTAAATGATGGAGTTAAAATTCAAGTACAGGTATGTCTGCTTTTAAATTCAAGCTCTTTCTTCAATATCTCAGTGATTCATATCTTGATCAAATGTCAGATATAGAAAATAGGAGGGATTTTAATTATACTAGATATGACAAAGAGAATTCTAGACCCAGTAAAATACTAGAGGGTTATCTAGATAGCCAGTATACAAAATACATCCTCTCAGGTATGTTTATTTAATGCTTCCTAAATATTATCCCACCTAATGTTTCTATAGATTTTTCTGTTTGTTTTGTTTTCTGACTAACTGAAGGAAATCAAATAAGCAGATAGGATTTTATACTTGTTTTACTAATTATTTTTCCTCTTTGAGGCTTTAAGTATATGTTTAATAATTTTTTGGGGGGGGTACTGGGGATTGAACCCAGTGGAGATTAACCACTAAGTAACATCCCTAAAGCCTCCCTCCCTTTTGATATATTTTGTTTTGAGACAGGGTCTTGCTAAGTTGCATAGTATAATTTTTTTTTTATATTTACACAATCATAGATATTGAAATAATGAAAGATACTATCCACCTTCTACAATGGTATAAAAATATACTATGTGAGAAAGAAAACAATAAAATGTCGGTATAGACTTGGCTTCATTAGAAAAGGACATTTTTTTTTTCAGAGATGGGTTAAGCTATATCTGGGGATAGGGACACAGTTGAAAGCTAATGTATCTAGATTACAATAGGAAAGGCAGTTTAAAGCAATGTGATGCTCATTGAGTGTATTCAAATGACTTTTTAAGATTGTGAAGTCTATCTTGTCTGCCAAGGACAAATGAATGGCTCAAAAAAAAACTCAGCTAACTGTGTTGATTCATATAGGATTAAAAATCCCCCCTTCTAAATAAATAGTGTATAAAATTGAAGATACTTTTTTGGCAGAAACTCAGTAAGGTTCTGAATAGTTTCTTTGCACATCTGCATTGACACCACAATTAAAACCTCTAATATTCAGAACATTCTATTAAAAAATAAATATGATAGGTAAATATCTAAGTTTTGAGATATCTATGATTCTCTGATTCCAATATTATGTAAGAAAAAAATTACCAAAGGGTTCTTTACCTTCATCAATGATATTTTTAACTATCAATGACTGCAGTCTGTAATTCTTCAAAAATAGTATTAGTGTTCCCATACAATATTAATATTTAATATTTGTACTCTATACCAAGTAAACATTCTTCTTTTCAGTCAGGTTTTTTTTAAAATAGGCTTTACTTTTAATATAATTTTAAGATTCACAGAAAAGTTGAGATGTAAAAACAGAGGATCCCCATATACCCCATGCTCCCACAGGTGTACAACCTTTGTGACCATCAATATTCTCCATCATATTTGTTACAATTTATGAGCCTATGCTGTTAGTAATCACCCTAAGTCCATAATTTATATTAGGGCTCCCCCTTGCAGTTTTCAATTCCATGGATTTGGACAAATATGCAACACTGTGTATCCACCATTGTTGTATCACACAGAAGAGTTCAGTGGCCTAAACATTCTCTGTCCTACCTGTTCATCTATCCCTCCCCTGTAACCTTTTGCAGCCACTGATTTTTTGTGCTACCAAGCATTGAACCCATGGGCTCTTAACCACTAAGTCACTTTCCAAGCCCTTTTTTGTATTGTATTTAGAGACAGGGTCTCACTGCGTTGCTTAGTGCCTTGCTGGTGCTGAGGCTGGCTTTGAACTCACTATCCTCCTATTCTCAGCCTCCCAAGCCACTGGCATTACAGTGATGGGCCATTGCACCCGGCTCCCACTGATGTTTTTACTGTCCCATAGTTTTTTCTTTTTTTCAGAATATCATGAAGTTGGAATGATACAGTGTATAGCCTTTTCATATTGGCTTCTTTCACTTGGCAACATGCTGTTAATTTTTTTCCATGTGTTCTTATGTCTTGATAGTTCATTTATTTTTAGTGAATAACATTTCCCTAATAACACTTCATTGTCTAGGATACATCACAGTTTAATTATTCATTCACCTACTGAAGGATATTATGATTACTTCCAAGTTTTGGCAATTATGAATCAAGCTGCTACAAACTTCTTTGGGTAGGTTTTGTGTGGATACAACTTTTAATTTCCTTAGGATAAATACAAAGGAACATGAATGCTGGATCATAAAGTATGAAATGTTTAGTTTTGAAAGAAACTACCAAATTACCTTTCAAAGAGATTGTACCATTTTGCTTTTCTACCACCAATGGAGGAGAGTTCCTGTTTCTCTATAATTATGTTTGTTTTTGTTTTATTTTATCATTCTAAAAGGCATGTGTTAGTGTCACAGTTTTTAAAAATCTTGATTCCTTCTTCAAATATTTCCATACTCAAAGCCTATATTTTGATTGATAAAGTATATAGTTAACCAAAATCAAAATGGTAATAAAAGGGTTATTGATTGTCATCAGGTTTGTAAGAGTCTGGTCAAATGATCTTAAGTTTTTAAAATACAAATAACTCTTTTCTAGTAAAACAAAATGATTAAAAGCATAACCAGGGCTGGGGTTATGGCTCAGTAGTAGAGCACTTGCCTTGCATGTGTGAAGCACTGGGTTCGATTGTCAGCCACACATATAAATGAATAAAATAAAAGTCCTTCAACAACTAAAAAAAATACTTAAAATAAAGCATAACCTGTGGGGGCTCAAAACCTATGTTTGAATAGCACATCTAACTAGTGGAGTCATGTTACCTTAGAAAATCATTTCCTCTGGGCCTCATTTATTTTATCTGCAAAGTAAAATAATTATAATTATCTGAAAAATAAAAATAATTATAATATTGACCTCATAGAGTTGTAGTTAATATTGAATTAGTTATTATAGGTCTGACAAAATAAGTATTTGTTAAATATTAGTTACTATTTATCCTATTATTTACAATTTATTACTCATCATAGAACTAATACAAAGCTATTGTGTTTATATTGTTAAATGATTTTAATCCTAATTCCAAAATTTCCAAAGACATAAAATAATCTAAGATTATAGAGAAAAATTTTTAAATAGATTACATGTGATGATAAGAAAAGCATTTATTGCAAAATCTTCCACTACCATAGGGTAGCTTTTTACTATAAGAACTTGGCAACAAAAAATATTAGAAATGTTAAGTAAATGTTCGTTTATCATCCTATTATGCAATAGATGTAGTATGAAATATGATGAATTCAATGAAAAAAAATAGGAATTATTCATTCGGTAGCACTCATTTGAGATTTGAAATAATTCTTTAAATTTCTTCTGTGATACATTTGTGAGATTTGAAGCTGAGAAGGAAGTGAGTTTAAAGAGGTCAATTCAAAATTCCTGAAGAGACAAATTAAATTTCTCAGTTGAAGGAACAGAGATCTGCTGGGATTTTGTTCACAGCCTGGATGGCTAATTTGTGAAAAACAGGGATGAACCAAAGCTAGGTAAACTCAGTAAACCTATAATTTAGTCTCAACCAATCTGGTTGTCTAATTGGATGAAGGCACTCAGCCCTCTCCCTTCCTCCAATCTGCCTAAAAGGAAATGAATAACACCATTAGTGAAAGATGTCATGTGGAGGCCAAACAACATTTTTATAGACAATGTCTGGCACATGAGAAAGCAATTGACATATGAAGAAGCAGATATATTTAACCAGTAGTCAGGGAAAAGCAAAGAATTAGAAGCAGGACAGGAAATTCATAGATTGGTGTTTGCAGAAAAAGACTTTACTTA
The DNA here is from genome assembly GCF_045843805.1 of Urocitellus parryii. NCBI lineage: Eukaryota > Metazoa > Chordata > Mammalia > Rodentia > Sciuridae > Urocitellus > Urocitellus parryii. The sequence continues at coordinate 46,268,827 of NC_135537.1, forward strand.
ATTTGTGTGTTAAAGAAAGGAAAGAAAAAAACAGAGAAAAGATAACATTTTTAGAATTTCTTAAGACAACTGATATATGATAATGAGGGATGCTGTGATTCTAGGCATAAAATATACAAAGTTTTTAAAGAAATTATTGTATGAATTCAGTATTATACTGGACATAGTAAAAGATAAGATTCATGTATTAAAAGACAGATCCATTGAAAATTTTCATACCATAGTGTACAAAGAGAACATTTGGAAAAATCTAAATCTCATAGAAAACATCAGAATGTTTTCTATGAGAAACAAATCATCAAAAACACATGTAACTAAAGTCTTACAAAGCAAGGAGAGAAAAAAATGGGGCAGAAAAATTTACAATTATGCATAACAAAGAAGTTAAGAGAAGAAGATGAATATTTTTAAAAAACATGATTATTCTAAGAGAGAAATGAAAATAAATATCAAAGATCAAATTAGACAAAAATAGAACAAGTAGCAAAATAGTAGACTTAAACCATCTACATTAGATGTGAATGGATAATTTCTTAGAGAAATGGCTATTTCTGGGGCTGAAGCAGGGGATATACAAAATGAGTCCAGACAGATGCACACAATGATGGGGATATTTTAACGAGACATACAAGCCAACTGAAATAACTTCCAATGGTCAAAGCTGGAACATTTTGAGCAAATAAAGTCTAAAATAAGTATGAGGATATACTATTTGAGTAAATTAATAAATCAATAAAGGAGTAAATATGAAAATATCCCTTATAGAATAATACCACACAATTTGTATAGATATTCTACCCTCAAAGCTGGAGAATAAATTCAGACTCCAAAATGCAGGCTGGGCATAATTACTTCCTTTTAAACAGTACAATATAGAAATGGAGAAAGGGAGAGTAACTCTACAATGGAGAAACCAGAGAAGCACTGCCTCAGTCAGGTGAGCAAAGTCAATGTCAATAATGATATGTCATGTTGACAGCATGTACCCTTCATGGTAGGGAATTTGACCTCTTTGAGCTTCCTGGTGTAATCATGAATGAAACACCAGACAAATCTAAGTTGAAAGACATTCTACAAAATATCTGAGTAGTTACTGCTCAAAATAGTCAAGGTCTTAAACCGTTACAGCCAAGAGGAGCTTAAAGGAACACGACCAACATTGTATTAACCCATGATATATTATGTATATAAGCCACCTTACATAGAAAAACAAAGTTACGTTGAAAGTAATGGGTAGGAAAAAAAAAAGATACAGCAATTATTGATCAGAAAACCTGGTTGGATGTATTACTATTGGACAAAAGAAGCTTAAGGAGAAGCATATTTTAATATCTGAGAACATAGATTCAAAAAGTAAAAAGTTATAGAGGAATGTTTCATAAAATTAAAAATATCCATGCGATGGGAATACAAAGCAATTCTAAATTTTTGTGTACTTGGTATCATATTTTAAATATATTAAAAAAAAGGCATTGACAAAATTAATAAGAGAAATATACAATCCCTTAATTTTACCAGTAGATATTTGAACACTTTATTCAGAATCTGATAGAAACAAAACTATATAACAATAAAAAATTTGAAAAATATATTTACCAACTTACTCCCCTCTTATTCTGTTTCTTTATCTACATCTATGTCCATATTTGTGATCATGTCTTTATATGCCCAATAACTAAAGAATTTGCATTTGTTTCAAATAAACATAGAAATATAAATCTTAACAAATTTTAGATTATGGGTTTTACAACATATGTTTTCTGATCATTGTGAAATTAGATATAAATGAAAACAGGTAACCATAAAAATTCTAAATCTCTGAAAAAATTAAATAACAAAATTATGTTACACAGGAATTTATGTAAATTGACATAGTGGATATTGGAAAATACCTTGCAATAAATTGTGTGAAAATGATACATTTTAAGATTGGTTTAAAAGTCAAAATCTTTAAATGAAAATTTAAAATACATTTTAAAAAGAATGAGGTTGAGAACCAGCCATCTTCTACCTGAAGAAGTAAAAAAAGAAGACCTAATTAAATCCAAAGAAAGAAAAAAATAAAAGTATTAATGTGACTATATATGTCAATGAAACAGAAATCAGGTATACAGTAGGGACATACACAAGCCCAGATGTTATTTTAAAATATTAATAAATCTTCTGAAATTCTAAAAACATTGTTTAACACAAAGATAAAGAAATCCTAATTTCCAGTTTCTGGAATGAAAAATGAGACATGATTATAAATTCTTAGATATAAAAGGATAATGAAGATACTATAAACAATAAATATACATAATACATTTGAAAAACTGGAAAAATGGATAATGAAATAAAAGCAAAATTAATTAAAATTGATGTAAGAAAAAAATTAAAAATCATGTTCATCCCATATCTTTTGAAGAGGTTGAATTTATTATAACCATTTTTCCTAACTTCTAAATGATAAATGAAATCCAAAAGTATAAAGAAAAGACTGCACAAAGCACTCTTTCCACTTGGTTTGGGAGCTAATGTGACTTTAGTAACAAAACCTAAGAGAGTATTGTAACAAATTTATCAAACAATATTCTTTATAAACTTAAGACACAAAATTTCAAAACACAGCACTACTACCACATCAAATCCAAAAATAAATAAAAAAGACAACACAGCAGCTCCTAGTGGAACTAATTTCAAAAACAGAAACTTGGATTACCAGTTGAAAATCAATCAATAGATATTATCACATTAATAGAAAGGAGTTAATATGATCTTTTCAAATGATGCAGAAAATTCCAAATGTAAAGTTCCACAATTTAGCAAAATTATCTATTACACACACACACACACACACACACACACACACAAACACAAACACACAATCTCTTTTATACTGATGGAAGAGTGAATACTTTTTCTCTGAATTCTAGATCATAGCCAAATATGTCCACTTTTACCACTTCTATTCAACACTTTACCAAATGTGTTAGCTGGAGCAGGAAGACAAGGAAATAAAACATCTATTATAGGAAAGGAAGAAATAACGTTATAATTTTTCACAAATGACATGATGGTATATATGGAGATATCCAAAATAATCAAGTAACTATTGGAATTAAAAAGTTAATTTAGCCATGTTGCTGAATATGAGGTCAATATGCAAGTATTAGTTGTGTTTATTGCAAGGGAAATAATTGGAAAGAGTTGAAAAATTAAATGCTACCATGTCATATAGAATAAAATTACCTCAGTTACCTAGGAACAAAATTGACAAAAGTATTTAAGGTTTGTACTTTAAAACTATAGAACATTTCTAAGAGGAAGTAAAGGATTTGTAGAACATATGCTTAACCATGTTTGAGGCCATAATGTTGATCCTCAGTGCTCTTAAAAAAACAAAAACAAAAAACAAACAAAACAACAATAGAAATGTTAGCTGTGATTTATGAATAGCCTCAAACAAGAAATGATCCAAATTTCCATCAATAATAAGATTGACAAGTGATTTGCTCTATAATAATATGATTGAGTACTAAATAATAATAAGAAACAATTCTTTTATGCACAGATATGGATGAAACTCAATAAACTGATTGAAATGAACTATGGAGGAAAAAGTACAAATTGTATGATTCCATTCTAAAACTCCAGAGCAGTGAAATGCATCTACACCATAAGGGAAACTGTGCGTAGACAAGAGAGGTGGCATATGGAACTATTGTATGCTATCTGTTCAATTTCATACAATCCTCAAACTTCCCTAAGTATTGTTTATTAGCTATTATTACAAAAAGTAGGTATTTATGATAACAGTAACCAGAACAATATAAAGCAGGCAGTTTTTGAGCTGGGCAGCATATAAGCTATAAAAATCCATTAATGAGCATCACCAAAGATGTCCATGTCCATGTCCATGAAGAAGGTGAATCTCTCTGCAAGCGTCAAGTAGAACCAAGTTCAGGTCTTCTTGACTAAACATAATGTGTAAGTTTTAAAATTAAGGCCCATAAGGTGAGCCTTCACAACTGGTGAAATTGGGAAGAACTTTAAATGTTCTAACTAGAAATTCCTCTCCCAACCCTGCTCCATTAGATATGGTCCCTAGCCTAATAACACTTATCAAAAGGAGTAGGTACAGTGCCTGCTTATCACTGACAAGCATATTTCAGTTCCCTGCTGTCCCATGAATCATTCAAACAAGCCATTCCCATTCTCCCATGAAGATTAGGAGTCCCCTCACCTCTTGGGACTTTAAAGCCTACCTCCCTGATTCTTCACTGTGTTCCCAGATGCAAAATTTCTGTGTTCCTGAGCAGCATGTAGTGCTTTCCTCCCTCAAGTTGTTAGTATAGATGATAAACTGTTATCTATCTCATCTCTCCTGTGAGAATTTCAAGTATCCAGCCTTTCCTATAATACTACAGAGGGCATTGTCTCTCTCACTACTGAGATGGTTTGAAGGAGATAACACAGATGAGTCCTGTCTCTGAGTAAAGCATATAGGAGAATCAGACTACTGGAAATGCATTCTAGAAAGTGGAAAGAGGATAGAAGTGTGCTGATGTACACTATGGGTCCCTGCCAATTGGTAGAAATGAGATGGATTCTTTAACTTATAGAACCTGTGGACACATAACTCTAGCAAAGTCCTTGGACAGGTAAGTGTACATATTGAGATGAATAAGTTCACTCATGAAGACTATGAGTGAAGCTTCTGGACAGGTGATGACATGTGACTAAGCTCCAGAAAGTGTTCGACATTCCTCACACTGGTAGAAATCTGGCTAGTGTGCATAGGAGGGTGAATGACATTCAGTCGTAAAGACTACTTGCAGAGCTTCTCTCTAATGTGAGCCAGGCTGTCTCATTCTTTGCATTCCTCAGGTCTTTCTGCACTGTGAACTTTCTCATGCCAAATAAGGTTAGGACTTATAGAAAGGCTTTCTTCACAATTCATTGCACTTATAAAGGCATATCTGGACCATGAATTTTCTGCGGTTGATTCAGAGCAGATATTTAGTTGAAGCTTTTCCCACATAAGGCTTTTCTATGTCCTTAACTATTTGGAGTTAAGTGAGGCTGTACTTTTTAATCTTTTTTCAATACTAACTTCACTTATAAGACCTTGCTGTAGACATCGGTGTTGAGTGAGTTTGGGGTATGGCTAAAGAACTTCCTGCATTCACCCCTTCAACCAGGCCTTCCTATATTATAAATATTTTGAAGTTTAATAAGGTTGGACACACACACACACACACACACACACACACAACATGTGCTGCATTTAAAATGAACTTTTGAATTCTTTGGTATAATCCTGTAGTACTCAGTAAGTGTGGAGTTATGGATGAAGAATTTTTCCTTTTTCCTGCAAAATGTCTTTCCCCAGCATCAACTCTTGTGTTGTCTGTTGAATCATTGACTAAAGAATTTCCCAGAATTTCTGCATGCATATGATATTTCTCCAATGCCAATAGTAGCAGGTTAAAAAGATAGATGTATAGTTCAATAATATCCTGCATTCACTATATCCATAATGGTTTTGACCAGTGTGGATTCTGTAGTGCTGAACAAGTATTTATTGTGATCGAATGCTTCCCCATAGTCAATGCATCTGCAATTAGTTTTGTACATGAGAAAGTTCATCTTCCCACCTGGTACTCCTGTGTGACACCCCTTTGCACACTGTGAGTGACCTGATGCTTGAAAAAAACTGAAGTGGTTGGAAAACCCTTCCCACATATGATGGGTTTCTGTGACAGGTAGTCTCTTCCTTCCTCTTCTTTCTCCCAATTGTGTAATGTCCAGTGATGATAAAGAGTTGCTCTGAACCAGAAGCCTCTCCCATATGCCCAATACATGTAAGGTTTCTGCTTGGGAACACAGTCAGTGGAGAAATACTTTTCAAGAGGGCCATACCTTGCAATGGGGTGGGCCTTCTGGGTAGATATACCTGCCTTGGGAGCCTTGATCTGTGACATTTTATGTACAAAAACATGTTCTGAAGGTGCCTTCTCAGGCTTCACTCCTTGTGAACAACCTCATCAGGATTCCTACAAACCCTTCTAACTATAGCTGGAACCATTCCCACTATATCAGGCACTATGTTAGTCTCAGGAGATTGCCCTAACAAAATACCACAGACTAGGTGGCTTAAACAAGATAAATTTGTTTTCCCACCTCTGGAGGCTAGAAATCCAAGAGCAAGTTCTTGAAAGGTTTGGTTTCTTGTTTGCCTGTAGACAACTACCTTCTTACTGTATGTTCACAGGGATTTTTTAAAAAAATTTTAATGTGTGGCTAACTCTGGTATTTCTTTCCCATTTTATAAGAATTCAATTATATTGGATTAAGAATATACCTTAAAGACCTCTTTTAACATTAATTACCTCACCAAAGAGCCTGTTTTCAAATACAATCACATTGGAAATTAGTAACATGTAACAAAATTTTAGAATGCTGCATTATTTTTTCAAGTCAAAATAATACAGTTTCTAGGAATTTGTTTCAAAAATATTATGGACATGCTGAGATTTGTTGATTTTCTACTATTTTATTTAATAATAAGCTATATGTAAGAATACACTTAATAAGCCAGTTTAACATTTAATATTGTGTGTGTGTGTGTGTGTGTGTGTGTGTGTGTATATATATATATATATATATATATATATATATATATATATAAACATATCTCATTGTAGCATCATTTGCAATTTGTCAATGGGAGAGCTTATAAAGAAAAAGACTAGTAGTATGTGAAATGTGGGCCTTGTGATATGTCCAAAGATGTCTTCACATTTTTAAAAAGTTGCATTTTAGAGAGTAAAACATGTCTGTGTGAGGTGAGATTTCATAAATAAGGATTTTTTTGAAGCAAGTGAATTGGTAATTTTGGCCAAACTGATTCAGAAGATCAATAGTCAGTGACTTTTGAAACAGACAATTTTGGTTTCAGAAAAAAAAAAATTAAGATAACTGCAAGAAAATAACTACCCATTTAATTTAGGAACAATATGTTCAGATGTAGATACTATGAAGTTAAATGCTGCATGTAACATAAATTGGGTTTATCTTCAGCCAAATTACAACCTTGAAGAAGTGGGTTATACATTCTTCTAAGTCTATAGACTGTTCAGTTGCTTTTCCCTGAGTGGGTTAATTTTAGACAAAACAAGACAGATTTTTTAAAATGAATTGAAAATTATTGAAATTGCCTTATAAACACACACACACACACACACACACACAGAGAGAGAGAGAGAGAGAGAGAGAGAGAGAGAGAGAGAGATAAAAGATAAGAAAAGAAAGAAAAAAAAACCCCACAAATGTCTAACCACATCCTGTGAGTGAGGGTGGGGGTTTCCCCTGAAGGAAATGGCCCTTCCCACTGTCCTTCCTGCTGTGGAGAGAATGGGTGGTTTTAGAAAATAAGGAGAGAAAAAAAAATATTTCCACTTTCTGGGGCCAAAAGGTTGAGAGTCTTTGTGGTGTCTAGAGATTTTCCTCAGCAATGTGTGGGAGTTTCTGGACACATGGAAGTGATCAGGAAATTTATAGCCACTCAGTCTAGATCAAGGTCTTCTGAGTTCAAAGAGTCAGCACGGCTATTACCAGTGAAATATCTTCTCTTCCTAATTGTTGAGGTCAATACTCCTGCTAGGATGAAGACTCCTTTCCTTCCCTACTGTTAATGGTGTACTTGGAAATATTCAACAACTGATTCTGATTTGTGGCATGTGCAATCCCCATTGTTTAACTACTCCTACATTGGCCAATTTCAAACTATTGATGTGATGTTACATGTTGAGAAGGGATGCACACAAGTTAGCAGGAGTCTCTTTGTTTCTTGTCATGAGAAGCCTGAAATAACAAAGCAGAAGCTACACAGCTTAGTATTGAATGGGAATACTGCTGTACCCCTTTGAAGACTCATTTCCTTTCTGTGATTCATGATCTCTAGATCCATAAAAATGAAATTTCAACATTGAAATAAGAGATTAACCAAGCAAATCACAAAAAGTGATAGTAAGCTGGACCACTTTTCTACTTCTACCTCCTTGTTTCTCTCTGACATTTTCCAACATTTTGTGCAAGTCCCCCAGAAATTAGAAACCTTCCTGCCTCTTGTTGCATTCAGATTGAACTCTGTCTTATCTCTGCTAGTGAAGCAGCCTTGAAAAACAATATTACTTGATTTGTTCACACTTTTTCCAGTAAAATTTTTCTTTGACAGTGATCTGACACTGTAAACTTTTAAATACTGGCATTAGATGAAATCCTAGAGTCAGCAGGAAAGATATACTATAATATATATAATATATTATTATATGTATAGTATATATAATACCTATATATTTTTCCAGTAAAGATGGATCCTTCTTCTTTCAGTGTAAAAAATCCAGTATACATCAAATATCCACCAATAACCTAGTACATGCCTCAAGTGGGAGTGTTATACTGTTGGATTTTAACTTTCACCTCTATGACAAGAATGTTACATGTTCAGCATATGTAGGAAAAACTCTTCCCACTTAGCTTTATGAATTGCAACAGTATGGAATTGAACCCTTCCATAACCTTTGTCTCTGCCATCATGGTTGCATAACACATGTGAATAGCACTGTAAAGGTTGACAGCAAAGACAAAAAATTATAAGCATCCTTGAAACTCTAGCCAGAGCAATTAGACAGTAAAAAGAAATTAAAGGATACAAATAGGAAAAGAAGAACTCAAACTATCTCTATTTGCCAATGACATGGCTCTATATTTAGAACATCAAAAAAATTTCACCAGAAAACTTCTAGGACTAATAAGTGAATTCAGCAAAGTAGCAGGATATAAAATTAACACCCATAAATCAAATGTACTCCTGTACATCAGTGATGAATCCACTGAAAGAAAAATTAGGAAAACTATCCAATTCACAATAGCCTCAAAAAAAAAAAAATACTTGGGCATCAATCTACCAAAAGACCCCTACAATGAAAACTATGGAACACTAAAAAAAGAAATTGAAAAATACCTTAGAAGATGGAAAGGTCTCCCATGCTCTCATCTAGGCAGAATTAACATTGTCAAAATTGCCATGATACCAAAAGCATTACACAGATTTAATGAAATTTCTATTAAAATCCCAGTGACATTCTTCATAGAAATAGAAAAAGCAATCATGAAATTCATTTGGAAAAATAAGAGACCCAGAATAGTCAAAGCAATCCTTAGCAAGAAAAGTGAAGCAGACATGAAATTATACTACAACCCTATAGTAACAAAAATGTCATGATAATGGCACCAAAATAGGTATGTAGACCAATGGTACAGAATAGAAGACACAGAGACAAATCAACATAAATACAGTTCTCTCATACAAGAGAAAGGTGCCAAAAACATACATTGGACAAAAGATAGCTTCTTCAACCAAGATGCTGGGAAAACTGCAAATACATGTGTACCATATTCTAGTAAACTTGATATACAAAATTAGCTATCACAATATTTATCTCTTGATAGTGGAAGATAGGATTGTATTTATTTGTAAAAATGTTTTCACCTTTTATTTTGGTTTTACAGATTTTCTAAAATGTGCATGCAATAATTTCTAATTTTAAAAAGTCAATAAGCATTTTTTATTAAAATATTGATATAGATGCTATAATATCCTAAAGTAAATAAAACAATATGGTAGAGATGAATGAAATATCAATATCTGTAGAAAAGCAAGCAAACTAAATATCAATTGATTTCTAATTTGAAACACTATCTTTATGCAGTCCAAAAATCAGTCTTTTTCCCACAGTTATCAGTAATAAAACAAATCTGATGTGATGGTCTTTGAGTTGCTTTCTGGCCTTCTGAAGAATACTTCTCCTTTTTGGTTAAAAGCAGGATAAAATTATATTACTCTCCCCTTAATAGAAAGCAGTTTTAAGTTAGCTAAAGATTCTAAATAATTCAGATTATTATTAGACTGTTTCCATAATGTGTTCCATTTTTTATTCATTCTAAAATGATGTGCTGGTTTTTCCCAACATTAGTTGTTAAAAATCAGAAACAGATTAAAGCCTGGGAAACTCTTGTTCCCACCAACTCATTTCCCACCAGTTTTATTATGGAGGGAGTTAATCCATCTAGGGTGTGTACAGTGTTTCATGGAACAACTTTGAAATCCAATGAAGTCATTTTGTTGCCATTCTCAGAGTTGCAAAAATATGGCTTATAAGAAGAAGAAATTGTAGGATTCCCTTATCATGGGAAAATGATAGTCTTTAGGCACTCTGTGACTGTTACTGTGGTCACAAGCTCTACAATAATCTTCAGAGCATTTATAAACTTTTAGTTACATGTACTGATATGTTCTTTTAGCAGTTTCATCAATTAACTCCTCATCCACACTATCATAGTTCCTTTATGTGAAACTTTCTTTGATTGCTTTGGGAGTGTAGTCTATGCTTTTTAAAAACACGTAGTTCTAACAACTTGATGATCTTCTTCACCTTAATAATAAATTCCTCATACATAATATGAAAAAGAATTTCTCATAATTCCTTCCATATTACCTCTCTTTTCTTTTTTCCAAACTCCTTAGACATGAGGGCCTCTAGGGTAGGTCAAATAAAATATAAAATTGAAAGCACTCAATCTTTCCCTCTATAAACTAGAGTGGAACCATGAAGAAAGACATGAGGAGTATTTTCTGGAAAATTTATTGACAATTTAGTTGAATACAAGCGTCTCTTGACTTTACTAACCTTATAATCACAGTTATCCTTGCAATTTATATTAAATTTATTTACTCAGGTAATTTTTTTGTTTTACCTAATAATTATATCAAAATGTTGGCTATTTACATTCATTGAATTCTTATTTTAGAAGCGCCGCAGTCTGTCTGGGCACAAAATAACCGAGCCACCACAAAAACTTGTAGATTCCAACAGCAACTCTTTATTCCCGAATTCTCACCGGTACTCTACATGCAGATTCTGGGAAAAATACACTCCCTCCACCGGGCTCTGCATACCAATTCTCTCAGAACCTAGAGAACTCAAGGGGAACTCAAGGAGCCAGAGCCTGAGGCAGCAGAATATGCCCTAATCCCAGCAGGATCCGCCCTAAACCTGGAGCCACCCTATTCCAGCAGGATCCACCCTAAACCTGGAGCCGCCCTATTCCAGCAGGATCCACTCTAAACCCTAAACCAGGAGCCACCCTAATCCTTGAGCAGGGTCACCTTTCAACCCAAAAATGCCATGCCTCATTCCTACTTGGCTATGGCTCTCAGCATAGAAGAACATATTTTTGATAAAAAATGACTTTTAGGGTTTTATTTAGTTGTATGTTTATTATATGTGTTTCTCTTTTTCTTATGGGGCACCAGGATTGAACTCAGAGGCACTTTACCACTGAGCCACATCCCCAGATCTATTTTGTATTTTATTTAGAGACAGGGTCTCACTGAGCTGCTTGGTGCCTCACTTTTGCTGAGGGTGGCTTTGAACTCTCAATCTTTCTGCCTCCTGCCTCAGTCTCCTGAGCTGCTGGGATTACAGGTGTGCACCTCTGCACCGGGCTATAGGTGTTTTTCTTATTTGCCTGCATAGGAGTGGACTTGTTCAAAGCATGAGTTCTTAGAATAGAGAAACCATGATTGTAGGAATTTTGTCTAAGATCAGAGTAGACTAGTCCAATTCTTAATAGTGCTAGAAGACTTATAGTTTGGACATGAGGTGTCTCCCAAAAGCTTCTGTGTTAATGCTATAATAAACATAGATGATATTAGATTATAGGATCTGTCACTTAATCAGTGCATCCTAGTTTGAAAGGACTAATTGGATTGTAAATATAGGCAGGTGGGGTGTGGCTGGAGGAAGTAGACCACTGGGTGTGTGCCCTGGAAGGGTTCATCTTCCCTGCAGTTCCTTCCCCTCCCTGCTTCCTGGCCTCCATAAATTGAGAGGTTTTCCTTTGCCATACTCTTCCACCATGATGTTCCACCTTATCTTGGGCCCAGAGTTACAGAGTTAGCAGATTATGAACTGAACCTTTGAAACTGTAAGTCCAAAATAATTTTTTTTCCTTCTCTAAATTGTTCTTGGGAGGTATTTTAGTCACAGCAGTGAAAAGGTAACAGAAATACTAAGAAGCTGCTGATGAGGATCAAATGCAAATTAGCTAGAGCAACATTAAGGCTCCTGAGATAAAAGACATTGTTTGAAACAAATAGTTTTGTCTTTGATTCATTTATTGAATTCAGCATATTATATTACATTAGATTTGATGCGTCATGTAATAATTTAATAAATCATTTAATACTTAGCTATTAATTATAATATAGCATCCTAGTGTGTCGTACACAGTTACACTGTGTCACAATATATAAGTAGTTCTGGAAAAATTTACATTTTTATGTATTAGAGCAAATTCACAGTTGTATTTATAATAGTCACATTATCCTTCATTTTGCTGTCTTTGAGTAGAAAAGAAAGAAATGCAATGACAGGTAGTGATACCACCAGTTACCAGTGATGAGTTCTGCTTCCCTCACATGTTGAAGTTTGAACATTAGAGAAACAGGCCAAGGCAAGCATATAAAGCAGGGTTTATTTAAAAGGGGTAACATAGACTTCTCCCAGGAGGGAGAAGGAAGCCATAGCTAGTATCTTGGTGTCCCATGAAGTGAGGCATTCTGCATTTTTTTATGTGTCCTAGGCTTTCTTTGTTCACTTGTTCTCTTCCCCTTATCTCTCTCCTTTCTGTCAACTTGACTAGGCCCAGGAAATGCTGGGTGGGATGACCAAAAGGTGGGAAACAGGTGGGCTGAAGGGGGAAGGGCAGGATGGAGTATCCCAGGACACATTTTACAACTCAATGTAGGGAGGGGAAATTCCTGAAACAGATTACCTTAGTTAGCAACAGGTTGGAGTTGGGGCAGGTTATCTGGATAGGGTGGAGGGAGGTCTCTGAAGGCATTTCAATCCCTCAGGGGGCAGTCTCCAACATCCTGAACTCACTCAATTGGCCTCCTTGATCTGACCTGACTTATTTACCTATCTATACTAATGGTCTGTCTAATTCTGGCTTCAGTAACATTTCAGGAATTTCATTTAACTTTCAGATTCAAGGGGTTATGCTAAGGATGGAAAGATTATGCATTAAATATGTCATATTGTATGAGAAAATCAGACCTCCTCCCTTATAGGAGAGTGAAGAAAGACTTATTAAAAAAAAAAAAACTTAAGGAGATATGCCTAAGAAAAGTTAGAACCCATGCCTTCTGATTTCTAATTATTGTCATGAAAGTGTAGATGGATTCTTTTGCTGAGAATAGAGGATGAAGACAAAGAGAAGTAGCTATTTCTCCATTTACTATGTGAATTGCCTATTAATTTTAAAAATTAGTCATGGGAAAGAATTCTACATAGAAAGCCATGTTGATTGGTAATTATTTGCTATTTGTAAACTTAAACATAGGAAGAGGTTGATGTGTGAGAGTTCCTTAGAATGTATGATACATGCTTACCTCAGATATATTGTGGATTCCAGACTACTGTACTAAAGTGAATGTCATATTAGTGCAAGCTACATAATATTTTGTGTTTCCCAGGATATATAAAAAAGTCATGTTCACACTGTATTGTAGTCAATTAAATGTGCAATGCCATCAGGTCCAATAATATATACACCTTAATTGAAAACTATTTTGTTGCTAAAAATGCTAATAATCATCTGAATCTTTTGCCAATGGGTCCTAATCTCTTTGCTTGCAGAGCTTTGTCTCCCTGGTGAGTGAGTGGTTGCAGACAGTTTACAGTAGAGGTTGCTGAAGACTGGGCTGCAGGGGCAATTTCTTAAAATAAGACAACAATGAAGTTTGGTGCAACTGACTGTCTTCATGAAAATTTTCTCTTTAGCGTTTGATAGCATTTTATCCACAGAACTTCTTCTGAAATTGAAGTTGGTCTTTTCAAACTCTGCTGCAGCTCTGTAACCTAGGTTTATGTAATATTCTCAATCTTTTTTTGTTCTTTGAACACTGTTGACAGTATCTTCTCTTGGAGTAGATTTCATCCATAAAAGGAGTAATCCCTCATCCATTAATATTTTTTTTTCATGAGATGGCAGCAATTTAGTCATATCTTCAGGCTCCATTTGTCATTCTGCCTTTCTTACAATTTCCACCATGCCTACAGTTTTTCTCAACTGAAGTTACTCAAAAGTCAATGAACCACTCAAAGTCATCCATAAGGGGTGGATTAAAGTTTTCACTAAAAAAACTTTAAAACTTTAAAAACTTTTTTCTATTTTGAGCTTTTTGTATGAATCACAAATGTTATTAATTTCACCTAGAATGTTGAACCGTTTTCAATTAACTGTTTTCAATTAACGGTTCCGAGATATAGTAGAGGAATCCCTAACTATGGCTGTGTGTGTGTGTATATATATATATATATTTCTTAAATAATAAGAGCTAGAAGTAAAAATTCTCCTCAATTCATGGGGTACAGAATAGATGTTATGTTAGTAGGCATAAAAACAATATTAATCTGGTACATATTCATCAGAATTTTTGGGTGATCAGGTGAACTGTTAATGATCAGTAACATTTTAAAAGGAATCTCTTTTTATTTTCTTTGAGCAATAAGTTGCAACAGTGAGTTAAAAATATTTGGCATATCTTGTTATAAACAGATGTCATCTAGTTTTTTGTTATTTTTTTATGATTTCAAGGTAGAAGGGATTTAGTACAATTCTTGACTTTTGAAATGGTAAATAAATAATTGGATTTAACTTAAAATCACCACCTACATTATCTCTTAACAATAGAGTCAGCCTGGCCTCTGAAGCTTTGAAGCCAAGCATTGACCTCTTCTCTCTAGCTGGATAAGTCCTAGACAACATGTTCTTCCAACATAAGGCTGTTTTGTCTGTGTTGAAAATCTGTTGTTTTGCATAGTTATATTTATCCATTATGTTAGCTGTATCTTCCAGGTAACTTCTAGATCAGGACTTCGTGTTTTACCTTGTACTTTTATGTTATGGAGATGACTTCCTTTCTTAAACCTCTTGGGCCAAATTCTGTTAGCTTCAAACATTTCTTCTCTAACTTCCTTACTTCTATCAACCTTCATAGAAATGAAGATATTTAGGATTTTTCTCTGGATTAGACTTTGGTTTAAGGGAATGTTGTGGCTAATTTGATAGATTCAGACCACTAAAAGCTCTCCATTATCAGCAGAAAGATTGTTACACTTTCTTAGCCTTTGTTATGTTCACTGGAGTTGCGCTTTTTAATTTCTTCCAAGAGCTTTTCCATTGTATTCACAGTGTTGTGAACTATGTGCCACAAGGAGATCAGCTTTCAACCTGTTCTGGCTATTGGCATGCCTTCCTCACCGTACTTAATCATTTTTAGCTTTTAATTTAAAGTCAGAGGCTTCTAACTCTTCTTTTCACTTGGACACCTAGGGGTCATTGTAGGGTGATTAATTACCTTATTTTAGGGGATAGAGAGGCTTGAGGAGACAGGGAGAGCTAGGGAACATCTGGTCAGATAAAAAATCAGAACACACATATTCATCTATTAAGCTCTTTGTCTTATATGAATCCAGTTTGCAGCCCCTAAACAATTATAATAATGACATCTAAGATAGCAGGTCACAATAACAGATATAATAATGGAAATGTTCAAAATATTGGGAAAATGCACAAAATATGATACAGAGACACCAAATAAGCACACACTGTTGAAAAAATTGGCACTGAAACACTTGTTCAGCTCAGTATTTTTACAAAGTTTCTATTTGTAAAAATGCACCATCTGTGCATTGTAATAAAGCAAAGTGCAATACATTGAGGTGTGCCTGTAACATCAGATATTTTCAAATTGCTACTGAAGAATAGCTCTTGTTTAGATTTTAACTTGCAAGAACTCTCTTTCCTGAACCCTAATACTCAAAAAGCAAAGATTAAAACCTGAGGTTAGGTTTCAAGTGACATTAGATTATTTTTATGTGTAGAAAATTCCATTAAAGGAAACTCCTCTTTAGGTTTTATAAAAGCTTCATTTGACCTTATCATTTAGAACTACTTCATAACCTGTTAATATTTTTTTAATTTATTTTTAATATCTTGGAATTTTTTTTTAATTTTTTTATTAGTTGTTCAAAACATTACAAAGCTCTTGACATATTTCATACATTTGATTCAAGTGGATTATGAACTCCCATTTTTATCCCGTATACATATTGCAGAATCACATCGGTAACACATCTACTTTTTTACATACTGCCATACTAGTGTATGTTGTATTCTGCTGCCTTTAATATTTTAATAAGCATATGAACCATTTCATCAACATCTTGTTATATTGATTCAGGAACATTTTGGTAAAGTGGTTCCAAATATTTTTGCTGAAAGTATGAGCCATTGTTGAAATTTCTTCTCTAGAATTAAATGAAGGTTATAAGCATAATAATAAGTCAAGATAAATATTTCCCCCCAACTGATGAAGTTTTAGGAGGAAATATACAACAAGCATCAAAAGTATTTTGAACATTATTAAGGATAATAAATAAATTTGAAGGTGGCTTTTGAAGTTAATAAGAAAGCAGGAAAATCAAAATCTCTTATTTTAAATCATTCATAATTAAAAACATAAGCATGTATCTTTTGGTCATATATTATGAGCAAATCTATTATGATAAATGTGACAGGGTGTTCAAATATTCATGGGACAACAAACCCTTACCCCCCCCCCACCCCGTAGTAGTTTAGAATAATGAAGTGCAGACATTGACCTGCTTGGTACGAAGGCCCAAAGTGGGTTTGGGTCCATCCTACCACCAGCAGACACCTGCTGGAGCTCAGGCTCCAGCATAGGACTGCCTCTTTTGACTAGCAGACCACCAGGAGCTCAAGGCTGGCCCAGATCCACCCATACAGACATAATGGGATCCAGGCCAAGGGTAAGTCCAAGTTTGCCACCCCCCAACACCTGGGAGCCCAAGCCTAACCCACTCCATCTTGGGACACATCAGACATTGCCATAGCCTTCCCCATGCAGTAGCTCCTACCTTTTGAAAATAGACAGGGCCTAGAAGTAGCTGCATCTCAGAGCAGGCATCCCAAAGACAGTGTAATTCTCACCCTTTTAGCCCCATCTCTGTAAGATGTTGCATCCATTTTGGGGGCACCTCCACTATTATCTCAAGTTACCTCAGCTATTGCTGCCACAAACTTTAGTTGCACTAGCATACATTGAGGGACACCAGCAGGGTCTGGAAGCCCAACATCAAGGTGAGGTACAGACAATCTGCATGGGTACTACAAGAATACAGGGTAGAAACTGTAATATCTCAGATCCACACTGCAAGAAAGGAAGACATGTAGACAATATGAAAAAACAAGGGAGGAAAGTGCCCCCCAAAACTAAGACACTATAATAACAGAACTCATGGACAGCAAAGTTGATAAAATGTCAGAGAAGGAGTTCAGCACATTTCTAATTAAAATAATCTGTGAATTAAAGAATGACCTAAATACAGGCAAAAATTAACACTCCAATAATAAGATAAGAGAGCAAATACAGGTAGCAAAAGATTACTTCAAGAGAGAGACATTCTGAAAAAAAAAGAAAACAGTCAGAAATTCTTGAAATGAAGGATACAATAAATCAAATAAAAAACTCAATAGAAAGTATAACCAAAGAGTAGGTCACTTGGAAGAAAAAATGTCAGATAACGAAGACAAAGTATACAACCTGGAAAATAAAGTTGATCACACAGTGAAGAAAGTTAGAAACCATGAACAGAATATCCAAGAATTATGGGACAGCAGCAAAAAGACCAAATCTAAGAGTTATTGGGATAGAGGAAGGCAGAGAGTTTCAAACCAAAGGGATGCACAATCTCTTCTTCAATGAGACAATATCAGAAAATTTCGCAAGCATAAAGAACAAATTGGAAAAACAAACACAAGAGGCTTACAGAACACCAAATGTACAAAATTACAACAGATCTCAAGGTACATTATGATGAAAATGCCTATCATACAGAATAAGGATAGAATCTTAAAGCCACAAGAGAGAGGAATAAGATCACATGGAGGGGGAAACCAATTTATATTTCAGCAGATTTTTCAACCCGGACCCTCAACGCCAAGAGATCATGGAAAAACATATATCAAGCTCTGAAAGAAAATGGATGCCAACCAAGCAAAATTAAGCTATAGATTTGATGATGAAATAAAAACCTTCCATGATAAACAAAAGTTAAAAGAATTTACAACTAGAAAGCCTGCACTACAGAACATCCTCATCAAAATATTCTATGAAGAGGAAATGAAAAAGAATGATGAAAATCAACAGAGGGAGGTATTACACTAAAGGAAAATGTAATCAGAGGAGAAACCAAGGTAAATACCAAAAATAAACAAAAATAACTGGGAGGACAAATCATGTCTCAATAGTAACCCTGAACGTTAATGGCCTAAACTTATCAATCAAAAGACATAGAATAGCAGATTGGATAAAAAAAAAATCCAACAACATGCTGCCTCCAAGAGACTCATAGAAAAAGACATTCACAGACTGAAGGTGAAGGGTTGGGAAAAATCATACCATTCCCTGTGGAAGCAGGCAGAGATTTCCATCCTCATATGAAATAAAGCAGACTTCAAGCTAAAGTTAATCAAAAGGGATAAAGAAGGACATTACATACTGCTCAAGGGAACCATACACCAACAATACTTAACAATGATAAATATATAGGCCCCAAATAATGGAGCAACTATGTTCATCAAACAAACTCTTTTCAAGTTCAAGGGTCAAATAGACCACAACACACTAAGTTTGGGTGACTGTGGCACATAGTTCACAACACTGTGTATACAATGGAAAAAGCTCTTGGAAGAAATTAAAAAGTGCAACTCCAGCGAACATAACAAAGGCTAAGAAAGTGTAACAATCTTTCTGCTGATATGGAGAGGTTTTAGTGGTCTGAATCTATCAAACTAGCCACAACATTCCCTTAAACCAAAGTCTAATACAGAGAAAAATCCTAACTATCTTCATTTCTATGAAGGTTGATAGAAGTAAGGAAGTTACAGAAGAAATGTTTGAAGTTAAATACAACTCTTTTAACCCTGGATAGATCTTCCAAACAAAAGCTAAAGAAACTGTAGAACTCAATAATACAATCGATAAGTTAGATTTAACTGACATATATAGAACATTTCATCTTTCAACAAGTGAATACATTTTCTTCTTAGCAGCACATGGATCCTTCTCTAAAATAGACCATGTATTATGCCACAAAGCAACTCTTAGCAAATCTAGCAAAGTAGGGATATTACCCTGTATTAGATCAGACCATAATGGAATGGAATTATAAATCAATGATAAAAAGATAAATAAAAGCTATTCCAACACCTGGAGACTAAATATAAGCAACTGAATGAGCAATGTGTTACAGAAGACATTAAGGAGGAGATTAAAAAATTTTTAGAGGTGAATGAGAACACAGATACAACATATCAAAATCTCTCTGACACTATGAAGGCAATTCTAAGAGGAAAGTTCATTGTATGGAGTTCATTTCTTAAAAGAAGAAAAAGTCAACAAATAAATGACTTAATATTGTATCTCAAAGCCCTAGAAAAAGAACAAATCTACACCAAAAGCAGTAGAAGACAGGAAGTAATTAAAATCAGAGCTTAAATCAATGAAATCAAAACAAGAGAAACAATTGAAAAAATTGACAAAAAAGTTTGTTCTTGACAGACCCTTAGCTATGCTAATGAAGAGAAGGAGAGAGAAAACTCAAATTACTAACATACGTGATGAAAAAGAAAATATCACAACAGACACTACAGAAATCCAGAAGATAATTGCAAATTAGTTTGAAAATGTGTACTCAAATAAAATTGTCTTGGAGGCATTGACAGATTTCTAGAGTCATATGATTTCCCCAAATTGAATCAGAATGATATATGCATTTTATTTTTTTATTTTTTTATAGTGTGATGAATATCTTGGTATATAATCTTTTTATTATTATTATTAGTTGTTCAAAACATTACATAGCTCTTGACATATCATATTTCATACATTTGGTTCAAGTGGATTATGAACTCCATTTTTACCCTGTGTACAGATTGCAGAATCACATCGGTTACACATTCTCGTTTTTACATACTGCCATACTAGTGTCTGTTGTATTCTGCTGCCTTTCCTATCATCTACTATCCTCCCTCCCCTCCCTTCCCCTCCCATCTTCTCTCTCTACTCCATCTACTCTAGTTCATTTCTCTCTCTCTTGTTTTTTTCCTTTCCCCTCACTTCCTCTTACATGTAATTTTGTATAATAATGAGGGTCTCCTTCCATTTCCATGCAAATTCCCTTCTCTCTCCCTTTCCCTCCCACCTCTCATCCTTGTTTAAAGGTAATCTTCTTCTCATGCTCTTCCTCCCTGCTCTGTTCTTAGTTGCCCTCCTTATATCAAAGAAGACATTTGGCATTTGTTTTTTAGGGATTAGCTGGCTTCACTTAGCATAATCTGCTCTAGTGCCATCCATTTCCCTGCAAATGCCATGATTTTGTCATTTTTTAGTGCTGAGTAATACTCTATTGTGTATATATGCCACATTTTTTTTTATCCATTCATCTATTGAAGGGCATCTAGGTTGGTTCCACAGTCTAGCTATTGTGAATTATGCTGCTATAAACATCGATGTAGCTCTATCCCTATAATACGCTCTTTTAAGGTCTTTGGGGAATAGTCCGAGAAGGGGACTAGAAGGGGTCAAATGGTGGTTCCATTCCCAGCTTTCCAAGAAATCTCCATACTGCTTTCCAAATTAGCTGCACCAATTTGCAGTCCCACCAGCAATGTACAAGTGCACCCTTTCCCCCACATCCTCGCCAGCACTTGTTGTTTGACTTCAAAATGGCTGCCAACCTTACTGGATTGAGATGGTATCTTAGGGAGGTTTTGATTTATATTTCTCTGACTGCTAGAGATGGTGAGCATTTTTTCATGTACTTGTTGATTGATTGTATGTCCTCCTCTGAGAAGTGTCTGTTCAGGTCCTTAGCCCATTTGTTAATTGGGTTATTTATTTCCTTATTGCTTAATTTTTTGACTTCTTTGTATACTCTGGATATTAGGGCTCTATCTGAAGTGTGAGGAGTAAAAATTTGTTCCCAGGATATAGGCTCTCTATTTACCTCTCTTATTGTTTCTCTTGCTGAGAAAAAACTTTTTAGTTTGAGTAAGTCCCATTTGTTGATTTTTGTTTTTAACTCTTGTGCTATGGGTGTCCTATTAAGGAATTTGGAGCCTGACCCCACAATATATAGATCGGAGCCAACTTTTTCTTCTATCAGACGCAGAGTCTCTGTTTTGATATGAAGCTCCTTGATTCATTTTGAGTTAAATTTTGTGCATGGCAAGAGAAAGGGTTTGAGATTCATTTTGTTGCATATGGATTTCCAGTTTTCCCAGCACCATTTGTTGAAGATGCTATCCTTTCTCCATTGCATGCTTTTAGCACCTTTGTCAAATATAAGATACTTGTAATTTTGTGGATTGGTCTCTGTGTCTTCTATTCTATACCATTGGTCCACCCACCTGTTTTGGTACCAGTACCATGCTGTTTTTGTTACTATTGCTCTGTAGTATAGTTTGAAGTCTGGTATCGCTATACCGCCTGTTTCACTCTTCCTGCTTAGAATTGCTTTTGCTATTCTGGGTCTTTTATTTTTCCATATGAATTTCATGATTGCTTTATCTATTTCTACAAGAAATGCCGTTGGGATTTTGATTGGCATTGCATTAAACCTATAGAGAACTTTTGGTAATATCGCCATTTTGATGACGTTAGTTCTGCCTATCCATGAACAGGGTATATTTTTCCATCTTCTAAGATCTTCTTCTATATCTCTCTTTAGGGTTCTGTAGTTTTCATTGTATAAATCTTTCACCTCTTTTGTTAAGTTTATTCCCAAGTATTTTTTTTTTTTGAGATTATTGTGAATGGGGTAGTTGTCCTCATTTCCATTTCAGAAGATTTGTCGCTGATATACAGGAATCCCTTTGATTTATGCGTGTTGATTTTATATCCTGCCACTTTGCTGAATTCATTTATTAGCTCTAGTAGTTTCTTTGGAGAACCTTTTGGGTCTGCTAGGTATAGGATTATGTCACCCTCAAATAGTGATAATTTAAGTTCTTCTTTTCCTATCTTTATGCCTTTAATTTCTTTCGTCTCTCTAATTGCTCTGGCCAGTATTTTGAGAACTATATTGAATAGAAATGGTGAAAGAGGGCACCCCTGTCTTGTTCCAGATTTTAGAGGGAATGCCTTCAATTTTTCTCCATTCAGAATGATGTTAGCCTGAGGCTTAGCACAGATAGCTTTTATAATGTTGAGGTAAGTTCCTGTTATCCCCAGTTTTTCTAGTGTTTTGAACAAAAAGGGATGCTGTACTTTGTCGAATGCTTTTTCTGCATCTACCGAGATGATCATATGGTTCTTATCTTTAAGTCTATTGATATGGTGGATAACATTTATTGATTTCCGTATATTGAACCAGCCTTGCATCCCAGGGATGAATCCTACTTGATCATGGTGCACAATTTTTTTGATATGCTTTTGTATTCGATTCGCCAGGATTTTATTGAGGATTTTTGCATCTATGTTCATTAGAGATATTGGTCTGTAGTTTTCTTTCTTTGAAGTGTCTTTGTCTGGTTTCAAAATCAGGGTGATGTTGGCCTTATAGAATGAATTTGGTAGAGCTCCCTCTTTTTCTATTTCCTGAAATAACTTGAGAAGTATTGGTATTAATTCTTCTTTAAAGGTTTTGTTAAACTCCAGTGTGTACCCATTTGGTCCTGGGCTTTTCTTGGTTGGTAGTCTTTTGATAGCTTCTTCTATTTCCTCCATTGATAATGGTCTGACTCAATCTGGCAAATCATATGACTTAATAAATTTATCGATGTCTTCACTATCTCCTATTTTATTGGAATATAGTGTTTCAAAATAATTTCTAATTATCTTCTGTATTTCTGTAGTGTCTGTTGTGATATTGCCTTTTTCATCCTGTATGTTAGTAATTTGAGTTCTCTCTCTTCTTCTCTTCGTTAGCATGGCTAAGGGTCTGTCGATCTTATTTATTTTTTCGAAGAAACAACTTTTAGTTTTGTCAATTTTTTCAATAGTTTCTTTTGTTTCAATTTCATTGATTTCTGCTCTGATTTTAATTATGTCTTGCCTTCTGCTACATTTGCTGTTGTTTTGCTCTTCCTTTTCTATGGTTTTGAGATGAAGTGTGAGCTCATTTATTTGTTGGTTTTTTCTTTTTTTGAGGAATGAACTCCAAGCAATGAAAATGAAATGAAAAGACAAATAAAATAAAATAAAAATTAAAAAATAAATTAAATAAATAAAAATAAAAATAAAATTTAAAAAAATTTTAAAAATGCAGTCTTAGAGTTCCATTAACTTCTCTTCCAGTAGGTGGAGCTGTGCCCACTGGGCCAAGCTTCTCCTCTCAATACACAGGAACCAATCCCTATGAGGCGGCTCCTCCTCCCCCACTGGGTGGCTCTCCAAACCTGGGCTCCCAGGGCCTTTTCTGGTCTCCAGTTACTTCCCCACTTTTCCTCCAGCCAGGTCCCGCTCACTGGTAACGTTCACCACAAAACTGGCTACACGCCGGGTCAGCCGTTCCAGAGATCCCTATTTTCTTGAACAACTGGGCACACTCTCTCTGTTTGCCATTCCCCCAGACCCTAAGGTTGTGGAGCACAGGGCTGGGAACCGTCAGCTTATTCTGTCTGCCCTCCGAATAATTTTTTTTTTTTTTTTTGTGGCACTGGGGATTGACCCAAGGCCTTGTGCATTCAAGGCAAGCTCTCTACCAATTGAGCTATACCCACAGTCCTGATATATGCATTTTAAACAGATCAATTTCAAGCAACAAAACAGAAGACACCATCAGAAGCCTACCAACCAAGAAAAGCCCAGGACTGGACAGATAAACAGCCAAGTTCTACAAGACCTTTATAGAAGAACTAATACCAATACTCTTCAATTTATTCCAGGAAATAGAAAAAGAGGCAGCACTTCTGAACTCATTGTATGAGGCCAATATCACTCTGATTCCACAACCGGGAAAAGACACATCAAAAAAGAGAACTTTAGACCAATATCGCTAGTGAACATAGATGCAAAAATTCTCAATAAAATTCTGGCAAATTGAATACAAAAACATATCAAAAAGATTGTGCACCATGATCAAGTGGGTTCATCCCAGGGATGCAAGGTTGGTTCAACATATGGAAATCAATGAATGTAATTCATCACATCAATAAACTTAAAGATAAGAACCATATGATCATCTCAGTATATGTAGAAAAAGCATTCAACAAAATACAGCACCCCTTTATGTTCAAAACACTAGAAAAAGTAGGGATAACAAAAACATATCTCAACATTGTAAAAGCTGACTATGCTAAGCCCCAGGCCAACATCATTCTAAATGGAGAAAAATTAAAACATTCCCTCTAAAAAGTGGAACAAGAAAGGGATGCCCTCTTTAACCACTTCCATTCAACATAGTTCTTGAGACCAAGAACAAAGAACAATTAGACAGAGAAAAGAAATTAAAGGGATATAGATGAGTAAAGATGAACTCTAATTAGCACTATTTGCTGATGATATGATTCTATACCTAGAAGATCCAAAAAATTCCACCAGAAAACTTCTAGAACTAGTAAATGAATTTAGCAAAGTAGCAGGATACAAAATCAACACTGATAAATCAAAAGCATTTATATATATCAGTGACAAATCCTCTGAAAGAAAAATGAGGAAAACTACCCTGTTTACAATAGCATCTAAAGAAAAAATAATAAAAAAATAAAATACTTGGGAATCAACTTAATGAAAGAGATGAAAATCCTCTATAATGAAAACTATGAAATGCTAAAGAAAGTAATTAAAGAAGACCTTAGAAGATAGAAGGATCTACCTTGTTCTTAGACAGGTAGAATTAATACTGTCAAAATGGCCATACTACCAAAAGCACTAAATAGATTTAAAGCAATTCCAATCAAAATTCCAATGACATTCCTCATAGAAATAGAAAAAGCAGTCATAAAATTTATCTGGAAAAATAAGAGACCCAGAATAGCCAAAGCAATCCTTAGCAAGAAGAGTGAAGCAGATGACATCACTATATATACTGAGCAGTAGTAACAAAAAACAGCATGATATTGGCACCAAAATAGACTTATAGACCAATGGTACAGAATAGAGGACACAGAGACTAACTCACATAATTACAGTTATCTTATATTTAACAAAGACACCAAAAATATACATTGAAGAAAAGATAGCCTATTCAACAAACGGTGGTGGGAAAATTGTAAATCCATATGCAACAAAATGAAATTAAAACCCTATCTCTAACCATGCACAAAACTCAACTCAAAGTGGATCAAGGACCTAGGAATTAAACCAGAGACCTTGAACCTAATGGAAGAAAAAGTAGGCCCAAATCTCCATCATGTAGGATTAGGCCCCAACTTCCTCATTAAGACTTCTATAGCACAAGAACTAGTATCAAGAATCAACAAATGGAATGGATTCAAACTAAAAAGCTTCTTTGAGGCAAAAGAAATAATCAGTGAAGTCAATAGAGTGCCTACTAATTGGGAACAAATTCTTATCACATGCCTGTCAGAGCACTAATCTCTAGAATATACAAACAATTCAAAAATCTTAACACCAAAAAGCAAATAACGAAATCAATAAATCAGCCAAGGAACTGAACAGACACTTCTCAGAAGAAGATATCCAATCAATCAACAAATATATGAAAAAAATGTTTATCATCTCTAGCAATGCAAATCAAAACTACTCTAAGCTTTCATCTCACTTCAGTCAGAATGGCAGCTATTAAGAATATAAACAATAAGTGTTGGTGAGGATGTGGGGGAAAGGGCACACTCACACATTCTTGGTAGGACTGTAAAATGGTGCAGCCAATATGGAAATCAGTATGGAGAATCCTTGGAAAACTGGGACTGGAACCACCATTTGACCCAGCTATCCCACTCCTCAGTCTATACCCAAAGGACTTAAAAACAGCATACTACAGGAACACTGCCACATCAATGTTTATAGCAGCACAATTCACGATAGCAAAACTGTGGAACCAACCTAGATGCTATTCAGTAGATGAATGGATAAAGAAAATATGGTATATTTACACAATAGAATATTATTCAGCATTAAAAGAGAATATAATCATGGTATTTGCAGGTAAATGGATGGAGCTGAAGAATATAATACTAAGTATAATTAGTCAATCCCCCAAAACCAAAAGCTGAATGATTTCTTTGATTTAAGGATGCTGATTCATAATATGCTGGGGGGCGGGAGGAGGGAAGTATTAAATGAACTCTAGATAGGGAAAAGGGGAAAAGTGGAGGAGGAGAAGAAAAGGGTAATACGGGTAGGAAAGATGGTGGAATGCAATGGTCATCATTACCCTAAATATACATATGAAGACATGAAGGATGTGACTGTACTTTGTATACAACCAGAGATATGAAAAATTGTGCTCTATATGTGTAATATGAATTACAATGCATTCTGCTTGTCATATATTACAAATGAAAATTTAAAACAAATTAAAAAATAAAGACTTCTGAAATGCACATTGAAAAGTTGATGTTACCACAGTATTGCAAAAGGATATAAAAAGACAATTGTGATTGGTCCTCCTCCTGTTTCAATCACATTCAATTCACATAAAAAATCTGATACTCTCATTTTAACTTTTCCCCACTGAGACATTATTAAAATCTGAGAAGGTAGTGTTCTTCCTGATTGTGCTAAGTGATAAAACTTTGTGTTATTAACAAATTGTTCTACTGATGATTTAGAGGAGCAGCATATTTAAAAACTTAATTTTAATAAGGTTGAGAGAGTGATTAAAATAAATATATTAAATAATTTTTAAATCGAAAATTTAAAGAATGTCATTTATTTTAAACAATCTGATGATGCCCTCCCATCATGTATGGTTCTTCATATCATTAAGAAATACAAAGAACATTTTTCACTTTTAAGTTGCAAAGCCAGATTTTATCTGTAAGTAGTGCAGCCCTCTTTTTACATATAAATCATGACTTAAATAACATTTCCAGCTTCAGTGCTGGGAAAGGCACATTTTTGCAGGAGTCCCAGGATTGGCAATAGGATTAACATTTTAGCTTTTATTTTGTCAGTCAGATTCTGCAAATTCCTGGGTCTGATTAATAAGAAGGACCTTGCATGTATATCCTGAGGATAGAAATCAATTCCACATGTCTAGGATATAAATGACCAACTTTGGATGCAAAGTACATCAAGTGAAGGCTTCAAGGGTGTAATTGAAAGAGCATTTCCAGCTTCCTAATTATTTTATTGAACTCTTTACTTCCTTTTTAAGTAAAGATTATTCCTTTCCACAAATGGCTTTCTTTAGGAAATGTGTCCTCTTTTACCTTCTGTTCTTGGGAAAAACAGAGTATTCTTCTGAGTATATTGGCAGGAAAAGGAACATGGAAAACTATTGTGTTGGTGGGTGAGTCTAAACATTGACTTTATTATGTATTTTATTTACATTAATAATTCTGACAGTCCAAGAATCTTTAATAGTCTTTTTAGGTCATCATTCCTTACATAAATTCTTCATCAGCTTACGTATGTTTATGATATTTCATAATTACTACATTCCAGTATCTGTTTTCTATTGTTTTTTTTTTTTACTGATTTAAGCTCTTTATACATTCTTAATAAAGAATATTTTACTGTGCCATAGGTTATCATGGAAATCTCTTATACACTAAAGATTAAAGGATTATATTAAGAAATATGACAATTAATTTGGGCAAGATTGATGTAATATTAAATCTTTCCTTGGATCACAAAATTTGTCCAAAATAAACTTACTGGAATATGATAGGACCAAGCTGATTCAAAATGTGTTTTGAAATTGTGAGGTACTTGAAAGAGGAGTATTAACAAATTTTTGAATTTAAGTCACTTCTATCCATATTTCCACTCTAGTCATTCTTCACCCGTTAATTCTCCTGTCATCAGACAAAAGCACAATTGATGCCACCATCTGAGAGTTGGTCAATGTTCACTTGTAACTCCTTCAGACTCCCAAGCCATATAGTGAAACTGCAGTTTTCATGGCAGCAACTCCAGGAGGATGGATGGTAGTCTTCTTCCCTCTGCATGACTACTCTGCTTGTTAGGGAACTTGACCTGTCCAAGTTTACATGGTTTCCTCTCAATTTCATCAACAAATAATAAGCTGAGATGCTTTGTGTGCCTTCTTAAAATATTTCAATAGTTTCTCTTTCTACATAAAACCTTAAAGATCCTAAAAACACTTAGAGGTTTCTCTGAATTGATACCTAACTACATCTCTAAATTTATCTTGTATTTCTCATTTCTTCTTGATTTTATTGAGGTATATCTGTAAACAATGAATAATTGTGATAAGTTTTTGTTTGTTTTTGTTTCTGTCACTGGGGATTGAACCCAGAGGTACTTAATCACTGAGCCACATTCCCAATCTTTTAATTTTTTAATTTTGAGACAGGGTCTCTCAATGTTGCTGAGGCTGGATTTGAACTTGCAATCCTCCTTCCTCAGCCTCCTCATCTGTTGGGATTAGAGATAATAATAATAATGCCACTGACCTGGCTTAATGTGGTAAGTTTTGATACAAGTTTATATCTGATGATTGCACTATTATCAAGGTAGTAAACTTTTAAATCACTCTCTAAATGTTCCTAATGTCCTGCTGTAATCATAACCTCCTGACCTGCCTCTTTCCCCTTCCAAGGAAACAAGTGATCAGCTTTCTATCACTATAAGTTAGTTTGCTCATTTCAGATTTTGATAAAAATGAACTAATACAGTGTGTACTTTTAAATATAATTAGCATAATTTTTTAGCTCCATCTATGTTGTGTCAGTAGTAAATTTCTTATCATTACAGAGTGCTATTCCATTGTATAAAATACTATATTAATTTATCCATGTACCTGTGATAAATAATTTTATTTTATACAGATTTTTGACTCCTTCAAATAAAATTAGTATGAATACTTATTTTTATATACACATATTTTTCTTCTTGGGAGAACATGTAAAGGTAACTGGGATATGATAAGCATATCCTTAATATTTGAAAAATCTGCCAAATTATTTGCATAATGTACCACTTTATTTTTGTACTGTTTGAGAATGAGAGTTCTGTTTCCTCCACATCCTTATTATAGTTTTAATTGCTTTTTTTTCTAACCACTAAAGATAGTGAGCATCTCTTTATGTGTTTACTTGGAATTCAATGTATATCCCTTAATGAAGTATCTATTCAAATTTGTGGGCTGTTTTTAGGGATGTGGGTGTGTGTGTATGTATTATGGGTTGAAAAATTATTTATATATGGGATACAAGTCCTTTATAAGATATATGGTTTACAAATAATTTTTTCCAGTTTGTAGCTAAACTTTTCATGCTCTTGTCTTTCAAAGAGCAAATGTTTCTAACTTTAATAAAGTGTTATTTATTATTTTTTCTCCCTTACTTAACACAAGGTTACAAAGATTTTCTTTTATGATTTCTTCTGTAAGTTTTGTAGTTTCAGGTTTTATAGTTAGGCTTATGGCCAATTTTGTGTGAGTTGGTGTATTTGGTGTAAGATATTTGGTGATCAAGGATAAATGACAATATCCAGTTATTTCAGTGTCACTTGTCAAAAAAGCTATTCTCTCTCAATTAATTTGCTTTTGTGTTTTATCAAGAATTATTTGTCCACATATGTGGGCATATTTTGGACTGTATTCTTAACTACACTGATATTTTTATCTATCCTGATGCAAATGGCACACTGCATTTATTTCTGTTGTTTCTATTAAACATGAAATCAGGTAGTATCAGTCATCTGAATTTACTCTTCAAAGTTGCTTTGACTGGCCTGCAAGCTAGTCGAACCTGCAACCCACGGGCGGGCGGGTCAGGCCCAGCAACCAGCCAAGTGACAGAGCAGCTACACGCACCTGCGGGGAATGCGGACCGGACCCACTAGGACAGGTCCGGCAGAGGGCTGAGGGCCAGGCCAGTCCCCTCCCCCAGTGTCTGCAAGGTAGGCGGGACTGTGAACACCAGCAGAGCGGGCCCAAAGCCTGCTGAGGGGCGGAACCGGCCCCTCCCCCAGTGCCTGCAAGCTAGGCGAACCTGCAACCCTCGGGCAGGCGGGTCAGGCCCAGCAACCAGCCTAGTAACAGAGCAGCTACATGCGCCTGCGGGGAACGCGGACCGGACCCACTAGGACAGGTCCGGCGGCCGGCTGAGGGCCAGACCCGTCCCCTCCCCCAGTGTCTGCAAGGTAGGCGGGACTGTGAACACCAGTAGAGCGGGCCCAAAGCCTGCTGAGGGGCGGAACCGGCCCCTCACCCAGTGCCTGCAAGCTAGGCGAACCTGCAACCCATCGGGAGGTTAGGCCCAGCAACCTACGGAGTGACACAGGTGCCCCTGGCGCCTGCTGGGTAGGCGGACCTTTGACCGACCAGCAGAGCAGACCTAGGGCCTGCCAGCATGGTAGACGGATCACACTAATTGGAGGAGGATCACAGCCACTACCTGCCCTGCAAGGGTGATTTTTCAACTATACAAGAGCAATATAAATAAATAGAGGGAAAATATCAAAGACACAACAATTTCACCAAGCAGAAAGAAACGCCAGCAGTATGAAACGACAAGGAAAGAAAGGACCACAGGCAATGCAGGTCAACTCAACTTTAGAAGAGGTAATAGCTGCAACAGACGGAATGTCAGAGAGCTCAGGACATACATGCTTCAGATGATCTGGAGTCTCAAGGAAGACATGAGACAGCAAAATCAGACAATGAAAGATCACATTGACAAACAAATCCAGGAAGTAAAAGATCAATTTCACAGGGAGAGAGAGGTAATAAAAAACAAACAAATAGAAATCCTAGAAATGCAGGAAACAATAAACCAACTTAAAAACTCAATTGAGAATATTACCAGCAGAGTGGATCACTTAGAAGATAGAACATCAGACAATGAAGACAGAGTATTTCAACTTGAAAAGAACATAGATAGCTCAGCAAGTCTACTAAGAAACCATGAGCAGAACATTCAAGAACTATGGGATAATATCAAAAGACCAAACTTAAGAGTCATTGGGATACAGGAAGGCACAGAGCTCCAAACCAAAGGATTAAGCAATCTATTCAGTGAAATAATACAAGAAAACTTCCCAGACTTGAAGAATGAGACAGAATCCCAAATCCTAGAAGCCTACAGGACGCCGAATGTGCAAAATCATAAGAGATCCACACCTAGACACATTATAATGAAAATGTCCAACATACAGAATAAGGAGAGAATTTTAAAAGCTACAAGGGAAAGGAAGCAGATTACATTTAGGGGTAAACCAATCAGAATAACAGCTGATCTCTCAACACAGACTCTAAAAGCTAGAAGATCCTGGAATAACATATTTCAAACGCTAAAAGAAAATGGGTTCCAACCAAGAATCGGGTATCCCGCGAAATTAAGCTTCAGGATGGAAGATGAAATTAAAACATTCCACGACAAACAAAAGTTAAAAGAATTTGCAGCTAGAAAACCATCTCTTCAAAAAATCCTTGGCAAAACACTACAGGAAGAGGAAATGGAAGACAACAATGAAAACCAACAGTGGGAGGTAGGACAGTATAGGGGGGAAAATAATCAAAGAGGAAAACAAATCAGGTTTAATAGCATTAATAAACAAATTATGGCTGGAAGAACAAACCATATCTCAATAATAACCCTAAATGTTAATGGCTTAAACTCACCAATTAAGAGACACAGGCTAGTTGAATGGATCACAAAACAAGACCCAAAAATATGCTGCCTGCAGGAGACGCATTTGATAGGAAAAGATATACATAGACTGAAGGTGAAAGGTTGGGAAAAATCATATCACTCATATGGACTGCGGAAACAAGCAGGAGTGTCCATACTCATATCAGATAAAATAGATTTCAAGCCAAAGTTAATCAAAAGGGATAAAGAGGGACACTACATACTGCTCAAGGGAACCATACACCAACAAGACATAACAATCATAAATATATATGCCCCAAACAACGGGGCTGCTATGTTCATCAAGCAAACTCTTCTCAAGTTCAAGAATCTAATAGACCACCATACAATAATCATGGGAGACTTTAACACACCTCTCTCACCACTGGACAGATCTTCCAAACAAAAGCTGAATAAGGAAACTATAGAACTCAGTAATACAATTAACAACCTAGACTTAATTGACACATATAGAATATACCACCCAACATCAAGCAGCTACACTTTTTTCTCAGCAGCACATGGATCCTTCTCAAAAATAGATCATATATTATGTCACAGGGAAACTCTTAGTCAATATAAAGGAGTAGAGATAATACCATGCATCTTATCTGATCACAATGGAATGAAACTGAAAATCAACGATAAAAGAAGGAAGGAAAAATCATGCATCACTTGGAGAATGAACAATAGGTTACTGAATGATCAATGGGTTTTAGATGACATCAAGGAGGAAATTAAAAAATTCTTAGAGTTAAATGAAAACACAGACACAACATATCGGAATCTATGGGACACATTGAAAGCAGTTCTAAGAGGAAAATTCATTGCTTGGAGTGCATTCCTTAAAAAAAGAAAAAACTAACAAATAAATGATCTCATACTTCATCTCAAAATCCTAGAAAAAGAAGAGCAAAACAACAGCAAAAGAAGTAGAAGGCAAGAAATAATTAAAATCAGAGCTGAAATTAATGAAATCGAAACGAAAGAAACAATTGAAAAAATTGACAAAACTAAAAGTTGGTTCTTTGAAAAAATAAATAAAATTGACAGACCCTTAGCCATGCTAATGAAGAGAAGAAGAGAGAGAACTCAAATTACCAGCATACGGGATGAAAGAGGCAATATCACAACAGACACTTCAGAAATACAGAAGATAATCAGAAATTATTTTGAATCCTTATACTCCAATAAAATAGAAGATAGTGAAGGCATCGATAAATTTCTTAAGTCATATAATCTGCCCAGATTGAGTCAGGAGGATATAGACAACCTAAACAGACCAATATCAATTGAGGAAATAGAAAAAACCATCAAAAGATTACTATCTAAGAAAAGCCCAGGACCGGACGGGTATACAGCAGAGTTTTACAAAACCTTTAAAGAGGAACTAATACCAATACTTTTCAAGCTATTTCAGGAAATAGAAAAAGAGGGAGAACTACCAAATTCATTCTACGAGGCTAACATCACCCTGATTCTGAAACCAGACAAAGACACTTCAAAGAAAGAAAACTACAGACCAATATCTCTAATGAACCTAGATGCAAAAATCCTCAATAAAATTCTGGCGAATCGGATACAAAAACATATAAAAAAAATTGTGCACCATGATCAAGTAGGATTCATCCCTGGTATGCAAGGTTGGTTCAATATACGGAAATCAATAAATGTTATTCACCACATCAATAGACTTAAAAATAAGAACCATATGATCATCTCCATAGATGCGGAAAAAGCATTCGACAAAGTACAGCATCCCTTTATGTTCAAAACTCTTGAAAAACTAGGCATAACAGGAACATACCTCAACATTGTAAAAGCAATTTATGCTATGCCTCAGGCTAGCATCATTCTGAATGGAGAAAAATTGAAGGCATTCCCTCTAAGATCTGGAACAAGACAGGGATGCCCTCTTTCACCACTTCTGTTCAACATAGTTCTCGAAACACTGGCCAGAGCAATTAGACAGAGGAAAGAAATTAAAGGCATAAAAATAGGAAAAGAAGAACTTAAATTATCACTATTTGCAGATGACATGATTCTATACCTAGCAGACCCAAAAGGGTCTACAAAGAAACTATTAGAGCTAATAAATGAATTCAGCAAAGTGGCAGGTTATAAAATCAACACACATAAATCAAAGGATTCCTGTATATCAGCGACAAATCCTCTGAAATGGAAACGAGGACAACCACGCCATTCACAATATCCTCAAAAAGAATAAAATACTTGGGAATCAACCTAACAAAAGAGGTGAAGGACTTATACAATGAAAACTACAGAACCCTAAAAAGAGAAATTGAAGAAGACCTTAGAAGATGGAAAAACATACCCTGTTCATGGATAGGCAGAACTAACATCATCAAAATGGCTATATTACCAAAAGTTCTCTATAGGTTTAATGCAATGCCAATCAAAATCCCAACGGCATTTCTTGTAGAAATGGAGAAAGCAATCATGAAATTCATATGGAAGAATAAAAGACCCAGAATAGCAAAAACAATACTAAGCAGGAAGTGTGAATCAGGTGGTATAGCGATTCCAGATCTCAAACTATACTACAGAGCAATAGTAACAAAAACAGCATGGTACTGGTACCAAAACAGGCGGGTGGACCAATGGTACAGAACAGAGGACACAGAAACCAACCCACAAAACTACAACTTTCTTATATTTGATAAAGGGGCTAAAAGCATGCAATGGAGGAAGGATAGCATCTTCAACAAATGGTGCTGGGAAAACTGGAAATCCATATGCAACAAAATGAATCTGAATCCCTTTCTCTCGCCAAGCACAAAAGTTAACTCAAAATGGATCAAGGAGCTTGATATCAAATCAGAGACACGGCATCTGATAGAAGAAAAAGTTGGCTACGACCTACATGCTGTGGGGTCGGGCTCCAAATTCCTCAATAGGACACCCATAGCACAAGAGTTAACATCTAGAATCAACAAATGGGACTTACTTAAACTAAAAAGTTTTTCCTCAGCAAAAGAAACAATAAGAGAGGTAAATAGGGAGCCTACATCCTGGGAACAAATCTTTACTCCTCACACTTCAGATAGAGCCCTAATATCCAGAGTATACAAAGAACTCAAAAAATTAGACAATAAGATAACAAATAACCCAATCAACAAATGGGCCAAGGACTTGAATAGACACTTCTCAGAGGAGGACATACAATCAATCAATAAGTACATGAAAAAATGCTCACCATCTCTAGTAGTCAGAGAAATGCAAATCAAAACCACCCTAAGATACCATCTCACTCCAGTAAGATTGGCAGCCATTATGAAGTCGAACAACAATAAGTGCTGGCGAGGTTGTGGGGAAAAGGGTACACTTTTACATTGTTGGTGGGACTGCAAATTGGTGCAGCCAATTTGGAAAGCGGTATGGAGATTTCTTGGAAAGCTGGGAATGGAACCACCATTTGACCCAGCCATTCCCCTTCTCGATCTATTCCCTAAAGACCTAAAAAGAGCATGCTACAGGGACACTGCTACATCGATGTTCATAGCAGCACAATTCACAATAGCAAGACTGTGGAATCAACCTAGATGCCCTTCAATAGACGAATGGATAAAAAAAATGTGGCATTTATACACAATGGAGTATTACTCTGCAGTAAAAAATGACAAAATCATAGAATTTGGTGGGAAATGGATGGCATTAGAGCAGATGATGCTAAGTGAAGCTAGCCAAGCCCTAAAAAACAAATGCCAAATGTCTCCTTTGATATAAGGAGAGTAACTAAGAACAGACTAGGGAAGAAGAGCATGAGAAGAAGACCAACATTAAACAAGGATGAGAGGTGGGAGGGAAAGGGAGAGAGAAGGGAAATTGCATGGAAACGGAAGGAGACCCTCAGGGTTATACAAAATTACATACAAGAGGAAGTGAGGGGAAACGGAAAATCAGTACAAGGGGGAGGAATGAATTACAGTAGTGGGGGTAGAGAGAGAAGAGGGGAGGGGAGGGGATGGGAGGGGGGATAGTAGAGGATAGGAAAGGCAGCAGAATACAACAGACATGAATTTATCAATATGTAAAGCAATGAAGTGTAACTGATGTGATTCTGCAAGCTGCATACGGGGTAAAATGGGAGCTCATAACCCGCTTGAATCAAAATGTGAAATATGATATATCAAGAACTATGTAATGTTTTGAACAACCAACATTAAAAAAATAAATTAAAAAAAAAACAAGGGAAACAAAAAAAAAAAAAGAAAAAAAAAAGTTGCTTTGACTATTCTGGGTCCTTTGCATTTCACTATGACATTTAGAATCAGCATGAAATTACAAAAACATGGCCAGCATTTAAATTTCTTTTTACTTTATAATTTTTTAAATTTTGTTTTAATTAGTTATACAAGACAGTAGAATGCATTTATACACTTTGGTATTTCATACATAACTTCTCATTTTTATGATTGTACATGTTGTAGAATCACATCAGTCATGCAGTCATGTACATACATAAGATGGCCAACATTTTTAATAGTTTAATTGAGATATAATTTACAAAATAATATTTATATATTTTACATGCATAATTGAATGACTTCTAAATTTATAGACATATGCAAATGTTTAAGTTTCAACTTTAGAACATGTTATCACCTCCAAAATATTCTGCTTATCTGTTTGCAGTGAATTTCCTTTCCAAATACCAGCCTCAGGCATCCTGTAATCTTTTTTCTTTCTTGGACATTTCATAAAAATAGAATCAGACTCTATAAAACATTGCATATAAATTCTTTTACTTAGTGTAATAGTTTTAAAGTTCTGTGTATTTTAGCATGTATCAGTATTTTATTACTTACTATTGTTAATAGTGTTCCATATATCCAGCTTTTCCTTTAGCCTGTTGTACATTTATTTGGGTTGTTACCAGTTTTGCATCTGCAAATGGTGTCTCTATCAATATATGTATAAAAACCTTTGTGTGGACATGTACTTTCATTACTCTTGAGTATATTCCTAGGATATGGAATTATAGGGGTAATATGCTAAGTATGCATTAGGTTCAAAAAATGATCATTAGTGATTAGATCAGTTTTAACACATCAAAATTGAAAGTAAGCCACAAAGTGTTCCTATATATCCCCATCCCCATGGGGGGACAACTTCCCCCACCTTCAACATTGCATACCACAGTGACAGTCTAGTTATAATTCATGAATCTACGTTGACATATCAATATCACTCAAAGCCTGCAGTTTTTTAGGATTCACTCTCTGCGTTGTTTATAATTTGACCAATGTATAATTATACACATTCCCCATTTATAGGGTCATAGTGAAGAGTTTCTCTGCTCTAAAATCTTCTGTTGCATCTGTTCATCCTTTTCTCCTGCCCTGTCACCCATGATAATCACTGATATTTTACTTTCTCTAATTTTGCCCTTTCCAGAATATCATTTAGTTAGAATAATAGAGCATGTAGCCTTTTCAGATTAGGTTTCTATTACTTAGTACCATGTACTTAAGTCTCCATGTCTTTTCATGTCTTCTTGTTTCATTTTAATGCCGAATAATATTCCATTATCTGAATGTACCAGAGTTTATTTACCATTCTCAGTCTTGAATATCATGAATAAAACTCTTACAAACATTTATGCAGGTTTTTGTGTGGACATAGTTTACTGCCAAACTATCTTTCAAAGCAACCAGACCAGTTTGCATTTTTCTAATAATGAAAAAAGATTCTTTTTGTTCCACATCTTAGCTATAATTTGGCATGATCAGTGTTTTGGATTTTAGTGATTATAATAGGCAGATAAAATATAGACCTTGTTTTTATTTGAAAATCCCTAATGAAAAATGATATGGGGTATATTTTCATATTGTTATGCTATCTATATATCTTAGTTGGTGATGTGTCTTTTGCTCTTTATTCATTGGATTGTTTGTTTTCTTATTGTGAGTCCAGGAAGTTCTTTGTATATCTTGAATAATGGTCTTTTATTGGTATTTATCTGTTTTGCAAAAATGTTTTCCAGTCTGTACCTTGTCTTATTCTCTGAACGTTGTTTTTCACAGAACCGAGTTTTCAATTTTAATGAAGTCCATATTCTTAATTCCTTGTTTCATGAATAATATCTTTAAAGAGTTGTATCTAAATTCTTTGACATACCTATGGTCATATACATTTTCTCCTAAAAATTTTAAAGCTTTGTATTTTATATTTAAGTTGTTGATATATTTTGAGTAAATTTTTGAGAAGGGTGTAACATCTGTGTCCAGATTTATTTTTTTGAGCATGGGGATGTCCAAATGTTCCATCACCATTTGATGAAAAGATTGTCTTTTCTTCATTGTATTGCTTTTTTTTTTCTGGTAAAAATCAGCAAACTATATAAGACTATATGCACATGGATGTATTTGGGGGTTTTCTGCCTTACTTCACTGATATAATTATATATTATTTTCCAATACAAAAATGTCTTGATTATTGTGGCTTTATATTAGGTCTCAAAGTCCAATATTATCAGTCTTCCAATTTTGTTGTTCTCTTTAATATTTACTTAGCTATTATAGGTCTTTCATCTCTACATGTAAATAGAATTAGCTTATAAATATCCACAAAATAAGTTTATGGAATTTTGATTGGTATTTCATTAAATTTATAGATCAGAGTAGAAAAACTTGCATCTTAATAACATTGGGTCTTCCTATTTGTGAATATTGAATCTCTGCATTTATTTAGATCTTTGATTTTTTTTCATTGAGTTTTATAGCTTCTCTCACATAGATGGTTTGGGAGAGGGAAGAATAGAAGTTCATTGGATTAGACAGAGGGGAATGAGGCAAGTGGGGGTGGAAATAGGAAAGACAGTAGAATAAATCACTCATAATTTTTCTATGTTCATAGATGAGCGCACAACCACTAAAACTCCACATCATGTACAACTGCAAAATGGGATCCTAATTAGAATGAATTATTCTCCATGTATGTATAATGTTCAAAATACACTCTACTGTCATAAAAAAAAGAAGTACCCCATTTGAATGGAAGGAATTGAAGATGGGAAAATGAAGTGGGGCTGTCTGAATTCTTGGATTCTATGGAACATGACTATAGAGCTATTGTATCACTACTCATGTCT
Organism: Urocitellus parryii; assembly: GCF_045843805.1. NCBI lineage: Eukaryota > Metazoa > Chordata > Mammalia > Rodentia > Sciuridae > Urocitellus > Urocitellus parryii. Next base: position 46,307,876 of record NC_135537.1, read on the forward strand.
AGTTTTCAAGAAAAGAAAAGATGCCCTTGAAGTTGATTCACAGATCATAAGGACTGACACATTCACCATTAACTAAAGGGGCAGAGCTTCTTCCTCAAGGAGGAACCTAACAGATATTCACAAGGTCAGTGCCCCACCAATCCAAATGGCCGGGGCTGCTCTTTAGAGTATTGGCGGTGACACTGCAACCCAACTGGTCCTGAAGAGGAGGTCAGACCAAAAAATTACTTTGAGCCCTAAAATCTAGAAGCATTCTCCCATCCTTTTGTTTAAACTTGCTTAGGACTATTATCCCTTCCTTCTTTTCTTTCTTTTAAATGGTAATGTCTCTCCTTATGCCTTATTGTATTTTGGTAGCATAGAACAATGAGTCTGATTTCACAGGTTCAAAACTGGAGAGGTCTTTTTTACTCAAGATGAATCAGATCTTGAGTCTTATTCATAACTATTCTAAATTTTATTTAGATAAGACTTTGGACTTTAGACTTGAGGGTCAGTGCTGGAACAAATTAAGACTTTGGGTGCTGTTGGGACGGAATGAACATATTTGTATGTGAGAAGGACATAAATTTTGGGGGGTCCCAGTAGTAAAATGCTATTGAATAAATAGTATCCCCCAGATTCATATGTTAATAACTCTAACATCTAATGTGATGCTATGTGGAAAAGGGGCTTATGTTAGTCACGGTTTTCCAGAGATGCAGAACAAATAAAACTTATACATGAGGGTAAGACTCTCATGATAGAATTTGTGCTGTGTTGTTTCTACATGCATACAAAGAAGAAAGGTCATGTGATCACATAGTGAGATGGCAGGAAGAGAATCTCATCCTGCTACTACTCTGATCTCAAGTTTCTCATCTCCAGAAGGGTATAAAAATATATTTCTATTGTGGAAGCCACCCAATATATGGAATTTTGTTTGGTAGCACTGGCTGACTAAGGTAATATGCATTTTGGGGACATTATTTCTCCATAATGAGAGGAAGAATATACTGATTAACTTCAAAATCCGATATATTGTTGTTGTTGTTTCTCCTGTTTGAATTAGTTAGGATTCTTTAGGTCTTTACAAATAGAAACTCAATGGAAAAAGGCTAAAGGCATAAAGCAAACAATTGACTTATGTAACTGGGAAGTCTAATGGATAGCTGAATCCAAGGGTTGAAAATATTATTAGAATTCAGTCTCAGCATTGTATAATTTTAATGAGAGACACTTGGAGACAGGCTTCCTCTACATGAAAGGTAGGTGGTACAACCCAAGACTGTGCCAGATTTCCTGTTGCTAAGGCAGTGTCATCCCTGTTAACTTCTATACTCTCTGCCTCATCACAAGGGAGACAACCAGGGAACTAAATTTTCCTGAGCTCCTTGTCAACAGATCATCCTGTGAAATTATAACAGAGAGTAGCATATTTTCAGGAGGGTTGAAGAAACCAATAAAGAAGTCATAATTCTTTAGCTGTGAGGAATGGGGCAGAGTTGGTTTAAGACCTGGGATTTAACTTCCAGGCATTCTTTAGAATGACCCACATTGTTGACACCATCATCTGAAACCACTGGCAAACATTCCTATAAATCCTGCACTTCTGATTTTACTGAAACAATGGCTGCTCTGACTTTAACTTCCAGCCATTGCAAGGCTGTAGAATACTGTAATAACATGTGCAAAATTACTTCTGTTTGGAATGCCCAGGACATTAGGTTCTCCTGACAGAATATTGATGAGTACAACCCATGTAATAAACCCTGATAGCTATTGCTCTCAAAGGATTTGAAGAAAACTTTCTTTCAGTATCCATGGGAATTTCCCCAAGTAACATAAATTTTTTTAGGTTATTTTTGTCCACCTTTGGAAAAAAAAAGAGTCACTATATTTAGACTCAGTCATAGGGAGTTCACCTTGTTTCCAGGATAGATGAAGGGCTGTTTGATTGTCAGACAACAAACAGTGGAAAACTGGAACCTTCCAAAAGAAAGGATTTGAAGTGATGTTAGAAGAACAAGACACCTACACCACGGCTCTTTTGAACAACACAGAATAATTATGTCACTAAATATTTTTTTGCTTTAATTTTTATGTAAAAGGGAATAAATTGTGATGTCCAATCAAGGCACCTGATGGAGAGTTAAGAGATTTCTAAACTCTCTATACATTTATTTATCTTTAACAAAGAATGATTATGTTCAGTTTAATTGTCTGAATTGTATCAAACAATTTGCTTAGAGATTAATAAAGGGACAGAAACATCAGATGACTTAGAAATAAGAACTATAAAATCTCACTATTCTTGCAGGATTTAAAATTTGTTTTCACCTTCACAACTAAGTAACAAGCAATTTCAATCACATACTTTATTTGTAAAAATTATATATGTTACAAACAATATTGTTTTTTTATATATTCCTTCTATAAATTTTATATTAGGCTTAATACATTAATTAAGAATTGAAACAGTAGAATAGCAGATATCATATTACACAATTTCTCTTTTTATATTATAGAATATTTGAGATATTATAGATGATCATCAACCTACTTTGGGACTGCATCCTAATAAAACCAATATAAGTTGAACATATTATTTTAAAATGTACTGTTAATTTACATTTAATCCTGAAATTCATAGCTTAATAAACTGTATGCTACAGAGCATTGATTACCTTTGTGATCATGTGGCTCACCAAAAGTTCACTGCTACTGCTCAGCGCAAAGAATATTCTACTATCTAACCTTAGCTTGGGAAAAGATCAAAATTCAAAACTCAGAGAGTGATTTCTACTGAATGTATATCATTTTAGTATCCTGATAAAAATTGAATCTTCATATGTCGGGGACTGAATGTATTAGTGTTACTTATGATAAAAGCTAAAGGATTGCCATGAAGAGTTACAGAAATGAATGATAGAACAAGACTGAAGTTTGTATTTTTCCAAGTACTACTATTGCTATTCCTGCTGAAAAGCAGCTATTCCAAAATGACATACCAGCTTTCCTCCTTGCAGTCATTCAGAAGGTTCCCAAATTCCTTCATTTAGCGTCTCTACCACCTCTTCTGGCATTGTACTAATCTGTGTTTAAAGCTAAGTCAGTGCCCTATGTTGGTGAAGCCTACTGAAGAACTATGTTAAATGGAAGTGGTTAAAGAAGGAAGGAGTTGTGGAACATGGAGGAGACAAACCCACATTCTTAATGCTTACACCTGTAACTATTATTCATCATCCAGTTAATTATGCATTAGTCACACATTTTCCTGCATTTAACTTAAAACTTACAGGCTATGTATGCCACAATTGTTTAGATTTAATGAAAGCAAATTTTAAAAGGCTTGAAAAGAACCTCACATCCAGAGAGAAATGAAGAAATGCCCTAGAAAATTGTCATGAATCTCACATAATTAAGGGAAAAATTGTAAATTAAAGCTTTTTGTTCATCAGCATTCTGTCACTATAATGACTACCTGAGATAGTTAACACATAAAAACTTTATCTTGGTACATTGTTTTAGAGATTTTAGAGAGCTAGTCTCTGACTGAGTGGACCCCTTGTTTCTACGACTATGGTGAGGGTACCTGATGACTATGGTGGGGTAGTAGTGTGTAGTGGAACAAAACTATCAACTCGTGGCCAAGAAATAAAAGTGAGCAAGGAGGGAGGCTAGTGCCTCCAATAACCCAAAAGCCTCCCACCCAGGCTTACATCTTAAAGGCTCCAATACCTCCCAATAGCACTACAAAGAAATAGCCCTTAATACGTGGACAGTTGTGGATACTTGAGATCCACAAGTAAAATCATAATGTCATACAAATAAAGAATTATTGTATGTCAGAAATATTATTGAGGGCTGGGGTTGTGGCCTTAGTACCACATAAAAATATATAAATAAAGTAAAAATATTGTGTCCTTCTACAATTAAAAATTTTAAAAAATTATTGAATTTACTAATTAGTGAAAGAAACTAATACAATGTTATAACTGTTTTGATGTAGAATTCCAATACCACACATATTGATAAGGATTTACAATTAGATATAGATCTATTATATCTACCAGACAACCACTGATTACATTCCATCAGACATTATTCTTTTGCATTTTCTAGATAATTAATTATAAATGTCCTCTGACTTATAGAATTGAAAATTAGCTCAAAGACAATATGTTGACGTAACCTGAAAGAGTGAAATATGTCAGATACCCATTAATAATTTTTCTGTGTTTCAAAATGTTTTACAATTTTTCATGCTAAAGCTATCTAATATAAATGCTTTGTGCTTAAAGGGGTTGTAAATGAAGGAAGTGAGAATTAAGATAATCAAAACATGGAGTCAAGTTGAATAAAGCAAAGACATTTATTCTAGAAACCTATCTCTATAATACCATGGAATTGGTTAAATCTAAAATGAAGCTATATAAAAAATATTCAGAAAGGCCTCCTTAAATTATTTTTCAATTAGACTTTTTCTAAAATAAAACACCTTATTTATTTATTATTCATTCACTGATTAAATTATCTATTTATTATGTATTCACTGAGAAATTCCTTTACATTCATGAGGAGAGGTCTAATGCAGGAATTGCCTTCTAGAATTACCACTGATTCATATCAGATCTGAATGCAATCTAAAAAGAAGAAAAAATAATACCAGTTATATTATCTGATTATATTTGAATCTGAATTAGTAATTTTTCTTAGAATTTATAGAGGAATATGTACTTCTTGATCTGGAACTATTTTAGGTAGAAGTTTACTATGATGAAGTGTGTGTGTGTGTGTGTGTGTGTGTGTGTGTTTATTCTCTTTACGCTGAACTGAGTTGTTATTGGTGCAGTTTTATGACCTTTATGTCACATTTGAACATTCTGAGAACATTTTTGCTATCACTCAAATTCTGACCTGACTCTATTCAGTTCATCTGGTAGGCTAACTTGGATGTTCCACACTTATTCATTCCTAGCTTAAAAATAACCATAAATTGCTTCAGTGTTGGTGACCCCTTAAAGTTGTTGATGACTTTTTATTTGATGTGAGGCCCCATATGATTATTTTGACAATTTTTGGAAGTAACAAAAGTAACATTTAGGAAGAAGCAGATTTTATAGTTATGTAAAAGGTCAGTGTTGATCATTGCTCTTTTCATCTTTAAGCTTTGTTTAGGACTCTATCTTGTGATTTCCCCCACAGAATGAAGACAGTTAATGATTTGAAACTTCTCATTAAATTTTCTTTCCCTTAAATACCTCAGTTAACGGTGTCTGAACTGTCCCATCATTGTCATTTTTTAATTAATGCAACGCATCAAATAAAAATTTCTCTGCCAATAAGAAAATAAGCACTTTAGCTGTTAACACCTGCATAAAAATAGCATATTTAATGAATAAGGTCCTGATAAAATGGGACATGGATCAGATCAAATTTGATTGGATTCAAGGAAAAAGAGAAAAAGAAAGAAAAGAGAAAATAAGAAGACATTTTAAGAACTGACCTAGTAAACAATTTCATGCAGTAAGGAAACCAAGGACAACACTTCTAGGTAAAGGGATTAGTCTCAGTCCATTTAGACTGCCAGAGCAAATATGAAACACTTAGTGACTAATAAAGAAATGTATTTCTCATAGTTCTGGGGTTGAGAAGTCTAAGATCAACATTTTGTCAGATTTGGTGTCTGGTTAAGGGTTTTTTCCCTTATAGGTGGCATCTTCTCATTTAGCTCTCACATGGTAGAAAGAAAAAAAAGCAGCTCTCTGGGGTCTCTTTTGGAAAGGCACTAACCATATTCTTGAAGGCTCTTTATCATGACCTAATCACCTCCCCACAGTCCCCACCTCCAAATACCATTACCCTGGAGCTTAGCATTTCAACACACGCATTTTGGAGAGAAATGAACATAAGAGAAATATCAAAATGAAGAAGAGAGAAACTGCAAAACTTTTTGTCCTATGTTAGCCATTTTTGTTTTTGTTGTTGTTGCTGCTGTAACCAAAATACCTGATAAGAACAACTTAAGGAGGAAAAATTCATCTTGACTCATGATTTCAGAGGTCTCAGTCCATGGTCAGCCAACTCTCTTGATCTTAGCCTTAGGTGAAGTAGAGGATCATGGAGGAAGGGCCTGGTGGAGAAAAGCTGCTCACCCCATGGCAACCAGGAAGGCATGCCCCCAATGTCCTAATTCCTCCAACCACCATCCTGTCTCCTGCAGTGACCACACAGTAGCCCTTTCATATTATTAATGCATCACATGGTTTACTCATCTGATGGGTTTTAACCATCAAATCCAGTATTTTCACCTTTGAACATTGTTGTATTACCTATCTCACGAGATTTGGAGCTGGGGTGGGGGGGTGGGGGGGGCGGTATTCCAGATCCAAACCATAGTAGTCCTTGACTTAGAGCTTCTTGTATTGATGCTACTCTTTCTTCTATTCTTCAAAATAATCAAAACCTCTATGGGAACACTTATTCAAACTCTATTGCTCACAGTTTAATCAACGGTGAAAATGGTCATTTATAAGGAATGAATCAACTGTGTTTCAAAGAAACAAATTGAATATTTGTATCAGTAATCGGGGATTCACACTTTAATATATTCTCTGTAATAATGTCAAAGAAAATTTGCACAGCACAGATTGAATAGGTAAAGAAGACTTTATTCAAGAATATTGCAATAAGGGAGAGAGTTTGAACCCAATTCTGTTGAAACAAAAGTTTGGGGAGTTTAAGTACTGGAGTGAGGTAGTAGAAAGGCAATGGAAGAAAAAATAGGGGAAATGTTGCCGATATTATTAGGCCATGGTTCTGGCTAATATACAGTTATTGAAATTAAGATTCTGCCCTACTCTTACCCCATAATTAATGACACTTAAGAAGATTTTCTTTATGAATAACTACAATTCAAAGGGATGGTTTCCCGGTTTTGAGGAAAATATTTTTGCTTTGTAAAACTATCAACAATTTAAGAATATTTACATCTTAATTAGCAGAGAACAACTTCATAATTACAAGTTTTCTAAAGTAAATGCTGTCAAAACAAGATGGGAGGGAGTCAAGGGTCTACAGTTAGAAATGTCTCTAAAATTTACTCCAGCTGAAGGGAATGTTAAAATCTTCTTTCATAATGGACTAAATTCCTTTAAGCTTTTCTCTCTTAAAAGAAAGACAAATGCCACGTGTTCTCACTGGTATGTGGAAGCCAAAAAAAAAAAAAAAAAAAAAAAGATCGATAACATAGAAGCAAAGAGAATAGTGATCTCTAGAGGTTATAAAGGTGGAAGGAAGGGAAGGAAGATAGAGGGAGGTTGGATAATGGGTACCAAAATGTAATTACACAGAAGGAATAAGTTTATAACAACTTTAATAGTTCACAAGGAACAAGAACAGAAGATTTTGAATTTTCCCAACATGAAGAACAGTAAGTATTTGAGGTGATGGACATTCCAATTACCCTGCCGTCCTCATTACATATCACATTTATGTACATGAATCATCACATTGTACCCTGTAAATATGTATAGTAACGATATGTCAATGTAAAAAACATATGGTTTGTGAAGCTTTCTTAGGAGAGGGTGCTGGAGGGCCACTGCAGGAAGAAGACTTCTTCCATGGAGTGTTGGTGTGATGCACTGGTTTAGTTATTATGGATGTGAGGATGTTGGATGGAGATGTATCTGAGCCACATGCCCAGAATGCACATCCCATTGGTGTTGCAGCCCTTGAGTGTCACGTGAACCCCCTTCCTCAACCCTCCCCATAGAGAATGCTGTGTTCTGTGTTTCCAGCCCTCACTGGAGCCCATACCTCTGAAGCACCCTGTCACCTGACACCTTGACCACAAGCTGTAACTTAATCCTCCTGCCTGCTTCCTGGAGTGTTGCTTCCTATCTGCTCCTTAATAGCAGAGCAGCCTGGTTTGGCCAGAGAACTGTTCTGCCATTCATGGGTCCAACAAAACTTTCTCTGATGAAATCTATATCCTAGACATAGGGAGAGTTCCCCTTTCCATGGTTATCCTTTCTTACCCTTCAGTCCTAGGATCCTTTAGTTCAAGTTTCATTATACCTTCCTGTTACTCTTTTATCCATTTATTCTTCCTATTAATGGTCCCAATTAAATCACTGAGTTATTCTAATGGACTTGACCCAGGATGCTACAACATTCCTCATCATTTTATGGTTTCCCTAGTGATTTTCAAATCTTGTGTTTGCTTTCAGTCATTGTAACAAAATATCTGAAGGTACTTATAAGAAGAAAAGGTTTACTTTGGCTCACAGTTTCAAAGGTTTCAATTTATGGTTGCTTAGCTCTATTGCTCTCGGCCACAGGAGTGTGGTGGTGGACTGTGCCCCTGACAGCAGCTAAGAAAGCAAACTAAGGGACAAGAAGGAGCTGGAGTCCCAATATCCCCTTCAAGTGGTCTAACTTCCATCTTCTAGACCTTCACATTCCAATAGCACCAGAGACCAGACAAAGACTTCAACATGTGGGCTTTTGGGGGACAGTCAAGATCCAAACTATAACATTTAAACCTATGCCAAATTCTTTCAAATGGAGAGGGTTCAAGCAGCGTGTCCGTAAATTTCCTGGTTTTGGACCAGAGGACCATAGCATTCCACATGTTCTTAAAGATTTCAATGACCAAAGAAAAGATTAAGAATAATTTTTCCACTCTGTAAAGTGAGCCTCAAGCTGACTTGCATTTTTAAATCACTTATGCATTAAAAAATGACCCTTTGCCTAGGCTGCACCCCAGACCAGTGAAATTGGGAATGGGACACAGGTATTTTAAAAAGTGCCCCAGGTGATTCTAATATGCAGCCAGGGCTGAGAAACACTGTTTCAGGGGCTCACAGACATTCCTGTTTCCTGGGATCTTCACTTTCTCTTAATCACTGCTTTATTATTCCTCCTTGAAATGAAAAGACTTTCCTTTCCGGCAGAAAGTTGGCCCCTCTATGGCATCACAAGTTCTCTGAAGGCGATTTAACATTTCACTTTTTAAACTTATTTTCTGTGTAATGCCTTCAACATAAAATGATCGTACATTAATAATCACTCATGAATGGTAGCACATATGAGCTATAACTGAACATTAAATTTGCCCTGCAGCAGGTAAATAATGCCCTCCTGAGCGGGAGAGAAAATTTCTCCAGATAAAATGACCTTTCAAGTGGTAGAAAATGACCTTTTGGAGAAAATTTCTTCAACACTGTTTAGAGGGCTCATTTAGAAAATGCCACCGAACCACTGAGTAAAGGCATGTTCTGAACAAAATTATTTTATATTTAGTTTGAACTTTATACAAGCAATTTGGCTGTTCCTGATATAGCATGCAGTGAGAAGGAAAGAGAACTTAACACCATTCTTTCTAAGCATTGAAGTAAAACTGACTAAACATGCCACATCTAAGTGTCAATTTACTTTTTCAGCTAGTATCATAAGTTTCTTTATTTTTATCACAAAGATATTCAAATGTATTTTTATAGAAAGCCTGAGACATGATGCAGCATAATTATGTCCTATAAATAAAAGAGAAAATAGAATATATTGTTGTACTTATTTTGTATTATTTTTCTCATTTTCTACAGACATCCTTAATGGTTTTTGTTGTTGTTGTTGTTGTTGTTGGTATGGGGGATTGAACTCAGGGGCACTCGACCACTGAGCCACATCTCCAGCCCTATTTTGTATTTTATTTAGAAACAGAGTTTCACTGAGTTGCTTAGTGCCTCACTTTTTTTGCTGAGGTTGGCTTATGAACTCATAATCCTCCTGCCTCAGTTTCCCAAGCCACTGGGATTACAGGCATGCGCCATTGCTCTGGGCATCCTTAATGTTTTTTAAAGTGATATGTGAATTATCTGGGCTTCTGAGTTCCTGCATATTTGTATTGTTAATGTTATTAAGTAAAGATGTCAGATTCTTAACCTCCAGCTGATTCCCTCATCTTGTCTGTCTTGGTCAAAAAAAAAAATGGTTCTTTTATTATGGATCTAAAAATCAGCATTATATTCTGTGAAACCAAACCAGGAAATTATTTCAAAGTGTCTAATTGATTGAGGAGGACCCCTTTCACCTGTGAATTAAATGAGGATGTCTTAAATCTGAAGAGTTAAGCTGATGAAAAATGAATCAGGATCAAGAATGGAGGTGATGTTTATGTAAACAAAACCTCAACTGTATGGATTCATCCTGATTCAAGGTAATTATTTTTCTTTGTACACTATGGAGTCTATATTTTAGAAAATACAAAGAGGACTTGAAGATATGTAATATGTAGGAGAAAAGTTAGAAGAATTTAGCTTCCCGTTGATTTTAATGCTACTGGTTAAAACAGATTAAGATACATATTACTCATAGACTCTGAAATCTGGGTTCTCTGATATACATGGAGGAGAAAAACTGAAAGGAGACAAAATAAATTTTGTAAGAGTACTTAGGAAAAGTCACAATGTACATTTTCTTAGATAAAATGGTAATTTCACTCAGTTTTTTTTTTTTTTTTTTTTTTTTTTTACAATGAACTGCACCCATATTAGCCAGGAGACTTTTTTTTTTCTTTTTTCAGTATTGGGGATTGAAGTGAAGGGAGATCTATCACTAAGCTACATCTCCATTTTTTTTAAGGGTTGTAATGTGAATTGGCTACAATATTTATTTATTTATTTATAATTTTTTTATTGGTTGCTCAAAACATTACAATGATCTTGACATATCATATTTCATACATTTGATTGAAGTGGGGTGTGAATTCATAAAATTTGTTAGCATAATTTTACTAAAACTTACATGAGATGTTCAAGTGGGATACTAGGAGAGTATTTTGGCAGGAACATATTAATGTTCTAGGGCTGCCATAACAAAGTAGTATAAACTGGTGACTTAAAACAACAGAAGATTATTTATTGACAGTGCTGGGAGCTAGATCTCCAAGATCAAAGTGTCAGCAAGATTGGTTCCTTTTACATGTTCTGAGGGACAATATGTTCCACACTTTTCTCAAAGCTTCTGGTGGTTGCCAGCAATCCTTGGAATTTTTTTGCCCCAACAAATGTATTATTCTAATCTCTGTCTCCATCATCACATAGCACTTTTATGTGTTTTTGTGCCCAAATATCTTTTTTCTTTTTCATAAATATACTCATATTGGAATAAGCCCTACCCTAATTTGGTATAACTTTGATTTAGTTTGATTACATTTTTAAAGACCCTATTTTCAAATAATGTCACTCATAGGTTCAAATTGTTAAGGCTTGAGCATATCTTTTAGGATGACACAATTCTACCCATTACAGGAACTTCAAGAAGACTTGGAATATTCTAGAATATTCTTTTGTGGATTTTAGTTATGCAAAGACCTTAGGGCAATTTAACTTTTCTAATCCCTCAAATTGCTACTTATTGCTGTGTACTGTATTCCTAATGTGTATTTTAACTTCCATAAGATATTCTTCCTGAATCTTCCATATATATATTTGTGTGTGTGTGTGTGTGTGTGTGTGTGTGTGTGTGTGAGAGAGAGAGAGAGAGAGAGAGAGAGAGAGAGAGAGAGAGAGAGAGAGAGAGAGAGAATGTGTGTGTTTGGTGATATATGTCTTGAAAATTTACATGTAATCTTTCCTCTCAAAGAGATTATTTGATGGACTAGGTACCCTTCCATCGTCTACTCTAAGAACATGGTTCTATGATAAATTCATTTAATATCTTCAGATATAAAGGTCACTTTACCTAATGCAATATTTTTCAACTTTTCCATTTATAAAATGTTATTGGGGCTGGGAATGTGGCTCAAGCAGTATCACGCTTGCCTGGCATGCACGGGACGCTGGGTTCAATCCTCAGCACCGTATAAAAAATAAAAAAATAAAGATTTTGTGTCCACCGAAAACTAAAAAATAAATATCAAAAAATTCTTTCTCTCTCTCTCTCTCTGTTTCTCTCTTAAAAAAATGTTATATCTTTAATTCTGTCCTGATGCATAAAATGCATTTTTAGTCACTGTGGAAATGGAAAGAGGATTTGGAGATTAAACAGTCAGAGAGTTTAATCTCCAGTTTCTTTATGTACAAGGGAAAATACACATTCACAATTTCTTTTTGGGAAGTTCATTAAACAGTCTTTCTCCTTCTTTCTCTGTTGCTCTGTCTCTGTCTCTTTCTCTTTGTGTTGGGGATTGAACTGGAAGCACTTTCCCACTAAGCTACATACCTCCAGCCCATTTTATTTTTTATTTTGAGAGAGGGTCTTGCTAAATTGCTGAAGCTGGCCTCAAACTCTCAATCCTCTTGCCTCAACCTCCTGAGTTTCTGGGATTACAGCTGTGTGCCATTTCACTTGGCTCATTAGACAATCTCATTGAGGCCCCTCTGACAGTATATCTATATAATGTGAATTATGGATTAAAAAAAGCATTTTATGTATAGGGATTTATTCTAAGAAGTTAAAAAATATATGCAACACACTACTTTTTTGAAGTATTATTTATAACAATAAAACCTTAGAATTTATTTAAGGAGCTGTAAGGACAAATTATACCTCAATAGAAAACTATGTACTGTCTATAGCATAACCTCTAGCATTATCTTATTTCAGAGGAGGTTTTTTCAACTTCATAAATTACAGATATCTCAGAGAAATGCAAATAATTCTTTTCTATAGGCATGTAAATTTTGCCCTCTTGAGGTTCAGTTGACTCCTTTCCCACATCATGAAAGAAACTAGTTTTGTCCCAATTTGCACATTCATTTCATTATTCTTGCTCTCCAAATCTCTCATGCTTTTGATTCTCTTTTGAAGTGGTTTTGATACCTCACCAGTTTCCTCCTTATTGGGTTAAATAAAATTCTTATCACAAGTTTATTTTTAAATCTGAGACATGATTTTACCTAATTTTTGAAAACTATTGTTTAACATGACTTATAATAGGAGAATGGCTCAAATATTCATGCTGGGGAACACTGCACTCATTGCATTTGATAACATAGATGTGCCTAGCAAAATCCTTAAGAATCACAGATCCACCACTAATTGGTGGTGTGAACTTTTGCTTCAATTATCTCCTGTAAAACAGAGATAATGATAGTACCTACTTCATAGTTGCAGTATGTAAACTATTGTATCCAACACCCTTGGAAGAGTGCCTGCACACAATATAGAAAGTGCACTGTACAACATCTTATTATATTCTAAAAATATTTTAAAAAGCACAATTTTATGATTTTATAGTTTTATTCTGTGTATATATTAATCTATACTAAAAGAAATAGACCAATATTTTATATATAATATATATATATACATATTATAAATATATATATTTGTAGATGGACACAATACCTTTAATTTATTCATTTATTTTATATAGTGCTGAGGATCAAACCCAGTGCCTCACACATTCTAGGCAAGCGCTCCACCACTGAGCCACAACCCCAGCCCAACATTTTATTTTTAATACGGAAATCCTTTTTAGTCTTTTTAAAAATTTCACTTTCAATTACTTTTATTAGAAAGGACATGTTAATTTTATAAGTAATGTGAAAATTAATTTTAAAATGTCACAATTATTTTGTGAGCCATTTAAATAAATGTAATAGAGAAAAGGCAAAAGAAAATCTCTGCAGAAAGGAAAGGCATACCTACATTCCTTGTTTTCAGATGGTTTCCCTTTGTTTACCAGCTTCTGGCTATGTCCTGGACTAGCCTGTATAAGATTGTCAGCAGCCATGCATATGAATGAAAAAAAAGGAGAAAAAGATAACAAAGTCACTGCTTCGTTTATGAAAAACAGAAGCCTGCATATGGGCAGATGGTGCCTTATCCCTCATTTGCAGAGCATGTACATCTGGTGGTTCTGCCCATATTATAAAACCTGTGGTTGGGATGAGGAAGAGCTGCCTGTTTACTTGAGAAGTTGTCATAAAAACAAGACAGTCAGACCTCATCCAAATGATGCTTCTTCATCATCCTCTTTTTTTTTTCTATACCAGTAATAAAAATTATGCTCTTTCATTGTTTCTATCAAAATTTGGAAGACAGAAGCTTAAATTGGTAGTCAGTAACAGTGATGCTACTACGAGAACTAAATAACACAATCTTCTCAGTCACTGAGGCTTTGAACTCATTAATGATTTAAGAACTACTTTATCACAATCACTTATTAATTATGATGCTGTTTTCTTAGATATTTTCTCAGCAACTACATGGTATGATTTTATCATGATTGTCCCCAGTCTGCTGCCTTTTCTGATAGCTATTCTTATCAAAATACCCACCCATTCTGTTGTGTCTTCAAAAAATAAAAACCTAGAAATGTACAGAGTATTAACTGGAGGCATATTCAGTAGAAAAGAGGGAACTTAAAGTTATGAGTTAGAACAGACTACACTAATATAACTACACTAATAATAAGGACAAGGTCTGATAGTTGGAATCATGAAGATTAGGAGATAATTTTTGATCCTTGGTACAAATTCAATAAAGAAAGGAAAACACATGAAAGATCAATACCCTGCAGGATGAGATAGAACTTCCCAGCTTAATATTGTGTCTATATGTATGTTATGGAAGAAAAGATTGTTTGCTAAATATTTGTTTAAAATAATCCTTTTTGACCTCTCTGCTAGGTGTTTCCAAAGTATTAGAAATTGAAGCAGCTTTTATTCTTTATCCATTAATAACCAGTGCTCAGCCTTACGACATACAGATTTAAAATGGTGTATGTAACTGAGTCTCCATTTCCCAAGGTATCTTCTCAGTACTTACTGAGTCTAGGACATTTGGAAGCAACCAAGAAATCTTACATCTTGCACTGTTACCTTAAGTGCTCCTGCAAGTCAATATTACTGGCCATTTTGGTGAGGATATTATAAAAATAATACCTTTTATTATTATAAATATTATTATAAAATATCACAAAATGAATGTTATAAAATAACTTGTATACAAAAGATTTGTTTCAATAAAAACTACCATCTGTAACATACCCTTTGAGCTTTGTTATTCTAGCCCTTGTTCACTGTCTTTAAGCAATTGTCCAATGCTTTGGAAGTACTAGTCAAATGTAGTCCTCTCTGGGAGTAAGTTTAATTCACTAGGTTTCTTTGGTTTAAAACAAAACAAAACAAACTTTTTCCATATTTGCAATTCATCTCATCATCCCTTTCCATAAATTTGTGCTGTTTGGTTTAGCTTTTGAATTGGTTATTATGTCTGTCTTTCCCTTATATACGTAAATTATTTAACACATGTACATTTTTATATTTGTATAAAAGACATGATTTTACTTTTTTATTAATATCCTTTTCAATTGATAAGTCATAATTTATACATTTATACAGTATAATGTTATATTTTATAATATATGTACAGTGCAGAATTATTAAATCAAACTAACATATCTGTCACCTTTCTGATTTTTTTTTTGTGGTGAGACATTTGAAATTCAGTCTTTTAACTATTTTGAAATACTTACTATTATATATATACTATTAACATTAATTTTATATATAATCACCTTGATGTTCAGTAGTTCTCAAAAATTTGCTTTTTATGAATAATGACTTTTAGTAGTTTTGAAGATTTTTGCCATGATACCTGATTGAATTCACTCACCAGACTTAGGTAAAGTCCATTGCTACCCAGATGAACCTCACAATCAAACTTGGACAATTCTCACATTTTTCTAACTTTCATTCTCTATTAATTTTGTTCTTGGTTTTTTTTTTTTCTGGTAAGTTATTCCTCATTGGAAATTTCACTTTTTAGTTTGACCATCTGATGATTTCTACAAATGTATTAATATAGAGATTTATTCTTTGTTGGAAGAGAACCAATAGAGAATCTCATTTGTTAGCATTTTTTTTAAATTGAGAATTTGATTTTAAGGTAAGATCATTTGTTGATTGATACAGACTAATGGATTGTAGACATCATGTCTCTGTAGGTGAGAAATTAAAAAAACTGGTTGTTAGTGTATTCTGTTTGTCTATTTTGAACTTCAAACATTCATCTCTTGGGAAGAGAATAACAATTTTTTAATAATGAGAATATTGCAATTCCATGTTTATTCTTGATCCATGGCTGAAGTTTGTATACTTAAGTTATAAATTCTCCCTACCTCTGTCTGTGGCTCTGCTATGCATTTGGAATTCAGAAAATCTTCATGTCATATTGTGTGAGATTGTAATAGTTTCTACATCACTGGCATTCATAAATTAGATTACAAAATCTCTTATAAGATTTTCAGGTTGATTGGCTAACAGAAACAAATGCTTATGTAAGTAGAATTTTCATAAAATTTCCAGAAAGTAAGAAAATTGAACTTCTAATACTTCCAGTGTGCCAGATTAAAAAGTTAATCTTACTGAAACTGACTTGAAAATGTTTTTAAAATTCACCTGTGTATGATTTAGGTGAATCATGGCAAATGAAATTAGTTTAGTAATTTTCTTTCAATAAAAAAATAGCAAAATCTATTCTGATTTGTCCATGATAAATATGAGTATATTTCTATTCTACTGAGTATGTTCTTCCTAACTTTCTATAGGTTTATTGATTTAAATAAGTTAGCATTATTTCTACTTAATGTTTGAGGTTATAAAAAATTCAAATTTGAGTTTAACCAAGATTCATTTTTTTCTGATAATTTATGTCCGTAGTAATTAGTTTTATAATATGTGAATTTAAAATTTGTATCTATCTATATATATATATATTTTGGGTGTTGGGAATGAAACCAGTTCCTCATGCATGCTAAGCAAGCACTCTGCCACTGAACTATACCTCTAGTCCTTAAAATATTAAGATCATTAGATAATTTAAAACTTTTTATGAATATTAAACTAAATTAATGAATTTATGTTCATTAGATAACTATGTCATTTCTAAGACCAAAGATGATTTATAAACACAAAACATTGATTACTCAGCATAATTTTAAAATTCATTTGCTTTTGACAGAGACTCTCTTTGGGGATATTGATGAATGCTCCGACTTTGGGACTATGAGAAATTTAGTAGAAAGATCCTGTGTTCATGAGCTGTGCTGAACCATAAGGATGCAAGGGTGTAATATTTATGGGGGTCCATCATCCAGTTTTTTCTCATAGAAGTTACTTTGGTTCATAGTTATAAATGATATACTGGAATGAGTCTACTAACAAGTACTAGTTTCAAAGGAATGCACCTATGTACATCTATTTTTCAAAGAAAAGAGTAGTTTTCTCCTAGAAGAGTATTTATTGGGTCATTTCTTTAGGCTAATTGAGGATTCAAAAGGGATTTTGTGAGAAATATTAATATTTATGGTGTTGTAAACTGAAACAAAAATTTTAAAATGCTTACTTAGTGATTCAGTTAAAGATAGCAATGATGAATGCATTCCTTTTAATAACATTCTAGTAATAACATGAAACTAATTTTTACTGTTTATACTCTCTAAGATTGGCTTTAAAGGGCCAGTTTGTTCCCAAATATGAAAGAACAACAGACAAATTTTGAAAATGGATTTTGTATGTCTTGTCTAGATTTATAATACTTACGTATGAAAAGCTATGAAATATTTTAAGCTCTAAGTAAGCAATATTTGTTTGGTTTCGATGGACCAGTTTCCTTGATTTTTTTCCAATAATCTGCAACATTGACAATTATTCATAATTTTTCTGTGTAATATGTCTAGATAATAAGAATTTGTATCTTATCAGAATGACTTTCTATGTTTTTGTTGGTTTTCTGCTTCCTTGTCAAAGACAACTTTTTTTCTTATGTAGGAAAAGAGTGTAGATTTTTTCCAATTATGCTACCTTTTATGTTTCATTTTTCAATTATTTGTTATCACTTTGAAATGAGTGACGATATTGTTTCTTAAGCAGCATGATCCAATTCCTAGCTTAAGTATTATAGTCTCCTGACAACTTTTGATTTTTTTTTCCAAAACCAAATCTTAAATACAAAATAAAATATCTTTGGGAATATCTTGTGCATAAAACTATCTTTGAGATCCCAAGAGGACCTCTGAAAAATCACAAAGCTATGTGTTCTTTCATTCTACTTAAAAAAAAGAACAAAAAAGAGGTGCTAAATATAATGAGACTTATTTGATATGTTACTGTTTTTCAGTGTCCACAATGTCCATGTAATGGTTTTATTTATTAGTTTGGCACTGCTTTTTTGCCTTGGTGGTAGAGGCCAAGGTTACAGCTGTTAAAATGCTAATAGGCTTGCATCATTACTTCCTTAATTTGGATATAGCATCTTCTAGGTCAGTAATTTGTAACTATTTCAAAATAGTTACATCTGGAACTTCAAGATGCGGATGTTCAAACCTCCTACAGATTTACTGAATCTCTATTTGATTTCCTTGTGGTATTCTTTGTATGTCTTACTATGTGCTTGGGTATACCATGATATGTGTCAGGATTGTTATTATTTACATCAAGGTTTTACTCTGTAAAAATATGTTCCTCCATTTTTTGAACTGACTTTATTACTTGGGTTCCATAGAAACAATCAAACTATAATCAGATTTCTTTGTTAATTGTATTATTGTTAAAGACTCTCTTTGGATCTTTCTTTCACTTTTGAAAATTGTCATGAAAAAGTTTAGCTATAACTCTTTTTATTCTTTTTTCCTTTGGAGAGTTTTTATTTTGTTTCTTTACTCTGACACTTCTCTGAAGTTTTGAAATCAGCTTCAGGTCAAAAACTTTGTCTTTAACAAAGAATGTCTGAGAATCTCCTGAAAAAGGCTTTGCCAGGTACTTTTGAGTATCAGCTTCTGATAACATCACTTAATTAAACTTCAAGATAATATCAGTGTAACTGAGTCAGGATTTCCAGAATTTTTTTCATGAAATAGATGAACTAATGAGACTCCTAGCACAAGTTCTAGTGGAGCAAAAATTATATAGAACTGAATGAATTAATAATTGATGATTATAATTTTATTCAGAATATTTTTTATTTTGTTTTGATGTTCTATTTTCTGGAAATATGAGGAAGACTTTTTCCTTTTATGCTATCTAGAACAAATGACAATTTAGTGGACTCTACTCTTATAAAGCAAAACAAAACGTTTGTAAATGATCTTACTCTTCCTACCTGAGCCCTCCAGAATTTGGAAACTCATTGAATATTTTTCTTAATTTTTAAAATTTGTTTTAATTAGTTATATATGATAGTAGAATGCATTTATGAACTTTGATACTCCTAGATGGGATAGAATTTCATTTTTGTGAGTATACATGTTGCAGAATCATATTGGTCATGTAGTCACAAATATACATACAGTAATAATGTCTGTTTCGTTCTACTATCTTTCCTATGCCACATCCCCTCCACTCCCTTCCCATCACTTCCCTCTACCTAATCTAAGGTAACACTATTCTTCCTTAGTGCCCCCCACCTTATTGTGAATTAGCATCCACGTATTAGAGAAAACATTGGCCTTTGGTTTTATGGGGTTGGCTTATTTCGCTTAGCATGATGTTTTCCAATTCCAACCATTTACTGCCAAATGCCATAATTTCACTTTTCTTTAAAGCTGAGTAAATATTCCATTGAGTATATATACCACATTTTTTTATCCATTCATCTATTGAGGAACTCCTAGGTTGGTCCCATAGTCTAGCTATTGTGAATTGAGCTGCAATAAACATTTACATGGCTGCATCACTATAGTATGCTGATATTAAAAACTTTTGGTATAACCAAGGAGTAGAGTAGCTGGTTTAAATGGTGGTTCCATTCCAAGTTTTCTGAGGAATCTCTATACTGCTTTCCATAGTGGTGGCACCAATTTGCATTCTCACCAGCAATGTATGAGTGTGTCTTTTTCATGACATCCTCACCAGCATTTACTGTTTCCTATATTCTTGATGATTGCCATTCTGACAAGAGTGAGATTAAATCTTAGAGTAGTTTTGATTTGCATTTCTCTAATTGCTGGAGATTTTGAACATTTTTTCATATATTTGTTGATTAATTGTATTTCTTTTTCTGTGAAGTGTCTTTTCAGTTCCTTAGCCCATTTATTAATTGGATTATTTATTTTTTTTGGTGTTAAGTTTTTTGAGATTTTATATACCCTAGAGATTAATGCTTTATCTGAGGTTCATGTGGTAAAGATTTTCTCCAATTTGTAGGCTCTCTCCACATGTTATTAATTGTTTTCTTTGTTGAGAAGAAGCTTTTTAATCTGATTCCATCACATTTATTGATTCTTGATTTTACTTCTTGTGCTTTAGGAGTCTTGTTAAGGAAGTCAGATCCTAGAACAACATGGTGAAGATTTGAGCCTATTTTTTTTTTCTTCTATTAGGTGCAAGGTCTCTGTTCTAGTGCTAAGTCTTTGATCCACTTTGAGATGATTTTTGTGCAGTATGAGAGATAGAGGTTAATTTCATTTTGCTACATATAGATTTCCAGTATTGCCAGCACCATTTGTTGAATAGACTGCCTTTTCTCCAGTGAATGTTTTTGGCACCCTTGTCTAATATAAGATAAGCCTATTTATGTGGGTTTGTCTCTGTGTTTCTCTATTCTGTATCATTGGTCTACAAGTTTATTTTGGTGTCAATACCATCCCATTTTTGTTACTATAGCTCTGTGTAAAGTTTAAGGTCTGGTATTGTGATGCCTCCTGCTTCACTTTTCTTGCTAAGGATTGCTTTAGATATTGTGGGTCTCTTATTTTTCCAAATAATTTTCATGATTGCTTTTTCTATTTCTATGAAGAATGTCATGGGGATTTTAATAGGAATTGCATTAAATCTATATAATGCTTTTGGTAGTATGGTCATTTTGATAATATTAATTTTGCCTATTCAGGAGCATGGAAGATCTTTCCATCTTCTGAGGTTTTCTTCAATTTCTTTCTTTAGTGTTCTGTAGTTTTCATTGTAGAGATCTTTTACCTCTTTTGTTATATTGATTCCCAGGTTATTTATTTATTTATTTATTTATGAGACGATTGTGAATATAATCATCAGTTGTGTAATATGTTATCTTAGTATAAATTTAATAATAATCTGCCCTTAATTATACTCAAATATAATTGGGAATGTCGCTTTTGCAGCCAGAACCTTGTCTGGAATTTTATACTTAAGGTTGGTGGCTATTTAATAAAAAACGATCATATACTTTCAAGGTAAAAAGATTGACTTCATTTAGCCAATGATTATAGAGCTCTCTTGGAAGAACTGGAAAGACCTTGCTTACAGGATTTCCAGTCTAATGAAGGTCTCTTTTGGGCAATCTCAGGAAGCTTTGCATATTTGGGGGACTTTGAGAAGAAAAACATTCACCCAAAGAAATAGGAACTGCAGGCAAAACCTGGCCATAAGTTCTTGCCAGGGTTTCTGAGCCTCAAGAGGCTTTTAAAGGTCCTATATGAGATTCCTTATGAAAATTTTCAGCAAAGTGAACCTAAGAAGGCCCATATGGCAAATTAACACACTTGCTGCACCTATGTAAATAATCAAGTCAAATCTAATGGGACTCGTTCTTATTTTGTGATTAAAAAATAATCTTTCTTTGAAATTATTTTTAAATCAAGAGGGGGAATATTAGAGGAAAACTTCTTTAAACAGAACATTATTCATAATCTGTTGCATGCCCTTCTGGATATATCATATTCTGACCCTGTTTATTGTCTTCAGCTCTTTTTAACTTCTTGCAATTTGTAATTGATAATGATGTAAATTCTATTCTGTCTATAAAGAATTTAAATTAATTTCTTTCCTCTGTGAACAAAAACAGTTCTGTTTCCATTTTAATTCATTTCAACATTCCCTTATTTCCTATAAATGTGTACTGTTTTGATTTTTAGTTTGGACTGGTGATAATATCTAACATGGTTCCTTCATATCCTATGAGTAAAATAAAGTATTTAATCAGCATATATATATATATGTGTGTGTGTGTGTGTGTGTGTGTGTGTGTGTGTGTGAGAATATTTTACCCTTTTTCCTGAAAAAAATGATCTTTTTAACACTTTTTTCCCAATGATATTAACAGTGAAAATTATATGACTTAAGAGTCTATCGTGGGCTGAGTGCGGTGGTACACACCTGTGATCCCAGCAGCTAGGGAAGCTGAGGCAAAAGAATTGCAAGTTCAAAGGCAGTCTCAGCAACTTCTAAAGACCCTCTATCAAAACAAATGATAAAAAAGGCTGTGTATGTGGCTCAGTGATTATGTGCTCCTGAATTCAATCCCAGTACCCCAAAAAACGAGTGTATGGTGGTTATAAAAGACTACTATGTATATTATAATCCTACAAACAATGTAAAAATATATTTTAATGTGTCATATTCTTAAAATAATTGTAAACTGTACCTATTAGCTGACTGAGAGATAAAAGCAAATAAATGTGTCTTTTTTCCCCATATTGTAATTCAGAAGTAAATGATAAGTCCACTTTTCACCTTATTAGAGAAGTAAGCAAAGTTGTCTAAATTTCACTCTAGGTCAGTAAAGTTATAAATTGGAGGTTAAAAATAAACAAATAAGTAAATATTGGATTCAGACCAGTTTTTATGTAAGTGCTTAAGGTGGTAATTTTTCCATAGTCTATTTAAAATTATGTGTACAGATAATTTTAGGTTATTATTATTATCTTGGCTTTCTTTTCACACCAAAGACCCATTGCTCTGATAAACCCAATAATATCTCTCATCTATTCTAGAGTTTCAACCTGACATAAAATCAAAGAATAAAATGTTAATTTCTTTGATTGTTCTTCATAAGTATAAAAAAATTCTCATTTTGCTCTTCTTTAAAAAAAAAAAAAAACCTGTAATTGGAAAAACAAAGATTTAGAATCTCCATGACATGACTCATCCCATACATTTTGGAAGGCAAAAGTTACTAGTTTAAAAGCAAAAGTAATAACTTAGTTTTAAACAACAACTTTAAAATATCTGTACTCTGATTAAACTAATAGATAGAGTCATTGCCCCTTCTTAATGTACAGTCCAGTAGTATAGCAGATATGTCTTAGGTGTTCTGATTGAGGTTTACACACTAGAATGCCTTTTGGATTTCAAGACCCAAACTTTATAAAACCAAATATGTTTTAACCTTTGTCTTTGCATCCCAACATGCATTTAGTTGTTGGCTGAGGAGTTTAGATTGACATCTGTTATTTTAAATAATGAGATGTGGACTCCTGACTAACATCGTTGTGGAACATTTCTGGTTTTAGGATGGATCACTGACACCAAGTGGGAGATGGCTGTAATTAAATCCTATAGTTACAACTACTCTCCAGCCTTTATCTCTAAAAAAAAAAAAAAAAAAAAAATCTACTCCTGGAAATATTAAGTGGGATTTTCCAATAACATTTTTAAAATTGTAAGTCAGTAAACTATTGCATTGTAAAAACTAGAAACACTGTTTTTTCAGATATTAAGGGAGAAAAACATTTTTAAATTACCCTGTTTTACTATTATGGTTAGTGTTCTCTTGAGATTCAAAGCTTTACCATGAGTTTCCTAGAATTCTAATTTGAATCTAAAAATCATGTAATTAATATTGGATAAGGCAACTTCCTGGAATAAAATAGGTAATTTAATTTTGGGGAAAAAATAGTAGAAACTTCTGCATTTTAGAATTAGAGAAATAACACCAACACAAAATCCCATGGCAACACTTATTGTGTGTGGCAAAAGCAATACAGACAAACTTATTTATGGATCCACTGGGAACCAATCATAAAATGATGATCACTTAAATAGGAGTAATAAAATAAATCTCTGTTCCCTTTGGCAATAATTTCTACTAATAGCAGTTCACCCACGTGACAGTTTCCTGATTCAGCATCTGTGTATAAATGAGCCCTAATACTCTTTTAGCAGAAATGATTTTTCTTCTGTCTTAATTTCTTTTTTTTTTTTTCAGAGTAGAAATTAGAAATTTATTAAAGGACAGAAGAAAAGACTTCTCCCCGAGGAAGAAGGGGACCCAGAAGGTGGAATCCTGTCTTAATTTCTTTTGAAGCTATTATTTAAAAAAAAATTCCTTTGGCCAGCTTTCAAACTCAACTAATTCCATGAGGGCATTGATATACATCTCTCCCTCCCTTCCCTTCTCTTCGTTTTTCTCTCCCTTTCCCTCCCTCCCTCCCTTCCCTCCTCCCTTCCTTCCTTCCTTCCTAGGCCTGCACCACTGCACCCAGTTAACATAAATTTTGTAACAGAAACAATGGCAGCTACTTTCTAATTAACTGAACATGAAACAGGAACATAGCTCGGTTGTTTAGAAAAATGAACAAGACATTTGTTTATAAAAATTGAAATATATCTCATTATAAGAACCAAAACAATGTAGCTCAACTCAAAACAGATGAGACAGCTAATAGAAAGAATATACCAGCTTTAGCCTTTAATTGTATGACAGTATTAGAGAAGTTTTAGAGGTAAGTAAAGAGAAAGGAAAAAGAGCAATATAAAGGCATGACTTTTAAAACAAGAGAGTTTAGGGATCTAGAAAGGTCTGGTGAATGTTTCTCCATGATTCCTAATAACAGTGAGGCCTAAGTAACAATGATCCCTCTTTACAGTTTTAGGCAATAAGTTGCTGTACTCTAAGAAAAAAATGACTTAAACTTAATAATAACTTTCAAGTTCCCAAGAGTGTGCATTTGAAGGTGATTCTAGCAAATTAATAATGGTCTATTTATTGCCTTTCATATGTCAGGTGTCAGTCCCATTTGTTTTAGTTCATGCCAGGGCTGTTATTTAGACTATGCTTACTTCCTTCTATTCATATTTTAAGTAATATGTAAATAACATGGATGATAAAATTTACTTTCTGTTAGTCTTTTTAGCTGGTCTTCATGATTTTAATTAGATTTTTTAAAATCACCTGAATCCCTGCAAACCAGAAAAAATATATCACTAAACAACTCAGTGCAGGTAACTAACTGCTGGGATCTGGGTGTGGCTGGATGTCCCCAGGGGTGTGTAGTGGTTACAGGCTTGGTTACCAGGATGGAGGAGGTAGAACCTGTGGAAGTTTGGGCCTAGTGGGAGGTCCTTAGGTCACTGGGGGCATGAGGTATAGTTTTCATGTGAACTTATGATCATTTTCCCAAGAGGGATGCTATTAAAACAGCAAGCTTGACCCCACCTATCCTGTTTATCTCTGCTCCTCTGGTAGGTATGAATGTTTTCCTCTACACATGCTCCATATGTCATTTGCTGTATTCTGCCCTCCTCAGAGGCCAAACCAATGGGACTGCTGAGTCTTAGACTTTAAACTCCTAAACTTTGAGCAAAATCAATAAATTTTTATCTCTTTATAAGTTAGCTGTCCCAGGTATTTTACTGTAGTAACACAAAGCTGATTAGTACACAATAAAATCACAAATATTTGTTGTTGTGCTTTACCAATAGTTAAGTTAATAGTCTAGAGTCAAGATTTCAGTTCATAATGGCTGGCAAAACAGCTTGCTTAAGAATTAAGATAACATGCATGTAGGACTTGGTATTTGATGTATATGAAAGTAAATTTTTATATAAATATGAGCACCATGTATGTGGCTTTACTCAGCTACTTACTGAATTAATCAATTAAGCAGAAGACCACACAACAAGGAAACTATAGTCATACTTTTTATTTCCTTCCTTTTTTTTATAGCAAGATATTAAAACAAGCATGGCTACACTATTTTAACCCCATAGATGCATGCATTCATGTTCTTTTTTTCTTCTTCACTTTCTTCTTAAAATAGTTTGGAACATTTCTCAGCATTATGAAATGTCATCGAACACATCTACAAAGTGTGACAAACATCTGTGATTCCTCCCGTCTTTCATACATGCTGAGACTATATTGGAGTGAGTGACTTTCTGAGGGGCCCTGGGATATTATAATATTACTGTTACGTTACTTAAAACGGTTCATTACTCCTTCTTTGTTCATGAGGGAATTGGAAACTTCAGTAATTAGAGAAATATACTACTGATATGTTATCCTAGACCTGCATGTAAATGGCAGTCTGTTAATTTCACAAGGTGCTGAGGGGTATTCAGTTACCAGTCGATCATAAAGACATTAAAGTTAGTTGAACTCAGATGCATATAACAGCCTCCCCATGGCCTCATTTGATTCTGATGTGGTACAGTGAAACACATTCATCTAATTCCCTTTAAAATATGTTAGCTAAAGTGGAGGAAAAATAAGGAAAATGGAATGTAGATTTTAAGTGGTCTACTTAACATTCTTTCCCTAGTAAAATGTGTGTTTAGGGTGAAATGATAGGTAGTTAGGACAAAAACTGATTCCTGAACTTGATATGAATAAGCTGAGTTATAAAATACCTCAGTTCACATCTCCTTTCTGGATTCTCTCCAAAAGACTGACAAATGGCTGACCCATCATTTTGTAGAGACATGTACATTGCTCTTTACTTGGCAACTAAAATGTAAAACAAATAAACATAATAGCTAGAAATATGAAATATTAAAAAAATGAAATCTTGGTTATTATAGACTGTTTGTTAGTGAGAAATCAAAGTACATACTAAAATAATAGTTATGTAAATCTTTGTGTCGACTTAGGAAAATTTCTTGCAAAGGTATTGACTGATTTTTAAAATTATAATCTATAAGGCCTCTACACAAAGAGTGTTGAAAAATTCCTAAATCATATCAACCATGACTGTTTCCTGCTGCCAAACCTGACAGTCATTGATAGCTTGTCTAATTTTAAGGCTGTCAGACTCATTAAGGCCAAAATGGCTGAATGCTTTTTCAATGATCATATCACCATCTGTTTAAATTATGACCTATGATCTTTCCCCAAAATTTAAAACTTGAACATTCAATATGATGAAAACAGTTTATCTAGGAGGTACATAGTTTTTTATATTTGTAATAATTTTGAATTTTATGACAGGGTCATAAATATTAGCCATGGGAATTACCTTAACATTGACAAATGAAAAAAACTCATTATACTCACAAATTCTTTAAATTTTAACCATTATTGCATATATATAAATATACTTGTTCATATGTAATTAATATTTTTCACATATTTGATAGTTATGGTTTAGATGAAGTGTTTCCCAAAAGATTTGTTAATCCAAAAAATGTTTGGAGGTGAAATGATTGGACTGTGAGAGCTGTAACCTTATCAGTCCATACTAGTTTGAGTGGACTGAGTGGGTGGTGACTGCATTCTGGTGGGGCATGACTGGAGAAGGTGGGCCACTGGAAAGATTCGTCTTCCTTATGGCCCCTTACCCACTTCTCTTTCTGTTTCCTGACCCTGACATAAGCTAAGCAATTTTTCTTTATTGGTCCCTTTCCCCTATGATGTGTAACCTCGCTTTGGACCAAGAGAAATGGAGTTGTCCATCTGTGGACCAAGACCTCTGAAATCATGAGCCTCACATAAACTTTCATAAACTTTTTTATCAAGTATTTTTATCACAACAATGCAAAAGCTGACTAAACATCTATTCAGTTATTTTTACTTAACTTTTAAAGTAGATTGTTTCCAAATATTTCTTGATAACAAAGACATGTGTAGTTGATTTTCTGGAAACTTGGCTACAAAAAAGCAAACTTGAAGCAAAGATTATTAGTTTCATTTACATGGATTTTTTTTTTTTTTTAGATTTACGGACTTTCCAGATTAACTACAATATCCATAATAACCATTAAAATGAATGCTTAGCCCTCAAATAAAAATAAATAGCTATGTTATTATGAGAATTTTTACATGGGAATAAGCACATTTCTGCTACAAAATATTTTGATCAATACGGAGCTGTTACAACAAATATATGTGTTCATAGCTGAAATTCTGCTGTTACCAGGTCTTTAAGTCAGGACTAGGGAAGGCTTGGTAAATAGACTATAACATCTACATACCCATTTTCTCAAAAAAATTTAACATCAGTGAAATCAGGCTGCATCTTCTATTTGACAGGGTATCATAACTGACTTTTAGCTATTCACATATATGTGTGAGTGTGCTAATGGTTTGTTTGTCTTAAATTGATGATGTCTTAGGTTGTAGGAAATATAATAGTGGATTATCAAGGGTAAACTAAGAAAGAAATATGATGGAAGCTATTAAAAGGAGACCTATAAAATTACTTCTGTGTCATTTGATTACCTGGAATTGATAACTCCATATTCAATGTTTTCCAAGACATATACTAATAAATATTGACCCCTGACTTCAGTTAATAAAATTGCACTCTGTATCTTAGATTACCAACAAATAGCTTTCAGTTGAAGTTTTAATTTGAGCTATATTTTTTTGTCCTAGTATATTTAAAAAATATTCAGAAAATAATTCACAGCAAATGTATTTAGACACCAGCTATAAAAAGGACTTCTTGTTGAGTGAATGATCACAAAATTCTTTAAGGATTAAACTATTTAAAGTATAAGTAGGTGAACACTAAACATGAAATAAAGGGGCAAACTTCAATTAATATACATAAACCTGAAAATATAAAAATATTTTTCTTAGATAAATAGCAAGTAAAAATTGGCTGAAAGTAATTTTTACAGTTTTAGAAACTACAATATTCATTTTCCATATCTTTTTTCTGGTGTGGTCGTTTCTAAAAGGATACATATCAGCCAATGATGGCATTGATTTCTATGTCTTGACAAATAAAATCTCTATTTCATTTCATTTCCACGAGAAAACAAGCAGGATAAAAGACCTGGAAGAAGGGGTTTTATTTGTTTGTTTGAAATATTTGTGTGCTAGCGTTCTTTGTGTCCTTCATGCTAGTTGGTGTAGGACAATCCAGACAGAAAAGTCTATAGTTGTGATAGTGAATAGGGTGGTGACATTGACACAGAAAAATGCTAGAGAAAACCAAAATAGACTTGAGATAGGAAGCTTGTCTCAAAATAATGCCTTGCTACAAATACATAAAATACATTTTTTTCAAACTATGCAATCACATATCTATATAAATTATAATATAAGTAAGCCTTCAATTTTAAATCCTTTTAAGTTTTTCTTGTTTTGACACATATTTGGTCTGTGATTAAAATTTTCATGTAATTGTATGCTCTTCCATTTTCGAGGATTGGGTTTATCTGTGGGGATCCTAGAAGGTAGAGGCTGTGTTTATCTAAATTAATTTTGCTTCATTCCATGCTGAAATTCATGGCTATGATCACATATTGAAAATATTAATGAGCGTTCTGTACATACAGTAAGAGACCCAAAATGAAAGTCATCATGTGGTAGGCATTTGTAGTTTGAGCTTTTCCTAATATGCACTATTTTACTCAGATTTTTTACTGCTGCGACTAAAAGGACTCAACCAGAACAATTGCAGAGGAAGAAAAGTTTATTCAGAGGTCTCAGTCCATAGAGAGCTGGCTCCATTCCTCAGGGTTCAAGATGATGCAGAATATCCAAGTGGAGGAGTATGGTGGAGTGAACCAGCTCACATGTGGAACAAGAAGCAGAGAGAGAGAGACTCCACTCACCAGATACAACGTATATACCCCAAAGCTACACCCATAATGCCACATCTCACCTCCTCCAGCCTACCCCACCTACCTCCCAGTACCACTCAGTTAATACCATGAGTGATTAATTCACTGATTGTGTTAAGGCTCTCACAACTTAATCATTTCCCCTGTGAACCCTCTCGCATTGTCTCACATGTGAGCTTTTAGGGGTTACTTCACATCCAAACCATAACAGGTACCTTTTGTTTTCTTTAACTATTGTGATAGGCAACTGAATATTTTAGAATATGTTCCTTTGTAAAGCAATTCTAACATGGTTGGTTTTTCTGCTTCTGCCCAACTCTTCTTTTGTCTTTTCCTGTGTGTGTGTGTGTGTGTGTGTGTGTGTGTTTTAAATAGACTATTTTAGATTCACAGTAAAACTGAGTAGAAGGTTTATAGATTTTCCATGTATAACCTGCCTACACTTGAGTATAACTTCTCTCATTATCAACATCTCCACTAGAATGGTATCGTGTCACAATTAATGAATCTACTTCGATACATGGTTATTACCCAATAGTGACATTAGAGTTTGCTCTTGGTAGTATACATTCTATCGGTTTGGACTGATGTGCAATAGTGTGTATCCACAGTTATAGTATGATACTGAGTTCTTCTCTTGCCCTAAAATCTTCATGTTCCACCTATCCTCTCTCACTACCCCTGTTAGCCATCAGTATTTTTACTGTATTCATAGTGTTTCCCTTTGTAGAATGTCACACAATTAGAATCATACAGCATATAATCTTTTCAGATGGGCTTCTTTTGCTTACCAACCTGTTTTTAGTTACTCCATGTCCTTTCATAGCTTGATAATTTTTTTTTCTTTTGAACACTGTGCAATATTTCATCGTTGGAGGCACCACAGGATTTATTTATCCACTCACCTACTAATAGACATCTTGGTTGGTTTTAAGTTTTAGCAATTGTAAATAAAGCTTTTTTTCATGCCCAGGTACATAATTTTGTCAGGACATGTTTTTAACTCCTTTGAATAAATACAAAAGAGGACAATTGCTGGATAATAGAAGAATATTTTGTAAGAAACCACCAGTCTTCCAAAGAGAATGAACTATTTTCACCAGCATTGAATAAAATTTCTCTTTATTCCTTATTCTCCCCAGCATTTGATATTCAGGATTTTGATCATTCAAACAGATTGTAGTGATATCTCGTTTTTATTTAAATTGGCTTTTCTATGATGACATGTGATTTAGAATATCTTTTCATGTGCTTATTTTCTTTCTTCATTTGTGTGATGGCTGCTAAGGTCTTTGGCCTAATTCTTAATTGAGTTGTTTGTTTTATCATTGTTGAGTTTTAAACATTTTCTTATATGTATTTTGGGTAACAAAATACATAACAAACTGACTTCTGCAAATATTTTCTCCTAGTTTGTCCTTGTCTTCTTATTTTCTTGACATTATATTCGACAAAGCAGTTTAAAAAAATTTTAATCATGTCCAAATTATCATGATTATATCTTTTATGGACTGTGTCTTTGATGGTGTATGTAAAAACTTATCACCATACTGCAAATCATCTAGGTCTTTATGTATGTCATTTCTAGTAGTTTTAAGTTTATTTCTAGTATTGTTTTTTCCATGTAGGTCTAGGAGGCACTTTGAGTTAAATTTTGTGAAGAGTATCATATCTGTGTCTACAATCTTTTCTTTGCACATGGACATCCATTTGTTCTACCACTTTTGTTGAAAAGATTACTTTTGCCTTTGATCCTTGTCAAATATTAGTTGGCTATATTTTTGTAGGTCTGTATTGGCTATATATTCTGTTCTGCTAATCTGTTCATTTTTCCATAAACATCATGCTCTGTTAATACTATAGCTCCATTGAGAGGAAAGCGAGGAAATGGGAGACAAGTGAGAAATGAGAGACAGAGACCAGCCAGAGATGCACCCAAGAGTTTATTTTTCAGGGCTGACCAATAAAGGCACATCTCTCCATAGATGAAAGAGACTAAACAGTCTTGGGGTTCAGGACTTTTATGGAGCAGGCTCGGGTATTAGAATGAGTTGGGTCCTAATGAGGGCCATTAAGGGTTGGGTTGATATGAGGGAGTGGTGAGCCTTTCTCAGAAATGCTCTTGGGTGGAAAAGCAAAATTTTTCTTAAAATGGTGGCTGTCACTTAAGATGGCCATCCAGATGCTAAGCAAGGTCCTTACATCCCCCACACCTTTTCATTTGTTATTGGACTCCTTAAGGGACAGGTCATAGATCAATCTTCTATAGCTTCTTCCTGCTGGGAATGGGCATCTGGACCCTTGTTAGGGGAACAGAGTGTCATTGAGGCAATGGTGATGGTCAGGAGGTGCTGGAGGATGCTGACTCCAGACAGCCCAAATTTTGGTGAGGGGTTGGAAGTCCTGTAACAGAAGCTGGTTCACAGTTTGGTTAGAGATCCTTTGAATCTGGTCATGAACAAATCTAATGACGCAAGGGGACAAGCATTAGCAAAAGGCCTATGACAATGACAGAGGTCAGGAAAGGAAGTGCCCACTGGAGAAGGGGGTTACTTAGCTGCCATCCTTAAGTTCCAATGGCAATGGGAAGCTTTGAGACCTGAAGGAGATTGGAGCTAAAGGGGGCATTAGTAATTGAAGTTCCCTTGCTGGTAAGGAATCTGCTCCTTAGCCAAGGGAATTGTTAAAACTATAGTAAGTCCTGAAGGCAGGTGGGGTCAGATCTCTGACTTTTCCTTTTTCCTCCACTATGGAGTTGGATATTCTTAGTCTTTTGCTCTCCATATAAATTTGTTTATAACCAAAATTAGCTGGGATTTTGATTGAGATTTCAACTAATGTTTTTTCCTGTCAGTAAACATTATCTTATCACAATACATATTTTCAAACATAAAAAATATTTTTAGCTTTTAAAGGAAAAATAATTTCAGTGCTCAGAGTTAACTTAATTGTTTTATCATGAAGTTATTTACAAGTTTACACAAATATAAAGCTGGATTTAGATCCCTTATTTTTATAGCCATTATGAAACTATAAAACCAAAAAAGTTTTGCAATTTAAATATAAACAATATTTCAAAACCAATAAAATAAAAATAAACTATTATGAGTAGTGCTTGTGCTAATTTGGAGTTGGAGAAGAAAGATAAAGCATGAAGTTTTGTTTTAAGTTTACTCTGTATCTTTTTTTATTTTTTTAAACTTCAGTATTACTAACAGAGTGCCTGTTCAAATAATATATGGAATTAATTACATTGGAACTTGTTTGCTGGTTAGATTAAATAGACCTTATAATTAATGAGTTACAATAGCTCTGTCTTCTTTTGCAATTTTGAAGATAAGGTTATTGTTGTATACTACTGAAATGTATGTTAAAAATCTAATCAAACACAATTGGATTTGGAAGGTAGAACAAAACTTTTTTTTTTTTTTCCTGTCATTATTTCAGAATACTTACTATTGGTGTAAAATTTCAAATAACACAGTCAAAGCTGGGCTGTATTACATACTTAGAGAATGGTTCTCTCAGGTTGGTCACACCCTAACCAGCATGAACAACATGTCATATGTTAATTCTTCCTGCAGTTTTCTTTAATGGAATCACTTTGAAATTTTGATTTATACAGATCAGGTGACATCATTTTGACTTTATGTGATATGAGTTTGTTTGTAAGCATGTACCTAAATATAAGCTCTGAGCCACATGACCCTACTGCTTATCATTAACTGTTCAGGTGGTCCTGCTCATGCTAATATTAGTTTTTGTGAGTTATTATTAAGTTAGAAATTCAAAGAGAATAAAATCCATATCTAATCATCTATATCTTGAGATATGTGAGACTATGTTTGAGAACACAATTTGAGAAACATTGAAATATTAGGAAAATTCCAATCTAGTTTTCACTCTCTTACGCCTGCAATTCACAGAACTTTGTTATGTTAGTTTCTTCATCGATTAAGTGAAGGTTTGAATCTGAAGCTCTCCTTTCGCACTAAAATGTTACAATTCTTTACACATCACTCAAAAGTCAATATCCACTTAATGTTTTAGACAGGAAGGGGGAGAAAATGAATAATTCATTTGAAAGTAAACAATAGTCTAGTCTCTTTTAACACAATATAGATGTAATTAAATTTATATTCACACTTCATTTTAATATATACTTAAAGTATAAATTCATGTTTTAATACACATTTTAATTACCATCAAAATATCAATTTATAGATTTGTTTCATTATTAGAGATGGTTTTCTAATTTTAAATTTTAAGTAGTTGAACCTTGTGTAAGGCATCAAAATCATATTTATAAGCAATACATGAAAATGTTCTATGGATATCTTGAGATCCTACATTCAAATTTTGTGAATGTGAACATTATTATCTCTAAATTTTATTATACCCCTTAACAGGATTAATATCTCTTTACTTTATCTGAGTATGAAACACATGTTTTTTAAATTGAAAATCTTTATGTAAATGTGAAAAAAATACAGCTTTTATCATCATTGGGTAATTCTTTATATATTATAATTTGATCTAATTCTGTAGCATTCCACCCATTAGAGGGCAGTAACATCACATTCTCACAGTGTTACCTATAGAGAGGCAGCTTAGGGCAGTTAGGTGTGCATTTTTCCCTGAGGTTTCATCAGTTAATTGATTATTTAATGCTTGTAAGATATTTAGTTTAGAAACATCATTATGCATGGTGATGAAATGTGTAGGTAAGATTACAGAAAGATTAATTAACCTATAATGCAGCTCAAGTATTCTCAGGGCTGTGGTTTCTTCATGGACAATCTAGGTTTCCACATTGTGTAAGGGGAAAGAGGCCACTCTCCCTGTCTTGCAGTGAGTTTTAGGACTATTATATCTTTCTTTTAGGACAAGAGAGTAAAAGATATGCACAGGACTTCATGGACTCAGACTTTACTTCCCCAGTTCTCTTTTTAATTGCAACCAGTGTTTGCTTATAGTCACAGGTTTTTGTTTTTTTGTTTGTTTGTTTGTTTTGGATTTTTTTTTTGTTTAGATTGTTTTTTTTTAATAATGCAAGGCTTTGTAACGTCACAGCTTTTTCATTGTTTTCTGATCCTGCAGGGAATTCTAAAAATTTTAATTAACTATAATAAGTAGAAAACTAGGAAAATCTTTGACACTCACTTATGTAATTAAACTATCCTATATTTTTCTAATTTTTTTTTTGGTAGAATAGATGCAACCCAATATTTACTATCTAAACCTTTTTTTTCTAAAGCATATACTACTTAAGTAATATCACTCACTAGGATATACCTAAAAAATCAGTCATATTAAATACATTCATATTGTTGTGAAACTAGTTACCACTATCTACCTCCAGAACTCTTCATTTTGTAAAATGAAACTCTATGGCGATTAAAACAATGACTTCATATTCTCCCACCACCATCAGCTCCTGAAAAGCACCATTCTATCTGTCTCTATGATTCTGACTACACTAAGTGCCTCGCATAAGTGGATTCTTATGGTATTTGTCTTTTAGTGACTGGCTTATTTAATGTTGTGTAATGTCTTCAAAGTTCATCTCTGTGTGTCATATGTCAGAATTTCTTTCTTTTTAAAAACATGTAATAGCCCATTATGAGTACTTACCACATTTAACTTGTCCATTTATCTGCAGTGGACAAATTGGTTGCTTCTATGTTTTAATTACTGAGACTAATACTGCTATATACTAGGATTTATGGGTATTTCCTGGAGATCCTGATTTCAATTCACAGTACATATCCAGTGTAATTCCAAGATCATATGGCAATTCTATTTTGAATTGTTAAAAAGTTATCATACAGTTTTAGACAGAGATTGTATCATTTTAAAATTTCTGTCAACAGTGTACATACAGGGGTTTCAGTGTCTCCACATACTAATAATTGTTATCTGCTCTGCTTTTTTTTTCTTTTTTTTAAGAGTAGCCATCTTAAAAGGTGTGAGGTGTTATGTGATTATTTTTCTGATTTGCAGCATTGCACATCTTTTCATATTCTTATTGGCTGTTGATGAATCTTTTTTTTTTTTAAAGAGAGAGTGAGAGAGGAGAGAGAGAGAGAGAGAGAGAGAGAGAGAGAGAGAATTTTTAATATTTATTTTTTTGTTCTCGGCGGACACAACATCTTTGTTGGTTTGTGGTGCTGAGGATCGAACCCGGGCCACATGCATGCCAGGCGAGCGCGCTACCGCTTGAGCCACATCCCCAGCCCCTTGATGAATCTTTTTAAGAGAAGTCTATTAAAGTCTTTACCCATTTTTTCAAATACATTGTTGTTGAGTTCTAAGAGTTCCCTATATATGCTGGATATTAGTCCCTTATCATATATATCATTTGCAAATACTTTACCATTCTGTGGATTTCATTTTTACTGTCATTTTTCTGCACACACTTTAAATTTTTCAGGAAGTCTAATTTCTCTCTTTCAATTTTCTTTGGTTTCCTGTGCCTTTTGTGCTAACCCAAGACATTCTTGCCAAATAAATGCCATGAAGATTTTGGCTTTCCTTTTTTTTTCCCCAAGAGATTTATAGTTTTTGTGTCTTAATATCTGGGCCATTAATTCATTTTGAGCTACTTTTTGATAAAGTCCAATTTAATTCTTTTGTATATAGATACCAGTCTTTCCAGCACGGTTTAACTGTCATATTAATGGTCTTGCACTCTTATGGAAAATCTCTTGATCATATATAAGAAGGTTTATTTCTGAACTCTGTTCAGTTCCACCTATTTATATGTCTGCCTTCATTCCAGTACTATAATGTCTTTACTATTTTATCCCTATAGTAAGATTTGAAATCAGAAAGTGTGAGTTATTCCATTTTTTTCTTTTTATTTTTTTTAGAATTATTTTGGTTATTTTGGATTTCATGATATTCTGTATGGATTTTAGGGTGGATTTTTTTCTTTCTTTTTATTGCTGGGAACTGAACCTAGGGCTTCATGTATGCTTACCCTATGCACTACCACTGAGCTATACCTCCAGCTTCAAGGATAACTTTTTTTTTGTTTCTACAAAAAAAAAAAAAGGTATTTTGATAGGGATAATATTAAGTCTGTAGATTGCTTTGGGTATATCAATACCTTAAGAAATTAAGTCTTCTAATTTGTGAACATGGTTATCTTTCCATTTGTTTGTGTTTTAAATTTCTTTTATTGATATTTTGCAATTTCATTATATAAGACCTTGTCTTTAGTGAGGTTTCAAAAAAATTTTATTCTTTTCATGCAATTGTAAATGGAAGCATTTTATTAACTTGCTTTTCAGAATATTCATTGTTACTGTACAGAAATGCAACAGATTTTTGTTTGTTGACTTTGTATCCTACTACATTGCTAAATTTGCTGAATTTATTAGTTCAATAGGGTGTGTGTGTGTGTGTGTGTGTGTGTGTGTGTGTGTGTGATCTTTAGGGTTTTCTATGTATAAGATCATGTCATCTGTGAATAGAAATATTTTAGATTCTTCCTTTATAATTTGAATTCTTTTTATTTATTTCTCTTGATTAATGATTCTGACAAGGACTTCCAGTACCAGGTTCAATAGAAATTAGAAAAGTAGGAACCCTCAGTTTGTCCCTGATCTTAGAAGAAAATCTTCCTGTCTTCATCATGATGGGAGGTTTGCAGTGGGTTTTGTAAAATGTTGAGGCAGTTTCCTTCTATCCCTGGTTTATTGGGTCTTTTTATCAAGTAAAGATGTTGAGTTTGCCAAAAGATTTTTCTGTATCAGTTGAGATGATTATGCATGTGTTTTATCCATTTATTTCTGTTAATGTAGTATGTTACATTGATGAATTTTTCTATCAATGAATCATCTTTGCATTCCAAGAATAAATCTCACTTTGTTATGGGGTATATCATCTTTTTCCTATGCTGCTGAATTTGGTTTGATAATATTTTGAAGAGGATTTTTCCCCTAATGTTTATAAAGGATCTCATTCTATGTTTTTCTTTTTTCACAGGATCTCTGCCTGGTTTTGGCATCTGTATTATTCTGGCCTCACAGAATGAGATAGGGAGTGTACCCTCCTGTTTATTTTTTAGAAAACTGTTTATAACGACTGTTATTAATTGTTTTTAAATGTTTGGTAGAAATCATTGGTGAATCATTACTATTTATATTTCTCTTCAGATTCTTTGTTTCTTTCAAGGAATTTGTCCATTTCATGTAGGTTATCTAATTTGCTGGCAGATAATTTTTATATTTTTTCCTAATCCATTCATTTTTATGGAATATGTATTATGTCCTTATTTCCATTTTTGATTTTAGTAATTTAAATCTCCCCTTTATTTTCTCAGTCTAACTAAAGTTTTGTCCATTTTGTTGATCTTTGTGAAGAAACAGCATTTGCTTTTCTTGATTTTTTTTTCAATTTTACCCTCTATTTGTTTATCTCTGCTCTAATCTTTACTGTTTTCTTCCTTCTGCAGCTTGGGGTGTGATATGTTCTTTTTCTAGTTCCTTAAGTTGCAGGAAGCAGCCTATGACCCACAAGTTTTAGTGTGTTCATTTTCACTCTCACTTCTATCTTCTAATTTCCCTTGTGATTTCTTTTTGATTGATTGGTTTAATGTGTAATTTCCAAAAATATTGTGAATTTTCTAGGTTTCCTTCTGTTGATGATTTCTAATTTGATACCACTTTGTCTGGTAGTTTTATCTATTGAGAATTAATTTTTGGCCTACCATGCTCAGTCATGTTACCTCTAGTTAGTCTATGGTATTATTCAAGTCCTTGTTTTTTCTTACTTGTAGTATACCTGGCTTTTCCATCCATTTTTTTAAGAGTGAGGTATCGATGGTTCCAAATATTCTTATAGAATTCTTAATTTTTGTTTACTGTATTCACTGATTTGTTATTAGGCACAGAAATGTTTATAGTTGTTATATTGTCTTGTTGTATCGAACATTTTATTAATGTCTTTTCTGCCTCTTATAAACTTTTTGATTTAAAATCTATTTTGTATGATGTTGTATAGCCATTCTGATCTCTTTTAGTTATTATTTACAAGAAGTATTCTTTTCCATTTTTCTCACTTTCAACCTATTTGTGTCTTTGGCATCTGGATAATCTAGATTGAGTCACTTATAGACAACATATAATTAGACCTTTTTTAAAAAATCTATTCTTCCAGTCTCTTTCTTTTGATTGGACAGAGCAGTTTAATCCATTAACATCTGAAGTATTTACTGATTTGGGGGACTTTCTTTTTCATTTTGCTATTTGTTTTCTATATGCCTTATATTTTCCCCACACATTTCCTACACAATTGACTTTTATGTTAAATTTATTACTGTAATCAAATTTCTAATTTCCCATTTTGTGTATATTATTTAGCCACTTTTTTATGTTTTACAGTTGACATTCTAGTACAACTTTAATTTGAATTTCTGCCAGTTTACCTTCAATAATATAAACAAAATCTTTGTTTATTTAACAGATTCACTTCTACTTTTTTGATTGTTGATGTTACAGCATAACTTCTTTATATATTGTATGTACAAAAACAAAGTAATCTTTTTAAAAACATTCGTGTCTTTTATGTAAAAAACAAAATCTGGCGTTAAAAAACAAAGTGTCAATAATACTAGATTTTTAGAGTAATTATCTTTAAATGTCTTTATATTGTATAAAACAAAAAAATAAATTATGCACAATGCTAACAATAATGCTAGCTATTTAAATTTTTTTTTAGTTGTAGATGAACACAATATCTTTCTTTCTTTCTTTTTTTTTATGTGGTGCTGAGGATCCAATCCAGTGCCTCACATGTGCAAGGCAAGCGCTCTACTATTGAGCCCCAGCCCCAGCCCCAATTCTAGCTATTTTTAATCACCCCTATATTTACTAAGATCTTTATTTTTCCATATGGCATCAAGGTACTGTCTGGTGTCCTTTCATTTTTCAACCTGCAGAACTTCTTTTAAAGGTTCTTGTGGGAAAGCTCTGATGGTAATGTACTTCCTCAGCTTTTGTTTATCAAGGAGTATCTTAGTTTCCTGTTCACTTTTAAACACAGATAAGGATTCTTTGTTTGCAGATTATTTTTTACTGTTAGCTCTTTGAATATATTAGCCCACTGAATTTTGACCTTTCATAAAAAAAAATGCCATACACTGGGCGTCTTTAAAAGCAGACATTTAAATCTCAAAGGAGACTGGGAAGTTTGATATCAAAGTGGCACTTGGTATGCTCTGGTTATGGTCCTTCTCCTGGCTTGCCGATGTCTGCCTTCTTGATGCATCTCCACATGGCAAGAAGGTATTCACATGTCTCTTCTTGTAAGGGCACTAATTCCCCATTCCTCAGGGCTTCACCTATAAGACATAATTACTTCCCCAGTACCCTACCTTCAAACACCATCATCTTGGGTATTAGGACTTCAACATATGAAATTGTGGGGAAAGAGAACATTCAGTCTATAGCATTGTCTTCCAAGTCAATGATAAGAAATCCTTTGATAATCTTATTGAAAATAACTTGTATGTAATGAGTCACTCCTCTATTTTTTTTTTTTTTTTTTTTTTTTTTGGTTCTGGTGATTGAACTCAGGGGCACTTAACCACTGAGTCATTGACCACATCCTCAACTCATTTTGTATTTTATTTAGAGACAGGGTCTCACTGAGCTCCTTGAGGCCTGGGTAAATTGCTGAAGGCTGGCTTTGAACTTGCAGTTCTCCTGCCTCAGCCTCTCCAGGGGTTATAGGAGTGCACCACCACTCCTGGCAGTCATTCCCTTTGGCTGCTTTCAAATTTCTTAGCCTTTCAAAATCAACAATTTGATTGTAATACAACGCAGTTTGAGTCTCTTTGAGGTCATCTTATTTGGAGTATGTTGAGTTCTTAAATATTCATATTCATGCTTTTGATAAATTTAGGAAGTTTGTCTTCATTAACCATTATTTCTTGGGATAGTTTCTTTTCCCTTCCTTTCTCTCGCTTCCTTTGGGACTCCTTCAGTGCATACGTTGATCTGTTTCATGGTGTCTCACAAGTTCCTTAAGATCTGTTTTCTTTTCTTCAATTTTATCTTTGTGTTCCTCAGACTTGATAATTTCTATATCCCATTTTCAAATTGCTTTATTGTAATTTTCAACTTTAGAATTTCCATTTGGTCTCTTTTTGGGGTTTTCTATTCCTACTTATATTTCCATTAGTTTGAATGTCACTTTTGTGATTTTCTCCCATGTATTAGTTTAGTTTTTTGAAACATCTTTATAACCATTGTTTAAAAATCTGTATTTTTTTTTCTCTAGCCTTTTTCAGGGACAGTTTTTGGTTTTAAATGCTCTTTTTCACTTTCTCTAAATAGGCTATAATTCCTATATCTTTGTATGCTTTGTGATTTTTTTATTGTAGAAAAGTGTACATTTGCTTATATTAATGTGGTTATTTTGGAAATCAGATTTTCTCCCTTTCCATGGAACACTGTTTTTTTTGTGTATTTGGTTTTTAGCTCATTTTTAATTTTTATACTGTTGTTATAGGTTGTCTCTGGTGATTAGCCTGAGGTATCACTTAAGGTTTTCTCAGGTCTTTTCTGCACCTGTACAATAACTTTCTAATTTCTTTCATATACATAGTTGCTTTTGAATATCCTAGTGTTCAATGTCTAGCTCCCCAAAGGATAAAAGAGAAATATGAAGGGAGTAAAAAGAAAATATATCAGACTTTTAAAGCTCCTAGAAATCAGATTAGCCAGAGCATGGAGACTTCCAAAAATGAGGCAGGTGCAGTGACATTAGCCATGGCTTCTTCGTCAATACCTCTGTGATCAGATATATTCATTGGTGATCAAAGCCCTTCAAATCCAGTCCTTCTTTTAACTCCCTCAGTACTTGGATTCACATTATCATTTTTCCTTCTACATCACTCTGTTAGGATTTGATAATGTAGGTCTGAACATTATCTTGGCATTCAAGCAGAAACCCCATGAAATAATGACACTGGTATACCTTATTTTTTTCTTTTTGAAACCAAAATCTACCTAGATATGTGATGTCTAATTCTACAGGATTTTGCCAATTTGAAGAAAGAAAACTGATCAAAGAAATTTTGTGGAGTAAATATGAAGGACAAATTAATTATAACTTTATAGTTTTGATTTGATCCCATAAGTTGGAGCAAGCTATATAATAAAGATAGCAAAATCATACAACAAAATGATGGAATATTTGCAAAGAATTGTAAGCTGAATTATGGACATAATAAATTTGAGAAATTTGGTTCAAAAATGGAGGGTAATAATGCCTTGCATTCAGTAGTATTAATTAGACACACAGATGGACGAATGAATAATAAGAGATCCAAAGCTAAAACATTTTGTGAGATTTCCCAACTTCAAAG
Organism: Urocitellus parryii; assembly: GCF_045843805.1. Lineage (NCBI taxonomy): Eukaryota > Metazoa > Chordata > Mammalia > Rodentia > Sciuridae > Urocitellus > Urocitellus parryii. The sequence continues at coordinate 46,349,738 of NC_135537.1, forward strand.
TCCATTAAAGAATGAGAAAAGCTTCTTCACAGTAAAGGAAATAATCGAAGCAGTATGAAGATTCCTCAAAAAACTAGGAATAAAACCTAAACTTTCAAGGAATTTTCAGGAATAAAAACTAAGAGTCTCTAGGAATAAAAACTAGGTATAAAACTACAATATGACCCAGCTAGCCCAATCATCAGTATATATCTAAAGGATTTAAAATCAGGATACAGTAGTGATGCAACCACATCAATGTTTATAGCAGCACAGTTCACAATAGCCAAGCTATGGTGCCAGGCTACGTGCCCTTCAAGAGATGAATGGATAAAGAAATTGTGGTTATATAAACACAATGTAGTACTATAAAGACATAAAGAAGAAAGACTTCATAGCATTTGCTGGTCAATGGATGGAAGTGGAGACTATCTTGCTAAGTAAAATTAGCCAGTTCCCAAAAGTCAAATGTTGAATGTTTTCTCTTATATGTGGAAGGTAATACAAAATAAGGGGGCGGGGGGGGGGTAAACAAAAAAGAATAGAAGAAAGATCAGTGGAGTAGATAAAGGGAAATGAAATAAATGGAATAGGGATGAGATAGGGAAAGACAATGGAATGAATCTGACCTAACTTTCCTGTTTACATATATGAATATACCACAGTGAATCTCACCATCATATACATCCCTAAAACACTAATTCATTTATTATATATATATATATATATATATATATATATATATATATATATGATCAATAGAATAGTGGGAAGTGGGAAGGGAGTAGAAAGTGGGGGGGGATGTAGGAAAAGAGGAAAGTACTGGGAACAAAATTAGAGCATATTATTCCATGCTTCTATAGTTATGTTAAAATGAATCCTATTGATATGTATAACTAAAGAAAACCTATTAAAAAGGGCAAAAGAAAAGAATGAGGAAAAAAATCATAGATTATTGTCTTCCAAAGATCTTCCATGTCCCTGGTATCTCCCTTCTCATGGCTAATGCCTACTTGTATGAGGCAATAGGAATTTTGCATTGTAGTATAGCCACACTGTACATGGCTTTCTAGAATTATATACACAAAGACGAAATGTTCTAAATGGAAGCGCCACATAAAAAATACATGACAAGGCTTGAGTTAGTATTTTCTTTAGTTCCCAGAACTCTGGTGCTTTCAGACTCCATAGCTAGTGTAGGCTATGAAAGATTTAGAGATAGTTCGGTGTTTAAATAAGGTAGAAGGTGAGGTGTAATAAGTAAAATCAATCAACTGATGAGTTATGATCAGTAATGCTCTTTCAAATTTTTTACCTCAGAGTTTTAGAGGAACTCACTCAAATAATACTCAATTTAATGTTTATCAGTGTGTCTTACTGCGTCTCTGTAACGGTTTCAGTTGTATTTGTCTAAGGAAATGGGAACAAAGTGCTAAGCACTAAAATTTCTATCATTGGATGTAGAATGTTGTGGAAAAATCTTACTTTTTCCTACTCTTAATTTTTCTTGTTTGTGGGGTTGCTTTTTTTCTCTAGCTCTTAAAAGAAAAATCATTATGTTATGTGTTCTGGTTTATAAGTCTGTGGGAATGTAGTCTCAAATAACAAATAAATTAACAACACATAAATATTAAGTTATAAGGGCCAGTTTCCAAGTGTCTACATTTGTTGCTTTGGATAATATTGACAATTTTATATTTTCTAGATGAAAAATAAGTCAATTGAGTTTACTTTAAAAAATTATTTCCAAAGAAATATTCCCACTAGGAGCATTTAATGAAAATTTCAGTATGTTTTAAAAGATAAATTTATATATTAGGGTACCCTTTTCAGTTTTGCAACCTGTTGATTTCCCAGGTGAAAATCACAATTTTCACTCATATGTTGAGATTTATTTTTATTCAGATAATTGAAAAACCCATGGTCTGCTTTTAGAAAGTAGAAAAGAATTGTTTTTTTTTTTTTTTTTTAAAAAAAGTCATGCACAAATCAGCCTCCACGGTCACTGTTTTATATGAGTCCAATCCCACAAAGATAGACAAACATATAAATGAATAATTAGAAGATGATATGAAAAGTTCTAGAGCTCATGTGCATGCACAGCACAGAAGGTACTAATTGAGCTCAGGAAACAGTTACTTCCTCTGTCCCGGGATCATCCAAAAGAGCCTTATAGAGGAGGGGATACAGAAGCTAAGCCTGAATAATACAAGTTTTCCAGATGTGCATTTGAGTGGAGGTGAGTTCTAGTCCCGGAAATTTATTTTCATAGCAAAGGTGTCATTTGGATTTTCTCAGGCCATTTTATTAGTGTAGACAGCATAATTGGCTCCCTAAGCAGTGAACTTTTGTACAGAAAGTAAAGAAAGAGGAGATACGTGGTGTGTGCAATGAGGACTTCTACTGAACAGATTTTTTTCAATGCATTAATTATAGTTTCAGGTTGCCCTACACTAGGATAGAGATGAAGAGTGTTTTATTGCCTCAATTCTATTTCAAACATATAATCTTAGACCAGTTATTTACTTTACACTGTTTCTGTCATACACCTTCTCCTATTTCTATGTTGAGGTATGTGTTTAGTAAATGTAGAAAGAATGTATTGTAATCAAAACTCTATGGGTCTGAAAAATGAGATTTATTGAGCAAATAGTTCTGTAGTGTCCAAATGCAGTCCACACAGTATCAGGCAACAAATGTTTAAACAATTACACACCTGTCATTAATTGGGTAGACATATTGGAACATGGAGTAAAAGCAAAAGTGTTAATGAATCATGAAAAACTGATGCTGTGTCCACCACATAATTTAAGAGGAAGCATTTTAGTTCAAATCTCAAGGAAGAAAAACTTCCCAATATTGGACTTCAGTATCATCCTCTCCACCCCTTCCTCCCTTTCTCCCCCTCCTTCTCCTTCTCCTTCTTTTGCTACTTTTGATTCAGCATATAGAAAATGATGATCTCCTAGGAAAACTTGGGTTCTCAGGGACTGGAGTTACAAAAATCAGGTCAGAAAGACAAAGAGAAAATTTGCCAGCCAGAGCTCCTTTTTTTTTTTTTTTTTTTTTTTTTACACAGTAAGGGGGGGGGAACCCACAGCTGACTATGGTTTAAATCAATTCTTACAGACAAATAACTCTAAGCAAAAACTATATCAAAATTGATTTTTCTTTGTCAAAATACATAGGCTTCCTAAATTTGTATACTGTGTACACTGCAGTGCTCTATAAGTCTATGATTACTTCTTAAATATCTTTTGTACATTTTCTAAAGATTAATGAAGACATGTATTCCTATTTTCTTCAAAGTCTTGGTCAATTTTTTATCAAAAATTAATATTTATAATCATAGAAGATACTGAAATATTTGCTGTGTACATACAGAAATCACAAGTAAAGAATTCAGTTAATTTTCCAAACCTGGATACAGATAAAAAAAATCACAACATTGACAGCACCTTGAAAACCTCTCTCAAATGCTTTAAAATTCTTATTCTACTTCTCAAGATCACATGTTATAATGACTTCTAACTTCATAGATTAGTTTTCATGTATATGAATTTGATATGAATATGCTCATATAATATATACACTTTTGGATATGACTTCTTTAGGTCAAAAATATCTTCATAAAATTTATCCATGTTTCAATGTATGTAAATTTCATTGTCTTTAAACTTCACTAACTTCTTGGTAGTTATGTCTAATTCCTTTTAGAACTCTACTTCAGTACAAATAAGACCATCTCAATGTGCATTGTACAAATTTATTATTTTTAAAAATTAAAAGCAAATAAAAGTTGAGGTATTGATTATCTTAAAAATAAATTACTGATACTACTAATATTCAATAGTTAATATTTACAAAGGACTCAGTTTTCCTATTATTGTTGCACTTTGGATAAATTAAACTATTTTTGTACACATCTATTTTCTCTAAGTTTTGTAGAAATTTGTATGTATGATACAGTCATTATTTAACTTAATCCTCTATCAATGCTTTTATTTTAGTAATAACTAACATTAACTTTTATGCTCCAAGAGAACAAAATATAAGGTAAATTTCTTGTTTGATATAGAGTTGAGAATGACTCTTTATATACCCAGGAGTTTTTGTATCTCTAGTCTAAATGACTAATTTTTACTCCTGCTAAGTCAAGAAAAGTTGTACCAAATTGATAAAAAGCTCACCCAGTAGTCAGGAAGGCAACAAAAATTCCCAGTGTTAATAGTTTTAAAGGTTATCAAAATACTTAAATGCTCAGAAACCCACTAGAATTTGAGAGCTCATATAAAGAAAATTGGTTGAACAATATTCTTTGTCACTCTAGGCTCTACTGAGCCTAGAAAATGATGGAAATTCCTATGTGCAAAAGTAATAAGATAACTCCAGGAGACCAAGTCCCAGGTCTAATAACTGGTATGTAGAAGTGATTTCCAATAATATTGGAAGTAGTGCTGGCATTTCAAAATGGTCAATTGCAATTGAGTTTCACATCATTAAAATGTGATAATGGTCTTTTTTTTTTTTTGCAAGGGATAAATCACAAACAACTAAATTGATTTCACTGTGGAATGTATTTAGATTGCCACATCACAAAATACAGAGCATCCTTTCCTTTCATGATAATATATTTTTTTTTTTACACAGCAGTCTCTCTATATGAAGTTATGTGGGCATTTTTACAATGTTCTATATATATCTCTATTTGTGAGTTGAACCTGATGTTCATGATCATGGGTGATTATTTTACTGGCTGCCTAGTTTTTTTTTAATTTTTTTTTAGTTGTCAATAGATCTTTATATATGCAGTGTTGAGAATCAAACCCTGTTCTTCACAGGCAAGTGCTCTACCCCTGAGTTATAACCCAGCCCTGCCTGCCTAGTTTTCTATTATTTAGAGACATCATACTTTATCTAGCTACTCCTTTCATAACCATTTAGATTGTTATTTGTTTTTCTTTCTTGAGAATGATGGTATATTGATTATAGTATACTTATTCACTTTTCTTCTTAGAGGTATAACTGCCAGGTCAAAGATTATATACATTTTAAATATTGATAAATATAGCTAAGCTGTTATCTGTAAAAACTGTTCCCCTCAATGTCCATGAGAATCCTATTTTCAAAACCCTTGCTCACACCAAGTTTTGTTAATCTTTTTAATCTTTGATAATATTAAGAGAAGAAACTTCTGCACTTATAATAAAATCATATGTTCCAAGTAGTGCTGTAAAGAACTAGTGTGTATCTATATTTGTAATGTTTATGGTATGTGCCAACCATATTGATAGTGTTTCAAATTAAAGATGAGGAGGAAAATTTAGTTTCTTTAGGTCACATGCACAGATTTTGAGCACAGTCACATTTGGAAATAGCGCCTAGTTATTAGAATGCACGTTAGTTTCAAATGAATTTGAAAGAGTGCTGTTGGAGTGGAGCAGAATTATGGTGGGTTAATATTTATGATGATAGCATTTTACTGATCTTAAAAATATCACATGAAGAGAAGATGTTTTTGCAATACCATTTCTAAACAGCCTTCCTCAATGGCTGTAGTTTACACTATTCAGAACCTTATAAAATAATATAATGATATTTAAAATAGAAAGTTCTTTTTAGAATTTTAAATATTCAGGGTAAATCATAAACACCTAAAAGTAAGTGGAGATGTGAAACTGGTGTTAAAATAAAAATAAAAATTACCTTTTATAAGGTTTGGTAATTCCTTACAAAAGGAAATAAGCTCTTAGCATGAGATGCAGCAGTCACACTCTTGATGTTCTCATTATTTTTTTTTTATTTAAACACCCTCCTCCATGCCTAGTAATGAATGAGAATTACTGTTGCTCAACATATTTACTAGCCTTTGGTATTGTTGGTATTCTAGATTTTGGCCATTTTAATAGGTATGTAGTGTGGTATCTTATTGTTTTAATTTTCATTTCCCTGAATACCTTTTCTCATGTATTTACTTGCCATTCAAATAACATTTTTTAGTGAGAAGTCTTCAGGTATTATTAGGTTAGTGTTTTACTCAGGGTGCTTTGTTTATTTATGTTACTTAACATGGTTTGTTTTTCCTCTTTGATTATTTTTTCCCTTTACTGTACTACCTCCCACTGTTGGTTTTCATCTATTTTTATGGTATACACCCACATTATTTTCTTTCTAGTTTCCACATAATAAGAGAAAACATACAACCCTTAACTTTCTGAGTTTGGTTAATTTTGCTTAACATAATCCTCTTAAGTTCTATCCATTTTCCTGCAAATAATATAATTTCATTCTTACTTATGGCCAAATAAAACTCTATTGGGTATACAAGCCACATTTTTTTTCTAAATTCATCCATTGACATGTACCTAGACTGGTTCCATAATTTGGTTATTGTGAATTGTGCTGCTACAAACATGGGTATGCACATATCACTATAGTATGCTGACTTAGTTCTTTAGAATAAATATTATGTTAATTAGTTTTTCATTGTTGTGAACAGAACACCTGACACAAATATTTTAGAGGAGGAAAAGTTTATTTTGAGCTCATGGTTTTAGAGGTTCAGTTCATGGTCAGGTAACTGCATCATTCTAGTCCCAAGGTGAGGAAGAACATAACAACAGAAGGACAGGGTAAAGGAAAACATCTCACTTCATGGCTACTTGGAAGCAGAAAGAACACAAGGATTCAGGGACAAAATATATAATTCCCAAAGCATGTCTCACTTCATCCAGCCATGCTACACCTTTCTATAGTTACCACCCAGTAATCCATTCAAATGGTCAAGGATCAGATGTCTGAATCTGTGTAGGTAGGTCTCTATATGTCTTCTGTTCTATTGGACTGTGTCTGTTTTTATGCCATTACTATGCAGTTTTTGTAATGATAGCTCTGTAGGATAATTAAAATCAGATATTGTTTGTGATGCTTTCAGCCTTGCTTTTTTTCCTTTTGGCTCAGAATTGTTTTGACTATTCTGTGTCTTATTCTTTCAAATAAACTTCAGAACTGTTTTCTTCTAGTTATGTCATAGGTATTTTGATGGGGATTGCACTGAATTTTATATTGCTTTTGGCAATATCTCTATTTTAGTCATATTAATTCTGCATATCCTTGAACATGAAAGTGCTTTCCATCTTCCAGTGTCTTCTTCAATTTCTGCCTTCATGTTCTATATTTTTCATTTGATGTCTTTTCACCTTTTGTATAGATTTATTTCTGGGGTTTGTTGTTTTGTTTTGTTTTGTTTTGTTTTGAGGCTATTGTGAATGGTATTTTTTTCTGTTTTCTTTCTTAGCAGATTCATTGTTAGTGTATAGGAAAGCTTTAGATTTTTGTATGATGATTTTGTTACCTGCTATTTTGCTGAATTTGTTTATTACCTTTAGCCATCTTCCAGTGGAGCTTTTTGAACCTTCAAGATCATATCACCTGGACACAGTGATAATTTGACTTTTTCCTTTTCCTATTTCTATCCATTTTCCTTTCTTGTCTTGTCTAGTTGATTAGGCTAAAATTTCTAGTACTGTAGTGAATAGACAGTGCTAAAAGTATATATTCTTTCCTTTTTCCAAATTTTAGAGGAAATTATTTTGTTTTTTCCTCACTCATTGTGATATTGACCTTGGGTTTTCCATATAGTTTCTTCTATCTCTAGTTTCTTCAGTGTTTTTCTTTTTATCATAAATGTGTGCTGAATTTTGCCAAAAGTTCACTCTGCATCTATTGAGGTGACTATGTAATTTTTATTCTTAATTTTAATTTATGCTATGAATTGTGTTTACTGATTTGCATATGTTAAACCATCCTTGATCTCTTGGATAAAATCAACTTTGTCATGATGTACAATATTCTTAGTGTGTTGTTGAATATGACTTACTAATAATTTGTTAAGAATTTTTTGCATCTATGTTCATCAGAGTTATTGGTGTGTAGTTTTCTCTCCTGGATTTGCCCTTATCTGGTTTGGGTATGAGGGTTAGAGGAGCTTTATAGAATGAATTTTGAAGTGTTTATCCTCTTTCTACTTCATAGAATACTTTGAGGATCACTGGTATTAGTTCTTTAAAGGTCTGACACAATTTGGCTGATAAATCTGGGCCTTTATTTGTTGGAAGGTTTTTTTTTATTACTGCTTTCATATCACTTCTTGTTATTGATCTATAGGTTTTCTATACACTTTTGGTTCCATTTTGTCAGTTCATATGTGTCTAAGAATGGATTCATTTCATCTAGATTTTCCAATTTATTGGAGTATAATTTTTTTAAATCTCTGGATTTCTGTAATCTCTATAATAGTATCTCCTTTTTAACCTATAAATTTACTAATTTGTGTCTTCTCTCATTTTCTTTTGGTTTTCTTGGCTAAAAGTTTATCAGTCTGGTTTCTCTTTTAACTCATCATTTTCTTGATATGTTATACTGTTTTTATTTTCTATTACATTGATTTTGCTCTTATGTTACCTATTTCCTTCCTTCTATAGTTTTGAAATTGGTTTGTTCTTGTATTTCCAGGGTCTTAAGATGTATCATTATGTTTTTTATTTGCTATTTTTAAGATTTTATAATATAGGCACTCATAGCTATAAATATTCCTCTTAGAACTGCTTTCTTGATAACCCAGAGATTCTGAAATGTCGTGTCACTATTCTCATTTTACTGTAAGCATTTTAAAACTTCTCCCCTATTTTTTTCTATCATTCCTGCATCATTCAAAAGTGTTTCTTTCAATCTCCTTGTATTTACGTAGTTTCTGAAGTATTTTTGGCTGTTGATTTGTATTTGCTAAGAGTTACTATGTGGCCTAAATTATAGTTTATTTTGGAAAAGTTTCCATGAGAAATTGAGAAGAAAGTAAATTCAGCAATTGTTAGATGGAATATTCTACAGATGTCTGTTAAAACCATTTGATTTAGAATATTTTAAGAACTAAAGTGTCTTTACTGAGTTTATGCCTGGATATCTTATCTGCTGGTGAGAGAGAGTGACTTTCTTTGTCTCCTCTGATTAATTTTGTCTGATATGAACTTGTTTTTAGGGTCTAGCTGCACAATATACAGTTTTTATACTTTTATTTTCAGACAGAGAATGTCTTTGCCTGTAAGTTAAGTCTTTTGTAAACAATATATACTTGGGTCTTACTGTTTAATCCATTCTGCCAGCCTATGCCTTTTAATTAGAGAGCTGAAACCATTTGTAATCAGTGTTGTTGTAGAGAGATACTTATTAATTATTGCCATTTGATTTATTTCTAACACTTAATTTGGTCCTATTTCTCACTTACAAAACTAATCTTCAGATAAAATCTGTTCATTTTCAAGGTCTGGAATTTGTTTTGATTTCTTCCCTGTGTGGTATTTCCTGAAGTATTTTCTATAGTGCCAGGTTCACAGTTATGAATTCTTTGTTTCTGCTTATCTTGGAAGGTGATTTCTCCTTTAATTCTGTAGGACAGCTTTGATAGATATAGCGATCTTGATCGACAGTTATTTTCTTTTAGTGCTTGGAACACTTTATTGCCAGCCCTCCTATATTTTAGGGTTTGTGCTGAGAAATCAGGAGTAATTATGATTGATTTGCCTCGAAATGTGACCTAGCATTTTTTTCTTGAGGCTTTAAAATTCTGTATGTTAGCCATTGTAATTATAATATGTCATGAAGAAGCTTTTTCTTTTTTATCTTGTCTGTTCTCCTTTCTGAATGCTTCATGTATCTTCATGTGTCTATTTCATTCCCAAGGTTTGGAAATTTTGTTATTATTTCCTTGAAGGGATTATCTGTACCATTAGCCTGTATCTCACAACCCTCTATGATTCTTAAATTTTGATCTCTTAAAGTTGTCCCAGAATTTTTGTTTATTCTGATCTTGGTTACTTAGTTTGTTTTCTTTAGTATGGTCTGATGTTTAAGGCTGGTCACTTTGTCTTCCAGTTCTGAGATTGTGTCTTCTGTCTGATCTACTCTATTAGAGAGAGTTTCAACTGAATATTTTATTTGACTTATTGTGCCTTTCATTTCCAAAAATTGCTTCTCCTTTCATTTTTAATAACTCTGTCTCTATTGTTCTTTTGTAATTCATTGATCATTTTCATAATGTTTCTTTGAATTCTTTATTTGATATTTTATCTACTTCAATATCTTTGGAGTCAGTTATTGGTAAATTATGAAGTTTAGAAAGTGTCACATCACCTCATTTTTTTTTCTTGTGTTGAACTTTGTGTATCTGTTGGAATGTATTTTTCTTTCACTCTTATTTGTGTTCCTCTTTAGACCACAGCCTTCTCTTGGTAAACTATTTGGGGTTGTCATATGGCTGCCAAAGTTTTCAGGATATTTCCAAGTGAGTTTTTTGATATAGTTTCCCTGATAGTTCTTTGGTTATGATTAGTGTATTTAAATTTAGTGTGTCTTATGTCAGATCTTGAGGATTCCATCTTTCCTGAATGTCTCACAGAAGTCAGGTCTGTCTTATAGATCTGGCAACTCTGTCATATATAATAAGATATGTGGGGTGTGGGATGCATATATCTTGAAGGACCTTCACTTAATAACTCTGTGTATCCTAAAGCCATATGGGAGTGATCTGGATTGATATTCTTTGTAGGTTTGTTGTCTACAGTTTTTGTGTTAATTCTGTTTTTGCTGCATGGGTGGATGCCATCATGGGACCTGAGGGGCCCACTATTTGTCCCTACTTGGGGCTTGGTTATTGATTTGGGGATTTCCTTTTCCCTATTTTTATGTTAGTATATCATTGAAGTTTGTGTGTGGTTAGTTTGTGTATGGAGCAATATGCATTGTGTTTTGGCTGCATTTTGGGTGCAACTCAGCAATAGAGTACCTATCCAGTAAACTCATAATTTCCAAGATTCCCAGTACCTCTTAGAAAGGGGAAAGCAAACAATAGCAACAAACAATATAAGACTGTTTTAGTTGGTGTTATATTGCTGTGATCAATATACCTGAGAAGAACAACTTGGAGGAAAAAAAATTGTTTTGACTCATGGTTCTAGAGGTGCAGTCAATATCAGTCACTTATGTAGCTTTGGACTGGAAGTGATGCAAGACCTCATGGCTGAAGTGAGTGGTAGAGAAAAACTTCTCAACTAATGATAGCCAACAAAGCAGAGAGGGCTCTACTCACAAGGAACAAAAGGCAAGCCTCCAGTGACCTACTTCCTCCAGGTACACACTACCTGCCTAAAGTTACCATCCAGTTAATTCATTAAAGTGGATTAACCAAGTGATTAGGTTACTGGTCTCATAATCCATTTCAGTTCTAAAAATTCTTACAATTATCTCACATATGAGTTTACTGAATAGGTACTCTACTGCTGAGCTCACATATTTTGTGAGACATCTCATATTCTAAGTATAACAAGAGCACTAAAATAAACATCCAGTACCCATTATGACATCTACAATACTTATTACCACAAAAACAGGAATGGTAGCATTGGAAATTGAGAATAGCAACAATAATAGCTAGCTGTGAACTAGATTTGGCCTAAAAGTAAATGGCAGGTGTCAACTATGCCAGCTATAGTACTAATATCCACAAAAACATGAAGAGTGGTGGCAGGAATTATGTAAACCAAATATTTCTAAAAGATAGTAAAGACACAGTTCATTAAGTGCAAAAAAATATGGTAGAAAGTTAAAGGAAAGTTTAGAATGTTGAAAGTATGAACAGAAAAAATAGAAGAGATGTATCCATTATATGATGACTGTATGGGGGAGAAAAAATGAATAGAAGAAACAAAATAAAAACAGAAAGAAACACAGAATAATAAAATGTGGCTATTTGATGGAGAAAGACAGGTAGAAAAAAAAAACCAGAAACAAACAAAAACTCAAAATGACAGACTAAAGTAATAAACAAAAATGAGAAAAATATATAAATATTTTATATATATATATATGTATGTTCATGAGCCAATCAGCACAACAGGAACACAGAAAGGGGGAAAATAAAAAAAATGTTAATGAAAAATTTAAAATAATTGTCTCCAGTAGAGTGCTCAAATTGTCAACAAGGATGTGTGTTCACTACCTATGCTGGGCTGCCCTTCTTTCCATTTCTTCTGGGGCTATGTACCCTTGATAACACAAGGGCAAGGGGTTGTTAACCCCTTCCTCTTTTTGTGTTGCTCACCATGCTGCCAGCTGGAGTGGCCCAAAACTGAAGCTTATTGAAATAACTTTCAGCTTCCCTTCTTATCAGTATACAAAAGAATAAAATGAGTGGACTATTTTTCTGGACAGACCAGATCAATGTAATACAAGAGTAGGATTACTAAAGAATTCTAAGTGGAAAGTTCCAGCAACTGGAGTTTAACTTTAATCAGGCCTTTGGAATTTTGTTGTAGGCATCTGCTATGAAGAGATTATATCAGCATTCTCTAAGGCTGGGCAGATGCCAATATCTGCTGGGTATCTGGATCTTAAGGGCTTCCTGGGATTTTTGCTCACAGGGTAGGGGAGACTACTATCCACACTTCCTTCATTCTCTGCAGCCTGTGAATACAGTCCCTGCAGGCTCAGTTCCCAGGTGCAATTCTGCCTTCATGTTCAGTTTCTTGACCATCTTTAGTGGGTCATGTGAGCTCCCTTCCATATGTTTAACTTGAATTCCTCTGGGTACAATCTTCTCTGTGCCTGCTTCAATCGCCTTCTGCTGACTACACTTTATGCCACACAGTAGGAGCTTGCTGGGATAGTATGGCAATATTTGCTATAATCTTCTGGGGGTACTGCAGCAACAAATTGCAGTGTAGCCCCCTCAAGATGATCACCAATGCCAGTAGAGAAACTGAGCACTTTTCAAATGCCAGCTCACCTGTGTAGACTTGGGCCCAGCTAAATTCAGACTGTTTTTTTGTTTTTGTTTTTGTTTTTGTTTTTGTAATTTTTACTTTTGTGCATTAGGTTTTTCTGTGCCAAATTCACCCGCTGTATTTTATGTTGCCCTTTCCCTTAGTGGTAAACCAGCACTGCTGCCACTACTACCACCAACTTGGTTCGAGTGTACTCTCTCTTGTCATTTGTGTAATGCATCCAAATATCTGGGCCTCTAACAGTCTCTGACTGTATGATATTAAATTTCAATGAATTCCTTTTTGTTAAAACCCATCTTGCTAACAGACAGTACTCCCAGTGCTTGAATTCAAGGCATAGAGCAACTGAAAATGTAGCCTTCCTCTAATTCACCATCTTGAATCTTTTCACTTTTTCTTGCATGTGTAGTTTCTGAGGAAGCGTCAGATGTGATTTTTGTCAGTTGATTAGAGCTCTAAAATGCGCATCTGTTATCCATATACATATATGTGTTGAATATCTTTTGTATATGAAAGGTATTATAGTATCTGCATTGGGGTAAGGCTCAAGCCCAAGGACCAAGGTTTGAGGATCCTGGCAAGTGGAAGAAAATGGAAGACGCAGTTAGAATAGTACACATGTTTTATTCAGAGGTGGACACAAGCCTCAGCCTCCAGCTTCACCTTCAGCCCCCAGCCAGTTCCAATCTAGCCCTCATTTTGCCTCCATTTTGCCCCCATCAGCCGCTGAGTCTTTTCAACAAGGTCTTTTTATATGCAGGCCAAGCAAAAAAGGCACACTGCCAACTGGTTACATAAGGAGGCTCAGTCTCACAGTTAATGATTATGACCTTGAGTATGTACTCTGAATCAGAACCTTTCTGGCCTTGACTCACCGTGACATAGCCAGTTCCCAGCTGGGGCTAGGAGCCTCACCACAACCATTTTGGGCCTGCCTGAACAATATGTTAATACATACTTACAAACATGGAGACAGAAAGAGAATGACAGAGAGAGAAGATGGATTAGATGTCTTAAAAGTGGAAAAAATCTTTGGAATGAAGATGTGGATCTGAAAAAGGAGAAAGAGTGCCTAGACAATAGGATAATTTTAAGCTAGCTTCTGCAGAAGGCTTGGTTTGAGGAATCACAATGCATACTACAGTGTCTCAAAAACAGTCATATAAAAACAGTCATATAACATTGCATGGTTATCTGACTCATATATTTGATTTCTGGCTATTAATATATGTTTGTTCTCCTTTCCTTTCACTCCCCACCCCCCCTTTTTTTTTGCTTTAAAGGAGTTAATGTGTGCTAACCCCAAGATTAGAAGTGTTATATCTATGACTAACCTGGTGACCTTATGCTATTTTTCTCTTAGTTCAAGAAGTCACAATTTAATGTAATTATTTGGAGAAGTTCTACCACTGGAAAGGACTTGTCTTACATAAAGTTCCTCAGTTTTTAGTAAAAATAAAATAAAATAAAATGTATTTTGTGCTAAAAATAATTTGTCTTGAGACAGAAAAAAAAAACTGGAGGGGGTTATTAAATTATACGTGACTGGAATAGTTTCAGGTGGGTACTTACTTGTTTTATGTGAAAAGGTTTGTTTCTCAACTTTCTAACTTTAAAAAAAAGTACTGTCACATAATTAATTTATCTTGCCTAGAGAGTGTGAGAATTTCTGAATAACACTCAAACTTCTTCTGAGGCAAGTGAGCTAAACCAGGCAAACTGAATCAGATGTAGAAAACGTGAATAAGTGTTAACTTAAATGAATGTAGCACAAGTCATAAATCTTAGACATGAGTTGTACATTTTTAGGAAACATTGATCTACCAGGAATCTTTAAGAAAGTGGAATTTATTGAATTTATGCCATCTCTTCTCCATATTACTGTGATTTTTGTGATTGTTGGACCTTAAGAGAGGGGAAACTCAAAGCTCCTCTTTATTCTTTGCTATTTCCCAAGCATTATCCACTCCCAAGGAAGAGTTAGTAGCTATAAATTGGGAAAATTTAAAACCTGGTTTTGGCTACTGTTCCAACAGTTGCAGGACAGTGAGATACTTTCAACATCGGGATGATAATGTGGAATTTCTGACTTTTCCTAGGCAAATTCTGTTGAAGGAGAACTGTCAATTCTTTGCTTCCCACCTTAGTAGCCTTTCAGAAAATCTATTTTAGGCAGCCTGGAGGAATTCTTCTCTGGACATTGGGGAGATCTTTTGTAATCTCACTTCATTGCTTTGATTCCTTTCCCCAGGTGTCTGGCCTTAGATCTCCCTAAAGATCTAAGACTTGGTTTCACATTGTGGGTTTTGGTGTGAGAAAAGAGAGAGAGAATCATTTGTACTGCTTGGGGTCTTGACTTTTCAGGCCTACTGACTGAGGGAAAGCTCCCACATTGGATCTGGCTTGGCTGACACAGGGTCTGTCATAGCATCATGACCAAGCCTTTATGGTACTAGATTTTTGTTTTATTATTCTTTAACATATTTTCCTCCACCACATTTAGAGGAGAAATAACTAAGTTAAGAGATGTAGGAATATATATATATATATATATTTTTTTTTCCTATATTAAGTAATGATCAACATTTAATTGAGGTCCCCTATAGACAAAAGTATTTACCAGAAGTAATTTTCCCCCCTCATCTGCAGAAATTCATGATATAGTTGTATCAATGAAAAAGAGAGAGAGAGAGAGAGAGAGAGAGAGAGAGAGAGAGAGAGAGAGGCAGGTGCTGAGCAATTTATAAACAAATGTAAAATACAAAATTAAATGGTTGTGTGCATATGTGGATGTAGTAAGTAATGTGGTACCTACAGTAGCCCTTCCCATACTTGCCACACAGTTTCTAGTTCATTCTTTTTTTTTTTTTTTTTTTTTTTTTAAAGAGAGAGTGAGAGAGGGGAGAGAGAGAGAGAGAGAATTTTTAATATTTATTTATTTATTTTTTTTTTTTAGTTCTCGGCGGACACAACATCTTTGTTGGTATGTGGTGCTGAGGATCGAACCTGGGCCGCACACATGCCAGGCGAGCGCGCTACCGCTGAGCCACATCTCCAGCCCCTCTAGTTCATTCTTAACTAAAGAATGAATCCATAATCCATGTGTTTTTAGGTACTCTATTAGAATAATAGAGTTGAAAATGAAGAACTCAAAGAGTAAAATAATAAATTGAAAAGACTTGCTGTTATCATCCCCAGAATCAATGAACAAAAGGAAAGCAAATCCAGACAGTGTATTAATTGATCTCTAATAAATTAATTGTTTATGAAGTTTTGAAAATGTTCTATCAAAATTGTGTATAGATATGAGACAAAAAATGTTACTTTTCAATTTTTTGTGGCATCATTGGTATTTAAATATTAAATAAGCCCCCTATTGGTGTTAGCTGATAATTAGGAAGGGCATTTTTGATTGCTTCACTTCACATGTAGAAACAATCAAGTAAACAATAGAAAATATTTTCTCTTTTTAGGAAATATTTTCAATAGGATATTGCTACACATGAACAGTAAAATGGCCTTTCAAAAATTTTTATAATAAGTATGATGCCTTAAATTTAACAATGAAATGTAAATAAACCTTTTCAATATCTTTTTGTTGTTATAAGAGAATTATAGAAATCAAATAAATAACTAAGAAAACACAGTTAATTTTGATGCATTAGTTATTTCCTATTTTTCCTACTTAGAAATGATTAAATAAACAATTTTTAATTTTCTACTTTTTGCACATTTGATTTTTTGCATAGCAATGGAAACCTAACTAAATGATCTCAAATATTATTACTTTTAACACAGCATTAAAGAAAATTAACAAACACGGAACACTTTCTATATGCAAGAAACCCTGTTAGACTCTGGAAATTTAGAAAGAAAACTATCCTTTGTTCTTGAAGAATATTCACACAGCTAAGTTAAGGCAGTTTTCTAGATTACAAAAGAAAAAACTTCTTAAACATATTAGAATTATCTTTACTTAGATTTACAGAGACTAAAGGCAAAAGCCTTGTTTTTAAGACACATTTAAAGGGGATGAATAGATTTTATCAGCTTCATAGTTGTTCTATTTGCTCTTTCTAAATAAAATAAATTATGTAAGATAAATTGAAATAATAATAAATAATGTTTCTTTCTTTGTATCTCAAAGGACTCCTCTGTTTTGAAATCCTTTTGTGCCTTATAGCAGCCCTTTATAGAAATCAAACAAATAACTAAGAAAACACAAAAAGGAGTCTTCATCAAACTGTGTTATCCTGCATTGCACAAATAGAGTATTTATTTTGATTAGATACATAGACATAGCATAGGCCATATTGTGTATAATTTCAAATATTAAGGAGCTATAATAAGCAGATTTTAAGTGTTTATAAATAAAATTATTATTTTGTGATGATAATTGGGGAACAGAAATATAAGAAAATCCTACTTTTTGGGAGGGTGGATCTTTTTTTTCTATACGATTTCATACAGCAGATTTTAGATTTTTACTTAAATTATATTTTTCTTTCTGACCGATTTGCTCTTACAGCTGTGTGACAATTACAGGGTGTATCCTCCCCAGCAAAATCAAAATGCAGAGTTGAGGTGTGATGGTTTCATGCAGCATTCCTTGGCACAGAATGAGGCCAGTACTCAGAGGTGGATGTGAGCACTGATCACTCCCTCTAGGCCCTTACCTCAACTTCTCTGAAACTGTATGGTAGGTGACAGCTCCACACAGGTTCACTTGTTCATTAATTTATAAGGACAGATTGACCATTTTCTTAAGTGTGAGTTATGCTACTTCTGGGCAAACTTATATGACTGTGTGATCATTGCCTTTATTTGATTCCTGGGTGAACTTTTCAAATTGTTACTTCATTGTTCTTAATTTTCCTATTGTTGATCTGTGAGAAATTGTGTCCTGTCTTTGGGGTTTCTTCTCCCTGATTTTAAGCATAAAAACAGGCAATGAGTAATATTACATTGTGGTACATATATACAATGGAATATTACTCAGCCTTAAAAAAGAATGAAATTAAGGCATTTGCAGGTAAATGGATGGAGCTAGAGAATATCATACTAAGTGAAATAAACCAATCCCCAAAAACCAACAGTCGAATGTTTTCTCTGATACATGGATGCTGCTCCAGAGTGGGGGTGGGTAGGGAAGAATTAAGGAAATTTGAATTGTGCATAGGGGAGTGAGGGGATATGGGGCTGTGGAAATGGGAAGGACCATAGAACAAGAAAGACATTATTACCCTGTATACATGTATGATTACATTACTGGTGTGACTGCACCATCTACAGCCTGAGGAATGAGAAGTTGTGCTCCACTGGTGTACAATGTGTCAAAATGCATTCTACCCTCAGTTATAACTAATTAGAACAAATTTTAAAATTAAAAAAAAACAAGCAAATGATTTCTTTACAGAGGAAAAACACAATAAAATACATGTATATTTGATACATTGCAGATTATTATGTTGTATATGTTGAACTAAACTCTCGTGAGGCCCATGTTATAGCTCCTCATAAAGAGGTCCTTTTAGAAACTGTTTTGCTTTCAATATGAAGGATCAATTGACTATTACTCAAATTCAAGAAGAGAAGGGGACTAACATTACATGACTATCTACAAAAGCAAGAGCTTGAGTTCATCAATACAATTCTCGAAACAACTTGGTGAAGTAGAAACAATTATCTTCATTTTATAGATAATAAAATTAAAAATTAGGTCACTTACAGATGATGCTATAATTAACAAAGCCTTGGAGATAGGGTTCAAATACAGAACCTTATCATGTTCTCTTTCTCATCCTGAGTTGAATATCAACTGGAAATGCACAGGTCAGGTGGAATTTAGGCTGGTTTAGTAGAACTTTTTTTTTTTTTTCACAGAAAAGCAATTTGTGAGGCTATATATCAAAACACATTTTTAAATAACTTTGTCACATTATCTATTTGTCATCACAGAGAACAGGCCATTGGTACTTTCTGCCTTTCAGTAAGCCTAGTATTTATATGTCAGAGGTTTATCTCTTTATGAAAACTAGATTTTGATATCCTATTGATTTTTCAAATTTATATATGACAGCAGAATGCATTACAATTCTTATTACAATTTTTCATATCTCTGGTTGTATACATAGTATATTCACACCAATTCATGTCTTCATACATGTACTTTGGATAACAATGATCATCACATTCAACCATCATTAATTACCCTGTAGAGTTTGTCTATTCCTCCCATGCTCCCCCTCCCTATCCCACTATGAATCACCCTCCATATATTAGAGAAAACATTTGGAATTTGCATTTTGGGGATTGGCTAACTTCATTTAGCATTATCTTCTCTAATTCCATCCATTTACCTACAAATGCTATGATTTTATTTGCTTTGAAATGCGGAAAACTACCCCATTTTCAATTGCCTCAAAAACATAAAATAAAATACTTGGGAATTAACTTAATGAAAGAGGTGAAAGACCTATATAAAGAAAATTACAGAACCCTAAAGAAAGAAATCAAAGAAGGAAGACCTTAGAAGATGGAAAGATCTACCTTGCTCTTGGATAGGAAAAATTTATATTATCAAAATGACTATACTGCCAAAAGCACTATACAGATTTAATGCAATTCCAATCAAAATTCCAATGACATTTCACATTGAAATAGAAAAAAACGATCATGAAATTCATCTGGAAAAATAAGAGACCCAGAATAGCTAAAGCAATCCTTAACAGGAAGAGTGAAGCAGATGGCATTACTATAGCAGTCATTAAACTATACTACAGAGCAACAGTAACAAAAACAGCATGGTATTGGCACCAAAACAGACAGGTAGACCAATGGTACAGAATAGAGGACACAGAGACTAACCCAGAAAACTACAATTATCTTATATTAGACAAAGCTTCCAAGAACATGCATTGGAGAAAAGATAGCCTCTTCAACTAATGGTGCTGGGAATACTGGAAATCTATATGCAACAAAATGAAATTAAACTCCTAGTGATTTTCAAGTGAACTCATGGAGTCCATGAGAAAGGGCAGTTAATGCTTCATACTGTCTGCTATACTTTGAATTGTGAACTCTTCCCCAGAATTCATATGTTGATATTCTACTCCCTAGCACTTAAAAATGTACTGCATTTGGACATAAGGTTTTCAAAGAGGTAATTAAAATATAATTATTAGGACAGGCCCTAATCCAGTATATCTGGTGTCTTTGTAAAAAGATGAAATTAGGACACAGAGGTAAGAAGGGCCATGTGAATACACATGAGAAGGTAGCAACCACAAGCCAAGAGAGCAGCTCTGAAGAAACCAGCCCCTCAGACAGCTCCGTCTCTAATGCTCAGACTCTAGAGTGAGCACAAGGTGAACCTCTGTTTAAACCACTCACCCTGTGGTACCTTAACTTTGGTAGAGGAGTCCAGTGGAACCAACATACCAGCTTCTTTGATCCTCTAGAAATTGAATTTCTCTGGCTTGAATATTCAAGTAGTCTCCCTTGGCTATCAATTACAAGATTGAGAAATTGTCCATAACAAGATGTGGAAAGAGAAATATAATTAGTCACTCAACATCTTAAATGATTATAAACAGTGATATTTCTAATGGGATAACATAAAGATTCTGGGTGTGATATGAGTTTTTAGAGTCTCTTTGTAAGTAGGTTAGATGAACTATACCATGATGTGGGCTATGTTGTTAAGAACACGAAACAACAATTAATCATAAGCTTGACATTATTAGTTGGTTGTCAGATATCTATACAATTGAATTTAAAGAGTGAAACAATTCTTTCAGCCTAATACATCTCACCAGTTGGCCAACCAAAATGCCTAACATCACTGGGATATTTCTCATAATATAATGAATTTTGTTAATATACAAATAATTCATCTAGGATGGAAAACAAATTAGCTTTACATTATTCTTTAATATTATAACATAAATTAGTTCAATAGATTATACAGCCAATTATTTGGCCACTCCCTTGTAGTAAGGAGAAGTATATTTCTTTACTATTGTTTTTATTAACAAATAGCAATTATGTGTGTGTGTGTGTATGTGTATACACACATATATACATGTATATGTATATTTATATATATTTGGAATACAGTGTATGCTTCAAGACATGTATAAATTTGACAAATAAAATTAAAATATACATCACTTCTCATATTTATAGTCTCTTTATGATGAAAATATTTAAAATCTATTATTAGTAGTTCTGAAACACACAATACATTAATTATTAACTACAATCACCTTGCAATACAATAGGTCACCAAATTTATTCCTCCTAGAATTTGTATCCTTTCACCACTTTCTTATTCCATCCAATCTACTCAAATTCTGGTAGTGAACCATTCTATTCTCTAATGAACCAAAATTTTAAATTTTATGTATAAGTGACTTCATTTATTCATGTGATATTTGTCTTTTTGTGTCTTATTTCACTTAGCACAATGTTTTCTAGATTCATCCATGTTGTCACAAATGAAAGAATTTTATTTTTTAAGGCAGACTAATATTCCAGGGGGTAGTATATCTACCACATTTAAAAAATCCCTTTATCTGCTGATGGGCACTTGGTTTTTTCCCAAAGCTTGACTTCTATGAATAATGTTGCAATGATTATGGGAGCATGAGTGTTCTTTCCTTTTGTTAATTACAAAGAAGACATACAAAGGCTAGTAGATACATGGAAACAATACTCCTTGTCACTAATCAGGGAAATTCAAACAACTTAAAACAACAATATTGTCCCACAACTGTTAGAATGGTTATTATAGAAAGAAAGACAACAAGTGTTGGTTGAAAATGTGAAAGAAAGGAACACTTGCACACTTTTTATGGGAATGTAAATTGTATGGGCATTTTGGTAAACAATATGGAGTGTCCTCAAAAAAAAATTGAAAATAGAATTACAAAATAATTCAGCAATTCCACTCCTGGATGTGTATATTTTCATAGAAATAACCAGACTGAGCCATGTCCAAAACTGTGGGAAGGTATGTGAGAAAAAAAGGGGAATATTAAAAAAAAAATAGGTACGAAACACAGACACAGGCTAAAAGCAAAGAAAGTTTATTGGCTTCAACCCGGTACTAGTACCATGAGAATGTGGCAATTCATTAGGAAACTTTAACATTTGTACATTCACGGTAAAGGTAGAGAGGTGCCAATTGGTAACAGGTGTTTCTCAGGAACATGGTGGGCAATTAGTTTACAATACCAGGCTTCATAGGATTGCACATCTTAAAGAAATGTGCTGCTTTTTATGAAATAAAGCATTTCTAGGAGAAAAATGGTACGCAGTTTGCCCAGAGCATTCGTTATTGTCATCTTTTGTTCTCTGGCAAGGAGAGGTTAAACCACATGAAATTGTCAATATTTGATCATCTTGACCCAGAAATACAGCAATGTTCATGTGGCCTAACCTGTTATTAAGAGTATCTCCTTTTACTCTCAGGAGGGTCTGAGTGTGATAAAAACTTATGTATCTAGTAACACTAAGTAAACATCCAATTATCTTCCCAGGAATACCTGGTAATGATATATTCTATTTCTTTTTAGTTTGAACTATAATTTTGTAGATTTACAAACATTTTCACTTTGTCCCTTTTGATACACACACACACACACACACACACACACACACACATGCA
Source organism: Urocitellus parryii (assembly GCF_045843805.1). Lineage (NCBI taxonomy): Eukaryota > Metazoa > Chordata > Mammalia > Rodentia > Sciuridae > Urocitellus > Urocitellus parryii. The sequence continues at coordinate 46,372,223 of NC_135537.1, forward strand.
TGCTCACACACAGTTGTATGGAGGGTATCAAGAAACAAATTCTTCCCTCCCCAAATGTGAAATTTTAGACCAGTAACAAGAAATTGTCTTTAGTTAATGCATTCAAAAGACAATTTATACATACTTTTACATTATTATGTCTTTAGTAGGAGAAAATGGAAATTTTTGAAATAAAAAGAAAAATTCACTGTGTCTCTGGTGGAAATTGATCACATTTCTTGCAAAAGGAGCCATAAAAATTGCATTTTCCCTCTAACTGTATGACAGAGTTGCTCCAAACTAAATTCTGTAGATATGGAAACCTCTCCTAGGACCACAACACAGAGAAGGAATAATTAACTTTGTCAGATGTTTAGCAACCGAAACCAATTACATAGCCATGCAGACATGCACCATCACTCATAAAGAGAATGGAAACTTGCCTAATAAAATAAGTAAAATCATTTTTACAATCAGGATAAATAACCATTATTGGTTTGTGGTGTTTTTCCTTAGTTGTTCACTCTCTGTGATTTGAAATAATCTAAACTTCAGTGACTGAAATTGAATTATCAAGTTTCAATAACACTGAATCTTATGTTTCTAGTATTATGATTTCTGCCATTACCTGATTTTTTTTACACTTGTCTTTCTGTTCTTTTTACTTATCAAATATGTTGACCAAGCCAGAGAATTGCTTTTGAGGTAAGGTTGTTTCTCTGTTTAACAAGTTGAATATTAATTGGTTTTTCAAGAGCCGTTTTGCCTTGCTTATTCCACTAATCATTGTGTTGCTGAAAGGCAAAGAATAGCGGCAGCATTTATTACCAATTCTGTAATGCAAGGAGAACTCATATCCTTGAAATGCACAAAAATATGGACATCTGCAAAGAAACTGACTTCAGGAATTCACTATTGTGTGCGCGTGTGTGTATAAATGGGAACTTTAATTGCATATTTTTGAAGTCCTAAACATGCTTACATTTTATTAGCAGTTAAGTTGAAAATCTATTCTGAACAATCTATTCTTTTCAAATTGCAGAGTCACCATACTGATTAAATTCATTGACTTAAACTTTTTTAAAAATTGATTTAATATATTAAATTATCCTTTGTAAACAAACCTGCAATTCTAAACGCATAAATTAATGCCCTCATCATTAATTAGCTCCCTCCATTGATCTCTCCCCCCCCACTCTTTCTTACAGAAAATTGAAAATTAAAGCTGAATTGCACTGTATATTCAGGATTAAATCTTGAATGAAATAATTGGGTGATAAAATATTATTTGTGTTTCCACAGGCATAAGACATTATTTCCTTCTAAAACAAAGCTACAATTTGGAAACTCCTTTAAGTAATAAAGTCATAGTTCATATAAAGTCCACAGGGAACTGAACCCTATTTCACTGCACAATTATTATGAAGCACAGGATGTAACATGGAGGCAAAACTCTTAATGTAATTTGAAAATGTATAATTTATAGTTTTATGCAGGGTAAAAAGGCAAGACCAATGTAGTACAAGAGACTTTTATCATAAAAGAAAAATAAGTTATAGTTGAAAAGCGAGAACAGATTGACATCCGATTTTTCCATAGTATTCTCCCAACATTTAATGCCTCCCCATCTTCAAATCCAGATGATTCATTTTGCACTTAGGTTGTTCCCTGCCCTCAGAGACCACCTTAGTGCTCTCAATGTCTTTCTTTTTGTCTTTAATTAATTGATCCCTTCATTCAACATATACTCTTTACCAAGTGCTCCTTTTTCATTCCAGGCAGGTGCTAAGTGATGGAGAGGAGAAGAAGACATGCCTCTTCCATGCTAGGAGTGCCTCGTCTCGTAGTGGATGCCACCATCTAGCCAGATAATTGGAAACCCATGACACACAGACACACAGAGAGTACAAGGCCAGGTCCCACTTGCTGGGGGTTTGGTATGTGATGATTAAACATATGACTCTGTAGGCAGATGTGAATGCAGACTCCCTGACCCTCTCGCTGTTGCGTTTTGGCCAGTCCCAAACCCTGTCTGATCTTCATTTCCTATTTGTAAAAGGGAGTAATAATGCCTGTCTTGCTGTATTATTCTAAGGACTAGAGAAAATGCATGCAAAGCACCTGGAAACTTAACAGATACTGAGGAACAAATGCTGGCTGGTTCATAATAGGGCGATAGCCTGATCTGCTGTGTCAATGAGCAGTTTTGAATTTCCCTTGTATTTGTTAGAGATTCTTCAAATATTTTTAAGCAGGAGAATGACAGGGTCAGAATGACACTTCGGAAAGATTAGTCTGGCAACATTGAACAAGAGAGATGGGAGGGGGAAGGACCTAGAGATCAGGCAGGAGTTAAGAGACTATTGAAATAGTTCAGGCATGAAATTAAAAGGACCCGAAAATAGAGGAGAAAAGGCATCCCAGGTGACTAGATTGATAAAACGGCAAAAAGATTCTGCAAGGGAGATGAATGGCACTTCTCCAGAAGGGTGGGCACTGCTATCCTTCAGGGAGAGCGGAAATAGCATTATTGTACACCCGCCTATGGCTCCCAATAAATTAGACATTCTGTGCCCCTTACATTTTCTAACAATTCTGAGATATGCACTGGTTCCTCATTTTTTTTTAAGTAGAAAAGTCAAAACATGAGGAAGTTCAATTAACTTTTTAAAGAATGTGTAGGTAGCCAATATCTGAATAAGATTGAAGTCTTAGACGTTGACTGCTAGAATATATGACCTACCTGTTATTACCCTCACTGCCTTAAGGAGCAGTAGTGACTTTGGTGTTGCAAAGTGATGGCAGTAAAGACAGACATAAAGCAGAAGAGAAGCTGTTGAGGATGCAGAAGACATTGGTCTACAACCTCTGCCATCAAATTAGTATAGTACTTTCCAGTGCAAAACACACACCCAGTGCAAGGCCCTGTTCCCTGCTCCCTCCCATAGGGCTTCCTCTTAACTCTCATGTACACACATGGCCTGCAAGCTCACTTAATCCCAGGCTTTTTGAGTATGTTTAAGAGGCACATTAAACACACATTAAACACGGTCCTTAGAGTTGAAAATTGAACACAATTCCTTTTGGTTTTAATTCATTTTTAAATTCTCAGAAGTTTGTTTATATTGCTAATTGTCTCAGGCATTAATGAGCATCAATAATATGGTCTTTTTTTCACAATGAAATATTTTGTGTACATATTTTGCTTTTTTTCACTTCATAGATATTAAGGAGTATTGGGTTAAAAATGTGAATACCTTGAAACTTTGACAAGCTACAGAATCAAAACAGAAGCTGAACTAACACTGGGATTTGTTCTTGTAAGACACAAGCATACATCATCTGGATTGCCTGCTTGACTCACTTTGCTCACTCACCCTGTTCTCTGAAAATTTCAGTGAAAATAGAGCTCTTCAGTGCAAGGCATTTGAGAAAGTACATGTTTATAAATAACAGATAGGAGGACTAGCAGACCATAATGAGAAGACAGGAAAGAAAAGGTTACATATTAAGTTGAAAAATATCTAACATTTAAGGCGACAACACTAAAACCTACTTCTCCACAGAATATTAATCATAGACACAATCTTACTGTGTTTGCCTGACATTTGTATAATTCTCTCAACTCCTATAAAAAATGACTTAAATAGAGAACCTGGCCATCATATCAAGTCATGGGAGAACAGAATAAAGCACTGTTTTTTTCTTGCATATAATGTTTCACCAGTTAGGAATCTTGACAAAACTGTGATTTTGGTTGTTTCTTTTGTTTTGGAGGGAAGCCTTCATTAATAGCTACTAAGTTTTTTGTTTGTTTGTTTGTTTTAGTGACATGCTGACTGCTTGGAGTAATAAGAAATCATTTATTTAGCTGTTTTATAGGTTTTTAGGTAGGACCACATCTATATGATCCCTGATATGTGGAAATGTATCCTAGATGTTTTGACTTTTATAAAAATTTTCATAGCCTTTTTTTTTTGTGAACCAAATCTCTTATGGGAGGAGCCAGACTAAATCTCTCCAGTAACTTGGACCCATGGTTTTTTAAGTTTTCTCCTGATCAACATTTTCATTTAATAGCTTTAACATAGATAAGGATTAGGGACATTTAGTTTGTTATGGATTATCTTTTGACATAGTAAAAAGCATACAGGAGAATGGCAGTGTTGATAGACTTAAACAATAAGGGAGCAGACATAAATATTTCTTAAACTATTTTAAAACTATTCCCTATTTCTTTTCTGCTTCTCCTAAAACAATAAGATTGAGTTGTGTTTGTAGGTACTATGTCATGTTTCCTTACATTGGGGCATTTTCTCCTTATTCCTTAGCTTTCTTGAGCATGTAAGACAAGCTTCTTATCCCTCAGTATAGTTCTTCCTTAATGTATTTCTGTTTCTAGATCAAAAAGAAGTTTTAAAAAATGGCTTTTGCAAACAAAATAACACTTTCTTGTTTATTCCTGAGTCATCACTTAGTACTTCATGTGGGAAAGCACAGGAGAGTAGAAATGAAGAAGAATAAGTAGTTGTCTTAGCTTCCTCACTATCATACAGCACTTGAGATAATCTACTTAGAAAAAGAAAAGGTTTATTTTGACTCACAGTTTTGGAAGTTCCAGTCCATGACTGAGTGGCCCCATTGTTTTGGGCCTGCGGTGAGGCAGGTTAAAATGGCAGGAGCATAAGGTAGAGCAAAACTGGTTATATCACAGACCAGAGAGCAAAGGTAAAGAAGAGATCAGGGTCTCACAATCCCCTATAAAGTTTCACACATAAGTGATGTAAAGACCTCCCAGTAGGCCCTACCTCTAATGGTTCCACCACCTCTTAATAATGCCACCCTAGGGACCAACTATTTAAGATATATGTCTTGATGGGCATTTAAGATCCTAATTAAAGTGGTAGTCAATGCTACAATGTTAAGAAGAAATTCTCAGAAATTTTTTTTAGATGAATTGGATGCATTCTTTAAAAAGAACAAAGCATGAAGACTGAATATAAATGAATGAAGGAACTTTGGATTGTGCAGAGGGGAGTTAGGGGAGGAGTTGGGTAGTAGGGCTGGGAAGGAGGTTGAATGAGACAGATATTACCCTATATACATGTATGATTACACTGCTGGTGTGACTGCACCATGTACAGCCAGAAGAATGAGAAGCTAAGCTCCATTGGTTTGGTATACAATGTGTCAAAATGCATTCTACTCTCATGTATGATTAATTAGAAGAAACAAAAAAAAAATTAAAAATCTCCAAAAGTAAAAAGAAACAAGCAAAAACTCATGATCCAGATACAGATTCAAGGGGATATGATGGATATGTCAAAATGGACCTATATTCTGCATAACTTGGTATACTTTGACATCTTCATTTTCTTCACATATTATGTAGTGATATATGGGGCTCTTGTTTTCTCAAATTTGCTCTGGTCTTGTTTCATGCAGTGTTTGTACACTCATCATTGCTAATTCTCATCCATAAGCAGACATTGATATAACCAAAATAGCAACATTTCAAATAAGAGATGTTTAGCAATATGGCTTAGCAAATTGTATTAGTTCACTATAAGATATTATGATGTTGTTAAGCAACGCTTTTGAAGAACTTATGCCAAAACCAAGACATGTTTAACACATGCTGTTGGGAGAAAGTAGAACAAAAGGTTGTCATTACCCATAACTACTTTTTAAGTATTTAAAATAATGATCAGCCAGACACAGTGGAAGGTCACAATTACAGTAAGACAATGGGAACCTGTAGAGAGTGATGTGAAAGTTTATTATCTTGATAATATTGAAATTTTCATATATAAGGTTGTGTCAAAATGTCACATTGTGGGCTGATGTTGTGGCTCAGTGGTACTGCGCTCGCCTAGCAAGCGCGAGGCCCTCGGTTTGATCCTCAGCACCACATTAAAAAAAAAAAAAGATATTGTGTCCAACTACAACTAAAAAAATAAATATTTAAAATATATATCACATTGTGCCAGGTCTGGTGGCTTGTGCCTGTAATCCCAGTGACTCAGGAGGCTAAGGCAGGAGAATCACAAGTTTAAAGCCAATCTCGGTAAATTAGTGAGACCCAAATGACAATGAAGATCATCTCAGGGTGGTAGAGCAATTAAAGATTGTTCCCTCTTTTCTTTTTTCCATATGGGCTACAATTTAGTCATGTTACTTCAATAATTTTATAACTCACCGTATTTCAATAATAATTATTTCTCAATCACATACCCAAATATGAAGGAAACAGAAAAAGTGGCAATTAATTCTGCCTATATAGGTGAGATTTCAAATGAGCCTTTGAGACAGTTCTTTTGAAGCAGAAGGACATAAAAAAAAAAAAAAAAAAGACAGGAGCAAAGAGGAAAGGTGAAGCCTTGAAGAGCACACGTCCAGAGCAAAGTCTGATGTGAAACATGGCAGAATGACCAGAAGAGTCAGGGCTGAGCCGGGCCAAGAGAGAGAGCCAGAATGCCAGATGTAAACGTTGTCACATAAAGCCACAAGCCCAAAAGAAATGTAATGGTCATTCTCTTCAGGCTTTACTGAGATGATATGAGCAAGAGTTGAAACTGGACATGCTGTCGGAATTCTCATTTCACTTTGCTTCCTGGAATGGCCCTCAGCTGAGGGGCCCTCTCACTGTTAAGTTAATTCTAAGGAAAAGGCTCTGGCACTTATTTGGATCCTGGAGTATTGAGTCAATGTGGGGAGAAGTGTCTCCTTCTCATCTATCCCACAAGGAAGCTTTGGGAGAAGTTCCTGAAGACTCTGCCCAGGACTGTAGAGCCCCAGGGCCTGAATCCTTGACTGCCAGGGCCTTCAGAGAATTCTTGACGTCAGTGCCCTGGCTGTGCACCATGCCCATGCAGAGAGGGCAACTTTCCCCATGGAGCCTACCACGTGATGGCTATCATCATGTGTGGTCAGGCCAGAAGAGCATACATGTACCAGACACTGAACTCCCCAGGTTGGTCTCTTGCAAACTGTACAGGTCATCCCTAGTATCTAATGCCTCTGAGATTTTTTAATCAGGAGAATGACACAAAGAAGTATAAGATACTTTTAGACAGATAACCAGTGTACCTTGTAGCAAGTGGGACAGAAGGTTAAGGGCACACACAGGAACACTGTTTCGGTATTCTGACGTGGGTATCACAAACTCATTCCAAAAATACAAAGCAATTTGTTTGTAAAGAAACTAAGATAAAATGAATGACTTGCTGAGAATTAAAATCGGCTTCTTTCTTCTGCTTCCCTGAACTAATTTAAAATCATTTTAAAGTTTTGTTTGTATTCACTGAAATACCATTATTCTAGTCAAACAATTTCAGCTGCCTTAAAAGTATTTTATTCATTAAGGAAACTATAGATGAAATTTCATTTATACTATTTTAATGATGAATCATGTTATCCATTTTAAAAACTAGGTCTCATGGACTAATTCTATGAAAACTGTGTGGAAAAAAAAAATTGCTTTAAGGCTTTCTTGACTAAGTTTGCACTTCCCAAGACATTTCTCAAGAGCAAGCTCAATAATTTAAAAGCCATCTGTTCTCTAAACTAAAATAATACAGTCAAAGTAAGGAATTAAAATAAAAAAATAAAAAACAAAACCTGGTACTCTCTTATGGGAAAGAGAAAAATGAAAGAGTACAATGGAATTCCTCTGGAAATGTTGACAACCATTATCTTGACAAAGAATCTAATTGGAGAAACACATATGTCTACAACTACATACATTAATTAATGTATAATTTCCTGGTAATTTTTGATATAAGAAGCATTTTTTTCTCTCTTACTTAATATGTTCATTTTACTAATATCAAAGAATTCTGGGTTCAAAGTACTTAAGTGAAGAAAACTTTAATCATGTGGATCAGATAACTTTAAAAACCATGTGTAAAGTTAACAAACACCTTTATTTGCAAACTTTGCAATTAATGAATTTCCTGTTGTTGTCAATACAAAAATATCTTTTCATATAAAAGAGACCTGAAGAAATGAAAGACTATTAAAAACAATAATCGTATGTCATTAAAATAATGGGAAAGTTTTTAAGAATGAAGTCCAAAGGATTATCAGAGGAATAAAGTTTTCTTAGAATATTCAAATATCTTTCATCACTTTAAATTTGCTTGCACAGTGAACCATTCATTAGCACTGAAGCTAAGAAAATTCAGCTTTTCAACAGAATGCTTCTCTGGACATTGAGTGAAAAAACATTCTAAGTGCAATAGTGAGGCCAACAATAACACTCCACAGGCAACAAAATGTCATCATAGACACATTAAGTGTTTTGCTCTTTGTTATGGTTTGGATGCAAAGTTCCTGTGTTTCTGCAGGAATAGTCAAAGGTAAAATTTTCAAATTATGAATTATGATCTAATCAGTCCACCCATGTTTGAATGAACTGGGTGGTAACTGTGAGCAGGTGGCGTGTATCTGGGGAAGATGGGTCACTGCAGTTATGTCCTGAAAGGGCACATCTTCCCTGCACCCCACCAAGCCCCTGCTTACTTGCTGCCAGGAGGGGAACAACTTCCCTCTGCAGTGCCATTCCCCCATGACGTGTTGCCTCACCTTGCACCTAGAGCAAGTCAGTAGTGTCAGTAGTCCCTGGACTGAGACCTCTGAAATCATGAGCACCAGGTAAAATTTCCTCCTCTGAGTTATTTTGGTCATGTGTGTTGGTCACAATTACAAAAAAAGCTAACTAAAACAATCTTTAAATAATAAGTTGCTTAAAATAACATGTTCCCTTTCCAAGGGACACAGACAATTCATTAGTAAATTTAATGACTTGTTTATTGTGTGTCTTTTATGGACCAGGTTTTGCTCTAGGCCTCACAAATATGGTGATGAGCTAGACAAACCGGTTTGGAGCCTATAATCCTATGTAGGAGTGGAGATTAATCATGGATAAATAAGTACATAAACATATGTACCAAATTCTGAATTAATAAATGCAAGGAAGAAAGTTAGATGGAAATTGGGTGTTACTGGATGGAAAGATGAGAGGTGTGACTCTAGAGGCTCGCCGGGAAAGATCTTGGAGGAAAAGACCATTTCTAAATGTATTTAAAACATAGACACAAAAAATAAAAAGAATAAAATAAACACTTGGCAACTAGATATTAGATAGGAAGATGATTAGAATGACACTAGCTTTTTGGCTTAAGTAATTGGGTGGAGCATCGTTTTATATATTAGAAAATGTACAAAGCAATGTACATTTAGAAAACATTAAATTGGGTTGGGAGAACTTAGAATTTGGAAAATTCTATACCTAATATTTATGGTGCCTGTGGCAAGAATAAAAATGTAAGCCCATGGATCGTATTTCTAAATACCTTAAAGTTTTAAGTCAAGCTAATAAATTTTTTGAAAGTCCTATAATCCTATCTTTCAAAAAATGTGTCTCATTAAGAGAAAATTTATATTTTTGTCTCTTTATTTTTTTCTTATCTTGGGTTATACTTTTGTACATTGTTGTTACTATCATGATGTTAGATTATAAGTGAGATAAATGATTGAAAATAATATATACTTCTTTTCAGAGTGTATGATTTGAATATATCTTTATCAAAAGTGTAAATTAACCAAAGCAAAAATTAAAAATTTTATTTTCAATAAGTTTTTTTTAATATAGTCAAAGCTGTTCAAATAAGCAATATACTAAATGAACATAAAAATTTTAAATATAAAAATGAAATTCAAAGTTTTAGAAATTTGACATTTTTTCACATTTTTAAATTTTTTTGCATTTGTAGCCTGCTGTGTTCATCTAGTTGTTAATGAAAATTAGCATTTTATTTTATGCAAATTTTCTAGACCTACATATAACAATTTCCCAGACCCCATATGCAGCTATAATCAATATTGTATTAATTCCTCAGAACCTGCAGTAAGAGAGGGGAAAAAAACAAAACAAACAAACAAACAAACAAAAAGGAACTTGGCAATGCTGGAAACTTCTCTTCTTATGTATTTTGAGGTAGGATTTTGCTCTGTAATTAACTTGTCTTCTCTCTTACTCTCTACTTCTGTACCTCAAATCTTCTTTGTCTAAAGGAGTGTCTATCTCTATTTATAGCAGAAGCATACTCCCAAACCGTTGCTTTTTGTTTGGAAGACCCAGGACAGGTATGTAGAGAAATGATTCCCCAGGGCCCTAGGTGTTAAGATTGCCCATGGTCAGAGTACAGTGTACCAGCCCTGAGCAGCCAGTCCTGATCCTGAATGATCCTGAGTGACAGGTGTTCTTCGTTCTTATGTTCTTTGGTTTTGTGTGTGTGTGTGTGTGTGTGTGTGTGTGTACGGGGTGGGATTGGGAAAATAAAAAGCAGAAAGGGAGATGTGGGATATTTTAAAGTGCAAGGTCCAGAACAAAGATCGTACTAAATTTGAGATAGCTATTGAATATCTGGATATAAAGTTCTAGATTAGTCCTTAGAGGTTCAGATTGAACCATCCTAAATATGTGTTTAGAAGCTATAGATAGCAAGAAGGGAGCAGAGTAAAAATAAAATCACTAAGAGGATTTGTAGAATGAAAACAAAAGAGTATAAAAGAACATTAGGAAACACCAAAAAATTGAAAGGGCCAGAGGAGTAAGAACTGGCAAAGGGTAATAAAAGACTTAATAGAGAGGCACCAGTAAAATCTTCAGAAAGGTGGTGAAAGTGAGACTTTGAAGAAGTAAAGGATTAGAAGGCATCTCCTCTTTCGGCCTCATAGCTATGAGTTTCCACTCAGATATTTTATATTGTCAACTTTTAGAAACTAGGATATAAATCAAACCAGATTTTAAATAACTTGAGGCCTGGGGAAATTTGTATAAGAATCACACAAGAGAGAGTACATTATTAATAAGAAATATTTCTGGTGAATATGTCAAGATGACTAGAGGAGGATATAAGCAATTTGATATTTTACTTCTTTTTTATCAGCAAAATCTAGCAGCATAAAGAAATAACTAAAGCTTGAGCACATCAAGGCTACATAACCTCACTATAGCAATCCGACACACCCCAGGAGCAGAAGTACTGATTACTAAGTGAAAGCAAGATGGCAGAATTATCATGTCCTCTCTTACTTATTTTTAATGAACATGCCATCATCAACAAAATAGTATAATTACTGTGTGACCAAATGATAATATATGTTGTTGGTTTCATGACTGTAAACTATATTAATGCACATCCCTTGGGTTCAGATTAGGATTCACTCTGGTTAAATATAAAAGTATAACTAATAAGAGACAAGTATTTTGTGTTTTTTGGAGAATGGGATGGAAGTGACAAAGATTGAATGGATTTTTAGGACTCATATGTTCACACTTTCAGATCTTTTAAATACAGCCACATATATTGTTATCAATATTATCTAAAACTTATTTCTACTATTATTCAAAAGATGTGACAATATAATTCTTTGTTTTCTAACATTGGATTCCTAAGCTTAGGTAAAATTTATCCATTTAAATTTTTGGAAAATTAAACATTTTTTTCTACCTAAAAATATTCTATGAGTAGTTGGTGTTGCTGTGACTCTGCTTTCTACATTATAAAAATGAAAGTAATGCAAGTTAAAAATCTTTTGTTAGATAGAATCACATTGGCAATGAAATTTAGATCCATCATAAGGACAATTTTAAAAGTCAAAGATTAATCTTCCTGGTGACTGGCTCATATAATAATCATGGTTACAGTTGAAGTTCATTCTTACAACCTTTGATAATTTGTACAAGCATAAAAATGGCATGGTAGCCCCTCCAAAGTTCCCACATCTACTCACTTGGACAGAGGTACTGAGTCCTTGAGCAGGAGACTTTCCCAGAAAATGGCATTCTCTCTGTTTGTTTGATTTAGCTAAAAATAGAAAAGGGAGGATAATCTTGAGGTTTTTACAAAAAGATTTTATTTCTTAAACTATGACAGAAATCAAATAAGAATTAAGAAACAAGGGGGAAAATAACAAAACCTATTTTTATATCATGCTGCATTTGAAGCTTTCAACATTTCTTTTTCTTAACCATCATTTCTATTTTTATTTTTCAATAAAAATAAATGTTCCTACAACTTTTTAACATTAGCTTTACTTCTGATGTCATTGAGTGCTCATTGTTGACCTTGCCAATTTTCCACTGTTATATACAAAATGTATAATGTCCTACTTTAAAAGGATTATCCCTTCAATAAGTAAGTTTTGTGATAAATAGTCCCACCTATTTGTTAAAAATCCCTCTCCTTTTACCATAGTATCAATGCTGTTAAACATTTTTTATGTATTCAGGATACATTAGTTAAATAGATCATATGTTTAATGCAAATTGAATAAAATGAAGTCATAAGTAGAAAAAAAACTGAAGGTACCTTTGCAATATCAGAGCCATTATAAAGAAATGGCTAAAATTGAAAAAATTCTAAATATTTAATTCATATTTATTTATACAATTATTCATTTGACAAAAAGCTTGTATCTCATATAATATCAACCAGGCATTTTCAGTTCACATCACATAGATTTATTATATTCAAAGTGAAATTTTTTCAAGGAAAAGGTATGCTTCCCAAACCATCCTGTCCCAAATGGATACCTCAAACATATTTGGTTAAGCAGGTGATGCAGAATCAGATGCATATAACTTTCACTTCTTTAAGTAAAAGTACAGAAATCAAGATAAAATTTCAGTCTTGCTCATGTCAATAAAGTAATGTGCTTTTTATCAGTGATGTTAACATTTTAAACATTTGATCTCTCTGAATAATTGAACTTACAATAACAAAGGAATTAAATGATTTTTATTTAAGACAAAATAAAGTTCCAGAAGATGATTTATTCTAACTTAATTAAACTTTCATATTAATATTGACCTAAATATTTATATTTATTTTTTTCCAGGACAATTTATGAATTTTTCATTTTAATTTTTTAAATTTCACTAAAAGAATAGTGTCAAAATCAGTTGAAATTATTTAGATTGAACTGTCTCTTTTTTGACTATAGATGAAATATTTCTGATAGAAAACTGAGAATTTATTTCCTATCACACATTAAGTAAGAGAGGGATGGAAATGTGACATTGAATAAAATAAAGTGAATGCAAGAAGAATTTGAACATAAATAAGTTATAATACAATATAATACATCCTATAATCTCAACAATTTAATGGGGAATGCCTAGGGATAGCATTTGTTGACAGGTGTCCTTAAGTACTGTAAATTAAAAAAAATGAATCCAGCAATCCCGCCACTGAATATATACTTAAAGGCAATAATATCAGTATGTCAAAATATCTTACTCTCATGCTCATTTCAGGATTATTCACAATAGCCAAGATATGAAATCAAATTGAGTGTCTGTGACGATTCATTTTTGGTGTCAATTTGATTGAATTAAGGGATACCTAACTGTATTAAATATTCCTGGAGGAGATTGGTTGTGAATTGGTGGGCTTAGTAGGCAAGATGGACTTTTACCATGGGTAGGCAATCTAATTTGTGCCAGATAGCACAAGAAACACAGAGTAAAGGTGAATTTGCATTCTTTGAGCTGATGCACCCATCTTCTGTCCTGTGACATCAACTCCAGGTTCTGCCAGGTTGCATAAGTCCAGGTTGCATTCTAAGACTTGTACTAGAACCACTTTTCCCATCCCTTCAGTTCTCTCTTGGGAGAACTCTGATAAATATAGTGTGCAGTGGATGGATGGCTAAACAAAAGGGGAAATATAAATCCAATGGAAAACTACTCAACCTTAAAAGAAGAAAATCCTGTCATCTGGGACAACATTGATGAATCTGGAGGACATTAGGTGAAATAAACCAGGCACAGAAAGAAAAGTACTGCATGATCTCATTCATATGTGAAATCTTAAAAAATGAAAGAGTAGAATGGTTAGCAGGCACTTGAAGGGTGGTCAAGGGTGTGTGATGGTAAAAAGATACAAAATTTCCTGAAGACAGGAGGAATAATTCAAAGAGATTTGCTGTACAGAGTAGTGAGTACAGCTATTAATAATATATTGTATTCTTGAAAATTGCTGAGAATAGATTTTTTAAAAGGATAAAAATGTGAGGCAATGCACATGTTGACTAGATTATATATAGCTTATGTAGCCATTCTACAAGGTGTATGTGTGCATGCATATATTTTATATAATATATATAAAATCTTGTTATATATTATATATTTGTTGTTATATATATTATATATAATCTTGTTTTGGGCAATAAATATATGCAATTATTATTCATTAATTAAAATTAATTTACTAACCACTTGAAAAAACTAATGGGTAAGTTCCATCTGAATTAGCCTAAGAAGAGAGAGGAGAGTCCAGTGAAGGATGCTAAGAGGCTTGTAAATTGAGCCTGTAGATTAACTATGAACTTCAAGTACTGAAGATCAGAGCTGGGAATGAAGATTGGAGTTTGGAAATGAATTAGTGATGGCACATAGTAAACTAAAAAAGCAAACAAAGTACGTGAGACAGCTCCAGGGAACTTTGAAAAGTACAAAAGACAAAATACATTTATGACTTATTTGTTTTATTATTATCTGCTAAAACCTATGTGGAAGCTACAATTGTTTCAATTTATTATTATAATTGCATTCTACTGAGAGGTTGGGAGGAAGTATGTTTGCCTTTGTGCTTAGTGATGAAGAATGTTTAGAATGTTTAAACTTTCTCTTCCATAGTAAGAAATTTTAAAATAATATTTTAAAATGAAAAATCAATAAATAACAGTTGAAATGACTTTTTAAAAAAATACAATAATAGAATTCTAGTAGGAATGTGACTGTGTAAATAAACAATAGTCCCTCCTCCACCTCCTGGAAGTTATTAAAAAACTAAAACTATTACAAATCTACAATCAGCAAAATGAGAAGACAATATGATCCCCAGGTTTTGTATTGGAGGTTAGGGCTGGCACATAAGCTGACATTAGGGAGAAGCTGTGCAGGAGGAAATGGAGCAGGGAAGCCAAGCATTGAGAAGGACCAACAGCAGTGCACCCCAGAAGGTGCTGGCACAAAAAAGTATGTTGAACGAAAGGACTCACTGTGAAGAGCAAAATAATACTCTTGTGTTTTAAAATCAAGATGAAAACTGGGTAGGCTTAGCTGAAACAATACATGTCCCAGGACACAATATGATTTTGAGAACCTGGGAAAAAGAGACTATAATAAAATAATCCAGACAAACTTTATTTTTTTTCTAGATATAGTCATTATTTTAGGAGAAGAGAGAAAAAGAACATTTTTTTTAAACAGATAATATGAAAATGTTCCATTGGTTTGAGTTCTGGGTCCCTTCATCCAAAACTCTTGCCCAGAGGTGGTTCAGGAAAACTCTAGTCATTCATGAGTAAGTAAATACAAATGATCTAAAACAGCTTAGGTATAAAAATAGTATGCCATTTACTGGTAAATGAGTGGAATTGGAGAGTATCATGCTAAGTGAAATGTCAGACCCAGAAAGTTAAAAGTTGAATGTTTTCTCTGATATGTTGGAAGGTATTCTAAAATGGCAGTGGGGGTGGGGGAAGGGAGAAAAGAAATGGAGAGATTCCATCAAAATACATGGAAGATCAATGGAGTAGAAGGGGATTGAGTTGAAGGGAGGAGGAGGAATGGGATAAGGAGAAAACACTGTAATCAATATGACCTAACTTTCCTATGGACATATATGAATATACTATAGTGAATCTTATTATGGATATCCACTAATACACACACACACACACACACACACACACACACACACACACAAAGAACTTTAAGTAAACAGCAGGAAATTTAGTAGGGTAAAGGAAAGGGAAGGGTAAAGGTGGAGGGGAAGGCAAGCACCAGGACTGAATTAGAGCAAATTATATTTCATGTATTTATAAGTATGACAAAATATATCCTAATGTTATATAGAACTAACATGAGCCAATAAAAGATGGAAAAGCAAAACAAAACAAAGAAGAAACAAATGATTAGTTATTGATATAGTATTCAGTAGGAAAAAATGTTATCTATGAGCAAATGAAAAATATAATCAGTATAGTTCTATAATGAAAAAAAGGGAAAGAAATCTTTAATTTTAAAAAATCACATTAAAAAATCCATGAAACATAAATACAAGAAATACTAAAGGGATGATAATACAATAATAAAAGAATATTAAACTGGCAAAAATCTTTAAAAATGAAATAATTGAACAACCTAGAAGTATTTAGTTGAAAAATCTAGAATTATTTAGGTGAACAGATATTTTAGAAACCTCAGTAAGTAGTATGGACATGCAAAATTTGGCAACTGGAAAAAATAAATCAACATATATTTTGAAGAAATAAAAATGACTGAAAAGAAATTTACCAGACTCATAATTGTAAGTTCAAGAAGAAAACCAAAAAAATCAATGTAATAAACTATTATTATTTAATATATTTCTGGGAAAAAATCATAAGAATGGCTAAATTTCAAGCAGGTATTTAAATGCACACTCAATGTCAGTGGGAAACTGAACTTCAAATGATTAGCATAAATATATTCTAATAACATTAAGAGTCATTAAATATGTAGGATACTTTAGGCAGTTAGGCTAAAAGACCAAATCACTTTTAAGGGAGAAAAATTTCTAACAACCTGTATTTTGGTGATATAAGGATAAAATTAAAAGAAAACATTATTACTGCCTAACATCCTGTGGTGGAGAAAAATAGGGAGAAGGTGAGGAGGAAAATGAGGCATATCAATTTTATTTTTGCTTTTAGTTGGAAAATAAGTGCTGCTTCTAGTAGTAAAAGATTAAAAGAAATCTGCAAAGATCAAATTGTAATTCCACAAATAACCCTAAAATAGAAAAGCAAACTGTTCTAAATATCAGAAACATCCCACATAGTAATAGACTTCCCATTAGAGAAAGGAAATTAATATCTATCACATTAAAAAGTGGTCTAAACTGATATTAATTATAAGGATAAATAATATTAATGTTCAAATAAAGAGCTCTAGACTATGTCAGAAAACATAAAATCAACTCTATTATGTATGATAGATAAATGGGCTACATCTGTGGGCTTGGTGGGCACATTGCAGGAAAGGAAAGCATTAGAAATGGTGCTCATGACTAGGATGGTATTAGTTGAAGAGAAGGGCTAAAAGAAATTGCCAAAATATGTTGATTCTTGCAGATTAGCTTTTTAACCATAAAGGTATGATAAAATGTAAAGTCAGCCCCTTCCTCACAGACTTCTTTCTCCTTCTCTGAAATTTATTCTCTCACCCAACACTCTGCCCACTTCAGACACAACTTGTTTCAATCTCAAATTCATGAAAATGTTTCTCTCCCAGTCCTCTTGACTCTGAGAGTTGGCACTAAGTTGGCTCTCCAGATATCTTATGGTTTGTGTCAATCTGAGCAAAGCAGAATGATCTGTGGCTGCCTCCTCTAAGAAGCTCTCTCTATGGGAATCTCTGGCTTCCTTTTGTGCTGGGCACTTTTTCATCTAGTTATTTCTTCTTCGAAATGGATTGGTTCTAGTGGAGATATCAGTGTTTTGGACCATCAGTTATTTATGTTACTATATGATCCATGTTCTTTCATCTAAAGGGTGAGCTTTTTGAGGGCGGGGAGTGTTTTGCATAAATCACCCTAATGGTCTGATGTAAAATTATGTATGTAAGTGTGTGTGTGTGTGTGTGTGTGTGTGTGTGTGTGTGTGTATAGATATCTTAGGGGAAAAGACTCACACTAACTCACTGAGATCATAGATCATGAAATAAATCAGGATTCTGAATTGATGAGGGTTTCTGTTTGTTTGTCTGTTTGTTTTTCTTTTAGGTACTTTAAAGGTGATACTGTTTCAATCTCTTCTGGCCTCCCTGATGAAAATTTAGGGATTTCAGCTTTATTCTCTGTATGAAATATGTTATATTTTTCAATCTGTCTCATATTTTAAGCAATTTGAATGTAATGTGTGAGAACGTGGGTTTCTTCATTATTTCCTTCTTGGGTTTACTGAGCTTGTTTAATGAATTGTAAATTTATGTCTTTCATCAAGTTTAGTAAATTTGATAAGTTCTTCTACTTCTGCCCTCTTCTCCTTTGGAAAATCAATTACACATATGATAACATTTAAATAGGCTGTTTTTCCTTCAAAATATTCCCCTCTTTTAGTTCTTTTGTTTTATGATTTGCCTTCATATACACTGACTTTTTTTTGTCGACTTTATCTCTATTGTCGAGTTTGTCTGATAAATTTAAAATTTTAAAAAAATTTGTTCTTTTTATTTATGTATGTGTCTGACAATTTTTTCTCCCTTAAATGTTACATGTTAATTCTAGGATTTCTACTAGATTAATTATTTATTTACTTGGTAGGGCTCTCTGTGGCTGGCCTGGAACACTCAGGCACAAGCCTTAGCCTCAGCCTCCTGGGTAACTGGGACTACAGGTACATGCCACCAGGATTTTTAAATTTCTGTTTTTCTGCTCTGATTACCTATGTTTTCATTTGTTCATGCTCAACTTACTTTATGATTCTGAGTATATTTATAATAGTTTCTTTATATCTTTGTATATTTGTTCCAATATCTAGAAAATTATGAAGTTAGTCCCCATTTATTGTCTTTCTCTTGAGAACAGAACATATTTTTCTGGTTCTTTAGATCTCAAGTGATTGTGCATAGTTATAGTGTAGAGACTACTGACTTTGTTCCATTCTTCTAAAAATGTAGTTGTTTTCACTATTGTGGTTGCTTCTATTGTTTTCTAACAATTAAGTTGATTATATATCAAACAATACAAATTTGTTTATGGTAGATTATATTATATATTATATGATCTCTGTCTATGTCTTCAATCTGTAGTTGTAATATTTTCCATACTATCCATCAATTTATCAAAATGTAAACAAAAGTAATCAGAGAAAATGAACTTTCTTGAGGAGTGTACTTATAAAGAGAGGTATTTTGACTATAGTTTGCTTATACAAAATTGAAATATGGATTCGAGAAAATAGGTTCAAAGATTCATTTTAAACTCAAAATTGGATTTATAATTACTCAACCTTCAAAATTATTCTGTTTTCAACCAATGTCTTTATTGCCATTTACAAAGATATTTTCTCATCTGTGTTAGATGAATATAAATGTACTCCCTTAGTTCTATACATGAGAAGAAGATTTTTTTTTTCTTTTCTTGTTCTGGAATCCAGTTGCTAAGAAAATCAACTCAAGAAATTTTATTTGTGATTTTATGCATAGTATAGAATTTCTTTAAATTTGCAAATTAACTAATGCTTTTTAATTGAACTACGGATATTAATGGCAACTTTTTATAATAGATATTTTTACAATAAAAAATTGCAGAAAAAAATTGACTGCATTAAGAATATGATTTTATTTAGGTAAAACAGCCTCTATTTAACCATCTACAAAAACTGTGTCAAAATACCTAGCATGCTAGACATGATACAGAATCAAAAATATGCCCAAAGAAATAAAGGTTGCCACCAATTTCAGGAACATCTCATTCTGAAGGGATCCATATAGAATAGTATTGAAACAAACCAAAAAAATATGCTATTTTTGAAGCCAATTTTATATCTACAACCAGACTTAGTGACTGATAAGAAACTTCAGTTTTCTTTAAGTTTTAGTATGCCATCATGAGCACAGGCTTTAAGTAAGCAGAATTAAAGTTTGCCTGAACAGTACCACACAGGACTCTGGGGGAAAAGTGCAAGAGTCTTCCTATTCCCATTCTTTGCTTTTTTGTCATCACTTATATTTCTTTTCCTTAAGAGACTTCTTTGGCTTTTAAGTTTTGAAATCAGCATAATTAAATGTCATTGGCAAACAATTAAGTGTCACTGGCTGAGTTATGCCAAATTAACTTTAATGGCAGAAGACTAAAATCTCAGAGAAGAAATAAAAGGTAATTTCAAGATTTTGGCAGGAGTGAAGGGAATACAAACTTCAGTCAGTGAGGTGACCTGTAAATGCAATGTAGGTGAATAACTGCTGACTTTTCTTCCTTCAGAGTTCTGACAGTATGCAAGCAGTTATATTTTTATATATACACAAAGGTCAAATACACACTCACACACATAAATACTCAAACATGATTTATTTGTATATCCTATTCCAATAGTTTTATTTTTGTGAAGAACCAAAAAGGTGAAATTATCATGATTTTAAACTATTTATAATTAAGTTTTACCTGTTTGTTTCTTTGATATTTTCCTTTGTCCTTTGTTTACTGTTTCATTCATATTTAATATTAAAAGAAGTTATTATTCAGTATATGAAAAATCAGAACAAACCCATGTTATAACAAAAGTAAGAAATCATAAATAACCAAAATTAAATATAATGATAAAGTTATTAAAAACAAAGGTTAAAAATGAGATGAAACAATTGAGACATCTATTGAGAATAATATAGTCTGATTCTAATACCATGAAGAAATAAATGCAAAAGCCAAAATGGGTCTTAAAACAAGTACAATTTATATAATGTTAACTCTAAGTAAGAATTGTTCAGAGGTTCACATTAAGGGAAAACAAATTATGTCAGAGAAAACCATCAAGTACTTCAAGATCAACCCTTGTCAATGGAAGACAAAAGAAATAAATTTTAGGGTTATACAAAATGACATATAAGAGGAAAGGAGGGGTAAGACAAGATAATTCAAATGGAAGAAGTGATTTACAGTAGAAGGGGTAGAGAGAGAAAAGGGGAGGGGAGGGGAGGGGAGGGGAGGGGGGATAGTAGAGAATAGGACAGACAGCAGAATACATCAGACACTAGAAAGGCAATATGTCAATCAATGGAAGGGTAACTGATGTGATACAGCAATCTGTATACGGGATAAAATTGGGAGTTCATAACTCATTTGAATCAAACTGTGAAATATGATGTATGAGGAACTATGTAATGTTTTGAACGACCAACAATAAAAAAAAAAAAAGAAGCAGAAAGAAGATGAGAAAAAAAAAAAGAAATAAATTTTAATCGGTTTAAGTCCTTTCAGAGTCAAATCTATTATTTCTCTTTTCAAACAATTCACAATTAGATAATAATGGTTAGGATTTCTAGAAAAAGCAATGTTTATTAAGTTTAATAGAACCTATTTTTTTTTCTTTCATGATCTCCAATTCATTAAGCTATAATGAATTAATTTCCCTAATATTACATCCACAGCATGGTATAGTCTTCAAAAAATTATGGGAGAAATGTCAGCAATCAATAAATGCGCCCTATTTGGGGCATTAAGATCTCATACTATAGTTACATTACAGACTAGTGTATTTGGGATTGTGCCTATCTTTTAAAAACTCAGCTAGTTGACTGGCTTGTTGAGACTATGAATAAAATTGTTAAAATACCCTGAGAAACATTCAAAACACAATTATATTTTTCTCTAGAGGTGTTAAACTGCAGTTCCATGTTAATGGCAGTTATGAAATTCTGCTCTCTGTGCTGTTTTTTTCTGTAACAGATCTTGGTTGATACCAGTCTTCTTGGCTTACCACTGTATTCTTAGCACCAAGCCTAGGATGTAGTAAGTACTCAAACATCTGAGGAATTAATAAATAAACAATATTTAACAAGTCACAACTTAAAATCTTATCCAGAATCGATGAGAATTGAGTCTGTAAATATATTGCCTCTTTCTTTCAATAGTAATACTACGCGCACACATACACACACACACACACACATATTTGAAAGTACAGTAGCAATTTCTATTAAAAACATTAAGTTGTATTATGCCTATATACCATTGCTGCACTGAAGATACTACTTCTTAACACTTTAATCTGGTTCTATATGTTACTACCTTTTGTTGTTATTACTATTCTAATCTAGTGCTCTGCAATTAATAGCAGAATAGGGAGAAGCTGCACCAGGATTAGAGCTTAAGACTCCTAATGATACAGGATTCTGGTTTGTGGAAGATGAATTCAATGCCTTTACATTTAGAAATGAGAATAACAGGTTTGGGGTTGGTTGACCAACCTGGCAAGATAAGGCATATGGAATGTAGAATGGTATCTTAACCTGTCAAATAGGACCTATGAGTAGATTCATGATCTGCTATGTGACTATTTTTAACAGTTAAACAAGCTCTTTTGGCTTCATGGTTTTCCTTTGCCAACATGTAGGCTAGTATAATATCACATTTGTCATAGTTTAAGGTCTTAAGAAGAATAAATATAAGAAATGGTAGTATTGACAATAGTGATTAAGTCAAGAAAGGGGCTTGATAAGACAGGTTACATATTCAAAATACCCAAACTTATCAATAGAAAAGAAGTGAGGATCTGGAAAACTAGGTGTGAGGGGGAAAAATAGCTAATGAATTGTTAAACAAGTTTTATACATTATTTATAAAGATCTGTTCTAATTTTTTTATGTGCATCATTAGGTTATATTTTTCCTTCTCTTTATCTTTCTCACTTTCTGCATCTGACAGTGTTCTGTCATAACTTTTCAGAAATATGTCGTTTGTTCTCTTTCTCTCTCCTTCATTTTCCTCACATGTTGTTTAAATATTTCATGGTGCAAGACTTTCTGGTGTTCTCATAGCCGTGAAGCTTAATAAAATAGTGTTTGCTATGGTATTATGCTCCACCAACTTACTTTTCATCCTCTTTTCACCTACTAATGCTTTAATCCCTGACAAACACATGGGACAAACACTCATGTGTCTGCACATTATTTTGCAATATTTGGAAATATTTTTACCTTTGCTGAATAAACAAGTTCCATTACACACTTTACAAAAGGGAGTTGGAAGAGAAGATGGAGGATTAGAGGGAGGGTACCCTTCCCAGCAGTTCCTTAGCATCAGATTGAAAAGCATGAAGACAGCTCTTCAGTGATGTGGTTAACTAAGGGAACTCGCTGAAATTAAAAACCGGACAGCAAAATAAACCATAGAGACACAGAAAGTTGTTAATTTTGAACATTTTTCAGGAAATAATACATTAGAGACACACCAGCTTGGAAGATGCTGGTGGCAGGCAGTCTTGGTTGCTGGGCAGCTAGAGCATAAGCAGAAAAAGAGCAAAGCACAGCAAGAATAAAAAAAAAAAAAAAGGCTTTGAGAAACCAGTTGAATAGAGAGGAGGCTGATTTTAATGGACCCAGAGCCAGTTGGGCAGTTGTTGAGTGAAAAAGCAACCAAAGTCACTCAACCATGGGCAAATAGTTTAATTGGAACCAGGGTTGCTGGGGTAGAAAATATTAATAAGCATCACCCAACTGCAAGCAGAGGCAGGAGATTGGGAACTCATTAAGAAATTTGCCAGCTGACTCAGCAGTCACCCATTATAAGCCCCAGAATGTGACTGGACCAGTGTGACTTGACATGGGTAAAAAGAAAATAGGGCCCATGGCATCCAACTTCTAGATATTGAGGAGACAAAACTCCCTTTCTTTCTGGCATCTCATTAGAGCTGTTGGGAAGATGCCAATAATGGTCAGAGAGATGCATCTGCATTCTAGGACTGATACTGAGTAATTCACATTCATAACAGTGAATATGAAACCTGGGAAGGTTTAGACCCTACACTCTATGAGTGGAATTCATAGAAAGCACCTGAGATCCAGTGTCCAAAAGAAATTGGCATCTCCCTAGCAATAGGATTTATGGATAAAATCTCAAATACCCACCAACAGAACTCCAAAGGACAGTTAAGACTAAATTTCCACTACTGAAACTTCCAAATAAAACTCTGCACCCCACCCCCATGACAGAAATAAATGATTTGTCAGCACTCCTAGTCTATCCCCTTGTATTCTGGGAGACAGGATACTGAGAGAGAGCTACTACATCCAACTTTGGCTCCTACCCACAATGATGGTTGCTAGGTGACTGGCAGCTAGGTGAGAAAGACAGAAACTGAGGACCTGACAACCCCTAGCACTTAACCCAAGGGCTACAGAGCTCAAAAATAAATATGAAGAATGAGTATCCATCCTTGTCAAAACTTTTGACTACTTCAGCAGAAATAAGCCCTTTATTTCTCATTTTTTTCTTATTTTCTTGTATTCTCTCATTTTTACTCTTTTCATTTTAATTTAAATAACTTAATTTCATTAATTTTTACTTTTTTCAATTCTGTGAGATTGCATGTGTGGGTTCTCACTGAACATTTTAGCTCTTTTCTTCTTCACCTATTTTTTATTTAACCTTTGCTTAACTTAGGTAAAATTATATGTGGGTTTGAGTTATTTTGATCTTACATTTGTTTGTCGGTACATTGGTTTTTGGCCCTGTTCTGGCTCCTTCTTTATCCTCTCCCCCCACTAATGTTCAAAGTTTTCTGTTCCCTTTTCCTGTCTTTCATTTTTTATTAATTTTAGTTTTTTTTTACTATCCTTCTTTATGGCCATTAACTACTACCTGTTTCCTGCTTCTCCTCTGTTCGCTTTTAAAATATTTCAAACATCTTCTTGCCTTTCTACCTTGTTTTCTCTTCAGTTAAGAAACTAATCCAATTCTCTGATATAATTATATAGTTCATGCAGTTCCAATCCCATTTATGTTGTTGTGATTACTAAAACAGTGGATGATGTAGGAGACACCTGCTGTTTAATGCCGCTCTAGTTCATAGATTTTATTATTGGTGATGATGTTAAATGATGACCTATCATTCTTGACAGGTAGCAGTTAGTGTTATAGATATCAAAGTAGGCACCAAACATTTATCTTAAGCCTGTACATCTATCCCTAACATTAGCGGTATTTCTGACTCCCCTTTCCTCTAAGAAGGCTTGGGAAGTGACTGGGACACTTCAGGTTCACAGAGTAGAAATCCTGTTGCTGAGCAATATTCACAACTCATTCAAGTAACAGCAAATCTCATTCCACACATGAGGTAGCCTGACTCAAGCTTCAACAATACTTCAACATATAGAACTGGGGAGATGAAATCCCCCAAACAACTACTAGGCCCCTGGAGGGAACAACCAAAAGGGAACCTAATGGCCCACTACTGCACATCTACTCATACATTAAAACCAGAGAGAAGTTTCAGAACAAAATAAAAAGATAAATAGACACAAAAAAATAGACATATATAAGAGAATGGGGAATCCATCTCAATTGATGTGCAAATCTAAGTGATCTGAAAAATATGAGGAAACAGGCAAACAATTCTTCTCCCCAAATCAAAAATTCCCCAACAAAGGATTCCACAGTTATGAATGTGGATGAAATTCCAGAGAAAGACTATAAAAAAATTGATCATTAAAATATTCAGTGACCTAAATGAAGTTCTAAGGAATGAATTAAGAGAGCAAATACAGTAGGTAAAAGACCATTTAAATTAAGAAATAGAGACAATGAAAAGAAACCAATCAGAGCACCTGGAACTAAAAGACACAATGAATTAAATTAAAAGTTCACTTGAAAGCATCACCAACAGATTAGATTGTGTACTACATAGAACTTCAGAACTTGAAGACAGAACTTCAGGACTTGAAGGCAAGAAATAGGAACTTTAATACTCAGTATGTCACAAAGAAAAAAAAGAGCATAATCTAAATATCAAAGAACTTTAGGAACAAATTAAAGAGAACAAACCTGAAAGTCATTAGGATGGAAGAGAACATGGAAGTACAGGCTAAAGTTCCTAAGAACATTTTCAATGAGATAGTAATATAAAAATTTCCACATACTAGAAATGAGATAGACACACAAATATTTGATTCATAGGAACCCCAAATAGATAGGATCAAAACAGAATTTCTCAGAGACACATCACAATAAAACTGCTTAATATAGAAAATAAAGAAAGAATATTAAAAGCTGCAAGAGGAAAGCATCAGGTCACATTTAGAGGCAAACCAGTAAGGATCACTTCTGTCTTCTCAACTCAGATTCTAAAATTAAGGAAGGCCTGGAAAGAAATAGTTCAAGCTCTAAGAGGAAACAATTACTAGACTAGATTGCTGTATCAGGCAAAGCTATCTTTCAAAATTGATATAGAAATGAAAACTTTCCATGACAAGAATAAACTAAAAGAATTCATGACCACTAAGCCAGCACTATGAAGAATACTCAAAGATAAGGTGCACACAGAGGAACCCCAAAACAAGCCCCAAATCTCCTAATAGATGAAGATCATTAGAAGAGAATCCACCTAAATGAAAATCAAGACAGAATCAAATATAAGTAACAGACCCAAATGGCAAGAAACAACAAATACATATCTTTAATAACATTACATGTAAATAGTCTCAACTACGAAGACATAGATGAGCATAATGGGTTAAAGCACAAGATCCAACTATGTTTTATGTGTAAGAAATTCACCTCAATAGGCAAAAACACCCACAGCAGAAGGATGAAAAAAATAGTTCAGAATAATGGAGTCCAAAAACAAGTAGGGGTAGCTATTCTTATATCTGAGACAGCAGATTTTAAGCCAAAATTAATCAGACACAAAGAAGGCCACAGTATGTGAGTAAAAGTAAAAATCCAACAAGAAGATAAACCCATAGTAAATATATGTGCCCCACATGTCAGTGCACCTAATTACATAAAAATAAAATTAAATGCCTCAATAGACTTCAGTACAATAATACTTGGTGATTTCAATACACTATTAGTCATCAATAGACAGTTCACCCAAAGAAAATCAATAAAAGTATTTCTGACTTTAATTATGCTATAAATCAAATGGACCTAATAGACTAGTTCACCCTCAAAGACCTGAATTCACTTTATTCTCAGCAGCTCATGAAACCTTTTTCAAAATATACAATATTCTAGGTCATAATGTAAGTCTTAGTAAATACAAAATACCTGATATAATTCTGTATATCAGAGCATAATGAAATAAAACTAGAAATAAACTGCAAGAAAATAATAGAAAACACATAAGCAAACGGAAATCGAACAATACTCTTAAGTGAAGACTGGATTATAGAAAAAAAGAGAAGAAATTAAAAAATTCTTAAAAACAAATGAGAACAGAGATACAACATATCAAAATCTCTGGGACAGTGTGAAAGCAGTTCTTAGAAAAAATTCATAACACAGAGTGCCTACATTAAAAAAAAATAGATCAGTATAAACATATGTTCCAGCTCATGGCCTTAGAAAGGGAAGGACAATCAACTCCACAATCAGCAGAAGGATGCAAATAATAAAGATTAAAGCCCAAATTTCACAGGATTAATGCAACAAAGAGTTGGTTCTTCAAAAGTAAATAAGATTGATAAATCTCTAGCCAAACTAACAGAGAGAGAGAAGACCCAGATTAAAATTAGAAATGCAAAAGGAATTATCACAACTGACACCTTTGAAATCTACAGTATAATTAGAAACAATTTTATACTCCAGTACATTGGAAAATTTAGAAGATATTGACAAATAATAAACTTTGAACAGGAACTAAAAGACTATCAACAAAGAAAACCACAGGACTGAATGGATTCTCAACTGAGTTCCACCAGAACTATAATTATTAAATTATAATACTTAAATTTATCTCAAATTATTCCCTGAAATTGAAAGCTAGTGAACATTCCAGAATACATTCTACGAGGCCATTGTAATCCTAATACCAAAATGAGAAAAAGACATATCAAAGAAAGAAAACTCCAGACTGATATACCAATGAACATAGATATATAAAATCCTTAATAAGATATTAGCAAACCATATTCATAAACACATCAAGAAAATAATACACCATGATCAAGTGGGTTTAATCCCAGGGATGCAAGGTTGGTTCAATATAGGCAAATCAAAAATGTAATTCACCATATAAATATAATTAAGGACAAGGATCATATTAAAATCTCAATAGATGCAGAAAAGGTCTTTAATAAAATCCAATACTCATTCATGTAAA
This sequence comes from Urocitellus parryii, assembly GCF_045843805.1. Lineage (NCBI taxonomy): Eukaryota > Metazoa > Chordata > Mammalia > Rodentia > Sciuridae > Urocitellus > Urocitellus parryii. The sequence goes on from NC_135537.1 coordinate 46,400,081, forward strand.
AGTATTAGAGAAAATAGGGATAAAAGAAACCAGCATCTACATTATAAAGGCCATACATGACCAATCCAAAGTCAACATCGTACTGATCTGAGAAAAAATAAAAGCATTTCCTCTAAAGTCAGGAAAAAGATAGGAATGTGCACTTTTGTCACTTCTATTCAATTTAGTCTTAAAACTATAATCAGAGAAATGAGGCAACAGAAGGAAACTAAGGGGATACAAAAGGGAAGATAAGAAATCAAACTCTTCTATTTAGTGATGACATGATTCTATATTTAGAAGATGCAAAAAATTCTACCTGAAGATTTCAAGAGTTGATAAATGAATTGATTAAAGTAGCAGAGTACAAGATCAACATTCATAAATCAATAATATTCCTATACCACAACAGAAATTTTGCTGAGAATGAAATCAGGAAAACCAATGCATTTATAAGAACATCAAAATAAATAAATAGATGGATAGGGAATTAATTTAGTAAGGAGGCTAAAGCTCTCTACAATGAAAACTATAAAATGTTGAAGAAGGAAATTGAAGAAAATATTAGAAGATAAAAAGATGTCCCATTATTTGGATTGTATTATGGTTTAGATATGAGGTGTCCCCCAAGAGGTCATTGTCAGACAATGCTAGCAAGTTTGGGGGTGAAATGATTGACTTGTGATTCACCTAATCAGTACATTAAAGAGCGGATAGGGATTAACTGGTAGTAACTTCAGGCAAGTAAGGTGTGGTTGAAAGAAGTGGGTCACTGGTGGCATGCCCTTGGGGTTTGTGTTTTATCTGTGGAGAAGACCCCTCCGACTGCTTCCTGTTGGCCATGTCCTGAGCTGCTTTCTTCCACCACACTCTTTCACTATAATCTTCTGCCTTACCTCAGTCCCAGAACAATGGAGTTGGCCATCTATAGACTGAGACCTCTGAATCCGTGACAAATAAGCTTTTCCTTCTCTAAAATTGTTCTTGTCAGATCTTTTGTCACAGTGGTGAAAAAAGATGACTAAAACAGATAAGCAGGATTAATATTGTCTAAATGGCCATATTACCAAAAGCAATATAGAGATTTAGTACAATCTCCATCCAAATACCAACTACATACTTCATAGAAATAGAATAAAAAAAAAAACTCCTTCAACTCTTTTGGAAGAATAAGAATCTGGAATAGTCAAAGCAAACATGACCAAGAAGAATAAATCAAGAGGCTTCACAATACCTGATCTCAAATTATGTTACTGAATTATGTAATGAAAACAGCATGGTTTGGGCATCATAGTAGACATGAAAACCAATGGAAGAGAATAGAAAATACAGAGACAAACCCACATACTTATAGTCATCTTATACTTGAAAAGGTACCAAAAATATATGTTGGAGAAAATATAACCTTTTTAATAAATGGTCCAGGGAAAATTGGATATCCATATGTAGAAGAATGAAACTCAATTATTTTCTCTCACCCTGCACAATAGTCAAATCCAAGTAGATCAAAGACTTAGGAATTCGACCAGAAACTTTTCAGCTGCTAGAAGAAAACAACAGTCCATCATATAGGTGCTGCCACTGACTTCCTTAAAGACTCCTAGTGAGTGCTCAAGAAATTAAACCAAGAATAAGTGAATGCCATCAAATTAAAAAATATTCTGCACAGCCAACAAAATAAGAGCATGAAGGGGGAGCCTACAAAATTGGGAAAATCTTTGTCAGCTGCTCCTCTGGCCAAGGATTAATATCCAGAATACGTAAAACTTCAAAAAGCTCTCTCTCTCTCTCTCTCTCTCTCTCTCTCTGTGTGTGTGTGTGTGTGTGTGTGTGTGTGTGTGTGTGTGTGTGTATATATATATATATATATATATATATATATATATATATATCCCAGTAATTAAATGGGCATTTCTCAAAAGAAAAAACAAAATGTGCAACAAATATATGAAAAAAAGTGTTTGACATCTCTAGCAATCAGGAAAATGCAAATCAAAACTACACTCAGATTTAGTTCACTTCCATCAGAATGGCAATTATCAAGAATACTAAGAATGATAAATACTGGCAAAGACATGTGGAAAAGCTTCACTCATATATTGTTGGTAGGACAGTAAATTAGTTACAACCACTCTATAAAGCATTATAGATATTCTTCAAGAAGCTATGAATGGAACAACTATGACCCAGCTATTCAGTTCTTCCATGTTTATCCAAAAAATAAATAAATAAAATTAGCATACCACAGTGATGCAGCCCAGATCATGTTTATAGAAGCAAATAGCCAAATTATAGAACTAGCCCAGATGCCCATAAATAGATTATTGGATTAGGAAATGTGCTGAAGATACACAAAGGATTTTTACATAGTCATAAAGAAGGATAAAATTATGCATTTGTTGGTAAATGGATGGAAATGGAAAACATCATGCTTAGTGAAATAAATACGACTCAAAAAATCAAAAGTTTAATGTTTCCTCTCATGTGTGGAAACGAGAAAAATAAGGGAAACGAGTTGTGTATGTGGGGGGATTGGATATCATTAAGATATAGATAAGATCAGTGAGGAGTAGAAGAAGATGAAGAGGGAGAGAGGAAAGACTGGAAAGGGGAGAGAATTTGACACAATCTTGTTATATGCATATATAAATATACCACAGGGACTCTACCTTTATGTATAATAGAAAGCACCAATAAAAATGAATCGATAAATGAGTGAAAGGAGGATCATCAGAATAGAGGAAAGAGAATAGGAAGGAAGGGAGAGGGAATAGGATCAAAACAGAGTAAATAAAATTTCATTCATATATGATTTTTTCAAAATGAACCCAACTACAATGTGCACCTATAATAATCTATTTTTTAAAAAGAAGTGTTAGAGTCTCTCCATAATTTCCAACTTATATCCAAGTTTTGTTTGAGAAAAGAACACAGGATAAAATAAAGATGTGGGATTGATATTAGAAGACTTTGGCTTGTTGGACAAGCCTTTGAGCCTGGATTCCCTAGATAGCAGACTGAGACAGTGTTAGTGTTTATTGTGGGTTACAATCCAGGGAGGTAAGAGAGGGCTAAACAAAAGTGAAGCAGAGTAGGAGAGAAAGCCTATAATAAGATTGCAGGTTAATAACCTGGGAACCTCTTCACAGGAACACCTAGGTTGTTGATTAGTTATGATTCAAGTTCAGAGTGACTGAATGGAGCCAATGCTGTCAGGTTGGAGAAGAATGAGTGAATAGTGATCTTCAGAGCCCTTTCTGTCTCTTATTTTCTCATTAGTCAAAAATTTTGCTATAAGGTATCAGCTCACCACATTGTGTACCTTGCTCCTCTTGAGCAATCTGTGTTGGGGAAAATGTGGCTACTATGAATCTTTTCAGTTGGGCCAGGATACAGAGTCCATCCTTGCTTCCCCTGAAGTGGTTGTGAAATAGACATTGCTGAAGGTTAGTCTATTACCCTGGAAAAGGTAAAGTTGGTTCATGTTAAAATATGAGTGGAGGGCTGGGATGCAGCTCAGTGGTAGAGCAAGTGCTTAGCATGCACAGGCCCCAGCTTCAATCCTGTTAACCCCCCCCACACACACACACACACAAATGAGGTGAAAGAAGTGGTGACCAGTGTTTATGACTCAATACTGTATCTTTCCTTTGTTGGGCATCTCTAGAGGGAAACCAAAATCCAGAGAGCAAATTGCTCTGAGTAGATCTGGTGATCTAAAGAATATGGATCATGAACTATCTGCACTTTTTATGCACCCTGAACTATTTTGAGAAGTATATAACCTCTTACCTTACCCATATACCAAGTGAAAACAGTATGCTCTTTTTCTGAGAAGAATCCTTCAGATTAATAGTCATTGAGATCACCTGAAAAAAGACTTTGAAGAGGGTTAGTTAACTGCCCGAACACATTAACAGAAACACGGTCCTCATTGCTGCAAACTGCTTTCCTCAAACTTGATCTGCAGTAATGATGTTTGCTAACATGACCCAGACATTTATCTTCAAAGAGCCTCAACATTTAGTTACCTCTAATCATCTTTTGGTTATTTTTTGGTTATTTTGATTATTTACTCACATTTATTACTAAGCATAGAAGCAGCAAGAGATGCCAATTGAGACTCCTTTATTCTAGGTATACATCTCTGTCTCCCTGTTCCCTATTGTGTTCCAGTTCCCCATGCTAACCAGGTTGTTTGTGCTAGTCATCTTAATTGTCTCCTCTAATCATTTTAATGTTTCATGTTGGTATCTTGGAATGTGAATTCAACATGGTAGGTGGTGTCAGAAATCTGGTTCAGTGTAACCCTTATCTATGTTTCTTAGAAGAACTGTTTTCCCCTAAGTATTAGGATTTCTAATTCAGAAAATCCTAATGATGAAGAAACTAGAAGCATACATTCTGCAAGTGGGTTACTGAGTGTGATGGTGAGATGGGCCAGTCCTACTTCTATCCTTGGTAATAAGGGCTAAGTTTCTGGGAACATGGACCACTTGCCAGCTTTTGGTCCAAAACAGGCACCACATTCATATAGACAGTGTTTCTCTTATTCAGTTTTGTCCCTGAGCTGATATAATACTTGTATCTTTAACAGACTTTTGCATTATCCAATCACAGAAGAGCAAAATTTGTATATTACACCAATGGGAACACCTGTGTATGAGTGTGTGTGTGTGGGGGGGGGGTGTGGGTGTAAAGCAGAAAAAGAAAAAGAGTTATGTTTTGAAAACGATTCTTCTGAATCCAGTCTTGAGATAGAGATAAATTTGGGAAGCATTTAGGGAGTAAACTCACCAGCACCAGAAATTAATTTCTCAGTAGAATAATACATGCCTGTAATATGAATGATCATGGAAAATACTAAGTAAATCATTATTCAGTGAATGATTATTCTTTCTTTTTAAAAGGAAACATTACTGAACAATATTTTGGCATTATTTTACATTTAAATCACCTGATTATTAAATCTTTTATTCCTGTTGGGCTTTGATTCCCTAATGGCAGTTCAGATAGTGGGCCATCTGTATGCCAATGTAGAATTTAAATTTTACAAACTAGTCTGTGATATGATTTCTCATTTAGACATTCTAAAAGGGATAGTTGGGGAACATTAAAAAATATTGAATATATGCTGTGTTCCAGGCATAGAGGCACAGAACACCCCGTGTTTAGTTTTAATAATTCAAGAGTAAAGTAGAAATCTAAAATGTTAACCAGACATTAATCAATAGGTATTGATTGTTAGTCCCTGCTATCAGAGTTCAAGTATAACAAGAAAGGCAGACATTAGGCAAATGATGATGAATAAACAACTGCAACTATAAAGAATATAAAGTAGGAGCCAGGGGGACACCACACAGAATTCATCCAGTTTTAAGGATCACAGACATGAATTGTAATGAATATTTGACATTCTATGTTAGAGGAAACCATACGTTCTGGGAAGGCGAAAAAAAAAAGTTCCCCTAATCCAATTAGAAGGAGGAACTTGTTTGAGAAGACACTTCAAGAAGATGATTTGGAGGATCATTTACTATGAATCAGAATAAAAACAAATTGTCAAGATTTGTCTAAAGCAGAGGAAAACATCAATCAAAAAATAACAGCAGAAGAAAAGAATAAAAAAATAAAGAATAAAATGAAAAGAAAATTTAAAGCAAATCTTTTATGAAGTAGATAAAAGAGCTTGTCTTATAGTTTGATGTACATCCCTCTTTATGTGAAACATGAATCTTTTATACATAGAAATCTACGACTTGTTTAAACCAAGTTAAATTCGAAAAAAACCCTCCTCAAATGGTATAGCAATTTGAAATCTGTTAAAAAAATAAAAAATAAAAGAATAATCATGATGATCTAATTAGTGTTAATTAAATTCAAGAAGGGGTCAAATTGATCAGTTTCTGATTTCTGATGTGTATTCCAGGAACTGTTGTAATGCTGCCACTTGAAAGTGAGTTGCTTTGTTTAACATGGGAGTCATTTATATCCTCATTGAAGATGGGATTAAGTCTCTATGAGTAAAGGAGTAGGTCTTTATTGTTTAGACAAACTGCTCTCAGTACTTTAATGCACCTTTATTGAATTAGTGTTGCTCAGCTCCGATTCCAAGAAAGCATTTAGAGATCAAATCATTTGTTAGCTCTAAGCTACAATGTATGATTTATGCTTTTAATTTCAAATTCTTTAATGTTGCAAAAAAAAGAAAGAAAAAAAAACTGATAAAATTTCTAACCCCAGGGTCTAAATCTAAGATATTGATCTTGCTGGAGTCATGAAGCATGACATTATTTACATGCGGGGAAGAGTGTCCACAGCTTGATTCTTGAGTTCAGTGTTCTTTTCAGTTAAGCCAGAATGCACTGTGAGCTTCCCTTAATGCTTACTAAGTCCTTGTAGAAAAACTAAAGTAAATGTGTTTTTAGAAGGAGAAAACATGTCTAACAAAGACTGAACTTTGTAGGTAGAAATGATCACCTTATGAAAAGATGCATTTAATAATGATGTCCTATCTCTACCACCTAAAAATAACAGCTAAATAAACTAAAAGAAAAGGTTACTACATTAATTCTTTTCTATGTGCCATGTTGCTTACCAGTGCAATTGTCTTTGGGATATAATTGTATTATACCTCTTATTTCAAAAGACCTATTACAATTTACAACTATGTCATACATCTCTCAAAACAAATGTGCATTGAAATTAATTGAACTTTCTATTAGGAACTGAATTCAGATTATGTTTACATTCTAGAAGCCAGGTAAGATAAAGACTTTTACTTATTACCATTCGAAAAATATTTCAAGACTCTAGTTTATCTTTTTCATTTATTAAATGCAATTTTGGATCATATATAGACGATAAAATAGAAGCTGTTCCTTCCTTTACCTCCAAATCTGCAGTAAACATATTTCTGGTACTGTCATTAAGGGTAATAAGTTTACAACTTATCATTTCACCATGAAAACAATGTGGATGATGATTAAATATTGGTATCATATGTTTGATATTATATTAGCTAATTTTAAATACCTTCTCTCATAGAAGGCTGGCTTTACTCAGAAAATTCCAGCACAAAATATTATATAATGTTCATAGAAAGAATTAACATCTTTCTTTTCTGATGTTGCTGTATGTGTAAAAATATCATTCAAAGCTTAAAGGCAAATGGCAATTTGTTTAGTGATTTTTATGTATGTATAAATGATTTCAAGAGTAACTTTTTTCATGTTTCATAGACTCTTTTGTTACACATATCATTAAAAGATTTTAGGAAGGATAAGTTTTCCTAAAGGGAAAAAAGGATTACTTACATTCCTTCATTTATATAATACTAACACAATGACTTTGTAAGTTATGCAAAATAAGGCAGTACCACTAGATGTGATGAACATGGTTAACCTTATGTTTCAGTATTTGCTGAAAAAATATGAATATATATTTCAATTTCAGTAATAATATGATTCAATTGGAATTCCAGACTATATTTTTTTGTAATTTAACAACATTTTCTTATGAGTAGTTTATTATTAAACTGTTCTGTTATGTAAAAAAAGTGAATTGACAAATGTATTGATATTCTTGATTATATTTATTTTGCCTACCTTAATTTCAGAATCAAGTGTGGTTATAGCAAATAGTAAAATTTATTATTTTTTTAGTAAACAGTAACTCTCTAGATAATTGAAGTAAAAAATGTTTTCTTTTTGCAATTAACTGAATATTTGCTTATGATCATATTTTCAGGTTAAAATAGTCTTCATCACTACAACAAAATATCTGAGGCTGGGAAAAGTATAGAGAAAAAGGGGTTATTAAATTACAGTTTTAGAGGTGGAAAATCCCTAATCAGACAGTACCATGTGTTCAGCTTCCAGTGCAGGACCTCTTGGCTCCATCACAATTATGACAGATGGCATCAGAGCAAGAGCATGTATGAAGACAGAGAGGTCATATGGCAAAACAGAAACCAGAAAAGACTGGAGAAAGGCCAACTTTTTAACCCTTCTAAGACTTAATCAGGACCCAGGAGAACCACATCAGCTTCTGGCAAGGGAAGCACACTTGCTGACTTAATTACTTCTCATTAGATCCCAAATCTTAAAGATTCCAAATTACCTCCCAGCACCACCACCACACCAAAGACCAAGTTCTAACACATTATCCCCTGAGGGAAACACTCTTAACAATATCCAAACCATACCACATGTCACAAGAAGAACTAAATGCAATCAATCAGAAAACTAACACTCAAAGGTGGGACATTTGCAAAGCTATCTTAGTGAAGAAGCACATTAGAAATTATAAAAAAATAACTTACATATATTAAGATTCTATTCTGTGTGCATTGTTGAAACTACATGTCTCTGCAGGAGTGATCTGATTTAATCATTATAATAGCTTCATAAATTAGGTATAATTTCTAGAATCTCCCTTTTAAAAATAAATTAAGATGGTATGTCAATATAATAATGATAGAATTATATTGTTCCCCCTCCTGCAGATAACAATAGTGAACCCTGGACAAAATAAAAGGAGCTATAGAAGAGTTCCTCACGAATTTCTAACTAGGCCAAAATGATAATGAATTTATCTCTTGAAGAAAGGGACTGAAACTTCCTGGGAAGTTTTGTAATCATCAAGATTTTTTACTTAAGGCATTCTGTGGTGCACACAGTGTGGGGAGGCTTGCACTTGAGTGGAGAAATGTGTTCTCATTATCTTGAGGTGTCATAGGATAGAGTTCAGGCTGACTGAACAGAGACAATGGGGGAAGAAATAGTATAAAATGGAGCAATTGGGAGAAAACTCTATGATCTGCTTATAAACTTTCTTTAAAATCTTACTTGACTACTGAAAATCCTTGCACAGTCTCCTGGTTCTTAGCAGAATGCCAATAGCATGGTGGATAAAAGAACTGTGAGATGTTTTCAGTTTGCTGACCCCACGGAGGAAAGACATTGCTTGGAGTTGGAAGACTTGTCAAGTTAGAAGGGCTCAGTAACTGCAGACTTCATCAAACACTATGACAAGAAAAAACCAGCAACAACAACAAAAAAATGAAACATAAACTGAAGATGATCTATGACCAGAACAAAAATCAATGCAGAAACCAGAATTTTTTCCATTATCAACAATATCTAGTTTACACATAACAATTTCTACATATGTGCTTGTTAGGTTTCCATTTAGATTATGTAAGTTTCACGAGAATATTACTACATACTAACAATAAGAAAATCTGTATAATTCACAAAATCATGTTTTTTTGAACTATTATAGAGATAAATTCTAAAATGAACTGAATTCCAAAGGGTAACAAGAACCTCCAAGGGACATCCATAAAAGCAGATGAAAAAAAATAAAATTTTACTGAATTTTAAAAAATGAAGCACAGATTGGTAAGGAAGGTCAGAATCTCTGCAAACCTCAATAGCTTCCTGCTTCAAGGGGTGCTCAGAAAGAAGACTGAGGGAAAAAGAATCCTAGTGAGAGTGACCCTTGGTGGCAGACAAGCAGAAAACTGTTCACTCTCTAGACTCTATTTTTGTGAGAACAAAAAATTACCAAGAAGCTTGTGGGATGGTGGTAGAGTGGAAAGGAAATGTTACAAACTGGCCTACTTCCTTCTCACTGAGCACTTGGGAATCCCTCATCTACACATTCCCTAAGATATGCAGACTTGACCCAGGAGAGGAACCCACAAATAAGAGGAGCATCAACAACTATCCAGGTGTGCACTTAGCACCTACATCTATCCAATAACAATTCCACATATTTTCTCAGTATAAAACTCATTTCTAAAAAGCCTTAATTTGTCCATAGACCCACTGAAACACTCACAATTGTTCTTCAATTGTAATTATAAAAATTTTCTAGATTGAAAATTATATAATTTTAATTTACAAACTGAAGTTTACAAAAAATAATAAAAATCTCAGCTAATACTTTGTTACATGGAAGATTCCCATTCATATTCCAGTGTGATATAATACCTACCTTTCCATGAAAACAATGAGGTTTATACCATCTAGTTATTTCATTATTATGGTCATTGAAAAATATATATTTTATTCTTATTATTTTAATGAAAATTTGGATCCTCTTCTTTTAAAAAATATTTTTTTTCATTGTAGATGGACACGATACCTTTATTATATTTATTTATTTATTTTTATGTGGTGCTAATGATCGAACTCAGTGCCTCATACATGCTAAGCAAGTGCTCTAACACTGAGCCACAACTCCAGCCCTTGATCTCTTTTGATGCACACAGAGAATGCATTTATTATCTATAACTGAAGGTTTGGGGTCTTCTGTAAAAAAAAAATAGTGTTTCAATGGAAAAAGAAATATATAATGTATGCCATGCAATAGTATAAAACTTGCTATTAAGCTTAATTACTTAACTAAGAATAAACTTAAAGGTTATTAAAATTTGCTAATGGGCACCTTACCCATTTTATCTAGTTTTACCAGTGTTTCAGAGCTTTTCTTTCTGAATTGTACTTACTTAGATGCAACACAAAAGAAATTACAAGATGAAATCTTTTCATATTTTAGGAAGAGATTCAGACTCCCTTCACTGCCACAAAAATGTTCTGGTAAATCAATCATTTAATTCATACTATGATATGCACAGTGAAATATATCATCTCACCTAGAATAAATGTCATTAAATGTAATTTGCAAGAAAATAATAAGTATGACCTCTTCATTTTGATAAACTACAAATAAATCCCCTGACTATAAAACAAACATCTTGTAATTTAGAGATAGTTTAAACATTTCCCCCCAAAACTGATGAGTGCAAGCAAAATCCAATTAGTAATGTTTTGATTTATTTTAATTATGCCTGAAAGGATCTCAAACTAGAGACTTGATGTTTCCTGCTACTGTCTCAGTATATGGATATATTGAAAAGAACCTATAAAAATTCTCTCGTGTCTCCTTCATGAGAAAGCTTAGTCATTCACAATAAAAATTGGCTTTATGGAATTCCTGGGGCAATAGGATTAATACATTTTTGCCTTGGGTCTAAAAATATCCTTGGAGTTATTCTCAGTAAAATGATTCTGTCAATGCTTGACTGGTTACCCGGTTCATAGGCATTATTGCATCTTACATTGTTATCCGTATGTTTAGCATCCATATTATTAATATGGTTTTAATTTATAAATTCAACTTTAGGTAAATTGACACAAGAAATAAAACACATCCTATAAATATGAAAAGATTTAAGACCATGATTAAAAATCTTCCCTCAAAGAAAATTTTCAGACTTTCATGGCTTTACTAATGAAATCTACCAGATATTTAAGGGAGAAAATAATTCCAATATTATACTCATCTTCCAGACAGAAGCAGAAGAGAGTCTGTTCTCTCAGGTGACTGGCATAAATTGATTACCAAAACCTGAAAAGATCAGAGAAACTGCAAAAAAATGTTCAATTACCAATATAGGTGCAAAAATTCTTAATAAGAATTTAGAATCCAAGTCCATATTTTTTAAAATGGATAAAGTACAATGACCAATTTGGATTTATCCCAGGGTTGATTTGTATTACAAAATCCATTAATATACCACACTCACAGTATCATGGGTGAGATACATAGAACATGTATAAGAATAATCTGAAAGGGTTGTTAACAACCACACTGCTTGCCTCCAGCCCAGAGTCTATGATTTAGTAAGTCTAGGAAGAAATGATCAGTAATTCACATTTCTAACAAGTTCTTACATGATTCTGTAACTGCTGGTGTTAGGAAAATATTTTGAGATGTATGAAAAGTATTTTACTAGAAAAATCAAAGGTGATCATCTCAATAGTGGAAGTTAATGTGTTTAATATAAATTTGCTATCCATTTATTATATTTACTGTTGAACAAAGCATTGTATTGCCCAAGGAGGAATAAAAATAATACTTTTCCCAATTAAAGAAATGCAATATACATATATATCATCACCCTTTATGCTGTACTACCATGAAAACATTTATTTGAGATAAGGGATAATGTTTTTATCATCACTTCTATTCATCTGGGCACTTTTATAAGGATCCAGTCATTGTTGCACGACATTAAAAAAAAATAGTAATAATTAAGGGCCAGGCTCACTGGTGTACGCCTATAATCACAGCTGCTCAGGAGGCTGAGGTAGTGGGATCACAAGCTCAAAGCCAGCTTCAACAATTTAGTGAGGCCCTAAACAACTTAGCAAGATCCTGTCTCAAGATTTAAAACAAAACAAAACAAAAAAAAGGGGGGGGAGTGCTGGGAATGTGACTCAGTTGTAGAGTGCACCTGAGTTCAGTACCAGTACCAGAAATAAATAAATAAAATAAAGAATAAAGGGAGAAGTAAACTGCAGGCAGTTTGACTATGCAGTAGGAAATAATGATAACAATGATGATTAGAACTAAAAAGACAGTCTGGATAGATTTTGAGTATAAACTCAACATGAAGAAACCAATTGTGGGTCTATAAGCTTTGAACAAACAGAAAATTTGGCGACAATCATAAGTTGAATTCTCTCCTCTTGCCCTTTATTTCCTTTTCGTGCTCCTTCTTTACTTCTACTGAATGAAATTTTCAAATGTAGCTTTGTATTCTATTAAATTTTGATTTTAGGATTATTTTGGATTTATAGAAAAATTGTAACAATAATACACGGTGTTCTCATAGTTCACACTCATTTTCTGCTATTCTTCATATCTTGGTATGGCACAATTGTCACAATTTATGAAAATATTGATGTGTTTTTATTAAACCTGTATTTTATTCCTATTTCCCTGGTTTTTACTTGGTACTTCCTATGTTTCACAGTCCCACTTGGGACACAAGTAGGGTTAGGTTTTCGTATCTTCTTAGGCTCTTCTTGGGTATGACAGTTTTTCAGATTTTCCTTAATGACCTCAACAGTTTTGAGAAATACTGGTCTTTTATTTTTGTAGAATATGTCATAATTTAGATTTTTATGATGTTTCTCTTTTGATCAAACTGGTGTCACAGGCTTTAAGCTATAAGACCCTGGGGTAAAATGTCATTGTTATTTCAGAGCAAGATACATATTATTCATGTGATTTATTCTTGCTGACATCACCCTAAATCACCTGGCTTAGGAGTACTCATCTGTTTTCTCCATTATAAATAGTATTTCCTTTCATCTCCATTTTGTGCACTTTGGAAGAAACTCACTATGGGCAGGTGTTATGGTTCAACTTCTTGAGGTTGCACATCTAATTCTGTATTGAGAGTTGTTTATTATTTATCCAATCATGTATTTGTCTCAATCTGACAAGTATATTTTTATATATACTTTGGTTTATAGTCCAGTACTTTTGTTGTTGTTATTCTCAATTAATCCTAGCATTGGTCTTTGGGAAATTTTTCAGCTGATTTCCGTGTCCTTTTCACATAAACCCATCATTACATGTGTGTGCATTATGTGTGTGTTTTAACACTTCCTTACCATTTTGGCATTAGAAGATATACTAGGATCATCTTGTATGTCCTTGCCCTGATCCTAGAGTTGGCATTTCTCCAACAACCCTAGTTTTATTGAAACCAAGTATCAAGTGTTTTTGCTTATAGTTCCTCTCAGTAGAAACAGCAAATATTTATGCATATTAATGCATGAATATGCATGCTTATATGCATGTGTGTATATATATGTTTACATACATGTATATATCCATGTGAATGTGTATATATAAACATGTATATATATAAACATGCATATATATATATGTTTAAATATATCCATCTGTATTTACTCATATTACAACCTCTATCATCACATGGATAATTCTAGTTAATATGTAAATTTCCACTCTTTTTAGTGAGATACCTGGCCCTCATCATCATCATTCCACTTACTCACTTGTTCAATCCCAGTGCACATTGCTAGACCTTTTTTCCATATTGTTAATCCACTTTGTCACCTTATTTTAAAGTTGCATATGTGTAACTGAAATGTCAGTATCATTTTGATTTTTGTTCTCAATAGGGGAGGATCAAAAACCCAATACAGAATAAATTCTGGGATATTTAATGATTCTTAAAAAAGACTGTTGGAAATTACACAAGCAGGAAAATATTAAGTTGATTATGAACTCATGAACTGGGTGCTTTCATTAAAATATTTAAGATATTTTAATTTAGCCTAGATTTAAAATTTCCCCATGACTCCACAGGTCTAATACAGCATGGAATTCATAGAAGACAACTTCTGTAAAATAATTTTTCATGTTCTTATCTCATTTGCATAATGATCTTATGTTTTAAGTCTTAGTGGAAATACACAATATGTAGCTGTCCATTTATTTCTGTTATTTATCAGATTTTGTCATGCTGCATTTCTCAGTAAGAAGTTTTCTTTTTAGAGTCATTTATTAGCTTTACTCTCTAAGACAGAGGAGACCATAGGATAAGTTAAGACTTACATTGTTAAATTTTTGGCTTTTAAAATCCAACTTTTTTTTTCTTTCTGCTTTTGTTTGTTTGGTTGGTTGGTTTGGTTTTTGTGCTGGAGATTGAGCCCAGGGCCTCAGCACATGCTCAGCAAATCTTCTATCAATGAGGAGCTACACTTCCAGCCCTAGTGTCTGACATTTCTTTTGTTTATTAATTCAATGTGAATTTATTAAGTACCTTATATGTTTCAGGTAATATTAGTGGCCCATGCACTTAAGCAATTTATAGTCTAGGTCAGAAATTATGTAAATAAAATATTATGAGAATAAAATAATCCCAAGTATAGAAATATGGATGATGTTCTGCAAATAATGGGAGCTCCTAACCCAGATTGTCAGAAAAGCTTTCTTGCTGCTGCTTTAAGAAGGGACTCAAATATGTTGTACTTTTTTTTTTTTTTCTAGCACAAGACTTTGGTACAAAGAAGGACAAAATAAATATTTGTTGAATGAATAGATGAATGAAGTAATAAGGACATGACCTCTTTTGGTTGTAGTCATCTATAAGCTTCAGTCACACGGGGCTTATTCACTTTTGTATTCACTAGAAACTTGAGCACCATGTTCACTGTTTCTCTCTTATTCCCATTCTTGATGATTTTAGTATCTATACAGTTGACCCATTAAATACTATCCCTTCCATTTCTTGATTCATGATCATCTGTAATCTTCCTGTTTACAAGCACATAATCTAAGACTTGCTGTTAATATCAGAACATGTTCTCAATAGTCTAGATAACTTCTTCAGGAACGCACTCTCTCATCATCACCATTTATAATTCCATTTATTTTCTCCTCAATTATAAGATCCTGTGATCTCTATCTAATTGAATGCCGTTAACTCTTCCAGACGTTTTCTGGCTCATTAGCCTCTCATGGCCTAACTAGTATATTCTCTGGACTTAATTTCCATGGTTTATCATTAAGATTATCCCACTGAATACTACTTTCATTCCCTTCCCCTGTTTCTCTCCATTGACCATTAGACCAAAGCACAACCTTGGTTAAATTATTTTCATTTGATGCAGCCCAATCTTGGCACAGTAATCTGACTGAATACACAAAACAAACACACTTATCATTCCCAAATGAGTCCTTCAACTTCCTGGTAATTCTACCATAATTGTTTTTTTGTATTCATCTTCTCACTCTCAAAGATTTTTATTTTGTCTTTTCATCTCAAATAATACTTCAACATACTCTTCTCTTTTGTATACATCAGCTAAAAGTTTTATCTTATTTCACTGAAGAAATGGAAGAAATCTGAGGAAATTTCATCTTATTGTGCTGAATTTAACCAATTATCTGTCACAATGTAGTGTTCCTACCTTTCAAACAAAAATGGATGAGTTGTTTGCACTCTATTCTTAGGAAAGACATTTTCTTCCATGAATCTTACTCTGTCTTTCCAAGACAAGTGTGTCTCTTTAATCATCAGTTCTCTTTTCACATCATTTCTATCATCCCATACAGCCATATCACAGTGTTTGAGGGGGATTTGTTCCATGACAGATCAATGCCAAAATCTGTGAATGCTCAAATATAAAAATGGTGTAGTATTTTCTTGTAACCTACATACATCCTCTTGTATATTTTTGACCATCTCTTGATTATAATACTTATTATCATGGAAATGCTACGTAAACACTTGCCTACTGAATTATTTAAGAAACAATGACAAAAAATCTGTACATTTAGTACAGATGAAAGGATTCTTTTCCCCAAAGTATTTTCAATCTGTGGTTCATTGAATCTGCCCCTGTCGAACTCACAGATATGGAGCTCTGACTGTAATATAATATCTCTCATCTTAAAAAAATTGTTTTTCTATATTTCTCTCCAAACATAGCTATGTTTGATGGTACCTGGAAATTATGTATTCCCAAGGTGGGTTTCTTTTTTTAAACAAGTAAAATAAATTTAAGTTTAATTAAATATATTTCCTATTTCAAGTTAGCTATCCATAAATTTGTCAGAATTTCCCACTTTTCAGCTGGATGTTTGTTTCATGTTTGATTTCATATTGGTAATGAAAATGAAGTGTAGGCCAATATTTATGAAGAAACTAGTAATCAAATTGAAAAACTTCCTATTAGAACTGGATTGAAATTAATTGCATTGTTCTTTCTTTTATCACATAACTATCTCTTCTCCACAAAATGAAACTCACAAAACGTGCAGTTCAGCTCTCTGAAACTCACTTGATCCTTTCCAAATGAAAAATAATGCTGATCACCTTTCTTTCTTTACAGAACATTCTAAAGAATTGATTATTTTGCTCCTGAACTTAAAGCTGTTGCACCTTATCTGGAAACCTATCAGAAACCTTTTATTGAATTTCCAAGTAGTTAGAGAATTACTATTACTTAATCTTTTAAAACACCCCTGGCTATTTTTCTTTTCAGCATATGCCATGCTAATAAATAGCCAGCAATTTACCTGAAAATAGGTCTCTGATTACTAGTGTAGACTTATGCCAGAGCAATAATTCACTTTTGCATCTTTGATATGGCATATAGGTTTCTGTCTCTGAAACAAAGCCATTTCATTAGCACATTATAAGTTACTGAAGATTCCCAAAGTCCTCAACAATGCTGACTGAATGGACTGAATGTGAGCGTGAAAGATGTTCAGGCAACACGTCAGGTTCACATTAAAGCAAATCAGGTTACTGGAGGCAAAGTCATCATATTATGGCCCTTATGTTAGCCCTAAAAATAAAATAAAATAAAAACTGCACAAAACAAACAAAATAATCCCAGCATAGCGTCCTACCAAAATCTATACAGCATGTATTTATGACTTCTGCAAAGTGAACACAAATGTTAAAGAGGAGAATCAAGCTAAACAAGGCTACTTTGGGGTGCTCACCCAAAGCAAAATAAAATCAGCGTGGCTTCCAGAGCTAAATAGTACAAGAGAGGGTGTCTTTATACAGAGCAGACTGTTTTAAGGATGTAGTCTTTAACTTAGAGTCAGGACAGACTTTGGCTCCATGGCTCCATTGCAGATTAACTGAAAAATCAAAGGCAAGTTACTTAATAATTTGAAGCTTCTATTCCTTATAGAGAAAACAAATGAGGCTGATTAGGAGTCATCAATAGTCTACTGTACAGAATGTGAAGTAACAACTTTTTCATGATTGAGAAAGATTTGTTCTTGAAATGCCTTAAAATATCCCATTTTTCTGCATAGGTACTATCATTGAATTATACTGTAGAATTAAATCTGAGTCATTTTGGAAAAAAAAAAGCATAGTATTATATTCAGTCCTTCTAGCTATAGATATACTCAATAGATGACAGAATCAAATTCACAAATGCTACAGGATATGTTTTAATCCAAAAATTCAATATTCATTTCAAGCATACATTAATCGAGTTTGAGAGAATAATCATCTCTAGAATAATCTCAAGGAGCATGAATTGTTTTTCCTTTTATTACAGAGATGGAAAGAAAAAAAACTAAATATTCACCTGAGTCATACTCAATGAAAGTGTTCCTCAAAGTCCGGCATGTGTGGTGCTAATCAGAGTCACTGGATAACAAATGAATCATTCAAAATAAAGAGTCCTCTGTGCTGTTTTAAACCTATCCAAATAGAATCTCTGGGGATGGGTCAGAGAGCATGAATTAAGAGATTCTTTTATTATTTTGTGGATATAAAACTAGACAGTTCATTAGAAAAACAGAAAGCACTGCAAGCCTAATGCAGGTCAATGGAACCAATTAAGGTTGGAGCTGAAAGAGCACTCATTGGAGCCATGTGTTTTAGGTCTACTGGACCCCTAATTCTAGTCACCATGGTGGATGAGTTTAGTAGCTGCACCAGATATACTAGATAATCACACCATAATTCCTTTTCTGTGTACCTCAAAATAACCAACAATATATTTATGCAACCTTCTCCAAACATCATAATTTGAGTCTTGATATTTTCTAACTGTAATATCTGTAAAATCTTAAACTCGAAGACTAAATACCTACATATCCTCAATTCTGCCATTTCCAATTTCATACCACATCTGCTTCCCAAGTTCTCTCAGGCCTCAGCACAATGACCTCTATTTACTATGTCTTAAATCCTATGTGGCTTTACCTTTATCTCTAGTCACAGAAGCCACCAGTAAATCACTTCATCTTTCTTTTGTCACACCCCTAATTCTTTTGTTCCCTTGGATTACTTTCCTGATTGATCAGAACACCCCTACTGATGGTGGTGCAAGATGTATTAATTTCCTCAAAAAAATTATATATATATATATATATATATATATATTTGAAAATTCTCCAGTGCCAGACACAGTAATGATATTTTTCTAACCTGCACTATTATTCTGTATGATAGATTTTATTTATGTAATTATACCAATGAGAAAATTAAGTCTATAAGAGTTCCAAATTATTTGTGTTTACTACCACATAGTATCAAATGAATCAGAACTTCAGAACTCCAAACCCACAATTGTATCATTCTTAACATTTTTTTGCTCCTTCCACTATGTAAAAATCTCTTCTCTTAGAACCTCATTGTTCTTGAGAGCTGACAAAAAAATCCTAATTCAATACTGAAGGCTTAATTAGTCATTCATTGCTGTTGTTTAAAAAATTAATCATTTATAACTCAATGGTATAATTCTTCTTAAATTCTCTATGCAATTATGTCAACCTCCAACCTGCTCATATCTCTCACTCACAAGATTTTTGTTATTTTTTTAACTTACCTATCCAGAAGACTTCAGATTAAACAGGGCCATTACCTATACTTCCTCCAGGAACATTTCCAAAATTTGAATAAAAGTATAAACATATAAAAATCAAAGGTATAAAGAACAGAGTCTGTGACATTGGATGATTCATGGTGTCATACAGTTGTAAGGTAGAAAGCAGAGGTAAGAACTGTAATTGATTTAGCAGACTGGAGAAGCTAAGTGACTAAATGGAGGAGAAACAGAAGCTAATACATTCACACAGGAGAAACACAGTGGCTCTACAAGTAAAATCACTTAGGAGGGATTTGAGTGTGGCTGAAAATAGGAAGGCTAGATATCAACCTAATGACCAGTTAAGCCCTTATACACACTTGGTCCACAAAACCAGATGACCACCCCCACTTCCTTTCAGGCAGAAAAGGGAAGTTTATATCCCATGGAGGCAGAGTCAGGAATAGTCTGACCTTAGTTACCAAGCTCTTGGGCTGTGTCTGTCATAATTAAATCAGAAGGATTTTCTCCTCACACAACACTGATACTTCCTTCCCCCTACCTTCAGCTTCTCTACCAGTTGTAGAGAAGTCACAATATGCTGATTGTGGACTGAGGATAAGGATTGGGGAAACCATCCATCTCAGAGAACATTTGCAAATACATTTATTTGGGAATTTCCCAGCAAAAAAAGTCAAATCTTTGACTAGTCACCCTGCTGCTAAAGCCTACCATCCTACCAGTCATAATTGCAAACAATAGCTTTAGAAAGCTTCTACATGAATATAAATGAACATTAGACATTTGTAGAAAAACACCAAACATACACTATGGAAAATGCAGAAGAGTGAAAAAAAATCAATAAACAGACAAAAATTTTAGACGTATACAGGTAATAATCATAAGAATCATCTAAAATATTTGACAGTTGATGCCATTGGGCATAGAACTGGAGAAATACATGGTCTATCTTGACCTGCCCTTTCGTATGAAAAAGGACATAGGACTTTTACTAATACTTCATATTCTTACTACTTTGATAAAAATATATATACATCTCTTCCTTCCCCTACTCATTGATTTTTTTCACCTGGGCCAATATTTATGTTTTTCTCATAGAGAACCTTTGTCTTCCTTTATTTGTAGACTAGATCAGTGGTTCTCAAACTTTCCTGCATATTATAGTCACCACAGTGGATCAGAGAAATACAGATCCATGCAGCATCACCCAAGTTAATTAAACTTGAATTTCTATGGGAGAAACAAAGGCATTTTTACTGATTCTTGTGTCAATGTCCAGTTTGAAAACCTGCCATCTAGAGATTTGCTAATCTGTGGTCTGCAGAACGGCAGCATTAACATCACTTGAGAGTTTTATAAGAAACTCAGGTTCTTAGGACCCCCACCCCCAATTCTATGGGATACTTTTTATTTATTTATTTTAATTTACTTAGATTTATATTGGTTCTTTTTAGTTCCACAAGACAGCAGAATCCATTTTGACATAGTTATAAAAGCATGGAATATATCTTGTTCTAATCTAGTCCCCAGTACCTCTCCTCCCCTCCCCTGCCCACCCTGCTCACTTCTCTCTACTGTACTGATCATTCTTACATTTTAACAAGACCCCACACAACTCCTAACCATGTTAAGCTTCAAGGATCTTGGATCCAGTTGTCACCCCTTGTGCTTTTCTCAGGATCATTTATCACCTGGACCCAGCACTCTTCAGCTTCCTTCTCACCACCGATTCCTTCTCTAGTTCATTTTCATGTCTATCACTTTGCATGATAAAAATGTAAAACAAAACCATAAAACAAATAAAAACAAGTAGCATGTTGTAGTTTTCATTATAGAGGTAAAGACCTCTTTTGTTAAGTTTATTCCCAAATATTTTTATTGGGGGGGGCTCTGTTGTAGATGGGGTGGTTTTCCTAGTTTCCCTTTCAGTGGATTTGTCACTGATGTACAGAAATGCCTTTGATTTATGGGTGTTGATTTTACATCCAGCTACTTTGCTGAATTCATTTATTAGTTCTAGAAGTTTTCTGGTGGAATATTTTGGGTCTATTAGGCATAGAATCATATCGTCTGCATATAGTGATAATTTAGACCAATGGTTTTAGAAAAAAGGACATAGAGTCTTACCCACATAACTACAGCTATATTATATTAGAAAAAGATGCCAAAACTGTACTTTGGAGAAAAGATAGTCTCTTCAACAAATGGTGCTAGAAAAACTGGACATCCATATGTAACAAAATGAAATCAAACCTTTACCTCTCACCATGCACAAAACTCAACTTGAAGTGGATCAAGGTTCTAGGAATTAAATCAGAGAACTTGTGCCTAATGGAAAATAAAGTAGGTACAAATCTCCATCATGTCAGATTAGGCCCCAATTTCCTTAATAAGACTCCTATAGCACAATAATTAATATCAAGAATCAATAAATTCGATAGATTCAAACTAAAAAGCTTCTCAGCAAAAGACACAATCAGTGAGGTGAATGAGTTTTCTGGATTGGCTTGCTTCATGTAGCATTATATTCTCCAACTTCATCCATTTACCTGCAAACACCATGATTTTATTTTCTTTTAATGCTGAGTAATGTTCCATTGTGTATATATACTAAAGTTTCCCTATCCATTCATCTACTGAAGGGCATCTAGGTTCGTTTCATGGTTTAGCTATTGTGAATTGTACTGCTATAAACATTGATGTGGCTGTGTCCCCGTAGTATGTTGTTTTTAAGCCCTTTGGGTATAGACCCAGGAGAGGGACAGCTGGGTCAAATGGTGGTTCCATTCCAAGTTTTCCAAGGAATAACCATACTGCTTTCCATATTGGCTGCACCAGTTTGCAGTCTCATCTGCAATGTATGAGTGTGCCTTTTCCCCCATATCCTTGCCAACATTTATTGTTGTTTGTATTCTTGATAGCTGCCATTCTGACTGGAGTGAGACGCATTTCTCAAATTGCTAGAGATGATGAATATTTTTCATATATTTGTTGATTGATTGAATATCCTCTTCTGAGAAGTGTCTGATTGGTTCCTTGGCCCATTTATTGATTGGGTTATTCATTTTTTTGGTGGTAAGGTTTTTGAGTGCTTTATATATCCTAGAAATTAGTGCTTTATCTGATGTGCTTGTAATAAAGATTTGCTCCCATTCTGCAGGCTCATTCATTTGAGTTCTCACTTTTTTTTTCATGCATTTTCTTAAATTAAGCTGTGAGGCATATTTTCTCCCCTTTGTCATTTTGGGTACAGCTGTTATCTCACTGCAGTATGGAATTTTCTTCTATGGCAGGGAAATTGCTCCTCAAAAATGGACAGTGAATTTTAATAGACTAAAATAACCTTATTAATTTTTACTGCTTGTGGCATTTGACATTGACATCTTGACATACACAACTTCTTTACACACTCATTTGTATAACTTGTGATGTAGTTAGAAACATGTATAAGCAGGGCTTTACTGATCTGAATTGCCTTTTTGTTCTGCCAATTTAAAAAAATTATTGTTTAAAACTGCAGTTTTAAA
Organism: Urocitellus parryii; assembly: GCF_045843805.1. Taxonomy (NCBI): domain Eukaryota; kingdom Metazoa; phylum Chordata; class Mammalia; order Rodentia; family Sciuridae; genus Urocitellus; species Urocitellus parryii. The sequence continues at coordinate 46,422,789 of NC_135537.1, forward strand.
TGTATTTTTAAAAAAATATTTCAGTTAAAATAAGTAATAAAAATTGCCCATAAAATTGACTTAGAAAAACTGTCAAAATTTAAGTATACATTTTTTTCTCAGTTTTCTCTGTATTTGTATGTGTTGCTATACATGCATAAATATCAATCTGTACTCTACATTGCCAATCAGGAGAATAGTGTTAGTATATTAAATTGTTATTATATAATATTTTAATGATTAAAATTTATACCATTAAATGAACTGGAATTCTTTAACCAATACCCTTCTTAGACTCAGTTGTTTGCACTTTTACATTATTATAAACAATATTACCTAAAACATCCTGAAATGTAATTTTATATTTATTCTGGGAGATTAATTTTGATTTAAATACCACAATCAATATATAAGTGTGCCTTTTCATACATTCTTATAAACAAATTTTAAGAATGTGTATATTTGAAAACCAGAAATTATAAAATTATGATTAGTTAAAGCTAATAATTATTGAATTTTTTGTAGTAATTTGCATACTGATCTTCTATATCATTCACAAAGGCTTTGTAAATTATTTACTACTTTTAACCCTAATTTCACAGATTAATAAATCAGGACTTAGAAAGTTGATGCATTTTATCCAATATAACACAGCTAATATTAACACATAATTATAAATATTTGTCATTATTAAAATATTTGATGCACAAGGATTTTACAATTTTAATATGTGAACTATTCTTTAATTTATTCTATGTTTCACTGGAATATTTAAATTTATATTATTGATTTAAAATAGGCCTTTTTATGTAAAAATATTAATACTGTATTTTTTCATACAATTTTATTTTTCCCTAGTTTATTTGTTTATTCTGTTACTTCTGGTAACTTGACAATTTGAAAGAATAGTAGTCATAATCTTTTAATCATTTTGTTTTGATTCAGATGTTGGAGTAATGATTAAAAACTATTTCCTTGTGCACAAAATATATTAAATAATCTATTGTGTTAAATTATACATTTGTTTCAGCTCACGGTTTAGGTGGTTCTAGTCCATGATGGTGGCCCCATTGCATTGGGCTGGTGTTCAGGAGCACATCATGGTGGTAGTGTACAACAGAGCATAACTGTTCATCTCATGGCCAGGAAAGCAAAAGAGAGACAAATTAAAGATCTAGAGTCCCACCATCCCATTTGTGGGCATGACTTCCATGATCTAAGAGGCTCCTACTAGTCCCCACCTCTTAAATATTCTACCCGCTCCCAATAGTACCGCCCTGGGGACCAAACCTTCAACAAATAGGCCTTTGGGAAGCAACCTATAGCATCTGTGATTTAAAAACTATAATCCCTCTATATGTTTTGGTTTTATAGTCTCCCAATCCCACTGTATTTCACCTTCATAAAACAATATCCCATGATACATAGAGTAGAAATGCAGGACTCCAAGGAAAGATGAGGGGAAAAAAGGAAGGAAGGAAAGGCTTAGAGAAATGAACATGCTAGAATGTCTATTAAAAATGTCAGGCTGGGGATATAACTCAGCCTCTCATGCGTAAGGCCCTGTGTTCAATCCCTAGCACCACACACACTATATTCTTACCACAGGTCCCAAGAAACCTAAGACAGTTACATTATAATTTTCTCTTTAGAGTCTGCTTTTTGGGAGAACCAACCTGAAATACTCATGTACTCAATTCATGTGTTTACCCAAATATACGCTTTTTCATGTACAGAAAGTTGGCATCTAAGCAGGATTTATTTTTGTCTAAAGTTCTAAATACCACATAAGCCACAAGTAATTTTTCCATCATTCTCACAGCATTATCAACTTATCCTAAAGCCAGTACTTTTCAAAATCCAATGGAGATTCATAAAAGAATCTCTTTAAATCGAAGGGTTTTAAAACAATATCCACTCATGAATTTCTATCAATGTCAGCTATTAAATATAAGTAAGTATTAATTATGTTAAAGTCATCCTTATTTGTCAGGATTTTATTTTGATAGACTATTTTTATTCAGATAGGTGGGTGAGCAAATGCTTTTATTTGTGAGAAAATGTTCACAAAACCTGTGAGGATAAACAGAAAGAAAATATTTATATTTTGGTTTCAAAGTTTAAGCATTCTTGTGGTATTAAAATGATCTTATACCTTTTGTATTATTTGTGCCTTCTTTTCTTTATTAGAAAAGTAAAAAAGATAAATTTGATACATGAAATTCCTAAAACCAAGGGAGTCTTGGGAAATATGGAGTGCTTTGGAGTCAGATATCTTTGCCACTTTTTAGATGGGAAACTGTTTACACATTATTAAACCATTCTGAACTTGTTTCACCATATTTAAAATGGGAAATATTGGGGTGTTTGAAATTTACTAAAAGAGATTAACCATTTTTTTTTTACTGTGAATGGCACATACAGAGTGTTCCATAAATATAGTTATTAACTTCTTTTGTTCATTTTTACAAAGATATAAAACATTGATTTTCTTGAGTAGTCTGGATTGAATTTAAATTCAGCATGGAGTTTGGCTAGTGTTGCTTAAAAGTAATACATCCTAACTTTCAAAATAATAGATGTGAAAGTATTCGATATGGGGTAGAATACCATTAAAACAACAACAGATATTCAAATAATTGTGAGAATAAAAGGAAATTTCCCAAACTAATTTCAAAACCAATTGACTAAAATGGATTAAGATGTAAATACCATAGTTCATTCATAATATGTGTCTTAGCTAGCAAACTTGAAAAAGATAAACAAAAATAAAAAACAAAGACATTTCATTTTTCTGCCTTCCTTTTTGCCAATTCAAGGCAAATTACAATGATTAATAAACAGGCAAATAGATAAATACATGTCTCTTGATTATGTAAGTGCTTTCCTAAGGAATTAGAAGTTTTAATATTCCATATTTCATTATATGCATATATTAATATACTACAATCCCTCCAAAAAGTAACTGGAAAGGAAATGAGAAAGCCACTTTTGGAGGTGTTGAATTGAAACTATAGAAAGTCAAACTGATGATATATAGGAACATTTTGAGAACTTCTATAGAAAGTAAAAGGAAAAAAAAAATCCGTTATTTAGAGAAATGGAACAAACCTGAGGACAAGCACTTGCATCCACATGAGTCTATGTTTAAAGTTCAGGTGTTTCTAAAATTGACATGCTCAGCTTAGCTAAAATTCTACCTACTGGTCTTGGCCCCTCAATGCCTCCCCATTGTCCCACTGATAAGAAATAAGAAGATTCACAAAGCATTCATTCAGTTCTCTCCATATTTGCTTGTTAAAAGATATTTATTCACTTGACAAATATTTACCAAAGAACTACAATGTGCCAGGCACTGTTCTATCTAGGCATTCAAGAAGATGGCATTGAACAAAACAAGACAAAAATGTCTGATCTTTGGAAGCTTCCAGGTGGATGGTGTGTGTTAATGTGAAAAGTTAGGCAGAAAATAAACATAATAAATAAATATGTTTATAGGTAATCATGGTATGGAGAATATTAAAACAAGGGAGGGAGATAAAGAGTTCCAAGGATAATAGGTTTACATTTTAGAAGGATGCTATAAGGATGTAGCAGAAGTTATAAAAGGGAGTTTCTGAAATAGGAGCACCAGTGCTACAGTCTGGTCTTCTTTTATTTAGTGTCGGTCTCTGTGGTTTTCATAAAACTGTTATAGAGCAATTCTTAGTCATATCTACTCCACACCTGGCTTTAGCCACCACATTGTGGATCAGGTGGTAGAGGAGGTTGAACTGTGCCACTGAACTAGTGATAACATCAGTGGAAAGATGCATGTGCCCTCACTTCAACTGATATTGAAATAGAGACTATGAAAGATGAATAGTACAGATAATATAAACTCAACCTAACAATCATAGAATTTTCCCAGCTTAGAAACTCAAACTTGGTATAGAAGTAATAGCAATGTTATGATTTAAAATAACAAAAAAACAAAGCAAAGGCAAAACTTCCTGGGCTGGAAATAAAATCACGAATAATCATATAAAAATAATAGTACTCTTAGCTTAGCAATTAGAAATAAATCAACAGTTTAGGGAAAATTTCACCCATAATCACACTGTTGCATGGTAGCAAGAATAAATCGTTTGCATTTTTTCTATTGAATTTATTATGCATTTATTTATCATGATTACTCATACTGAGAACAAAATTTAGCAGGTAATAAATGGTCAATTAGACCTAAAGACCTTGTATATTTCCTATGCTTCTCCTCAATTTGATAATCTCTGAGAAGTACTGGGATAACTATGAGTTCACATCCCATGGATGTCCTTTCTTCCCTACAAATTCAAGAAAGCATAGCTGGTTTATATAACTCTGATAAGGCAATGATCAGTCCTTCCAGTACATTAATTTTTACAGTTTCTTTAGCAATTGGCTTAGATAGTTCAGATCCTTCAGATTTCCTTTTCATAAGGGTTGAGGAGGGGAGGAATGAAAATGGGTGAGCAAGTAAGAGATTTTACTATGCATATTGCTTTATGTATAGTAAAACTTATTTTCAGTGCCCATTGTTAGAAATTGTTGTGAAATGAGCAATTATTCAAATATAGAACTGTAATTTGACAAACTTAGCTGAAAAACAAACATCTTTCACAATACTTAGTAGACTTCCTCATCAATTATTCCTAAATTTCAAAGAGAAATGATTGAATCAAAACCCAGTTTTTCTAGGTACATCTAAATTCAGCCTTATATTATAGGATGTCTTCATTATATATGATATTGTCCTAAATACATGATAATTATTTTAGACTCAGATAAAGTAAGTCAAGTCGTACCACCCAGAACCAAGTGGTAATGACTCAGGCATAAGAAAACAAGAGCTAGTGTAAAGTAGTTTGTCAGAGTGGGCACATTTGCAAGCTCCATCACAGACAGAGCATACAACATTTCTATCAGGATCTTATGAACTCAAATCCATCTGCTAGTGAAACATGCTTTCAGTCATTTCTCCTTCTGTTCCCTTCCCCCTATTAATTACACTCCTTTGCTCCCAGGGGTCCAAATTTTATTTCAAGTTGCCCTACATTATTAACTTAAAAACCTCAATATCCTTAATATATTTTAAAATTAGATCTTTCTTCTGCTTAAAACCCATCTAATATTTCCCAGGGATGTCCTTAAGAGACTCAGACTCAACAGAGTATAGAAACTGGCTCTTAACTATCATTGAATCTCCAATATCTCTCACATTATCTAAGACATTATAGGTCCATAACAAGAACTTTATAAATAAGAAAATTAATAAAATCTTTGTAAATGTGATTTTCTGGAACTCAACAATAAAGCAAATCATTGAGCAAAACAGAAACAAAACCTGACTAAACTGCACTACTTGGGGAATGTTATTTTGGAGGAGATTCAGTGATCACTGATACAACAAAGGAATTAATAATACTGTTTTAATACTAGGATATTCATCTTAAATTACAGAATGATAAAGCAATATCATGGTTGGGGGACTGAAGATGGAGCTTAGGTGCATGCTAGAGTGCTTGCCTATCACATGTGGGCCCTGGGTTCAGTCCCCAATTAAAAAAAAAGTGTGGCTGATCTTATTATATGAGTGACTGCATTATTTCTCCCAAAATCATCTGCACTCAATATTTTTAAATGAAAAAATTTATTAAAGGAACTTTAAACAAGTAGAAAAAATTAGGGGAATCCATGAACCAAAAATTCATGTGTCCACTAATCAGTTCAATAACAATAAACTAAACTCAAGATGAATCATTTATATCTCTACCCACTTCTTTAGTTCCAATGTTATTTTGAAGGAAATTCCAAAACTAGATCATTACCTCTATAACATCAATATATGATATCAATGATAAGGTATATGTCAATGATATGATATAATGTTATTAATATATGTCTCTAAATGATGACACCTCTTTAAAAATAATCACAGTAAAATGATCATATCTTTAAAAAAATCAATAAAATTTTCTTAATATTCTCAAATTATCAAGTCAGTGTTGAAATTTCCAAAAGTTTTATAATTTTATTTACTTCAATTTCTCATTTTATACCTGGTTTGAATCCAAACCAAATGAAATCTCTATATTGTGATTTGAAGTTATGGGTTTTTTGTCTCTTTGAAATTACATGTATTCTCTCTCTCTCTCTCTCTCTCTCTCTCTCTCTCTCTCTCTCTCTCTCTCTTTCCATCTCTGCCTCTCAGTCTCTCTCTCTGTCTCTCAATATATTTGTTAAAGGAACTATATTATTTTCACTAAAATATGTCCATAGTCTGAAATTGCTGATTTTATCTCTATAAAATCACTTAACATCTTTTCAATTTTTCTGTATTTTCAGTATTTAATATAGACTATGTTAAATTTAGGTTTGATATTTGGAGAAGACTGCACTATAGACTATTTCTTCTTTCAGTGAAAAGCCTATAATCTGGGGGCTTTCCTATTTAGTGAATTTATATGAATGTAATTTTATATGAATCTATTAATTCACTAAGATGGCAAAATAACTGTATGATCATCCATTCTACATTATTAAGTATTATATTTCTATGAAACTTTCTTTTTTTCTACTTGGTAGAACAATTTAGATACAAAGACAAGACACTCTCCTAATTTTAAGCCAAATGTAGTTGGTTAGCACCTAAAGATCTTATTCTATGTAGATCTTTGGACTGAACTTTGTATGAATGTGAAACTTCTTTTACTATTCTTTATTTAACCATCAAATTTGTACAGTTAATAAGCAAAAACAAAAAATGATCACCAACTTTATAAGAGCTGAATATTGGAAAATTTTATGTCTTGAGAGATCAGCTGAGATCTAGGTTGATTTTCCTATAAATGGTACCCATCATTTTTCTGTCAGTCTTTAAAATTCTATCCTTATTCTGTAATGTTAGGCATTTTCATAATAATGTGCCTTGGTATAGGTTTGTTGTAATTTTGTATAATTTTGGATCCTGTAAGCTCCCTGTATTTGATTCTTTAGGTTTTGGGAAATTTTCTGATGCTATTTCATTGAAAAGATTGTGCTTTCCTTTCATTTATATCTCTAAGCCTTCATCTATCCCAATAAATCTTAAATTTGGTCTTTTCATGATCTATTCATGATCTCTTAAGTATTCATGATCTCTTAACATCTTTTTTCTATAGTCAACTTTGTTTTCAAGATTATATATTTTGTCTTCATTGCCTGGAACTCTGTCATGCAAGTGATTAGGTTGTTGGTGATGCTTTCAATTGAATTTTTAATCTGGTTTATTGATCCCTTCATTTTTAGGATTTCTTCTTATTTTTTTTCAGAATCTCAAGGTCTTTATTGAAGTGATATTTTACTTTCTGTATTTTCTTTCTGATTTCATTTCTTACACTGAACGTTAATTCACAGATTAGTTTAACTATGTACATTCTATACTCCTTCTCTGACATTTCTTCCACTGCGGTGTCAATGGATTCTGTTATTTGAGTATCTTGGTTTATTTGGGGTGACCTGTTCCCTTGCTTTTAAATGTTGTATGTGTGTCTACCCATTTAACAGTGTAGATCTGAAGCAGTAAAGTTTCTACCTTGTGAAATTATAGTGTCCCTGAAATGATGTGATCGGGTAACTAGCTACAATAAAAACAACAAGTTTGCAAAAGGGTTTACAATTTCAAATGGTGAATAGGTAGAGAACATATGTGATATAGAATATGATGATTATGAGGGTGGAGATAAGGTAGAAATAAAATATTAAAGGAAGAATGAAATAGAGAACAACAGATTGAGTGATAGTGGAAGAAAAGAAATAAATCAAATCAAAAAAATGTATGAGAAAAAATATAAATATTAAAAATTCTAAAAATTTAAAATAAAAGAATACAAACAAAACTAAAACATACTAACCAAATATCCTAGTCCTCAAATAACTGGTCCATGAAAAATAACTGGCTTCAAAAATTCTAGAAAAGAGAAAACAAACAAATATTAGTATCTACAAATGTCCATGTACCATTAAACAGAGAAAAGAAAAAAAAGGAAAAGAGAAAACAAATCTCTATAAAGGATTAAAGAATTCTTTCTGTTGGCATTCAAAAGACTCTCAGTTTATCTCCTTAAAAGTTTTAGGTGGGGTCCTCTGGAGCATGATAGCCCACCCTCTAGATTCCTGGAGTAAGGGAGATAATCCCTTAGGGGGAATTCCTGGAGGTAGGGTTTATGCTTAGTTGGGCTCCAGGTTCTTTGGTGAATGCCAATTTGCCTGGAGATTTTATATCAACACATCTCCAGGGCCCAGGAATTGCTGGTCCATGCTGGAAGGCTGCAATTCAGCCTGGGTTCCACTCAAAGTGGTGGAGGAGCCAATTCTTACTCCCCTATGTCACCTGTGGACCCCATGTTTCCTGGTCTTGGGTTCAGTCTCCAACCTCAATCTCTCCCTGCCTCCCCACCCTTCTGAGTTCCCAGCCAGACTGTCTCTCCCAGCAGATCCTGAAAGCAGCTGGATTGAAGGGGGAGGGGTAGAACTGGGTAGTTTTTCACAACCAGTTTAAGTACATTATATGCCATGCAGTGTGCTTTACTGGGCCTGTATTTCAGGTCAAACACAAGTTTGCCAGGAATTGACCCCCTCAGCTGCTGGCCCCTGTGCAGCAGCTGCAAAATGGCCTCTTTCTTTGTCCTCAGCATGCTACCTGGAACTGCACCTGGATCACAAGTAAAATCAAATCATTAAGTAAATAAATAAATTAATTAAGACAGCTCTAATGTATCATGCACAAAGCAGATGATGTCCTCTAACAAAAATTTTAAAATTTCCTTCCATCCCATATTTGTACACCTTGAAAATCTCTTAAATATATGAGGCCTTGCAAAATTACAGATGCCATATCATTAAATCCAGAATCTTCCAAGTTGTATGGATAATTATAGGATTTATCTAGTTTAAAAGAAAGGAGCAGATTAAAGAAGCTTTTTGGCATTTGGTGACTGATTTAATATTTTTATTCTATCCTTAAGTGAATATTGCTCCATCAGAATTGTAGAAAACATGTCAGTGATGTAATGTGAGGCCAGGGTCTCTAACTTTGCTACATAGTTCCACCTTGTGGGGAACCTTCATGATTCCAGTGTCCATTCTAGACCAAGTGAGTCTGAATCTCTGAGGGCTAGGCTTTGAAAGAGCCACATGAAAAAAATCCCAGGTGACTCTAATGTATAATTAAGTTTATAAGTATTACCTTAAGGGAGAAAAGAACAAAAATAAGTATAATCTAACAAAGTACAAAGAAATGTGGGATAACTCTAGATTATTGTGGTTTTCTCTTTATTAGCATTTTATTTTGTTTCATTCTATTCTGTTTTTAGCCTATTTGTGGATAATTTTTTCCTGTAATAAAAATCACAATCTCTTATAATTCTCATTTTGAACAGCTCCAACAACTTAAAATGAAGTATTTGAAGAGTGACTTATGTTCATTGTAATGTATCAGCTCAGAATTAAAAGTAATAATAAAATAAAAGTAAAAATAAATAACTGCTTTCATTTCTCCATTATTTGCTCACCCTAATAAATCCAAATGTATCATTAGCTTTATCCAGTAAATGATAACAATTTTGCAGTGATTGTCTTGTTGTTGACAAGAAAGCACTGGGTACCCTTTGGGCAACCCTAGGTATCTAGAAGTTCAACTTTATTTTTAGAGTTAGTGTTTGCCTGCACATAGTATAGACTTGAATTGCAAGAAATTGATATAACAGTTCCTCAAACTAAAAGTGTATTTTTAATCTTTCTTTAAAAAAGGGTTGGGGATATAGCTCAGTTGGTAGAGTGTTTGCCTCCCATTTATAAGGACCTGTGTTTAATCCCCAAAACACCACAAACAAACAATAACAAAAAAAAGCCCTTTCTTTAAAAAATAAAACAAAATTTAGCTAACAAACAAAAACCTTATGATCCTTGATGTATAGTTTTCCTGAGTTTTTCCCCCCAGCATTTAGTTTCATCTGATAATAGCATTTAAAAATATTATATCAATGCAAAGGGAAATTCCATTTGGAAAACAGACTATGAAAAGACATGGTTGAATTCTAGATGCTTCTGATAAGTGATTGATGCAAACGTAGTTGTTGGTTTTATATTGACATCATTGGCCAAATTCATTTTAGCATGACTCTTCACTCTGACTTTGGAAAATGACTGCTGTAGGAGGGACTTCTGTTAGATTTTTCATAATCCCTTGCCCATCAGAGTTCCAAGTTCCTTATGGATATTATTATTAAATAGCTAATGGAGTATCTGTAATACACTTAAGAAGCACTATTTCATTGCATTTTTAAGCAGCTCTTTTTTTTTTATTTTAAGCAAAAGTTGCCTTTTCATTTTGAAGGATTAATATAAAAATCAGAATCAGTTATACTTTTCCCTATTAGCAGCACTCAATTGTATGTAGTATTAAGGGTTTACTTATTCCAGTTACTTTTGCAGAAAAGCATCATAGTGTTTTTCAGAATGTAAATTTTGGCAATACTGTGTAATTGCTAAAATCTCACAAAGGCCAGTAGGCAAGAATTCTCTCAGCATCTTTCCCCTCATGAGTTGACTTATAGATATTCAGGGAGAGGCCTTTTTGGTATTTGTTATGTATTTTTAATAACAGTAGTCACTGTTAAAGGAATACTTAGCATTTTCATTTGAAGTTGCCAATATATTGAGGGACCCTTAACCTTATCAAAATTTATTAGCTTATAAGCATTTCTAATGTTCTAAGGCAGTTTGATTAATGCTTTACAGTTGTTAGAAATCTTAGAAGTTTTTTAGTAAAATCTATTATTTAGAAAATATTAATGTTATGAGTTTTTCCAAGGTCATAATAGTAAAGTCTGCAATGGCTACTAAGTTCAGGCCTTTTGTTCCCAGTTGCACTTCAAAAATCAGGATCAGCTTTTAATAGGTATTTAGCCTGCATCCTTGGCTAACTAGTTGGACTGTAATCATAGGAGTGTTCTTCGAAATCTATATTTTTTGAAATTCTTTTCAATTGACTCAAATTCACAGTAGTGGTAGAGGCCTATTTATTATTGGCTTTTCGTGCCATTTTTTTTTCAATGTGAGACCGATGTCCTCCCTGTATGGTGAATCTATTTGATATGTTGGAAACTCTAAGTTGATCATTCTCTAGGTTGACCAATTCCATTAGAAAAAAATAAATAAATAAAACTGAAGCTTAAGTGGTAAGAAAGTTGATGATGGCATTTGTTTGCATGCCAAAGAAGGTCAGAAATACAACATACATCTTTGCAGACTACTCTTGTTTGATTTGCTTCAATACAGTAAGGGCTCTTCAACAAATAAATCTTTCAAGAAACAAGGGGATTAATTTCAAACTTGTCAATACACTGCAAAATATCATTTTAATGTTAGATTCTGTTTGATTCCAGAGTATAAAATCTATCAAATGCTTAGTCCTTTGCTTTGAGAATGGTTTTGAAAAGCCACCTCCACCCCAACAATATCATCTTTCCATCACCAGAAGATGTTGCAGATTAGTAAAAATCTCTAATGAAGTACTTTTACTGTTTCAGGATCTATGGTTTGATACTACCATCATAAACTTCTGAAGCATGAAATTACAAGAAAAAAGAGAAATAGCAAACAAGAGCACAAGGGAAAACCAACCCAAACACTGCATCCTATTGCATAATAGCATCTCATGACATACAGGATAAATTTTTTTCTGTGCAAAAATGGTTCCTCACTTCTATATTTCTAGTGGATTATTTTTAATTTCACAAGCATAATTTATAATTCTACTATCTTAGAAAAATGGCATGTATAAAATCTTACACCTTGATCTTTTAGATAGCAGGAAGTCTAAAGAAAACTATTGCATGTATTTATAATAATAAATTTGAAATTAAAAATTAATATCATAGATAATTATCAATTATATATATATTAATGAATTTTAAGGGATTTAAAATTTTTCTAAAATATATTTTGCACATTGAATTTACTCTGTGAGAAAGTCTTTTATTTAGAGATCATTCCAAACATTAGAAAATAATTTCTGGATTCTAAAATTAGTTAAATTTCCCTTCCAATAATTTTAAAATAAATAATTGGCTCTAATTTATTTAGGCAAATTTAGAGAATATTTATTCAACATCTGCTAGGTATATAGGATTATGATAATCTCTGAAAGGTGCTTTTGGAAGTTCCTCATTTAGCAGTGATAATGGATATATATATATATATAGAATGACTTGCAATATACAAACCATAAGTACTAAAACAGAAGTAGTCATAAAATAGGATGGAGTGTGAATGTCCTTTGATGACATTGATGTCCTGATATATGAGATACCAGGAGCTGAAAATTTTTGAAATTAATATCAATTAGCATTTGATCAAAAATATTTGCACATTTATTTTTTATTTATAAGTTTGATTTATTTTACAAACATTTTATTCCTAAGTATCGTTTTAGAGATACCAAAATATATAAGATATCCTGTATATTTTGAAATAGCTCAGTTTATGGTGAGATAGATGTTAAAATTCTATTTTGTGATTTGTTAATAGATGTCATAATGTCAGACACAAACACAAAATGAACATTTACTAGTTAAAAACATATGAGTCAATGCAACCTTCTTGGTTATTGTATAAAGAAACTTCATGTTATCATTGTTTAGAACTATGTTAACATAAGAATCTACATAAATATGTCATGTATCACCTAGGTTTCTTGAAAAGGTTTGAAGATGAGACCGCATTTTGAGTTCTATTTCTCAATCTTCACAATCTTAATTTTGTAAACAGAGTGTGACCTAGGTAAAATAGCCAGGTCTAATGTTACTACTGTATGTTTTCTCCTCTAGTTCTCTGGAACATTTTCCTTGTTTGCTCCCTTGCCTTCTTCCCACCCACCCCCATCTCTTTCTCTCTCTGTCACACACACACAACATACTCCCAATAACACCAGCCACATACATATGCTCACACACACATAAACTCAAAGACTGATCAGAGGGTCAGTTGAAACTCTTTAACCTGAAAACAGGAGTCAGCAAGGAGGGAGTTTGCAAAGGTAGCAGGTGCTTCTTTGGTGTTTTGATTTGGGACTCCACCATATTCCAGCTTATGAATCTGATGCATCATAGGTATTATTGCTATATTGTAGTATACACCTTCCTAAAAACCTTTTATCCTTAAAAAAGTCAGAACTCATGTGAAACTATAGTTAAGCACAGACCATTCACATCTGTGTAATATTGTAGACAGAACCCCACCTGTTTAAGTTAGCTTTTGCTTTGCTGTGACCAAAATACATGATAAGAACAACTTAGAGCAGAACAGAGGTCTATTTTTGCACTGTTTCTATTGCCTGGACACTTAGGTTACAGTGACCTTTTTCTTTCTGTTTTTCTACATGTTTTGAGAGATTTTGAGTATTTCCTAGAAATCTGCTGTTCTCATTCTTCTTGTCCACAACATTCTTAAATATAATTTCACTTCTTTTGCTTTGAAAAAAAAATATGTTATTTTAGAACTCTCTTCACTTTTTTAGTCACTTAGTACTTGGTTTTTTATTTATTTATTTTTATTTGTGCATATTCATAATGGAGTATGGTGAATTTCTTTGTGTATGTTTATATAGATAAATGCACTTCAGTTGGACTTGTATAGGTGAGATTGTGGTCTGAGTTTCATCTGATGAACTTTGAGAAACAAAGTTGTAAACCTTTTCCTAATGCTGACAATACTATTTCACTTAAAGGCAAGCAAGAGGAGATTTCTTTTCCTTTTCTTTTCCTGTAATGAAATTTTTAATTCAAAAGTTTTGATTCTTTTGTAACAGAAGAATGTAAGAGCATTAACAAGCTTTCAGAGTTATCAAGAGCATACAATCTTTTGACTTTAGCTTTCAAGTTGAGAGGAAAGCTTGCTAATTTTGGAATCTACTGCCATCCAGGAAATACAATTTGTTTTTATTCTGATAAATTGACTTCCTAGGGCCTAATTTTGTGTCCAGGAGTTTTACCGTCAAAGGAGTGAGGTGTTGGTGGTGGTTTGTGGATAAATGATTTTTTAAAGAATGTTAAGCAACATGGCAATATTACCAAATAATTCCAAGAGGTAAATAAAGTAGTCTAGCTCAGTGGCCTGGATATTTTGGGAGATAATGAAGTGTTTGAGGATTGTGAATTACTGATATATTTCCCTTCATAATCATTTTTAATTCACAAGTGTTTAAGACAAGACTGTGGTTAACCTGCATTGTTAGGCTCACAGGTGTCCGTAGTAAAGAGAATTGTCATCATGATCAACATGATGAATATACTTAAGTGGAATTAATTTATATTATCATCATAAATTGCTGCAGCTCCATAATGCTCCAGTCCCCCGAATAATTCTGACGTTACTTTCTTCTTCAGTAGTCTTGGATAACCATAGACAAACGGTTTTACTCATCCAGGATACTATTGAAAGTCATGCAGGCTGACTTGTTTCTACTATTATCCTGGTTATTATAAAATAAACTTTATTCATTTAATATTTTAATTATACCCCAAAGGAAAGAAATCAATTTGGGATTTGAAAAAAAAAAAATCCTGATTCCCTTCCAACCTCTACACTCTTACAATGATACTTTGTCAGAGAAAAGAGCCTAATGGTGCCTAAGGGTTTCTTCACTTCCATGGCTACTGTTTAAAGGCTGTAAACTATACAGTTGGAATGTTGAAATCATTTTCATTGTGTGCACAGTTAAGTGTTTTTCACTGCTGTCTTCAGTTACCCATTCCACACACTAATCATCTATCATCTGCAGGCAGTTTTCCTAACTTCCCAAGGCTTGGTATTTCCACAGTGAACACTAAGGTTTTTTGGATCTGACCACTCAGTTTTGTGATGTTCATTTTCTAAGAGTTTTGGAGATTTTCATCAGCTACATTTCTTTTAAGGCAGTACAACTTTTCTGAATTGGTTGTAATCTTTTATTAGCTCTGAGGTTCTTTATAAGATTTGATTTTTAAAGGAATACTTAACAAACAAATATTTGGAGTCACAAGCTCACTGGTAAGCTCATTTTCAGATGAAAATGTTATTAAAATATCACATGAATTAAGACTTAGTCAGGATGTAATGAAGACTATAGTTACATACCACCAAAGTTCACCAAGAGATATCCAAAAATTTTAATCTCAAGTTTTTCTTTGTTAATATCTGAATTAATTTTAAGTTTCACAAGTCAACTATACAGAAGCAGAAAAGAGTAACCCATTTGTTCTCTTGCCTCAACAATATCCATGCACAAGATCATTCTCAACACCATAAAATTATGACTTAACGTTTTCCACTTTTAAAATTTAAAAACATTGAAACTTCTCTTAACCTTACATTATTACTTTTCTTACATTTTATTGCCATTACTGCTCCATTTCTCTGGTCCACTCTAAAGACACTTCTTGCAAGAATTGCCTTTCTACATTTCTTCATGTCCCATTTTCTCCTTAATTTATTTAAATTAGGCCATCCCTTTCCTGTAGCTCCACTGAAAATGTGCTATGTTTATATGACTCTTTTATTGTGCAAGCATGAGGAGAGGTGTGGGGTGGGAAGAGAGAGAAAGAGAGAGAGAGAGAAATATCACTCTGGTGACTCTTCTTGTAAGGACACTAATCTTATCTTGAAGGCCTCATCCCCATGATTTCATCTAAACCTAATTACCTGCCAACATTCCTGTTTCCAAAAATCATGACATTTGGGGTTTAGGAAGTCTTTCTGGAACATTTACCTTACCTATACATTGCACCATGTTACCCAACCACAAAGCCCCTTGACTATTGGGAAAAAAACACATTCTATAACCATCTTGAAGAGGTTTAAGCTTATTGCAATATTGGCCTTTGCATTTGTGCATTTGTCACTACTACTGTCTATAAATTACTTTTAGACAAATAAAATATCAATTCATCTTTTTGCCTCTATTTACCCAACACCCGAATATAATAGTCAAATTATTAGTTAAGTTAAATTGAATTGGCCCTATGTAAGTAGAACTCTAACCAAGCTGGTCTGGACTGTTGTTGGCCCTGTATGTTGCCAAGTTTTCTATTATCTCTTTAAATTATTTTGCAGTTTTTAGTCATTCTAGTTATACATAATAGTGGGATTAATTTTTGACATATTCATAAATGCATATAAAATAGTCTTCCTTATTTCAATCATCAGAGCTTCCTCTTTTCCTCTACTTGTCTCCCTTTTATTGCAATTTAAATTGAACTATGTTTGTAGGGGACAAGAGACATGGACAACTCCACCCAAGATCACAACTCCAAATATTCAAGTGAATATGGTTAGAGCTATTTTGGTATTTTAAGAGGAATATCATAGGATGATTTTTCTTTGTCTATAGTAATAGTATACATAAAAATGATCTTGATTTCAGCACTTGTCACTAAAATTATTATAATCAGAAATAATCTCTGGAGCAGTACATTCTCAGTGAATTAAATTATAATTAGTAGATTTCAACTTGAAGTCCTTCATCTTTTGGAAACATAATTTTAAGTTATCAATCATTCTATACACTGAATTGCCATCTAAACTCTTGATATTTACATTATAATTTTATCTTCCTATATTAACAGCATATGTATTCATACATATTGGCATATTCATGCATACACACTAGCATTATCAGTCCATAGAATATATCTATTAAGAAACTGATGCCAGTTTAGACACATAAGTAAATCTTAAACATCAGAATTTATCTTTTATACTTCTTGACAGGTGTTTTGATGTTAATAGTGAGCACAAACATTGCTGACACTGGTAGCTAGGATAGTATCTTGCTTTGCATTTTAAAAATAAATTTTTATCTACTCTTTATAAGATATAAACTGGCTACCGGACCAAGTAGAGCATATTATTTCTGAATGTGTAATATCTGCTCTCTCCCAGGCGATGAGCGATACTCAGGGTCAGGAATTGCTAATCTTCCACCAGCTATCTATTCCCACTTGGGTACAGAGGATGATACACTAGCAAACCTCCAGGAAAATCCCACCTGCTTATTATAAAGAAGGATTTGGCAGCAAGTTCCTGCCAGGACTTCTGCCTGATGAGATAGACTGGATCCTGTGCGGGCAGGAAGGACATCTTTTGTCTCTCTTGCACAAAGCGTAAATCAGGAGAGCTAAGCCTAATGCTTCTTGTCTCCTAATCTGGTATTGCCTTCTGGGTTTTATTCCTATATTTGTGAGAGATAAAAAGTTCAGTCATGGACAAAACATGAATATATTTTATTAAATTGATTTTTAAAAAAATTTTTGGTCCTCATTTTCCTAGATGTTGGAAAACCATCTTTTCATTAATTTTGTATTACTCAGGTAGGAATCTAAAGTTACAGGGGACTTATACAGTACCAAATAATGAGGTGATCTGATCCTTCAGAGTATATCTTTATCTGCTGGGCTGTCAGGTCATGTATAACAACAAAAAATGTTAAATCCACGGATTCATGCTGAGTGACACATTAGTATACATGGGGTATGTCCTCCTTGGCCTAGTGAAACACTTGCTCAAAGAAAAATGGTTGCAGTGCCCAAAGCTCCATGCCTCTTCCTTGCTGCTCATGGTTGTCATTTCACTGTTTCTGATACCTGGTTGGGGAAGATCATGGGACACAGCTGAATTTATGTTTTTATCTACAAACACACAACTATGAGCTTATTTTTTTTCCTCTTGTAGGGTCCTTTATCTTAGGCCTTCATCAAGTAAGAAACATATGCATAAGTTTTCTTTGCTTTTCCAGAACTTTTTATGGTTTTGTTCCTATTCCTTTAACTTCTCCAAATGTCTTCCATTGAAGAACACATGCACAGGATTCATTGCCAAAGATCCTTCCACAGAAATATGGAGTTTTCTGCTCTTCATCCCCCAATTCTGCCTGCTCTTGTGAGGAAATTCAACATGGTATTTGTTGACTCCTTTTCATCTGTTTCATATGTTCCTTGAAACATTAATCACTGGGTGCCCTCATCATCTTGCAGAAGGGCAAGAGTGGTACGTAAGAAACATTTTAAGACTTGAAAATATAAGCAAAGAAAATGAATTAGAATAACAAAGATACCAGAATAAGAGACCATAAAGGAAAGTAAATCCCTCACTCTATCTTTTTTCCTCTGCAGAACACAACTAGTTTCACTGCTAGTATAACTTGACCAAACTGCACCTGACGCAATGGATGGTGGAACAGAAATTACAAAGAAAGGTTCATAAAGCACAAAGAGAATATGTGACTATAAAGGAGAAAATCACCAAACCCATTTCCTTTGTTAATTTCCACTAGAATCCCTTTCCAATTATTAGAGTCCCATATTTTGGAACAGTTGTACCCAAAACTCTAGTGAACCAGTGTGTGCTGAATGGATAAAATCCGAGTTAAAGAATAAACCCTTTGGGATCAAATGTTTGTAAAAGTGGAAAGGACTTCTAAGGTGAAGAATTTGGAGACCTATTTCTCCTAAAGTATTCACTAGTGGAATAAGTGGAGGAAAGTTCAGTTACGTGTATCAGCCAACCATATGCAGAATTTTGTCTTTTCCTTCGAAATGAGACCTTTCCCTAAAAATCACAAATTTAATAAGATCTCCTTGTGTAGAAAGAATATTGTCCTTAAGCTGTGGCTTAAAGTAACATGTTACTCATCTCAGTTATATTTGATATGTTAAGTTTACGTGTGGAAGTGTTTGTCTCCCTCACCAACTTGTAATCTAGGACTTTATTTTTTCTTTTGTATCTGCTTTTCTTTATCTGCAAAATGAATGAATAAATGAATAATAAAAATGTTAATACTTTATGAATTTTAAAATTTGCATTTTAAAAGAGAAACCAAGATGAGGATGACTTACTCCACATAGGAACTAATGGAACTATTATTTACAGGGACCTTATTTCATAACATCTGACTGTCTGACTTTCTAACTTGGTCCGGTTGAGAAATTGAGTTTTACTACTTTATAATTTCTTCTGATATTAAAAGAAAGCTATGGTTTGTTAGAAATAAATTAAATATTGCAAAAGAGCTCACACCATTCCTAATAATGTCTTCAGAGAAACCTCTACCACAAATAGTAACAGGCTGCATGTATAGCAGCCTTTTACAAAGTTGCTAGGTAATTTGATTCCCTTTTTGATTTTTGGTCTTTCTTCATAATGATGTACAATTACTTACTACCACAAGAGACTATACCTAAAATAGACAAAACAATAGCAAAGAAAAATACAAAGAAAATAATAATTTCTGAATAATAGTACAATCAGCCTATTTATTCTAAAAATACTAGGATAGAAATGTCAGTGTTTTGTAAAACTTATTTTTAATTAGCTTTTAAATTATAACATAACATCCAGGTATGACATGCCTTGCTTAGAATGTGAATAATTAATTTTTAGTTCTCTGATTTAAGTAAGATTTCATTTTCTTTATACTTTGTCATTTTCTTCTATCTCTTTGACTCTGTGTTACAATTTATAAAATGGATATATCTTTCCATCTATCATGCAGAATTCATCCGTAATGGATCTTCATTCTGTGCAAACTTTCTCTTATTGAGGATAGTGTTGAGTACATGAAGGTAATTAAGGAATAACTTTCTGAGTTAATGCACAAAGATGCACATGAAATGCAGCAGTGAAACAACCAGCAGGAGTGCATAAAATCATGCTCTTCTAAATTTTCTGGAATTTGTTTTGAGGTCCATGGATTTCAGAAATTTTAAATAAATGTTAGACAAATGCCATTATATGTGTCATCTAATGTATTCAGTGATACTTGGATTAAAATGAATTTAATGAATTGCTACAGAATATCTCAGAACAATGACTATAGCCCTTTACTATATGAATCTTCAAGAGAAACTATGTAGAATATATTTTTTCTAATCTTATCACTGTAAACTGTGGGAAGCCATCTGTGAAATACACGAGTATCTTCTCTTAGCATGGAAGCCAGGGAGAGAGAGGCATTAGGAACTCTCCGTGGCTCACCCACAACAATAGATCACCCAATGCATCTGACCTTTCCTCAGCTCTGCTAGAAAGGATCCTCATAGTAGCCCTGAAGAGGGGCAAAATCCACTAGGAACTGAACAGAGTAACTTGAACCTTTTTTGGAGAAGAATATTCTATGGAAGGCCTTTGATGTCTCCTGATATAAAGAAAGCAGGCATAGGTCCATTTTGCCAGAAGCTCCGTCTGTCTGATAGCTTGCCCATTCTTCTTGCCTTTGAAACTACTTTTTGTCTTCTGTGGGTTTTTTGCCGTTTAATTTCTCTTAGCTTTTATTTCTCAGCCAGCCCATTCCACCAAGGAGAACCCCATTTCCACCACCCGAGTGGGACGGAGATAGGAATAAACTATTTTTCACAGACAATCCTGCAGGAACACACTTCATTATATATATATATATATATATATATATATATATATATATATATGTGTGTGTGTGTGTTCCATAGAGTCAATAAGAGCATTATAGTAATCAAATGTTATTTTGACATATTAATTGGTTAACCAGAAGTTTTTTATTGATGCCTACATTATAACCACAAAACTTTTCTATTACTGAATATTTGAACTCTAAAAAAATAACGTTAGTAAGATAATTGCTCTATATATGTACTCATTATTCAATCAGTTCCTTCTTGGTATTTTTCTCTAATTTCAATTTTAGTTGAATCATTTTTTAATACATTTTTGTTATTCCTAAAAATTTCATAAGATGGACAATATTTAATTGCTAACTACATTTTGCCATCGATATATAAAATTGTCATTTTTCATTGATCCTTCTCTTTTAAAATATGACATTTTAACCGAGAAAGTAATTGCTTTATAGTTAACTTGTTATGCAGAATAAATTCTGCCAAATATGCATCTTAATTCTAATTTTATAATATGTTGAATAGGTAAATATATTAGATAAAATATTTTTTCAGGTAACCTTTCTGTCACCATTTTTAATAATTGTTCTCAACTTAAAAAAAAAATCTTGCTAAATTTTCTTTGTTGTAGCTCTTTAATGTTTTGTCAAATGTATACACTGAAAAATTACGGGCTTTCTTAATTTCATCCATTGTCAGGATAGGTGATAAATTTATAAATTTATTAAAAGTTGCTTCCTAAAAATTAGGATGTTATAATGTATAACTCTATAATATCAAGATTAAACATATATAGCACTTCAGAACTCAATTTGTTCAGTTACCTGCTTTCTTCTAGCTTAAATGGATTTTTTTTAGCTATTTTTCAAATGAGTTTTTAATAAACCTGTTTTCAAATAAACTTGCAAAAGCATCAAAAGTTGAAGTTTTTTTTTTTCCCCTTCAGTCTCCTTGTAGGTACTTTGATTGTAAATTTTCAAATGATTTTGAACAAATGCAATTAAGATTTTAAGACATTAGAAGTTAATTATCTCATGTTTTTTTTTATTTACAGTGTTACTTCTCAAAGGCTCAATATGTCTGTTCTAACTGATAATAAGCAGCAAAGAGAGAAAATTCCCCAGAATTCTCTTTCTGAAGTTTTTGATTATATGCAGCATCAGTTCCATTTGTGGTTTGTTCTGTTTAGTTACTGTGAGCATGTAAAAATATGTATTTTTAATTTTTTAACACAGTGGTTTCTACTTTAATTTGTACAATAGTGTAGTTTTTGGCATGTAAATAGGAATTCCACATGCAATTCACTTTAAAGAATATCTTTGATGCCATAAAGCTGAATTAACCAAAGTTTCTGTCTTTATATTATCTTCCCCAAGCAATTTATTCTGTAGAGATGAACTTTGTAATAATTATAGAAACATTTATATTAACATTAGAGATTTATCTTAAAGTGAAATTCCAAGAGATTTACTTGATTTAATGAATTGGATAAAAAAAACTAATGACTTTGAGAAACAAATAGATTTTTCTATTTAAAGCATCTCATGACAATGATGCAAAAGTTTCATCTAAATGTTGACATTCCTTTTTTGTTAGTTAAGGTAGCTCATTTAAGAAGAAATTATCTTCTTAAAATATTTACTAGATTTTTATATTTGTGTGAGGTATAAATTCATATTTCAGTTTTTGTTCTTTTTAGTTGTACATGACAATAGAAACCATTTTCATATATTTATATAA
The DNA here is from genome assembly GCF_045843805.1 of Urocitellus parryii. Taxonomy (NCBI): domain Eukaryota; kingdom Metazoa; phylum Chordata; class Mammalia; order Rodentia; family Sciuridae; genus Urocitellus; species Urocitellus parryii. The sequence goes on from NC_135537.1 coordinate 46,444,970, forward strand.
GCTTGAAATATATCTTTTTTAAAATTTTAAAAATTTCTGTTTTAGTCCATTATGCATGACAGCAGAATGCTCTTCAATTCATTGTATACAAATAGAGCACAAGTTTTCACTTATCTGGCTATATATGAAGTAGGGTTAAACCATTAATGCAATCATACATGTGCCTAGGCTATAATGTCCATATCATTCCATTGACTTTCCTATCTCCATACCCTCTCCCTTCTCCTCCCTCCCCTTTGCCCAATCCAAAGTTCTTCCAGTTATCCCATCCCTGCCCCCATTATGGATTAACATCTACTTTTCAGAGAAAACATTCATCCATTGGTTTCTTGGCATTGGCTCATATTCCTTTTGCCTGAAAATGCCATGCTTTTATTATCTTTTATTGCTGAGAAATATTCCATTGTGTATATATACCACAGTTTCTTTATCCATTTATCTATTGAAAGGCATCTAGGTTGGTTTTACAATTTGTCTATTGTGAATTGTGCTGCTATAAACATGGATGTGGCTATGTTCCTACAGTATGGTGTTTTTAAATCTTTAGGGTATAGACTGAGGAGTGGGATAGCAGTGTCAAATGGTGGTTCCATTCCAAGTTTTCGAGGAATCTCCATACTGCTTTTCAGATTGTACCAATTTGCAGTCCCACCACCAATGTATGAGTGTGCCTTTCCCCCCACATCCTTGCCAACACTTATTGTTTCTTGTACTCTTGATAACTGTCATTCTGACTGGAGACAGGTGAAATCTTAGAGTAGTTTTGATTTGCATTTCTCTAATTACTAGAGATGTTGAACATTTTTTCATGTATTTGTTGATTGATTGTATTTCTTCTTTTGAGAAGTGTCTGTTCAGTTTCTTAGTCCATTTATTGATTCATTGATTTTTTGGTGTTAATTTTTTTGAGCTCTTTATATATCCTGGAGATTAGTGCATGTGGTAAAAATTTGCTCCTATACTTTAGGCTCTCTTTTCACCTCATTGATTGTTTCTTTTGCTGAGAGGAAGCTTTATAGTTTGAATTCATCCCATTTCTTGATTCTTAACTTTATTTCTTGTGCTTTAGGAGTCTTGTTAAAGAAGTCAGTTCCTCAATGAACTTGGTGGAGATTAGGGCCTACTTTTTCTTTCATTAGGTGCAGAGTCTCTAGTCTAATTCCTAGGTCCTTGGTCCACTTCGAGGTAAGTTTTGTGCATGGAGAGAGATAGAGATTTAATTGCATTTTGCTACATATGGTTTTTCAGTTTTCCTGGCACCATTTTGTTAAAGAGGCTATCTTTTCTCCAATATGTGTTTTGGGTGCCTTTGTCTAGTATGAGACAACTGTATTTATGTGGGTTTGTGGAATATACCTTATTCTAATTAGCATCCCAGTCTTATGGATATACATGATGGTGAGATCCACTGTGGTGTATTCACACACATCCATGGGAAAGTTATATCAGATTAATTCTACTGTCTCTCCCATTCCCATCCTCCCTCCCTTCCCTTCATTCTATTTTGTTTACTCCACTGAACTTCTCTTCTTCAACTTCTATCCCCTCTTCCTGTGTGTTAGCATCCATATATCAGAGAGAACATTTGTTCTTTGTTTTTTGGGGACTGTCAAGTGATTGATAATCACTTAGCATGATTGTCTTCAGATCTATCCATTTACCAGTGAATGTCATAAAGTCGTTCTTTATGGCTGATTAATATTTCATCATGCATACATACCACAATTTCTTCATCTGTTCTTCTATTGATGAGCATCTAGACCAGCTCCATGGCTTAGCTATCATGAATTGTACTATTAAAAACATTGAATGCCAATGCTTCTTCAGTGAATTTTGTCTTCATGTGAACTGTGATACCACTATGACCTATCATTCCCTACTTTTCCTTCGTGTGTGCTAAATGTGTTAAATGATGACTATTTGGGCAAATTACATTTCTATTACCAGCTTTCCTTAGAGATAAAAATATTTATATATTAAAATTATTAACCAACTTTTCGGGCTCACTATTGCATAAAATGTTTGTTGAAAAACAAGTGTTGGTTGGGTGCATGGGGCATGCCTGTAATCCCAGTGGCCCAGGAGTATGGGTCAGGTGGATCTCGAGTTCAAAGCCAGCCTCAGCAACAGTGAGGTGCTAAGAAACTTAGTGAGATGCTGTCTCTAAATAAAATACAAAATAGGGCTGGGGATGTGGCTCAGTGGTTGAGTGTTTCTAAGTTCAATTTTTGGTACTCCCCCTCAAAAAAAAAAAAAAAGAAAAAGAAAAAGAAAGGTTAACAAAGAATCAAATGAATGTTATATTTTAATAATAATATAATACAGGACAAAATATTTGTACTCTGTAGTGTATATAGTCTAAGGCAGGACTGCTCAGCATTAATTTCTAACAAGCATTTTACATTCCCCTCTACCTCCCCATCAAACAGTTTAGCAGTTTTGTGCATCTCACGAGTTTGGCATGGCCTACAGTACAAGGGCTGGCACACAGTAGCCAGAAGTTACACCAACATTAAATACCATTTCAACTACTACTGAATATCAGAAGGTTGTGGCTCCTCCTAGTTTTTTTTTTAGGTCAAAAAGAAACTTCTTGATTTTCTTTTTTTCTTTTTTGAACTGCAGATTGAACCTAGGGACACTTTACCACTGAACTACATCCCCAGCTCTTTTTATTGTTTTTATTTTGATACACATTCTCGTTAAGTTTGCTTTGGACCTTGTTAAATTATTGAGGCTGTCCTCAAACTTGTGATTCTCCTGCCTCTGCCTCCCACATTGCTGGAATTACAGGTGTGTTCTACCATGCCTGTCTCAGCCATTCTTAAAAGAGAGTTATTAGGTTTTCCAAGTATAGGAAAAAAATCAAGAAAGAGCTCAGTTACCTTTGCAGATTTGCCTATCTTTCAGCATGTATTGGGGCAAAAATGAGAATGAAATATTTAAATGGGTAAACTGGGGAGGAAGAAAATAAAATTATCCATTTAAAGTTCTTTCCAAAAGCTTCAGCCTGCATAGATTGTTCATTCTATAACGTTGTTATTATTTCTACTCAACAAAACAAGTTATTGAAATAATGAGCAGCACTTATAGCCAAAGTAATAAATTAATAATATATAAAATTCAAGAAATATTTATTTTTTAAACTTTGTGTTAACTTGAGGACTTTCTTACTGAAAATACATCTCACATGCTATTAGACAAGACATAGGCAGAAGCTGAATATGTAATGGAGGCCCATCAAGAATATCAAGAACCACAGAAAGTGGTTAACATTCTGGTGTGCAGTTTATATATTTCCTTAAATGGGAGAAGTCATCTCCCCAAGAGAAAGACATTGAGCTGTCAATTTTTTTTTTTTTTTTATAAACAAGACAATGTATTCCTACTGGCAAACAAAATATTGGTTTTCACTGAAGAGTCCTTATCTTTGGAATGCTTTTAGCAGAATGTATCCCATCTATCTAGAATTGCTTATGGTAAACAAACCTTGAAACTGGATTTATGAAGCATGCCTCCCTGAGAAATATACAGGAAATAAGTAATTATACAAGTGGGTGGAGATGTTTCCTGACCAAAATGGCCCTTTCTGTGTAAGTGATGTGATTTCATGCATCAGTTAGAAACTATGTTTGATCCCAGAGTGCATTACACCTTAGCAAGAAAGGACCCCTGATATACCAATGACTTGTTATTGCTTAAATTCTTAAAATTATTAGTACATCTTTATACTAATAAAATCTCAGATTTATAAGAGTCTTATTAGAAAACCCAATCCATCAATGTGTCAGATCATTATACTGTAGATATTAATAATATTTTTATATTATTTTAATATTTCTATTAAAACATGTATAAATATTATTTATGGATATTTAAAATATGTTTATATTTTAATAATTTTTATAACATATCTGTTAATTGAAAAGATTTAAAATGAAAGGACATGGTACAGAAGCTGGACCAAATACAATTGTAGGGCAGCAGGTATACACCAGACTTTTTCCTATTTATAGCTGGGAGAGTACAGAGCTCTGGGGAAGTCTGCTCTTTAGGACAGAAATCCACTTCCCGTAATTCTAGAAACAAACATTCTGGCATTCTCTTGCTTGGTACTTTTGAAAATGAGGCTTTTCTCTTTTAGGAACATCACCTATCTATCTGCCTTGGAAGAACTGATTGGCTACTGCTTAGAAATATTTTTTTGAGCCATAATCTGGTATTGGTCTCACTATTCATTGACTTAAAAAGTGCCTATTGGGACCTAAGAATGGGTCATGAATCCAATTTAGTGAGTATCAATAAGCATTATTTTAAATAAAATAGAAAGGAATAGAATAGAAAAGAATAAAACAGAAAGGGAAATATCTGAGCACAATTGCCTATAGTAGATTCACATATTGCTTGCTTATAAATTTGTTTTGGTTATTTGTAAGTGTGTGTGTGTGTGTGTGTGTGTGAGTGAATGTATGACATAATACAAATATATTTAAAACTTACCATGATGATACCATGATTATGGAATACCATAGCTTCCATGACATAATATGCTTAGCAGGGTAAATGGACTTGATTGAGAGTACAGTTTTTTGATAATGTGAGCACCATAATCTTGATTGTATGGGTTTTGATATTGTATAGTAGTGTCAGTATTTTAAGTAGGCAGATATTGAGAAAGTTTGTAAGGCTAAAACCAAACATCAAAACTTCACATTCATATCTGAAACTGAGCCTTGAGGGTTCATATTAATTTCTGACTAGCAGAAATGCAACTTCTTATTGAAAAAGTCTCCATAAAATCATAGAATGTTTTTAAATATCAAAGCTTTGCCAAATGACAATTTAGTGGAGTATAATGATTCATTCATATGCAAGATAAGTTTCCTATATCATACAGTTGGGCATTTAATTAAAAGAAAAGTATTTTATAAAATGTCATTGTGAATTTTGTAAAACCTCAAATATTTGAGATAAAAAAACAATTTTATATGCTTGGATTATGCAAAACATAAAAGACTTGCTTATCTTTTGACATGCACAGTGGCAAAAATGAAAATGAAACCTTTAAATGGGTGAATTGGAAAAGAATAAAGTAAAACTAGCCATTTAAAGTTTTGCCTCTGACCAAAAGCTTCAACATGCATATTTGGTTCCTTCTATAATAACATTATTATTTCCACTCAACAAAACAAGTTATTAAAATGAGCAGCAATTATGATTAATGTATCAAATCAATAATAAATAAAATGTAAGAGATATTAATTCCATCACTCCCTGATGGCAAGACTTTCCCTTCTCTATTTTGTTATGAAATCCAGAAGCAGTGTGCATATCCAAGCCATATTATTATGCTGATATTGAGTGCCAGTACTTCCTGAACATATTCTATAGATGGGATTCTTCTAAGTGCTTTTTGTTGACTCTCTCATTTAATGACTATCACCACCCTCTGAGGTAGTTACTGTTATCATTGCCATCATAGGGTAAGGAAACTAGAAGAAATATAGTTCATCACCCAAAATTGAAAATATCAGGATCAACTCAGACCTGTTTTATCATAAACTGTACACTTTCCCCATATTATCTTTCCTTCACAATTCTCCTCTCTTTCTCTCTCTTTTACCTGAACGTTTAGAATCAATGCCTTTTCTTTCCCTTTACATGTTCTCCACACAGAATTTAGCTCCTACTAATGCTTTTCTACCTGTGTTGTATAATAAGACCTGTTATATCATTCAACCCAATGCCAGGAGTTAGCATTCAAAAATGGCTGACTTTCACAATTGCTTGAAATATCTTTAAGAATAATAACTACCCATATAACACTTAAGTATTTGTTAGCCAAATGCACAGCTATTCTAGTACCTAAAACTTTTAGCAGCAGGCAACTTTAAGTGACTGTTAAAGAACCATCAGTTTTAAGTGAAAATAAAGACTTATGGCTTCATTCATTTATTAAAGAAGTATTTATTGCTTATCATTTGCCAATCACTATTCTTGGTAGAGGGGATACATCAGCAGACAAAACAAAGATGCTACAATTTGTGAGATCTTCTGTCTTCTATTCAATTAGTCTCTAATGAATATACTTACATTTTTCTTACTATATTCTTTGTTCAGATGTTAAAAGATGGGCTTTATGTGCATCTTAAATTTTCTTTTCCCTATGTCACGTGTTTTCTCTTAAAATGATATCTGTAGAAATTATTTTGAAAACCTTAATATTTATTCCTCTCTAGAAACTAAATATTCCTACAAGTAGCACAAAGGGTTATATTTTAATATAAAATAAAATAGAATATTGACATTTAATCTAGCATGTCTGTAAACCAAAAGAACTATTTGGGTTTCAGATGAATTCTTCTATACATAAGCTAACTGATAAGGACTGATGAGTCTGGAAGTTTAGTCCTTCTTATAGAATTTCCTAGCAAAGACAGGTCTTTCTTATTTATTTTATTAATATACTCTGTTTTGAGTTTCTCATAATTCCTTCCTACTCCCCTACATCCTCCTATGAGCTTTGAACCCAGAAATTTTCAGGAAAAATCTCAAGCCTCAGTGGATTTCATGCAATATATATATATATATATATATATATATTGAGCATATATAACCAAGGGTGGACAATGAGCAATGAGGAGCTACATACTCTGGCCAAGTTTGCACTATCATTTTTTCCTCAGTAAGGAGTCTTAATCTTTGATGAAGGGAGACTGTGTCTTTGAGGAAAATAATATCTTTAAAATCCATTGTGTCAGGAACACGTTTCTGTCATTCTTTTCTAAAATTTCTGCTCATCGCAGGCTTGATTGCTTCAAAAGGGCCAAATGTATATGTCAAATGTGCCTGTGCATTGTATCTGCAGGAACAGTTGCCTTGTAATGAGAACTACAATTTTGGTTATGGTCAGAAAATAAAGAAACATATTTGACCAAATGTTTTTTTAAAAAAGTCTGTGATCACAGAATCTTAAAATATGTATAAAAAGGAATTGTGAGGATTTAATTTTTTTCATCTCATTGTTCTTGGAATTAATAATTCTTCACCAGTGCTCTGTGACTAAATTATGTAAATAATAGTTCTCTACTCTTGCTGGGTCCTCAATGAGTACGGACTGCACAGAGGAAAATTTCATTAACAGTACTGTCAACTCTCTTTCACTAATCTAAATAGGAATATTAACCTTCAGGAAAATGCAGATCAATGATGCTAAACCTTATTCTAGCAACTTACCATTTCATAGCAGCTTAAAACAACATACATTAATTTTCCACCAAAATCTTGAAGGAATAATTCTGAAAAATAAAATAATAACCACTGTTTGCAAATCTGGAAACTGTCAGCATTAAATTCTAAAAAGAGAGAAGGAGAAAAATTATCATAAAACTTATTTATTTGTATTCCTTCCTCTATCATGAGTTTTTTCTCTCTTTGGTTAGCGACTTGGATAAGAATCTTTTATATATATAAATATATGTAAATATATTTATATATATAATATTTATATATATAAACATATATATATATATAGTGCTAAATGTATCTCTTTTTGATGAGCCTTTAGACATTCACAAAATTTCTTGAGATGTATCAAACATGTTCAATTATGTTTTTATTAATTAAAATTCAGTTATAGCAATTGTATTCAATTTATCTTTCTGACAACAAACTATAAGAAAACAAAATTGCTTTTCTTAATATACAGTAAACCCACAGTAATTAAGTTATTTTCCATACCTTGTTAGAACTTAGTACTAATTAAATCTGGGGTCAAATATTTGAATCTGTTCTGTGTATAGCAATTGGACAATTAGCCTTAAATTCACTGCTTAGATATGTGCCTCTGATAGCAATAAGAACTAGACAGGGTAGAAGGCTAAAGAGATTTTACTGCTACTTGTTGCAAAAGAAACCTATATAGAAATATTACAAAAATAGCCATCATTTCAGTTTTCAATTTCATAGAAAATCATCAAAAATTTAGTAGCTTTAAACAACACACATTAATTTTCTTGCAATTTCTATTTGTCAGATGTCTGGGTACAGCTTCTTTGAATTCTCTGTTTAGGGTCTCACAGTAACCACAGTGTTAGCCAAGCTTCATTCTCTTCTACAGACTCAACTAAGCAAGAATATTTTTCGGAGCTCATTTGGTTTTCATGAAGGCTAAAAGCAGGAATCAAGGTGTCCACTGCCACAGTCTGGCTGGGCACAAAATAACCAGGAAGTCACGAGCCACTTGTAGAGTCAAACAGGAACTACTTTATTGCCTAAACCCCACGGGAACGCTCCAGAACTTCAGGGAAACTCCTCAAGAACCAACGGGTCAACAGGAACTCCGCAAGAACTCAAAAGTAGCGGGCACCCGAGGCAGCAGGAGCCACCCCACTGCCTGACAGCTGAGGTTTATATACACAACTGAATACACAGCTTGTTTCAATTTAGCATCATCCAGTTACAGCAATCATTCATTATCTTAATAATTATACACAGCTTAATGATCATCATCTTAATGGCTCGCTTGCATTACTTCTCAACCACTCCTTCTGGCAAAATGCCAGGCGCCATCCTGACTTGGTTGTGGCTCTCAACAGTCCACAGGTTCATACTCCCTCTGAAGGCTCTAAAGGCTCTTGTCACTTCCAGTTTCCAATAGCTGTTGGCTTCTGTTCTCTTCCTTGGTTCATGGTCACGTGACAGTCTCTGCCATTATTCTCATATTCATCCCTCCTTTGTTTTCTGAAGGTATTGAACTTCTGTTGGATTTCTCCTGGAGGCTGCTCTCAAGTCTAAGAGGCCACCTGCAGTGTCTTTTCATTTGGTTTTTCCAATATAAATGTGTATTTCATCAAGCTGGCTAACACACACAGCTTTTAACATCACCGAAGGTCCAATTCCTCTTTTTAGAGCATTCACTTGATTAAGTCAGGCCCATCCGAGATCAATTAAATCTCAGTTAAAATGGGATAATGGGATATCAGTTACCTCTGAAAAAATTCTTTACCTTTGCCATATTCTTACTTTTTTTAAAAAAAACTATGTAGCAGTTTCTATCCAAACTAAAGTGGAAGGGGTTATGTAGGATATGAATTCCATGGGGCAGGCAACATACTGGCTACTTGAGGGTCTTTCTGTCACTGTATGCCCAAGAATTTTCCATCTTTTCTACAGTCAGTTTTCCTAACTAAAGCCAAAGAACCAAAGTTTTACTTGGTAGTTTGCACATTTACCCACATCTTCTTCATCTCCATCCATCATAAAATGTCAGTTCAATGTTGGGAAGGTGAAATCTTGTTAATTAAATTCTCTGAAGGCAAGAGAGTGTCATGATTACCTAGCTTGGTTCTACCTCTCCTTTAATGTCAAGTGCAGGAATTCATCTCTTTCTGTTAGGGACTCTTAAGGATTTTATCTTCTGTTTACGTACATCCAGTGACTGAATGATTACAATTTCAAGAAGTAAACTATTAACATTGTAGATAGAGTTGCTTTAAAAAATCTTTAAGTAAGCAGAATCATTTCTTTCTTTATAGGACAAACAAGCAAGGAAATTGAACTGTAGTGGGTTGACTATCATTTTCCCAAAATTCATATATACCTGGAATCTCAGAATGTGACTTTATTGGAAATAGGGTTTTTGCAGGTGTAAATCGTTAAAAAGATGTCATTCTGGATTAGAGTGGGCCCTACATTCAGTGATTGATGTTCTTATAAGCAGAGGATGTGGAAACACAGAAAGGCAATACCATGTGAAAATAGAGGCTGAGACCTGAGTTGCAGCTGCAAGCCAACAAATGCCAAGAATTGTTTACAACCACCAAAGGCAGAAAGAGTCAAGAATCATTATTCCCTAAAGCCAGCAGAAGGTGGAGGGTCCTGATGACACCTTGATTTTAGATGATCTAGAACTGAAACAAAGTTAATTTCTGTTGTTTTAAGCAACTCTGTGATAATTTGTTCTGGTAGCCCTAGGAGACTGTCAAACAGGCATATAAACACCTGTCCCTTCTTTTGCTCTGAAACATCACATTGTAAGCTTATTCCCTGTGACTTTTGACAGCATATTAAATGCCAACTCTAATCTTTCAGTTTGGCCTTCTCCAAGCTAAAATCAACATTTCTTTCAAACATTTTTAATGTAGCACAATTATATCCTGGTTTCTGAACCTCAAAGATTTATAGCTTGTCAACCTCTTATTAAAATATCACAGTGAAGAATGAACATATTCTAAATGTGGGATTTCGAAGACAAAGTAAAACATGCCTGAATTTAATCTCAGAACAGAAAAATTCTATTATTTTCATGTAACATTATGTGAGGCTTTTAATAACATGGTTACTTGTTGAAACTTATTGTTTGTTGTCTGCTAAAGTTCTCAGATCTTTTTCACAGGAAGTTTATCAATTTCTGATCATGTCCTGCATACACTGTGCACAGAATTTATTTGGCAAATATATAGATTAATATACATTCTTGTTCAGTTGCTCTCAGTCTGAGGCTATACTTTAACCATAATAATCTTATCTAATTTGGATTTTGGATGCTAGTGCACGAGATCTGTCCCCTAGTTTTTAATTGTGTAAGGATTTGATAAGCCTGCTCAATATATTTTCATCTAGTTGCTGATAGAAATGCCAAGCAGGTTAGGATAAAGTTCATAAAAATAAAAGCAAAGTTAGAGTTCAGTGGTGTTTCCATATGGTATTTCCTCTAAGAAAATATCAACAAATGAATCAATATTTCTCAAGAAACTACTTGGTCAGAGAGGAATCAATAAAATAACATTAATATCAGCCAATATTTTTTCATATAATTTATCAGAAATTATAAATTGCCTATTGTAGCTTGTATTCAGCACCAACTCAGCAATGTTTTCAGTATTGTAGGAATTGTCCATAAAGTAACAATTAAAAAATAAACAAACTCAAGTTATTTCCACATGACTAATTTGTATACAAATTCTGTTTTAAATGTTTGCTAAATGTTTACAAGCCAGTGATTTGATAGGATAGTACAGATTTTTCTCTCAGGACTTCACATTTGCTTACATGTTTGTGGTTTCTTAAGTGAAACTTTTGTATCATCTGTAACATTTATACTGCTTTAAACATCTTAACTTATCTGAAATTTCATTTTTTTATAAAAATAATTAGCAACGTTTGTGCATCCTCACCTGTCCTCGCCAATTTTCTGTTTATGGCATGGTTCTGTTTTCTGGATAGAGGACCAGATTCCTTGAAGGAAAAGACTAATGAATAATAGACACTTATTAGATTTTCCTGATGTGTTAATATTACTGAATCCCTTGAGCAAGAATCTCATTTCATCCTTGTTCTTTTTATTATAAACATAGCAGATAGTATCCTTCCTCAAATGGCTTCAAGGAAGCCTGTGACTTTGACGATGACTCTTAATAGTCATGTTAGTCATGTTTCCATTATTGTAACCCAGTGTTTGAGATAATCAACCTAAAATGAGAAATTTATTTTGTCTCATGGTTTCAGGAGTTTTAGTTCATGGAGGTTTGGCCTTTGGGCCTGAGGGGAGGCAGCAGATCATGATAGTGAGCAAGTGGCAGAACAGAGCTACCCTCCCCATGGTGGCTGAGAAGGCTCAGAGAGAGAAACAGGAGGGGCTGGTATCCCAGTCTCCTTCAAGACACTCGCCCGGTGACTATCTTTCTTCCATTAAGCAACACTTCCTAAAGTTTTTATCACCTCCCAAAAGTACCAAAAGCTAGGGACCAAGCCTTCAACTCGTGGAACTTGGGGGGATTCTAGATCCACACCATAGCAGCACTTGTCTTCACGGCACTTAAATTCACAGTGTTTGTGTCAGTCTCTTGTGTTAAGACTTTCTTAACAGCATTTACCTGAGAAGGATGGATTTTATGTTTTCTGGTGAACTGTTTCCTATAAGATCATTGATGAAACTGTGGTGCATGGGTCAATAGTGTTCTGAAAGGTATTGAATTTAATGTAAAATTAAAACTTTTGTCTATAAATATATTTGAATAATGTCTGCTCTATAGTTTTCCTCTTTCTGTCTCACTGTGCAGGAATGAAGGTCTTAATATTAATGGAGATGATAAATGCCACAGCAAAGCAATCTCTTTAACTTTGTGTGATATAGAGTTTATAATACAATTATAATACTTGAGCACAATAGGTCTTTTTTTCTTTTTTGTCCCCAGAACACCTCTTAACACTCATTCCTGAGACTATATTTGGGAAAGCATTGAATTAAGTCATTAACACATAAGACTTTGGTATGAATTACTTGATCATATGAGTCAGAATGACGCAAAATGGCTGTCTAAATCCCCCTTCAAAGAAAAATTTCTGCTCAGCTAAGGGAAATACAGTCAGCACCCTGCCTCCAGCTGTGGGTTGTAAGAGCAGCTGTGCCAGAGTTCAGGGCTCCCAGGGGACTTCTTGTGGTAACTGAGCAAAGCAGTGGTTTAAGGCTGTAGTCTTTTAAGCCCAAGACAGAACAATTGAGATGGGCAGTACTTGTTCCAGAACTTCCTGCTTTAGTTAGCCAAGGCTTTTTTAGTTAGCCAAAGCAATTCAATGCCTTTTTCCCCCTCACCTAATCCTATTTTCTCATCCTTTTGTTCTAAAGTGTTAATCCCCATCTTGCACCCAACTCCACCTCAGCATTTGCTTTTTGAGGACTTCTATTACAGTTTGAAGGCAGAATTTCTTAGTAACAAAAAATACTCTGAGGCAATTTCTTTGGAAAAGTATTTTTAGTGAGAAGTGGAAGGAGAAGGTAAGGTCTGGGGCACAGGCAGGGTTAGAGCAGAGCATGTTGGAGAGGTCCACTCTGTGTGAATTTGACACATGGACAGACCAACCATAAAACTATAGATGTGTCAAGGCAGGAACAGTAAAGAGAAGGAAAGAAAATGAATGTGCAAGACAAATATAGTTGTGATTTAACTACCTTATTTTGGTTGGCCTAATGATAGGTCTAAACATGTAGTTCTTCTGTGGTCTCAGAGCCAAGGACAAAGCCAACCTTAATTTTAAGTAAGAGTATAAATTAGGGTCTGGGCCATACTGTCAGCCCATTTCGTTCTCTTGCCTAATTTCAAACCTCTCCTGAAATTAGCCTCATGGTTAGCTGCAGGAAGTGGTGATGCTGATTCAGCAGAAATATTTTTGGACTGAGATTTACCTAGAGACAAACTCATCAATTTAAGGGAAAATAAAATTTTCTTAAAGTGGTTGTCGGGCTAAATTAAATCTTTCATTGAACTATTTAAGCCAGAATGTTATTAAAATATCTGGCCAAGCTTAACAAATATTCTATAAAAATATTATTCAAATAAGCATACACAAAATTATATCTACAATATAAAGGGCTACCTTTGACTTTTACATGTTGAATAAATTACTAAATTCAATTCTCAAGTACTCATGCTTCTAGTAGACTGTTTTTTTTTTTTTTTTTATTGTGTCCTATTGGCTTGCAGCAGGTATCTCCTTGATTCCTTCAGAGAAGTCTTTCTCATAGAGGCACATGTCATTTTGAGGTGTTTGGAAACACTGTTTTTTCAATCAAGATCTGATCTGAAGAGAAAGATATGTTTTATTTCTTTTTTTGGTGCAGGCACTAGGCATTGAGTGTCCCTTATAGATCCAGAAAGTAAACAAACATAACTTTCTTCTAGAAATATAGTAATATTATGAATTAAGAATCAGTAGTATCATTATAAATTGTTTGAGTGAGCTTTACTTAACTACACCTAATAGATATGAGTCAAAATATAAAAGTCAGAAATCTACAGAATTTAGTTATTTGTTCACAAATTTTAAATTTTAATACACTTTCAAAAAAAAAAACTCAGTGAAAGTTAATAAGATTGTCTCTCAGAAAGCTAACACATTTTCCATTTTGAGTTTACTTTCCCTCCCATATTCTAGTCTCCAAGAGCATCTGTAGATATCAAGTATGAAAAATTACTTATGATGATCTGTCAAGATATAAGATACCATAAGCCATTGAAATTAATTGGTTTTAGAGTCAAACCCAAGTCTAACTCCAGGAAAGATCTGTCATTTCCTTTTATAGTGGAGTCTACAAGTATCTGTGTTGAGGATTTTGATCATTGTTCTAAGAAATATTTTGTGGTCCATAAGTCCTGATAGAATTAAACCCTAAGAACATATATCAATTGCAATTAATGAAGTGATAACCAATTTGTTTGGATAAGAAAATGGTTGCATAACACTCCCAAGAAATTTTGTTTCAAATTTGTAGATATTTGACTTGAGCTTTAAGTGGTGGAGTCCATGTTATTTCTACTTCATTAAACTCCCTTCATTAATGATGTGAAATCTGTAGAACCAAAACTGGGCTTGGTTGTTCCATTCAATGGATCGAAATCAACTGTTCTCATTGACCTAGCTAATGTTCTTCTTCATTAAATTTACTTCATTTTAAACCTTCTACCTCTTTCCAATAGCCTAGATGTTTGACCTGCTGATTAGAAAATGAAAGATCAATAAATTAAATTAATGCTCTATAGGGGTCTGCATACTGTGGGAACAGATAGTGGCAAGGAACAAACCATTTGTGTCATTTTTATAGATGACACAGTAGTGGCCCATTCTCTGATCAGCCCAAATAAAATCAAAATGAACAATAAGCCTGCATCTCCAGGATTACCCCATTGTTTCCTGGTTCTATCATTGTCTCAGATTGGGCCAGACATTCTTCATCATAGATTCCAGATATAGTGAAGGACTATGCATTTTTAAGAACAAGTATGCCACTGCAACCAGGGCTTATGCCTATTGACAAAAATTGACTATTTTGTCCCACCAGGAGAGAAGCCACATTTCATGGGGCATGGTCTTTGACCTCTAGTAGCCTATTGACCATATTGAACATCTGTACTCTCAGTGCTACTGACAGTACCTCACCACCTTTAATATTTTCTAGGATTTAGTTTATTGTCCCAGACACATCAGCAAACTTCTACTGTTCATGGTGAGCCTTAAAACTAATCTGTGTCAATATTTGGCTTTCTAAGTCATTTCATTATGACAGTAGTGTGCTATTAGTTACAAAAACCCCTGAACAATAAGATAAATGTCAAGGTATTTGAATAACCTTCCATACCTTCTACCATCCATAGCTATCTGTTCAAAAGTCTGTTCAAAAAATGAAATAAAAATAATTTAAGATCTACTTTATTCATGTCTTTGTGATCCACATACCCTAGTAAGGCTTTTTTTTTTTTAATTGAATATGACTATCCTGGGAAATGGTTCATCTTCTTAAGGCCAATTTCTGGGTACTTTTTATAAAGGGGAAAGATATCATGTGGACCTATTTTCTAAATTTGATATTCTAGGGGCTAGAAGTATAATTCAGCGGCAGAACATGGGTTAATACATTGTGAGGCCCTGAGTTCAATCCCCAGCATGGAAAAAAAATGTTTTCTGTGATTCTTCCTCATCATTCTTTTCTTTTCCCTACTGACAACTTCTGGTCAGTCTGGTTGGGACAAAGTGGTGGATATAATGTGCTTTAGTAAGTTTGACCTAAGTTTTATATTTTCTTTCTAACCTGAGCCTTCTTAACAAAGTTCTGGGTTTGAGTAATAATAGTTGGATGAAGGAAAAAGGTAAGTGATAGCTACTATAATGGGATAATAATTTTGGTGGGGTGGAGAGAAAAGTATTTTGGTGGTACCTGAGGAAGAGAACCTTCAGTCCCCAGGTGTTATGATGATGGGAGGGACATTAATGACTTTTTGTCTTTCAGAAGCACCTTGAAAACTTTCTCATTAAGGAAAACACTCTGATGTGGCTTCTACAAACCATTGCATAAAAAACACTTTAATTTAGTTGACTACATCTCCTACCAGATCCCTTTGATTATGATTTGACTACCATTCTTCTTAATCTTACCTACAAGACTATCAGATACTGCAAAGATGGCCTTAGTTCTTGTACCTTTCAAGTAAAATCAGCTGTCAATACCTTCCAATAACTTTCTAACCTCTAATTGTCTTAACTATTGTTTATTCTTTTCCTTTCTGAGCAAATCCCTCCTGTTTGGTAACATAAACAAACAGAAGAAGTGAACTGGTTTACCTCACAAAGTCCCATCCAAAACAAGATCTGGTCTTAACATATTTGAACTGAAATGAGAACTGTAAGGTCTATCTGTTGGTTGGAAGCCACAATGAAGGGGCTGGGCAACCTTTTGATGTAGGTGTCCATAATTGTAAAAGTATTTTCTTTGTCCCAAGGCCATGTACATATATTATAATACTGTACTTCTTGTGTTGAAACCAGGCATTAATTTTCTTTCCTCCTCAATGGTGATTTATACCTTAGTGGAGGTTATAAAAGACTTTCATACATTTAAGAAATACCAGTATATCATGTAACCTTTGATTGACTTCAGAGTTCTCTCCAAAATAACATTACCTTTGATCACTCATGAGAGCTTCCAAGGAAAAACTAACTTGATGTTTATATAGGACATCTGAACTATGATGAGAGTCATCCAACTAGAAATGATGGTATAAAATTTGTCTCTGACTTTAGCTGATATGATCCCATCTTGACCCTGAAAATCATTGAAGTCAGTATCAATGGACTGTCCTAGAATGTTTTATGAATGATAAAATTGCTGTAGGCATTCTTGCATGCGAATGCAGACTCGGTGTAATTATTAATACAAATTGCTCTACTTGGATTACAGTCTCAAAGGAAGTTAAAAGGTCAACATAGGAAATTAAAGAGAAAGCCACCTGGCTTTTTAAGATAGATCCTTATAGTTTATGGGGTATTGGATATATGGATAGCTGGTTGAGTATGAGACTCTTGTCAGCTGGTTGAGTATGAGACTCTAGAGGCATGTTTGGAGGGCAGTACTGCAGCTTGACCTCGTTCTGTTGCTTAAATCCTATTGATAGTGTCCTTAATAAAACGTCATATGATAACAAATTGTACGAATTTGGTCATAGACTCTGTCGGTCATATTAATCAGAGTGGCTGACAGAGCAAGAAAGTTCACCAAAAGTCAAGATGGTATATAGAAGAATATGGTGTAAAATTGAGACCTGGATGGTGTTAAGAGACATGTATCTTTCACGCAGGGCTTTCACATTTCTGCTAATGTTGTGAGCAGAGGCATTTGTGGTTTTTATTACCATCTTTCCAAGAATGCTTATATAGTGAACAATTTTAAAAGATAAAGATAGTGCTTGCCTTAAAATAAGTAACCTTCAGATTAATGGATTCACAGTAGGAATAAAGGAGGGATTTCTACTATTTCAGTCACTTAATTGTTGTCCAATTTCAAAGGGCTGTTTTATGTAAAAAAAAATAGTCTCCTTCTGGACCAAAGAATTATGTGTTTATTGTCTGTCACAAAATGTTTGGGTTCCTTAATCTCAGTGTACCTCTCCTATAACATAAGTCATCTTGCCTACTTTACGTGGTCCTGTAGGAATTGTGTCTCAAGGATTTGGCATAGAAACATGCTAATGTGTTTGCTACTTCTATACTATATGAATAAAGTATTTGTCTCTAGCCTGGCTATGTCTTCTGTAAGCACCCATTAACCAGAGGCAGGGTAACTCATTTAGCTTCTAAATATAAAGTAAAATCATAAGCATTTTATAGTTCTTGACATATATTCCCCTTAGCAGGGCAGCAAAAATAACATTAAAATACTTCTCTATAGTCCATGTAAAAATGGGTGTTAAGTGGAAATTACTAATTCCCCTCATACATAACTCCTAGAGGGCTAAGTTATTTTGTAGCACAATTTTATTTGGACCACAATTAGAAAACCAATCTTTTTGACAAAGGAGGTATCCCCACCAGCCTCCTGTTATGGCTACCAAGTAAGGAAAAGGATGCAGCTAATAAATGTAGTATAAGCAAAGTGTATGCTAAGTGATAGAAAAATGATGTGTATGCCTAAGTAGACTAATAAAAATCAACATCAAATGACCCAGTAAACAGATTGCCAGAAATTTTTTGAGTAAGTTTAAGGTAATAAAAATTAAAAAATAAAAATAAAAAAATTAACATTTGAGGCTTTAATCTACAAATTCAAATCACTACCGTGATTTGATTATTATATACTGTACATATATATCCATTTGTTATGTGGTATGCTATAAAACTGTACAATTAAAATAAAAAATGAAAAAAATGGATAAGTCAGTGTGTATATAACACCAGGGTTCTAAAACAAAGAAGCAACATCCCATTGCAGAATGTCATGAAATAAAAGACTGTGGGCCACAATGAGGATTTTTGGTCTAGAATAATCTAGGAAAACAGCAGTTCCAACTGAAATTTTGAGGAGAATATTCTGTTAATTGTATTTGCTGAAGGTCATTTCTGACTACTGAAAAAGAAGGAGCTGGAAATTAGAACTACTAACAAAACATATTGAGTTCTAAATAGTTTTTTAAGTTAATGTGCCGCAAAATTCATGTAGATTCATTTATTTTCTGTAAATTGGTTTGTTATCTTCATATAGAAGAGAACTAAAGAGCCATTCCAATGCTAGGCATGCATTGGTATTTCATGACCAAAATGAGGCTACAAGAAAAGAAAATGGTGTCTCACAAGGACTTAGTATTTACTTATTGATTAATTAAGACATTGCTTGAGGTTAGTGGACTCAAATATACAGTATGAAGAATAACAAAATGCCTGTCACCCAAATCAGGTCTATTCTGCTATGACTACTCTGGTGAGGAAAAGCAATTATGAAGAAGCAGCTTTTGGGCTGAGACTTGATGGGGCCAGGCAAAGAAGAGATACATTCTGAACAGCAGGAAAATCAAGTCCACTTGCCCAGAGCCTGGTTTTGTAAATGTGCTGCACTTTTTTTTTCCTCTTGTTTGATAGTGATAATATTAAATTTTCACTGCTGGAATCATCCATTAATAAATATGAGATTTTTTTGTTTTGCATACCATTTTTATAAAATAATATTTTTTATATGTTTTGCTAGTTTTATCAGGCTAACTACATTAAATTACACATTTAACTTCATTTTGGAGTAGGCTGCTTATGTTAACAATACATTCAAAATTTTCAGTAAATTTTGCTTTATTTGCTTAATTTTCTCCCACATTTATTTCCCTCATAAAAATACTATGCTTATCTTTTTCTTCTATTGGATAGATAGATGGATGGAGAAATAGATAAATAGATAGATAGATTTTATTTAACATGGAAAGATTATTGGATTCATGGTAGGAATAAAAGAGGGATTTCTGCCATTTCAGATACTTAATAGTTGCCCAATTCCAATTCCTACTTCACCTCTCTGAAGTACTATTAGCCTCTTTTATTTACCTTGCTGGATTGCTATAAACTTAAAACTATATAATATACATGCAAGCATTCTCTATTCAAACTGCTGTATAAATGAGTGAGAGGATTATGACCAATAAAAGAGATAGCATAACTATTCTTTTTGCCTCAGAACTAACATGCGTGGATTTTTCAGCATTTCCTCACCTTTACTTGACTTATGAATGCTTGTAAAGATGGATTTTATAAAGATTTTTTTCACTTAATTTTTTTTCAGTATTGTGTTGCTTGTCTTTTCCATCAAATAAGATTTTCTCAGATTTTTAGATAAAATGTCACTTAAAGTTTTTATGAATGATAATATTTACCCACTTCCAAACTATAAAATAAAAATAAAAAATGCTTAATTTGTTGATTACCCTCTCAGGCAATTATCTATCCTGATAGTCACAATTCTGACATTCATTCAGTATATGAATATTTTGCCATCATGTCCAAAGAAGTATTTTAATGCACTTACAACTGAACATGGAACAAATTATTTGTTGAAAGTATAAAAGAACCATTTTAGTTCCCATCTTATGCATTTAAAATAAAATACAACTATAGAAATTCTATACACATTTTTCTGCTTACACCAAAGGGAAGCTTTAGTAAACAAAGCTTTGTGTTTTTGCAAACATGCAGGATAAATGATTGCAAGTTAAATTTATTGATTGGAATGAACTCAATAGGTTTTCTTCAGGCTACTCAGTATTGATTACTTGTTTTTCTTGGATAGTCAAAAAAATGATGAGATTGCAACCATTGCATAATTCAGGGAAAATGTCTTTTTTGGCAAAAAAAGTAATGGAAATATTCATCTATAATAATAATAATAATAATGTTGAACTATGTCAGTTATCAAGAAATACATTTAAATAGAAAATGTATTTGAGAACAACAATTTGTTTTAAAAAGTGGTAAAATATTAAGTTGTTATTTTGCATAACAGAAAAATTATGGACATTTTTTGCTTTGCATAGAGGATAATATAGTTTTGCCCAGCTCTAATATGATGCTCAACATCATTATAATAATATCATCATCATCTACATCCCACAACAGAAACAGAGAATATTATACATAAATAGATGGTCTATAATTGCCTCAGTAGTTAATAATTTTTGTTATTTTTGTCACATTACTTTGAAAGATAAATATTATCCTCATTTTACAGAAATAAATCATGACATAGTTTATTCAAGTAAACCAGAGACAGCTTCATATATTTCTGTATAGAAATCAAATATTCAGCTTAGTTTTGCCTTCCTTCATACTGTACTGTTCTTTTATATACACTATGCAGTCCACTATTATTAAAGTAGTTTTTCTTCCCATCCTCAGTCAGATATTTGCTGAAAAATAAATTCTGGATAATACTGCAGGGGTGAAATCCAATTAAAGCATATGTAATTAATATTCTCAATCATGATCACTTGCCCTGGAATGGAAAGGAGCCCATTTGCTGTGTTTTGGCTATAAAGAGTATATCTTTGCTATCCAAACGAGGTCAATTTCAAATTGTATAAAGATAGATCATGATAGTTCCATGGAATTCGATTTTTCTATTTATTTTTTAAATTTTTATTTATTTTTCATTCATGGGTAATAATTATGCATGTTTATTTGGTACACTGTAATATTTTGCTACATGGATATATTATGTAGTGATCAAATCAAGGAAATTAACATCCATTATCTCTAATATTTATCATATTTTTCTGATAAAAACATTCAAATTTCTCTCTTCCAGCCATTTTGAAATATACAATCTGTACTGTGAATTACACTCCTCTCCCTGCAAATAAACAGCAGAACATGTTCCTCCTATCAAGGTGCTACTTTGTATTCATTAACCAAACTCTTTCTTATATGAGCTGTTTGTGATGACCATGGATCAGTCATTCACTATTTCCTGACAGAAACGGCATTAAAACCGCATTTTATCCATGAATTAACTAACTAATTCACTCATTAGTCAAGTATTATTTTTGGTGCTGGAAAATTAATAATAAATTATGGCCCCCTGTAGGGGAAAGCATATTTATAACTATGTGGTACTTTGAGATCATGTAAGGGCACATGATAAACTAATAAAACTGTTTATGTATATCTACAAATATTTGAATGAGATCTGAAGGAACAATAGGTGATCTTTCATAAGTGGTGGTGGCAAAGGAAAAACTTCTCAGGAAGAGACCACACTATATGTAAATTATGCATTATACACCTGTGTAGCCTATGTCAGGTACAGCCTGAAGTTCAGTAACTGAAGGAAGTCCCATAAGCTAGACCCTGCATAATACATGGCAAGGTATGTGTGAGATGTGAAATACATTAGGTTTCAGCCAAGAGTAATTATAAATTATTCAAATGTTCTGAATGGGAGAAGAATGGAAGGATCAGGTCTTTAACCAAAAAGATTATTCTAATTGGAAATGTGAAGAGGGAAGAGGTAGACATGGAAAAAACAGTCAAAATCTCTGTGGTATTTGGAGTTGGAACAATTTGGGGAAAGAAGTGTGCTTTTCTTTTTTTTTTCTTTTTTGATTTTTATTTTAATTGACATGTGAAAATTGTACATATTTATGAGAATCATGTGATTATACATTGTTTAATGAAGATAACCATGACTATCTCCCTTAATTTCAATCATTTTTTGTGGTAAAATTATTTCACATCCTTTCTTCTAGCTATTTTAAAATAATACTGCACATTATCAATATCTACAGTCATCCTTCTAGGCAATAGAACCCCAGAATTTATTTCTCTTATCAAATTCTAACTTAGAATCTACTGGCCAATCTTTCCCCATCCTGCCTTTCTAATTATATTCAGATTAGTCTCATATTTGAATAGTCTTTGGAGCCTCAGAGTATATGCATAGAGTATGAATTTATTAAGATATATTTCTATTTTTGGTACTGAGTATTAAAGCCAGGGTCAGTTTACTGCTGAGCTACACACAGGGTCCTTTTAACTTTTTATTTTGAGACAGAGTCTCATTAAGTTGTGAAGGTCTCGCTGTGTTGCCTCAGCTGGCCTTGAATTTGTGATTCTTCTACCTTGGCCTCCTGAATCACTGGGATTACAGATGTGCACCACTGCTGCTGCCCTAGAGTATTCATCTACTTTTAATTTATTTAGCTTTACTGTGAAAACACCCCCGCAAGAGGGTGGAATAATAATAATCAATAGTTACAGTGTATTAGGCATGCTATGTTAAGTATTTTGAAAAAGTACTACAGTATTTGAAATAAACAAATATTTCAACCCAATAAGTGACAAGTAATCTGGTAAAAGAAGCAGTAGTTTAATAGAAGCACTGCGTGTAAGTCAGTGTTAACAGGAAAAGTAATCTGCTAGACATATGGAAGACCATGTTTAGGCACTGAAGAATTGATGTGAAAGATTAAGTTTGGCTGAACAAAGAGCTTGAAGTAAAGTGGGTAAACTTTGAATGAAGAAGAGGAAAAGCCTTGGGTTGTATCACCACAAATAAAATAAATTCAGCAGAAGGAAAATGTATTGTGTCTTTCCTACATGAATGGTAACAAGTAACAAGTTTAGTGGACTGATTTTCCATATTCTATAGATATAGACTTTGGAAAATCTTTTAAAAATGAGCAAAAAAATGAAACAATTCAGAATGAGTCAGAAATGTAGAAAGCACGGAGGTACAAAGAAAGGTAGTATGAATTAAATAATAATGACAACGGAGAACCAAAGAAAAGCCTGGAAGAAAAGAGAACTTATCAATATACTGTGTTGGTTGACTCATTCATTCATTAAGAGATACTGATGGATAGATGAATGGATTAAGAAATTGTTTTATACATATATACACACACACACAATGGAGTTCTACTCAGCCATTAAAAAGAATAAAATTATAGTATTTGCTGGTAAATTGATAGAAATTGAGAATTTCATGCTAAGTGAAATAGTTAAACTCATAAAGTTTGAATTTTTTTTTTTGCATGTTCAGAAACTAGAGTAATATAAAAGAATAGGAGAGGGAAGGATAAGATAACATAAAAATCCAATTTAATACAAATTAGTAAAGGATTGAAAGGAAGTATGATAGAGAAAGGAAATGGGAGAGGGGAGGGAGAAAGGGAGAGGAGGGTGGAAAGAAGACAAAATGAACTGAAATTGATTTCCATGCATACATGAGTATGTCAGGATGAACACTACTCTGTATAACCATAAAGTTCTAATAAAAAAGAGTGAGATTGATTGAATAATAATCCTAATGCTGGTAATGAAATGGTGGGCAGAAATAGAGATGGTTCACAATGTCATAAAGTATGGAAGCAAGCAGCAAACAAAGACATTAATTATATATTCATGTAAATATTATGCTGGAATTAATGCCAGAAAGACAGAGCATGTAAAAATGAATAGCAAAGACACTTTAGATAATTAAAGTGTCATATAAGATTTCTCTGATGAAATAAATCATTGAACTGGTGTTACAAAGATGAACAAATACTTACCAGTTGTGTGTATATATGAAAGGAAAATTTTTTTAGAACTGGGACTAGCATGTGCAAAAGCCCTGTGGGAGCAGATGATATGATGTGGCTAAACAACTGGAAGAAGGCTTTGAAGCAAAGAGAATAAGTAGATTTCATTTAAAGCTGAGTGACTATAACAGAGTGAGATAAGGGTCAGATTAGGTCAAACTTCATACTATTTTTGTTAATTTCACAATCGTATAACATCTGAAGCAGACACAAAATCGAGCTTTTGTTTATACATATTTATCCCTTAGTAAGTGTTATTTGGCATTTTTATCCATTTCCATATAGGAACTATGTCATCTGATACATTGTACCAACACCAAGGAACCCATAAGTAATGCAGTGAGAAAGGATCTGAATTCCCTATTGCATAGTAACAAAACCAGAATATCCACTATGCTGACCAGAGAGCCTTCTTAGTATATAACTGCCAATATGAAAGAATAAAATTTAGTGCTATAATTAGCCTGTTCTGTCATACCATTTTTCTAGATTCTTGCTTTCTTTGAGTTTATTTTCTTTTTGAAAAATAGTAAACTGCTTCAGTGTTTAATGAGATCTGTACATAAAGAAAGGCTTCCATGGTGATGGATGAATGGGAATGGAAAGGAGAAAGGTACAACATAAATATAAAATTAATAACCACTTGCTGAAATATTTGCCACAGAAAAAATGAGATTTATAATTTAAGGATGGATTCGTGAAAGTATCTGAGCACCCACCCTTTTATTTAGTGCAGAAATTGGGTATGGATAGTGGCTGAACTTTCATAAAGGCACAAAATACACAAAATTTAAAATGTTGTAGTATAGGAAGATGTGATATTATAGAAAATTTAAAAAATAAGAAATGTATAGATTTTTAATGTTATAGAAAAACATGAATCAGAAAGAAGAATACATTAAGGGATAATCTGAATTTTAAAAGATGATTAGTTCATGACATTCACTTTCTTATTCATTTTTAACTGTAATTTTAGAAAACTTCCCATTTAGGAAAGGTATTCATAGGTGTTATAAAAAATGTTGAATGACCAAATAAAACAATTTTAGAAGTTCCATTAGTGATGATTCCTCAATACAACTTATTTAGTTCTGCTTTATAACTAGAGTTTTTGTCAAATGTAAACACAAGATGAAGCCAAATACCACAAAAAGGGAAACAAGCTCTTTGAATTCCTTAAGTAGAGAATTGCTTGGAGACAGGAGACAAAATGTATTTTAAGGAGCTGTGTGGTCCTATTAGATAATGGTTTGTGGAGTGCTTTATTCAATCTTCAGTGACTTTCAAATATCAAGTAAATTATCTTTGAAAACAGTTGGAAATCGTTGTGATCAAGTGATGTTTTTTCTTGTACTTATGAGTTGGATAAAAAAAATACTATGTTGGCCAAAAGTTATTGCCAGTTCCTAGGTATAGTTTGAATCTCCCACAAGGATCCCTATCAGCTATTCTTGCAAGAAAAACACTGAAAAACATTTATCACCATCAAGTTTGATATGCTCATTTCAGTACTCTACAATGATCCAGACTGCATCCAACCTTGACCTCGTTAATCTATTTTTGGTACCAACAGCAAGAAATCATTAAAGTGATCTCAGTGTCTTCATGTTAGTTCCCCCATTACCTCTCCCATCTCGCCCCTTCTCTCATGGCTTCCTGTCTTTCCTCAGTCGTAGAAGGTGAAATCTCTGCTCCGTGTTGTGTGCGCTTTACCTTCTGGATGGACTGTTCTTTTCCTGGATAGATTGAATCTGGCTCAGTTTTTGAACTCTCAGATGTAATCTTACTGAACTTTCCCCTGACTACAACACTCACACATACAATCCACCTCATCTGACATCTATATTCTCTATCGAAACACCCAACTTTAATTTTCTCCTTAGTTTGTAGCATAACAATGAAATTACTCATTAATCCTGTTTGTCTTTTTCCATCATGAAAATAAATATAAGCTATATAAGTAAGGAGAGTGGTTCCCTAGTATAGAAAATACATGAAGAAAATGGTCTAAAGACACCAATCAGAGCTCAGATTAGCAGATGGACTCTTTAAAAGTGAAACCCAACTATATGGTATCACAAGAAAATGTGGAAATGCACAGAGTCAAAATTTAAAAAATGGAAAAAAGAGTACCATTTGAACAATGATAATAATAAAGTTGAATTAGATAAATATTAGATTAATGAAACTCCAGGAGAACTACTACCATGACAGGCAGGAATACCTTGTAGTTTTAAAGAACTGAATTTATTAAGAAGGTGTAATAATTCTAAATAAAAAGGCAACTAAAAATGAAACATAAAATATATTAAATAAAAGTAACAGACTGATAAAGCAATCAGTCCACAATTACAGTTGGAGACTTGATCTTCATCTCTCAGTTATTGATGAACAAGTAAATAGAACATCAGAATACCAACTCAACCAACAAAATATTTCCTTTTCAAATAAGCTGAAATTCTAAAAAGTACAATATCAATGTCAATATCTAAATAAAATCAGAAGTATGTACATTATTTTCTTTGATAACACTAGAAATACATAACAAAATAACTGAAAAAAATAACAATCTTTGTTTAGAAATTAAACTGTAAAATTCAAACCTACCCATGGAGAGAATTAAGAAAAATAATAGGATGTTTCAAAACATTTTAAAACTATGGGAAAAAGAAATAATCGCATGTGAAAAATCATAGAATGCAAATTTAACATCTCTTAGAAAGAAACTTAATTTTAATACTCATATTAAAAATCAAGTCATTGGGGACATGCCTTTGGTGCATATATTTTGTCCCTGGAAAGAGGGACTATCTCTCTGTTTCCTGGTGCCATTTCTTGAGTTGCTTTCCTCCACTACATTTTTCTGCCATGATATTCTGCCTTACCTAGCAATACAGACAGCTAGCTATCTATGACTGAGACCTCTAAAATCATTAGCACCAAATGAATTTTTCCTCCTCTAAAATTGCTCTTGTCAATCTTTTGGTTAGAATTGTGACAAAACTGACTAAAACACATTATTTCCATCTAACTCTGAATCCACTGAGGTGTACCAAATTTCCCAATAATGTTCATTAAAGCAAAAAGATCCACTTCAGAATCATGTATTACCTTAGTTAGTAATTCTCTAAATTTTTATTTTCATTCAGTGTGAAACAGTTACTCAGTTCTCCTTTGATTTTTATGATCTTGTCATTTTTGAAGATTACAATTATTTGATGAGATGTCTCACTTCTGTTTTGTCTCATATTTTCCTTTTTTCTTTCTTTTTTTATTTATTTCTTACATACATGACAATAGTGGAGTGCATTACATTCAGAATTATCCATTCACAGCACAATTTTGGTAACTGTATATAAAGTATGTTCACACCAAATTATGCCATTATACATGAGCTCTCTTATTTTTTTCTTACAATTCTTAATACACTTTTATACCACCATTTATCATATCTCTGTTTGTATATAAGGTATGTTGGCATCAAATTCACATCTTCATACATGTATATTGTATAATGATGAGGGTCTCTTTCCACTATCCATGCAATTCCCCTTCTCCCTCCTTTTCCCTCCCACCCCTATTCCCTATCTAGAGATCATCTTCCTCCCATGCTCTACCTCCCAACCCCATTTGAAGTCACCCCCCTTATATCAGAGAAGACATTCGGCATTTGTTTTTTTGGGGTTTGGCAAACTTCACTTTCCACTGGTAAAACTCGGGTTCAGTAACTTCAGCAGAGTTGAAGTGCAGCTGTATTCACATTCTATTTGGTAGGGAACACTCTCAGTTTGTCACATTACTTCATAGGGTCACCATGATCACTAAAGTGGTAGAGTCTATACCTAAAATGCAAAAGTTTTTTTTTTCCATTTATAAATTCCAAACATATTTGGAAATGTTATAAAAATTGCATAATTGCATTCATCATCAAATTTCATAATAATTTATGTCTCTACATACTCAGTTTTCTATTTTTTTCCAATAAGTTAAAATTTATTGCTTTATTTATTTTCAGGTTTAATTCATTCTGACTTTGGCCTGTGAGGGACCTTCATGCTGGCTCCCATGTGCTTTTGTCATATCTCTATAATCCATTGATACCCTCTTCACTTACTGGCACAAGATACTGAAGGCTCGTTCTATACTTTCCCAGTGGCTGACCTTGACATAGTCATTTCTTCAAAGAGCTCTAATTATTTTTTAATAAAAATAATATCTGAAAGTTAAAATTTTGTGTCTAATAGTGATAAATTTATTTATTTATTTATTTATTTATTTATTTATGGTGTATCTCTCCACATGTATAACAAAAACAATGAATTCAAATTTCCATTGCCAGCCCACATAATTTAATGGACCTAGATTTCTTTCTCCTCATATTTATCTTATTCTTTATTCCAGTGAGAAAAATAGACCATTATTATTTTTGTAGTAAAATATTTTACCAAATGCCCCTAATGCATTACCAGTTTTCTTTTGCTGCTGCTGCCTTTCGTGGATGCATTCCACGTCATACTTGGCCTCTACACCCCTTGCTGGTTCACTCCTCTAGTAGTATGTTCTCCTCAACCTATTTAGATTCTTCCAACTGAACCACTGAAAGTTTCAAGGAGGATTTCATTGTTGTTATGAGAGCTTTAACTGGAACCAGTGTTCTTTCTTAGAAAGGAATCCCATACTGCCTCTTGTTTCTGTGTTGAGATACTCGGACTTGTTGCAATCCTGGACTACTCTGAGCTTCTCCACTCCATCTCCTCCAGAGGAATTCCAAAGGACATCTTTGAAAACAGAAACTTGCATACACAGATTGGATTATTTTTTTCTGGTAATAATCCAATGACAATCCAATTATTTTTCCAAGATAATTAAAAATAATGATAGTGCTATTTTAATTACATCATATTATGACTTTGGTTACCTGGTCAAGTTGATGATTTCCATGTTTCTCCACTGCATAATTCTTCTGATTATATATATATATATATATAGTTTTCTTTTTCAATGTCTAGGATGACTGACAGAAACAAGCAGTGAGGGTTTAAAAAAAGGGGGATAACAAGGTTACAAGTTTCAGAAGAAAATGAAGAGATTACTGGGTAATGATACAAATGGGTAGGATTACCTTGGCTTGAGATGAAGCACAGATTCCTCTGAGACCATAGGGAAAGATGCTGGGAATCATGACCCCATGGTTATGTTCAAGCCTTTCTCAAGTGTTCATTTTTTTTTTTAAATTGGATAGTTTATGTTGTTTTTTTGGTTTGGTTTGTTTGTCTGAATGAAAGGAAGTGGTTGAGACTAGTCAAATAAGAAAAGAGAAAATTTAAACAACCAGAAATTAGGGGAAAAAACCATCAAATAACATTTGAGGGTCTACTTGAGGTTAGAAAGTATCAGTTTTTCCAGATTATGTAATTTTATCCAGACAATACAAATGGACCATTGGTTTGAACCACAGTTGAGAATTGGCAACATTGTGTGTGTTGGAAGGTCATGGGAGTGTGAGGTTCTAGTGAATGTAGAGCTATGAGCAAAATAAACTAAAATGAAAGCATGAAGCAACCAGAAGACCATGAAATTTACAAAGAGATAGCAAATGGGTGGCTTGAAGTTTGAGTTTAGTGACATGATTTCAATAGATTTGTTACGGTTTGGATATGAGGTGTTCTAAAACTCCTGTGTTAATGAAGGATATTCAGAGGTAAACTCATTGGATTGTGGGAGGTATAACCTAACCAGTCTCTCCTAGGCTATGTGGACTAACTGGATAATAACTGTATGTAGATGGTGCATCGCTGGACGAGATGAGTCACTGAGGCCCCCCTTTCCCTCTCTCTCTGCTTTTTGGCCACCAAAAGGTAAGTAGGGCTCCTCTGTCTTACCCTTCTGCTTCACCTTGGACCCAGAACAGTGGAGTCAGTCTGCCATTAACTAAACCTCTGAAACCATGGGCCAAAATAAACTTTTTCTCCCCTCAATTGTTCTTGTCATGTATTTGGGTCACAGCAAAGAAAAGTTAATCTTAGAAATTGAGAAGTGGGATTGATGGTGGGTACTGATTGCTGTGATTAACTTAAGTGTATAGTTCAGAAGCCTTTGGTAAAATGATTAGGAAAGTTTGGAGATTCAAACTGGAGAAGACATAAAATGTAGGCAGAGCTTAATGGGTGATTCTGATGGGAGTTCAGAAAACCAGAATGCTGGCTGACAGAAATGCACACAGTAAAAACCATGCTTATGAAGTTTCAGAGGAAAATGAGGACTCTACTGGGAATAAGACAAGAGGCATTTGTGTTACATTCCTGAGAATTTGTGTGAGGCTGAGTTTAAAAGTGATGGACTAATTAATCTGGAAGAGGAAATTTCAAGGTAGCACAGCATTTGGGCTATGGCATGGATTTTGCTGGCAGTTTTTAGTTAGTTCACTCTGACAATGTGAAGCAGATTCCAGAGCCCAAGGATGTTAAAAACTTGCAGTTTGGTGAGAAAAGTGGCTGTAAAACTGGGGCCAAGGAAGGTGTGGTTCTTGAAGGCATTGCCAACCACTAAGGAGAAGTACTTGGTACAGAGAAAAAGTGATGGCTTGAGGATATTCCAGGAATTTGAAAGACCACACCATTGTAGGCTCAAGGGTTTGGAAATGAATTTTTGCTCAAGATACCTTGGGGGAACCCTACCTTCATAGGGGAACTGAAAAGCTATTTTCCAAGGATTCATTTGGTCACAACAAAGAAAATTTAAAAGTCTGCTCAACCACCCTGGCACTCAGAGGTAATTGCAGCTATGATCTTAGTGGGGCTAGCTAATGCTCAAGTTGTTGGCAGACCTTGGCATCATACACCTGCTGCTATTTCTGCAGTAGAATGCTGTAGTTAGAGGGTCCTGAAGGCTTCTACTGAGATTTCAAAGGAAATGCATGGTAGGCCAGGCAAATTGTAGCAAGGTCAGAATCCCTGCAAGCTGCCCCTGAGAGGTAGATGCATAGAATTGTAAAAGTGAAATAAAAGCTGAAACAGAGATCAAGGAATTAAGAGATGCCAGCAATGTGGACTGTCTACAGAGAGAAATTGCTTGCTGACTAGAGAGGTAGGCCAAAAGAGAGGCCATGTGATCTGCAACTTCCAAGGCCAAAGGAGCAGGACAGTCCCAACCCTCTGGAGAGATCATCTTGCTACCATGTAACCTAGATGCTTGATGAAGAGCTACAGGGCCTTTTTGCCCAGTTGCATTTTAGTTTAGTTTTAGTACCATCCTTTCTTATATGCCCCCTTCTTTCCTTTTGGAATAGACAGATTTACTCAGACCCATTTTATTTTGGGACATTTTATGTGTTGATTTTCATAAAGCCTCACAGCCAAGAGTTCACCTTTGGTTTCAAGTAAGATATTGGACTTTGACTTTAGGGCAGTGCAGGAACTGTTGAGATTATAGGACTCTTGGAGATGGACTAAATGCACTTTTATTGTGAGATGGACGTGAGCCTTGGGGAGCAGGGGGCAGAATGTTATGGTTTGGATATGAGGTTCCCCCCCCCAAACTCCTCTGTTAGTGTAGGAATTAATTCAGAGGCATAATAATTGGATTATGAGAACTGTAATCTAGTCAGTCCATCCTAGTTTGTACTTACCGGATATAACTATTAGTAAGTGGACATGGTAGGACAAGTAGGTCACTTGAGTCATGTCCAGGAAGTAGGTTATGTTCCCTGAGGCCTCCTTCCAGACACTGTGTCTGCTTTATGACTGCCATTAAGTGAGCAGCACTCCTCAAACATACACTTCCATCATGATGTGTGTGGCCTCACCTTGGGCTCAAAGCAATGGAGTTGGCCCATCATGATCTAAATCTGTGAAACCATGAGTCAATATAGACTCTTTCTCCTCTAAGTTGTTCTTGTTGGATATTTTGATCACAATATCCACAATATCTTTTGGTCACAATATATTTTGAAAACCAAAGACCCTGCATCTAATAGAAGAAAAAGTAGACCCAAATCTTCATCATGTCAGATTAGGCTACAGCTTCCTTCATATGACTCCTATAGTGCAAGAACTAAAATCAAGAATCAATAAACGGGCTGGATTCCAAACTAAAAAGATTCTTCTCAGCAAAAGAAACAATAAGTAAGGTGAATAGAGAACCTACATATTGGGAGCAAAAATTTACCACTTGTACATCAGATAGAGCACTAGTCTCTAGGATATATAAATAACTCAAAAAGCTAAACACTGAAAAATTAAATCACCCAATCAGTAAATGTGCAGAGGACCTGAACAGACACTTCTCAGAAGATGATATACAATTAATCAACAATATTGAAAAAATGTTCAACATCTCTAGCAATTTGAGAAATACAAATCAGAACTACTCTAAGATATCATCTCACTCCAGAGAGAATGGCAGCTATTAAGAATACAAACAACAACAAGTGTTGGCAAGAATGTGAGGAAAAAGACACACTCAAACATTGCTGGTGGTACTGCAAATTGGTGCAGCCAATATGGAAAGCAGTATGGAGATTCCTTGAAAAACTGGGAATGAAACTAGAATTTGACCCAGCTTTCTCACTCCTTGGTCTATACCCAAAGGATTTAAAAACAGCATACTATAGGGACACAGCCACATCAATATTTATAACAGCACAATTCATAATAGCCAAACTGTGGAACTAACCTAGATGCCCTTCAGCAGATGAATTGTTTTTAAATGTAGTATATATGCACAATGGTATAATAGTCAGCATTAAAAGAGAATAAAATCAAGGCATTTGTAGGTAAATGGAGTTGGAGAATATAATGCTAAGTGAAGTTAGCTAACCTCCCCAAACCAAATATTGAATGTTTTCTCTGATATAAGGAGGTTTTATTTTAATAATTGATTTTAATGTAGATGTACACAATACCTTTATTTTATTTATTTATATAGTTTTATGTGGTGCTGAGGATTGAACCCAGTGCCTCACATGTGTAAGGCAAGTGCTCTACCACTGAACTATAGCCCCAGCCCCAGATATAAGGAGGTTGATTCATAGTGGGGTTGGGAGCCAGAGCATGGGAGGATTAGAGGAACTTTAGATAAGTCAAAGGTGAGGGAGGGGAAAGGAGGGAGCATAGGAGTAAAAAAGATGGTGAAATGAGATGGACATATATAAAGACATGAATGGTGTGAATATATTTTGTATACAACCAAAGATTGAAAAATTGTGCTCTGTATGTGTAATATGAAATGTAATGCATTCTTCTGTCATATATAACAAATTAGAATAAAAAAATAAAAAGTAAAATATTTCAGTGTGTGGGAGAAAATGCACTTGCTTTGTGGCAACATGAAAATTTGCCAAAGTAGAAAATTAATTTTTAAAAAAAGCATTAAATTTCAGGATCTTAACTGTGAGTCTACCTGTGTTTATAGTTATGCATATTAAATATATATTTTTTTGTTTTGCTTTGCTATATCTATCTATATGTTATTTGTTCTTTTTAGATATACATGGCAGTAGAGTATATTTTGACATATTAAACATACATGGAGAATAATACTGTAATTAGGATCCCATTCTTGTGTTGTACATGATGTGGAGTTTCACTGGTGGTGTATTCCTATATGAACATGGAAAAGCTGCTATGTCAGATTCATTCTACTGTCTTTCCTTTCCCTTCATTCCCCTTTGTTCTGATGATGGTGGCTTGTTAGAGTAAGAAGAAAGTTGGGTACAATAACCTTTTAAATATATCAAGTTGTGATTCTAAAGTTAGTCAATAATTGTGACAAGGATAAAAAAGGAGGGATATTTTTGGAATTTAATAAGACTGTTAGTGGTCAATATAGAACCAAAGGAATGTGAAGACTTCCAAACTTTCTTTATGATGATGGAAAAAATGTGAAAATGAGTGACCTTCTTTAAAGAGGAAAGCAAATACAGTGAAAATGTTAGGTTTTAGCTAATAAGAGAATGTCATGAATTAGAGAAAGATATATATTTTTTTTAACAGAAGTCAACATCATAAAAATTGATGGACAATGTCACAATTTCTGTACTTTAATTTTATTATTAGTTGGGATTTAATATTCCTCCTCTTATCTCTTGAGTAATAAAAATTATAAGAAACCTTCAGTGAATGATTTGATGACATTGAGATGATATATTGCAAAGAGGGGGTTGGGGGAAGGGACATAATGGCAAAAGAAAATAATGTCAAAGGAAAACAAAATTAGCAATATAGTCTCTGAACATAGTTTCAGTTCAGTTAAGTTCATAAATGAACTGCATATAAGAATGCTTAGACAATGTTCCCTACTAGTGTGAATTCTTCTTCTAGAGTACAAACTCCCAAGTCAATAAGCATTTTATTGCTTGAGTTTCCTGATACTAAATACAGTAAATAAGTATCTTGGAGCATAAAGATACTTTTTTAGTATTTGTTCATCTTTCAGAAGAAGTATTCTATACTAATTAATTTTCATTTTAAATTTTATATTTGTGACATCTCAGTGAAAATCATTTTACAATTCTTAACTCATACCATCCTGCTATAACTTTATTTGGAAAACTTCTGTGTTCAAAAATTTTTCTCTGTAAGTTAAAGCAAAAGTACTCTATTCCCTGTATGAGAGAAATTGTGTAGAATTACCACACAAAGACTTAAGACATTCTTTGTTTAATATTTCAATGACTTTTTATTCAAAATCTCTTAAATTTTTAGGATTTTATTTAACTAAAACGTACATTACCTATGAGAAAGATATGTTACTTGTAGACATAGCCAAATAAATGTAATTTCATGTGCACCAAAAGTCATTAACAATAATTTCAATAGCGGCATTATCCATATGGTATTGTCATTAGACATAGCTCAAAAACCCACCATTGGGACTATGAATAAAAATTCTATGAATGGGAATATTACACAGCAATAGTGTGTACAAATATTTTTACACCCAACAGAATAAGAGAGTCTCACAAAAATAAATTTGAGTAAGAAGAGCTGTATTAAATGGAATATACACTGCATGTATCCACTTACATAAAGTCTAATAAAGGTTAAAAGTAGGCAATATAACTGAATAAATACATTATGATGTTAGATACAAAAGTAATTTCTAATTTCTAGTAATTTCTAGATATAAAATTAATTTCTTTGGGTATAAAGAAGTCTATTCATATGCAATTGTTCAATTGTTCAGGCTCCTTTTCTAATTACAGTGATATATACTTATGATGTACCATGCATTTTATAATAAAAAGTTTATTTAAAAATCACACAGAGAGAGAGAGAGAGAGAGAGAGAGAGAGAGAGAGAGAGAGAGAGAGAAACAGACAGAGAGGGAAATGTAAGCTAAGTGCTGGATACAATGATAGATTTAATGAAAACGTTGACTTCCACTTTCTCCAAAAATACTTATATAATTATTTGTATAAGAAAAATAAAATAACAGAAACAAAGATAAGAACAAATCTAACAGTAATGATGAAGAAGTAACTCAGATTTTCAAAAGCACTATACCAAAAAATGGTTCAGTAGAAGAGAACTGGGGGTGGGGGGGAGGTTAGCTCAATGATTATGGCAAATGGCAATGTGGGGCCAAATCTACACAAAGCAGGGGCTTTTACAAATCAGAGCAGAGCAGGTCCGGAGTTTCTATATAGATTTCTTCTTTAAGAGGATGAACCTGGAAAATCTTGCTATTATATTTAGGGACATAGAAAGAAGAGATTTACAAAGCTGAGTACTCAGTTGTGGTAATTAGTCTGAAAAAATATGTGAACTAAATAAGAAAATTAGATCAGTTTTAATTCCCTGAGAGAACAATAACTTTTAATACTCGTGTCTTTGTTCAGGGAGGATGGGGGAAATGGAAAGTGAGAGTTAAATACTTGTAGAGTTAAATACTTGTGTATGTACATGGGTACATAAAGCATATCTGGCTGTTTCTCTTACATAATAGATAAGTCCCTAGTTCTCAGAGTTTGGTCCACAGAACCCTGGGATCCCTGGGATGCTCTTAGCAGGTTTGTGGTTTAAAGACTATTTTTATAATACTACTTTTTTGCCTTTTCTATTTTGTGCAGATATTCACACAGTGGTGTTAAAACCACTGATGTACAAGAACAAATAAAGTCTGTGGCACCAAAACATGCTAGTCACTGTGTACGTCATGACCAGAACTCATAGACTTTTAGAAAATAATTATTATAAGAATAAAACATATTATAATAAAAAGTTTATTTAAAAATTACACACACAGAAATGTAAGCTAAGTGCTGGATACAATAATTATATAAGTATTTTTTTAGGAAGTGGAAATCAATGTTTACATTAAATCTACCATTGTATGCATCACCTACATTTCTTTGTGTGTGTGTGTGTGTATGATTTTTAAATAAACTTTTTATTATAAAAAAAGTAAGAATTTTCTTGGTGAGGTAGAACATTAATTTTATTAAATTGTGGTCCTTGGGTAGAAATCTTAAATATTCTATATATTGAAATGGTACTTACACATGAAATGCTTTGCTAATATTGGTTCTAATGGTTGTTTTGAGGCAAAATATTAATGCAATTGCTTTGTTACCTAAAATTTTTACAGGTAATGCCATTTTTTTCTGAAAACAAAGACCACTAGACAAATACATTTATTCATAGTTGAGTATTTGACAGACTTTTGCTGAATAACAAAGTGAGCCTGTCATTTCAAGGAAAACAACTGTCAGTATTTATTGTCAATGATAAAATTTGAACTTTCAAATGTAGATGAGATCTTTACATATTTTATGTGATCTGACAGCTTCCCAATACTTAAAAATTTTTTTATGAGATTACTCCTAGCATTAGTGAACAAATTTTTCATATTGTGTAAGAAAATGTGTTAACACTGGATGAGCTGCATAAACTACTGAGCAAATATTTTCCAAATACAATGCACATATGTTACCTATTATTAGATAAAGGATCCCCGAGGTGCACAATAGACTAGTAAATTTTAATGTAAGAAGTCATTGATATGGTTTCAAATTCATATTGCAACTCTTAAGAAATATTGTTTACTTTTGATTTGTCATAAAAGAAAAAATATCCACAATAATGTGATAAGATCCCTGGATTTTCTTTATGTCTGACTAATACTCCATTGTGTATATATGCCACATATTCTTTTTTCATTTATCTCTTTTTAAAAAATATTTTTATTGGTTGTTTATGGACATTTATTTATTTATTTATGGTGCTGAGAATCGAACCCAGTGCTTCACACATGCTAGGCAACTACTGTATGTCTGAACAACAACCCCTGGATTTTTCTTATGTGCTGCAAACAAAGTAGTTTTCAGATTCTGACGATAGAATTTGGTTAGAGAATCCATTAATGACTATTAATATCTTCTTAATAGTCATTAAAGTCTCCTTAATAAACATTAAAGAGATTTGCAAATGTAAAGCAATCCCAGTATTTTAATTAAAAAAATTCATTTTGGAATTTGCAATCTTTCTTCATAGGATTATTTTATTTTATTTGTGCTAATTTCTAATATATAATTATATTAAAATTGAATTTCTTTTATATCTAAATTTTAATTTATAGCATGACAAATATTAGAAGGTATTATAGAATGCCTATAATCCCAGTTACTCAGATGGGCTGAGGCAGGGGCTCCTAAGTTCAAGGATAGTTTTGGCAATTAACAAGATTCTGTCTCAAAATAACAATAAAAGAGTTGGTGATGTCATTCAGTGGTAGAGTACTTTGGGTTCAATGTCTAGTATTGCCAAAAAATAAATAAGCAAAAATAAAATGGTATTGTCCATACAAAGAAAAGCTCCACAATTTTAAGAATTATAAAGCGAGACCTGAGATGAAATGCTCGAATACACTGGAGTATATAATGCTTACAACTGAAAAGTAGACAGAGGCTTAACCTAAAATAATTGTTTAAGATTCTCAATTTTTAAAAGTAAGTGTGGTCTTATCTTGGTAATTTTGGTATAAGAGAATCATATAATCATATTATATAAAAAGATTATATATTGACTAATTGCCTTAAATGTTCTCTTGCCCAAGACTTCCAGTTCTAAAATTACAAATCATTTAAAATAAATAAATATTTTGAGTGCTTATTAAGTACAAATACTTTCCCCTATGTTGTTTCTTCACTTTATTTTCATAACAGTAAATATAGAGATTCTTAGAGTAAGAAATTGAGGACTATGAATTTAAGTAGTTTTAAAATTTTGTCCAATAAGAAGAAAAGATGAAATCTTAAGTCACATCTACTTTACTCCATGCTGCCTCCCTGTGTGGGATATTTATCTTTCATCAACATTCCTGGAGAATAGTAGTGGGGAATATGGAGAGTTATCATTGAAGCAGTTCGTTCTAGGGGTTTGCTTTTGACTTAATCATTATATATTTGGTTTGGGTGCAAGAATTGGAGAAATTGGCATCTTGAAGTACTGAATCTCTGGAGCATGACTATTTATTAAGTTCAGAAAAAAAAGTCAAAAAAAGACTTTGGAGACATTTTTTTTCCAACTTTACCAAATGTCATAGCTTTGTTCTTTTATAGTCAAGTAGACACTGAAAGAGTTCCAAACTCAAAATGTGCAATATAATTTACCCCTAGAGTCTCAATATACCAGAGACAATGTTATTCATTAACTTATGTGCAGATGAAAGAAAGAGAACTCTTTTTTGGTGTCTGACATTCACACTGCTTTTGTATTGGACAGGGATATACCAAGGACCAATTCCAAGTTTGGCAGACAGATAAATAGATTTTTAAATGTGCTTCCAAACAATACAACAAACTTGAACATTTCTCCTTTTATTAAAAATATGTTGTTATTAAAAATAACACAGGGAATACTTTATTGGTGAAGACTAGTATAACAAATGGTATGTCTAATTCTGTAAAATGTTGTAGACTCTCTGTTAAAGACAATGATACAAGCTGCTGTTCTTTTACTCTCATACTAAATCAACAAAAGCCATTGTCAAAAGAGTCCACACATATGGTATTTATAAGATAAGTTCAGTTTACTTCATATGATATTATTTTACTCTGGGCTTCCTGCAACTCTATTCTTCCTTTTCAATTACTGAAGATAATTTAATAATGCTGTTTTTCTTAGACAAAGAACTATTCATTGTTAAAACTGAAGAATGAATTTAGAAGCTTTAGGGATGAGAGTATTTCTATTTAAACTTTTAGAAATTCATCTGTCACATTTTACAATACTAGGTTTTACTAATAGAGCGATTCCTTTCCTTAGTTGAGACTATCAATGAGCAGGCATTATTTAAAAAATTAAATATTCCCATCTATTAAAAAAACCCACTGATAAAATATTGAACTTTCATTTAATATTGCTAGAAGAGACTCAGAGGTCCTTTCCTAAAATTTCAGTGATGTATCAGTTGGTAATACAAGCTACTTGGAACATCCAGTATGTGAAGTCAAGCAGAGCTTTATGAGAAAAGCTGCAATAGTTTTGAATTCTGGGAGTGATATTTAATACACTATTTTTAGACAAGAGATATAATTTATTGCAAATTATCTTTGCAGATGTCCACTTCTTTAAACACTGAGGACTAGGAAATGATAGTAGAAGGAAGTGTCTGTGCAGGCCAAGAGAACTACCCTGATAAACACATTATAGAATAAAATTACATGGTGGTATTTATTTCTCATGGTGGAATACAGTTGGATTGTGACATGGCTTAAAGGGATAATTCACACTTGTTAGTTCACAAACATTGAACATGTATATGTCATTCTTATTGAAAGGATGAATCAAAAGGGAAAGAAATCATTTAGACAACAATCACAACATAGAATAAGTTATTGACTTTAAGAAATTGTAAATATGCAAAGCCTTTCGTAAAAATTCAGAACATTTTCAATGCATATGCTGTGTCTCAAATAAAATAAAATAATAAAAGCTATATTATACAAGAAAAAAATGAGATTCAAATGGAGCTCATTTCTTGAGATACAGAATAAAAAAACAATAAACAGAGAAAGAGTAAGATTAACTAAAACCACAAAACTGAATTAAAATGTGCTTTAAAGGTACCAAGCAGAATTATACCTCTGATGTTGAGGAATAGGGAATTTTTTTTAAGAATAAAAGAGATAGAACAAAGAGAATAAAATTAAAAAAAAATGGTAGAGGAATGAGATGATCTAGTTTATATATTACCAGAATCCTAAGAACCAAAAACGGACAAAGAAATAAACAAATATGTAATATAATCTAAATATATAAATATTTAGAGCAAGACCATATATTTATTTATATTATACATATTATATAAATTCTGGTAAATTTTTAATTATAAGAATAAAGAAAAATATCCTTCAAAAACACAAGGTTGAAAATAAATGATAGTCATATAGCATGGGGGATATATTCAATTAAAATTGACAGATAGTTTAAAAATATGTATTACCAGTTGGATAGCATGCAGTTTATAAGTTGTTTCTTTCCAGGAATACAAGGGTAGCTTAATTTTGAGACACTCACTGCAGTAATTTGTAGCATCTTTGGACTGCCTCACTCATTTCTTACCTTGCCCATTGCAAGGGAGAGGTGTATGGGACAGAAGAACAGAGTATCTTTTGCTCAGAATTACACAAGGAGAACCCCTTCTGAAGTCTGGGGAAAAGCAGTTGTCACAGTATAATTTGACAGCAAAAATACATAACAAATTTTGACTGGTATTTACTTAACTCTTTTTTAGAACTACATGATTTCCACCAATTTGTGTTGAAATTTGTTTTTCTAAATTAGAAATACAAGTTAGCCTTACAAGTGAGAAGGGCTTCAAATCCTTCCTTGTCTTATCATGAAATTTTTACTGAGCAGTCTCCTTACAATTATTCAATACACAAAGCAGTTTAATTACATTTCCCAATATAGCTACATTGTCATTTTTTATAGCTGTCATTTTGATTCTAAAATAACCATGGTTTGTTTCCTGTGAATGTTAACATATAATCGACAACAACTCCCATAAAGTGACCTTTTCTTAACCCAAAGCTGAAAAGAAATGGCAGTATATAGTTTCACACTCAAAAGGCCACTTTGAAAATTAGCAAACCGTTGAGAAGAAAGGCTTTTGTTAGCCTTTTACAAATCTCACAATATATTCTCCAAATTTTTTTAATAAATTTATTGTAACAGACAAGCAACTTATATCCACAAGATATAATAAAATATGGTCTCTTCCCATCTTTTTACTTAGGATGTTATCAGTTTAAGAATTAGAGTGATTAGATATAATCAGAAAACCTGAGGGTTTATGAACTTGAACTCCAGACTGTTTCCTGTGGTGATTATTTCCCTGAATAAGTGAACAAAATTATGCCCACCTACTGTCTCACACTATATATCTTTATGTTACTAGCCAATTAGTTTACTCTGAGAGGGTGACCCACTAGGATTTGCTTATTATTTTACTCCCATCTTAATAAAGATATTTAAGAAGGAAAATCTACGGCAAACAATCCCTGTCAAAGAAAATTATATTTAATATCAGTCTGATTTCTAAGGTATTAAAATTATTTTTCTCTCTCTAGCTATTTTGTGATTATACAACAAAAAAATGGAAAATTTGGAGGTACAGAAATATTTCTAATTGCTTTTAATAAGGTGGGACCATAAGTCCATAAAGACATTGAACACAGAATTACACAGTGTAAAAAGTGACTTTCTTTATTTTCTTGCAATACCTGAATAAAAATTTGAGTCAAATAAATGCTTTTAATTGTCTTTTTTGGTTTTGTCCTAATGTGTTATTTCTTATATTAGCTCCAGTAGCCTAAATATTCAGTGTTTTAGTAAACAGCAAATTGGGTACCTATTTTGAGTACTCTGTTTTTCCCAATATCTTATACTTTTATTCATACTTCCTTCAGTGTCATATACAAACTTGAGTTAATATTACAATCTTGTTTATGCTTTAATTATTATAATTATTTATGTCACCATTTCCCTCTTTTTTTCCTCCAGTTTTTCCTCCTCAATTTTCATTTCTTTCTTCCATTGCTTCCGTCCACACAGGTAATGCTCTTCTGCATTTGCTATGTCATTAAATATTCATGTATCTTTGTATAAAATGTAATTTTGATTATGTTCCTATGTTTCCATATATATTGATAGAGATATGTTGAATAGTCTTTTTCCATATAATTTATTTTTATTATGTGCCAATAATTCACAAATATATTTATTTTTTCTTCTAACTATTATATAATATCTTGGTCCGAGATACTGCCTTTTTTTAGTCAGTATTTCATTGCTGTAACAAAATGCCTAAGATAAACAACTTAAAGGAATGAAGATTCATTTTGCCTCATGCTTTCAGAGGTTTCAGGCCATGGTTGGCAGACTTCATTATTTCTGTGCCCATGGTGAGGTAGTATGTCATGGTAGAAATGCCTGGTGGAAGAAAGCTATTTGCCTCATAGCAGTTGGAAAGAAGAGACACAGAAAGAGAAAGTGGAAAGAACAGGGGATAAGATATAGCCTTCCAGGATATTCCCTCAGTGATCTATTTCCTCCAACTAGGCCCTACTTCCTAGTTCTACCATTTCCTAATAGTTTCATCAGATTGTGAATCCATCAATAGATTAATCCACTGACAAAGTCAGAGCACTTGTGATCCAATCTTTCCAAATGCCCCATCTCTGAACATTGCTTCATTGGGGACCAAATATTTAATACATGAGACTTTGGGGAACATTCTAGATAAAACCCACAATAATGTTAATTATCTGTTACGCTCATAATGGGCATCTTTCATGATATCGTTTATATAGGAGCTGTCTCCCAAAAGTTCATATGCAAGACAATGCAAAGTGTTCTTAGGTGAAATGTGTAGAGTATGAGAGATATCATCTTATCAGTGGATT
Source organism: Urocitellus parryii (assembly GCF_045843805.1). NCBI lineage: Eukaryota > Metazoa > Chordata > Mammalia > Rodentia > Sciuridae > Urocitellus > Urocitellus parryii. The sequence goes on from NC_135537.1 coordinate 46,487,765, forward strand.
CATCCTCTGATATGGATTAACTGGGTGGTAACTGTAGGCAAGTAGGGTATGACTACAGGGGGTGATCCTTTGGGGTTCATAGTTTGTCCCTGGTGAACACAGCTCTCTCTCTCTGCTTCCTGGTTGCTGGGTTCTGAACTACTTTCCTCTGCCATGCAATTCTGCCATGATGTTCTACCTCATCTTTAGCCCAGAGATATGAAATCAGCTGACCATGGACCAAATCTCTGAAATAGCCAAAATAACCTTTTTCTCCTCTAATTGTTCTCATCAAGTCTTTTTGTCACAGTGACACAAAAGCTAAAACATTTTACCACAAACAAATGAAAAACAACAACAGTAATTATTATGGAATTGAGAGAGAATATACATTCAGGAGTGGAATTCTTGAGTCAAAAATATCAAGGAAAAAAACCACATTGAAATAATATTTGTTCCAGATTATTAAAATGGAGTTGAGAAGCCATTTTTAATCACTCAGACATGTTAAACTCACATATCTCTTGCTGTATGTTTGAACTGGACTGCAAATATACCCGCCTCACCCCTACCCCACGTGAATTCACTTTTGAAACATTGTTTACCTTCCCTGGTGTTCTGTACAATGGACATCTTCCCCTAAAACACCCAGAGCCTGAGACTGCACCCAATTCCTTTCTTTAGGTACTGACAACAAATGTGATAATACCTGAAAAACAAGTGATATAATTTCTCCTTGCCCTTATGGTTTAAAATTATAGATATAGATAGATGTATTTTTAAAACCTAGGAGCATATTTTCAAGACAGCTTGAACCTTTATTTTTTCTGTATTGGAATCCTAATTAGCCTCCAATAAATGCACTTTTCTCTGTTGTTCACTAGGTTGACTTTGAGTTCTACAAAAGCACTTTTAGAATGGCTGTAACAATTTAAGCTCTCAAGAAAAGTATATCAGGTCTTTAATATTTCCTCATCCTGCTCAATTTGATATTTTTTTGAAATTTGCATTAACATGCTTTCTAGTGGATTAGCATATCAAATATTTTTTTCCTGCTTTAGACTTGAGATCATTTTCTAGATTTTGGTTATGGAAGGTGTCCTTTGTTGATGAGCATAATAGCACAAAACAGGCTCTGTGATAGTTATGATTGACTCTAAAATCTATGCCCCTTAATACATAAAACATCATACAAAATTGGGTGCAGTTCTGACTGGTCTATAGAGCAACTGCTCAGGCTGGGGACTTAGGGATCTAAAAGATTTTAATCTGTTGGTTCTACATTATCATGTATTGCCTTTACTGCTGAGAGAAAGGGAAAGCAGATATCATGATATAATTTCATAGCTTTACATAAGTATCTTTAACAAGAAGTAATGTATACATTTTGTTTACAGACCATTGAACAAAAAAATACAAGGATATAGTTTCTCAATTTAGCTGTGTGAGACACTAAAACATATTTGATGAAGATGTAAGATAGAAATTAGTACTTCTGCCCCAACCCTCAAAAATGAATCAAATTTTCACCTCATGATTTATATTTTAAAAAATCTGATTATGAAGTATTTCTCTACCATGAAGGCATTTTCCCATATTTTTTTTTCACATTTAGCTTTATAGTTTTACCTTTTGCCTGTTTGTCTTTCATCTACCAGGAGTCCATGTTTGAGTATAAGAATCTTTACGATGTTATGCTTTTAACTACAGTGACTTTCCAAGTCTATTGCACTTAACATGCTCTTCTTTCTCCATTGCTTTGCGATACCTGTATTGCCATGTATCCAGCTATTATAACAGAGGCCTAAGTGTATATGCCAGAAAAGATGGTGGGGAAAATAGTGAGCCAGGAAAAATTTAGTGAAAATGGATTAAATAAAAAGTTCAAAGATAAATACACACAAAATTAGTGTTGCAGAAAACAAAGACTCTGGAAAGAATTGATAAGAAAAAAGGTTTACTTCCGAAAAGATTCTTAATATAGGCAGACCTCTAGTTATACCTATCAAGAAAAAAAAGAGAGAAAGTAAAAATAGATAAGACATGTGAAAAGCAAGATTACTTTCATCCACAAATATTACTAAACTATGACAGGAATTACTTGAAAGTACTTGATAATACATGTATAAAATTAATAGAACTGTTAAACTCCTATTAAAATGCATCTTTAAAAAAGGCTAACAAATCGGAAATTATATCATTCTATGATCTTGAAAGGAGTTCCATAGGTAGACGAAAATCTCCCCACAATAAAAGGTGACAGATCCAGTTTTATAAATGACTTCTACTAAGTTTCACACATGCACAAAAAAACAACTTTTTCTCATCTTTTACTAAGAGTTTTCCCCAGATTGAATAGAAAAATAATAACTTCTCCTCATTCATCCATAAAGATAGTAGAGTTGTACCCAAGTCAATACCAAAATAAATATAGGAAAGAAAAAAATGAGTCAAACAAAATCTATTTAGGTAAAAAAAAAAAAACATTATATCCAACTTGGATTTATTTCAGGAGTTTAATATTAGAGAACACCCAAGAGTAATGCATCTTGGAAACATATTAAAAGAGGGAAATCTTTTCACTCTGCTTTGATGATGCAGATTTTCATATAACAGGCAGCAACCATTTATAATATAATTTCTAGCAAACTAGAAAATGAAGTAAATGTCTTAATAAACTCCCATGAAAACATTCTTTTTGATTTACACACATTCATTTTATATTAGGAAATAACAAATGCTTCCTGCTACTGATTTGTTTCATTGCACAATGAACTGAAGCAGCAAGTCACCATTTCAGTGTAATAATAATGAAGTTGTTAAAATTAAATTTAAAACAAGAATTTGAAAGGAAGAAAATACATACCTAAAGGTATTCAGAAATATACATAGTCTCAATATATAGAAATTTCTTCTATGTATTAAAAATTATTTATATACATGGAAAATAAAAGAATCTTCAAATTAATCAATAGGATCCTTTAATAAGAATATATAACTGTACTGCTAGACATCAAGAAAATATACAAAAATTGTTCATATAGTTCTGCTTTGGCTGCATTTACAAAGTGTAATAGGAAATATAGGTTTTGTATCATGTAACTGTGGAGTTTAATTTCTTATAAAAACATACCAACCAAGTGTATATAGCCAAGGAAGTGAGCTGATTTTTCACTTAATACAGGCTCAAAGTTTCCATTCAAGTAAAATTTTGAAATCAAACTAATTTATGGAAAAGACTTTAGTCTAAAAAATTCTGCTTTATATATCATAGTCAAACTAACTTACCTGGGAAAGGTGTAAATCAACTCACATAGTTTTTAAGAATTAATAAAGAATCAAAAGAATGTTTCTATTTGTGCAATACTGTTTGCATTAATTATATTTTCTATGGTAAATATTTGCTATTCAAAATCTGTGATTGTCAGGGTAGTTAGGTAGAAGGAGTGGTTTCCTTAAACATCAGAAGCAGAATTTTCAGTGACAAGAGTCATTTGTGGATGGATTGTTATCATTTGGCTGTCACGAGAATATTGTCACTTAGGGACTTTTGACTTGGTTAGAGATATTTTCTGCAGCTGCTCGCCATATATTATCTGCAAAAAAATTATCTTAGGTGCTCCATTTTGACAAGAATAGAAGGAAAAAAATCAACAGATGATCAGTTGCCCGTTTGGGTAGAGAGACTTGAGGAATCTACATTAAAGTGACCAGATATTCCATGATGCCTTATCATCAGACTATTTTTCTTTCAGATTTATCTGACATATATTACATACTTTAACTTTTCTCCCATGATTTGTTAATGTTCCTCATTTTCTTTAATACATTATCTTCATAAAGAATGTTTTTACTTTAATATTACTCTTTCAGGATAAGATCAGATTTCAGGCAAACTTAACTTGCAAATACTATTGTGTCATTCTTTTACTCTGGTTATTGTTTAATTAAATATCTCAATGATAACATAATTGAAACTAATAGTGGACAAATATAGGATATAATTTGTACAAGGATTGAAGCATATTTTAAAGAACAGGGGCTTCCTAGATTTTCTCACTCTAGCTGCTTAGATTAATTTTTAATGTTTTATGTTTTTAATGTTTTATGTTTTTAATGTTTGTGTGAAAGTATTATACATTTAGTTTGCCATTCAATTTAATATAAATTCATCCATTTTTTTCTTTTAGAGTTACCAAGGAATAGCCATGCCATAGAACTAAGAATCTAAACTAACTTAAATATGAATAAACTAATTCGACACCTAATGCTGAATTAACGAATAGTTCTATAATTTTTAGAAAATAAAATGTTATTCTTTAAAAAATGAAGCTAATAAGACCTGATCATTTTTTGAAAGTTTAGCTGGCTTATAAATGAGTCAGGATCAACCCTCATTATTCAGAATGGCCTTTGTGGTAGGCAAAGTTTTAAGATAGTCCAGGTCATAGCTCCAACTATTATGACAAATTACCATGGACTGGGTGGCTTAAATAACAGAAATTTATTCATCATAGTTCTGAAGTCTGGGAAGTCAGGCAACAGGGTGCTTGTTGAGTCCTGATGAGGATACTCTTCCTAGTTTGTAGATACTCTTGCTGTGTCTTCATGTGCCAAAAAGCAGAGAGAAAATGCAAGCAAGCTCTCTCCTACCTCTGGCCTCTTCCTCATAAACCTTTCATAAGTCATTTTAGCCTTTGGTCCACATAAACATAGCTCTCATCTTCTCCCTCTCTCATCTCTATGTCAGTTTTTTTTTAACTTCAGGAAGTAACTATATTTGAAGATAGCATCTATTTTCATCTATTATCTTACTCCTCCCTTTATTTCCCTTGACACTGCTATATTGTGACCTATCTGTCCTTTATTTTTAGCTATTCCCTATTTTACCTACATCATATGTACCGTTCAGCTCACAGTCCCTAAAGTAGAGATTTGGCATTTTCCGTCCATAAAAAGGCCTTCAATCATCTCTTCTAAAAGTCTGCATTCTAATAAATTATATATGAACTCAGTATATGCTTTCCTTCAAAATCCAGAACCTATCTTTTCATTCAAATTTCCAATTGGCTTCCCACCACATACCAGATGCACTTTGTATAAAAAGTAAATTCTCTGTCTTGTTTAATTTACTTGTTGGATGCTCTCAAGTTCCTTATTACTTGCTTTACCATAAATGCCATTTCTGCAAACTAAACCCTAACATAGCAAGGCCCCTTTCAAGTGTGACCTCCTCTGAGTAGCCTTTCTTAATATTGTTCTAAAAAAGCTGATTGCTCCTCTTTCTCTTCCCTACCTAGAATTTGCTTGTTGGTTTAATAGGAGCTAGAATGTTCTCTTTGATGTTTAAAGTCAATATTCCTAAAGAGGTTCATACATAATTTCTGCCTTACCACGTGTATTTGCTGTGTCTATGCCAGAGTTTTCCCCATTATTCTCTATTTTTGAACTTTGTATATAAAGCTACTCTGCCAAGCTGTCAATTTCTTGCAACATGAGGAATTTTTTAAATTCTTGGTGCCCAAAACAGTGCTTTATACATGTCTACTACTGAGTTGAACTGTGAATCTAAAAATCATGCCTTAATATTCTTTCTACCTAAGACCACTTTAGTGTACAAAAGTAATTTAATAGTGACTAGGTGTTAGCTAGTCTTCAAATGCATCAGTTTTCTAAGGGAAATTGTCATAATTTTATTGGGATAATTAAAATAGAGCACTCATAAAGAGCCTACTCTATAATATAATTGCATTAGGTACTATTATTATATTTATGATTGTCATTGATTCTATTGTTAGACTACAAAAATGTCTATTTTTAGGATTTTTACACTCTTTTCTTAGACCTCATTAATCTTTGGTTTTCCTTAAGAGGTAAAATAAAAACAAGACGACTGTATAAATTCTCAAAGAAACAAAAATTGAGCACCAAGAAATAAGACGACAGGCAGTTCTTTTTCTTTTGCCTGAGAAATGAAGCATCAGAGCAGTGGGTGAAACCAAACTCAACAAATCACAAGCAACTCTGCAGAGTGCACAGAGCCCCCATGGCCTTTAAGAAACAGTCACTGTAAATCTCCAAAACCTCTTCCACTTCCCCCGAGGACAGTTTAAAAAGCTTCCTGACCCCATAAAAAAGAGAAGTAAGCACCTACACTAAGTAAGTAAGTAAGTGGCTGAAAATTCTGGTGGACAGAATCCCATTCACTCTGTTTTATATTTTATCCTGATTAAATGCAAGAGTGAAATGGCAGATTATAGTTGTCCTTCCAGGGGCTTTTATTGGTAATCCTTCTTAAAATTCCTATTGTGACAGTAATGTTAAATAAGTATTTTAAAATATGTGAAGTCCCAAATTTACTGCCATAAATACTAGGTTGTAAAAAAGTGTCTGAACTTCAAAAACATACCAAACCTATAATAAGTAAAAAACCCTCATTTTAAGCAATAGTACTTATTACTCTGCCTACTGAAGTCATGGGGTTTTGTTTGTTTGTTTGAGTTTCCTACTAAGTAATATAAATTAGAAACAAAGAACATTTTTCTTAAATTAAAGATGAAAGCATATACAAACATAACATTTAAGATCTATCTACAAATGTTACCCTTGTCTATTAGAGCACCAGTTTTTCCTTCAATAACCTTTTTTATTCTTTGCATAAAGCAATCTTTTAAAACAGTTATAGTGCATTTGAACAAAAATCTTTCCACCCTTATTTTCTCTTTGGTAGGAGTAAAATATACTATTTAGATTATCTTTATGGCTATTTTAATTTGCAGGCTAACAAGCACCTTTTGAATTAATAACATGAGTTGTTTGATTTTTTTTTTCAATTTATGACCTAATCCTGTATGAACTGAAATACATCTAACGTAGTCAGTGAAAAGCAGAGTGAAGCATAAATAATAACTCTCCATATACCAAAAAGATTATAAGCATCAAGAAAACAATAACTAGTGTATTTAAAACAAACAATGAATTAGCTTTCTTTTCTTTCTTGATGTCACTGATGGCTCTTGCCCAAAGCAGTCCTTGCTGCTTTAGTGCCAACCTGTACCTATCCTACTAATTTTCACAATGTAGTACATGGCCCCAAAATACAAATGGAAAAATCATGTGACATCATAGGTTTTTTTCCTAACCTACTTCTTGGATTGATCAGGTTTTAGATTGCATGAACATAGTTTAACTGACTGTATTAAACATTAACTGTTCACCTTTGTCCAATAACCAAATTGAGACTTACACTGGGACTTTAAAAAGGAAGAGGAATAAGAGTCACTAGGAAGAATTCAGAATGTCCATGTGCCTAACAAAGGTATCTGCACTTTCATTACTATTACCAGCAATTTTCCTGCCTGTTCCAGGTGAATAAGAGACCTATCACTGTGAATTATTTTGGTGATTGCCTCTATCCTGGGAATTAGAAAAACAGAAAATAAGAGCAGGACAAAATAAGTTATTTCATGTTATTGCTTGTTTTGAGTAGATTTTCATCTTTAGGAATGACTTTCTGGCACTTTCAGAGAGAGAATAAATTTACTTATGAAAAGCAAAAAGAGTCCACTAAGGGCAATATTCAACTATGTGGCAAAATATAAATACAAGGTACTTCCAATATGATGTAAACTTTTAAAATTGTTCCAGCCTAATTCAAAAGACTTTCATAAATTTCACTTAACTCAGTGCAAGTTATTTTTCCAAATGGTTCACACATCTGTAGTTCCCATTTAAATGTTTTTTTTTTTATTCCTTGTTGGATGCATTTTCATTTTTCTGCCAAGGAAAACAGAAACCTTCTTTCAGTTGTATCCATTTGGAAGGAGAATGACATCTAATGACCAGTTAAGTTGAAAGTATTTATTCTTTAAGGGTCATAGTTTCAGTTATCCTTTAGAGAACACTACATTTGAAAGTGATACTAAACTTTTGTGTACTATAAAGTGGATTTTTGAAAAACACATCTTGAAAAATCTGCAGGGACTCTGAATTTCATTTCAGGGTAAAGTTTGACTATTTGGATCAAAAAAATAGCAAATTTAAGTGAATATGCAACAAAACACGATAATTATCACCTTGACACAACTGTTCTTCTGAATTTATTTTCAATTAAATGAAAAATCATCTCCCAATGAAACATACTAACATTTTCAGTGTTGATAGAAAGTGCTTGAAAAGAAAGGAAGGATTCAAGGAAATTTTCCTTGGGTAATTTTACTTTTCTCCCTTTTAATTGTTGAGGTTAAATAAAAATTAAGAAATAAAATAAAAAGTTTCTAGAACTTGTGGCATTTGAGCCTTTATTTTCTACCTTACAAAGTAAACTCGTGCATATCAGATATTTCAGAATTTTCATGTTTATTCATTTACAAAATGCTTATTACCATGTTTACTCCTTCTCTTTCCTATCCACAATGAAGTCAAATATGTTCATTTGTATTATGCTCTGCTATGATTTTAGAGTTTATGTAGGTACCTATCACTTAGTAGGCATTCAATAAGAATTCATTATTGTGGTATTTGTATAATTAACATAAAGACTATATATATACATCATAGAATGAGAAAAAGTGAATTATAATGTGATACAGTCATAAAAATGTGCCACTAATATGTTTGGAGGGAAAACTAATAAAACTTTCTATTACTCTGAAATTTTATCAGTGAAGAAAATATTCTGTTTATGAAATTTGTATTAGACATGACTGTGACATTACCGAAAAAAAAACTGGAGAGAATGTGATACTACTGTAAATTTTGGTAAGGCCAAACTATGTTGATATTTTTCTAAAATTTCAAATATAGCCATGCTGATGGCCATTTAATTCATTTGTTGTCAGCATACAGTTGGATGAAAGTAGTAATCTTTCAATGAACAAAATTCATCAATATTTTCAATTATATTCATGCCAAAGTTATCAAGTTATAATCTTAAGTTGTTATTTTTATTGAGAAACAGAAAAATCATTATCATTCATGGCTTGGTTTACTATTCCATTTTCAGTGGGAAAAATGAGTTATGTCTACATACAAATATCAACACTTCCCATAAGGATATTCTAAATCTATGATTACTTTTGGCTATGTTGCACTCTTAAAGATTGAAGAAGAGACACAGTAGGATTTTTAGGGACAAAGGCAATACCTCTTCATTGAAGATGATGAAAATTATAAGTTCTAGTTAAATTTTCTGCAGAGAGAACAATGACAAGTGCCATAGAATTGTTTAAGTGGTATTGATTAGGATATTTAAAATTGATTATTTTCTTGCTGGCATCAGTGATACACAACTTGCCAAAGTTAATGGCATTGGCTTGAGGACAAAGGTAATAAATTCTTCCTAGTTCAGTGTAATCTTGGAGCATTCTGATAGTCCAGGAAAGAAATAGACAAAGTGAACTTGAAATTCCCAATTTATTTTGCATTTATTGAGCAACAGAATCAGAATTTAATTTCGATTGAAGTTAAGAGATAAATTGCTAATTGACAAACATAAGATCATTTTTGAAGGCCACTCTCTTCTTTGTGCCAAATAGGAAGCCTTCTTCATGTAATTCATTTTTGACTATTTCATTGCTTTTTCTTTGCTCAGACATTTTCTTCTCTAGTGTTTTTTTTTATTCAACCCTTTGCTCCACTAACACATTTGCAAAGAAGACAGTGATCAAAGTCAGTGTAAAGTATTCTCTCTTCTCCTCCCTTGTTACCATTGCATTATCCTTTGTTCACAAAACACAAAATTATATCAACTAAATTCCTTTGGAACCCCAGAGAAAAGAGTCCTTTCTCAATAGTACAGAAAAAGTGCAGAAATTGTCTCTTTAGATAATATAGATCATGTGTTCAATTTTTAATCATCCGTGCATAAACAAGGATGTTTAAGAAACAAGGATGGTTTAAGTCAATAGACCAGCTTAGGGTTTAAATGTGCAATTCTGGAATAGACAAGGGGTCCCTTAAAAAAAATCAAGATACCAAATGCTGAAATGGACAGAATACAGAATTATAATAGTACTTTATCCCTATACCCAATGATCTTTAAATTCACTTATAATTACTCCTGCCCCACCTAGAATAACTCCAGAAATATTACATTTTTTAAATGTCTGAGAAACATGTCTAAAAATAATGTCTTCATGAGCTTTAAGAATATTTTATGCCAACAGACTATTAAAAGGTATGAAACCTTTACATTTATTTTGCATGAATATTTGCAGAAAATAATACTCAAATGTAGCAATTGTTTAAAGATTAGATTTTATTTCATAAATTCTGGGTTTAGATTTAGATTCTGTAGTAGTAACTTACTTTTCTTCTGAAAAAAAATTACAATTTCCTTATTCCTTAACAAATTCAGGGTGAAGTCATATATTAAAGTGTCATTGAATACAGGGCCAGCTGGTGTTTTCATACTTATTTTATTGCTCACATGTTGAAAATATGTTTAACACTTGTACATATGATAGCTTTTATTTTTCTTTTCAGAATTTGGAAGCTAGTAGTGTGACTAACTTCTTGACAAAAAAAAAACCCTCCTATTTTTATGGAAATACATATCAGTTCTTATTGATTGAACAACTCAATAAGAATGACTGTAAATCTTTACTTACACTTGATGTATCTCTCTATAAGGATGATATGTGTGAGTCTCTGTGTGTGTGTGTGTGTGTGTGTGTGTGTGTGTGTGTAGTTTACCTCAGTTGTTAATTGAAATTGCTTTTAGTTCAAGTTGTTTATCTTAAAAGAATTATTTTATATTATCAATCTGCTTCAAAAAATTAATCTATTCTGTGCAATTGGGATTATTTGTAACAGATTTCATTTCTGCATGGTTGGCTTTAGAGTTAGCAAATAGAGTTGAAACCAGGACATCTTGTTAAAATCCAAGTGCCCCTGCTTCTAATAATGAATGAAGAAAAAGTAATTTTCCCTCCCAAAGTATGACATCCTAAATGCAGTGCTGAGATCAATCAATACCTTTTAGTAAAAATCAAGAGCAGTAAAATGCAAAATACCCTCACTCAAGAAGAGAGAAGGTAAGGATTTTGGTACCTTTTAAATGATTATATCTAAGTTTAGCCAGTCTTTGATTTTGTACTTTCTTCCCTAATCACAGGGTTCTCTGACAGACATCTGGGTTTTTTCCCCCCAGTGCAACTCAAATTCTGTTGTGTTCAAACAATGCAAACTTTGATATACTATTTAGGCCTGTTCGACAGGCAAGAAGTGTAATTAATTACTGTTATTCTTGACAGCCTGAATTTTTTTATATTAAATTTTCAGTAGGCTATTCTTTTATGAATCTTAATGCGTTGGATGCTGTGCTGGATGTAACCAGAGCCGAAATTTAGTGAAGTTCAATACAGATCTGGACATTTTTAAACCAGCCTGCACAGTAAGCTGAAGAAGTGTAAATTCCCTTTGTTTGCAATTTAGGCAGTAGGCTTTGAAGTGGAATCCAATCAAGGAAAGCCCTTGGGCCCTCCTCAACAGGAGAGATCAATTGTGCAAGGGTAGATTATTAAAGGTCATTTTGTCAGAAGGATTTTTGAACTAGATTCAACACTACCCCCCTCTTCTAAATGTTATACAAAATACCCTGTGCTTTTTGGTTTTCATGATTATTATTTTCTACAAGCACTTATTCCTTTATTTTATTTATCTTGATGATTGAATTAGGATTCCCAATAAAGTGCAAGCACAATTTTCAAGAGGAATTGGCTTGTGTTCAAAATCAGTACAGTACATGACTGATTTTAAAAAGAAAATTGAAAATAAATCATTTTTAAAAAGGGATTGCTTGTCAGGAAATGACAGTTTAGACATCGTGGTCTCGATGTGTGTATAGTATAATTGTCATTACTTTAGATCAGTCCACATAAAGACACTGACTACCTGTGTGCAATACCAAGGATTTGCATGCAAATATAAATTAGATGTGGTAGAAAGGAGATATAGTACTACAGTAATTAGGTCCAGATTAATTTTTACAAATCACTCAGTTACATTTTGAGGACATAGATCAGTGACCAGTGTCACAGTCGTATCATTTTTTTTTTTACTTTAAAGAAATTAACAGTTCAATAAAACAGGATTCTTGCCTTGTATTTTGTTGCCACTTCTGTTTGTGCAAAATTTCTGTTTCTATTAAAAAAATACCTATTTTGGTCAGCTTTGCCTTGCTGTGACCAAAATACCTGACAAAGACAACTTAGAGGAGGGAAAGTTTATTTGGAAGCTCCCTCCATTTCAGAGGTGTCAGCTCATAGGCAACTGAGTCCATTGCTCTAGGGTCAAGGTGAGGAGGCACATGAGGGCAGGAGGATGTCCTGGAAGAGTGCTGTCCATTCATGGCAGCCAGGAAGCAGGAAGAGGAAAGAGAGAGGGGGAAAAAGTGGCAAAGATGGACCTTTCCATGGCATGCCCCAGGTGATTCTTCTTCTCCAGCCACACACACACACACACACACACACACACACACACACACACCAGTGCTATTTACATACCACACCCTGCCTGCCTAGTTACCACCCAGTTAATCCATTCAAACTAGAGCAAACTGATTAGATCACAGCTCCTAAAATGTAAGTATTTACCTCCAATCATTAGACCACTCATGCATTTACAGAAACTTTGGGGGAGCTACTCATCAACACACCCAGAAGTCTCTTAATCCAATCATGTGAACAATCCAGATTAACTATCACAAGTCCACCCCTTGTTAACTTGACACCCTAACAAATCTTTTTAATCACACTTAATCTCCAAATAAACACAATAACAAGGTCATAATTATTTCTAACATTCTATAACTATGGTTTGTAAAATCAAAACCACACTGATTTATTTCCCAGAATACGAAGCAAAGTTTTTTTTGAGTTTGAGTACTCTTTGATATACCACAACTTAAATATTATAATGTAGATTAAACATCTGTGTAAGTATTGATGTTAAGTCGATCAACATTATGCTACATGGTAAGGAAATACATGAGGAGGACCTAACAGAAACAACTTAAAGGAGGAAAGGCTTATTTTAATTCATACTTTCAAAGGTTTCAGTCAACGGTCACTAGGTCCTTTGGGCCTGTGGTGAAGCAGCACTTCAGGTGGGCAGTGCTTGGTGGAGAAAATTGACACCTTACGGTGTCAGGGAAAACAAAGAGGAAGACAAGGGGTTGGGGATTCCCAATATCCTCGACAGTGACATGTCCCCAATGACCTAACTTCCTTCCACCAGGTCTCATCTACTTAAGAATCCAGCAGTTCCCAGTAGCCCCATCAGTTGAGGACAAAGTTTCAACACATGAGCATTTAGGGGACATTCAAGATGCTATGACATATTAAAACTATAAAGCTATAACATATTAAACTGACTTATATTTCCATTTTTGTGCTACAAAAATAAAATAAGAAAATAAACTACCTGTTCACAGGCATGTGCAATGTTATAGTGACCAAGGTAAAAGACTGAAGTAAAATTAGTGCAGTTATTTCCTGTTCTTGAGTTTGTGTGTGTGTGTGTGTCTATGTGTGTGTGATATAATTCTATAATTCTGACAGACTGACTCAGATTTACTTTTTATATCACCATGTAGAATAATTTCCTTTGACATATATGCTTAGAATTTTAATCAAAGTTCATATTTAGTAGATAGCCTCCATTAAATAGATATTTAAACTCTGCATAAATATAGGTCTTTAACTCACCAAAGAATTAAAATACAACATGTAAATAGCACTGGTGTGTGTGTGAGTGTATGTGTGTGTGTGTTAATCATATAGATTATATATTGTATATGAATTTCTAGACTTGTTTGATGATTTATTATAAACTACTTCCTGAATATCAGAAATATATAAGTAATTTTTTTAACATTAAGAAATATAGATTGTCAGATGGGGTAGCATATGTCTGTAATCCCACCTATTCAGAAGACTGAGGAAGGAAGATCACAAGTTTGAGGCCAGCCTAGGAAACTTAGTCCCTGTCTCAAAATAAAAAATAAAACAAAGGGCTAGGAATATAGCTTAATGGTGGAATTCCCCTGGGTTCAATCCCATAGGAAATATAAAAAGAAAGAGCGAAAATAAAAACTATTTTAAAGTTTCTAAGTTATAATCTAGGAAACATTCAATACTCATGTTTATTCTCAAAAAAATATTGTGCATGAGATACTTTTAAATTTTGTTTGCTAAATCCAAGTAAAAACATGACTACCTACAATATAAATCTTCCAGTTATATTCTTTGGTTTCCAAATGAGGGCTTTCCAAAGTAGAATTCCATAAGCCATTATCATCTAATACACTGTCTTCCACCTGATTGTCTTCATCCAGCTCCAAACCAAAAATAAGGCCTTGATTGGATTCTTTTGAGAAATAGCATTTGCTTCTTCACCTTTTGGAGGCTTGCAAAATGTCTAAAGGCTCTAAAAAGTCTTGCATTTAAGTATCTTTATATAGCCCAACATTTCCTAAAATTATTTAGCCAAAGAAATAAACAACAATAAGAATTTATTTATGTCCTAAGGAACTATTTTCCAAAGAAAAAATTGGGAAAAACTGTACAGTATCAGTGATGACGAAGAAATTGCTGCTAAGAAAGGAAAGAGCAGAGGTGCTTTATTGGTAAATTTTCCCTCAGAATTCTATTAGATACTTCATTGTTATCAGAGAGTTCTGCTCTGCTCTAGTTAAATAGTTTAAAACTTTTATAGAGTATTTTCTAAAATAAATAAAAATTTTAAATGGGGTAAAAATCTATGTCATTGATTTTTTTAGGTGGGGGTTGAGTACAGGGATTGAACTCAGGAGTGTGTAACCACTGAACCATATCCCCAGCAACCCCCCTCTTTTTTAAGTTAAAGACTAAGTTGCTTAGGGCCCCCCTAAATTGCTGAAGGTGGCTTTGAACTTATGATCCTCTTGCCTCAGCCTCCAAAGCCACTAGGATTACAGGTGTGTGTCATTGTACTCTGCATGCTATAGCTTTTTAATGAGCACATAATTTCCATAGCTGCAAAAGGAAGAAACTTCTTTTTCTTTATATATATATATTTTAAAGAGAGAGCCAGAGAGAGAGAATTTTTATTTATTTATTTATTTTTTAGTCTTTTGGCGGACACAACATCTTTGTTTGTATGTGGTGCTGAGGATGGAACCCCGGCCGCATGCATGCCGGGCAAGCGCGCTACCGCTTGAGCCACATCCCCAGCCCCAGAAACTTCTTTTTCGATGTTCCATTTTGTCTTTCATCTACCAAGAGATGAATAAAGGAATACCATTTTCACTACTTTGGGATGGAAATGAGATAGTAAAGGAAAAGACCAAGGCCAAATACTACAGCCTTAGCATTCTCATAATGGTTACACTGGAGAAACTCACACATTGAATCTACAATAAAAAATAACAAATCTGAGAAATTCATCATTCGATGATGCATCCTTCAGACACTCAGTCCCCTAACAGGTTTTGTAGTATTGTTCTTATTTTTTACTCAGTAACCTGGTTGAGTCTCCTTGTTGTTTTAAGGATGAAACTCATCCACTGAGGATGAGCATCCTGCTCATCCTGGAGTGTTTGTACTCCCCAAGTCTCACCCCACCAGTCCACCGATGTCCAGTGAATCACAGTATCGTCTACTCACTACTTATAAGACTGAATTTTGCTAATAATGCAGAGAACAATTCCTTAGCTTATAAAATCTTCTTTTACCTGATAAAAATTTCATGTTTTACATGCCACAATTCCCAATTCCTTCTTCTTCTTTTTTTCTTTTTTAAGAACACAAAGGGAGTTCATAACAGTTCACTCATGCTGTCATCTTTCCTGGGGTCACACAAATTACTATTTCATAGGATCATGCCTCCCTTCATTGACTTGTTATTAGCTCATTGTGAATGCTACTTGTAAGGACTTGGATCACCTTAACATAATGAGTGACTGCTGTGTGCTAAAAAAAGCCATTGAAAAGTTTGAAACATTTCTATTTATTATGATGTACTCTTATCAATGTTTAATGAGACTTTAGCAACAGAGACTGCAAAATCATTGCCAGGGCACTGATGTACAGAAAGTTTGGAGAAGTACTCTATGCAAAAGCCTACTTTTCACCAATACATTATGAGCTACACACAAAGCCACTGTGGGTATCATTATTAATAATTGATGTGAAGGATGCAGGTGAAGTTAGTATTAATTCCTCATAATTTTAAAAGCAGTATCACCTGACTTTTGTCTATCATAAAATGAAATTTCCTTGTGTAAGAGCACTAGCTTAACAGTATCCACTTCAAACTGATTCAAGAAAATTTTCAATCATATGATCAACCCATTGCTAGCTTCTCATTACAGTCTCTTTTTAAATTGCCTTCAAATAGGAAAAGAAAGAAAGAAAAAGAAAATGTACCAAATTGCCCTCAGTTATTATCTGTGCAAGATTTCTACAACAGATATGAACTGCATTTCTGATTAGAAAGTGATCAATAAATCTTATGTTCAAAAGGTTTTCTTTTTGGAGTATTTTAGAGGTACTTTTTAAATCAGTGTGTCTCTTTCTTTCAACTCTTGCTGTGAATATGTGTGCATATTCACTTTCTGTGTGTGTATTGAACAATTTAGGAATAAAGAGGTAGGGAATTAAACGTAATAAAATCACACAAAATACACATTTAGCTATTTCTATCTTGTATCTTATAACATTCACAAACTATTTTTTCCTTCCTTTCTTTACTCATGTAGTCATCATTTATGCAACAAATGTTGAAAGTCAGTTGTGTGCCTGTTACAGATAGTGTGAAGGCAAAGGTCAATATAAAGGTCTGTATAATGGGGCAAGCAGGCACATAAGCAAAGAGTTGTACTGTAAAGTGATATCTGCAATAAGAGAGATATACAGAGTTGTAATCTTATAAATAATATATACACCTGAACATTTAGTACTCAAAAAAATTTGGAAAAATAATGCTAATATTACCATGGTATTTGGGACATGGAACATCAAAACTTTAGAAGTAGAGTTTCATTGTTTATCCTCAAAGGTCTAATATCAGAAACTATGCTTTGTAAATATGACTAAAATATAATTAGGTACATAATTGTTGAGTAAGGATGGTAAATTATTCACTCACAGATCCTTATACAGATTCATAAGACTACACAATCTTTTGTCTGTTACTCTGCATTCAGAGAACATACTTGATAATATTGATTTTGTGTTTAATACAGATACGTATTCTGGTAAATACAATTTCTGCAGAAAGCTTCACTATGAGTTTATTAACTAGAACAGTACTTCACAGTCAACTAAAATAATTTAAATTCATGGTTTGTTTTCTCTGAGTTTGATAGAATTCTCTCAGATAGTTTCAAAAAAGGAGAAATTATCCACCCTTGTCAGGACTGGAGTTAAGGGATTAGTTCTTGTTCTTGACAACATTTATGTTTTATTATACATATTTTATATCATTCATTACAGTGTCTTGCACATATTTGAGACATAATATTAAATGGAATATCATTTATAACTATCATTTTTATGGCCTATTTTATTTTAAATGTTAACAGTATCAAGAATTAAATTATTCGTAACTCATCTTAGAATTGAAACTGGATGACACCTGATGTAATTTCAGTGGTAACAGGTAAATTTTCTAGCACTGAATATCGAATAATTCTTTATTGGAACATAGAGGACAATGATTGTATTCCTAAGTGTTCCTCAGAGTATGGCCATTAATAAATAATTTTACTTCTGTTAAATTGAATTTTCTGATTTGAAAAATGAAGTTGGTAATGTTTGTTTCAATGAGTTCTATTGAATTTTTTTTAAGAAGATAAAGTATGTGAATGCATATTTTAAATTGCAAAGCAGTATATGTTTATTTTGGATAAAAGTCATATCAATTTTGGGGATGATAGTTCATTAAGACCTACAATGTGGAAATGGAATCATTAGATAAAACTGGTACAGAAAAAGGTGGACAATGGGAAAGAGAAAAAGAAAATATAAAACAGAAAGAAATACTTCCTATGTTTCTAATTGTACCACATCTGCATTTGGCCAAATTCACCCTAAAAACAAGATTTTTAAAACTTTCCTTTACCTCTTGAGAAATAATTCAATGAGAAATATTTAAAAAGAAAGTTAGTTATTTTACATTTAAATTATAGACATAAGTTTGAACAAACAAATTACTAAAATCCAGCTTGAAAAACTAAGACTGACTTAGGCCAGTGTTTTGTATAACATAGGTTAAGCTCAACCTCGTGTTTTTGATACTGAATTCATAATAAGAGTATACAAAGCATAGGAGAAAAATTCGATGTGAGAAAAATGCAACAGAAGAAAAAGAGAAAAAACTGATAGAATTATTATCTACTTTGTATAAAATGATAAGGTTTAAATATATACTTTCAATGTGAGGAAGAAACAACAAGAAGACAAGTTTTTTAAAGAAATAAATAGAATTTAATGACATGGAAAGTATAATTGTTGAAGCTAAGAATTCAGTAAACCAGAAAATCCCTTCCACTCCTTCCATAATGGAGCAACCAGCAGTTGATGGCAACACCATAACAAAAGAGATAATGGAATAGCAGAGGAGTATTCAGTTGTTAGAGTATAAAAAGCTCTGAAACATAAACAAAATGACTATTGAAAAGACATTATGAAAACAATCAATAGAATTTTTTAGTGAGGAAAAACAAAGTATCTGAAATGAAAAATTACCAGAGTGTCTCACTGTCCCCTGTGAGCACAGGCACTCTGGCAGGGTCTCAAGGGATCCAGACTGAAGTAGGAGCCAACAATCGAGTGATTGAAGCTGGGAGAGCCCCAAGATATGTTGGGAGCTGTCCTGGTCACCAGGGACAGACAGGAGTTTGTGGGGGCCTCCTCACCTTCCCTGTTGCCTGGGATAGGGAAGGCTGTCACTGTGGCTCCTGGGTAATCAGCCATGGGCTAGTAGCCAGCTACAATACCCAACAAAGACAGATACAGAAACAAGGTACTGTGTTGTAGACCGGCTTCTGCAGGAAGTTTACTGGGCCACCAGTATTCCCACATGGAGATGGGGATCTAGCAGATTTTATTAGTGGAAAACATGGTCAAAGAAACATCTAGAAATGTGGATTTTCAGAACTTTATTTGTGGCAAAAAGAGAAAGAACAGACAGAATTTTGTTTTCATGGTGAACCTCCTCAGACAAATGGTGACACTCATATTAGACATAGTTCAGATAAGATTTTTGAAAGACAGCCAACCAACTAATATCACATGCTGAAAAGGTTCCAAAATGTATTTTGTGCAATGGCTAGTCTTCTCATGGGGTTGCCCATTGAAATGAAAGTATTATTAGAACTCAATGAAAGGCTCAAAGTTTTGAGCTGTGAAAACTGGCAAAAAACCAATGTATCTGCCAAAGCAGCCACAGAAAAACAAAAATTGATATTTATTCATTGGAAAATAACAGTAAAATGGAATAATTGCTATTATATATTTCTTGGAAAATATGAAACAAGAAATTGATAATTTCTATCAAATGTGTGATATGCCTCAGTTTACTTATCTCATTTTTTTTTGGTCTCCCTCATCAAGGACTGATTGGCTGAAGTAGAACTTGAATATATTATTGAGCATGTCAATCATTCTATACACTTAAATTTCTCTCTCTCTAATTATTCTTCTAATTTGGCATCTCTTATGCATGATTCATCTCTTATTAGTTTTGAAAAATATTTTTTAATTGTTGATAGACTTCTATTTTATTCATTTATTTATATGTGGTGCTGAGAATCAAACCCAGTGCCTCACATATGTCAGGCAAGTGCTGTACCAATGAGCCACAACCCCAGCCCTCTTATCAGTTTTTTTGTACTGGGCTACACAAACTTGGACAACTCCAGTTTATTAGACAGTTTGCTGTGTTCCAGAATCATAGTATGATATTGCAAAGTGTTCTGATTGTGGAAATTTCTGTATACTTGCTGCAGGTAAAGTAATATCTGTTGCACCTGTTTCAGAAACAACATTTAAAATTGTTAGAACATTTTCATGTATAGGTAGGTTTTAAAGATGCTTTTTGTAGTCACAAAATTCCCCAGACATAAGACTTTCTTCCTGTACCTTCAAATCATATGACTATTACAAAAGGAACAGGATTGATTTATCCAGGCTTATGATATGGAAGATTGCAATATAGCTTCTCAACACAGTCTGTCAAAAAATTTAGTGAATAAAAATGGAATTTTCACAAATTTTCAAGTTATTGACTTCAAGGCTATTCTTGAGAAAGACACTCATATGCTTATAAAGATGCTTTGCAATAAATATAATTTGCTGAAAAAAGAAAAAAATCTATGGTGGGAGGAATAATAAACCGATGATTATTTAAGCCCTAGTTTTTAAATATCATAGACATTAATACCACAAAGACTGTATATGCAGAATCTAATATGGAACTCAAGTAGCTCTACAGATAATGTATATTTCAGAACAGGAAATATTACCAGTGATAAAGAAGGAGATAGATTTAATAACCAAAGAATTCATTTATATGGGTTATAAAAATTGTGAACTAAGTAATATTGATAGCAAAGTCCTTTAAAATTTGTGAGAAAGTTTTAAGAAAGTGCTTAAAGTGAGATATACAAGTTGTAATACTTAACATTGAAAAGAAGAAAAATCTCACGTCAATTATCTACTTTTTCACCTTCAGAGGCTATGAAAACAAGAGTACATTAAATCCAAAGTAAATGAAAGGAACAAATAAAGGAAATACAAATGCAATAAAAGAGAATGGTAGAAAATGTGTGAAGTCCAAAGTTATTTATTTTTAAAGATCAATAAAATTCTGTGGACCTCTAGCTTTATTGATTAGATTTAAAAAGGCATATTAACTATGTTCCAAATAGAAGAGAGGCATTCTCTACAAAGCCTGCAGATATTAAAAATTTTGTGACAAATAGTGTGCCAAAAAATAATAAATCACAGGAAATGTATAAATTACTTTGATGTAACTTAAATTCTTTATATCAAAATGTATGCAAGAGGAAGAGAATAGTAATATCACACAACGAAATTGAATTTGAAGGCAAAATCTTTACAAAAGAAAAGCAAAGAATGGTTTTCTTGTACAATATTTAAATAAGAAATAACTCCAATGTTATATGAAATTCTCCCAAAAGTAGTGGGAGAAAACACTCCCCAACTTATCCAATGAAGGCACAATCACCCTCATGCTATAACTACACAAAGTATTTACAAGAAAAATATTAGAGACAAATATTCTTTAGCATCACAGATCCCAAAACCTTTTAACAAATGTTAAAAATTGAATTCAGTAATATCATTAAAAGGGTAATGTATTTTGAACAAGTAGGAATGTAAAGTTAGTTTAATCTAAGAAGATCAAGTAATATAATTCACTATATCAACAGATTTTTTTAAAATGTGGTCATCTAAGTAGATACAGAAAAATCTTGCAAAACTTAGCATCTATTGATATTAAAATCATTAGCTAAAGGGCTTTGTCTGTAGCTCAGTGGCAAAGCAATAGCCTAGCATATGTGAGGCACTGGGTTTGATCCTTAGCACCACATAGAAAAAACAAATTTAAAAAAAGGCATGCTGTCCATCTACAATTACAAAAAAACAATTTTCAGCTAAAAACAAAAGTTAGTGTACTCAATTTTATAAAGGGTATCTACTAACTGTAGTTACTATTATAATTAAAAATGAACTTATCAAGTTATTTCCAAGGTGAAGAGAAAGGTAAATATAAATAAATCATTTGCCTTAATTTTATACAAAGATAATCTGATTATATATATATATATATATATATATATATATATATATATATAGACTAATAAGGGAAAGAAGAGAAAATATGCATATATATATTCAGTATATTCAGTATGTTAATCAATTTAGAGTTAGAACTCACATAAATTAACAATGTTTCATAATAAAAACTCAAAAATTAGTATATTTCTATGTACCAACAATTAATGACTATAAATAAACCTTAAAACACCAATGAGAGAGCAAGAAATAAGAAGTGTTTACAGAGAAACTTAAAAAGAATTTTCAGTATATGCACACTTAAAATGTTGACAAAATATTTTAGAAAAAAAATGAACAGATTTAACTATATTCATAGATGGGATGACTTAATATTTTAACCTATAAAATTTGCTCAAATTAATGTTGATTAATTTTAATCTGGAGTAAATCCATAAGAAATTTTTAGACATAGCATTTAATTTATAATTAAAATACAAAACAGTAACTGAAACAATTATGGAAAATAAAACAGCATTGGGAATTTACATAATCTGATCTCAAGACTTCTGTACATAGCCAATAAATGCAGCTTTCACAAGTACATTCAAATCCTTACAACTAAGATAAGAATCAATGATAAATTATTACTGGAAAATTCTTTGACATTTAAAACTATACTTATAAATAAGTTATAGATTGAAAAAGAATCCAAAATAGAAAGTAAAAAATATTTTAACTTAATGAAAATGAAGAGACAACATACCCAAACTTGAGTGATTCAGCTAAATCAGTGTTTTAAAGAAAATTTAGAGGTTCAGATTTTTGCATATAAAAAAGACATATACAAAAAAGAAAGACTAATAATGATTGATAAACTTTGTCACCTAAAGGGAAAGAAGAGAAAAATTCCAAGGAAAGTAGAAGAAATAATTAAAATAAAGATCAGAAAATTAAAGGTATGGCGTGTGCCTATAGTTGTAGCCACTCTGGAGGCTAAAGCAGGAGGTTTGCAAGTTCAAAGCTAGCCTTGGCAACTTAGGGAGGCCGAACAGCTCAGTAAGACCCTGTCTCTAAATAAAATATAAAAAAGGGCCGGGTATGTGGTTCAGTGGTTAGGCACCCCTAGGTTCAATACCGGATGCTAAAAAACAAAACAAAACAAAAAATCAAATGTAGCATTATATGACAAGAATCAGGATTATATTGGTTATTGTAATTTTCTGAAACTGTAATATTGATTTAACTTTTAAAAATTAAACAATTCAATTAACCTGCTAACAACGTGAAGAGAAAAAAGTCTCAGCAGACATAAAAAAAGGCATATAATAAAACTCAATTTTTTTGATGATAAAATTCTTCAGCAGATAAGAAATGGAAGTGAATTTCCTCAATCTGATACAGGACATTCATGGAAAATTTACCACAAGTATCATGCATGAAGCTGAAATGTTACAAGTATTTTCCCTTTCAGATTGGGAGCAAGTTAAGAATGTTCACTATTGACATTTTAATTTAGTGTTTCACCAAATGTGAAAGTGAAGTACAACAATAAATAAATAAATAAATAAATGCCTAGACAGATAAACAAACACTTTAAAAATATGAATATAATGATTTATTTTTTAAAAAATTCTAATCTGTTATAGATGATAGTAGAAAGCTCTCTGATTCATTGTACAAAAATGGAGTAGAATTTTTCGCTTCTCTGTTTGTGCATAGAGTCACACCATTTGTGCAATCATACATGTACCTAGGGTAATAATATCTGTCTCATCCCACCATCTTTTCTACCCACTAGTCCTCTCCCCCCTCCCCTTTACCCCATTCAAAGTTCCTCCATTCATGCCCCCCCCCATTATGGATTAGCATCCACTTATCAGAGAAAACATCTGGCCCCTGGTTTTTGGGGATTGACTTATTTCACTTAGCCAATGATGTTCTCCAACTCCATCTATTTACCTGCAAATGCCATAATTTTATTCCCTTTCAATGCTGAGTAATATTCCATTGTGTATATGTACCACAGTTTCTTTATCCATTCATCTATTGGAGGACATCTAGGTTGGTGCCACAGTTTAACAATTTTGAATTGTACTGCTATAAACATTGAAGTTGCTGCATCAGTGTAATATGCTGTTTTTAAGTTCTTTGGTATAGACTGAGGAGTGGGATAGCTGGGTCAAATGGTTGTTCCATTCCAAATTTTCTAAGGATTCTCCATACTGCTTTCCACATTGGTTGCACCAATTTGCAGTCCCACTAACAATGTACGAGTGTGACTTTTTCCCCATATCCTTGCCAACACTTATTATTATTTGTCTTCATAATAGCTGCCATTCTGACTGGAGTGAGATGAAATCTTAGAGTAGTTTTGACTTGCATATTTCTAATTGCTAGAGATGCTGAACATTTTTTCATATATTTGTTGATCAAATGTATATCTTCTTCTGAGAAGTGTCTGTTCAGCTCCTTAGCCCATTTGTTGATTGGTTTGTTTGGATCTTGGATGTTAAGTTTTTTGAGTTCTTTATATATCCTGGAGTTCTTTATATATCTGATGTGTGTGTGGCAAAAATTTGCTCCAAAAAATATAGGCTCTCTCTTCACCTCATTGTTTCTTTTGCTGAGAAGAAGCTTTTTAGTTTGAATCCATCCCAGTTATTGATTTTTGATCTTCTTTCTTGCACTTTAGGAGTCTTGTTAAGGAAGTCGGGGCCTAATCCGACATGATGAAGAGCAAGTTAAGGATGTCCTCTAATGGCATTTTAATTTAGTATTTCAGCAAATGTCTTATGTGGTGAAGTACAATAATAAATAGATAAATAAATGCCTATAGAGATAAATATTTTAAAAAACATAACTATAAGGATTTCTAAAAGACAAACTTGCACTCACAAATCATATGATTAAGTATCTAGAAATCATACAGAATTTACAGCTATTTTTAAAAAATAATAAGAAAATCCAGTACGATATCTGTGTGGGGAAATAGTACACCAATTGTATTATGTCTTTTAGCAATGAACTAAGAATTATATTTGAGAAGTTACACTTTAATACGAAATTTATGATGAGGAAAAAAGTACTGATAGTAAGGTGCAGAAATGTTCTGCAGTGAAATAATCTTTTTGGCAGAACTGACAAACTTAAAAACTTGGTTACAAAATAGAGAAATAATTGCTTCCTGTGTTTCCTCTGCAAACCTTTCACCCATTAAAGAGTTTTGTTGCTCCAAATAATACAAGTTATTTTTTAATCATATAAAAGAATACATCAATTATTTGGAATAAGTCTAGCAAAACACCCTGTGTTTTCATTAAGTAATACATGATCTCTGACTTCAAATTCATAGGAAGTGAGGCACACACACACACACACAAAAAAAAAAAAAAAAAAAAAACACTGAAACTTATCAGAAAGACATGTTACCTCAGTGAAAGCCTGGATATGTTCATTTTATAAAACAAATGAGTGCTATTCTTCTTTTAAAAAAGTAATTTGGCAGACAACATGGAAGACCAATTACAATAGAGAGAGAATCATGTTAGGCTTCTTAAAGTTATTAGTTTTTTAAAACAATTGTATATGTTGGACACTATTTCCTTTTTGTGGATAGCTTTGTAGATTTGCTATTAGACAAGAAAAATATTGATTCAAATTATTTTTTTTATTTAGTTCATTATCCCTAGAAGTAACTTTATAGCACCTAACTAAAGAGAGAAAAACTTTTTTTTTAAAGAGAGAGAGAGAGATTTTTTTTTAATATTTATTTTTTAGTTTTCAGTGGACACAACATCTTTGTTTGTATGTGGTGCTGAGGATCAAACTCGGGCCACATGCATGCCAGGCGAGCGCACTACCGCTTGAGCCACATCCCCAACCCAAGAGAGGAAAACTTTTTAAGAAACTTTCTGAAGAAGTTGGCAATAATTTCACTTCCCTTTTAGACTTCAATTATTTACGTGTTGAAGGATAGGTAAAATCAGATCTTAAACAACCAAAAGAAAAATTTAATTCCTCCAATTTTAAAATTCCTTTTTTGGATCACTTCAGTCTATGACAATAGAACATTTAAAAATAAAAGAAACTACCAGTACACGAGCAGGCTCTGCTCTAGAAAATGAAGTCGGGTTAAATTCTATATATGCCCAAATTGTTCATTAGATAGATTATAGACTGATTGACAGGAAAAAGACATATGAGAAAGAAATTTTTGATAATTATAAGAATTGAAGCCACTCAAGGTTTTGAAATATTTATTATTTATGTAGATTATATGATTTTATACACAAATATACGATAAGTGTGTGTTTGTGTGTATGTGCATGTGTGCACACACTATCTTATTTGTCATTGTAAAATATGGCTCAAAAGAAGCATAAATAGAATTCTAGGTTGAGTTACATGGAAATAAAATCTAGAATGTGTATAGAAACATTAAATAATCCACATACTTCCTTAAAATTTTAAAAGTTTGAAGCTATGAAGTCATTTTCCTACATAGGTAAGTCAGCTTCATAAGTAAATCCTTTTAAAAGTATACCACAATACAAGTGTTTCTTTTAAAGGAGATATTGAACAGTAGGTTATAAGTCCTTCCTCTGCCTCCTAGAGTCTGAGCAGTTAGAGCAGGTGCAGAGAATCCTGGGGTACCTTCCCAAAATGTCCACACAAAATGGAAAGAAAATGACAATGTTGGATACTTTTTCCTCCCTCAGAAGATTTCTAGATGAAACCAAGTATACATGTTTAATGCAATGAAGAAAGCAAGCTAAGCCACCCTAAAGGAGCGTAATGTACATTAGTGCAGAATTTCACTCTGAGGTATAATTTTAATTCACACTTAATGGCTCCACAATGTATCCCTCTGTCCCTGCTGTGCATAATGGTATTTGAAAAGAACTCATTGCACTGCCTGCTTTGGAGATTTTCTAGATAAGGAGAATTATGTGGCTGCCTAATCTGCAGCAAAGTGTTAATTTTATACTTAGGTGGAGTGAATAGGGTAAGTTAGTGTTTATTCTCCATTTCCCCTTTAAGTCTCTGAATGTGCAACATTTTTTCCTCCCAGAACCAGGATTTAATAAACCACAAAAAGGGATAGGAGTGGTTTTTGTTTCTGTAATATAAACAAATAAACAATTTAAGCAGACAAAGCCAAACAAAACCCAGCAAATTAAGAAATGTTTCAAAATGTTACTCACTACACAAGCATTTTGTGAACATGAACCATGTCCAGCACCATACTAACCTCAAAATTATGCCTAATTATTGCCCACAAAGAATTTGCTGATGTGTGTTCCCCAGGGAGTTGGGTAGGATCCTGTTTGAAAAGCTTTCCCATTTCTTTGATATTGGTATCTTCCCAGTCAGGAGGTGAGACACTGTTCAACTTTCCAGTCAATTTTTGCTCTTATTGTTGCAAAGGCAATTTCAGTCCACTTAAAGTCAACACAAAATTTTTGTAACGACATCTCTCAGTACTAAGCAAAGCT
This sequence comes from Urocitellus parryii, assembly GCF_045843805.1. Taxonomy (NCBI): domain Eukaryota; kingdom Metazoa; phylum Chordata; class Mammalia; order Rodentia; family Sciuridae; genus Urocitellus; species Urocitellus parryii. The sequence continues at coordinate 46,515,027 of NC_135537.1, forward strand.
TTTGGTTCTCAAGTGGAGAAAAAGTAATGCTGGCTTTCTTATCTAATGATTCCTCCTTGATTAGAAGGGGAAGAAAGAAAGGCTCCAAATCTTGAAAAATGAAATCCAGCTATCAGTCCAGAGTTTTTATATTCCCTGGGTTCATTACAGTTGGGTAAGAGACTAGCTTCTAAAAGACAGTGCAAAGAATTTCAGAGCAGGTGCATGTTTATAATAGGAGTCACATGTTCTGATGTCCCTAAGACAAAGTTACTGTCCTACAAAGGAGTGGAAGGACCCAGGTGCAGGCTGCAGAACTTGGGTGATCTGTCTTGAGGAAAGCTGCCACTTGTCTCCAAGAGATTGGCAGTGATGGCAAAATCATGGCCCCTGAGGACATCCATATCCTAACTTCCAGAATCTCTAAGTTATATTATTGCATGGCAAAGAAGAATTAAGGTAGGAGATAGAAATACGGTTAGTGATCATCTAATCTTCAAATAGAGAGGTTATTAGTTAGGGAGACTCATTTCAGACATCAACTATGAAACTGTAAGCTAATCAAGCTGTGTAATTCTATGGCACTAAGTTTATAATTATTTGTTACTGATAGAATAGCTACCTGTACTCTGGTGTTGGTCTTAATAGATCTTCCCATTTTAAAAGCTTGAGATGCACATTTTTTTTAATGAAAGCCAGTAGTTTTTAAGCCTTGTCAATCAATTCAAACATCATCATCAGTTTTTAAGCTGTGCAGCAGAAGTGTAAGAAACTATATGCTGCTAGTTTGAGATTTTTGGTACATATAATTTTATATCCCCTGCTCAGAGAAAGAGAGATTTACTTCACTATTTGTATTTATTTTCTCGATTTCCAAAATTATCTCATAAATTATGTAGACTTACTTCAGTAAACGTAATCTGGTACAAAACAAAAGTAATGAATAGAATTAAATATCCACCAGCCAAAATCCACCAGGAACCCATCTGTAGTAAAAATAAAATAAAATAAAATAAAAAGTGGGACTTTTTACTTGCAGCTGCAAGGAGGTTGCAAACAGCGGGGAACCATGATGTATCTTGGTATGAAGGTGTTATAGTTCCATCTGGAATGTTCCTCAAAGACTCATGTATTAAAGTCTTGGAAACACTATTGGGAGGTGGTGAAAACTCTAAGACACAGGACCTAATTACAGGGAATGGTCCTTTGAGGGCTTGTCCTTAGGGACTATTGCTTGTTCCAGACCTATTCCTATCTCTCTTCCTGCTTCCTGGATGCCATGAGGTGAGCAGCCTCCTCTGCCACATGCTTCACCTTCCACGGTGTTGTGCCTCACCTGTGGTCCCAAACAATGAGCCTGAAATCATGAGCCAAAATAAATCTTTCCTTTTTAAGTTGTTTTCCTCAGGTATTTTGTCACAGCAAAGAAAAGCTAAGAGGGAATTTGGGGAAGAGTATTCAAGGTCTTGGACTTTTGGTAGGTCATCTTGGGGAGAGGTTAAGAAATGGGGCCTCTGTCTTCAATATGTGATGCGAGAAAGTCAGGCTATGTAATGACAATGATTCTCAAAATCGAATGTGGATGAGGCTTAGTGCACAATGAATACTGTCCAAGTGTTCATGAATTAATGTTTAAATGTGTTAGGATCTTAGTTCAATATTATCATACTATTATCTACAATAAATTTTTAAGAATTTATAATATTTTTACAAAACATTACAGATTATAATTTTTATAAATTTGTCTGAGAAAGAGTTAAAACACACAAGGTCATTCTCTTATAGAGAGAGTAAAGAGATCAAACATTGTATTTGAATTTATCATAAATCACTTTTCGGTATCTCGAATGCATACAAGCCTTCCAGGCTTTCCTGCTGAGAATTTACCGCATAGTGTATGAGTGGTTATAGGAGCTGAGTTGGGGTGTGCATAGTCAATTGATGAAAGTGATTGATTCAATTTTACTGAATTCGATTTTATGGGACACGATCATTAATAAACTATTATGCATTGAATACTTAGACATCTGTGGCAAAAGTTGTGATTAAATGAAAAACAAAGAGATTCATGCAAATGACACGTAAAACTACAAAAATTATGACCTTAAGGCAGAAAGCTGGAAGAAAAAAGTTAGGGCTTTTTGCCTCATAATACTTGTATCAGTTAATTTTACATGTCAACTTGAGTGGACCACAGTGCTCAGACACTTGATAAAAAGTTATTTTGGTTGAAAATTTGGGGATGAGATTAACATTAAAATAGGTGGTATTTGAACAAAGCTAATTGCCCACCCCCTGCCAAATCCTATGGGTGGGTTGTGCCCAATTAGTTAAAGGTCTTAATAGAAGAAAGTCTACCTCTCCCTGGGGTAAGAAAGAATTCTGCCAGTAGAAGGTCTTCAGATTTGAACTGTAGTATTGGCTTTTCCTGTCTCCAGCCTGCCAGCCCTGTCTGTAGATTTTAGACTTCCAGTTTTCATTATTGTATAAGTTAATTCCTTAAAATCTATCTCTTCTTCTGTTCCTCTGCAAAAGCCCTATTACATTGTTCAACAAAATATTTTGTCTAATTACCTTAAGACAGCATGAAGTTTTGCCCTTTGGAAGACTATGTGTTTGCTTACTTTTATCAGTGCCCTTTAGCATATTCATGCATGACATGCAGGCTTGCATCTGGCCCATCTCTGTCCTGTTGTTGGAACCACATGCTCAAGAGCACCTCCCACCTCCTCCAGTGAACATAATATGGAATTTGGGGTCTGCCTCCATGTGCTTGCTACCTACTTCCTATTCATACTGATGATATTCTTGCTATGAAATTTCTAAATTTCTGCTCATTTTCCTTTGTTTTCTCTCGTATTTGAAATTTCAGTTTTAAAATGTGTATTTTAAATGAGTATGAAAATTCCATTCTTTTAGGATAGCATAAAGTGTGGGTCATTTTCATGTGTGGCTCTGAGTGATTTATGGGAGATATATATATATATATATATATATTAATCTGGAAATCCAAGCCCTTCATATTTGGGAAAATACCTGGTACATTTCCTTGATGATTTCCTTCTCTCCTCTCCTTGCTTTTTCTTCAATTTTTTTCTGTTCTTTACACTCCTTCTTGTGTTTTTTTTTCTTATCTGTCCTCATAAAATAACAATATTAATTATTGATGTTGATATAGTACTTATCAAGGCTTTGGTTTGCTTATTAACTTCATTCAACCCAATGAGGTAGGATGTTTTATTTGTATTCATTTTAAAAATGAAACAAAAAAAATTAGGAGTAAATTGGTTCAGTAAGATGCCCAGCGTGTTCATAGAGTAAATGGTTGAGTTGCAATTTCAGTCCAAGCAGTCTAGATCTGAAATCCACAGTTTCTATCATTAGAACATATTGCATCTCAGATGACTGGTCATACTTCTGAACCCATGAAGAAGGAGTGACAAGAGCCCAGTTTGGGAGTTCTGAATGTACAGGTGGCACCTGGCCATTTGTGCATCATTGTAGGATCATCAGAAGGAGCCCTTTGACACAGAACCCAAATGCCTATACCTTCCTGTTTTCCCCTGTGGGCGAGAAAATGACACTATGTTCTCTGCTCCTAGAAGCACTGGCTGTTGGTATTCAGAAGCTGGGAGAGATTGGAGGTGGACTCAGCATTCAGCATTCTTTTGGCAAAACCAAGAGTCTCTGGAAGAGAAGCCACCAGGCAAAATTAGCAGCCCAGATGGTGAAGTAAAATTAAATCCTCTTAGGCACCATTTCTCGGTTCTCTGGTTTATCAAGATTCTGTCTTAAATTTTTTACCACCACTCTGGATTGTGTCTTCAACTCATGGTGATAGGCTTCAGTCTCACAATTCCTTTGACATTTCACTTGTCACGGTCACTGGGACAATAGTACTAACAATGTCAGTGGCCCTTCTCCTGCACTCAGCTTTCCCTGCTCTCAGCCACCTTTGACATAGCTGAAAATTCCTTCTTTCTTGTAACTTTTGTCCTTTGCTGTGAAATCAAATTTTACTCATTTTATTTTAACTTCACAGGCTATATGTATTAGTCATGCACTTTCTATCTGTGTTTTATGATTCTTGGCCACCCTGGGGACTTGCTGATCTTATAGATGCTCCTCCCAGGTTAGCTAATTCCTAGAAAAAACAAATGATAATTCCCCTCTAAGAGCACCTTTCCTGTTCAAACTTAAAAATGGAAAGTTAGTTCATACTCCCCCAAACCTTCTCTTTTTTCCTTTTTTTTTTTCTTTTTTGGATTTGTACTAGGAATTGAACTCAGAAGTTCTCTACCACTGAAGTACATTTCTTGTTCTTTTTTTATTTATTATATTTTTAATTTGAGACTGAGTCTTGCTAAATTCGGAGGGCTGGCCTTAAACTTGTGATTCCCCTCACTCAGCCTTCCTGGAGTCCCTGGGATTACAGACCTGTGCCAACTAGCCCAGCTCTAACACCATCTCTATAGGGCATTCAAGGGAAACTAACAAGCCTACTCAATACTTCCCTGCCTTAATCATTCAAAGGCCAACGACCAGAAAACTAGAGACAGCCTCTGTGTCCCAGAGTCACAAAAAATGTTCAAACTAGTCAGTCTTACCCTATCTTATCCATTCCTTCTTATGAAAACACATAAAGGTTTTGGACACACATTTTTCCTCTACTTCTTCTGCTGCCTGACCAAAGCTGCTTGTTCACGTGACCCTGTGTGGCAGCATATGCATCCTCTCTCTAGGGATGTGTAGGTAAATAACTGTTTCCTTTATGTGCCAGTGTATCTTACCACTTCTAATTAAGACAAATCCCTGGTACACTTCAAAAACACTATATTTTTACATTTCCTTTTACAGTGTTTTTATGGTCTGCCAAAGCAATAAATGTCAGTATGATTACAAGATTTCTCTTAAAATGTTATCTTTTTTTCCTTCAATAGGTAAGTTCCATTTCTGCATCTCCACTCTGAATGTCTCCATTATTCTTGATTTTTTTTCCCCATAGAGCTTTGTGTACCCAAATGTTTAAATGTCAGACTGTCAGGCTTTTAGAACATAAACTGGTTAAAATAGGAGTCTTGATTTTTCACCAAAATGTGATTCTCTCCCAGAATTTTCTTAATTAATTTACCCCCCACTGACTTTTAAAAGTTGCTATTATTCTTGAACATTTTTCTTTTCTTCCATCTCACTTTCCCTCATCTTCACAGTTACTATGTCCCTTTAACCCATGTCCCAAATGGACTGTTCCAGCAGTAATCAGAGTGATTTTAGAATTTACATCAGGGCATTTCCCTGCACTAACTGCACATCATACGTTGAAGACAAATAATATCCTACAAATTTTGCTCTAAAGCCAACATTAATGCCCACTATTTCATCCTGGCAACAGATTTGTCTCGTTAATAAATGCATACTCAATCCGGCCACAAGGCCTCTTTTCTGCAATGCACACAATCTAGATGTAGCTCCTTCCATCACCCGAGGTCTTTGTACTGGATAATTTTCCTGCTGGTGACTATCACTTAAAAACTTTTCACAACCTTTTTTTCTTGGACATTCAAACTTTCAAAAATCTTCCTCTGCTTACTTTTTTCAAATCACTGAACACTTTCAGAAATTATTTTACCTCTTTACCTGACAAATATCAATATAAGGTGTTACCTCTGAATTGGGAAATTACTTTCATTCATATCCACAGCATATAGCAGAGAGCAGTGATTGGTGTCTGGATGGTCTTCTATAAACTTATGAAGACTCAATGAACTATAGATATAGGTATCCAGTTGCAAATGTATCTAGACTTCTATAACGTTGTTTGCTATAGATCATTTAGTGATAGCCTTTAAATGTTATGCTTTGCTTAATAATTTGACTGTTCTGACATTTTCTGATATTTGGGAATCCCCTTTCAATTCTCTCAAATTCATTCAGTCCTAAAACAGAAAGCCCAATTTATAACTTTGCTTTATAATTCGATAATTTATTCTTGGTCACAAAACACTGTTTTTCTCATGCCAAGTTTATCTTTTGAATAAGACAGCTTGAAAGATGCAATGGGTGTTTGGGAAAACCATGGTAAGAATTGGTGGAGATTTTAGAAATTTCCATTAATGTTCTAAAGCCAAGTATGTAACAAGCAGGACTTGAGTACAGAAAGTATTACAAGTGTATTGTAAAATGACAGTATTTCTAATTGATGGTTTTTTACAGTTTTAGTATGGAAAGACTGATGTTAAAATTGATATCTTTACAATACCTTGAAGGTAGTTTCTTTTATGAAGTTATTTTGACAACAGAATATTAATAAAATATTTACAGCTTTTTTTCAGTTGAATCAACATATATATTAATAAAAAGTAATTTAAATGGTGAATTTTATGCTGATTATAGAGTGGAAATACAGGTTTATTTTGAAGAACCTCCGAGTATTTAGATAGATAAGGGAGAAGAAAGAGCAATTCTGCAGTAAAACAAAATTTAAGAGACAATAAATATTTGGAGAATTTGGTATCTTATCTAATTTGCATTTCAATTTGAAATCTGAGTGCCACCTGGTGGCCATTCTGGCCCCATAAGGATGATGAGACATGGCTGCTCTTCAGAGACCCTTATCTTCATTTTGTGTGTGTGTGTGTGTGTGTGTTTGTTTTCAAAAGTTTTGACACCAATATTCTCGGTTATTATTATTATCACTAAATTACAAATATAGATCTACAACATTTAGAACATTGGCATAGAAGTTGCAGTAGTAGATATTTTAATTATATGACTTTCCTGTTTTTTCTACCCATCCTAATTGTTTTTAATGCTTGCCATAGGAAATGCACATGCTTAACACCCAGTAAAAAGATCTATGTGTAAGCTACCTTCTGTAGTCGCTCTTAAGTTTTGGACCATAAATTTCTATTCTTTAATAAGATTGTCAAATTCTATAAAAATAAACAATATGATTCTAAAGTATATATGGCTTACAAGACAAGTGGAAATCAACGGTTAGCATGGCTCCATGCTTATGACACCACATCCCCAAGCACTTTACAGATGTTGCTGTAATTAATTGTCTCAGTTGCTTAATAGTGTGGGCACATTAATATGCCCATGTTATAGCTGAGGAAACTGAAGCCCTCGTGAAATAAAATAAATTGCAGAAGACATATATATAGTCAGTGCACATCAGAAATAGGTTTATGATCCCAGGCAGTCCACCATTAGAGCCCAACCTCTGAACCACTACACTATGGTAACTCCAAGTTCTTCACCCTCCCCTGCTGCTTCTCTCAGTCCTTCCCTCCCTCTCTCACTATTTATTTACCAGGCCCTAAAGAATAATCTGAAAAAGTGAATCTGTAAACTTTTCTCACTCATTGACAAACCCAGAGATAGACAGATTATAGCAAACACAGTATAACTTTAGTTATCTAATGTAGTATCTTTGGTAATGGATTGTTGGATTTTAACCAAGACATTACTAAGAAAATACTAAGTTTCTAATAATTTTAATTAACTGCATTTGGACAGATGTTTATGGATATATTTTTCTGAAGAGAATTCTTTTGACTAAGCTCCCAAATAAAATCATTTAGTGTGCTGACATCTCTGTCTATATGGAAACATAATATGTATCTCTATGTAAATTTATTGATTTTCATAATATCCAGTATCCCTCTCATTGACTCATTTATTTGGTACATAGCTTTTTATATCTGTCCTGCACCATTGTAAACACCTCTAGGGGATGCAGAAGTGGGCAGAACTAGACATTGTGTCCATAATTATGGATACACATATGATACTTTATGGAAGACTGATATCAAAAACCACTCAAATAAGGGTAAGATTCCAATGTGATAAATACTACAAAAATGGAGAGGGACTATGAGAAGTTTTAAATGGGAGATTCAAATTTGTTTGGAAGGTAAAAAACAAGGTACTTCTATATAATTGACTGATACTTGATAAATAAGAGTCAAACACCTCTCTATGCGCTTAGTGGCCCTTAAAGAGAAATAACTTAATTTGAAATGGTTATGTCGGTGTACAAATAACTCCTTCTTCTTCTCAAATGGGAATGGTCATGTCAGTATACTGACCTATATTGGTGAACAGTTTTTTGATGTCTGTTTCTTGATTATGATATTTAAACTTATGATGATTATTTTGAGAAATTCATCAATAATTTCCCCTAGGGATATACTAACAATATTCCATTTGGAAAATTACTTGCCTGATATATTAGGGTCTAGTTTACTGGATCTGAATGGTTGAAATCCCTCCAGACAACGGTCCTCCATGAGAATCTATATCGAATCTGGGAATCTCAGGGCCACTGGGCCTTCCTGACCCTCACAGCCATAAAGATGTGTGATGAAAGACACAAAAACTGTATGAATGCATTTGCCCTTTTACATTACGCTGCTTGCAGAAATCGCAAGCATCCCTCCTGCATGAAAATGTCAGATGGGATCATAAAGCCAGCTGGGGTTGTACCAATTCTCTCGACCCAAGTCTTGTAAACCTGTGGTGTATCTCCCACAATACAGAGTTTTAAATACTGTAACAGAAAGAAACAAATGCAGTTTTTATCAGAGGCATTCTGGTTTAAAGACAAAAGCTTTATCCATTACACTATGAAAAAGTCTCATAAAATTGAGTGTATATTTTATGGAGGGTGAGCCATTACCATCCAGAGAGTCTATTAGTCTGACTTCTCACAGATATGACATTTACTTACAAAACAATTTCCCCATGCCTTTTGGTGGCATTTTAAGTTTAAAGCTCTTCAGAATTGCACTTGAGGATTTTTCCTGCTAATAGTCACTGGTGAGGATCTATCCACACCGAGACTAACTTTCCTTTCCCATCTCCTTCTCTCTCTTTCTATTTTTTCTTTCTTTTTTTTTTAGATAAATGTTTATCCCTAAACACAAACTCCTTTCATGAATAACGTTTCTTCATTGTGTCTTTGATTTAGTTTCCATGAACTGATTATATTTGACACATAGATAAAGAATGAACATAAAGCTTGGCGAAATTTTGACCAAGAGTACAGGAGAGTTATTTCAAAGGGGTTGCACAAACCCTCATTTTTTTTTCCCAGAGCATCTGAAATACCAATCTGGCAGTAGCAGTTAAGAAAATATTTATTCACTATTCCAGGTGCAACAGGTTGTCTTTGTATCATCATTCAATACAATTGTGAAGGACATGACCTTAGAAAAGCTAAATAACAAAACCAAAAGTACTCGATGGCTCTTCACCTTCAGTTCTCCTCTCTGGGAAACTCTGCTTATTCTTAATATCATGGCTTTGACATCACTTTCTCAGAGCACTTTCTCCACACCTTCATCCTACTCCATCTTTGCCTTCTACAAAAGGTCTCTTGCCATCTGCTTTCACAGGTTTTCTACATGTCTTGGGCAGAATTCATTAGTCTTGTACCTGTTTACTTGATGTCTCTTATTACCTATGGAACTGAAAACTCCAGATGGGCTGGGTCTTGGCCAATCTGTATTTATTATCCTATACTTAGCACAAGTACAGTTGACATAGTAAGTGCTCATTAATATTTTCCTGAATAGTTGAATGAATGAATGAAAGTTGACATGGAGTCTGGAAACATTCTTATGTCACTGAGAGGTTTGTTCCTGATTTTTGTTTTGTTTTGTTGTTTTATTTTGGGTCCCAGGGATTGAACTCAGGGACAATCAACCACTGAGGTACATCCCCAGCACTGTTTTGTATTTTATTTAGAGACAGGGTCTCGCTGAGTTGCTTAGTGCCTCACTTTTGCTGAGGCTGGCTTTGAACTCAGGATCCTTCTGCCTCAGGCTCTAGAGTCACTGTAATTACAGGCGTGTGCTACCTTTCTCAGCCTGTTCCTAAAATTTTAAAGTCATTTTCACCCAAATTTGTGCTGAGCGTAGGCTTCATTTATGCCTGGATATGTCAGGTTTTTTAAAGTGTCCTTTTTGAAATCCATTTTTTTTGGGGGGGAGGGGAACTAAAAGATCATTTATACAAAATTGTATATGATGGCTGGTAATACATGGAGTTGCCCTTATGTTATGAAAAGGATCACTATCTTAATATAAGAGAATAATAGAATTTTCAGAATGACCTACTGAAAAGTGTTAGCTATGGACCAGCAGTCAAATTTAACAAGACACCTGTCTTTGTAAATAGAGTTTTATTAAAACATTATCATGGGCTGGGGTTGTAGCTCAGTGGTAGAGTGCTCACCTTGCATGTGAAAGGCACTGGGTTCAATCCTCAGCACCACATAAAAATATAATAAAGGTATTGTGTGCATCTAAAACTAAAAAAAAGTTTAAAAAAACGAAAACATTTTCATGCCTATTTATTTATTTAGGACTGCTTTTATACTTCTAGAGTGTGGTTGAATAGTTTGACAGAAATTGGGTGGCCTGCAAAGCCTAAACTATTTATTATCTGTTTACAAAAAAACAGTTTGTTGACCCCTCATGAAAGTTAAAGAATTTGTTTGTTTCAGCTAATCTTTTAATAATCCCTATGTTCAGATCATCTAAATGCTGTCCTGCCTGTGTACAGGAAAGATTGGTTTTGAGTAATATAAAAAATATTAGTACTTGCTACCCAGCTTTCTGATAGCTGAATAAAAGTGTCATCATCAGGCAACAACATTGTACACTCTTCCATACAACTCAAAATTTGTAGGCATTGGAAATCACATGGTGGAACTGAAGAGTGATACTGAAAATCAAATAGAGGGTCTTTTAGGAAGACTTTAAACAGTTCCATTAAACACTAAAAGAAACTGTGGTGTGAAATGGAATGACATGTATGTTTTGGTTGAGTTGCCAAATAATTTCCACATTTTTATTTACTCAAACTGTCCACCCTATAATAAAGAACACATATGATATCATAATTTGTCCATATTAATACATTTTTGTCATGAATACAGTGATTTTCAGGTCTGCCTAGACTTTCTGAGCTTACATGCAGTTAGGTAAGATAGGCAGGGTGGTGGGCAGTGGATGTGAGGGGTCCATTCCTCTCTTCCATCTGTCTTAACCTTCTTCCAGCTGGGCATGGTGGTGCATGCTTGTAATTCTAGCAACTTGGCAAGCTGAGGCAGGAGTATTTAAAGTTCAAGGGTAGCCTGGGAAATTTAAAATAAATGTCTCAAAATAAAACAAAAATGATTGGGGATGCTGATGAGTGGTAAAGCACTTGCCTACCACAGGTGAGGCTCTGAGTTTGATCACTAGTACTGACAATTAAAAAAAAAAAGTTGTTCCAAATGATAAATTTTTAGACATAAAATTTTTGAACAATTCTGAGAATTGTTCAAAAACTAGCCTGTGTCTTTTCTGTCTGAAATCAAAGCCTGAGGCAGAGAGAGAGAGAGAGAGAGAGAGAGAGAGAGAGAGAGAGAGAGAAAGAGAGAATTTTAATATTTATTTTTTAGTTCTCGGCAGACACAACATCTTTGTTTGTATGTGGTGCTGAGGATCGAACCTGGGCAGCACGCATGCAAGGCGAGTGCGCTACCACTTGAGCCACATCCCCAGCCCCAGGTGACTTATTTTGTAACTTCAATTGCACTCTCCTGATTTTGATAAGTGCAAAATCTTTCATACTTTTGACCTGTTGCACATTACAATGTAGCACAAAATAAACTGTTGTTTGCTGTGTAAATTGGGTATCTTTACTAGTCATCTGTGAAAATGAAGAGCAGTCTCTTTGGAGCTATGTGAAATTGGCAATTGCATTTTAAGCTAAATAACTTCTTTAAGAAAGTATGTTAAAATTTTAAAAACTGTGGTTTGTAGCTTAAGAGGCTCTAATTCTCCCTACAATGCTTGACTTATCCTACACAGACTCCCAGCATCAGAATAGACTTAAAGATTAGCAAAGTGCCTTCATCTATAAGGCAAGTGGTTCCTTCCGTGAATGAGCTGGATGCTTTTGGTTTTGCAGTGGATATCTATCTTTCTGATGACAAATAAGCCTCTGTACAACACGTCCAGGAATTTTTGCCTTAAAGAACTAACAGTTCATTATTCTCTCTTCATTCCATTAGGAGCACGGTTTTGACCACTTGAATTCCAATGACTATTCCAGTGAAATTTCCATCTGTTTATCAGACTCCTGTTGAAGCGCTCAGCAGTGGCCTCATCCAGCTTTCATGATCTGGGATGCAATGATCTCCAAATATTATAGGGCCAATGATAACAATATCCTAAAAATGCTCATTGAAACCTGCTTCAAAAAATAAAGACACTCTCCTTGAAAATGCATATTGACACTAAGCTTTGTAGTTTAGTTTACAATCACTAAATGAAATTTTTACATCTATCATGTTTATACAGACTATATTACTTAATCATAAAATTCTGAATTTAATTTTTAATAAAGATTGCTAGAATATCCTAAAAGAAGTAAATCGAGTAAATTTTATTTCTCTCTTTGCAATGTTTACATTTTTGTTTATTTGTATTCCCTTAGAGCAATGGCATGGACTTCTATTGCAATGTGAATAGAAATGTACTAGCAAGCATCCCAATTCTGTTCCTTATTTTAGAGGAATGTATATATACCATAATTAATATCACAAATATATATTTGAAATAGAATAATTTCAGATACCATTTATCATATTAACAAAATTCCTGTTATTCCTAGTTGTCTATGAGTTGTATTTTTTTAATCATGAACAAGCACTGAAACAGAGCAAACTTTCTGTGTTTGTTGGCTATAGTATGATTTTTCTCCTTTATTATGTGAATGAGTTTATTTCATGAGCTTTCTGTTATTGCCATAACAGTTTACCATAAACCAGTCCAATTAGCATAAACCAGTGAATGAAAACCAGTCATAACTGTCCCAGTGGGCTAGCATCAAGGAGTCAACAGGCCTACATTCCATTTGGGAGACACAAAATCCATTTTCTTACTCTGTCCCACCTCTAAAGTCTTCCATCATTCCTTGTCCTTCCTTTCCAATGGCAGTGACATAACACCTTTCTTAGATTCTCTTGTTCACATTGGGCAGACCCAGATAATCCAGGATAATCTCCTTACTTTAAGATCAGCTGATTAGCAATTGTAATTTCATCTGCAGCCTCAACTTCCTTTTGCCATGGAACATAATATATACAGAGGTTCTAGGGACAAATCACGGATGTTTTTAGGGGCCACACTTCTGTCTGCCACGCGCACACTGCATTCTTAAATTTTCAAATATTACCTACTGACATTCTGAGAATAAGTCCAATTTGATCACAATACATAATCTTTTTTTTATATCTCTGAATTAAATTTGTAATTTATTTTTATAGAATCTGTGTTCACAATAGTGCCAACAGCTATTTTTTTCCCGGTATATAATCTCCTTTTCAGCTTATGGTTTCAAGGTTATGTTGGTCTTCTGTAGTGATCTGAGAAGTACCCCATCTCTATTCTTTAGGGTGTTTTATTTAAGCTTCATGTACTTGCTGTATTAAATACTGGAAAGAAATCTCCAGCAGATTCCTCTGGGTCTGTATTGTTTGGGAAAGAATTTTAATTAAGCTTAAGTATATTTAGAAGCTGGAAAACTGTTTGGATTTTCATGTTCATTTGAGTTAATTGTGGTAAATTATTTTTTTCTTAGGAATGTGTACATTTTATCTCAATTGTCAAATATAGTGTCTTAAATTTCTCCACGATTTTCTGTCATTATCATTTTAATGTCTGTAGATTTTCACTCTCACCATTTTCATTCTGAATAATCATTATTTTTACTTGTTTCTTTTTCTTTACCAGCATTGGTAGTATTTCAACTTAAGTTATGTAAAGAATCCATTTTCGAGTGTGGTATTTTTTTTTCTTTTTGTACTTTTTCTGTGTTACTTTTTACTCATGCACTTAGATGTTATTCTAAAATCATTCATCCTTTTAGGTGGATCATAGCACTTCTTTAATCTGTGGTTTAATGTTTTTTATCAGTCTAGAAAAGTCGTGGTCGTTAGATTTTCAAATATTGTTTCTGTTCTCATTAATATTAATTATACATGTGGTAAAACAAAAACAAAAATAAAATTATCAAGTCAATGGGCTCTGATGTTCTTTTCCATATTTGCACTCTTTTTAAACTCTCTCTGATTTGGTTGGATTTTTTTCAACTGCTTTAAGTAGAAGGTTGTTAAATGAGCTATTGACTTTTTATTTAAGACTTATCACATATTTTTAGCTATAGCATTGCAATTTGATTCATCTTTATGGATTCAATTTTTCATATATATATACATATATATATGGACATTTATATATATACATATATATACTATGTAATTTTCTAGCTTTTTATCTACTTTAAAAATGTACCAATCATACATTTTGTTGTATTTTTCACCATTGTGGCCATTAGTACATTGATATTAGATTAGAACATTGTCTAATATCCTCAATATCTGAATAGTTAATAGACCTATTTCTATTTTCTGTTTCTTTTTTTTCCCCCTTTCCCATTTTGGTTTTTAGCTATTTGGTCTTATCTCTTAGTATAGCTGTATACTTAAAAATAAAATTTCAGGCATTTTATATGAAAATTCTCCTTAGCCTTTCAACTTTCTTTAGAGAGAATCTAGATTTTCCTTTTTCAGAAACCACTCAAACTAGAAATATGTCACCTTCATCCAGACAGAAATTGACTTGATTAAATGCTGAATTTCAGTTTTATTGCTCTTGTTTGTTTATTTTGTAGGTTTTCTTACTCATAGGGCGTGGGAGCTTAGAGTATCAATTCAGAGTCTAATTTCAATTTCCAGGCCTATTTTGTTGAAAGGCACCGAACTTTGACATGTGTTCCCTCACCCATGTGGGACAACAGAAATCCCCGATTAATCTTTAGACTTTATGTGTCAATTTCTGCTTATGTTCTTGTGCACAGTTTGGAATTGGCAGAAAGCCTCAAGGAGACAAACTGCACACAATATCAGACTCACTTCTCTACAAATTACTTTCTTTGGATCTTGCCTTTTAATATGATGGCTGCTTGGTAACTCTAAATTCCAATTTTTGTGTACTCAGCCTTATGAGACAGTGAAAAGTACTTTTCTGCAATTTATCACTTGTTGAAAATGCCTATACAGGAAAAGTGTCAGATAATTTAGAATTCATCAAGATGTATTTCCCTTTGTCCTGGGGTCTTGGCCCCCTAGGTCTATCTGCTTTGTTTCTTTTCAATGCTTTGAAAAAGCTTATTTTGCTGTTCAGTGGTAGCGGTGCTGGATGTGCATGTAGTATTTTCTAGCTTGATTTTTTTTTTTTTGGCAGCAACATTGACTTAATATAAGCTCATCTTTTATAGCTAAAGCTACTCAAACACAATAGACACAAGCCCCCATCCTTGTCACAAAATACATTCTTTATTTTCAGGGGTTCTTTCTCCTATAAACTTTGGTGGTCTTGTGAGTTATGCAAACTGTCTAAGTTACTCTCTTTTCAAAATAAGGGATGCATTGCTTAGAACTCTGAGGATCATTCTCACTGCTCACATGGTCACACAATTTCACCTGAGGACCTAAGTTCAATGCTATATAGTCTTTATTACTACCCTGCTACTAGTAATGGTAAAAAATACTCACAGTTTTATTGATTAAAATATTATATGTATAATTCCCCTCCTAATATATCAGATAAATGAACTACAGTCTAAAAGTCTAAAATACAGAATATTAAAAGTCAAGAAATTCTTACCTCCAATACTGGAGGAATCATAGGCTTAAGGACACTGAAGGATTAGACTTTCTTCTCTAAAAAGATTTCTTCAAATACATTCTTTGTGCAAGTACAGTTTTGTGATGGATCATTCACTTCTCATTGTTGTAGGCTATTCTACTTTCAACAAGCTCTAGTTATTATAAGTTACTGATTTTAAATTGAATCAAATCCCTCCTCCCTGGTCTGAAAATTGTCCTTTGATATCACAAGGACCAGGCTTAAATGTCCTTTGACTTGATATTCTATGCATAATTTAAGACAGCAATCCTATCCTGTATATGCTCTTCTCCCTGAGACACATTACTCTGGTTTTGGACCTGACAAAGCATTGGGCTTTGTATTCTTTGATTTACTCTCATCTGGGAGTGATCCAGGTTAACCAGAACTTTCTTGCTAGTTTCCAGATTATACTTGATGCTCAGTCATGGGATGAACATACCACGGTGCCATGTTCCTAATGATTTTTTAAAATTCTCTATATAATACTATTAATTAAATTTAGAATATAAATTAACAATCTGGTTATTAAACAGTTATTATGTAGTCTAACTACTACTAATTTAAGAAAAATATGTATTTCTATTAAAATACTATATTCTTAAGCTATATCTTTAAAATCACATGGTTCCTAGTAAATTTCATTTTCTAAAAATTAGTTCATTATTTCTGTTTATCAAGGTGTTTGTGGAATTTCAGTTTATCATAAAACTTTGAAATAGCTAAGAAATCTCATTTAAAAAAAAAAACCCTACAAATAAATACACTTTTTTGTCAGTAGACGTCTTTGCTAGTTGCTATGTGATATAATGCAAAGGACTAAAAGTCATCTTGCTTTTGTTCTTCTTGTCTTTGATAAAAACTCTTCTTGTTTATCGTCTTTCACCAATAATAAAAGTGAGAGGATATAATGATGTAAAATATACACAGAATTGACCTATTTTAGAAATTTGTGATGATGTTAAAGTGGAAACAAACTCATCTTTTAATGAGATCTTTAGTCCAAGTGATTAGTTGGCATTACTATCATTAGTTCTAACATCTAAAATTCAAAGATTCTAGTCACTCCCTTAGGACATTTATGTGTTAGAAAAATAGAGTTTTACTTTATTTAAATCAATTTTATTTTGAGTATATTACTCACAACCAAACCTGCTTGGTAGATAGATAAAATAATTGGAAGGAAGAATAATGACTGCTAAAGATGTTCATACCTTAATCTTCAGAATCTGTAAGTAAATGACAGTCTTAAAAGAGGAAGACAAAGAAGGCAGAAAGCAATTCAGAGAGATGTGACATGAGGACTGGAGCCACCGTTACTAGCTTTGAAGATGGAGGAAGAGTTGTGAACAAAGAAATAAAGGCAGCCTCCAGAAAACAGAAAAAGCAAGGAAGCCGTGATGGATCTCTGATGATAATTCTCACTGCTCTCAGAACCCCCAGAATGGAGCCCAGCCCTGCTGCAATTGGTACAAGCCTGGTAAGATCTCTGTTGAACTTCTGACGTCCACTATTGTAAAGTATTAAATTTGTGCTTTGTTGTTGTGATTATTATTTTGGCCAATAAGTTTGCAATAATCTGTTATGGCACCAAACAAAAAATGAATACACAGTCTTACAAAATCAAGTGCCTTACTTATGAGTGCAATGACAATTAACTCTATAAACTTGTATCTCAGATATGAAAAAATAAGATAGGAAAGCAAAAATTCTATGAATATAACCTTTAAAAAGTTAATATAATGTTAATAATATATGACACCAAAATGATCATGGCTGTTTCTGATATTTGTCTCAGCTACATGATAGAAAACAAAATCATACCCTTAATTGGCACTTAATATATAGCCTGCATATTGCATGAGCACCTTGAAATCTGTTACTGATACCTGACACATCCAAGTAAAACCTAAATTAAATTACAGAAATCTTCAAACATTAATCAAAACCTTATGGCAGGTTTCATAATGAGTTGCCTAACATCAGGATGCTGCTCTCCATTCCCCTCCTTCTTCTCCTTGGTACACTGCTCCAGGCTGCTAGCAAGCTTGCTAGGCCTCCTATGTACACCCTGTGGGAATTTCTGCCTTCTGCTTTTACTGGTTTCTCATTTCTTTCTTCTTGCTCATTGTGTATGGGCCTGAGAATATTACCTCACACCTTAAATATGAAACTTTAGTGACCTATGCCGTTTCTCAATTTTTATGTTATTTGCTGAAGGGGAAAAAAACTGTTGCTTTTAGAGTCAATGATACAGTTACTTAAGAAAGATCAGAAATCATTTTGTGCCTCATTCATCATCCAAATTGTCAAATGAGTTCTAATTGCGAACATTATTATTCCTGATGATCTGAGAAAGAAAACACTGTGCTTCCTATAATTCAGCTTTACTTCACTGTCTGACTTTGTGAAAAAGCAATTTTTTATTTGTAAATAGAGAAAAGTCATTGACAGGGAATGCATGATTTTGCTTTCCAGAAAATACATCTTAATCATTTTTATTGATTAAGACAATAGCATATAAACATGGAATGTTTTTAAGGTCCATTTAATTTCTACAATGGAGAGGACAATTTTAGTCTGTGCTGCGGAGAAAGGCCATAAATTCTTATATTGCTGCAAATGGCTTGTTAAAATTAATTGATGATTTTTTAATGTCTCAAGGAGTTCTGAATTTAATCAAAAATGGGAAAAAATTAGACTACCAAATGCCATCTACTGTTCTTTAAATCTCTGAAGTCTATGCTTATTTATCAGAAAGCAATATCTCACCTGGGCAAATAATCAGTGTGAATTTCATTGAGGTGAATGTCCTAAATAGAGTTCTGCTTAATGACCTGAGATGAGAGAGGATACAATGAATATATCTCTGGTTTATGAATTTCTGTAAAAATCATTATTCTTAATATTAGCACATAAACACCATGCTTCTGGATTCAGTCTTTTCCCAACCATAGAATAGATCAATATTTCTCCTTAAAATAATGTGTGGACACTTTTAAAGATGTTTTATTTGTTTGAGAAACTATAAAACTATAAACTGAACCAATAGTGATATAAGCCTGTTTTTGCCCAGTTATTAGAATGATTACTAACTAACTTCCAAATCAATTAACAGGTATTACTAATCTGCCTAATGTTAACCTGGCTCTATGAACATCAGCAGCTTAAAGGTCTAAAAACATAGTTGCCACATCCTGAACTAGCAACTTTTATATCTAAAATTAAATTACATAAGAATTTACTATATGCTCATTATTGAAAATGGAAAATATAGAAAAGTGGTGGACAAAAAAATAAAATCATGTTTGATGATGAATTTATAAATTTAGTTTGAGCAATGTGATATTCTAGAATATAATATACATTTATTTTTGTCACTTTAGGAATCAGGATATATTTTATGGTAACATTTTTAACAAAATATATTTAAATGATCAGTCATGTTTTAAACAAGTTTTAAATGCATGTCTTTAAAACTTTATCCTAATGTTTAGAAAATTATTTCATGGAAAATACATTGCAAACTGAATTTCTAACTTATGTCACTGGTTAAAATTTATCACATGATGTATTATATAAGAGAGTTCTAACCAGAACATGTATGACCAATGTATTAGTCCATTTTAGATTGCTGAAACAAAACACTTGAAACTGAGCATTTGTTAAAGAAAAGAGAGTTATTTAGCTCACCGTTCTGGAGATTCAAGAACATAACTCCAGTGTCCCAGCAAGGACTTCATTGACTGTACAGCCATTTGGCAGACAATGGAGAGAGATCAGTAGAGATCAAGCATGTGGAATGGCTATACCTTGTAAAAACCTATTCTTATGAGAGCTAACTCTCTCTGTGAGACCAGCATTAATTCATTCTGAAGGCAAAGCCTCCATGACCTAATTATTTTCCACTAGATCCTCCTACCTCTTCATGGTTCCACACCAGTCTGGGAACCCAGTTTGTAGCACATGAACCCTGAGGTCACACTCAAACCATAGTAACCAGGAAATAGCATAAAGCTTGCAATATAGTAAAACCTAAGTTTCCCTTATTTAGATTCTTCACAGTTGCAGCAGGATATTAAAATGAATCTTTTCCTGCTCTCTCAGAATTTCAGCTGTGCCTGCAGAGGTCAAAAGAAAGGGCGTTAAATACCCACTAAGTTGAAAGTGAGGCACTAGATCAGCTATGCAGAAAGTGCTAAGGTAACCCAAAAGAGAGATGGATAAACTTCTGGCACTGTGGCATTGGCCACACTGTAAAATACCTCAGTCAACACTCTATTCTGCCAACCATGTTTCTCTGTCCCAATCATGAAGAGTTGAGGCAGCAGAATATATGGGAAAAGGGGTGAAAGAAAAGGAGGAAATGAGTAAAGTATATTTAAAAAAAATGGAAAGAGAGAAACAAGCCCTGATCCCTTTCTTCAGTGCATATCTCTAAGCTTTAATAGCTTATGTCTGGGGGCAACAAAGACTGTGGATTTAATAGTTGAATACGAAGCTGTTTATTAAACTTCAAAGTGGAATAGAAAAGATACAGGAAGCTCATAAGCTTTCATCTAGAGAGAGCAAAGAATTGGCAGAGTGGGTTTAACAGCATAGAGGCGAGGGGGAAACAACCACTCTCAACTAACCACTGTCTGTTTGTATCTGGCAGAGTCCTTCTCCCTCACTGAACTCATTGCATGATACTCAAGAAAATTAGGGGTATTTGAAGCAAAGGAATAACTGCAGTTCATTTACATTTCTTCAAACATGAGTTTCTATCTTAGTTTGGGTATCCCTAGAAGAAGACCCTGAGATAAGTGTTAGAGTGCAAAGAATTTATTTTGGAGATGATTTCCAAAAACACCAGTAGGAAGGAAGGAGAGTCAGAGTGACATGAAGGAAACATTCATTTTTTTTTGGGGGGGGGTGGAAGCATGGCTCCACCGCTGAGTCACACCCCAGCCCTATTTTGTATTTTATTTAGAGACAGGGTCTCACTTGAGTTGCTTATTGCCTCAAGATTGCTGAGGCTTTCTTTGAATTGAGGTCCTCCTGCCTCAGCCTCCTGAGCCACTGATACTACAGGTATGTGCCACCTCTCCTGGCTGTAAACATTCATTTTAAAGTAAGCTTGCACCATGAGTCACTAAAGTTTGGTACTGCTGGGGGGACTGTGAAAGTCAGGGGAGGACACATGCTTCTGAGTTATCTCAGTCAAGATGCAAAGAACCTGAGTGTTCGAAAGTCAACTGCTGTTAGTCTTTGTTTGAAAAGCTATTTATTTGCTGGAATTTCCAGACTGCAAAGTAGATTACAAAAAGACACTGCCAGCCAGGGAAAGCCCTCAGGCTAAAATACCTGTGCTGGAAGATTTGCACTGGAGGGTGGCAAGAAAAGGTGAACAGAGTTCTGAGAAAATCAAGTTCATTCAATGGATAGTTCCATCTTTTTCACTGAAAATTTTTAAGAATAGATTAGCATTCTCTCCTAGGGAATTTTATTGCAATGTATTTAAAGCAAAGGATATCGAATAAGTCCTATAGTTTTCCATCAGAGCAATTAAATTGTTATTAAAATGATATTTTTATTTGTACTGTACATTGGATTTTTATGGTTTAAAAATGTTTTTCATTAGAAATATTTAAAAGAAGGAAAAGATCCCATTTGAATAACAGGAGAATTTCTTCTGATACATATAAAAGAGTGGGAGTTAACTGGGATCTTTCTTTGTAATTCTCATATATGAGATAAAAATGATAAAAGCTAATGCACTATTATAAAATGCTCAGTGACAAAATTTAAAGCATTATTTATATAACTAGAACTTCAAGAGATGAACACATTTAGAAGGTATGTGAACATTTGGCAATTATTTATTAATTTCCATTTGGTTTTCAATATACAGGCATAAGCAATATAGTGAGAACAAGGTAGCAGACAGAATTCCTACTTTAGTGATGGAGATCAGTACAAACAACAGCAAATAGATAATCTAATTTCATAAATCATATAATAAAAATATAATTGCAAATTGAAAGTACTGTAAAAGAAAAATGGTGGGTACTTCCAAAGTTTAAGATTTATGATAGGTTTTTATTTTCATATAATATTATAACTACCCCCTGTTTGAATGGTGCCTTACCTAAGGTAAATATGGTATATCATACTCATAAGTACATAAGGTAAATATGGTATATATGGTATATAATAATTATATAGCATGATATATAATACTCTTAAGCTCCTCACCAAAGCATATACCTCAGATACAGAGAAACAGAGGGGAATTGTGATTGGAAGCAACAAAGAGGAAAGGAAATGGAGAGACATGGGCCAAAGAGTACAGACTTGGGATTATATAGAATGAATTAAGTCTAGAGATCTAGTGTGCAGCATGAGGACTATGGTTAATAATATATACACCAAAATTAATATATTCTGCTGATCAAAGTATACCATTAAGTAAATGGATAGGCAAGGCACAATTAAAAAAGTTAACAAAATATATATTGTATAAAGGATTTGTATCCAAGAGCTATATCAATATTTCATTTCTAGTGCTCATTACTAAAAAACAAAGTAATAAATGATGGGAAAAATCATGGCCAAAAGGATATAAATATCTTCAATTTCACTATATATTGTGTAAATGTAAGTGAAAACACTGACAAATACCACTAGACACTTATTAGAACAGATAAAACCTAAGAGACTAACAGCGCTACGTTGGCCAACTTGTGCAAAAAATGAACTCTGGTATGCTATTAGTGAGGATGTGGAAGTGGACTGCTTGCCAAAATCTTTGAAAATTCTGCAATTTTACTCCACTTGAAAGTAAACTATTAGCCTGCCACAGTTTCATGGCTGGTGGAAGGCTGGATACTATGAACTACAGTAAAAAAAAAAAAAAATCTTTTTTTTTTTTTCCCCTTCTCAGAGCAATAGCAGTAGCTGAAGTATCAGCATTTTCCCATGGGTTATAACAAAGTGATGTAAACGGGACTAGATAACACCTGCACAGACAATGGGTTGCACTATGAGATGGGATCCCTGGATCTTTTATAATTGACAATAAGCCTGCTGTTTGTTCTGGAGGGAGATAATATCTCCATTTTTCAAGGTTGTTTGCTGTACAAACAATTTGTAAAGATAGTCTGAATCAAAGAGCAGTTAATGTTTTTCTTGCTAGATTTGTGCAGAAATATAAGCGATCTATAGAGAATTGCCTCTCAAAATCACTTTGGAAATATGCCTGGCAATTTCTCAAAAAGCTAAACGTAAACTCCCTATGCTCCATCAATTCTTACATATTGGGCCATGAGAATGAAAACATATGTTGACAAAAAAATACATGAATAAAAATGTTCATGACAGTTATCTCAACCCAGATATTCATCAAAGAAAGCAATGGAAAACTATCCAAGATATATTTGTGAAATGGGATATGTCTTGGCAAAAAAAAAAAACAAAAAAGAGGTAGGATCTGTTGATATAAGCAGTGGCATAAATGAATCTTGAAGATATTACACTGACTAAATTATGCTTTAAACAAAAGATGTTACACTCTATAATTCAATTTTTATGATATCCTAGAACAGCCAAAATTACTGTATGTTGAAAAACCATTAAAACAGTCATTTTCTCTGGGTATGGCTACAGGATTTTATTGGAAAGGGGAAGAGGAAATTTTCAGAAGTGAAGTTAATATTCTCTACCTTCAAAAGTTTTAGCTAAACTCAGAATATACTTGTATGCATTTCAATTTTAATTTTACATAAAAGTGTAATATATATTTAATGACACAATTGCTTAAATATTTAAGGGAGACTACTATTGATGACAAATTACTTTAAAGTATATTTTATAAAAAGCAAATTAGTAGATGTGTAGAAAAATGAAGAGTTTGGTATATATAAAATAAAACAGGTAGATATAAAATTAAAAAAAATAGCTAGGTGGTGGCTAGAAGGTATTTATAAAGCTACTATTGTTTTAAATGTTAGGAAAACATTCTACCACAATACAATGATTAGAAAGCTTTATATGGAACAGTTAACTGCATTTATGGTTTTTGTTTTCTTCTCTTCTTCTCCTTCTCCTTTTTCTTGTCAGAACTGGGGACTGAATTCAGAGGTACTACAACTGAGCTACATCCACAACCCTTTTAATTATTTATTTATTTAGAGATAGGGTATTACTAAATTTCTGGAATTAGCAATCCTCCTGATTCTGCCTGCTGAGTCACAAGGATTACAGGTGTGTGCCCCTGAGCCTGGCAGTATATATGGTTTTCAGGTAAATGGTCTTTTAATTACAAACTTTATAATAGAATTAAAGGCAAGTGACTTTACCTCTTTCTTACAACCTCCAAATTTAAGATCATAATTCTTTGAAACCTTTAGTATCCTCTTTGTAGAGGAACTTCTTTTGCTTGGTACTTTACTCCTGTTGGTGTGTAGTTCATCACAACTTGGATCCTGAGTGTCTAAGATGATTTTCAATACATGGCATTTTCTTAAAACTTTATATGTGAATTTGAATCCAAACAGTCACCCCTTTTCACTGATTGCCTATATATTCCTGCATGCACTTATGGATTGTGTAGTATCTTCTCAGCATGGAAATCTTGGTTTAGAAAATCTTTGCACCTGCCAGCACAATCCGTTTTATGATTAGCTTAGTTGATATGTGGCATCATGAATCTCTTCATAAAATAATTACCTTTTGTCTCTCAATCACCAAGGAGTAGTCAATAAATCTAATTATATTTATAAAATTATGTGTAGTAAAACATTCAAATTTTTGAAATTTATGTAAGATAAATAAAACTTCCTGGGGATGATGCTAGACAAAAACAAAAAAATCAAAAAATTTGCTCCTTGATTTGAGTAAACATTTAATGAATAGGAACTGAGATCTTAGCACTACTTATCTGGGGCATTTTGTCCGTACCTTAGATAAGTCTTGTTCAGAATTATCTAATATGTGCCACTGAGATTAATATAACATTAAAAATAGAATTTGATTTCTTGTTATTTAAAACACAGACTCAACAGAAAAAATGTGAGTCATTTTCCACTTGGACAATGGATATGCTAACTCATGTACATTTAGTTTCCTTCTCTTTCTACAATATTCATTGCTCTTATTGGTAACACTTCTAAGCAAAACATTCAACTAATTCTGCCAATCAGTGGTATCCAATGTGCTTTCTGTGCTCAATAAATCTTAAATTACAATTTATTATGTTTTGCACAGTATTATGCCTATAATCTAGTGGGATCCATACGGCATTAAGCAGTTTCATTTTCTGTAAAAATGAAACTATGATTATAAGTTTTGAAGCACAAATTGTACAGAGGTTTTACTCAGACTCTGGGTTAATTGTTCTTGCTTTATTAAAAGCTGAATGTCATCAGAACCATCAAAAGACAAATTGCCTCTCACTCTCCAACCAAATTCTCAGCAGGTCCACCACAATTCAAAAGGTCATGTATGTTTACACATGGTTCCTCTAAAACAGACATAGTATGACATGTTTAGTATACTGATCTCTCTCTCTCCCTCACACCACACACACTCTGTTGGGTTGGCCCCTTAAGACACATCTGGCTTAATGAAAATACACATATATGACTAATAGTTTAATAACATTATAGCATATACTAAATGAAACTTGTTTCAGAAATACTCCTTCTAGTTTGAATGGACACATCATACTGAGACCCAAACTAAGGACTACTATAGACTATAATAAATAGTGTTCAAGTGAAATGAGTCTTTCTGACCAATCCAAAGTCCGCAGGTCTTATTGTCTTTATATAAATTAAGTCAGCATTCGTGGTGATAGAGTTAGGTTACTTACTTTCAGCAATGTGATACTTCCATTCCTCCTTCAGACTCCCTATGTGCCCCATTAAAGAGATTCTTCAGATTTGAGCTAATAATCATGTAGTGATTACCATTTTTTTCAATCATGAAAAATATCTTTATATTGAAATTTTATTTAGTATAATAAATTCATAAAGCATTAAAAGATAATCATGGATTCCTTAAAGAATAATCATATGTGAATCCTTTAAAAAAAACAACTACCAGGAGACTTGGTCTTCTTGAAAGAAACCTAGAAACCACTCTTGAGCCATAGTTCAAAGTGTATAACACAAGAGGCAGTGTTCATGAACTTCTGCATGGCATTGTTGCTAAGTTTTCAGTGAATTTCCATGCTTTCAAAGCAGGAGTAATTCTCTTTATTACTAAGGCTTAAAATTTAATTAACTCATTTATTTATTCACTCAGTAAACATTTATTAATCTTTCATTTTATCCCATGCTTTATATTAGCATTTTGTTTTTATTATGACTGGCAACAACCTCGTATTCCTCCCTCTGATCTTTACTCATAAAACATAACTTCCAGATTTTTTTGAAGAATGATATAAGGACATTCATTTGATTTATTGCAATTGATGCAAAGCACTGCATTTTGAAACATTTTTCAAACTTTATAAGATACTAGAAGATGAATATCAACTTTTGAAATTTTTCCAGTTGTTTAAATTCTTAACTCAAAGCATGTTTATTAACATAGGATTTCTGATACATGAACCATCATTTATTCTGATTGATCTGAAGATAGATTTCTTAAGAGCACCATGAATCCATTATGTCTATATCCAGTCAGGGGATTTATTTGTATAAGAAAAACTTTTGTTGATTTGATTTTAGTTAGTTCCACATGTATCAATAAACCCCTAATATGAGCATGTTATTATTTTTCCTTACTTGCACCTGTAGGACATGCTTCCTAGGGTCCTCTATAAACACAATCTGCTTTTATTTCTTTATTTTCTTTCAAAAATTCAGGTCTAGAATTTATGATATAAGTGGAGATATGTCTGACGTGGAGAGTCAGTGTCCAGGAATGTCTTTTAAATTCCTAAAGCTCCAATGAAAACATCTGAAACCCCTTTCTAAGAATAACATTGCATTATTTTACCTCCCACTACTTCAAAGAGTAAAAGCGTGCTTTATTTTTCTTGCTTTAGACCCATCTCTTCAAAGTATTCATACATTCCCCATTTCTGCTTATGTGCGGTTGGTAAATAATTGCCTCCCTACCAAATCTCTGAGTTTAAAACATTAAGGTCATTGATGACCTCTCTTTATATTTTCATAATAAATACAGTGATAAATATTGCAATTTTAGTTTCTCTTCAATGTGAGAATTATCCATTCTGAGTTAATTATTATTCCCTGGAAAATTTCTGGTCCATAATTTATTTTTAAAGTTTGTCATTCATAGGTTTTCATTGTATTTCCAGATCTTATACAATCTAACCATATCATTCAACCACTATAAGCCAATCTTGGTAGGAAAAAATAAAGGAATATATACCATTGTTTTTAATATAAATTCTGGTGTTAACCAGATGTCCCTTTTCTTTTGACTTTGTGTTTTTAACATTCACTAACTTCCATCAGAGTGGGTGAAACTCAAACTTCCCCTTTTCTCTCAAAGAACTTGGATGTGAGGTATAAAACAGGCCAACTGTTGGTGATCAGTAGGGCACTGAGAATGTTCAATTTCAGACTTAACTGGTTTGATTAAGCATGATTTCAACCATGGAAAGACAGTGGAACTCACTCTTCAATTTAGGAATAAAGTTCTCTGAGTCCATATCCTGCATCATCAAACTTTCAGCACCACTCCCTTGACTCCCCACTGAAAAGGGACTCCATTCCTCAAACCTCTATGCTCAGCATCAGACATGAATTTAAGCATTAACAAGAAGCCAATTGATGTGAGAAGGAAATATAGTAAAAACTATGCTTCTGACAAAAAGAGTTTGTGTAGTGTGGAAGGCTTATAGAGGTCCTACTTTTAATGGAATGGGACACATACTGCCTCAGTAACACTCCTTAGAGAAAACAACTTCAATTAAGTAAACATGGCACTTTCAGGGCCTGTGTTGAGATAATAGAACTAAGAGAGACTACCTTAGATTTTGAAATTGCAGCAGCACACTAAGAACTGAAAGACCAAAAGAAGCTGGCAAATAATCATTATGATAGGCATAAATAATTTGTTTCAAAGTGCCTATAACTTTAATAATTATATTATTACATATTTGCCCGATACCATTGCCTCATATATACTCAGAAGACGAAATTCCCACTTATTCTAGTAAATAGACAACTTGCAATGGTTAGAATCATAATCCTACCATTCATAAACCATGTTATGTATAAGCTACTTACATACTTATATCCTAAATATTTTTGTTAGTATTAAATGGAATAAGACACGAAAATACTTATCTACTTAGCTCAGTACCTGGCATACTGAAAACATAGTAAATATATATATATATATATATATATATATATATAACTATATATGTAATTATATATTTAATAAGTAGATGTTGTAACTTTGTTCTCTATTGGACGCATAACTCATTGAAGAAATGTTCCAGGTGACAGATATTGCCATAACATAATAAATGATACATATTAGTGAAAATTTAGTAGCATACCTCTGAAGAGTTCTGGCATAGTGAATTTAATGACCATACAAATTCAGGGCTTTAGCTTACAATAAGCATCATATTTACATTTATCTATAAGATCTATGCTCAAGCAATGACATAAAGATATTTCATGTTTTCATTGGTGATCTTACATACTGCTTTCTTTAATGTTTAGATCTAGTCGCAGGCATAGTGATGCGTATTAGCCCTTATTTGCTTTAACTCTGGAATTACTAAAAATGTTTCTATGGCTATCCATACATGAAGAGAATCAAAACTACTTGCCACTGATGCATTTAAAATTATTTTAACAGAGTACTGATTTAGAGCAAATTGTTTACTTTCATAAACTTTGGCTGTATGCATACAGTGGCATTCTGCACCCCCCACTCCATCCCTAGCTGAGGATATGGTGTCAATTTCTAAGGAACCAACATCAGTGAAAGTATTTGCATAACTCTCTCTGCATAAACAGGTCACAAGCAAAAGTTGGCTTATGTTTGAGCTCACTCAGTATTGTAGTTGCAAGGCTAAGCTAAAGCATAACATAAACATTTGGGCCAGTGGCTCTATAAAGTTCCCATCATAGCATTCGCATAACAAATTCCTTTGATGGAATGCTTATGATTGTTTTTAAACTCAAGCATTGATTAAACAAATCTTTCTCTCCTGTAGAAATAGAGACTGCCTCAGAAAAAAATAAATAGATAACAGAAACTTAAATTTCAAAATAACTCTCAAGTATGGGTCAATTTGAATGTGATTCTTCTTTCATTTAACATATTTCAAAGGAATTAACAAGTAGTTAAATCATCTTTCAAACTGTGTGTGTAACTATACATATGCATATACTTTGTGTGTGTGTGTGTGTGTGTGTGTGTGTGTGTATTTCGGTCTAGAAAATTGACTCAATTTTCAGCCCAGCATTTCATATATATCAAGACAAGTCAACACTTTGAAGTTAAATGGAAATGAAGTTTTATAAAAATACAGGAAGTTGACATAAAGTGCACTAGAATAAATCTCTTTTAGCTGTTTAGCGAGCCCCAAGGTAATGGCTTCCTCCCCAACCTGATCTTAATGTCTCAGTTCAACAGCTGTTTTAAACTGAACCACAAGCCCTTATCTCAGCTTTCCATATGGGCCCTTTAGGTGCTACTTTGACCCTATAAAGGGTAATTGCTTAACATTTGAACAGGGGTGGCACATGTGGCAACAAGCAGCTAAAAGGAACAATTTGAGAAGAAATAATAGGATCTGGATTTTAATAATTCATAAGATTCCTTAAGAGGAAAGATTTTAATTACATCTCTATCAGCTGTCCCTTTCAAATTCCAAATGCAGCACAACAATAAACAGCTTAACATTTTTAACGCCAACATTTATTAAGGGCACACCCTTTGAAAATGCATTTTGTGTTTTTCTTGCTAAAACTGTGTGAGCCAAAATGCAACCCCATAAGTTTTTAGGATAATGTTAAAATATAAGCTTTTCTGACAGTAGATCTAAAAAAATAATTGAATTAGATTTTATTTTATGTTCAATATAATTAAAAGACCTATGAAACAAAATTAAATTATTTACTATGATGTAGTAACACACTGTATAAAAATTTGTATTCTATATATACTCAAAGACTTCTTCCATTTTATTGTTCTATCCATACAGATTGTATATGAAGTAGATGCATGAGATTCCCTCCATATCTTTATTCTCACACCATAGACCATAGACACTCCTGAAATTTTGCTTGTGTTCTTACCCTTAATTATGCTTTGGGATGTTAGGGTTAGGGCTGACATCCTAGGGTTAATGTTTTAATTACTTCTTTAATTTTAGCATTTTGAATAACTGAGATAAAGTATATCAACTCAATCAGTATCTTCCACTGGTAACTGAAACTAACCAATGGAGGTATTGTCCCTAAAGCCCACATCCATAATTATCTTAGTTTATTCCTCCTTATGCCAAGTGAATTAAGTTAACCAACTGATTGTCTTATCTAATAATACCAAGTCATTTATACTGATGCTGCTATGCCAGCCAAAGTAACTGATTGCTTGGCATCACTACATGATTTGAAGAAAGATTCTGAAATTAGATCTGTTTTCTTCCATGTTACAGTTCAATTGGAGATTATATTATATATATATATATATAATATACTGAGTTATATATATATATATATATATATATATACTGAGTTATTCATAATGTAACCAACCAATCACGAGTGAATGAAAGTCCGAATATCTTTTATTTTCCTTTTACTTTGAGAGTACTTAACCCTTTTCATTTAGTTTCATGTTAATTATCAGAGTTCTTTAGTGTGGTATATGGAATTGTCTTTTAGAATATTTGGGCACAGGATGTGAGGTGTCCCTCCAAAGCTCATGTGTGAGATGATACAAGAACATTCAGAGGTGAAATGATTGAGATATAAGAGCTTAACCGAATCTGCAAATTAATCCCCTGATGGGATTAATTGGGCTGTAACTGAAGGTGGGTAAAGTGTGTCTACAGGAGGTGGATCATTGTGAATGTGCCCTTGGGACATATATTTTGTATCTGGAAAGTGATGTCCTGATCATCTTGTGGGTCACTTTTCTCTGCCATATTCTTCCACCTTGAGGGTTTGCCTCACCTTGAGCCTTGAGAAATGGAACTAGCTGTCTGAAGACTGAGACCTCTAATCTAAAACTATGAGGCCCCAAATAAACATTTCCTTCTCTAAAATTGTTGTGGCCAGGTCTTTTAGTCAAAGCAGTGGAAAAGATGGCTGAAAGATCAGGAAACAGAAAAGTTAATTAAAATTGTCTTTAATAATGAGATCATTGTTTTCACCATCACCATCATCATTTATGATACTAAAGAAAGTCATGGTTTAATCTAAAGTTTGTTGATCTCATCAAGAACCCAGATATTTTCCCCTTATTTGTGTCAAATATTTGTTCTCCATAATCTTTCTTTGCAATAGCAGTGGCAGTTCCAGGTATCCTTGTCCAGGACACAAATCTCCAAAAGAAGAAGAGAATATTATTTCTTTTAGCTTATTTTAGTTGTTTTGGTATCAGAGATTGGACTCAGGGGCACTCAAGCACTGATCCACATCTCCAGCCCTATTTTGTATTTTATTTAGAGACAGGGTCTCATTAAGTTGCTTAGCACATTGCTTTTGCTGAAGCTGGCTTTGAACTTGCAGTATTCCTGCCTCAGCCTCCTGAGCTGCTGGGAACTCAGTCATGCACCACCATACTCAGCTATTTGTTTTATTTTTTGAAGAATAAGTAAATATGTCTTGAAAGACCTCAAGGAGGAACCACCTCTCATTTCACTTGGCACAATTGGAGCCTATGACAAATCCTAAAGTAGTCCTAGGTAAGGAACATGGAACTACCCTAATTCTATATTGGTTAGGATATCTCCTTGAATTTAGAATTTGCCAATCCCCTTGAAACCATGATTCTTTGATGAAAGGATGATATTCAGAAGCAGAAATAAGGCATGACTGTTTGACAAATGTGATATTTAAAAGAATATAGACACTTCTCTAATTTATTTAATAAAAAGCAAATTTCCAATTCCCTCATACATTTAGATTTATATTGACATTACTCTTACACAGACGTCCTACAAGAGACAGACATTGAAAAATTTAGTTTTAAGTAATAATAACCTCTTTCTAAAAGCATTACTGCATTTTATTTATATTTTTTTAAAAACTGAACTGTTGTTAAGAAGGGATTTTTTTTCATTATTGTTCAAATAATGGTCTAGATTATTTTTGATAAGTGGAGAGCTGGGTGGGGAGATGATGCTTTCTGCCCAGTAATATGGGTACATCACGCTAACTACCCTCAGAATTTTGTATGTTCAGCTGATGTAGAGATAGAGTCCATGAATGCTTCAGTTGCAACAGAAGCAGCCTTGCCACGAGTAGTAACAAAGCAGTCATGCAGGAGATTATGGAGATGATCCAAAATCTCCCCAATTTTCTTATGCCTCTTTGAGCTGTATGTTAAAAGGATAAAAGAGCTCTTTGGAGCACAGCCATTTTCAGTATTGTGTGCCATTCTCACTATTTAGTTTCAGTGGAGAAAAGCTGGTGTTAGACCCAGAAGCTGGAAGTAAAAGGCATTACTTAGCTGTAAAATTGTTATCTTCTTGCTCTCAGAGAAAGATAGCCATCCTCCCCATCCCTCTTTCTGTTCCAAGGCTTATATTCCAAAGTCATTTTCTTTTCATTTCTTTGTTAATAAGTACTTGCAGTGAAATTTTTGACAATAAAACAAATATTATTATTCTTTTGTATTTTTCTACTTTGCTGACTAATGCACAGAAATTGATTCTTGAGCAAAGCTCTATTTTCTTGGGGTTTTGGTCTCTTCTCTTTTCATAAAAACTCCTCTGTAGATGATGTAACTTTCTTTGCCTCTTTGTTCTCTTTTCTCATCCTGGTTAGATATGATGAGATACCTGAAAAGAAAACTTTTCTTTTAGATACCTGAAAAAAAAAAGTCTCAGAAAAGAAACTAAACATAAATGCAAAAAGTCTTAGAAAAGAAA
Organism: Urocitellus parryii; assembly: GCF_045843805.1. NCBI lineage: Eukaryota > Metazoa > Chordata > Mammalia > Rodentia > Sciuridae > Urocitellus > Urocitellus parryii. The sequence goes on from NC_135537.1 coordinate 46,547,841, forward strand.
GATTTAGGGAAGCACTTAAAGATCTGAAGTTCCTTACAACAGATAAGGTTACTTTTATACATTCATTTTATGGGGGAGAGGGTGTACCAGAGATTGAATGCAGGGGCACTCAACCACTGAGCTGCATCCCCACCCCTTTTTTATACTTTATTTAGAGAGTGGGTCTCACCAAGTTGCTTAGTGCTAAGTTTTTGCTGAGGCTGGCTTTAAACTTGTAATCCTCCTGCCTCAGCCTCCAAGCCTGGGATTACAAGCATGCTCCACCACACCTGGTTTATACATTAGTTTTTAATTTTAAAGCATTAAAAACAAAAGTTATAAAAAATAATGACACAAAAGAACAGAAAACTATAAAGTGTATTAAATGCAAAGGTGATATAGAGAAATTCTAAACAAGGAAGTAGATTTGAGGTAATTGAAGTCCAAAATGATTTTTGTCAATTATCTGGATTTTGAATATAAAATTGTAATTTTGGGGCTGGGGATGTGGCTTAAGTGCTTGCCTGGCATGTGTGGGGCACTGGGTTCGATCCTCAGCACCACACAAAAAAATAAAAATAAAAATGTTGTATCCACCAAAAACTAAAAAATAAATATTAAAAAATTCTCTCTCTCTCTTAAAAAAACACTAAAATAAAATTGTAATTCTGGATTATTTGAATAATCATCTTTGGTCTCTAATTTTTTTAAAGTTATGATTACAAATGGAAATGATACATAGATCAAATACTATATTAATTTTAATGGGAGAGAAATAATTATTCTTATGCATGAAATAGCCTCCTATCCCAAAATAGGGACTCAGTGGTAGGGAGGAGTTAAGTTCAACAATTATTTTTAGCAAGAAAATGGGCACATTGTAATTTTTCCATTTTCATTCTTCTTCTTTCTACTTAATTCCATACACTTACATCACCCAGTACATGGGGTTAAAAAACAACTTTGTATAAATATAAGGCAAAATATTTGCAACTTTTAATAATGAAACAGATTTGAAATTACCCCAGGTATTGTACAATGTTTTTCTTGCCTTTTTATTCCAAAACTGAGTAAGTGACCTCTCTGAAAATGAAGAAAATACTGTCCTCCTACTTTCAATACAACATGTGATTTGTATAATTTTCTATATATATATTGATGGATTGTTATAGGGTGAAGAGAATTATCAGTACCTACTCAATAAACTAGCAAGATCAATATGCCAAATTTTCAGCAAATTTATTTTAATATTTCTCTATTTTTTTCAGATTTTAGTATTTGAGAAAGCCCAGAGAATGCCTCCACTCTATTTCTTCCCCAGACATAAATCAAATGGGAACATACAAGAGAGTCATCAGATGGTAAAGCAAAACATTACCTGTTTCTCACTGAGACTGGGTAGTGGGACACAGCTTAGTATGGAAGTTAGAACTGGCTTATGAATTCCTTATACCTAATATTGGTTTTAGAATTACCTACTGATAGAGGATCTGAGTTTGCAGGCATAGATTGGCTTCCCCTGGTTGATGCCAGTAGAAAATGAGGGAAACATTTATCTACCAGAGGCTTACCAGATTACCAGGTAGATTAATTCCAAAAGAGAAAACACATGGATCAATGGTGAATCCAAAAGAGAAAAAAAATTGATTAATTCCAACTCATTTTTTGAGGTGGGGATAGTACAGGAGTGTTTAGAGAATAGCATTCTTCATAAAAGGCAGAAAGGAAAGATGAAACCAACTTCTAGTGGCCTTTGAAATCCTTTTATGAAAGAAACAAATTTTAAATTAAGCTGGCACGACTTAAACATAGAGAGAATATGTTACCTTTTTAATAAACATGACTATCCAAAGCAGCTAGTGACTATGGAGGGTCATGTACCTTACTTAACTCTGTAAAACAGATATATTTCTTAATCACATTCTAAAGTTAATGAATAAGATATGAAATGGCAGGATTCAGGAAATGAAAAGAAAATCAAATGGGAGCAGAAGCAAAGTGCAGAAGCAAAGTGGCAGAATAGCAGGATCAGTAGAATGGCAGACAGGCAGAAAAGCCCTTGTCCAAGCTGCCAGACTTATTTATATCAATTGGTTACATTAGGTCATTGGCATCATTAGTACATTATTGTTCATTGTGTCATTAGGCAGGTAACAGAGTTAGCAACATTATGCAGCTTGTTCCTCAACTGTATACTACTGTTGCAATGTGCAATGTTAGGATCTTTGTGTAGCTCTCAAGAAAGTCCACTGTTTAAAGTTACTGTTATGTGGACAGGTTCAGGTTCAGCAGAGCTTGGTGAAACATTGTGGTTGTCTAACAAGAGAGTTCCTTTATTCCCAAAAGCTGAGTGCTTGAGATCCAGGTCGAGGCTGATAAGACTCTAGCACAGAACTGCCTCACATAGGGCATTGCTCCAAGCAGCTAGGCACATGTATTAATTATCTTACTGTAGAATATTCCAAGTGTGGAAAACAGGGTTACTTGCTGCCCTCCAGGAGTTTGCTCACCAGAAGAATGCTGTCATGTATATTTCCACAGCCAGAATCCTTACAAGGAAAAAAGAAGGAGACTATAGAGAAAATCCTACATGTATCAAGAGAATCATTTCCCACTTTCTGCTTTCTGCTATAGTTACAACCTGAGAGAAATTGGGGAGAGGTGATATGAAAACATGTTAGGGTATATTGTACAGAAATGCCTATTAGTTTGAATTTTAAATTCCATTAATTTTCATTCTTACTATGAATGAAAGTCAGGACTTGGATTAAGCAAAATAATAATCACCCCCACCCAAAGAGCTATAATTTTTGGTTATTGGCAGGCATTCCACAAAATGGAATTAAGAGCCATCTTACTTAGACTTAAAGAAATAATACAATCAAAGTAATATCATACCACCAGAATAGGGCCTTCTGGTTGATCAACTAACTATATTGCCCAAGAATCCACAAAACAAAGCAAGTAACTAAGCTGATAGCACAAACCACTGGGGGATTCTCAACAAATCCCCTTTCAGGGGTTACATGGAAGGGCAAGAGGCAAGAATACTATGAGCATAACACAGATTCCAGATAACATGAGCTGAACCTCAAGCTGATCCACAAGCTTACCTTACTGTTAATGCATTAGTTAACAATTAGTTTTCTATAGCATTGTTGTCATATATACTTTACAAAATCAACAGGATATATGAAGGCTTAGGTTAGTCATTAATGTCACTCTTATAGATGAAAGTTTTAATGTGTATAACTGGATTTTTCCTTTTGTATGTCTAGTGTTTTTACATTGTTTGTATTTGTGGTTTAGCTTTCCAAGTTGTACTATTTATGTGCAGCAGGATAAGAAACTGCTCAAGATTGAACAGTCAACAACAGAACAAAATGAATGTGAGAAAGACAAGGCTATCATATTACAGACCAATGGATAATCACAGTCAAATTCAGTTTATGTTGTCTCTTTTTTGGGAAACGGTGCACTCTATCTTATACTGAGCAAGAATAATTTTGGAAACGTTATAGAAGAGCTTGTATGAGTGTGTATGTGCACATATGTGATGTGTTGAGTAGTCAAGAAGCAATGAATTGTAATGGATTTCAAATTATTTTAATCCACCTTCTCTTCTGAATCACCACCACTCTTATTTAGTGAACTGCATTTGTCCTCAATATCCCTGTGGTTCTTGGCTTTTTTGACCATAGCTTTGAAATAGTTGGACCAAAGTGAATAATTGTGGGGAGTCTTCAACCCCCAATGTGAGGTGACAAGTCTTTTAGCCTGTTTTTGTAAAACTGCCTGAACTGTAGCTCTTTAAGGTTTAATTTTAATAAAGATTGTATTTAAACTTTGGTACCATTTTATTGTAAAACAATTTAATAGGCTCAAAACATTCCCTTATTTACTAGAAACATTCTTATGAAAACTCCTGTTTGTCAGAATTTTTCATTTCTTTACAAATCCTATGTAGTAAAAATTATGTGCCATGAAAAGTCATCTTTATTGACTTGATTAAAAACTAACAGACTTGGAATTACATTGGACATCAATGAAATATAATTTCTAAAGAAATATATTATGAAATTCTCTAAAATATACTTAGATTGGAGCAGGAAGTTCTAGAATGGTATTGCATAGTAGAGCGACTTATAGGAAATTTATTAAATATTTCAAAAAGCTAGAAGAAAAGAATTTTAACGTTTTCATCACAAAGGAATGACAAGTTTTTGAAAAAAAGGTATGTGTAATTTTTCTGTTTTGATGCATCAGTTTAAATGAGCTTAAATTTAAAGATGAACAATAAAATGCAAAATACATATTGATATAATTTATTAAGGTATAATAGAGCAATTAACCTACTAGTTACATATTTATTTCATTGTATCTAATGACATAATCTCCACATTGATGAAAATAGCAGAAAACAGCATCTTAGACTCAAAGGAGGTTTTGAATTTGTGAATCTGTGTGAAAGAGACTGAATGAGAAACTGAATTGAAATTGATATACAATCTTAAATTCCAATAAACATGCAAACGTTTTATCTCTCAATAATTCATTAATATGGTACAAAAACTTCCTCAAAATTACTCAAGTTTAAATTTCCTAAAATATTATATAATTAGATATTTCTAAATATGTATTATTTTAAGGACAATTTTAAGATGGTGCTAGAAGCAAAATAGCATCCCTATATCTACACAAAGAGCAATTTAAAAAAGAACAAGTAAATATGCTCCAAAGATAAAGATTTTATATTATAAACAATCTATAAAAAATAAACTAAATAGAATACTATTATTATCAGTATTTTATACAGAAAAAGGAGAAAAGCACAGATTTAGAGAACAATGGTCTTTTGTTTGAGTTTTGAAAGGGGCTTGGATGTAATTATCAGCATATTGCCAATTGTTTTTAAAAACACTTCAAAATTTGGAAGTATCTTAAAGAGCTGAAAAATCTTTATTAAAATATGGTTATGAATAATTCACTGCAAAAACGATAGCTTATAATGGCTAATGCAGTCTGACAATGATTCAAAGTTCATTAAGTTCAAATACAAGAAAAAACTTCCCATTAAAAAATTTATATATATATATATATATATATATATATATATACACACATATATATGTGTGTGTATTACTTCATAGCATTTAAATAAGCAAAGGCTTTTTTTCTCTTGAAATAAACAGAATGAAAAATAGTTCTTCATCCCTTCACTTTTATGTGTTTACATTAGATTTTCTGCCAGAGTCTCCTCCATTGGATTTTGTTTTTTAAACTACAAGAACATTGGTGTTTACAGACATTATATTATTATTTGACATTCATGTAACAAGTGAAATTAAATTAGATTTAAGTAATTATTTTAAATTTCAATAATTAGAATAGACATTCTAATATAATTAAAAACCAACACATACTGAGTTTCACCATTTTTAATACTTACATGTTTTAATAATCTTAAAGCCAAATCTACAGAGTAGGAATTGTTAACTATGTTTTGGAGATGGAGAAATTGAGTTATCTATGGTAAGGTATTGTTTCCTTGCTAAGGTAACAGATGAAATGGAGACACCACACCAGTCACACCAAACCTGAATGGACTCCGCCATTTTAAATGAATTTGTTTGCAGAAGGCAATTGTCTGATGGGGGATGAGGGACAATTACCTTACTTTGTAAAGATGTTGAACTAGATAACCTCTGAGCTCTTTTTTAGCTTTTATATTTTATGTTAAAAATCTGATTTTTCAGTTTGACCAGCTATTTTAGTGTTTAAGAATATCTCCCACTGTATGTATTCTGGTACCTCTATATTAAATTCCCAGCTTCTAATAAAATCTTGTCCTGTTTTGTTGCAGGTAGCACAAACAGGAAATGCAAAATGACAGACACAACATCACCACAGCTACTTTTGAATTATTAAGTACAAATTATTAGAAATTAATTGATGCAGTAAATAAACCTCATTTCAAACAAGGTTATGTAAAAAACTTAATTCACATGGATTAGAAATACATCAACACTCATCTTGTTTTGAATGAGGCATGATTGTGAATGTATATATTTCCCTTGTTATTTTATCTTCTCAGCAGCTTCAGACTCAAATGCAAGGAAAAAAAAAAAGAAACCAGTTGGAAAAAGAAGATACAAAAATATTAATGAAAGTTTTTCAAATGGAAAATGACTTTATTTCCACCAAATTTTATGACTTTGTTTGGGCCATGATCTAATTCATGGATTCAATATTTTATCCTGTTCTGGCCCTGCTCCTTGTGTGCAGAGAACTGAGTGGGGTCAAAAGCCGGTGAAATGTTGAGCTAGAAAAGTTAGAAATCATGATCAAAACAAGCCACAAGACAAGCAACAATACAAAGCATTATCGTTTAAGGACAGAGAGAGAGTGGCTATATAATTCAATTTACCTTCCAAACTAAAATATTTAAAACGCTGCATTCAATCTTGTCATATATCACAGGTTAAGAATAATCAAAAAATATAAACTCTACTCAGAAATTTGCAACTGTCAGAACTGAAGGGCCTAGAATTTGAATGCAGTATTTTGATTGACTAATACAGTCATCAAGCACTATTCCTTCTGTTATTGCCAAATAAATTTAACTTTAAGTTAATATCTATTGTTTGTCATTGTGACTTTACTGTTTGTCCTCTCAAAATCCAATTAGAGCAGATTAAATTAATAGAACTTTCACTAGGAAATATATAATATAAAGGGTTCAAGTTGGGAGTGATTTTTATTTTAAAGTCAGGATCTTAGACATTGCATTTAGATAATGGTAAACACTATATTTTATTATTTGGAGGGTAAATCTTAATTATTAAGAACTTATACCATTAGAGTGTGTCCCTTATATTTTGGAAAATTACTTACAACTTCAAAAAATATTTATGGGGGCTGGGGATGTGGCTCAAGCGGTAGCGCACTCGCCTGGCCCCAGTTTGATCCTTAGCACCACATACAAACAAAGATGTTGTGTCCGCCGAAAACTGAAAAATAAATATTAAAAATTCTCTCTCTCTCTCTCTCTCTCTCTCTCTCTCTCTCTCTCTCTCTCTCTCTCTTTAAAATATATATTTATGGTGTTATAAAATGAGGTCTATACTTTCATGCTTGCTCAGGGAGTCTGAGCACATTTCTTCCATTGACAGAGTGTGAATGTCCTTTGAAATCCCATGTTACCCAGAAGCATCAAAGATCACTTTCCATGTCTATAGCTGTTATTGAATATTCAAGGAGCAATATCTTGAATTACCCTACAACCAAGGGAAGAGCAAGCTAGAAGAGAGATGAGCACCTTTGCAGAACTACTTCCTTTTTATTTGATGAGGAACAAAGGCACAGTGGCTGATGATGGTGGGGAAGCCAGAACTCCTATCATGACACCCATTGGATGCCTTCTGGCAATTTGATCATTACTGTCTTGAAGGGCATAAATAGGGCAGATCAAGTGGATCCCTGACCATTCACTGTAGAGTTGTGGTTTTTAGGATTTGTGTGCCTGAGAAAAATTTGGGAAGCTTGTTAAAATTAATTTCCTTGTTATATTCTGAAAAATAATCCTATGGTTGGCCCAGATATTTTTTATTTAATAGTAGTCCTGATAATTCTGATAGTACAAATCCCTCTCAAACGTTTGACAAACTAGTTAACTCCCATCTTGAATGTCTTCAAATAACAATGTTAGTTTTTTACTTAATCACACACTTATCTTAAAATGTCAAAGCCTGACTGATTTTATTGACAATGTTACTTATGGGGAAAAGTACTGTTTGTAAGACCAAGACAAGTATCAAAATCTGGGATACATTAGAAAAAGAACTTTCAGAGAGTAAAACAGATTGTGACCTGCTTAAAATACAATGGAACAAAGCATTCTCCACAAGTAAATGGTGGCTGGAAAGTCATTATAGAACTGCTCTAAATTGAAAAACTTTTGGGCACAGTGGTGCACCCCTGTAATACTAGCTACTCAGGAGGGTAAGGCAGGAGGATGGCAAGTGTAAGGCCATCCTGGGCAACTTAGAAAAACCCTTCTCAAAATAAAAGATGAAAAGGAATGGTGATGAATGAATTGGACATTATTACCTTAAGTACATATATGATTACACTGCCAGTGTGAGTCTACATCATGTACAACCAGAAGAATGAGAAGTTTCTACTATCATATATAACTAATTAGAACAAATAAACAAATTTAAAAAAAGGACTGGTGATGATGTAGTTCAGTTAGAGTACAATCCTGGGGTTAATCTCCAGTATAGGAAGGAAGGAAGGAAGAAAGGAGGTTGTAGGTTAGTTGCACACAAATGAAGACTCCAGGGGAAAAATATGTACTTCTATTATATATTCAAATTTAAGATGAAGTCGCTACATAAACTAAATGATGCTACCCATTTAGTAATCTGCATGCTGCTATTAAGCAAATAAATATAAATTAGAAGGATCTTTCAATGTAGAGTTTACTATTGAAGGATTTTGTTTGCTACAGCAGTTTTAATGAGACTTGGTTGCCAAAAATCAAAGTATAATTTGCTTAGTTTTATATAGTTGCTTTAATTGCGCCTAATAATTCAGATTTTTTGCAGTTTCCAAAAAATCCATCAAGAAGATATACTCCTTGTTCATAAAAACCAACAAGCAACAACAACAGCTGTGAGATTGATTCAAATCTTCAACATATATAAAGACAGAGAATTAAAAAGAATGGAAATATTTACGTATTTAAATAAAATTTGCAGCTTAACCTTGGAGGTGAAAAAGCACATTTGGTAAGCAGCCAGATTCTCCACCTAGAACCATAAACATCTACAACACACTAGAGACTAAGGCACTCCTGTGGATGTTATGTCAGCCTTTCTCTCTCATTGTCTATTATTAGGAATGGACCTACCACTGTGTTGGGACATCTGGAGCACTCCCAGCATATGCTATTGTAGCCATTATGGCATTTAACAGCTGTCAAAGGAGGAGGTACATTGCAGACTTCCTGGTTGGAAACTTGGAAGTAGACTTAGCCTCTATGGTGAAGGAATTAGAAGCCATTGTGGGCTGATTGCCTGCAAACTGTTTTGAGAGCTTCTAGAGGACTTTAATGCAGCATTGTAGCAATCTTCTGGTTTTGTGGGGGAAAAAATAATCTGTTTTCAACAAATAAATGCAATGAAAAAATTTTGAGACTAGAACCTTCCCTTTTAGTGCTTTAAACTGTGGTGATACAATATAAATTCAGTTTGCTTTTAATCCCTGAGAAGGAGTTGGGGGAGTGTCTGTGAATTTCTGAGCCAGAGATAATATTTAGGATTACTATAACATGATTAAAATGTGGACATGGGGCTGATTTTAAACGCAACAAAAACCGACTCTTCAGGAGGAAAAATATGCATGTTTTGAAGGAGAGCAAGCAAGCAAATAAAAAACAAAAGCCAGACAATTCGGGTATTTCATGGTGCATTTTAAAATAAATCTACTTCAATGAGTAACACTAAGGTAGCTAGAAAAATAAACAAATAGCTGATGAACCTGAAGAAATAGAGCTGAGTGATATAGCATAAGGATGTAGCTTATCATTATATTTCCTTGTTTTGCTATCCTATTTCCAGGATGAGTTGTCTGTGTAGTGCAACGATTTCAGACTGTTTTCATTACAGTGCACATCTTGATAAATATTAGATGAGTTTTACAGCCTCCCATGGTGCATGCTGATCCCTGGGGTCACACAGCCTCAGTCTCTTCAGGAGTGAGAACTCTCTTATTGTCACCACATATCACCCAAATTCCCAGCACTGAGTGAAATGGGACAATCTGCTTTTTCCCTCGGGATTTTCTAACATTATCTGTAAAGTACTATAAATCTTATTCATTTGCTCTGATTTGGGTAAATGTTACAGATTTTCAGACTCAGAGCTTTATATAAAATATTTTCTTGGTTGTCATAAATATTTTCTGGCTCATAAAAATAGAGATTTTATACTACAAATTACAGATTTTTATTGTAACATTTATAAACATATACTGCAAAAAATGAAATTCCAAAATCTTTTAGTTTTCTGATTTCTGTCTCCTCATTTACCAAAAAGAAAATGTAAAATCACAAACACACAAAAATACAGCATATATTATAATTATATTTGTCCTAAAAACTTATCCTAATGAAAGAGGTAAGCCAAATGAAAGCTCTTCTGTTTTACAGATAATATTAAAAGGAGTTTTCTTTATCTCTGAGACAGGTGAAACCTAAGAAAGCAAACTCAAGAAATTGATGAATTGATATATTTAATGCATACAACTGAAATAATTTTCTTGTAATTTGAATGGACCTGCAAAACTCTGGAGAAGAAAAAAATCATAAGTGAATGAACCAAATCTATTGATTTAAATCCCATCTGCTCCTCACATTTGAGTAGGTGACTGAGAATTGTAGGACCATTTCAAAATCAAATAAAAAGTAACCATGGGACTGCTGGGGTTGTGGCTGAGTGGTAGAGCGCTGAGCCTATCATGTGTGAGGCACTGGGTTTAATCCTCAGCACCACATTAAAAAATTAAATTAAATAAAGATCGGGACTGGGATTGTGGCTGAAGAGGTAGAACGCTTGCCTAGCATGTGCAAGGCCCTGGGTTCGACCCTCAGCACCACATAAAAATAAATAAATAAAATCAAGATATTTTTAAAAATAAAGATATTGTGTTCATTTATAACTAAATAAAAACAATTTAAAGTAATCATGAGTACCAAACTATTTCCAGGGAGTACATGTGAAAACACTTATTAGAAATAAAGGAGAAACCACTAGAAAATATATCATTTGAAGCAATGTATTAATTTCTTTCAGGGAATGGTCCTTGCTTAACAATTAGATGTCAAAAAATACAGTCCTAACCTGAGCATAGTCATGGCAGCATTGTGTTGAACTGCCAGATGTTTCCACATCTGCAGTGCATCTGTTTAAACAGAAGTACTAGAGAATCTGCAAAGAATAAGACTCTAGTAAAATATAAATTCTTTTGTACAACATTTGCTCTGTTATCAAAAGAATTTAATATCCCAGTTTATTGAAATCCCTAATTCAAAGGTTTCTATAAGGAGAAATTTATTTTGAAGACAATAATGCTCTTTTAGGCAAATCAAGTCATGTTTTACACACTTGAAAACAAATGGATTATTTAAATATATTAGATATGCATGTATATATACATATTAATAAATTGAGTGAAGCAAAGACTACTAGAATTTTAAGTTAGTTTTAATTCTGATTTGCTAGTGACATACAGTTTTTTTTAATTTTTTTTTTTAATCCTGGTAACAAGGATTGAACCCAAGGGCACTTAACCACTGAACCACATCTCCAGCTCTTTTTAATTTTTTTTTTTTTTTTTATTTTGAGAAAGAGTCTTACTACACTGTTTAGAGCCTTGTTACGTTGCTGAGGCTGGCTTCAAACCTGCAATTCTCCTGGCTCAGTCCCCTTGAGCTGCTGGGATTACAGGTGTGTGCCACCATATTGGGTATGATATATAGTCTTTTTTTTAATTTTTATTGTTGGTTGTTCAAAACATTACATAGTTCTTGATATATCATATTTCACACTTTGATTCAAGTGGGTTATGAACTCCCATTTTTACCCTGTATGCAGATTGCAGAATCACATCGGTTACACATCCATTGATTTACATATTGCCATACTAGTGTCTGTTGTATTCTGCTGCCTTTCCTATCCTCTACTATCCCCCCTCCCCTCCCTTCCCCTTCCCTCTTCTCTCTCTACCCCCTCTACTGTAATTCATTTCTCCCCCTTGTATTTTTCTTCCCTTTCCCCTCACTTCCTCTTGTATGTAATTTTGTATACCCCTGAGGGTCTCCTTCCATTTCCATGCAATTTCTCTTCTCTCTCCCTTTCCCTCCCACCTCTCATCCCTGTTTAATGTTAATCTTCTTCTCATGCTCTTCGTCCCTACTCTGTTCTTAGTTGTTCTCCTTATATCAAATAAGACATTTGGCATTTGTCTTCTCCTGCTTGTTTCCAAAGTCCATATGAGTGATATGATTTTTCCCAACCTTTCACCTGCAGTCTATGTATGTCTTTTCCTATCAAATGCATCTCCTGAAGGCAGCATATTGTTGGGTCTTGTTTTGTGATCCATGCTACTAGCCTGTGTCTCTTAATTGGTGAGTTTAAGCCATTAACATTTAGGGTTATTATTGAGATATGGGTTGTTCTTCCAGCCATATTTGTTTATTTATGTTACTAAACATGGTTTGTTTTCCTCTTTGATTATCTTCCCCCCTTTACTGCACTACCTCCCACTGTTGGTTTTCATTGATATTTTCCATTTCCTCTTCCTGTAATATTTTGCAGAGGATGTTTTGAAGAGATGGTTTTCTAGCTGCAAATTCTTTTAACTTTTGTTTATCGTGGAAGGTTTTAATTTCATCTTCCATCCTGAAGCTTAATTTCGCTGGATACACAATTCTTGGTTGGAATCCATTTTCTTTAAGCGTTTGAAATATGTTATTCCAGGATTTTCTAGCTTTCAGACTCTGTGTTGAAATATCAGCTGTTATCCTGATTGGTTTACCCCTAAATGTAATCTGCTTCCTTTCTCTTGTAGTTTTTAAAATTCTCTCCTTATTCTGTATATTGGGCATCTTCATTATAATGTGTCTAGGTGTGGATCGCTTATGATTTTGCACATTCGGTGTCCTGTAGGTTTCTAGGATTTGGGATTCTGTCTCATTCTTCAAGTCTGGGAAATTTTCTCCTATTATTTCATTGAATAGATTGCTCATTCATTTGGTTTGGACCTCTATACCTTCCTGTATCCCAATGACTCTTAAGTTTGGTCTCTTTATGTTATCCCATATTTCTTGGATGTTCTGCTCATGATTTCTTAACAGTCTTGCTGAGCTGTCTATGTTCTTTTCAAGTTGAAATACTTTGTCTTCATTGTCTGATGTTCTATCTTCTAAGTGTTCTACTCTGCTGGTAGTATTCTCAATTGAGTTTTTAAGTTGGTTTATTGCTTCCTGCATTTCTAGGATTTCTGTTAGTTTGTTTTTTATAACCTCTATCTCCCTGTATAGTTGATCTTTTGCTTCTTGGATTTGTTTATGTAATTCATTGTCGAAGTGATCTTTCATTGTCTGATTTTGTTGTCTAATGTCTTCCTTGAGACTCCAGATCATCTGAAGCATGTATATCATGAATTCTTTATCTGACATTCCATCTGCTGCAGCTATTACCTTTTCTAAAGTTGTGTTGACCTGCATTGCTTGTGGTCCTTTCTTTCCTTGTCTTTTCATACTGCTCGTGTTTCTTTCTGCTTGGTGAAACTGTTGTGTTATTGAATTTTCCCCATATATATTTATATTGCTCTTGTATAGTTGAAAAGTCTCCTTTTCAGGGGCGGGCGGCGGCTGTGCTCCTCCTCCAATTGGGGTGATCTGTCTACAATGCTGACGGGCCGCTGGGCCTGTTCTGCAGGTCGGTCGAAGGTCTGCCTACCTTGCAGGCGCGGGCTGCGGCTCTACTCTGCCCCCACTCCAATTGGGGTGATGTGACTCTGACATATAGTCTTAAGTAATTATGTTTAATGCAGCATCAAAGGGTTGGTGGCCATCATATTAAGATGTATAATAATGAAGGTTACACTATAAATCTGACTATCAATTTCTATAAAACTCTTCCTCTTCTTCTTTGTAAATTGTTGAAAATCTTTTTTTCTAGTAAACTGCAAAAACAAAGGGAAAAATGATGTAAACAAACATCACCATTTTTTTTTACCAGCTATGAACTAATATATTTCACAAAGATAGCATACTCAATATACAAACTATAAGCAAATTTCTTGAATGTCTTAATTGTGTGGCTCTGAATTCTGACACTGCCTACTTTCATCCAGGCATTATTGATCACTTATTAATGGACAGATATTATATTAAAACTTTAAATCATATGCTCAAGACTTAAAGAGACATGATCTTAGTTTATACTGGCTGCTTATTAAAACATACTCTCGATTTGTATCACACCTATCTTTCAAACAATTATTATTTTCTTTCCCAGATGTCTAATGAAGAACATCACTAATATCTTTTCAAGGTTAAAAGCGGATAGCTATAATTTTCATTACTACTGAAAGGAATTTAACCCATGTGGGAGGTTTTCCAGGAAAAACTGACTGAAAATAAGACAGGGTTCATTCTCCCTACCTTGATTCCTAATGTACTTATTTTATAGATATATTTTGGCTGAGAAAATTTCAAACTAGTATAATTTGATCACAAGATAACCATATTCCTTTGATGTGCATTAACATTTTCTGTGTTAAAATTGCTTGAAACCTGTATGCAAATAGTTATAACCAGGTACCCCCTTCTCTATCCCCCTAAGACAAAAATACTACTATTGCATTTTCCCCAAAGTGTAACTTGTACAGTATCAATCCAGTAAACCTGACAATGAGTTCCTGTAATGACCTAAGGACTCTTGCTTCCAGACTCATGGCTTTTTGCCTGATTTCAAATTATTGTTTTTATAATTGCTCTTGGGAATAACTTCTTTTAAAATGAATACTTATTGCTTAGATGGTTTCAGCCTTTCTTGGTATTACTTTAGTTCTTTGGTTTTCAAACAGTTTAGGAAATGCAGAATTTGGGGGATCCTACTCTTTCTGGGAACTTAAATGTTTATTATGTTAATTTTCTCCAATTTATTTAAAACTAATATCTATGTTTATTCATTTAATATTAATTTATGCCACTCAATTTATCTGTGCTCTATAAATCTGTAATTTTACTGTTTTAGCCCATTGTCTCTTCTAATCATTAATACTTTGCCTAGTGTCAAAAGAGGGCTGGAAAAAGATGTGGAAGTATAAAATTGAGAGTTCAAAAAATTAAAAAGGTAACTTTTGGTGATTAGAGTATAGGGCACATGTGTATGTAAAAGTTTTGTCTTGAGTCCAGAAAATTCTATGAAGTTTAATATGAAAGATTATGAACTCCATTCTTAAAATTTAATATATTTTAGGAAAAAAGGATTAATATTTTTAAAGTGAGCAATTGATATTATAATTTGTTAGAAAAAAAGCTAATTTCAGTTACCATTTGATTTTGACAAATAGAGATCTTTTAGAAATAGTCAAGTAAATTGAGAAGTCACAACCAGTCAAGAGGAAGAAAGTTTATCAATATTTTCTTTGAAAATTAAATGTTGAGGGGCTATAATTTTACATTTGTAAATAATCTGTTTTGCTATTCTGATTTAGCGCAGAGAAATTTAATAGAAATAGCTCAAGAGCCACTTTTAAGAAAAATAGGAAAATCTTGCCAAATCAATGAGATATAACATTAAGTAAGCTCCAAGAAAATGAAGCAGCAAGTCCATCTTATTTGAGGAATTAATAATTGAATATTTTAAAATAATGTGAAGAAAATTTATTTTATGACTTAGAGGTTAAGAGAATGAAAGTATAGAAAAGTGTTAATAGAAATGTTGATTGAGAATGTAGGCAATGTCTCATAACTACACTAAAAAATAAATGTTAAGTTACAGTCTCACAAAATAGTAACAAACTAACTTGTTAGCTCACAGACAGGATAAAACCTGCCTCCAATATTTGTCACAGTTCTTTTTCACTTTTTTAAAGCACATAAAGCAGAGTTTATTTAAAAAGGGATAATATAGACTTCTCCCAGGAGGGAGAAGGGGCCATAGCTCGTATCCTTGTATCCTCATCTCTCAGTTCTTAACAACATCTATGTTACTTCAAATAGTAGCACTAAATAAGAAAATGCAGTCACCATTTCCTCATGAGTTATTCAATAGTAGTTTTAGATTTGTTCAATCATACTGAAAAAGTTAAAAATTATTGTTCCCATCCATTTATAGCAGACCCAATAGCTTGACAATAACTTTTCTAAGAAACTGCTAAAAATCCTGAATAAGATTCAGAACACAGATAAAATTTTAATTGTTTCATATTTATTTTCTATCTTTTGATCCCAAAACATGAAAAACAGCTCCTAATTAAAAGGTATAAACCAATATCCCTTATGAATATACATTGTTGCATTTTTCTGAGTATTAAGATTATCTACCATAACAAAAGAATTTTTTCCCAAAATAAACCAAATGAAAAATATGAATTAGGCAATCTATTTTTGTTAAACATATAAAAGCATCAGGTTAAGTAAGCAAGCCATATATAATAATTATAAGATGGCAAAACCTTTACAATAATTTAGAAATAGGAGAATGAGAATATAACTTCACCACAAATTGAGTATATATTTCAAGCAAATAGTAGTTCATCTGTGTACGTGGCTTTCCCAATATGTGCTTAAGCATAATTCTACTGGAATAAAAGGGGGCCATGTGAAAATAAATAAATGCAATTTCTGTATTGCTATTTTAGGAATATAATGTTCAGTAGAATAAAAGCAAATCAAAATTATTTTCAAGCACAGTTAAAAAGTGTCTCAGTGGTTGAGGGGCCCTGGGTTATCAGATTGGAATATTTTTATACAACAGAAAAGAATTGAGTCCAAAATCTTTGTCTTTTTACATTGCCTCTCTGTGTCAATATATAAATGTTGGGACAATTTTTCTCTGGTGCTTGTTTGTGGTGGTTATTTTCTTTCCTTTATGTACTTTGAAACTTCTATATATTTTACAAAAAAATATGATTTGTTGAGAGAAAAGCATGGGTTGCATGTGGTGTGAGAGACTGGGTATGAGACTGGTAAATCATGCTGAGGCTTTCCCTTTGTCTTTCCTGAGACCTATCTCTGGTGAGGTAGAGGAATTACAAAATGACCACTTAAAAGTTTTAGGATGATGTTTCCTGAAATTAATTTTACTTATCAGATGAGGACTTTAGCTATGAAAAGTCATACTTTCTGCACAATCTTAAAGATATCAGGTTTCCTGGCATTGTATAAATCACAAAAGGGATAGAACAGGAGATGCATTTTAATAGACTCTTTTAATAATATAAAAAGCATGTCATTTATTATATGCAAAAGTTATTTATAGGAAATTTACATCATTTATCACTGGATTTTAAATATTTTTAAACTATGACTTAAATTCTAACTTTTTACCAGTTAGTTACCTTTAAAAATAAAAGTCATTGCCTTTAATTCTAGCCTTTGGGGACTGTGATAATTTTCAGGAACATATTTCTAGTACTCAGGAAGTGCATATGGGTTCTGCCATACAATTGTTTGGCAGTCTAAACATAACTATGGCTGGCATATCCATTAATCAAGCACTCGATAAATGTTCTGCCAAACATACAGTGCTTGTTATGGGGTAGAAACTTTAAAGTGGTAATAATTGATATTTATTCGGTGTTAAAGTAACTTCATTACTTTACTTACATTCACTCAATTAGTCTTTAATCTATGTATATGGTAAATACTAGACTCATTTTATAAATAGGAAAACTGGACCCTAAGAGTTGTACTGATCACAGAGTAACTAGTGGATGAATGAGATTCCAAATGGTTTTAGATTCAATGTCATACATGCCCACCACCATTATGCTATGCTGTGTGTAAGAATTAAATTTAGACCTTGCCAGGCTCAGTGGCGCATGACTGTAATCCCAGCATCTTGGGAGGCTAAGGCAGGAGTATCAGTAGTTCAAAGCCAGTCTCAGCAAAGGTGAGGTGCTTAGCAACTCAGTGAGATCCTGTCTCTAAATAAAATACAAAATAGGGCTGGGGATGTGGCTCAGTGGTTGAGTGCCCCTGAATTCAATCCCTAGTACCCCCCCTCAAATAAAAATAGCCAAAAAATCAGAAAAAAATTCAATGAACAGGATTAAAAACAAATAAGAAAGCCAAATTAATAAATTACTGAATTGAAAATCAATTGAAATACTTTAAACTTCAGCATGGGGAAAATATAGGAAATATTTCAGATAAATTGGGTAGAGTAAAAAATACTTAACAAATGCTTAATCGAAGTTCCATGAGAAGCAAAGGCATTAATGGTTCTGAGAAAAAATGTGAGGATATAATGACTATGACATTTTTAGAAATAATGAAAGACCATTCTACAAATTCAAGCCCAAATATATAAGAAGTCATCCAAAACTAAATATTTCAGGGAAAAATTCCAGAAACAAACAAACAAAAATATTTGGAGCTATTGGAGGAGAAAAACATATCTTCCCTTCAAATGAATGGCAGTTACAGCGAAAGCTAATTTTCAAATGGGGTTGGTAGAAGAGAGAGGAGGAGAGAAAACTAAAGTTCAATAGAAAAATATCTACAACGTGATGAAGAAAAGTTTTATACTCACAAAATTATCCTTTAAGAAGGAAGGCAAAATAAAGATTTTTTTTAGAAAAAAAAGCAGAAACTTTGACAAGAGAACATCAACAGTAATTCTAAAGAATGTATGTAAGAAAAGTCATTTATGATAGAATTTCTGGGGTACAAGAAAGAAAACAATAGCAATAGAAGTAAAAATGTATAGATAAATTTAAAAAGAACAATAGTCATGTAAAAATCAGAGCACTATGAGAGTTACTGGTTAAATTGCTATAGAGGTATAATATTTAAATCAGATTGTAAAAGAATGAAACTAAATTGTGCAGCATTTCTTGTCTTAACTTGGAGGATAAAATTATATGTCACTGGTTCTTATCATACAACAATGAAAAGAAAAAGTTATGTAAATCCTTTAGTGTTAGAGAAAAAGGTTTTATGGCAAAAATTTTCTGGGAACAAAGACAGATACCAGAAAATTATAAAAATTACATTTTTTACTAGTTTTCTATGGGTGCTGTAACAAAGTGCCACAAACTGAATAATTTAAACAACATAAACTGATTGTCTCATAATTCAGGAGACCAGAACTTTTGGTTATTATCCAAGCAACATTTGGTGCTTTTTGGTTTCCAAATACATCTAGATCTCTGCCTTTTTCATAAGACATCCTGTAGGGTATGTGTGTGTGTATGTGTATGTGTATTCTGTTTCTAAACTTCTCCTTTGTAGGACTTCAGTCATATTGAATTAGTGTCCCATCCTATGCAAGTAGGACCTCATTTTAACTAGTAGCATCTATAATGACCTCATTTCCAAACAAGGTAACAGACTGAGATATATTATAAGTTGGGGCTTCAATGTGTAAATGATGGGCACTATTCAAATCACAACCTTGAGAAAATGTTGCAGTTTTGTGTTTGTGAACATTTACCAATATGGGAATGCAAATTGATCAGGAAGCCTCCTTCAGCTGAGGACAATTCTTGCATAGAACCTCAACTGTGAGTGGTCATGGGGGAAGATCTAAGTTCTGCAAAACAATATCTAACATGGAACTCAGTCATGAAAAGATTTTTACAAAATTCACGTTTGGAAATGAAGAAATATAATTCTAATACATCATGAATCAGAAAAGAAAATGATAGAAATTAGAAAATACTTGAATGATCAATAATGAAATATTGTGCATTAAAGTTAATGGTGTACCATTAGCGATTCTTTAAAGAAAATGTGTAATTAAATGCATGCAGCAGAAAAGAAGAGAGGTAAAAATTAAAGGAGTGCAATATTCATCTCTCTACATTAAAATATCAAAGAAATAGTTCTTTTGTCTCTGGAAGAGCCCCTTCCTACTGATTATGAGCTATAACTTCTCTCTTCCAGGAGAGATCGCATTTGCATATTTCCCTTTTGTAAATATAATTACTAATTTTAATATGCAGTTATTCTTCTGACATGAAGTAAGTGCTTAGTAACTGCATTTATATTACCTAAGTTGTTGCCTTCTTGAACAGGAGCATTTGTTTTTGTATTCCAAATATATTCCATTCTTCATTTAATATTCTATATTCTTTTCATAATGTTCCACATCCATTTTAGGCAGAGCTATTTTATTTCTATTGACGATGCAAATAATTCATTCTGGTATGACATTGTCAGTTTTTATATTAATTAAATGTCAAAGAATACAAAGATGTTAGAAGCAAACTTTCTACTCACTATGAATGCATGTGTTATAATAATTTGCTTTTAATGGACTATTTTAAAGCAAAACACAGATAAAATTACTTTATTTTGAAATTTTAAAATAACTTGTGATAAGTAACTCTAGGAGTGCCCCATACTGAGAACTCATTACATATTATAGCAATGGTGTTTTTTCCACAGAGCACAAAATCAACAACTGATATAAAAAGCAGATAATCTAGTTTTGTCATGATTATTAAAGTGTTTTCAATGTGTTGGAAATTATTTGTGACTATTCAACCCTCAAATAGAACTTAATTCAAAAATGTATGTGATTTTCCTTGTCCTACAAGTTGTTACTTTTTTTTATACTACAATGACTTTATACAATTTCATATAAAATTATAGACTTATTTAGTATCATATTATTACTTGGAGTTCAATTTTTTAATTTGTTTTAATTAGTTATATATGAGAGTTCAATTTTTAATCCAGAAATTATCTACATTTTTTATACATGATGCAAAGAAGGAGATGAATGTCTTTACTAGAAAAGTCCAAGTTGTACCATCACAGGGTCTGTGTCTAGCTTCAGATATATTGCAGAAGCATCAGTGATTTGATCATTCACAGCTTTTCCACATCAGATTCCTGACTTAGTAATGCTCTTTTCAGCCTTCCAGAAGACTGTGGAAACCTTTTCTTGTTTCAGCCTTAACTGTTGTGAAACACAGGAGGCAAAGATGCTTAGAAATGCTCTAGACGTTCAGAACTCCATACTGAGGGAATCATAGATGGTTTGCAAATATTTGAAATACCAACAGACAACATCCAGGACACCTCTACACAAAATCTGGAAGATATAGTCAATACTGTATAATATTTAATAGAGTGTAACTTCCATAAAATTGTATGTATTAATTAAAACGAAGACCAGAACTTCAGAATCTACCTCTCTCTTTTGCTTTTCCAAGACACTAGGATGACTCTTCATGTATTCATTCTCATACCCATTTAAGCTTTACTGGAAATAACTGAAAAGTTTTCTAGGCATCTTGAAAGCATTGAATACAACCACCTGCTAGTGAACAAATATATATGCTTCATAATCACAATTGGAAATGCATTCATAGACTGATTAAAATAATGGACAGATTATTCTTTTTAAATACAAGCTGCCTTTCATAAAAATTATTTCTTATACATGTCAGCAAGATATGTTAATAGTCATTCCTTTTTTTCCACGCAATTTATTTTAAATGATATCATACTTTTATAATGTATGATGTAAAAAGAGCCATATCTTTTGGCTCAAATATAACATTTGTTGGCTATGGAATTGAACATTTTTTGGCTTCTCTGTTATATTCTGTTTTCATATTATTAGCTAACCACACAACTGCAAACTCAGGCACAGCCCCCACACGAGGAACTTCAGACTTGATAAATACAACCAGCTGCCCTCTTACCACTATGTCTTTTCTCTTCTTGGCAGTGGGCCTTTGCTGGAAAGGCATTGTTTCTGAGAAATCATTGCTGCATTCCCTAATATATACAGAGGAAGTGTTCTCTTCTTTTTCTAAATCTGCTACAATTTTGACTCACAAAAGGACACAGAACAAATAAAGTTAAACTGCCTTAAAGAAGATTATGAATTAAGGAAAGTAAATGCAATAAAAATGTGGGATCAGATTATTGTATCTTTCCTGGTTTTCATTATTTCTCCTTGAACTCACAACATTGAAACATTTATTTTATTATTTCCTTTTCTCCTCTTCCCATAACTAGGCTAAATTATTCCTCAAACAATGTCTTACATCAATGTGTCTTCATTTCATCTTTGCATTTTATTTCCATAAACACTGATTCTAGAACAGCTTCCCACCATATGATTTTTTTATAATCAGGATTTTATTTTAGCATCCACCTAGTGTTGATAATAACCCCTTCTGTTATTATCCTTAATTCTGATAATCCTTAGGGTATTTCCAAATGTACTTACAAATGCCACCTAAAATGTTTGTAGACCTATATATACAGTCATAAAACTGCAGGAAAAGTTTAAGTGATATTAGGGTTGACATCTACTTTGCAGAATAGCTAATACATAGTAATCACTCAATAATTACACAAAATGGAATGAACCTGATGTATCTACTTGCCATTATCAGTGGCTCTTTTGAGGTAGAAGTTTTAAAGGCATTTTCCTGCAGTTTAGGTCCACAGTACAAAAGTACCTGAAAAAGTTTGTAGAAATATTGAGAAAGACAGATAATAGGTGTTGAAGTTGAGCAGTGTCAGTCCTCTAACTTTTGCCTTTCCATACAGTATTTAGTTAGTTATTCTAGGTCTTTTATTGCCCTGTGTTATTTTTAGAGTTCGTTCCCTGATATCTACCAAATAATTGACCAAAATTTTGATTGGAACTACAAGAATAAAGTGGAAGATCAAGTACCTTGGCAATATTGGGTCTTTCTACACATGAATGTAGAATGATGTTTAACCTACTTAGTTCTTGCTGAAAACAATCCACAATAATCAACACAGTGATGTACTATTACAATAACAGCCACATAGATCAATGGAACAGTACAGACTGTTAAACATTAGCCCAAATAAATACACTTAATTCATTTTGACATTGGAGTGAAAGCAATACAATAGAGAAGACTCTTTTCAACAAATGGTGCCAGAGCAAATGAGCATCCATGTGCAAAACAACTAATGTGGACACAAACCTTATATCCTTCAAAAACATTATCTTAAAAACTAATATAGAACTCTATGTAAAATACAAAATTATAACTCCTAGGACATAACAGGAGAAAATCTAAATGATTTAAATTTGGTGAAAGTTTTTTAAATGTTACAAAAATCCATATTCCACAGAATGAAGAATAAATAAGTTAGCCTTGATTAAAATTAAAAATCTCTGCTTTGTGAAAAACATTACCATGGGAATAAAAAGATTATCCACTTAATAAATATTTCAAGAATTACACAGATGGAAAAAAGGGTACAAAGAAGATTCTCCACAGCATATGTCATATGGGAAATGGAAATTAAAACAATAATGATATCTAACTACATATCTATTAGAATGGCCAAAATCCAGAAAACTAACAACACCTAAAATTGGTGAGAAAGTGGATCAACAGACCCTTCATTCATTGTTGGTGGGAATGCAAAATGTTATAATCACTTTGGAAGACAATTTAGTGGATTCTTACAGAAGTAATCACATCCTTATCATATAGTCAGCAGCAGCTGTACTCTCTGGTATATGCCAAAAGGAGTTAAAAACATATGTCCACACAGGAACTGGCACATTGATGCTTGTGGCAGTTTTATAAATAATTCTCCCAAATTTGAAAGCCATCAAGATGCCCTTCAGAGGGTGAATGAATAAAAAATTGGTACCTCCTGACTCTAGAATATCATTCAGGGCTCAAAGGAGCTATCATACAATGAAAAAACATGAAGGAAACTAAAGTGCATGTTACTACATGAAAGAAAGCAGTCCCAAAGGCTTTATAGTATATGGTTCCAACTATACGATATTCTGGCAAAAACGAAACTATAGATTTAGTAAAAGATTGGTGGTTGCCAGAGGTTAAAGTAAGGCAGCACACAGAGGATTTTTAAGGCTCTAAAATATTTTGTATGATAACATAATGGTGAATAGATACCAGTATCCATTTGTATAAATCAGTAGAAGGCATAGCACCAAGAAGGAGTTCTAACGTAACCCATGGACTTTGAACAAAGATAAAGTGCCAGTGTAGTTTCATTGCTTACAATGACAGAAGATGTTGATAATGGGGTAGGTTATGCCCACATTAATATGAAAAATCTCAGTATTTTTCAACTTTGCTCTAAATATGAAACACTCCAAATTTAAAAATAAATACATACAACATAGTGACATCTAGAATTTCTTAAATTTTATAAATAAATTGGCTTTATTTATATAATAATTACTATGATGTTAAATAAGATACATGACAATATCATCTGCATTCATAATCTGATCTTATTTCAAAATAAAACACCATCAGGATAGAATTTCTTCAAAATTTATCATTGTTGAAACATTAATTTCAAAGATGGAAAGCACTCCGTGGAACTCTGTTCCCCATTGGCTATGGATGCCAAATTAAAATTTATAATCATTTATTTTCTCAGGTAATGTCTATAACCTCTTTTAGACTGGGTCAGGAGCCATGTATAGTTTATTTTCCCCCCAATTCAAGTTTCTAACACTTAGTTGCTACTCAGTAAATATTTGATGAGTGAATCAATGAAAGTGAAAATGCTGTTAGGTAACTGCATTCACCTTCAGCCTAGAAAGTCTTTTAAAATTTTTCAAAAGCCTAAAAGCAGTGGGAATTTTCTAAACCTCCTGCCTCTAAAACCATGAGTTCTTAACAGACTAAAAGTTGGTAGATGTCATAATAACTGGAAATCATGAATAAATTGGCTTGATTCTCAGCCGGAATTTACATGGTTTGTTCAGATGCCATCAAATTGTCACCTGTCATCACATGCTGAGATTGGGAGTGCAATTTTCAGTGACAAAGAGGAGTGTCAAGAAAGAAATGTGTCCATTTAAGGAAAGGTCAAGTAGCAATATCTTCCACTCAAACCCAACAGTGAGTCTAATTTCACAGGATGGGTTTGTGGTAATTTTGACAGTTAAGAGGTTTTATGACAAAGTTTTGACATAAACATTCTATGAAAGATGAAGAGATGGAAGTGAAAAAAGCTTAAGATCATAACATTCATGAAACATTTTCTTAGCAAAAATAAAAGGTAGGCAATCACTTAGTATTATATTTCACAGTGATAAAATTGGGAGGATAGAAGTGAGAAATGGATGTTCATTATTGCAGAAATATATTTTACAGGGCTGTGGAAACTATATGAAACTTGCTATTTATGTTTTCTAAAATATCTAAGTTGAGTGAAAGACATGGTCTCATCAGTAAGAAAGTTCCAACAAAGCTGATTGTTCAAGTTATTGATTTTACCAAGATGAAAGAGTAGATTCAAAAATAAGACCCATATCTTGATCTAGGAGCAATGGTAGATTATATACTGTTTGACATCTTGTAGCAATACGGTAGGGATAATCAGAAGTCAAGTTAGAAAAAAGAAAAAGAGAATTCAGGATGAAATTTAAAGACATTCCTAAAGACATATAGATGTAGACAAGCATATGGTATTCAAAGTCTAAGTGACTCTTGACTGTAGCATAAAGTGTTTGACATACAGTAGTGGAAGATTGAAGATATTTGAGATTAAGTTACAAAAACTACAAACCAACCAAGGGATGTTGGTGTTATCAGAATATATGGTACGAAAGTGAGAAATATAGTCACATCACAAAATAATCAACTATATGTTTGAAAAAACCAAATTTTAAAAAAAAACCTCAAATCTAAATTGCTGGAGACAGAAAATGAAGGTAAGAATCATATGAGCAATCACTGGAGAAACTCTGATAAGAAACTAGTTAATGAAATAGTAATGGGGATGAGCAAAGAACAAATTCTATAAATAGTACTGAATCCTACAGAATTCAGAGGCACAACTTGCAGCATTTAAATTTCTAAATTTATAAAACAATTTCTTAAATGTTCAAAGATTAAATACTAAAATCTATTGGAAAATATTAAGTTACATACAATGTCTAAGTTTTGAAAGCCTACAAAAAAATGTTTAACTAATCAGAATGCTTTCATGGAATTGGGTTTTATGAAACAATATTGTTAAATGCTGATACTGTATATAATACAACACAGGTGCTGTTCTAACAAATTGTATTTGGAGAATAAGTCATCTTAGGAAAAAAAATCAGATATTTCATGGTTAAAAACTATCAAATTTTCCAAGGTAGAGTTATATATTCAATTCAAAATTTTATTTTTTTCTGGAATTATCTTTATTGATTAAATAAATTTGTTATTAAAGTATGACACCACATACAGGAAGTATAAAATTATAAGTTATGCTTTTTTCAAATTAAAACAATTTTATGAGTTTTAACTTATTGAGTTTAACATGCCATTTAATTGAAAATGCCTTATCCACATAGAACATACAGACTTGTGGGTGGTTTCTTTGGCAAAAATAAGTAATACAACTACTGTTGGATTTATGCATATTATAAATCAAAATTATTAGATGAATTTCTCAAGTTATTCATTTCCCTTTATGTGTATAAATGACCAGAATATTTTTGAAAGGCTTATAAAATTCTATTAAAGAGGTAAAATTATATTATCTTTTCCTATTTTTGACTACCTAGTGACAAACAAGAATAGTAGCCTATAGAGTCCCTCAATTTAAAAAGCAAATATTAAGTTAAAAAAGTCTTAATCCAAGTATTCACTTACTAAAAAACATCCAGTTAAACAGGATTTTAAATCACTGAAAAAAATACAAAAAAAGAGAAGAAAGTAGAAGTAAAATTTGTAATGTGATTGGTAAGTGAATTACCTATAATTCAAGACAGATTACAGTCACTTCAACATTAGCAAAGAGAAGCGTGGTGCCTATTAAGAGTAGTTAATTATTTAAAATTAGTTTACATGAACAGTAAACAAATTGATAATTATATGGGAGAGATGCACATCAAAAATTGAATCACACAAATTTAAAATATTCTATATTAATATACCACAAGAGTTCAATGATTGGTTCTGAATTACTTCAGGAATAAGCATTCACATGATTTTGAAAACTTGTCAAAGGACCATAAAAACAGGAAAATATCAAATGGGTGTTTTATCTACTTTTATGGGAATATCTAGCTCTAATTATTAGACTTAGTATTACAAGAAAGGAAAATTGAAGGCAAATTTTCAAAAACTAAAGTCAAAATTCAGTAACGTACAAAAATGACAAACCAGCTTAAATTTATATTAGGACAGTATTGATGTAACTGATTCTAACATGCTACTGGATTTCACAGAAATGGGACACCTAATTATAGTACATCGAGTGCCAATCATATGCTAGCTTCTGTCAAAGCCACTGAGTCATAAGGTCAGACAGGCCCAGTGGCAGCATATTTAACATGGAATCGCTCCATATATCCAGGCAGGAGCAGGGTCAGGGGCACAAGCATACTGTATAGAGAGGTGGCCTTGATTCTTTTGTCATCTACCGCTATTATATCAGTACCTTTCCTTCAGTTCATGCATATGAACTCAGGGGAGCTTATGATAATTAGCCAACAGAAAGGAAAATTCAGATCTTGGTTCACAAAAGTTCAACTGGTATATTTGTTATACGGCCAAAAACAGACTACAGCTCCACTAGAGCCCAAAGACAGTGGTTAAGGGAGATTTTTCTCAATGGGCACGGCGTCAAGAAATTCATTTCATCATTTACTTGGTATGAAAATAAAATTGGCTTGAATGTATAATTTCATGAGCAGTGACTAATGGTTTTACTTATTGTTTGAGGCCTGAAAGAAAAAATATTGGGAGACTACAGTCAAAGAGTTCCAGGGTAAGACTGTGCAGATGAACATATGGATTTAGTTATTATGTGTTAAAGATCTGTGTTGTACATGTTAGTACCCACCAAGGAAAACAGTTCACAGAGATGCAATGAAACACCCAGTGGACCAGATGAATTGCTAGTTGACATGAGCCAGCACCAAAGTGGCAAGTGGTCAGATTAATGGAGTGGCTAGGGTGGCAAGGATGGAGGTTATTCAAGGAATTAATTTCATAAATCCTGTCCCACTTCACTCTCCCCACCCCCACTCCCAGCCTGCTAAGCAAGCTTTCACAACTGAAAATCCAACTACTAGTAAAAATAAATTCATGCTGAGTCCCTAATTTAACACTTTTCCTGGAAGAAACTTATTTCTTGGTTGAACTCTTCTCCCCCAAAGAGGCAAAGATTTATCTTGACTAGAATGACACACATTTGTGCATATACATTTTCCTTTCATACCTGCAATGACTTAGCTTGCTCCAGGACCGTGGGATGTCAACTGCCCTCCTCTCTAGATCCTTTGACCTGCTGACACAGTATCTAATCCCATATCTGAACAGATCTCACTTTGTAACAAAAGATGTGATCATGGGAACCTGACCAAAATATCCCCTGATTCCATTACACAATTCACCATCCAGAAACTGCCGGTGTGATAAGTGAATGGAAAGGGCATTTGAACGCACTGTTAGGACTTTAGCTTGGGGTTGATAGTCTGCGTGAAGGGCTCAGTATTCTCTAGGAAACAACATCATTCTGCTGATGTAAGCAGAGGACTCTGAGCTATTTGGGTTTAGAGTTCCTGATCCTCAGAGGGAGAATAATTCCACCAGGGAATATCATAAGAATTCTACCAAACTTTAAGCTGTGGGTTCTCCTGGTCTGTTCAGCTTCCTTGTGTCAAAGAAACCAGCAGGAAAGACATGGAGTTACCATCCTGACAGGAATAACTCACCATGATCATCAGGGTCAATGGTAGGATCCTGTTATACAATTGTGGGTGCCTCTGCCCAGGTCTACTTCTTTCACTCCCTCATGGTTTAATACTTTGAAATGTCCAGTATGCTCCCTGCAAACAAACTTTCCAACTCAAACTACTTCATGGGAAACCTGTCTTAGACAAACAGTGTTTGACACATTGGTTGAGCATGCCATCGTGTGTTGAATAAATAATCAGTATACAAGCCAACTAATAATAATGATAGCTAATTGTGTCAGGAATGTCGTGGAAGTTCTTCATGTTATTAGTCAATTTGATCTTACAGCAATCCTAAAGAGCCAGTTATATTATTTTCTCTATCTCTGAATAAAGAGAATCAAGGATCACAGAAGTTGATCTGTAGGGCTCACAATTAAAGAAGGCATTTTTTCCCTCACCCACCTAATTAGCTATGAGCATTTAGATACTTCTTCCTTCATCGGTTTCCATTTTTTTCCTTCTAACATTAGAATGGAGAAACTTGAACCAAAATTTACTCTCAAATTAATCCATATCCCTTGGTAATGGGAAAACAACAACAACAAAAAGATTTTTTCAAGCTTCCTTCTACTTTTTTTAAATCCCCTTCCTTATTCCTTCTATCACTCATACCTCCCTCCTTGAACTTTCTGGAGAATAAACCATGCAATGCCTTGCCCTTTACTTAATATGTAGGCCATGTTAATGAGGAAATATTCTAATGCCTCAGACCCAAGACTGTTCTTGTGCTATTAAAGGCAAAAGAACAGATCCACGAGCAAATACAAGCAAACATTAGCACATAAAAATTATAGTTATTTATGGGTTACAATGTGAAGTTTTTATACATGTGTAAATTGTGTAATATTCAAATCAGGGTGAACATATCTATATCCTCAAACATTTATAATTTCTTTGTGGTAAAAGCATTCAATGTCTTTCTTCTTGATTTTTTGAAATATAAAGCACATTGCCATTATCCATAGTCCCCCACCTATGCACTACAACACAAGAACTTATTTCTCCTACCTATTAATTATTTTGTGTTCCTTGACCAACATTTCTTCATTTCTCCCTCCCTGCAATCAGCCTCCGCTAAGCACCCTTCTAATTTCAATTTCTATGAGATCAACGTTTTTAGGTTCCATATATGGGTGAGAAAATGTGGTGTTTGCCTGTATATTATTTAGCATAACATAATCCAGCTGCATTTGTGTCTTTACAATTGACAGGATTTCATCTATTTTTTTATGGCTGAATAGTATCTTATTGTGTATATGTACCACATTTCCTTTATCCATTGAACAGTTGATAGACACTTAGGTTGATTCAATTTCTAGGCTATTTTGAATAACGCTTCAACAAACAGGAGTGCAGTGGTCTTTTCAATATAATGGTTTCATTTCCTTTGAATATATATCCAGTGGTGGGATTTCTGGATCCCATGGAAGTTCTAATTTTAATTTTTTGAGGAACCTCTATATTGTTTTCTATAATATATGTTTTAACTTACATTTCCACTAACAATATAAGAATTCCTTTTTCTCCATATACTTACTATTGCCAGGTTTGTTCAATGTTTTGATAGTATACATTTTTCTTGGTGAAATGATATCTTTTTGTAGATAATAATTACTGATGTTGAAAATTCTTTCATATACCTGCTGGTGGTTTGTAGATATTCTTTTGAGAAATTTCTGTTCAGGTCTATTGTGTATTTTTTTCAACTATTATTTTATTATTATATTTTTTATTCTTGAGCTTTTTCAGTTCTTAATATATTCTGAATATAAACCCCTTAACCGATGTATAGTTTATGAATATTTTTGCCTATTCCATAGGTTGTATATTTCATGTTTGGAATTGGGGTCTTGTCCAAACCCTTCTTGCCTTTTCCAATGATCCAAAGAATTTCTCCTGTGCATTCTTCTGTGTTTCATAGTTTCATGTCAAACATTTAGGTCTCTAATCCATTGTGTATTGATTTTTGAGAATGGTAAGAGTGGGGTCTAGTTTCGTTCTCCTGCATGTAGATTTCCAATTTTCCTAGTACCATTTATTGAGCACTGTCCTTTCCCCAATGTTTGTTCTTACATACATGCTGTAAATGCATAAGTCTACTTTCACACTCTGTATTCTGTTCCACTCATCTGTCTTTTTGGCATTTTTCTGATGCTTGCTGTATAGCCAAAAGATGACCTTATTTCCCTTTCCTTATATATTAGTCAGAATTATTTTTTTAAGAGAGAGAAAGAGAGAGAGAGAATTTTTTAATATTTATTTTTTAGTTTTCAATGGACACAACATCTTTATTTTTTATTTTTATGTGGTGCTGAGGATCAAACCCAGCAACCCGAGCATGCCAGGCAAGTGCACTACCCCTTGAGCCACATCCCCAGCCCAGTCAGATTTCTTAAGAGGAAAGGAATATGTTTGTGTGTGTGTGTGCGCACACACACTCATATGCACATATGCACATGCTGGTGCCCATGTGTATTTATGTTATTGTCTCATTCAATTTTGTAGGCTAGGAAGTGCTACAATCTGCAATCTGAAGGCAGGAGAGTCAGAAAAGTAAGTAATATAGTTTGAAGGTCTGAGAATTGGAAAATTGTTAATGTGGGTTTCAGCCCACATCTGAAGGCCTGAGAACTGACAGCACCAAGAACAAGTAAAGAGAAATTTCAAAATAAGCTGAAGCAGGGTGAGAGTGATGCTCCCTTTCTATTTCTGTTCTATTCAGTACCTCAAAAGGATTAATTGTTGTCCTCTCAGGTTGGGAAGGACACTCCTCTTTACTAAGTTCTTCACCAATTCAAATGCAATTCTCTTCTGCAAGCACCCTCACAAACACACCTGGAAATAATGTTGAACT
Organism: Urocitellus parryii; assembly: GCF_045843805.1. NCBI lineage: Eukaryota > Metazoa > Chordata > Mammalia > Rodentia > Sciuridae > Urocitellus > Urocitellus parryii. The sequence continues at coordinate 46,579,158 of NC_135537.1, forward strand.
AGATATTTTGGCATCCTCTGATCCTCTCAAGCTGATATATAAAATTAACTATCATACTTTGCTTTTAGTCATCAGAAGAGTATCTGTATCTGTTTTAGTCAGCTTTTTTTTGACACTGTGATAAAAGACCCAATCGTAACAATTATAGAGGAGGAAAAGTTTATTTGAGAGCTTACGGTTTCAGAAGTCTTAGTCATAAAAGGCTTGCTGCATTCCTGGGGCACGAAGTGAGGCAGAACAACATGGCAGAAGAGTGTGGCAGAGGGAAGCAGCTCATATGAAGATTAGGAAGCAGATACTCCACTCTCCAGAATCAAAATACATAACACATAGCCACGCCCCCAATTAACCACTTCCTTCAGCCCCACCCCACCTACCTCCAGTTACCACTCAGTTAATACCATCAGGGATTAATTCACTGATTAGGTTAAGGCTATAAACCAGATCATTTTTCCTTCAAACCTTTTTGCATTGTCTCACCCAGGAGCTTTTGGGGAACACCTCATATCCAAATCACAATAATATCACATGTTCAAATCACTTTTAACAAGAATATTAGGCTTAATTTTGCTCATACTAATGCTACTGAAACAGGCTTAGTACGAATATTTTCTTTAGTTAACAGAGACAAAATTTCTCTATCAATTACCTACTATAGTGAGAAGAAGACAAACACTGACCTTAGTGATTATACACCAGTAACAAATAGATATTCATAAATAACTAAAACACATAGACTTCAACTAATATATACTTAGCTTTTCACTACTGTAATCAAAGTACCTGATAAGTCCAACTGAGAGGAGAAAAACGTTTATTTTGACTCAGGTTACAGAGGTTTGATCCATGTTTAGAGGTCTGCATTGCTTTTGTGCCTGAGGTGAGCAGAACATCATGGCAAGAGGGTCACTCATGGTACTCAGGAAGCAGAGTGAAAAATGTGAAGACCCAGGGACAAAATATAATCCCTAAGGACATGCTCTCAGTGACCATTGTCCTCCATCCATGCCTCATTTGCCTATAGTTAGCACCCATGATCCACTAAAATTATTAGTCCATGAAATGGATTCAGCTACTGATGAGATTACAACTCTCACAATTCAATCATTTCACATCCGGACATTCTCCTTCATTGCCGTGAGTTTTTAGGGGGACATCTAACTCCAAATGATAATACTTTGATTTAATGATATACTGTTCTAATTACTCAAATTAGTCTCTTATTTGACTCTTTGCAATCACTTTATTTATTTTTATTTTTAAGAATTCCAAGGGCTGGGGTTTTGGCTCAGTGGTAGAGTGCTCCCCTAGCACGAGTGAGGCCCTGGGTTCAATCCTCAGCACCACATAAAAATAAATAAATAAAATAAAGATACTGTGCCCAACTACAACTAAAAATTTTAAATATTAAAAAAAGAATCAAAACGAATGAAATGCATCTACTCAAAGATTTTAAGTACAGAAGTGAGAAAGGCTTAATAATAGAGACCTCACAAACAGTGAGATCTGGGAAAGGATTTCATACTCAAACAATAAACATTTGAGTTGCCTTTATTTATTTACATATTTTTTAGTTTTAGTTGAACACAATACCTTTATTTTATTTATTTATTTTTATGTGGTGCTGAGGATTGAACCCAGAGCCTTGCGTGTTCCAGGCAAGCGCTCTACTGCTGAGCCACAACCCCAGCCCCTGAATTACCTTTTTTTAAAAAATTTTTAAATTCCAGTCCTTGAGTTGCCTTTATTTTTTAATAGATAATTTTAATTCACATTTTGGGTGCAAATATTTTTATCTTTACAAGTACATATTGATATTTCCATCAAACTGCATAATTGTTCAAGATTTGGACATATAGCTTATGAAACAAATAACACAAGGACACTTAAGATATAGCTTTTTTAAAAAGATTATTTATAAATATTTTACAGAGCTTTAAAAATAGTTAATATTAAAAGGAACAAATATGAAAGCAGAAATATAGTATATCAACATGTTATTCATATAAATAGTATTTCATTACTATGAAGTGGATTTAATTTTATTTTTTATTCTAATTTATTATATATGTTAGCAGAAGCATTACAATTCATATTAAATATATAGAGCACAATTTTTCATATCTCTGGTTGTAATCAAAGTATATTCACACCATTCTTGTCTTCATACATGTACTTAGGGTAATGATGTCCATTTTACTCCACCATCTTTTCTACCACCATGTACCCTTCCTTCCTGTCCTACTCCTTTGCCCTATCTAGAGTTCATCTAATATTCCCATTTGGCATTTGGTTTTTGAGATTGGCTGACTTTATTAGCATTATATTTTCCAACTCCATCCATTTACCTGCAAATACCATGATTTTATTTTCTTTTAATGCTAAATAATATTACATTGTGTATATATATCACATTTTCTTTATCCATTCATCTTTATCTTTATCCATTCTGATTTCATCTAGGGCATCTAGGTTGCTTCCACAGTTTAGCTATTGTGAATTGTGCTGCTATAAACATTGATGTGGCTGTTTCCCTATAGTATGCTGTTTTTAAGTCCTTTGGGTATAGACCAAGGAGTGGGATAGCTGGGTCAAATAGTAATTCCATTTCAAGTTTTCCAAGGAATCTTCATACTGCTTTCCATATTGGCTGCACCAATTTGCAGTACCACCAGCAATGTATGCGTGTGCCTTTTCCCCCACATCCTCACCAACACTTATTGTTGTTTGTATTCTTAATAGCTGCCATTCTGACTGGAGTGAGATGAAATCTTAGCGTAGTTTTGATTTGCATTTCTCTAATTACTAGAGATGTTGAACATTTTTTAATATATATTTGATGCCTTTCGATTGTTTTTTTTCTACTTAGACATAATATTAACAGAATCACATATCATCTTGACACATTCATCAAATGTTTTTAAATCATCTAGTATAAGTTAATATTGATTAGTCATCTAACAGTTATTCACCCTTCTATTCTTTTATCATTTTGTATTTGTTTATCATATTTAGTTTTGTGTTTCCCCTCCAAACTTATTGGTTACCTTCTCTAACTCTACATATTTAATATTACTATGTATCCTTGGCTTTTCCCAAACATATTATTTATCTCATGATAAATGTATTTTTTGTTTACCAGATTTCCTATTGAATTATTTTTATACATTTACCTACTCTCATTCACCAATGTTTTTCTATTCTCAGAACCATGAGATCCTATCAAGTATTCTTTAATATATTTACAAATCATATTCACTGAATACTGTGGTCTTAGTCTAACCTAACAGTAATCCTGTTAGTAAGTGCTATGTCCACTTTAAAAGTCAAGATTTATAGTTCTTTTTACCTAATAAGTCACAAAAAATAGTCTTTGAAGAATGACTTACTGTTGGTGCAAGAAAAATGCATCACTAACCTAACTTACATTAATCTGATACACTGAAAATTAGTATTTAAAATAAATGTTAACAAAAATGGTGCTACCCTCATGTCAATTTTCAGTATGCAGATTTACATAAGTGGTTTTCTACATTTGTTTCCAAAAAATTAAATGATATGACTAAAAGTAAGTTCTGTTCAATATACCAATTCATTTTCTAATAAGATTAAATAAAGATTTATATGGAATTATCTTACTACATTGAAAACCTATTTTCTTTTGAGTAGCTTATTTCCCCCAAAAGGCACAAATGACTTAGGAGCAATAGAGGCATTGGGGGCTATATAGATTATGGTATACAGATGATATATAGAGAGAAGGAAAGGAACAAGCTCTTGAAATATGATGAGGAGGAAACTCAGGCCTCATGTTCATTTTGATATGAAATATATTTCAGGACCAGAACATTTTGTAGTTAATAAATTCTAGAGTGAAAATTTATCAAGATGCCTGAAGCTAGCAATGCATTTTTAACCTCTTTATAGCTTTGAGGAAATTGATGGACTATATGCATACAAAATGCAATCTGCATTTTGAAATATATAAAAACCACCAATCATTCATCACCATAGTTGTCTCACTTAAAATACAATATCCCTCAAACCTTAAAACTTCTCTTTCAGGGAATCAGTTCAAAAGTTGTAAATAGAATATCCGAAATAATAGATATTCCTTCTATCTTCAGGGAATTTCAGTGGTGGTAACAGACTACTTTTATAACAAAGCCACCTATCTATCAGTTTAGTTGTGTGACACCGTATCCCCTTGGTATATATTTTACAGTAAGCTTTACAATAAATCTTTAGATAACTAGAATTTCTTTTTTTAAAAAATGTATCCCTGTAGTGTTTCTCAATCTTGAGTGTACATCAGGATCACCTGAAGCACATTTAAAAATATGTTTTTGTATCCCAGAATTTCTGATTTCATATTTCTCGAGTGGGGTCCCAGCATTTGTATTGTAACAAGTTTCAGATAATGTTGATGTTTTGAATTATACTGCCAGACTTTGAGAACCACTATGTTACAAAAACAGCACTCACAAGAAAAATCATAAATCAGGCTTTTTTATGTTTATTTTTATTATTCCTACCACCTGCATAAGCTGAAGTCTAAACGAGACTTCTTTTAAAGATTTCTACATTAAAATGAATGTCATGATTTTTCATTAACTAATTTTTTTTCACATATCATTCATTTGAAATGTTACTTTATTAAGCACCTACAGATTTACTATCAGTGAAATGGGTGTTGAAATATTTGACATCTTTACCACCAGAGTTTCTTCACCTCATCCCAACATCCGGGCCAGCAGAAATACATGCCTTTGTTATTTATTTTCCTTCTAACAGAAGGAGTCAATGAAATGCTAAAAAGTGCTATTAAATATCTAGAATCAAATACAAAGTCTTTATTTTTAGCAGATAAAATTGTGTAAAACAAATGATTATTAAGATTACTTTGGGTAATATATGTTATGTATAATGTCAATTAAAAAATGACAAGGTTATGGGGAAGGAGACACTGAAGTGTTTTTATAACACATAGATGTTTTTAAATAAAAGAACTTGGCAGAGAACTCAAAGATTTATTTTGTGGGGTTACAAAACCAGTAAATTTCTGGAGAATAAAACTTAGTTTTATATAGCTTTACAAATAGTAAATAAATTGTGGACTAAAAACCATACTTAAATTATATTAAGCCAGAATAAGTTAGAGTGTTGGCAAATGTGTAGTAAATTTATCTATTCACTTTCAAATATTAAAAATCCTGACACAGTTTGAGGTTTCTGAGTTATTAAGATTGTTTATGGAAACTACTCAAATTTTCTCAACCATTTCTTTAACTTTGTATTTTCTGGGCCTAAACAACTGTATTAATTCTTAAAGACTTTTCACAGAAAGAAAGATGGAAGGAAGGAAGGAAAGAAAGAAGAAAAGAAAAGTCTTATCTTCATAATATAAACACACTAATGGGTAAGAAATTAATTCCAAAAAGCTAAATTGCGCACTAGAATACACTAATTAGTTGCTTTCTAAAAAACCAATCCATATTGTGAACAAATACGATTTAGAAGAGTTTAAGCTCCTCTCAGAGCAATAAGAAAGAATTACATTCATATTTTAAACATACCTAACTGATATCTCACCAAACATGGAAGGTCTGAAGAGGAGAAACTGAGTAATGAATACTGCTTTGTAAAACTTGGGATGTAGTAATCAAAACTTGACTGAATACCATTGGGTTGGTTAGCCATGAACAGATGGGTAGAGGGAAAGGACAATGAAGGCCAGACCTCAGGCCTATGCACCAAGAAAAGTCCAGGATCCATAAAGCTGAAACAGGTGGGTATTTTAAACAGGCAAGCATTGGGGAACAAGATCAGGAATTCCTAACCTTCCCCAAGTTGTAGAGACTTAGAATCCCTTGAGGGAATTATTCATTAAAATCCTGGGGACACTAACTAAAACAGATAAACATCAGAGAAGTGGGGGTCTGGTACATCAAGACTGTGCCCGGCAGCTACAGCTAATTATGACCCCTCAAGAGGCAATCTAGTTTCCAGACAAAATGTCATCATTATCACTGGCAACCAAGTTATGGAAGCCCTCCCTGATTAGGACACTAAGTCACAATTGCCCTGTCAACAAGAATATCGACACCTTCATAAAGAAAGTTTGCTGAACGTTGTCCTGCAGTGGCACCCCCTTTCTCCACATAAAAGTCTTAACTGGGCTTCTCCAGAAATCTTCACCATGGCTGATTTTGGGACTATAAGCAAAAGAGTCTCTGCATAAGAGTTCAATGTAGATAAACTTCCTATTTTCGTGTTGCCCTTTCTTTCTTGGCCACTGGCCAGGAAGATACCAGCACTCCAGGTGCTGGACACCCCCTTACTAGATTTTTACAAACTTATCCAGTATAGTAGTTTGTAGAAATGTGTAAACAAGGCCTCTAGCCTTGAGCTGGGCTTCACAGAGATGTCTACATTTCTACGATAAGAGAAGTTACCAATTGCGCTCCATGGTAACAGCTGGTAGGGGGAGGAAAGAAAGAGAAGAAGCTCTCCCCTTCTCAGGTGTTGTCCTTGAAGGGTTAACTTGCCCAAAACAATGAAATAAAAAGCTGCTTTTATATGAACTTCTGCAAACTGTGAACTTCTGAACCCCTCCCCTTACACGCTGGGTATAAAACTTTGAAACTACCTGAACTCTGGGTTCAGGGGATTGATTGATTACAGCAAAAGCTGTGCCCTCTGAACCTGGCTGCAGCCCAATAAAACTTTTTCCTGCTACCTTTGGTGCCTTGCCTTGTCTGTCCCTACAACAGTCCAAAGGTAATAATCCAATGGAGGGGACACAAGTAAATGAAGGCAAGAACAAAGGACCCAGTTTCCTTCAACACTGAGTACTACCTCGTCCTCTCTTTGAGGTGGTCCATGCAATCTCTGTGCTGCACATTTCTCTTGCTTCTCTATTAAACCGTTGCCTTCTATTCAGTTTTGCTTGAATTCTTTCTGGCAAAGTCACAAGACCCAGGGACTGTGGTGGCTGCCTGGCTCAACCTGGCAGGCCCCCAGCCTGTATCATTTGGTGTTTACACCTGCTTTCTACTTGCCTGAGCTGAACATTTTCTATATTGTGCCTCAGATTCTTGGTGGCTAAAGTAAAGATCTTGAGTAAGTGGTGGTGTTTTTGACTAGAGCACTCTCTATTAAAGACCTGAAGCCCTCTAGATTGGAACTCAGGCACCATGGTCTTTGGAGTAAGAGCTAAGGCTCTTCACTCTTCACTCTCTGAAACTCATTTTATTTCAGTTTTCCTATTCTTTTGTGTACTAATTACAAGGAGACTGGGGGTGGGAGCCTAAATTAGAAGTAAGGTGTATACGTAAGTGCATGCTCAAACACACACACACACACACACACACACACACACACACAAAATCCAGAGTCACTCTAGAATTAGCAATTATAAAAGAGCTTGAGTCGTTGCTTCATCTTGTGCATAATTAATAAAGACAGGAAGCTTAGAGAGAATAAGCAGGAATTCAAAGCTTTTATGCAAAGCAGCATTGAGTCCAGCTTTTAAAATCAGAATAGCCTAAATTAACCTGCAGTCAAAGCCCTTAGAGCTGTCAGGGGTTATTTCAAGGCTGATTCCCTGAGTAAAACTCTGGGATTTTGACTTTGAACAAAAGAGAGCAGTTCTGTTGTAACATGGCTGGGTGCACAACAGAGGATAAGTTTGAAATATTACATAAGGCTTTTGACCAAGAAAAGCATTTCATTCTGTTGGCTTATATATCTAAGAGAAAGCAGATTTGTTTTGAGAGAGCACTAGAAAGCAAATCATGTCTGGCTTGAGCATATGTTTTAAGTTTAATAAAATAGGTTGTTCCAAATTGTTATTTCTTTGTCTGGTAACTATTATAAACTAGTTATGTAAGTTTTTAAAACCTATAATTTTCTAATAAATTATTTAGTTTGCCTTTAAAAAGTTTTCTATTGCTAAGAATAGAGAAGACCAGTAACCAAAACTTCAGGTGAAAAAATAGAGATAATTGACCAATTTTCTAACTTATACATATTGTCCTAATTTGATATAATATAAAAATTAAAAACAAACATATGAACAAAAGTTTAGTGACTGAATATTTAATAATGAGCTAAACCAGACAAGGTATGTTCCCAGGAATATATGTTCTCTGATATTCATTAACAGAGTTGTTACAAGTGATATTAAACACAAGTCCTCAGAGTCCTCAATTTATCTAAGAAAAGAACAATTTCTCTAAAAAAGATTTTCTTTTTTTTTTTAACCTTCTTTGAGACTGAAAAAGATTCTGCAGGGTGGAATGGAGAGATTTAGGAAAAACTAGGTCAATTAAATTAATGTGATTCCTTTCTTTATATTGTAGAAATCTGAGTAAAAAGAATTTATATACAACCTATTTTGTTAAGTTGATTTCCAAGAATTTTATTTTATTTTTTGAGGCTACTGTGAATGGAATAGTTTTCCTAATTTCTCTCAGAGGATTCCTCACTGATATATAGATGCATTTCTATACAGAAGATACAGAGACAAACACACATAGATAGAGTTGTCTCATACTAGACAAAGGCACCAAAAACATACAATGGAGAACCTCTTCAACAAATGGTCCTGGGAGAACTGGATATCCATATGCAGCAAAATAAAAATAAATGCCTATCTCTCACCAGGCACAAAACTCAACTCAAAGTAGATCAAGGATCTAGGAATTAGTCCACAGACCTTGTGCCTAATAGAGGAGAATAAAAAGGCCCAAATTTTCTTCACGTCTGATTAGGCCCTAACTTTCTTAACAAGACTCCCAAAGCACAAGAAATAAAATCAAAGAATTAATAAATGGGAGGGACTCAAGCTAAAAAGCTTCTTCTCAGCAAAAGAAACAATCATTGAGGTAAACAGAGAGCCTACATTTTGGGAACAAATTTTTGTCAAATGCACGTCAGACAAAGCACTAATCTCTAGGATATATAAAGAACTCAAAAAATTTTACACCAAAAAAACAAACAAACCAATCAATAAATGCGCTAAGGTGCTGAACAGACATTTCTCAGAAGATATACACTCAATCAACAAATATATGAAAAAATGTTCAACATCTCTAGTAATTAGAAAAATGCAAATCAAAACTATGCTTAGATTTCATCTCACTCCAGTCAGAATGGCAGCTATCAAGAATACAGACAACAACAAATGTTGGCCAGGATATGGGGAAAAGGCACACTCATACATTGCTGGTGGGAGTGCAAATTGGTGCAACCAATCTGGAAAGCAGTATGGAGATTCCTTGGAAAATTTGAAATGGAACCACCATTTGACCCAGCTATCCCACTCCTTGGTCTATACCAAAAGGAATTAAAATCAGCATACTATAGTAATGCACTCACATCAATGTTCACAGGAGCTCAGTTCACAATACCTAAACTGTGGAAGAAATCTAGATGCCCTTCAGTAGGTGAATGGATAAAAAAACTGTGGTATATATACACAATGGCATATTACTCAGCATTAAAAGAGAATAAATTTATGGCATTTGCAGGTAAATGGATGGAGTTGGAGAATATCATGCTAAGTAAAGTAAGGCAACCCCCAAAACCAAAGGTTGAGTGTTCATTTTAATAAGGCATGGGAAAATGGAGGAACTTTGGGCAATGCAGAAGGAGGGTGCATGGGGGCAGGAAAGATGGTGGAATGAGATGAACATCATTACCCTAGGGACATGTGTGACTGCACATATGATGTGATGTTACATTGTGTACCACCATAGAAATGTAGTATTTTGCTGCAGTTATGTACAATGAATCAAATGCATTCTGCTGTCGTATATACCTAATTAAGATAAATTAATTAATACAAAAGGATTTATATACCAAATTGTAACAGGAGAGAAACATATGAACATATGGTGTTTGTTTAACCTGGTAACTTGGAAACTCAATTAAAGAATATGATTTTCTGTTTTCTTATTTGTAAACTAAACAATCATCCCTAATGTTCCTTCTATCCTTACCCTCCTATCATTTGCTAAGTGATCATTATTAATGCTCTCTAGGCCTGTTGCAAATGTGTTGTCATGAGATTTCCTTTCCTATCATGCTAGAATAATTTATTAAGTTGAAATGTTTCCTACTTTTTTTTTTTGGATTATGTGCTCTCTTTTGCCTTTATCCTTCCTTGTTTTGGTGAATTCAAATGCCAGTAGCTTTATGATGTTACAAATATGACAACGATGATAAGGTGAGTGAAGATAGTACTTAGCTTCTCTGTATTGCAACAAACTCATCTCCAAAGAACAATGGACCTCTAGGCTTCCTGCCAAGCTATTGTGTTAAAAGCTCCAGTAATTTTCTAAGAAATTCCCCTTTCTTTCCAGTATTGGACCTCCTGATTCCTTGAAATTCCTGGAATTGCATGATCTTTAGTTCTGAGATATACTCCTGAAAAACTTGATGTGACATAAAATCCTTCAATGTGTTCAGTCTCACCCAACCCAATGACCTGCTTTCTTCTCCTTTCCCGGGAATGAATTTCCAAACATCTTCTCGGATGGTGTAGGGAAAACCAGCTAGCCAAGTGTGGAGATAAGGAGTTAAGTTCTTAAACAGTTTTCAATCAATCATCCTCATTTGGGGATCTCCCTGCATCTTCTATCCAGTTCAGTAATCATCTAGAACTGTCAGTTCTTAACCTTATTGATGTTTCTCTTTTGAATAACAAACCAATTATTGGCTTCCCTCACTTATAGTAAGAAAAAGTTTTGAATATTAGATTTCATTTCCATCCTCAGCATTGAAAAAAAATCACTAGGAATTATATCTCACAAGTCCTCTAATAAAGTTAAAATTCCCCCATCTGCTGTCTAGCTTCTAACACATCATTGCTGTTTGCACAATATTCCTGTGTGTTTGATCAACCAATATTCCATCACACTTTATACCTGATGACAGTCTGTCATTCCCATTTCAGGTGTTTCATACACCCTCAACTTCCTTTTCCTGCTCTTTTTTATACTCATTCTTAATTTATAGAAAACATAGTTCATTGACTGCAGACTTTGAAGTAAGTCTGGGATGTTTCTGTAACACAATATTGCTTCTATACAACATATAGCTTCTAAACAAAATGCTTCTGCTTCTATACAAAATATTTCACTGATTTTGATTTTTTTTAATTTTCCTTTTCCATTTGCCTTTCCTTTGGAATCAGATGTTTCTCAAATCCTACAGTTTGGAGCGAGTAGACAATGTCCTTTCCATCTCTGTCTCCTTTCCATCTAAACTCTAAATTTTCCTAAGTGAATACCTTTTTTCATATGTTATTACATTTCAGGGTAGCTTGTAATATCCTTCATATCTGAGGAATAAAATAATAGGTCTAACAGGAGAATAAATCTGCTAAAGGAACTTGACCTTTGCTATTTTTTATTAACATGTTTAATTATACATATTAATGGGGTTCAGTGTGATATTTCAACACATTTTACAGTGTGTACTGATCAAATTAGAGTGGTTAGCATTAACCTCTCATTTCTTTAGATTTGGAGTCTTCAAGTTCCTCTCTTCCAGATCTTTATAAAATATATAAAGGAACCAAGTTGATATGCTGAGAACAGCAGAAGAGATAGACAGAATGTTTCTGGACCATTGAACTTGGAAACTTGTGGAGAATTTCTACCTAAGAATTTATTCCTATGTTAGAAAGCAAATATCATTATTGCTGAATACTTTAGTTGGAATTTTTATCATTTGCAGCTCAGTGTATCCTCATAAATAAAATAATTGGCAGCATTTGTCTTCCTAAATAAATAGACTCCATTGATAGGACATGATTTCAATAAAAAACGTTTTCACTCAGTCTGGTCATTCTTAAAAGGTAAGCCAAAAAATAATTTGACTTGAAAGTAGAGTTCATTCATAGAAATGAACTTTACAAATTGCTGAGATGCACAGTCTGCTGATTCATAATAAGATCATGTGTGTGAACTTAGATAGGGCTTCTTACTCTGGAGTGATCATGTCAAACACGGGTCACTTTTTTTGTGTGTCAAGAGGTTTTATCCAGTTAATATTAGCATCCAATTTATAAAACTGCACTGCTTGAATAAAACATTTTATTCATGTGAAAGGAATATAATTTGGGAATTTATTGATTGATAAGGACCCAAAAGCAGCATTCCAAACTATTTCTCTGTAATCATAATTTCTACTTGTTACTCTTAGAATATGATACATTTAATCATTTTCATTTGGTAAACATTTATTGATTATGTCACTCTTCCAGAGCTAGACATTTACATATAAATATAATATATAAATAATGCTTAAATTTGATCCTCACGGTTCTTAATTCTGAATCTTAAATTTGGTTATCATACTCATTTTCATTCCTCTCCTAACTCTTTGAGTTTTTAATTCTCACTGTATATATAGTTGAGGCTAGTCTGGGCAACATAGCAGAACCCTGACTCAAAATAAAACAAAAAGAACGGGGAATGTAGCTCCGTGGTAAAGCAATCCTTGATGCAATCCACAGTACCAAAAGAAACGGGGAGGGAAAGAGAAAAACAGTCCTCTTAATTCCCTCATAGTTATGTGCTCTACAAATGCTGTACTCTGATACAAGTTGTTTTTCTCTACTTCTATCCCAGAACTGTTGTTCAAGAGAAAACAGACTAGTGACATCAGACAGGAATGGTGAATCACTGATTCTTAAAAAGAGGTTCTCTCTTTCCTTTTTGCTTGTCTTCCTTTACCCTGAGAAAGATGGTAAGTCTCCCATATTCATTAAAGCAAAGAAATAGAGGAAAGTAGCCTTAAGTAGAAGCCTGCCCCTTGTAGACTGATGCCAAGTCTATATATTTTTTGTCTGAGCCAACTTTCCTGAAAATGTAGAAACAATTTTTTTTTGCTGCTTCCACACACTTTGAACAAAATCATTGCAATTTGTAGTGTTTCTGTCATAGGAATTTTTAAAACATATTTTAAAATACTTCTTGCAGCTATTTTTCCCAATCTTTAGGAGGAGACTTTACTTTGATGTGATTGATCTTTATTTGGAGAACACATTGTTGAATTCTTTGCTCATATAAAGATCCAGTTCAGGAGCCTAGTCTGGGATGGTGGTGGTGAGGTACTAGGTAACCATATAACAAAGGGCATTTCTCTTGGGTGCATCATTGTTAAGGTCATAGCTGATTAGAACTGTTTGCTGAGTCTTGGGGACCTGGGCTTAAGGGAGGAGAGAATGACTGAAAAGCACTGAACCAAGAGGAAACAGGTTCAGAAACATGTCCCAGTTGAGGGCAAAGCTTGAGAGATACCAGATGACCCTGGTAGACATGACATGTGCACAGATCTCCAGGAGCAGTGATATCTGGATTAGTCAGCAATCTAATTATCTCCTATTACAATTCTTTGTAACATACAGGGCATCAGCTTCCTCCCAGGTCTTTTCTCTGTGCCAGTATGAAGAAAGCTGTATCATTTCAAGACAGAGTAGGAAGTCTCAGAGTAAGATTCTGAACTGGTATGAAAAACAACATCTGGGAAATGTTAGATATTTGCTATAATTCTAAAAATATTAAACAGTGGGATTGCTGATTCAATCATTACTAATGTGGAGGTTCAATTATTTTTATTTGACTATTAAGACAAAGTTTTGATTCAAGAAATTTATGAAACTGCTTCTTTAACCATATAACTCAAAAAAAAGGAATCAACCTTAGATATTGTCTTAATTTCTTTTTGGCATTGAAGATTGTTCTCTTAAAATTTTCTCCTTGAAATTAGATGAGCTAATGTTGTGTTTTAATTACTAGCAACAACAAATTCTGATAGAGAAACTGTTTTTTTGGAATTAGGAAATTTCAAGTGAGAAACTCAAAATCATGGAAATGATTAAGTCAACGTGAGTGGGGAGGAGTGACTATTTTTCTATTCCATAAGAAATAAAATAGAATAATCATCCTCTCCTTGGCCTTTGGGTCCGTAAATCTGGGTTTAAATCTGTTCTAACTAGCAATAAAGTAACAAACCATCCCAGATTGTTCTTGAAGGTATTGATTTGAGAGCACTAAAAATCTCAAGTCCTAGGAATCCTCTCAGTACTGCGCAAACAGGAAACCAGGATGCTTCCCTTTGTCTTGAATAAGCTAAAGTTCCTTTCTTTCTTTTTGTTTTGTTTTATTGTTCTTCTTAGTTATACAGGACAGCAGATTCATTTTAATAAAATTATATAAGCATGGGGTAGATCTTATAATTAGGACCCCCCCATTATTGTAGGTGTGCATAATGGTAGGATTCACTTAGGTATTTTCATATATGTATATAGGAAAAATACATTAGATAAATTCCTTTCTTTACAACTGACATAGTCATCGTCCCTATGACCTATGGATAGAGAGAAACTAAGTTGAATAAACACACATATATGCACACACACATATATACGGTAAAAATAAATATTTATAACAATAACAAACACTTACCAACTGCCAGACTTGGGGCTGAGTTATATATCAACACATTAGCTTTGCTATTGCTATAAATATTGAATCAAAAGATTCAAACCAACCCATCTGCAAGAAGACAGAAAAAAGAAATATGAATAGTTATTTATCCTAGTTGAGAGGCATTTTTATACCTATGACTGAGGATCCATGACTATTTAGGTGATAAAGATCATACATCTCCTGAGTTTTGAAAGATGAATTTGAAGAATAAGATACTGGTCTGCGTTGGAAATTGCAACGTGGCTATTTTGGAAGAGTCAGAAAAATTGAGAATGTTTTCTGTTCTTCATATTCCAACTAAGCACCCAAGATTTGCATTTCCTTTCTGTAACAGTTGTGGGCAGCTTTCCATGAAAAATGAGCTCGATTTTACATTGAAGTCCCTTATTTTCCAATGCTCTAAAGTAAAATATAACAAGCTACTTTTAAACTAGGGTATTAAAAAATTAGAACTTCCAGGCTTGTTGCTTAAAGCTATAAAAGAAACAGAATCCAAATTTATGTATCAGTATAAAATTTCTGACTTCCCATATTATCTAGTCATTTGCCTAAATGAAATTGAGTCAAAACCAAGTAAGTTTTTAATGGAGCTGTATTTCCAGACAATCCCCAGGCCCGTCAAAAGGGAACATGGTATTGTTCAACATCTAAGACATTCTCACTGCCCACTATACCTCCCCAGTAGGAAAATAATGAAGACAACCAGCACCTCAACATATACATAAGAGGCAGACAATGGACTGCTTCACAATAAGGAGAAACTGGCAATGAACCTTCTCTGCTTCCAAGAAAGTGAATAAACAAAGGGATGCCTCAGGATCTCTCATGAGTTGGAAAATTATGGCCATGGCTGTGTGTATCTAAAGATTTGTCACACACATGTCTGGATCTTGGTCTGCAAAGATTTAAATAACTGGGTTTCTCTGGGTCTCTCTCCAGAAGCTCAGTTCTCTTATGCATTGTAACTTCAGGGTATCCTCACATTTTACATGTTGGCTGAAAGTTCCTGTGCCCTGGGTTTAGAGAGAAGGAGAATATGCCACATGGAAGTCACGATGTCACTTATAACCTAGCCTCTGTAATAATGTGCTTTCATTTTTGCTAAATTAACCTATATTCAAGGAGGAAACATAGACATTATCTTTTGATGGAAAAATGTCACATCATCAGAAGACCATGTGAGTTGGGATTTACAGGGACATGCCATCTTTAAAAACTACAGTCCTCCACAGAATATTTCAAAGAAATAATTTCATTAAAAAGGATAAAGAGATTAAAATATGGATATTAGAAAGTCCTTTAGCATTTGTGTTTTGGATTCTAGTTGCTTCTGAGGTATAGTTGTATTTTTGTCTTTTACCCACTGTGTTCTATAAGCTTCTTGTTTATTTTAGTTCATATAGTTTTCAGGGTTTTCACTAATTCAACTTCCAAACCTCAATGAGAATATCTGAATTATAATGAGGCAATGTCATCCTCGACATGCCCATATGTATCTACAAGGAAACTCAGAATTCAACTTGCTCCAGGTTAATTTTACCACATTTGCCTTCAACTTGCTTCTCTTCATTCCTTCCTCATTTTGGAAAAATTACCTTTATTGGGACTCTCGTAGAAAATGTATTGATCGATTTATTATAATATCATTCTTAATTTCTACAATCCCCATTTTTCAAGTTTGTGAGAAATTTTGTGTTTTATAGTCTGTGTTTTGGCCACAGTTGGTTGATATATATTTGACAGACTCACCACCCCAGTATTTTGAACTTAAGAACAGGAAAACAAAACAAAAATGAGTCAAATATTCTAAGGGAAATACATTTGAATGGCTGGCGATGCCACTAACTGAAATAAAAATAGAGAATGAGGAGAAAAATTTTAGAAGAAAATTATGAACTGAGTTTCACATTTGCATTTGCATTGCATTTGAGGTATCTGTGTAATAACCATGTAGAAATATCCATCAGAAACTTAATGGCTATTCTGTAGGCAAAGGAGAAACAATAAGAAAAAAAAAAAATCAGAAGTAGGAACACTATTGAATTCGTTAGGAATTAAAATGTTGTCTAATTGAGCAGCATCACTTTCAGCAACACAACTTCCTTTTTACTTTATTTTCTAAGTGCAGATTCTAAACATTTCAATGCTATGCTCCAGTAAACCCATAGATAGGCATGTTAAGGGCAGCTAAAATACAAATATGTAAAGATAAATAAGCAAATAACTTTTTGTTTTGATTTTTTTTAAAAAAAAACACAACTTTATTTTAACTTAGGTCTAGTTTTCCTTTGAATATTTCTACAAATGGGTAGTCCATATTTGTTGAGCATATGCTCCTCCTGTTTGCTAGTTGGGAACATAGGTGGCATGTGCTGTTTACCAGGTAATGGATTTTAAGCCATTAATTTAATCTCCAGCCCTTCACTAAAGGGACCTGTTAGAGGCCCCAACTATGTTGTCTGATTCCTGAAAGCACTGACCTCCCAGGCTATTGAAGAAAGAGCAAGGAATCAGGGACTCTTGCTTTCACTCCACACAAGCCAGGTATGTACAAAGCTTAGAAGTCTACATCAGAGATAAATACATATATGGAAAATAAGAAAATGTGAAAGGAACATGAAATTGAAAAAAAAAAGAAATGTTTAGGAATTTGAAATAGGATTTAAGAGAAAATTATTCAGAGTAATGCTTCTGAATCCAGCCTATTTGCATGTTGGTTTAAGATGAAAACAGATCTTCTGATATACATTTGCTTCCCATAATCTCCTTCAACTTCAAAGTACAACTTTAAGGCCCCCAAATTTTGATTGCTTATTTTAATATGTTGCTGAATATTGAGTATCAATTTACTTCCTTCTGAAGTTAAAGATTTGATAACATACTTCAAAGGTTTTCTCTTAAATAATTTCACTCTCTTTTAAGTTCAGAGAATACTACTGTACTTCCTCTGTGTAAATATTTCATAAACAGAAAATCCACTTACCACAAATAGTTACAAAATAGGCAAAATCTACAAAATAGATACAAAGTTCAAAACAGATATGAATTAAAGTCTGTTTTTATAAACTTATTTTGAAGAAATGATAAAATTTTACCTAACTAGTCTCTAAGTTTAGTTTGTTTTCTTATCTCAGTGAATGAACTATCTTGTGTCACTTAGAGTACACAGAAATAATCTAATTGTGAAGAGTTTTAGGAAGAATAAGATTCTTAAGCTGATATTCAATAGATATAGGAAAGGTATCAAGATATGGAATTTAGGAGCAGAGAGAAAAAGTATTGAATCATCAGAAACTGAAAAATACGAACACTAAAAGAATACCAAAGGAGAAGAATTGGACAGTAATTATATGCATGCTTTAAAATCTGATGTTTGATGCTATAAAACAGAAATATTAAAATGGAAATTATTGAAATGAAAATACTAGAAAGAAATGCAACAGAAGAACAGGGGAGAAGTGTCAGGATTAATTGTAAAACCCTTTTAAAAATACAAGTTTATGTGCAATATGTTAACCCTTCTGATACAAAGACTCATTTTTTTTTTTTTCAAGCAGAGAAAGAATCAAGGAAAGAACATGGGAAACCAACTTTACTTTTTTGATCTTTATTGGTTAGTCAATAGTAGCACTAGATAGGTGCATAGTCTCTCCTTGCTCAGTTTATTTTCATGTGGCTACCAGAGTAGCCAGTACATTCTCCTTTTTCCACTCTGATGGTTCTTTATCTAATTTCCTGATTCTATGTGGATTCTTCAGTCCATAATCCTACTCTACCTTCATCATTCTCCTTAGGTGACAGGATCATGTTCCATGGCTCTAAAAAACCATTAGCCAAATACAGACTCTCAAACATTTCTCTCAAACATTTGCTTCCAACAGCAGCACTATCAGAACTTTTTGATTTCACACTCTCATCTCCTTATTTCTTCATTTTCCATGTCAGAAAAATGCACCATCATTTGCTGTTATTCATGCCAAAAGCATAAAAGAAATAGTTTTACCATGAAGTCAAGGAAGTTTAAATTTTAAGGGCTTCTATTTGCACAGGCCCATTTCAGGAACAGGGATATGATTTTACATTTGTAATGCTATATTGTTAGTTAGGAGGGCCAATGAAGCTTTTAAGCTTCAAGCCCCCCAAAAAATCCTAAGAAATTTTTTCTAGGGAGCCTTTCCTGTCTCCTTCCCTTACCTTGAACTTCACAATCTGTCCATTGTTAATTTCTATCAGCTATCCCTTAAAAATTTTTTCATTAACTTAATTAATTCTCACCAGCTTCTATTCAACCACCCTGCTTTGAATCAGCATCCTCTCACCTTGACTCCTATAATTGCTTCTGTACTGATTAATTTGTCTTAATTATTGCTTCTTATAATTTTTCCCAAGTAACAATTAAAAACCTAAATTGATTAGATGCAAAAATCCTCAGCAAAAAAATACTAGTAAATCAAATCCACCAATTTGTAAAAAAAAAAAAAAAATTGTACACCATAACCAAGTGGAATTTATCCCAAGCACTAAGTGGTTGGTTTAGCATTCCAAAATCCATTTGTATAATTCATCATATACATAAGTAAGCTAAAGAAGAAAAATCACATGCTTGTATCAATGGATACATAAAAATCTTTCTTCAAAATTCAAGGAATTCCCCTCAAGGAATAATTATTTGTTTAGTCCATCTTTTAATTTATTTCATCAGAGTTTTTTTTTAGGTTCTTAATATAGTTCTTAGAAGTATTTTTCTTAGATTTATATCTAAGTATTTAATTTTGGGCTATTCTAATATACAACTATATGTATATGTACATATATATGTTACTTCAGATTCCACTTTTTCATCATTACTAATAAATAGGAACAGAAGGACTTTTGTATACCAACATTGTATCCTGCAACCTTGTTACAAGTTTTTGTTGCTGTCAATGATGATTCTTTTGGATTTCCTGCCTAGAAAATCAGGCATCCTTACTAAATCTCCCCTCTGCAGATCTTCATATGGGTCATTCTCTCCTTTCATTCACATCTCTGTTTAAGTATCACATCTTCAGAGTGTCTTTTCTTTCTACTGTGTACAAAATAATGCCACCACCCCATCACTCTCCACTTTTACACGGCTATTTCTTCATGCAACTATTTATCATACAACATTGGATTTTACATTTATTATTTATATTTTGTGTCCTCAACTAAGAATAATAAATCAATAACATTTTGTGCTTACTATATGTCAGACACTAATTTAAAGACTTTGCATGTATTAGCATATTTGATCCTCACTAAAGTTTATGAGGGAGTATACAATCAAAGTACCTTTATTTATAGATGAGGGGAAAGCAATCTACAGCTATGTAGCTAGTTTACATGTAGTTTACAGCTGGGTTTGTGTCTGACCTAGGCTTTGAATTCATGTGCTTTGACCCCATAATCCATTGTTTTAGCCACTATCATTCATATATAGATACACATACATACATACATACATACATACATACATATTCACAGAGTGACTCGCATAAATTTCAGAAAGTTTTTTTTTTTTTCTATTTCTGTATCCCTAAGGTCCTAGATAAGTGCCTATTATATTGACAGGCATTTAGCATTCATTTTGTGGAATAAAGAATAATGAGGGAAATAATTCTGATCTATAGACAGTCTACTGAAATCTATTTTGTCAGCATTTCCAGAACTGATTACTTGAATCATAGTTAATCTATTAATGAAATAATTTCTGTAATTTTATTCTATAAATTATCTCCATTGCCTCTATGCAATTCTCTGAATTTGCTACTGATATTTAAAACTATGCTATTGATATTTAAAACAATAATGAAAACTGAACACATAAAAGTATATTTTTTAAAAAATAATAGCAATAAATGCTATGGAGAAATTTGGGGATTAATTTTCAGATATCAGAAGTGTATCATAAGACATTTGTAACATAATTATGGACATTTTCAATTGTGTATTATGCAACATTTAAAGTAAACAAGGCTTTCATAAAAACAAATACAATGTATTAGATATCAATGCTCTGTAACAAATTATCTTGAAAATTAGTGGCTTAAAAGCAATATACAGGTAGGGGTTGTAGCTCAGTGGTAAAGCACTTGCCTAGCAAGTGTGAAGCCCTGAGTTTAATCCTCAGCACCACAAAAAGATAAATAAATGAAATAAAGGTGTTGTATCCATCTACAACTACAAAAAAAGCAAACAAAATATACTATATATTCGCATTCCTTAGGGTCAAGAATTGGGGAGTTTCTAGCTCAAGGGTCAGGAATTGGAGAGAATCTGGGTATTTTGAAACAAAAGATTATACTTACAGAAAATCTATGGGATGACCTACTATTTAATAAGCAGCATTACCATGTGTAGAAACTACAATGGAATTGTTGAGAAAATATGGCAAAATCCATTTTATTCTTAAGGACACTTAGTGAAAGGAAAAACATTACTTAAGGCCAGGTCAAAGAAAAATATATGCACTGATTTTTAATTAAGAGACCCTGAAATTTTGGATAACTCAGAGGGAATATGGGAGAAATGAAAATGGGAAAAATACATGAAAGTTAGAATAATTAAATTAGGTTTTGGTTAAAGTCAACATAATGCAAAATAGTGGAACAACAATATTACTGTGAAACATTATTCTACACGGAATAATGAATAAACTTTTCCTTTTGGGTTATTTTCAAATTATTTAAAAATTTAGAGGGAGGCAGAGACAGTTAAGACATCAAGAAGATAATGAAGTCTTAAAAAGAAACATGAAAATACGTTTCTCCAGAAGGGGAAAAATAGCTGGTTGGTAGCTATTCAGTTATTAGAATTGAGGGAGCAATTTTGGTTGTATATAAGTAAAGATTTTACTTTTCTTTTTATGCCCAAACTCATTCAAAAGAAGTATTCTGGTAGGGTCTGCAGTTCTTCGGCTAAGCAATATTTAGAAAGAGACTAGGAAAATATTTTCACATAGTATTTCAGACATTTACCTGCCTAAAGGCAGACAACTTGAATGGCAGATTTCACAAGGCCCTTATGGATCCATTATTTTATAATTCTATAATTTCATGGTAATTCAAACCACTTTACACTGTCAAGATTCTCTATTTATGTGAACAGACATCAACTCCTGTATCTTATTTCATTTATAATACAAGAGCTTGAAAAGCACCTTCAGACAGCAATTTGTACATGATCTGATACATTTTCATGGTTTTGTAAGCATGAAAGATTTAAAAGAACAGTACCCAGGATTGCATTATTTATAAAGGGAAGGTATGAAATAGCATGTCATAAAAGAAATTAAAACAGAAAAGCAGTAGAATGCTCATAAAAGCCTCCTTTGTCTACTGGGTTTTCAGATCAAACACAAGTCTAAACTTTGAGGATGGTGGTGGAGGATCATGAACGTCTTCCAGCAACCACAAAGAAAATTTCTTCTCTACTATAATGAATGAGACCACATGATATAGCCAGAAAGATTTCCTTTATTTTCATGATTTCCTTTATTTTCGTTTAGGGGAATTCTAAGCCTTTGGCATAGTAAACATCTATGTATTGGAATATTATGGCTTACTTTTCCTTATACTCTGGTCAAAAACAAATTTGATCAACACAAAAAGAACTTTAACATTTACTGAAATACTAAACTACATGTCTCCACTTCTTTATCTGTAAAATGGAATAATAATAATAGAAACTATCTCCAGAGAATTAAATGCTTAATCCATTTGAAGATTGATAGTAAGGACTGGTTTCTATTAGTCATTTTGATTACTCTAAAGACTTTCTTAACTGATTACTGCTCAATAAATGTATAAAATTAACTGTATAAAATTAGTGCTCTTTTCTTCCTACATAAAATATAGTGATTAATATTATCACAATGTTAAATCAACTTTAATATATCAAAGCAAACCATTGTGTATGTAGCTAGAAGGCTCTCCTTACATTCCTTTGCAAAATCCTGCTTAGAAAGCTCTATGCATATTATACATATTGCAATTACATAATGTAAATACTTATCAATTCAGTTAATATGACATAGTCACTCCTATGGAAGTTTTGTTGAATACCTTTGAAATCTTTAAAAAGAGAAAGATGTTCCTCTCAAATATAGCTACCATATTAAACCACCATAAGTTAAAACAGGGGAAACATTTAGATAAAAAATAAAAATATCAGTACTTCATCATTTTAGATCACATAGAAAAGTCTCATTTTATTCGATTTGAGAGAGAAAATGCTTGGAAATTAGGAAGATTATTTTGTATCATAGTTTATGACAGAAAGGAGATATAAAATAGCAATTTAGAATCATAGAACTCTGATATATCAAAATCTGATGCATCAATATGCGATACATTTTAAGATATTTATATATGTATGATATTTCATAATTCCTCAATTTAAATAATTGTTCCTGTTAGCTAAGTAACTACTAAATCCAAGTCTGTTAGAGGTCTCAGGAGGTTTTATTTGTTATAAAAAAAATAGATGTTTTACTCAACTTTTTTTGCTCCTGTGACTAAAAGATCTGACCAGAACATTTGTAAAGGAGGAAAAATTTATTTGGGGACTCATAGTTTCAGAGGTCTCAATCTACAGATAGCAGGCTCCATTCTTTGGGGCTCAAGGTGAGGCAGGACATCATGATGGAAGAGTATGGCAGAGGGAAACAGTTCACATAATGATCAGAAGGCAGAGAAAGAGGTCTCTACTTGCCAGATACAAATATATACCTCAAAGCCATGCCACCAATTCCCATCACCTCCAACCATATTCTACCATCTCAGTTACCACTCAGTTAATCCTAGTCAGGGGATTAATTCACTGATCGGGTTAAGACTCTCATAATCCAATAATTTCTTCTCTGAACCCTCTTGCAGTCTCACATGTGAGTTTTTGGAGGACACTTCACATCCAAACCATAACAACAGAGTAGAGAGCATTTGAATATCACCTTTATCTTTTTACCTTTATCTTTTTTCTCATGTGTTTGAATATTTTTTATTATGAAACAGTGAATAGGATAAAGGGGAATTGAGAAAATAATGAAGAAGAGGATGGATAAACATTGAAGTTAGCTGAAGGTTAAAGATGGATTAAGGCTGGTATTATGGTTCTAGAAGGAAAAATGCAGAATATTTCAGGTTTGTATGCTGATGTATCTTAGGCAATACGGAGAATGTAGGGCAGGCCCAAGATGGCTATAGTTAGGCTCCCTTATCAAGGTTTCTAGTTTGCCATATTTTTAGCATGTAGCCAAGGTCAAAATTCAGAGTACATTTGCCTTTCATAATTCTACAATATGAAGTGCCTTTTATTAGGGTATGAGGCAGTGGATAGTGGGAAGGCAGAGATAAGATTTGGCACTTATATCATCAGAAGAGAGACATATTTAAGAATCAATTAGACTTTGCCACCATAAGTTGTTAAATGGTCTAAATATATGGAAGAAATTTGGTAAAATAATAAAATCCTTCTATTTCCTCTCCACCTATTTTCAGCCCAAAATGTTTCATTTTCTCTCTTAAATATCTTTTGATTCTCTCTGAATCTGCATTCCCTTATTAACTACTAGCATTACTTAGTTCAATCCCTCATTATATTTCACTTGGAGAATTAGTGTGACTCTCTTAGTATGTCTGTGTTTCAAATTTCTCTACTATTATAATCTTCCTAAAATAGAAATAAGATGATATCATTTCCCTACATAAAACCACATGTGACTGTAGGACTTGCAAGACAAAGTTCACACCCCAAATATGGCAGCTATGGTCAACTATGATATAGGTCTCATTCAAAGCCAGATATAAAATTTGGGGGCCCTATGCAAAATGAAAGCATTGGGACCCTTTTTAATAAATTATGAATTTCAAGATGAAGACAGAAAAATATTAAATGTATAATGGGTTTTATTTTAAAATTTTTATTTGTTTTAATTAGTTATACAGGTCAGTAGAATGCATTTTGATACATCATATATAATGGAGTATAATTTCATTCTTCTGATTGTATATGATATAAAATCATACCATTTGTATAGTTATATATGTACATGGGGTAATAATATCTGATTCATTCTACTTTCTTCCTAACCCCATACACTCTCCCCTCCCTTCACTACCTTCTACCTAATCTAAAGTAACTCTATTCTTCCCTAGCTCCCTCCCCATTGTTAATTAGCATCCAACTTTGAGAAAAAATGTTTGGTTTGTTTTGTGTGTGTGTGTGTGTGTGTGTGTTTGTGTGTGTGATTGCTTATTTTGCTTAGCTCCATCCATTTACTGGCAAATGCCATAATTTCATTCTTTAAAGCTGAGTAATATTCCATCATACATATATATGATGACTAATATATATCTCACATTTGTTTTATCCATTCATCTGTTGAAGGGCACCTAGATTGGTTCCATACTTGAGCTATTGTGAATTGAGATGCTATAAACATTGATGTGGCTGCATCACTATAATAGGCTAATTTTAAATCCTTTATGTATAAACCAAGAAGTGGGATAGCTGGGTCAAATGGTGGTTCCATTCCAAGTTTTCTGAGGAATCTACATACCTCTTTCCATTTGGTTGCATCAACTTGCACCTTTTTCCCCCACATCAACGCCAACATTTATTATTGTTTATATTCTTGATAATTGCCATTCTGACTGGGGTGAGATGAAATCTTAGTTTTGATTTGCATTTCTCTAATGGCTAGAGATGTTGAACATTTTTTTCATATATTTGCTGACTAATCATAATTCTTATTCTGTGAAGTTTCTGTTTAGTTTCTTAACCCATTTTATTGGGTTATTTATTTATTTATTGGTGTTAAGTTTTTTGAGTTCTTTATATATCTTGGAGATTAATGCTCTATCTAAGGTGCATGTGGTAAAGGTTTTCTCCCAATTTGTAGGCCATTTCTTCATGTTATTGATTGTTTACTTTGCTGAGAAGAAGCTATTTAGTTTGAATCTGTTTCATTTATTGATTCTTGATTTTACTTCTTTCACTTTAGGAATCTTGTTAAGGAAGTCAAAACCTAAGCCAACATGGTGAAGATATGGGCCTACTTTTTCTTCTGTTAGGCACAGGGTCTCTGGTCTTGTGCCTATGTCACATATTTTTCTGTCTCCATCTTGAAATTCATAATTCTACTTTGAATTGAGTTTCATGCAGAGTGAGAGATAGAGGTATAATTTCATTTTGTAATGTGGATTTCCAATTTTCTCAGCACCATTTATTGAATAGGCTCTCAATTCTCCAGTGAATGTTTTTGGCACCTTTGTCTAATATGAGATAACTGTATTTATGTAGGTTTGTCTCTGTATCTTCTATTTTGTACCATTGGTCTATATGTCTGTTTTGGAGCCAAATATCATGTAATTTTTGTTACTATGGCTCTGTAGTATAATTTAAATGTCTGGTATTATGATGCCTCCTGTTTCCTTCTTCTTGCTAAGGATTGCTTTTGTTATTATGGGTTTTTCATTTTTCCAAGTGAATTTCATGATTGCTTTTTCTAGTTCTATAAAGAATGTCACTGGGATTCTAATTGGAATTGCGTTAAATCTGTATAATGCTTTTGGTAGTATGGCCATTTTGACAATATTAATTCTGCTTATTGAGAAGCATGGGAGGTCTTTCCATCTTCTTTTTCTTACAAGGTTTGTTCAACATATGGAAATCAATAAACATAATTCATCACATCAACAGACTTAAAATAAAAACCACATTATCATCTTAATAGATGCAGAAAAAGAATTTGACAAAATTCAGCACCCCTTCTTGTTCAAAATACTAGAAAACAAAGGGTAGTAGAAATGTACCTCAACATTGTAAAAGCTATGTATGCTATACCCAAGGCCAACATTATTGTGAATGGAGAAAATTTGAAAAGTATTTCCTCTAAAAACTGGAACAAAACAAGGATGAAAGATCACCACATCAATTGAAATATATTATTCATATATTTACTGACCGAGCATATTTCTTCTTTGGTGAAGTGTCATCTTCTGTGAAGTCAGAGCAATTAGACAGGAGAAAGAAATAAAAGTTATATGAATAGGAAAAGAAGAACTCAAACTATCACTATTTGCCAATGACATGATTTTACATTTATAAAAGCCAAAAAATTCCACCAGAAAACTCCTAGAACTAATAAAATGAATTCAGAAAAGTATCAGGTCATAAAATCAACAACCATAAATCAAATGCATTCCCATACATCAGTGATGAATCTACTGAAAGAGAAAGCAGGAAAATTACCCCATTCACAATAGCTTCAAAAAAAATAGAATGGGTTTTCTAAGCATGAGGTCCTAGGCAATTGTACACCATCGAAGCTATTCTTGATCTTATCACTTACCTCAACTCCTTTTGACAAGTAGCCTCTGGTTTATGAATGTCTAAGTAAATACAAATCCTGAAATGCACTTTGTGATTGCCCTATCAGTTGTCCATAACATTATTCATTCTTTCTGACTGGTAAGTTCCTCTATCCAAGATACACTTGGGAAAAATATTGATTGTCCTTTAAGAATTTAACTAAATTCTCTTTTAATAGTTTAAAATTTCTCTGAAATATTAACATTTTGATTACTATTTCCTAAATGATACATTGTAGTTAGCATATACTTTATGGTTGAATTTATCACATAATTACAGATTTAAATACATATTTTGTCTTCAAGTTTGTACTAATCCCAATGGGAGGCTTACTATGTTCATTATATTTTAGTCTCTCATATTTGTTTCAGTGTTTGGCATGAATTAGGCACTCAATACAATTTTTAATGATTTATATATAACAATGTTAAATATTCTGAAGTTCTGAGCTACTAATGTTTGTTTACCATGCTTATGGAAGTTCTAAGTATCATATTATGATTTTAGATCAAATGAACAGTATTTTGGGGTTGAAAATGTTGAGATAATTTGAAGCTTTTGTATTTGAAGACATCTGGAATGGTCAAAATAGTGTTTTAAAGTGTAAATTTCATGTGGTATGAAACTTATTTTCAAAATACAGTCTGAGTTGGTATATTCAATCAATTCCTTGCCTCTAACTAGGGAAGAGGAACCAAATGAGATTTTTATATTTCTACTGATATTTTCAGTTTTTAGATACAATCAATTTCCTTCTTCTCACTAAGGATGAGGAAAGAAATGAGATTTTTATATTTCCACTGATATTTTCATCTCTACTTTTGCTACCATCATTTCTGCTTATACTAGAAGTCTTCTAGATATTGTATGAATAAAATACTACTTAATAAAAGCATTGATCAAAACTTATCATAAATAATGGTTTTAAACATCAATTGTTCAAGCAATCAGATATGTTATAGGCTTCTCTATAGAAGGCAAATTATAGTAATTGGAAAGATCCATAGAACATAAAAAATGTATTAAAATGGCAAGAGTAAAAATAGAAGAGCAGTATAATAGCATTATACCTTAAAATAGGCTATTTTAAAATCAAGTTTAACTTTATGAAATAATACTTTTTTGGTTAAATATATAATGATTGCTTACATATACTATATAGTGAAGAGTGAATGACTGCGCTTTATGAATAAGTCTAAGATCATACATAACAAAAACTATCTTGGTGCTGGGTATGTCACTCAATCATAGAGCACTTACCTAGCATGCACAAAGTCCTGTGCTCAATTCCCAGCATGAAATTTAAAAAAAAAAAAACATAATCTCCAAAAAATTCCCCTACATTTTGTGTCACATTTGGAAAGCAAAAATAATATGTCCATTTTTGTTTCAATTTTATATTTAATCTAAGGAGTAAAAGTATGGTATTTTATACAAATGTCTGTAATTAGGATTTACATGTCAGAAATTATTTTATTTAAATTTTTTAGCACTCTAAAAATTGTTGGTATGGATGCCACTTGACCTTATTTTATGATATGATATCTTAAATTAAAGAGACAGAACAAAAAAATACAAAAGAAGATTTTTTTGTCCAAAATAAATATATAAGTATAAAAAATAAGTTATATAAATAAATTATTAGGAAAATGTTCTGCAGAAAGAAACAGAGGTATAAGGGTAATTTGGTTAACAATTACAATGATTTAAAAGGAAAACTTGAACAAATAAAAATTCAATGGTTCATGCTCAAACCACCAGCTTCTTATGAACCAGTATCTTTAATAAATTATTAGAGGATCCTTGAGGTTTCTTGGAATGCTAGTCCAGTGATGGTTCCATTTTCCAAAGCCTGGAATAATTCCATTGTAAAACAGGCAATTTTTCATGGTTTTATCCTAGAAAGAACAGATTGTTAAAAATGATTAATCCGATCATCCCCCAATTTTAAAGCTTAAAGTGGTATTAATAGCTTGAATTCCACATAAAAGCAAATAGAAAAAGGAAATAGAAGACTCTTAGAACTTCTAAGAACAGAACTTTTACTGAAACAAAATTTGTAGAAAATTTAATTTCTACATAATTTTTATTATATAAAGTTATTGCAATGTTTATATCTATGAATTACTTCTCAATGAAGTTACATTTAAGTTTTAAAAACAAGTGTAAGGGGAGAAACAGTAATACAGCATTGAATTTATGAGGCATGCTTTTATTTTCCTATTATTGATATTAAGCAGATAATAAGGAATTATTTTCCCTACTTTAATAACTTGTCAAAATCGTTAAGTTTATATTATCTTCGAAATATGTAACATCTCTCTTTGGGACCTCCCTTACAAACAACCCCCACGTATATAAAGAGGCTTAGATGCCTCTGCTCCTTGAGGTGGTGCCTGCAGTAGCCCTGCAACTTGCTTCTTTCCATGTAATGCAAGGAGATATGAGGGACACCATTCCAGGAAGAAGCTGTGGGAGGCATGGAGTATTTCCTGACTGTCTGTCTTTCTTCTGGTGAAAACAATGCTCTGAGTTCAAGCATGATGCAAACACAAAATCCTATGTTGGGCAATTGGGTGAGCAATGAACTTTTTTGTTGAGAGTCACTGACAGCTTAAGGGTCATTGGTACAATGGAAAAATAAAGCCTAATTGGGATAATGTCATTAGTATTTTAAAAACATATCTTATTCTATACTTTATTTTGTTTATATTGCCTTCACCTATAAAAACAGAGGATAAATTAAAAGCCATAGGGAATAAGTGAATGTATATGGTAAGAAAAAGGAACAGGTTTGTGCTGCTAGCCTACAATGTCACGTTCAACTCTCAAAATAATCCTGAATAAGGAGGAATTTATAATTTCGTTTAGATGAAGACACTAAGGCGGTTTCAATATAAAATTCTAGCTAATTCCCGTGGCTGATGTGAATAATTACATTACAATGTTACTTAAATATATATAATAATATAATTAGATTTTAATTTTTGGAACAGGAACATTTTGCAACTATTAAAACAAATGTCCATGAAACAACTATAAAATCAATAATACTCAATTTAACATTAATTTAAAATATAGTTATGCTGAAACTGTATCAGGCCTTAGAAAAACAGAATGGTTTCTATTGTTAACAGAATAATTTTTTTGTTTTTATTTCAGTAAATTTATAGCATTACATGTAGTGTGTTATTTTAATCTTATACCACATTTCTTCTTTGGAAAGATTAATGTACTTTGTTCACCTCACTTATCCTACTATTAATTTTTTTCCTATTTCAGGGGTATAAAAAGTACAGATAGATGAATGGATAAAGAAAATGTGGCATATATACACAATGAAATATTACTCATTAATAAAGGAAAATAAAATCATGGCATTTGCAGGTAAATGGATGGTGTTGGAGAAGATAATGCTAAGTGAAGTTAGCCAGTCTCAAAAAACCAAATGCTGAATGTTTTCTCTGATATAAAGAGTCTGACTCATAGGAGGGTAGGGAGGGGGGAGCATGGAAGGAATAGACAAACTCTAGGATAGGGCAGAAGGGTGGGAGGGGAAGGGAGGGGGCAGGGGGTTAGCAATGATGATGGAATGTGATGGACATCATTATCCAAAATACATGTATGAAGACATGAATTGGTGTGAGCATACTTTAAATACAGATATGAAAAATTATGCTCTTTATGAGTAATAAGAATTGTAATGCATTCTGCTGTCATGTATTTAAAAAATAAAACCAATTAAGCAACAAGCAAGATTAATACACAGATTTATAATAAAGAGATCTATGATGTCATACAAATATGAATTATTTCATTGAGATCTGAACAGATGGAGCCATGGAACCAGTGTCCCATAGGCTGAAAATCCCCAAATTAGGGCTTTAGATGATAAGTAACAACTTGAGTTGTTCACTTCAAGAGTGGTGAAGCTCAGATCAGAATCCTATTCATCTCCTGCTATAAAACAGAAGTTCTAAATACAGCATAATCCTATTATAGTCAGTAATTCAAAAAGCACACAAAACTTATAATTAGAAAATATTGACTGAAATCTAAACAAGAAGAAGCATTTTGATCAAGAGAATAACAGAGAAATATATCAAACTAGGGACCATGAATAATAGACTCAGACACAGACACCAATAGAAATAGCAGTTTTTTGGAATTAATGTCAAACTTGTTTATATGTGCCTATCTTTTATTTACTTTTCTATATTTGCAAAAGGATTAGGAATAATTTTCAAAAAGATATAACAAAATCAAAGAAGGCCAATAAAGTCAGACAAAAGGACATTTCATAATACAGAAAATAATAAAGTAAGAAAATTAATTTAATAGAAGGCACTGTATTTTAGCACCAAAGAGAATTCTGACTTCATAGGCAGCTATGTTAAAATGGTATTTTACTTTACAAATTTCATGACTTCTATGACTTTACAAAAGAAATCTCTTTATTAAAATATAATCACACAATGGATGGTAAGATATAACATGACTTCAAGAACACATATTCAAGAAAAAGCAAACTGGTCCTAAAATTTACTCTAGCATAGATTATAAAAAAGTAATACTACTCTAGGGGCTGGGATTGTGGCTCAGTGGTACAGCCCTTGCCGAGGACATAAGAAGCCCTGGATTCCATCCTCAGCACCAAATAAAAATAAATAAATAAAATAAAGATATGTGTCCAACTACAACTAAAAAATAAATATGTATTTTTGAAAAGTAATACTAATTTTCCTACATTAAATGTAATCTCTCAAAATTCCCTTCTCTGGACTTAGAGGAATTTGAATTTAGTCATTCTTGGATATCACTTCCAGTCTATTCATAACAGTGTCAATGTCATGGATCTAATGCAATCAGGCTGTTGAGGAGGAACATCTGATCTCTGCAGGGTCATTTATGACATGTTCTGCTTTGAACCTGCTCATCTCTTAGCCCTGGTAACTCCACTGCCTGTGAGAACACAGTGTCTGTGACCCACTCTCTGTAGGTGCATTGCATAGTTAACTCTCTGAAGTGTGCTGCCTCAGTGGGTACTATGAGGGAGCTGGCACATGTCCACTTTCTTTGGGTACATTAAAAAAAAATCATTTTGAAATTTTTTGAGAAGCTCTTTAAATTCTCCTTAAATTTTCCATCATCTACCAACCACAAGAAGCCTTTCTCTATCTCAACTGCTTCTCTGGATTGATTGCTTGGACACCCACTCACCCACCCACCCATTAAAGCCCCAATTTTAAACACAATGTTTCTGGGAGTTTGAAAACTGGATACTAGTGATCTTTATTCTTTTTATTCTTACCATGTTACTTTGTTAGATATACATTTTTCAAAAGGCTAAATCCTAATAAAAATGCTAAGTTCTATTGTTTCTTGTTGGTGTTACATTAGACTTACAATATAGGGTTTTATCATTTATTCAGTTTAGCTCATTGAGTTTTAATAACTGAAGACAGACAAAATGAAAAAATAAAAAAAATTTCCTTTTAAAATTCAGGTATTAGAATATTGTTAAAATCTATTCTCATACTCTCATTCTCTCTCTCTTATAAAATATACATAACATTTATTATTTTAACCCTTTTAAAATGCATAATTCAGAGGCATTATATTGTTGTGTATTCCTCACCACTACTGATCTCCACAATGCTTTAATCATTCCAAGCTGAAACTCTGTACCCACTAACTAATATACTCCTATACTCCCCCCATCCTGGTGAGCTCCATTCTATCTTCTCTCTCTAAATGTGAGATTTTGTGTAAGGGGATTCAAAGGATACTTGCCCTATCATATCTGACTTATTGCACTTAGAACAATGTCTTCAACATTCATCAATGTTGCAGCATAAATCAGAATCTCATTTTCCCTTATGGTATTTTTTTCCTTAGCTGGAAAATATAACTGTGTTTGGCAGCAAAACTAAAAAGAAATTGGAATTAATGAGTTTAGTGGACAGAAAATTAAAGCATATCTTTTTGGAGAGAGAGAGTGTGTGTGTGTGTCTGGGGAACTGAAAGGAAACTGTGGAAGCTGATACTATAGCATATTACATTTCCCCAATGCACTGGAAAATTAATTTGAACACTTTTCAGCACATCTTCTTTTATGGTAAACACTGGACATAGAGCTTTTTTTAGATTTATTGCTTGGTTTGAAAATGGACAAAATCTTTGCAATAGTCACCCTATCCATCCTTTCCTTCTCAAGTTTATGAAAAACAGCAGGTTTTTCTATTAAAATCCTAGTCTTGTGAATCATGTAGGAAGATGTCATTGTTATAAAACAATGAGGATGAAAACTGCCAAGTTAAACACAAAGGGTAAAATCTGTTCACATAGTCCCACACCCTTAGACACTTATTCCAGTGTGAATTGCCTGTGAGTTCTGATGACTGAACTTGGCCCCCCAAACAATTTTTTCTGAGAAGGGCTCAACTTGCTCCAGAAAACGTATCCCTATTTTGCAGATGATTGTGTCTTCTATCAAAAGCAGCAGCTGAAGGATGGTCAAGCCCATAATTAGAAAAGTAGTCCATCTAAGAGAACTGATTTCACCTGCAGGAGAGCGAGACGGTTGTTGTTTTAGATTCTCAAAACCATTAATTTCAAGTAACCAAAGATGGAAAAACCAGGGATCATCAGATGACAAATGACTTTATTTCTCCAGAATATGAAAGAAGTTATTTACAAATATAATTTTTATTCTTTTTATCTTTGAAATATATGAGACAAAAGCATCAATGAATGTCAAATACTCAGGGCAAAATTAAAGCACCCTAAGTATGTGCATAATAATTTTATAGCAATAGATATGCCTTTACCTCTATGCCCATAAAATATATATGCTCTTTAATAGGTATATTGAATATTTAATACATTTTCCATATATACATATAAATATTTGTATATATTCCATGTATACATATATATGCATAAACTTATTATTAGAAAACATATTATAAATTTGAAGATTATCCAGCAGACTTAGCCTTGTGCTGTAAATAAATGTCCATATAACCCTGCCTATATAAAGCAGCACCTGCTAACCTTGTGACTTTTATTGGCTCCCTAGTTATTTATCTGGTAACACCCTGAGGATGAGATCAAAAGGCTTTCTTTTTACCACTAAGGTTAGTGGTACTCTATGTACTCTACCTGTACTCTATGTGTGCCATTTTGTGAACCTGCTTGCTTTATTCTGGTACCTAAGAAATTATTGACTCCAAGAGACCAAACTTGCTTGAATTCCAAGTGTGCATCCTGATTCCAAACTGTAAGTTATGGCTGTCAAAAGATTTCTTTTGTGGCCTGGCTTGGCCCTCTCCATGTTGATTCCTGCTATATGTAATCAAATGTCAGGCTTGGATATCTAGATACAGAATAAATAACAAAACAACAAATCCCAGAACACTGTCTTTCTATATAGACTTTAAACTTTTTCTTCCATTGGGGCTTGAAACACTAATTTTCTCTTCAAAACTTGTAAGAATAACGCACTCTCCATTTCATATGGAGTGATCCCCTAGTGGTGACTGAGCTGTCTATCCTGTTGCCCTGACTGTCATCCCTGAATTTCTCATCCTTTTTTCACAGATAAATGGATACCATCCTTTTGCACAATGAATGCAACTGATCTGTGGATAATTTGGACAGAGGGTATATGATTTAAAACCACTGTTTTAAAGTGTAATTTCTTCAGGCCAAGTGTAATTCCTGAATTACACTTGGCCTGAAGAAATACTTACATCTTTATAGTAGGAATCACTGTGACTGGGGTTTTATATTGAATGAACAATCACAGACTTGTATAGATCCAACATAAGGCATTTGATGGATAATGCAAATTAGCATTAAAATTTTGTTCACAAAGAGAAAAATTAAGTAATTAGAACAGCTTCCTTTGGAATACTTTGAATTATAAATGCTAGTATGCTATGAGTTCAATGTCTTGTTCTAAAATCTAAAGAAAATTCTAACCTTTGAAAGGAAAACATGTACAATAGCTATAAACTTCCACACTTAAGTATTGTAGTTTAAAAAAAGGACAGATAAATCTAGAAAAGTGTCAAAAACAGTTAGCTCTTGGTAAGCATATATTAAATAAATTATAGAACTGAAGAACATTTTAATCTAATATAAAATAGATCAATCTGAGATGCCAGATGACCTTTCTGTGGGTAGAATTTATATGCCCATTTATCCCTACAAGCAATTTAGATAACCTGGTATACATGTGTACTTGCACATACAAATGAAAAAATAAATCAAAAAGAATTGTCACAAATTATCTTATAATAACTAAAGACTCTGGGTTTAGTCTTTAAAAGTTCAACAAGCAAATTCAAGTAATTCAAAGGAAAAAATGTTAGATGGACCCAATATTTTATTTCATAATCTTAGTACTTTACAATGTCTTTTAGTGTACATCTCACAATACAATAAATTTGCTTATTATATGCACATGATTTTTATAATTTTTACATCTCCCATTAAAAAGACCCAGGAAATTTCTAAAATTAGGGGCTGTTTCATTTATATTTACTTCTGATTACTTAGCCAGACACCAAGTAGATTTTAATGAATCCTAGTAATCCTTATGATTTTTTTTTTTGCATTTCAGGAAACAATGAGTCATTTGAATTATTTAGATATGGATCCACTTTCATCATTTGACTAATTAATGTGGGTCTGTGTATCATTTCTATGCTTCGTATTGGAGCTATTTCTATAAACAAAGCACTTGATCTTCAAGGAGCCCAAATTCCTACAAACAGAAGGATCTGATACAATGTTCTCCAAAAGATAGAAAGAAAGATCACGTCAGTTATTCATGTAACCAATTATAGATACAGTTTAATGGATTAATAATAAATATTTCTTTTCATTATAATCTCAATGGTAAGCATAAGCAAATTTTATGATTAAAATCAATAGCTGGTATAAACAAAAAAATAATAATAAGATTTTTGCTTCTCAATAGTGTATTTTATTTCAATCATAAAGACTAGCCTGAGGCACCAGGTCAATTAATATAATACCTTAGTATATAGAGACTTAGGCATAAAAAGTGAAATTTAATTTAGTAGTCTCATGTTAATCATTGAGGTGCAGAAAAGAGCAACAACATAATTAAAGAAAAAGGAAATAGGATTTACAAAGGGAACTGAAGGAACTAGTGAAATATGACCTTGAGAAGAGATACCTAGAAGATATTTAATTCCACTTTTTTAACATTTAAAGGGATATAGATATTATATAGAAATTAGAGCAAAAGAATTGTAAAATGCTAATATGAATGTGAACTAATAATTAAAAATATATGTGTCGCTAGAACACTCAGACACTTTAAATTCATTTTAAATTTTCCTTGTAGAATTACATGCTGTAGGCTCTGGAGTCAAAGATAAAAAATAAAAACTTACATTGGTTGTAACTAAGTGAGGAATATTTTTTTCTCTTGTTGTGGGTATTTTCCTGAGGTTGAATTGTGCTTTTGTAGCATAGTTTGGAGATATTTGATACATTGTGTCTTAAAAGTAATAGTAGTTAAAAAGACAAATGCTGAATATTTTCTTCCTGATATAAGGTGACTGACTCATAGTGGGGTAGGGAGAGGGAGCATGGGAGGAATAGAGAACTCTAGATAGGGCAGAGGGGTGAGAGGGGAAGGGAGGGGGTATGAGGTTAGCAATGATGGTGGAATGTGATGGACATCATTATCCAAAGTATATGTATGAAGACATGAATTGGTGTGAACATACTTTATATACAAACAGATGAAAATTGTGTCTACATGTGTAATAAGAATTGTAATGCATTCTGCTGTCATGTATTTAAAAAATAAAATCAATTTAAAAAAAGAACAGGGATGGGGCAATTGCAATACTACTTGACATTCAAATCTTTATTTTTGTAGTGCTTATAAATATGCATATATCAAAGACATACTCCCTATTATTTGAAAAGTCACATTAAATATTTTGGAGTGAGAATATAGGAGACTAAATTGGTGTTACTTAGCTACAATTTCTTCAAACTTAAATCAGACATAATAATAGCTGCCTTACCTTTCACTGGGTCATGGAGACTCTCCAGTTACCTTCTATAGAAAAAGTGCTTTGAAAACTCTAGATAAATATAATGCTTAATTTTCAATGAAGTAAAGAATATTTGGGGTAATTTTAAAGTTATATAAACAAGATATAAACAAAAAAGAAAGTAATAGTAGTTAATGTTGTTATATTAATTTGAGATGCTTAATAAGTGTAAAGATTCTTTAAAATAAACCCAATAAACTGTAACATATCCCTGCTAACATTAAATGACCAATCCTTGCCCACCAGAACCCTTTCCTTAACTCACAAAACCAGTTAGCCCATGAGAAAGACAAAACTATGGACCAAAACTGAGCCCATATTGTACTTTTATTTTTGCAACTTACTGAATTTTCATATTAAAATTTGAAAATAGACTTGAAAATTAATGTGGAGTGATTAATTCAGATAACTTAAAATAATTATGTTCTCTTTTTTTTCTCTAGGGCTTTTATTTGCTTCAGTTTTTGTTGCGCTAAAATAGATTTCCATGCTGACTCGAAATTTCACTCTGTTTCTTAATAATTTTATTCTTCATTCAATGATTAGATTGTCAACCAAAATCTCTCTTAGTAGAAAGAATTTGAGTGAAGTAAATAGATTGCAACTATTATTGTCTTAAACATTTTTAGTTCTAACTCTTAAAAGATCTCAAATATTTTAAAGTTATGAAGCCAAAACCTTTTAAAAGCATTAGAAAACCTTTTACTCAAATTATTATTCTTTCCATTTCTATATTCAACTTTACATTCTTTGTTTTTCCTTTGTGTTTCATGCTATTCTATTTTATATGGTCCCTATTCGCAAGTGCATTAAAATATACTTAAAAATAGAAAGGAAGGCACATGTATAAAACATTAGCAAATAATAATTCAGAATGTCACCAAGTGGCTAATTGTAAATTATAGCCCATACTCGCTCATTTGGAAAGGGCTCGCAGAGGGAGCTAGGTGCAATCAGGGAATATGTAATAGAGAGTGGCGATTGTTGTTTAAAGATTAAAGAACAGACTCTGTAAATTGGTTGAGGAGTAAGGGAAACACAAAGAAGAGAACTGAAATAGAATTTGGAAGAATAAGAAAACTAAACGAAATAGAATGGTCATAAAGACAAAACCTTGGATGGCAAAAATGAAGCACCAAATGCTAGATGTTTGAGAAAGCCAAACCTTCTCAGAATTTCAAAGGGGTTTAACTAAAGACAGGAATGGCAAGGCTATCTGATAACAGGTCTTCCTTGGTGTAGAGTGTCTAAATAAATATAATAAACAGGAAGCATAAATATCAAATATTATTCATGAGAAAATTTAATTTAAAAGAACCAGCAAGAATAAGTAGAAACACTATATGGCTATGGAAAATCCAGGAAATGTTTTGCTGTTGTTAGGAATACCAAGAAATATGACCCCCAATTTTCTACCTTCTTGATCTTTCTTATTGTGCTATGAAGTCACCCTACCTCTTCAGACAGTAGCCCCTAGTGCTGGTAGAAATGCTCACCATCTCATCACTTCCTTCATCTTCTGGGCAATTTAAATTAAAAGCCAGTTTCCAGGACCAAGTTGGTCATTTATGTTTGTGTAAGTACATAACCTTACAAGATGCCAGGAACTGGTGGTGGGCTGGAGCATTCTTACAGTCCATAAGAGCCAATTGGGTGTATCCCTTCCCAACGGCACATTCAGTGACATTGTGCTGGGAACTTCAAATTAATAAGGATGGACATATATCTACCAGAAAATTGGAAAATGCTACAAATCAAAGGCTTTTTTTAAGAATGTGGGAGTAACAGTCTACTGAATATTGATAACATACCACAGTACACAACTAATGTGTTTTTCCATTCTCTTTCCAATTAATTGTTTATTTGTTCCATTTTTTAGTGAATAAATCAGAAAATGCCCACAGAGGATTTATTTTGCCTTGGGCTGTTCAGCTAGAAACCATGAACCTGAAAACTGGCTTTCTCTTCTTGCTAATGCATGTATAATGTCTACAAATTAGGAAATTTGATGTGCTCCCTCTTATGAGATTATTTTAGTCCATGTGTAGGTGTGTTCTGATATTCCCTGATGGATATAATATAGGGAGAAAAAAAATCAAGGTTGACTTTCACAACAACTCATTGGCAGTAGAACAGACAGTCTGCTAGGACCAATCATCCAATGGCGGGTAACATGGAGATCTTTAACAAGAATTTCTGTGGCAGTTGAACTTGCACAATTGGCAAAACATCCCATATCCTAGGTCGTGGGATAAGAGCAACCATCTTTAGATACAGCTTGCAGAGCTGCCAAGAAACCTTCTCTCAAGCAGATTTGAGGTGACATCCATATAGTTATGACATATTTATTCTGGGCCACCTCAACAACAGAAGCATCTACCAATGGCATGTATGTCATTCATTCATTCATTCATTCAACATAAATACTGAATTTTCATTATGTGATAGCAACATACCTATCACTATCTCTCCCTCACTGAAATCAGTCTAGTATTGAAACTGACAACACACAGGTACAAGTTACTTTATGTAAAAGTATCTCAAATGAGAGAGAGAAAGGTCTTTTAGATAAATGAAAGACATTCAGGAGGGCAGGAGAAGTTGGAAAGAACAAAATTTTTACAATACTACATCTATTTGAAACAATGAGAAATGGACATTAGGAAAAATGGAAATTATTAAAATGTTTTGTTTATTTTACTTGATGAAAAGGAGTCAAGAAGTTGTCAAATTTTATTTTAGAAACAACTAGAATTTAAAAGAAAAAATACTTACATATTTCAACAATAATTTAAGCCTAATACCTTATTATTCTGAAAAATGCAATCACTTATAGGAATAAATCAGAGCTCATTGATTGACAAGAATATGAATGAACTCATAAGAATCAGCTTAGAAAAAAACACAGAATTTGGACTTTATCAAGGCAAAAGCAAACTGCACCCTGCCAAAGGTTGCATCATTGCAGATGATTATGGAGGAAGTTTTACTTCGGTATTAGTCCCACCCACTCTTTGTCTCACTGTTCTCCTCTTACCAGAAACAAATATTTGGAAAGATTTTTCTGAACAGTCCTTCTTACTAAATGGGTCAATGTCCCCTATCTACCCTATACACCTATAAAACAAAAGAAAGAAATACATATGGGCTTAATTTTATACTGTTCTGCAGCTCTCACTTTGGGATTCCAAAGTCAGAGATAAAAACTGAACCTTTTGAAAAGCCATGATTCTTGCTTTTATTTACCTGATGAATCTATGGTTCATTGGAATATCTTTGTCTTATAGACTCTTTTTGCTTGTTTTGTTCGGGTGCTAAGGATTGGATCCAGGGCCTTGTGTATGCTAAGCATGAACTTTACAAATCAGCTACACCTCCAATAACTTTTTATTTTGTGAAAATAAATGCCCTCTTTAAAATCCCTTCCTGACATTTATACTTTCTGTCCATGGTGTGGTGTCTTGTACCACATTCATTTAAACATTAGGCCAGAAATATAAAGAGTGGTTACTACTTTAAAAGACAGCACAAGGTTGGGTGCAATAGACCTTGCCGGTAATCCAGCTACTCTAGAGACTAAGGCAAGAAAAATGTAGGTCTGAGACCAACTTTGGTAACACAGTGAGATCATGTCTTAAAATAAAAATAAATAAGTAAGTAAATAAGTAAGTAAGTAAATAGGACTGGTGATGTAGCTCAGTGGTAAAGCCCCATGGTTTTTAATCCCCAGTTCCACAGAAGACAGAAGATGCAGTCCAGAGGGAGAGAGAGAACAGGAGAACACATTGGTCCATTGTCTTAGATCTTTGTTACTTATTTTCCTTTTGTATTTTCTACTTATTTTTGAGACTATGTTTCTCAGATGTGCCACAACATTCAAGTGATCCCTCTTTGTTTCTCATCACATTCAAAGTTGTACACAAATGAGATGTTTAAAGGGTTTTACCTTTGCTGTGTATCTTTTATGAGGTGTTGGATAACTAATGGAGATAGTAATGAGATGATAATGGTAATGATGATGAGGGTCCTGGCAATTTTTCAAAGTGCCAAACTCTGGATTAACCCCACAGCAAAGTGAAAATCAAGAGTTTTTTACCCTTTGACATACATATTACAAAATAAACACACACAGTTTTAACTTCTCTTAGTAGCCACATTCTATAGCCCAAAAAGAAAATACTATAAAATTACAAAGAACTCATTGTTCCAAGAGTTGGACGCATCTGAGATACCTAATGTATTTGGCATTTGTATTAACTACCTGTGCTACTTAAACACTTGATCTCTCCAGTCCTTTGTGTCCTCCTCCATAAGACAAGAAAGCAGTACTTGTAGTTAAGGAGCTAAGCAAGGCAACACATATAAACTACATAGCACACAGTATATGTTTAGTATATATCTCTCTCTTTACATTTGGATAAAAAAAATAGTTACCGTATGGTATGGAGGTAATCTGTATATCTCTTAAAAGACTATATTAAGCTGGGCGTGGTGGCGCACACTTATAAACACAGCAGCTCAGGAGGTTGAGGCAGGAGGATCATGAGTTCAAAGCAAGACTCAAAATAAAAAAGCAAGGCATTAAGTAACTCATTGAGACATGTCTGTAAATAAAATACAAAATAAGACTGAGGATGGAGCTCAGTGGTCAAGTGCCCCTGTATTCAATCCCAGATACAAAAAGAGAGACTGTATTAAGCCATAAAGAATTAAAAAACATATTTTTCATTGAAATATTTTGTCTATCATGCATGTTTTTATAATTATTTTTTTTCTCCTTAATATTTATACTCTTGGATGTTACTCATTTAATATTGTCTACTAAAAGGAAAGAATTGGTTATCCCATATATTTTCATGTGTAGGTGGTAGTATACCTTGAACTGTTTCCATTCCTTTTGCTTTGTCTTCTTCAGATATTCATTTTTGACATCTTCCTACAAAAAAAAGCATAAGATTAGATTGACTAACAAAACCATTTTTCAATTATTTAGCAGTTCATTCTGTGTATCCAACTTCTAAATTTACAATCCAAGCAAACTTTGAATGCATATCAATGTGGACAGCTTGGAAATAACAGCAGATGAGTTGAATAGGCACATAGTAAAAAGAAATGAGATAACATAAGTAATACATCAGATATGAAGAATGAAGTTAGATCTTTAAACAGCCTTTTAAAACATAGTTTTATTGGTACTTATACTGAACAACTATCATATAACTTACATACTTAATTATATATACATATAATTTATAATTTAGATGTATTTATTAGAAAGTGAGACGCACCCACACTAGTCTTTTCAGGCATTCTTCCATCTTAATAACACTACCACTCCATAAAACACAAAGCAAGTAAGAAACAGAAGGGTGAAGTTGGACCTGTTCCCCTGTTATATATGAAGATTTGACCAGCATAATCTCTATAGTGCTATGTAACACTGTTGTTCCATTTCTGCTGTTAATTATCCTTTCTGTTCCTGTGACCTTTAAATATAAATCATAAACATAAGTGAATAGTATCCCACATATGCCCTGAAAAAATGTTTAGGTAACAGGTACATGAAAATTTAGAACAACTATCTTCATAATAATCTTCCATAGAGCTTTTAGTTATCAAATGCATAATAGCATTTTTAAAAGTATTTAAATTTTTTTAAATTAGTTTTACATGACAGTAGAATGCATTTATGCACTTTAATATGTCAAACATAAATGGGGTATTATTTCTCATACTTCTGATTGTTCATGTTGTAGAATCACATGGGTCATGCAGTCATATATGTACATAAGATAATAATACCTTATGTGCAAAACAGCATTTTTATAATTTACAAGAATGTAATTATACATTTATTGCATTTTACATATATTGAAAGGATCTGACTAAACACACAAATACATAAATAAATTTCCTAAAAGGAAAAGAAAGTCTTACCTAACCTTACTATTATTCATATCTAGCCTAGAATGGTACTCAAAGCCTATAGATGATCAACTTAATTCAAATGATAATGAATTTATCTGCATACCTTGACACATATAACAAGAATATAAAATGCATATAATTTCTTTTCTGGAATATGGTCTTTCACATAATAGTGAGTTTTCAGTGGTTCATCGTGACCACACAGTAACTGTGATAATTAACACAAAATAAAATAAAAATAGAGAGTAAGCCACATGGTCATTCATTTTTAGCAAATATTTCTGAACTCAAACTACAGTAAACATAATTTAAATGTTAGATAATTCACCAGACATGCTAAGTATCTTAGCTTATTTATTACTTGTTTTTACTTTAGTGTTCAGAAAACACCAGTTTACAGTGATTCCTGGGTGATCGATGCTGTATGAAATGACTTTGTTTTTATTTGGAGTCTGGTGATAGTTTGGCAATCTCCATTGAAATCATGCCTATAATGATTCTTAGTGTGAAGCAAACTTTGGAATTAATTGTGGAGGATATGGCTTTCCTGACATTATTATTCCTCACACAAAAATAATGTTCTGGAAAACTTCACATTGTAGAATAACTAATGACCCCATTCTCTTTTTGGCAATCCAGTGGAAACAAAAAAACAGATGTTCTGCATTAGCAGATGTCCAGGGTGACATACTAACCATATGCAGGGAGTGGAAAGCCTAGATTTTCTCACATGTGTGAGAAATGCTGAACAGAGACACAGGTTCCCACTTAGCATCATTTGGTTGTGTAAGAGTAGAATTTCATTCATGTATTAGATAATGATATCCTCCCACATTATAATCTCTGTACTGTGCCCAAAGTATTTTTTTCCAAACAATAGTAATGATCCATAATTTAAAGCCATAATTATTCTTTTTTACTTTCCTGTTATTTCTTCATACAGTAACAAAATTAAGGACTATATTTTTAAAAGCTTATCTGTACCATCAAAACAAATTCGGAAATTTATCTCTTTTATTCCCCAATTCCAAACAGCCTCCATCATCATTCATTTTGGGACTACTCAAATGTAATATTCTCCATGTGGACTACCCTTGTTCCATCCAAAAAGAGTACCTGGCATTATGCACTTATTTTTCTCCCCACTAGAAAAAAAATTTGTGAAGAAAAGTCATCTCTTTGTTGCTTATCTTTTTCCAGTGTCTAGAATAGGTGAGATGTCAGGTGCTTAAAAAAATATTTGTTCAACAAAAGAAAGAGAATATAATATACACCAAGTCACTTTATTTTGCTTCTTTTTTCCTTTCCCTTTTTGGGGTTGAAGAGGAGTTATTCTTCACCAAATCAGTGCCTGAGTACACTGCATTTGGTAGACAAGCTAAACAAACGTCATTCAGCTGAATTAAAATCTTTACTCTAGCTCCTTTATAAAGGATGCATTAGAGGACTTTTTTAACTATGGTATATATATTTTTCTTATGCATTATAGGAAATTTTTAACTATGGTATAAATTATTACAAGTATATATTTTTCTTAAAGTTTTGTTCAATAAGTTTTGAAAATTGTGTATATATGTGTTACCATTACTATGAACAAAATGGGAAGTTATATCATTCTGGAAATTGTCCTCAAACCTTTTTCCATCTAACTTCTCTTCACAGAGGAAAACACTGACTTCTTTGCTTTAAATTTTTTAATTTGTTTTAATTCGTTATGCATGACACTAGAATGCATTTATGCACTTTGACATATCATACATATAGGGGATATAAATTTCTCATTTTTCTGAGCGTACATGTTGCAGAATCATATTGGTCATGTAGTCACATGTATACATACAGTAATAATGTCTATTTTATTCTACTATCTTTCTGATCCCCAAATTTTGTGTCCTCCCCTCCTATCACTTCCCTCTGCCTTATCTAAGGTAACACTATTCTTTCCTGGTGCCCCAACCCCCCACCTT
Organism: Urocitellus parryii; assembly: GCF_045843805.1. Lineage (NCBI taxonomy): Eukaryota > Metazoa > Chordata > Mammalia > Rodentia > Sciuridae > Urocitellus > Urocitellus parryii. The sequence goes on from NC_135537.1 coordinate 46,624,056, forward strand.
ATTGTAAATTAGCATCCACATATTAGAGAAAACATTTGGTGATGAGGGCCACAGACAAGTCAAGATGGCACCTGGCACTTTGCCAAGAGGAGTGGTTTGAGAAGTAATGCCAGCGAGCCATTAAGATGATGGAGATTCCTTAATGACTGACTGCTGTGTCTAGATTATGTCAATTAAGTTAAGCGTGTGTAATCATTAAGATGATGAGGATTCCTTATTGGTTGACTGCTGTATCTAGTTTATGTTAATTAAGTTAAGCTGTGTGTAATTAGTTGGGTATATATACTTCTCTGTCCCATAATAAAGTGGCTCCCACTGTATCAAACTTCACAAGTTGCTTGTCACCCCCCGGTTATTTTGCCCAGCCAGACTGCGGGCAATTTGGCCTTTGGTTTTTCGGACTTCTATCACTATAGACTAGTTTTGAAATTTTACAATAGGTGCTTTTGTGTTTCAAGTTTTGTTCCCATCAACTCATTTCTGTAAGAATCGCTCCTATTGTTACATGTATAGATCCCTTTTATAGATGAGCAGTATTTTATTACACTACTGAACCACACTTTGTTGATTCATTTTCCTGTTGATGAATGTGTTCACTAACACAAAGCAACTTATAGGAGGAAAGGTTTAGGTTGGGGTGTGTTTTCAGAGGTGTCAGGTCCTGTTGAGGGCCCTTGTAGTGAGACAATACATCATGGTAGAAGTGCATGGTGGAGAAAGTTTGCCCACCTCGTGTAGACCAGGAACTGGAAAGAAAAGAGCTGGGGGTCTCAGTGTCCTCTCCAAGGTCATGACCATTATTAACCTGACTTCCTTCCATGAGGTCCCATGTCCTAAAAGGTTCCACTAGTTCCAATAGCACCATCAGCTTCGGACAAAGCATTTAACACACTGACCTTAAGATTCAAACTGTAGTATTTTTCAAATATTTTATTATTTGGACTTAGACTCCTCTGAACATTCTTATAAAAAATGTGTTAATTTCTTTTAAATCCTTGGGATAAATACTTAGTAGTGGAAATATTTGGTCATAGGGTATGAAGGACTAACTTCAGAGGAAACAGTCAAATCTCTCTCCATGCTGGTTGTGTGATTTTACACGAACACCAGCAGTATGCAATAGTTTTTCAGTCAATCCTCATTCTGACATATGCCAACTTATGACACTGAAGTCATGAAAATATTCTTCTATGTTGACTTTCAGAAGCTTTATGGTTCTGGGTTTTCTGTGCAAGGTTAAGTGTTTGATTCACCTAGATTTATACATCTTATTATTTTTTATAAAGTAAGGATAAGGACTGTGGTTCGTTTTCTCCATACAGATATTCAGGATATTTTCCTTTTTGTTAATTGTACATTTTATCTACTTCAGTGAATAGGAAGTAGTACCTAATTTTGGTTTTAAATTGATTTTTCCTAATGACTAATGATGGTGAACATTTTTTCATGACTTACTGGTCATCCTCAGATTTTTTCCTGTGAAGTGTCTTTTCAAGTCCTTTGTCCATTTTATAATTGGTATTTTATCTTCTTACTGTTTTTATGTAGTAGCACTTTACATATTTTGCCTCTGCATCTTTTTGCAGTTTTACACACTGTGCTTATTTCCTAGGCCATGGATTTCTGTTGACTGCATTAATCCTGTCTTTTGAAAAGGAAATATTGATGAAATTTTTAAATTTAAATTTATTTTTAAACAAATACATTTTTTAAATTATATTTATTTGTGGGTTCCTATGTGATGTTTCAATATATGTATATATTATATAATGTTTGAATCAGGCAAACATTCCTATCTCCTGAAATATTGATCATTTATTTATTGTGAAAACACTCCAAATCTTTTCTTCTAGCTATTTGAAATATACAGTATATAATTGCTTTCTGTAGTTATCTTTCTGTATGCTATCATACACTGGAAATTATTACTTCTATATTAAAATTATTATTAAAGTATAACTTTTAATACCCATTGATCAACCTCTTCCCTTCCCTCTTCCCCTAGTCTACCCATCTTCTGGTAATCACCATTGTATTCTCAACTTTTATGTGATTGATCTTTCTGGATTCCATGTATGAGTGAGATCATTTGATACTTGCCCTCCTGTGTCTAGTTTATTTCACTTAACATAAGGAACTCCAGTTCTATCCAAGTAGTCACAAATTAGATGATTTCATTCATTTTTGTGATTGAATAGTATTCCAATGCACCATATTTTCATTATCTATTCACCAGTTGATAGATATCCATTTCTTGACTATGCTGAACAGCTATGCAATAAACATGGAAATGCAGATGTCTCTGACACACTGATTTCATTTCCAATTTTAGAAAATTTTATATCTGTTATTTTTTGTCCTAAGAAGTATTTGCCCCCACCAAGGTCATAAATAGATTTTCTTTTGTATTATTCTATAAGTTTTATGGCTCTGGGATTTATATTTAAATATTTGTTCTTTAAAATTTTTTTTTTGTAGAGCAAGAAGTTAGAGATTAAAGTTCATTTTTTCCACTGAAGTAATTGTTTATAAAGATCATACTGTATTGATGGGAATTTTATACAAAATTCTATTAACCACATATGGGAGTTCATTGCTGGACTCCATTGTGTTCCATTGGCACATTTGTCTCATGTATGCCAACATGACATTTTGATGACTGTTAGAGCTTTATTCTAAGTATTTAAATTAAGTATAAGTTCTCCAGCTTTATTCATTTTTGTTTGTTTGTTTGATATTTGGTTAGTTGTTTGTTTTTCCTTTGACAGTGCTACTGTGCTGGGAATCAAACCCAGGGCCTCATGCATGCCAAAATTTAGCATTCCCACTTGAATTTTAGCAAACCTTATTTGCTTATTTCCTATAATTTGTAACAGAGAAAAAAATCTGTTTTATAAATATAATGACAAATTTTCATAGATCCAAATAAAATACATACTTATTTGCTAGAAAAGCTTAAGTTGTGACAATAAAATAAAAATATTGTTTGCCAACCCAGTGATAAAACAAGAATATTTTACCCTTAAAAACTTGAACAAAGTTTATTTTCCACCTAATGTTTCCATTTGCAATTTAGAAAGAATTGTTTCATAGCTGATTAACATGTTAATCCATTCTGCTAGGAACCATTGGGATAAAACCTAATTGTTGTTCATTGTTCTCTACATTTGAAATTAAATATTACAGATATGTATGTGTATCTATCTAATAAGTATAGGTTTATTTATTTAAAGGTTTAAAAAGCTAGAATCTCAAGTTTTTTTTATATTTTTATAAATCCATGTGTCTCTTAAGAAAAAATCCCTCCTGTGTTCCTTCTTCCTCTCTCTCCTTTCCCTCCCTCATTAGTCCCACAACTCATTTACTTCTCATTCACTTTTTTCTAGATTATACATCAAAGAAATATACAAAGATCAATGTCACATTATTTAACTCTACTGCAAAAGGAATTCAATTTTAATAATGACATATTTTGAAGGTTTTGAATAACATGGAAATTGCTAGCCATTACCAATGTCCTTTGCAACATATTACCCACTGGTAGAACCATCAGGTGTGCTTCCTATAACCATCTCTCCAGACCACAGAACATCTTGCCTTTTACAATTGATACAATGAAATAGGCTTTGTGATTGTTCTATGACCATCCCACCTTTGTTCTCTATTTCAAATAAACTCTAACTTGAGAAGTATTGAATCCAGACTGGAGCAAAGGAAGATGGAGAAGAAATGATCATGATAGGGAAATCTGGATACTGAGAGGAAATGTGAAAATGTAGTATAGCTGTACATCCATGAAGAAAGTGAAAAGAATCTGATGAACCACTGGAGAGCATCTGTCACAACATTGCTTCTAGGTCTTTGTAAACTACTAGGATATTTTAAGGTTGATCTTATACAAGAAATTTAGGTAAAAAAAAACTTTTTTATATAAATTCCCTGTTAAGCAATGTTTATTTAACTTATATGTAACTGTCATAAAGAAAAATCAATTTGCTTATGGGATTAATGAGTACCTGTGAACTAGAAAGACAGGGGAAGGGGATATGTTAATCTTTCTCATGTAAATTTGTCATACCTACTTATTATTAAAGAAATGTCAAGTGTACATTTCCACTTAGTACCATGTCCAGGGAAAAGTTTTCACAAGTTTATTAGTGCTTACTTATTTCCTAATATCCATTGTTGATAAAAACCAAGCTAGAGAGGATATATAATTTTCAGGATGGGTAATTATCAAATTAGGTACCTCAAATTCAACATGGCTACCAGAATATAAGTGGTGACCATCTCTACATCCAAACTGCAATGAAATGGGACAAAAAATTAACATAAGATCAAATCCATAATAATGTTAGAAAAGAGAGGAAAATAAACCAATTAAATAGTATATGTATACTGTAATTAATATAGTATAAGTTAGAAGTCACGTGGCATGTGGACTCTGATAAACTGATAAAGCAATCACAATCTCATATAAATGTTAGATATAAAAAATAATTAATTTCCTGGAGAAAAACTATTTGCATGGGAGATCATCCAGCTAACTAGTATAAAATTTCCCCTTGGTTCCATAGACATTGGTTCCATGAGTCTCTTGGATACTAAAATGTTCAAGTTCTTTATGTAAAATGACATAGTGTTTGTATATAACACATGTACATGCTAATGTGTACTTTAAATCATCTCTATGTGACTTAAAATATCTAGTAGAATCCAAGCATTGTGTAAATAGTTGTCATACTCTATTGTTTGGGACTCATAAAATGAAGCAAAAAGTCTAAATGTGCTCATTGCAGATACAATTATTTTCTGAATACTTTCAATTTACTCTTGGTACCTGCTGATATGGAAGGCCTACTATGTGGAAATTTTAAATCTTTCTTTGCACTCAGAGTGCTGACTTCAGCAGTGTTTTAGAATAAAATAGATAATTCTACAACTAGAATGGCAAATTATGAGCTTTAATTTACAAGTAGGTTTTGTATCAGAGAATCGGGAAAACATATCAGAACTCAGCACTATCCTACAGTTAGCATTCTGCTCACATGTCCCCCAAGAGAAACACAAGCCAGGTCATACCCTATTCTTAAACTTAGCAACTGACTCATGAAGTCCACTACCTCCCCTGACCAACAGAGCTGTAAAGTTCCTGTTAGCAGAATCTGCTTTCCTGGTTTTGTATGGAATTCATATGTGAATTGATGATCAGTACTCCAGCTACCAATCTAGAGTCTCATCTATAAATCCAGAAATAAATTCAAGAACCAGAAAGATACATGTGCCACAAATTATGTATTTGATGATATATCATTCTTAGAAATTAAAACTAAGGAATTTTTTTAAAAAGTCAATGCACCAAGTAACTAGTAACATGAATATTATTGATTATTTTCACTGGTAAACTATAAGATTGAACAAAGGTTTTATCTCAACACATTAAAAAGGAAAAAGAAAATAGAAAGAAAAGAATAAGAAAGTTAGAAACATGAGAACTAATTTAAGGATTTTCAAGATTAAATTTATACATGCAAGAAGGAGGTCACAGAGAGATGAAATTCCTTTTAACATGAAGACTTTTATATTCACGTGCCATGACTACCTTTCTAAATTAATCTCCTTCCATTTTCATCTGTACTAATTTTACTCCAGTTATATCAGCTGCCTTTCTAGTCCACGAAGTTAGTTACCACATTCTCAACTCCCATAAAATTGGGATTTGTACAGGGTCATTGCCTCTTTCTGGAACACTCTTCATTGAAATACATATTTGGTTCATTCCCTCAATTCCTTCAGGTCTTTTCTTAATGTCAGCGTTTCTATAGGACTTCCCTGTCTATGCTTCACAAATATACCCCCCAATCCAGGCATTCTATTTTTCTCTGTCTCTGCTGTATTTATCCTCACCATGCTAATTACAATCAAAACTATTTATTTTTCTGTTGTCAGTCTCCTTTGTCTGACTGCATGCACTGGCTTTGTGGCCCCCATACTCAGTGCACTAACTGGAACTCAGCAGGCATTTAATAAATGTTTGAAAATGAAGAAATATACAATGAGCATCAAAGAAATGTTCTTAAGCTTTGGAAAGAGTTATATGATAAGGAAAAAAAATTCAGACTTTCATCTGCAAATGACCTACATGTAGAAATATTCTTGTAAAACTAACTGCCTTAATAACAAAAGAGAAAAACAGAAACTTAAAGAAAAATAAAACACAGGGGAAAAAAGCAAGGACTAGTTTAGACCATTTGTATGCCACAGTGAGAGTAAAGTAATAAATGATGTTGAAAATGTGATTATTTGCCCAAATAAACTATCATTCAAATATGAGTTGGAAATAAAATGTTTTGACACATGAAAGATTTTTAAAGTGAATACATTTTTTTTAAAAAGCCAAGTGACTAAAATGCATGTTTAAGACCTGAGAAACATCAAGCAAAGTAAGACTTTAAGGGTAAAAAAATATTATCAATTATTAGAAATATAGACTTTGAAATATTTAAATAAAAACTATTGGTAAGAAAACAGAGGCAGGTTTGAAGAAATTGCTAAACTTCTGTATCCATCCTCCGGATGACTTAACAAACAACACCAGGTGAAATGGAATTTAAGACAGGACATCAGCATATTTTATTCACATCACATCTGCTTTTTATTTTCAAATTCATTTTGAACTGGAAAATGGAAATAAGTATCTGGATCATCAAGTAATGTGTTTATTGTGATTTCTGTATGTGTATATTTCCAGTGGAAATGTTCTCTTCTATTTTGTATTGGAAAGAAGAAATATTAGGGAACAAGGAGGACTTTAGTTTATTTCATTTATCTTCTATATATTTCATCCTTGAAACATGTGAGTCATGATTTTGGAAAAAGTAACTGTCTTTAAACAAGGATATTAAAGATGATGTCTAAAGAAAGGTTTTTTCAACCCCAAATTATTTCAAACCTCCAATATAATAAAATATTTTCTAAATAGTTGTTGAATCATATTCAGTGTGACATAATTCTTTACTGAAATAATAATATAAATGCATCCTATTTTAAAAGTTTCAAAACAATAAAATAAAGATGTGAAATAAAAATAAAAACTCCTATCTCCTGACTCCCTCCAGTCACATGCCCCATTTTAAGTAACTACTGACAGACACTGACATGTTTAGCAAGCAAGTTGTAAGTCTGATAGGAAAAATATAGGTTTTCAAAGATATGCTGTCAAATAAATTACTCATATGGATACCAAAAGTATTTTTTTTGAGAAATAATAATGTGATTTTCCTGTTTCAAGACAGGAAATCAAAGTAATTCAATGCTAATTCTTATAAGAACATGTATTATTGAGTTATGGCCCTTCTCATATTTTTCAATACAAAACTGACATATAAATGCATTACTTGAACCAAAACAGTCACTTCACTTGATTTTTCTGTTTAGCACTTTGATAATTCTAAATAAAATGTCAATTAAAGTTTTATATAAAATGACATTTTCAGATTTATGACAACCAGTCTCCATTTATAAGAGACAACAATTGGACCAACTTGACTTTTACATTTTCCTCATGCTAACACTTGAGTAGAAGTTAGAGGTATAAAGAGGAAGGCACTGCTCCTGTACTTAAACAACCTTCACATCAGGTTTTTTTTTTTTAAATAGGTAATTATGAACAACACATGAATGAGATTAAATTATATGCAAGCGACAAAAGCAATGTAGAACAGGAAAAGAGAGGAGAGGTCCCAGCAGGTGCATGGCCTGAAGGGAGGGTACTGATAGCATCAGGAATGGCTTCAGAGAAAAAATTTAATATGCACAGGATTTGAAAATAAACTCACCTACAGGATGACAAGAGAACAAAAACATGGGCAAAGTCACAGGGTTGTAAAATGAGTTGATGATTTAGGAAATCTCAAGCCACGTGGAGTTAGTCAAGCAAAGTAAAGAAGAACAAATGGCAGGACAGAGCCCTGGATAAATTGGCAGGGGCTGTAATAGGCTTGGCTTTGTTAGTTAAGCCCAAACTTTAACCTATAAACCACAGATATGAATGAGTGGGTTCCAGAATTGATGGGGAGTTTAGAAGCTACATTAATCATATCTACACAGGAATTTCTAAATCAACTCTGAAATGTAATCTGTAAATGACCAGGAATCACTTATACCTATAATTCTATCTGTATCTAACCCAGCTCTCATTGGTTGTGGCTCTTTCATCAATAAAGGAAATTGTTAATTAATTGATTGGTTAAACATTTACTGTGTCTTCTGTTATATGCTATTTATGAGGATAATAAACACCCAAAACCTTGCTTTCAAAGAAAATGTATATTCTTCTGGACATGGTAGCACACACTAGTAATCCCAGTGACTTGGGAGGCTAAGGCAGGAAGATAACAAGTTCAAAACCAGCCTCAGGATCTTAACAAGGCCCTAAGCAACTTAGTGAGACCTGTCTTAAAGTTGAAAAATTTTAAAAAGGTCTGGGGATATGGCTCAGTGGTTAAGTGCCCTGGGTTCAATGCCTGATACCAAAACAAAAAAAAATCATATATAGATGATATATATATATATATATATATATATATATATATATATAGAGAGAGAGAGAGAGAGAGAGAGAGAGAGAGAGAGAGAAGGGGGACAGGTACACAAGTTAAAATATCCCAAGAAATATCTGCATTATAGTATACAAAAGCAAATGTGATATAGGTGACAATAGAGTTTACCATGAAGAAAAAGTGTGTGTCATAAGTAGAGAAAAGAAAAATAGACATTCAAAGCAGCATAAGTAAAGACACAGATACACAAGTGAGATACACAGTCACATGTCCCATTTTAAGTAACTACAAGGAATCCAGCATGGTAGGGCTAGAGGGGTTTCAAATGTTAAGCAAGGATAGATGCACAGCAGAAGAAATTGGCGGAGGCCTCTCTGAATACCAGGTTAAGAATTTTAAATACTGATCTGTAAGCAAAAGGTAGTCACTGAAAAAATAAAAAGCAAACAAACTGTCATGATCAAACTTGTTCTTTAGAGAAATCACTCTGGAAAGAGTACAGAGAATGGATCTGAAGAGGTTAAAAACATTGACTCTATGGTCAAAGAGACAAGCATGGTTTTTAGTTTTTATTTCCAACCCTTATGAACTGTGTGGCTTTGGATAAGTATCTTGTTTCTTCTGGTTCCTGGTTTCCTCACCTGAAAATACAAATAATAGCCCTCTATATGTTATAGGATTGTCATGAGTTTTAAGTAAGTAATACATGCAGAACCCTTCAATAGTTACCAGCAGGTTTTCTGGTAACCAAGAATAAAAGGAGGAAACAAAGAAATTGTCAGACTTCAGAGAGACTGACATTTTACCACCACTAATTCAATTGAAGAATTATTTAATGGTATCCTAAAATAGTCTGTAAAATTCACTGAAAGAATGGAATTTTCTTGTTTATATTTAAATGTCTCATTCCCTAGAACTTAAGATAAAATTTTCTTAAAGCAGGTACTCTAAAAAAAATTCTGTTAAACATTGAAGATAAATTCTTTAGACTGATTAGTTGTTGCTTTTGACATTTTTCTTAAAGAGAGAGAGAGAGAAGAGAGAGAATTTTTTAATATTTATTTTTCAGTTTTCGGTGGACACAACATCTTTATTTTATTTTATGTGGTGCTGAGGATCGAACCCAGTGCCCCAGGTGAGCATGTTACTGCTTGAGCCACATCCCCAGCCCTGCTTTGGACATTTTAATGGAAAAAGAAGGTGTTGGTTTCTTGACATTAATCTTTTCTAAACTATAATCAATCAAAACTATCCTTCTATCAGTTTATTAAATTTAAAATGCATCTCATATGTGTCATTACTTGTTTTATTATGTTACTTTTGTAAGTTGATAAAATATTTTTGCTATTATAAGGATAATTAAATGAATCAACAAAATCAGCTTTGCTTTTAGATAACTAGAAATATAACTAGACTTTGTTGAAAAATGTCATTTTGATTTTCTCATAATGTTAAGTTTCATCATTTTCCAGCTTGGTATATATTATCACCCACAAATATATATTATCATACAGGCCCTAGTATATATCTGTCTATGCTAAAATATTATTAAGTTGTGTGTTCACTCTTCAAGTATAAGGTATAACCCTTTGGAAGATGTTATCTATTTGTATCTATGTCTACCAAATATATGCAACCATCTCTTTTTCTTAATATAGAAGAATTTAAGCTCTGCTTCACCTTCTACCAAACTTCAGCATTTTCAGAACCAAATAATCCTTCTCTGGAGGCTGATTAGAAAAAGAAAATAGAAGAAAATTCCCAGAATTTTATGCACATGCTTAGCCAGGTTCATCACAGTTTTTATTGTTTTGTGATTACATTCTGCTATTGTTTATAGTCTCCCTCTTCTCACAGATGTATGTCATCATTGTTTAGAAGTCATGGTTCCAAAAGAGAGAATAGGGTTCTATTCTCTCCTTCATGCCACAGGGTTGCTGAGCAGTTTTAGCTTGGCATACATTTGTCCTGATTTTTCTGAAGTTGATGTTGAGATGAGTAATAAGAATAATGTATCAGAATCCTGCATTAGGAAGTAAAGTTTTGGGCAGTATACTCATGCTTTTGTCTACAAAATATGAGAAGGCAGCCAAATTTTATGAAATGGGCAACCTTCCATGGCCCGGCATGCACTGACTAGGCTCTACTGAAATAGTCCAGATGTGACAGATGCATGAATCCCACTGAGCAGATCTTTATCCTGGAGGAAATCCCAGAATGTTTTGAACAGAGCAAGGTGAAAGAAAGCATTTACAACTTGAAGTACAACTTCATGTACAACTTGGAGTCCAGAAGCAGAAATGAATAGCTTGCTTTTATATATATATATATTATATTTATATAATAACACCCATTGCAAATGTCATAGGGCATATGTATTATGAAAAATAAACAAAATTCTAAGAGCCAAAAGTCATTTTTAATTAACATATCAATTACAAAAAGCTCCACTGAGCAGATGTCTGTTGCTTTGTGCCCAGAAGTTCGATGAACTGAAGGTCTGTCAGTCAAGAGAAAAAAAAAAAAAGAAAAGAAAAAAATGTGCAATAGACTAAAAGACTCAAGACTTTCAACAGGAGGACTCTTGTTGATTTTGCCCTTTGTGACTATACATAGATATAGATATCCCTCTAAAAATATCAAAGGCCTATGCCATATGTAGACTCATAGATATATTTTAATTTCATTTCTGAACAATTACATTTAAATCAAAGCATTGGGCTGGGGATGTGGCTCAAGCGGTAGCGTGCTCGCCTGGCATGCGTGCGGCCCGGGTTCCATCCTCAGCACCACATACAAACAAAGATGTTGTGTCCGCTGAAAACTAAAAAATAAATATTAAAAAAAATAAATTAAAAAAAAAATAAATCAAAGCATTTCAATATAAGTGTTTTAAAGCCATGGAAGAAGCATGCCTACAATAGGTGAACAGCACCAAACCCCTCCTATACCCACACCCACGATTTATTCTCCACACGCATTACTTTTCTGAAACACAGATTTTTATACCTTCCTACTTAAGAAGGTAAGTGGAATCCTAATGAAGTTACGAGATTCAGCTGTACAAAAATCAAGCTCTTGCAAAATGGGGATATCAAATTACTTCCTGTACTCCCACAGATATCTGTTATATTCTCTTCATCTCAAGTTTGTTTTCTAAGTTAATGCTTCATATAGGTTCCAAGAATAGATCATCTCACAATTTCTACCATTGCTATCCAAGAAAGCCTGTTCATTCTTCCAGACTTAGACAATACATCTACTCCTTAAGTAGATGCCTAGGAATTACCTTCTCTATAATTTCTACCTGAAAAACAAGTTCTTCCTTCTGCTTAGCCTTTTCTTTGGGTATAAGAATGCATTATAGCCAGACACAGTGGTGCTCGCCTGTAATCCCAGCTGCTCCAGAGACTGAGACAGGAGAATTGTGAGTTCAAAGCCAGCCTCAGCAAAGGCAAAATACTAAGCAGCTCAGTGAGACCCTGTCCTCAGTGAGACCCTGTCTCTAAATAAAATACAAAATAGGACTGGGGATGTAACTCAGTGGCCTAGTGCCCCCAAGTTCAATCCCTGGTACCCTTCTCCCCCTGAAAAAAGAATGCATTATAGCCTTAAATGGCTTAAAGAAATCCAAGGTTGATTGGATGGATGTAATAAGTCTGTGGGCCAGCTGGGTGTCCAGTTCACTGATGCCCTCAAGAGGATCCAGCTAGCTTCATGCTATAACATCTTTTGTATGTGTGTGGGGCGGGGAGCATTGTCACAATAGGGTCACAGCCTGCACTCTAGACCAGATGAATGGAAAGGACCAAAACATTTTCCTTCTGAGATTTTGTCTGTTTCTTCAGAAGTCAAGCCCTTCACAGAGAACACCTCTAAATATTTCCAGTTAGAATTGTGCTGTTGGATTGCTCCTACCTACAATAGAGTCTAAAAAGTGAAATATTTTTAAATTATAGAATCTACAGAAAATTATATTTAAACCATGGGATTGTGAGCTACTCCATAGTACCTCCCCAACTGCAATAAAGCTGAGCAATTTTGCTGCTGTATGGAAGATAATAATGTTAGTGATGATCAAGTCTGTTTTCAAGTCCCTTGAAGGAAAAGAACTGTAACTTTAATAATTTTATCCTTCATTTCAGGAATAATTTCAGACTTATTTATTGAATTAAGAGCTCCAAGAAAGAGAAGAAACTTTGTTAATTCCCCGACTTTTGATGTAGGACATCAGAAATCCTTAAAACTAGAAGTGGGCCATCTGAAAATGGACCAGTGTTGATTAAATCAAGGTACTTTTCCCATAATTCTTCCCACTAGGAAAAAAAAAAAAGTCTGAATTCTCTCTGGAGAAAACAGACATCATCCAGAGCCTCTACAATGTTTAATACATGAAGTCAGGTATTCAGTTTAAAATATCTGTATTAATTTCCCATGGTGGCTTCATAAACCACCACAAACTTCTGGGTAGATTATTCTGTTACATTTCTAGAGACCACAGGTCCAAAATCAGCTTCACTAGACTGCAGCACTGCACTCTGAGCTTAAGCTCAAGGAGAGCTCCCATTTGCTTGCCATTCCAGATCCTGGAGACTCTCCCAATCAGATCCCTCAGTTTGTGGCCCGCCCCACATCACATTGTCTCCCGTCCCCAGTGGTTCCACCATCATATCATATTCTCCTTCCTTTTCTGTCTTCAAATTTCCTCCTGTCTCCCTCTGACCAGGACACAGTATTACATTTGTGCCCTACTGAATACTAAAGATATTGGTATTAAAATAGCATGTAACATAACTATAGTATCCAATAGACAAAAATACAAGAAATATTATAGGCAGGAATTATAAAAATAGATATCAGAGAACTCAGTATATGGGTTTATCAGAAAATTAAGAAGAATACAATGTGGATTAAAAACTAAAAGACATGTCAATAGAAAATATCCAACTTGCAGCACAGAGAAAAAAAGAAAATAAAATTAAAAGAGCAAATTATGGGAGGATATTAAATAGGCCTAATATATTTGATACCTAAGTCTCAGAAACAAGATTAAAATATCAAAACAGAAGCAGAAATTGAAGAATTATTGGTAGAGAATGTCCCAAATTAATAAAAATATTAAATCATGGATTGAAGAATCTCTTTTAGCCTCATTAAAGATTTAATTAGCAATAAATAGGTCTATAGATAAATATTGGTAATTATATATGACCTATGTAGGTATCTAAATATACTCACAGCTGTAAAATATAAGATAAAACCTAAGGCAAAGAAAAATCTAACTACTGAGAGGATAAACACTATCTTCAAAAGAAAGCAATGAGATTTACAACTGAGTTCTAAACTATAATATCAAAGAAAAAAACAATGGAACTAACTGAATGAAGTTTTATTTTTAAAAAACAAATTTCCAAAGCTCACTCTAAAAGACATTCAAAAGTACATGTAATTCTATATTTATCAGATAATTTAATCCATGACTCAAGGCCTAATTGGCTTTTCAAATTAAATTTTATGAATATTTTATTAAGAATACTCTTGGGGCTAGGAATATAGCTCAGTTGATAGAGTGGTTGCCTTGTATGCGCAAGGCTCTGGATTCAATCCCCAGCACCACCACCACCACCACCAAAAAAAAAAAAAAAAAAACCACTCTTATCTAAGGAGAATACATTCCAGATCCCTAGTAGATGCCTTAAACCATGGATAGTTCCATACATTTGATAAAGCTTTATAAAATAAGCACAGTAAGAAATTGATAATCATACCTCTAATAAATAATAAAATATAGTTATAGCTAGTTGTAATTATAGTTAACTATAGTTAATAATAAAATAACTATTATAATATACTGTCATAAAATTGCCAACATCACTATCCTGGAATTTTTGGCTATTATTAAATTAAATAAATGTGACTGAAGCATAAGCTTTGCAAATCCATGACCGTTACAAAAATAGGGCAGCTACTAAGTGACAAACAGTGGGTAATACATACAGTATGGATTCATTGGATAAAGTGGTGCCTCTGATCATGGGTAAGATGGAGCAGAACAATGGGAGAATTCAGCATGCTACTTAGAATAGCATACAATTTAAAACTTGTGAATTACTTCTGGAATTTTCCATTTGATATTTTTATATAATAATTGATTGAAGGTAACTGAAATGATAGCAAGTAAAACTGCAGGAAAGGGGAACTATTGGAATGCCCAATTAAAATGTACAGTTTCATATGAAGGAAAAAACAGTTTTAAAATTTCTCAAATTGCCTTTAGAGTTCAGGAGAACATTGAGACAAAATGGAAAAATATACTAAAAAGGAGAAAAATGACAGGGTCATCACTCCTACCTACTTAGATGTTAAATATATCCAGTTCAGTATTACTACAACATAGGACCATGTTGTTTTTATTACAGAATGATATTGATTTAATATATGAAAATACATCAGAATCTTATTTTTAAAAGATAAAGACAAATTTCTATTATCCTTTCAATAGATGTTAATATCATTCAGTACACATTTAATAAAAATGATTAACACTAATAATTTTCTTGATCTGACACATATGCAGTATATAAGGTGAAATACTGAAACTGTTCATCACTTATATTTCATGTTTTACTCGATATGCTAGTCAATATAATGAGTCAGACAAATGAATTTTTAACTATAAAAAATGGGAATAAGTAACAACTGTCATCCACAGATGACATGATTATACTCACCAACATAAATGTTAATGTAAATTTTATTTTGTATATTTTCATTTTTATTTTATGTTATAATAAAAATTTTTTTGAAGGTATTTTATATTCATTATTCAAGTCGTCCAAGTCTAATGTGTAATTAACACAGCATATTTCAATTTAGACTAGCTACATTTTCAATGCTCAATACCACATATGGCTAGCAACTATTGCATTAGGCAGATTAATTATTAAGCTGGGTGACCCTAAAATATTTAAAGCTACATATTTTTATTGATTAGTTTTAGGGAGAAGTTATAGGATACCTATGTGTCAGGCATCATTTTCAGCCTGGGGTTTAGCAGTTATGAGAATCTCCTTAGGAGTTCACATAATAGAAATCTTTTAATAATTATAGTACATGGATCTTATGTCAATCCTATGGACAGTAGATAACTTTTTTTTTTTTGGCAGGCAGTAAACCTATTTAGGTTCAGGCTGCAAGTTCCAAAACACTTTCTAAGAGCTGTGGTTCACTGTCAGCTTGTTTTTCAAACTCTTTGAAGTACACCTAAGAGCTATGTTTGATGGGTGCCATTCAATGGCCACCCAGGTGGTTCTGTCTGCTGGCTCAGTTTTCAAACTCTTTTTAAATGCTGATGAGTATCAGATCTATGCATGTGCAGCTTTGTGCTTGGTAGTTCTCAAGCAAATTTGTGGGATCCCTTTCAGAAACACCTTCATTTCCTTTATCTCCTTGTTATTTTCTAGTTCCTGTGTTTCTTCATATTCCTTTGGCCAGAAAGCTGGACATTAGTAACTCCATTCTGCCTTGCACTTCCGAAGCTATACTTACTTAAAGGGCCAAGAAACATAAATATGCAGAGGAAACATGCAAAATTTACTGCCTATTTTGTGTTACTTTGGATTCTAGTTTTCTTCCCAAATCTACCTATTGTTTACTTTTCAGATTGCTAAATAACTACTCAACGCATTCTGTCCAGGTTCTATAATTGCATTCAGTGTGAGAGCTGACAAAGAGTGAGTTCAGTCCACTCTTGGAACTGAAACCCAAAGCATACTCTTTAGTAAGCAAAAATTAGAAAAACCAACATGTTCATTAATGGTAGAATGAATTGTTTATATTCTTATCATAAAATAGTACCATATTTACTCCATGAGTCTATTCATTAATGTAAAGGAACCAACAGCTTCTACATAAGAGTGGCATTGATAGTTTCCATAGACATATCATTAGGGGCAAAAGCCAATGACAAGATTGTACATGTCCCATGATTCCACTTATATAAAGGCCCCGAAGTAAACTAACCTTTGATGATAAAATCAGACCACTTGTTACCTTTGGGGAGAGATCAGTAATTGGGTATAGAAATGAGAGAGGCTTTTCAGGTACTGTTACTGTTATAGATTATGACCTTTGTAGTGATTATATGATTGATGCTGCTTCATAGAAATAAGTTGGCCCTACATGTAAGAACTGTGCACTTTTACTATCTGCATATTATGTTGCTATTTAAATGTCTACAAGAAAATTACAAAGATGAACTGAACTAATAATAGCCATGCTAAATTGATAGTTTGATTTTTATGAAAAGAAAACCTTCCAGTATAACTGTAATTGCCATTTAGTTAATGTGTATCATTGTTTTTATGAAGTTAATTTAGCAAATTCTACCATCCCATCTCAAACTCTCTTTTTTTTTTAATCTTTCTCATTCTTTTTGCTCTGCCTCTCATATACAGATAATTATACCTAAATCATTATGCAATTCAATCCTGAATCATTCAAGTTTAGGGAAGACCTAAATATAATTAAATGTTTATTGCTATGTAAAGCATATGAAACAAAACTTGAATAAATGGTAAAATACTTCAGATTTTTGTTAACCTCCCTAAATACAAAGTGTAATCTTCAAAGGTATGAAGAAAATAGCCATAGTACTATGGAATTCTGTTCTTTAGTAGGAAAACATTGTTTTCCTTAGAATCAAAGACTCTAGTCCTAAAAGTAAATGTGGGAGTCTTAGAAAGCCACCACATGTGCCTAAGTGATAATCACTGAATTGAAGCAGTGTGGTTAGCAACAGAACTTGTCACATATGAAGTTTTTAATTTATGTCTGTGGAAGAAAAAATAAATACTTCACTGGTGACTTTAATTTATTACTACATAGGGTTGAGACAATGACAGTGGAAATTTTTGGATCATTAGTACTTTGGGGAATGACAGTCAACACTGTAAGAAATATAGCTTTGGTAACTTTCTCTGCTATTCAGTTAAATACATACAGAATCATTTGTATGCAATTTATTTAAGGACCCAATGGGAAAAGCCAAAGAATATTAATTACATAATAAATATCAGGCACATATTGACTAATTCATATCCACTATCTGTACTTTATGTACTTGTGAAGAATAATATATTGCCTCCTACACATATGTATAAACAACAATTACAGTTTTGTTGTTAACAAAAGTAGGACTCTTGTTTCAAAAATGAAACTCCCATTAAAATAACAGAGAACCCCAAGTCTCTTTAATGTTTTAAAATTATTTATGCAAAGCATAGTTGTTCCAATAAGTGAGATGTCTTTAGAAAACTTGAGAATCATTTTCACAAGAATAAATCATTACCAAGTTCTAGAATTTTTTTGCCTTATTTTTTCTTCTGGAAAATGTGATTAGAAACAAAATCATTTCTCACAACAATGATGTACAAAAAGAAAAGCATATTAAATAGTGTAATTTTAGGAGGACATAACTTTGTACAAATTAAAAGCAGAGCAATTTTCATATTATAATATAAAATTTGCTTCTTATTTTTAAATGTTATTTTCATAACTGATCTGACAGAAATGTAAAGTTAGGCAGTTACATTTGATCCTTTGAAAATTCATCTATTTCTAGTTGTTATCTATAGTTCTCTTGTAGATCATTTCATCTTAAAGTTTAAATTTTGCCATTATATAGTAGAGATGATGAACCACAATCATAATGTTTATTACTAGAAATGTATAAATGATTAAATGCTTGCCCAGTGAATCTATTCAAAACCTATCTAGGGCTAGGGATGTAGCTCAGTGGTAGAGCACTTGCCTAGCATGCATGAGGACTTAGATTCAATTCTAGAACTCAAAATAAAGACAGAGGAGAGAGAGAGAGAGAGAGAGAGAGAGAGAGAGAGAGAGAGAGAGAGAGAGAGAGAGAGAGAGAGAGAGAGAGATCTGTTTTTATATATGTAAAATATCTCGATTATATTAATATTAAAATTATTCCCTCTGTCAATTCTCCTTTATCATACATTATTAATTAATTGAGCAAGTAAAATAAAACAAAAAACTGTCCCTAAGGATCTCTGGTAGTAATCTTTGCTGTTTTTATGTATTGTTACATGTTCTTTGAATTGTGAATAAGATAATATACTAGTAATCAAAAATATCACCAGTCATATCATTCTGACTATATTGATTAATGTTAAAAATAATTTAAATTAGATGGCTGACATATGCTGATAATAAAGCTGAATTCAGTTTATTTTCTTTTCCTGTTGAAAGATATATCTTAAAAGATTTTCTTACAAAAATCCATATAACCATACAAAATAAAATAAATGAAGACTGAGTGAAAAGAATTAGGACAGAGGGAAAATGAGGATAGAAGAAGGGGGTGATGTCAGAAGGGAGATGAGCACATGGAAAACATGCCTAATGTTCCCTGTACATCTGCTAGAGATGGGTCACGAGTTTAGCCCATAGCTTTCTAGTAGTCAACATGAAGATGGATCAATGATTCATTTAATGGGTCACAGTATACTTGAAATGAGAAACTAGTTGTCATTCAGGAGAAGACCTATTCTTGACACTATAACCAGAAAAACATGCTTCATGTGTCTTAATAAAAAGAATATTAGGAATCACATCCACACCTATATTCCTACCCTGCCGACAGAAGAGCTCTGGCATTTCTAGTAATAACATCCTCAAATTAGGCTGTGCTATCACACAGAACACAATTCAGCAAAGCCAAAGCAATCTAATTTGGATGGACACAACTATCAGATAATATGGCTTAACCCAGAAATAGACTACAGAGGCCTGAGGCACTGAATTTTCTATTTTTACTCTGCTTCTGGTGCTGTCTTAGGTGCCTGCTTGTGTTGTCCTGTGTACATATGAGCACACAGACAAGAGGAGAACCAATATCGTTCTCAAAAAAAAAAAAAAATACCATCATGTGTTATTTTGGGGTTTTATTTTTATATATTATACATAACGCACAGGTTTTTGAGGTTTTCGTTTTTTAGAACATTTCAAAAATTTAGAGTTAAGAAGAGGTCTAGACAGAATTGTTAGGAGCCTCAACTGAGAATCAGTGACAGTTATTTCTAGGTTATCCTTCCTGACAGCTTTTATTTAATATTACTATTTTACATTTTTTTCTAGTATTATTTCTTGACCAATTATTTTTCAGAGTTGGTGGAACTAAAATAAGATTGTCATCATCTTTTGAAAATAAGTTGTATGATAAGGAAAGGACATAACAATGCCTGAAGGGACAACTTAAACTTACCCAAGGATCTGAATACTAGTTTAGCTTTTATTTCAGGATTAAAATTTACTTAGAAATACTTTGGAACTAACGCCAGAAGGTACTCCTAATTTTAAAGAATGTTTCAGTAAAATATCTCATGAGAAACTAAAAAAATAAATACAGATGTTGTATATCTAAAATACCCTGAGCTCAAACCTGAAAATGGAAATGGGACAGAAAGTACAACTTAGGTGACCCTGATACCTATTCCATGTTGAGACACCTATATTTGAAGAGGATCAAATAGGAAAAAAATATTTTAAAATAATTCTTTTAGAGTTCATTCTACTATGAAACTGGTACACAGTTAAATGTCAATTAGAAGCTAGAGATAATACATCCACCACAAACATTTTGAGGTGAAGAAATGTTCCACCCACCAATTTCCTCCATGTTGCTCTCTCATTGTCTTTTCTGTCTGCAAATGTCAAAATGGGGTGGTGAGTGAGGAATGCCAAGAGCCCAGATTTGAGAATGAATATGTTCATGAATATGTTCTCCTAGTTGTGTGTGTTTTCTTTTTTCACCAGCATTCTGCTCCTAATTACTGTCATGTATCACTCAACAGAATATTCCACATGTAATACAAAATTTTTGCCAGGCAAAAATAGGAGATTGGAACAAGCCTAAATAGACTTTTCCAGAAAGTATTTAATCATGATCTACTTTATAACACATATATCATTACAGAGATTTTCAGAAAGTTTCAGAAAGTACCCTGTTCACTGACAGATGAACTTAAGGAATAGGGAAGATCCAAATAAAAAGGAACTTCTTAATTTTTCTTCTGTCTTAACCATTTTACACACTTCTTAAATTTCTTTAGTGAAGATTTTATATTTATATTTAAAATTAAACAGCATTTTCCGATTATTGCAAATATGATTTTGTTCCAGAGTAATAAGACAATGACTTGTCACCAACTCCAAAATATCCCAACTCTGTTTTTCCATTTTAAAAATACCCAGTTTTATTCCCCCTTGCATGTTTCATTGAATATAATATCCAATGCTAAGGGTAAAACTTCTAGTTTAGTTCAATATGGACATTAATTCATCATATTTTTTAAAAATATCATTCCTAGATCACTTCACTAAAGATAGAGAAGATTCTGAGGAGAAACCAAGAAATCATGAAACCAAATAAAAATTCAATGGAAAGCATGTTAAGACCACTTGAAAGACTGAACCTCAGGCAATGAAGGCAATATATATAATTCTGAAAATAAAGTTGAACCGAACTTTCAAGAAATATAGGATAACACGAAAAGACCAAATTTAAGTTTTATCAGGATAGATGAAGGCAAAGAGATACTGACCAAAGAAATGCACAATCTTTTTAACAAAATAATATCAGAAAATTTCCCAAACCTAAAGAATGAAATAGAAAATCAAATGCAGGATACCCACAGAACCCCAAATATACAAAATTACAACAGATCCACACCAAGGCACATTATTATGAAAATGCCATAAAATAAGAATAAAGACAGAATTTTAATGACTTCCAGAGAAAAATGGCAGATAACATTTAGAGGGGAAATCAATCTAGTTCTCAGCTATTTCTCAAGTTTGACCCTCGAAGCTAGGAGGTCTTGAAATAACATACACCAAGCTCTGAAAGAAAATGGATGCCAGCCAAGAATACTATACCCAGAAAAATTAAGTTTCCAATTTGAAGATGTAATAAAAACCTTCATGAGAAACAAAAGTTAAAAGAATTCACGCCTAGAAAGAATGCACTACAGAATATTCTCAGAAAAATATTTCATGAAGAAGAAATGAAAAATAAAATCAAAAGCAGCAAAGGGAGGACCTACACTAAAAAATAGTTAATCAAAGAAGAAACTAATTCAAATTAAAAACCAGGCTTTGAATCCCTGGGATGAATCTCACTGGATCGTGGTGCACTATCTTTTAGATATATTTTTTATATGAGATTTTCTAGAATTTTATTGAGAATTTTTGCATCTATGTCCATCAGGGACATTGGTCCAAAGTTTCTTTCCTTGATATGTCTTTGTCTGGTTTTCATATTAGGGAGATACTGGCTTCATACTAAGAGTTTGGAAGGATTCCCTCCTTTTCTATTCAAAGAATAATTTCAGGAATAATGGTCTTAATTCTTCTTTGATGATCTTGTAGACCTCAATTGAGACTCAATCTGGTCCTGGTCTTTTTTCATTGGTAGGCTTTTAATGCAGTCTTCAATTTTATTGTTTGAAATGATCTGTTTAAATTGTGTAAGTCTTCCTGATTCAGTTTGGATAGGTCATATGTCTCTAGAAATTTATTGATGTCTTCAAGATTTTCTATTTTATTGGAGTAAAAAATTTTCAAAATACTCTCTGAGTATCATTTTTATTTCAATAGTGTCCATCATGATGTTTCCTTTTTCATCACATGATTAAAAGCCAGAAATAAACCAAAAGGACTGGAAATACAAATCATGTCTTAATAGTAACTCTGAACATAAATGTCCTAAACTTATCAAATCAAAAGATATAAACTTGCATATTGGATTAAAAAACAAGACCCAACAAGGTTTTCTCTCCAGGAAACTCATTTCATAGGCAAAAACACCCAGATTGAAGGAGAAAAGATGGGAAAAAAAGCATGTCAATCACATGGATCTTGTAAAGAAGCAGGGTTTTCTATCTTCATATCAGATAAAGTGAACTTCAAGCAAACAGCTTCTTATCTAAATCTTTTAATCAAACATATTCTAAGATTTTTGCCATGTGCATGAAATGAATATTCTTTCTTTCATTTCTTCTTGGTAGGAAAGCTAAATTTCAAGGAATGTATTTAGTGACTGATTTGCTAAATAAAGGAGGCTTATGGATATAATGGATGTATGACAACTAAATGAATAACTGTTATAGAACATGCAAAAAGGTTTTTGATACAGAAGGATCAGATGTTACCATTGTTATTATTAACAAAATACATATTTATGGGATATAGGGTATGATAACTCAATAATTGTATATACTATATTTAATAATCATATTTGAGGCCTGTTCAACATACAGAAATAAATAAACAGAATTCACCATATCAATACACTTAAAGATAGAAATCATATGATTATACCAATAGATGCAGAAAAAGCACTTAACAAAATACAGCTCCCCCTTCATGTTCAATACATTAGAAAACTGAGGGGTAGTAGGAATATTCCTCAACAATGTAAAAACTATCTATGCTGAACCTAAGGCTAACATCATTCTAATTGGGGAAAAATTGAAAGCATTCCTTCTAAAAACTGAAATAAAACAAGAATCCCCTTTCACCACTTTTATCCAACAACATCCTTGAAACTCTAGCCAGAGCAATTAGAGAGAAGAAAGAAATTAAAGGGATAAGAATTGCAAAAGAACCCTAACTAACCCTATTTTCCAATGATAGATTCCATGTTTAGAAGACCCAAAAATTTCCACCAGAAAACTTGTAGAATTCATGAATGGATGCAGAAAATTAGCAGGATATAAAATTAACACCCATAAATCAATTGCATTCCTATTTATCAGGAGTGAAATTTTCAGGAGTGAAAGAGAAATTAGGAAAACTACCCCATTTACAATAACCTTAAAAAAATACCTGTGAATCAATCTAACAAAAGAAGTGAAAGACCTCTACAATGAAAACTACAGAACACCAAAGAAAGAAGTTGAAGAAGACCTTAGAAGATGGAAAGATCTCCCATGTTTTTGGATAGGCAGAATTAATATTGTTAAAATCGTTATAGTACCAAAAGCACTATACTGATTTAATGCAAGTCCTATTAAAATCCCAATGAAAACTTCATAGAAATAGTAAAAGCAGTCATTAAATTGATTTGGAAAAATAAGAGACCCCATATAAGCCCTAAGCCATTTTTAATAAGAAAAATGATACAGGAGACATCACAATACCAGATTCTTAAGTTATAACACAGGGCTTTCGTAACAAAAATGGCTTGGTATTGGCACAAAAACAGACATGTAGACCACTGGTACAGAATAGAAGACACAGGGACAAACTCACATAACAATAATTATCTTCTACTAGACAAATATACAGTGGAGAAGTGAAAGCCTCTTCAACAAATGACACTGGCAAAACTGAAATCCATATGTAGCAAAAGGAAAATGAACCTCTATCTCTCACTCTACTTAAAACTCAAAGTGGGTCAATGTCCAAGGCATTAGACCAGAGACCCTGTGCCTAACAGAAAAAAGTAGGCTCAAATCTATACCATGTCAGCTCAGGAACTGACTTCCTTAACAAGACTCCTAAAGTGCAAATAATAAAATCAAGAATCAACAAATGGAATGGTCTAAATTTAAGGTCTTTTTTCTATGACTATCTGGTTTTCTCAGCCATCTGTTATTGACAAGATTATTCTCTAACCACTGAACTGCATTGCTGTAATTTTGGCCAACTGGGTGACTATGCATGTAGGAATCTATGTATTCTCTGTTTTATAAAATAGTTGCAGTTATCCATCCTCACAATAATTCCACAATGGTTCAATTTTTGAAGTTTGATCTAATAATAATAGACCATTGACAAGAGTTCATTCCAGATGGACTGTAAGTTAATTATGAAAGGAAAAGCAATAAATTTTTTTAGTAGAAACAAAAAGTATGAGAATTAAACAGTTTGAGCAGGTGAGTGGGGAATGAGGTCCTATTCATGAAGCTGGCTGTTTGTGGCACCACACATAAGAGTGTGGCTTTATTTAAAGATCCAATTACTATACGGGCAAAACTGAGCTATGTCTGAAACTCTTCATTTTTATAAACTCATCAGAATAATTCCACGTCTGTGGAAAAATGCTGATAAGCAGGAATAAAATGCATGAAAGTAACAAGCGTGTGCTATCAAGACATATGATCTGCTCATTTAATTTTGACTATGCCAGAATATAATTAACAGAATAATGCTAGCTTGTGCAAAATACCAGAATAGATGCCCCTGAAGGAGGCAAAATTCAGAGCAGCTCCATAACTCACAAAGCAGAATAGCGACAAATGCAGAATTAAAAATGAAAACTCACATGATCATTAACATGCTGCTAGAATAAAGTGTGTCTCATTCTACTGTTCCTGCATTTGACACAGATGTGGCTGGCTTAGTATGCCACATCTGTTCTTGCTTCCACAGAACTGGAAGACGGAGTTTGCACTTTATTCCATTCAACATGAAAAACGTTCTATTCACATCAGAATCAGTGAGCAATTGACAATTCCAAGGGAAAAACAGAATTAACTTCAAACCTGACACTGCAGCACAACTTAAAAGAGTTTAATTGAAAATATCTTTTTTTTTTCTTCTAAATCTCTCTCTGGATACATTTCCAACCTAGGATTTTATCCTTGCTCACTTTGCTGTATCAGCTGCCTTTCAAGTGTGTTCTCTGTGGATACCTCACATTCTCCGTTATGCCTGGACCCCTGGGAAGCATAATCCAGATTTCTTCTCAAGAAAGTGGCAGCTCCAGACAGTTAGCCCTTACAAGCGTTTCCTGTTCCAGCAAATCCTGGCAAATTACATTCTTACATTCCTTCTGTCTAAAAACATGTGTCTTCTTCCTCACCAAAAACAAAACAAAACAAAACAAAAGTTTCAAGGAGAAGACAGCACCCAAGATTTTCTTGTGTCACCCAGGGCTCACTTGACCCCTGGCTTAAACTCCTCTCCCAAGTTAGGGATGGAGAAGGCTCTCCTCTTGAAGTTGCACTTCTTATCCCATTGTTATGGTTTACATATGAAGTGTCCCCAAAAGCTCATGTGTGAAACAGTACGATAAAGTGAAATGATTGGGTTATAAATTCCTTAACATGATCAGTACAGTAATCCACTGATGAGGGTTGATTGGGTGGTATATAGGCAGGTAGGGTGTGGCCGGAGGAGGTGGGTCCCTGGGGGAATGCTTTTGTGGTTTATGTTTTGTGTTTTATGAGCGAGTCTCTCTGCTTCCCAATGACCTTATTCTGAGCTGCTTTCCTCCACCACACTTCCACCATCATGTTCTGCTTCACCCCAGGCACATACCAGTGGATTTGGCTGCCTATGGA
This sequence comes from Urocitellus parryii, assembly GCF_045843805.1. NCBI lineage: Eukaryota > Metazoa > Chordata > Mammalia > Rodentia > Sciuridae > Urocitellus > Urocitellus parryii. The sequence continues at coordinate 46,649,986 of NC_135537.1, forward strand.
CTAAGAACTCTGTAACCGAGCACCAAATAAACTTTTTCTCCTCTAAGTTGTTCTTGTCTGGTCTTTTGATCACAGCAGCGAAAAATTGTGCTAAAACATCCAGCCTGATGGCTTAGCTAAAAAGAAAATATCTTCCCTCAAGTCCAGATTTAACTTCTCTGTCCAGGCAAAGTTCCACTTGTGTCAGCCGAGGTCAATAGGTAGAACTTAAGGGAACACACAATTACTACTGGAACTAACAGAGTAGCACCAAGACTTGCGAAAGTGTTTCTTATAATGTTCCTCTCTTCTATAAGGTCACATTCCAACTACCATCATGGCTTGTTTCATTTGGAAATCATGGTGAGGAAACACTTTGTCTCATTTTCGTCATTTTGACTTAATCCAAAATACAGTTCAGAGCCTCACCTTCATTTACAAATCCCATATGAGTTCTCAAAACATAACCCAGATGTTGCCTCTTTCGAGGGGTGTGGTACTTCTCTTCTCACCACACTTTGGTCCTAAAGGAAGACTCAACATGTGTTCAAATTCAACCATAAGGAAACATTGACAGTATCAGAGACAGTCATATGGATCTCACTATGGATTTTGTTGGGAGGCAGAAGGAAGAGTTGGCATTTAGCACCACACTATAACCTAGTCAGTCTTTAAACTTCCCTCTCTCTAGGTATTGCTGGCCTTTAATGACACTATTTAGCTAAACTTCCAGGCCATTTCCTTCTCCCTTTGACTTCTGTCACAATTCACAGTGACACCTTTTAACGCCAATTCCACACGGGTGACTTTAGGGATGTTTCAGCCATTTAGTTCTGCCATCTTTTCATAAAGAATAATGCCATCAGGACATCTGTGTTTCTATAACCACTTTAGAATGCTCTTGACTTGAAAGTTCTTCCTATTTTTCATTGTACCATAAACTTGTTGAAAGTTTTAATCACAATCCTTGCATAAATTATTTAATATTCTAGTATAGACTAAGGCATATGGATCCTCTTTACACATTATAAATATTGGAACAAGGTATATTTATTACAACTATGAGTAATATTTTATTCACATAAGATGGACATGCTAAAACTGAAATAAGAAAAATCATAAAAAATTTTTACAAATTTCCTGTTCTGTTGTTTCTTACAGAATAAATAATATTAAATTCACTTTAATAGGAAGGCTATAGATATTAAAATACAATAAATGGTTGCTTATGTTAAATTACCATGAATAATGATGTTTAGTATGATTTGAAAATTTTGCTTACTTCTGTCAGATGGTCAAAAGTTGTTTTAGCAGTTTGGATCATAAGTTGCTGGGTCAGTTGGTCTAATTCTAAAAGAAAACAAAATATTTAGAATATCTTTAGAAGTAATTTTTAAATTCAGGAAAAAATAGAGAAGTTAATAATCTCTTCATTATCTACATCAAAATAGCACAAAAATTGGAATTCACCTAACAATAAAATTGATTGATAGGCACTTGACACAAACCAAGAGAAAGCATATAATTTATCATTGAAATGTGGGTATGTTTAAGAATAAAAAAGGAAGACTTAATAGATGTACTTTTTGGAGTGTACCAGGTTACCCAAAACAAACCTAATGGGACTTAAAAGGAATTGTGCAGGGGGAGGGGTGCTTTGAAAAAGTCTAAATTCAAGAACAAAGAAACAACCCAAGATAGATAATAATCATTTGTGTTTTGGACATAATGGATCTCCACTGCATGAAAAAATAGGAAAAAAGGCTATGTCAACACAGGGAAGATGATTAAGTTAAAACAGAAACAAGAAACCATGATCTTCACTGACATTATTGAATATTCTTACATGGCATCATAAATGACCTTATCTTTAAATTAGCTTTATTTTTTAATTGTTCAAAATCAACCTAAATGATAAATATAAATTTGCAATAAAATGTAGGACATTGGCATGTTGTGCATAATCCATTAAATTACTAGACCAGCTATTTTTATCAGTTTTCCTCCCTTGGTTTAAATAATGTTTATATTCTCTTTTTTTCCTCAACATCCAATAGATGATGAATCCACTAACATTTTTTAAGGTAAAACAATGTCAGTTTCACACTACACTACATAATGTGAGTAAAACTATTAACTGACCTGAGAGTCTATTTAAAAGTCAATATTCATAAAAATTATGGTGCAACTTAATACTTTGAAAAACACTATTTGCTGCTCCAAATAACAGAAATTAAAAAGCAATAAAAATACAGACATCTTTAAAGCCCAAATTAATTTGATTGTTATGAATAGAGCACATGAAAGCCAGCTAATCTAAGAAGGACATGCCAAATAATGTAACAGACTCTCAGGGTACGGCCAATGGAAACAGTCTGAGAGCAGATGTCTCAAAAACAAAGAATGCCATCTCTATACCCTGGGACTTGTATGGCCCACCATATTAAAGCCTTTGATTCCCCTTAACATCATCCACCCACCTCCTCCCTTCCGCCTATCATCTTATGTACAACTAATGTGGAATTGTAAACCCAGGTTTATATGATGTTGTAAATCAGTAAACTACCAGTTGGCCCTAGTAGTTCTATGATAAAGTTTTTTAAATCATTTTTTTATTGAAACTTGTCCATACCTATAAAATTGTTCATATTAGGTTAAAGGTATAAACCTGATTCAATTACAACAATTAAGGCATTCTCTTTCCTGGGATCTGTAAATGGCACCCAAAAATTAAATTGTCTGGTACAAGAAAGAAGTGAAAACAATTCAAATTTGATTGTGCATATTAAATGCTAAGCACCATCCAGACAATGTTCACGTTATCTCAATGAAGCCTCAAATGATTTCCATAAGACAGTAATCTTGCCACAATTTTACAAGTGATAAATTGACATCTCAGGAAAATTAAGCAATTAGCCCTACAGATTTTGGTCAAGTTTTGTCTAGCTTGATAAAAAGATAAAAATGGATAATTACCTCATTGTAAATTATAGATATGATTTCTGCTAATGGTTTTCGTTAAACTGTATAAATTTCCCCTAGATTTTATAGAGGATGGGAATATTATTTTGTCAAAATAGATGTTAACATTATTATTCCAGTTGGTTTTTTAACACCAGCTTTATATAACTTAGAACATATTGTTACATTTAATAATTTCTAAAATCAACTTAGAGAAAAAATATGCAACTCTTTCAAAATAAAAAGTTCATTCGTGCTATGACTAAATTATTATAACATACTGTACTTGAATATGAGATTGTTTTTAAAAAAACTAAAGTGAGTAGTCACTCAAAAAGCAGATATTAAGATGGGCTGTTATTTTGTCCCTCAAATCACTGCAACAGAAAGGAATTCAAAATAGGAAGATGTCATTTCTGAATTGCAGTCAACGCTGGCACAGAAAACTTTTCATTCCTTTTCTAAAGGCATTTTAAGAAGCAGAGATGAGTACAGAAATACCATATGATTTCATTTCAGCAATTATGATAGTCATAAAAGAATTCTTGTTTCCTTTTCTTTATAGCTTCAGAAAGACCTCAGGAGGAACAGCTGAAAAAGTAATGTCAGATTGATCTACAGGATATAATTCAAAGGGTCCTGCTGTTAGTAGGTTTTCCTAAAGAGGAATGTCCTCAATTTTTGACATGTTTTCATTAGAGTGTTTACATGACGCCCTGAAGCCTCAATGATGGTGAGGAAAGTGGAACTTTGCGGATTTATTGAACAAATAACAAAAAATTTTAAAGTTTCTGAAAAATGACTATATGCTGTTTCTCATTCTGTAAATGTAGTGAAATATATAGGTTTTTTATTGTTAGTTAATCTTAATATTTCTGGAATAAACTTGATACATAGTACTACTTCAGATTCAGTGTCCTAATATGTTGTCTTAGTACTATCTATGTTGTATTAGTACTATATACATATACAATACTATATATGTATTGATACTATTCTGCTACTATTCAGCATGTATGCTTATTTATGAATTAGCCAGTACTTACTTTTTCCCTGTAATGTCCTTGCCAAGTTTGAGTACAAAAAAATATGACAGCTGATTAGCATCCAGTCAAGTTCCTCAACCTTTCCTTCAGGAGGGTTTGTGTAGGATTGATGTATGTCTTCCCTTACTGTTTTGCAGAATTACAAGCTATACAAAATGAATGTGTGTGTGTGTGTGTGTGTGTGTGTGTGTGTGTGTGTTGGGGGGGCCTTCAAATTATGTATTCAGTTTCTTTAATAAACAAAGTATTCACAGTTTCTATTTCATTTTGTGAAGATTTTTTAGGTTTCACTTTTCCAGAAATTTGTCCATTTCATCTAGATAATGAAATATTATTGACATAGTCATTTGTAACATTTTTAAATGCATGCTCTTGATACATAACACACATTCCCCCTCAACCCTGTATAAATCTCTGCAGAGTTGTATCAATGTCAGTAATCTCTTCACAGTCATCTTGTGATTTTATTGATTAGCTCCTCAGCTAGACTTTTTTTTATATTTTAAAATCCTGCTTTTGTTGTTTCTTTTTATTTTATTTAAGTTTCTCCATATTTCTAATATCTTGGAGCAAGAGATAGGCTCTTTGATTTCATCACTTTTGTTTCTCCATTTACAACTTTCTATTTTTTTTTATTATTTTTTTGTACAAGGGATTGAACCCAGAGGGGTTTAATCACCGAGCCACATCCCCAACCCTATTTATTTATTTATTTGTTTGTTTGTTTGTTTATTTATTTGAGACAGTTTCTAAGTTGCTTAGGGCCTTGCCAAGTTGCTGAGGTTGGCTTTGAACTTGTGATCCTCCTATTTCAGACTTCTTAACTGCTGCAAGTACAGGCATGCACCACCATGCCAGGCTAGCTACTAACTTTTCCTGTAATCGTGATGACTTTTATTACAATCAACAAGTTTTTATATATAATTAGCAGTTTCACTTTAATTAAACAAAAATATTTTTTCTCTTTCCATTGATCTCTTCTTATGCCAAAGATTTTTAAAAGACTCTTAATTTCAAAACAATTGGACTTTTCTAGTTATCTATTTGTCACTCCTGGATTAACAATAGAACATATTTTGAAATCATTTGAGATCTGGTGAAATATGTTTTATGGTACAGCATAGGATGAATTTGTACAAATATGTAACAACATTTCATCCAAATCTTGAAGTTTCTATTGAGTTATAATTTACAAACCATAAAGTTCATCCATTTAAAAGTGTGTAATTGGGTGGGTTTCGGTATATTTGTGTAATTATCATTACTAATTAGATGCATTAGGCTTTAGAATAAATTTCTCTCCATTTCCACCTCCCTCCTGTCTTAGCACACACTAATTTATTTCCTGTCTCTGTAGAGTTGATTATTCTGGACATTCCATATAATTGGAACAATATAATATGTAGCTTTTGTGACTTTTAGCATAATATTCAAGGCTCACCCATGTAGTTTGTGGCAAAAATTGGTATTTCATTGCTTTTTATGGATGAATACTAGCATCTTGTATGTGTATACCATATTTTCTTCATTTACTCATCAGTCAATGGACATTTAGGGTTTTTTTTTTTCCATTTGGGAGTATTAGGAATAATGCTGTCATGAACACTCAAGCAAAAGTTTTTGTGTATATATTTGCAGTTCTCTTGGACATATACCTATAAGTGAAATGTATGAAAACTCATGATTTGCTCTTTGTAGACTGTCAAACTATTTCTTGAAGCAATTGCACTATTTTTCTTTCCTACATGCTATGTACAAAAGTTTTAGTCTCTCTACATTCTCTCCAACACATATGATTATCTGTATTTTTTGTCTTACTAAAGACATGACATGGCATGACATTATTGTCCCAATTTTCATTTCTATTAATTTTAGGAAATTATCAGTCATTTACTTTTCAACTGAGTTATTTCTGGGTTTACTACTGAATTATAATAGTAATTCAAAAATTAAAAGAGTTGTTTTTTTTATTTCCTTGTTAGAGTCCTTCATAAAAATTTTAAACTCTAGTGAAGCCCAGTTTATTTATTTATTTTCCCTTTGGTTGCTTGTTCTTTAGATGCAATATGAAGAAAACAATTTTCTAGAGCAAGATGGTAAACATTTTACCTATGTTTTATTCTAAGAGTTTTACAGATTTTGCTGCTGTATTTACATATTCCATGCTTTTTAACTTATTTTTTGTGTATCATATAAGGTAGAAAACCAAATTTATTTTTTGCATGTGGGTGTTCAATTGTTTCTCTATTGTTTATTGAAATTGTCTTGTATTGTTGAAAATCAGTTGACTATAAATGTATGGGTTTATTTCTGAACTCTCAAATTATTTTACATTAGTTACTATCTCTTCCATTACTCCAATATCACAAAAGTAGAGCTACAACAAGATTGAGTAAATTTTAAAATTCAGAAGTATGAGTCCTCTTACTTTGCTATTTTTTTTTGTCAAGACAATTTTGACTGCTCATAGTCCCTTGTATTTCCATATTCATTTTAAGCTCAGTTTGCCAATTTCTACAAAAACAGAGAATAGGGAATTTGATCTAATTAAGAAAAATCTGCAGGAAAATCTAGGTAGTATTGCCATCTTAACAACATTGTCTTCCATCCATGAACATAAAACGTCTTTCTATTCATTTAGATTTTCTTTAATTATTCCAAATGCAGTTTGTAGTTTTCAGTATACAAATCAAACACTTTTTAACTCTATTATTATGTATTTTATTCTTATTGTTATTATTATAACTTACTTTCTTAATTTTTTTGATTTTTCATTGCTAGTATATAGAAATATTATGGATTTTTTATATTGCTAATATATCTTTTATAATCTGTGTTAGTCAGCATTTTTGTCACTGTAACAAAAAGACTTGACAAGAACAATATAGAGGAGAAATGTTTATCTGGGGCTCATGGTTTCAGAGGTCTCAGTCCAGAGACAGCCAATTCGGCTGGTTTGGGCAGGGATGAGGCAGAACACTATGGGATAAGGGAGTAAAAAAGGAAAGCGATTCAGGACATGGCAATCAGGAAGCAGAGAAATCCAGTTCCATTCACCAGGGACAAAATATAGACCCCCAAAGACATGCTCTCACCACACCTACGTTAACGTCAACTAGCCACACCATACATGCCTACAGTTACCAGTAACTCACTCAAGTGGATTAATGCACTGATTAGTTAAGTATCTCATAACCCAGTCATTTCACTTTTAAACTTTCTTGCAATGTCTCATACATGAGCTTTTGGGGGAATATCTCATTTCCAAACTATAACAATTGCCAAACACATTTATTTACTCTCATGGTTTTTTGGTTTGTTTGTTTTTTTTTTTTGTGGGTTTTCTTTTCTGTGTGTGTGATTTTCTTAAAAATTTTTTGTATACAAGATTATATCATCAGCAAATAATGGTAATGTTATTTATTCCATTCCAATTTGGATATATTTTCTTTCTTTCTTGACTAATTTCACAATGAACTTTATTAATTTGAAGATATTCTTTTCTATTTCTATTTCTTTTGATAATTTTTATCAAAATTATTATGTGTTTTGTTTATTTATCTTATGAATTTGATATATTAAATAAATTGATACTACATTGGCAAAATTTACAGCACCTGAATGTGTTGCTTTGAATGCAGATATCAACCTGCTTTACTAGGATAAAGTCTACTTCAGTGTGCCGTGTAACATTTTTTAGATGGTGTAGGACTCAGTTTGCTAATGGTGGAGAATTATTGAATCTGTTTAAAGATGTTGATGTATAGTTTTTTACCTTGTGATATCTGTGATAGCTTCATCTGTATGGGGTAATATTGGCACCACGGGTTAAGTTGGAAAATGTACCATCTTCTTTTATTTTTTGGTTAGCCTATTACATGCCCCAACTGTTATCTGCAGTTTTCAGGAACTGCCAAGTTCAACTAATTGCCCCTTATTGTTTTCAAAAACAGCTCCAGGGAAAAGGATTTGCACTGAGTGGACTGAGTTGTGTAACATGAAAAGAACCTTCCTAGTTGAACCTTTTAAAGAACAACCAACAGGTCAAAGATTGACACTTTTCTGGAATTAAGGTTTTTGAAGGGCTTCCATCTCTTCTCTGGCCTCTCCAGTTGCTGCCAGATTTTCAGGGTTCATCATGATTATGGACTATTGTTTTTCAAGCATGCTTCACAGTTAACGAGGAAATGTGGTTATAGGCAAATTAAAATGCCACAAATGGCAGTTTTGACAGGGTACAATGGCAGCAGCTGGGTCTGCAGGGGTGCTGATGACTATGTGGGAAAAGCAAGAGTTCTACCAGCTTCTGTAACATTTGATCTATACAAGCTGTATGGCGCAGATGCAAGTGGAAGAAATCTATGAAGACATCCCGGATCCTCATCCAAGTGTGAGGGCTGCAGCCTGGACTACATCTGGCTACAGATTTTGCACCTAGTTTCCAAAAGAAATTCCATGAAACAGTGATTGCAGTTTTGTTGCACACCATGGAAAATCAAGGTAATCAGCATGTACAATCTCATGCAGTTTCTCCTTTTATTATTTTTATTGAAGACTGCCCCAAGTCATTGCTAGTACTATAATAGGATAGTATGGTGAAAAATCTACATTTCATATTGGTGATTAAACTTCAATAGTCAACTCCAAATGGACCTAAGTTAGCCTTGGGACAGCTTGTGACAACAATTTCCTCAGTTGCTGATAAAGTAGAAGAAAAATTTGTTTCAGGTTGTCATGTATTTGTGCCCTCACTAAAGCACATTGTTGAGTTTACTGTTCAGAAGGAACTCAAACATCTGAGAGGAAAAACTATTGAGTGCTTTAGCCATGTTGATCTTGCCACTGGGAAGAAAAAAATATATACAAGATGCATCAAATGTGATGCAGCTATTGTTGAAGACAAAAATCAGATTTGAATAATATGGAGGGTGATGACCCTCAGGCCTCTTACATTCAGTGTGGGCTAGAATATGTGAAAATTCTTGGAAGAAATTTCTACCAGAACCTTCCACTGGTTATTGATCCTCTTATTAAAAAGACTGTTTCATCTAAACCTAATGTTGTTCTCTTAGACACACAAGATGTACAGAACACGAATTATGACAATGAATGGCAATTTGTAAATCTTGAAACCAACAAAGGTTTGAAATTAAAACTCAGGACTTTAAACAAAATCAACTATGCTAAGGAGTTGAGAGAAGGATTGGTGGAATATACAGAACAAGTTGTGAAATTGGTGGTTCCCTTATTGAAATTTTATTTCCATGACAATGTTAAAGTGGCAGCAGCAGAGTCCATGCCTATTCTCTTAAAATGCTCAAGAATTCTCGGCACAGAGTATCATTCACAGAAGTGGCAGTTCATATGTGACCCTTATTCAAGACTATAGGAACTGAACCCCAGACAGAGGTACTCTCAGAACTAATGAATTCTTTTGCTAAGTCCATTGAGGTAATGGGAGATGGTTGCTTTAATGAGAAGCACTTGGAAGAACTGGGAGGAATACTAAAAGCAACATGTGAAAGACATTTTAAAAACCAAGAATTATGACTGGTTAAATGACAAGAAGAAAACTATGACCAATGGGTTTGTCTCTGAAGATGAGGATGAATGTGATGTTTATATTCTGACTGAAGTATCAGATATTTTGCACTCATTCTTTAGTACTTATAAGGAAAAGATTTTACCATGATTTGAACAGTTACTTCCATTAATATGTTCAAGTAGATCATAGCCAGACATTGGGAATTGTACATATTTGATGATATCATAGAGCCCTGCAGTCCAACCTCATTTAAACATGTAGAATATTTCCAGTGGCCGATGCTACTAAATATGTGAGATAAGGACACTGAAGTCAGGCAAGCTGCTTCTTATGGTGTGGATGTTGTGGAACAGTTTGGTGGAGTTGATTATCATTCTTTATGTTTAGAAGCTGTTTTACTATTGGTAAAAGTTACTAAAATGTGTAAATTCCAAAACCAAAAAAAAAAAAGTGTCATTGCTACCGAGAACTGTATTCAGCAATAGGAAAGAGTTTTGATGTCTAAGCCTAACTATGTAAATGAAGATAAAGTTCTTCCACACTGGTTATCATGGTTTCCACTGCAGGAAGAAAGAAAGGAAAGCTATTCAGACCCTTGAGTTTTCTCTGTGACTTAATTGAAAATAACCACCCAGTTTTAAATGGTCTAAATAATTACAGTATCCACAAAATAATCAGGATGATTTCAGAAGGAAAAGTTAATAAGACTATTAACTATGAAGAACCTTGTTCCAAAGACCTTGCAAATGTTCATCATCAAATTAGGATATACATTCCAACCATAATTTCTCAGACATCTGTACCTGATGAATGTTTGCAAGGAGCACTTTAATAACACTTGAATATCATTTATATGAAAGTAACTACAAATAAGTGTCGAGGGGATTCCATTATAAAATAGAACTGTTATCTCCCTGTTAAGCATTTCATATTTTTCCCCATGTTTCTCCAGGATCAGTCAATGTTACAGCTTTCTGTTCACCTTGCATGTTTGATATCTTAAACATAGAACTTGGTGATAACCTATGCTTCCATTTGTCTTAGAATTTTTGTCACCTTTTCCTTATTTGGTGTGAAGTATAGAGATTGCTACTATTTATCTGAAATATTGATGCTGGGCAATTAGTACACTTGGTGCCAAGATGTTATACTGATGGTCACAAAATGCTAAAAGCTTATAAAGATTGGAGAATTGCCAGGACAAACATCATGGGAATGGAGGGCGATGGATATAGAAGCAGGCTTATTCCTCTTTGATAATAAATACTCTTGGTTTTGGTAATGGTAGTTTGGTAGAAATAAGCAAGAGTTTCAAGATACAGTAGTGGATGCGGGAATTTTCTCTTAAATGAACATTTTTATAATATCCTCCAGAGAATTCGGCAGGAATACCAATATTCTAGTTTCCATGGTGTCCTGCTGAGAGTTATAAGAACTCTTTCTTTAACCAACCTGGTCTACACTTTTTAAATTATCCAGAATACCAAGAATCATGGTTACCAAAAAGAGGGTCCTAATACATCTAACATTGCTAGCATGTAATATACTAATAGTGTTTGTAAGCAATCTATATTTGTGAGAGTCAGTCAGTGTTAGGTATTTCAGTGCAGTACAGTATTGCTATTGATGATGTTCGTGCCCACACCCACAAAGCAGCACAATAAGAAGAAGAGCCTGGATTTAGAATGGGGCTTAAATAGATTTCTGTTTCAAAGATTGCTAATATATTCTATAGTAGCGCTGAAGGGTGGCCTGCTGTGTTAAAAAAAAACAACAACAACTTAATTTTACCTTTAAACACAAAAAGAAAACAGCCTTAAAACTTGTCATTTATCAGTATGTGTATATTATCAGAAAATAGTTCTATAAACCAAGGGTTAATTGTATAATTGTATTGTTAGTCTATAATGTTAAGCTTTTATAGGGTAGAAAAAATTTTCTATTCAGCAAATTTTCAATCTAAAATTTAAAAATGAGTCTACTGTGATTTCTTGGGGCTACTGTGTGTACTGTGAATATAAAGTGTTTAGCAAATATTTAGGACCTCATAAGTGCTCAGTAAATCATCACTGTTATTACTCTTAAAAATGCAACTACATTTTTGGTCTTAGTGAGTTTCATCTGTTTTTCTTGAATATATGATCCCCAGATTGCTACAGGTCTTTGGTTAATTTGCAATGAACTGAAAAAGTTTATTCTTACAATTTTTCCAGTGTTCTTAATAATTTTCTAGAATAAAGAATATTTGGAGGTACTTACTCTACCATTGTTGCTGGTGGTAGCTTCCTACCTATTATTTATTACCTAGTGTATCCTGAAGACATCTATTGCATCTCTATTTAGAATTGTGGATTTATGGATATTAGTTCATGATTTTGTCAAATTTTTCTTTATTTCGTTTGAAGATGTACTGTTAAGAATACAAATATGTAGTTGTTATAGCATTGCAAGAACATTGTTATAATTAAAAAGTGTTCAACTTATCTCTAGTCAAGCTATTTCCCCTGAAATATTATTTATTTTTTTGTATGGAAGTACAAATCATGTGTATAAGCTATTTTTTTTATTGTTCACATGAAAAATATTCAGTGCCTTTTCTATATTCAATATTTTATGTAATATAAGCAGTATGTAGTTGGATTTCATCTTTTATTTTACCATTTTCTTTGTTTTTCACCCATGTTATTTTCCTTATTTTTCTCATTTACAATCTTTTTATTATTCTTTTTTCAGTTAATTAATTGCATACATATATATGCACTCCTACTATTTTTAAAAATTATCACTATTCTTATCAAACTGATTAATATTTGGTAATTTAATCACTTCCTAGAATATTATATTTCCATTTACTCATCTGAAAAACTTATGTTATCTAGTTTTTACAGCTTTTTTTGCAGGAAGTTTATTGAAATAACTCAGTTCTTCATGAAAACCAACAGAACTGTGACAGAGATCTAAAGTGCTCACCAATGCTGCCTTAAAGTGAAGAACAAAGACAGAAATGAAAATGCAAAGAAAAAGTTTTAGGAATTGCAACAGCTGGTCACTGACACAGCTTTATTCAATACACACAGGAGCAAAGGATAATGGCGTCTCAGGGTGAGGCTCTAGGAATCAAAGATTGCACATCTTTGTTCGGCAAGTGTTCTTTTGAAAAGGACATCTACAACTTCACCAATATAGAAAACATCAGGACCCTAAAACAGGACAATTTAAGGCTAACTGGAGTTGCAACCTATGGCCACGCCAGATCCTGTGAGGCAGAGGTTCTCACAGTGCTCTTCCCCACCAGTAGCATCAGTAACTTGAGATCTCCTTAGAAATTACAAATTCTTGGACCTCAACCCAGATGTACTGAATCAGAAAGTATATGCATGGGGAGCAGTCTTTGATATACTCTCAGAAAATTTAGTGTTCCTGGACAGAACTGCACTGTAGAGAAAACTAATGCCTCATACTTTAATGTAAATACCTGTGTGAGAGAGGGTCTCCTGGCTGTGCTAAGACCCCACATATAGCAAAGAGGGCCAGCTGCCCTCACATTGCTCCTCACCTGCAGGGGTCACAAGGCACCCAACAGGTGCCTTGTTGCTGGAGGAAATAGATCAGCAGTATCTTGGTCTCCAGGTTCGAGAGCTGAGAGGGACAACCAGTTCCATATCACACCTCCAAGTCATTTGGTAAACTACACCTTTTGAAGGTCTCTATGCATCATAAATAGATTCTTCACTCAGTATTTCCCATTCAGCTTGCTAAATAGGATTAAAACACTGAGCACTCAATTTTACAGAAAACACTTTGAGTATTTTTACGTTAGTTTTAAAGAAGCAGCAATAATTTTGAAACAACCTAAATTGAAGAAAAATATATAACAATGATAATCAGTAATGTTTACTAAATTAACAGCTGTTCTAATAACACCATATGATATAATTGTATAAGTTGTAGTATTTCTAGCATGTGTCTGCAGACCCGTATTTTCCTAATCTTCTTAACACATATACACAGTATACATTAATTTTCAAGTGTGCACATGACAGACATATTAAATAGAATAGCAAGAACAACAAAATACAGAGGATAGGAGAAAGTCTGACCATTAGGCCAATGTAATAATAGCATGAACATTTATACCGACAGTGGTTAAGCTGTTTAGTTTCACCAATTAAAATTCAAAAGTTTTAATTGAATTAAAGTACAAAATCCACCAAGGTAAATACCCAAAACAAAATAACTCTAGGTATCTAAAATAAAAAAAAAATAAAACAATCTTTCTGAGTGAAGATTTGAATCATTTCATAATGTAGCAGTAGAAATTTGAAAGTAGGAAGAAATACTAATGTGAAAATATAGTGCCTACTATTATAGTAAGAAGATCACATTTTCTTCATATTTTATACCATAAGGAAGTTTAGCCTCAACTGCAATTGGGAAATAATTAGTTGAACAGGGAATGTGTGGGTGTGTGTCTTTCAAAGTATCAGAACACAGGCATGTCTTAGTAGAATAACTTGCCTATGAGAAGCACATCTCTTTTAATCTAACATTTGCAAAGCAAATCCTAGGCATCCTGGTGATATCTTGACAGTTTTACAGTTCTGGCTTTGTTAATTTTTTAGTTTGCTTTGAACATAGATGTCACTGTAGCCCAGATACAATATTTAGAAGGGACTTGTACACTATCACATGGTGTATGGGATTGGGATAGTCTATTTATTATAATAGATATTGTGTATAAAAAAATGAACCACATTTTCCAAACTTACCTAAACAGACAAAACAATGGATAAAAGATTCTCAGTTTGAGCTAAAAGGCTTCTCTGGTTGCTTGAATTTTTCCTGAACATTTTAGTATTTCACTTTAAAAAATTTTTTTATTTTTATTTTTTTAGATATACATGACAGTAGAGTTCATGCCACAGACATAGAATATAAGTTCTCCTAATTCCTCTGGTAATGCATGATATGGAGTTACACTGGTCGTATATTCATATATGAACATAGGAAAGTTATCTCTAGTTCATTCTACCATCTTTCCCTCTCCACTCCCTTCCCTTCATCCTCCTTTGTATAATCCAATGAACTTCTAAGTTCATTTTAGTGTTTCAAATCTAAGATATTGAAGTCATCTCTGATTAACAGTAAAGGGTATATATATTCAACAAGTACTAAATAAATGTGTCAAAGTAATCCACAGAAAAGCTTATTTGGTTGCAACAGTGTTAAGAAATTTTCAAATCTTTTCCCTATATAATCAAAATACCTCCTTTAAAAATATGTATGTTGTTTAAAAAATAATATTGTTCATAGCTGTACTTCATGGTCTCATCTAAGTAATTTTGAAAAAGTAACATTTTTAATGTCATTAAGGCAGCACTTACTACATCATTGCTATGATTGTCTTAATGAAAAACATCCATAAATTTACAGGGAATACTTCAGTACACATAATTTAGTGGGAATTCGGGAAACATTCATGAATATAATACAATTATTGTAAGAATGGGCATAAAATATCCTAAAAATAACATGAGAATTTAGTGTGATTAACACAAACTCACTAAAAATTCTTCAATAAATTCTTACCATATAATTTCAAGAAATTTACTTCCAATATGTGTCTTATTATTTATTGTTCATTTGTTAATACATTTCTAAGAACAGCTTATTTGTTTGGTTAAAAATTTTCTATAAGTACTTATTCACATAATCTCAATAAATCTACTTATAATGTATAGCTTATTGTTTCCTGTTTATTTATTAATATGTATATAAGGAACAGCTTATTTCGTTTCAATAAATTTTGGAAAGAGTTTTTATTAAATCATATATGTATAAAAATAAAGATCTATTTAAAGTATTTAAAAAATAACTTCAAGCTAATTTCTTCCATCAAGCACAATGTAAGATCATACCTGCAGCATATGGGTTCATATGTAAAATAAATGTTGTCTTTAGTGAATAAATATGTTTAACTCATGTGTTCCTTTTAAAATGCATTGTAAATTTAGCAT
The DNA here is from genome assembly GCF_045843805.1 of Urocitellus parryii. Lineage (NCBI taxonomy): Eukaryota > Metazoa > Chordata > Mammalia > Rodentia > Sciuridae > Urocitellus > Urocitellus parryii. Next base: position 46,665,534 of record NC_135537.1, read on the forward strand.
GATTAACACAAACTCACTAAAAATGTTATTGAATTTATAGCATGTTTCTTCTACTAGGTATTTTGTCAATAAAGTCATCAATAATAATATACTTTAGATGTCTATGAATAATTTTCATTTTAAAAAAGTTTCTCCACATGTGAACAAGTATTGGACTCAATGGTTTAGATGATATACTGGGATACAGATCATTATATGAATGGTCTTGTAAATTTCCTCTTGATTGAATGATTATCTAATTAAGAGAAGATATATTTCAAATGATTCAAGCAATCAAAACAGTGTCTGTAGATTGATGAAACCTAAAACAAGAGCTCCAGTTCAAGCTTCACAGAGAAATATATTAAGACAGATGCAAGCGCGCTGGGATTTCAACTTGTCATTGGATGATCGATTTCCCCAAACTCTCTAAGCATTATCAAATCCGATAATTGAGGTTTACCACACCTAAATTTTTCACTGCTGAGATAAATATCAATAATTCTTATATTTATAAGATGGATTGCAATAGAATCCGAGATGATTTCAGAATCTCCGGACACATTGGCCACAGAATATTTAACATGGGCTTTCCTTCTGCTATTGGCATCATTACTCAGGTTTCATGCCAAAGAAATGCTCATATCTTAGGGATGGAATTTCCAAGAGTTGCACAGCATGAGCAATGATTACGCCTTGTTTGCTCTATTCTTTCCATGTGTTAGTGTCTCAAGCTGTCACCTTAAAGTCATTTACTGGTTTTGGTACTTCACAAAAATCAAAGAAAAGTAGTGACCTTGTCTCAGGCAATAACAAATCACTAATGATTTATTGCTAAATAGAGGCCATGTGAATTTGTGATGTTGTAACAGAATCAAAGAAAATGGTTACATCTTATGAACTTACAGTTTTCTCTTGAGAATATTACTCTTAAAGCATTCTACTGTTACCTAATCATTTCGATGTAAATAATACTAGCTATAATAATGCTGCTAATTGCCAAGAGGTTTCCATATACTATTTCTAATCCACAAAATACATTTTGTAGTAAAATGTTACTGCCATATTATTGCTTAAAAAAATACTAGGGCTTATATAGATTAGAAACTTGCCTTAAAAAAAATGTCACATAGCTCTTAAGTGTGATTTTTCACTCAAATATTTCCCAAGCCAAAGTCTGCTTTATATCTATTATTTTGCCTCTGGAACAATGGGTGAGTACATTAAATTTTGCACGTAGATCTTCAGACAGAATAATCCGTTTACATTCTAAAAGTATGAAAATGATTAATTTTTCCCTCAACTCAGCATCGATATGTGTGATAGCAGTTTATGACTCAGAAATTCTTTCCTGCTTTTTCCTCAGATATAGCTCAGTCAGGTTGTGATCAAAACAATCACCAAAAGTGAGTCGGTGGAACTCTAGACAAATACATACATATGTATAAATGAAGCAAAGAGGCATTTAAAAATGTAGTTCCATCACATTTCAGAAAGTTCTGGAAAAACACTGATGCCTGCAGAGAAAGATTCAATTAAAAAAGATGACCTATTAGTAACAGAGGATTTAGCTATTAAATTAAATGGTAGACATTTGTTACTGTTCTTACATACTGGAAAGAGAACATCTGGATTTCTATATTTCGAACAAATATACAGGCAGGCCAAAACATACAGAAATATACATATAGTATATGACTGTGCAGTATATACTACAGACTCATTTTTTTTCAAACAGGGTATAAATTAACAAAAGTACCAAATTTAATAAGCAACAAATTTAGGGCTATTTTTAAATCCAGTATGAGCTATATTAATTGATGTCAAGAAAGTTGCTCTAACAAGAATAACTAGTTCTTGCAAATAATTTCAATATGATAAGTCTCACCCTGTAAGGATTGGAGTGAAAGTTGGAGGGGTGGGATGCAATCTTAAATTTTTTGTCAAAATAATAAGAAAACAGGGTAAAAATATTGGCAGTTAAAGACAGGGGGGAAAAAATTAAGACCAAAGTACCAACTGAGGTAACTCAGCAGTGGTGAAAAGTGATGAGCAAACCATTTCTGAATTGTAGCAGTTTGTTAGATAACACAAAATCACTAAGTCAATATTGTGTGAACCATGAAAAGGCTGCTTCAACTCTTGAACTCACCCCTGCTTTCATACCCCTGCCCCCTGCTCAGATTGAATCTCCTGGACTTCCTGACATAACTTCCATCAGTGTCGTCCCTGCTGTGTTCTTCTCCCCTCTTGATGTAACGCCCTCCCTGCTTCTGGCCTTTTGTCAGAAGTTCTCTGCTGGATCTGTCCTCAGAAGGCTGGCACCAATCCACTCTCTAATAAGGCCCTTTGTTGACCTAGACATCTAAAATATAAACTAAAAGAAACATATTGTCAATAAATCGTGGTCATTTAGTGCTGAAATGGTACTATTTGTACTATAAGTAAATCACATCATGGAGGGAGAGTGGTTTAGAGAGACTTGATCTGGTCCCCTAATCACTATGGACAACAAATTCTTCCTTAGGTGAAATGCATCCAAGGATCCAGAAATGTGGAAACACAAAGACTTTGTGTGGCAGCATGTAAGAGATACACTGAAAATTGTGGTCAAGTTATTTACTTGGATTTACTTGGAAAACACCTCATCTCTAGCTCTCTAGTCATTATAGTTAGAGTACCTATAATGATTTTTAAAAGTAACATTTCCCTTTAGTAAATACCTACTTGGCTCAAGGCAAGAATAAGAATATAGAACATTGAGCCACACTTTATATATGGGAAAATCTAACCCGAGGAAGTAAAACAATATTTCATAAATTTCAAAGAAAAACCAAGTACATCTGATTTGTCTCTTTTTTTCCTTCTATAATCATAACAGTCATATAATTAAGGAATAGAATTGTAAGAAGAAATCCAAGATACAACAATTTATCTAGGGTAATTCAGGAAGTAGAGATAACACTTTTCTCAATTGACCATATCCTTTTTCCCTTCCTTCTGCAGCAAGTGATGTGTATTTCACATGTCATTGCCTGTAGAGTTGGATATACATTCTGAGAGAAATAAAATTAACTGCTGTGCAAAGAAGGGGTACAGCCAAACCTCATGCCCACCAGTAGAATGTTTGATGATGGATCCTATGCTGTATTTTTGAAAAGTACATTGACAAAACATTAACAGAATGGTATTCTTAAAAATTACATCAAGTGCTTCTATATTTTCAATGTTTTAAAATTATTGTGATATTCCATATAAGGGATTCTGATACCATTTTTTTTAGTATGAGGCAAGTAAAAAAGTCATTTAATAAGAAAGCAAAATAATTCACCTCAGTTTGTTGGTTTGGATTTCTCCTTAGCTGAATTTCATAAAGTACATAAATGAATGCTCTATTTTGAGAGACAACACAATCACATTATACAAACATTACTTTAGCAAGTGCGTGTGCATGTACAGTAATAGCTCTCTTCTTCAATATTTATTCTCTGAACTACTTTGAACTACTGTAATAGGCTCCACTAGATGGCTTTGCTTCCATCTTATTCTTTTCATTTTCATTCTTTGTTGTATTCCATAAGTATCTGAATGCCAATCCTTCCATGTTGGTTTTCTAAAATATTTTATGGCACTACATTTCCAAGTGGATGAGCATTAGCAAATATTTAACAAAGAATAAGACATTCTCTGTGATTTGACCCTTATTAATTTTTCTGGTCCATTATAATATGATCTGTATCACAGATTGCAAAACAGAAAATAACGAACAAATTTGATATTCCCAGCTCACTGATAACATTTTGCTTCTGTGCCTTTGCCCATGCTATGTCCTTATGTCCATTTGTTGCTTTAAATAGGAGTTTAAAAATATCTAACCCAAACTTCCTTAAATAGTGGGAAATTTATTGGTGTATATTAATCCAGAGACTGTGTAGTTTTTAAGATTTGTTGGTTTAGTACTGTGTGTTTTGTAAGAGTGAAAAAGAGTGCTGTCTGAAAGAGTTGAAATTAATTAGTCAGAATTAGGTCACATACCCTTTTCCTAAGGCAATTTTTTCAAAGAAAGACAGGGCACGTAGACCATTCAGGCCTACCTGCTAGTCCAAGTTCAACTGTCAGATGATATGTATGTTCTTTAATTTGAAAAAGTTAGTATCTGATATTAGCAGCCAAAGTTAGCACAGCTTCTTTCCAATATATAAACTTTGAAAATATCCATTCTTCACTTAAACTTTTTAACCTCTTACCAAACAGGAGACAAGTTGAGTCACTACATCTAGTTCAAAGGCCAGGTAGATACTGTTGTGATATCTGTCAAGTTTGGAGGCAGACCCTCACAGCACAGCAAGCTGGCTGACATATGCATTCTTGGCTACAGAATAGGAAGATAATGACAATGACAACAACAAAATAACATCCAAAAGAGAAAAGAAACATGGAAAATAATGCAGAATATTTCACAGGACATACACGTATTGGACTCTCTTGGTCTAGCTTCCTGGCGTCTGTGATGAACACCCTGTTCTGTTCTCCTCCGTGGCCATATCTGGAACAGGCACCATGAAGCTTTCCCACTCAGAAGAGCTCAAAGCTTTACCAGGTTTCTTCATCGTGGTGTAAATTTAGGGAACTGGGAATGGGGTTAAGATGAAATATCCCAGGTTCTTGACTGGGACATGTATATTTATTCCAATGTAGTAATGTTAAAACTTTAATGGACGTCCAATATATTTGCTATGAGTTTATTTTGTTGGCTAGTAAACACACGAGATCACATTTATTCTTGGTTTTGGAGTGTAGGAATTCCTGTTGCCTTGCTGCAAATCTTGGTGCACGAACTATTCCTGAGGTCACAAACTAATGGTTTTAAATTGAGATAAATCAAAACCTGGAGTATCCTCCAGGCTATATTCCAGAGACTTCTTCAAATAGAGAGAAACTTCTCTCTACTAGAAAAATTACTTAGGAAACTTTTTCAAAAAACAACCTTCAAACCACTGTCTAAGATAAATTAATTAAATAAGAATTTCAGGGGCTGGGAATAGTCAGTCAGTTGTTATCCTCTAATCATTATTTTTTAATAAGCAATATGCTGCCAAACCTGAAACCACTGTCTTACCCAGATATTTGCAAGAGGTGTAAGAATACAGATTTATATTTTGCCTAATCTTATTCTGTAAGAATTCTTCTACCTCTCCTCCTCAGAATATCAGAACTTAAGTTTGGGTTTTAATATACTTTCTATAATGCAAAGAATTAAATTATTAATCTTTCAGTCAATTTGTGTGGAAATGCATTGTCTATAAAAATTATCTTTTACTTATTTCTTATGTCGTTAGAAACTTAAAACTTGTCTCTTTTTTGAAAACATGTAATGATAGCTGTAAGAATGAATCAACACACTGCAATATTCTGATATTTTTCTAAGAAGTCCCTTAAGATATTCCTTTTATTTTAAACATACAAGTCATAAATTAACCAAATACTGTATTTTTGTTTGTTTTCTTCCATTTTCTACCCAGGAATAATTCATTCATTCAGCAACTCGGTTCTACATGTTAAGGTGTATCAATTTCAGAAATTTAGTCCTTGTACCAGATTCTTCAATGGTATCCTGAGCTGGAAACCAAAGAAATTAAATCTGATTCACTTAAACAGAAAAGAACGAGTAATTCTTAGCTCACAAATTTTACGAGAATCCTGGACAATTAGTCTAAGGCAGAAGTAAAGGGAAGTAAGGCCCAACCAGGATCTCACCACAAAATGACCTACATAATAAGGTGATATCACTGGTGCCAGGACCACTGATCATTCATCTGTCATGAAGGCAATGTGTTTTTGGAGGTTCTATGTTTCCCCTTCCAATGTATTTGATTATATCTCTTAGCTTGTAGGTAAAAACAGGCTTCTTCTTATAAAAATGTATCTGGAAAAGACCTGGTGTAAATAATTTTATTGATGATTCTGAGTTACTCTAGATCAGGTGAACTAGGTAAAATATGGAAATACTTCCTCACCAGTTGAGTTTAATAATCATTGTCAAAGCACTCAAAGCATCCCATATTGTACACGGGCAGTATGTGAGGTCCATTCAGCTCAAGGCTGAGCATCCTCAGGACTAGTACTTATGTAGCAGCTGTTTTAAAATGCTCCTTTCTGAATTTCTGTATTTCATATTTATATGTAAAAGAAATGTATCAGTAGTAACAAAAATATACATTTTCTATTGAATTTTCTCATGTTAAACTGATAGGTAACTAAAATTAGTACACGAAAAGAGGAATATAGATTCCCATTATAATAAAATATATAGATGGAAAAAATAATTTTATGTTTATATCATTAAATACCAGTGGGAAATATCTCCTTGATTCAATTAAAGAATCAAGTAAGAAAGACTAACAATCTCTTTGACATGTAGAAAAAAATATCCCAATGAAGAAATATTTTATCTTCACAAGAAAATAAACGAGTCTAAAAGTTGAAGTGGTAAAATGTGTATGTCTGTTTTGGATTTACTGTTTCTCTTAGTCTGAAAAGAATATTAACAATAGAATTACAGCTCAATAAGTCACAGGAGAAACTTTTAAGGATGGCATGTAGAAGCCTTAGGCAAAATGTGTTTACTACCTCATGTACTGAGCATGGATGACATGGAGAATTTAAACTTCTAAGACAGAGGAATTATATCCAACAAAATCTGTACCAAAGTGTGTAAATGTATCCAGAAGATATATAGGAAAATATAAAAACACTTCAAATCCATTAATGTAACAGGAGAATACCTGCAGGAAGATGATTGCCTATGACACAGATATAATCCAGACCATAATGGAATTAAGCACGCTGACAAAACAAAAACTTAGAGAGAATTGATGGTCATAGCTTAAGGATCCATTTAAACTGATAGTAGAATTGGATGACAGAGAGAAGATGGCAGATGAGAGGAAGGGTGCATTCCCCAGAAGTTCTTCAGATCAGAATTTCTAAAGTGGGACAAGTGCTCCTCATGAGGAGGGTGACTAAGAGAATTCACTGACATCCAATACCGAACAGCAAATTAATCACAGAGATATGGGAAATCAGAAATTTTGAACATAATATCTTAAGAGACACACTAGCATGGCTGGCAGTGAAGTGAGCACTAATAGCTCACTGCCAAAGGGAAGGAAAGCACAGCAAGTAAAACTGGCTTAGGAACCTGTGAAACAGAGAGGGGGACTGATCTTAATTGACCCAGAGACCATGGGGGAAGTTACAGGGTAAAAAGAGATTCAAATCACTGGGCCAACGCATGGAGAGTCTCATGGGTATCCAAGTTACGACGGTGGGAACTATTTGGGGGTGGCGGTGTGGCAGCAAGAAGAGGTTAGAGATTGTGAACTCATGAAGGGAGTGTCCGGTTTGACCCAGCAGTCACCTGTTTTGGGGTCCAGAGTGTGCCTGGACCAGCACTATTTAAACCGGTGCAGAGAGGACTTTGTCAGGGGTAATATAGGCTGGGGATATCAAAGACAGAGAGTCCCCTTTATTGCTGATGCTCCATAAAAACATGTGAAAAGACTCCAGTAATGGATCAAACAGGTGCCTTTGCACTTAGGTATAATCCTCAGTAATTCACATTCCTGGGGGTGGAATATGTGAAGTCTATTAAGGTTTAGACTACTCACTCTGCAAGTAGAATTTTGGGGAGGCCCCTGAGACCCAGATATTCAGCAAAGATTTGCATCTACCCAGCAACAGGAGGTATGGATCAAATCTCAAATATCCACTTACAGAGTTCCCAAGGTCAGCCAAGATCAAGCCCCAGTTACTAGAATTTCCAAATCTGAAACAATCCTACTATAGGAGTATACCCGTTGGCAGCTCTCCCCAGTCTATCCCATCCTGTACGGGTAAACACAAAGTTGAGAGCTTTCTGGTCTTAATAGCTGGCAGCTTGGTAATAAACATAATGACATGGAACTTAACAGCACCCAATCCAGCAACAAATATTACAAAACCCAAAAATAAATACAAAGAATGGCACAAAAGCATAAGCAATGGATATTCACCCTTGCCACCAGTTTTGACAGCTTCAGTGGAAACAATCTCTTTATTTCTCATTAAGAATTTGTTTTTTTTCTTATTATTCAAAGAAACTGAATAGGCACTTCACAAAAGAAATACCAATGGTCAAAAAATATGAAAAAAACATTCAACATTGCTAGAGAAATGCAAATTAAAAACACACTGAGATTCTATCTTTATTCCAAGAATACAAGTAACAATAGGAGTTGGCAAGGATGTGGGGAAAAAGGTAAACTCAACCGTTCTGGAAAACAACATGGAGATTCCTCAGAAAACATGGAATAGAATCACCATTTGACCCAGTTATCCTACTCCTCGGTTTATACCCAAAGGACTAAAAATCAGCATACTATAATGATGTAACCACATCAATGTTTACAGCAATTCAATTCATAATAGCTAAACTACAGAACAAATCTAGGTGCCCTTCCACAGATTAATGGATAAAGAAAATGTGTTATACATACAGAATAGAATACTACTCAGCAATAAAGAAAAATGAAATTATGTCATTTGCTGGTAAAAGGATGGAACTGGAGATTATTATGCTAAGTGAAATAATCTATTCCCTAAAACCAAAGGCTGAATGTTCTCTCTGATATATGGATGCTAACCCACAACAAGAGAGGGTGAGGAGGGGAAAAGATTAGACAAAGACAAATGAAGGGAATCGAGGGAAGGGAGGGGGTGAATGGGAACAGGAAGAAGAGTAGAATCAGACATCAGTTTCCTTTGCTCATAGATAAATGCATAGCCAATGTACTTCTACATACTGTACAACCATAAGAATGGGATCCTAAATAAAATGGATTATACTCCATGTATGTATGTCAAAATACACTCTATTGTCATATGTATATAAAAAAAGACAAACTTTCTCAATATAGTTGAGTAAAAGTAAGTTTTGCCATTTAACACTTTAATCATAGAAATTTTTATTTTTGGTTGTTATTAATTCTATATACTTAGTATATTAAAGTTTACAAGAATGAAAAGAAGTCATTCTGTAACTGTAGAATATTGTGTCATATTTTTTTTTTTTTTGTACAGGGGATTGACCCCAGGAGAACTCAACCACTGAGCCACATCCCCAGCCCTTTGTTAGATTTTATTTAGAGACAGGGTCTCCCTGAGTTACTAAGTGCCTCCTAATCTGCTGAGGCTGGCTTTGAACTTGCAATTCTCCTGCCTCAGCCTCCCAAATTGCTGGGATTATAGGTTTGTACCATCACGCCCAGCCAGAATGTCAAATTAAAAAAAAAAAAAAAAGGATTAAAAATTTTTTCCACCTTTTCCTATTTTTAAACTGACTATTTATTTTCCTATTTTAATTTATTTTATTCTATTCCTTTTTAGTTTTTTTTTTAAAGTTATTTCCATTCTGTGTGATTATGTTTATGTGTATCTATGTGGTCTTGCTGACAGGTTTGAAAATATATAAATATATTTATATAGTTTTTATTTCACTTTAGTTGCTCTCTTCTGCACTCATTTATTATTTAGCCTTTGTTTGATGTTGGTAGAATAAAATTTTATGTGAATTTGACTTGCTTTGATCTTATATTTGTTTTTACCTTGTTTTTTGTTTCTCTTATTACAAATTCTTCACTCTCTTCTCTCAACAATAGCCAAACTTCCCTGCTCCTTCTTTCTTGCTTTCTTTATTTTATTACTTTTAGTTACTTTTAGTCTTCCATCTTTATAGTCATCATCTGCTCCCTATCTCCTGTTTGTCCTCTGTTCATTTTTTAAAAATATTTCAAACTCTCTCTTACCTTCCTACCATACATTCCCTTTTTGCTTAAGGAGCTATAATTTCACTCATAGAATTATGTAGTTTATTTGACTCATACAAATCCCATTCATATTGTTGTGATTATTAATATAGTAGATGATCTAGTATACACCTGGTGTTTATTGTCTGAACCAGTTCATGGTTGCTTGTTGTTGGTGCTAATGTTAAATGCAGATGCTACCATTCCTCTACAGGTGGTAATTAAAGATGTCAAACAACAGACATTTACTATAACGTGTACATTGGTTGCAATATTGCTGTTCCTTACACCCCCTTTCTCTAATAGGTACTGGAATGTGATTAAGACAATTTAAGTTCATGTAGGGATCCTCCTGCTAAACAACAAATTCAACTCAGCAAATTAACAGCAAACTTCACATCACACATGATCTGCCCTCACTCGAGCCTGAACAATATTTCAACACATTTGAGGAGTCAGAAACCCCAAACCACGTTGAATCAGCTATAGGGGAACCTTATATCCCACTCTGGGACATCTACTTATACAAAAAAAACAGAGAGAAGTCACTAGAACAAAAAAGATAACTATAAACCAAAGGACACATATATAAAAGAGGATCTCAAAATTGTCTCCTCCATATTCATAATCCCTCAAGAAAGGAGTAGATGAAATTTCAGTGAAAGAATATAAAAAAATTATTAAAATGTTTATGGTCTAAAAGTAAATCTAAGGATGAATTAGAATGGCAAATAAAAGAGGTGAAAGACCATTTTAATAAAGAAATAGAGATATGGAAAAGAAACCAGTGGAAACTCCTAGAAATGAGAGACACAATAAATCAAATTTAAAATTCACTTGAAGGTATTATCAACAGAAAAAAAAATTTGCATACACAATAGAACTTCAGAATTTAATATTTCAGGCCTTGAAGACAAGGGTACATGACCTTGACTATATTGCATACAATAAAGGAAAAATAAAATAAAATCAGGCTATGATCTGACTATACAAGGACTCTGCGACAATATCAAGAGAGCAAACTTAAGCCGGGCATGGTGGCACATGCCTGTAATCCCAGTGGCTCAGGACGATAAGGCAGCAGGATTGTGAGTGTAAAGCTAGCCTCAGCAACTTAGCAAAGCTCTAAGCAACTCAATGAGACCTTCTCTAAATAAAATATTTTAAAAAAGGGCTAGGGATGTGGGTCAGCTGTTAAGTACTCCTGAGTTAAACCCAAAATGGTATCAAAAAAAAAAAAAACAAAACAAACAACAAAAACAACATCAAAAACCTGAGAGTCATTGGGATAGAAGAGAACATGGAGAGTAAAGGCATTAAGAACATCTCCAGAGAGATAACAGCAGAAAATTTTCCTCACCTTTAAAATGAGATAGGCATCCACATACAGGATTCATATAGAACCTCAAATAGCAAGATTAAAAAAAGAACTTCTCCAAGACACATGATAATCAAAAGCCTAAAATAGAAAATAAAGAAAGACTATTATAAGGTTTAAAAGAAAAAGGTCAGGTCACATTTAGATACCAATAAAGGATCATTTCTGACTTCTAAACTCAGTTCCTAAAATAAGGAGGCATCTGGAATGAGATATCCCAAGTTCTAAAAGAAAACAATTGCCAGCCAAGATTTATATATCTAGCAAAGTTATCTTTCAGAATCCACGATGAAATAAAAATTTTTCATGATAAAGAATAACTGAAAAAATTCACAACCACTAAGCCAGCACTACAATGAATATTAATAGATATTATTACACAGAGAGACCTCAAAAATAAACCCCCAAACTACCAAATTGCTGAAGCTCATTAGAAGAGCAACTAACTAAATGAAATCCAAGACAAATTAAATATAGCAATCAAATCAAAGTGGCAGATACCATAATACATAATAACACTAAATATAAGCGGTCTCGACTCCCTGATTAAAATACATAGATTAGCACAATAGATTAAAAAGCATGATCCAACTATTGCTGTTTGAAAGAGAAATATCTTATAGACAAAGACCCTCTAAACTGAAAGTAAAATAATGGAAAATGTATTCAATGAAAATGGAGTGTGAAAAAAAAACTGAAACAGATATTCTTATATCTGACAAAGTATATTTCAAGCAAAAATTAATCCAAAGAGAGAGAAAACCACTACACACTAGAGTAAAGGAAACAATGAAATAAGATATAGTGGATAGTAAATATTTATGTTTCTAATGTCCTAATTATGTAAAAGGGAGGTGGGTTGGGCATCATGTAGACAGAGGGAAAATCAGTACAGTAGAAGGAGATTGAGAGGGAGGGAGGAGATAGGGGACGTAAAGCCAAATGGATTGGACAAATATTCTACGTTCACGTGTAAGTGTAATTATACCACAGCAATTTCCACCTTTGGGTATATCTGCAAGTCATCAATTACAAATAAATAAATGAATATTAGATAAACCAGTAAAGAAAGGGGAATAGGGGGAGGAGAAGTGAAGGAAAATGGGGGCGGGGTGAGTCACTAGGAACAAAAATGGAATAAGTTCAATTCCATACATGTATGATTATGTCAAAATAAAACTAACCATTATGTACAACTATATTGCAGTAATAAAAGCCAGCCCATAAAATACTCAGTGTAGATGTCCCACCAACAGGTGGCAAAATATATCCTTTGGTCATGTCCACAAAAATATATATGCACCTATAAATTGATATCATTATCATTATTATTATTTCACATTTAGCAGAGGATCAATTGATTAGACTCTCTTTTTCATTCAAACTGGTCATTTATTCAACAAAATTGAATGCATATTGGGTTCCGTGAATTACTGACCTTTTGGATAGTAATTTTTACTCATGATCCTTAAATAGCTGATATGTAATTGGGCCTTTCCACTTGCGATTATATTTGGTTCCCCTAACTTTGGGTATCTGTCTCTCCCCCATCAATGTGTCCAAATTTGCTGTCTTTTGAAGCACAGAGAGATCACATATTTCACAAGCACTTTCTGATTGCACCATCTCACAAGGTGGTTTTCTCTCTTTCTACCACAACATAATTCATGATTTCTAACACTCATCCTGACATTTACCTTTCACTTCTGAAAAGTATTATATATCATATGTATTATATATCATATATTGATCCCTTATTACTTTTAAAATTTCCATCATTTGGTTGTCCTTGAATTTTTCTTTAGAGCCAGATTTGTTTCTCTGTATATCTAAAGAAACAATGTTTAATATTTCTTTGAAATTCTCAAAGCCTAGAAAGCAGATGCTTTTTAAAAACTTGAACTCATGTTGGACAAAACTCAAGGACTAATAATGATTCAGTGCACATGCCCACTTTCAAATCCCTATCTTTGTGATTCTAGGAAGCAATTCACATAACTTGATCACACCTTTTCTACTTGACAGCACAGATGGACTGCTTCTGGAGGTAGAATGTTACTCTAAGAGCAAAAAAAAAAAAATGTTGTCCAGTTATGGTAAGAACTACACTTGAGTTCTATCACTGGGAATAATTTCTCCCACTTTCTGCTAACCAGCAGACTGTGTGTAACTGCTTACTGGAATAGCTACTTGGTAATATTCTAGTCTCTGTGCAATTAGCATACCTAAAAATAACTCTTGATTCCAGTACTCAAATTACTTCTAATCTTCCAGATTTTAGCGAATGGGATCACCATATATATATATATATATATATATATATATATATATATACACACACACACACACACACACACACACACACATATACACACACACACACACACACATATATATATATATATATATATATACACACACATACACACACACACACACATATATATATATACACACACACACACACACATATATATACACACACATCAGGGATTGAACCCAGAAATGCTTAACCACTGAGCGACACCCCCAGCCAGTTTTTTATATTTTATTTAGAGACAATGTCTTGCTGAGTTGCAACTTGCCTCACTAAGTTGTTGAAGCTGGCTTTGAACTTGCGATTTTCCTGTCTTGGCCTCCAGAGCCTGTGGGATTAGAGACACGCCACTGTACCTGATGAGATCATCATCATTTTTTAATTCTTCTGTTCCAAATATTATTTTCATTCCCCAGCACTATCATCAAAAACATGAATAAATGAATCTTCAGAATATTGAGAATAACCACTTGAAATCAACATTTTTATAGATTTTTAATAGTTAAAAGTTAACAATGTCACATCATTTGCCCTAATGTATCCATAATCAGACTTTCCTATCACCTTTAATGTTGTTATGCCAATCAAAGCCATCATTGTTGTCTTTGGGTCAAAAAAAATTAGCAGTTTTATTCAGATATAATTCATTTACCATGCATTTTTTCCATTTGAATGTGAGCAAATACAAAATGTGATCTCATGGTTCTAATGTTTTGTTTTAATAATTAGTGATGGTGAGCATCTTTTCAGGTGTTTATCAGTCATCTGTGTATCTTCTTTGGAGAGATGCTTTTTCATCTCTTTCAATAATTATTATTATTATTATTATTATTATTATTATTAGTCCTGGGGATTGAACCCAGGGCCTTATGCATGCAAGGCAAGCACTCTACCAACTGAGCTATATCCCCAACCCCTTTTCAATTAATTTTTAATAGAGTTTTTAGTATTTTTTTATATCCTGGGTACAAATTCCTTATCATAAAAACTATTTGCAGTTTTCTCCCATCCTATAGATTGTCATCATTTTCCTGATAGTATTTGTAGTACAAAAGTTTTTAATGTTGAAGAAGGTCAATTTTATTTTTTTATTTACTTATTGTTTAGTAGTGTTTTCGGTTTCTAGAAAGGATTTGCCTAATCCAAAGTAAAAGATTTACCACTAAATTTTCTCCTAGGAATTTGTAGTTGTAGTTCTTGCATGGTTTGTGACTCCCCTTATCACCCATTTTTAGTTAATTTTTATATTTAGAAGGAAGAAGGGATTCAGTTTCACTATTTTTAGAATATCTCATCTACTAGATGAAATGGTCAAATTTAGCAGAGTTCCACTACACAATGAACTGTGCAAATAATACGTAATTAAAAACTACTTTTTTCTTCCCTTCAATGGTGTGTATTATTTAACAGTATGTTCACTGAAAGGACATGTCAACTGATTTTGAAGACTGACATAGTCTGAAATGAATGAATTTTGAAAAAAATTCAATTTTCAACAAGTCAAATATACTAATGTCATATAATCATTACTAGTCCTGGCAAGGAATAAAATTTATATAAACATGTTCTAAAATCAGAGAACCACTGACATCTTATAAATAAAATTTTACACTCGAAAGCCAAAGAACATTTAACTTGTTCACCATTCTATTTTTAACTCTACAAGATTTGGAATGTGCTGCTAGACAAGTCATTTATCCTTTCTAACCTTAAGTTGTATTTTCGTAAAACAAAGCTAATTCAACTTGCTGCCATTTATAGTTTCTCGTGCATTTGTTGAGAAAGGTGACATGATTCTAAACACGGGTTAATTTTGAATTTCGGAATTGCTACTTGAAAGAAGAAAAACAATTCCTGTAGCATAGAACTTTCATTATGTGTAGAGAGAAACATAATGATGTTATATGAATGAAAAAAAATGAAGCAGTAATTGCATGAGAAGTAGTAGGAGAGATGAAGAAAGGATCAGAATCTTTGCATGATTGTTGACTCTGTACTTGCTAAGTGTAGGAATAATAGAAAAACTAAACAGCATGGAGATTTAGTTCTTTACCTCTAAAAGAAAACTTTATAACACTTAATATAGTGCAGACATATGAGAGATATTGAAGAAATGTGTGGTATTTTTCTTCCTTTTGCTAAGGATTATCAAATGGATGTCACAGCAAGAATAAAGATCAAAGTCTACATAGGCATATAAAATAAGCTATTAATATGTCTACTTTTATTTTTAATTAATATTCTTCATAATACAATTACATCAAGAAAAATGAGTAATTTATTACAAGTTTGTATATTTAAAAAATTAGGAAGCATGAGGTCAGGTCTGCAATATGTATCTTTTTTGCTTTCTAAATATTCTTTATTGATTTTTAAAAATTCCAAATGGCATATATGCTCCTCAGTTCAAGCCCTGATAAAAGAAGATAACCACCTGTACGTTTCTACTCTTTTATGTCTTCTTGTAAAACATTTACATAGGACTTTATTTTTTTAAATTGCATATATATGCATATCCAGATATACATATTTGGAAACATCTTCTTATCAATATGTACAAATCTAATAAGGACAACTATTTTTCATCTTCCAAACCAAGAAAGACTGTACTATCAAAAATTACTTTTACTTCTTTAGTCCCTGCACTCGAGAGACTGAGGCAGGAGGATCATGAGTTCAAAGCCCGCCTCAGCAAGGCGCTAAAAGCAACTCAGTGAGACCTTATCTATAAATAAAATACAAAATAAGGCTGGGAATGTGGCTCAATAGTATAGTGCCTCAGAGTTCAATCCCCAGTACCAAAAAAAAAAAAAAAAAGAAAAAGAAAAAATTACTTTTGGGTAGCCATTCTAAATTTGAACTGTCCTGTGGAAATCAGGATATATGATCAAACTAGATCAAACTCATTATTGGTAATTTGAGAGTACCTGGTTTTGTAGTTATTCCATAATTTAGTTAATACTTTCTTAATTGATGTTCATTGAGGTTGTTTCTAGTTTTATGTCACTTAAAAAAGTGAACAAAATGATGTAATAAGTATTCATTTTCTGGTGCTTATTTTTCTGGAGGATGCAATTATCAACTATATCACCTTACTCAGTGAGTAGGTATATGCTTTTTTAAAAAGTTAAATATTTTCAAATATTGTAACTTTCTTAAAAAGTTAATATTTTCAGAACATATTCCAATTCACATTTCCTTTAATGATATGCAGAGGGACTATTTGTCCACAAGAGAATTCCATAGTTATATGAATTTATTTCTTGAACCTATCCCATAATTAATTAGTATTTTTTGTAGTAGTATTATGATTTTACTGAAAATATATTTAAAATTTTTAACTGTATTTTCTTCTAAATGTTTAATATTCATTATTCTACATGAATGAAAAATCATCTTATATAGTTTATATCTAACCAGCTAGTTTTATATCCCAGTGGAAATTCTGAAATGTTGAAGAGATTTATATTTAAGTTACAAATACATTTTGAAGAAAGTAACCTTTCTTCAAAGGTTATGTGATGTGCCTTTATTTGCTTATGCTCTTTAATATAAAAGTTATACATTGAATCATATAGATGCTCCATTGTCAAATTAATCTTATTTTTGTTTTCTTAAATTTTATTGTAATAGGAATGCTAAACACAAGATCTGCTCTATCAACACATTTTTAAGTGTACAACACAGTATTGTCTACAAGTATAGTGCTAAATTGTAGATATCTAGAACTTATTCATCTTCCTAAATTGAAAGTATATGCCCACTGAGTTGTTACTTCACATTCTTTCTTCTCTCAACCAGTCATAAACATCATTCCCACTCCTTGATTCTTTGAAGTTTACTATTTCATATATATCTCATATTAGTGGAGTAATGCATTTTTTGTCCTTATATGTGTGGTTTATTTCACTTGGCATGTGTTTCTGAGGCTCACCCATACTGGGGCATTATTCGGAATTTTCTTATTTCGCATAATTTTCTTATGTATATAACAGTACATATAGCAGAATGATACACTGCAGTCTTAAAAGGCATTTTCTTTATGCATATCCATAATTTTTATCCATTTATTAGTTGATGAACATTCATGTTTTTCCACATGAATAGTGTTTCCGTGAACATGGTTCTAGTAATATTTCTTTTGAGATTCTGATTTAGGTTTTTCTGCTAAATACACAGAAGTAGGATTGCTGAATCATATGGTAATTATATTTTTAATTTAGAAAGTTCTACACTGGTTTCCATAGTAACTGTACTAATTTACTTTTCTACCAACAATGTTTGAATCCCCTCTTCTTGGTATTCTTGCCAGTATTTTTTGTTTGTTTTGTTTTGTTTTTAAATTAGAGCCATTCTAACCAGGGTGATATTTTATTGTGGTTTTAATTTGAATTTTACTGATGACGAATACTATTGAAGATTTTTTCCATATACTTGTTGGTCATTTGTATGTCCCCTTTTAAAAAATGTCTATTCAGATCATTTGCCAACTTTTACATTGAATTTTATTTTGTCTTTTGCTGTTACATCTTTTTCGTTCTTTATATATTCTTTATATCCGGGATATTAATCTTTTTGGATAAATAGTTTGCATATATTTTCTCTATTTGTGCTGTTTGTTTTTTTCCTTTGCTATGCAGAAACAAATTAGGTATAGGAAGAATATATTTCCCTCTACACAATAAACTCTATACATATGACGAAGCCTAGCCAACAGTACACTTAATTGGGAAAAGGCTGAAAGCATTTCTTTGAATATTTAGAATAAAACAAGCATAGCCACTTTTACCATTTTTATTCAACAGAAGAATTGGAAGGGAGAAAAACTCTTCAGACAAGAGAAAGAGATAAAGTGCATCCAAATGAAAAGGTGGAATTCAAATGATCCATGGTTGCAAGTAACATTATTTAATATATATAATATCCTAAAAGCTCCATCAAAAAAGCTGCTAGACACAATAACAAATTCAGTAAATTGCAGAATAAAGAATCAACATAAAATAACATAGATAAAACAATGGCAGGTAAATGGATGGAGGTGGAGAATATCATGATAAGCAAAATAAGCCAACCCCCCAAAACCAAAGGCCGAATGATTTCTCTGATAAGCCAATGCTGATCCATAATGGGGGGTGAGGGTAGGGAAGAATGAAGGAACTCTGGATTATGCAGAGGGGAGTGAGAGGATGGAGGGGTTTTGGGAATGGGAAGGACAATGGAATAAGGTGGATATTATTACCCTATATACATGTCGGATTACACTACCAGTGTTACTCTGTACCATGTTCAACCAGAGGAAGGAGAAGTAGTGCTCCATTTGTATACAATTGTCAAAATGCATTCTGCTGTCATGTACAACTAGCTAGAACAAATTAAAAAATAAAATAAAATAAAAAATAAACAAAAATATTAAACAATGTTTCTATTCTACAACAAAAATAAACTTGCTGAAATGGACATCAAGAAAATAACCCATTCACAATAGCTATAAAACACCTAGGAATAAATGTAATTAAGCAAATGAATGATCTCTACAATGAAAATTATAAAATACTGATGAAAGAAATCCAAGAGAAAGTACAAAAATATATATCCCATATTCATGGATCAGAAGAATCAGTGTCAGTTAAAGGACCATACTATCCTTAGCACTTCAATGAAATCCCATCACAATAATAATTATGTTTTTCACAGCAATAGAAGAAACAAGCCTAAAATTCACATGGCAACACAAAAGGCATAGAATAGTTAAAGTATCTGATGAGAAAAAAAAGTTGGAGGCACCATTGTATATGATTTTAAAACAAATTACAATGATAGATAAAGTAACCAATAAGGTATGATAACTGTCATAAAAGCAAACATATGATACCAAATAAGGAAACTTAGAAATCAATCCATATTTATACAAAAATGCACCAAGAATATACATTAGAGAAAGGACAATCTCTTTAATAAATGGTACTGGCAAAACTGAATACACATAAGCAGAAGATTGAAACTAGATATCTACTTCTCACCAAATATCAACTGAAAATGGATCAAAATCTAAATCTAAGACATGAAACTACTAGATGAAAACATAAGGAAAACACATTAAGACTAGTGTAGAAAAATTATTTTTTTTTGATAAGATCCCAAAGTCACAGGAAGCAAAACTGAAAATTGAACAATGACACTATATTGTAAAAGTGCTATTGAGAGCCTCCTCTCAACTCAGTGTGTGAAGACATAAGGAGTAGATGGCTGTCTGCAAACCAGAAAGAATTCCCTCACCAGTTATTAGGTTTGCCAGCACCTTGATCTTGGACTTTCCATTCTCCAAAATTATGAGAAAGTAAATGTTAGTTGTTTAAACCACTCAGTCCATGGTAATTTCTTAAGGTAGCCTTAATTGACTAAGATAATATCTAAAAGACTAGTGTCTTCACAATAAGTCTATGGTAAGTGATAGAGCACAAAGCTAAATCCTTTAACTTAAAGTTCAGGATTTAACTTATCACTGTCTTCAGAAAAGCAGAAAATCAATGAAATGATATATAACTTTCAAGAAAAGAAGATTTTCATGTGGGTCATAAAGACTACATAAGATTTTGATATGAATTTAGGAGAAAAGAGATCTTTGATACTGACCAAAGGATTACAGTAATAAATAAGAACGTCTGCTATGGGAAAAGAGACCTTAATGATTCCACCTAGGAGGATCAAACAATATGCATTGGGCAAGAGAAAATACATAATTTAGACCTGGTGGAATATGTCCTGGAGGAACTCTTCCTAAACCCACTAAAGCTGTTCTCTTACAACTGGAATGTAATACTATACCCTATCATAACCTGGAGAACCTTACTTGATCTGTCTCTGTTTACCTCTTCAAACTTCTCTCTCTATTCCTCCCTCATCGTACTGCCCTCACCACACAGGCCTGATATTCATGATAAATTTATGATATCCTGATATTCATGATAAACTCATTCTTGTCTTAAAATTTTTGTTCCTACTATTTATTGCCTGTCAGTTTAGCCTGCTCATCTCCAGAACTTCACAGACTGGCTCTTTCTCAAAAGTCACCTTCCCAGAGAGGTAGGATAACTCACATCTAACCAAGTGTCTCTAAGCATTTTTTAGCCTGTCCCCTGTTTCGTTCATTTACTTTTTCATTCACTGGAAATCATCATTTGGAACCTATTTTTATTCTTTTTTAAATTGTATCTAGTCTGTCTCTAATCAAAATGTAAACTAATGAGATTAGGTTCTTTTCTGTTTTCATTCTCTTAGAATATGGAGGAGTACCAAGATAACACAGGTGCTTTAAAATATTTGACTAGGGTTGGGGTTGTGGCTCAATGGTAGAGCACTCGCCTAGCATGTGCGTACCCTGGGTTCGATCCTCAGCACCACATAAAAATAAATAAATATATTGTGTCCAACTACAACTAAAAGATAAATATAAAAATAAAATATTTGACTAGCTGAATGCAGAATTTTTGTATTTGGGCTCTTTGCTCACCCCTCATTTGCAAGACTAGAAGGTAACACACAAAAAAACGTATTCTTCATTTTCCTTAACTTATCCACCATGGCCAGGTGAGAAGGCCTACCTCTGCCTGCAAAATTTCATGCACCCACCTTTGATCTGAATGCTGAACATAGCCTATAAAAGCATGTAGATAGTGTCTCAATTGCCAGTCTTTAGCCAACTACCAAATTTAATTTTTTTTTGCTTTGTTTTGTTTTTCAAACCTGTAGGCAAGATTTTGACCCATTTTCCACTGAACTTTTACTCATATTCTCTAATTATACATTTCTGATTAATTCCTGTATCAAGCCTCTATGATTCACCAGCTTAGTCCATTATTTCTCTTCATTCACTTTCTCATTCACCCTGCTTTTAAGTTACAGGTCAAGCTTATGTTTCCTAAATACCTAATTTCTAAGTTCCTGCCGTGATTATTTGTGTAAACACTTCTTAATTTATTTTTAGACAAAATATTATTTTTTAGAATACATCTTATTTTTTTCTGACTCCAATAAAATACCAATGCATAGGTGTTCTTATAAGGATTAAATGAGCCTATCAGAAAAATCTAGCTCAAACACACAGCACAACATACAACGTAGAAGACTCCCAGCAGCTGCGGACATATATCATCTCTGGTCTTATTTGATGTTATGATCATTAGTATTAAAGAATTTCCTAATTTTCAACCAAAATAAAATTAAATAGTAAGCTATTAAATATTTATGGCATAAATTACAATTCCTCTTGTAATAAATCTATGAATTTATCAAATATTTTTAATAGATCCAAGGACTAAAAAAAATGATGGGCATGTGATCATGGATGTATCTTATAGAAGTACATCAGGAAATTGATTCAGTGCCTATAATATTCTACCTACACTAGACATAAAAATTTACTTGAATTGAATGCTATACATATGAAAAACATGGGCATTTTGAATTTTCTCAGTAAATTCACTGATAACTTCATTTACAATTATTTCTAGGGCTGTTTCCCTGACACTTGGTAAACAGTTATATGACATGTTCTATTGAAGTAATTATGATTATTGACTTGCCTTTCTGCCTTCTTTTTAAAAATGAAATTCTACTACCTCTGCATTAACAGACATCACACAATATATCCTAGGACTTGTTTTATGTTAATGGCAATATGTCAGAAAGCTGTAAACTATTTTTTTAAAAAATAAGCTGTTGTCAAAGGATTATAAAAGTGAATTAATTTTTTAAATGTCTGAATTCATGTGTCTGCCATCTCTTGTACCTACAATGTTCTTGAAACAAGACTATTCCCCAAATGCTCTAAAACCTATTCTAAAACTTAGATATAGAAGAATGCATCATCTTTATGTACTCGTATTTTTCATTTTAGAATGTGTCTTAAAATTCTTTTTGAGTGAAAGTTTTCTACATGCTCAGCATAAAAGAATAATCATTTTTCATAAGCATTTGTTCTCTCTCCTAATTTGGAAATCAGTACTTTTAAAGAAATCCTCAGAAAATCTTGCATTTTTGCCAGTTGTATGACTCAGGGTAGCACTTGCTAGTTGCTATAACAAACAAACAAAAATCTTGGTTGCTTAATTCAACAAATGTTTGTCACTTACACAAAGTTTAATACAAATGTTCCTGGCTGAGTTTTTCTGGACAGTTCCATCCAAGAAAAGAATCCCAGGGTCCAGGTTCCCACTCTCATGTGATTGTACTAATCTGGAGCCTTTCACTACCAGACACTGAGTGAGATCATGGAATATTCTATCTTTCATTGCCAGGCAAAAATAAGTTCCCTCTATTCTATTAATCACAGCCAGTTACATGGCTGCAACCTAACTGCAAGAGGGGTTGGGGAATTTGATCTTTTTCTGTAGTCAGGGAGAGAGATGGAAGATTGTTCAGTCTCTGGATGGTATCTGCCATACAAGGCATAAATCTAAAACACTTGAGGAAGTAAACATTGATAATTAAAAAAAAAATTCTCCATGATTGTCTGTTTTGCTAATGTTGATCTTATTGGCATCATGGTTTAAGGGCTATATCTTAAATGCAGTATTTTATTTATGCATCACTTTCTAAATAGAAGTGATTTTTATCAAATTTCTTAGAAGACATATATTGTTCCATTAAATCTTTTCCTGTAAAACTGAATGACAATCAATATTTAGAAACCAACCAAGACATGTTGTCAGAAACACTACAAAAAACTATCATGACATAGTACACAAGAAATTCACAATAAAAATACATTATAGTAACTATTTCATTGGTTATATTATAAATTGAACATAACTGTCATATATGCAATTATGGAGACATTATTACCTACATATTGATTTTCTTTTTATGAATTATTTTGTAAGAGAGTGGGGTATTAATTTTTCCAAACAGTATAAACAAACAAAAAAGAAAAATACTGCATTGCAAAAATATAATGTTTTAAAAGCTTATTGGAATTATCAGTAGTTGTAACACTGAATTCATTGGATGTCAACTATGATAATTTACAACAATTAAGCAATCTTTTTCAATAGAGGATAAATATTAAAACTCATCAGTTATTAAAACATAATTATAAGTTTATAAAATAATACTAATTCATGCATAGAATTGGTCTCTCTTAAAAAATATTTAAAATTAAAGTTATTACAGAAATTTGTTCTGAAATCTTATGTGAATTTATTATAAAATAAGTTTTAGGGGTTGGAAATGTATCTCAGTGTTACAATATTTGCCTAGCATGTTTGAGCTCTGTGTTTTACTTTTATTTTTTCATAAAATTTTGGTTAATTCAAATATGATAGCCCATAAATATTGTGTTGTCTGCTAAACTAGTAAAGCATTTTGTAATGGCTTGAAAATTTCTTAATGGCCAATATTTTTGTTCTTTCCTTTTTTCACAATTACAATTTTGGAGAATAAAAATCATTTTCTAAGAAAAAATATATGTTTCCTATAATTTTATATGTCCTCTTATCTAAACTCCTTGCCAAAAATAAATAAAAAAGGCATCATATTTATAAGATTGAAGAATCCAAACTGGCATATGTTAAGGATTAAAGCTAAATTAATTATTATTCTAAAAATGCTTTATGTTCACATAAGCAAAAGATACATCAAGATCCCTGCATGTAATAATGCCTTAAAACCAAAATTCTCACTGGCAGCATTTCAAATTATATTATTCACACTCAAGGCCAACTATCTATTTCAGTATCACCTATGTGGTTGGTGGCTTCACTTAAATCCATTGAGCTAATACCACTGTGGTCAATAGAAATATTACTAGTCATTAATCATCACCTCCAGAAAAGTCTAGTTTCCAATAATATTTGCTTTTTATCTTGAGAGGAAAGAAAAATTGAACCAACACTCAAAACCCCATTCTTGATTTTAAAAACACATAACTTTGCCTTTATTACTAGAATAATTCATCTCAACACTTGATAAAGGAATAATGTTTAAGTTATAATATATCTTTATAATAAATGATCCAATATATGATAAATATATAATTATATTAAAAATATTAAAGTAGTAAAAATGTAATAGAGAGGAAAATAATCACACAAGTTTACTTAAATAAGGGAAGCTACCACAATTAGAGAGTTCACATTGTTTTTCCTGAGAGCCTAAGAAAATATCATGATTCATACTACCTATGAAAAATAAATATACCATTTCATAAATGGAGGTAAATTAACCATATTCGAACTAATTGAACTTATACCATTAAGAACTTTGTTTCATTAAAGTTTTGGACACTTTAATAATCTTTGGTATGTAAATAAGAGTCCACTTATTTTTGTACAAATAAATTATTATGCTAATAAAGACCTATTATTGGATTGATTGATTATTAAGGTTATCTATGTTTGTAAAATCAGTTTTTTTTTTCTTACCTATCATAATATTCTAAGAACTCTATCTTGAAAGCACTATAGATGGTGACCCTAAGTCTGAAAACCAACCTAGTATTTCTGGAGATGCTTGAAAATCAGTGGATCTATGAATAAATATTATAATGTACTAATTGTTCATTCAGTGAGGAACCATAAATAATAGTTGAAAACATCTAAAATTGGAGAGAAGGCAGCAAGCTACAACTTTAAGAAGTTCACTGTGGTGGCAAAGTCCTGGAATCCCAGTTCCTTGGGTGGATCTCAAGATAGAGGCCACTGAGTGGGGCACAATGTCACATGCCTGTAATCCCAGTAGCTCAGGAGGGTTTGACAGGAGGATCATGAGTTCCAAGTCAGCCTCAGCAAAGACAAGGCAACTCGGTGAGACTCTGTTTCTAAATAAAATACAAAATAGGGCTGGGAATGTGGCTCAGTGGTTGAGTGCCTCCAAGTTCAATCCCCAGTATCCTCCCCCAAACCCCACACCCACCCACCAAAAAAGATAGAGGCTAGCCTGGGAAACTTAGAAAGATTCTGTTTCAAAAAGATAGAAAGAAAAAAGAAAAGAAAAATGATGAAGGTGTGGCTCAGTGATAAGAGTATCCCTGGGGGTTCAACCCCCAGTACTCTGCAAAAGAAAGAAAAGACAATATAAATACATATTTTTTGTCTTTTCAATCACAGAAAATAAAGTATACCACTCAAACAACAGGTGGGGAAATTTAACCTAAGAAAGTAATTCTTTCTACTTCTAGTTTGGACATTGCTCACTGTGTCATGGATTTCTCAGTTGGAGGAAAAGTATGTTTTCTGTTAAATATTCGAGAACACTGAGGGTCATTATTAGATATTACTTATGCAATTACAGAAAATATGATGAAATTAAATACGTACATAGAGATATTGGATTGAAGAGATTATAAAAAATCAACAGTTGTTAGTAAGCAAACTCATTATAATATGGACTCTGAAGGCAGATGTGTTTGGATTCCCTGGTCTATTCCTTAATTACTATATTATTAAGCAACTCACTAAGAAAGTAAAAAATTAAAAAAAGGAGGGAGTATTCATCTAATTTTTGACACTGGACTGCAATCATAAATCACACAGCACAAATCCCAATGTTATAAAAGATTCTCTCTAGTACCCTCATATTGAGATAATTTCCCTCACTGTAATGAGTAATAACCCAGCTCAATCAACTACAGGTGTGTCCTTTAAGACTGTTGGATGAAGGATGTTGATAACACTTAACCTTTTTGTACCTGTTTCCTCATGTGTAAAAGAGATATTAAATGCACATATCTCATGAGTTTGTTGTGAACATTTATTCAGATGAAATATGTAAAGCATGTAGAATAATGCCTGGCCTAGTGAATGTTCCAAGATAAAAAGGTGAGAGAGCTGGATTAGAAATTAAGGCAGCATGTCTCACAAGAAGGTATCAATTTTTCAAAATGAATGTCAACAAACAAGTCCCGAACTCACATTGAGGTTACAAAAAAAGGCAAGAATGGAGCTTCTTAGAGAATTTGTAAAGAGGATTTCTCTAAAGAATTCTGCTCTAAGTTTTACATCCATCTCTAAAGAGGGTACAAAAAAATATCTCTTAATCCCCTCAACTGAAGAAGACCTTTAAGGACACCAAACAGAGAACTTTATATACATTAGAAAGCAGAAGAATTTTGCAGATAAAATTAAGGAAACCAACCAATTGACCTTAGAATAAGGAGGTATCCAGGTGGGTCCAAATCTAAACACATGAGTTCTTTAAAAAGCAAAGGTTTTTCTTTAACAGAGAGAGAAAAGTAGGAAAATTTTAAAATGCAAGAAAAATTCAGTAGAGGCAAGTCTTTATTGCTGAGACTGAGAGGATGATATTGGTGAGGCATCCTATAGTGGTAGAAAATGACCATGAGCTGACAACCAGCAAGAAAAGAGAGACCTCGGATCTATAGCTGCTAAGGAGATATTTTTTTTGAAAATTTTATGAGCTTGTAAGTGGACTATTCTTCAGAGACTCTGTGTTAGAGTTTTATCTGACTAACAATTTTTATTTCATTTAAGTGAAACCAGAGAATAGAAATGAGTCAAGCTGTCCAGACATCTGATCTTCAAAACTGTGATAGTAAATGAGTGTTGTTTTAAGCTGATAAATTTATGGTGATTTGTTATTCAGCAAGAGAAAACTAATATAAGCATGTAGCAAGCCTATCAACCTTAAATCAAGTTTAGACACTTACATCTTATTAAAATCTTAATTAAGAATATTTTGCAACTAAAAATGGCTTACAGGATATTTTATAATTTAAAAGTGATCATGAAATCATTATACTGAAATTTCAAAGGACAAGGAAAAAACTTCTATAACAACAGAAAACAAAGAAAAAGACACAATAAAATTCTTTATGAATTCTTTCTTTAAATTTTACTTGTTCAGTAAATGAGTTATTGGATATCCAGCAATATTGCCTGTCACATTAAAAAAATACAGAGATATTAATTTTAAATTTTTCTATACTAGTAAACACAATTTTTATATTTAAACTTTAAGTATGTAAAAATTATGTGATATTATTTTTATCAATAACAAATAAACCCACTGACAACTAGATATTATTGTGGGATGTAGCATGATAATGCAATTATAGAACATTTGAGTCACTGTACATAAAATTCATCAGAGATTACATTTTATAGTAGAACTATAATTTTTTTCTCTTTTCTTTTCTTTTGGCAGTAATGGGATTGAAACCAGGGGAACTCTGCCACTGAGCTACATCACCAACCATTTTTCATTTTGAGATAGGGTCTCACTAAGTTGCCCAGGCTGGCCTTGAACTTGAGATCTTCCTGCCTCACTCTTCCAAGTAGTTGGGTAGAACAAATATATTAAGTTGTAGTACAGGTTGAACATCAGCACATAGGAAAATGGAAACACATTATTTGATATCTTATTGTTGCTTTTCTTATAAGAGCTAATATCAACTCTGTCATTTAAAAAAAAATCTTAAAATCAACTCAGTCATCCCAAACTCTACAAATTGAAATGGTTTAATATTTTTGTTTGGGAAATTACTCACTTAAAATCCAAATTTAAGTGTATGTTTATAGACAGATGGATAGATATGATAGAACATATAATGGTAAACATTATTTTCTGATTCATGTTGTCTTTTCTTTCTTTCTTTTTTTTTTTTCTTGCAGTGCTGGAGATCGAACCCAGGGCCTTGTGCATGCAAGGCAAGCACTCTACCAACTGGGCTTTATCCCCAGTTCATATGTACACATATTTATAAAGATTTATGATATATAATATTTTATAAGATAAATTTAATTTTCCCAACTAAGGATTACTTTTAAATGTCAGTATGATGTTCAAAATGATTAGCCGGTTTCCTTATTACATAAACAGTTCTTCAATATATTTATTTATAAAATACATACTGAGTAACACTTTTATGTTATGCATTTTTTTCATGTAGACAAAGCTTTTTGCTAAATAAAGTAAAAATTTTACTAAAATTTATTTGCATTTTCTCTTTCAACATGATTAACAATGAGTTTAAAGAATCATCAGAGAACATCTTATTTTTATCCTGTTTTTTAAA
The DNA here is from genome assembly GCF_045843805.1 of Urocitellus parryii. Classification (NCBI taxonomy): domain Eukaryota; kingdom Metazoa; phylum Chordata; class Mammalia; order Rodentia; family Sciuridae; genus Urocitellus; species Urocitellus parryii. Next base: position 46,694,084 of record NC_135537.1, read on the forward strand.
AAGAGTGCTATGTTTTATTTTTAACTTGAATGCATTTTTACATCAAAATTTCTATTACAAAGCAGAAACAAAGAACAAAAGGGAAACATATTTCCTGGGACAACTGTTCAAGAGTTAAAACTCTTTTGATTAGCATTGTTAATAAGGAGAAACTTGCTTATAACTTGTCTCAGCATTCAGGAAAAATATTGATGTATTTTTTAAAAAGAATATATTCAGTGCCCCTAAAGAGACTATCAGGCCTATTTATGGGGGGGGGAATCTCATATCCTATGCTTTTGATCAAGTGAATCATTATGAGAAATAAATGTGTTTGGAAATTCTTCCTGTTGAAAAACAAACAAAAACTTTCAGATCATTTGTACCAAAGTCAGCTTGGAACTGAATTTTCCTTGGGGAAAGATAAGCTAAATCCATTAGCTATCCCTTACTTTTAAATCATACATGGTTGAATGAGATATAATAAATAATAGTGGTAAATTCATTCTTATATACAAAGGGATTCTTTTTCATTACAAAAGTTGTATGCTTGTTTTAAAGTGGAAAGAGAATTTAAGAAATCAGTAAAATTAAAATAGTTATGTTTGCATTACCTTTAAATTACTTGAGGTATAAATTCATCTGGACAAAAATATATTATCTTCATAAAAATCACAATCAGATAAACTGTTCTCTTTCCTCACATCAATGTAGTGTAATCGCTAATAATAACCCTTGATAGCAAGATGACATATAATGGGTTTGTATCATTTTCATTTATCTACAACCTGATATTTTTAAGGCTCATTTCACATTTTGGGGGTCCTATTCCATGTCACTTTATAGAGATATGCCCATATTTTAGCTGATAAAAAGAACGATACAAAAGGAGTGGAATAAAGAAATGTGAAAACACAAACTAAAGATTTCTTTTCTTTTTTTAATATTTTTTTTAGTTATAGACGAACACTAGATCTTATTTTACTTGTCTATTTTTATGTGGTGCCAGGGATTGAACCCAGTGCCTCGTGCATGCTAGGCAAGTGCTTTACCACTGAACCACAACCCCAACCGTAAAGATCATCTTTCTTTTTGAAAAATTAACCACCATTTTATTAGAATCATTTCTCTTTTAAAATTCAACTCCCTTAGAAAAGATACAAAATACTTAGAATGAAGAGTAAAAATATGTTTTGTAATATACCCAGTGTGTTATTTCCTTGTAAGCTGTGGCAAAGTAAAGAAAAGCCCTCAAGCTCAGTTCTCTCTCTTTAGGGAAGTTGAATTAGGCCCATACCATGTCAGTATCTTTAATAACATCATTCTCAAATGAATGGTTTATCAAATAATATTTAAAGTATGAATAGCACACATACAACAGAGTTAAATGTAAGCTTATGCCATCTATTTGAATTTTAGTCTGTCATATGACAAAACAGATTCTAATATTTGCTTGAAAGAAACACTTTCATGTATTTGATTATTATTTTGATGTATCAGTTTGAGTTAAGGAATGCTCAGATGAATTATAAAAGCCTATTTCCAGGTATATCTGTAAGTATATTTCTAAGAAAGATTAAAATTTGAATTAGTAGAGTGTTACGGAAGATCCATAGTCACCATTGTGGGCAAGCAACATCCAATACATTGAGGGCATCAATCAAACAAAAAGGCAGAGAGAGGGAGAATCAATTCTCTCTCATCTTCAGCTAGCACAGTTTCTTCTTCTCTTGGATGTGTTGGTTCAAAGGCCTTCAGATTCCAGGATTTAAGACAAGCTTCCTCCACCCCACACATACACAAGTGTTAGGAACTGTGGCTTTAGACTAGGAGTTACACCATCAGCTCCCTCAGTTCTCAGGTTTTCAAACTTGCGCCAAATTACAACACTGGATTTGTAGGTCTCCAGCATACAAACAGCATATCATGTGACATCATGATCTCACATTATCATATAAGCCAATTCCCACAATAAATCTCCTCTTATATATTTATACATAGCAAATTGGTTCTGTTTCTCTGGAGAATACTAAAGAATACAATGTGTGATATATTGATTTACATAAACGTGTCCACGGTGTATTTGCTTTGGACCAGTTAACCAATTAACACAGGAAAAGAAAAACATGGCCTATATCAAAATGAGAATATTATAATTTTAGTCTGTGGTTAGTAATTATTTTTAAGTGATATTTACCTTGGGAGAGGTTGTATTTGAATATCACAGAGGAAAGAAAATTAACAAATGTCATTCCAAATTTATGACATTTTACAACTTTTAAAAGTAGATACATGAATTTGAATTATTCTTTTCATTGCAAATCATAGTTAACAAGTGTGGGTTGTACATTCTCTAGGAGACAGAAAAATACTTGAAATTCACGATAAGAGGATTCTGTCAAATCACACATGAATAACATGAAAATCTTTCAAATTTATATAAGCAAACTTCTCACCCATGTTAATTTCTACAAATTTCTCTTATTCTTTATCCAATGTTTGACATTCTTTAGCTTTATTGTATAAAAAGCTACAATTTAATATTCCATTGTGTTATCACTTAACTATTATTCAATTCTCCTCATTCACAATTGCATAGCTTGTTTTAGCACTTATAATATTTGAGGACCAAATACCAGTAGAAACATGATTATACTTTTCTTATTCTGAGAGCTCTCAATTTTCAGAAAAAGGCTTAATTTCTGTAATCGATAGCTTTTTATATATTCTTGATCTAGATGGAACAGTAAGAATATTACATATTTGATCTAAACAAAAACATAAAAGCAATGACCTTAGATGTGAAAGCTAAAAGATGTTCAAAAAAGGAGGAAATATTGGTTTTTTGGGTAACTGGAACTTAGCAGAGATTTTTTATTAATTTCAAATCAAAGTCTTTTAAAGTATTACTAATATATCTTAAAGTAGCATAATTGAATCACAATATGGTATCAAAGGGGCTCTCTATCAATATAAATGTTGTCTCTTTAATAAACATATATACACATGTTTGAGTGTCCTAAGTTGTCTATAAAATACAAAATTTCAGCCAATAAAATGGTATAACATTAAAAGTCATTTATGTGTTACCCAATATGTCTTTATCCTCAATGATTGCCATCTCGACCTCTGTTCCAGCAATGACTGTGCAAGGGAAAGGAACTTGAAGAAGAACACTGATCTCACCAAATGACTCATTTTTCTTAAGTGTACCCATATAAACAAGTTTTCGAATTTTTTTCTGTAAAAGATAATTGATATCTATTGAAACTATTTGCATACAATGAATAACTATTATAATTATCAGAAACTCACTTATTCGTAAATCATTTTACTATGTAAGTATATTAGCAATTTCATAAAATCAGAGGATATATTAATTCCTATATGTGTTTATGTTAGAGCAACAGAAAATTCATAGACAACTTCAGCATATCTAAGAAATTGAAAGCAGTGTTATTTAATGATCTGCCAATTAAAACTTTTAACCCATGAAATTTTCTAGGAAATATTGAACTAATTCAATCTTTCAAGATCCTAGGGTACCATTTTAAAATCAGAGCTTGCTTAGGATGTTTTCTGAATTACAATTGTTACCTCAGCCCCGAATGTAAGGAACAGCGAGCTACCAGACTAACACGGAAATAAGAAAATAAGTGGAAAGTATCACAGGCAGAACTGATGATATAAAATGCTTCTCCCTGCCTTTCTTTTTTAAATTTGAATATATAAATAAATAAAGTAAGGAGCAATTTAGGTTCCGATTAGGAACTTTGGGGAGAAAGACCTACCACAGTTTTAGTATAGATGGTTCTGGAGAAAAAAATGAGAACTTACATTATCTTTTCTCAGAGATCTACTCAGTATTGAAACAAGGATTATTTGGTGAGCAGTAAGATGTATAAAAACAGAATGCAACCTTCAGGGTAGGAAGGTGATAGGAACTTGGAAAAAGTAGAAGTCTTCACCAAATATCCTGGAGTCAGAGCCAATGTGGCTGAAATCTCTGCCATATCTATAAATGGCAGATCTTTACACTGCATCTGACTGGTACAGTAGATTTTTCAAGTCAGTTTCGTTATTTAATTGAATTCTGTTGAAGATCATCTGACCAATAGAGTTTAGTTCTTTTTTAATCACTATCTATTTGTTGTTTGCTTGACTCCTAAGAATAGAATCTTTATAATGAACTCTTTGAGGTTTGACGTTTTTACCTAACCTAATAAGTTTGAAATTCCTGCATATTCTTTTTGTCTCATGTGTTCCTTTGATTACTGTGTGGCATTCTATTACATAAATATACCACAATAATTTAATCCATTCAACTGCCACTAGACACTTGGATTACTTCCAGTTTTTGGATTATGAGAATTGATGCAAGTCTTTATGTAGACACATATTTTTATTTCTGGAATTGCTGGATCATATGACAAAGAATATTATAACCAATTTGATATGCTTATAGTAGTATCTTCATATGATTTGAAATTGTATTTCTCTGATAAAGAAGTTAACCATCTTGTAATTTATTTATTGACTGGTCTTATAACTCAATAAGTATTGTCTTACACCTTATCTAACATCCTCACATCTTACAAATTCAATATAAAAAAGAAATCTCACAAGAAAAGGTCAAAAAATTAAACTGATATTTCACAAAAAATGCAAACTAATGCTCAATAAGTATGAGAAAATATATTAGAAATACTTCACTCATTTAAGTAGATTAATTATCAAAGAAAATCCACATGGCTTAAAACTTACCACTTTGTTTGTTTGTAGTTTCATAAGTCCTATAATACTTCTATAAATGTTACAATATCCAGAATGAATATAAGCCACAAAAGAAATGATATTTCCACTTTTTACAATCACTAAAAGCAAAAGACATAGATTATTTCACACTTTGTTCTCTATTATAAATTATTTTAAATAGTTTGACAATAAATGTTAGCATACATTAAAAACTATTCACATTCAATTTCTTAGTGGATGCTAGTTTGTAGGCAACAGTATTTGGTATACAATTTTGAAAATTGTGGCTGCTATATATGTGTATAACATAATATAGAATAAAAAAATGGACAATATTTGGCAAAGGCAGTGGGGTGCTAGTAAATACCTGAGGGGAAAAGAAAAGGGAACATTAGAGAAATTCCAAACACTTGCTAATAGTTTTGGTGCAAATGTTTATACCATGGCTGGTTTTAAACTGCTAGTGATTTAACAACTGACTCCCAGAATATTTACCAATTATCTCTCCAGATCCTATACCTTGAACTCAAGTCAGAGCTAGAACACTGAATACAGCAGGGTAGTGATTACAAAGAAGCAAGTGTTTGAGTCCATGCTAGCCTGATTTTTAAGCCTGTTCTGCCACTTTCTGGGTGATTATTGACAAATAGTCTCTCTGGGGGACTTTTTCATCCTTAAAAATGACAACATTGTTAATTCATTTTCTATACCTTATATGTGGTAACTAACTGCATATAAAGCATCTTGTATAATGCTCAGTACATATCATTGCATGATGAATCATTAATATCATTACTATTTCAAATTCATGGTGCGATCTATGATCAAAATATCCTTGAATTTGAACTATATCATAACATTATAACTGTCAGTATATTAAAGAGCAATAAAATAAAAATTACCTGATCTACATAACATCTTAAATTGTCAGCATAATTTAAATATGTAGATCAATTGAAAATACTCAAAATAAATAATCAAATTAAAATTACTATTTCAAATTAATTTTCTAATTTTTTCATTCTGAAATATATCAATTTTTTTCTTAAAAACTGCAAACCCATCAGTGATAACCTAAATATAAAGACATATATATATTTTCTATAATTTTACGAAACACACAATAAAAATAAACTTTTCTACTACTAAAAACATTTTTTTTGTTTCTCATGTATCAGAGTATATATCAACATAGCAGATTATTCTGACTATCAAAATAACACAGAAGATAGAGAAGAACAAGTATCTTTAAAAATTATTGTTAAGCCAGGCACAGTGGTACAAGCCTGTAATTGCAGCAACTTGGGAAGCTGACTGCAAGTTCCAGGCCAGCCTCAGTAACTTAGTGAGAACTTGTCTCAAAATTTAAAAATTATAAGTGCTAGGAGTTTTAATTCCCAGTAATAAGCAAAATATAATAATTAAAAAGAACATGATAATAATTGGTAAATATCATTTATTACCAGCAAAAATAAACACCAACATACAACAAAAAAATACTTAAAGATAAATGAAAGACATTTCAGTGATTTGGCTGATATACTTTTTTTTTTATTTTTTTAGTTATAGGTGGACATAATATCTTTATTTTATGTGTATGTGGTGCTGGGGATCCAACCCAGTGCCTCATACATGGTAGGCGGACGCTCTACCTCTGAGCCACAACCCCAACCCGCTGATATGCTTTTAAGAACATGTTATCCCCTATTGTCATATAATGTTCAAAGATGAAAGATCATAATAGAAAAATTACAGGGCTACTCTAGTTTTCCCAACCACATATTTTGTTTAAACAAAAATTTATGATGATGCTTTTATTGTTTTATCATGTTGCTTACAGCCAATGATATAAAATTATCTTAAGAAGTCAAAGTGTAACATGTGCAATATGTAGACTGCAAAGTCAAGAGGAAATGTTCTTAAAGTTCTTTCTCTTAAAAAGAAAACTCCTGAACCAAATTATCGTATTGCAAACAGTTATCATTTCACTCCTTTTAGCTAATCAGTGAGAATATAAAGGAAAGTATAGAATCTAACAATAGTTACAGTTAAAACAAAGATGCACTGTAACAAATAGTAAATAAACTCATAATTCTTAACATCTATACCTCCACAACTGTAAATCTTTTCTTAAAAGTCAAACCAAACACAGATCATAGGGAAGTATCTATAACACCAAAGAAGATAGAGGGTGTAGAAATTTTTCCCATAGAAATCAGGCTAACAATGGAAAAGCCAAATCATTCCACAGAGGGGCATTAGATACATGAACAGTTGTTTATGTTTTTATGATAATCATCATGAATGTTCATCTCAAGAATACAGAAAACCATTTCTCGTCTAGGTAATCAACCTGAGTTTAATAAGGCACCATAAAATACATATCTTCATACTTACAAAAGGAAGAAAATAAAAATAATATTACTTTCTTGACTGAAAAAAAAACCCTATTAAATGCTAAGGAGGTACTTTTATGAGCAATCTTCTATGCCTATGGAGGAGAAAAACTGCTGTCCCTAAATAAATGCTAATGGTCCCTTAAATGTTTTTGTTGTTTATTTCAGATAAGGTCCTTTAGAGAAACTTACAAAAAAAAAAAAAAAACAACCAAACTTTCTGTGTCACTCTTTTTAGGTGACCTAATATTTTAATATCTTTCTGATGCTATGAGAAAATACCTGCGAAAATCAACTTAAAAGAGGATAGATTAATTTTAGCTTATGGTTTCAGTCTATTTAATATTTCCACAGCTTTAGGCCTGTGGCCAGGTTGAACATGGCAGGTAACATGGTAGCCAAAGATGCTTATCTCATGGCAGCTGGCAAGCCAAAGAAACCTCACTTTTTTAACAAAGGTCCTTCCCCCCAAACCTGCTAAGTGATAAAACCATAAATGGAATAACACAAAATTGAGGCCAGAGCCTTCATTATTCAGTCACCTCTGAAGGCCTCACCTCTGAAAACTGCTGCCCTGGGGACCATGCCTTCAACACATGAACCTTTGGGGAACACATAAGGTCAAAACCATAACAGAGTAAACTCTGCTCATTATAATACTAAATTCTTGTCCAGAAAGCATTTGTATCCATCATTTTTTAATGTGTGAAGCATGACCTTGAACTGAAATGCTTAAGAATGTGCCCACCTCTATATGTGATAGCAAGTATTTCCTACATTAATATGTATGAATTGTCCAATAAAATCCCATTGCTTGTTTTGTCCAATGAGACACTGCTTTGAAATTACCTTCAGTGTACTTCTTGCAACAAATAATTAGCATTTTTTCACTCTTTTATCTCCTGGTTGAGCTTATCATCTTTGCACTCATCAAGGGACAAACACATTACATTTGGTTGCAAAAATCATACCATTGTCTATAAACCACCTGCTCCCTCATTGTGATTCTGCATTTTACACATTCAGCCTCTGATCATGGTTCCCATTCCTAAGAACTATACCAGTAATGTCAAGTTAATGGCATCTACATAGCTTCCTCCTGGGTTATGTAGAAATGACAACACAAAAAGATCTACAGGTTTACACGACAATTTTAAATGAAAAGATTTAATCATGTAGTCTTAAAGATGAAATTATATTATTATTTCAAGGTCATGTTCACTTATGTTCATAAAATACTACAGACTTTAAGATCCTCATTAAAACTCAGACTCATACACTAAAATTTGAAAATTTAAGACCATAATGAAGAGAACAAATGAAAAGGAGAGGAAATTGGAAGAATTGATGGAAAGTGAACATTGGTCATTGTTCTTCTTCTTTTGGTTGTTTATCATGTACCAGGGAACACAAGTCTTAATAAAACTTTTCTATTCCAATTTTTGAGTCAGGTAAAAGAAGTCATGATAAGAAGGATAATTCCCTTCTGGCTATTAGCATCAACATTGGGACAGTTAACGTCTCAGTTTAAATGGAACAAAGTGATTAGAAAGATTGTTAAAGAACATCCTCTTAATGAAGATGAACTCCAACCCATTAGCCTAACATAACAAACATAGTTTTGGAACAGAAGTATATGTGAGGATCTTGAATATCAGCTTCTAGCAAGATGGTCATTAGCTGAATGAATACCAATTCTCATAACTCTGGACTATTAGAGAAAGAGTAGTATAGAAGAACTGTACCATTTATGCTATTTTTTAAACTGTATTTTTCCCTTTGTGGATATTTTTCTGAAAATATTTTCCTTATAAATCTATTTAGTTTGCATTTAAACTATTGTTAAGACAGTTTGGTGAGAAAGGGCATTATTATTATTATTAGTAGTAGTAGTAGTAGTAGTAGTATTTTAGTTGTAGATGAACACAATACCTTTATTTTATTTGTTTTTATTTTTATGTGGTGCCAGGAATCGAACCCAGTGCCTCACACATGCTAGCCAAGTGCTCTTGAGCCACACTGAGCCACAACCCTGGCCCCAAGGGCTTTTTAAAAATCTCTATAAAAGCTGTCTATACCATTATCAATACTAAATAAATACTAACAAACATTATGTGCTACTTCTTCATTATTAAAAAAGTTTATGTATACACAGATAAATATATGTGTGTATGTATATATATATACAGGTAGATATATATATATATCACTTATAGCTAAGTAGAGAAAAATTCTGAAATAGAAATGCATATGAAAAGAATCAAACATCGATTATATAATTTTGAATTATACAATGTCATCTGAATCCTATTAAAATAGGTTGTTCTTGTAAAGAATGCATATTGTATGTAAAATATCCTCAAGTATGTTAATTTCTTATCACTTTGCATAAAATATAAAAAATAAATGTTTTTACCTCACAAATCTGTGATTTATAAAACAGGTATATTTAAATCTAATAATTATCGATTGAGGAAATCTGGAGAAGTATAAATGAATAAAATTAAAAGTTTGAGTATGCCTGTGATAGTATTCCAATTAAAGAATCTGCTAAAACAACACATTTATAGGACTATTTTATAGAAATTATCAAAATATTTATAGTATGCAGTCAGACGTAAGTAATGGGAACATGAGGTTAAGAGAATGACTCTATAAAATGGACCTATTGTTCTGACCCACATGCTTTCTTTTCTAAAAAACAAGTTACCTGTAGCCATACCTGGCTTAAATTGATAGGATATGTTATATTCTTCAGCAAACTACCTGTAATAGGCAGAAGAAATTCAGGCCCCAAATACCAATATTAACATAAGTTACACTGATGAGGGGATGAGGTTGCAACCCTTACGAGAACAGATCCCAGAACTCAGGGATATAAGAATAATTTCCCATAACCATAAAGCCTCTAAGAACAGGTTCCAATTAGAACCAGTCAGCATGGGCCAAAGTGACCTAGAGTTGTCATGGCAGAGGGGACTTAAAAGTCTGATGTCATTCTGCTGTAAGTCAAAATTCAAGAGGAGGATCTGGGCAGGGCTCTCTGAAAACTTCCCTGGGACCCTCAATAAAACTGGAGGGCAGGAAAGTCATGCTGTTCCTTTCTCTCTGAGAGGACCCACCTTCTCCCTTAAACTGACCCCTTTTCCTTTCTCCTATCTCTGCTAATAAACATATCTGTTACTCTGAGCAACACATCTGAAATCTTTCTAGCCTGATCACAAGAATCAGGATGAAAGGGAACTTCATGCTCTCTCAGTTTTACTAAGTCCCCAGCCCTGGAACAATATGACTACTCACTGCAAAACAGAGGAGATAAAGAAGGGTTAGATTTGATTCTAGGTTCCCATGTTATTAATTGTTGCTCCTACATATTCTCTAATCTTACTTTCTTAGTATCCAAAATAGGACAAATGCTGAGGCTATGAAGCCATTCACAGGTCAAGTCAATAGAAATTATACAGATTCAATGTCAGCCTAACAACCAACAATCATAGACTTACTCATTCTCAACTCTTTGCTCAAATCTCATCTGCTCAGTTAGATCTATAATAAGAAGTCCACTGTACGCTATAGTTCAACTCCCTTCTCCCAACTCCTTTACCCGATTTTGGTCAGTGTGTGTGTGTGGGGGGGGGGGTAAAGGTTTCTTTGTAACTATTTAACTAATTTCTAATTCATTGATTGTGCTTATTGTATACTGCATCTTATCACCATTAGAATGCGAGCCCCACCAAGACAAGGATCTTTCCTTTTATCTACTCTTCACTTGTGGCTCTACATATAGTCACCCAACAAATATTTGTTGAATGAATGTAAGATCTCACTATAGAAACATGAGGTTATCTACACATAAGAGAAAGCTCAGAATATGGTGGCTTATACTTTTCTGAAACCCCTCCCCCAAGTAGTCCAACTAAACATTCCAGATAAAAATTTTAAGCTATAGAAGATGGTAGAAAATTTTAAGCTATAGAAGATAGTAGAAAAGCAACAAAATTTCTCCAATAACAGGAATAAAAAGTAAATGGACAGTCACTAAGGTAAGACAGTACTGGAGCTGGTGGCACAGTAGGTGTGAAAGGTCAGATGCAGAAATCTTCCTATGCAACCTGCAAAGGGCAATACTTTCATTGGGAATTGAGAAAAGATCACCTCACAAGAAGAGTCTCTGTAGACATTTTCCTCTTCTAGCTCTTGTACTGAACAGAATGGAGAAATAGAAAGGAAAAAGTCTTTTTGAAAATTCCTAACCATAAACTCATAGTATTGGGGCTAAAATCCACACCACCTGTGCAGCAATAAATTCCTTTAATTAAACATTTATTTTCAGACTATGCTAGGTTTTAGTTACTCTAAATGCCTTGGAAAAGAAAAACAAATTCTTTTTGAATGAACTAACCTAACCTACATAACAAGGTCCAAAAATTCCAACAGATAATTAGGGGATATGATTTCTCAATAAAATATATATTAGCAAATATAGAAGTAAACCAGTACCATTACTGTCACCTCACTATTATATGTATATAAATGTAGACACACTATAATGTTTATCTGTGTATTGTGATGTGATGTATGTGTGTGTCTGTGTGTGTGTGCACACTCGTGCACGCGCGTGTGTGTATGCTATCTGACATTAAAATTAGAGGATAGGAAATAAAATTGTATTCATGGAAGAGACCCAAAAGTAATCAGTTGAATTATGAAAAAATAACCAGAAACATTTCAAAAAATGCAATCAATCTCAAAAAAAAGGATCACCTGAATTAAATATGAAACTGAAAAACTAATGCTAGATACCAACTTACTAACGAAAATAACTTAAAGATTAATATTTTTAAATATCATAGCCAGGGTCACACTCTGTAAATAGGCCAATAAATTCCAATTCCAAAAGAGTATATATTTCAATATTACTTTATTTGAAGCCAAATTTAAAAAATGAACAGTCACCTCTTAACGCTATGTACCAGTACTTTGAATCAAAGTCCAAAAGTCTTAACCAAGTTCTTTATCCTTGGTAGTCAACCAATTTAACATTTGTGCCTGTACTTCACAAACCCCTACCCCTTCCCCTTATAGCAGAAATCTCCTTTTCTTACAGTTGAGGTCATGCCCAGACTATACTCTGTTCTATCCTAAAAAAGTCAGCTTCTCCCCACCCCAAAAAATCTCTTCCATATTCCAAAAAGACACAAACTAATCTTGTTCCAGTATTGATCATAATCTCCTCTCCCTAAAACTTTGCATTAAACTTTAGACATACATGATTAAGTTCATATTAGTCTCCAGCTGTGAATTTTCTATTCTTTGTCTATAGAGGTAAAAGAGATCAACCAAGACAGAGACAGTGGACAGGTATTCAAAACCAGAGGTTCCTATGTTCCTTTTTCACATATTGCCCTATCTTTATATTTTATAAATTTATGATGCTTTTAGAGGACTGATGTTCAAAGATCTGTTATATTGTTCTCTGGCTAATATTGTACTTCTTGTTACTTTGGCTTTTGAGAGTCTACTCTTTTTTTAGAATTATATATTTGATTTTTTCTTTTTCATTTCAACTTTGAACATTGCTTTGTAATCTGGATTTAATTTCCCCTGTGCTTGATGACTACTTTAGTAAATATATGAAATGCATGTAGCCATGTCTGCCACAAAGTAAATTCTGCCTATGAAATTGCTGTTACTAACTCCAAATTTTGATCCTCAGACTTTCTCAACTGTAACTGGGATCTTAGAGGGAAAAAAATCACTGAAGGAAAGAAAGCATCATAAGCAAGACTAAGTATAAACTCCAAATACCACAAACACTACAGTTGACAGATACGGAATATATAAGGCTTGTATATGAAAAAATGAATAATGTAAAGGTGCTTTCTGGAATAACTTGTGTAAGATGCTAACTTTCTTATAAGTTTGAGAGTATCCATTAATTGGATCAGATGATCCCATTGTTTTATTTCTTTTTAAAATGATCTTAGGTCTTTTCAACCTTTGTAAATCATCTTCCTTTGAATGTCTTATATTTTCTAAAACATATACTTTCCATATAGTTTTTCAATTCATTAGAATAGTTTATAAAACTTTATTCTTAAATCTTAATTGTGTCTTTATTTACTGTATTTCATTTGCTTATAGTAGCTTTTTCTCCAAATGAAATGCTTTTATAAAACAGCATTTTATTTCACAAATAACTATTCTTTCTGTGTGGCTTGTATATGATTGTTTCCTGATTCATTCATCACTTGCCCTTTTTATTTTATTTTTGAAAGTCTTAAATGCATTTTATTCCTATTATAGATTGAAATGGCTCTTAAAAAACTGCAGCCAGGTTCCCTTCTACCCAACTACAATTGGTTATTCATTATAGTTACATCAAATTGTCACTGTTACTCTAGCTGCATGCTTCTTTTCCTCCTTAAGCCTTAGCATATATTATTGTCTTGACCCTGAGTACTTTTTCTACTCACTATTTTATCTGATAAAACACTCATTTTTCCTTCCAAATTCAGTTTAAATATTAACTTTTCAAACACTTTCTAAATTTTCCCAGGCTTACTTAACTTAATCTTGGTCTTCCCTTTAATTCTTTTCTAGATACATTTATAATGAAAAGTATTATATTTGTTCAATGTTCTGTCTCCTTCACAGTATTCTGAGTTCCTTAAAGACTGGAACCCATTGAATCTTGAAACACAAATGTTTACTTTACTATCTGGGACACTTTAGTAATGTCTGTTGATTACTTAATAAATTAGTACATGAGCAGGTTAAGACTTAAGACATTTCCATAACATTTTTTTTTTCAGTTGGCGTTAGGTCTTTTTATTGGCACCATAATTCTAAGAGGAAAAAGGAATACAGTTCGAGGTCAAAAATGGTTAGAACAGGAATCCAAGATACAGGGGATAGAAGTTCATTAGATTCAGCAAAGAGGAATGAAGGAAAGGGAGGGGAAATGGGAATAGGAAAGACAGTAGAATGAATCAGATATGTGATTATATAACCAGTGAAACTACACATCATATACAACCATAAGTATGGGATCCTATACGCCAAGCGTTTATATCAAAATATGCTCTAATGTCATATGTATCTAAAAAGAACAACAACAAAAAGTCTTTCCAGACCATTATATACAATATATTCAATAGAATAACACATTGAACAGTGTTGTTCAATCTGTCCTTATTATTTTAAAGTTTTTATTTCTTTGGATTTGCTTTTTATTTTTAAAATCTCTGGTTTTAAATGCCTAACTCCTTCATTTTTCATTTTTATTTCTTTAAGATAAATGTTGTTAACACAGCATATTTTATCCTGTGTACCAAATTAGCCATGTCCCATTATTCTGAAATCACACTTGATTTCTATCATACTTTGGCTGGAAGTTTTTATTATTTTTTCTTTTAATCAGGAGGGTATAAGAATAAATTATTTTGTTTTTAAATAATTTTAAATAAATTATTTTGTTTTTAAATATTTTGGACTGTACCTTTGGCATCTTTCTAAAATAAAATTTAAGGGGTTTTTTGTGTTGTTTGCATTTGATTTTACATGACCATTATATACAATATATTTTTGTAAATATTCCTTATGTAATATATGTGGAGAAAAAAAATCTGTTGGATATTGAGATATCAATATTGAGATATCTGAATATATATCTAACATCTTGAATTTTTAAGTTTGTAAAGTTCAGCTTATAGTTGTATTTTTGTTAAATCTATCAGATTCTGGGAAAATTGTATATAAATATCAAACTATAATTATGATATTTATTTGTCTTTATAAGCCTTTTACTTGTTTCCAGATACATTTTTAAGTGGTTCAGTGTATATGTTCCTAATGGTCACACTTACTCCCTCATACCTTTGGCCAATATTTAAGATTCCTCTTTGCTTA
Organism: Urocitellus parryii; assembly: GCF_045843805.1. Classification (NCBI taxonomy): domain Eukaryota; kingdom Metazoa; phylum Chordata; class Mammalia; order Rodentia; family Sciuridae; genus Urocitellus; species Urocitellus parryii. The sequence goes on from NC_135537.1 coordinate 46,709,125, forward strand.
TTACAAAGATACTTTTTTATTTTGGTTTTACATTGATTCTATTTTGATCTATGTTTAAATTTGTCTCATTGGCTTAACAGGAGAATGTGAAATAAATAAAGACATCATGTCCTTAATGTTCAGTGGCGTGATTTCCTTTTAAAAATTATTTATTTTTATACATTTGTCAGTATGTCCTAGTTGATTTTCTACTTTAGGATGTAGAGATAAACATCACTATTTTAAAAAGATTTCTATAGTAAAGAAGTACCTTAATTTAGAAGTATGCAACCATTTTTTTTCTCTATAGTTGCATCTTAAAATCTGACAAGAATTGGTATTTAAAATATACAACAATAAATTCCCTTCACAGATATCTGCAGAGGTGCCAAATTTTGTAAAAATTATGTTATTTATAACATGCTAATAATAAATTGTAATGGAATATAATTATTCATTTAGTTGGCATGTTCCTTACTAACAGGTAAAATCATTTGCTTATATATTTTCTATTTTTATATCTTATGAATATTTTGATCATATTAATTATGCATTTGAATACTGGAGTCTTTGTCTTATTTATTTATAGTAACTTCATAGATTAAGGTTATTTATCCCTTATCATTATATATGTTGAAAATATTTTCTTCCAATTTTTAAGAATGATTTTATTCATTTATAATTTTCAACACATAATTTTTATCATTGTATGGTCGAAATGGTTAAGACTCCTTTCATAAATTCAGATATGAGAAGTTCACATAATATTAAAATAAATATTTTATATTTTGTTTCAATGTATTTGTAGGGTTTCTTTAAACAGATAATATTTCTTAAAATTTATAATGTGAATAATGTATGAAGTAAAAATTTGTCTCAAATGTCAGAAATTCCCAAAATAATTGCTAAAAGTTCCAGTGTGTTTCTTTTGATTTAAAGTGTCCTTGTTATCATGTATAAGTTGATAAAAATTATGACATTCTTTCAGGGCTTATTTTTCTGTGATTCTGTTTCTATTCTCTTTTAAGCATTTTATTATTAGGATATGTTTTGGTGATTGCGAGATAATTCCCACAGTGAAATCTTATCAAAATTTTCTTAGATCTCATTGTGTATGTACTCTTCCAGATAAAATTATGATAGCAAACTTTTTTTTTTTGTACCAGGGATTTTACACAGGGGCACTCGACCACTGAGTCACATTCCCAGCACCTATTGTATTTTCCTTAGAGACAGGGTCTCATTGAGTTGCTTAGCACCTTGCTTTTGCTAAGGCTAACTTTGAAATCATAGTTCCTCCTGCCTCAGCATCCCCAGCTGATAGGATTACAGGCATGTACCACCATAGCTGGTGGTGGCAAACATTTTAACTCCATTCTAACTTCCTTTGCTCTTTTCTGTTTTCTGCCACAGGATACATATTTTCACACATTTCATTATCCAGTCTTCCCTACATTTTGATTTTTTTTTAGTCAAATTTGGTCAATGGAATAGAAAAGAAGAAGAATGTAGATGAGATGATTTGGGGTACTTATTCACCTATCTACTTCTGTGAATCAACCACCATGTGGCAGAGACTGGATCCCTGTGCCAAATACCCTCTATTCCTACAGGAACTAAGCCTGCAGGTATAGGCAGATTCTAATAATTCTCTTCCGACTTCAGACCTAGACATGGTTGCATTTCAATTATTTTTTCTTATACAAATTTGTTAATGGTCTTAAATGGAAACTAGTTCTTGGTATAATAAAAAGGAAACTTTTGAGGAAAGAACTGGCATCAACCTAAAATCAATTAGTTAGGATGCTACATCTGAACAAATCAAGTCTAATAATTTTTATATTCAACATAATTATTCCATAGATAAAAAGAGTATTGTGCAAATTTGCTCAACTTCCTGATCCATGGAGGATTAGGTTACCAGGGCAGAATTTAGGTGACATTGCCAAATAATTAAATTAATTAATAAACAAATATGATCATCTTTCAGAAAACACAGGAATTGTATGATTCCTATGTTCCAAAAATATTTCTAACTCATTAATATTACTCTTTGTCTAGCATTATGCTGAATCTAAATATCAATAGAAGTAGATATGGACGTTAAATGTATTTTATATTTATGTTTAAGCTCAATACAATATTGTATGTTAGGGAAAGCGAGCATTTGTGTTCATCCTGAACACAAATTGATTCTGAGTCAAAAGGTTTTTCTTTACAGTTGAAATGGTAAAATGACCTGATCTTACAGGGTTCTAAAGAGAACCAAAGTAGATAACATTAGTTAGTCTACAAATAAGAATTCTTTATAGCTAGTACTAAATCAACAGAAGCAAATTATTTTATATTTATGTTAAAACAAAATTATAAAATTTTCAGTTCTGGCAGAACTTTGTAATAAATCTAGTTAATCATAATAATCGTCTATTTATTAATGATATGTTGATTAATTACTTCACCCCACACTGCTTAACCACAGACAGTGATTTCAGTTCACTTACTTCAGCAGCATTATTTCGGAGGTGGAAAATATATATTAAATGTATAGGCCCAAGGAAGTACATGGATGGTATGATGACTTTACTCATTTGTATATACCTTACAAGATGATTAGATTTACCTATTTGTTGAGATAATGGGTTATCTAATTAACTTCACAACAATTAATTTAGATCCAAGAGTTATTCCACTTGGCATATATTAAAGAAATCTGAATAAATATAGATAAATCATTTGAAGTAAATGGATTTGTTTTATTATGCATGGTTATTTTTACTCAAATTAATTCAATCACTCTGGAAGACTTTTATACAAAATAACATTTCAGTAAATATACTGCTTATCTAATCTTGATTTTTGTGCACAATAGTCTTCTGGCAAGGAAAAAATGTGATTTTTAAAATTTCTAACATTTTTCAAACAATGTTAAAATTATATGATAAATCATGTATTAGAATTCTTCAGAGACACAAAACCAATAAACAATATATGACAGATAGAGAGATGAAAGAGTATTTATTAGCTCACAATCTATTAGCTCTTAATAATTGCCTCACACAATTATGGAGGCTCATAGTCTCACAACAGGCTATTTGCAAGTTGGAGACTAATATTCTAGTAGTACATTTCAGTCTAAGTTGAAAGATTTCAAAGCCATGGAAGGCAATGGTATACCAAGGTCAAAATCCTAAAAACCCCAGGGACCGCTGGTGTGAGTGCTAGAGTCTAAAAATCGGGGATCCTGGGGTTGTGATTTTTTTTTATTGGTTGTTCACAACATTACAAAGCTCTTGACATATCATATTTCATACATTAGATTGTAGTGGGTTATGAACTCCCAATTTTACCCCAAATGCAGATTGCAGAATCACGTCGGTTACACATCGACAATTTTACATAATGCCCTATTAGTAATTGTTGTATTCTATTTTGAAAGACAGGAGAGGAAGAGTGTACTTCAACTCCAGAGAATAGAGGGACAGATCAGCTGTTACTATGTTTTTGTTTTGTTCTCATTAAGACCCCAGGTGGTTTAATAGTGTCTGCCCAGACATACCCCTAAAATCATACCTTGCCAGGTTTCTAGGTATTCCTTAATTCAGTCAAGTTGGCATCTAAAATTAACCATCAAAATTCTACCACTTGTCAATTTGGCACCAGTATGAATCTCTATACACTGAACATAACCTCTGAGTACCAACAATCAGAAGGCAACAGTTCCATCAAAGTCAAGAAACTATCTTGCACACATCAAAAAATGCACTAACCCCTTCCCCAGAAAAAGAGGTAAATTCCCTGGATGACATTTACTCTTCTGTAATCTCATGACTTAAATATTATGATGCAAAATTAACAATACTTAAATACTGTCACAAAGTCAATAAATCATATGATAAAGGAGTAAGAAAGAAATGGAAACAAAAGTATTTGCTTAAAATATATACACACAATATATTCTTAACAAAATTAGAAGGAATTACTTATAAAAATTTAAATCCTCATTCTATAACTGGTCATAGCTGGTACGTATAGCTACCTTCTTCTACTATTCATTCTGTATTTCCTTTGCCTTCAACAAGCATCTCAGCAAGTTGAGGTTCTTTACCTTGCCGGGTGCCTGAAAATTATAAAAGCAACGTAGAGGTATTTTGTGCTTATGACTAGAAAGCATAACAATCAAACTGTTAACATGTTCGTTTTCTAAAAATGATCTACAGGTTTAAGGCAATCTCCATAAAAGTTCCAGCAAGTTGCTTTCTGGATACTGACAAACTCATTAGACTTTTTTTTTATAGAAAGAAGCAAAGATCTAGAAGAGCCAACATAATATTGCAAGAACCTCCAACTCTTCTAATCTCAAAGTTATATGTTAATAAAGATACAAGGTTAATAAGCAAAAGTGCACCACTTTCCTTTAAGCCAGCCATAAACAAGAGGAATTTGAAATTAAAAACATAACGCCATCTAAATTAGCATCCCACCAAAATTATAGAGTGATATTTCTGATTCCAAGACTTATTATAAAGTTATAGAATCAAGACTGTGTGTTATTAGCAAAAAAGGGACTAATCAATCAAGAAAATGGAAGAGAGAGCCCAGAAATGGACCTGCATAAATATAGGCAATTGCATTTTGACAAAAAAGCAAAGGCAATACAATGGAAACTGATAGTCTTTTTCAATAAATTATGAGGAAACAGCACATCCACAGGCAAAAAAAAAAGTGAATCAAGACACAGAATTTGCACCATTTATAAAAATTAATACAAAATGTATTACATACGTAAATGCAAAATGAAAAAGCATAAAACTCATGGAAGGAGATAATTTGAAGAGAGAGAACTAAACAATCATGGATTTGATAATAATATTTCAGGTATGACACTAAAGTAAGAATATGTGAATTAATATCAGTGCTTTAAAAAACACTGAAAGAGAATTGAAACAAGCCAGAGCATGGAGGAGAATGTTTGCAAAAGATATTTCTGATAAATGATTGATAGCCAAAATAGAAAAAGAACTCTTAACAATAACAGCAAGAAAATAAACAGTCTGATTTTAAAACTGTAACAGAACCTTACCAAAGAATAAAGAGAGGGCAAATAAACCTATAAAAATGTTCTGTATCTCATATAGCATCATGAAAATTCAAATAGAAAACAACAAGGAGATACTGTACACACATATCAAAATGGCCCAAATCTAGAAGCCTGGCTTTACAAACACTGACGAGGGCATGCAACAATAAGTCTCATTCATTGCTAGAGGGAATGCAAAATGGCACAGTCACTTTGTAAGACAATTTGGTGGTTTCTTTCAAAATTAAACACACTCATGCCATATGATCTAGTAATCATTATTGTTGGTATTTACCCAGAGAAGTTGAAAACTCAGGTCCATTGAAAAACTTGTCTCTTGTCTAGTCCAAAAGACTTACTATACATTTAAAGACACACATAGATGAAAAGTGAAAGAATAGAAAATGATATTTCATGCAAATTGCTGTCAAAGGAAAACAGTGGTAGCAATATCTATATTAAACAAAATAGATTTGAAGTTAAACATGCCCAGAGGATTCTGCGGGATAGTAAAACAAGCTGCATATGACACCATGGTAGCAGATACACACCATTGTACATTATCCAAACTCAATGAAGATACATTATCAAGAGTAAACCATAGGGCTGGGAATGTAGCTCAGTGCGAAAGCACTTACAAGCCCGTAGGATTGTTCCCCACACTGAAAAAGAGTAAACCTATGTAAATATAGGGGCAGATGATAGATAGAGTTGCTCTTGACCTCTGAATTTTTCTCAGAACCTAAAGTTGCCTTATATTTTAAACTTATTAAATTATAAACATCTACACACTCAAAAATAAGGAACTTAAATACATGCAGCAAACTTTCACAGAATTGAGGAAGAAATTGATAGCAACAAAATAATTATAAGTAATTTTAATATCTTATTTTCAATAATGGATGAAAAATACAGATTATCAGAAAGGAAGCAGAGAACTTGAACAACAGTACAAACCTAAAACATATACAACAGATTCCAACCAACAGCAGCCAAATGAACACCCTTTTCAAGTCTAAAGAAAGCTTTCTCCAGAATAGAGCACACATTAGGTCACTAAAATGTCTTAAAATTTTTAACATAACTGAAATTTTACCAAGTATCTTTTCAAACCGCCATGAAATATAAAAATAAAAATCAGAAACTGAAAGAGAAGTGAAAATTTATAAACACATGAACATTTAAAAATATACTCAGAAACAACTGAAGTCAAAGAAATCAAAAAGGAAACTTTAAAAAAATCTTGAGACAAATGAAAACACAACATGAGATACCAAAAGTTACAAAAAGCAGTGAAGGCAGTACCAGAGGGGTGTCTATAGCAATAAATGCCTACAAACAAACAAAAAAGCATCTCAAATAAACAAATTCCACAGCTCATGGAATTTGAAAAATATCAGAATAAGCACAAATTTACACAGTAAATGAATCATGTGTGTATGTATGTGTATATGTGTGTGTGTGTATATATATATACATATATATATATATATGTATATATATATATATATATATATAGCCTGAATAGACTTATAACTAGTAAGGATTATTCAGTGAACCAAATCTCCCAGAACCAAATGGCTTCACCAAAATTTAGACATGAATTAACATCTATTCTATAAATTTTCCAAAATTTGAAGCAGAAAGAATCCTATATAACTCATTTTATAAATCCAGCATTACCCTGATAGTACAATCTCAAAACATTGTTATAAGAAAATTATGGGCCTGTATTCATCATGGCTATGGATATAAACACCTTTGACAGAATACTAGCACACCAAATTCAACAGGACATTAACTGGCTCTTACAACATGTCCAGGAGAGACTTATCGAAGAGATACAAGAATGATTCCAAAATACAAAAATAAATCAATGCAATATTTCACCATTATCAGAACAAAGGATAAAAACTACTTGACCATTACAATAAAAGGTACAGAAATAGCAATCAACTAAATTCAACACCATTTAATGATTAAAAAAAAAGTAACACTCAACAAACTAGAAATAGAAAAGCACATAGTTAATATGCTCTACAGCAAGGAGTAGAAAGCTTTTCCTCTAAGATCAATAATAACCTCTGAAAATAGCTTTAGAAATATTAAGCCAATTGTCATAGAGATATTAAAAATACGATACATTCTAAGTTTGTAGACCAGAACTTATTGCTTTTTTTAACTAAAACTATAAAAACAAAACTAACTAGTTAAATTATTTCAATTAATTAAACAATTAACATACTTACTACCATGTGTAAAACACTACAAATTCTACTCTTTTAAAAGCCTGAAATATAGTTAATTTGACAAAGGAATTAGTGAAAAGTTGAACTTAAGTATAAGAGAATTAAATGATATTTATTCCAAAACAGTTTTTAATGTTTTCCCTTTTAGAGTTAAAAGAACATCTATCTCAGTGTCATGAAATTCAAACATCAGACACTCAATTTTTTTTTGTTCATATGTTTTGAAATCTGGACTTGATTTTGGAATATGTCATTATTCTAAAAGGCTTTCAAATTAGGGGACATAACTTTCTTTAAAAAAATTTCATCAGATTATTTTAAAATAGTACAATTACTTAAAAAGAGAAGGGAGAGATGAAATTTTGTTGTTAAGTATCAAGAACTTCAAATAAAATTTAATGCTATCATATTGAGCCAATTATGCAGTTTTTAACACATTACCTTTATCACTTCTCTGAATAAAATATGAATAGATTAAAAACTACATAGTATTTATCTTATTTTTCCTGATTTGTTAATTCCCTAATACTTTGACAATTTCATTCTTAAAGATCATTGTTATTTTTCAATTAATTCGACACTGTTGATTAAAGAAAAAATAAAGAATTGAGGTAAAATGTTTACTTTCTATAATTTCATGCATTTATTATTTATGTACTGAAAATATAATTTCCTTGTGGCTACAAAATTTTGCTAATAGTTTTATTCTTACATTCTATATATTTTTTGCCTAGCAGGAATTTTTCAATGAAGTATATTTATGTTATGCTTATTTAATTTATTCCTCAAATGGAGATCATATAGATTATTTTTATGAGAACCCTTCTGAGCTCCTTTTAATGAGGTAAAAATTCTTCAATATTGTCAATGGAGAAGAGAATTGTGTCCATTATATGTTGGTTTTATCTAAAGTATTTAATACTTTTAGGAAAATCTGTCTTACTACTTTTTATTGGACCCTAGGTTTATTTTCCATGTTGATCATCTCTACTTCTGCACCAACAATTCACTTATTTTCACTACCTTTCTTCTTCCTCTGCTACTTCAGAAATAAAAACTACTTTCTTGAAGATAATTAGTGACATTGTCAATGTGAAATAAAATGCTGCCTTTCTCTATCAATGTCCTTCATTTTCTATCAGCCTTAAAGGAATACTCTCTGGTATTCCCTTTCCTCCTTTGAGTTATACTAGCATATATATAGACCAGCACATTGTGTGTATACTATGAAACATACATTGTCTTATCTTTGTTATCTCTTTATTTGGTGGATTCTTTTAATTGCTTAAAATTTCCTTGCTCCAATGTTCTTTCATTATCCTTATATTCCTTCTCAGTATGTTATAAGCTGTGAGCCCTCAGAGGTGTGCGTCTTCAATGAAATGAAGAGTTAGGGTTTCACTACCAAAGAAGGGCATGCTAAGGTATCACTGAAGTTACTTACCTAAATCCATATTCAGCCAAATTTACTCTGAAATTCAGCTAAGGCTCTGAGATCAACTTTGCAGTAGATATTTCTGGGGTTGAGTTTGTGTCACTGTCTATACTAATTTCAGTTTTCTAAATGTCTCTGTCTCTTCCCTCAGCTCCCTCTCCTCATTAGAATGTTTACCAGGCATTTCATTCTCAATCTTTTTATTTCAAACTCATTATCTTGCTAACTGCCTCCAGCTCCTTATGGAGGGTGCAATGAATATCCTTCATTTGAGAATACTACCCAAGTCTGTTAATAATCACCAAAATGATCAGAGGAAACACTTTCTAATCTTGCCTAAGAAATATAAAAGCAAGATAAGAAAATTTCAACTATTGCTGAATATTTAATGGTGTCCTAGAACAAAGCTCAAGAAAATTTAAATATCAAAAATTCAGTATGGAGGGCTGGGGTTGTGGCTCAGTGGTGGAGCACTTGCCTAGAATTTTGCGAGGCATTGGGTTCAATCCTCAGTACCACATGAGAATAGATAAGTAAAATAAACGTATGTGTCCATCTACAACTAAAAAATAGATATTTTTAAAAATCTAGCATCAAAGTAAAACTAGAATATTTAGAATCCAATGCGAAATCACAAATTATTCAAAGAAATCTATGATGCATTACAAAGAAGAATCAATTCAAAGAAACTCAGAAAAGATATACATGACAGAATTAGAAGGAAATAAGTCAAAAACCATCATCACACACATATTCAGTGTGTTAAAGAAGCCAGTAGAAAGAATAGCATTTTAAGTAGAAATGTAGACAACATAAAAAGATCCAAATTGAATTTCTAGAGATGAAAGATAAAATGTCTGATATCAAAATGAAATTAGTAACGATGTGTAGTAGACTAGACATTGTAGAAGAAGAGATTAGTGAACCAGAAGACATGCCAATATAAATGATCTAAAATAAGACACTAGGAAACAGGAATAAGGCACATACATGTGAGCATGTATGTATGTACACATGAAGAACACAGAAACGGTGTGTTATGGAACATATTCAATAGGCCTAATGTACATGTGACTGACATATCTGCCCCCCAAAATAGCAGGCATTTGAAAAAGTGATGTCTGAAATATTTCACATTTGATTCAAGCCAATGACAATAGAATACACATTGCTTACAAGTATATTACCAACATTAAACATATTCTGGGCCATAAAAATGGGTCTCAACTAATTTAAGGTGATTCAGATAATATAAAAATTTTTGACAAAAAATAGAGTCACATTAAAAGTCATTAATATATCTGGAAAAAATCTGAATACTTGAAAATTTTACATTGTCAAATAAACCACAGGCCAAGGTGAGATCAACAGAAAAATTGGGAAGCATTTCAAGTGAGGTGAAAACTAACACTAACATGTCAAAATCTGTGTATACATGAAAAGAAGAACTTAGAAAGAACAGCATTTAATGGATCCATTAGAAAAGATTAAAAATCTGTCTGCAGAGAGTGAATTGAAACCCAAATAAATAAGCAGAAATAAAGGAAATTATAATAAAGAATAGAAATCAATGACAGATAAAAAAACAAGAGAGATAAATCAGTGAAAGTCAAATCAAGTACTTTAAACAGATTAATATAATTGATATGCCTCCTGCAGAAAAAAACACAAAAATTTCTTATAGCAACTTTCTCAGTACCATTATTGTCTCCATTTTAAAAAGGAGGAAAATGAGGCACAAAGGAGCTACAGGTGATGTTCCTAAGGCATCCCAAAGACAAAGATGTGCAGCTAGATTTCATTATACCTGAGTGATCAGATTTTTTTAGCCATGTTCTAAAATACATAGTATACTATATAATGTGTATTATATAGTATACTATATAATGTGTATAATTACAACTTATATTGATTAATATTTATGTAGACATACAATTGCATATCAGTCAATAACAACACATAACCATTCTCTACATGTTTGATGCTTTTCACTCTTTGATGTATTTTGGACTTTACAGTGGTTTTTTTAATAAGTGCTTTCTGGTCTTTTCATTGGCCATAGTCTCCCACTGTACAAATGTTTCACAGTTTACTTAAGCCACCTCTTCTTGAAAGAGTTGTTGAAAACAAAAGTACAATAAATATTATTATACAAACATCTCTGAACAAACAAGTGTAAGTATATCAGTAGTATAAACTTAAGACATAGACTTGGCTGATATATAGATTTTATATTATACAGATTTTGCTGAATTAATTGGAAACATATTGTACCTCTTGGCACATTTCTCCCAAATGTGCAAGATTCTTTGTTTTCTAATTTTCTACACAATCTTTTAAAATAACGAAATTTGAATATTTGCTAATATCATGGGTGGGAAATACTAATTAAATAAAATTACATTTTCAAAATTTAAAGTAAAGTCAAATTATCCAGGGTCTTGTGTTCTCTCATTGTGAATTGCCTTTTCAGTATTTTAATTTTATCCTTTTTCTTTCCTTTTTCCCCATTCCCTTAAAAATTTTACTATTCATTGAAAAGAGCCATTTTAATATAAAGACATAATTTTCTCCTGTTGGTAACAACTTTATCATCTTGGCATGTGTATATTACTCCTTAGTTTATAAAACAAGTTTGTTATGCACACTACTGAATTTTTATTACTCTGAGTACACCAGTTTATGTCTTTTATAATTTTCTTTTTATACTTAAGAAGGTCTCCTCCATTAAATATGAGAAAAACATATTTGTCAATGTTTTCTTATAGTGATCATAGTTCACACAGAAATTTTTTTCTTTATTATATTATTCACTTATTCTAATTTGTTATACATGATGGCAGAATGCAATTCATTTCATATTACACATATAAAGCACAATTTTTCAAGTCACTGGTCGTACACAAAGTATTTTCACACCATTCATGTCTTCATACATGTACTTAGGATAATGATGACTAACTTATTCCACTGTCATTCCTACCTCGTTGCCCCCTCCCTTTTTCTCCCTCCCCTTTTCCCTATCTAAACTTCCTCCATTTCTCCCATGCTTCCCCCTCTATTACCATTATGAGTCAGCATCCTCATATCAAAGAAAACATTTGGCTTTTGATTTGGGGGGATTGGCTTATTTCACTTAACATTAGATTCTCCAACTCCATCCATTTACCTGCAAATGCTATGATTTTATTCTCTTTTAATGATGAGTAATGTTCCATTGTGTATATATACCAGAGTTTCCCTATCCATTCATAAACATTGACATGGCTGTGTCCCTATGATATGCTGTTTTTAAGTCCTTTGGGTATAAACAGAGGAGTGGGAAACCTGGGTCAAATGATGGTTTCATTCCAACATTTCCAAGAACTCTCCTACTGCTTTTCAAATTGGCTGTATCAATTTGCAATCCCACCAGCAACATAGGAGTGTGCCTTTTTCTCCAAATACTCGCCAACACTTATTGTTGTTTGTCTTCATAATAGCTGCCTTTCTGACTGGAGTTAGATGAAATCTTAGAGTAGTTTTGATTTGCATTGCTCTAATTGCTAGAGATGTTGAACATTTTTTCATACATGTGTTGATTGATTGTATATCATCTTCTGAGAAGTGTCTGTTCAGTTCCTGGACTCATTTATTGATTGAATTATGTTTTTTTTTTTTTGGTGTTTAGATTTTTGAGTTCTTTATATACCCTAAATATTAGTGCTCTATCTGATGTGTGAGTAGTAAAAATTTGTTCCCAAGCTGTAGGCTCTCTATTCACCTCACTGACTGTTTCTTTTGCTGAGAAGAAGCTTTTTTGTTTGAAAATATCCCATTTATTAAATCTTGGTTTTAATTTGAGCACAATAGGTATCTTATTAAGGAAGTTGGGGCCTAATCCAACATAATGGAAGTTTGGGTCTACTTATTCTTCCATTAGGCACAAGGTCTCTGGTTTAAATTCCTATGTTCTTGATCCACTCTGAGTTGAGTTTTGTGTATGGTGAGAGAGAGAGGTTTAATTTCACTTTGTTGTAAGTAGATTTCCAGTTTTCCCAGCACCATTTGTTGAAGAGACTAAACTTTTAAAACTAAATTTTTTAGGCAAGGAAATAGAAGATGTCATCAGAAGCCTAACAACCAAGAAAAGCCCAGGACTGGATGGATACACAGCTGAGTTCTATAAGACCTGTAAAGAAGAATTAACACCAATACTTCTCAAACTATTTTATGAAATAGAAAAAGAGAGAACACTTCCAAACACATTCTCTGAGGTCAATATCAACATGATTCCAAAACCAGACAAAGACACATCAAAGAAAGAAAATTTCAGACCAATATCCCTAATAAATATAGATGCAAAAATTCTCAAAAAAAATCTGGCAAATCAAATACAAAAACATATCAAAAAGATCATGCACCATGATCAAGTAGGGTTCATCCAGGGGATGCAAGGTTGGTTCAACATATGGAAATTAATAAATGTAATTCATCACATCAATAGACTCAAAGATAAAGATCATATGATCATTTCAATAGATGCAGAAAAAGCATTTGACAAAATACAGCATCCCTTCATGTTCAAAATGCTAGAAAAACTAGGGATATCAGGAACATACCTCCGCATTGTAAAGACTATCTATGATAAGCCCCAGGTCAACATCATTCTAAATGGAGAAAAATTGAAAGCATTCCCTCTAATCTGGAACAAGACAGGAATGCCCTCTTTCACCACTTCTATTTAACATAGTTCTTGAAACTCTAGCCAGAGTAATCAGACAGATGAAAGAAATTAAAGGGATACGCATAGGAAAACAAGAACTCAAATTATCACTATTTGCAGACAATATGATTCTATACCTAGAAGACCCACAACATTCCACCAGAAATCTTCAAGAACTAATAAATGAATTCAGCAAAGTAGTATGATACAAAACCAACACCCATAAATCAAAGACATTTCTGTACATCAGTGACAAATCCTCAGAAAGGAAAATGAGAAAACTACCTCATTTACAATAGTCTCAAAATAAAATAAAGTAAAATACTTGGGAATCAACTTATGAAAGAAGTGAAAGACCTTTATAATGAAAACTACAGCACACTAAGGAAAGAAATTAAAAAGACCTTAGAAGATTGAAAGATCTACCTATTCTTGGATAAGCAGAATTAATATTGTCACAATGACCATACTACCAAAAGCAATATAGAGATTCAATGTAATGCCAATCAAAATCCCAATGACATTTTTTCATAGAAATAGAAAAAGCAGTCATGAAATTCATCTGGAAAAATAAGAGACCCAGAATAACCAAAGCAATGCTTAGCAAGAAGAGTGAAACTGGTGGCATTACTATTCCAGACCTTAAACTATACTACAGAGCAATAGTAACAAAAACAGCATGGCATTGGCACCAAAATAGACCTGTAGACCAATGGTACATAATAGAGGATACACACACAGAAACTTTTGATCCAACTGAACTCATTCATATCTTTTCACTACTTTTCAAAATTAAATGTTGAATAAATTGTCTTATATATATTAAGTTTTATATTTTTCCTTCTTTATCCTTTTACTTATTTTGCCAAGGAAATAAAATATCTGATTTGTGTTACATTTTCTATGTATTTTAAGACTATTTTCTAATCATTTTGGCTTGTTTAATTTTCCACAGATATTAATATCAGCATATGTTTTTAAAAAATTTCCTACTGCTGTTTTTTTAGGTTCCTACTGGGCTTATGAATCTAGTGTAAAAACATCTTTGTATTTATATATTTTCCTGTTCAAGAACATGTCTCAAATACTGCTTAATTTTAGCTAAGTCAGTTGATTATTATATTGTTTATTTTATATCAATAATTTCTACTGGGCTGCGGGGGCTCAAGTGGTAGTAGCACGCTCGCCTGGTATGCGTGCTGCCCAGATTCGATCCTCAGCACCACATACAAACAAAGATGTTATGTCCGCCGAAAACTAAAAAAATAAATATTAAAAAATTCCCTCTCTCTCTCTCTCAAAAAATAATTTCTACTGTTTTTTCTAGATATTTAATATTTTGGGATGCTATTATATAAATAATCTCTTCTTTTAAATTTTGTACATAGTAGATATGTTTAAATATTAATCTTGCAACCTGTCACCTCACTTAATTCTAAATAATTTTCTCATTGATTTTCCATAAATGTTTCATAGTTTAATAATGAGCAAACAATAATTATTTTGCCTCCCCTTGTATAATTCAATGCTTCTTTTTCATTTGACTTAATAATATAAGCAAGCCCATTACTTAAATGAAAATGCTTCTGGTGTTTTCTGATAAGAAGGTAACTGACTTATTTTTCAAGATACATACCATTTTATGTCACAGAAGTTTTGATCTATTCTTATTTTATTAGAAATGTGTATGGGAATAAGAATATGGTTTCTCCCCCTTTGCCTATATTTTAGTGAAACATAGTAATATCTTTCTTTTTAATTGCATTAGAGCACTGAGTTCATTTTGGCATGTTTTTCTTTAACACGCTGCTAGATTATGTTTCACAATATTACTCTTAAGGTTTTATGTTGATATTCATGTTTGAGATCAGTAAATAGTCTTTTTTTTTGGCATGATCTTTGTCAGTTTGAGTCCATGTTATACTGAGTTTGAAATAGAACATTCATTATCATTTGCTTGTTGAAAATTCAATCAAATCAACAAATTTTAGACCCATTAGGATATCTGTACTATTAACACAATATCCTCTTTAGCAATGAGCCTCCCAGTATTCCAGAAGATACTGCCATCATGAAATTTCCAAGGCAAGGAGACAAGAAAAATCAACTTTATATAGACTACAAAAGACAGGGTGCAAAATAGGGATTTCTTTGGTTTAGATATGAGGTATCTTTCAAAACCTCCTGTGTGAGACAAAGAGAGTTTAGAGGTGAGATGACTGGGCTAGGAGAACCTTAACCTAATCAGTGCATGAATCCACTGAGAGGTAGCAACTGGGTAGTAATTGTAGGTAAGTGGGATGTTATTGGAAGAGATGGGTCATTGGGAGTTTATATTTTGTTTGCTTATATTTTGAGGTTTTTATTTTGTCCTTGGTGAGAGGAACTCTCTGCTTCTTCTTGCAGTGTCCTGAACTGCTTTCCTCCACCATGATGTTCTGCCTCATCTCAGCCCAAAGCTATGGAATCAGCCAATCTTAAATTAACTGACTCTCTGAAACCATAAGCCAAACATACTTCTTACTTTACATGATTCTTGTCACATATTTTGGTCAAAGTGATGCAAAAGATGACTAAAGATGGGGTCATGACATTTTTAGTTGTCATTGTCTTAGCATACTATTATTCCGATTATGTGTGTTGCTGAAATATTTTCCCTACTGTCATTGTGTAAGAATGACTAAAATGTTAAATATATTAAATTTACGTCACTAATTTTAATTTTTGTATATCTTTTCATTCATTGAAGAACTGATAATTTGAAAAGGCCACATATTGCTTTTTTAATTTAGTAAACAGAATCTGAGAACAAATACGAGGTATCAGATATCCCTGAGATCAGCAAAAACATTCCTCTTTCCTCAAAGATACTCTGAGTTATGCAGGCTGTAAAATGAGTAGTCATGATAGTTTATTAAGTGATGGTCTATGGTTTGCATGTGTTAAAACTAGTGATAGTTCATGATTGAAGAATTGTTCAAGTAAATGTATACCACATTTCTTCTTTACAACTGTGTTTTATATATTTGAGAAACGACATGAATAAATACAATACCATAGTAATTCTGAGCTGCTTAAGGACATAAAATTGTTCTGTGTAAAAAGCCTGAATAATTCTCATAACATTTTTCAGACACTTATCACTTTTTCTTGGAAAGCAACCCAAATTTGATTTATATTTTACTTTTCATGGCAAATATCATCTTCAGATAAGTTCCAGCAATGTTTTCTAAAATAATATTTGCAAAACAAGCATGAGTAGATTAATATTAATCTGGTATGCATAAGAAAGCAGCAAAATCTCTCATGTTCTACATCATGTTGCCCTTTCTAAAATAGAAGTTAAGTAAGTGATATTGTAATAGAAAGGTTTGCCAAGCTTTCTGGGTAAAGAATGACTTAATGTTGAAATAAATATCAGAAAATAGCACTTCTCCCACAAATAGTCAAAAATTAAATAATGAAAACAATTCAAAAAAATAAAATGTATGCCACTTGAGAAGTGTAAGCAATTGAATGACAATGTTTACTCCTAAACTTATGCAAATATTAAATTTTTATTGGAGCAAATACCGATTTCATGGCTGTAACTATCTCCCTAAAAACTTTTCTAAGATATGGGAATCTCAGGACACCAAAAGAGAAATACAGGTCTTTGGCATGGCTGCCCTCTACTGACCCAGGATTTGCCTTGTTTCAACAAAGTCCTTCATGGAGTGTTATTATCTGAAACTTCTGAGTCTTCTAAAATATTGTATTCAATAAAAGCAGCCAGGCAACACTATATATTTTTTAAGGTTGAAATTCAACATACGAAATTACGGACAATTACTTATATGATTCGTATTTGCATGTAGAAATACAAAACATTTAAGTAAGAAATAAGAACATGAAAATAATTTTTACAAAAAAATGTTTACATTGCCTAGGGAGAGATAAAATGCAAAGTTTTATTTTCTCTCTGCATAGGCAATGTAAACATCCACTATAGTTCATGGGAACTGAAGATTTATTCATTTTTGTCATTAACTAGTTGCTTAGGAAACTTTGAATAATTACTTGTTTGGGATTGGAAAGCATAGCTGTGCTACTGATAAAAATCAAGGGGGGCAAGCTTCAAAAACAACAAACTTACCATGTAGCTGATCATGTGGCTGTTACCCTGAGAGAATGCAAAAGCTATGCATATGTAACCCACGCAAATAATCCTGAGAAATGGTTTAAATGAAAGCACTGCAGTCTTGGACCAATACATCATTTTATTATAAATAGATTATTATCTGAAACCACTGACTTAGTGCTTTGAAGGCAAAGAAAGAGAGTGACTTGCTTTTGAAATATAAGGCTCATTTCCAGATAACAGTCAGTCCAAGAGATGATTGATTAGACAGAGATATAGACAGAGATCGGGATGGAGGTACCGATAGGTTTTTGCTTTGTCAAAACTATGGAAGTCTACAAAAACTTTTCTTACAATAATGTTGACTATTCTAGAGGTTTCAGAAAATTTATACAAGAGATTGTATTTATTGTTGTTCTACAAAGGCAATTAGAAATATATAGAATAATATTACTGGAAATAGCTGTCTCTGACAAGTCTAGAGGAAGATCTGTACTTTAAAGGCCAACCTCAGTATCCCACAGCTCAAGCTTTTGGTACCAATAAATGACAGGTTTGATGGGGGCTATAAATGAGGTATGGAAGCAATGATGAGTGGGGATCAGGAAGAAACAGAATCACAAAGAGACAATGCACATCCAGATTTAAAAGGCAACAGTACTGTGAGGAACATTTTAGAGAAGATTCTGTGATACCAGACTCCCACTTGGAGGAAGCATATATTTTTATTGTCTTGGCGTCTCTTTAGAGACCGTTGCATCCCCTTTGGCAGTCCAGGGATTCAAGAAGCACTTCATTATTTTCCAGGGACAGGTCTGTGATCCAGAAATAGCTGAACAATAAATTCCATGGCCAGCTAGAGTGAATTGTTAAGGGTGTGCATGTGACTCAAACCCAGCCAGTGAGTTAGACCAGATTTTTCCTGGAACAATTAGAAAAAGAGAGTTTTTCACAGGGACTGCTGGCTGTGAATATCAAGTAGCTACATTTACTATGACATGGGAAAACTTGACGCAGAAAGGAAACTAAAACAAAGGGAAAAAAGATTGAAAAATATAATCCTAGTGAAATGAAATTCAAGTCTTGAATTCAACATAGATGAAAGATATTTGCCTGAACTTCCCAGTCATATGTGTCAATAAAGAGATCATTTTTTTATTGTTAATTTTTCTCATTTCATTGAGTTTGATTTCTCCTTTAAAATGCAAAGATGACGAATAAAGCACTTTAAGATCACAATTCATGAAGTCTTCTTGGAATATCTTTGCTAGCTTATCATCTTTTAAGTTTTAAAAAAAATTCTCTTAACCAGAATCTGTTTCACATATTTGCCAAACTGACCGAATCTATAAATTATGACCCCTGCCCTGGCCCACTGAATACTCTTTAACATCATGTACTTTAATTACTACCAGGTCAACTGTATTTGTCCCCAGCCGGTTGAGTTAGTTCCAAATGTTGTTCACGTCATTTGTATTCATACTGTAATTACCAATTTTAATCTGGTATTACAACAAAAACTTACTTTACATAAAAGAAAGCTACTATTATAACTCTAAGATAAATTCCTTAGAATGATATAAAAAATTAACCTGCAAAATAAAATAAAATAAAATAAATACCCTAACTAGATATAGGTAAGAGACTAAGAAAGAGAAAAATTTTAATCTTCCAAGATTTTATTTCTTATCCTTTGATTAATTGATAATAGAATTCATAATGTACTAAACAATACAGGTCTCTATTAAGATCTATACTCCAAGAGGACTTATATCCTCCATCAAAACATGAATAATAAGATTGCATGGCAAACATTTTAAATTAAAAAAATGCTTATGCTACATATGTCATTTTATATGATGCATTTTTTTCTCTTAATTAATCACCTTATGATCCTAACATACCTATCATCTATAAATTTTTAGCCCCTAGAAGCTAATGTGCCTAGAGTTCAACTGAGCAACACATACCATTAGAATTCTTTCCTTTTGCTTTCTCCATATCAGTTTTAAATGCACCATAAACAGGTACCATTATTTCTAGTACTTCACAGAGTTTGGGACTTTATATATTATGTTTTCTGATTGAGATTATGTTTATTTTCATCATAATATGCTTTGTGTCTAATCTGTGTATGTGTGTATATATACATGAATATATACAGAGAATATTTTGCCAAGTTTCCTGAGAATATTCATAAAATCAATCTATAAATATTTTAAAATATTATAAAACTACAATAGTATTGATCTTTTTGACATTATATTTTAAAACCTGCAAATAGTGCTGCTAACTTAGGAAGGATTGATTTATGTAAGTTCTCTACATTTAGCACTCACCTAGTTAAATCAAGTGTGGAAGAGGCTAAGAAAACTCTTACTTCACTTTCACTATTTTGCATTCTTCACATTTTTCCTCCATTTTCCCAGTCCTTGTTTTCTCTGTTTTCAATCCAAGGTCAGCATATGGTGTCAGGTTTGGAAAGAGAAAGGGCAGGAGAGCAGAGATGCACATGACTGTGCAGGTTGTTCTCTGCACAAGGGCACCCGGCTGCATGAAGTGGTGTGACTAAAATCCAGTTTGTGACCAATCTCTGTGTTATTCATCCTGGTGACAGGGATGCACTGCCAAGAGAGGGATGCACTGCCAAGAGAAAGTAATAGACCTTTTTTCTAAATTGCACTAAGTGATATAAGGACCGGGACAATTTCCAGTTACACCTTGCACTGTGTCACATATTTGCCCTAAATTTTCAGTTCTCATCTTGATCTTTTGAAACAAAGCAGGAACCCCAATTTTTTTCTTTTTAGTACTGAGGATTGAACCCATGGGCAACTTAACCACTCAGTCACATCCCCAGCCATTTTAAATTGTATTTATTAAGCACCTCGCTGAGGTGCTTAATGCCTTGCTAAGTTGCTGAGGCTGACTTTGAACCTGTGATCCTCTTGCCTGAGCCTCCTGAGCTGCTGGAATTATAGGCATGTGCCATCATGCCTGGCTCCCAATATTCTTTATTGAACGTATGATTTAAATTCCTCTTAATCTAATTTGGAACTATAGGAACCCAAAGGCTTACCATATCACTTACATGAAGGTAATGAACTTCTAGAGTGAAACAAAAAGGGATGGAATGTTGTGAAGAGCTATTTAGCCATATGTCTACTTCTATGGTTTATTATATAGCAATAAAAGTTCCTGAAACCTTAAACAGTTTGGCTTTTTTTTTTTTCTGTAAAAGAGAAAAAGGAAATTCTAGAAATTGCTCTGTGATCTAACAAGCCAGGGAAATCCTGCCATGGGCGAAGAAGCAGGTAGTAAGTACAGAAAGAGATGAAGGAAGTTTAGTCCCCAGGGTTCACAATGGCCAATAAAAGGAATAAATAGAAAAGGCACCTGACTTGAGTTTAAAATATAAAGCTTCGAATTTTATATGGCCTGGAGTCACAATATTCCTACCCCTGCTAACAGGCACTTGCTTTGGGCTTTTCCTAACACCAGAAAGCCTCTTGAAAAAAATCACATAATGTAATGAAAAGAAGATTCATCTTTACATTAGCCAGTTCTGGATTTCAAATGTGACATTTATTAAACGCTGTTATGATTTGGATGTGAGACATCTCCTGAAAAGCTCCTGTATAGGAATATTCAGAGATGAAATGATTAGATTCTGAGATCTATAACCTCATCAGTGGATTAATTCATTTGATGTATTAATAATTTGAATGGACTATTGGGTGGTAACTGAAGACAAATAGGACTTGGTTGGAGGCAGCAGGTCACTGGGGGCATGCCTTTGAGATTATATTTTGTGCCTGGCTCCTCTCTTTCCTCCCTCTCCTCTCCTCTCCTCCTTCTCTCCCTCTCTTCCTCCCCCCACTCTCTCCTGTGGGCTAAGCAGATTTCCTCTATCGTGCCCTTCTGCCAGGTTGTTCTGCTTTACCTCAAGTCCAGAGCAATGAAGTCAGCTTCAAGGACTGAAACCTCTGAAACAGTGAACTCAAAATAAACTTCTCCTCTTCTAGGCTGTTCCTGTGTCAGATATTTTGATCACAGTAATGAAAAGCTAACACAAGAGTCTAACATAGGAAAGGTCAATTTTTTAAGATTTAGTTTTAGCAGAAACTAAATTGTTAATAAGAAATAAGGATTTGTGAGAAATACAGATATTTTTAACAAGTGAATGAGACAATGTGTATATAATGGTAATCCAAAGATGACAGAGTAGATGTTCTCTTTCTCTATTCACTGGGCAGTAAAGACATCAATGCAGAACTGAATTCATCAATGCAGGAACTGAATTCCCATCTGTGTTGTTCAAGGAGCAAGGTGATTGTGGGGTGTTGCAGCCTGTTTTTAAAGCAGAGAACAATAATTTAAAATCCCTTATCAGGCATTAGGATAGCATGATTTAACAAGGTCCTGTGCAGTGCATGCAAAACCTATGCAGTTCATAATACTTTATTTTTTTTAAAACATCAGAAATTTATTAGTTGCTCAAAACATTACATTTATGACAGTATGTCTAAATGTGGCTGTATAACCAATGTGATCCTGCAATCTGTACACGTAGGAATGATAAGAATTCATAATACTTTCTTATGGTGAGGAGAGTGATGTATATTTCCAGTATATGACATAAAGGATACATATATACTATCAATACATATGGTCTATTTGCAATTGGTGTCTAAAGATTTACTATAAAAAAGTATAGCAGTGAAATTATCATCTTAATATTGAAATCATTTTATAAAACAAATTGAACATTTCTTTCTGAAACAAATTTTTACAAATGCTTTTAAGTCCCCAATAATCTGATGTATATAAATAAAATTTAACTTTCATAGATTCTATAATAGTTTTAGAAACAAACATTACTTGTAAAATGCATTAACTTCCATGAAGATTAAGATTGTGATAGCTAATATATAATACTCAAATTGCAGGAGACTATTAGTCCAATCTAGTCCATTTTAAAATGAAAATAAAAATATTACAGGTGAATACATTTTCATTTTATTTGAGATCTTATGTACACACACCACAAATGCGCACGTGAATGCACCTATAAATGTGTGAGTCCAGAGAAATTGGGGACATTCAAAGGTCAGAATAAGAAAAACGTATAATGAATGACATGGTTTACTTTCTTAACTAATCACTTCTTAAAAAGTAATCATTAAAATGAGTTATAAGGTCTTTTTAAAAGCAGCCATATAGTTCATCTTTCCTGATAGTTTTTAAAAATCCAGTAATATAAACTTATTACGCAAATATTTTTGCCACTTTTCCTGTTTTGCAACATTCAAAAAAGGTGTTGCATACATTAAAACTATGCCCCCTCTGAGATGGAAGTCACTAACTAACTACATGTCACTATTGATTGAAGTGTGGCTTGATATTGGCAAAAACTATAGAACACACATTAGATTTTTAAGAAAATATGAAAACAATATAAAAAGGAATAAAAGTTTCTAATTGGTGATTTTACATAGATTTCCTATTAAAATTAGACATGGAGTTAAATAAAATATATTATTAAACTAATTTTACCTGTTTCTCTTACTTTTTTAAATGTAGCTACTAGAAAATTTGACATTATATTTGTGGTTTGCATTCTATTTTTGTCAGAAAGCATTCTTCTAAATGTAAACTTCCAAAAAGCTACGTATTATCACATTATGATACTTTTTCACTCAGAGCCTATTTTATATTTTTAAACTGTATTTTTCCTTTAACAGACATAATGAATATAATGTTAAGAAATTCAGTCATTGTTGGTCATGACAGTCTTACCAAACTCTAAAAGAGGGTGCCTCTACAATTGCAGTGCTCATTCCTGCTTCTCTACTTCACATTGTTCCACAGGCTCAGGATGTCTCCATTCACAGAAGGCACACTCTGGTTTTCCTTGCTTTCACTTTCTCATGAGCTGAGCCTTAGAATTTTCAAGTAAATAAAAGAACCTCTTTTCTGTTTTCACTTCTTCCTTCTTCCCCCCTTAATATCAAAACTTAATATCTCCCCCCCTGTAACATGCCAAACTCTACTTCCCTAATGACTACTTCCTATTGAGGATGGGGCCTGTCTTCTTATCTCTCCAAATATGAAGAAACCTTCCAAACAGAAAACAAACTCAAGAGCATGCACAGCCAAAGAGCATGAAAACTGTCAATCCCAGCATGGCACAGACTTATGTGCTTATGTTGAGGCATCTGCTCTAGTGGGAGAGGGATGAAGCAACATAGTGTCCTATACAAATTGCTTCTTAAATTCATGGATTGTTTTAAGCCGGTAGAAACCAAATTATATTGTAATTGTACTTACTTATTTATTTGATACTAAACATAATAAATAATCATTATACAATGTCTAAACATACAGTAAAGCAGAAATGCCATCAATGCTGTTAAGCAACAATAATCATTATCAACTCTTTATGAATAATATTAAGTAGAATATAATAGTTTCTACTTTGACATTTTCAGTAGAAGTTACTTTTATTAAAGTGAATGACAATAAAAGTCATTGTAATAGAATCAAATGGTCATATATTTGGTTTGTTTAGAAGAAATAAAATCAAATATATTTTCATATATTTTGTTTTCTTGGAGTATGAGAACCATATAATCCCATTTTGTTTTTAAATAAAGAAAAATGCAATTTTATTTTTAAATATCAAGAGATATGATGTGAAAATTGTGTTTCATTAACAGGAAATATATTTTTTTCATAAAAAAATAAAAGAGGCAATGGTGATTTGTAGGAATAGATAAGGTAGTGGAAAGTGGCTTACCACGTACAGAGCTTCAGCAGTTGTCTGTGTTGGCATATGAAAAGCTTTATTTACTCAAGGGGAATTTAAATAGATGAGTATCTATTATTAAAAGGTATTTAATTGTATCCTATCTACTTCCAAGGGATTTGAATTAATTAAATAAATGCTTAATTCATTTAAATTCAATTACTATCTAGCAGCTAGAAATCATTTAAATCAGCAGTAATTTTTTTTACTTTACATAACTGTTTATCATATTGCTAATTTTTATCCCACTATTAAGAAAATTAGAGAGCTAAATTCTGAGTAAGAAATTAAACTCTACACTTTCTACAAAGCATATATGGATGAATCCAACAGATCTAAATTTCTCTTTTGTCCAACTGCAAAATCAGCTGGGAACATCAAATGGTTTCTTAGTGCATAATTGTATTAGTTTCCTATAGTTGCTATAACAGACTGCTACAAAATAAGTGACTCAAAAAAACACAGAACAGAAATGTATCAACTCCTAGTTCTAGAGACCAGATATCTGAAGTCAAGTGTTAATAAGGCTACACTGCTCCCAAGGGCTAATTCTGTGTGTGTATGGGGTGGGGGCAGAGGACAAATTCCTTTCCTTTTCTAGCTTCTGGAGGTTGCTGGCATGCCTTGGTACTCCTATGCTGCTGCCTATATTGCTCCAGCCCCTGACTCTCTGTCTTCACAGTCTCCAGTTCCTGTGATTGTGTTTCTGTCAAATCTCCCTTCATGTGATGGCACATTAGGCCCACCTGGATAATTCCTTCCATCAAGATCCTTAATGTTACCACAACTGTTGCCTGTAAAAAAGTAATTTGTCTTCTGCCATATGAATTAATATTTCTAGATTTGGGGAATAGGAAGTGAATATACTCCCTGTGAATCCATTTTTCTGCCTATCATAGTAGTAAAAGAAATAATCTAACTGCAATATATTTTTTAATCTATCAAGTGGTTCACAGCTTTGCAAGTTTAATCATGTGTTTGATGTCTACTGAATAAGAAATTTTCAAAACTGATCTTCTCAAGTATCAAGTATATTTAGGTTTTAATAGCAATGTAGTCATTTGTTTTTGACAAAATTTTCAGAATTTTACTTCTATTGTCTAGTAAAACAGTTTTAAAGATTTTATCAACAAGCATTCAGATTCACATATTTTACAAATAAGCCAATAACCATGAAATAAAGCAAAATTTCAAAAGACACACATATTAGCAAAATAATATATTTTAATGCTACCTCTAGCCATGATATCTCTGGGGTAAGTTATTGGAGCACCTATGATAAAGTGGTGGAAGCTATTTTGAAATTATTAAATTTTACAATCATCACACATTTCTATTACTAATTACTACTCTAGCAAGGAAGGTGTACTACCACCTCAAAACAGTTTAAAAAAAAAGAAAAGAAAACAAACCTTATAGGGGAAAAAAAAGAACCATTCTTGAAATGCAAAAATATTGTAACACAGAAAGATCAATGTGGAAACACTGAATTTTAATTAAATGATCCTCACCCCCCCAAAAAAAATATTTAGAAAGTAACAGAAATGCACACTTTCTGTATTTGTGTCTTTAAATAATCATTGATACTATAAATCTTTTAATAGTTAGAAATACAGATTAAACTTGAAGCTAAAAAAAAATGGTAAGCAGAGCCTTTAGCAGCCAAAGGAACATTCACAGATGTCAACAGCCAGAGGATTTGAATTTCAATGACCAAAAGGAGAGTAAAGGGGAAAGAAAGCTTTTACACATTTGGGAGTAAGAACAAATACAAGACTCTCAATGGGAATTACAAATATCTATCCAGAGGGGAAAGTCAATGAGTCATTCAGAAAACTATCTATAGCTTGAGCTCTGGGTAGGAAAAAGAGCAACTCACCAGTGATTATGTATAAATAATGGTCTACATTCAGAAAAGACTCAGAGCACAGAAAGAATGGTCTGCAGTTAAATACCTCTGGAAAACACCAGAAAAAAAAAAAATTTGTTCTACCTATGCAGGTGATGGTAAGAATGCGGGTTCATTTAAACTCATGCTTCAGAATTCCTGCCTGGTGTCTGCAGGGAGTGCATAGGTGGACATCCACAGACACATGCATCTGTGCTGCCATGTTTTAGTTCAAATCTAAAAATCCAAAGTATCCCCTACATGTACAGACTACCAGCCAGTGGTGCTAAGGAACCCTGGAAATGTTTTTGGAAAGATCTGTTCCATACAATAACCCTGAATAATTAAAATGCTTCTCACATTATTTTTCCTACCAGCATCATTGTGTTTTTATACCTTTGGCCTCTGTATTACCAAAATGGATTCTTAATTGTGCTGGTTTTCTAGTACCTCTCTCCTTTCAACCTACTTCATCTTTCTCTGTCTAGTTAATTCTCCTAAAACTTTTACCTATACTTTTCAGGTCTCTCTTTTATTCAAAAGCCTTTATTTTGTACATTATCTATAAAATATGCTAAATCGTATGAACAAGACATCTGCAATGGTTTTGTTTGTGCCCTTGGTGCTCAGACTCTCAGTGGTTTTTTTTGTGCTCTTGGTGCTCAGGAAAAAGCCCTTGACTTGGGTTGTTTGGTCAGCTGTCCTTAGTCAAGATCTGCAAACATACCCTGTTATTTTCCCTGCTTAGAATGATCACTTCCACTTACTAACCATGACCAGAAAATCCTCTCTCCCATTTACTTTATACTGTATCTGTTGGAAAATAACCACTTAAATATATTGTGATAGACAATATATACATATAAAAATTATTTAAATGGCTGATATTTGTGACCTATTTCAATAACTTTAAAATTACTCTTGTATTTTTTTAAATTATTCCATCTCTGATATTAAAAATCCTCAAAATAATAAAGAAATCAGTTATTCAAATGTTTTCAGTGATTTAACTATGCTATTTATCACCACAAAAACAACCAGCATAGTATTTCACATATAGAAGATGTGCAATAAAAATATTAATTGAAAAATATCACATGAGGATATTCTGAAAAGTATTTATTCAGGAAATAGATTATTGTTGGTAAAATATATAACCAGTACAAATTCCTAGGTTTATAAGTAAAAGCAACAGAAGCCTTTTATCCAACTTAAATAAAAAGAAGTAGATTAGAGGGTGTTAGGAAGTTCTAGGAGGCTCAAGAAACTAGATTTTAATACTATAGGGCAAGAAAGTAAGGTCTCCAGAGAAAAAGTCCACTCTCAATACAGAGTAGAAGTAGAAGAAACTCACTTCTGCTGCTTCATCTATCTGATCTCATCACTTGTGAAAAAAGAGCTGGATAGGTCTGAAAACCAGCATACCTGTCACCATGCTTCTAAGAGCAGCTCACTGACTGTCTCCAAATATGCTGTAAGAATGTCTGATGGGCAGAATTCAAGCCAGAGTCCAAATTACAACTTTTACAAAAGATTTCAGAAGAGGTAGTCTTTAATTGTTCTAGCCTCTGCTGGCAAATTAGAAGTGTTAGGCAGGGATTTTGATCAATAAAATCTGCTGTATTTAACATACTCAGAGGTTGTTTCTTACAGTGATAATAATGTTAATATTTATAACTCTATAAGGATAAGTAAATTTAGCAAGTGAGGTGTAAAGGTAAAATTTCTAAGCTGATTCTAAGCTGCAAAAGTCTGAGTTAAAGTGTAAAAGACCGGGCATTGTAAGGTTTCTAAATTACAAGGCCTGGGCTAAAAAGTAAAAGACAAGGTATTGTTACAATTCCTCTGCTACCCCCAGAACCTGTAATCTCTGTAGTTGTTAGGACAATGCTGGAACTGCCCAGTAAATATTTCCATTGATTCCCTGGTTGTTTAATAGCTAAGGGCTCCAAGTAGCTCGGCACGTAAGCATCTAGACTCCAAAACCAATCAGTTTAAATGTGTACCCCGCTTAGGAATGACCAATCACCCCTGCCCAGACTGTTCCCGCCAACGAATGTACTAATCCTGTCTCGGAGTTGTTGTTCAATTTTCCCGTGCCTCATGATGATTTGTTCTGATGTATGCAAAGCCCCCCGCCCTCTCCAAAAAGTGTACTTAAGCTCTGCTTGACCTCTGCTCTGGGCTCTGGGCTGCTCTCCCTTCTTGAGTGAGCATGGAGCCCCAGCGCGCTGGAATGGATCCCCAATAAATCCCCTTCTGCAATTGCATGAAGCTAGTTTCTTGTGTGGTCTCTCCCTCCGACGCTCCGCCGGACCCTTTACAGAGGAATATACTCAAGTTATATTTATCAGCGATAGTTCAATTTCTCATTATCTTATATAATAGAAAGTTGTCTCTGTATATAGTATGATTTAAATATAATGAATAAAAGTAAAAAATTATTGGTTGAAAGATTCTACAAATTCTTTCACTACTGGTGATGTAAAGAATAGACTTTCAGACTTCATTTAACTAATGTCGTCCTTGACACCATGCTAGTATTTGTCTTATTTAACATCTTCTTAAATCCAAATTGGCTTTATTTTACTTGTATTATGAGGTTTTAACCCTGTGGCCTACAAGAATTTTTAATAGTTGAAATATTACAATGATACAATTCTCTTAAATTTCCAGGCAAAGATACTAATGCAACAAATTGTAGTTTAAGCAGGAGTTTTAATAGTGTGATGAGATATTTTAGCCTCGAATGAGCAAATATCATTTTACTTTTGGTCTAAAGGAAAACAATGACATCAAAATATCAATCATTCATCAACAATTTTTTCAATGGCCTAAAAATTCTAGATATTCTTGGATATTGAAAAAGAAAAATGGACCCATTCCAGAAGAATTTAAAGTCTAAGGGAAACTGTCCTCAAATCTATTAATTTTGACCTAGAACAAAGTTGGAAAACTTCAGCCTCTGGGCCAAACCTGGACTCAGGTCTATTTTTGAATAAGCCTCAGCTAAGAATGATTTTTATATTTTAAAGGAACTTTTAAGAAGAAAAAGAGCGATATGCAACAAAAACAATACTCAATTTAAAAGTTTAAAATATTTACTAGCCGCTCATTTACACAAAATGTTTCCTGATACCTCAGATACAAAATAACAATTGAGCTCTCTGGGAAAAGAGATATCTGTAGAACCTAAATTGACCTAGACAAATTTCTTAATAAAAATTAAATTTTGTGAAATGAAGTCTAAAGAACTTCTCCAGGAACAGAGAAAAATATTATATAGAAAAGTCTAGATGGAGTGGTGACAGGAGGTGGTCTAATAAAATGTCAGGTGGCTCAAATGAGAATGATTGAAAGTAAAACAGACACATCACAGCAAAAATTCTGAAAGTCAAAGACAAGGAGAAAATATTGAAACTAGCAAGAAAAAAATAACCTCATTGTGTATAGTTAAACCTCAAATAAGATTGACTGCTGATTTCTCATCAGAAAGATAATTGTAGTCAGAAAATACTAAAGATAATATGTTCAAAACATATAAACAAGAACTCTAATAACTACAAATCCTACATCTAGCAAAGGTAACTTTTGAAAGTAAAGAGGAAATGCAATTCTGCTATTTGTTGCTAGCATATACTCCTTAAAGAAATACTAAAAACAAAATTCTTGAGGCTGAAAGCAAGCAACTCTGGATACTATGATAATTTGAATCAAGAAAAATCAAAAAGTGACACTAAAGGCAAGTGTGTAATCAGAAATCTGATTTCTTTTTCTCTCACCCAATTTAAGGAATGATAGTGTAAAATAGTATGTATATAATGTTGTTGGCTGTGTAACACATAGAAATATAAAACATTTGCCAATAGCAACATAGGATGGCAGAAGACAACATAAATCTAAGGAGTCAATGAAAAAGACTAGAAATGGTAAATAATAAGAGAATAAACATAACAGATACTATAAATAATTACTTGAATTCCTTTTTCTATTTGTTTAAAAGATATAAAAGTTTATAAAAATAGCACACTATTGATTTGTAATATGTATATGTGGATAGATAATATATGCATGAAGTATTATGATATGTTATACATAAAGGGGGAAATGAGAAAAGGGTTATATCAGTATAATATTTTTATATCTAACTGAAACTATGCTATTAAAAAGTCAAAAGTAGATTCAGCTTAGTTGAGATGTATATGCTAGATCCCAGAGCAATATTTAAGGAAGTACATTAAAATAATAAAGTACATTAAAATCATCAAATAATATAATGTTACATTAGAAAATACCAATTTAATAAAAGAGTCCAGTAAAGAAGGAAGGGAAATAAACAAAAAGACATCATAATTACAGGCATGTGATCACCAGCACCCCAGGCAACACCTGATTTTGGGATACTTGAGTGTCCCTTGGGCCTGTTTTGATCCTAAGCATAATTTGTTAATATGTAAGAGACTGAAGTTAAAAAGGTGTTGAAATTTAGAATCTAGTCCTACAACATTTCTTTAGGTAAAGCTTTAGAATACATGTTCTGTGGCTAGTAAACACTCCACTTTTGGTCTGAGATGACTAGGGATCTTTTATTATTATTATTATTATTATTATTATTATTATTATATTCATATATTTTGTTTTTTAGAACTGAATTGATTGCTAGTATTTTTTTCAGATTCTCTGATTATCATGTTTGCCTGTTAAATTACATCTGGAGAAAAATGGAGCCAACCAAAGACACCGAAATACTAAATGTTTGCTAAGTTAACTTATCTTTTTTTAATACACATATAAGAACTAGTTGATACTAAGAGAAGGTGGTTGGTATTTTTCTACTGGCAACATCCTGAAATACCACCTGGGAAGAATTTGGATATGATACAATCTGGACAGGCCCAAAATTACAAGCAACATTGTACACATCACTTATAGTCAGGTTCCCTGGGTGCATGAAGCAAAGGAGGAAGACTTAAGAAGTTAACAAAGTAAATAGATCCAGCAACAAGATTTATTTATTTCAGAGTTTGCAAATGACTAATCCTAAACTCTATTAAGCTTTAGAATAATTAACTAAATCCCTACGAAACTCATCCAATATATATTCCTAAAATAAGATCAAAACACACATAATTATGTTTTTAATTAGAAATCATACTATTTCTAATCTTAAACCCAGATGATAAAAATATGATTTAAGCTACAATCCATTTTTTCTGGTAATAATTCAAAAATAAATCTTAAAAAAGTCAAGAAGTATTATATCTGTAGTTCCTCTTTGATATGCCAAGTTTATCACTATCATAAAAGAAAATTAGATTAGTTTGAAAAGACTTATTCTTCACCTATGAATGTTTATTTATAAGAACCATAGTATTTCAACATTAAAAGGGGCTTTTAATGATCAAGTGAATTTGTCATTCTTCTTTTAAAAGAACAAATGTTTTCTAAAGCTGCATGAGTACTACACATTTATACATTTAAAAATCAGTGAAAAGAGTATTTTTGACTTTTTAAATATAATCTCAGATTGTCTGATGCAATAGATAGTTTAACACACACCACCATTACTTTCCAAGGCATTTATCAAAAAGAACTTAAATGCAACATTTGTCTTAGAAACAATTGTGTCTAACGACTTTTTTTAGCACTTTGATGTTAAATTTAAGTATTTTAGATTGATAAACAATTATTATTAGTATCCAAATATGTGCTTTTAAATCTATTTGGTTACTTATATATGTATAATTTAAAATATCTTAGATATTTCATCCCTCTCTTTTATTCACCTTAAAATAGTAATGCTATAATATATTGAGCTGGGTATGGTAGTGAACACCTGTGGTTCCAGCGGCTTAGGAGGCTGAGGCAGGAGGATCCTGAGTTCAAGCCAGTCTCAGCAACAGGGAGATGCTAAGCAACTCAGTGAGACCCTGTCTTTAAATAAAATACAAAATAAGGCTGGGTATGTGGTTCATTGGCTAAATTCCTCTGAGTTCAGTAAATAAATAAATAATATATTGAAAAGGCTGAGATATCATGTTTTTATATGAAATGACTTTTGAAGTGAGGCAAATTTAATATTTCTTTTTTAAATATTTACTTTTTAGTTGTAGTTGAACACAATACCTTTATTTTATTTATTTTTATGTGGTGCTGAGGATCAAACCCAGTGTCTTTCACATGCTAGGTGAACGCTCCACAGCTGAGCCACAATACCAGCTCCTTGTATTTCTTATATAAATAGAGAAACCTACAATAAGTCTAAGATATATGAATCTTGCTTTTAAAAATTATTTCTATGCAATAAATATGCTGAATTTTGAAATGCTAACTTTTTGTTACATAAGACAAAGACAGTTTGCTACTTGTTTTCTAATGGACTTTTGACTAAAAAAAATGATATTTATACGTTATTAGGAAAAAAATATTTCATGAACAAAACCACAATATGAATATTCATTTTTCATAAGCAAGAGAAAATATATGTATATGACTAAATATGGGTTAAATGCTGTATTTCAAAAACATGATAGTTGAAATATAAATGTAAGCACTGGAAGAAAATTGGGAACATAATCTCAGCAAATCTATAGCTCATAACATGTCCCTATTCTTTGAACCATAAATTTGCTGCTAATATTTACTGTTTCCCAGTTTTTTAAAAAAATCCTCTGTCCCAAACAAAGCTGAACCTCACTTTCTTTTTGAATAGTAACTTCTCTAAGGATATCTTAGCCAGAACTCATGACTTGTCATGCAGGTTATTGTTAGAATAGTCTCTGGAATTTGTAACTCAGACACCTGTTTTTTTTTTAATTTTTTGTTTTTTTGTTTTTGGTATTACTAAGAATTAAACTTGGGAGCATTCTACCTGTGAGATATAGCCTCAGCCCCTTGCCCTTTTATTTCTTATCCAGATGGATCTATAACTTGTGACCCTCCTGTCTCAGCCTACAAAGTAGCTGGAATTATAGGTAATGTGAGACATATTTTTTTTAGAACTTTAATCTCAAAAAAATTTTGAAATATCCTTCAGTATAATTATGTTTCTGTAGGCTTTGGGCAGAATTATTTTGTTCAGAAGTTTCCTTTTCCATTATAGTGAAGGTACAAGTCCTTCCATAGTTTGAAGGAAAAACAAAACGACAAGGTACAATTCACTGTGTTCTTTTCAATTGTTTCTTGTGTGGCCATAGTGATTCCTTATTGAAGTAAACCCACAGCACTGATCTAACCTCCTCTTATCCTTTTGTGTTGGTATCTGATGATCAATTGGCTCTCACGGGTAGACCAATTGTCATCATGACTCTATGGCATCTACACTTTGTGTATGCATACCTGGGGAAACCCATACATCCTTATGATGCTTGACATGAAAAATGTAAACTCTTCATTGCTATTTCCTCTTACCTAGGCCTTACTTATTCTCTGTACAAATGAACATCACTGATATGAAAATCTGAACTCCAAAATACTCCAAAATTCAAGAAGATTCCACACTTGACTTCAGATGGCAGATTGCAATCAAACCACAGAGGAATTAAAAATATTGTATAAAATTACCTACAGTTATACAGGTATGAATATGTATATGAAGTATATGAGGTATATATGAAATATAAATGAATTGTGTATTTAGATTTGGGTCCCATTTCTAAAAATATCTCCTTATGCTATATAAATATTTCATAATCCAAAAAAATATATAAATCTGAAAAACTTCTTGTTTGGCATGGTAGATAAGGGTACCAATCTATAATTATTTTTTCCTCTGATAACAAATGTAGAGCACAGATGCTGACTAGCTACCTTGCTTATTAAGTAGTTGTCCAACCAGGAAGACAGGGAATAAATGGCTATAACCTATCACAATTTTCCTTCACAGATAGACACTTTTTGTGACTTCAGGGTGAGTCAACAGGAATAGTAGCACCAGAGGATATAGAGGAATGTGGAAGTAAGGATACATCTGAAACCACTCCTCAACTCAGTGTGACATCATTATCAACAGAACACAGATACAGTCTAAAATTGTAAAATTAGTTAAAAAGTTAAAATTAGTCATTTAGCAAATTAGGGAATACCTATACTAAGAAATACTATTTCAAAATGTTGAAACTATGAAAATTACAAATTCTAATAATAAAATATTATGTAAAGAAAATGATCTAAAATTGAATTCAACTCACCATGACCTGGAGGAAATTTTTTCCATTTAAGAAGTGGAATTAGCACATATATGGATAAAGTAGGCCATTCCATATAATAAGGACACTTACGGATTAATTTCAACTTTTGTAAATTTTCACTTTTTACTTTTTCCTGAAAAAGAGATGTTATTATCAAACTTCCAATACTAGAAAATTTAAAAAGAAACAAAAAATAATAAGTTGACAAATGGCAGAAGGAAAAATATAGATTATACAAATGCAAATTAGTGTAAAATACATTTAAATTGTATTGGGCCATCACTCCATAACCACATAGCCAAATTGCAATATTAATCTCTAGATCTGCTCACTAAAATTATATTTCCATCTTTCCTTCATAGTATGTTATTTAAAGCCCTGTCATATTCAAAACTAAATTCAAAAGTCATAGTAGATAATATCAAGTATATGATAATGATTTAAGAAAATAAAATAAGCAAAACATCTTTTTAAAGTGAGATACTGTGATAATTGAAATAAATTGACACTAGGTATTTAGAATGAAGTTGAATTCTGAGAAAAGTCACCTGGACCACTAATAATAGGACCACTATTATCAAAGGAAATCCCCATTTAGAGACTTAAAGTGAAAAGATGGATTCTTCCCCATCTCCATCCAACATGAACTCCTAATTTACCAGCACCCATCAGGACCTCCCAGGGGTTAGAGCATATAAAGAAAATCTGGGATAGCAGAACTAGTGAGATCTCCCAGTCCCATCATTTAACAAACTTCCACTGCCATCCAGGGAAAAAGAAATAGGAGAGAGAGAAAAAATTTAGATTTGACTAGAAAAAATTAAATTGTTAAATTTACTAAATAAGTTATCTTAAAATTCCAGAAATAGGGAGTCAGAATTATACTGTAATTACCTATTCATGAAGCCCTTAGTTGGACATCAGTTGTTAACTATGAAAAAGCATACCAATTACGAGAAGTAAGACTAAGATAGCCAGTAGAGATTTGGAGACCAGTAATACTACAGTTTAATCATTAGTATTCCAGGCACATGATATGCTGTTGATACCCAACACACATATTTGATGAATGAATGAATGAATGAATGGTTTGAAATTCATAAAAAACCAAAGGGCACTCAAAAATACAAGTAAAATGTATGCACATAAAGACTTTCATCTCAAAGATCCACAACCAGCAGAGATTACTTAAGTGATTTTTAATCAAATAAAGCACAATTTTTATGATTTCCAGGTCAAGTAAATATAAAAAAAATTAAAAGATGTGGACATCATACCAGTTTTAACTTTTCATATTCCTTTGCGGGGATTTTAAGAATTTCACAATTGTCTTCTGTCACCACTGACTGTATTTCTAATTCCATCTCAGGTGTAATCTTCAGTGATCCAAAAGTACTCAATTGTCCCAGCTGTAAAGATACCAGAGAAAATTTAAATTTTATTAACACTTATTAACATCAAAAGCCAGCCAGAATGATAGGAATAGTCTGGGTGAGTCTAAAAAAGGAATTGTAGCTCAAGCTGTAATTCTGTGAAAGAAAGGACATCAGGTAGCCTTTCATGGATGGGTCATACTTCTCTCCAATGTCACTTCCCTAGAGCAAAAAAAAAAGTTTTATTCTTCATCATCTGAGGGAAATAACACAGCAAAAGATCTTTTATTTTCTTCACTGGTTTAAGTGCCAGGATAATGGCTGACACATAATCAAAATTTAATAAATACTTGAGCCTGATATTGTGGTGTGCACCTGAAATCCCAACTACTCAGATGACTGAAGAATGAGGATTGCAAGTTTTAGGCCATCCTCAATTTAGAAAGACAACAACAATAAAAAGAAAAACTTGCAGTGTAGCTCAGTGGTAGAGTTTCCCAAGCATGTGTGAGATTTTGACTTCAACTCCCGGTACCCATACACATACATAAAAAGATAAAAGATAAATATTTGATGAAAGAATAAAGAAAACTGACACACTTATGTGCATGTTCTTTTTTATTATCCTCATGTGTTGGTAGGTTACTAATAACAAGATGAATATAGTATTATGCAATGTAAAATCAATGGCATATAGTATGTATTCAATGTGTAGCTTCCTAGTTTAATATATAAAAGATAAATATTAAGCATGGAAAAATATAGTCACTAGAATACTTACTGAAATTTATCATAAAATAAAAAGATTATATAGAACTACATGGAGGATCTATATTATTCATATTTGCCTAGAGAAATATGAATAATATAGAGGACATATGAAGGACAAGGGACATACTTGTATTGGAGATGAAGGAGTTTCCTAGGGAAAATGTTAAATCAATACAGCAATCCAAGATTATATCAGAGGACATTCACTTTTCTACTTCAATTGCACAGAAAGACTGAATATTTTTCTTTTTTAATGAAATGTATAAATGAGGTAGAATCTATAAGTCCAGGTATGAAGAAGAAATTAAAATTGTTAAAGTCACTACAGAATTTAAAGTAAGTGATCCACAGTCCTGGGTTCTGGGACTGCTGTACATGTAGAAACAGGGTAACAGACTTGGGACTTGACATATATGTAGTAACCTACCATACATATAGTTCTGGGACTTGTCATACATGTAAGGACAGGGGAATAGACTCAGGACTATGCAAGGTATGGAAATGCAATTAAGCTTCCTGGCTTAGATCCTAGGACTTTGGAGGATGCACACATACATGTGAAATGGAGACAAGAAAAACTCCATCCACTAGTCTATGCAAGCCAGGTAGAAGCTTGTCTTTTAGCTGTGAAACTAGGCAGCATTTTCACAAAATCAGTAATCTAGTTCTGCAATTTATGTGGGTGCTGAGTATACATTTGCACATAATACATGACCCAAAGCTGATTGTAAATGCTGGTATATAACTAACCCATAGGATTCAGGATTATGGAAGCATTAAACAACCCTAAAACACATATGGAAGAACAGAAGACCCAGAATAGCCAAAGCAATCCTAAGCAAAAACAGCAATGCTGGGAGTATCACAGTACCTGATTTCAAAATATACTATAAAGCCATAATTAGAAAAAAGCATATTCCTAGCATAAAAATATACGTAGACTGATGGAATAGAACAGAATATACAGAAATAAACCCAAGCAGCTGCAGCGACCAGATTCTGGGCAAAGGTGTCAAAAACATATGCTGAGAAAGATAGCCTCTATGATAATTTAAGACCAGAAGTTTTGCAACAGTTAGAAGAAAACATAAGGAAAATACTTCAACATACAGGCACATTCACTTCTTGAATAGGGCTCCTATAACTCAAGAAATAATAGCAAGTGTAGATGAATGAGATGGCATCAAATTAAAAACTTTCTATACAACAAAAGAAATAATTAGTTGAATGAAGAGAGAGCCTACAGGATGGGAGAAAAATCTTTGTCAGCTACACTCTGACAGAGAATAAATTTCCAGAATACATAAACAAAACTTAACACAAAAAATAATAATTCAACTTATAAACAGGCAAAAGAACTGAACAGAAACTTCTCAAATAAAGTAAAAGTACTCAATAAGTATATGAAAAAAATGCACAGCATTTTAGCCATCATGGAAATGCAAATCAAAAACTACATTGAGGGGCTGGGATCATGGCTCAGTGGTAGAGTGCTTGCCTCACATGTGTGAAGCATTGGGTTCAATTCTCAGTACCACATATAAATAAGGTCCATCAACAACTAAAAAAAAAAATTAAAAAAAAAAACTACATAGAGATTCTGTCTCACCCTAGTGAGAATGTCAATCTTCAAGGATACAAATAACAATAAATTATGGCAGAAATTTGCAGATGGACAAGGCAGAGGACCCCTTATATGCTATTAATGATAATGTAAATTACTATAGCTAACATGGAAATCATTATGGGGGAGCCTCATAAAACTAAAAATAGAACTAACATGTGATCCAACTATATCACTCCTGGATGTATATACTTGAAGATATCAATCAGTTTACTAAAGAGCAATTTGCATACCCAAGTTTTCACAGCCTAACTCAAAAGAGAGAGGTTATAAAATCATCTTGGTGCCTGTCAACAGATGAATAGACAAAGAAAATATGCAGAGTGGCATATATGCAGAGTGGAGTTTTATTCAGCCATAAAAAAGAATAAAATCATGTCATTTTCAAGAAAGTGGAAGGAACTGAATATCATCATATTAAGTGAAATAAGGCACTCGGAAAGACAAATATCTCATTTTTTTTCCTCACATGTGAAATCAAGGGGGAAAGAGATGTGAAATTAGAAGGGAGGATACAGAAAAGTAGGGGATTAGGGGGAGGTAGTAAGGGTAGGGTAAGGATAGGTCATGGAGGGTGGAAATAATCAAAATATATTATATGCAAGTATGAATATTCCAAAATAAAACCCATTACCTGTACAGCTAATATGAACTAATAAACAATTTTAAAAGACTTTCATGGGTTTTCTTTGTTCAAACTACAAATTGAATAATATAGAAATTAGAACTTTATGAGTAGAAAAAATAAAATGAGAACAAGGACAAAAAGTAAGGAAGTGGTAAAGTGAGAGATAATTGCTCTGAGTCTCACAAATACAAAGATTAATACTGCAAATATCTAATAAAATTTGTCAAAGAAGAGAAACAAAAACAAAGGCAAATAATTATACAAAATGATAACAATTATGAAATCAACATTTTGGGGGTGACTCACCCCAAATGACTCACATAGAAAAGAAACTTCCTCATCCTCACAAGAAAACTGAAAAATGTAACAAAATGTCATAATACCACACATTTTTATCTATCACATTTAAAATATTTGTCTTTTCTGACCTATGGAACTGGGAAATACTTTTATACATAACTGTGACATTGTAAAAATCTTTAAAACTGAGCCAGATGTGGTGGCACATGCTTGTAATCAGAGCAACAGGGAAGGATGAGGTAGGAGAATCTCAAGTTCAAAGTCAGCCTCAGCAACTTAGCAAGGCCTTCAGCAACTTAGTGAGACCTTGTCTTAAAATAAGAATAAAAAGGGCTGGGGATGTGGCTCAGTGGTTAAGTGTCTCTGAGTACAGGAAAAACAAACAAATAAAACACTTTTAAAAACTGGGAAATTATCTGGAACTATCTACTAAAATATAATTGTAATTCATTTCTCCCCCTTGTTTTTTTTTCCCTTTCCCCTCACTTCCTCTTATATGTAATTTTGTATAACAATGAGGGTCTCCTTCCATTTCCATGCAATTTCCCTTCTCTCTTCCTTTCCCTCCCACCTCTCATCCCTGTTTAATGTTAATCTTCTTCTCATGCTCTTCCTCCCTGCTCTGTTCTTGGTTGTTCTCCTTATATCAAAGAAGATATTTGGCATTTGTTTTTTAGGGATTGGCTAGCTTCACTTAGCATAATCTGCTCTAATGCCATCCATTTCCCTGCAAATTCCATGATTTTGTCATTTTTTAGTGCAGATTAATACTCCATTGTATATAAATGCCACATTTTTTTTATCCATTCATCTATTGAAGGGCATCTAGGTTGGTTCCACAGTCTAGCTATTGTGAATTGTGCTGCTATGAACATCGATGTAGCAGTATCCCTGTAGTATGCTCTTTTTAGGTCTTCAGGGAATAGTCCGAGAAGGGGAATAGCTGGGTCAAATGGTGGTTCCATTCCCAGCTTTCCAAGGAATCTCCATACTGCTTTCCAAATTGGTCGCACCAATTTGCAGTCCCACCAGCAATGTACAAGTGTACCCTTTTCCCCACATCCTTTCCAGCACTTGTTGTTGTTTGACTTCATAATGGCTGCCAATCTTACTGGAGTGAGATGGTATCTTAGGGTGGTTTTGATTTGCATTTCTCTGACTGCTAGAGATGGTGAGCATTTTTTCATGTACTTGTTAATTGATTGTATATCCTCCTCTGAGAAGTGTCTGATAGGTCCTTGGCCCATTTGTTGATTGGGTTATTTGTTTTCTTATTGTTTAATTTTTTTGAGTTCTTTGTGTACTCTGGATATTAGGGCTCTATCTGAAGTGTGAGGAGTAAAAATTTGTAATGTTTTGAACAACCAATAATAAAAATTAAAAAAATATATAGATAATTTATATAATATCCCATTTGGAAACCCCTCTCATAGGAATCTATCTTATAGAAATAAATGCCTTTTAAAAATATATTTACAAAAAGTTTATTGTAGCCCTTTTTTAGTGACCTCTAATTGGCCACTGGGTTTGAGGTATGTATGAAACTTATAAATTCATCCAAGTCAGGTCATAAAATATGGTTAAACACAGTGACATCTATGGTTAGCCTGGAAGAATTCTTGTGAAGAAAAAAAGGTGAAGACTTATGTTAAAAATAATTTTCTACAAATTAAACAATTACAAAATCATCTCTGTATGTAGGTGCATGTAATTGTTGATATACTAGTGTCAGTGTATGTGTATATATACTTATCACACCACACACACACACACACACACACACACAGGGTATACCAGGTTCAGATTCACAGGTTCAGGGGAGAGTAGTGGAGCTGAAATGGCACATTTTCAACTTTTTCTTTAAACTTTCCTGCATTTTTTAAATGGCAATGGAGAATGTGTATTAGAGTTGAAAGTTTTAGACATTTACTAAAAGCACATAAAACACAAGTTCAAAACAGCATGCACGGTTATTTTCCATCCATGTGTTCTCTCTTGATATATTTTATGCTGATAGATAAAATATTTCAAATTATGTGCATCAGATGTTTGTAGTTGTCATCTTTAGAAACTGTAGATAATTATCATTATCTACTTTATATGTCTGTGTTTTCTGAACTTTTCAACAAACAGCAATTTTTAAATAAAACAGCCCTCTAAGGACATTTAGATGAGTGACATCTCAATCCTTCTCAATCTTTTTAGAAAATGTCATTCATGAAACTATAACATAATCCTATTCTGATGAGAATAGTGGGTGGAT
The DNA here is from genome assembly GCF_045843805.1 of Urocitellus parryii. Taxonomy (NCBI): domain Eukaryota; kingdom Metazoa; phylum Chordata; class Mammalia; order Rodentia; family Sciuridae; genus Urocitellus; species Urocitellus parryii. The sequence goes on from NC_135537.1 coordinate 46,750,534, forward strand.
ATGCACAAAAGAACATCTCCCTCTCTTCTTAATTCTCATGTTATTTGACTAAAACGTAAATTGATGGTTAACTTTGAGAAATGATAGATTCTTATACTTAAGGGTTTTTAAACTGACCCAAATAATCTTTTCTTCTGAATAAGAGGTGGCAAATCTTTAAAGATTTCTTTCATATAAAATCATCTTGAGATTTGTTTTAAATCACCTTTCATAAATTTTAACTTATCTGGAGAACTGAGTACAGAAGAATTTTATATTTTTCCCCTTTGTGCTACTTTTTCCACTGCTTCTAGCTTCCAGGCATTTACACATTAAGCAAAATCAATAACTAAAATTAGAGCTGCTATTTTTAAACCAAGGAAAGGTTTTGATCTAAATCCTGTGGAATAGAATTCTTTTCTCTAAGAGGCTGCAGAAGCAGACAGAGAAAATACAAAACTTCTCTAGATCACAAGCTTATAATGTAGGTCTAATGAATATACTCTGGACTTCTAAAAGATGCCCAAATCCTATTCTGTAATTTGTGAATATTGTAATTTTTTCTTGAACAAGTTTCTGTATCTTTCATTAGAACCTCAAAGTTGTCTGGGTCCCCAAAGAACATTAATAAGTACTGCTCCAGAGAGAAATACATTGCACATTTCCCCCAGGATTTAGAAGTGTGGTAGCTTTTGTGGGAAGTACATTCTAACAGCCAAAGAATGACTGATTATGAACAAGGGTAGGGAGATATTGCATTTCATAATATTTCACACTACTTACAGGGAATTGGGGCCATAAGAGGTTAACAAATGATATCTGAAAGAAGCAGGGACAAACTTGATATGAGGACAATCTGTTAGGCACCTGATACATTCCATTGGCTGAGAGATTGGCACGTGTGCTCAAATAGGAATTATTTGGGTATATTCATTCCAAGTCTTTATACCAAGTCAAAGAGTGATACCTTCCCAATTACAGAAAAAGAATTGATCTTTCTGGGGTTTATGAATAAATATGTACTTTCTAGGTAAGAAGAACAAATCAAGACAACTTGTACATGTAGCCAATAAGTTGTTCTTTAAAAGTTGGCTAATCATGATTTCCTATTATCTCCTCTATGTATTTTGGCAAAAAGAGTATAGATACCATAATGGATCAAAAAAGTAGAGGAAGAAGTTCTTTTCATTTTCTCTAAAAGAGAGTGGTCTCTTCAGACATTCTTGGAACAGTTCTGCCTTCTTAAAAGCTCACCGAAAACACTTGCTTGAAATTCCTAGTATATTGACTACTCTGAATTTTACCCACCTTCAAGATTCTGCTTGAAGACAGATGGCATACTCCTGTAATCCCATCAGTTTGAGAGGCTGAGGCAGGAGGATGGCAAGTTCAAAGGTAGCCTCAGCAAAAGCAAGGGGCTAAGCGACTCAGTGAGACCCTGTCTCTAAATAAAATACAACATAGGGCTGAGGATGTGGCTCAGTGGTCAAGTACTGGCCCCCCAAAAAAATCAGATTCAATTCAGCTTATGTTTCTTCTCTTTCAGAGACACTTTTGACATCATTCATCTCTAAAATTTTGAATGAATTATGTACTCTATTTTTTTTGTTCTGTAACATGCAATTTTCTCATAATTTTGTGCTCTCTATAAAAATTAGTCACAATAATGAACCACTATCTTCAAGACCAGTAATATTATAATTAAATGTTGTACAGTTTGAAAAGTCATAAAACCTATTCTATAGATTAAGTCTTAAATTTGGTGTATAGAAATTATGATGCTTTGCTTAATTCAGTGGTTTGAAAATTTCTGAAACTCAGTTTATGCCCTAGCACATTTTTAAAATATTAATTTTTAAAGATGCTCTATGTACACTTAAAAGGAATGTACATTCTAAATGTATTGGTTGCAATGCTGAATACATGTCTGTTAGGTCAAGTTTGTAAATTGTGCTGTTCAAAATTTCTGTATCTCTACAGGTAATTTTGTTTGGTTCCTCATTAGTTATTCAGGATGTCTATTAAAACCCCCCAATATAGTTGTAAAATCTTTTTTTCTTTTTCTCTCCATAAAGTTCTCTTTTAGTTTATTGTATATTCTTATATTGTTATTTTGGTGTTTGCCCTAGTGACTGCAAAATGCATCTATGTCTTATTAAAATGCCTTAAATTATTTCCTAAAAGTTCTGATCTGCCAGTCTCTGCTCAATTGCTCATCCCTATGATGCTTACAGCTGACAGATGTCTCTAAGGAAAAATAACAGGATGTACCTGGCTCAGAACAATGTATTTTCCTTCTCTTTCAAATTGTGACCTCTCAAACTTTGGTTCCCTTTTTTGTCCTTCAGTTGTTTCCAACTGTTTTGTGTTTGTTTCATTTTACTCCATCTTGCTATGTGTTTGTTTCATTTTACTCCACTTTAATTGTTGTTCTCAATATGGAATTGCTCTGAGGCAAACTATTTCATTGTGGCAAAATGTAGATTGATATCTAGCAGATTGAAGTAACTAAGTTCTTTTAAAACAAGATCTCCTTCCATACCTCTTGCCTGGCCTTTTTTTTTTTTTTTCTTTCTTTCTGTCCTTATTCTGTCTACGTAAAAAAGCATCATTCAGAATAAGCAATCAGACAAGGGTAGCCAAGCCTTTGCTCATAGAGAGTAAGAGAAAAGTGGAGAGTCTGGTATAATATCCCAAACTTTCAACATACATTAGTGTCCATGATAGCAAAAAATTTCTAAAGAGCCCCATGCTAGTTTTTACTTTTTTTCCCCTAATAATATAAATACCAGAAAGGGGAATCAAGGTGACAGCCTCTTAACAGAAAGAAGGAATTAATAAAGTGCAAGATAAAAGGCAAGGGATATATGCATATACTTCTTAATTGAAGTTGATAAGAAAGTCAAATAATGAATGCATTAATAACAGTCTCCAATGCCTGTACTATTCATATGCATAAGATAGCAATGACAGCAATGTGAATATTTAGCATTGATTGCTACTTTCTTGATTATATTTTTCAAAGTTGGATGTCCTGTTTTTTTTCTTCTTTGTCAATTCTTTTGAAAGTTTTTCTCCAAGAGCTCTGACTTTGCTAGTTCATATAAAAGGTATTTCAAAAAAAATAGGAGTAGACCAACAAAGAAAAAATAATAATATTTCAATGAAAGCACCTGGAGAATTCATAGAAAACGTGTTGCTGGCATAACTATCACTGTCACATTATTACTTACAAAGTAAATTCTCCTGAACAGCTCAGTCTCCTGCATTCTATTTGCACATGAACACAGCTTAGCTGATAACCAAGAACTGAATCTCAAAGATCCATTCTCTCTTTTTTTTTTTTTTTTTTGTTTCCTTTACTATTTCAGAGAGACAGCCTTTGCCATTGAGTGGAACAAGAGGTCTCTTTTCTGTTCTGGTAGATTGGGCAAATCACTTTATCTTAGCAAGCTGCAATGTTTTTTCTCTATGTCCCCAACTGGTCCTAATTGAATTAAATTAATTGTGAGGGAATCACCCAGCATGATTCATCACTTTCATGAATTTAGTTTGGAAAAATTAAATTTTCAATTCAACAATATGTATTTTAGAAATTAAACCAATTCATTAAAAATAATATTTGAGCATATAAAATGTATTTCATTATTTTCCAAGCATTCTGCTCAATCAATAATTGTGACTAGTTATATAGGAGAAAAGTCAATTTTCATATGTTGAATCTTTTTATTTTCCTGTTATTAGAAAGTAATTAATCAGCCTGATATACAGAAGACTGATTCTACAGCCTGCCATTAAAAATAGTCACCCCAGCATATTATTTATAGAATTGCCTTTCCATACCTCTATGTTAGACTGCAAAATATACAACCTAAGTAGCACATTCATAATAAGTTAAGGAAACATAAGAACTAAAAATATTTCTATATTAATTTTAAATGTAGTGTCAAAGTTATTACCGTCTACTTTAAATAATCATAAACTTAAAAATTGGCATGTAAATGTCATAAGAAAGTAATGGTGCATATGCTGAAATGCATGTTTATATGTGTTCATACGCAAGTGCTCATCACATGTTCATTAGCTATTACAGTTATAAAACTTTATGTACCTTAATGAACTTACAGCAGTCATTTCTTATATGGCTTATTTATAAGTTGACTTTTCTGGTATAATTTGAATTTTATATAAACAGTTGACACATTTTAGTTGCATCACATAGCAGAGTTTTTCCTTTTCTTATAAACCAGAAACAGTGCTTTTGACTTCATACGAGAAACAACATTTCCTTCACATAACATTGAATTCCATGGTTCATATATCCATTTATTCTGAGTTTCATGTGTTCTTATAAAGAAAATTCAGCTGAGTAATGTTAAAGTGAAATAAATGTGTCAGCCTAATTTCAATGTGAAAATGACTTAATATTTACATTTTCAAACTTATAGTTAAAATAAGTAATTTGAAATGCATTTTGTCCTTTTCCATATTCACCATTAAAGAGATATGAGCTTCTTAACTCTATTTTCTACTTTTAAAATTGCATAGCCATTTTTAAAACTTTCTATGTATAGAAAACATGTAAAAATATTGATAAAAATAAATCCTTGTACTGACTAAAGAAACTAAATTTGTCCTTTTTAGGTGGAGTTAGTTATTATTTTACTTTTTAGAACATATTTAACTTTATCTTAGCATGATTTTATGTGACCCTAAAATATCATATGATTTTACCTATTTCTCACACTATAAAAGATTAGCATAAACATTAAGCTATGTTTTGCTAAACATTAAGTTTTAAAATAAAGTCATGTTTTATTTTAATAAAGCCCATTCATTTTTCATTGCTGCAAAACTATTCTTTTTCAATCTTTTATTGATATACATTATTGTATTATCAGTTTTTTTCTATAAAACAATAATGATATAAGCATTAATGTTCAGGTCTTCTCATTTCATAAAAGTAGTGTCTCTAAGATAGATGCCTAACAATACAGTTTCTGCTCTATTTGCTGTTAGTACTTGAACAACTAACTAGGAAACTCTTGATCAAACATGGGTTAAATGCCTGTTTCTACAATGAATATCACTTTCTTCACAATTTCTCCAACATTATGTTCTGTCTAATTTTAAATATTTGCCAATTTGGTGGTAAGAAAAATCATTTGGTGAACATTTTTGTTACCTATTTACATTTACTGCTAAATGAACAAATTATTTAATGTACATTCTCTCCTTGCTAAAGAGGTTGAACATCATTAAATTTTCCAGTTCCTTAAATGATAGTTTCTATTCTGTAAGATACACACACATACACATACACACACACACACACACACACACACACACACACACGTAATAAAACTTAAGGTACCTTAGTGATGAAACTTTTCATTTTCCTGTTATTAGGAAATGTATGTGTGTGTGTATGTGTGTGCGCGCACACACACACACACACACATGTGCATATATATATATATATACACACATATACATATATGGCCAAAATATATACATATATACATATTTGTTTTCTGTTTTTGTGTTCTGTTTTTGGTACCAGGATTGAACCCAGGAACACTTAAACACTGATCACCATCCCCACATCCCCAGCCTTTTTATATTTTATTTAGAGACAGGGCTCTCACTGAGTTGATTAGGACCTTGCTAAATTGCTGAGGTTGGCTTTGAACTCACAATCCTCCTGCCTCAGCCTCCTAAACCACTGGGATTACAGACATGTACCAGTGTGCCCAACCCAATTTATATATTTTGTATCTTCATTTTATTTTCCTTCTTGACTTTTATGTATGTATGTATGTGTGTGAGTGTGTATTAATATATGAAATCTACAAATATATATTGTATATTTCAAGAAATAACCATATAAATATATATGTTACTCCTTTGTCACTTATTAGGCTGCAATTATATTCATCCAACGTGTGTCTTGTGTTTTTACTTGCTGTCTTTGGATGAACAAAAGCTTAAATTCAAATTGATTTTAAGCACATATCCTTGTAGTTTACTTCTATGTTTCCTGTGTTTAAAAAAAAAACAAACTTTTGTTATTATGATAATCATGAAAAAATTTTGTCACATGATCTTCTAAAATATTTGAACTCTTTCCTTTTACTATTATGCTTCTGATCTGAAGTTGTTTTTTTTTTTTAATTTAGTATGATGAAGGCATGTAGTCTTATATTTTCTGTCGACAGAGATAACTAATTGCCCTGGTCCAAATTAATGAATCATTTGCTCATTTTCCCCTCTTCAGGTTATTGTCAGTGTTTCATGTTAAGCGTCTTTATGTATATGAATTTAATTTTTGAATTTTTTCCTGGCTGTCACTATGGTCATCCACAATCTACTGGTGCATGATATTAACTATTAAGTATTTATTTATGTTTTGAAATCTGGTAGGACAGGTTCTTCTTCACCAAGGTCTTCTTTGGGAGTACCTAGGCTGCTATTAGCATTTTGATCTTTAGGATAATATTTAGAATTATATTTTCAAGGAAATTATTTCTAAGGAAATTTCTTTTGAAGGAAATTTAGATATTTTTTCAATAAAATTGTACCACTTTGGGAAAATTTCATTTTTATGATATTGAATGTTCTCATGTATAAATGTGATTTACCTACAAGCCTTCTCTGATATCTTTCAGTGAAAATGTATAATACACTCTGCAAAAACTTGTAACACACATTTTATATTTTCCTCAAGTATTCATTATTTTGAATAGTTAAATAGACTATTCTTATTTCCAACTAATTTATTCCTCTGCTTCTATGAATTATTTATTTTATTAATTATTTTACTGCCAAACAATGTATTTACAAATAATGTATTTACTCAATTCTCTGATTGTTTCCAATTAGAGGATGGCTGGCAATCTTCTTGGTAAAAGACCAGATAGAAAGTATTTCCATGTTTGTAGACCTTTGGGTCTCTGTCACAACCACTCTAATCTGTCAATCTAGCATCCACAATCTATAGAAAATAAATATGGTGTACCCAAATAAACTTTATTTACAGAAAAATCACTCTAGTTTGTATTTTGCTTAAAAGCCAGAGTTTGCCAAACTTGAATCTAAAGCTTCATTCATATAATAAAATCCTCACATTCTTTCCATCATTTAGTTTTTAACTTAAAAATGCAGAAAATAATTGTGCCATAATCCTATATGAAATAGGTTCTTTAACACTTAACCTAAAATGTTAGTGACATTTAACATGATATATATTATATAAAGTATTGCCAAGATTTGATATTTATGTACCTTAAAGCATCTTAAAAATTACAGCATAATTCACCAATAAAATATTTTTAAAAGACCTATACAAAGAAGACTAATGCACCTGTGACTAAATGGGAACATATATTGAATGGAAGGATTATAGGTGACTTTTCCATTTCCCACATATTCCTTTTATTCATGAGTAATATATATATATTACTTATATTAAATAAAATAATGCTCCTTTTAAAAAAATACAGTATTAGATTTTTTTAGTGGACTTTTTCTTGTGATGTCTGACATTTGATTTTCTTTGGATTAGGAAATTTAATGTCCCAGATTTTTATATTTATGTGTTAAAGACAAATAAAATATGTTATATAAATATCCATTAAATTCTTAAGGAGTAAAGTACCAATGTTGGGAATTTTACTTGCTTTTGTAAAATTTAGTGGTTCTGCTATAAAGACCTTTTGGTATATTGCTCTGTCAACAGCAGTCTTTTTCTTTTAGGTGAGATATCACTGCATGAAAATATAGAACAAACTCTTTGGGGGAAATAATTAAATACCCGAATCTACATGACAACACATGTGCTTGTGTTTGTGTGTGTGTATGCGTACATATAGATTTATGTATATGTTCGTCAAATAAATTCTTAGCTCTCTTTAACAAACCATCACCATCAAGCACCTAAAACTATGCCATTGTGAAACCATTCACTAAACATCCTCTTAATGATTTTGAATAGTCCAGACAATTAGCATATATTTCATCAGGCTCAATTTATGCATATATATTTCTGAAGATAAGCAAAAGCAACTTCTTGGAAAAAATACCTAGAGAAAAAAATAAGTTACACAAACTAGAAAATATTGTAATTATCAGCATTCACTCACACACACACACACACACACACACACACACACAGCTTTCACCAAATAAATGCTTATAAAGAGAAATATATTATGGTCCATCATAGTTGACATGGAAAATAGAGTAAATATAAACATTTATAATTGGAAATAAACTACTGTATATCCCCATATTTTGATGATTCTTTCATATGCCAGGTGATATGGCGTGTAGAATACATCTAAAAAAGAGTTCTATCACACCCTGGGACATCACTTCCCCATCTCAAAGCTGGATGGTGCTCCCATCTTTTGCTCTCATGATAAACTGCACTGTACTCGCTCTAACCATAGCATTAATCTGAAGCTATCAGCTGCCTTTTGGGCCATCACCACCACATTATTATTATCTCTAAGGCAGAAACTATTTCAAATTTATCTCAAAGCAAAACACACAGCAGTTGTTTAAAATATATGTAAAACTAACCAGTCCCTAAGGGAAATACCAGAATATAGTCATTTATCAGAACAGAGGAGGACATTTTGAAGTACTTAAAGATTTTCAATGCTAAAGTGGTAAATGTCATATCTCTAGCAGAACCAGAGAACCAGAGGCAAAAGGGTCAGTGTCCAAGGACAGGAAAACACATATGTCCTACTCAAACAGAGAAAGTTTACATTTTCTCCACCTTTTTGTTGTGTTCATATTCCCAAAAGAGTAGATGTTGCCCACTGACACTGATGAGGATAGATCCTCTTTAATCAGTCTATTGATCCAAACCCTAATATCTTTCAGAAACAACCTCACAGAAATACCCAGAAATAAGGTTTTAGCAATTATCTGGACATCTGTTAGTCTAGTCAAGTTGGTGCATAAAATTAACTGTTAAATGAGGAAAGATAAATAAATACACAATTAAAATGTAATGTTTCTAAAGAGGATGAACCTATCTTGGAACTCAATCTCGTGTTTTAACACTTTTTTCTACCTTTTTGGTTTTTAATAATTTAATGAAAACATATATATCACAACGTATCATATTGTGCTTTAATAAGAACCTATAGGGGCAAAGCATAGTTCTTGAACTCTGGCTAAATACACTTGGATTTTCTAACATGAACAAGTCAGAAGAAATGAACAAATTTCAAGCAACACTGTAACTGGTATTTCCAAATTGGTGGCAGTCTGTGATCTAATGAGGAATGCTCCAGTCATCAGAAGAATATTTTTCAAGGTCAAACCTAGTTCCATAGGAATAGAAGTGGTGTTTTGTCCTCATAGAATATAAAGACATAGTACATGCTTATACATAGTATATTTTGTCTCTCTAAATAGTAAATCCATACACAGATATAGACAGTGTACTTATATACATCTCAAATAATTGATGGTTTAATTTCAACTGCTCCAAAGTAAGTAAAGGTGTAGTCAGAAGGTACTATTATAAAAAACTGGGGAGAGTTAAAATTTCAAAGTGCATTTGAATAAATCATTGGGCACAGTGAAGCATGCCGTAATACTAGTGGCATGGGAGGCTGAGGCAGGAGGATAGCAAGTTCAAAGCCAGCCTCAGCAACTAAGCAGGCCCTAAGCAATTTAGTAAGATGTGTCTCAAAATAAAAAGGACTGAGGCTGTGGTTCAGTGTTTAATTGTTCCTGGGTTAAATCTCCAGTACAAAACAACAACAATAATAAAAAAATGACATTGTTTGTTACCTGAACAATTGGGAAGAATCAAGTAACTCTAGGGAAAAAAAAACACTATGCAAGGCAATCTCTTGGAATAAATTCTCGTAAAACACAAAGACAACTTCAAAGCATTTATTATTGTATGTTTTCGGGAGCTGTCAAGAATCTTAGAGGAAAACTTTAAAGATTTACGGTGTTAGTGGAGAAAAAATTTACTTTATAGAACAAGATAAAAAAGTTTCCTTTTTTTCTCCAAAATTACTGATCTTTAGACATAGAGGGGAAATGTTGTTAATCAAAACTCATGGCTCAAAAGAGACAAAAAGCAAAGGATTTGTTGAAAAATAAATAAACTATTGGCAAATGTGCAACACTTATAGCAGCCAGACACAACTTGTATCAATCTGCATGGTGTTCTATGACCAGACAAGATCATCAATTGTCCAAATTCCCATAGCTGATCAATGAGATTGTTACCCAAGACACTTGGATTCCAAATACACAGTCTACCAAATTGTGTGGTTGCTCAAATAAGTGTTTATTTTTTTTCACTTGGATATGGGCAGAGTTCTCTTAAAGTTGCATTTTTGTAGATACTAATCATATTATAAAAATACATATTTTATATACATATTAACCTTGGTATGTCAACTATTTTGTTTTATTTAATAAAAGCATAAAATGTCTCTGCTCTGCTATGTAAGATATCATGCTCAAGACTTTCAAAATATCAAATCAGTGAGACACAGAGTCTTGGTAACTTTCCCAATAACTTGAACATACAACTGGTGAGTAGCAATGCCAATATTGGAAGTTGAGCCGTATGCCTCTAGAGCCTCAACTGACTCAAATTATTCCTCTTTACTACCCATGTGTATGTTCAGTATCAAGCACAGAATAGCCAAAGAAAAGATAGCTATTAGATGTTAAAAATTATGACAACATATATTTAATATTCATTTTTAAAAACTAATTATATTTATAGATTTTTCAAAATTTTAAAATCACAAACCTACATATTAAGTGACAAGAAGAAATCATAATACTTAAAATGGCTTCATCTTTTCTGTGATCCCTTCTCTTCAAACAATTGTAATCATTTCTTCTCCCTTTACAGGTTAGTTCTACTTTCATAAACAGGTGCAATTTGATGAGGCCATTAGCAAGAAATAAAAGTTTAAATTTAAAATAGGATTTTTCACAGTAAGTGTATGGGTATTCTCGCTTTTCTGCAGCATCAACTTATACTTTTCTTTAAAATTTATCACAAGCTCCCTCTTCTTACATGCATTATTTGGCCATTCAGCCTGTCCCATCTCTGTCATCTTATAGCACTTTTGTCACAGATAGTTGCCACTTTAGTAGAGACTATCATGCATTTCTATTCAATTTATATGTGTGCCTGTATTAGGCCCCGAATAGATTGAAAATAATTTATTAGTTAATTAATTAATAATTCCTCTGAGGTTTTTGAATCCCCACAGCATTGATCAGAGCTATTCAAATGTTTAATAACAATGTCATTGTCATTTTTGTTTCCTCAGTACACCACAGTCAGCAGATAACACAAAATGAACCTTCATTGAAGGTTTATTGAATGAATTATGTTAAAATACCACTTAAAAAATAAATGATGAGGTCTTGAAGATGGCAGAATACAGGTTGCTTTCCTAGATGCTCCATGGCTTGAAACCAAGGAAATAGATAGGCAGCTACTCAATAAGGTGAGTGGGAAAAAATGGACATTACTGGAAATTAATACTGGACAGTCAAAGCAGACTTGGGACTCAGGAGGTTGGGTATAATAAAATAAGGAAGCAATCTCCCATGCCGCCATCACCACCAGTGCTAGTTGGAGTGGTACTCCTGCAAGCAAAGAGGAGGGATAAGAAAATTAAGAGGACTGTGTCATGTCTGGGTGTGGAGAAATCAGAAGCCAAAGACACTACTAGACTAACTTAGAGGCATGCTGCACAATATCCTTGTGTGGGAAGGAAGCTGCATCTCTCCTGGATGTCTGCAAAACACAGAGGAGGAACATTTTGCAGACATGGGTGCTGGAACCAGCAGCTGGGGAGCCCATCCTGGCAAACCCAAGTTGGGTCTGAATTATAGGACTGGTGAAGCCACAGCACAGATATAGAGCATGCCTAACTGATAAAATCAGATGCAGACAGGGGTTTACACAGGGGAATACAGGTAGTGAAAAACCACTTAGCTCCCCTCTTCCACTTGGGTCAGACAGCTTGGGAGAGACACACTGGGTCAGGAATTCCAAAGGGTGGGAGAAAGAGTGACTTAATTTAGAGACTGAACCCCAGAGACCAAGAAACACAGTATCCATGGGAAGCGGAGGGGACAAAGGATTGACTCCTTCACCACACCAGTCAAACCTAGGGGAGATTCCTGGAGTACAGTCTTCCAGCCTGGATCGGCAACTGCTGGGCCCTGAAGGTACACCGATTTAAAACCTTCAGATCATTCACCATTCAATGAAGAACCTGAGGCCTACCTAGGCCTACACACTACCTTCAGGAGCTCTGCCTAAAGGATCTCATTTCCCAAAAGTTCCAGCAGCCCCACCCCGAGGGTGAACCAGGTATCACTATTACTAGAAGAAAATGTAGTCCCAACTCTCCATCATTTCAGTTTAAGATTCATTGTCCTCAACAAGGCTCTTAAAGCACAAGAAGTAAAATCAAGAATCAATAAATGGATGGCTTCAAACTAAAAAGCTTCTTCAAAGCCAAGTAAACAATCAAGAAAGAGAAAGCCTACAGAATGGGAGAAAATCTTTGCAACTTTTATTCAGAGCATTAATGTCCAGTTTGTACAAAGAGCTCAAAAAACTTAAAACACGCACAAAAATAAACAAATAACCTGATCAGTAAATGGGAAAAGGAGCTGAAGAGGAACTTCACAGAACAAGAAATATGAATAGTCAACACATATATGAAAAATGTTCACTGCGTCTAGCCATTAGAGAAATTCAAATTAAAACTACACTGGATTCTATCTCACTCTAGTCAGTATGGAAACAATCAAGAATACAAACAATAATAAATGTTAGTGAGGTTGTAGGGAAAAGAGTAACTCATACACTACTGGTGGAAAGCAAATTGGTGCAGCCACTCTGGAAAACACTATGAAGATTCCTTAGAAAACTAGGGATGGAGCCACTATTTGACCCAGTCATACCACTGCTTGGTATCCAAAGGAATTAAATCAGTATATTACCATAAAACAGCCACATTAAGTCTATAGTGGCTCAACTCAAAATAGCTAAACTATAGAACTAACCTAAGTGCCTTCAAGAGCTGAATGAATAAAGAAAATGTGGTATATATACAAAATGGAATATTAGTCATAAATTGAATGACTATGACTTTTGCTGGTAAATGGATGGATCTGGAGACCGTCATGCTAAGTAAAATAAGACAATCCCCCCAAAACCAAGGTTGAATGTTCACTCGGATGTATGGATGCTAAAACCCAACAAGGTTAAGAGGAGGTAGAGAAAAAGAGTTCAATGCCTTAGATAAAGAGGAATGAAGGGAAGGTAGGGAGGATAGGAATAGAAAAGACTGTGGATTGAATTGGACATAATTTCCTATGTTCATGTATGAATACACCACAGTGAAACTCCACATCATGGACAATCATTAGAAAGGTTATACTCCATGCACATATAATATAGGTCAAAATATATTATCATGTATGTCTCTATTATCATGTATGTCTAAAAAGAATAAAAAAGAATAAATTATATATTTCTAGTATTTTATTCTCTAAGTAAAATAAAAATTGCTATTTTGATTAAATAAGGTGATAGCTTCTATATGTAAAATTCTTTTTTCATGTTAAAACAATAATTAAAATGAAAACATTGATTCAGAATAATGTTAAAACTCTCAATGAAAAAGACTGGAAGTCAATTATCATATAATGTTTGTCAACACATTTCACAGACTTACATAGGAAGAAAATGTATACTTTATTTTCATATATGGAACATAAAAAGGAAAGATTCTTTTCTCTTTCTTTATAAGATCTAGTACATGTTGAGCCACAATTGAACCATATATATCACAATAATAAAGTAGTTCTGAAAAACTACTCTTGTCAAAAAGGTGACCAGGGACTTAATCCAATTTAAATCTCTATATATTTGTTGTTCCATCAAAAAACTGAAGTTATTATCAGTTATTGTTTGATTACACAGGTCTACCATCAGATATACTAATTACGATAGATTCCACAGTTATGGTTTTAACTACATTTATCTTAACTACTGCAAAAAATATGATTTTTGCGGAGAAAATTTGCTCAGAAGTATATTTCATTTTTTTTAAAAGATAAAAACAAAAGCCTTCTCAATGTAAGAAATTGGTGCCTGAGAGCCAGCCAGTATCAGAGGGTGAAATGTGTTACCCCAAACTTCCTATTGACCACAGTGGCTCTAAAATGACTAAATACTAAGGATATTATGATAAACATGTGATGGAACATATTTATGGCTGTGTGACTGAACAGTACCACAGCATTTGAACAGAGTAAATGATAAATTGAATGGGGGTAGAAATAGTCAATACAAGTTTGTAACAAAAATGTTACAATAGCACCAGCCATAATCAACACTCACAATATGAAGAAGACTAATTCCACAAGAATCAGGAAACTGAAATTACACTCATTGTTCTCAATGGTCCTGTTTTATAGTGAGCATTGCCAATCTACAGAATGATTAAGTTGTCTTGCATAATGTCAAGTTAACAACTAAGAATTTTGTGTCAGCAACATATTGATCTACATAAGGGCACTTCTTTACTCCTTTGCTTGCTAAAAGAAATCTAATTTTGATCAGGCTACCAAGTGCCCAGAAATCATGGAGCAAGCTCTTAGGAGCAAATTTTGATTATTCTAGGCTAATAATCATGAACACATTCACTTCTCTCAATCTGGGGTTGAAAGGTGGATGTAGAAGTCAATGTAGCCAATGGAAAGTCTGCCTCAGGTGGACTTCATGAAAACGTTTACTTCACTGATTTAAAAAAAAATGAAGACATAATGAAGAACCATCCCCTATTCCATGCCTGAAATAGTGACAACAATTTAGGGGCAAATATCAGGAGTAAATTCTATATTCTACAAATAAAGATGGGGAAATCTATATGTCCAGGCTCTAAATTAACCAATGCCCAACTCTTCTACCTCCAGATTTTATGTGAGTTATTGTCTTTGTTATCTAAGCCATTATTGGTAGGCATTTAGAATATTCAAAACCCTGTTAAGTGATAGAGAGATTAAGCTGAATTCTCTAAACAGATTTCCTAATTTCATGAAATGGGTTTCAGCTGTGAGAAGAAAAAGACATACTCTGTATTCAAAGTACTTGAATACAAAAAAAAAGTTATACATTACACTCAAAGCTTAGGCTGAAGTAAAAACATTCTGATAGTTATTGGCATGCATCCACTATGGATTTTCAAAAACCAAAGAGCCAGCCAGGTGCAGTGGTACATGCCTGTAATTCCAGCAGCTCAGAAGGCTGAGGCAGGAGGATCAGAAGTTCAAAGCCAGCCTTAACAAAAGCAAGGTGCTAAGCAGCTCAGTGAGACCCTGTCTCTAAGTAAAATACAATATAGGGCTGGTGATGTGGCTCTGGGGCCCTGATTTCAATCCCTAGTGCCAAAAAAAAAAAAAAGTGTTTCATTACTAGAATGATCGATGGGAGAGACAACTGAAATATTAACCTATGAAGTCAAAAGGCATAAATAAGTAATATAAAAATTATAGGCTTTCCAACATAAAAATTACAGAGCATTCTTTCCTCAATTTTTCATCATTTTGGACTTGTTAAAAAAAATTTAGAACTAAAATAGTAAAGAATCCCAAGGCAATTTGCATAAAAATACCGAAAAAAATTTTAAAACCTAAAAGAATTTCAATCTTAAATAGTCTTAGAAAATTTCATAAAGATGAATTAGGCACAAAAGTGTTACAAACTTGCAAATGAAGCAGTTCAAGAATCCACTGGACTCTAACTGAACCTAGTATATGATGAGCATTGCCTAATAATTACTTTTTATATAAACACTGTCTTTAATGGGAAATCAAACACTACCAAAATAAATGCAAGTAAATAAGTTTTCCAAAAATACTTAGGTTAAAAAAGAAAACTTTTAAAGTAACAAATTTTAGTGTATAATTTAAAGCCCTTTTAAAGAATGAGCATAGTTTCATTAAAGTTAATTCTCATTTGGATAATGTTAATCAAAAATTTTCAGAATTAGATTAAATGCATCAAGCTGACAAATAAATGTGTATTAATATAAAAATGTATTAATTATGCAGCTAATATTTCTACTTTAATAAATAAAATACTTTCTAATTCAAAGATCTAAAATTTAATTTAAAGTTACTTATAAATTCCGTGGTACTATTGGATCAATAGGATGTACAATTGAAAAATTACAGTTACATTATATACAACATGAAATATATTTTGTGTCTTCAAAAGCTCCAATTATAAAAGTAAATTCAATAAGTGAATGTGTCAAAATATTTTTCAGAAATGTATTTTTATAAAATCATGGTGTCAGTGAAACCCAGATGCCTTGAAGGTAGAAATCAACACATTTAATAAAAAACAATTTGATATATCTATAATGATAAAAGAACCATAAAGTCTGTGTGGGGCCTTTGCTGATGGGAAGCTACAAGGATATCCATTGTCACGTAGAGTCTGTCTCCAGGTCAGGGCAGCAGCTGGCATAAGGTCAGGACTAGAAATTGGCGGAGTCCCAGGAAGGAAAAGGGGAAGATCACCAGTTTGTTATCATACCCATTGGGAGGTCAGTCAAAGTAGAAATTTGGCTGGGTCCAAGACAGTTGTAATGATTAATTTAAATTGTCAACTTGATTAAATTAAGAGATGCGCAGGATTAAGAGGCTTGTGGGAGTGTCAGTGAAAGTGTGTCAAGGAATGATTGGCATGTGGGATAACCAACAGAAATGGAGACCCTCCCTAAGTGTGGATAACCATCCAATAGGATGTTGGCTTAGATGGATAAAAGTTGGAAGAACAAAGGAGCAGCAGCAGATGCAACCTCATTTCTTCTTGAACTGGTTCTTGATTGCTGCTGGGATCATTGAGGATATGGGACTCTCATTCTTCACTCTTCCAAAGCGAACTCTGCCAGTTATTCTCCAGAAGCCTTTGGTCTCATACTAGGGTAACACTGTTGATATGTCTCTTGTTCTGGGGCTCTTGGACTGGTTTTTCCAGTTCTCCAGCCTGCAGATGGACACTGTGGACTACCCAGCTTCTGGTTGTGTAACCCAACCTAATAAGTCCTCTTTTTATAATTATACTTCCTGTTGATCCTGTTCCTCTAGAGAACCCTGATTAATACAACAGCAGAGTACAATGACACCCAGCCTCACCTGTGACAGCAATTGAGGTCTAGGCACCGTTGAGATACTGCTTCAATCACAGTCAGCAGAGAGAAGCAGAGTCCACCATTCACAACCTGGAATAGTGGAAGCTAAAACTCAGCAAATCAGCTGAGTCTCTATTCAGTAATTAGTACTTTAGAGAGCTACATCAGCAGAGGGAACGCTTCTCCACCACAGATTACTCAGAGAACTCAAAACCACAAGATCTGTGCTTATAAACAGCATGAGGCTCTATGCTACCTTGAAAAGAACCATTTAGGCATGCACAAGTATGTAGCAACCCACAGCTATAATACCAACAGCCTAGAGTCCTGTATCCTGAATTTCAGCACACAATAGAAACAACCAGCAGACATGAAACTGCACCCTCCAAGCAGATAGTCACAGGCCCTTGAGCTGCCAAATCAGAATCAGCTGGTTGGGGGTCCATAGTAACTAGGAGAGTAGATCCTTGTTCCAGGACCTCTGGAAGGATACAAAGCCAGAGAATAATGAGCATCATCGAAATATCTCAATTCCTAATGAAAGCAAACCAAGATTCAACAAGAACATTCTTCATCTTGACATGGTTTACTATAAATAACTCTAACATCAGCTTTGATCATATATATCATTTTTTAATCTTGATTCATAGTTGTTACCCTAATAGACAACATTGTTCCTTCAACCTATTTGAATGTATTTCTTCTAACTGTATAAAGAATGTGTTTCTTCTAATGGTTAGTTGGAATCTATCTTTGTTTTCTTAGCTCTGGTGTTTAGTTGATCCTCTTACCCCTATTCTCTTACACTATCTGATACTGGCTTAAATTCCCCTATCCATCTTTTTTCTCCATTTTACCCTGTTGTATATGGTGTGGGTTTTTTCTCTATTTTCCCTTGTTCTCTCCTTTTGCCTAATCTTTCTTCCCTCTTTCAATGCCCATATAATGTAATAGCAATTTTACTTTAATAACTAATTTCCAACCTATTCCAGAACTTTACTACAAATTTATACCTGAATTAGACAAACTGTTGAGAACAATATCAACAAGTTTTTGATTTTCATAAGTTTGAATAGCATATGGCTTGACTTTGAAGAAATTATAGTAAATAGGGTTCAGTGGCTTCTCTCAAAGGGATGCTTACCAATAGTATCAGAAGAGGCCACATATAAAGTAAAAGTATTAATGCCTGGATATTCACTCAACCCAGGGCTCCTAAGAAAATGAAACTTACAAAATAGTCCCTTGTTTTAAAGAAAAAGTGATAATCAACCTAATACATGGGTAGACATACAAGGAATATGAAAAAGTAAGCGAACGAATCAGCCAAATAGCCCTTAACACTTCAATAATTGACTGCATTGAGAACACAGTGGAAGAAATGTCAAAGAAAGAATTTAGAAAGTTCACAGTTAAATTGTTCAATGGGCTAAAAGAAGATACAGAAGTAAAATTAGAAATAAAATGTAGGAAGTGAAAGCCCACTTCAATAAAGAAATAGAAGTCCTGGAAAAGAACCAAATAAAAATCTTAGAACAGAAAGACTCAATAAACAAAACTAAAAACTTAATGGAAAGCATCACTGATAGATTAGACTACTTTGAAGATAAATTTTCAGGACTTGAAGACAAATTACATAATCTTGAAAATAAATTGGCCATAAATAAAAAATATTAAAGACCTTGAACAGAATATTAAGAAATCTGGGATATTATCAAGAGAACAAATATAAGAATCAGTGGCCTAGATGAAAGCTCTGAAATACAAACTAAATGGATACACATTCTTTTCAATGAAATAATATTAGAAAAATTTCCAAATCTTGAGCATGAGATGGAAATTTAAATACAAGAGGCATACAGAATTCCAAATCGAATTAGAATAGATCTTCTCCAAGACACATGATAATGAAAATGCCTAATATATAGAATGTGGATATAATTTTTAAAAGCTGAAAGAGAAAAATAGCAAGTCACATGTAGAGGTAATCCAATTCAGGTTTCAACTGATTTCACAATCTAGATATTGAAAGCCAGGAGGACATGAACTAAAATATACCAAGCTATGAAAGAAAATGGGTGCCCAAAATCACTATCTTTAGCAAAATTTCCCTTCAGAATTGGAAATGAAATAAGTCTTCCATTACAAACATAAACTGAAAGAATTCATAACCATAAATCCTACTCTATTAAAGCATCCTAAACAAATTATTTCATGAAGAAAAAATAAAGAATAAAAATGAAAACCAGCATAGGAATTTATTGTACTAGAAGAATAGTCAATTAAAGGAGAATCAAATCTGTTTAACATTAGAAATATATCAAAATGACAGAAAAGAATCACCTCTATAAAACATTGAATGTAAATGGTCTAAATTCTTCAATCAAAAGACTTAGATTGGCTGATTGGATTAAAAACAAGACCCAACAATATGTTGTTTACAAGAGACTCACCATACAAAGACATTCACAAACTGAAGGTCAAAGGACAGGAAAAGATATACCATGCAACTCTGATTGTAAGCAAACAGAGGTAGTTATTCTCATAACAGATAAAGTTGAACTTAAGCCAAAATGAATCAGAAGAGACAAAGAAGGTCACTTGATACTGGTTAAGGGAATCACCCAATAAGATATAATGAATGTAAATATTTATGCCCCAAACAATAGTTCATATATGTACATAAAAAACCCTCAATATTAAGAATCAAATGGAACACAATACAATAATTGTGGGTGATTTTAACAAATCTCATTCACCACACACATAAACTAAGTAAAGGTTCTTCTGAACTAAAAAACATTATTAATTAAATGAACCTAACAGATGTCTGTTGAATATTTCATCCATGAATGACTAAATTCACTTTCCTTTCAGCATTTTTTAAAATTTAGCATATTTTAGGTCAAAAGCAAATCTTAGCAAATACAAAAAGTAGGGATAATTTCTTGCATCCTAACACATCACAATGGAATGAAATTAGAAATCAACAACCATATTAAAAACAGGAACCACTTCAACATCTGGAGATTAATTAATACACTTCTGAATTATGAATGGATAGCAAAAGAAATGAAGGAAAAAAATCCTAGAAATAAATGATAATAATCATCAGATATATCAAAAATTTGGGGACAGTATAAAGGCACTTTTAAGAGGAAAGCTTACACATCAAGAAAATAGATGTCAAATAAATAATCTGATATTATACCACAAGACCTGGAAAAAGAATGAACTAAAACCGAAATAAGAAGAACACAGGAAATTATTACTATCAGAGCCAAAATTAATAAAATTGAGAATAAATACAGAATATACAAAGAATCACAAACAACTCAAAAAACTTAACACTGAATAAACAAATAGCCCAATCAATAAATGGGCAAAGAAACTGAATAGACAATTCTCAAAAGAAGAAATACAAATGGCGAACAAATAAATGAAAAAATGTTCAGCATCCCTAGTAACGAGGGAAATGCAAATCAAAATCCCATTGAGATTTCATCTCTTTCCAATTAGAATGTCGATTGTGAAGAACACAAATAATAAACACTGGCAAGGGGGTGGAGAAAAAGGTACATTCGTACATTGTTGATGGGATTACAAATTAATGCAACCATTCTGGGAAACAATATTAGATTCCTCAAAAAACCAGGACTGGAACTACCATATGATCCAGCTATTCCACTCTTTGGTATGTATCCAAAAGATCTAAAACCAGCACACTCTAGGGATGCAACTACATTGATATTTGTAACAACATTAATATTTATGACAATTTACAAGAGCCAAGCTATGAAACTAACAAAGGAACCCCCATTAAACATATGAATAGATAAAGAAAATAGGGTACATATACACTATGAAGTATTACTGAGCAATAAAGGAGAATAAAATTATGGGATTTGCTGGTAAATGAATGGAATATTGACTACATGCTATGTGAATTATGCTAGTCCCAGGAAATTAGAGGTACACTGTTTTTGCTGATATGTGGAAGCTAGTCTAAACTAAATTTTAAAAATGATAGAGAGAGGAGATAAACACAAAGTGGGGATTTCCATCATAATAGAAGAAGATAAGTGGAGCAGAGTAAGGGGATTGAGAGGTAGTGAAGAGGGATGAGATAAGGGAAAGATAATGGAATGAATCTGACCAAACTTTGTGTGTGTGTATGTCTGTGTACCTGTGTGTATGTATGTATGTATCCACAAGACACTAATTTAAAAAAAATCTATCAGTAAGTAAGTAGCAGAAAGATGAATAGAGTAGAGGGAAAGAACAAAAGGAGGGAGGAGGAGAGTGTAAGGGGAAGTACTGAGGATGGATTGAATTAGGGCAAATTACATTCCCTGCATTTATAATGAAGTCAAAATGAATCCCAATGTTTTGTATAACTAATATGAGCCAATAAAAAAATAGAAAAATTGTAAATATTTTATAAAATCATGGTAGCAGAGAAATTCAAGATGCCCGTAACGTAGAAACCAACACATTTGACTAAAAAAATTTTTGATATATCAATAATGATAAATGTACCCTAATGTAAAAACTCAAACAAAACACATGGCAAGTCTACATTTGCAACATGTGTAATAAAAAAGAAAAAAGCAAAATCACTACTACATTCAAATGTCTTACAAATTAATAAACAAAGGACAATGAAAATCTGGGGGTAGTGTGAGCAAAATATGAAACTGCCCTTTCACAGTAGATAGGCAGCACCCATAAACCAGAAACCATTCTTATCTTCCAACCTCCAAATTCAGCAGGGTTTTAATCTTATATGAACTGAAAATTATCGAAGTTCTGAAAATCCACTACTTAAAACTGTGAGATAGACAACAGCAAGCTTGAAGACATTTGGATCTCTTCATAAATAAATCAAGGAATCAAATGAGAAAGCATCTTTTAACACACATATTGGGAAAGATATGAAAAATATTATGTGAAAGCTTTAATTCTATTTTGCTTATGAAGAAAAATATATATGAATTAACATCTATATGTGAAATCCTTTTATTTTACGGTTTTTTTAAAAAGCATCAGTAAACAGACCAATAAACATCACCATTTCATTGCTTTTTTATAACAGAGCAGTTGTAAAATTTTCTTATATACAGTATAATTTTTTACTTTTTCGTTAATTTATTTTCAAATAGTTATAAATTGGCTATGACTTAATGTGCATTTTTAATTATATTCCACATTTTAACTGTGAAAATAAAAGGCCATTCTATATATCAATGAGAAATATCTTCATGTTTTAACTATAATCACAAACTATCTCTATTAAAATTTTTAAATGACTTCGGAAACAGTTAAATGTTATATTCCTATTTCATCATTATAGCAAAAACTTCTGAAATTTTTAGTTATGAACTTTAAAATATTCTAGTATTTATACAAACACATATATTTTAAACAGCCAATTTATATAACATAAATGTAGTATATAAAAACAGGGCCTTTTAATCACTGTGGATTAAATCCTTTATCACTTGCAATTTAGTTAAATCAAAACTCATTTCACAGTTCATCTTTGATATATTGAAAGCCCTAATTAAATTAAACTGAATTTAATTTAATTTATTCTTATTGAACACTTTAAGACACTTTATTGATACTGGGCTTTGACTTCAAGGAAGTCACCTTGACACCAGGGGTTAGGAGTCAGGGAGATCAACATCTAAGTGCAGGAGAGAACCCATTAAAAACGATGTATGAATAGATGAGAGATAAAATGGAGATGATTAATAGAAGACCAGATTTGGAATGAGTCTTTGAGGGATAATAGGTATAGAGAGGCAAGGAAAAAAATTAAGGGGTCTGAACTTAGAAAATAGCATAAACAGGAAGCCAGGAAGTACCCATTATCAGAATTTCAGAGGCAAAGGAATTTATTGTCTTACAGGTCAAATCCTGTTCTTATAAAACATAACTTTGTCTTTACTGTTCAGAAGATCCAATAGTCTGCCTGATCCCAAAATTAAATTAGAATATGTTCTCAATTGAAATCATTAATTTAGTTTTATTCTAGATCTAATAATAAAATTGCTATTTGATTGCTTTATAAAAAGATGTATGCTTTCTCCAGTGGGAATAACCATTTATAAAAGCCTGCTTACACCATGACTGCAATATTTTCTAACTCTGATGAAACCTGAGATGTTTCATTGGGCAGTGTGAGTAAGATACTGATAGCCCAAATATCTTCTAGAAAAGATATTGATTGTGCTGAAAACACAATTTAGGAATATTTAGCACTGTATTGTATTTATTGTTCGGTGATCAACTTGAACAAAATGTTTCCACCCTAAATCAACAAAATATACATCCATAATATATGTATGAACAAATCGGTTTCACTAAATTCTAGGGATTTTATAGTTTCCAGGATTTTCATAAGTATTTAATCCATTTTGAACTGATCTTGAATATGGTATGAAATGAGTCCAACTTTTTTTTTCTTTTTTTTTGCACATGGATGTCCACTCTTTCCAGTACTATTTATCTAAGAGACAGTCTTTTCCCCATTATTTGTTCTTGGCAAGGTTTCTCTGTTGAAAATCAATATAATGCATGAATTTATTTCTGAAACATTTTGTTTCACTAATCTATGGGTCTGTTTTATATGCCAGTACCATCCTCTTTGATTAGTATACTTTTGTAGTATATTTTGAAGTCAGCTAGCATAATGCCTCAAGTTTTGTTCATTTTGATCAAGATTGCTCTGGTTATTTAGACTCTTTTAGTTCCATACAAATCTTTTTTTTTTTTTAAGAGAGAGTGAGAGGGGAGAGAGAGAGAGAGAGAGAGAGAGAGAGAGAGAGAGAGAGAATTTTTAATATTTATTTTTTAGTTCTCGGCGGACACAACATCTTTGTTTGTATGTGGTGCTGAGGATCGAACCCAGGCCGCACGCACTCCAGACGAGCGCGCTACCGCTTGAGCCACATCCCCAGCCCTCCATACAAATCTTAAGACTATTTTCTTTTCCTTTTCCTATGAAAAATGTCATTAGAATTTTAAAAACAAATAGCCCAATCAACAAATTGGCCAAGGACCTGAACAGACACTTCTCAGAAGATGATATACAATAATCAATAAATATATGAAAAAATGCTCATCATCTCTAGAAATCAGAGAAATGCTAACCAAAACTACTCTAAGATATCATCTCACTCCAGTCAGAATGGCAGCTATTATGAAGACAAACAACAATAAGAGTTGGTGAGGATGTGGGGAAAAAGTACACTCATATATTGCTGGTGGGACTGCAAATTGGTGCAACCATTTTGGAAAGCAGTATGGAGATTTCTTGGAAATCTGACAACTCAGCTATCCCACTCATCAGTCTATACCCAAATGACTTAAAAACAGCATACTACAGGGACACACCACATTAATGTTTATAGTAGCACAATTCACAATAGCTAAACCCTTAGCCAACCTAGATATCCTTCAGTGAATGAATGGATTTAAAAAAGTGGCATAAATACACAATGGAATTTTACTCAGCATTAAAAAGAACAAAATTATGGCATGCAGGTAAATGGATGGCGTTGGAGAAGATAATGCTAAGTGAAGTTAGCCAATCCCCAAAAAACGAATGCCAAGAGTGTTCTCTAATATATGGAGGTTGACTCATAGAGGGGTAGGGAGGGAGAGCTTGGGAGAATTAGATAGGGAAGAGAGGTGGGAGGGAAAGGGAGGGGACAGGGGATTAGCAAGGATGGTGGAATTTGATGGACATCATTATACAAAGTACATGTATGAAGACTTGAATTGGGTATCAACATATTTTATATACAGAGATATGAAAAATTGTGGCATATATATGTATAAAGAATTGTAATGTAAAAAAAACCAAAGTACATGTATAAAGGCATAGATTGGTCTGAACATACTTTATATACAGAGACACAAAAAATGTGCTCTATATGTGTAATAAGAATTATAATGCATTCCACTGCTGTTGTGTATTTAAAAAAATAAAATCAATAAAAGATAACTGCCGCAGTCTGGCTGGACACAAAATCACGAGCCACTCAAGCAGGAACAAACTTTATTTTTGAAACTGCTGCCAATACCCCTGTACCTTCTCCTGGAACCCCAGAACAAGTTCCTCCCCCAGAATTCCCTCCTACTGTACTTTCCCAACCAATGGGAACTCTCCAGGAGTCCCGTAGCAGGCCGGAGTCCAATATCCATATGAATGCAAATCTTAACATAATCATATCATCTCAATGGCTAGCTGGCATCACCTTTCAACCCAAAGTGCCATGCATCATATTACTTGGCTGTGGCTCTTAGCAGATAACCAAAAAAAATAAATTTTGGTAGAGATTACATTTAATCTGCAGATCATCTGGAGTACTATGAACATTTTAATAGCATCAATTCTTTCAATGTATGAACACATTATCTTTCCATCTTTCAATTATCTGTGTCATTTTCTATTTCTTTCACCAATGTGTCATAGTTTTCCTATTAAATTACTCTTTCTTTTAATTTTTATTTTTAGTTTGTGAAAATGGAAATATTTTCTTGATTTCTTTCTCATATGGTTTGTTGTTAGAATACAGAATCTCTACTGATTTTTGCCTATTGATTTTGTCTTACAACTTTACTAAAAATCATTTATCAGTTCAAACAGATTTTCAATGGAGTCTTTTGGGTTCTATATATAAAATCATATTTCTTCCCAATTTGGATAATTTTTACATTTGCATCTTACCTAATTGTTCTGGCTGGGACTTCCAATACTAAGTTGAATAGATGTGGCAAAATTGACATGGTTTTTATATTTAGGTACATTCTTGCTATATCTGATTTCTTGAGAGTTTTTAATAATGAATGAATATTGAATTTTGCACGTGCTTTTCTACATTTATTTTCTACTCTTTTCTTTAAATTTAGTTGTTAATTGCAGCCTATAAATTTTATTTGGTAATTTATAGCTATCACTTAAATACATACAAATGTAATATTTATAAAGCTCTTATTTATGGTAAGTTAGCACTTTGATAAGTCATCTTTAATCATCAAAGCAGCTCTATAAGTAGAATATTATTAGTACTATTGTTAGTATTGTATCTATATTTAAGGAAAGGAAATATAATTTTTTAAAAGTTTAGGAATATATCCAAGATCAAATGGTTGGTAAGTAGCTGAACCAGGATTCAAACCTAAAACCCAATGACTTCATTTCTAGGTATTTTTTTCAAGAGAAATAAAAACATTTGTCATAAAAATCTGTGTACATGAATGCTCACTGTTTAGGAAATACTCAATTGTCTATAAATAAAATAATGGACAAATATGTTATAGTACATTCATACAATTAATTACTTTTCAGTAATTAAATAAAACATCGAATAATATCTTAAAAATGTGTGCAAATTATAAAGTAGACTGATTAAAAAAGTCAAACAGAAATACATATGCTGGACTCCATCTGTATGGAATTTTAGAAAAGGCAAAATGGTACTAGAAATCAGATCAGATGAAGCTTCTGAGTATGCTTTGGACTAAATGCACATCTTCCCATAACTCATGCTGAAATCTTAATCCCCAAGGACTTCTATTATGAGGTAGAAATTTTGGGAAATGATTCAGGAATGAGGGTAGAGTCTTCATAGTTAGGGTTAGGGTCCTTATAAAACGGGCCTAAGGAAGTGGTTCACCTTTCACCATGTGAGGATACAGTGAGAAGGCACCCTCTATGAATAAGAAAACAGGCCCTCAGATGCCAAATCTTCCAGGGCCTAAATGATAAGAGTTCTCAGACTCCAGAACTATGAGAAATAAATTTCTATTACTGATAAGCTGTCCAGTTTATGGTGTTCTTGTTGCAGCAACCCAAACAGGCTACAACAGAAGAGATAAGTAATGGGCTAAGAAGTCTACATCAACAGAATAATATAGGGCTCAGGGAAGCTATTTGAATTACAAAAACATTAAGCAAAGGAGCCTAGGAGTTTGAATTTTTTTTGATGACTTAATTGTTTTATTTGACCTTAAAATTAATAGATAACAATGATAAAAGATAAGTAAATTTTATAAAAGCATATAAAAAGTAGATCTTTCATCTAACTGAACAAAACATTAGATAAGTACATGCACATATACACATAGTCATATAGTGCCAGAATTTCTAAAATGAATTTCATATGTAGTTGTAGGTATTCAGCACACATTTAGGCATACTTATATTATTTTTAATACTTTCACTTCATAAATAAAAACAGATCTAATAAGCAATTTTAGTTGCAAACAGAATTTAATTAAATAGAGACATTAGGATTTATATGTCTAATTGTATATTGAAAGACTGTTAAATGTTAAATTAATTTGTCATAACATTTTATAACAGGTCAACAAATATTGTTTACTCTTTGATTTAGTTACTCTTAACTTTCTATTAAATACAAATGTTAATCATTTTAGTTTGGTAGAATTTGTAATGGTCTTCCCAGTATCACTACATGAATTGTAGATAAATTATAAAGTGTTTGATTAGTTGAAATTGTTATAAAAATTCCCCCAAATTCTAGAAAATATTTTAGAGACAGAACTCTTGGTTAGTTTTACTCATCCCCAACTTAGTATGAGGTAACTTCTTGAACACTTTGCCTCTTCTGACTTTGGTCTCTCCACTGCCCTGAATCAGACCATTATTACCTTCAGCATCCATCATTTCCTTTAATTTTCCTGTCCCCAGCCTCTCTCAGCTAAGCTACATAATTCACACCACTCAGAGTTAACTTTTTAATGTAGGTAGGTATTTTTTCTCATGTTACTCTCCTGCACAAAATCCTTCAATGACTTTCCATGGCCTATAAAATAATTTACTTGCTAAACATGGTTCTTTAAAATAAGAAGAAAATCTTTGTAATACATTCCACTGTCCTATATAAATAAAAAAAAATAATTGAAAAATCCAATTTTCAATACAAAAAAAAAAGAGAAAACCTACTTCCTAAGCAATATTTATGACATCATTTCCCTACTTCTGTGTCTTTCCGTATGTTGTTCCTTAGTCTGGAATGACCTTTCTACTCTGATGAAGTTCTCATTTCAATTCTCATTGTTTTTTCCTCACAGCCTTTTGCATATATTTCATGTCGTCACAAGAATTAACCTGAGTTTCGTGTGAGTTTCCCTCATAAAAGTGCCAAGACCTTGATAACAGGTCCAGGTGTTAACTACCTATCTTTATTTCTGAAGGTTTTTATAAAAATTAAATTACATTAAAAGTGCCCATTGTGTTATCCAATACATAACAGTTAACTTGATGTTAAATCATTTACAAAATACTTATAGATAAAAGAATAGGGAACTATTCAGTATAGCAGAGTTGTGTTTATCTCAGGCTAAGATGTCACCAGTAATCTTGATTATTGTTATGCAAGTTTTTTGTAATCGGTAAAAAATCATTTAATGATGTTAAGGGGAAGCATGTGCATGTAGGTAAGAAAATTGATATGGCTGGAATGGTATATGTGTGTTTACAATTAAGAGAAGAGGGAAGATTAAAAGGCAAATAGGATGCAGGAGATAATGAAGAGGGCTGAACCTTGTGTGTTAAATTAAGTAGCTTGAAATGTATCCTCAAAAGCAAGGAGAATAGTGGAAAGTTTTAATATGTTTTTAGAAATCAATACAGACTACAAACTAAAAGATTGAAGCAGTTAGGAAGATATGGTATTCTAAATGAAATGATAATTTCTTGGTGTAAAAGAGATTTGCTTCTTTTCCAACAATATTATTATTGCCTAAGAACAGGCTAATTTTGTTGGTATAATTTAGCACCAATATGCCTGTGACTTTCTAGACAGTCAACACCATGAAACTCCTAAACTCTCAGACTCACTTTTCAGACTGTCAACTTATTTGAGTATATAATTGGCATCTACAAATCTCTAACTTAGCACATCCAAATTTGAACTTAAATTTTTCTACCTAAATCTTCTTCAATGTGAGTCTGACCAGTTCAAATAAGTTATATTGGCATCCAGAAATGTTCCCTGTTCAAAATTATAGAAATGGTCATTGAATCCTCTCTTTCACCCTTTATGTCCAATCTATACCATTTTACATGAAAAATATATCCCCAACTCATTGACTTCTGTATATGCTCAGTAGAGAAACAGTGTTCAAGGAAACAGTGTTTTCCAAGTAGACTATTACTAGAGCCTCTTCATTATTTCCCCTCTTTACCCTTCTGTGCCACTTTATCAAATCCACTTTGCCCTACCCACAGCAGCCAAAATTACTTCTTCACATATAAATCAAATTTCTCTACTGTTTTCTTAAAACACAGCATTGTCCTTTTCATATTCAAGCATAAAAATCAATGGAACCTAAAAGAGAGGATTTGATTATTGTTTTTAAATAATAATCTTTTTTTTTTTTACTATATGTAAGTTACCAACAAACACAATAATTGTTTTCCTGAACCTTCTATCCACATTGAATATCACATGTTACACTGTTTATTTTTAGTGTAAATGTTATTTAGGCTTTTTTATTTTAGAATGACAGAAAAGGTTTAATGAAAAGCATATCCATTGATATATAGCAAAGTAATTAAATATGCAGGAGAGTCCGTTGTCTCTGACATGGATATATTAAAGTTGTTCAAAATTTTATAAAGGTTTTTTTTCTGTGACTATGACATTAAATTTCCTTAAAATAACAGTAATTAAAAGACACTAACTAAAGTACAATTCAAACTGCCAGATTAGAATTCCTAAAATTTATGGAGTTAGTGCTTTCTTCAAGGGGCTAGTATAGTTCTTTGCTATGCTCTTAATAAAAGAAACTCTTCCAGTAAGCTCTAGAAACAAACTACAAACTTGCCTGCAACTGCCTAAGTGACCTTTAACAGGCCAGTGGGCTAGAGGATTTCCTCACTATCTGTCCTATTTCTCCCTGACCACATTGCTTTTCTACTTGAGATATTTCTGTCAATTCACTTGTTCATTTTTTTTTTCACTTACCCTGTTGTACATGCTTTATTTTAAGTGAATTCTCTATCTATGCCCGTCATTATACCTATGCACACATGGGAAAGGAAGAGTAATACACAGACTAACTTCAGTGCACGTACCATTGAATGAAAGCAAAACAAAATCTGAAAATCTAAATCTAAAGTAGGTCATGAGAGGGAAGTTAACAGGACTGTCTACAGGCATAAACAATTTGGATCAGAGCACCAGAGAAAGTGAGGGGAGGTTTCAAAGAGCAATTGAAGCTTTATCAGTTTTAAGAGACTGTTGAGAAACCTCA
Source organism: Urocitellus parryii (assembly GCF_045843805.1). Lineage (NCBI taxonomy): Eukaryota > Metazoa > Chordata > Mammalia > Rodentia > Sciuridae > Urocitellus > Urocitellus parryii. The sequence continues at coordinate 46,781,037 of NC_135537.1, forward strand.
CAAGAGCCTGCCATTCTGGGTTCAAAGGACAAAATATATAAAGACATGGAGATGATAGAAACTTGCAATGAACTACAAGCCATTCATCATAACTAGTCCAAAGGTTGTACTGGGGAGCTGAGCACATTCATGAAGGACCCTGGAAGCTATGGCAGAGGAATTTGAATTTTATAAGTGACTAAAAATGACTGAAACATCTTACGCATTTGACTTTTACAAACGTCACACTAGTGACAATGTGGGAGATGAATGGAAGAAGTTTGTAAATTATACATAAGTAGAAGAGGTTGTTGCATCAGCAAGATATAAGAGAGTCTGGAAAATGAAACTTGGAAAAAGAGAAGAAATGAAAAACAAAAGCATCATATGAACAACGACAGCTGTAGGTAAAAACTGAACTTCCACAGTATGTTAGGTATTACTCCCCTGACTTTTCTTTTTTGATGTGCTGTGTGCTGGAGATCAAATCCAGGGTCTTGCACGTTCTTGGTGCTTTATATAATCTCTAAAACCATGATTTACAAGGTAAGTAATATTATTAGTTCAGTTTTTATGGATAAGCAACCTGAAGCCTAGAGTCTAAATTGCTCATGTTTCCAGAGCTATAAAATGTGCTCTGACTCCATTACCTGTGCTCTTAAAAGTGGTGCTTTATTAGAAACCATGTAAGGCCACACAATGTGGGCAGGGAACAAAAGTAGCCAGCAGCCCCTTTATTATGTGCAACGTTATATGGAATTCTATAAAACAAGGGTACAGTGCCTCTATTCTTCATTAATCTACAAATTCCTTTTTAGTCACATAATTCAGTTCCTTCATTCCAGGACATTCCTCTGGACTTTCTAAGTCACACTGAACTTGCTATTCCTCTGAATTCCCCAGATCTCATTGTCAGGACAGCTCCTACTTCATCATGTACAGTCTTCCTTGTTCTTATTAAAACATTTTTATATCCTTTGTTAAAAACAAGAATAATTTTTAAATGTTTCATTTGAATGGTCCCCTGGTTCCATCAAAATATAGTCAGCAAATAGAGTCCCTGTGTGTGTGTGTGTGTGTGTGTGTGTGTGTGTGTGTTTTGACTTGTATGGCTACTTAGAGACATGCATATCAATTCTCTGAAACAAAAGGCCAGTTCTGTAAATTATTAAACAAGTGGTAAATTATTTGCTCAATATATACAAAAGCAGGAGTGTGGGAACCAAATAAGCTTATTATTATTATTGAGATACAAATTTTATAAGAATAATCAAGGCACTGATATTATACCTGCTAAAATACCATGTGAAACTGGTGAAATCTATTATATTTTATCTTCACAGTTAATGAGCTAAGTTGATAAAACAAAAACGATAAGGTTAAAAGTCTGAAGTTTATTAGTTTAATGACATTGTTCAATGTAGACCCATTTTTTTCCCATCTAGAATACTTCTTATCCATTTGATTGGAAAGAAATAGAGCCCTGAAATTTGAAACCATGACATTAAAACCTTGGTACACAAAATGTCATGAAAGGCACTTGTTTCAGTGAAGAAACATGCAGAATGCATAAATTATAGAGCTGTGGTCCTGCTCTACCTCAGAGTGACTCTGCAGGGTTCACAGACATAGTCTGTGTCAATTTCGATGTTCCCCAGATGTGAAGGTTTGAATGAATACTTGGGAATTAGCAGAACGCCCACACTGGATTCATGGTCTGTGTGGTAAAAACTATCACAGTAAGATTGAGTGGATGCCTTTAAAACAGGTGTCTCTGTCCCTCTACTGATGCAGGACAGGAAAGGAAATAAACAGTATTATATCTCAAGTGGAATGACAGAGACTATAGCAGCTCTCAAAGACTTAATGCAGGACAAGATGGTGGATTAGCAGGAAGAGACTTTTCTCACAGCTCTAGGACTTGGGACAGCGAGAAAACTACTTCTCTGTGAGGTAAATGAAATATGTACTCCATTAATATTCAATGTTGGACAGAGAGCCTTGAAGACTGGGAAATTTGGGGTACATCAGACAATGATAAGAAATAGAATTGGAGCTCAGCTCCTGGTGAGAGTGGGGAAAATTAACACGCAAAGTCAGAAAAGACTGAAAAGTGCTGGGAAAGCCTTGTCATGGGGAAATTCCAGTATCACAGGGGCAGCCTGCCCTGGGCCAACCCAGAGGCTGTTTGGCTCATTAGACTAATTGGTGCCTGGAACTGACCCAGGTCTTCCTATTGTGCAAGGGGAGCCCAACCTGGAAATATATTGGTACATCAGTGGGACAACAGCACCAACTCAGACCAGGAACTCAGATCTGTGAGTTCCAGGATGGAATCCACAGGATGCCAGCTGCAAGATCTAAACTGAGCTTATCAAATCAGGAGAATTTCTGGCATGGAGACCATTTTGCCTGGGGGTAATACAGGTTAAAGAGGCTGGAGGAGGCCTCCTCCTTACCCATCTCTCTTGAATCAGCCAGAGCACAGGACCAGCAGAGCAGGGAGAATCTGAATGGGTGGAGTGACTGAATTCAGAGCTCAGAAACAGTCCTTGAGAGGCCACAAAAGGGCAGTATCCCTGAACAACAGAAACAGTGAAGAACCAAATCCCCCTTCTCATGAGTGGTACCCTGGTCAGAGTAGTGGGGTACAGTCCTAGGAGTGCATTGATTCATTAATGCCTAATAACTTTCCAAGAAATGAAACATCTGGGACAATAGCAGAGTTATGCCTTGTTCCTGGGAACTTCATTTGCAGAAACTCATCTCTTAGAACCCAAAGGCAACTATATCCTGGAAGTGAAGCCAAAAGCTGCTCACACCATCACCCTGAGAAGGGAAGCTGAGAAACAGAAAAACAACTTAGCACAGAAAGCATGCATATACTCTCATTGACTAGTCTGTTATTTTGTTTTTGTATTTGTTTTGTTCACGAATGTGTGCTGATTGATAAACAATGGACATTTATACATTTGTACATGTTCTTATTGGTTTCTGCTTTTTCAATTTTAGCATTCCTTGAAGGTAATTATTTTTACATGCTCTGTTTTTTGAGGGTTAGGGTTTTTGATTAGTATATTTTGGATTTATTTTCTATTGTCTCTTTCACAACTTTTTTTCCCTTTGTTTCTGTTTCCTCTCTTTTTTCTTGCTAGCAGCTGAATTCCATTGTTCTCTTTCACTCTTTTTGTAAATCTTTTACTTTCTAATTTTTTCTTCTCCCCTCTCACAAACACCTCCTAAGTCATAGCTGCATTTGCCATATTTACCTCTTGAATCTGCATACCCTTTTCTACCCCCATCTCTTCTTTCCTCTTAATGAACTCTATCTTTAACTGGATGATTAAACATATTCATATCTATTGATTTTTTTCTCATTTCTAGAATTTTTTGAAGGCAGTTATTTTTCATGGATCAGTTTTTTGAGGACTAGGATATTTGATTAGTATATATAAATTTTGTTCTTCTTTTCACTTCTTTTTTATTTCTATTTTTAAATTTTTATTCAATACATTTATCTTCCCACTTATCTCATTCCCTCAACTCACTTTCTCTTTTCCTCTACTAATAGCCAATCTCTATTGATTTCCTTTTCACTCTTTCTTTAATTTCTTACTTCTACTTCCTCTCCTCCTCCCTTATTATCATCATATTATACCTTACTTCTGTTCTCTACCTGTTCATCATTTGAAATTGTCAACTCTTTTGTAAACTTACTGTTTTCCATGAGCAATAACTAATCATGTCATTTCTGATTATTATGACAATCTACATTGTAGATTTCATAGCAAGAACTATTTGATTTAATGATATAAATTGTTTGCATTGGTTGTTATTATGAATAGTCTCTCCCTAACTGTGACGTATAGAAGACCTTCAGGGACACAATAAATCCACAGAGTAGAATCTCTACTGCCTGAAGACCAATTGTTAGATGGATAGACTCACAAACAATAGATAGATGAAGGCTCAGAGATATAAAACAAAGGACTGCATAATGTTCTCAATGAAACAGTATCTGAAAATTCTCCAAACTTAAGAATGAAGTGAAACATCAAAAACAGGAAGCAGACAGGAACCCATTATACAAAATTAAAATACATCTGCACCCAGGCATATTATTATGAAAATGCCTATCATACTGAATATAAGGATAGAAATTTTAAAGGGTGCCAAAGAAAAATGCCAAGTCACATTCAGAGAGAAACCAATCTCAGGTGATTTGTCAGTCCAGACTTTTTAAAGCTAGGAAGTTTGGGAATCCGGTATAGCAAAGTGAAAGAAAATGGATGCAAACTAAGAATACTATATCCTGCAAAATTAAGCTTCAGAATTTATGATGAAATATAAAACCTTCTGTTATAAACAAAATTTAAAAGAATTCTCAATTTAAAAGCCTATACTATGGAACATAGTCAATAAAATATTTCATGAAGAGGAAATGAAGAAAAATCTGAAAATCAGCAAATGGAAGAACTACACTAGAAGACTAGTTGATCAAAGAAGAAACTAATTCAAGTTAAAAAACAGAAATAAATCAAAATTACAAGGAATAAAAATCATATTCCAATAATAACATTGAATATAAATGGCCTAAATTCAACAATCAAAAGACATAGACTGTAAGATTGGATTATAAAACAAGACCTAACAAGATGAGGTCAACAAAGGACTCACCTCATGGCAAAGACATCAACAGACTCAAGGTAAAAGGATGGGGGGAAAAAAAACCTTACTATTCACACGTAAGGGACAAAGCAGGCCTCTTCATACTGTTTAAGGGAATTATAAATAATAAAACATTCAATCATAAACACTGAAGCCCCAAATAATGGAGCATATCTGTATATGAAAGAAACCTTTCAAAATTTCAAGAATCACATAGATCTCAACACAATAATAGGATGACTTTAACATGCCCCTCTCATCACTCATAGATATTCCAAACAATAACTAAATAATGAAGCTATGGAACTCAAAATTACAATTAATAATTTAGACTTAACATATATAGACTATTTCTTATCATCAGTGACTGAACATACTTTCTTCTCATTGCCATACAGTTCCTTCTCTACAATAGAACATACCTTAGGCCGCAAAAAAATCTTAGCTAATATAAAAAAAAAACAGAGATAATACCATGAATTTTATTAGATTATAATAGAATAAAATTAGAAGTAAAAAATAGAAGCTACCCTGATACCTGTAGACTAAATATATGCTGTTGAATATATGCTGATGAATACCTGAAGATATCAGAGATAAAATTAAAAATAATAATTAGAGTAAAGTGATACAAAATATCAAAATCTCTGGGATAATATGAAGGAGGTGATAAGAGTAACATTTATAGCATGGAGCACATTCATTGAAAGAATAGAGTGTCATCAAATAAATAACCTCCTTTACATCTCAAAGGTCTGGAAAAGAACAACAAAAACAGCCCTAAAATCAGTAGAAGAAAAAAATAATTAAAATCAGAGATGAAATTGGAACCAAAAAAATCAAAATATCAACAAAACAAAAAGTTGTATCTTTCAAAAAAATTAATAAAATTGATAAAGTCTTAGCCAATTTAATGAAGAGAGAAATGTCAAATTACTAAAATTGGTGATAACAAAGGAAACATCACTACAGACAGACTGAAATATAGAAAATAATCAGAAACTATTTTGAAAATATGTGCTTCAATAAAATAGAAAATCTTGAAGATAACAACAAATTTCTAGAGATATATGACTTACCTTAAAAAAAAAAGTCAGGAGGACATAGAAAATTTAAACAGATCGATTACAAGCAATGATATGAAGACACCATCAAAAACCTACCAATAAAGAAAAGCCTAGGGTAAGATGCATTCTCAGCCAAATTTTATCAGACCTTCAAAGAAGAACTTACACCAATACTCCTCAAATTATTCCATGAAATTGAAAAAATACATAAATTGAAGGAAACCCTTTCTAAACTCATTCTATGAAGTTAGTATCACCTTGATATGAAAACCAGACAAAGACACATCAAGAAAAGGAAACTTCAGACCAATAAACCTGATGAACATAGATGCAAAATTCTTAATAAAATATTGTCAAATTGCATACAATAACATATTAAAAAGATAGTACACCATGATCAAGTGGGTTTCATACCAGGGATGCAAGGTTGGTTCAACATATGGAAATCAATAAATGTAATTCTTCATATCAATAAAGATAAGAATCACATGATTATCTCAAAAGATTCAGAAAAAAACATTTGAAAAAATGCATCATCCATTCATGCTCAAAACACTAGAAAACTAGAGATAGAAGAAATATTCTTCACATTTTAAACGCTATCTATGTTAAGCCAATGGAGAAAAACTGAAAGCATTCCCTTTAAAATCTAGAACAAAACAGGGATATTCTCTTTCACCACTTCTACCCAACATAGTCTTTAAAACCCTAGCCAGAGCAATTAGACAAAATAAATAAATTAAAGGGAACCTAATGGGAAAAGAAGAGCACATACTATCCCTATTTGCCAATGATATGATTCTGTATTTAAAAGAACTTATAAATGAATTCAATAAAGTAGCAAGATATAAAATTAACACCCACAAATCAATTGTGTCCCTATATACCAATGATGAATCAACTAAAAGAGAAATTAGAAAAATTATCCCATTCACAATAGCTTCAAAATATAAAATATATGGGAATCAACATAACAAAAGAGGGGAAAGAACTCTACAAAAAACCTCACATAACACTAAAGAAAAGAAATTCTTGGATAGGCAGAATTAATACTGTCAAAATTGTCATACTACCAAAATCTCTATAGAGATTCCTCTTAAAATTACAATGATCATTTTTCATAGGAATAAAAAAAGCAGCCATGAAATTCATTTGGAAAAAAAAGAGGCCAGAATAGCCAAAGCAATCCTTATTTTGAACAGTGAAGCAAGCAAGAGCCATCACAATACCAGATATTAAAACATACTACAGAGCTATGATAACAAAAAGACCATGGTATCGGCACCAAAAGAGACATGAAGACAAATGGAACAGAATAAAATACAAAGAGGAAAAACCACATAAATACAGTTAGCTCATACTAGACAAAGGCTCCATAAACATACATTGGAAAAAAGATAGCCTCTTCAATTCATGGTGCTGGGGAAACTGGAAATTCATATGCAGCAGAATAAAACTTAACCCCTATCTCTTCCTCTGTATACAACTCAACTCAAAGTAGATCATGGAGCTAGGAATTATATCAGAGACTCTGAAATTACTAGAGGAAAATGTAAGCCCAACTCTCTACTATTTCAGTTTAGGATTTGATTTTCTCAACAATATTCCTAAAGCAGAAGAAGTAAAATCAAGAATCAATAAATGGAATAGTTTCAAACTGAAAAGCTTCTTCACAAACAAGTGAATAATGAAGAAAAGGAAGAGAAAGCCTATAGAATGGGAAAAAAACATTTGCAACTTGCACCTCAGATACAGCATAACCACCAGGATATACAAAAGAGCTCAACAAAATTAACACCAATGAAACACATAACCTGATCAATAAATGGGCAAAGGAACTGAACAGGCCCTTCACAGAAGAATAAATACAATTGTGTTCAACAAATAGATGAAAAAATGTTCAACATCTCTAGCAATTAGAGAAATGCAATTTAAATCTGCACAGAGATTCAATCTTACTCCAGTCAGAATGGCAATTATCATGAATACAAGTAACAATAAATGTTGATGAGGATGTGGGGTAAAATATTCACTCATATATTGCTGGTGGGACTACTAATTGGTATAACCACTCTGGAAAGCAGTATGGAGATTCCTTCAAAAACTTGGTATGAAACCACCATTTGATGCAGTTATCCCACTCCTCGGTTTATAAACAAAGGACTTAAAATCAGGATACTACAGTGAAATAGCCAAATGAATGTTTATGGGAGGATAATTGACAATAGTCAAGCTATGGAACCAACCAAGGTGTCCTTCAATAAATGAATGGATAAATAAAATGCACAATGGAATATTACTCAGCCACAAAGAAGAGTAAAATAAATTCCACAATCACAGATGACTTCATCGGAAGCAATGATGTGTAGAACACCATGAACTTGGATAAGGGGCTACTTATGCAAACAAATGAGTTTTGGCAGAGGCAATTTACCAACTGATAATCTTGAAATATATGTAGGCAATAGATTTTCTTCAAGTACGAATTTTTTATTATAATGCAATCAAGACCTTGATTATCTTAGCATTGAGATAAACATGATAAACACATCCTTGACCTGATCATGCTAATCAGTTGTTTCCCTATCCTCAAGTCTCTGTAACCTCACCTTTAATGCAAAATAACACCATTACTCTGTCAATGAACCAGCCACATTGACCTTGTTTCAGGTATCAAAGGGACCACACATCCCCTACCTATGAGCAATATGCTACTGAAGGCATCCTGCAACAAAAATTTTAATCATCAAATTTCCAGTTTAATATTGATAGTTCAATATATATATATATATATATATATATACACACAAATTAATATATATACATAAAACATAAAATATTTTTAGTTGTTAATGGATCTTTTTTTTATTTATTTACATGTAGTGCTGAGAATTGAACCCAGTGCCTCACATGCCAGGCAAGCACTCTACCACTGAGCCACAACCCCAACCCCAATTTATTTTAAGAGATATACTATTTTGACTTTTGCAGTACATTGGAGATAATTTAGATCTAAATATCAGAAAAAGAAAAAATTAACCATCAGGTTACCTTGTTGCTTGTGGAAAAAGAAAATATTGGTCTCTTACCACTGTGTCATATGAAGGTACGTACAACCCAGAAAGTAGAGAATTTGGAAAGTCTTCATCAAAAATAAAGCTGCTGTGAGATGGCAAAGAGGTTGTTGATTTAGTGTCTTCCAACAGGTTTTTATACACTTTTATGCGAGGTCGAGCTTGGCCTTTCAGTATTATATAAAATCCATCATTTCCGTACACTGAAACAAAACAAATCCAAAAAAGATATAGATATGACTAGAACATATATCATACTTGCAGATTCCTTTCAATTTATATACTATGACAATAACTACAATGTAGCCCCCTCAGCCATTCACAAAGAGAGTACTCAAATAACAAGAATACAAAGGCCCATTTGGAGTATTCATTTCAGACATTGTGTATAGTAGCCCATCTTCCCATGGAATTGCCAGGGGGGTAAAAAGAGCATGGTGTCATTTCTCATACCTTAATATAATGAGAAACTTGAACTTGACACTCTTGCCTCAAAATTGGCATTTGCTTATTTTATATAAGTAATAATAAATATATAATTATAATATATATTATGTATTATATAATATAAGCATATATATTATATATAACATATATACACACACACACATACACATACACACACACTATTAATTGTTATTTATTATTGTTCTGGACATGATGACCATTTCTAGAACTGAGTAAGGCAGATAGTTTGGAAAAACTGATTGAAAAAAACCACATTGTAAGTCTCCACAATCAATCTGTAAACCAATCCAGTTCAACTGTGTGTCTGTAGGTCTGGCAGATATATTTCCTTATGAGCTATTTAGATCAGTTCCAGCTCCTCTGGAGCTTCTACTTTTGTAAAAGCAGGGCATAGTAAATGAATGGCCTCTTTCTCCAGTTCTCAACTCTTTACATTTTTTTATAGAACTGGAACAAGTCATTCAAGTGCTACAAGATTCCTTATTACACTTTGCTCATCATCTTAAACAGAAACTTCACAAATTGATTTTCAGGGGCAATCATGTGTATTTGTATCCCTAGATGTTCTCAGTTGCCTGTGTTCTCTGCTTTTTTTTTTCAAATTATTATTATCATCTGACCTCAGTGTTTATTAGTGTGGTTCTTTATCACCATGATTTCTTCACTCTTCTTTAAAGCAAAGTTTGATTTTGCTTGGATGTCTGAGGTTCATATGGACCCATTCTGGGTAGCACAATATTGTTCACTAAACATTTAATCTGTGTGGTAAGGGCACTGCAGAAAATTTGTTTTTTAATGGCTATTAGGTGAGCTATTTGAGCATCAAATGGTAGCAGGCATCTGTAAAGATCAATGAGTATAAATTTTGTTAGACAAGTAATGGTTTTGACTGACAACAGTGTTGGGGGGCCTGTTAACAGAAAGGTATATTCTAAAAGTACATTTTATATTGTTTCAGTGTAGAGTTAACTGATACTTCTCAGCATAGATTAAAAATTGTGGGAATAGATGCATTGTATAAACAATCTTATTTCAAGTACTTCCATTTGCCTTCCCAATGTGAATTTTATCCTTTTCCTTTACTAACCATCACTTTATTCAACGTTGCATTTGCCATGATAAAAATTCCATTTCCCAGACACTCTTAAATTTGTGGCCATGCAGTATCATTCTGATTAATAAACTATTGGGAGAATTTTTGTTTTCCAAACTTGCACAACAACAACAACAACAACACACACACACACACACACACACACACACACATATGTACATGCTACCTAGAATGAAGAATGATGTTGAGACTAGGACAGACACATTGTCACTAAAATGAAAATGTGAGGTGGATATTAGAGTTCTGACTCTGATGTTTTTTTGGTGTGTTTATCTGGTGACTTCTTGTGATATGACATAAATAAAACCCAAAATTGGCTTAAACTATTGTTCATTAGTTCTCTATTACTCAGGGCTGAACAGAATTTTCATGTGGATATTGTTGGTATTTTGGTTATCTCTAAGCATAATTGGCCCATCTGTTACTAACATGTATAGTTACATTGTCACAGAGAATATTACCCCATGTGACACATCAATTTTGATAACTATATATAAAGAATGGCATTTTGTAAAAGTCATGGATATAGATAAGATTATTTTCAAAAGTCCACCACCAAACTGCAATGCTATTTGGTTTGAAAATCTATGCTTAAATAAACTAAAGATGATAACAGATATATGGGATGATTATGTGTGGATTTCTACATTAGGCTGACAATTTATATCATGTGTTGAAACTAATTTCACAGTAATCTCTACCTTCATTTGAACAGCAGTTATCTCAGTTGAACAGCAGCACCTAATATATATGTAATAATTAGGACACAAATGTTAAATTGAAAACTGCACACTCTAAGTATCATTCCCCAAGAAAATGTGTTCACTTTGGAGATAAATACAACTCCTCTGATCCACTCGAGAAAATCCTCCTTTTCTGCTAGATCTTTACCGAGCAATAGTGAATTTTGCAAAATAATTTGCTTATACTGTATTAATGTTCACATTTACATGGTAAAATATTTAATATTCAGGAGGTCATTAGGGAGTTAAACTAATTTGAGAAAAAATTCTGAGAATCATGAGAAAATATTTAGATCAGAAAATATCTCATTAACCCTTACATTATATTTACCAAAAAAAATCAAATGAAGCTATTCTGGAAGCTGCTAACTCTATTATGTACAAAAATAATGCTGCATTTGCAATTTTAAGAAATATTTTTAGGGGCTGGGGATGTGGCACAAGCGGTAATGTGCTCACCTGGCATGTGCGGGGCGCTAGGTTCAGTCCTCAGCACCATATTAAAAAAATTAAATAAAGATGTTGTGTCCACCGAAAACTGAAAAATAAATAGTTAAAAAATTCTCTCTCTTAAAAAAAGAAATCTTTTTAGAAAGATAATGTGGCATTATGTAAAAATGTGGATGTGTAACCAATGTGATTCTGCAACTTGTATTTGGGGTAAAAATGGGAGTTCATAACCCACTTGAATCATGTATGAAAGATGATATGTCATGAGCTATGTAATGCTTTGAACAACCAATAAAAAAATAAATAAAATAAATAAATATTTTAATATTAAGGCAGTATCCTTTAAAATGGTATGTATAAATTTCTTTTTCAAAGAAATGTTCTATAAAAGGATCAAGGGTAACTCTAGGAGACAGGAAAAGGGACCTCAGTGTTGTATTCATTATGTAATCTCAAAAAACAAAAACATGTATTCCTAGGATCAATTTTCAGTTCAGGAATTATATGTGAAGTCAAATTATCTCCACGTATTCAAACTGTTCATTATTTTTGAATTTTTTAGTGAACACAAAACTTTTTAAATGTTGTCAATGTTGTTATTAAAGGATATTAATAAATTCTGAATTTCAAAACTAATATGCATAACCAGGTTTACTAATGACATGACTATTTGAGACATTTTGACCAACTTGAATTAAGAAGCTTGGAGACATAAAAGGCTGTATCTCACACCAAAATCTGTATATTAATTAGTTAATACTGCCTAAAACATCATTATATTAAATAATATTCTTTGGAAAAGTTACTTTTAATATCAAGATGTACAAAATATTTTATTCAAGCATTGCACGGGAATCTTTGTCCTTAGTTTTTTCATAACTAGACTTAGGTCTTCCATCATCTAACACAGCTATCAGAAAATATCTTAATAGATTTAGAATATAGTTATTTTGCCTTTTGCTGTCATGAAGTATCTGAAATTTAGACAATAAGTTCTATAATTGTTTGCATAACATTGATGAGTATTTACATAAGATATTTTAGCTATTTTAAACTTCATAAACTTCTGCTCAATTTCTTGCTAAAATTTTTTTCAAAAATTAAGAAAGAGTACAAAGAAAAAATAAGTATTGCCAATTCTTACATAAATCAGAATTTCTAATAAGTGCATTTATTTGGAAATAGAAGGAACAGGGACTGGGATAAACACAATTTTTAAAGCTGAAAAAATTCAAATATTGGTATGGATGTGAATCAACTGGAATTCTTATGTATTGTTGAAAAAGGAGAGCAAAATGGTTATAGTACTCTGTAAGAATGTCTGCTTTTTATAAAAGGAGACCTATATCTAACCTATGTTCCAGAAATTCAGTTTTTAGGTATTTATTTACTCCAAGACAAGAAAATGCATGTCCAAAAAAAGGCTTGTACAGGAATTTCACTAGCATCTTTATCCTAGAAGCCAAAAGCCATCCATACAGAGACAGTGTGTCAACAAGTCTAGCCTAACCATGTAATTTAATATTACTCAGCCATAAAAGAACTACTGATTAATCTCAAAAGCATTATTCTGATTGAAAGAGAGCATTACAGAATGATACATGTTATTTGATTTCATTATACAGCTCTAAATGTTTGGTGCAAAACTAATTTATAGTGAAAACATAAAAGAGAAAAAAACAAAGTAATTGCCCCTGGGAGTTGGGCTAGAGATTGGTAAGAGGCATGCAGAGAACTTCTTGATGTTTGATGATGGCAAAATTCTATATTTTTTGAGAGATTTGGTTTTGCAGTATTTGTCTGATTCATTAAAAAAATACACTTAAGGTACACTTATGAGCACCACTGAAAGCAGATTTTACCTTAAAGATAAGGACCAGAAACATTAAATTCTAGGAAAACTGAAGTGTTGGCAGGGCAGGTGCAATGTCCTGATGCTATGGCATATCAGTAAGAATAGAATAATGCTAACGTAGTAGAGTGAACAAACTGTAGGAAGAAAAGGAGTATTCACCCATGACAGCAAATACTTTTTTTTTTTTTTTTTGGTACCAGGGATTGAATGCAGAGATGCTTAACCACTGAGCTACATCCACAGCACTTTTTATTTATTTTTTTTATTTTGAGATAGAGTCTCACTAAGTCGCTTAGAACCTCACTATTTGCTGAGGCTGAATTTGAACTTGGGATCTTCCTGTTTCAACCTCTCAAGCTGCTGGGATTACAGATATGTGCCACAATAGCAAATACTTTTTGAGCCCTTTCTGTGTTTTGATCATATTAAATGTTCTAAACATTGTACATGTATTAACTCTTTTGGTTCTCTTGGCAAATATTTAAATTAAGTATTATGGTTGTTCCAGTTTTACAATTAGGAAATGAATACAGTAAAAAAAATTAATCCTTCCCAAGTTTGGAGGGCCAGTAGTGATGAATCCAGCATTTAAACAGACCCTGCTGCAGCTCCAGATTACTCTGCTGGTCCTTGTGACTCTATATAGTATAGCACCTCCCGCCCCACCGCATCTTTCTCTCTCTTCCTTAGTACATATTTTAGATTGATATAGTTTCAATTATGATAAACAGTAAGACTAGATATATAACCTAAACAAATAACCCCTTGAGTTATTTTAACTTAAAAAGGTACATTTCAAAGTTATATATGTTATTTTAAAAAGCTGAAAAATGAAAGTCAATATATGTGTGCTACGAAGAAAATGTGTCTAGAAAGAAATTGAGTAATATAATTTATTGCTGATAAAATAATATTTTTAACTTAAATAGACCATGTCAGAAATGACACTGTTACTTATTGAGCATTTTCTAAGGCTTGATTAGAACTGTAACCATATCTACTATATCTGTCCCTAGACCAGCTCCATAAAATCCAGGTCAATGTTCTTAGCTCTTAATGATAAGTGGGTTGATCAGCCATGCCTACAAGAGAAACATCGTTTTTTTTTTCCTCCAAAATTTCCAAATCCAGAAACATAGCCATCCTTGGTTCTCAGACAGACTAAACTTACTACAAAGAATGTCATATACTGAGCATCAAATATTTGCCATGTACTGTGTAAGGTGTTCAAATACTGAATATTAATCTCGACAGTTGTATATCATTAGTCCATGTTTTAGATGAAAAAAATCAAGACACAGAATGATTAAGTTGTCACAAGTCACAAAGTACATTAACATTTGGAAGTTATCAACTATATTACAACCTCTGAGGGACACACACACACACACACACACACACACACCTACAGAGCACTATGTGTATGTGTGTGTGTGTGTACAGCATATCTTTGCAGAATACATATATATAAAAATACGTGTATGCATGTTTAGTTTCATACATCTTATAAATGATCTCAGAGAGGATAGAAAGAGTTCCTACTATTTGTAACAGAGTTCCAAAATTGACCCTCAATTATTTCTTTAAATTAGTGTAGCTGTTTTTTTTTTTTATTCAATAAAAGAAATTTGAAAAAAATGAAAATTTAAAAGAACCTTTAGACACATATGCAGATTGAGCTGAAATTTGAGGTGATTTCTACAAATACATGAGAAAAACAGAAGAAAATAATCCTCATTGAAACAAAAGGCGAAACAAAATCATTAATGCAGTCATAAATCCAGAGAAAAGTATAAAGTATAGTAGAAACTGAAATAAAATAAGTTCATCAGATAGAATTCAAGGAATATTTTCAACTAGGTATAAAATGTATAAACTAGTTATTTAAGCACCAAAAAAAATTATCTAGGGAAGAAAAAAAAAACTATTAAGCTCCCAAAGAACAATTATAATATTACTGAGAAATCACAAAGTGATATTAAATTCATGAATTGAGAGGAAAAGACATTTGTTAATAATGCAAGATAAACAGAAATATTTGACATTTTTGACCAATAAGAAGAAACAAATTGTAAACGTCTTATTTAAATACTTAATACATTAAACTATATCATTAAATTTTAAGAAAAAGAATAAAAGTATCCAAGAAAAATTAAGCAATAAGAAAATATGAATTTAAAAATATTGATTCCAATACCTTGAAAAAGTAAAGTAATTCATAAAAATTAAGCAGATTCATAATAAATTTTAATAAAATATGTATATAGTTAATCTCTATTACATGAAAAGTCCAAAGAATTATTTTTATAAGGACTCAAAAAAAAATCTCTTAGGAAAAACTTCATGCTTTTAAGTATCTTAAACACATTTAATAAAAGTGTGTAAAAAAGCATTCAAAAGAAATTAAAATACTAATAAGGAAAAGTCTAATTAATCATTTTGGTAGTAACTTTTCAGAAGGCTAAAGGCCAAACACAAAGTCAAACTAAAGCAAACATTTGCAAATTACTTACTGTCTTCCACTTTCTTACACAGACCTTTAACTAAAAATCAACCGTTCTGGAGGGACTTAAATGTTTAAAAAAGCTATAGATGAATAAGGTCATATTGTCAGCTGGCTAATTACTCCTTGGCCTCTAAAATCGAGTTTAAGTGTTATCTATCCAATAGGAAGGCCTTTCTTGACCTCCAGCCTCTTCTGTGCAGCATAATTGATGCCCCTTCTCTGGGAATCTCAGAGAATTTCCGCACTCAGCATTGTCAGTCTCCGTCAATAGAAACAAACCTCTGAGGAGAAGGAGCTCTGTTCTCAGAATTTCTAGCCCCTAGTGCATAGCTTGGCCTATTTAAGTCAGTGAGGAAACACTTGTTGAATGTATGAAAGCTTCATTATGAAACTGTATTTCATTTCTTTCTAAAGAATCTTATAAAATATTTGGAGAGAAAAAAATTAACTAATAATTCTGTATATTGAGAAATAAGATAAAAACTCTTTCATGGCGTATTTTCTTCTCGTAACATTAGGTGGCAGCTAAGGAAAATGTCAGAAAGTTATAAAAAATTTTAATTTAGATAAGTTAACTCATAGACTCTGGTATCTTTTCACATGGGATGATCACTCTTAGGGTCTATTCACTTTCCCTCATGGGGCCAGGAATATTTATGTTAAGGCACAAGTCTAATAACCTCTCTTAGAATATTTTTATAACTTGTGGAAAATAATATACAAATAAGACTGGATATTCACTTTGAAATTGAAAAACCAAATATATACACATTATCATAAAGTGAACAAGAAGGGAGGTAAAGAAATTAATTTCATTTATTTGAGCACAGACCTTCTTTTGGAATGATCTGTCAATCCTGATATTTACTGCTCCCAAATTTTAAAAAATTACTGTTCTAACACAAGGTATCACAGGTAAAGATCCCTAAATAAGTACAAAAATAATGTGAAGTTCCAGAGAGGAAATAAATTCTATCTGATGGAGAGGATCTGAGATGATAGTATGAAAAAGGTGACATTTATGATGGATGTTGAAATGTAGATAAATTTTGACTGACAGATATGGGGGAAAACATTTATAATATAGGAAATAGCATGAGCAAGATACAAAAGCAAGTATCGTGGAACTCCATGACAGTCTCCAATCAAGCGTGGAAAATGACAATGAATAGTGTATAACCCCATTTGTTAGAAGAATAGCATAGGGAAAAGCATTTTAAAGAATCAAATTAAAGGGGCTGGGGTTTTGGCTCAGTGGTAGAGTGCTCCCCTAGCACGTGTAAGGCACTGGGTTCAATCCTCAGAGCCACATAAAATAAATGAATAAAATAAAGGTATTGTGTCCATCTACAACTAAAAATATCTAAAAAAAAGAAAGAAAGAAAAGAATCAAATTAAGTTAAGCCAGGTGCTGTGGCACACACCTAAAATCTCAATGACTTGGGAGGCTGAGACAGAAGAATCACAAGTTCAAGACCAGCCTCAGCAACTTAGCGAGGCTCTAAGCAATTTAGTGAGACCCTGTCTCAAAAAAAAAAAAAAAAAATGGCTGGGAATGTGGCTCAGTGGTAAAGTTCCCTTGGGTTAAATCTCCAGTACCTAAAAAGAAAAAAATCAAAGCAGTTTAGGACATACTTAGAAGAGCTATTCTGTATTGGAAATATGTATCAAATAACCAATTGCCAAACAGTTTATATTAGTAATAATAAAACAATGTTTATTTTTTTAAAAAGTATGATTTTCAATATCTCTATTATCATTGATTTAATATTTAGAATGAGGCGATATTAGCATTCTTATGTAGTGCTAGAATGAAACATTTATGATAATTTTTCAACATGTAACAAGAGACATAAAAATATTCACATCCTTTGATTCATTGCTTTTATCTTTAGAAATTGTCATAAATAATACCAAGTAAAGATAAAAATTACTACAGACAAGAATGTATTTAGGACCACAGTATTTACGATAGGGAAAAACCAAAAACCCTTTAAAAAGAATTATCAAGTAAATTCTGACATATCCATTAGACAAAAAGTATATAAATATGTATGCTAGTATATATAAACAGTTATTAAATATATAGTTATATATTATGAGTATATCAGGGAATCAAGGAAAGCTTCTGGAATGTTAAATATGACCTAGGGACCAAAATGACATAAGATTTTACTTGGAAAACTACATATAATTAAAACCAGAGAAAAATGTGTCAAAATGATAATCATGGCTATCTGAAGTTAAGATTATTAAGGGAGATTCCTTTTTCCTTATTTGTGCTTTAAAATATTTTCCATCCTTCTATAATGATCATATTTCATTCAGAGTCAGAAAACGTATTAATAACACAATGACTCATTGGGCAATTTTTCTGGCAAGAATTAGGAAGAACAGACAAATTGGGAGTCTGTTAAGATAATCCATGTAAGAAGAAATGAATGGAGGACTGAACTAAACACTGAGAAGGAAAACAGATTTGAAAATGAAAGTTGAAATCATATAGTACAACTCAATTAATTTAAAGAAAGAGGAATAGTTAAAACAATTTTTAATTGTGAAGATTTTCACAAGGAAAATAGTACCATTGAGCTATCTCATAGTAAAAGACCTACTTGAAGAGCAAGAAGAGAAGTTGGCTTGTTTGCCGGGTTTCTGTTCTCGCGACTAAAAGGCTCAGGGGTCACTCTAGTTAAACTGGGCTAACTGGGCTGCACGAAATAACCACACAAGAGACACAAATACCTTTTTCTTTGGGGTCGCTGTGACAGCTCCTCTGACCTTAAGGGTCCGCAGAAAGAGAGAGCGAGAGCAAGAGCACGCGCTGACCCCTTTTATTGAGGAGAAGCTATTCAAATGAGGCAAGGGGTCAGGTTTCAGGGGGCTGAGTCTATCTTCATGATGTCCACTGTCAGCAGGTTGACTGACACCTGGGTAGACCACACCCAAGGGCACAGTAAGAGGAGGGGACACACACAAGACACTTCCATGGAAGATTCTATCCTAAACAGGGCAAGGGGTTATATTACAAAGGAACAGGTGAGCATAGCTTCACCCATGGGGCTGTAGCAAGACATACCCATTTCTGTGACTGAGTGCCTCAGCACCCAGCTGGGGAGTGTAACTCAGTCACCCATAAGGTTGGCCTCCCACACTGGTTCTTGGTTTTTCACAGCATGCCTGCAGGACTTCCAAGAGGACAAACAGATCAGCCATTCACAGATGTGAATGCAGAACTTAACTGAGGCTAAAACTGATGAGTATGGAAAACGAAAGAATATACATTTGAATTTAATCATAGGAGTGAATGAAAAGTTTCTTAGGAAAAATGAAACAAAAGGAAAGGTAGAATTCCTATAGGAGACAGGAAAAGCGTGGAGTTGTAGAGACAAGAATGAAACAAGTTGTTCACAATGCCCTTTGCAAGATGCTGAGTTCCTTCTGAGAATATATCTTCCTAAGGAGACACTGATAATTAAATCATCCTGGCTCAGGGTGTCTGGTCAGAGGATAATTGTTAAGACAAACTGCAGACACTACAACCTTTTAAAACTCATCCCCTCATCCAAGCTAGTTAGAGAGGCTAAAAAAGAACAAATTAAGAATCCACCACACTCACACCAATAGAGATTATACCCGACTACACACTGTACCTGCTACATTTTTAACCAGCGGTGAAAAAGTTACAGGCACTCAGCAGAAATTGTTCCATAAGTTTTGAATTTGGTCTTCCCCAGGCTAGTGAAATGCCCTATAATACTCTCTTCAGATGCTCCACAGTGGCAGCTAGCAAGTTCTCCATAAACCACATGATAGGGAATGCTTTCAATACAGCGTAAGCTATGCCATTGATAGGTTAGGTGAATGCATTTTTGACTTTTTGTGTGTTCAACTTATTTTTTTTAAACCTTTATTTTATTTATTTATTTTTATCTGTTGCTGAGGATTGAACTCAGCGCCTCACCCATGGTAGGCAAGCACTCTACCACTGAGCCACAACCCCAGCTCCATCAACTTATTGGGATGACTATATTAAGTTACTTTAAAAATAGTTATGTACTTGTAGAGAATGCATAAAGGGAGAAATTATAATTTTACAAATTTGGGTTGATTTTTTTAAGAACTTTAAACCAGTTTATTGTCAATCATTTTATTTAGACTTTCTTACATAGAAATTCACTATTAACATTTCTTAATTCAATGTTGTTTGTTCACATTCATAATGTACAAGTTAAAGTCAAAGCCTTTGATGTTTTTCAGTAAAAAACTTTATTCATTTACTTAAACTCTGTTGTCTAAAGGTTTTTTTTTACATAAATTTACAAAATACATGAAATATTTAAGAAGATAATGTAGAAATACATTTTTCTCCTCCTCTGGCTTCACACCACCCATTTTTCCTTCTTGTTTGTATTCTCTGATATTCAAAATATTTACATTTTTATAAAATCCAAATCATTCAATCTTCCTTTTGTCACTTTTAGGCCATCAGTGCCATGTCTAAGAAATCATGGCTTAATCAGTAGTCAATGAAGATTAATTCTTAAGTTTTCTTAAAAGAGTTTAGTAGTTTTTAGGTCCTTGATCCATTTTGAGCTAATACTTATATATGGTGTGAGTTAGGAGTTCACCACCTTCATTATTAGCATATATTTATATTTATTGTGCAGTTGTTCAAGCACCATTTGTTCTTTCCACCATTGACTTGTCCTGGCAGCCTTGTCTAAAATCAATTTACCATAAAGTTAAAGCACTATTTCTGGACTCAATTGATTCCATTGTTATATGTGTCTAGTGTCTATTTTTATGCTAATAGTATACTCTCTTGGTACTTACTGTAGGTTTGTAGTGACTTTTGAAACTGAGATATAATAGTCCTCTAGCTTTATTGTTCTTGGTTAAGTTTTGATTTCTATTTTTCTGGCTCCTCTAAATTTCTATATGAATTTTAGGATCAGTTTATCAAATTTTCAAAAAAAAAAAAACAGTTGGTCCCGTTTTTTTTAAAGATTGTGTTGAATGTATACATCAGTTTATGTAGTATTGCTATTTAACAACAGCAAGTTCTTTGATCTAAGAATATTAGATAGCTTTGTATTTGTGTATTTAATAGTTTTCAACAATGTTTTGTAATTTTCAGTTTACAAGGCTTGCACTTCTCCTTTTAAACTTATTCCTAACTAGATTATGTCCTTGATGTGATTGGAAAATAAAATCAAATTTCTTAACTTCAGTTTTTATATCAATTATTGCTTGTGCTATAAATTCTCCTTTAAGTATTTTGTAGACTGCACCATGAGGCCATTTGGGTCTCTGATTTTCTGTATGTGTGTTTTCAAGAGAGCCCTACCACTGAGGTACACCCCCAGGCCATTTTTATTATTTATTTTGAGACAGGGTCTTGCTATGTTGATGAGCCTGACCTCAGAATTAAAATCCTCTTGGCTCAACCTCCTGCAGAGTTGAGAATACAGGCAGGCACCACCATATCCAGCTCTGTGAGAATATCTTTAATTGCTATTTTAATACAATAGGTGCTCCTCAATTTACAATTGGTTATGTCCAATAAATCCATCAGAAGTTACAAACATCTTATGGATGTGACTCTACTTTGTGTACAACCAGAGATATGAAAAATTGTGCTCTATGTGTGTAATATGAATTATAATGCATTCTATTGTCATATATAACAAATCAAAATGTTTTAAAAATGCATTTAATACATCTATCCTCTAAGCATCGTAGTTCAGCACACAGTACACTGCAGAGAGCTGTTGTTTACCCTTGTGGTCTCCTGGTTAACTGGGAGCTATGACTCATTGCCATTGCCCATCATCATGAGAAAGTAGCAAAGATTATATCACTAACCTAAAAAATATTTCAACTTAATATATGAAGTTCGTACTGAATGCATATTGCTTTTGTTACATCATAATTACATTTAAAAATTCTAAATTGAAGCATTGTTATTGGAAAATTATTTACTTGTTATAGATGTGATCAAATTGTCTATTTTTTCTTAAGTCAGTTTTTATGGACTGTATATTAATTTGTCCATAATATCTAAGCTATGTAGTTTTTTAGCACACAATTTTTCAATATATTTTCTTTTAACTTTCTTAAGTTTGGCAGTAAGTTCCACTATTTAGTATTGAGTTTTCTCTCTTTTTCTTTGTTGTTAATATTTTAATTGATAATCATAATTATATCCACTCATGGGGTACATACAATATGGTGTTTTGATGTATTTGAACAAGAAGGAATAATTTTATCAAGCTAATTGGACCCAATTCTCCTTTATGTTGGCACAGGAACCAACTTCCTCAACAAGACTCTTAAAGCACAAGAAGTAAAATAAAGAACCAATAACTGGAATGGTTTTAAACTAAAAAGCTTCTTCTGAGAAAAAGAAGCAATCAAGAACATGAACAGAGAGCCTACAGAACAGAAGAACATATTTACCACCTGTACCTAAAATAGAGCATTAATCTATAAATCATTAATATACAAAGAACTCAAAAAACTTAACACTGAAAAAGGTAATAACCCAATCAATAATGAGCTAAGGAACTGAACAGTCACTTCAGAGAAGAAGATATATGATTGGTCAACAAAAGAAAAAATGTTCAACATCACTAGCAATTAGAGAAATGCAAATTAAATCTGCACTGAGATTCCATCTCACATCCAGTCAGAATGGCAAATATCAAGAAAACAATAACAATAAATGTTGGCAATTGTATGGGGAAAAGGTACACTCTGACATTGCTGGTGGGGTTGCAAATTTGTACAACTATTCTTGAAAGCAGTATGGAGATTCCTCAGTAAACTTGGAATAAAACCATCATTTGACCCAGTTTTCCCCTCCTTGGTTTATAACCAAAGGACTTAAAATCAACATACTACAGTAACATAGCCTCATCAATATTTATAGGAGCACAATTCACAATAGTCAAGCTTTGGTACCAACCTAGGTAGTCTTCAACAGGGTATAAAGAAAATGGATAAAGAAAATGTTGTACATATACACAATGGAATATTACTCAGCCATAAATAAAAATAAAACTATGGCATTTGTCAGTAAGTGGATGGGACTGGCGACTATTTTGCTAAGTGAAATAAGCCTGTCTCAAAAAACACAAGGCCAAATATTTTCTGTGATATGTGAATGCTAACACAAAAAAGGGTGTAAGAATAGAAGGGAAGAATAGATATTCATTGGATTAGACAAAGGGGGATGAAGGGAAGGTAGGGGGGATGGAAAAAGGAAAGACAAAAGAATGAATCAGACTTTCCTCTGCTCATAAATGAATATAATACTAGTGAAACTCCACTTCTTGTACAACCACAAGAATGGGATCCTAGTTAGAACAAGTTATACTCCATGTATGCGTATTATGTCAAAATACGTTCTACTGTTACATATATCTAAACAGAAAAAATTAAAAAATTAAAAATAAATAAATACAGCTATTAATATACCATAAGCTTATGTACTTAATATGTTTTTATAGTGATACATTTGGTATTTACTCTTAAGGTATTTTAAAATACAATATGTATGATATTGATTATCAGCCATAGATCTCTAAATTCATTCATACTGTGTATCTGAAATTTAATATCATTTAACTAACTATTCCCCATTCTAAACACCTGCCACCCAAGCCTCTGGTCATTATTGTTTTACTCTGTCTTCCTATGAGTTCACATTTGTAGTTTGCATATATAAATTATGTCATTCCACCTCTTCATACTATCACCTCATGGGTAAGGATTTCAACATACAAAGTTCATGGGTTGGGAGGCTGGACATAAGCATTCTAACCATGGTGCTTCAGTTTCCATAAAAGCCTGTCTCCACGTCAGATCACCGCACACCCTTCAAGTCTCTGTATGTCTAGGGAAGTCATGGTCTTTATGGTAGAACTAAAGATTTTGTTATTTCTATCATAAAATGGTACTATTTGCATTATGGTTAATTTATACATGGAAAAGATGCCCCACTACATTTTTCATGAGTTTAGCTACTGTATTTTTATATACTAGGTAAAATTTAAATCATAACAGGAATTAAAGACTATACAAAGTGAAGGATATACTAAAAATTCAGCAATATAAAAATATTTTCAATGTTGAAATTAAATAAAAAATTTTATTTAAATGACTATGCAGATTTTGAGATATAACCACATGAAAATCAGAAAAAAAATGAAATTGAATTAATGAAATAGAAGATAAATAATATTGTAAGGTTTAGTGAGCTTCAAGTACAGAAAACAGTAAAGATGTTATTGAAAGAAAAGTGAAAACATTTTATAGGAAAATCATTTTATAGGAATGTGTTTCAATGGTGACATAAAGGTAGATATAATAATGAGATTTTGATTTGTAATCCAGTTCCAGGCTAGCTACTAAATGATGATCTCAAGCAAGTTAATTCTTCTAATTTTCATGAGATTGAAAATCTTAAAAATGTCATATCCGAGGCTATACAAGAGAAAAAACAATGGACAATTCTTGTGATCACTTGACTTCAATTAATTATGTCTCTCTTTGTATATGCACATGTAAAAAGAGATGACTACATGGGATATATATGCAGTAATTTTAACATAGTAATATAAGTACTTTTTAGTTGTACCACTCTTAGAATATATAAATAATATAATAATAAAAGAATATGTTTTAGAAGCATGATTTAAGTTTAACTTAAACTAGAGATATGCATCTTATTTACTACTGAAAATCGTAATATTATTTCCTAGTTAATATATTATTATTTTTAAATCTGAATACAAGGGAATAATAGCAAGTGTAAGAAGTTTTCTTAAATAATGTAGCTCTAAAGAAGTAGTGGCCAGAAAAGAGACCAGAAGGTGCAGACAGCTGTGTGGAATTGCACTTGAGAAAGGAAAGCCTCTGCAGCAGATTGAAAGTCAGCATCCTGGGGATGAGGGACCACATGAGGGAATTCTCTAAATAACAGCAGAGGGAGGGCATGCATATATGAATAGAGAAAAAGGAGAGAGACAGACATCTAGTTGGGCTTGTTTTTTAAGCTGGATGAACAAAGAGATCTACAAAGGTCAAATATTTAATGAGTTGACTGCTTTGATAGTGAAACATCCAAGCTGTCAGAACTAGATATCTTAAAAACCCAGGAGAAGTATTTTGACACAAGTATGTATAAACAAAGAGACTTCTAAATTTATTAAAAAGTGTCAAAACTTTGCCCTACCAAAATACAAGTTTGAATGCTTTATTGATTATAAATAATCAAGTTAATGTTAATATTTTATTATTGTAATTTCATACCTTAAAAGTCAATAACTTGAGTTATTAATATGCTACTAGAATAAAATGTTGCTTCTAATTATTTTTTAAAACTTTCTTGAAATAAATCTGTAATTACATCTACAAACACATGAATCTGTATTCATTGGGGAAAAAGTAAACCAACAAAAATAGATGTGGAGGAAATAATTAATTATAACATTTATTGCCCTTGAGTTAGCTTTCATAACTACCACAAAATACCTGAGACAACTGACTTTATATAGAAAAAGGTTTATTTAGCTCATTTTATAGGTTCAAAGTCCAACGGCAGACAATTATGTCCCTAGTGATCTGAAGACCCTCACTGGGCTCCATATCCCAAAGTTTCCACCACCTCCCAGCAATACTTTCCGAGGTGGCAAGACTTTAATCACAATGGACCCTTGGGTGACACTGATACTGCCACATCGATGTACATAGCAGCACAATTCACAATAGCTAGACTGTGGAACCAACCCAGATGCCCTTCAATAGATGAATGGATAAAAAAAAATGTGGCATTTATACACCATGGAATATTACACAGCACTAAAAAATGACAAAATCATGGAATTTGCAGGGAAATGGATGGCACTAGAGCAGATTATGCTTAGTGAAGCTAGCCAATCCCTAAAAAACAAATACCAAATGTCTTCTTTGATATAATGAGAGCAACTATGAACAGAGCATGGAGGAAGAGCAGGAAGAAAAGATTAACATTGAACAGAGACATGAGATGGGAGGGAAAGGGAGAGAAAAGGGAAATTGCATGGAAATGAAGGGAGACCCTCATTGCTATACAAAATTACATATAAGAGGTTGTGAGGGGAATGGGAAAATAAACAAGGAGAGAAATGAATTACAGTAGATGGGGTAGAGAGAGAAGATGGGAGGGAAGGGGAGGGGGGATAGTAGGGGATAGGAAAGGTAGCAGAATACAACAGTTACTAATAGGGCATTATGTAAAATTGTGGATGTGTAATCGACGTGATTCTGCAATCTGCATTTGGGGTAAAATTGGGAGTTCATAACCCACTTCAATCTAATGTATGAAATATGATATGTCAAGAGCTTTGTAATGTTGTGAACAACCAATAAAAAAAACTATAAAATCCCTCAATTTTACTGCCTTTCATTAAGGCAACCTCTTAAAATATATGTATTTTTAAAATATCTTTCTGGACCCATTCTTATATATTTAAAAAATACACACAAATTTATACATTTTTATAAAAGTTTATATAATTCTTTAATAGTTCTATTTTTATTTACTACCTTTAATATTTATATAAATGAATATACATTCTTTTTAGACACTGTTTAGAACTCCATAGACCAGATGAAGCATAATGTATTCTTCTATTGAAGAAAATATATATTAGTCACATAATTTTTACCATTACCAATATAATTTATAATGGTAAAAGCATGTGATTATAAAACAAATTAATTTTTAACTATTATTCTCAAGATAATGGCAAACCAATGTTGAATACTTTTTCTTTTTGTCCCTTAAAATTATTTTGATCTCTACAAAACTCTTGATTTATTTTTCACTGCTTGACTCTGATTAAATGGAACTAATTATGGGAGAAAACCATTGGGGAAAAACTATCAAAATATGTAAATCTTTTCAATAGACACATTTTTTTCCAAAATGCCAGTCAGGTTTTAAATGTCATGATCCTGATGAACCACTTTAAACAAACAGTGATATAATGCACAAAGAACAAAGTAAGCATTAGGCAGAAGTATATTTGAAACTTGATTATAACTGTCTGTATAAAATAAGAATAATATCTATCTTTGTTTTAGTGATACTCATGAATGGATGTCTTCGATACAATGTACAACTTATATGCCTCTTCCTAAAGGATTCAAATATATGTATTTCTAATTAATATTTTATATCACTGATAAATAGAATAAAGACTAAATTTGGGAAACTAAAATCTGTCTAGAGAGGTTTTTTTTTTTTCACAATATCTAGATCAACCTCTGGAGCGGGTAACTAATCAGGTAACTACTGTTTTAACCATGAAAACCAATGCTAGACTATTATGCAATATATAGAGTGGTTCTGAAAGTGTGGCCTCAGACTTGTAATCACTGGATGATAATTGAATAACAATCACTCAAAAGATTACTATAAATGCAATTTGGGCCCCACCTCAAACCTACTGAATCACAAATTCTGGGATCTGTGCCTAGCAAGATGAATCTCATGAGTCCTGTAATTTGGATGTGTGCTCAAAGTTGATGTGCAATGGTGTCTATTTTAAACCTTTCATACTAAAATGTGAGATGTTATTCATATTTCACTACTTATCATCTTATGACTAGAAAACAATCATACAGTACATTTTACATGTGGAGTGATATCATAGGTATTATGGTGGTGGAGAAGTCAGCAGACATACATGCATTTCATCTTACTAGACTTCGCTCCATGTTTTGGTTTATTACCTGTGCTGCCTTTGACCCAGGTTTCAGAAATGATATTTTTACTAAGTGTTCTCAGATGCTCATCTTTTAGCTGTGAGGTTAGTTCTGGAATTGTCTTCAGCATCTTCCATACAACATTGTGCTCGTGTGCTGTTCTTTCAACGGGCCTTAAAAGAGAAAGGAAAGAAGATTACAAATTCAGAGACTGTGGGATGAATGAAAAGAAACAAACCAACATATCTTTAAATTTTACATTTCCTGTTTCATATTTCCTCTTTATTTAAGAGTTAAGGAGAAATGTGATGATGTTCTACTTGGGCTTACTAGCTAACTTTGAAAGTTTGCTTCCTTTCCAGCATTAAGATGCACCTCCATAATAATTTAAACTTTAAAAAAAGACAAATGCATTTATATTTTGAAATAGAAAGTTCAATACTTCAATTATAAGATTGTATCTTTTTAAACTAGTAATTATAAAGACCTTTTTCAGATATCAAACTGAAAAGATTGTTATTCCTACTGTTTGTTCTTGATCCTTAATAGTACTTAAGTACAATTAAAGTTAGGTCAAACATATCTGTAATTAACACTTAAGGGATATAAATTTTAAGTGAAAAGATGCATATGCAATTTAAATAAAATGTATAGTTATCAGAATGGATGATACTTATTTACTCCTAATCATTGAATTCACTATTTAAAAATATGGTACTATGCCAGGCACACATACCTATAATCCCTGTGGCTGGGGAGGCTGAGGCAGGAGGATCACAAGTTCAAAGCCAGCTTTAGCAAAAGCAAGGCACTAAGCAACTCAGTGAGACTCTGTCTCTAAATAAAATGCAAAATAGGACTGGGGATGTGGCTCAGTGGCGGAGTGCCCCTGAGTTCAATCCCCAGTACCCAGCCCCCAAAAAACGGTATTATAATCAGTATACAAAATTCATGTTAATATAGGTTATCAAGGGAGAAACCTAGTTGTTATAACTAGGTTATAACTAAATACCCAGCATTTTTTAAGCAAAAATTCTAAAATCTAGTGTGAAAAATCAGTTTAGCATCAGAAAAGGAATTCACAGTGCCCATACAACACATATGGGGTTGCCAGTAACAGTTCCAGTATAGACATATAGTCCTGTTGGCCTATCTGGCTTATGTGTTTCTATATATGTGTCTTGGATGTTGATATGAATTGTGTTTTTTTTTTTTTTCGTGGATTGTAGAAAAAAAAAGTTCAATAAAACACAGGTTTAGTAGACAGCCTTGAGAAATAGACTTAAGAAAACTAGCTCACTACTTAACATCATTTAAAATGTGCACTTCAGTTACAATAAAGAATTAGTATCAGAAATTACTTATGTATCATAACCAAAACCTAAAAATATGTCATTGACTTAGCTGTCAAATACGAGGTGTCCAGAAAATAATATCACAGACTGAAAAGATGGAGATACACACACACACACACACACACACACACACACTTATAATGGCAAAACATTTTTTATTCATCTGTAAGAATTTGCAAGGCAGAAAACCTAGAAAACTTGCTACTTGCATAAGATAGTTGCAAAAGACAGAAAGTTATTATGTTTAGCTTGCTTCATATTACTCACTAGTGTGGTGGTATTATTAACTGAGTAAAGCTGATCAGTTTTCAACCAGAAATGAAAGGGATCAGAAAGAATCCAGAAATGGGAGTCTGGTTATAATAATCAAGTGCTTCTTGATCCCACATAGCAAGAATGAATTTAAAAAGATTTGACTATTGGGCTGGGGCTGTAGCTCAGTGGCAGAGCACTCCCCTAGCATGTGTGAGGCACTGGGTTCTATCCTCTGCATCACATAAAAATAAATAAATAAAATAAAGGTATTGTGTCCAACTACAACTAAATATGTGTATATGTATGTATGTATGTGTGTGTGTGTGTGTGTGTGTGTGTGTGTGTTTTCTGTATTATATAAAGGTGCCTAATCCTATGGCAAAGTTCTGACAAGAAGCTTTGTCTTCCTGTCCAAGTCCGCTGTTTCATAATTTAAGGAAGCCTCCATTAACAGAAAGACAGGCACAGGGAGAGTAAGCAGAGGAATAATGACCTAAGAACAATGTCTGGAACATGAATTTGGCTTTGGTTACTGGCATGCAGAAGGTACCGGAGGCAAATAGATCAGAAGTCTGCTGTTTTCGGAGGATTTATACTACTAATGAATCCAATATTATGGCCTAACAAAGTTTAAACTGATTGAACTTTCAAACCAAAAGAAATTGTGCAACACTTCTCAACCTTCAAAGAGAACCTATTCTCTAATGCTCTTATTAGAATTGCCCACTGGGATAAGAGACAGGAGAAAACCTCTGATAGAGGAGAGCCAAGAGGTGTTCTTCCCAATAAAGCAGATCCAGGATGTAATTCAAAAAACTTCTAACACTGTTAGGGCAGAGGTTTTTACAACTCAGCCCAGCAAAACAACATTGTTGCTATGTACCAATGACTTCAATGTGTTTCCACTTCCTCCTTTTTCTGAATGTGAGTTTTTAATGATAGCATATACTTGGTTTCACCAATCTGCACTGTGTAAGAGGAAAGCAAGGAATAACCAGATCTCCAGTTTTTATGCTATGAACCAGAAATAGCCATATTCATTCCTGATGGAGAGGGTATGT
This sequence comes from Urocitellus parryii, assembly GCF_045843805.1. NCBI lineage: Eukaryota > Metazoa > Chordata > Mammalia > Rodentia > Sciuridae > Urocitellus > Urocitellus parryii. The sequence goes on from NC_135537.1 coordinate 46,811,389, forward strand.
CCTCCAAGATCTTCGTCTTTGAGGTGCAGTAATGGATGAAACTTTCAGTTTTGTCCTTTTGTGAGAGTGGATATGAGTGTTGGGAAAAAGGTATGCACAGATAGCTGGTAAAAGGAAATAGGCAAATTGTGAGAGAAATGCTAGTTGTCCAAAAAGTTGATTCCTCTTATTTCTATGCACTTGGCTAGGATACAATTCCAAGGCAGCCCTCTGACCACATGACTGAGTTCTAGCCAGTGGAAAATGAACAGACACTGAAGTAAGGCATAGTTTATTAGCTGGTTAAATTTTTAAATACTCCATTTTAGTATTACAAAAATGTGTGCTTATCTGTTAGGTATATAAGTCAAATATGTGTGTACATACATAAACACATATACCTCAAAATACATGTGAAATATGCATGTACTTCACATGTATTCATAACAGGGAGATATGTATATTTGTATAAGAAATTGTGCAAATCTTCATAAAAGTTCTAACGTCTTTACAGTACTCCTGTCAGATTCTTTGTATAGATGAAATATGTACATATGCTATCTTATAACAAATCTAGTTTCATTTAACAAACAGAAAAATTAATGCAGAGTTTTTAAATAACTTGTTCACAATCTCATGATTAATCCATGCCAGAAATAGGGGGTAGCTGTAAGAATGCCCAAAACAGTTAGGCTCTGGATTACATGCTGTATGATTTTGGGGGATTTGTTAGGCATTTTCATCATAATGTGCCTTCGTGTAGATCTGTTGTAATTTTGTACATTTGGTGTCCTGTAAGCCTAATTTGATTTTCCAATTCATTCTTCATGTTTGGGAAATTTTCTGATATTATCTCAGTGAAGAGATTGTGCATTCCTTTGGTTTGAAACTCTGTTCCTTCCTCTATCCCAATAACTCTTAGATTTGGTCTTTTGATGCTGTCCCATAATTCTTGGAAGTTCTGTTCATGGTTTCTAAATATCTTCACTGTGTGGTCAATTTTACTTTCCAGACTGTATGCTTTGTATGCATTATCTGACATTCTGTCTTCCAAGTAATCTAGTGTGTTGGTGATGATTTCTATTGAGTTTTTTATTTGGTTTATTGTTTCCTTCATTTCAAGGATTTCTGATTTTTTTTTTCAGAGTCTCTCTTTCTTGAAGTAATCTTTTGCTATCTGCAGTTGCTCCCTTATCTACTTGTTGGTGTGATCAATGGACACCTGAATTTGGCCTTATCTCTTTGTTGAAGTGACCTATTTTTTGCCTGCATTTGCTCATTTAGGTCATTCTTTAATTCATGAACATTTTAATTATGAACATTTTGAAATCATTCTCTGAAATTTCATCAACTTTGCTGTCCATGGGTTCTGTTATTATAGTATCCTGGTTTGTTTGGGGCACTTTCCTCCTTTGTTTCTTCATGTTGTCTATGTGTCTTCCTTTCTTGCAGTGTGGATCTCAGATGTTACAGTTTCTACCCTATAATCTTGTAGTATCCTTGCAGATAGTCTGTATTTCAGCTTAATGTTGGGCTTCTTGACCCTGCCAGTGTCCCATGATGGATGCTACTGCATCTAAAGGTGGTGGCAGAAATAGCAGAGGTGCCCCAAGGTGGATGCAACATCTTTCAGAAGTGGGGCTGAATGCATAGGCCTCATACTGGCTTTTGGATGCCTACTCCGACACACAGCTGCTTCTAGTCCCTGTCTGTTGTCACAAGATAGAGGCTTCTTTTTGAAGAAGGCTATGACAATGTCTGCAGTGTCCCAAGATGGAAGTGGGTTAGGCCTGGGCTGCCAGGTGGGGTGGAAGTGGACCTGGGTCTACCTTAGGCCTGGGCTCCCACACAGGTCAGCAGAAGTGGATCTGGGGCAGGCCCTGAGCTCTGGCAGGTGTCTGCTGCGGGTCAGCAGAGATAGTCCTGTGCCTGAGCCTGAGTTCTGGCCAGTGTCTCTTGGTCTATTCTTAATATAGAAAAACTTCAGTGAAACAAACTAATTTATCAAAAAGAAAAATGTATTCCTAGAAGGAACTCATTCAGTTTGAAAAACTGCGATTCCCATGCTGTTATTATTAGTAGGATTTATTTCCTTAATGATGTCATTATTAGCATTATAATTATTACACAATGGTGTTTTAAAATTAATATTTAAATATTAAACATCAAATATTAAGTATTTACATAATAGGAATATTATTTAGCTTCTTATAGATGTCAAGCATATAATAAAGAATTCAATGTATAAACAAACTGACAATATTGGTGATATTGTGACATTATTAGGCATATAGTTATATAATCACATATGTATCAGAAATATTTTACTGTGGGCAAGATTATAAGTTATCCTTAGTGATATTTATTATGGGAAAATGCCAGAATTATAATATTCACTACAGGCATTAAATTTTATGAAACTTGACTTAATGATTCATAAGCTACTACCTCTTAAAGATGGTTTCCTTTAACTAATGGATGTTAAAGTCTCAATTTATCCCATTTGCTACTTTCATCACCTGACTTATTTTTCCTTCAGAACAAGAAAACTATGCACTACGTAATATATGAAATAATAATTTTGATTCCTTTTATTTCATCTACTAAACCTTCCTGCTAATTTATTGGCTATAGCCTAGCAAAGATACTAACCCCTCTCTATAATAATTATTTCATTCATTTGTTTACTTATATTTATTTGGGGACAACCTAGCTTTTAATTTAAAGCAGGCCTTAGAAAATCTGTTAAGGAAAACTTCCTGTTCATTTGTAGGAAAAAAAGAAAAATAAGGTGAAGTAATTCTGATAGCAAGAGAAACTTCATTCAGGAGGGAGAAGAACCATGAAAATCTCTAGAAATCAAAGCAAACTTCAGAGATGCTGATTATTTTTACTTCTCAATGACTTGTAAATGCCAAATAAAATGTATCTCTGATATTTTGTCATGAAACAATCAATTTTAATTAGAAGTAAAGATATTTGGGAATAAAATTGATTCATATATCTGACAAATTAAAAAAGGATTACATTTATTTCATATGACAATTCTAAGTAGAAATTATAAATAGGTCATTTTTTCTAACCAAAAGTACAATTAAAAATACTAAAAACAATGAAACAGGTTTTGGGGTGATATATATGAAATTCAAGCGTTAGCATGCTATCTAAGCACTCCTATTGTTTGAGTCTATACTTTCTTTTAATATTGGTCAAAAATAAACAACCAGAATTATAAAGACCAACACAAGTTTCCTTTTCATGTTCTGTAAGAAACTTAATAATCCTTTAGTGTTCTTGAGAATTTGGGAGAAGCTATGTTTCTTCCAGTTATTTCTTATTGATATCCTACTTTCTTGAATGCCCGAACTATAACATAGAAGACAGAATTTTCTGTGGTCAGTGTATTTTGTTCCTTTAAATAACAGTGTATTCTCCTTAAATACAAGATTGAAGTGAGAAAAGGAAGAGATTAACACTTACTTTCAGATTTTAGTATTTTTACAATGCTATCATGTGATTCTTGTGAGACAGGACTGCACAAGCAGAGTACTATTTAAACACACAGACACACACACACACACTCTCTCTCACACACTCTCTCTCTCTCTCTCTCTCTCTCTCTCACACACACACACACACACACACACACACTCACATTCACAGGGCACTTTATTCAACTCCGATCGTACACAGAATATACATAAAGTCAATAAGAGCAGGCTATACCAATTAGGAATAGGAGGATAAGTCAGTTTTCACACTAGACCTCTCCTCCACTTCCACGTATTTCTGAAGAAAACAGTGGGGAAGACACAGGCCAATAAAAATTAGAGGAATCCAAGTTTCCTCTCAGCCTGCATATTCTATTATTTTAATTAGATGATTACCCACTACATTCTAATTTATTTGTGTTATAATACAATTACAAAGAACCACAAAAAATTATATTTTCTGATTTAATTTCCTCCTTTGAAAGTGGGAAAACTGAGGTTTGGATGTGTTAATTAACTTGCCCACAAGCACATGGATAATAAACTGTGGGATGGCTTTCTCTCCCAGGGAGTCCCACTGTATTGCCTAGATTCCCATCCACTTAGCCTCTACACTGTATCAAATTTTTATAATAATGATTTTTACTTCTTTTGAGTTACTGGGGTTAACCAAATTAGAGTAAGGAATGTTATAGGTTTTGTTGGTCTTACACTAACACCATAAATTAAAAAGGACAAAAATCTATAAAAAAATTTTGCTATAAATATGAATATTTATTTAGAAAGAAAGCACAAAATATTATTAAGATTTAAAAACTAAATGATTTTCAAACATCACCAATTCAAAAAGTATTATAATAAATTTATTAATTACCTGCCAATATGCCTTCATTATGCTTTATTTTTATTTTTTTAACCACATTTCTTATGTACTTTCACCTCTTTATGATCACAGTCTTGATTGAAAGAAAATATTCTTTCCTTCAGTTGATAGAATTTTTAAAATTATTTTTAATGATTTAGAAATATTTCTCTTAGCATCACAACCAATTTTTTAGTAATGTCATATCAATTTCTAGGATTAAATTGAGAAAAGTTTCTATCCACATTTCTTTCATATATAGACTAAAAGATTTGAAAAGCTTTTTCACAGATTTCTTTATCTATACATCTACCCCTGACCCTAACCACTCCTCTGCCCACCTGTTCCTGGTGCCCGTGTGCCAAAGCCAATGATTCCGGTGTTAAGATGCTACTGGTCCCACAGCATGCAGTAGGGTTATTCCTGATAGCCCTTCTTACACTAGCATAACTATCAATAACTGCGTATACAGAAATAACTAAGAACTAAAATTTACATCTCCCTAGACCTAAATGCAATATCTCCCTTACTCCACTTTCTCTAAACTAGGTCCCAAAATGCCTGAGGGCACTGTAATGTGAGATGCCATGAAAATAAAGTATAAGAAAATGTGATTGTCAGGCAAGGAGAAAACATGTGATTATAGCTAAAATATCTTACTTTTGCAGTAATATATTTTGCAGAAATATTTGAGCATGTGAATTCATTTCTGGAGCCTCTCCCAGGGCCTTTCAAGGTACCCATGTAAATTCAATGACAGGATTAAAAGCTTCATTACCTATAGGATAAGTCTACCTTTCATTTTATATCTAGTTATTAAGCAAAACAATAAGAAAATAGAACCTGTAATCATAGTGGATTAAAAATATAAAAAATTGGAGTGAAAAAGTGTAGGGGGAAAGAAACAGAGTGAAATAAAATTGTGAGCCTATATCAGAAGGCATGGAAGACTGGCATAGATTACAACTTTGAAAAAACAAATGGTAGCAATGAAAGGGTAGATCATTGGCTGAAAAAAAGAATACCTGGGAGTCCATGGCATTTGGTCATATCTGTCCCTAGAATACATACCCTGCCTGTCCAGTCACAGGAGTTCCTCAAGGACTCAAAACACTAACCATGGTTGGGGAATATTTTTAGAAATTGCACAGCTAAATTCCATGGGCCTTAGCAGGCAAATAACATTTGAGCAAAGATTCTGTGATCCATAGATGAGTGAAACAGAAAAATCCAGCTACAAAGTTCACTTTAATTCAGGGATACATGCATGGGTACCCTTGGGCCTGCACCTCCTTTTTTTGTGGTGGGGGGACACCTCCTTAATAGTTTTTTTTAAAAATAGCATTTATGACAGTTACAAATTATTTGAAATTGTTAAAACTGTGATGGTCCTGTTTTTTCTGTGTCCATTGTTGCCTACATATTTTCAAGCAACTCACTACAAAATTATTCTCCTGGAATCTAGTGTGTACTTGAAATATTTCTTGAATCATTAATCATTAAAATGCACATCACCTTCTGTCTGACTTCTCCTTTGAATTGCCTAATCAGTCAAGGATGGATAAACAGAATAACAATGGATTTTATTTGATCATCTAAATTCATATAACAAATGCTGAACATTATCAGCTTTTCCAGAAATTGGGTCTGGTCATTTGTGGAGCAGAGACACCAGAGACACAGCATGAGTCGGCTTCTCTGTTATTCTCATAAATAGTTAAAAACCTGAAAGATCAGCGACAGTAACTTCAACTCTTCGGGCTTAAAAAATACTTTTCACTTCTATGATTAAAAAGTAGATTGTTTTTAAATGTCTCCTTTTGTTTTGGGGGGAGAAAGGTTAAGCTTTTGCTTGTGATGGGAGAGGAATAAAACAACACACAATATCACCAGAATCCTATAGGTTGCATGTTTCCTTTTATTTCGGGAGGAGAGGATTGAAGACAATAACAAACTAGCTCGAAAAGTAAAAATTTTAAAATGGGGGTCACAAAGGAGGGGCATAAAAAAAGCTGCAAGTAGTTTATGTGTTCGTGGCTCTAATGCCAAACAAGAATTTTATGATACCTCGGGCAAAGTATCCCATCAAAGAGCACTTCTTTAGCATCTTTCACGAATTCAGTCCATAAGACCTGAGTGGTTTTAACAGCCACACCAAACAAGAATATAAATAAGTTCTAAAATACTTCAAAATTTGCCTGTAAGATTATAGGTGAATACTGTAATAATAGTTAGATACTTCTAGAATACACTCAGCAACAGTATACAAGATAATCATGTATTACTGAAATACACAGATGTTTAGAACTAAGTTTTAATGAAGATTTTCTACATCTTTTGTGCTTAGACATTTGAAAGAGCCACTTGCAAGACACAAAATTGATACCATGGATTTCTCTGTAAAAGAAACTGACAGGCAATTTTCTTGGGAATCTTAATTATTCTTCATTTAATCACTATTTTTTCTTTTTTTTCTGCTCAAAAGGAATATAATAACTACATGTCAGCTTTAGAAGGTGAGCAATAGCTTCTACCTACATTTCAGATTTTTGAAGTCGGCCAAAAAAAAAAAAAGACCTTCTACTATTTTAGCATGTATTCATTCATTTATTTGGCAAAAAGTATTGTGCAGTACTAATGTTCAGGTACCTTCCTAAATGTTGGCACACAACAATGAAAAAGATAGATGTGGTCCTTGACTCACTCTACTTAAAATTCAGAGGGAAAATCAGATATTATGGGTGAGAACCTTATGTGTCTGACAATGTTGTAAAAGGCACAGTAAAGTAATGGAGAGACATAACCTAGTCCTGGATTGGGGGACAGTCAGAAACATGTTTTCCAGAAATGATGATGTGTAAACTCACACCTAAAGAATAGCATGAGAGTTGGGAAAGGGAGAATATCAGTGTTTCAGGTATATGGAATTTCAAGTCCAAAGATCCAGAGTCATGTGTTCAAGAAACTCTTAAGGAACACTGCCCAATTTGATTGGAGCAAAGAAGGCAATGAGGAAATGGGACACAAATTGAAGCCAAAATAGTAGGGAAGGTGAAATCCTACAGGGCATTGTAAACACTGTTAAGAATATTAGACTTTTTTTAGGACAGGTAAAGTCATCCAGGGGCTTCATTCAGAGAAATAACTGAGATGATTTACATTATTGGAGTTCACTATGCTTACACAAGAAGGGTAGATTAGGGTATTATAATTATAATTCTGAGATCAGTCACAAGGATATCACAGTGGATTATAAAATGAAAAATTCCACCTAGTGGGTCAAGTTTTAAAACAAGTTTTTAATATATTTAATTAACTTAATGGGTCAAAAAAATAGAGGTCTAACTCTCACCATCAAGTAGGCAATTTGTCCTTCCACAGAAGAACACTGGTATCACTGGTATTATAAATAATCATGACTAGAAAGCATTTTAGTAATGCTGGTTTTAAAATATTTCAGTCCAAAATAATCCATTATATAAGTGTCTCAGAGTTCTGACTATACATCATTTACTGTCAAAATGTTAACCTGAAAAACAATGACACATAAGAAACAATCATTCCTTCTTCAGCATACCTTTTAGTATATACTCTATCTTCATATGGTGTATAGACTATGGAAATGTAAAAACTTAAATTTCATTATATTAGCTCTAACTTTTGCTTCATTCCTAGGGAAATATATGCATAATAAGCATACAATATGTCACATCTACCAGACAGAGTTAGAGATCTACATGCCTATCATATATTGAAATATAGAGTCATAAATAGCTTAATTATTTAATACAAAAGTGACCTTTTTAAATATTAGTAAGAAAATGGCAATATAAGGAATCTCTCAGACACTGAGTAATAAAGAAAAACTAAAATGTTGCACAGAATTGTCAATTATATACTTCAATATTTGATTTTCAGGAAAAATCTGACACTTGAAGTATTGACTTTTTAAACTACAATAATTAATGCATTTCTGTTTTCTTCTGGAATGCCTCAAAATCTTTAAGCTAAATGTAATGCTAAAAAAGATCAACTAGGTTAGCTTCTTCATAACTTTGCTTATTTCTGTTTTAATAAGCATGACCTGCCTTTAGGAGAAACCACTCAAAACATTTGTGAAAAATGGCTTACAAAATATAGTTCAATAATAAATTTACAAGAGTTATTTTTCATTTAAATGATTTTAAAGTGGTAATAAAAATTCAAACATAAATTCAAAACAGGAATTAAACTTACAATGAATTCAAAATAGGAACATTGTATTGTGGCTCATTCATTAAAATAAGGTTCAAATGATCACTTTTACTTATTGTCCCTGACAGCTTAATAATTTTTAAAGAAGAATCCTTGTTTTGATTTATTTTGCTATTGTTGCTGCTTGTTTGTCTTTGGTCTTGCTTCTATTAAGTTTGAAAAGAGTTGAAGTGAACATCGACAGAGGGTAATAACTAGGATTTAGGCAGAGAATGGAACTGAAATTACAGTTGTAAACTTAGATCAGCAAGAATTTTTGGTGCTTGGGTAAAGAAAAGAAATCCATGCAAGACCACAAGGTTCCTGACTTGTGAAATTGTATGTCTGGTGGTAAAATTCACTGAGGTATGGAAGGCTGCAGAAGGAAAAAAAAATCTATAAACTAAACAAGAGTTTAGTTTTAGATTTGGAAAGTCAGATATACCAAGTAAGTATATCAAGTATGTATTTACTTATTAATAAATTCAAATCCCTATAGGATTTTTTAAAATTTAGAATGAACACCTCTAAGCACCTGCTGCTTCTGCAAAAAAAAAAAAAAATGTATTAACAGAGATTAGATTTAGCTGACTGTCCGAAACAACTAAATGAAATAGCATATAATATAATGGTTTTGCAGACATTGAACATCAGCAAAGAAAAACAGTATGCCTTGGAAACCAGGAACAAATAAAGGCAAGACCTATAATTTCCCTGGTAGACAGAAGAGAGAAAATTACTATTCTACAGCACAAGGTGGAGTAAACCCAGACAATCTCTTGGATTGAGGAGACAGAGCTGGGGTCAAAAAAGTAAACAGTGGCAAGAGTTCACAGAAGAAATTTTTGTAAAAAAGAAAAAAATAAAGTACAAAGCAGACATTTTCAAAAAGCACCAGTTGAGAACTGAAAGTGTAGCTGTAGCTCAGTGGCAGATTGCTTGCCTAGCATGAACAAGACTCTAGGTCCAATTCTCAGCCCCAGGACTGAAAAAAAATGAATTGAGTCTTTAGGGAGCATTGCTTGCAGCCCCCAGCAGCTATATTGACTTAGCCCTATAAACCAACTGGCCCCATCTATCCTCCAACAGCCCAAAAAAGTACCAGAGCGGACCACTCTGACCAGCCCAACCCACAGAGGATTTCAGAAAAATGTTCAGCAGCCCACTGACCCTGCTCATGCCCCAGAAAGACTCAGTGAGCACAGCACTGCCAATCTTTGGCCCCAGGAAACACCATCCATCCTCCTGCTGCCCTGGAAGCAGTTCTATGATGACTCCCCACCCAACTCAGTTAAGAAGAAGCTACAAGCAACTCTGAGTGGCTTGGTTCCCTAAGGCTCACAGGAGCAGGAACCTTGACCCAGGAACTGGTTGGGCATCCTGTCCTGAACAGTTCAACCCACCGTGGTCCAGGGAACCAGAGAGCAGCTCTGGCCTCCAATCCATGACCCTTAGAAGCACATGAGTCAACTTTTTTGAGCATCTTAGTTTTCTGAGGCCTCTGGGAAGCAGTCAGGTAATTCCATCCATTCCTTTGTGTCCCAAGAAACAACTGAGCAGCTTTCTAGGTCAACTAGGGCCCTGAGAAGCAGACACGCAACCCTACTCTTGAAACTTTGAAGCAGATGGAGAGATCTCCTTAGTAGGTTGGGCCCCAGTGGCCCCGAAAAGTCACCTGTATGTTCCCCAAATACTGACAAGTGCCCCATATGGGCACACTGGTCAGGGATAGTACATGTGTGAAACTTAGGCGTGACAAGAACTCTTTCCCCCTACCAGACCTACTGTGCTACACCCTCCTTATCCTACTTGGGTGGCCCATCCCAACATGATTCACAGAAAATGATAGGCAGCCCATATGGACCACACTATGACTAGAGCTACAAGATATCCCACCCCCACATGAAGTAATGAAAACTACCTAGTTTCAGAACTCATGCAACTAGCTAAATTTCACAATCCACCCAGCCTACACTATTAGAACATCTGAATATAGTGCCGATTATAGCCAAAGAAGCTACATAGACATTACACTAAAGCAACAATCTTTTTTTTTTTAAAGAGATAGGGAGAGAGAGAGAGAGAGAGAGAGAGAGAGAGAGAGAGAGAGAATTTCTTTTTTTAATATTTATTTTTTAGTTATCGGCGGACACAACATCTTTGTTTGTATGTGGTGCTGAGGATCAAACCGGGCCGCACGCATGCCAGGCGAGCGCGCTACCACTGAGCCACATCCCCAGCCCTAAAGCAACAATCTTGAACATAGTGTATCCAACTGCCACACTAGGACATGTTGGTAATAAAAAGTCCATCCTTAATACATAAATGGTCCCATAAAATTGGTAAAGACTACTAAACAACCAGACCAACACAGGTACAAATGAAGTATATAAAAACAATTTAAATGATTCCTCCTCCAAAGGAAAACAGTGACTCTCTAAGAACAGACCCTTAAAAAAAGGAAATTGACAAAGAATACAAGATAATGTTTTATAAAAATGCTTAATGAGACAGAAGAGAATATAAGTAAAAAGTAATAAAATTAAGAAAACAATTTGTGTCATGAATGAGAAATTCAGTAAAAAGTTACAGATCATAAAAAAGAAAATCAGATATCTGGAGCTAACAAACTTAATAAATAAAATTTAAAATGTTGGGGCTGGGGATGTGACTCAAGCAGTAGCGCGCTTGCCTGGCATGCGTGCAGCCCCGGTTCGATCCTCAGCACCACATACAAAAAAAAACAAAAGACGTTGTGACCGCCGAAAAACTAAAAAATAAATATTAAAATTCTCTCTCTCTCTCTTTAAAAAATATAAAAAATAAAAAATAAAATAAAATGTAGTATGGACAGCCTCAAAAACAGAATTGACCAGGCAGAAGGAAAAAAGTCACAAACCTTTAAGACAATACTTTTGAAATAACTCAGATATAAAAATGAAAAGGGACAGGTTTAAAAAAAAAGCCTCCAAGCTCATGAGATACCACTAAAAGAACAAATTTTTACATTATCGGTATTCCAGAAAGAGAAGGAAAAAAGAAAAGATAGAAAATTTGTTCAAGTAAATAGTTGCTGAAAACTTTTCAGATCTTGGGAAAGACGTGGTCACCTAGGTTCAGTAAGATCAAAGGAATCTTACTAGATTCAACCAAAAAAGACCCTCTCTCCAAGCCACATTACAGTCATACTGTCAAAAGTACATTTCAGCAAGAGAATTCTAAAAATCAGCAAAAGTGACAATTCACTTATAAAGGAATCTCAATTAGACCAACAGCAGACCTTACAGCAAAAACCTTACAAGCCAGAGTGAATGGGATGATATTTCCAAATTCATAAAAGGAAAAATAAAATGCCAACCAAGAATACCACTCATAGCAAAGCTATGCTTCAAAAGTGAAGAGGAAATAAGTATTTTCCAATAACTGTAACAACTGTTGATATTTACCACCACCAGACTAGATCTCCAAGACATTCTAGAGGAATTCCATATACTACAAGCAAAGGGTTGGTAACTCTCATAATGAAAGTATGCAAAAGTAGAAAACTCAACAGTAGCACAGAAACACAAAAGAAAAAGAGAATCAACCCTATTCTATATAGAAATCACCAAACTACAAAGATAAGAGAGAGAGAAAAAAAGAAAAAAAGTCTAAACGACCAGAAAAAAAAAAGAATATTGACAGGACCATATCTTACTTATCAACAATAATCTTGGATGTAAATAGTTTATATTTACCAACAAAAGCTACATATTGGTTGAATGAGTTTTTTTATTGTTATTGTTTTTTTGTTTGTTTGTTTTGAAAGACTCAGTGATATCCTGTCTAGAAAAAAATTAACTTCTCCAGTAAAAACACATGGACTGACAGTGAAAAAGGAATGGAAAAAGGAATATCATGCAAGTAAAAACAAAAAGCAAGCAGGAGTAGCTACTCTTATTTCAGATAAAATGTAAATCAAACATTGCCAAAAGAAAAAATAGTCATAATATGGTAATAAAGAAATCAAATCAGCAAGAAAACACAAAGGTAAATATATGTGCACCCAATGCTGAAGAGCTCAATTTCATAAAGCAAACATTGTTAGATTTAAAAGGAGATACAGACTCAAACATAATTGTTATAGTTTGGATGTGAATAAATTTGGATGTGCATAAATTTCTTGACACATGCCAAAAGCTCATTTGTAAGAGAATGCCAGATGGTTTAGAGGAGCAGTGATTGGTTCATGCCAACCTTGATCCAATCAGTAAATGGATCCACTGATAGGATTAACTATGTGGGGGCTGAAGGTGGGTAGGGTGTGACTAGAGTAGTTTGGTCATTGGAGACATAGCTTTGGGGTATGTATTTTGTATCTATCAAGTGGAATCAATCTCTCTCTCTCTCTCTCTCTCTCTCCTGCCTGAACATCACATTCTTCTGCCATGATGTTCAGCCTCACCTTGATCCCTGAGGAATGAAGCCAGCTACTGTGGAGTGAGACCTCTGAAATTGTAAGCCTCAAATAAACTTTTCTTCCTCTACAATTGTTTTGCTTGGGTCTTTAAGTCACAGCAGTGAAAAAGCTGACTAAAACAGAAATAAAAATTGGAAGCTTCAACACCTTATATTTACTACTGGACATATCACTGATGCAAAAATCAACAAAAAATATTATAATTATACTACAGTTCAAACAGACATAACAGACATTTACAGACTATTTCATCTAACAGCTATAGAATACATATTCTTCTCATAGCACATGAAACATTTTCCAGAATAGACCACATATTAAACAATTATTAAACAATTCAAAACACTGAAATTTTAGCATGTGTCTTCTCTGACCACAATGAAATAAAATTAGAAATCAACAAGAAAAGGAACTTTAGAAATTTTACAAATACAAAACCATTATTACCTGGATACCAAAATCAGTTATTCCTTATCAGACTCTGCCTTCCCTTACTCTTCCATATAACATTATTCTTATTATTTTACGATAATTTCTCTTCATAGCACTCATCATCATTTGATATATTCTATTCTTTTTTTGTTGCTTTTTACTGATTTATAGTCTGTCTTCTCTCACTAGAATGAAAGCTCTATCAGATCACAGCATAACTTGTTGTTAGCTTTTTCTCTACTGCTAAATTCTCAATTATCTAGAATATCAAATATCACATAATAGGTGATCAACAAAAATTATTGAATGAATAAAAGAAGAAATTATACAAATACATAAATTAAAGAACATTTTATTAAATTATCAATGGTTCAACAAAGAAATCATAGGGAAATATAAAAACGACTTGGAACAAACTATAATATAAACACAACACACTAAAACCTACAAGATACAAAAAAAAAAGCAGTACTAAGAGAGGAGTTTTAGCAATAAGTCCATACATACAAAAAAGAAAGATTGCAGGAAAAAAAATATGATGCAATGTAAGGAACTAGAAAAGCAAGAACAAACCAAACTCCAAATTAGTAGGAGGAAAAAAGTAACAAATATGAAAACAAAAACAAATGAAATACAGACACAAAAGATCAATAAAATGGAGTTGATATTTTGAGAGGATAGCAAAATTGAAAAACTTTAGCTTAACTATGAAAAAAAATTGGACCCAAATCAATAAAATCAGAGATTAAAAAGGACACATTAGCCAGGCACAGTAACACATGCCTAGAATCCCAGGAGGCCGAGGCAGGAGGACAGTGAGTTCAAAGCCAGCCTCAGCAAAAGCAGGCACTTAAGCAACTCAGTGAGACCCTGTCTCTAAATAAAATACAAAACAGGGCTGGGGACCTGGCTCAGTGGTTGAGTGCCCCTGAGTTCAAACTCCAGAACAGCCCCCCAAAAGGACAAATTAGCTGTGATACCACAGAAAGGGATAATTAAGGCCTATGATAAACACAGCGATATGCCAAGAAATTGAAAAATGTAGAAGAAATGCATAAATTTCTTGACACGTGTCAAAATTTAGCCAAGTGTTTATAGAAAATCTAAACAGATAAATACTAGGTAAATAGATTGAATTAGTAACAAAAGGTCTCCCAATAAAAATAGGCCCAGGACCAGATAGCTTCACTAGTGAATTTTACCAAGCATTTACAAGAGATTAGTACAAAGTTGTTTCAAAATATTGCAAAGTATAGAAAGTGAATGAACCATTCTAAACTTATTCTATGAGGACAATGTTAGCCTGATATCAAAACTGGTCAAGAACATAAAAAAAAGAAAAAAGAAAAAAAGAAAGAAAGAAAACCATCACAGATCAAGAACAATAACTCTCATGAGTATAAACGAAACAATTCTCAACAAAAACCAGTAAATTGAATCCAATAGCGTATATAAATGTCTATATCCCATGATCACATGGGATTTCAGGAATGAAAGAATCATTCAATATACACAAATTAAAATTTTTTTTATTGGTTGTTCAAAACCTTACAGAGCTCTTGACATATCATATTTCAAACATTAGTTTCCAGCGAGTTATGAACTCCCATTTTTACCCCAAATACAGATTGCAGAATCACATCGGTTACACATTCACATTTTTACATAATGCCATACTAGTAACTGTTGTATTCTGCTACCTTTCCTATCCTCTACTATCCCCCTCCCCCCATCTTCTCTTTCTATCCCATCTACTGTAATTCATTTCTCTCCTTGTTTTTTCTTCCAATTCCCCTCACAACCTCATTTATGTAGTTTTTTATAACAATGAGGGTCTCTTTCCATTTCCATGCAATTTCCCTTTTCTCTCTCTTTCCCTCCCATCTCGTGTCTCTATTTAATGTCAATCTTTTCTTCCTGCTCTTCCTCCCTGCTCTATTCTTAGTTGCTCTCATTATATCAAAGAAGACATTTGGTATTTGTTTTTTTAGGGATTGGCTAGCTTCACTAAGCATAATCTGCTCTTTTGCCATCCATTTCCCTGCAAATTCCATGATTTTGTCATTTTTTAGTGCTGTGTAATACTCCATGGTGTATAAATGCCACATTTTTTAATCCATTGATCCATTGAAGGGCATCTGGGTTGGTTCCACAGTCTAGCTATTGTGAATTGTGCTGCTGTGAACATCGATGTAGCAGTATCCCAGTAGTACGCTCTTTTAAGGTCTTCAGGGAATAGTCCGAGAAGGGCAATAACTGGGTCAAATGGTGGATCCATTCCCAGCTTTCCCAGGAATCTCCATACTGCTTTCCAAATTGGCCACACCAATTTGCAGTCCCACCAGCAATGTACAAGAGTGCCCTTTTCCCCACATCCTCTCCAGCACTTGTTGTTGTTTGACTTCATAATGGCTGCCAATCTTACTGGAGTGAGATGGTATCTTAGGGTGGTTTTGATTTGCATTTCTCTGACTGCAAGAGATGGTGAGCATTTTTTCATGTACTTGTTGATTGATTGTATGTCCTCCTCTGAGAAGTGTCTGTTCAGGTCCTTGGCCCATTTGTTGATTGGGTTATTTGTTGTCTTATTGTCTAATTTTTTGAGTTCTTTGTATACTCTGGATATTAAGGCTCTATCTGAAGTGTGTGGAGTAAAAATTTGTTCCCATGATGTAGGCTCCCGATTTACTTCTCTTATTTTTCTCTTGCTGTGAAAAAACTTTTTAGTTTAAGTAAGTCCCATTTGTTGATTCTTGCTATTAAATCTTGTGCTATGGGTGTCCTGTTAAGGAATTTGGAGCCTGACCCCACAATATGTAGATCGTAGCCAACTTTTTCTTCTATCATACGCAGAGTCTCTGATTTGATATCAAGGTCCATGATCCATTTTGAGCTAACTTTTGTGCATGGTGAGAGGAGGGGATTCAGTTTCATTTTGTTGCATATGGATTTCCAGTTTTCCCAACACCATTTGTTGAAGATGCTATCCTTCCTCCATTGCATGCTTTTAGCCCCTTTATCAAATATAAGATAGTTGTAACTTTGTGGATTAGTCTCTGTATCCTCTATTCTGTACCATTGGTCTACCTGCCTGTTTTGGTACCAGTACCATGCTGTTTTTGTTACTATTGCTCTGTAGTATAGTTTGAAATCTGGTATTGCTATACCACCTGATTCACACTTCCTGCTTAGAATTGCTTTTGCTATTCTGGGTCTTTTATTTTTCCAATTGAATTTCATGATTGCTTTATCTATTTCTACAAGCAATGCCATTGGGATTTTGATTGGCATTGCATTAAACCTATAGAGGACTTTTGGTAATATCGCCATTTTGATGATGTTAGTTCTGCCTATCCATGAACAGGGTATTTCTTTCCATCTTCCAAGATCTTCTTCTACTTCTCTTTTTAGGGTTCTGTAGTTTTCATTGTATAAATCTTTCACCTCTTTTGTTAGATTGATTCCCAAGTATTTTATTTTTTTTTTGAGGATATTGTGAATGGAGTGTTTTTCCTTATTTCCGTTTCAGAAGTTTTGTCGCTGATATACAGAAATGCCTTTGATTTGTGCGTGTTGATTTTATATCCTGCCACTTTGCTGAATTTATTTATTAGTTCTAGTAGTTTTTTTGTAGACCCTTTTGGGTCTTCTAGGTATATAATCATGTCATCTGCAAATAGTGATAATTTAAGTTCTTCTTTTCCAATTTTTATGCCTTTAATTTCTTTCCTTTGTCTATTTGCTCTGGCCAGTGTTTCGAGAACTATATTGAATAGAAGTGGTGATAGCGGGCATCCCTGTCTTGTTCCAGATTTTAGAGGGAATGCCTTCAATTTTTCTCCATTCAGTATGATGCTAGCCTGGGGCTTAGCATAGATAGCTTTTACAATATCAAGGTAAGTTCCTGTTATCCCTAGTTTTTCTAAAGTTTTGAACATAAAGGGATGCTGTACTTTGTCGAATGCTTTTTCTGTGTCTATCGAGATGATCATATGGTTCTTATCTTTAAGTCTATTGATATGGTGAATAACATTTATTGATGTCCGTATATTGAACCATCCCTGCATCCCAGGGATGAATCCTACTTGATCATGGTGCACAATTTTTTGATGTGTCTTTGTATCCGATTCGCCAGAATTTTATTGAGGATTTTTGCACCTAGGTTCATCAGAGATATTGGTCTGTAGTTTTCTTTCTTTGATGTGTCTTTGTCTGGTTTCGGGATCAATGTGATGTTGGCCTCATAGAATGAATTTGGAAGAACTCCCTCCTTTTCTATTTCCTGGAATAACTTGAAAAGTATTGGTATTAATTCTTCTTTAAAGGTTTTGTAAAACTCCGCTGTATACCCATCCGGTCCTGGGCTTTTCTTGGTTGGTAGTCTTTTGATTGCTTCTTCAATTTCATCCATTGATATTGGTCTGTTCAAATCGTGTGTGTCCTCCTGACTCAGTCTGGGCAAATCATATGTCTTAAGAAATTTATCAATGTCTTCACTATCTTCTATTTTATTGGAATATAAGTTTTCAAAATAATTTCTAATTGTCTTCTGTATTTCTGTAGCATCTGTTGTGATATTGCCTTTTTCATCCCTTATGTTAGTAATTTGAGTTCTCTCTCTTCTTCTCTTCATTAGCATGGCTAAGGGTCTGTCAATCTGTTAATTTTTTCAAAGAACCAACTTTTAGTTTTGTTAATTTTTTCAATAGTTTCTTTTGTTTCAATTCCATTGATTTCCGCTCTGATTTTAATTATTTCTTGCCTTTTGCTGCATTTGCTGTTGTTTTGCTCTTCCTTTTCTACGGCTTTGAGATGAAGTCTGAGCTCATTTATTTATTTATTTATTTATTTTGTTTTTTTGAGGAATGACCTCCAGGCGATGAATTTCCCTCTTAAAACTGGCTTCATTGTGTCCCATAGATTCCGATAGAGATAAGAATTTTTTTTATTTCCTCCTTTATTTCTTCTGTAACCCCTTGATCATTCAGTAACATATTGTTCATTTTCCATGAGATATTGGATTTTCCCTTCCTTCTTTTATCATTAATTTCCAGTTTCAATCCATTATGATCAGATAAAATGCATGGTATAATCTCCACCCCTTTATATTTATTGAGGGTTGCCCTATGGCATAATATATGGTCTATTTTTGAGAAGGATCCATGTGCTGCTGAGAAAAAAGTATATCCATTCGATGATGGTTGGTATATTCTATATATGTCAGTTAAGTCTGGGTTATTGATTGTGGTATTGAGTTCTATAGTTTCTTTATTCAGCTTTTGCTTGGAGGATCTGTCCAATGGTGAGAGAGGTGTGTTGAAGTCACCCATAATTATTGTGTTGTGGTCTATTTGATTCTTGAACTTGAGGAGAATTTGTTTTATAAACTTCACAGAACCATTATTTGGTGCATAAATATTGATAATTGTTATATCTTGTTGTTTAATGGTTCCTTTTAACAGTATATAATGTCCTTCCTTATCCCTTTGGATTAATTTAGTCTTAAAGTCGATTTTATTCGATATGAGTATGGCCACCCCTGCTTGCTTGCGAGGACCGTGTGCATGGTATATTTTTTCCCAACCTTTTACCTTCAGCCTGTGTATGTCTTTTCCAGTCAGGTGTGCCTCTTGGAGGCAGCATATTGTTGGATTTGTTTTTTTAATCCATGTTACAAGCCTATGTCGCTTTATTGGAGTGTTTAAACCATTAATGTTTAGAGTTACTATTGATATATGGTTTGTACTTCCAGCCATGTCTGATTATTTACCTCTTTTTTTTTTTTTTAACTTTCGTTTGTTTCTCCATGATTAGCTTTTCCCCCTCCGTCTGTCTTTACTGAGGTACTTCCCACTGTTGGCTTTGGTTATTGTTTTTCATTTCTTCCTCATGAAGTGTTTTGCTCAAGATGCTTTGCAATTCTGGTTTTCTGGCTGCAAATTCTTTTAGTTTTTGTTTATCGTGAAAGATTTTTATTTCGTTGTCGTATCTGAAGCTTAATTTTGCTGGGTACAGAATTCTTGGTTGGCATCCATTGTCTTTCAGTGTTTGAAATACGTTGTTCCAGGATCTTCTCGCTTTCAGCATCTGAGTTGAAAAGTCCGTTGTTAACCATATTGGTTTACCCCTGAATTTAATCTTTCTCTTTTCTCTTGTAGCTTTTAATATTTTCTCTTTGTTCTGTATATTGGATATCTTCTTAACAATGTGTCTTGGCGTTGGTCTACTGTGATTTTGTATGCTCGGTGTTCTGTATGCATCTACAATTTGTATATCTGTTTCCTTTTTTATTTCTGGAAAGTTTTCTGTAATTATTTCATCTAGTAGATTACTCATTCCCCTGGTTTGAATTTCTATCCCTTCCTCTATCCCAATGACTCTTAAATTTGTTTTTTTTTATATTATCACATATCTCTTGTATGTTTCTCTCGTGATTTTTAACCAGCCTATCTGAGTTGGCTAGACTCTTTTCAAGATGATATATTTTGTCTTCATTATCTGACGTTCTGGCTTCTACTTGCTCCACTCTATTAATGATACTATCATTTGAGTTTTTAATTTGGTTTATAATTTCCTTCATTTCTAAGATCATTGTTTAATTCTTTTTTATAATCTCTATCTCCTGATAAAGATGCTTAACTTCTTCTTTTATCTGTTTATGTAATTCATTCTCAATGTGTTCTTTCGCTTCTTGAATTTGCTGTCTCGTATCCTCTTTAAGGTTCTGTTCCATCTGTCTAAGGTGTTCCATGAGTTCTTTATATGACCATTTTTCTGTTGACTCTATATCCTCCTGAATATTTAGGCTGCCCTGCATTGTTTGCACTCCTTTTCTTCCTTGCTTTTTCATGCTGTTCATATTACTTCTTGTTCTGTTTGACTGCTGAGTTACTGTTTACTCCTATAAATTTATTTGATGCTTGGGAGGAAAGGTATTAGAAGGGAAGGGAAGAAGTCACTGTAGAGAATGAGAGTAAGCAGGTAGCATTCAAGAAAGGGGGAATAAGAAAATTGAAAAGAAATGTAAAGACAGAAGAAAAGAAGGAAAGAGAAAATAGAAAATTAAAAAGAATTTAAAGAAAAAAATAATAGAAATGAAAAATGAAATAAAAAATAGAATAAAATAAAATATAATGGATTAAAAAAACATTTAAAAAGACAGCAAAAAAAAATTTTATAAATGCAGTCCTAGAGTTCGATTAACTGCTCTTCCAGTAGATGGAGTTATACCCACCGGGCCAAGTTTCTCCTCTCTGTAGGTGGGAGTCAATCACTGTACAGCAGCTCTTCCTCAGGACTGGGCGGGTCTCCACTCCTGCTGTTTGACGTGTGGGCGGAGCCTTTCGCAGAGCTGGTCAGGGGTTGTTTGCAGCTCCAGGCTGGCAGGTGGGGGGTGGTCGTTTGCAGCTCTGAACCACCAGAGGAGGTTCACAGAGTCGGGCCGGCGGGGGCCGGGCAGGCAGCGCCGGCTCCCACACTCACTGCAAGTGTGTAGGCAGCGGCCACTTGGCGGCCGGTGCTGGTTCACAGAGTCGGAGGGGTGGGGGCCCAGGCAGGCAGCGCCCGTCCCCTCGTTTGCTGCAACGTGTGGACAGCGGGCGTTTGGCTGCAGCCTACGTCTACTCACAGAGCCGGGCTGGCGTGGGCCCAGGCAGGCAGTGCCAGCTCCTAGGTTCGCTGCAACGTGTGGGCAGTGGCCAGGGTTGGTTCACAGAGCCAGCCGGTGGGGGCCCAGGCAGGCAGCGCCCGTTCCTATGTTTGCTGCTACGTGTGAGCAGCGGCCGGCGGCAGTTCACAGAATCGGGCCGTCGGGGGCCTAGGCGGTCAGTGTCCGCTCCTACGTTCGCTGCAACGTGTGGGCAGCAGCTGCTTGACGGGGGCCGGCAGCGGTTCCTAGAGCCCTGCTGGCTGCGGCCCAGGTAGGCCCGCTCCTATGTTCACTGCAACGTGTGAGCAGCGGCCATTTGGCGGCGGCAGGCGGGACTGTGCCCCTGCTCTGCGTTGCCAAGATTCAGTAGTCTGTGACAAGCAGACACCTCCAATTAAACTTACCGGTTCCCGGCCGGTCTCCGTTCAGTGGAATTTTGCTTGAAGCTTCTCAGCAGGACGCATGTAGGTGTATTATGAGTATCTCTGATCCCCTTACCACGGAGGCATTGAATGTGCTGCCTCTTCGCCGGCCACCATGTTGGGTCTTCCACAAATTAAAAATTTTAATATATCAACAGAAATAAGTATGAGAATCATAAGGTCATCTCAGTAAACGCACAAATTGCAATCAATAAAATTGAACAGCAGTGCATGCCTGAAATCCCTCCTGATGCAAGAGGACTGCAAGTTTAAGGCCAGCTTCAGCAACTCACTGGAGTCCTAAGCAACTTAGTGAGACCCTGTCTCAAGATAAAAAATGAAAAAGGACTGGAGTCTTATCTCAGTGGTAAGGTGTCTTTGGGTTCAGTTCCAAGAACCAAATTAATTTTAAAAATAGAATAAAATTTAAAACTATTTTATGATTAAAAATTTTAAACCTCAAAAATCAGGCATAGAAGTAATTTAGCAGCAACACAATAATGACTACACATGACAAACCCACAGCCTATATCACACTGAATTTGGAAAAGATGAGATCATTTCCTCTAAGGGCAAGAATACAGCAAAGATATGCACTGTTATAATTTAGACATGAAGTACCCTCTAAAAAACACATGTGTCCTTATATACATCAATGTTCAGAGCTGGGGCTCTTGGGAAGTGATTGTATCATGATGGCTCTGACCTCATCAGTAGATTAATCCATTAAGGGATTCATAGTTGAAAGTATAGGATGTGTGACCTAGTAGAAGGAAGTGGGTCTTGGGGGCATATCCTTGAAGACTACGTCTTGCCTCTAGGCCCTTCCTCTCTCTGTGCTTCCTGGCTGCCATGACCTGAGCAGCTTTTCTCTGCCATGTCCTTTCTCCATGACGTCTTTTTCTTGCAGCCAGCTGACCATAGACTGAAACCTTAGAATCTATGAGACAAAATAGGTCTTTCCTTCTCTAAGATGTTTTTCTCAAGTATTTGTCACAGTGACAAAAAGCTGAATAACAGAGAACTTTCACTGATCTTAGTGTTGGAAGTCTTAGCCAAAGCTATAGGATAAGAGAAAAAACAATGTCATCCAAATAGGAAAGAAAGAGGTCAAATTACCCCTGTTTAGAGAGGGTGTGATTCTATATATACATAGAAAACCATTAAGAATCCAATAAAGGACTACTAAAACTGATAAACAAATTCAGTAAAGAGGCAGGACACAAAATCAACATACAAAAACCAGTAGCATTTTTATACATCAATAACAGTATTGTCAAGGAAGAAATCATGAAAGTAATTCCACTCACAATGGCTACAAACAACAAATAAATAAAATACCTGTGATTAAATTTAGCCAATGAAGTAAAAGACCTCCACAACAGAAATTATAAAACTCTGATGAAAGAAATTGAAGAGGACACCAAAAAATGGAAAGACCTCTCATGTCCATGGATTAGAAACATTATTAATGCTAAAATATCCACATTATACCAAGTGCTTTAATTAAAATCAAACTATCAAAATGTTTTTCATTAAACTAGAAGATACAATCCTAAAATTCTTATCACAAAAAAACCCTGAAGCCAAAGCAATTTGAGGGAAAAAAAATGAAGATCTAACATTAACTTACTTCAAAATATACTAAAAAGCTATAGTAAAAGCTATAGAATACTACCATAAAAAGGGACACATAGATCAATGGAACAGAGGAGAGTGCCCAAAGAAAGTCATGCCTTTACAGCTAGGTGTTTCTTACTGAAGACACCTAAACCATTGGAAAAAGAACAGAATCCTCAATAAATAGTGCTGGGGAAATTATTTCTATATTTCAAGTAGAAGACTGAAAATTAACCCTTATTTCTCACTTTATACAAAAATGAACTCAATATGGATTAAGGATCTAAATGTTGACACTGAAACTATAAAACTACTAGGAAAAGCATAATCATAATAGTAAAAGACATTGGAATAGACAATGACTATTATTATTTAATATAGACTCCAAAAGCAAAAATGGTCAAATTGGATTATATCAAATTAAAAAACCTTGGCATGGCAAAGAAAACAATCAAGAAAGTGAAGAGATAACCTACAGAATGGGGAAAAATGTTTTTCAAACTATTCATCTGATGAGGGATTAGTATTCAAAATAAATATATGAAGAATTTTTTAAAAACCTCAATAACAAAAAACACAAGTAATCCAATTAAAATTGACAAAGAATATGAATAGATACCCCTTCAAAAGAATAAGTTTAAATGGCCAACAATGGTATGAAAAAATATTCAATGTCATTAATAAACAGGAAAAGGTGAACAAAAAATCATAATGGAATGACATTATGTAACTCCAGTTAGAGCCATTATTATAAAAAAAAAAAGTAAATGCTGGTAAGAGCATAGAGAAAATGGAGCACTGATGCATTTTGGGGGGAATGTAAATAAGTGCAACCATTATGAAGAACAGTTTGGAGGCTTCCCAAGAAGCTACAAATAGACTTACCACAACATCCAGCTATCCCATTTCTGGGCATATATCCAAAGGAAATGATATATTAAAGAGTCATGTGCATGTCCCTGTTTGGCTTCACTATTCACAATAAGTAACACATAGAATCAGCTTAGACACCCATCAACAGATGAATGAATAAAGAAAATATTAAATGAATTCACTTTGGAGTATTATTCAACCACTTTAAAATTAACGATGTTCTATCATTTGCAGCAAAATAGAAGACACTAGAGGATGTTATGTTAAGTGAAGTAAGTCAGATGCAGAAAGGCAAATGTGTTATGTTCTCGCTCATACATTTGTATTCAAAAGTTAATCAGAATGTAAAATAGTGATTACTACAGGCCAGGAAGAGAGGAAGAGAAAGGGGATAGTGGGAGGTATAATAATGGGTACCAAACCAGTTAGAAGTAATAATTTCTAGTGTACTATATAACAGTGCAGAGGGGGGAACTGTAGGTCACCATAAGCCTATTGCGTATTTTGTAACAACTAGAGCAGAGGAGCTCTGAGACTCCAATACAAAGTAATGATAAGAAGATGGGAAAATTAATTACCCTAATTTTCAGTACATATTATATACTTGATTCAAATTATCACACTTTACCCTATTGATTTGTATAATTAAAATGATAATTTAAAAAGTAAAATGCATATGTCAAAAGTGAAAATTCTGTCACTTGCAGCAACACAGATAGAACTGAATGACATGGTAAATGAAATAACTCAGGCACAGAAAATCAATACCACATGTTCTCAGACTAGGAAGCTAAAAACTTGATTGCAAATAAATAGATATTAGAATAGAATAAATAAATGGAATTTAAACAGAGGGTGTGGGGCAGGTAGGCATGGAGAGAGAATGGTTAACAAACACAGGGATGTAGTTGGATAGAAATAACCTCTACTGTTCTATAGTACAATTGATTAACTTGGGTTCACAACAATCAATTGAATATTTAATAGCTACTAGAGTAAATTTGGGTGTGAAATAATATACGTCTGAGGTGATAGGCTGATTTCCCCGATCTGATCATTACACATCGTATTCACGTATTGAAGTGTCACACTGTATCCCCTTAAAAATGTGCAATTACTATCTTATCAATTAAAATTTATACATATTAAATAATCAATGCTTTTGATTCAGCATACAAATATACCTATGTTAATCATCCTCCTTAAAAATGACTTGTTAAAATGATAATAGGAATATAAAAATTATAAGAAATTATCAAGGAAATACAGGAGCATGTTAGTTGATCAGGTTCTGGGCTGGCGGGGAAGAGGGCGTGAGTGAATAGAAGAATATAGATAAATAAAGCAAAGTGGAAGAATCAAAAGCTCAGAGGAGTATTAGAAGAGGTATTCCCACAGAGGCAGTGCTCTACCCTGTGGTGTGTGTGTGTTTCTCACAGGCATTTCCTGGGCAGTCTCCTGCATACTTTGGCCTATATTTTCAGGTAAGGAACTATTGTGGTTTGGATGTGAGGTGTTCCCCAAAACTCACGTTTGAGACAGTGCCTGAAGGTTCAGAGGAGAAATGATTGGGTTGTAAGAGTCTTAATCCATCAGTGAATTAATCCCTGATGGGATTGATTGAACTGGTAGAGTGTGTCTGGAAGAGGTGGGAATTTGGGTGTTGCTATGGGGTACATATTTTGTGTTTGTGTGTGTCTCTCTCTCCCCCTCCCCTTCCCTCTCTTCCTCTCTCCCTCTCTCCCTCTTGGTCACCATATGAGCTGCTTTCTTCCACCACCTCCTTCCACCATGATGTTCAGCCTCACCTCAACCCCAGAGGAATGGAGCCTTCTATGGACTAAGACCTCTGAAATTGTGAGCCCTCAAATAAACTGTTCCTCCTCTGTAGTTGTTCTGGTCAAATCCTTTAGGTCACAGCAGTGAAAAAGCTGACTAAAACTGTGACAGTTCTAAGTTTTCATTTCTTACTTGTCTCTTTGAATCCTTTCATAGAATTTTTGGCTTCCATGTCTTATAAACTCATCACACACAAAACCAATCCTTTATATTAACTCTAAATTTCTTTGGAGAGTATTTTAGCATGTTTTTCTTTTCTTTGTATTGAGTAGCACTACATTTAAACCATTCTTTAAAAGAGCAAACATTTAAATACAGCCCTTTTAACATAACATTTTCAAAATGATTATGTCTCTTCAAAGCCATCATCACATTTTAATAATCCACATAGTGTATACCTGTTTTAAGACTAGGGTTTCCAAAGCAATTCAATATTTTATGAATATCTTATTTCCCAATTAACCCCAATGTGATACAATTATTTTTCAATGTTTCCTACATATTTTAACTCAATTATTCTATTGAAGTCTTTAAATCATTCTGTCTCATGAAAACTAATTATCCAGGGATTCAATTTTTAATTCTGTAGAAGAAATATTCAAGGCCTTGATTCTAACTATGTATTGCCATCAAGGAGAATCTCTGCCCTTAAATTCTGAGAAAAACATGTATGTTTTGAATATATACATGTTTAAGGCAGAGACAAGAAAATCTGAGAATTTCTCATCCCTCCACTATTATAAGCTTGGTCAAATACTCATCTTCCACCCAGATGAATATAGTAGTTTCCTAAATGTTCCTTCTGGTAACATCCTTGCCCGCACTGTAGGAAGATCTCAATCAGGTTTGTGTCTTGATTCAATGGGCCAAACTATATCTCTGACCACATTTGAAGCTTTTCTTTATCCACTCCTATCAGACTTCCTGCTGTCTCTCAAACACACCAAGCAAACTCCCACCTTAGGGTTTTACATTGTCTATTTTCTCTGCTTCAAAAGTTCTTTCTCCAAATATTTGCATTGCATGCCCTCTCACTTCTTTTGTCCATCTGCTCAAATGTCAGCTTCTCAGTAAGACATTTTTTGGCATATTTTGAAATATAACTGAATTATCCACCCCTGATCCTACAAAGACTCCTAATGAATTTTTCTCTGTAACATATATCATCTTCCAATTCATTGTATATCTTCTCCTATTTTACTGTCAGCTTAACCCTCATTAGATTATAAACAAAATGAAGACATATGTTCTATACTATTAATAGTGCCTTGTATTTAGAAAGTGCTCAATAAATAATTGTTATATTAATTATTTTACTTTTTTTCTTTAGCTATTTTCATTTGCCAATAAATTCCCCCCAAGTGTTTTCAAGCTTCCTATAAATTTGCTTAAGTTAAATAAATTTTACTTTAATGCCTGTTGTTACTACATTAGGTGGGTGACCTCTCTATGTGCTTGACCACACTGACCAGTCACCTGCCATCCAAATGCAAACCTCCTATTGTTCAACTTGTCTTCAAATCATTCTTCTTCTTAATATATTAGAAAACTATTATTTTTATAGTACATGCAATTTTCCTACAGTATCAGATTTTAAAACTTTAAGATACCATGATCAATCAATTAAGGAACACAAATTGAATGTGTCTGTCTCATAACTACTAGTTGCTACACAGTTAAAATAAAAGCCTTAAAATTAAGAAAACACAATTTTTATGCCAATTACATTTTCTCCACTATTAAAAAGATCTATAAAGCACTAATATTCTACTATCAAAAATAATGGGAACAGCAGGAAAACAAACCTTGTGGTAATTTAATACAATTTTACTATCACAAAACTCTAATTTTATCTTTTGATGTATTATTACCAGCAATTTATAACCTATTCTTAACATTTTTCTGTTTTAAAATAAATCTGAATATTAATCATTGCTCAGATTTATCCTAAGTTTTTCTATGCTTATTGACTTTGTTCTTAATTTAAAATTTCCAAATCATGCAAAAGAAGATGTGGGTGAAAATAAGGGTCAAAAATTGTTTTTTAGCCAGGCACAGTAGCAGGTACCTATAATCCCAGTGGCTTATGAGGCTGAGACAGGAGGATCCAGAGTTTAGAGCCAGCATCAGAGTCAGGGGCAGGAATTTAACAAAGCTCTAAGCAATACAGTGAGACTCTGCCTCTAAATTAAAAAATACAAAATAGGCCTGGGGATGTGGCTCAGTGGTTGAGTGCCACTAAGTTCAATCCCTGATACACCCCTCCCAAAATATTGTTTTAGAAAGGTCTTACAAAATTTTTGAACACTCTCAGCCCCTCTGGATTCCCAGAGTCCCCCATGTACAGAGCAACCCTGCTACACCAAAGCACAATAATACTGAAATTGTTTGGTGAACTAATGGAATGCTACTATCGTCACATTTTTGCTTCTGAATCTTGTGTTCATGTTCAGCAGTTTTACAAAATCCTGAATTTTAAAAGTGATTTGTATGGTGTTTAAGAATGTGATATTCTTTATTCTCTTCTATACTTAAAAGTGAACATGTACTTATATTGGTGAGTGACTTGGTAAGATATATCTGACAAAATGCATTGTCTGAATAAGTTACACTGAGTACATAGAAACTGATTTAGAATCTCCAGGAAATTCTTTAGTCAAACCCAAAAGATATGTCATCAAATTTAACAATTCCGACAAGTTGAAATTTTCTATAATATTCTTATTTTTTAAATTCTAGACTGTTACTATGTGCTTTCAGTTACTCTTTTGCTTAATATTTTTTCATCTGTAATCCTCTGGGTTTCCTTAAACAGATGCTGTATGCTTTATGATTGTGTTCATCTCTGTTAATTATTCAATTTTACATCCTCATTAAGGAAGAAGGTAGGAGAGATGGGCCAATCTTCCAATATCAGTCTTCTCTTCAAAGTTTTAGTAGAAGGATCTTCTGCAAATGTTAGTTGTGCAAAAGTTACCTTCCTTGCAGATGGTTTTGTCAATGACAGTTCTTGCCAAAGCACTCTGAATGAAGGGGATGTCAGTAATTTCCATGTTATATGCATAAAACAGAAAATTGCTTTCCCTGAACTTCCACTCTTTCTCTTTTCCTTGATGAAAACAAAATGTGTGGAGGTAACCTATCTTTCTCCACTAATTCAGGACTAATACCTCAAGAAAATGCAGAGAAACATAATAGAAGCAGAGCTGGTTACTATGGTTGAGATGTGAGGTATCCCCCAAAAGTTCACATGTGAGACAATGCAAGAGGTTCAAAGTATAAATGATTGGGTTATGAGAGTCTTAAACTAATCAATGAATTAATGCCTGATAGGATTGGGTTATAACTGGAGGCAGGTGGGGAGTAACTGGAAGAAGTAGATTTGTATCTGGCAAGTGGAGAGCTCTCTCTCTCTCTCTCTGCTTCTTGAATATCTTGTTCTCTCTGCTTCCCTCTGCCATACTTTTCCACCATGATGTTCAACTTCACCTGGAACCACAGGGCATGGAGCCAGCTGTCTATGGCCTGAGACTTCTAAAACTGTGAGCCCATAGATAAAACTTTTCCTCCCCTACAATTGTTCTGGTTAGGATCTTTTAGTCACAGCAGCAAAAAAAGCTGACTAAAACACTGGTTCTTAATATCCTATGAAGTAGAGGCTCTGCCAGTTCAAATCTTTCTTCTTCAGTCTGTCACACAAGAGAAATAAAATTTCAGATAAGAATAATGATGATGATGATGATGTCACCACTGTATTCTCTTTGTTACAGGGATTTTAAGCCACAGGAAATACATTCTGTTGCAATGAAGGGTATTAAATAACCACTTACACTTTTCATTGGTAGGTATCAAACACTGCTGGCCAATGTTGCATGCCCTGGAGTTTGTAACTGCCATAATACAGTGTGTCTGATTATAAGATTATTTTTTTAAATGAATAAATGGAATTCCACATAGTTAAGAATATTTCCCCTCTTATTTGATCAAGACTCTGTGCCTTATTGATTTTACCATGCACAGATTTTGTTATAGATTATATTCTGACTTCTAAAAGAACTTCTTTAAGGACTGTTGACCAGAGCATAATAATCTCGATAATTTAAAAATGTTGTTTTTAACCGTTGACAACATTTTTCTAGAAGAATGTATTGATAATTCAAGGACCTGATCAATTTTGACCTTCATGTCGAATGTCCCACTGCTACAAATGAAGTTATAAAGAATATCTTTACATTGATTTATATTCTTCAATATTTTGTTTTCAGATAGTGTTATAAGTTGATGTTAAAAACTACATTTAAAGAAAAATATTGTAAAAGCCGATAAAATCTGTTTTTCTCATACTTCTGTAACCTAAAACTAAGACAGTATTTTCACATATTTTGTATTTCAGAAAAATATAAATTTAATTTTGCACAAAATTAAAATACATAAGTGTTTATACTTAGAACTGCATTAGAATTGGATTTTATAATGCTATATCAATAAAAATTAAGATAGAAAAATACTTCAAAATTATATATAATTAAAATTAAAGATTATATTTAATCTTTCTTCATATACTAATAAAAATTATAGTTGATTTTTCACACACACAAAAGCATATCTGTGTACATATATAGATAGGATTGGCATTTTTCTGGGCTTAAACATCAGATATGTGGTCTTCATCTAACTGGAGAGCCACATCACTTGGCTTCATTCAAAGGCAGGGACAAGGGTTCAGTTATTGCTGTAGTTTGTGTAGGTATATATGTATGGAGCTGTGTACTAAAATATTCAAATATAAACACTCACTTTTAATAATAAATGCTATTATAGCACTCATTTTAATTAGCATGTTTGGTGCAGTGGTTTGATCAGAAGAAGCCAGGAGTAAGTATAAAAGTAATTTAAGAAGTAGAAATACAGAGCGAGAGTTGGTGTCCCTGGGATAGCCATCAAGTCTTTGAGAGGTAGATCAGGTTGGATGCAGAGGTGCTATTCAGATGATATCAGAAAACAAATCCAGAAGAGCAACTTCCACCTCTATGGTCCAACTATGGTAGATGAAGGTGGGATAGGTTTGTCATGCCTCCAAGATAAAGGATGTGGCAGCACCCTAACTCCCATTCCACTCCAGCCCTCCAGAGCCTCCTAAGACAAGAGCCATAGCCACAAGCTCTGCCTACATTGCACCACATTGTATTTTGCTAATTACAACTTTACTATTTTAATTCTACTTCCCATAAGAGCTAGAAGAATGTCTGAGTCAGCACTACTTTTTCCATAAGTTATAAAAATTCCTAGGAAATTTATGAGAGGTTTTGGGGGTTTTGTTGTTTGTTTTCTTTTGGATACAGGTCCCCGACTGAAGTGAGGTGGTGTTTCTCTGCTTCATTTAATTCAAGAAAAGCCAATAATGAATTATCCACTAGCAAGAATTATGGCAGATACTAATGGAATCTTATTGTATACTGATTTGAAAATCAGTACTAACCTTTTATAATCTAAAGCAAATGAGCATCCATTAAAAGGAGACAAGTAAAATGATACATTCAGATATTACTATAAAAACTAAATTTTTATCAGCTCAATTATAAACAAAAAAAATACTAGAAACTAAAAAAATAAATAAAACACAACTGAAATAAGTAATAGACACTATAAATCTTCAAAATGTGTGCAAACAGATTTATAGCTTGATCCTATGAAATAATAACTGGCAGGCTATAAAATTGCTTAGAAATGAGATATGTTATATTCTGCATAATGGAACTTGCATAACAATGAAAAGTGCTTGCTAAGGAATGGCTCTGTTTTGCTCATGTTCACTCTTTCCTACTGTATATAAACCCTTGGATTGATAGTATGCTCACGTTCTTTATATAGCCCTATGAACTGATTAAGCTAAGCACAAGACTCAAGGTATAAAGTTGCTAAATGGTTTACCAGATCATTCATCACTTTGCTGTAACACCATAGACAAGTCTGTTTCTGGATTTTCAAACCCAACTACCCTCTGCTCTAGAAGGGAGTCTATTGCTTAATATGGATAAGATCATTAATTTGTGTTGATCTTCAAATTTTAAAGCACAGTACAAATGTAGAAACAGAGTTCAAAAGCAGTGAAGGAAAAGGTAAGTGAGGATCACTGTTGAGCACAGACTCTGTTGGGTGAAAATCAAGCTTTCTTTGTAGTTTTCTACTTTATCTTTGACAGTGCAACTCACTGGTGGTAATTTTGATACAATCCATTTTCACCAAAAACATTTGTTGAGGTTTCCCTATGTGTCTGGTGCTGTTATAAAAGCTTAGTGTATTAAATCATATAAGCTCATGAATTTACAGAGAGAATGTTATTATGAATCTCTTTTTGCAAACAAGGAAATAGAGGTAACAGAGATATTAAATATCTCACTGCAGGTCATAGCTAAGAAAGTAAGAGTCTAGATTTTGTCCCAGGCAGTTTGATTCAGGCAAGATCAACTCTAAGGCCAAATTAGAAATATTCTAGGAAGACTCATTTATTCAGATGTTTTTTGTGGATCAACACTCTCCTAAGCATTTTGTTCATAATAACTTATACATTAGTTATGAAAACCTATTAAATAATTAATCATTGACCAATTTTGAAGATAAAATTTAATTAGAAGTATAGTAACTTGCTTATTGTCATATGAGCAATAAATAGTGCATACAGAATTAGTCTACCGGACTTCAAAGCCCATGCTACTGTCAAGGAGAATATATGACCTCCTTTTGTTATCTGACAACATTGTGAGATATATCAAATAGAGAAATCACAGCTTTTTGCCCATACCAAACCTTCTTTTGCATTTCAAAAATCATGTACTGCTTTTGCACAATAAATGGGGAATCAGGCAAATGTTCTCAGAATGAAAATAGACAGCTTATTTAAACTCTGAATTCACAACCAAGCCCCCAGAGTTTTGAGACACCTCTACCAACCTGAGCTTTTTTGGCATGAAGAAGAGCCCTGGGAATCTATTGAAATCTCAGGCAAAGTTTCCTGTGCATAGGCACTTCACAAAGGGGATAGGAAAGGGCAGAGGTAAAAACATTTTTAAAAAATTATGCCAGCCAAAGCATTCTGCTGAATGCAAAAAATATTAAACATGTCTTCACATATGGTCAAGTGTCAATGACTCCAAGAAATAGGACAATCATCATACTTTGTAACCAGTGTACCTCTCTTAACTTTGACCAAAGTGGTCACTTTATCCCTACTACTTTTTACCTGCATTCTGCAATTTAAGTAGACATCAATTCTATCATTTATAGTAAGTTCTTCCTGGCTGTTGCCCATTGTGTAAGAGCCTTTTTATTATGTTATTATTTTATGTAATTTTCAGATTAAAGGAACACACACAAAAATTTATTCATAAATTAATTGGTTAGCTAGACCAATGATACAAGGCTTATTATAAAAGAAATAATATTATTAATCAAGTTTAAATCTCATAAATCAAATGGAACATAATCAATTGCTAATAAATCAGCAATATTGTTATTTAGAAAGGATTTTTTTAAAATTGATGTTCATCTGCACATACATGCAGAAGCTTGCCTTGTGATTCAGTATTTAATAACTGTCCCTATGCAATTGATCAAAGGACCCTTAGTTCATTGCTTTAGAATTCTTGGGTGATATCAGTTTCTTTCACAATCAATCTGTTTTCAAGTTAAGTAACTTTGATCATTTTCTAAGACATGGACATCTCCTCTTCCTGTATGTGCATATAAAAAATAAATCATTTCTCCTCTTTTAAAAGCAAACAAACAAACAAAACCTTTTTTCTGAGTAGATTTCTAGCAGGGAACCAATTCTGTGAATCATAATTGCTACAGTACACTATGCAGCTGAGTTTGACCTTTTATAGAAGAAACAAAAAAAGGAATGAGAACACCATGGTTTTCTGTTCTTTATTCCCACAGAAGACTTAATGCCCATCCCTGATTAAAATTATATTTTTCAAAGACCCTCTTACAGCAAAATTATTTTAGTATGTATTCCCTGAAAGATAATTAAATAGCAAAAAGTGATAATAATATTGTAATAGTGCTTAATTTACAGAGTAGTCATGAGGATTACATGGGATGATATGTGTAGAGTGTTTCATGTGATGCTTACACATAGTGGGCACATTATAAATGTTCAGTATTGATATGGAGTAGGTTAATTGTTCCAGATACCTTCCTAAAGAACCTTATTGATACTATTGTCCTGTGAGCAAAGTACCACTAATTAATAGATAACGACCATGCCTGAATTTCTAGACTATAAATGTCTCTAGGTTTCAAATAAATATATACAATGACCAACTAGACCTCTCCATTTAGATTCCCAAGCCACACACCTCGGAATGCTAAAAATAGAGGTTTTCATATCTACCAAACCAAATGCAATTGAACTCCTTTCAGAAATTTGGGAATTACCCCCAGACTTCCCCTCTCTAACATCATATATCTAATTAGTTTCCTAGTACTTGGATTCAACCTCCTAAATATATGCCATATCCATTCCCTTCTTCAGTAAATTACTGCCATTGGTGTAACTCAAGACCTTATCAATTCTTCCTTGTATGACTACTGCTTTCTTTGTAGATTGGTTTCTTAGGCTCAGTTCCACCTCTAATTTATCTTCTATGCTTCTACTCCAGCTGCCAAATGAAATCTGGCCATTGTAGTTCCTTGTTGAAATAGTTTGGTGGCTCTCAGTTAATTTCAGGATAAATACCAACTTCCTTAATATCTGGATCTCATAGGGCACAATAAACATAACCTCCTTACCTTGTATAAACCGTAAAAATATTGAGGGGAAAAAAAGCAAATGAGGAATAGATAACTATGATGTCTCTCTTATTACTAATGAATCTATGTTGGAGATATGGTTTATTCTTGCAGTCAAATGAGCTTTCTATTTTTTGTTAAATATTAACAAAAATGTAAACAAAATTTGAATGTAAACAAAATTTAAGCTTTATTGACAGATAGTTTTGCCTCTACGGTATACAATCAAAATTATATATTTTCAATTCACTTGAATATTTCATTTTCACATAGGTCACTGACTGAATATTGGCTCATTTTTTCACTTTTCAATTTTTGTGTTTTTAAAATATTTGATTCAACAATGTTTACTAATTATGTGAAACATTTATATTTGCAAGAATAAAGCCACTATTTTAGAAGCTTTTCTTCTAAAATTTGCATGTATTCTGTTCCTGTATTTTTATTCCTCTACATACTTAGAAAAACTTTGGCATAATCCATACATAGTTCTTCACCTGGCTCTTCATTTCAGAAAGCAACCAGTTGGTAAAGCAGAATAGAAAGATCTTCCTCACTCAGTTTACAGGTATGGAACACAATGCCCTACAGATGAACCATAATGCATTCACCTGTGGGTGGACATTTAAACTATTTCCAAGTAGAACTTTGAAGAACAGCTTCTGAATCCACAAGCATGCATACTTAATGCCCACTTAAACTAAGAAAATATGTATTAGGTTCAGCAGTAAAGGTTACTGGGCATGGTGATGGTAATATTTATTTTTTGTTGTCTGACTACCCTTTACCTTTCATTCCATCAAAATCATAGTGATGGCTATTGTCCAGTTGGAAACTGGGGTTATCTTTCTTATTCAGATGGGAGTGGGAGTCCTTGGAAATATCTCCCTCCTTTGTCTTTATAACTTCACTTTGCTCACTGGACACCATGTAAGCTCCACAGACATGGTCCTCAACCAACACGTATTAGCCAATTCCTCTGAAATTTTCTCTAAAGGGATCCCTTAGACAGTGGCAGCTTTTGGACTAAACTCCTTCCTGAATAAAGCTGGATGTAAACTTCTTTTCTATTTTCAGAGTGGCCAGAGGGGTGTTTCCCTCAGCACCACCTGCTTCCTCAGTAGCTTTTAGGCCATAAAACTTTACCCCAATTTCTCTAAGTGGATGGAGCTCAGAATAAAAATATGGAACATTTCACAAATTTGCATGTCATCTTCATGCAGGAGCCATGGTAATATTCAATGCATCATTAAAATTTGAGTATATGTGCTTTATTAACGTTGAATCCACAATAGGAAAATCTCCTTCAGATCCCTAGGGGATGTTGAACTAGAGTAAATTTTCCTACCTGGAGAAACACCCCTAGTTGGTTGCACCTTTATGAGGAGGAATGATGCAGTTGTCTTCATATTCTCATTTAATCTTTAAATGTTTACCATTCAGATAAGTCTTTCCCCACAGACCTTTTGGTTATGGCTTAGATATGAGGTCTGCCCCAAAACCTCTATATGTGAGAAAAGGCAAGAAGGTACTTTCCTTTGTCATGCCCTGGAACCATGTCATTTGGCCTCACCTCAGACCCAGAGCTATGGAGTCTGCTTACCATGGACTCAAACCTCCGAAACCAGGAGCTAAAATAAACGTTTCCTGCTCAAAATTTTTCTTGTCAGGTCTTTTGACTGCAGTGAGGCAACGCCTAAAGAAAACATATTTAAAGGAGATGAGTAAAGCTGAATGTGTCACTCCATTGGATCTCTTTCACACTGAATGAGGAAACATTCAGTGAGTTATCTCCAAATGATGAATCTGGTAGATCACAGCTTTTGTGAGTCCACATCCTCTGACTCTCTCCACCACCCATTCTGGGTTCTATCAATTTCAAATTGTTTCATGGATTGTTAGCAGGTTTTGTAAATCCAAAGAAGACGAGTGGAGAATATTCTGTGGTCAAATAATTTTTAAAAAAATGATGTATAAATAGTTAAAACAGTTTTTATCACTGTACTTTTTTTTTCAGATTCTACACTATGCTAATGAGGATTACAACTTTCCAACAAGGAAATAAAGTGCTTCCAATTCACAGTAGGTTTTTTTCTGAAATACTCTTTGGAAAAAACGCTGCTGTAGTCAAATTATTGCACGTGCAGTTGGGAATACCTTGTTGCTCATGCCCATGCATCTAAGCCACCGGCCATCCATCCTCACTCTGTCAAATGTCCTGTCCATTGCCACTTGACCAGCTCTCCATGACCTTTATAAACAAAAGGTCACCTCTTAACCAAAAACCAAAAATCACCTCTTACCCTCTCTCATACACTAGACTCTCCTCCTTGATTTCCTTCATGTTTCTTCAGCATTTCTGACTCTTACACCCTGTATTGATATTCTTTTGTTTGGCTTTCTGTCTTACGAAATTAGAGATACTAGAAGTTAAAAATAGTTCTATTATCTTTGCATCTTGAACAGCATGTAATGTTGCAAGCATTTGATAAGTAACGATAGAAAGAAGAATGAGCTGGGATTTACTTGGGTATCATTTCTGGTTTACCTGATGTGCGAAGTGTGCCAGCTGCCCAGCTCCCTACTCTAGTTTCAACACTTGCCATATTCCAGCAGTCAAAACTGCATTCAGCTCATCCCTCTTGTTGTTTCTCTGGCCTTCCTTGATAGTGTTTTCTCTTTCTGAATCTCCCCAAACCTTACACTTACTTAACTCCTTATCTATTTTTACATTAAATCAATTTACTATTTTTAGTTGAACATTCTGTGTAAATGCAGAGACCACATCTATTTTGTTCACTTAGTACATCTCCATTATATAATACAGAGCCTGACATATCATAGGTAAGCAATAAATAGTCATGGAATGAGTGAACAACTAGTTAAGATCCTCATCCAGGCTCTGGGTGCCAGTCTATTTAGAATTTTATAACATTAATTTCATCAATGTCCTACTACATGTCCACTTTTAGGTAAGATGATGGGTGTATATTTTATTTTTACTTTCCTTTCCCTGTTTCTGGTGCTTCTGTCCACTGTTTGTCACTCTGCATGCTAGGACACGACTTACAAATCAATCCCTACCCTCCTCTGCTGCCATCTTCGTGTACAAATTGTAGCTTAAAGGTCCCTCGGGTTAACTAGAGCATACAAAAGTCAGAGAAACTCTACATGGGTTTGTTTCTGTTGACATTAAAATAGTGGGTCACACTACAACCAGGAGATTCATGTGGAAGTGGCAATCTGATATATTTCTTCAGAGAGCAAAACAATTACCGATAAGCAATTTTCTTTCCCAAGAGACTAGTAAAGTGCTTTCTTTCTGTCACCTTTCAATATTTTATATTGTGGTGAGTAACTACACCTTTTCTATCCAATTAGGAAAGCCATCAACAAGCCAAAGAGTAAATAGCTAACCAGTCAAGTAAAAAAAAAATATGCAAGTGTACGGCAGCATGCCATCATTTTTCAAACTTGACCTTACGTAGCAATAGTAAAACACATCCTTTTCAACAGGATGTGGAGGCCATCATATTGATATAATTACTTTCCTTGCACTTAATATTTACTTATTGGAAATTGTTTTGATATTATTTTAAAAGAGGAACAGTGTTAGACTAAAAGCCTTAAAGGAAGTGAAAATTATAGAACATAACTTCATGGAACTACAATGGCTTCCCTAAATCAAGTATATTGTTCGATCAACTTTGAGATCAGGATTTCAAAATTATTTTCTTCTATTTTTAAAATGAATGCAATTTTACTCCAGAAAATTTGCAAAATAAATATGAAAATGATCTGAAACCCCACAATCTAAAGGTTTGAAGCATATAAGGATAAGGTTTATATAAGCATTTGGATTTGTGGATGACAGGAATTTCCTGTGATTGTCAACTCCTCAATGTGCAAACAAGGTCTTTTATATTCTAGCCCAGACTTCCCAGAAGCCCTGACTTCTCATTTTTTAGAGTTAAATAAAGAAAATTAAAGTACCTACTACTAAAAATTAATATTATGATGATAATGATAAAGTTATATAAAAAGTTACAATTTTAAAGTTTAAAATGTTTCCCAATTATCATGGTGAATATGTCCATTGATGAAAATTTATAAAATATGGAAAAAAGAGAGACCAAAATATTACCCATAAGCTACCAGCCACGTTAACCAATATTAATGTTGTAAGATAGCCTTTCATAATATTTTTAATATGTTCTTAGACATCCTAAACTAATGTAGGTATTTAATTTAAAAGTATAAAAAAACACACTCATAATAACTCAAGAGTGTGTTGTATAGAAACAGATGTCAGAGACTGTGAGCAACCAACGATTTGATTATTTCTCCATCTCATTATTATTCCCTGAAATTTGATCATTACCCATCAAGTAGACTCAGAGTTACTGGGGAAATATACACTGGGTATATCTAACTGTGGTAGGAAGTAGTATATTTCCTTCCCTTTGCATTAATTTCCTTCATGTAAATTAATGCCCCCTAAATAGTATATATTTCATGTATTTATTTTGGTCTGTTATCTTTTGCCACATCTCTAGAATATGAGCTTTGTGAGTTAGATAATTTTAAATATTTTGTTTATGCGTTTATAGATGCATAAATCCCTAGCATTGAGAATGGTGTCCGGTTCACTGTAGTTACTCAGTAAATATTTGTTCAGTGAATGAATGAATGAACATAATGAATATATGTGTATCTTACCTAAATTAGGTCAAAGATGTTCTTGGTGATTTTCCGTGTACAGGAAACTGTGACACTTTAATGACGGCAGTTTGAAAAGAAGACACAGGCATTTTGCTGCCAGGGTCTCTGCAGTCTCTGTTTCCTGCCTTCCTGAAGCTTGGTTTTCAAACCTTTAGCTCTATGAGTTACTAAGACAATTAACCAAGATGGTCTTAATCATCAGTTTGATTAGATGGCTTGTTCCTGACTACAGGTCTCTGCCCTCCTTTACTTAGAGCATTTACTTTAGAACACTTGCAACTATGAATTCTTTCTCTGCCCCTTGAGATGTAAATTTTGTCCCAGACTCTTTCCTGTTTTACAACCCAGAAATGTCTCTCAAGCACCTGGGAGTTATCGCTCTGAAATACAATCAAAGATAATAAAGTCCCTATCTTCCAATTTGTGAGGTAGAACCCTAACTTGAATAAGCACGAACCAGCAAACAAAAATGGCTTAATTACATGGATTGACCTTCCTTCTAAAGTCCCGTATTTTTTCAGTAGCTCACCCCAGAGCTTAAAACTCACCTGCCTTTTGTTTAAAGAAGTTGAATTCACTCTTTCTCCTCTGTGCATTATATTGACCTCTATTACAATTCCTGTTTTATTCTGTCTGGTGCATTTTTTCTTTGTTATAATCTTGAATTAAATTGTAAATTTTGATTAAACTACCCATATTCAGTTCTCTTGACTAAGAAAAGGAGCACTACTTCACACAAAGAATCTTAATGAAATATCACTTAGCCTCATAGGAAATGGAACTGGAACACCACTTAGGGATAAAGGAACTTTATGAAATACGACAGTGAGAGCCATGCATATTGTCACTCTCTAGTGCCACCTTTTCCTTTTTGATAAGAGTTTCTATATTCCTATTTGCATGAGCCTTGGAAACAAACTGAAGTTTTTTGTTTGTTTGTTTTGTTTTATTGTACTTTGTTATTCTGCAAAGATGTTTTCAACTTCATGACTTTTCCTTCTGGATTTGTTTCTGTTCCTGCATGATTTTGGCTTACCAATGGCCATTATGCTCTTACCCCATGAATTTGCTCTACAATTTCACCTTTTTATTCTCAGTACTATCTAATTCATGCTATTTTTTTTTATCTAGTTTGAATTGCTAAGAGAAAATATACATCATATCCCTTCACAAGGGTCCACTTCATGTTTTATTGGCCAATCTATGAATCAACTTACTTAGGTCAATTCTATCCCCAAATTAAACTACATACATTCAAGAGAGTCAAGATACTTAAAAATAAAAACTGTTTATCCATGGTCCACTCACTCATGTTGAGGGCTGTCATCTAAAGATGGTAGACACTGTGTTGTTCAATTGTTGTGCATTCTACCATTGGATTGCCAGAGATATACAACTTTCTTCCTATGCATACAGTGCCAAAGATGTTATTTACCTAACATGACACTCCTTACCTAACATAACACTCCTATCAAAATTCAATGTATCTTCACAGCTTCCAATCAGATGATGCACCAACTCATGTAAGCCTTCATATAGAAAAAAATATCACAATATCACTGCAAAAGGTTTTTGCCCATAGTCCTATGATCTTCCATCCAGAGGAGGCCCATTGCTCCTCTTGCATAGTGATAATAATCTTAAATGTTATGTTTCTCCTTTCTGAAACCAGTGGATTCAATGTTAAATGGAATCACAACTATTACACACTAAATAGTTGTTAAACAATAAACAAATCTCATATCCTACCTAAGTATAGAAAGAGGAAAAATGTCAAGCCCTAGATTTCTGACATAAGTGTTCAGGATATGAATGGAGAATGCATTGTCCCATTGTTTCAAAAAAGCACATAAAATATTCTGTAGAACAGCATCCAAAATATTAATGAAATCTGCTGATTCTCATACCATGCTGTCTGGGAATGGCAAGAAAAGAGATGGGGCCTCATTCCTTTTGCAATGAAATGAATTGTTTGGTCAGACAATTAAATTATCTGATGTTTTCCCCGTGGAAACTAATCCCCAATGTCTAACAGCTGTAATATCAAGGCAGTCTGCTTCAGGGTGGTATCACCTCACTTGCAGAGACTTCTGGAAATACAGGATCAAATTTATTTGTTTTTATGCTTTATAAAACTCAAGTCTGGAAATTGTCTATATGACTAAAGCTCCCTACCACATTATTTTGAGTCAGTTCCAGATTCCTCTTCATCAAGGCTGAGGAATTTTGGCAACACATGACTCACAAAAGCTTGGTG
Source organism: Urocitellus parryii (assembly GCF_045843805.1). Classification (NCBI taxonomy): domain Eukaryota; kingdom Metazoa; phylum Chordata; class Mammalia; order Rodentia; family Sciuridae; genus Urocitellus; species Urocitellus parryii. The sequence continues at coordinate 46,853,019 of NC_135537.1, forward strand.
GGCTGCTTGTCAACACCCTCCACAGGAGCTCTGTGGCCCAAAGTTAAATTGAAGATCACAGCATGTGAGTGTATTCCTGCTTCAAGATTAGTATTCCCCCAGGGCTGCCAAAGAACATCCCAAGTTCAAATTTAATTCTGCCTCGTCTTAGTTATATGTTCTTAGAGGCGTCATTAACCACTTTGCTAATACATAATGACAGTAATTTTAATAAATCTATTTTTCAAGATTTGCCATAGGAAATGACCAAATTTAAATATACAATTTTACATTCATTTTATTATAAAATCCAGCATGTAGTAATTCCAAATTAATTTAATAAGAAATCAAACTACCTATAGGGAAAGAAAATTTTTGAAAAATTCAAATGTCTCCATAAAGATGACTAACATAAAGCCTAAGTGGAAAGGAAAAATAAATAGATCCTGACAAGTTAAAAGCAAGAAATCTGAAAGTTTTACATGAAGTTAATTTATACAAGAATTAGTCAGAATAATAAAATATTTTTCTACAATATTTAATAGTTAATCTGATTGCTATTGGAGCACACACACACACACACACACACACACACACATACACACATACACACACACACTATTTGATGCTGTGTTTTCTCCAATAGATACTTTCTACTTTCAAAAGAATTGAACCAAACACGTTAAAAGAAAAAAAAAATCTGTGGAAATTTTAAAAGACCATTTTCAAACAAATATTCTGCATGCACAGAGAAATGAAATTTAAAGTAAAAATATAAAAACTAATAAGAAATAACCCAAAAATTAAAAATTAAAAACACAACCTATACCTCAGCTTAAAAAATACAACTCAGACCAGTCCTTCAATGAAGAGGAATTCACTAATTACTGAATAGCCTTGGCATTCCATTCCTTCCTTTTTTTTTAAAGAGAGAGAGAGAATTGTTTAATATTTATTTTTCAGTTTTCGGTGGACACAACATCTTTATTTTATTTTTATGTGGTGCTGAGGATGGAACCCAGCGCCCCGCACATGCCAGGCGAGCGTGCTACTGCTTGAGCCACATCCCCAGCCTATTCCTTCCTTTTTTAATCCCTTCCTTCCTTCTTTTTTTCTTTTCTTAGCTAAGGTACCCAAATTTAAATTTTATTTTTCTGGAAGATAGTCACAATTGCATGTACTAAGAAATAGCTAGTTAGATTGTGTCGAATTAAATTATATTGGATTAGATAGAAATAAATTACTATTCATACGCAGGTTTTAGAAGTTTGCAAAGTTGAATCACTTTAGTAGAAATTGAGCAGTATTTCAAGAATATTTAAGTTAATTCAAACATTAAGGTATTTACAAAAATCAAAATAAATAAATTATTGGATATAAGATACTAGCCATGACCAATTAACATGACATAATAACAAAATTTGCTATCAAAGTGAAAATGTGTTCATTCAAAATGGTGCAAATTTACTTCTTTCAAGTATGCAATGGATATGTAATGGACATCATCAATAGTATTTTAATGCCTGTGATAGATTTACAAAATATAGTGATGAAGTTACTGTTGTCATGATGTTATATTCTGAGAATGGAGGATAGACAATATTAGATACAATATAGTGGTAGAGATATACATATATACATATGAAAATATCCAATAATTTGATAAGTTAAATTGAGAAAAAAATAGGCTAATAGGATGAATATAAGCAAAATAATCTATAGAAGGATAATTATATCAATCGTGGTGACAGATAATAGTATTTTGTACTATGGTAGTCAAAGATGGAAAGATTTAGGACATGAATCTTTAATTATTAGAATATATACTCAAATAGGACTTAATGAGATGAGCAGGAGTGAGGATAAAGAATAATTATGGAGCCTGACACTGTGGCACACTTCCCAGTGGCTCAGGAGGCTCAGGTAGGAGGATTGTGAGTTCAAAGCCAGCCTCAACAAAAGTGAGGTGATAAGCAACTCAGTCAGATCCTGCTCTAAACATAATACAAAATAGGGCTGGGGATGTGGCTCAGTGGTCAAATATCCCTGAGTTAAACCACTAATACAAGAAAAAAAAAAAAAGAGTTATATACTCTGAAGGTTAAAAGAATTCTGTCTTTATCTGATTCCATACCCATCCTAAAACTGGAGCTAAAATTTTCAACTAAGTGATCACTAGTCTTACCCTTCATAGATATCTTAGTTTTCCTGGGAATCATCAATCATCCTGGAAAACTTGCAGTTTATTTTATCTGCTCTCGCTTGAAGCTCCTAGGAAAATATCATATAACCATGCCAAAGGACTATATTACTGATCCTGCCTAGTCTTACTTTTGTTCACAAAATTTTACACATCACTAAAACACTTGCTTTCTAATTTGTTGACATAGCTCTTGCAAAAATTTGACACCTCTCCCAAATACAACCACTCCATTCCTTTTCATAAGATGATCCAATGCCCTTACTTTAGTAAGTTGTTACACTTTCTTCTTTGCTCTATTGCTGAATAGTTGGGCTTCAATAATTTTTGACAATTAAATTAATAAATAGACACATTTAAGTGACTAGTATAAGATATGAAATCTGGATGTAGATGTTCCAGTCTCTTTCATACAATGAAATCTGTTTCATAGTTAAGATATGAAAGCTGGATGTAGATGCTCTAGTCTCTTTTATACAATGAAATCTGTTTCATAGTTAAGAACCTCTTTTTTAAAACCTTTGCCATTGAATGAATATACCAAATTTTAAAGAAATAATTACATTGTAAATTTAATATATGCATATAACTGATACTAAAAACATATAAAGATTTCATGTGGATCTTGGGTATGGTAAAATTTCAAAAAAGAATGTTTCCATTCTTTCGTAATATAAAATATAATTGGACATAAATTCAAATTAAAACTTTTAGGAGTACTCCTGTAAGACTGTTACTAATTGTTCTTGTCCTGTATTTGATATATTATGTTAATAGTACATCTGCTGCCTTTTATTTACCTACTAATGTTAAGAATCTTTTATACTTCCACCTTTTGGAGTTGTTATTAGAATATTATATGTTATATTATATTTTATTACTTCAGTGGCTTATATTTTATAAGCCAATAAAATAAAAGCCACTGAAGTAAGCTATTCTTATGAGGACTTGGAAAATTTCTAAAACAAGAAACTGTTAAAAAACTGAGAAAATCATCTGTTTTGAGTGGAATAGACATTAACTTGACTATAGTTAGGGCAATAGGCTATGTGCAACCCACTTTATGGCATTTTAAAATATAGATCCATACCTTTATTGGGCTACACTTTTATTTGTGATTATTAAAATGAAAAGTCTAAGAACGTACACAGTTCATTCCCCTTTGAAGAACTTAGATGTTGACACCAAATGTACTTCTTACACTTCCATTAACTTAGTTACTAGAGCATTGATTTTTATATCATTTATACCACTGGAAATGCAGGAGGAATGTTGATATAAGCCACAGAAGGACAATCAATTTTTATGTGTTAGTTACATAGTTAAAAGGAAATTGGATAGGCTTGTTTAAAAGCCAAGATCATTTCCATTCAGTAAACTGATTGTGAAAAAATAGTGAATATCCTGTATAAAGTGTAAAATCTATAGGTGTTTAAAAAATATTAACAATGATGAAAAATATTTTTGTTAAAGTTCAGAAGTAAAGACTTTAGAAGACTTATTTCTTTTATAGTATTTTTTAAAAAGACTTTAAACATTTACTAAAGATAGCAAAAAAAACTAGCAGACTCAAAAACTAACTTAGTATTATTTAATGACAAGAAGATGAAATGTCATATCTAGAATAGGAATGTAATAGTGACCACCATAAATCATTGTCACAAGTTATACCTACTCAAGGGTTTCTTGGCATTGCTTCCTGTGATTATTTTTTCTTATTAAAGTTTCTGATTCTGTATGCTATAGTATCTTGTCAACAAAAATGGCTATATCTTTGAATTTTAAATATTTCTTTTTTAAAAAAATATTTATTTTTTTAGGTGTAGATGGACACAACACAATGCCTTTATTTTTATGTAGTGCTGAGGATTGAACCCAGTCCCGCCCATGCAAGGCAAGTGCTCTACAGCTGAGCTGCAATCCCAGCCCCTGAATTTTTAATATTTCTAACATGAATCTTGATACATTACTATAATTTAAAACATAAAACATAAAAAATTTACAATTCAGTGCCTTCTTACATTGGTATAAACTCGATACTTCTGTTGTAATCTCTCATGCCATATCATGACTTCAGTAAAATTATAATAAATCATTTTGTTTAATGTTCATAGATTACCTTATCAATCCAAGATCTTTTATATTTAATGCTTTACTGTCAGATTCATGCTAGAAGTTTTAGAATCATTTGCCAGCAGTAAGGAAAAAAGATTATGTTTGTGTAAATTGGTGTTTTGTTTGTTTGTTTCTTTTTCCAGGCCAAATAATCAATAAAAAGAACAAAGTCTCTAAAGGAAAATAGATGTCTGCCATTTATTGTGCGGGTTTGATCAATTTATATAACCTCTTCAGTTTCTTCACCAGCTAAATAAGATGGACTATACTGTGTTAGAATGTGCAATGTGTGGTTATGTGTGTATGTGTGCACACGCTTGTGTTTGAAAGAGGGAGGCAGAGAGAGATCAAGACAGAAAAAGAAAAATTAAACACAGATAAAATATATGAAAAGCTGACATAGTTACCATGTTCTCATCAATAAATAAGAAAAATACATTTATTGGCATTGACAAACTGCCCTGTGATAACAAATGGATCCCCTGTTGGAATAATTATTAATTTATTTTCTCTATTTTTTAGAAAGCTTGTTTGATCTTCATAAAACTCATGAAGTAAGATACTTTCACACCCAGAACTCAGAAGTGCAAATGTAACTTCCATAAATAACTCTTAAATTAAAGCCCCCATTCCAACTAAAGATAGATTAACATAAGGTCAATTCTGACTAATCACAGTTAGCGGAGGTACAAGCTAAAGTTGGCCACTTCCCTTGGCTTTCTTTTCTTAGGAAACACTTTACTATTTATTTACAGAGGAGAGGCTAAAAATTTTATAGTATCATCAAATTGTGGAGGATACCCTGGCTTCTAGTCTTTGCTGGGAATCTTTCTATCCACCTCTTCTGGTCCTTGGACTTGGCTATGATGTCATCTGTCTGCATCTTCCATCTCGACTGTGAAAAACTTTCAAACCCACCAACATAGCTACTTCTTAGAGCACTGGAAACCTCAGCTGCTCTTCCAAAGTGCTCATGGCTGCAGGAATCTTGGTGGTTGCTCCACTTCTCTTAGGTTCTCAATGCCCCTGCATGCCAGTTGACAATGTATTCTCCTGCTATCAAGCATTGCACTCTTCAGGGACACATGAAAGTTGAGGAATGTGTTGGCTTCCTGGACTGTCCTCCTGCTGTCTTGACTCATAAATAAATCTGGGGACTCATTTGTGTGGATAAATCTTAATCTAATAGGGACAAATTCCATACTAAGTCATGATTCTTTTGCAAGCCTTCCACTATTTTGCTCTCCTCTCTTCAAACAGTCCTATGAGAGACTTTATCTCTTATCTTTATGATGTAATACCATCATATATAACTCTTTCTGTTTCACTCTATGCTTTTGCTGTGACCTCATTTCCCACAGCAGGGCTTTAAAACCAAGGTCAAGTTTGAATAGAAAAGACTAAGAAATAAACAAAGGAATTGCAGGATTATAAAACAAAGGTTTTATGCCTTCACATCAAGAATGGGGAATCATAATGAAAAAACATAAAAAGGGGGTACTACTCCAACCCATAGGTATATTTCTTCTGCTTCTCTGGCCTGCTTTTTTGAAATTTATTTTTTCCAAATGATTCTTTCATGGAAACCTCAATTCTCAATTCAGTAAAACTTTCTAAAATATATCATAGTTAATGTGTCTCAAGAATTTCAGAGTAAATCATTTATTGACATCTATTTATTCATTCACCAGGGGTTTATTGTGAATCTGTTATTGACCAACATCATTTCTGTATAACAGAAATCCAAAATTGAAGGTATGATCCATGATCTCATATAATTTATAATTGAGTGGAGAAGACAGTTCAAACATCAAGTACATAATTTAAATAGTATCTGTATTTAGCCAAAGTCAGTTATTTTATAATATCAAAGATTTACTATATTGCATTCCGTATCAGTATTTTACTTTCACAATTAAGTTATCATTATTTCTAAAAAATCTCAAATCACTGTGATCTAACTTAACCACGAAAATAAGTACTGATCTAAACAAAGTATGTATAAAACAAAGACCCAATAACTCAGTAAGAATCAAGTAGGCCTTGTAAATGCTTCCTTAGTTTATGACTTGTATTTTCCAATTTTATGTTTGGACAATAATTGTTACCTTCTGTGCCATTTTATGCTCTCCAAGCAAACAACTTTATTAATAGTGAAAGATAAAAGCTGAATCGCCCTCCCAAGCTTTACCCGTATATACTACAGACTTTAATTATTAGTCATCTTCCATATAAACTCTCTCATTGTAAAGATTCACAGGAGTAAAAGAAGAAATACATTTTGAAAACTGTTAATGATCAGTTGTGTATGTGTTTGTGTGTGTATTCTGTCTTAATCCACTAACAGGGAGCTATAGAATTGAATGCATTATGTCTAAGTAGAAGGTATGAAATTATATACCTTTTAAATGAAGGTTGGATCAGATCTGGATCATAAATACTTTAAATATCATTTTATAAGTCATATAATATATATGTACATATTGTATGTGTGTGTGAGTACACACACAGATAGATTCCTTTAATCTAGGAAAAAAGACTTGTTTCTCCTTAAATGTGTTGCTCTATTAGGCAAAAATGAAGACTATTGAAAAATGCAAAACAGTGATTTATGTTAAACACTGATTTATGATATTTACCATAAAGTTTGTTAAAAGAAGCAACAAAAAGATCTTCACTTTTTCTTTTCAAACATTTTCACTGGGTATAACTTTATAAAACATCAGTGGTGCATGTTAGAATTATCTATGCATTTTCTCCTCCATCACTTAGTATAATATTTACCCAAAGATAAAATCAATATCTTACATATATTTTTACTATCTTTATAAGATGTTCTAAAACAGTGTAAAATAATTCAGTTATGACTATCTTCTTAGATATATAACTTGTGCTTCAATTTTCATTTAACTGTGTTTATAGTATTAAAGATAGAAATCAAACCAAATGTTATGTTTCTTTTTATAAATGGAAAATTCACAATGGACTAAATAACAAAATAAATTATTTAGGAAGATATAAGACAAGAACATAATTATCTAATTCTAAATGTGAACAATATAGGCCTTGAAATTCCTGTTAATGGCATCACAGGATTTTTTTTAAAGTCCGAGTTCCAGATTTAAAATAATTTCTGATTTGAAAAAAGTGTGTCTGATTTTTAGAGACAATTACAGCAAGTTCTGAACAATGAAAGAAATTTTGTGAAATTTTCTTCAACCCTTAAAGAGTAAAGTATTATATCACAACAGAAAGGTAGCACTTAACAATAAAAGTTATTAAGAAACAATGACACTGAAAAGCCATCTTTTTGTTGCTAAGGACATCTTTATGAAACTGGAAATTTTATTCCTAAAGTCTATAGTAACTTCATTCCCCTTTTCAAGTCACAAGTCACTGATTTTGTTATTTGATATCCACATTAACTATTTGCAGAATTGATGAATAATGTTAATCAGAAATCAGGAATTTTGACACAGCAAATAATTGCAGTCAAATGCTACATATTTTAAACAAATCAGTCACATAGCTCAAACTGGATTTCACTATTAGTATCCCTTTTCCAAATGCTTTTATGAACATATTTAAAAGTAAATACATTTTTTCAATAGCAAGTTTGTCTATGCTTAGCAATCAAAGACTATTAGGTCATTCCTAAGTCCATTTTAATACTAATGAAAGTATAAAATGGAAACTGAAGTTCTATCTTAGATAGCAATTTTTAGATAGGGATTAAACCAAATACTTCCTAGTACTCTTTGTTAGGTCATTCTGGGAAAAATCTAAGCCAAAAAGGCTAAATCACATACAACAAACAGCTTTCACTTTCTCTCAATAAGACCAAATATTTTCTTGTTATCAGACTTGTTGCTTGATATGTATTAAATCGCCTAAATCAACAGAATTATAACTTGCTCACAAAATATTTTAAATCCACTTTTCTGTGAAATTTTTTAAAAATTATGTTAAAAGAGACCCTATAATATTCCACAGGAAGACCAACAGTTCAGGTTACTTATCAGTGTAAGCACTATGCCTAGTATTAAGTGAGAAAGAGCTGATAGAAAGTATTGAGCGAGAGTGAACACTTGGATGAAAGAAGCACTCAGTACATGATCTCACCCATTAATAGGCTTTTTTTTTTTTTATTTTGGGTAATCTCCATTTAGGAGCATGCATGACTGATAAAACTCAGAGATTTAACATCTGCAATCTTACTTGAATGAAGAAGAAAAATCTAAATTTCAGGAAGAATACAGTAGATGGAAAATAAGGGAAAACTGAAGAATGATGAGAGTTGTTAAAGAAGAACCCCAAATTTTATATATAAATGCTACTCAAGTGCCTAGCTGATCTTAGAGTATGCAAGCCATATATATATTCCAAGTAGGCTAGTGTCATGGATGAAATTGTTTCCCACTAAAATTCATTTGAGAAAGATCTCACCTCCCAATATGATTAAGTTTGGAGAAAGGGCTTTTAGAAAGTAGTTAGAGTTAAATGACGTTACAAGGGTAGGGTCCTACCATGACAAGAAGGAATAAGTTTGGAATTTGAGTCCAATCTGCTTAAAACAAGAGTCAATGTTTTAGAAAGAAACATGAATGACCAGGAGTCTTCAATGTGGAGGATACAATGTGGAGGATACAAACCAAAGTTTCTAGATAGAAAAGGAAGATGACTTGTCCACAGGAGTAAAGAAAAGGCACATTGGCAATAAGATATCAAGTTAGATAACAGACAACATGGATTTAAGAAGACAATTTCTTGAAAGATTTAAGGAAACAGAACACAAAAGAAATGTATAATCTGAATAATGATAAGTATATATATAAATATAGATATTGTTATACGTTGAAATTTAACTTGTTTAACATCTGCCCACAAAGAAAACTTAAAACTGAAATGCTTTAATCGGCCTATGTTATCAAACATTTTGGGAAGAAATAATATCAGTTCTACAAAAATTGTTCTAGAAAATCAAATAGGAGGCCTATTTTCACACATTTTGTGGAGCCAGTTTACCAGAAAACTACAGCTCCACATCTTTCTACATACAGCAAAATTCTTAACATGTTAGAAAAGCAAATGCAATATTTAAAACACTGTGGCCAGGTGGAGTTTATCTTATGAATGCAAAGCTGGTTTAATATTTAAAAACCAGTGCAGTTCACCATGTAAACACACTAAAGGAAAATGTATGAATATCTCAACAGAAACAGAAAAGTCATTTGCATAATCCAGTTTCCTTTCTTGCTCACAATTCTCACAAATGATGTAAGGAGAAGAATTTTAGTTTGACTTGATAAAGTACATCTTTGAGAAACCTGTGGTTAACATACTTAATAATAAAACACTGAGTGTTTTTCACCTAATACCAGGAAAAAGGCCTGTACATCTGTCTCTATCACTTCTATTCAATGTTGCACTGGAGGTTTTAGCTTGAATGATAAAGCAAGAAAAAAATGTCATCTAGAATTGCAAAGAAGTAAAGCTACCTTTATTCACATGTAACAATTATTTATGTAGAAAATTCAAAGGATTCTACAAAAATGGTGCTACATATAATATGTAATTTTAGCAAATTTGCAGAATTGAAGATTGGTACCCCTAAATTAATCATTTTTATTTACTTATTTGTTCGTTTATTTATTTGTTTGTTTAGTGGGGATAGCAGGGATTGAACTCAGGGACACTCAATTACTGAGCAACACCCTAAGTCCTTTTTTTTAAACTATTATTTTATTTAGAGACAGGGTCTCACTGCATTCCTTAGTGCCTCAGCAACACTGAACTGTTTTTGAACTGACTTTGAACTCAAGATCCTCCTGTATCGGCCTTCCAAACTGCTAGGATTACAGGCATGCACTACCACACCAGGTCCATAAATTTATTTCTGTATGCTAACAATAAACAATTAGATATTGAAATTCTAAAGAAGTCCTAAAATAAAATGGAGAGTTCTATTTTATTGGAAACTCAACAGTTAAATATGGCAAATCTCTATAAATTGACCCACAAATTTAATGCAATCTAAATCAAGATAACAATAATACTTACAGAAATTGACAACCTAATTTTAAAATTCATGTTTAAATTCAAAGGTCCTAGGATATTCACAACTGAAAAAAATTAAAGACAATTTTAGAGGACAAATACAGCTTATTTACTATATACATAGTAAATATTATACATATACTAAATAAGCTTATATGATATAGTAAAGATAGGCAAATGGATCAATGAAATATAATAAAGTCCAAAAGTACACTCCATCAAATATGAACAACGAATTTTCAACAAATATGCAAAGGCAATTCAACAGAGAAAAAATAATTTTTTCAAGAAATAATGCTGGAACTATTGGATAACTACATGTAAAATAATAACTCAAACATATATAAAAAACAAAATATACTCCAAACCTAATTGTAAAGCCTAAAATTATAAACCTTCTATGGAATAATATGCAGGAGAAAAATTGTGTGTCCTTTGCTCAGGCAAGGATTTCTATGAGCCAGGTGTGGTGCACATGCCTGTCATTCCAGCAGCTTGGGAGGCTGTGACTTCAATGCCAGCCTCAGCAACAGCAAGGCACTAAATACCTCAGTCAGACCCCATCTCTAAATAAAATACAAAATAGGGGTGGGTATGTGGCTCAGTGGTTGACTGCCCCTGAGCTCAATCCCTGGTACCAACCCCCCCAAAAAAGATTTCTTTGATAAAATAAAAATGTATAATCCATAAAAGAAAAAACTGATATATTGAATCTTACCAAAAATTTAAAACCTCTAATCTTCCAAATTGCTATATTTAGAAAATGAATACACAGGCCACACTGGGATAAAATATTTGAAAATTACATATTTGATAAGGGAGTTGTATCCATAATACATTTTTGACGTGCTCAGAATTTAATACTAATGATAAAAAATAGAAAACACCGTTTTCTAAAAATAAAAAAAAGTTGACATAATATTTGAGCAGATAAATTTACAAGTAAAATGTGGAAGAAAATGAATACATTGAAAGAAGTTCAACCTAAGTAACCACTAGGAAAATGCAAAGTAAAACCACAGGAGATATAACTAGAATGGTTATGTTTAAAAACAGTAAATGCAATGCCAATCAAAATCCCAATGGCATTTCTTGTAGAAATAGATAAAGCAATCATGAAATTCATATGGAAAAATAAAAGACCCAGAATAGCAAAAGCAACTCTAAGCAAGAAGTGTGAATCAGGCGGCATAGCGATGCCAGATTTCAAACTATACTACAGAGCAGTAGTAACAAAAACAGCATGGTACTGATACCAAAACAGGCAGGTGGACCAATGGTACAGAATAGAGGACACAGAGACTAATAACAAAGTTACAATTATCTTATATTTGATAAAGGGGCTAAAAGCATGCAATGGAGGAAGGATAGCATCTTCAACAAATGGTGGTGGGAAAACTGGAAATCTATATGCAACAAAATGAAACTGAATCCCCTTCTCTCTCCATGCACAAAAGTTAACTCAAAATGGATCAAGGAGCTAGATATCAAATCAGAGACACGGCATCTGATAGAAGAAAAAGTTGGCTATGATCTACATATTGTGGGGTCGGGCTCCAAATTCCTTAATAGGACACCCATAGCACAAGAGTTAATAACAAGAATCAACAAATGGGACTTACTTAAACTAAAAAGTTTTTTCTCAGCAAGAGAAACAATAAGAGAGGTAAATAGGGAGCATACATCATGGGAACAATTTTTTACTCCTCACACTTCAGATAGAGCCCTAATATCCAGAGTATACAAAGAACTGAAAAAATTAGACAACAAGATAACAAATAACCCAATCAACAAATGGGCCAAGGACCTGAACAGACTTCTCAGAGGAGGACATACAATCAATCAATAAGTACATGAAAAAATGCTCACCATCTCTAGCAGTCAGAGAAATGCAAATCAAAACTACCCTAAGATACCATCTCACTCCAGTAAGATTGGCAGCCATTATGAAGTCAAACAACAACAAGTGCTGGCGAGGATGTGGGGAAAAAGTTACTCTTGTACATTGCTGGTGGGACTGCAAATTGGTGCAGCCAATTTGGAAAGCAGTATGGAGATTCCTGGAAAAGCTGGGAATGGAACCACCATTTGACCCAGCTATTGCCCTTCTCGGACTATTCCCTGAAGACCTTAAAAGAGCATGCTACAGGGATACTGCCACATCGATGTTCATAGCAACACAATTCACAATAGCTAGACTGTGGAACCAACCCAGATGCCCTTCAATAGATGAATGGATAAAAAAAAAATTGGCATTTATACACAATGGAATATTACTCTGCACTAAAAAATGACAAAATCATGGAATTTGCAGGGAAATGGATGGCATTAGAGCAGATTATGCTTAGTGAAGCTAGCCAATCCCTAAAAAACAAATGCCAAATGTCTTCTTTGATATAATGAGAGCAACTAAGAACAGAGCAGGGAGGAAGAGCAGGAGGAAAATATTAACATTAAACAGAGACATGAGGAGGGAGGGAAAGGGAGAGAAAAGGGAAATTGCATGGAAATGGAAGGAGACCCTCATTGTTATAAAAAACTACATAAATGAGGTTGTGAGGGGATTGGGAAAATAAACAAGGAGAGAAATGAATTACAGTAGATGGGGTAGAGAGAGAAGATGGGAGGGGAGGGGAGGGGGGATAGTAGAGGAAAGGAAAGGTAGCAGAATACAACAGTTACTAATATGGCATTATTTAAAAATGTGGATGTGTAACTGATGTGATTCTGCAATCTGTATTTGGGGTAAAAATGGGAGTTCATAACCCACTTGAATCTAATGTATGAAATATGATGTGTCAAGAGCTTTGTACTGTTTTAAACAACCAATTAAAAAATTAAAAAATAAAAACAGTAAGGATGTGAAGAAACCAGAATTCTCCTACATAGACTTCAGAAATATGAACTGATACAATCATATTGGAAAATAGACTGTCAGATCCTGCAATATTTAAACATGCATTTGCCTATACTACAGAGCCACTATAGTCACTCCCAGATACACCCAGAGAAATAAAAGCAGATGCACAAAAACAGACTCATAGATGAATATTCAGAGAAGCTTTATTTGTAATAACCAGAAGCTATAAACATTTCAAATGCCCTTTCACAGTATGATTGATAGCCAAATGGCATTATAATCATACAATAGAATACTACTCAGAAATAAAAAGGAAATCACAATTGATACATGCATTTAACATAAATCTCAAAATAATTTTCCATGAATAAAAATAGTTAAGCAAAAAAAAAAGACGATAAAACACAGATTTGGTTTCTTTTATATAAATTCTGGAAATGCAAATGAATTACAAGGACAGAAAAGAGATTATCTCTTATCTAGGTGTTATAGTTTGGATATGAAGTGTCCCACAAAAGCTCACATGTGAGACAATGCAAGAAGGTTTAGAGGAGAAATGATTGGGCTATAGCCTTAACCTAATCAGTGGATTAACCCCTCGTGGGATTAACTGATTGGTGGCTGGAGGCAGGTGGGGTGTAGCTGGAGAAAGTGACTCATTGGGGCATGGCTATGGGTATATATTTTGTATCTGGACAATAGAATTTCTCTCTCTGCTTCCTGATCATCATATGAGCTGGTTCCCTCTGCCACACTCTTCAGCCATGCCTCATCTCAAGCCCCCCAGTAATGGAGCCAGCCTTCTATGGTCTGAAACCTGTGAAATTATGAGACCTAAAATAAACATTTCCTCCTTTACCATTGTTCTGGTTAGGTCTTTAAGTCAAAGCAGCAACAACAACACCAAAAAAAAAAGCTAATAAAACACTGGGGAAGGGGATGCTATGAGGATAGTCAGAAAAGAGAGATTAACAAGAGGCATGCAAAAACTAAAGAGTCATGAAAACATTCAAAATCTTAATTGTGGAGAGAGTCCCATGAGTTTACATACATCTTAAATTATATACTTTTAATATGTTCAGTTTATTGTATGTCCATTATAATTCATTATACTACTTTAAAAAAATGAGGCAATACAAATCATTAACATAGGAATGAAAGACGGACTTCAGTTATCAAAGGAATAACAAATTTGTAAATAACATTTTTAAATGAATCTGAAAATTCAGAAAGAATGGACTAATTCTTTGAAAATTCCAGTTGTCAGAAATGAGAAAAAGTAAAAAATAAAATCTCAATAACTTTATTAAGCAAGTTAATTTAATACCAAAATCATCTCAGAATGAAAATACATGCCGAGATAATAAAATATTAACAAACATTGAAGAAAAAATTAATACGAATCTTGTACAAGATTTTGAGAAAATGTAAGTAGAGGGAACACATTTTATTTCATTTTCAGGAACAACATAAACCTGATGCCCAAACCTGAAAGAACACTTACCAAAAAAAGGATCAAGACTAAAAACCCTCATGACCAGAGACCCAAAATTCTTAGTGAAATAATGATCAAATTTAATTAAATTCAAAATAATATTTAAGACATAAAATATGTCATTTGGAAAATCTATAAACTTCAGACCAGAAATAAAGTTAACAAAAGAAATAAAGTAAACAAAAGAAATTAAATGAGATTGTCTTTGTAAGCAACCAATTCCTAATTCCAGTGCCTAACATCATTTTTGGTTCTCATTTTCTATTTGATGAATGGAAATGTACATAAGAGCTAAGAGTTGTAAGGGCCAGATTGAAATGTTTCAAGGATTTTTATAATAGACACAGTAACCCTCACAACAAAACTTAAGAGGTAGGTAGTATTGTAATCCCTATTTACAGAGGATAGAAACTGAGGTTACAGAGATTAAGCAATGTGCCCAAAGTCAGAGAGCTTGAAGACAGAATAGAGTTTGAGTTCAACAGTCTGGCTCCAGATCTATGTACACCACACTGTTATAATATCAGGGTAAAATAGTATCTGTTGTATGCATTTTATGTAAAAAAACTGTATTTTTTATTTAGTAAATATATATTTACATTTCTATGATAAACAGCTCTTTTCTTTAATGTGGAAAACTAAGTGTACATCTTTAGGTATCCTGTTACTGGTTCCCTCCTTCACTGCATGTTTTTATTTTCATGAAGTTATGAAGATAACAAGTCTTATCCACTCAGAGTGGTGATCCTGTAAATAAGAGTGAAATTGTATTCAGGTCAAACAAACTCTCCTTCAGCACTCAAAAGCTTCATGGCTGTGTGCCCATTATAAAAATTTCTTGAAATAAACAGACACATATCCACTCTCTCCTTTTAATGAAAAGCAGAGCTGAATAACAGAAACAAGATTAGTCCTATTGATTTGAATAGTCTTATTGATCTGCATAATGATTTTAACTTCAAGGAATCCATACCAATATTTGTAACCATAATACAGCCTTCAAAATTTACAAGAGTTCCTTCATTATTGTGTCTGTGTGGTACAGAAAACATTTTTACAACAATAGAAAATCTCAGAACTTGTGAATAGCAGAACAAATCAGAGCCATATCTGCATGAAATAAGGAGAATTTTGCTTCCTAAAAAAACCCCACAACTTTGAATGTGTAGGTGTATACATATTTGAATACATATTTAATTATTATTTGTATTGTATGATTCCATTTATATTCAATTATCAGAAAAGGTAAAACTATAGATACATAAATCATGCTCTCTTGGAACTTGGGTATGAGTAGAAATTGACAATTGACTGCAAATGGGCAAAATATAACACTTTTGGAATAAAGAAAATATTCTGAGACTAAATAGTATTTCGAGTTGCAGAATGGCATAAATTTAAAAAGTCAATGAATAGATATTTTTAATTCATGTATATGTGAATTATTAAATTTTAAAAAGGCATTATTACATTTTTCACTCTTAAAGATTGCTTCTGACTCCATCATCTTAGATTATGTTGAAAATTCTATACATTCTCTAATGTTTGTTTCTGTGAGAATCACTTAGGCCCCAGGGTCTACATTTGAAGATTTCTTCTATAGTGTAAACACTATTTTATTGCCAGCCATTAAATTCACTTCAACCAAGAAGGATGGAGATTTCTGCTTTGAAATTATTCTGTCTCTCAACTTTTCATATACTCAACAGTACTTTGCACACAGTAGGTGCTGCATGTACATTTGTTGAATAAATACAGCTTATGGTTAAACATGTGAATATAAATATAAACTGAAGGTGTGGTCAAGAAATTAATTAAATCGACAACTGTGCCATGGCCAGGTGTATTCAATTATAAATTCACAAAAGTGACAGTAGATCTTTCTAAGTGAAGCCCAATATTTGGCAGTGGAACTACTAAGAGCAGAATATACAATGGATGCAGGTACTTACACAGTATGACTATAATCTAATGTCTTGCTCACTCTGTTCCAGCTACAACTGGCCTCTCTGCACTTCCGAGAACAGCTAAACCCATTCCTGCCTTGGGACTTCTCCAATTCCTGTGTCTTCTACCTGATGAACTGTCTCAGACAGCAACAGAATTCACTCCTTCACCTCCTTCAAAGACTTTTCTCAAATGGCATGTTCTTAGTGAGGATTACTCTGACCATCTATTTAAAATGCACCACTCAGCCTCAACTCCCAAAAGCAATGACGTGCACTGCTCCAATTCTTTTTCTGTAGCACTTAACACATCCTGAAATATTTTACTTATTTAAATATTATATTTATCGTTTATTGCTTGTCTTCACCTACAGAATACAAAGAAAGCTAGAGTGAAAATCTTGTTTTGTTCATTTATGTATCCTAAATTCCTCCTGCATGGTAGGTGCTCAGTATATATTTTTAAATAAACTGAATGGCTTTGACATTTAAAATAAATATGAATAATCCAAATATATTTGAAAGATTTTACCTAAATATCTGGAAGACCTTATGCAATATCTTCTCAGCTAGCATTTCAAGGATTAAGGAATTATTATTTACAAATTATTTTAATTTCCACTTCTTTTTTACCAACAAACTTTAGAACATTTTCCCCTCTGAACTTAGTGACGAATGTGACTGATGAAAGACTAACAGTATCTACTCATCCATATGAAAAATTTTTAAAAATAAAGAAGACTAATAAAGGTCACCTGAATGATTGAAAAAAGGTGGTCTTCAACTAATATTGTTCTCAGTTTCCATTGGTTACTGTTCTGTGACCAATAGATCTAATGTCTCATAACAGCCCCAACTATCCTATGCCCATTATTTACATTTGACTTGGTCTCAATTCTTAAATGGTTTACATAAGTGATGGCCAAATATATATAAAATAGTTCATTCTTCCATGAATTCAAAGTTATTTATTTAGTGACTTCTATGAGCCACATACTGTGGAAGGTGTTGAAAATAAAATAGCCAAAAGACAAACTCCCAACTTTTAAGAGTTGAAGAAAAAGGGAAAGTAAATAAGAAATATATAATCATAAACTATAATAAAAACTGTTAAGAAATAGGGCCTTGAACTGAAAAACGTGTGTGTGTGCGCGCGCGCGCATGCGCGCGCACGCTGGGGGAGTTGAATATGGAAGTGTTGAAGGGACCTTGTCCTTAGCAGGATTAATAGAGAACTCTTCTGGCAAGTACATTTGGGCTCTGACCTGACCAGTTCAAATATGAAGAAAAGCAAATCTAAAATATGAATCTTTCTTTTCTACTTCAAACTCTTAATGTCTTTCACTGAAATTAGATGGGGAAGGGAGATGGTGTGGATGGGAGAAGGAAAAAAGTACAGATGTGTATGGCAGAGATGAAATTGAACCTGTTAACTCTGAGATCTGTGAGATATCCAAGTCACCATAACAAAAAGGCAATTGAATATATAATTCTGGAAGAAAAAAAAGGTTATATAAGTCACAAGAAAGGAAAAGAGAGTGTTTAAGTAGAGAAGAGAAGTAGATCCAAAAAGCTTATAAATTCAGTAGGGAGAGAAAGAAAAAAAAAATTGGAAAAGAGGTTGGAAAAAAAAGTGGCTTGTAGCCTTTCAGTTTAGGAAAATGTCACAGAAGCAAATTAAGAAACTGTTCCAAGACAGGTGGTGAATTTATCTAGAGTGGGGGTTTAACAGGCAAGGATGCTCTAAGGATGTGGTTCTGTGTGTTGAGGGTATTTGTAAAGATGAGCTGAATATGAAGGCAGACAATGACAGACGTTCTGATGAACAGCAAGGCAAAGGGATCAATTAATTCATTGAAGGTAGTTTGTAACACAGAGACTTGCAGAGAGGCAGTCTCCCTGGTGCTAATGCAGTGCTTGGCCTATCTATGATATGAGATATGAGATAGAACAGCTCTGAGAAAAGATAGTGTGCAGAGTAGGCAAATCCTACTCTCATCATTCCATTTTATTATACTAAGTTATGACTCCTTCCACCAGAAGCCTCAAGTGGGAACTCAGACCTTGGAAAATATTTCCCTTGCCACAACACCATGTATTCTCACTTTTTTCATTTACAATTCACAAATATGACCCAGATGTTTCTTCACATCCATTTCAAGTCGTTATCCACCATGATTTTGGAAGAAAAACTCAGGAATTAGTGAGCAGTTTTCACATCTGTCCGTTTCCATCCATATTTATGTATTGCCACCAAAAAGACATAATCTCAAAGTGTTGATATAAACATTAAATATGAAGTATATATGCAAATGAACAAAGCAAACTGAGAGATTAGACATTTATCCAAAAATTACACATTACAATTTCAGATGATTATAGAAATTAATATATGTAGCAAGGCACTAATTTTATTTAACTTTGTTTAGATACTGCATATAGCTCACAGTTTTGTTTTATTTTTTTGTTTTGTTATTGATGCTATTGTCTAAAGTACTTTTAAGTGGAAAAAAAGTTATATGCCTGAGAGGAATATATTTTTGCAAAGTAAATGTTTAAAGTATAGTTCCTAATAACATTTGCTGACTGACCCAATATATTACTATCATATGTTCTCTCTAGTAGAGCAGATTAATTTATAAAAGCCAATTCTCCAAAAATAATTTCATGTTGCAGCTTAACTTTATCCTTCTTTTTTCTGTAGTGCCATATTATTCTGTAACATTTTTTTAAGAGTTGATTGTACACTTATTTTTATTTGAAAAACATAAAAGAAATATAATTATGCAAAGAGCAACATCCCAAAGAGGTTAACAATAGGAATTATGCCTCTAGTAAACGTGAACATTCTGTGTCAAAGGGACATAGGTGGCAGTTACAAGGAGTATCCATAAGCTCTTGGATGAATAAATATCATTAAGGTCATGCAAACACCCTTAGAAACAGATGAAGAAAAATAAATATAGGAAGTTCTTGCCAAAGTTTTTCTACCAGAAAGAACTAGGTAAATAAGAAACTATGCATAGAAAATTATCTTTAGAAGATAAAATGAAATTGAAATAAAGAATGGAGATGACCAAAAAATGATCACAAAGCAATTATTACAAACTCTACTGCCTTGTAATTTAATGAATCATGAATTTGCATCAATTTCTGCATAAATATAAATCTTGAATGGTATAGAAATTTTATTGTATGTGAGAAATTTCACTTCATGTACACCTTTTTCATCAATAACCTTTTAAAAATTACTGAGTAGTATGGTAAAAGAAAATCTAGGGCTGGGGATGTTGCTCAAGCAATATCAGTCTCGCCTGACATGCGTGGGGCCCTGGGTTTGATCTTCAGCACCACATAAAAATAAAAAATAAAGATGCTGTGTCCACTGAAAACTAAAAAATAAATATAATTCTCTCTCTCTCTCAAAAAGAAACTGTTAAAAAAATAACAGTTACTTTCTCTGAATGCTAATCATATTTAACAATTCATATTTAATATTTGCCTCTTTATCTTAAACATTTGTACTTTTATTCCTATGTGTGATGTCAATATTTCTTTACTTTTGTTCATTAGTTTATTTTGCAATGAACTAAGAGGTGTAGTGCCACTTTTTTTGTCATTTTGAGATAAGAGATATAGATTAGCTTTCTCTGTTAGAATTAGATACTCACATATGTTTTTTCCTGGGAAAATAGCCAAGTTCTACCTGCTTTATTGACATAACAATATCTATTTAACACCTATTATAGTAACTCAAGTATTCTCTGGTTCCTCTACATACTCATCCTCATTTTTTTTTTTTACTCATCCTCATTTAATTCCTTCAGGTTTAAGGTAGTTATTATTGTTGTTTCTGTTTTGTTTTGTTTGTTTTTTTACCCTGAAAGAAATAGAATCAGAAAGGTTAATTATCTTGCCCAAGTGAATGCTGGTTTGTAAAACTCCGAATGACAAAGCTAATAAAGCTACTTTATTTCTCAATATTCCGACACAGATTGTAGCATGTGCTGTAGGTTTCCCCTTATCAGCCTACTGAAGCTACCCCCTCCCTATTTCCTATGGCTTACACTAGAATTCTTCTCTAAATAATTGCCCTTGACTGGCGCTAGCAGCCTTACTCAAAGACACTAATATTGTCCTTTTTCTACCCCTGCCTGAGGGCAGCCTTTGGCTGATGTCTGATTGATGTCCAGTCATTTTTCTTCCAGAGAGGACAATCTCTATGGTACAATTTATGCCTCAGACCTCCCTGTAGGATCACGTTGAACTGAACTTCTCTTGAGATCCTATCAGTTTCCAGTTTCTGTTCCCTTCCTGACCTCTTTCCCTCACTTCTTCACACTTTTTTTGTTTTGTCCTAAGATCCCTGTATCACATAGGAAACCTTTTTATTTTATTTATTTTGTGTGTGTGTGTGTGTGTGTGTGTATGTGTGTGTGTGTGTGTGTGTGTGTGTGAGAGAGAGAGAGAGAGAGAGAGAGTGTGTGAGTGTGTGTGTGTGTGTGTGTGTGTGTGTGTGTGTGTGTGTTGCTAGGGATCAAACCCAGGGCCTTCTACATGCAAGGCCAGCACTCTATCAACAGAGCTATATCCCCAGCCCAGGAATCCCTTTTTCAAGAAAACCTGACCTAAGACAACTGGTGCCAAGAATGTCTTGGAAAGTCGATTCTAAGCATAGAATTCTGAAATTGAATTTCTCCCTAGCCAGATGGCAATGAGGACTCCATTTCTGGTCACTAGTGTCATTTCATAGTCCCTGGCAACGATGAAGCAGGACAATCTGCTGAGATATTCACATGTGGTATATGGGACAGGATATAGGGTACAGATGTACTAAATTATAAAGTGTCTTGGGGGTTTGAGGGGCATTGGGAGGGGATAGTAACTGTAGAATCAGTGTGCAAATGAGTGGTTATTACTAAGATCTACTTATGCATTGGAGAGAGGAATGACAGGCTCCAACCAAATAAACAACAATTTAAAGCAAGGTGTGGGGTATAAAGAAACCTCATGTACTACAGAGAAAGAACTAATCAATCCAATGACAAGGCCTAGGAGGCTGAATTCTCACCTGGATAGCACTCACTTTGCAAAATCAGGAACTTGCTAGGAAAGGACTGGGACCTGAAAATTTTAGATGTGGCTATTTTGTATAGATCCAGTGAAGCGCCTATACCCATAGATTTCCCTGAATCTTTTGAGTCCGCTGAAATATCTCATTTCTACATGACAAAAGTGAGTGCAGATTCCCTTTGCTGAAAGACTGAGAAGAGTTCTGATACCACTTGGCTTATAGGACAGTGTTTGTCACCTTCAGTATTGATCCACCTCTCCTGTCCACCCGATCAATCTTGAGGATCAAATATCAGCATACCCTAACAGGGGCTGTGCTGGGGGGCCCACTTTCAGAAGGATTTAGTGGTGAAGGAGCTAAGAGATCTCACCTGCTGGTTGGAACCAGGAGCCTAGTTAGGGAAGGGATTTTGAGAGTGCTGAACAAAGAGAATACAAAACCAGATAGGGGGAAAATTGAGGTACCTTCTCATGACTCAAAACTAATGTCCCAGCAATGCAATTTAGAGGCAAATCAATACATTGCTCTACAAGAACTCAGAGAGGACAATGGCCCATATTAAATACAGAAGATACAGAATGAGCAGGCAGACAATGAAAGACAGTCAAAAGCTCAGACAAGTAGACATGCTAGTGTGGATCTGTTATGTAAGACTGAAAGAACCTCCACCTGGCTCTATTCCATAGGGATTATTCAGGAGACATTCTGTTTATTAAAGAAATAAGGAACCCCTCAGCAAGGGATGCACCAGCATTATTGAAAACTCTGCATAATAGATGCTTTGTTGACTAGGAGATAAAAATCATATAACCGAGTTCATTGGTAGTAAAGGAAAAATGGCTTCTCAGAATATTAAAATCATGTGGCAGTATTTCATTGTTAGAACCAAGGTGAGAATAGTTACGGGCAAAAAGACCTTCTTGGCAGTAAACTGTAAAGGGATGGGGTCTCAACTTGCAGCAATCTATGGAGATGGTTCACAAAACATGGTGCTCCTTGAGGAATGATCCATGAGAGCTGACAAAAATATTGCTTACTAAATAATCAATATTAATCAAGCACTGATGAGCAAAATCTCCCCCAATGGAAAGTCAATCCCTTCTCCCATATTCAAACCTGATCTAGATCTCTGACCAAACTTGTATCAACTGAGAAAAGCCAAGTCTGTTTGACGAAATACTTTGCAATATCTCAGCAAGTATATACAGAAGTGATTCTCCCCAATCCATTGCCAAAGAGGTCAGATAACTATGCATGTGTACCCTGATGAAAAGAGAAATCCACATCTGATAAGGACTGTGAGGTGGGATATAGGATCCAAGCTAATAGTGATATTACAGGATGAGATAATAAACAGTTTCAGTCAAGTTTTTGCATTGTTTTTTCATAATTTCAAGGGTTTTTCAGGTTTCCACTGATTGCATGGACTTATTCTGTGGTCATCTGGCTAGTCCCTTGATGTATAATTGAGATGGATACACTCATCAGCTGTTAGAATCCTCACAGTGATTCCTTGGCCAATAATGTAAGAATTACTGATATGGGAAAAAACAAGTTGTAGGAAATCCAAAAAGAAGTCCCTGAAAAAGACTGTTAGTAAATAAAAAAATAATGTCAAATCCTGGGGTTAGTTGCAGTGATTAGTTTTACCCTCTTGAGCTTCAGGGGTGCTAGCATCCACTGTATTTGATCTCAGTTTATTTCACCAATCTTTCCTGTACATACACACACATTCATTCTCTTCTTCCAGCCTCCCTCCCTCCCTCCAAAGAGCATCAGATGTGTCCTTCATATTGATGATATTGTCCAAATTCTACTTGATGAGGAGAAAGTAGCTGGTACTCTGAATATGCTCATGTGTTAATGTTCCAGGGGACAGAGGATTCCTGCTATATTAGTAAAGTTTAGTGAGTCATCAGTCTGGAACTTGCCAAAATAAGTCTTACAATGTAAAGAACAAGTTACTACATTTTTTTTGCTACCTACCACAAAGAAAGGAAAGTAGCATTGGGTAGGTCTCTTCAGATTTTGAATGTAGCATGTATTATTGCTCTGGCCTATCTGTTAGGTAACTCAGAGGGTCATTTTTTAATAGAGCCTAGAGCAAGAAAGATTATTTCAGCAAGCTCATGCTCCCCATATACGTTGGTAACACACCAACAAATTCTGTGTAGAAATTTTTGCAAGCTTCAATAAGACAAACGATCATAGGAGAACACTAACATGGTAGAGGAAGCACATGAAATTTGCAACAGAAAACTATGCCTCCTTTCAAAGTACTGTGACTACCCTAGATGCACTCAGGGGTGGCCCTGAAGACATGGGGAAGGGAATTTCCAAGTGGGAGAAGCTCCAAACAATACATCTGGACACTGACTCTATGAAAAGAAAAAAGTATACAAGATAAGAATATGCACAGACTCACAGGCAATGACAAATGGCCTTCTATTTGGTCAGATGACTGAAGGAAGAAAAATTGAAATATTAGGGACAAGGAGATTTGAAAATGAGGCAGGCATATTATAAGCAAATTGTGGAACACTTAGTATTTTTGTTTATTTCCATTAACCATTGTCTTTGAGCTTGTCTAGCTCAGAATTATATGAAGATCAAACACTGACTTTTATAGTTTTCACTCAGTTCAGATTCCTAATGGAGTTCTATGTTGTAATGACAGCTATATGAGTTGAATGATGATAAATATTTTATTATACCAAGAATTAGTAAAAAGTATATATTGCTCCTATATTTTATCTATAGTCTTCTGCTGATACATCACACAAAAATATTGATGTCAAAGGTCAATCTAAAAGACCCTTCATTAGACCATTCAAAGATATTCAATTTGAGCACAAAAATAGTCCCATGGATTGGAATAACCACCCAATACTGATGGATATGCTTAGGGTTTAATCTCAGTCTTTATTTTTTCTACTCATCAGCAAATAATATCAAGTGATTTCTGGGAAATGAGATGTCATAAATTTCACCTTAACCTCCCTGACAACTTCATACATTCCAAATTTTGCTGCAATTAAATCTGGTTCTGATTATGTACTTGAACAAATTGAATATATTAACTCTCTCTGTCAAAAACAATAATATATAAGCAGAAGAAAGTCAAGGGCAAATCAGAATAACTGTTGTGCAAAAAACTTTTATCAAATGTTTTACTGTTGCTTATAAAGGACTACATATTGCTCTAGTAGAGGTTGTAACTATAATACAGACTAAGGAATTCAAAGAACTGAATAAAAGCAGAGTTTTCCATTATAAACCAAAATAGGTTATAAAACTCTCCATAAAAATTATCATCATAAATATGGGAATTGATTTCAGGAAAAGAAAGGTAAGTAACGTGATATATTATAGGGAGAATACCCAAATTTCAGACATATTAAATCAGTTAAGAAACTAGAAATGTCCCAAATTGGGACTTTCTCAATATTCACACAATGAAAATTCTTAACTCCTTCCCACTTTCCCAAAGCTCCTTTAATCTGTTGGGGAAATTTGGAAAGTAAATCATCTGGAGTATTGGTTCTTAAGAGATGCATATGCGAATCACCCAGGAAACTTTTAAACAAGGCATTAAACTCTCACAGCCACCATCTAATTCATAATCACCCAGATTGGGCTTAGTCATTTGCATAATACCTTACAAGTCCCATGAGTAATTCTGTTTACTACTCCTGTCTGAGAACTACTGTCTGCTTGTACCAGGGTAAAAAGTTGTACATCCACATGTGACCAGAGGATCCTATTTTTCATAGAATACAAAACATAACTAATGTCTTATTTAAAATCATTCCATTCCACTAATATTTCACTTTGGATATATTCAAAACGCCTGAAGGACTAGCATGAGAACTAGCCAGGGACTCTAACAACCACATATATAATGTGACTTTTATGAGAAAGAATGAAAATTGTCACTCTACCCACACACAGTTGTCAGAAACAATCTATACTCAAGATTATTATGCTATTAATGAGAGACGAGATTTCCTCTGTTAATGAGGAGACTATTTATTATAACTAAAAAAGTACTATATATACTATTATGACATTATTTCACTCCTAAATGAAATAAATAATGCTATTTTAAGAGATGCACATGCAGCCATAAAAAGAATTAATAATAGAGACGTTAAGGGAATTCAAACTGATCAGGCCCTGTGGGTATGTTGCAGGGTGCCAATTGTAATATGCAATTTACTAGGCAGAATTTTTTATATTCCTGAGAGATCAGTTCCAAGTCTAGACTCAATCCATTGGTAACACTAATGAGGGCAATGCCACAATGTTCAAAGATGGCTAAAAGGAGGTGACCACCAAAACAAATTCTTAAGATATGGTGATTCATCAGACACTTTTTGTATATTCTCTAAAAACTAAATACAAAGATATACAAGAGTGATGGGCATATACCTTCCTGCAACTTATATCCTTGTAGATAAAATAACAAAACAATTGGAAAGTAAGCAGTGTTAGACTCCTTGGCAAAAACAAAACCAGATACTAAAATAGAGAACAGTGGGCTCAGGACATGATAATTGCAGATGACTAGGCTCTCCAAGGCTGTCATATTTACAAGACATAAAGAAAGAGCATGGCAGTCAAAGAAACCAGGATGGATAGCATTTCAGGCATTAATGCACTCCCTGTACTCAAGAAACAATGTTGCTAAGACCTACAGAGCCAGGGAAAGTCAACAGGAAATTAGGGGAGAGGTGGCAGCAAATGCAGTAATGCACCTTTTTGTAGGCTATGGTTAGATTTACTCTAAGTATAATCAGAATACAGATTCGGGAATTAAAACCAGGAATTTAGTTTTATACATGTTAGTTTTGAAGGTCAGTGGAAACGCTATTAAAAACATAAAAACAGAAAAAATCCAGGATGCCTCATTAAACATCTATATTTAAATGATCTACATAAGATAAGCACCAACAGTGAAAACTAGCAGAACATCTAAGGAGGTTAGTGAAATAACAGTTAAGTATAGTTTTTGTTTTTAATCACAGAAGCTGAAGGATAGGAAGGAGGGAAGCCAAAGAAAGTAGAGAAACACATGAGTATGGATCTTAATTAAAATATTGAAAAGCTCCAGCTGGGTTTTGACCATTAGGAAAATTAAGTCATCCTTTGATAATAACCCACATACATTTTCTATAGAAACATCTAATTGTCTCCAATCCTGAAAGTAGAAATCACTCACAATTTAACTCTGATGTAGGGTATGATAAGGGAACATCAGAGGAAGAATTGATGTCCCTGCAACTGAAGTTATAGGATGATGAGTTGTCAGATGTGTGCACTGTCAAAATAAGCTTCACTTTTGGTCTCAGTTGGCAGGTCAAATGCTGTGACTATGTGACAAAGTAAAGCAATTCCTCAGATGACAAAAAATCACACAATGGGCATTGACAATGACTATTCTGCTGTGAAGATATCGAGACCTCATCTGAGGGTCAGGGAAAAAAGGGAAGCAAACTAGACCTGAGTGTTACTAGGGTTAGAGCTCATAACCAAAATACGTGGCAAGAAATTCAATCTGTGATGTCCAAGATGCAATCCACAAAAGGGCCTACACACAGCATCCATACATACCCCTTGTCAGGGAGGTGACGGTGTTTCTTTGTTAGGGGAGACCCTTCAGGTTCAAACAGGTCACATCTCTTTCTAGGTAACACAAGCATCATCACCAGGGGTAGTGAAAAGGTGACCAAGCTGTGAAGGCTCTGATGAACCAACATGGCATCTAAGATGGTTAAGAGAACAGCAGGGCTCAGACAAGCCTCCCTAGACTTCCTAATATCTTATACTGTATCTCAACTGATTTCCATCTGTTCTATATTTTGTATCCAATAAAGTAGAACCTTGAATTTATTTTAATAGTGTTCATATTATAGAGAAGTTTCACATGAATAGTTGAGATTTTCTTTTTACTATCAACAACTGAAATGAAGCCTATTATAGTCCACACATGTATGATTATATAAAAATGAACCCCACTGCAATAATGCACTAATAAATACATTAATACACTAATAAAGATATTTTTTAAAGGTGTGCTTCAATTTTTTCCAATTACTTTCATCATTTTAAATAAGATGATTTTTATCCTAAGCTCTGATGTTTCAATTTGATTTAACCAAAAGCTTGTGTATTTGACTTTAAATTAATAACCATCTCCTCATCATCATTTAAATAAACTGTTTTCCTAGTAATATTTATTAATCAGTTTTTTTGGGGGTTTAAAACCAAACACAAATTGTGAATTTATGCAAAATTCACAATATCTAATGTGATATTTTCAGAAAGTTTTTGAAAATAACCATGTTTTCTGAGTTTTTCTATTGTAAAATGGAAATTAGTTTGATCCTTAAAATCAACTAAAACTTACATTCACTGCTACAACTCTAAAATAAAACAACTATGAAAAATATCTCACATAATAGAATAAAAATTATTAAACTAAGTTTACTGAATGGCAATGCCCCTGGCATGAGACCCTTAAGTTAATTCATGACATAAAAATAGAGAAATATTTAGTAGGGAATACATTACATAATGATTTGTATGTCGTAAATTAAGCAGATCATATTTCCCTTGGAAAAAAAATACACTTTGCTCTACAGCTAATAATAGTCCTTAAATTTATAGCAAGATAAGTGAAAAGGTACATAAACACAAAGAAAAGATTAGATTGGAGCAGTAGTTCTCTTTTCTTGAGTTCTTTGTATGGACTAGAGACCAAGGGTCAGAGGTGGGCTTTGAATCACACTCAGTCCACACTATCATTTCTAGACCACCATTCCTCTACTCTCCTGCAAAAGCCTGTTTAGAAACTGAACACAGATCTTTCCCCCATCTTGCAAAACTCATTCACCAATTCATTATGCCTCTGCCTCCATCTCTAAACATTTGTCTCCTCCTCCTAGTTCTCTTCTACATCCCAAGTCCTGCCAGCATCTGGGTATTTCTAATCTATGCAAGCAAGCCATCTAATCGTCTATCTGTTCAATTCTTTGACCTTTTCATTTCTGCCTTAACCTCTACTTATTCCCACAAACATTATTGAAATGTGTCATTATTCAGAAGTGTCTCAGTTTTGAAACATTAAACTCAAAACACCAATCTCTGACACCAACTTTCAAATATTTACCTCTTGGCATAGTTTATTCCTCATCCAACTCTTTGCCAAAGTCCATTTTCCCACTCTTTATCTTTTTCATTTGCTTCCATGCCTGGGAAAATGTCAACATGGATCAAGTGGATCATCATGTTCTCCACTTATTAACAGGTCCATAATATGTCTCACCAACCTTTCTCTTTTTCTATCATCCATGGTGATTAAAGTTTACATTTAAAATCTCATTTTCCTTGATTCTCCTATGATAGAAATTCCCTTCCACTCTTCACAGATGGCTTCATCTCATTCTTGAGACCTTCACTGACTTCACAGTCAAGATATTCTCTCAATCTTCCATTTCCTTTTGTAACAGCTCTCTATAAATTTTATGGATCATTGTACTCCCAATTTTCTCACTTGTAAAATAGGAAAAGAAATTATATACATGTATATATGTATGTACATATATATGGCTTTGTTGTGAAAATTAAATGTATTAATACATGTACTTACAGCAGTGGGTGAGCCCAGAAGAATTACTCAATAAAGTAAGGTATTTTATGGACCTTTCCTGCCCCTCGCACCCCACTGGTGCGGGGGATTGAACCCAGGGCCTTGTGCATGCTAGGCAAGCACTCTACCAACTGAGTTATATCCCTAGCCCACTTTATGGACATTCTATTCATTTGTCTCTTTTTCACTTCCTTCCACATATTACTTTCTACATCTTACCTTAGGAATCTCAACAGCCATGTGACTGATCTGACTGTAGTTAATATCGGAACACTGATAACTGCCAAATCTCCACCTTCAGCCCAGATCTCTTAATGAACTTATCAGTCTAACTTACCATTTTCAAAATTAAACTAAGTTCACCACCTTCTTTCCAACTTTGATCTTTCTGAAGCATTCTTTCTCAGTAAATGCCTTAATCCTGATTGTCTGATTCAAACTCCTGGGCATTTTCAGTTCCTCTGAATTACTCTCTCCTATAAATGCTTCCCCCACCATTAACAAGTCCCATTGCTTCCCCATTCCAAATGTATTTTAAATATATCAATTGTTACATATTCATTAACCATAAACTATTTTATGCCATCGTCATATCTTACTTAGCCACTCCCTGATTATAGCTACCTACAACTTACCCACACAATAATTTATCCATAATTATAATGACTTTCATGACTTCTCTGTTAAATACATAAAGTGTGAATTGCTACCAATTCCCACCCATTTTATCTATTTTCCAAAATTGTACACATATAAATTGCCTTTCCTCATGTTACTATAAAATTAACTGTCTGTATGCTCCTATACAAGGCCAATTAGAATTGCTGCCTACTCATCAACTTAAAGACCTGCAAGGTTTTTTTTATAACAAGTTTGTCTTCTCCAAAAACTACCTACTCCTTAGCACAAAAAATCCTGTCTACTGATATCACTTCATCTTCCAAATTTTCCACTTAAATTTCCTAGCCACTCTATAAACTCTGAACTCCATTCTCTGATATACTAGTATTTTGACTTGAATTTCTGCTATCCTCAACCCAGATTGAGAAGTGCTATCAAGGAAAAAAAAAAAACTATTGCAAACACACACACACACACACACACACACCTCATTAACTACAATTCTGTTTTGTCATCCTTACATAGAATTTATCAGAAAATATTAAATGCTCTACTCTAAAAATATATACAAGAATGTGTCAACTGCTTATCTGTTCATCACTCATCTTGATGTTTACAACTAACTCCTAATTAATTTTTCAAATTCTGCCATTGCTACTCCACAATTTTTTTTTCAAATCGTAAGCCAAGTTATTCATTTAAAATGTAAATCAGATAACATTACTTCTGTGCCAAAAACTGGTCAATGGCTGTCCATTTCATTTATAGTAAAATCATCAATATTTACAATAATCTGAAGAGTCCAATGTGATCAGTCCCCTGGTGACCTCTCCTTCTGGGTTTATTGTTTGTTTGATTTTCTGTCGTTATAATTCCATGGCCTTTCCATTTTTTGAAAATCATGAACACTGATATTCTTCCTTCAACTGTAATCACATATTTATTATTTTTATATTGCATTTTCCCACTACAAACCAAGCATAATGGTAATGAAAAATGTTTTTGTCTTGTATTGCTATGTTCCTACAACCTAGCCTAGTGCCCAACACAAGTGATGAAGAGTTGCTATATGAGTGTAGATGAATCAAATCCTACCTGATTTCCCTTTGAACTCTGCACTAAGTCCAAGATTGTAATATGTTTTATAATATTCTGTATGATCTCTCCTCTACCTATCTCTAAAGAGCTTTATGTCTTGAACTCTGCTGTCTTTCTCCCTGCCTGGCTAATCTGGATTCATTTTACTCTGTCCTCAAGACCACAGTGAGTGGCACTCACCAGTTTATCCTACTGAAAATTGTAACTGCAAGCTATGTCTGAGTAGGACCACCTCTCTTTTGTTCACTACTTTATTCCAAATATTTAGCCTAGTACCTGTGTAGTTAGTATTCTATTAATGTTTATTAAAAACAAAACCCAAAAGATACTATGATTATCCTAAACATTCTGGGAGGGAGTGAACCAAGACTTGCTTATGGATAGAGAGTTGCCACATGGAAAAGCCAGTATTTTGAACCCAAGTCTAACATATTCCTGCCACATAAAATATTCATGAATTATATAATCTTCTTTTAGGAATGTTTAAGTAACATTTTATCATAGCTTATTACCCCCTTTCTTTCAATATGTTATTGAGCACACCTGAAAATTTGGTTTGACAAAACTAATCAGGACTTTTTATTACCAATAAGCAAAGGAAAGTGTAATAATGTTATGTGAATGTTTAGGCACATACATATTTATGTGTCATCCATCTTCAGGCCACTTAAAATACTTTTTGCAGGTTTTATGTCACAACAGAGTCAAAATTATGATGATTCCAGTGGAGTTTGACAGATTGTGAAGTTAATTTACCTGTTAGGGTGTCAAGAGTGTATTAATCTCCTTAGTTCATGAACATGGCAGGAAACTACAAAACCAGCACCTGGGAAGTTTGAGCCAAGGCACAATCTCATGACAATTAATCTAATCAAATTTGTGGTGGCATACATTCCTCAGAGGAAATCAGTAAGTCAAAAAGCTCGACATGACAGGAACTAATGAAAAGTAAAGTCAAATCATAGTTAAAATGTTTTTCCTCCCTATAAGACATACATCAAAGCAAAAAACTGCTTTCTTCCCCACTGTGAACACTATAATTATTTCTAATGGTTTATAAAGACAGGGCTTACACTTGTCCAGTAAAGAAACATAAATGTTTTTCTTGGTTGACAGTGAAATGTTTTGTAGGAAAAGACAACATTATTTGGAATCATCACTCTTGGGTGAATCAGAAATTTATCATGTGGGAGGTATGTGATCTCACCCATGTTAGATAAGCTATGAGCCTCAGTTTCTGTTTGTACAAATTGGAGAACAAACTTCTACTCCTCAGATTCAGTTTTGAAGTGAACTGATAATTTAAAAATGAGCCTTCAATAGTATAAACACAGATTTTTTAAAAAAAATGATCAAGCAATATCAAAGCTGAATTGAAATGGAAAAGCAATGTGATGTTCATAAGGCTGTCTGCATGAGGAAAACCCAACCCTTACTACCAGTGTAGGGGAAGATAACTAGGAAGACTGAGGAGAGAGGAGAAAGCAAGAGAGGGTAGAGAGAAGGTCGACATAATCAAAACATAATATGAAAATGTCACAGTGAAACTTATTAATTTGTACAGTTAATATGCATTAATTATGCGAGTTTGAAAAAAAAAGAAAGAAAAAGCCAATCCTTTCCTTTAAACCAAAAAGTTGAAAAAACCCTTTAAACTTTTTTCCCCACACTAAATGCCAATCATTGATGTTCATAGAATGTTCTAGAGAGGAAAATATCAACTGAGGAGAAGGCTAATTATAGTGGCACCCCCTTTCTCCACAGAAAAGTCTTAACTGGGCTTCTCCAGAAATCTTCACCAGGGTTGATTTTAGGACTGTCAGCAAAAGAGTCTCTACAAAAGAGTTCAGTGTAGATAAAGCTCCTATTTTTGTGTTGCCCTGTCTTACTTGGCCACTGGCCGGGAAGAAATCAGCACTCCAGGAGCTGGACACCCCCTTACTAGTTTTTCACAAACATGTATCCAATGTAGTAGTTTGTAGAAATGTGTAAACAAGGCCTCTAGCCTTAAGCTGGGGCTTCACAAAGATGTCTACATTTCTGAGATAAGAAAAGTTACCAATTTGGCTCCATGGTAACAGCTGGCAGGAGGAGGAAAGAAAAAAGAGAAGAAGCTTTCTCCTTCCCAGGTGTTGTCCTTGAAGGGTTAACTTGCCCAGAATGGTGAAAGAAAAAGATGCTTTATGTGAACTTCTGCAGACTGTGAACTTCTGAGTCCCTCCCCTTACATGCTGGGTATAAAACTCTGAAACTACTTGAACTCAGGGTTCAGGGGATTGATTGATTACAACAAAAGCTGTGCCCTCTGAACCTGGCTGCAGCCAAATAAAACTGTTTCCTACTATCTTCGGTGCCTTGCCTCATCTGTCCCTACAACATAATGATTAAAGGAGTTATATCCTCTTTCCAGTATGCCCTGGTCATTTTTTTTTTTTTTTTTGCATTGACTTCCATTCCATTCAGAAGATGCTACATTTTGGTATTTTAATTTGTCTTGTCTTAAACTTCCTTTCATTCCACTAGCATTACTTGGTACAAGTTTCTGGACTACAGAAATATTTGGAGGAGGAGGAGTTAAAAAAAAAAAAGAAAGAAAAACAATGAACAGAATCAGTAAAAGCAAAACCGCAAAACCCCTCACTTCTGTTGCTCTATGAACTTTTGTCCCATCCTGACTTTATTTTCTAGACTTTAATCTGGAACTCAACAACTAACTTGTGGAACTGGGTTGTATTTCCTATCCTAGTCTCAGCTGAAAGGTAGGAAACATGTATTTAATATGATGTATTAAGAACTATGTAATGTTATGAACGACCAATAAAAATAAATAAATAAATAAATAAATAAATAAAATAAAATTTAAAAAAATAAATAAATAAATAAATAAATAAAGATACATGGAAAGACCTGTCTGCCCCGGAGAAGCTTGTATTTAAAAATACATGAGAAGGCCTGCCTGCCTCCTTTCTCCAGAGCAGAGAAAGCCCAATTGTCTGACATCTGTTGCCTAACATGCTCTGAGGTTAAGTGCAATTAAACAAGGAAGGAAAAGGGTATTTCAAAGACAATAGCAGATGCATATTCATTCAGTCAGATGGTAATAACTGAGAGCATGCCATGGGCCTCCTTGCAAAGATGAGTAAGACCAACAAGCAGTTGCCACAAGCAGTTTAGTATATGAAGATGTAATCTAGTGATTATGATACAACATTGTAAGTTAAAAATAGAGCTATTTATCATTTGTTAATAATGGCAAAGAGGAGAGAACTCTAACCAATTCAGAGTAAAGAAAAAATACTGAACTGGGAAACTTTTTTTTTTTTTTAAGCACAGGCTTATCTCCTAATCAATTTAGTATGTTCAATAAAGGCTGTCAAGTATATTATCTTAATAAAACACTAGGGTTTCCAGGAAGCCGAATCCAAACTAAACAATTTCTTGGTCCCAAAGGACAGAAAAAGTAACCAATTCTCCTTCTTAGCTGCTAGGTTATTTTGCTCTGCATTTTGCACTTTGTGAAAACATGACACAGTAGGAAACATAATTAACCTTCCTTAATCTGAAGTTTTCACAGTTTAGGTAAAGCGGGTATGCTATTGTGAGTGTGATGGTTTAGCAGATTACAAGCATTCTGCTCAGAGTGCATAACAGTGAACAATGATCCCTGATAATTCAACTTCTAGATTAAATTCTTGGGGGTCCCTCAACCTCTATGAACACAAGATTTATAGGAGCAAATGTTTAATAGCACTAGCATCGTGGGAGTCATTTTTTATCATTTTTGGAGCACTCGTTCCCACTCCTGTTTGTGTATATAATTATAAACACGCATATTCCTATGTATCTGAGACTTTGTGTGTATGTGTGTATGCACGTATGTGCTTGAATTTGAATGCCACCTCATTAAATTTAAAATGATTTGAGGCAAAAAAATTACTGTATGCAAAATTTGTCATTTATGCATGGAGTTACAGGATCTGGAGTCATAACTGTTCTGACAATAAACAGTGTAATAGAACTTGATGGGTTTTTCTGAACATGTACCTTTTATCACCAGTCCCCCCAGAAAAGGGAACTCCCTTTGATTTCTACCTCAGTTGACCTGTAAGATTCAAGGAATTCTGAGAATTATTTTGCTTGAGTTATAGAGAAACACTTCTAACAGGGTAACTAGAAAAGCCTAGCTTTCTGAGACAAAATTAGAGGAGGATCACGGAAGAGTTTAGCACACACTTTGGAGATGATGGTAAAGACAGAAGTGTACAGAGAATTGGTCATTTGTACACTGAATGTATTCCTCTATACCTATCCCATATGATGTACACAGTTACTGTGTTATATTAAGAGGTGGCTGAAATCGGTAGAAAGCTTTGGTAGAACTATGCTAAGAAAAAGAATGTGTTATAATATCTGCAGTAATTGAGCATGGGAAGCATATCTCAATATAGAAGTGGAAATCATTGGTTTGAGAAGACACAATATCTGTCAAGTCACTACAACGCCAGACAGGACTCTCAAAGCTCCACCGTTTGGACTAACTAAAAGGAGCCCTGGTACTGGTAAAAGTTTTCTATTAAAATTAGCTTTGAAAAGCAGCAAAATAAGAACACCATTGCAGACAATTTATACCAATTGTATCCAAATATAAATGTGTTCCATCAAAAGGTACATCAATTGTTAATTCAGTACAACATTGAAACTTGATATATTCAATCACTTCCTGTTTTAATAGGATCCTGGTGAACACTGCATTGTCATCCGTCAAACATCATGTACTCGAAACTTAGAGGGTTATTTTTTTCCACACCCGACAGTCATTCAAAATAAATAGGCATTCTCCAGAGAGCACATATTAGAAAATGACAAAGGGAAATTGAAATGATCTTTATAAAACATCAGCTGTGCTGCACATTCTCAAATCACAGCCTGGAAGGCATAAAGAAATGGTAAGTTTCATTTGCTTATCTATTGTGAATTATTTATCTCCTTCACTCACAAACTGCACACTAATTAAATAGCAATTAAGTGAAATAGAAACATGGTATTCTTTGAAAGGCCATGCCAGGATTAAGAATGAAATGCTATAAAAATGTATTTTACTTTACATTTGTATTTATACAGAAAAGGATAAAATAGGACAGAAGGAAAAATGAAATGTTGTTCATCTGAATTTGCTATTCATACCTGAAAATTACATTTATATATCTACATGTCCAATCTTTAAGGAATTTATTAGCTATATTGTCAAATATCTGCATATTAATAATGGAAAACATTTTGTATGAATAAGTAACATTTTAAATAATAATAAATTCTAAAACTATAAAAATTTAAATAAAAGGAAAAAATAAATTATTTAACGAAAAACAAGTCCAGCCTGGTGACACATGCCTATAATGCCAGCGGCTCAGGAGGCTGAGGCAGGAGGATCATGAGTCTAAAGCCAGCCTCAGTAAAAGCAAGGTGCTAAGCAACTCAGTCTGTCTCTAAATAAAATACAAAAGTAGGGCTGGGGATGTGGCTAGGTCCAGTGCCCCTAAATTCCATCCATGCTACAAAAAAAGAAAACACAAATGTAAAGTATAACCCCAAAGCTATTTTCAATTTCTTCTCACCAATGTCTTTACTCTGTAAAATACAGTGGCATCCCCTATGATTCAATAAAATTGATCCTTCTAGAAACAAGGGTCTCTAATTACAAATACAATAGCTTCTGTCAAGCCTCATTCTTCCAACTTTTCATAAAGACTTGGATATTCTTTATTCTTCTCAGACATGTCTAAGAATCTCCAAGAAGTCTAAACCCAACTTTAGTAAGACACCCTTGTCCTGTCAATTTCTATGATGCTAATTATATTTAACCTCTTGTTTTCATTTACCACTGCTAGCCCCAAGCTTATTAATTCTTGCTTGGAATATACAATAATTTCATTTCATTTTTTTGCAAGCTCCCTCTCTCAGAGCCTCACACACAAATTTGAATCCATCCTTATATATTTTCTAAATAATACTAGGTATATTTGTAACTTTGTGCAATTCTCAAGATCATAGTTTTAATGACTCACTGACTACAGATTCAAGTCTTCAGTTTACATATTTCTACCAAAGCACTCTTTGTTCTGATTCCACCATACCCAATAAACTTTTTATCTCTAATCCTGTCTACCTTGCTTCACAGATTTGTCTCTACCACCAAAAAATACTTTCTGCCATTCCCTGAAATACTATTATCCTTCTTTGTCTTCTGATTCTTTTTTCTACTAACCACTTTTAAAGTGTAGCTCAATTATTTCTAAATCTTCTTATCAAAGACACCTCTTTTCTGTGTTCTGAAGATACCATATATTAGTCGTATGCCCCATATCACAATTGGTTGTACATGAAGTTGTCTTCTTATCTGTGTTAGATGTGGATATCAACAAATTATAGGTCAAAAATATTTTTTTTAAAATGTAAATGAATATGTACACAGACTTTTTTGATGTTAGTTCCTAAACAATAAGTATTAAAATGATTTACATAGCATTTACATTGCATTAGGTATTATAAGCCATCTAGAGATTATTTAAATTATATGGGAGAAAGTACATATGCAAATATTATGCCATTTTACTTAACAAATTTGATCATCCAAGGATTCTGATATGGTGAGGTCCTGGAACCAATCCCCCACAGACAGTTAAGATGATTGCACTTACTTGTTATCATGCTATATGTCTTCTACGAGATTGTCAATAAACATAGAAATTCTCTTTCAGTTAAATTTCTATCTACCAAAATACAAAGAACAATAATAGTGTTCAGTTATTTTTGTTATATTACGTTAAGTATTTTGATTTA
The DNA here is from genome assembly GCF_045843805.1 of Urocitellus parryii. Classification (NCBI taxonomy): domain Eukaryota; kingdom Metazoa; phylum Chordata; class Mammalia; order Rodentia; family Sciuridae; genus Urocitellus; species Urocitellus parryii. Next base: position 46,890,955 of record NC_135537.1, read on the forward strand.
GTTTCAAGGAGACTTGGCTTATAAAGTCATTTCTTTAAAAAGAAAACACTCTTTTATCTTTAATATAAAGAGAAAAAATGTTGATGGTTTTTTGGTAACAGAACACTGGTAAAACTAATGTAGAAATTTATAATCTCCCCAATAATCTTAATCACAACTAACGTTATTCTTAACATAAAATATCTCAAATGTGATTTTAAAATTTCTCAATTCAATGTTATTAAAAATTAAAATACTTAGCATGATGTTTTAAAAACAAGTCCTACATGAAGAAGAAATAACCGTGAACAGCAGTGTATAGGAAAAGTGAAAAATTTATCAATGATTCATGAGATGATTTATAAAAGTCACAAAAACTCTTTTCATATTATCCTGAAGGATAAATATGCCACGTTTTTATACAAAAAAAGGCTATTGTCCTTAGGCAGAACATAAATAAGACTATTTAGTTTTACTATTAAAAGCATTTTATTGGACATTTCATGCCAAGAGGGGCCAATTGAGTTACAACAACCTATCATTAGTAGTGCATTAACCTCTAACATTATTTAATATTCATAAGTATGGGCAGGTGACAGTGTCAAAGATGAAACATTTGAAGAATGTCTTTGAACTTAAAGAGGAAAAAATCATGCCCTTTAACCTAAAAATTACAATCATAAGCAAATACAAATACAACACAGGCCTTTGGAAAAAGGGATAGAAATTTGCAACAAATCTATAACTTCAGAAAGGCTAATAAATAGTGAAAAATATCTTTACATGCATGGAATGTGGTCAGAATATTTTTTCTCCTTCAGAATTAACATGGATTAAAGAAAAATCTGCAGCCTCAAAGTCAGAGAACTTGTGCTCTTTGGGTTTCACCACCTGCTGACTAGAGGACTTTTGTTAAGTAATTTAGCATCTCAGGTCTCTCATTACCTCAAGGTTAAAATGAGAAATTTGAACTCCATGATCATTCAAATAATTTCCAGCTCTAAAATCCTGAAGCTCTCAGGAATGTTTTTCAATAGAATAATTGTTAAGTATTTTTTCCTTACCAAATCCTTCAACAAAAAGATTACTACTCTTTTGCCATATATTGCATTACTTTGTTCTCTTTTAAAAGGAGACAGTGAATTCATTCTCTCCTTGCACAATAACCCTCAACATATCTGGTTTGGTACACAGCAGTCAGATCCCTCAAAATATGAAGAATGGATATTGGGTAGTTTTTCACAAACATCCATTTTTCTGCTTCTCGGGTATTCCTGATAACCATTGGCAGATTTATTTTGTCTAAGGAAGGTGAATTCACTGACACTTTCAGGAAAGAATCCTGTGATTTAGATTAACAAAGGAAGCATATTGTACGTTCTTGTGGACACTGATTAATTTAGAGGAAAGTCACTGGAAATGTTATGGACATTATGAACCTCTGGTTCAGCCTGTGCATAACATTTTTATTGTCTGTATATTTTTGTCTTTATGAGTGAACATTTTTATTTTTCTATTAGTAGAATGAAAGTAGGTAGTTTAGTTGGATTTTCTATTATATACAACTGAAGGATTAAAATGCAGATAATTAATTAATGTTCAAAGGATCTGATTATAAATTATCTTCAAGGGATTTCTTAACTAAATAACTATTATAAGAAATATAATATTATAATAATTTTTGTTTTATGGGCTACATCAACTCTATAATTTGTATTTTCAGTAAATATCATCTCATAAATTAAAGAGTTCTTTCATTTTTTATAAAAGCATCATTTTGAAAATAAATAATGCTTTAAACTTTACAAAGGTTCATAATGTTTGTATTGCTCACTATACAATATTTCAGAACACTTGAAAATATTAATAATCATTGCTTTGGTAGTATTTCCACTTATCTAATATAGACTTTTGCTCATTTACTTCCTTTTGTACTTTTCAAAATCCAACTTGCATTCTGTCTAGCAAATAAAAACCCAGAAACCTCTCTTCTGCCCTCTAACAATAAGATAAAGTTAAATAATCTTCAGAAACATAACTTTTCTTGAATAAATGACAGAGCTTAGGTATTTTAGTCAGCTTTTTAGCTACTGTGGCCAAAAGGCTTCACAAGAATAATTAGAGGAGGAAAAGTTTATTTGGGCTCATGGTTTCAGAGGTCTTAGTCCATAGATGGCCAATTCCATTCTTCAGAGCCCACAGTGAAACAGAACATTAAGGTGGAAGTGTGTGGCAGAGGTAAGCAGCTGGGGACATGGCACCAGTAAAGAGAATAAGAGGGAGAGGAAGGGAGGGAGAGGGGGAGGGGGAGGGAGGGATGGAAGGAGAGGGGGAGAGAGAAAGAGAGATACATCTCTCACCAAGGATATATACTCCAAAGGCACACCCCCAGGTACCCACATCTTTCAGCCACACCCTCCTTGCCTACAGTTACCACCTAGCTAATCCCCATCACTGGATGAATGACATTAAGACTCTTATAACCCACTCATTTCATCTCTAAACTTTATTGCATCGTCTCACACATTAGCTTTTGGAGGACACCTCATTCTAAACCATAACATTTCACCACTAACCTCCAAGGTTAAAGCTCATCTCACACTGCAAAAATATATTTAGTCCATTTTCAAAATTCCCCACAGTCTTAGCAGTTCAAGCATTGCCCAAAAGTCCAAGTCCAATGTGTTCTCTGATACTCAATGCAAACACTCAGCGTGAACCCCTGTAAAAACCAAAGCAAGTTACACATATCCAATATATAAAGACACATAGCAAACATTTCCATTCCAAAAGTAAGGAATGGGTGCATAGAAAGAAGGAATGGAACCAAAGCAAGAGTGAAATCCAGCTGGAATCCTATAATTCCATGTCCAGCATCTGGAGATTGTGGCATCATAACATTCTCTCCAAAGGGCTTGTGTTCCACCCCCTATTGTATTGCTGATTGCATTCCACATGGCCTCTCCATTGGCTTTTCTTGGCATGATTCCTGAAACTTTCCCTGGCAAATGTTCCACAGTGCTGTTGATTCTTAATATTGGGGTTTTCCACTCAGCTTTGGCTCCCTTCTCACATCTCGGAGCATAGCCCTCTTTGGGGCTGCCTACAAGGACTCCAACTCAGTAGCACTTTGCCTGGCCTCCCAGGCCTTCTGTTGAAATCTTGGTGGAAGCCTCCATGACCCCCTATCTCCAGCATCATCTTTTCCTGCATAACCAGCACCATGTGGTTAATGCCAAGGACTGCTGCCATCTCCAACAGAAACCAAGACTCCAGGGATCCTGGCTGCAGCAACCTCTGAGTGCCTAAATGAATGGGCATGGTGAAACAACTTCCTAGGCCTCCCTGTGCATGTAGGGTGCCCCACTGTTCTCTACTCAAAGGAAGTTATTATTTTTTCACCCTTAAGACTGCCAATTCCTGAGGTACCCTCACGCCATCTTTTTTTTTTTTTTTTGTCTCTGGGCAAAGTCTTTAGCATTTCTTTGATGGCTATAATGTCTTTAACAACCACAGCTACTTTAGTTAGCCCCAGTATTACTCACAGCTTTCTGGCCAAACTACAAGTTTTTTAGACCTTTCTTCTTTATGTTCTGCTTCTGATTATCATAAGAAACTTGACTAGAAGTAGCCAGCAATATCCATGCCACTGAGTGAATGCTGTACTGCCTAGAAATTAAGATTAAGAAGATTAAGAAGTACATTGCCTTTTAATTCAGCCTCACAGAAAGCCTCATGACATGGGGAAAATGTAGACCACTTCTTAGAATGTAGCAAGAATGACCTCTAAGCCAATTTCCAATAGAGTCCTCCTTCCCCTCTAAAATCTGGTGAGCCCAGTCTCTGCTGTACACAGTCCCATTGGCATTCTGGTCTTCTGAACTCCCACTTGAAGTACCCATTAAGGTCCACTGAAAACACTCTAAACTTTTTAAGCTTTCATCATCAAACTTTCTAAAATTCCACAAATCCCAAAAAGCTCCAAAAGCTTCTGAACCACATGGTTAGATTAGTTACAACCACCATCCCACTTCTCAGTACCAATATCTGTTTAAGCCAACTTTTTCATTGTAGTGGCCAAAAGATATGTCAATAAAAATTAGAGGAGAAAAATCTTATGGGGGGGGGGCTCTGTTTCAGAGGTCTCAGTCCATACATGGCCCCGAAGGAAGGCAGATCATAGCAGAATTGTGTGGCAGGAATAAGCAGCAGCTAGGGACATGGCACCAGGAGACAGAGAAACTTCTCCTCTCACCAAGGTAATATACACCAAAAGCTCACCCCCAGGGACTCATTTCTTTCAGCTACACCCTCCTTGCCCACAGTTACCACCCAGTTAATCCCTATAAGAGGATTAATGCATTGATTAAGTTAAGACTCTTATAACCCAATCATTTGCTCTCTAAACTTTCTTGCATTATCTCACACAAGAGCTGTGGTAGAGATATCATTCTAAACCATAACATGAGGTCACAGGGAAATCTAATGAAAGCTGTATATCTCTAGGAGAGAGGAATATTAGCTAAGGGAAGCACATAGGAAGAAGAAACTCTGGGTGTTTTGCAACTGGTAAGACCAATCCAGTGAAAAGCCATGGATGAATTCCTAAAAAAGGTCTGAATAAGACTATAAAACTTTAGGATATCCAACTCCTACAAGAATTCATACCCATTCACAAACTCTATTCCATTGACTTCAACAGGTTGATTTTAAGAGAGAAACAAAAGAAAAAAATATATATATATGTGTGTGTGTGTATGTGTGTGTGTGTGTGTGTGTGTGTGTGTGTTTGAAAGACCTGGAAAAGAGGAGGAAAGGTCACAGTGGAAAATAGGTGAAGCCCTGCCTGGACCCCTCTGTTCTATCTTTAGTATGGAATAAAAGCTTCAGCCACTAGGAAAAGACAGCAAGCCCCATTTGTCCTCAGGCCCCAGGTGAGAACTCCTTGCAATTGGGTAGTAAGGCAAGCAAACAAATAAAACCTTCTACCTCTGGGTATGAGACAGATAATGGCTAGATACAGACAACTAGAGATACCATACAAATGGGTTGGGGCCAGAGTCATTGAGACAGTCACATCCCTGAGGCTCAGCGAGCCACACAGTGCCTGCCTAAGACAGATCCTGAACCAAAACAACAGCACACCCTCCTACAGTGTGCTTCCAGGCAACTGAAAACCAATAATAGCAGTCTCCTGCTGAGGGAAGTATAAAAACATGGAAAAAGAACCTCACTTAGCACAGACTCGCAGGCAAAATCTAGAGCTCAGTATGTAATAGGAAATATTCAGAAAAACTTCCAATTCATTTCTGTGAGAAACAGAAAAATCCCAGTGGTCCATTATCAGAATACAGTATGTAGCTTTAAATGTAAAATGACTTGGGATGTAAGAAAGGCAGTTGGAAGAGACAGCAGAATGAAAAGTTATAGTTAATATAGGAGTGTAAAAATCCACACAAAAAAAATTCACAGGCCCTTGACAAATAGCAGGTGAGAACACCTAAAGGTATATTTCTTTAAATAACCCAACGGGAGACAGTAAAACCTAGATGACATTCAGGAATATTGTGCTCCCTTCACCTTAATACTCAGCCAATGAGGAACCGGGAGGGATCTTACACACTAGGGGATAAAACACTAGTTGTACCCAAGCAGAGGATCCCTAGGCACCAGACACTCATTCTTGCAAGACTGTCATTAAAGTAAAGCCTCACTTTTTGCTGTTCCTTGTGTTTCTCAGTCCATTCTTTGGGCTTGGATAGGTGAGTGTGTTTCTCACAGTACCCAAAACTGGTAGAATAATTTGAAGAAACTGATGCACTGAGGGTAACCACAATAATAACTAAAAAAAGTGAAAAAGTCACCCATAGTAAAAACCAAATAAAGAAATTAGATTATTTCCAGATGTAAATATAAAATTTATCCTATTACTTTACACATAATGTCAGTTTATCAAATTTTGAGAAACACTTAGAGAAGCAAGGAAAAATAATACAAAACAATCTTAAGAACCAGACCTATTTGCAACCCATATTAGAATGATGATGCTGATAGAAATAAAAAGCATGGTAACAAATAAGAAGAATGCTTTTAATGAGCTCAACAGAGCATCTAAGAGTTGTGGAATAAATGTAATTGGAATCTCAAGGGGGGAAGAGAAACAGTATAAGATGGAAAACTACTTGAAGAGACAGTGTCTGGAAACTGTTCAATAATTATAAAATTCATAAAATACAAGGTCAAAAGTCAAAAATACAAATAAGATTGAGAAAATATCAAACAGGGTAAGTATAAAAAACAAAACACCTATATCTGTTGTACTCAAACTGAAGAAAATTATTTAAAATTTGAAAATAGAAAAAAGACACATTACATAAAATATAGGAATTTTTCGTCTTTTAAATAAAATGCAGAATTTTTATCAGATATTATGCAGATCAGATGACAAGGGATGACATTTAAAGTGTAAAAGACAAAAGAAATGCCAACCCAGACTTCTATACAGTGAGAACATCTCTCAAAACAAAGGAGAAGCCAAGGTAAAATACACTTTCATACAAACAAAGGAGAGACAGACTTAATACAATGATAAGTTGGAAACTTCATCATTCCCCCCCTTTCATCAATGGACAGGTCATCCAGACTAAAAAATCAGCAAAGAAACTATCAGAGTTAAACCATAGACTAAATGGAGCTAACATACACGTACAGAACAGTTCATCCAACAGCTGCAGAATACACATTCTTATCAACATATGGTATATTTTCCGTAACCATATGTTAGACCCAAAAAACAAACCTTAAACAAATTCAGAAAAATTGAAATCATACCTTATATCTTTTTTACCTACAATGGAATTAAACTAGACAACAAAAGAAATTTTAGACATTGTACAAATACATGGAAACTAGACAACATTCGTTTGAATGGTCAAAAGAGAAATTAAAATTTTTCTTAAAACAAAAATGAAAGCACAACATACAATAAATCCAGGACACAAAAAGCAGTATAAGAGGAATTACAGCAATAAGTGCTTTCATTTTTTTAAAAAAAGGACAACCTAATGATGTAACTCAAAGAACTAGAAAAGCAAAAAGAAACCAAAGTCAAAATTAGTTAGAAGGAAAGAAATTACAAGGATCAAAGAAGGAAATAAATGAAATAGAGGCTTAAGAAACAGTCCAATGGATTAAATAAAACAGTTGAGTTTTTGAAAATATAAAATTGATAAGCTTTTAATATTCTAAAAGAAAAAAGAGGAAACACTCAAATAAAAGCAGAGATTAAAAAAGAGACATTATAACAAATGCCACGGAAATACAAAGGATCACAATTTGAGGTACTATTATGAACAACCATATGCCAAAAAATCTAAAAACTTGAAATAAATAGGTAAACTCCTAGACACATATAACCTACCAAAATTCACCAATGAGGGCCCAGAAATTCTGAAAGGACCAAGAGTAAATAATGAGATTGAATTAATAATAAAAAGTATTTGAACAAAGAATATTTCAGGACTAAATGGCTTCACTGCTAACTTCTACAAAAACAGGTAACAACAACAAAAGTAGAAAACAAAAAGATAATGTTCTTGATGAACAAAGATACCAAAATTATTAAGAAAATACCAACAGACTGAATCCAATAGCACATCAAAAAAGATTATGCAAGTGATTAAGTGAATTTATTACAGAGATGCAAGAATGGTTCAATATAGATAAACCCATAAATGTAGTTCATTACTTCAATAGAATAAAGAATTAAAAAGTATAATCATCCCAATAGAGCAGAAAAACGTGATAAAATTTAACATTGCTTTATGATGAAACTCAAAAAACTAGAAATAGAAAAAAAAATGTACCTAAGAAAGTACAAACCTACAGCATATATCATAATGAATGGAAAAGGGCTGAAATTGTTTTCTCTCATATCAGGAAACAAGACAAGGATGTTTACTTTCACCACTTTTATTCAAGATAGTGCTTGAAGTCTTAGCAAGAACAATAACAGAGAAGAAATAAAACTCATGCTGTTGACCATGAGTTTTTAATATATAAAAACCAAAGACTCCAGCAAAACTGTTCGTATTGATAAATGAATTCAGTAAGGTGGCAAGTTACAAAATTAACACCCAAAAATCAATAAATTTCTTAAACACAAGTAACAAAATTGCTGATAAAATAAGCAAAAAGCTCCTATTTTCACAATAACTATTTAATATATATTGCAATAATTTTGACCAAAGAAGTGAATGATCTAAATTACCAACCACTAATCAAAGAAATTGAAAAGGGCACTGAAAGAAGGAAAGTCAGTCCATAATTATGGATTGGAATAATTCTGACAAAATTTCCACACTATCCAAAAGATCTACAGAGTCAAAGCAATTCTTTTCAAAATCCCAATGACATACTTCAAAGAAGGAAAGAAAAAAAAACACTCCTAAAATGTATATGGAACCACAGGAGACCCTGAGTAGCCAAGTAATCCTGAGCAAGAAAACCAAACTGGACTCAACAATTATCTTAGTCCAAACATACCACAAAACCCTAAATATTTACAAGAAAAAGCCACAGTAGATTGAGAATGTCAACTCCAGCAGATTCCCCAGCACTTTTCATTTCAAGTTTAACTATTCACTGTAGTTGCTACTCTTCTTTTGTGTATTTTTATGTTTATTTATTTATTTATTTATTTTTTTAACTCAGTGGCACTCAACCACTGAGCCACATCCCCAGCCCTATTTTAGATTTTTTTTTAGACACACGGTCTCACTGAGTTGCTTAGTGCCTAACTTTTGCAGAGACTGGCCTTGAACTTGAGATCCTACTGCCTCAGCTTCCCAAACTGCTGGGATTACAGATATGTGCCTCTGTGCTGGGCACTTGCTACTGTTTAACCTAATTAGCAAAATTTCCTCCCCCATGGTTATTATTATTCAAAACTATTTTTCAAAATGATACCAACAGAAGTTGCTAAATTGACAACAGATAAATGATGAAAAAACACACACAAAAATCTGGATAACAAAAAAATAATAAACAAATTTTACAAAGCAGAAACTTATTTATCCTAAAAGCAGCTTCATTTTAGAATCAAATTGGAAAGTTTAGTTTATGAGAAGGAAGGTTCTATGCCCTTTTCTGACTTCAATCATATCTTTTCAATATTCATATGTAACAGAGTTTTGTTCAAGATAGTCTCTGGACTTGCTATATTGTTCCTACAACTGTTACATTCTTAGACAATGAAGCATCAAAGGGTGTTTACTACCTTTCTTTCTCTGTAAAAGAACTCTTGGGCTTTCATTATTTCAAATGTGTAGTGTTTCGATGCTTCCAGAACATTCCTTCCCTGACTCGAGAAGCTTCCTAAGGAAGAATGACTGAGGGAAAGGAGTCTTGGTTCTAAAATGGAAGAGAAGATAGTAACTTTTTTGAAGATTCTGTAAGTGCATTTTAATTTTTTTGTATATGTTAAATTTTAAATCCTAAATAATGTATGATAAATCATCTTTAACCTCTGATTTGTTAATCTTATGGGTATATTTATTGATTAATAAATGCCTTACTTCTAGAAAATCTAAAACTAGCATATGAAAACACCAACAAGACCAGATCCACCCACACTGGCCTGTGCAGGTCCTAGGCACGCAGCAGGCTCAGTTCACCCCTCCTCCAGCAGGGCAGACACCCACCAGAGCCTAGTCTCTGTGCAGGACCACCCCTTCCAACCAGCAGACCACCAATGGAGGTCATGCCCAGTGGCCCAGATCCACCCACAACAGCTTACACAAGACCCAGATCCACGATGCAGTAGCATTCATTAAGGGACACCAGCAGGGTCTGGAAGCCCAACATCAAGGTGAGGTACAGACAATTTGCAATTTTTCCTATAAAAATATAGGAAAGAAACTGTAGTATCTCAGATCCACATTGCAAGAAAAGAAGACATATAGACAACATGAAAAAACAAGGGAGGAAAGTGCCCCAAACAAACAGGATAGTACAATAACAGAACCCATGGACAGCAAAGTTGATGAAATGTCAGAGAAGGAGTTCAGAAGGTTCACAATTAAACTGATCTATAAATTAAAGAATGACCTAAATGAGCAAATACAGGCATCATACAATGAGATAAGAGAGCAAATACAGGTACCAAAAGATTATTTCAAGAGAAAGATAGAGACTCTGAAGAAAAAAAAAAGTCCAGAAATCCTTGAAATGAAGGAAACAATAAATCAAATAAAAAACTCAATAGAAAGCATAAACAACAGACTAGTTCGTTGGGAAAAAAAGAAAGTCAGATAATGAAGACAAAGTATACAATCTGGAAAATAAAGTTGATCATACAGTGAAGATAGTTAGAAACCATAAACAAAACATCCAAGAATTATGGAACAGCATCAAAAGACCAAATCTAAGAGTTATTGGGATAGAGTAAGGCACAGAGTTTCAAACCAAAGGAATGCATAATCTCTTCAATGAGATAATATCAGAAAAATTCCCAAGCATGAAGAATGAATTGGAAAAGCAAATACAGAGGCTTATGGGACACCAAATGTACAAAATTACAACAGATATACACCAAGTCACATTATAATGAAAATGCCTACCATACAGAATAAGGATAGAATCTTAAAAGCTACAAGAGAGAGGAATCAGATCACATATTGGAGGAGACCAATTGGTGTCTCAGCAGATTTTTCAACCCAGACCCTCAAAGCCAGGAGATCCTGGAACAACATATATCAAGCTCTGAAAGAAAATGGATGTCAACCAAGAATCTTATATCTAGCAAATTAAGCTTTAGATTTGATGATGAAATAAAAACCTTCCATGATAAACAAAAGTTAAAAGAATTTACAACTAGAAAGCCTGCACTACAGAACATCCTCATCAAAATATTCCATGAAAAGGAAATGAAAAACAATGATGAAAATCAGCAGAGGGAGGGAATACACTAAAGGAAAAAACTAATCAGAGGAGAAACCAAGTCATGTTAAATACCAAAAAATGGCTGGGAATACAAATCATGTCTCAATAATAATCCTGATTGTTAATGGCCTAAACTCACCAATCAAAAGACATAGACTAGCAGATTGGATAAAAAAAAAAAAAGACCCAACAATATGCTGCCTCCAAGAGATTCATCTCATAGAAAAAGATATCCACAGACCAAAGGTGAAGGGTTGGGAAAAATCATACCACTCACATCGACTGCAAAAGCAAGCAGGGGTTTCCATCCTTATATAAAATAAAGTATATATAATATATAAAATAAATTCAAGTATATAAAATAAATTCAATCTAAAGTCAATCAAAAATGATAAAGAAGAACACTACATACTGCTCAAGGGTACCATACACCAACAAGACTTAACAATTATAAACATATATGTCCCAAACAATGGAGCATCTATGTTCATTATACAAACTCTTCTCAAGTTCAAGAGTCAAATAGACCACAACACAATAATTCTGGGTGACTTTAACACACCACTTTCATCACTAGATATATCTTCCAAACAAAAGAGGAACAAAGATACTATAGAACTCAATAATACAATCAATAATTTAGACTCAACTGACATATATAGAATATTTCAGCCTTCAACAAGAGAATACACTTTTTACTCAGCAGCACTTGGATCCTTCTCTAAAATGGACTATATTCTATGCCAAAAAGCAACTCTTAGCAAATATAAAAAAGTAGAAATACTACCCTGCCTTCTATCAGACCATAATGGAATGAAATTAGAAATCAATGATAAAATAAGAAATAAAAACTACCCCAACACCTGGAGACTAAATAATATACTACTGCATGAACAGGGGTTATGAAAGACATCAAGGAGGAGATTAAAAAATTTTTTAGAGGTGAATGAGAACACAGATACAACATATAGAAATCTCTGGGACAATATGAAAGCAGTTCTAAGAGGAAATTTCATTGCATGGAGTTCATTCCTAAAAGAATAAAAAGTCAACAAATAAATGACTCAACATTATATCTTGAAGCCCTAGAAAGAGAAGAACAAATCAACACAAAAAGCAGTAGAAGACAGGAAATGATTAAAATCATAGCTGAAATCAATGAAATTCAAACAAAAAAAAATTGAAAAAACTGACAGAAGAAAAAGTTGGTTCTTTGAAAAAATAAATAAAATTGACAGACCCTTAGTCATGCTAACAAAGAGGAGAGAAAAAACTCAAATTACTAACATACATGATGAAAAAGGAAATATCACAATAGACACTACAGAAATACAAAAGATAATTAGAAATTATATTGAAAACTTGTACTCCAATAAAATAGAAAACATCAAAGGCATCAGCAAATTTCTAGAGTCATATAATTTGTCCAAATTGAGTCGGAATGATATACACAATTTAAACAGATCAATTTCAAGTGACGAAATAACAGATGCCATCAAAAGTCTACCAACAAAGAAAAGCCCAGAACCAGATGGATACACAGCCTAGTTTTATAAGACCTTTGAAGAAGAACTAATATCAATAACTCTCCAATTTATTTCAGGAAATAGAAAAAAAAGGCAGCAATTTAAAACTCATTCTATGAGTCCAACATCACTCTGATTCCAAAACCAGGCAAAGACACATTAAAGAAAGAAAACTTCAGACCAATATATCCAATGAACATAGATGTAAAAATTCTCAATAAGATTCTGGCAAATCAAATACAAAACATATCAAAAAGATCGTGCATCACTATCAAGTAGGATTCATCCCAGGGATACAAGGTTGGTTCAACATACAGACATCAATAAATGTAATTTATCACATCAATAGACTTAAAGATAAGAATCATATAATCATCTCAATAGATGCAGAAAAAGAATTTGACAAAATACAGCACCTCTTTATGTTCAAAACACTAGAAAAACTAGGGACAACAGGAACATATCTCAATATCAAAAAGGCTATCTATGCTAAGCCTCAGGCCAACATCATGCTACATGGAGAAAAATTGGAGGCATTCCCTCTAAAAACTGGAATAAGACATGGATTCCCTCTTTCATCACTTCGATTTAACATAGTTAGTAAACACTGGCCAGACCAATTAGACAGATGAGAGAAATTAAAGAAATACTCATAGGAAAAGAAGAACTCAAATTGGCACTATTTGCTGATGATATGATTCTATACCTAGAAGACCCTAAAAGCTCCACCAGAAAACTTCTAGAACTAGTAAATGAATTCAGCAAAGTAGCAGGATATAAAATCAACACCCATAAATCAAAGGCATTTCTGTATATCACTGACAAATCTTCAGAAATGGAAATGAGGAAAACTACCCCATTTTCAATAGTCTCCAAAATAGTAAAATACTTGGGAATCAATGAAAGAGGTGAAATATCTATATAATGGAAATTATAGAACCCTAAAGAAAGAAATCAAAGAAGACCTTAGAAGATGGAAAAATCTACCTCGTTCTTGGATAGACAAAATTAATATTATCAAAATGACCATACTTCCAAAAGCACTATACAGATTTAATGCAATTCTGATCAAAATTCCAATGACATTCCTCATAGAAATAGAAAAAGCAGTCATGAAATTCATATGGAAAAATAAGAGACCCAGAATAGCCAAAGCAAACCTTAGCAGGATGAGTGAACCAGGTGGCATCACTATACCAGACCTCAAACTATACTACAGAGCAATAGTAACAAAAACAGCAATGGTATTAGCACCAAAACAGGCTGTTAGACCAATAGTACAGAATAGAGGACACAGAGACTAACCCACAAGACTACAATTATCTTATATTAGTCAAAGATGCCAAGAACATGCATTGGAGAAAAGATAGACTCTTCAACAAATGGTTCTAGGAAAACTGAAAATCCATATGCAACAAATGAAATTAACCCCCTATCTCTCACAATTTAAACAGAACTCAACTCAAAACAGACGAAGAACTCAGGAATAAAACCAGAGACCCTGCATCTAATAAGAAAAAGTAGGCCCTAATCTCCATCATGCAGGATTAGGCCCTAACTTCCTTAATAAGACTCCTGTGATACAAGAATTAAAATTAAGAATCAATAAACGGGATGGACTCAAACTAAAAAATTTCTTCTCAGCAAAAGAGACAATCTGTGAGGTAAATAGGGACCCTATATTTTGGGAGCAAATCTTTACCCCTCATACATCAGATAGAGCACTAATCTCTAGGGTATATAAAGAACTCAAAAAGCTAAGCACCAAAAACAAAAACAAAAAAATAACCCAAGGACTTGAACAGACACTTCTCAAAAGATGATATGCAATCAATCAACAAATATATGAAAAAATGTTCATCATGACTAGCAATTAGAGAAATGCAAATCAAAACCACTCTAAGATTTCATCTCACCCCAGTCAGAATGACAGCTATTGTGAAGTCAAACAACAAGTGTTGGCAAGGATGTGGGGAAAAGGCATACTCATACATTGCTGGTGGGACTGCAAATTAGTGCAGTCAATATGGAAAGCAGTATGGAGATTTCTTGAAAAAATGGGAATGGAACCACCATCTGACCCAGCTATCCCTCACCTCAGTCTATATCCTAAAGACTTAAAAACAGCATACTACAGGGACATAGTCACATCAATGTTTATAGCAGCACAATCCACTATAGCTAAACTGTGTAACCAACATAGATGCCCTTAAATAGATGAATGGATTTAAAAAATGTGGCATAAATACACACTGGAATATTACTCAGCAATAAAAGAGAATAAAATCATGGCATTTTAAGGTAAATGGATGGAGTTAGAGAAGATAATGCTAAATGAAGTTAGCCATTCCCCCCCCCCAAAAAAAAAAAAAAAAAAACAAAAGCCGAATGTTTTCTTTGAAATAAGGAGGCTGATTCATAGTGGGATAGGGAGAGGGAGCATGGGAGGAATAGACAAACTCTGGATAGGGCAGAGGGGTGGGAGGGGAAGAGAGGGGGCATGGGGTTATTAATGATGGTGGAATGTGATGATCATTATTATCTAAAGTATTGGCATGAAGACATGAATTGGTGTGAATATACTTTGTATACAACCAGAGATATGAAAAAAATGTGCTCTATATGTATAATAAGAATCATAATGCATTCTGCTGTCATATATAAATTTAAAAAATAAAGTTATACAAGAGTCACTGAAAAAAAAAAGAATTCAATGTAGAAATTTTAAAAAAAAATTTAAAGGAAAACAACAAGATCAACAAGATAAATTCAGGCACCAATTCTGGCCTAAGCGTATACAAACTGAGTAACACTGGCATATGTGGTTTTTTTATTTCTTAATATAAGTTATAAGCCTGTAATCTCAGTTACTCAAGAGGCAAAGGGAGGAGAATCACAAGTTCAAGGCCATTCTGGACAAATTAGCAAGACCCCATTCATACACAAACACATACACACACACACACACACACACACACACACATACATATATTTTAAAGGACTAGAGATGTAGCTCAGTGGCAGAGTACCTTCCTAGCAAATACTGGGCCTATGTTCAAACCCTAGTACTAAATTAAAAATAACCATTTTCAAAGCTTTGATGTGAAGAATAAATTTTATTGAAATGAATATCATCTGATAATCCTTATTATGGTTTTCAAAATAAAAAACAGTGGTTTTTCTTACAATTATAAAAATATATGTAAAGAAAATATTAAAGCCATTCATTGAAAACACAAATTTTAAATGCTCCCCTATGTGCAAGTCATTTGTAAATTAGCTGAAACCTTTGCCAGAATTTGATGAGTAAGATAACCTAAATCTATAAGCATTTTGACTGCTGTGTGAGTAACCCAGTAAGTCATGCTTGCTTTATGTTGGAGGTCAAAATCACAGATGCAATTAAAAAAGCAATTAAATACTGAAAGAACAGATGATTGCTTGTCCACACCTCAGAATGCTGAACATATTTTCAAAGTCTAATTTGCTAAAGCTATAAAGGACAATGTTTGTACATCTTTTTAGAATATAGCAGCTACTGGGTATCTTTTTGAATAATTATTTCCAAGAAAAAGTCCTTACTAACTATTCTATTTGTGAGTGGTTATCTAAATTCCACATTGGAGAGGAACATGAAAATGGAAAGATGCTTTTAGTTCTTCTCAGATGAAATACTAAGTTTATTATGAGGCATAAAAAATTATACCTTCATGGAGATCAATTATATTTTTAAAAGGCAAATTTTAACAGTGCAATGTTACAAATTAAGTACTGAGTAAAAGCAGATGGCCTTTGTTAAAAATTTTTAATTTTGGAAGATTATGAAGCATAGAGTACTCCAAAATCTCTAAAAGAAATACTTGACACACTGGAGAATGGTAGAAAAAAGATAAAAATATTTATGATCAAATGCTACTTGCTTTTACCTAAAACATTCCTTACTGGGGCTAGGATTGTGGTTCATTGGTAGAGCGCTCCCCTAGCATGGGTGGGACCCGGGTTCAATTCTCAGCACCACTTAAAAATAAAGGCATTGTGTTGTGTCCATCTACAAAAAAAAAAAAAAAAAGGATTCTCTCTCTTTTAAAAAAAAATTCTTTACCTTTATCAATTTTTTTTCAAATATGAGACGTTATCTAAATGATATATGCCTTAAAACTTCTGTAAATGCCTTCAAAACTCAAAGGAAAAATATTCTATCAGGGATTTGCAATTTCAAGAGCAAAGTGAAGAGACTATGTGTGATCCCTTAATATCTATCTGTCGCGACCCCTAGCCGGCGAGGGAAAAAACGACACAGGATTCTTCCTTCAGCAGTTTACTCATAATGAAAAGACAGGAACAAGAGAAGAAAGTGCGCGCGCGCCCGGGCGGTTGGTCTGCCCTAGCTTAAGTACCCAGCCTTGCCAATGAATCAGCACCACGTGGAAGAGTCTAATAGGTGCAGCGCAGCGGAAGCAGGCCAGAGCCCAGCCCACAGCCCAACAAGGAGTTGTTTAACAACTCTAACCGCTGAGTCATCAGAAGCAGGAAGCCAGCGCCATTTTCAGGGTGCGGTCGTCGGCTCCCAACAGTTCCCCCTTTCTGTTTTACAAGCAACAGGTAAAAGTAGAGGTCCTATCTCCATTGTGCAAAAGTGGCCGCAAATAATGGCACGCTCCTGAGGGGCGCCTCCCCAGGCGAGCCACCATTTCGACTGATGCCTTTTTCATGGAGGTGGGACGTCGACATCAAACCCACAAACAATAGGACATGCTTTTCTTGGGACTCAAACCTAGAGCTCCCAAGTGCAGTGCCTTGCCTCGCATCCTGTATTCTGACGATGGTGAATGAAGGGGGACAGCTGAGGCTGCCTTCGTAATGCAGACAAAATTAAGCTGGCAACATCCCAAGAGAAAGGCACGGACAGCAGAGAAGGAGAGAAATTCAGTTGTAACATCTGCCATTGTTAGATAAAGGTCAAGACGTTCCCGTGGAGCACATATGTCGTGGCCTTGTGAGCTGGCCACCTTGACATGCAGAACAAGGAATTGGGGGCTGGGCCCCGGGGGCCAGGGAAGGCCTGCTTCCAGCAAGTCAACCTCTCTTGCATGTCAAGGGGAATCAAGTAGCCCCTGTCTTAGGTCGTCCACTGTCCCTGCACTGCTTACCCGTCTCTGGGGAGGCCCCATTCCCCTGGCTTAGGTTGCAGTGCAAGCGTGGAAGTTGCCCGTCACTGGGTACTACAAGATCAGCTCAGGGTGTTGTGGCCAACAGGACATTGTTATGGTAAATGTTCAACCGCCTCCAAATACAGGACCCATGACCATCACCATCAAATGGCAGGTGTAGTTGGACCATAAGATTAGCTAGCAAAGATCCTAGTGCAGAAAGGCAGGGAGGAAAGATATGCACAGAGGAAAAATCAACATGTACAGAGAAACACAATGTGTCAAATAATGAAACAGTAGAAAAGTTATCAATAGCTGCTACAGTATCCATAGGCAAGGTCGGCCAATCCAGGGTGGCAGAGTCATTAGTAGTGAAGAAAAATGAAAGCACACCAGTCCGAGAAATAATGGGCAATGGATATGGCCACGTCTCTATCACCGCCCAGAGGAGTCGTTCTGCAGTCCAGACGACCTCATGTCTGATCACCATCAGGAGAAGCATCAAGCACCTCATCCTGCTCATCTTCATTCCTCCCTCCTGACGGGGCTTGAGGAACTCTCCGCACGAGGCGCTCTGGCACCCACAACGGTTCCGCTTGATCCTGTGGGAAAACACAGACAGCACCTCGTGCCCATGCCAGCACGGGATCAGGCCCATACCATTGTCCAGAAAGTACATCTTTCCACTTAACATGCCCAAAGTTCGGGGCAGAGGGCGAACAGTGCCTAGTCGCAGCAGAGCGCCCTTGTATGTCCAGATTCAAAAAATTAATAGTGAATAGAGCCAGGGAGAGGCGCTCTTTCGGGGTGTGGCCTAAGCCAATTCCCCCTTTTTGTTTTATTAACATCTCTTTTAGAGTCTTATGAGCGCGCTCTACAATACCCTGACCTTGTGGATTGTAGGGTAAACCATGGACAAGCTGGACACCCATTTGGTTACAAAAGGAAGAAAATTGGCGTCCAGTATACGCTGGACCATTGTCCATCTTAATGGTCTGTGGCAATCCCCAGGCTGCCCAGGCTTCCAAGCAATGCGTAATAACACTTCCAGCCTTTTCACCAGACAAAGCAGAAGCATGGATAATGCCAGAACAAGTATCTACAGACACATGGACATATTTAAGTTTGCCAAAGTCGGGAACATGAGTGACATCCATCTGCCATACAGTTAAAGGCCGCAAACCACGAGGATTTACGCCTACAGAAAAGGGATGATGCAAAATGATACAATTAGGACAATCCAATACAATCTGCCGAGCATCAGCACGGAAGATAGTAAAGTGCTTCTGAAGTGCTCGTGCATTAACATGAAACTTACCATGAAAGTTTCTAGCTTGATCCAAGGAGGAAACAGGGAACACCCAAGAAGAACGAGTAGCAAGATCAGCTTGGGCATTGCCAGCAGAAAGAGCACTCGGTAAACCTGTGTGGGCTCGAATATGCAAGGGGTAAAAACAGGCGGAGGGATTCCAAATCAATGTTTGGAGATGAAGAAAAAGGGAAGACATTACTCCTGATGTGTGTATGGGACCCACTGCTTCCAACACCTTTAAAGCTTGAACTACATAAACAGAATCTGAGATTAAATTAAAAGGAAACGGACATTGTTCAAATACTTCTATGACAATTTGCAGCTCCACCCATTGTGGATTGCCAGGAGCAAACTGATGTTGGATAGGAGGTTGATCATTTACCACATAGGCTCCAATACCAGTTTTAGATCCATCTGTAAAGATATTTGCAGCTCCTGGGATAGGCGTAGAAGAAGTGATTTTAGGGAAAATGATAGGATGTTCCTTAACAAATGTAATAAGAGGATGTGAAGGATAGTGATTATCTATCTCTCCTGAAAAAGAACATCGTAATATAGCCCAATTATCCAGGTTAGCACACAAAACTTGAATTTGTTGACACATATAAGGAACAATCACATACGTTGGAGAAAAGCCAAAAAATTGTATACTTTGTTGTATCCCTAACATAGCTAAAGAAGCAACTGCATCAGGATAATACTCAAGAGATTTTCCAGGGGATATACGTGGATGTATCCATAACAAAGGACCATCTTGCCACAAAACTCCAGTAGGTTGCCGTACAGTGGCAAGCACACATAATTGAAGAGGCTTATCCTCTTGAAGCCTGCAAAGGCTAGCATGTTGTATAGCCTTTTCCACTTTAAGCAACACTGACCTGGCTTCCTCAGTAAGATGTCGAGGGGAAGTAAGATCTGAATCACCTTTAAGAATTTCATACAAGGGTTTTAATTCAACATTGGGAATATGTAAGTAACCCCTAATCCAGTTTATGTCACCCAATAATTTCTGAAAATCATTTAACGTATGTAAATTATCAGTCCCAAGAGCTACCCCCTGGGGTGCAATAGCCTCACAATAGACACCGGCACCAAGATAATCAATAAAATCTCCTGTCTGCACTCCACCAGGTGAAATAAGCAAACCCCTTAATTGTAGTAAATGCACCAAATCAGCACAAGCCGCTCCACCTGAGTAAGAGTGAAAGAAGCATCTACACCATAAGTGTGAACAGATTCTGCCAAGGTTTTAATTATTTTAAAATCTAAAGGCTCATGGTATCCTTCCCTACTAGCCTCCTGAAAAACCCAGGTACGCCAGTCCCATGTCTGTACTAACTATTCTCCAAACCTGTGCATGAAAAGTTCTCCCGGAGCCTTGGACTCCCCCCACATATGGGGGCCATGCAACAGGCACTGCATCTTCTTCTAAACTCTCAACCTCTTCTTCAAAATTAGATTTATCAAAATTAGATTTATCCCCCTTCTCATGGTAGGCTTTCATGCTCTGTGTCTTCCTTTTTTTCCTTTTCATTTTTATTTTACGTAGTTGTTGTAACAATACGTCAAGGTCCTCAGAACTCTCTGAGCCACTTGTGTCCTCAGGTGTTTTTAATTTGGTCAAATCTGGATAGAGCCTTCTCCTATTTTTATTTTCAGGCTCTTTTGCCTTTTTACTACTCTTACTCCTAAAACTCTCTGCCACTTCGCTATGTGACCCCTCAGATTTTTCCTCATGTAGTTGTTCAAGAAAGGCCTGACCCTCACCCACAGCTTCCTGGCATTTACCGTCTGCTATACATTCTCTAACCAATTTCCAAAGTGGTATAACGCCATTCTCCAAAGTACCTTGCTCATAAGCGAAATCCAGATCTCTCCCTAATTTGTCCCAGCTGGGAATCGTAAGACTCCCTGAAAAAACAAACCAAGGAGCCGCTATATCAGCTTCTCTTAAAAACATCCGCAAAGTATTCTGTTCCACCCCAAGTCCTTTTGAACGCAGCAGCCCATCCAGGGCCAAAAAAATTGGGCTTGAAGAGGTAACACCCATAATATTTTCAAAATTATGTAGAAAATGAAAATACAAAAGCCCCCGCTCTCTCTTTATCTCCAGAGGAGCGTCCTATTTTATTATTTTTTCCCGCTCTCTCTTTATTCACAGAGGAGCTGCCCCGCTTTAATCTCGGATCCCACTCACCTGGGACTTATTCCCGCTCTCTATTTACAGAGGAGCGTCCTATTTTATTATTTTTTCCCGCTCTCTCTTTATTCACAGAGGAGCGTCCCGCTATTTGCTTGCGGATTCCCACTTTACCTGGGAACTTACCGGTGCACCACCCTTACCGCTGAAAGTTCTGGATCCTGGGTTCGAGGAATATTCCTCCCCGTACAGGCCACCAACTGTCGAGACCCCTAGCCGGCGAGGGAAAAAACGACACAGGATTCTTCCTTCAGCAGTTTACTCATAATGAAAAGACAGGAACAAGAGAAGAAAGTGCGCGCGCGCCCGGGCGGTTGGTCTGCCCTAGCTTAAGTACCCAGCCTTGCCAATGAACCAGCACCACGTGGAAGAGTCTAATAGGTGCAGCGCAGCGGAAGCAGGCCAGAGCCCAGCCCACAGCCCAACAAGGAGTTGTTTAACAACTCTAACCGCTGAGTCATCAGAAGCAGGAAGCCAGCGCCATTTTCAGGGTGCGGTCGTCGGCTCCCAACATCTATCTGCATGATTATGAGAGTGGACTGTATTTTTAAGGCTTACCAAATATGCACTTTAAGAAAAGCTTGTATTTTTTCCAGGGCTTCTTTACCATTTTTTTCCCACACTTATTCACTGGGATGAATACAGTCAAATTATCAATATTTGAAGACTGTTCATTTTTGAGCATCAGATGCAGACATATTTAACATCTCACCATTCAACAGTGGAGCTCGACTCTTCAGTAGCATCATTAGATAATGCTTCCACACACTTCCCTTGACCAATGATGACAGCAAGCAAGTACATAATGCCTATGTTTAAATTCAGCCAGAAGAATAATGATTTTTCTTTTTTGAATTTATTTATTTATCCTAATTAGTTATACATGACAGCAGAATGTATTTCAATTCATAATACACATATAGAACATATTTTTTATTTCTCTGGTTGTACACAAAGTACAGTCACACCATTTGTGTCTTCATACATGTACTTAAAGTAATAATGTCCATCTCATTCCATCATCTTTTCTAGCCCCATGCTCCCTCACTTCTGCCCTATTCAAAGTTCCTCCATTCCTTCCATGATCCCCCACCCCCATTAAGAGCTTAGACTTAACAGACATATATAGAATATTTCACCCATCAATGAGTGAATATACTTTCTTCTCAGCAGGACATGGATCCTTCTCTAAAATAGACCATGGATTATGTCACACAGCAACTCTTAGCAAATACAAAAAAGTAGAGATACTACCTTGTTCTATCAGATCATAATGAAATGAAATTAGAAATCAATGATAAAATAAAAAATAGAAGCTAGTTCAACACCTGGAGACATATTAAATAATATGCTATTGAATGAACAATGGATTGCAGAAGACATCAAATAGGAAAATAAAAAAACTCATAGAGATAAATGAGAACATTGATACAACCATATCGAAATCTCTGGGACACTATGAACACAGCATTAAGAGGAAAGTTCATTGCATGGAGTTCATTCCTTAAAAGAAAAAAAAAGTCAACAAATAAATTACCTAACATTACATCTCAAAGCCCTAGAAAAAGAAAAATAAATCAACATCAAAAGCAATAGAAGATATAAATAATTAAAATCAGAGCTGAAATCAATGAAATTGAAACAAAAGAAACAATTAAAAAAATTGACAAAACAAAAAGATGGTTCTTTGAAAATAAATAAATAAAATTGATAAACCCCTTAGCCATGCTAACAAAGAGGAGAGAGAAAACTCAAATTACTAAAATCTGTGATGGAAAAGGAAATATCATGACAGACACTGCAGAAATACAGAAGATAATCAGAAATTATTTTGAAAATTTGTAACTCAAATAAAATAGAAAATATTGAAAACTGAAAAATTTCTAGATTTGTCATATGACAAATCATATGATTTACCCAAACTGAATCAGGACAATATATACAAGTCAAACAAATCAATTTCAATCAATGAAATACAAGACACCATCAGAAGCCTAGTAACCAAGAAAAACCCAGGACCAGATGGAGACACAGCTGAGTTCTACAAGACCTTAAAAGAAGAACTAATACCAAACTCCCCAAATTATTCCATGAAATAGAAAAAGAGGGAACATTTCCAAACTCATTCTATGAGGCCAATATCACCCTGATTCCAAAACCAGACAAAGACACATCAAAGAAAGAAAACTTAGGACCAATATTTCTAATGAACTTAGATGCAAAAATTCTTGGGGCTGGGGTTGTGGCTCAGCAGTAGAGTACTCACCTAGCACATGCAAGGCGCTGGGTTCAATCCTCAGCACCACATAAAAATAAATAAATAAAATAAAAGTATTGTGTCCAACTACAACTAAAAAAAAATTTTAAAATTCTCAATAAAATTCTTGCAAATCGAATACAAAAATATATTTAAAAGATAGTGCACCATGATCAAGTGGGGTTCATCCCAGGCATGCAAAGTTGCTATTTCTTAATCTACATAATTGAGGCAAATATATAAAATTTTATTTCTGGAAGAAATCTTCAATATCATCTAATCCAAACCTTTTTTCTTTACAAATTCCAGAGAGGCCTAAAGACAGTATATCAACCTAAAGGTACACTATGGTGATCAGAGATTAGAACATAATTAATATATTATAAGGAAATAGCAATATTTAAATATTAAATTAATATTTAATAATAATCTCACATATACATATATATTGCTTTAATCATAATATTTGAAATAATTACAACTTTTCAAAATATTATGTAACAATCTAATAAAAGCAATTTCCAAAATTTGCAAAATTTTAACTACTTGGTTTTTGTCAGTGTATCAAGCATTAATAATGTGTGTAACATCTACGTGGAATTATGATAAGACTACACTCTGAATTTAACTAAAAATAATAAATAAATACACCCATGCAATCAATTTAACTAACCACTCTAGAAATAGAACAAAAGTATAGGTAATTATTTAATTAAATGTTGGAATATCCAAGTTTTCAAATTATTGTGAATATTTATTTGGTGAGGCATAAATGGAATAAAAAGGAGTTGGTCACCCTAACACATAGAAAAGCAAAGTCTCAAAATTTATGCAGCATTCCAGGGGAGGTGTCCTGAGCCATGTAATTAAGCACTCTCAACCAGAGACTGGGTCAATTTAGCTATGTAGCATTTAAATAATTATTATGATGATTTCATAATTCTGATTAATAAAAACTTCTGATTATAGTTCATCTTTTTTTTCCAGTCACTTGCTAACATTTAAAAATAAATGGCTCACTGGCTATCATGGACCTACCAGGTTCATAATATTTTTATTTTTTTAATTATACATGAATACGTTAGCATTCTGACTGGTAAGTTACTTTTCATGAAATTGGTATTGTGACTGTGTCAAAATTTAAACCTCTGCCATTATGATCAAACTGGATCACTTAAAAAAAAAAAAAAAACTGGATCACTTACCCTAAAAGGATAATCACTTATCCTAAGTGTTAAACAGATGTGAATGAACTTGAAGACAACTGTCAATTATCGTGCAATTCCTATGAACGGTTCATTATATGTCAGAATACTCACTATTATGGTGACCTTCATCTGAATGGGTTACAGTTCTCAAGCTCCCTTCTAGGATACACAAACAAAAGTGAGCACATGCTTTTCATGGATCTGGTCTGTACTATAAGTTGCAGTGTTTCAACTGTTATACTATTAATGCAACTATATGCCAATTCCATCAGCAGCTGCACCAATAGACAGCTTGTACTAAGATTATAATAATTCAAAATCCTATTTTTTTCATATGTATTACCATTGAGACCCATCTTCTCCATTTTTGAATTGAATCTAAGCTCTAAGGGTTACATTAAATCCTATTAAATTTCAAGGGAAAATGAAGTGTAATGTACAAAGCATTTTGACAATATTTATGTGATTTAGAATAACTAATCAGAATATTAACTTTTAAAACTGTCCATTCTTCTTAATAATTTAGGGGCCTTCTAGAAAGATAATAAACTAAATTCACTGATATGCAAACACACAACAAATACCCACAACCAGTGATATGCCCCTTTCTTTTTCAAATAAAAAATGACAGTGCTGAAAGAAGTTGTCACTGTCAAGAATTATTTATTGAAATTAACTTTACCCTGAATAAATAATAAAATAAGTACCTACACAGAAATTGAAAGCAACTCCAACTGTCATTGAAGACCTCCATAGTTGGCTAATGCTTTGGAATGAATATTACCACTTGCTGGGAGTTGACTTGCTAGCTAGCAACAATCTCAGTTCACTTTTCATTCGGCTGGTGTCACAGCCTTCATTGTCACTAATGAGAGTACTCACCAATGGACAAGTGACTATCTGCACTCAGCAATCATTGCTCAGCTGAAAATAGATTCTGAATAACATTGATCATTTCATTTGCTCTGTCAAACTTAGCTGTGCTGACAGTACATACCACAGGGTAGAATAATTATGGAAATGCCTGCAGAGAACCCATTAGGAGAGTTGTGTAGCCCTCTGTCAGCGTTCCTTTAAAAAAAAAAAATAACTATTTGGGACTCCATGCCTATATACCATACATTAAAATCATATTTTCTTACCCAATTTTCATATTCTCTGAAATACATTTGCTTGGAACACACGAGGCAAAGATAAATTAAGCTATTTGAAATGCCACACAAATTTCAGGTTAGAAGCAACATAGCACATTTAGACATGGCCAACTCATGCTAAATAATTAAATTGTGGCAGAAATTCCATTAGAAAATCAGAATGTAAGTTTGAATGAATGTAAATGACTATAAAACCCATTCTGGAAGGTCAGTGGGGGAAGGAGATTGGGAGGATTAAATCTTTATGATTAAGAAAATTCATAGGGAAAAAATAAATTAGCCATTTATGGAGATTGTAAAGCATCTTAAAAATATAACTGTTTGCAGTATTCTACACTCTACTGTTGATGCAGTTGTAGTCGGCTGAACAAACGCAAATAAATTTTCCACTTGAAATGATTGATTAGCCCTGATTAAGGACACTAATCCTATTTAGTCACTTCTTATCTCACAGTCCTGCTTGTCACTTGCATGGCAAGTTTAGTCAAGCCAGCACCATTTGGGAAGCTTTGAGCAGACATTTTCCCACTGGTACAGGAGAGGCAGGGACACTGTTCATTCTAAGCAGCCACAAAAAGTTATAGCCCCAGTTTGACAATCACGATTTGGGCTTTTTGAAAAGAAATTTTGCATTGAAGGAAGGATTTGAGTTTCACTGAAATCTGGGCTCTTGTGAGGTGAGATGAGATGGAGGTAAAAAAAAATGCAGAGAGCAAAACACCCTCAGGCCAGTGCTTTTTGCCCACTGCTCACAGCCTTCAGTCTTTGATAAAAAGAAGAGCCACTGTTGATGAAGCCCTTCCTTGTCCATCAGTAAAATGAAAAGAGAAAAAAGACACAGCACTGGTCAAACAGTTTTGATCTTCACAGTAAAAGTGAAAGAGATTTCACAGGATGCAGGGGACATGGATGAATCCCAGAAGAGAGGATCTCGTATAGAATAAAATAGGAGGACAGAGGGCTTAACTTCTGGGAATAAAACAGATGATGATAGACAGACAGAATGAATGAATTACCTGACATAGCTGACCTTATTGAGAGCATTTTACTCTTTTTGGAACAGAGATAAATTAATGTTAGATGAAGAAACAAGGGAGTAAATGAATAATCAAGGACATTATTATCTCCAAGAAAAAAAAATTTTGAGAAAGGAAATCTAAAGGTATATGGGACAGATGTAATGAATATTTATTCTGCAAAAATAACAGAGAACACTGAAAACAGATAAATCAAAAAAAAGTGGGAAAAAGCATGAACGATGGAGAGGAACAAAACATGAAATTTAGAGGGTATGAGAGATCTCAATTCCAAGTTTCCAAAATAAATCAACAGAAAATGTCTGGAATTGCAAAAATAAGAGATAAAAGTGTGCCAGAAACTGCTATACTCCCTGCCCTCTTATTTCTCTCCCAACATTTCCACAGCCCCAGAGTGCTCTGGAGACACCAGGCTGTATTTCCCTACTTCACTTGTCCGGGTGTGACCACGTGACTGAGTTCTAGGTATTACTCCACTGTCTTCATTTCAGCAGAGCTGGGACATTATTACTCATTTCACTCTTCCTTTCTGCAAGATGAAAATAAAACTGTGGGCTGAAGTAGCTACCTGGGCAATAAGGGAACATAACCAGAGAAGGACATGCTCATCTGAGCCATGAGATGGAAGTCCTAAAGATAGTCCCTGAGTTCATACTGCTGAGTTGCCACACCTTCCTTTGATTATCTGCCTTCCCAACATTTTCTCAAGAAATAAAGTTCAATCTCACATCAGCCTCTGCTATGTGAGAGGTCTATATTAAAGGCAAACCTCATCATTTCTGCCACAAGTATAGTCAAGTATCTACTTATACATATGGATGTAAGTAGTGGAATAAATAGATAAGAGTCAAAAGAGCTGGCATCAGGAGAGCTGCCCTTGAAAATAAAAAATAAAGGGCCAGGGGACCTTTGTTTCTACTTTAAACCTTTTACTACAATTTTATATTTTAGGCTATGCACAGGTATACTTTAATAAAAAAATCAAACCATAATTGTCAAGTTTAAAAATACTTTATTTAAACTATTTTCAAGAAATGAAAGGAATGGAAATCTTTATAATTCATTTCATGAAGCTAACCTTTCATAACCTTGATTGTCAAACCCAAAATAGCATACAAATGAGTAAAAACAGTTAAATAATATGAATTCAGCTTTTTTTGGTAATGGAGATTGAATCCACAGGTGCTCTACTACTGAACTACAATCCCAGTCATTTTGTTGTTGTTGTTGTTTTGTTTTGTTTTTTATTTTGAGACAGAGTCTCACTGAATTGCTAAGGCTGGTCTCAAACTTGCCATCCTCCTGCCTTAGTCTCTGGAGTTGCTGAGATTACAGGCATGTGCAACTATACCCAGCCAGCTTTACATTTTAAATAAAACACTATTAAATAAATATTGCAATAAATAAAAATGATAATGACTCATTATCACTTGAGATAACATGGCAAGCAAGCACATTTTTACAAAAAAAATGCTAACGAAATATTGCATTTCTGAAAAAATTATGAAAAGCATCAAAATACATTGACAATTTCCAATTCCAAGAATGTTTAAAAGATTCAAACTCCTGTAGATTAACATGAAAGGATAAGAGAAGAATGAGACAATAGAAATGAAGGATGAAGTTCGTAAAGGAGCAGGTAATTTCCAAGTACCTAGATAGAGTATCTATAATTTTCCTGATTGTTCACTACAATTGCTCAGTTTGGGAAATATATAAAGATTAACCAAAGTACCAGGGAATATTTTAAAGAATTCCAAGAATGTCTAAAACTGTTTCTATTTTAATATTTAATTCTCTCATTCTCCAAGCAGTACCATCAAATCAAAATTTGAAGAAATGTAAATATTCTTACAGCTGTGAGTGTTTATGTTTTAAAATGGATATTTTAAATCCCATTCAACCACAAAGCATTGTGAGACAGTTTCCATGGTTACTTCTATTAAATCCAGGATCCATAAAATATTTAGCAAGCGGCTTTTAAAAAGAAATTAGTGCCATCAAGCATATCTTCTAAAATTTTTAGAAACAGTTATCTTGACTACTAATTGTCTTTGTTGTGGGATGATAATTTTGGAAATGCAGATGTGTTAAAATTAATAAACAATGTACAGCACTCACTAAAAAAACACTTTTTTTAAACTTTTACTCTCAATTAATTATGTTTGTGACTCTAATTTCTATACGAAATGCTGATCACAAATCATGGGTCTGTCACAGTACACTAAGGACCAGATGAACATGGACTAGTCAAACTCTTCAATTTGTTAGTGTCATTATTTTATTTTTTATGAGTCTAGACAATGTTTTCAAGAAACTAATTCCTCAAAATGAAAACACATTATAAATAAAACATCATAAACTTTATAATTTAAATATAATTATACCAAGAAACTAATTAAGAAATAAATTAACCTGTAAAATAAAGGCATTAAATTGTTTCCCATAAAACTGTTCTCCCAATGATCCAATGGTTTTGAAGTAATATTAAAACTCTTTTAACAAAATACTGTGGGACCCTTTCCCATCCTTCCCCTATCTCCCTCACACAGGGCAGCCACTTGGGACTGCTGTGGCTCTTTCAGGACAAACAAATGTCCACCCCCACAACCACATTCTATTTAAAAAATATCCCTTGTTATTGTTTTAAATTAAAATAAATAAATATTTTAAAGCATTCTTTTTAAACTGTCAATCAAAAGCCCAATGAGATACCACCTCACAGCTGTCAGGATGATTACTTTGAAAAAGTCAAAAGGTAACAAGTTTTGGTGAGGATGTGGAGAAAAGGGAAGACTTTGGAGGAATTGCAAATTAGTATAGTACAGCCATTATGTAAAGAGTATGGAATTTCTTTGTAATATTAAATAGAATTTCCATATGATCCAGCAGTCACACTTCTGGTACTTATCCAAAGAATATGAAATTTCTCTAAGAAATGTCTACATTCCTTGTTTATTGCAACATTATTCACAATACCAAAATTCAGAAGAAAACCTAGTGTCCATAAACAAATGAGTGGATAAAAATTACTCTATCAATACACAATGAAATATTATACAGTTTTTATAAAGACAGAAATCCTGGCATTGTGACAACATGGATGAGTCTGGGGGACATCCAGGTGTGGTGTTCCATACATGTAGTCAAACTCAGTAAGAGAGAATAGAATGGTAGTTGCCAGGGGTTGGCATGTAGAAGAAAAGGAAGGTGTTGGTCAAACTTTATGGACTTTCAATTATACAATGAGTAGCTTCTGGAGACCTAATGCACAACATGGTATTAATACAACATGGAATTAATATCATATTCATACCATGTTAATAACATCATATTGTGTACTTGAAATTTGCTAAGAGAGAGCTCAAACATTCCCACCACACAAAAAAAAAGAAAAAGAAAAGAAAAATGGTAACACGGTGAGGTGATGAATATATCATCCACATGGTTGACTGTGTTAATCATTTCACAACTTATCTGTATATCAAAACATCTCTGTTCAGCTTAAATATATATAAATTTTATTTGTCAATAGTACCTCAGTAAAGCTGAGAAAAAGTTAAACAACCATCCCCACATACTCTTGTCATCTTGATTTGATATATTATATAACATTCAAATGTTACTCTTTTGCTTCTTGATATTGTCTTCAAATCAGAAGTGATTACTGAGCCCAAGCATGTTGAAAATTATAAAATAGCCCAACAGGCCCCATATTTAATTTTGAAATGTAAATTCACACTCTGGAAATTAAGTAGAATTTAAAATACATTTTGTTTACATACATATACTATCTTGCTCAAATTAAAACAATAGTTTAACAGGTAGAAGTCTTTAAAACTGGAAGAAAAGATGAGGGGAAGAGAGAGAAGAGATAGAAAAGGAAGAGGAAAAAAAAAACAAACCTCGCTTCCCACACAGCTGTGCTAGCTCTATTAATTGCAATGAAGTTAACACTATGAAGGCAGAATTTGATTCTCTCGCTGTCATTATTGTAGGTCTCTTCATTAGCATACACTTGACTTGAAAAGACCCTTTTAAAAAGAATGCTTTTGTAACATTTTTATTTTAATTTATATTAATTTTAAATATATGCAAAATATTTGATCTCAAATAGAAAGTGATTTGGAATAAATACATAAGACCCCATAAATCTATTTAAAAATAATGTTGTTCCTTTTGGAGAATTAAAAAAATGCTTCCCATAGAATAGAAAAAAAAAATTTTAGTTATAATTTGGGATCACAATTTAGCTCTCTCTTTCCTCCTTCCTCATCAATCCATCTACTCTGTACTTCATTCATTCTACCTACAGATTTATTCTCTTATACACAAATGGATGTTAACTTCTTTGTTTCTTAATCACTTTCTATGATTAAGAAACAAATAAAGCAGTCTTATTTTAAATGATTTAATTTTTACGAAGATATCTTGTATCCTCATGAAAGTTCTCAAAATTTTTCTCTTCTGTACAATGTTATATGGTAAATTGCCATTCAAAATCCATACAAATTTTTGTGGAATCCTTTAAGTTACAACAATCTGTTATCCAGGTGAGGAAACTCTTTAAAATAAATCAGACAAGCCAGGTGCTGTAGCATGCATCTGTAATCTCAGAGACTCAAGTGATTGAATCAGAAGGATCCCAAGTTCACAGCCAACTAATTGGTAAACTTAGCAAGACACTGCAGCAAAATAAAATTTAAAAAGAGCTGGGGTGTAGCTAAGTGGTAAAGAACCCATGGTAAAGAATCCCCTATCAATGGAAGAAAAAGTAGGCCCAAATCTCCATCATATAGAATTAGGCCCCTGCTTCCTTAATAAGACTCCTAAAGCACAAGAATTGAAGTCAAGAATTAATAAATGAGATTGATTCAAATTAAAAAGCTGCTTCAGGGCAAAATAAACAACCACTGAGGCGAATAGAGAGCCTACATCTTGGGAGCACCCTGTCAAAGATAAATAAATAAAATAAAAAACAAATCATACAAAATTAAATACTTGGAAAGTATCAAAGTGTTTTGTTTCATCATCAGTGTAAAAAATCACAAGTAATTAAATATTATTTAGATTCTAAAAGATATTCCTATATTTCATAATTCTTGGACAGCTTTCATTTTACATGATATATTAGATGTTTTCTATTCCTTAACACATAGAAAATATGATTTGAAACCAGGATTTATTTTTTGATATTATTTGTTTCAATGAATGATCAAACAAATCAATTCTAAGAACACTTGAAAAAGAGTAAACATTAAAAATAAAAGGCCAAGACATCCTGCCATACTGTTTTGCAAAAATGAATAATATAAAAATATAATAATGATATCATGTGAAAAGTGATATTGTCAAATAGTATTGAAATTAATAGTTCTGTGAGATTTCGATACCTTAAGATCTGAAAATGCCTGGGCCACAATATTATTCTCTTCCTAAACTGCCTGCCTTCATTCTTTCACATTTGTATAATGTTATGGTTTAGACATGAGGTGTCCCCCCAAAAGCTAATGTGAGACAATGCAAGAAAATTTAGAGGTAAAATGACTGAGTTATGATAGTCTTAACCTAATCAGTTTTTTAATCCCCTTGTAGGGATCCAGTGGTATTAACTGAGGCAAGTAGGTGTGGCTAGAGGAGGTGGGTCATTGGGGTGCCTTTGGGGTATATATTTTCTTCCTGGAGAGTGGCTCTGTCTGTCTCTGCTTTCGGGTGCCAAGTCCTGATCTGTATTCCTCTCTCACACCCTTCCATCATGATAGTCTGCCTTACCTCAGGCAGAAAGTAAGTTCAAGGTGTGGCCATCTAATAAAATTTCAAATTGTGTCCATCCAATAAAATGTTTAAATGATTCGAGCAATTATCTGTTGCTATTTATCAAGAATCAACTTGGTATCCTACTCACATTTGGCTGGAATATACTTGGCAATCCATGGCCTTCAAACAGGCAAGATGATTTCATTCCTGTGATTTCAGTAAAAGTGGCCATAGAAAGACTAAAGCATAAATGTCTGCTCAACTGTAAATTTGTAGGTTTAATAAATTTAAGTTCCAGGGTAAATAAGATGCAACCAAAATTAGCTGAAGTGTCAAGCAAAAACTTTAGAACAAAAAAACTCCAGTACTTCCTTTTCCTTATAGTATGGCACCTCAACTGGAATTATCTGATATTACTTCTGTGCCTCATCAGTACTTATTTGAAGAAATCTCCTATAATCTCTTCTTGCCAATAAAAAAATATAAGTTTCCCAATGCATAGTTTTTCACAACAAGTTACATTACAAACGACTACTGAATATTTCATGAGATGAACTTTACAATCAGTCTGTAAATAAAAACATGGTCATGTCATTGGCATGTACAGATTCTTACCCTTCTGCTATGTTGTGCATTTATGTGCATTTTTTCCATATTTTTATTCATATTAAATTTATACTTATTTCAACCCTGGCACTGCTGAAATTTTAACTGGAGGCTTTTCATAATGGCCTGCCCTATACACGTAATGATGTTAAGCAGCATCTGGCCTCTATTCTATGGCTATCAGTAAAACTTTTACCACAGGGAAAACAAAATGTGTCTCTGGATATTGCCAAAGGTTCCCCCAGGGGAAAAATAGTTTATAATTGAGAACGGCTGTTTCAAATCAATTAATCTAATTTATAACCTTCAATGGCCAATGTAGTCAAAAGAATGCTAATAACTTTAATTCAAATCAATTATAATATGTGAGAAATATAGTTTCAAAATCACATTTAATTATTGGTTAACATTGCTTATGTCTATACAGTATGAACAATGCAGTAAAATATAATAGGAAAAATACACTTATGTAAAAGCATTTCCAAACAATAAGAAAATTTGATGAGCTAACATTTATGAAAGTACTTTGAAAGAATAAAAAATGTTTGATAAGCAATAGGGATCATAAAAATCAGCAAAAAGGACAATTTACAAAATCACCAACATTTCTCTCCAAGTTAGATAACAGTTTTCTACTTATGGATATGCTTTTAGATAATTGCTTTTCAATGTTCATTTTCTAGTCCTTTAGCATAATAAACTTGTCCTACAACATATCTAGATGTCCCCTAGAGAACTTCACCTACAAGGTTTTAAGCATAGTAGAATTTTTTATGCTTCATAGAAAAATGTTTATAAGTAAAACACAAAGTTCCCAGATGTTCCTTAGCTCTTCTACTTCAATTAATATGTTCTCATCCTTCAAGCACAAATTATTCCATGTACAATTATTTTTGTGCCAATTATCTGAGCTATTCTTCTAATACTGTGTATCTTCTTTAGTTTCAATTAATCATTCGTAAAAACAATATGAGCCTCATATTTATTCTTTAAATTAGTGTCCTGGAACAAACTGACAATATCTAGCATTAGAACTTCAAAAAAAAGAAAATGTATCATGTCAACAAAATATTTTCTTTAAATTAAAATGTTTGTTTTATTATTATTTAAAAAAGATTTAACCCACTTAATACATTTTTTACAATTTTTATAAGACATTAGATGAAAATTTAAACAAGTACTTCTGTTTCTGGCCTTGATAAATTTGCTTATTTTAGAAAACACATCTTCCCAAAACCCCAACAAGAAAAAATTAAAATAATAAAATTTAGATCATTTTAAACTACAAACAAACAGAAAACAAAATTTTGTATGTGACTGAGAAAATCAATGCAGATCAAGGAGTCAAAATGCTACAGGGAATGGACACTAACAGAAGCAAGTCCAACAGTTTTTCCTGCCTTTCACTTTGACGCATCTGATGATTCAAAAGCTACACATAGCAAGTAGAAAGTAAAACCTGAGAAGAGGAAATCTATGCAGAGTTTTCTGAAATCTCAGTACCAAGAGAATAAATATTGGAATTTAGGGCTGCTGAAATGGAGAAAATACTAGAAAGCATCCCATGATTTCAACTGACAATCTAAGAGAGCTATACTTGAGGAATAAGAACAAAATAAAGTAGCCCAAAGGAGGATTAATTCCAGCCATGAAATCTCCAGTTATGATTGCAAAAAGGTAATCTGTTGTTATCATCTCTGCCAGAAAATAATTAAATCCTCTCCAGAGGAAGATACCAATACCCAGAATCTACACAATGTTTTGCACTCAATGCCCAGGTATTAAATATATATTTTATATATACAAACCAAATGATAAAAAATTGAGGAAAAGGAAGGAAAACTCAGACATCAGAAACATATCTTTAGGAAATCCAGATACTGAAGTTTTCAGACATAGATTTCAAAGAAATGTTTTCAATGTGTTCAAGAAAATAATATGACAATATGTAAAATTTTAATCACAAAAGTGGAATTTACAAAAAAATAAAATGTAAGTTTTAGAATGAAAACATTAACAGAAAAGAGGATCTAGAGGATTGAGTGAACAAGAGATTAGGCACAACCCTGAGTATTCATGAATAGGAGGATAGATCAATATCAGAATGAAGCTTGAGCCATGAAAAGATGAAAAAGAGAGAGGAATTAGTATCAGGAACATATGTGCCAATTTCTATAAGTCAAACATGTGGATTTAAAGTACCAGAGAGGTGGAAGTTGAGGGAGGGAGATATAAGTAACACATGAGGAGACCGTGTAATTTTTCCTAAAACTAATGAAAGATAAGAAGCTACAATGTCATCGCATTTTATTAACCTTGAAGTAACAAGAAACAAAAAAAAAATCAGGCATATTGCAAGACAGGGTTCCAAAAATCATAGGTAAAGAAAAGAACTATTAAAAGCAACTAAAGTGATAGGAGAAGATATTCCCTACTGTTACGGTGTGGTCCAGAACGTCTCTGAAAAGCTCAGGTTTTGCAGGCATGGTCTCCAATGCAGCAAGGTTCACAGGTGGGGCTTTTAGGCAATGATTGGATCAGGAAGATTCTTACCATTAGCCACTGGATTAATCCATTGATAGCTGAAAAATTTACTGGGAGGGTAGGATTCAATTGGAGGAATTAGGTCACTGGGAGAATTTTCTGGAAGAGTTTATCTTTTCTCTGGTCCTTTCTCCTCTCTCCCCTTCCCAGCTGCCATGAACTGAGCAGCTTTCCTTTGCCACACCCTTCCACCATGATGTTTCTGTTTGGGGCCAGCTGACCATGAACTGAATCCTCTGAAACCATGAGTCAAATAGATCTTTCCACCACTAAGTTATTTCTGTCAGGTATTTGGTCACAGCAATGGTGAGCTGACCAACATACCTTCAAATAAGAAAATAAAACCATTAGATGACTTTATTCAAAAAACAAAAGAGAGAGGAGGAGCAGCAGGGATCACCAGTACATGAAAACAATAGAATTGTATCTTTAATATACATAAAATAATTGTAATATAGGAGGAGAAAGCAATGGAGAAAGTGAATAAAGGGAAAAGCAGCTGCAGAAGCTATGTCTATCAAAGACTATAGAATAACATCTTCCATGTCCCTGAACAAAATAACTGCAACAAAAAAATTCTCAAACCAGCCAAAAAAGAAAGAAAGAAAGAAAATATTTTCAAAACAAAAGCCAAGAAAACTTGTAATCAGAATACCTGAGCTATAAAGAACTGAAAGGAATTCTCTCTGTAGAAGAAAAATGATCCCATATTAAGGGGCAGTACTGCAGGAAGACATGATGAGTACCACAAAGGATAGATGGATGAATTTAAATGAGTATTAGCCACAAAAGATAATAGTAATAATGCTCTGCAGGTGTGAAATGTAAAATTCAATGGCAGGGAAAAAAACAAGGGGGGTTAAACTGCATAAACTATTCCAGGGTCATTTCAATTTTTCACTTATTAGTATAAAAGCACTAATTTATTATAGACTCTAGTAAATTAAAGATGGATTTAGTAGTTTCTGGAGAAATGAGAGAACATGTAAGTAACCAGATAATAACCAGAAAGTGGAGGGGAAGAAGAGGAATAGAAGAATGTGTGGTTCTAACGGAAACTGAATAGTTATACAGCAAATTCCCAGCTCAATCATAATTGTATTAAATAGTGAACAAAATAAATGGCCCAATTCAAAGATAAAGATTACTAAACTGAATTTAAAAATCTAAGTTTATTCAAAGTGTTAATTTTAAAAATCACCTTTTTTGCATCCAAGATAAACATCTTTGTCTGCATGTTGTTTTTCTTGTTTATAAGAAAGATGAATAAAGGTGGTTTGATAAAACAAAAAAATACAGGCTCCTGAAATAAACTTATGGGAACCTTTTGGCACAAGCCCATTCCTCTCTAATTGCTACTATTGACTCACATCAATTCGGTTTTGTTTCCTCTGGGTCTTTCATGCATCAGGCTAACTCCCTGATGATTTCTGCTTTTCTTTCCAGACTTTTAGCTGTAGCAAAATGTTTCACTCAGCAGGGACCTAGATGCAGGGATACATTTGACTGAGCATTTTTAGATATACATTAAAAAAAAAAGCCCCAGCATATCTGAAAACTAACTTTAACTGGAAAAATTCTTCAGAAAGGACTTCAAACACTAAAAAATACAAAGGTTATAATTAAAGAAAGCAATTACTGTGGAATACATCCGAGACACACCAGTACAATAACAGTCATCTCCAGATTTCTAAAAGTGTCCCATGTTTCTAAAACTAAATTAAGCATGCAAGCGAAAATTCATGCAACTTAGAAAATACCAAGCAATATGCTTTAGAAACAAATATAAATAGATTCAAGTAACGTTGATGGTAAACAGTAACTGGGAAAACCTGAGAGCTCATACAGGACTTAAGAGCAACCCATTATATTAGCCCTAAATTAACATTTGAATAAACAAAGAAATTAACAATGCATGTCAAAGACATAGTAGGTAAGAGAGGTCTCTTCATCTCCTAGAAGTACTCTACATAGCTAAATTTCAAGATATTTAATTTAAAATGTCAAATGTGGATTCTTTTTAATTGTTATGAAAACAAACAATATAAGCATGTAGACTAAAATGTCAATTTGTTAGGATTAGCTTATTCTTATTCTTCACCTCAGGTATCACAATAGCTAAACTGTGGAACTAACTTAGATGCCCTTCAGCCAATGAATGTATAAAGAAAATGTGGTACATACATACAATAGAATATTATTCAGCCTTAAAGAAGAATGAAATTATAGCACTTGTAGGTAAATGGATGGAGCTGGAGCATATCATGCTAAGCAAAATAAGATAAACCCAAAAAAAACAAAGGCCAAATGTTTGCTCTGATAAGCAGATGCTGACCCATAATGGGGCGAGAATGGTAGGGAAGAATAAAGAAACTCTGGATTGTGCAGAGGGGAGTGAGGGGAGCTGAGGGGTGTGTGGATGGGAAGGACAGTGGAATGAGATGGACATTATTATCCTATATACATGTATGATTACACTACCAGTGTGACTCTTCACCATATACAGCCAGAGGAAGGAGGTGTTATGCTCCATTTGTGTACAATGTGTTAAAGTACATTCTACTGTCATATATAACTAATTAGAGCAAATTAAAAAATAAAAGAAAAAATTCAAAAAATTAATCCATGCACAAATTATATTTTTCAAGTCACTTAATGATTAGATGAGAAAAGTCTTATCAATGAAAAAGATTAGTAAATCTATTACTATTGAGGAATTTAATAAACAGTGAAGCTACTTTTAAAAATGCTAATTCACCACAAACATCTCAACAATGACATTAGAACATTGTTCAATACTTAAAACATTAAGAATGTTATCTAAAATGTATTTTTCAGTAATAAAATGTTTTTCATTCCACTGAAGCACAAGGGGCCTAATTTCATCTAATAAGAGCCAATTAAAGTCAAGATGAAAACCATTTATTTATGTGATTACATAACAGCAAAAGAAACACAAAGAGATCAATGGGGGAAATGAGGTTAGCATTCTAGAAAGGGCAAAGTTTATACTTCAGATACTAATAAACCTAGTACTGAGAGTTCAAAGGAAACTCTCCTGGAGCCAAGCAACATAAATTGTAAACCAATGGAAAATTAAATCAGAAAATACTAAAGTATGTGTTATATGCTTTTTTTTAATGAGTTGCATATAAAACTTCCAACTTAGGAAAATCATAAGATTTATGTAGCTCCAGCTTACATTAGATAAACATCAACTTACATTAGAGAGTGAACCATTCAAGATAAGAAGAAGCGTGAGACAAAGGTGTCTTCTTCCTCTTGGTTTATTCATTTCCCACTTACAGGAAAATGCAGCTACAGCTGCCTTCTCTTTTGAAACATTATTACCTTCTAGAAAGCTTACCTTGAGCTAAACTAAGGGCTAAAGAGACAGAGGGACAACTTAAGTTGTCAAGAGTGATAGAGTGAAAATGGCCATCTGAATCCAAATGGAATAAATAGAAAAGAGACTCTGGGAGCACCTTGCTCATCTTGCCTTTAACCTACATTTCGACTCTAAAATGGTACCTATAAGATACGTTGACAAGGAGGCCTGAAGAGTCCTCTATGCTTGACTAAACCAGATAGGTTTTCTTCTGCACCTAGGCCCCTGGCCTTTTATTAGAACATTTACTCTGGTAAAATTGCCATCATAAATCCTTTCTCTGTCCTTTGAGACATAAAGCATCCCCTAGCCTTTTTCCAGTTTTATAACCCAGTAATGTCTTTCTCAAACACCTAAGAGGTTTACCTTTGAATTGTGATCAAGAAAGATAAAGACCCCATATCTCCCAGTCTTTTCCATAGCACCAGTTAGCAAGCACATACTTAACCATATAAACCCTCCTGCAATGGTCTTCAGAAGGTTTCCACTGGCTCACCCCAGTGCTTAAAAACTCCCCCGCCCCATGGAGTTCAATTTCTTTCCCCTACTGAAGCAGTCTTTAATATTATTTTTCTTGCCTGTTTAACTTACCTGGTGAAATTTTTCTTTGACACTATGGTCCTACCCAACCTCCAGGTTTAAAGAAAAACATATATACCAACAGCACTGGTACACTTCTATAATCCCAGAGACTTGGGAGGCTGAGGCACACAAGTTGCTGAGAATCCCAAGTTCAAGACCAGCCTCAGCAACATAGCAAGACCCTAAGCAACTTAGCAAGACCCTGTCTCAGCATAAAAAAGTTTTATAACAAAAGGGCTGGGGATATAGCTCAATGGGATACAGCCTTCTTAAATAATATGGAAGACATTTTACCACATTGCTTGAATTAAAACCGGAATGGGCTTAGTTTCTTCTCACCTCTTCGTGTAATATTTATGTATGTATATATTAAATATTTATGTAGGTATATATTAAATAAAAATATAAATATGCATTTATTTATTGTTCATTTTTGCCAGAAACATTGACTAGGCTATCCTGTGAACAAGTTGCTAGAATACATAGATAGGACCCCATTAAATCTTCAAATATATTTGCTAAAATAGTCATTTAGATCTTTGTGTTTTGTGATTTTGAAATAAAATAATGTGAATTTTTAAGATAAATAGTAATTTACAAAAACAGAACTGACCTGAACAAAATCTCTTCTGGAAGTAGCAATAATCAGAAATACAAAATATTTACATTTAAAGTTAATGAGAAATTTTATCAATAAATTATGCTGTTTAAACTCATGTTTAAATTGACCCATGCAAAAAGGAAAATATAATAATGCGTGCATCTTTACACTAACAGTTATAGTTTATTGATCATTTACTGTGTATAAAGCATAGTAATAGACTTCATATACATAGTTCATCACATTTAATTCTCAAGTGTGTTTGCCCATTCTTGGCCTATTTGTTATTGGATTCATTCCTTGCTCTTCCCTACTACTCTCTGTAGGCTGGCTGGCAGCTGTGTTTGGCCTTTCAGAGGCTATGGCAGGAGACTAGAGGGTGCACCTCTATCCACATTCTTCCTTGGACACTAGATCCTGAAGTAGTAGGCCTCCCTCATCTTCGAAGTTCCCTCTGATACAGCCCTGTGTTACCACTTCTAACAGGTGACCCAGTTCACGGCTCTGACAGCTCCTCCTTCTCCCTTGTTTTTCCTGTTGTATGGGTCTGTTAGCTTTTCCTATTAAGCCTCTCATCTCCTAATACCTATGTTATCAATTCCTTGGCTTAAAATTCCTATTTTTTTTTTTGTTTAGTAAAAGGAGTTCCCTTTTTCTGATAAAGCGATTTCTGATCTTCTATTTAATTGATGAAAGAGTTTGTTATTTCCCACTTGACAAATAAAGAATCCCCAAACTCACAGTTCTTAAAAAACTTGCCAAAGGTCGCAATCACATAGTGACTAAGGGTCAGGAAAACAATTTGTAGTAAAATCTACCTAAGTCTTAAACTGTTTCTTCCATGCCACCCTGCCTTGATTTTCTCATTATCATGCTACAATAATAATTTTATATTCTGATAATCTAGGTGTTTTAGGATATTGAAAAATCAGGAATCGTTTTGTCCTCATTAATCAGGTAGTTATCATACTTTCTAAAAGATGTGAAGCAAATGGTTTAATATACCAAGAAATGCAGAACACAGTAATCATAGCACATTTTTCAACACATGCATTCACTTCTACACAACATAATATTAAGTAATGAGGTTTTTTCCTACATAAAGTATCCCTTTTATTTTCAAACATGCAAACAGATCTGGACTCCTTCCAAAATGAAGATCAGAAAAAGAGATAGTTGCATCCTTAGCCAAGTTACTCGGGCATGAATTTGTAATTGCTTCAAGGGAAAAAAAGGTGTCTGAATCTCATTTTCTTATCATCTGTCCTGAGGAAAAGATAATTAACCACATAATATAGTAAATATATTCTTGCACATATAATATATGCCAAACACTCTTCTAATCGCTTGAAATACAACAGTCAACAAGACAGAGATACTTGGGTTCACGAACTTATATTTAGAAAGAGAAGACAAAAAAACAATAAACATAGTTAAATAAATGATAAAGTATGTTAAATGGTAATAAAAAAAAACCAAGTAGATCAGGGTAAGGACAATAAGGAAAACAGTGGTATAATCAGGGTGAAAGTTTCAAGTTGGGTGAGGAGGATAGGCCGTTAGGTGACATTTGAACAAAGGCCTGAATGGAGACTTAGCCTGAGGTTATCCAAGAACAGGATAATGATCAGAGTGAAGGAGACACTATATTTGGCATTTTTTAGAAACAGTAAGTGGACTATATGGCCAGAATAAAATGAACAAAATTATTACTAGAAGTTTAATAGGAGATTGAAGTAATGGTGGTGAGGGGGCACATATGCCACTTTGTGGGGTATTAGAAAGACTGGCTTTTACTCTGATAGAATTTGCAGCAAATGAAAGATAGGAGTTGATGAATATTTTTGAAGAACCACTCTGAATACTAACATTAAGAACAATCTTACTACATTTTTTTTCTTAGCACATTAAAAAAAAAAAAAAGAACAATATATAGGAGATGAAGGCCAGACCCTGGGACCAGTTAACAAGCTATGAAAATGAACCACAAAATAACTGTTGGTAGGTCTGAACAGATATATGTCAGCGGAGGTGATAAGGGGGATTGGATTGGGTTCCACACACTCTATTTTGAAGGTTGCCTTAAAAGGAATTCCTTTTGGATTAGCTATAAGGTAAAGAATAAAGCACCCAGAATTTGGGGCTTAGATAATTTATATGTAAATTTCTATCAAACTAGATAAAGTTCCCCAGTGAAGTTCCATGGTGCATATTGGAGATCCTTACTCTACACCTCCATAAGCCACCTCGAAACAGCAGAAAATCTAGAAAATTCTATTACCCCGAATACTGAGATAAATAAATTTAGTGAGTATCTCCTTTTTTCACTCTTACCAGGGACATTTAGAAATGACTACTGGTGATAACTTTTAAAATAAAATGAGGGCTGACTTCTTAAAAAGTAAAAGCCTCATTGATTTGAAACATGCCAAAAGGTGAAACAAGTAGCATGCTCCCTAGTAAGAATGGGAAATTGTACCCAGCTAAACTGACCTGAACTCCCAATAAAAGGACTATAGAGCATCTACAAAAAAAAAAAAAACAGAATAAATTATCATCATAATAACAAACACTAAATATTGCCTCAACTGAGCTCATCCCTGTTTATGTCTGATCAGACTATAGAAAAAAAGCAAAATTAAGATTAATTAATTAACCAGTTCTTAAACTTTCTCTCTTCGA
Organism: Urocitellus parryii; assembly: GCF_045843805.1. Classification (NCBI taxonomy): domain Eukaryota; kingdom Metazoa; phylum Chordata; class Mammalia; order Rodentia; family Sciuridae; genus Urocitellus; species Urocitellus parryii. The sequence continues at coordinate 46,933,879 of NC_135537.1, forward strand.
AAAAAAGACTGACCTCAAATACAGTATATTACAACAACTAAATGATACAGGCTCTATAAAAATTCAAAACTACTATATGACTGATCTGCTCACATGTGGCAAAGAATAAATAGTAGCATAGCTATACAGTGGAAAGCCATGTAACCTCTTTCAAGACATAAAGACAAATTAAAACCCAAAAATATTTAGGCTCAACCATGAAGAAAACAAAAGGAAGAGTCCTGAATATTAAGACTATAATACAACTTCATAAGACATTGAATTTGACAGAAAATAGAATGAGATGAAGGGATTGCATACCTAAGAAAAAAAAATATTTACCCAATTACCAACTCTATAGAAATAAAATAGAAACATTAACATTATAGACATAGCTAAAACTTGAATAAAGGACATGAAAGACTTAAAGATAATAAAACAAAGACATAGAATAATAGATCAAAAGGGCAAGGACTACTCAATATAAAGATAATTGTCTCCTCACTACTAGAGAATACAATGAACAGAAGAAGAGAAATATTCAAAGATGAAATGCACAAAAAATTTCCTAAGATAAAGAATTAATTACTAAGGTTAAAAAAATAGCAGATAAAAGGTAATTTGAATTTTAAGTTGTCATATATTTGGGTTCATACTAGTTATATAAACTTCAAAGACAAAGAAGGAATTCTTCAAGAAGATTGGCAGCTAGAACAAATTATCCCCAACGGAGAACAAAAATGAGATTGACATCAACTTGCTACAAAATAACAATAAATGTCATAAGGTGATAAAACAATGTTAAAAACTTCTAAAAGAATAAAAGAGAGGGAAACAAGATCAACAGGAAGTGGTTTTTCTCACAGCTCAGTGACTCTGGACTCCAACAGTGAGAAAACTACTTCTCTGAGAGGTGAGAAGAAAAGAAAAGAAAAAAAAAAAAAACCAGAGATACTCAATATTGGACGAATATCTCAAAGACTGGGAAATTTGGAGTGTATCAGACAAGGAACAGAATTGGAGCTGAGATACAGACAGGAGCATGGAAAATTAATACACAAGATTGGGAAGGATGGAAAGGGTCTCAAAAAAACCTTGGCATAAGGACTCCCAAGATTGGAGGAGCAGTCTGCTGTGGGCTGATCCAAAAGCTACTGGGCCCAATAAACTAGTACACAAAAGTCATGTCTGCCAACAGTGTACAAGGAGTGCAAGCTGGAAACCCCATGAGACTGCAGTGCAAACACAGACCAGGAACTTATATCCCTGATTTCCAGGCTGAAACCCATACACGAATGTGGCAGATGCCAACCTCAAGATCTGTAGAATCTCTGGCATGAAGAATTTCTAACCCAGAGACCCTTTTGCCTGGGGTTAATATAGATCAGAAGGGCCAGAGAAATGCCCCCCCACACACACACACACACTTCCTTGAACCCTGCAGCATGTGCTGGACCAATGACAGGGAAAATCTGAGCTCAGTGCTCAGAAATAGTCCTTGAGTAGCCAAAAAAGGTCAATATCCCCAAACAATAAAACCAGTGAAGGACCAACCTCCCCTTTCCCACAAACGATGCCCTGGGGAGAAAGTAGTGCAGTATAGTCCTAGAAGTGCCTTGATTCATTAACACTCCTCCCCCCCCCCAAAAAAAAAAAAACCCACATAATAAAACACCTAGGGCAATACCAGACTGAATCCCCACCCCTGGGAGCTTCACTTGCAGAAACTCATTTGATAGAACCCAAAGGCAACAATACCCAGGAGTGAAGCCAAAGACATCTTCCACAGCTCCTTACACCATCCCACTGAGAAGGACGCTGAGAAATGGAAAGGCAGTATGGCACAGACAGTGGGCAAATACTTTCATTGACTATTCTATAATTTTGTTTTGTTTTTGAATGTGTACTGATTAATACATGATGGACATTTATACATTTGTACACTTACATATTTGTTTTCCTTTTTCAGTTTTATCATTTCTTGAAGGTAGCTATTTTTTTGTGCTCTGTTTTTTGAGGGTTAGAATTTTTGATTAGTATATTTGGATTGATTTTCTATTGTCTTTTTCACAACTCTGTTTTTGTTTCTATATTTCTCTTTTTTCTTACTAACAGGCAAACTCTATTGCTCTATCTCTCACTCTTCCTTTAATTTTTTGAATTCTATTTTTTGTTCTCCCCCTTATAAACACATACTAAGTTGCCTCTGCATTTGCCCTATTCACCTCTTGAATCTACAAACACTTTTCTACCACTCCAACTCCTCTTCTTTCCTTTTAAAGCATTGTGTCTTTAGCTGAATGCTGTACATATTCATATATATTTATTTTTTTTTCATTTCTACCATTTTATTTGAAGGCAGTTATTTTTCATGGATCAATATTTTGAGGACTGAGGTAATTTATTAGTACGTAATTATTTCGTTCTTGTAACCTTTTATTTCTTTTTTGTATTTTGTATTTTTAAATTTTTACCTTATACACTTTTCCCCTCACTTTTTTCCCTCAACACTCTATTTTCTTCCACTAACAGCGGATCTTGATTGTTCTCTCTTTCACTCTTCTATTTTTAATTTTTCACTTCTATTTTTTTGCTCCTCCTCCCTCACAATCATCACATCCAACATCATTTCTGTTCTATCCCTGTTCATCACTTGAAATTTTAAACCCTTTTGTAAGGTTACTCTTTTTTACCATTAACAATAACTGATTATATCATTTCTGATTACTGTGACAAGCAACATTGTAAATTTCATTGCAAGAGCTATTTGGTTGAATGCTATAAATTGTTTGTGGTCTTTATCTGTGTCCTCCTAAAAAGTGAGGTACTGGAAACATTCAGTGATACTATATGTCCATAAAGTAGAAATTCTACTGCCTTAAGACCAACTATTAGATGGGTAGACATACAAACATCATAAAAAAACAAGGAAACAAATCACCCCAAACAAAATATTATCAGAAACAGAATCCATTAAAATCACAGTGGAAGAAATGTCATAAGGAATTTAGAATGTTCACAGTTAAATTGATCTTTAGGTAAATGATGATGTAAAGGAGAAAATATAGAAAACAAAAGGCCACTTGAATAAAGATTAGAAATTCTTTTAAAAAAACAAGCAGAAATCTTCAAAATAAGGGATCAATAAACCAAATGAAGAATTCATTGGAAAGTATCACCAGCAGACAGATCACTTGGAAGACAGAATTTAAGGTAAAGAAGACAAAATATATAATTTTAAAAATAAGTTGACTATAGAAAAAAATGTGTTAAGAGACCATGAATAGAACTTCCAAGAAATATTAGGATAACATGAAAAAAAACAAATTTAAGATTTATCAGATAGATGAAGGCTCAGAGATACAAACAAAAGGAATGCATAATCTTTCAATGAAATAATAACTGAAAATTTCTCAAACCTTAAGAATGAAATGGAAAATCAAATACAGGAAGCATACAGGACCCCAAATATACAAAATTACAATAGACTCACACCAAGTCACATTATTATGAAAATGCCTGACATACAGAATAAGGATAGAATTCTAAAGGCTTCCAGAGAAAAATGACAAGTCACATTTAGAAGAAAAACAATTAGGAACTCTGCTGATTTTTCAACCCAGAGCCATAAAGCTAGGAAATATGGGTATACACTAAGCTCTGAAAGAAAATGGATACCAACCAACAATACTATACCCTGAAAAATGAAACTTCAGATTTGACAATAAAATAAAAACATTCAATGATAAACAAAAAGTTTAAAGAAATCACAACTAGAAAGCCTGCACTACAAAACATTCTCAACAAAATATTTCATAAAAAGATGAAAAATAAAAGTGAAAACCAGCCAAAGGAAGAACTACACTAGAAGAATAGTCAATCAAAAGAGAAAGTAAAAAAACAGAAATAATTCAAAATCACTAAGAATCATTTCTCAAAAATAACATTGAATGTAAATGGCCTAAATTCATCAATGAAAAGACATAGATTGGCATATTGTATTAAAAACAATATCCAACAATATGCTGTCTCTAAGAGAAAGAGATTCACCACATTGGCAAAGACATGCACAGACTGAAGGTAAAAGGATGAGAAAAAACTTACCACTCACATGAATCTCATAAAAAATCAGGGGTTTAAAAATTTATATCTTTAATCAGAAGGGACAAAGAAGACATTTCATACTATGTAAGATAACTATATATCAACAACATATAACAATCTTAAATATTTATGCCCCAAACAGTCGAGCATCTACATACATCGAACACTTCACAATCTCAAGAATAGATCACAATACAACACTACTAGGTGATTTCAACATACCTCTCTCAATCAATAGATCTTCAAAACAAAAACTAAATTAAAAATTAATAGAACTAAAAAAATACAATAATTTAGACTTGTCAGACATAGAATAGTTCATTCATCACTGACTGAATATACTTTCTTCTCAGCAGCATATGAAATATTCTCTAAAATAGACCATATCTAAGGCCACAAAGCCTTGGCAAATACAACAATAAAGAAAGAAAGAATATCTGGCATTTAATCAGATCATAATGCAATGAAATTAGAAATCAATGATAAACTAAAAAGTAGAAGTCATGTTATTACCTATAGACTAAATAATATACTATTGTGTGTCCAATGGATGAGGAAGTCACAGAAGAAATTTTAAAATTCATGGAGAAAAAGAAGATTTTATCAAAATCTCAGGAACACTATGAAAACGGTTCTAAAAGAAAAGTTCATTGCATTGAGCTAATTTTTCAAAAGAGCAGAAACACAACAAACAAAGAACTTAATTTTACATCTCAAATCCCTGGAAAAAGAAGAACAAATCAACACCAAAAGCAGTAGAATATAGAAATAATTAAAATCAGAATTGAAATTGAAACAAAAAAGTTCAAAGTAAATCAATTAATAGTTGGTTTTTTTGAAAAACTAAAATGATAAACACTTAGCCAAAATACTGAAGAAAAAGAGAATTACTAAAATTCATGATAAAAAAGGAAATATTGCCACAGACACCACAAAAATATAGCCAGTAATCAGAATATACTTTGAAAATATATACTTCAATAAAATGGGAAATCTCAAAGACTTTGACAAATTTTTAGAGACATATAACCTACCCAAATTGAATCAAGAGGACACAGAAAATGTAAACAAAGAAACAAATAAAAGTCCAGGGCCAAATGGATTCTCAGCTGAGCTCTACCAGACCTTCAAAGTATAACTTATACCAATACTTCTCAAATTATTCCATGAAGTAGAAAAAGAGGGAAATCTTCCAAACTCATTCTCTGAAGCTAGTATCACCCTGATATCAAAACCAAAAACACATCAAGAAAATAGAACTTCAGACCAATATCCCTGATAAACAGATGCTAAAATTTTGGCAAATGACTTATGAAAACATTAAAAAGATAGTGCACCATGGTCAAGTTGGGTTCATCCCAGGGATGCAAGGTTGGTTCAACATACAGAAATCAATAAATGTAATTCATCACATCAATATATTTAAAGACAAGAATCACATGTTTATCTTAACAAAAATGCACAAAAAGCAACACCCATAAATCAATTGTGTTCCTATACACTAATGACAATGCAGCTGAAATCAGGAAAACTATTCCATTATAATAGACTCAAAAAATATTGCAAACAATCTAAAAAATGTGGTGAAAGACTTCCACAATGAAAACTACAGAACACTAAAGAAACAAATTAAAGACAACCTCAGAAAATGTAAAGATCTTGCATGTTCTTGGAGAGGTAGAATTCATATTGTCCAAATGGCCATAGTACCAGAGATGCCCTCTGGTAGCGTTGTACAGATTTAATGGTTGCTATTAAAATACCAATGACATTCTCCATGGAAATAGAAAAAGCAGTCATGAAATTCATTTGGAAAAATAAGAGATCCACAATAGCCAAAGCAATCCTTAGCAAGAAAATTGATGCAAAAGGCATCACAATACCAGACCTTAGATTATACTATAAAGCTATAGTAACAAAGATAATATGATATTCACACAAAAACAGACAAGAAGACCAATGGGACAAAATAGAAAACACAGAGACACACCTGCATAAATACAGTTATCTCATACTAGACAAAGGCACCATAAACACATCAGAGAAAAGATAGCTTCTTCAACAAATGGTGCTATGGAAACTGGAGATTTGTATGAAGTAGAACAAATTTGAACTTCCATCTCTCACCCCTATTTGAGTTGCAAAAAAAAAAATCAATCAAAGTGGATCAAAGACCTATGCATTAGAACAGAGACCCTGCACCTAATAGAAAAAAAAAATGTAGGCACCAACTCTATATTATGTCAGTTTAGGAATCAACTTCCTCATTAAGACTCCTTAAGTGCAAGAAGTAAAATCAAGAGTCAATAAATGGGTTGCTATCAAACTAAAAAGCTACTTTGCAGCAAAGGAAACAATCAAGAATATGAACAGAAAGCCTACTGAATGGGAGAATCTTTTTACCACCTGTACCTGACATACAACAGTAATCTCCAGGATGTACAAAGAACTTAAAACCTTAAAACAAACAAATAATTAAATAAATAATCTAATAAAAAAACGGGCAAAGGAACTGAACAAGCACTTCATGGAAGAAGAAATACGAATGGTAAACAAATATTTGAAAAAATATTCAAAAATCCCTAGCAATTAGAGAAATGCAAAATTAAGACTACACTGAGATTCCAACTCACTCCAGTCAAAATGGCAATTATCAAGAATACAAGTAATGATAAATGTTGGTGAAGATGTAGGGGGAAAATTATACTCACACATGGCTGGTGGGAATGCAAATCACTCTGGAAAGCAGTATGAAGATTCCTCAGAAAACATGGAATGGAACAACCACTTGACCCAGTTTTCCCATGATTTGGTTTATGTCCGAAGATTTAAAATCAGCATGCTACAGTGATGCAGCCACATCAGTATTTATAGCAGCTCAATTCACAATAACAAAATTATGGAACAAATTTAAGTGCCCTTCAATAGATGAATGGATAAAGAAAATGTGATATATACACACAATAGAATATTATTCATCCATAAAGCAGAAGGAAATTGTGGCATTGCTGGTAAATGGATGGAACTGAGAATATCAAACTGAGTGAAATAAGCCAGACCCAAAAAAACAAAGCTAAATATTCTTTCTGATATGTGGATGCTAACCCATAACAAGGGAGGGTGGAGAGGGTATGAATAGAAATCCATTGGATTAGACAAAGGGAAATGAAGTTGGGGGATAGGAAAGACAATAGAATTCATCCAACATAACTTTCCTATCATTGTATATGTATCTACGTCCAGCGTAACTCTACATCATCTACAACCACAAGAGTAGGATCCTAATTAGAAGAAGTTATACTGCATGTATGTATAATTTGCAAAATGTACTCTACTATCATGTATATCTAAAAAGAACAAAATTTTTAAAAAGTAAATCAAAAAAATAGAATGAAAGAGAAATTCAAGAATCACTTTGATACAGACAAGATGTTATTCAAATAATACAAGCAGCCAAGATATATTCTCAAGCATAATACCTAATATTTAACATCTACAGTGTACCAAATCTGCTCATGCTTAATTTCTCTTTGTTAATTTCTCTTCACAACAACAAAATGCAGATTTTATTTTTCACCCAACTTTACCTATAGAAAACCAGGGTATAATGAGATTATATCTTTTGCTCAAAGTCCCATTTGAATCGAGGTTGTCTGGCTCCAGAGACCACATAGTAGCCAACTATAGTACCCTTGTGAAGAAGGAAAAATTAAGAATTTAGAGTATTTGATGAATACAGCACTCATGACCTTTTCATAGAAAACAAAATGAAAAAGAAAATTGATAAAATTCAGCCTACGGCCAAGAAAATAATAAGGGCCACATTGCAAAACAAGGTTTTAGACTTTGCAATTCCAGTGGGACGCTAAGTAATTATGCTCCTGGTTCTACCCTGTGGGCTAAGGTTCTGTGGGCAGTTAATAAAGGAATGATGTTTTAATGAGCATCACTGGAGTATCTTCAGCTTTCTCTCCACCATTTGGAATGGAAGGGAATATTCACTTTGATCAGAAGCCAAGAGAAAAGAACTTAAAAAATTCCACCATGTAGTGTTATATGTATCCTCTGAGGTGTGAAAAAATAAGAAATTAGTGTCTAATATGTGTTAAAGGATCTGAAGGCAAGAGGCAGGGCTGTCAGCCTAAGGAACAGGACAATAAAAAGAGAATGATTCAGGGAAGAAACTGCCCTTTGAAATAAAATATATAAATGTATATATCTTAGGTGTCTTTTGTATATATATTTATATATACATAAATAATATGTTTATATATTTCATAATACATATTATAAAATGTTTTTTTATAAAAAGACATTTTATATATTAATATATATTTTTATACATTTATATAAAATATATTTTATATAATAAATATATATACATATGGATAAGTGTGTGTGTGTGTGTGTGTGTGTGTGTATATATATTAGAGTGAACAAATCCCAAGGAGGAAATCAGCCAGCAACTAGGAGACCAGGTAGAGGAGCAAGGAAGGAGAAGTTTAACTTAAGCTTTGAAGCAATGATAACTAGCAGAAGAACTTTCACATTTTTGTAACCTCACAGAAAGTTTTCCCATAGAGAAATATCTGAAAAACTCACAAAACCCAGGAAATAATAAGGAGAATAAGATGTTGCCACAATCAGAAAACAAGTCTAGGTCACCCAGGATTGCCTTTTCCCTACTCCACTTTCCCCCTGACCCTGACATGGTGGGTAACCTTGGCTCTCAGATAAAAGGGAACAGGCAAAAAAGCTAGTGGAAAAAAGTGAAAACAAGCCTAGTATGTCACCCTTCCCACCCCTCAGCCACTCTTCTAAAAGCTGACTTAATTCAGGGTCAAGTTCAGAGAGTTGATTATTTAAACAGCAATTACACTTTAGTATTGAAATAAAATGGTTTTTATGATTTAAAATGACTGAGGTCCACCCACATAATGGACATATGTGACAGGGATGGCTGGAAAAGATGTTTTACATTTTACAGCAGATTTGTCAAACCGTATTCCAATCAGAAATAGTTACACAGAGATGGACCGTGGAAAGCTTTGAGGGTCCAGGTGAAGATAAGACTCATTCATATATATAAATCTAACTGGCTGTAAAATATGGGTGAAATGGCATAAAAACTGGGTGATAGTCTCACTCTGATTGATGTGTCTCAGCCCTGGGTAGTTATAAAAATGCACATTTTTAATTTGTTGAAAGTATAGAGATTGTTTAAAAAATATATCAAGCAATTGTGTCAGTAATATACTCTTGACCCTAGTAATTCATAGATGTACTACTTATTAATTCATCTAGTCACTAACATTTATTAGTAACCCCAAAATCAATACTCCAGATGTTCCCACAGTGATCAGTGCATATGTGCAGAATGGCAAAAAACTTGAGTTGCCCAGTGCTCAGTACTTCATCTAATGTTGAGAAAGCAAAGCTCTACTTTCTCTTTGGCTCTCGTGCCATAAACAAATGCCCTTTCCCAGTTTATTTAGCACCATGTGTTTTGCATGTTTGTGCTTTTTGTTGATGAAATTTCATTGTGTAAAATGCCCCCACCAAGCAAAGTGTTGAAGTGCTATCTAGTGTTCCTGAGCACATGAAATTTGTAATGTACATCACAGAAAATACATGTTATACACTATCAGCTTCATTCAAGCTCAAATTCTAGCACTGTTGGCTGTGAGCTCAATGTTGATGAATCTGATGATATCTATTCAATAAAATCTATCTAAACAAAAGCATACCTAAAACAAGGTTAGGTATTGATTGGGTGATCAAAATGTTGTGACTGAAAGCTCACAGAGGACCTGTTTCTGTATTTCCCCTAGGCACAGTGGTCAGTATCAGCAGCAACTACACAGCTCATAACAAATAACAACTACACAGATCATCCAAAATAACATGGATCCACTGTATCTACTCTGTATTTTATAGAATATGTTTATCTTTGTTTTTGTGAATCCCAGGTGAACTCTGGACTCATCCTTCTCATTTGAAGGAGAAAAATATGTTTAATAAGGAACAACAAACACTATTATCCAAGTTTTCCGCTAAGCTGCCATTAATGGCAGGAGTTGGTGGAAGTGGGGAGCCACATGGTAAGGTAAGCACAAACTTACCACCCAAAAGATTAGGACTTACCAAAAAATTGGTCACCCCTGGGTCTGAGGGGAAACTGTGACTCTGAAAGTGAAGTAACCTGGGGCAAAACTGTTCAACCTTCCCAGTTGTGACTCTTTAGGGACCTCGAGGCTATGGCAATGTAAGCCAGATTAGAAGGCATTTTCTATTTCCATTAGTGCACATAAGTCCTACAGAGTTGGGCCTGGGGACAGGTGGTCTAAATCTGTGACTACCCCATGCCTTTACTGGCCTCATTCAATGACAAATCGGAAAATATCCTCAGAGGTGATAGATACTTCTCTGACCCTCTTTTCGACAGAAACAAGGCCCCACTGGTGACTCATGGCTTAATCTTTTTCAAGGTGGAATAAAAGTTTGAAATACCCAAGTAAAAGGACTGTGAACATTGACAGACTGACCATGACCTAATCAAATATCCCAGGCAATGACAGAGAGATAATTTGCACTTTCTTGGTGTATTGCCTGGAAGACTGAAGAGCAAGATAAAAACAGCAGCGATGCCCAAGAGGCTCCAATGTATTACTTGCAGCATTTTAACTTAGAGTGTTGTTTTCTGCAAGGAATTCTCACAACATTATCTGTTCAAGGCAAATAATCTCCTCTAAATATGAAATTTTAATCCCCAAAGTTTTCCTGGTTCATTACGTTATATACTCCGTGTTGAAGGAAACAGTCTTAGGATATTTCAGCTCTGATTTTACTGTGGTTGGAATATTCGTGTTCCCCAGAACTTCATATGTTGAAACCTAATTTCTAAGGTTATATTAGAAGTTGGGGCCTTCAGAGGATGACGAGCTTCTTATTAAAGAAGCCCCAGGAAGCTGCCTAGCTCCTTCTATCATGTGAAAATACAGTGCGAAGGTGCCATCTACAAACCATGAATTGGGTCTTAACTGAACCAAATTTTCTAGTTCCTGGATCCCAGGCTTCCCAGGATTCAAAACTGCAAAACTTAATTTATTTGGTTCATAAGTTCCCCCACTCTATGGCATCTTGTTCTAGCAGCCCCACCAGAGTCACAGAATCTACCCTTGTTTAAACTCTAAGCTCCTTGTGATTTCATTGACCGACACTCCCTATTCTGCTTATTAACCTCTTCCAGTACAGTTGCATAACTCTTTATTTAAAACAGAATACTTCTTTCCTCCCAAAAGGTAGAAAATGTCAGCTTTAAAAAACAGAAAAAAAGAAGGCATAAAATTTCTAAACATTCAACTGCTATAATGTTTTAAGGTACAAATAATTCATGCATAAATATTAAACAGCAATGTGAAGAATGCTTTAGAAAACATTTATCAGGTTTAGAGACTAGTTTTTACATTAGCTTGGGCTCAGGTAGAGTTTTCAATGTTATTGATATTTGTATCAATTAATCAATGTGTTTATTGTACTTTGGAGCATTGTCGGCGTTAAGACAAACACTCTGTAGGAAAGCCATAATTTCTCTGCAAAAGGAGTTTATAATCCTAGTGAGATGTAAGAAAGAAACACAACAGAATCAAAAATGAGATCTTGTGTAACTAGTTGCCAAAATATGAGTTACAGTCAATAAAAGAGGTGGAGTGGGAAGAAATATCCTTAGGAAACATCTAGAAATGCATCCTGAATTTAAAAACAACAACAAAAAAAAAATGGAGAGTTGATTCTTTAGATAATAGAAGCCAAAATAAAAGGTGGGAATCAATCAGAAAACTAAACTTCCTCCTTGAGGAAATGAGAGCAAATAAAATTAGCCTGGGGTTATGAGTGGAGATTAAGTAGAGGGCCTTAATAGCAATAGATTTATTTGGTAAGAAATAGGAAGCCTTTGAGTGTTTTTTTTTTTAAAGACTTGTCCTTCTCCATCTTTCACACGAATGTCATTTAGCAACCTTAGCACCTAAACATGGTAATGAAACAATTTAAGAACCTGTCTTCAGTTAACTCAGACACTTTAGCACATTGCAGACCTCCAACTCTCCAGTATCTTGTTTGAACTTTCGACTGTGTCTCTGAACCCCACATGCATTAAGCACTGCACACATGCTGTCCAGTATGCCCTATTTTATGTCCCTCCAGCAAAAGTATATGCCCATATGTGTCCCTGTGCTTTTCTGATCCTTGTACAGAAATCCTCTTGATTTTTTGTAACTAATTAGTTGTCATACTTCAATATTCCATCTGAATTTTCAATTCTGTGATCCCCCCACCCTCAACCCCGAGTCAGAATCAGAACTAAAAACTCTTGGTGTATGTCCAATGTCAGAAAACTATGGTTTCAAAGCCAAATCCAGACCCACTGTCTGTTTTTATAACTAGATTTTGTATAATAGCCTCACTCATTTATTCACTTACTATGTTTTTTTCTGCAGTGTAATGCAGAGTTGAGAAGCTGGAATGAACAAATTTAATGTCTTGATGTTTAAAGTTAAAGCATGCTGACCCCTGATTTATCATTTATGCCTCCACTAGTATAGAATTTACCCTGCTGTTTTCATAAGTTTATATTTATATTTGTGGTTTTCCCCCACCCATTATGTCAAGAATTGTTTCCTTCAATGGTTCACAAATCACTACTGGATCCAAACCCTACCAAGCTCTTCAAACCTGTTTTGTTCCACCTGCATCAATACCAAGCTCTACCTGGCTCCTCAATGTTATGGACCCTCCTCGAAGCATTCTCCTCTTAAGATACCACAGGAGGTGCTCATTCTGTCCAGAACATCCTTTGTTTTATTGTTCACAGGGGGATTCTTTGCCCCCAACCTTCAGATTTCAGCTTAATTATTACAGCGTCTGAAAGCCTCGGTCGTGACTTCCATGTGTAGCCCACAGTCCCTCTTCTCTACTCCCAGTGTTATTCTGCATCAAGGTACCCTGCTTATTCCATGCATAGCATTTAGCAAAAGTATTAATTACATATTGACATTTTAACTTGCTTATAGTCTAACTCTTTGATGACACTGCCATTTCCATGAAATTGCAATATACCTCCTTCTTCACCAACATAACCCTCAAATAACCTAATAAATATATTTCAAACAACAGAAATTTCTGGTTCTAAAAAATTATTAACCCTCCAGCTGGACTCATCAAGATAAAAGAGATACAAATTATCAATTCAGAAACAAAAGTATAGAAACAAAAGCTTTTGTTTAGTAGAGTACAACAGGTTACCTCTAAATAAGTATCTGTGTTCAGTACTGAAGAATTAATTTGTCTGAAAATGTCTATTAAGAAACATTTCTGATAAAGTAAATCATTTGGAATTATTTACTCAGTAATTTTTGTTGTAGCATTCGCACATTTTCTTACTTACACTTAGAAAAACATGCATTGCCCATATAAAAATAATTAGAAGATTAAAAATATGCTGTTCTTCAGTGATTAATAAAAGAGACCACAAAGAGAAAACAAGACCTGAGAGTTAATTTGATTTTGTAAATTAATAGCTCACCAATTGATTCGAAACTTGAATTAATTTGAAGACATAATCTTAGCATTAAAAAATTATATAACATGATTATTTGAAATGTTCACTGTAATACTCAACTTCAAAATATGCTTGGACTATACTATGGATTACACTTTTTTTGTGTGTGTGGTTCTGGGGATTGAACGGGATTAGACCTTTTTCCTAGAAAAAAACATTCACTTGCTACTTTGAGGAGTAGAATTTAAAAAAAAAATGATATTAAAATACACATCATGTCTTTTATAAACAAAATTATACTTATTTATTAGAAATATCAAATCAATAATAATTTATAAATCAAATTTAAAATAAAATACATGGACATTTTTCACTGTAAATTGGAAACAAAAAATGTTTTCAAACACGCTTTTCAGAGTATCTGTTACCTCATCCTATGTTTGCTTTTAGAACATCAAAGACTGTAAAACCTCTGAAAGATGGGGCTTATTGGTAGGTAATTAGGGAGGGGGCCACCACCGTTAGAAGGGATTAGTGATTATCTCCAGGGAATGGATTAGATTTAATGGGACTGGATTAATTAACACAAGAGCAGGTAGTTAAAAAGCAAACCGGCTACTATATTAGGTCCTTTTGCACATGCCACAAACCACTTTCTCATGCCCTCCTAATATGATTCTGTGAACCATATTGTAACAAAGCATGGATGAAACCTTCATTGGATGTGGCCAAATCTTGGCATCCAAAATTGTGAACTAAATAAACCACTTTTCTTTGCAAATTTTCCAGATCTCAGGTACTTTGTTATAGCAACAGAATGTAAATCATGACAAACATATTATAAATAGCCTACTAAATGCTCAGCATTGCTAATCAATAGAGAAATGCAAATTAAAATCATGGACACACCTGTTAGAACGGTTATTATCAGAGAGAGAATGCAGTAAGTGTTGGCAAGGATAGGAGAAAAGGGAACCCTTTTATACTGTTGGTAAGAATATAAATTAGTACAGCCTTTATGGAAAACACTTTGGAGTGTCCTTAACAAAAGTAGGAGTATGGGCTGGGGATATAGCTCAGTTAGTAGAGTATTCTAGCATGCACAAGACCTGGGTTCAATCCCCAGCACCACCAAAGAAAGAAAGAAAAAGAAAATGTAGAAGTACAACATCTTCCAGCAATTCTACCTCTGGGTATATAATCCAAAAGAATTGAAATTGGTATGTCAAAGAGACATCACCCTCCCATGTTCACTGCTTCACATTAAGGCCAAGACTTGAAAACAACCAAAGTGCCCAATAATGCATGAATGAATTTTTTTAAGGTGCGTATACACAATGAAAGAGGGTTCAACCTTTTTTAAAAAAGGAAGTTCAGTCATTTGTGACAACATGGATGCATCCAGAGGACATTAAGTAAAATAAGCCAGGAAGACAAATACCACATGATCTCACATGAGAGAAATCCACAACATTGAAACCAAAGAAGAGGAGACTACAATGGTGATTCCCAGAAGCTGAAAGAGGGGTATAGGAATGGATGAGGAAAGAGGAGATAGCAATCACAAAGTACAAACTTCCAATTACATATAATGAATAAGTTCTGGTGATCTATTGCAAATAATTATGACTAGAGTTAAAAATGTAATATCTATTTCAAAATTCCTATAAGAACAAATTTTAAATGTTTTTATCACATACATCAGTGCAGTAGGATAATTCTGCATGTCTACAAGCATCCAAATATACTTTGTACCCCACTGTAGCGTTATCATTGGCCAAATTAAAATAACATTAATTTTTTTAAAAATGTGAAAAGAATTCATATTCTACTAGATGATGTTTTTCAATATGATTATATCAGTTTATACTGCCCAAATCAGTGTGTAAGTTCTTCCATAGTATAATATCCAAAATTCTATATTTCACATTTTAATTTTTTAACTTGATAGCTATTTCAGTCTTGATATTTCATTATAATTCTATAGTTATAATTTGTTTTATGATTTTAATTTGTCCTTGGCTATTAATAATACTGAACCTTTTTTCATATTTATATTTTTCATCATTATTATCTCTTCTATAAAATACAGCATTCTAATCATATTTCTGAATTTTTATAACTGTAACTATAGGATATAATATTTCCTGTTCTTTTAATAATTATTTGGCTTACATTTTCCACTTTAAAAATACCCTTAGAAGTTTATCCTTATTTTGTAATAGTCAAAAATATTAATATTCTGTTTCATATGAATCTACAGAGAAAACCAAAATTCCATGGCATCAGGTCATTATCAGAAAATTAGCTTTTAAAATAAGTGCAATCATTAAAGTTTCCTCTGTCCTCTTACCCCATTATCTATCTACTTCATTTCTTCTGGGAGGGATCAATACTTCTCCCAGGCTGTTCAAACTGTTAGTCCCTGACTAGTTTAAATTCTATAGAATTCGAACTCTACCTTGTATTACAAAAACAAAGCGTAATTTGGTGAGAAAAACATGTCAGGGCAGTGAAAACAATGAATACCAATCTTCACCCCAAACATAACTTCTGAATGACTATAACCTACAACCTTTTCCATAATATTTCAATTCTAACACAGAGTTATGAAATTACTACTCATAAAAGCAGAGGCTCAAATATTTAACTGTAGAATTTCACCTGGCCCATCAGAAGGTCTTCACAGAGCAAAGTGAAAAATGGGCAGGGAGAACATGTTCAGGGCAGAGGGAGAAACATTGGCAAAGGCACATAAAACAGAATCCCAGTCACAGTACCACAAAAGATACAGACAGCATGGCTAGGAAGCAGATACGATACAGAGTAGTGGGCATGGCTCTCTAGGATGTCTGGAACTGTTATGTGTACTCACAGAGAATCACACAAACATTTCATCACACAAAAGATGGACCCTTAGGAAAGGTGAAGGGATTAGATGGTGTTGAGGGAAGAAAACCAGCAGATGAGGGATGAGCTGTAAAATGCTGGAAATGGGATGGGAACCACAGGAAGTTATTACCATCATGAGTTCTGAATATACAAGAAAGAATGGGGTGGCTGCCATTCTGAGAGGGATATAGTTGTAGAAGGGGGCTGCTATGGCAGTCAGTATAAAGACAGTCAATTCTGTCTACCTGACAAGAAAGGGGTCAGGAGAATAACACCAATCTCAGTCTCCTTCCACCCCTTATTATGTTGTAGTGTTTCCCATTACAGGAAACCAAACTGGAAACTGAATGACAACCAAGTATAGTGATGCAGCTTTAAAGTCATCTTCCCAGGACATAAAGTAGGGTAGAATAAGAGTGAAGGTGCACATGTGTGTGTGTGTGTGTGTGTGTGTGTGTGTGTAACTTACCTACTATGTCCAACTCTGTAAATTATGTACTTCCTATTCACAGATATATCTAAGTTTCATAAAAATATTCATCATTTTTTATAAACAAAGAAACTCAGGTAAACATATTTTTCATGATCGTGTAGCCATAAAGTTGCAAGCTGGTTTTTCCACTCAAGACTTTGTGGTAATCATGTTTTCACTCCAATATATTTTTCATCCCTTAACAGACGCCCAGTGGCACATAGTAGGTAACTCACTAGAATCATACTATGAAACAAAGTACATAAAAAAGCTGTTCACCATTCCCTGGTTATTTAGTACTATTTTCAATGTTCTACTTAATGTTAAGATGATAAATGAAAATTAAATGCAACTATTTGAAAGGAAAGAAAATTATCAGTATTTCCAGACTGCATTATAACTACTTAAAAATAAAATTTATTGAAATACATTAGAATTAACATGTGTTAGTAAAGCAATCAGTTTCAAATATATAGAGACTTAGTTAACTAGCTTTCAAATATACTGATATACAAGTAGAAAATAAAAGAAAAACAATCTTTTCCAAATATTCAAAAAAAAAGATATGAAGTTAGAGAATTACCTCAAAAAAAAAGAGACCTTATATGAAACCTGACAAGGTTCACTAAAGAAATTTAAAACAAATGTAAAATATATAACATGGTACTGAACAAGAAAGTTATTATTTTATATATTTAATGCATTTTCAAAATGCATTTCACCAGATAGAAAACATGCCATAAAACTAAAATTGTTTTTAAACTCATATGTAATTGGCATATGACAAGACAAATTTGAATGAAACAGAATATTTAAAGTATATAAGATCTTTAAAATCAGTCAAATAATCCCAAATCAACAATCACAATCATAACAATCACAAATCAAAAATTACAGTTAAGGGCTGGTTTGTGGCTTATTGGTAGAAAGCTTGCCTCACAACTGTGAGGCACTGGGTTTGATCCTCAGCACCACATAAAAATAAATAAATAAAAAAGATATTGTGTCCACCTATAACTAAAAAATATTTTTAAAAATTACAATTGACATGTCCAAGAAAATAAGTTATAATATGAAGATTTGCAGCAAAGAACTATAATTTGTAAAAAAATGAATAAATAAATAAAGTCTATCGGATGTTTCTAGATAAATGCATAACTAAAATTAAGAACTCTGTGAGTGAGATTAACATCTCAGAGAAGGCCTGACTTAAAAGGAAATGAGGTCTGAGATGTGCTCAGTTGCAGAGTGTTGGCTCTGGCATACATGAGGCCCTGTGTTTAAATCCCAGCCCCACCAAAAAAATAAATAAAGGAGAGCCTTTACCAGAAGGAATATGTGATAGATAAATGATTAAGAATTTTCTAAGACATCCATGCTGGACTTCAAGAAGAACTTGAATCTAGAAACAAACAAAAAATTATAGACATATTAGAGTAAAACTTTAAAAAACAAAGTCAAAGTTGAAGTCAATTAGGTGACTTCAATTATTTTTATTATTTTCAAAAGATTAGCAGAAAGACTGATAGCTAAGTTTATAGTTGAAACAATGTCATAATGGCAAAAAAATGACTGCCAATCTAGAATTTTATATACAGCAAAAACATGAACTCTCATGCTGATGAGAAAAGTCAAGTGGCACAACAATCTTAGAAAACAGTTTGGCAGTTTTTTAAAAAGTTCAATATAGACCTTCTGTGTAATTAAGCTCTCCTAAGTGTTTACTCAAAAGAAGTGAAGGCAAATGCTCAAAGACTTAAATGTGAACATGTACAGCACACTGACTTATGTTGAAACAAATTTTAGACTGGTCATAAGATAGGAGGGAGATCCACAACACTGCTGAGAACCAAAAATGGATATTACAAACACATTTTTTTTTAGTGGATAAAAAAGAAAGAGGCAGATAAGGAATTATATTCCAGATTTCTAAAAACTACCAGATTGTTTACCTCTCTGCAGATAGACCCAGGGTCTGACAGACAACAATGACCATGCAGACCCACACTCTGCTAAAAGCAACAAAATTTGCTAAGATTTTCTGATATGATAAAACTAAAGCCTGGAGTTTATAAGTCTTGTCAAAATGATTCCTCATACCAGGAGACAACAACTCCTAGAGTTCAAAGCATTCTGCTCATTTATATAAGTATAATTGTCCATAAGTAAAACTAAGACATTTTGATAAAGTTAGGACCAACTTCCAAGATGATTTCAATTATCAGTAAGAATAAATGATTGCATTAGTAAGGCAATTAAAATTTTTGTACAATCAGACATTCAATTTCTAATGAAATTGTATATGTTTGTGATAATTTAACAGATGCTACAATAAATATTTTAGAGAATCCATGTTCCAATGTTATTAAGTCTATGATAAAACACGTAATAGAAACTCTCATTAGAGCAATAAGATCCTGAAGTCTCAGTGTACAATGTGCTCTTTCTATTACACTTACAAATCTAATATAATAATAAAAAACGTATGCCAGATAATTTGTAAAATATTTCAGTGAAAAAAATTCTATCTTAAAATACAAAAATAAGTCATCTAAAACAAAAAGGCTCAGTTTTAACATTCACATCTGTTTTAGTCAGCTTTTTCACTGCTGTGACTAAAAGACCCAACCAGAAAAACAGTAGAGGAGGAAAAGTTTATTTAAGGGCTCACAGTTTCAGAGGTACCAGTCCATAAACAGTGAACTACATTCCTCAGGGCTGGAGGTGAGGCAGAACATGATGAGAGAGGAGTTTGTTGGAGGGAACCAGCTCACATGATCATTAGGCAGCAGAGAAAGACTCTACTCACCAGATACCAAATATATACCCCAAAGGTGCCAGATATAAAATATATACCCCAAAGGCATGGTCCCGGATGATCCACTTCCTCTGACCACACCCTACCCACATTCAGTTACCACACACTTAATCCCCATGAGAGGATTAATTCATTGATTGGATTAAGGCTCTCAAAACCCGATCATTTCTCCTATAAACTTACTAGCATTGTCTCACACATAAGCTTTTGGGTGACACTTCAAATCCAAACTGTAACCACATCCATTCTGATAAAATATATTGATACAGTAAAATAATAATAATAATTTTGTAACATATATAATAAAAATATTTGCTTATTTCCAAACATTGGTATAAAAATAGTTTTTTTTAAATACTAGTTTATCTGTAACAAAATAGCAGTTTGTTAAACTCTAGTATGAAAGTAAAAGTATCTCAGGAAACTTGTAAACTAATTCAAGTACATGATAAATATGTAATAGCCATCATTTATTCATGAATAAGAGAAATTTGTATATTCTTTCATGAAGGAAAAACAAATGGGACACATTATTATTCTGAGACATTAGTAGAAGAACCCCTCTATAATTCAAATATGGAGAATAAATAATAAAGACTTTTGTAAAAAAAAATGGTAAAGATAAGTAGGATTCTTTGGGAATGGGACAGTTGACATTTACACAGGGCGTAAGATGGACCAAAATAATTTGTACAGAATTTTACACTTCTAATTTCATCAGAGATAAACAACAGTTATGAAACTATAAAGTTATAAGGTTCATAATTATGCCCCTTTTATACATTAGGGAATTAAAAAATCAAGAAGTAAAAAGTTGCCTAGGATCATAGGACTAAAAATTAGAATAGTCCTGTTAGTAATCCATTCTGTTCTGATCCCAGGCCAGACCTCGGGCAATATGAAGATTCCAAATATAACTCTGACTCTTGCTGCCACAATCAGACCAAGACTCAGTGCTATATTCTATAACATCAATGCAGCTGTCAGTGCAGGTTTTAATTCTTGTCCTTTGCTAGCTCATCTCAACACAAATAATTCTCTTCCTTTAGTTTCCATTCTTATATCATAAATGATCACTGTTTATGCCAGAAATCTAAATTACTCTTAGTGTTCACACTATTCTTCATTTACCTATGTTCCCTTTTAGCTCCCAATAAAGCTTCTCTTTTTTAGGGGACACACTGCCCACTGTTTGCAGTGCAATTTCCCTCCAAATGCTGTACTTCTAACAAAATTAAGAACTCCACAAAGCATTTTTCTCTAATCAGCATAAGCCCTTAAATATAGTTTGAGACTGCAATTCCTCATCTTATGTGCCATTTCACCAGAGGACAGCAGTGTAAGAACCATATTGCATTTGGAATTTAAAGAGCCTGAATCTAAAAGGCAAAAATCCTGATGTTCTTCCAGGGAGCAATTCCCTCTGAGTCATTCCTGAGAAGTGGCTTTGCATCATCGCTCCGCTGAAACATAATGATCTTCAGATGCCTCATTCCCTCAAAGGAAACATCTTTAATTGGAGAAAGTAGAAGAAAAAACAATTGGGCCAAGTTTTCTCAGAGGATCTTAAACTGCTTTTCACAGCTCATTAATAAGTTCCTCACTTCTCCTACCCTTTCCACAACCCCCCACACACACACATATACATGACTTATTTTTTTCAGAAATTAGTCATTTATAAAAAAAATATATATTTTTTTACCAAAGTACTTAAAACAGCTTTTTAAAAGCTAGCATTGTTATAAACAATGCAATCAAATAAAAACATATGAGAGCATTAGATTGCCCACATTCTCTATCATGTTAGCGATCAATTGAGCAGACTTGCTTCTAAGACTATAAATTCAACCATGCTTAAGTCTTAAAGAAATAAAATTAAATTATGCATTTTGAAAAAAAAAACTTTCTAATACAGAATAGAGACCACAGTCATTTCTCATCTAGACCAATTTGAAAGCATCCTGACAGTTCATCCCAAGTCTCTTCCTGGCACCCACAGTAGACCATATTCACACATGACCTTTTGTCATGTAAATAATAAAATGGCATCACACCAACATTAAAATCCTAAGCACACCTACACAACCCTAAGTGTCAGTCTGTTTCTGGGAATCTTTGAATCCTTTCTACCAACCCTGCTCTTGCTCCATGCACTTTTGCAAACATGGCCTCCTTGCTGATTCTGTTTTTTGTTTGTTTGTTTGTTTTTCATATTTTCGAACTATGTTGCCATCCCTGGACTCTTACACTGTTTTTGAACTACATGGGATAAGCTTCTCCAATATATTCAATTGGCTTGCTCTCTCATTTAGTAAAATTATCTGAGGGTACCATTTTTTAAGAAAACTTTCCTGATCGTTTCTATCAAGCTCTTCTCCCTATTCTGGATTAGTTTTTCTTCCTAGCACTCATCATTAACTTCAACAATACATAGGTGTCTATTATCTCTCTCTCCTACATTAGACTATAGGTTCCATGATGGGTTTGGATGTGATTCCTGTGTTAATGCAGGGACGTTTGGAGTTGAAAGGGTTGGATCGTGAGACCTATAACTCCATCAGTCCATCCCAGTTTGAATGGATTTGTGGTAACTGTAGGTGGGGGAGGCATGGCTAGAGGAGGTGGGTCACTTGGGATATGTCCTAGAAGGGTTCATCTACTCTGGGGCTCCCCTTCCCCTTGTTCCCTCTGCTTCCTGGCCACCAGGAGGATGACTTTTCCAGTGCATCCTTCTGCCATGGTATTCTGCCTCATCTTGGGTCCAGAACAATGGAGTCAGCCCACCGAGGACTAAACCTCTCTGAAACCATGAGCCAAAATATAGCTTTTCTTCCTCAGGATTGTTCTTGACAGTCATTTTGGTCAGTGAGAAAAAGCTAACACAATGACAACAGGCATTGTATGTTCCTGCAGTCCCAATGCTGGGGAAAATGCCAGAAACACCAAGGGGTTCAAAAGTATCTGTCACATTCCTTAATTACTGGGTGAAAACATCAGTCAAAGTTACCAAGAAATTAAATTTCTAAGTTAGGCTTTAGTTCACAGGTATTAGTATTATTTATTTATGTTCATTTTCCCTTCCTTTTGAAATACTTTCTTTTGAAATGCTATCCCTTTGGAAATTGCATATAACTTGAGTAAAACTACTCATCAAAGTGTACTGCTCCTTTGACATTTATCCAAGATACAGGTACACAAACAAACAATGACAATCTGACTCCCAAACACTAAAATTACAGTGTGACCCTAATACTTCCCAATCAAAAGTAAGCGATACCTACTTGATTCCAATGTTGTAGCTTGAAAAGAATTAAAGATTTCCTTAGAGTTCCTATCATTTTCATCATATTGGTATTGTTCTTCCACAGCTTCCCCATCCTTTGCTTTTGTTTTTTTTGTGGTAGTTTTTGTTGTTGTTTCAATTAAAGGAGTCAATTTCTATTGCTTATAGTCCAAAATCTTAAATAATACATAATACATACTTATAGCCAGTCTGATTTACCTTAAAACAAAAAACTTCATATCTACCTCTCCTATTTCTCTTTCACTCTCTGTTCTACAACACACTTTCTAATTACACAGCAGCCTCTAGTTACTCCAATCCTTCTTTTTGGTATACTGCATTATGATTTTTAATGTCTTTGACAATAATGCTAATGTTTCAAAACCACTTATTCTCACCTCCCATCCAGTACTAAACTCAGAGCCACTGATTTGAAGTAGAAGTTATGGAGTAGTCAGTGTGCGTGAACTGTCACACCAAGTTATCAATACTTAATGTTTTCCTAATTGTGTTAGGGATATTTGCTTTTTTGAAGCTATTATTACTCAAAATTAATCTCTTTTTTCATTGTTTAATAATGGTTCACCAATAGTTATACATTAGGATTCATTTTGACATAGTTATAAGTGCACAGAATATGAGTTGCTCCAATTCAGTGCCCAGTACTTACTCTTACACTCCCCTTCCACCCTCCCCCATTTCCTTTCCTCTACTTCCTAGATCTATGTATTTACATTCTATAATTAATGTCTTGTAGATATACATAATGGTTTCAATATAGTATATTTGTATATGTACATTTGGGAAGTTCAGTTTCATTCCACTGTTTTCCCCTTATCCTCCCCTCCTTCCTCCTCCCCCCATACAGACCCCTTCTTCTACTCCCCTGAGTAGTCTTTTATTTTGATGGAATTCCCACCCACCTCCAGTTTCTTTTCCTTCTCCCCTCTCCATATTTTAGGCTAGCTTCTACTAGTTATAGAAAACATTTGACCTTTGACTTTATGATTCTGACTTATTTCACTTAGGGTTATAGTGGGCAGTTCTGTCCATTTGCCAAGAAATAGCATAATTTCATTCATGTTTATGGCTTACTAATACTGTATTGTGTATATATACCAAATTTTCTTTATCCATTCATCTGTTGAAGGACACTTGGATTGGTCCCATAGTTTGGCTATTGTGAACTGAGCTGCTATAAACATTGATATGGCTGAAGTCACCCTAGCATGCTGATTTTATATCTTTTGGAAAAGTGTGGTCATGTGGTGATTCCATTCCTAGTTTTTTGAAAAATCTTTATACTGCCTTCCAGAGTGTTTGTACTAATTTGCAGTATCGCCAGCAATGTATAAGTGTACCTTTTTCCCACATCATCACCAACACACACTGTTATTTGTATTCTTGATATTGCCATTCTGACTGAGATAAGAATCTCAATGTGGTTTTAATTTGTTTTTCCCTCATTGTTAGAGATATTGAACCTTTTTTCGCATATTTGTTAGCTATTTGTATTTCTTCTTTTGAGAAACATCTGTTTAGTTCTTTTGCCCATTCATTAATTAGGTTATTTACTTTTTTGGTATTAAGATTTTTGGGTTCTTTATATATTCCAGTTATTAATGCCCTATTTGAGAAGCAGGTGGCAATGATCTTCTCTCATTCTCTAGGCTCTCTCTTCATGCTCCTGTTTCCTTGGCTGTGCAGAATTTTTATAGTTTGATGGCATCAAACTTATTTTTAGTGTTATTTCTTTAGAGGTCTTATTATCCTAATTTCTTTTAGTAAATCACTTTAGGGATCTTATTAAAGAAGTTGATTCTGTGCCAATATGTTGGAGTGTTGAGCCTATATTTTCTTCTATATGTTGCAGAGTTTCTGGTGTTAATTCCTAAGGTCTTTAATCTACTTTGAGACTTATATGCAGTGTGAGAGATAGGGGTCCAGCTTGATTCTCCTAGATATTAATATCCAGTTTTCTCAGCACCATTTGTTAAAAAGACTATCTTTTCTCCAATGTATGTTTCTGGCATATTTGTCTAGCATCAGACAACTGTATTCATGTGAATTAGTCTCCCTGTCTTCTTTGCTATTCCATTGGTCTTCACATCTGTTTTAGTGCAAGTATCATGCTGTTATTTGGGCTCTGTAACAAAATTTCACATCTGGTATTTTGACACATCCTGCATCATTCTCTTTGCCCAATATTGGGTCTATTTTCTTTTCAAATAAATTTCATAAATACTTTTTCTATTTCTGTCAAGAACACCAATGGTATTTTGATGGGGATTGCATTGAATACTTTTGGCAGTATAACCATTTTGATAATATTAGTTCTGTCTCTCCAAGAACATGAGTGGTCTTCCCTCTTCTAAGGTCTTCTTCATTTTTTTTCTTCAGTGTCCTTTGGTTTTTATTATAGAAGTCCTTTACATCTTTCATTAGATTAATTTTCAGTTTTTTAGGTTATTATAAGTGGAATAGTTTTCCTAATTTCTATTGAAGCAGTTCTTATTGGAGCATAGGAACAAAATTGATGTCTGTATATTGATCTTGTGTCCTGCTACTTTACTAAATTTGTCAGTTCTAGAAGTTTTATATGGCATTTTTTGAGTCTTCTTAATATAGACTCAGGTCATCAGCAAACTGAGATAATTGATCTCTTTTTTTTCTATTTCTATGCCTTTAATTTCCTTCTCTTGCCTGATTACTCTGGCTACCATTTCAAGGATTGTTGAATAGAAGTGATGGGAATGGGCATCTTTGTCTTCTTCCGGTTTTTAGAGGAAATTCATTCAGTATTTCTCTTTTCAGCATCATGTTGGCCTTGCATTTGTCATCCGTAGCCTTTACAATGCTGAGGTAAATTCCTTCTGTCTATTTGACTATGTTGAACCAACCTTGCTTCTCTGTAATGAAACACACTTGGTCATAGTGCAAATATCTTTATAATGTGTTTTTATATGAGGTTTGCCAATATTGTATTAAGAATTCTTGCATCTAAGTTTATCAGAGATATAGACCTAAATTTTTCTTTGATGTGTCTTTGTCTGGTATCAGGATAGGTATCAGGATAATTAATGCTAGCTTCAGGGATTTGGTAGTGGTCCCTCCTTTTCTATTTCATAGAATAATCTGAGGAGGACTGGTGTTTGTTCATCTTTAAAGGTCTAGTAGAATTTGGCTGAGAATCCATCTGGTCCTGGGCTTTTCCTTTTTGAAAGGATTTGATAAATGCTTCAATTTCCTTCCCTGATATTGGTCTAAGTAAGTTTTGTATATCCTCGTGACTTAATTTGGATAGATCATATGTCTCTAGTAATTTGTCAATATCTTCTAGGTTTTCTAGATTATTGGTGCATAGATTTTCAAATAGTTTCTAAAGATTCTCTGAATTTCTATGGTGTCTGTGGTGATGTTTCCTTTTTCATCTCTATTCACAATCTCCAGTTGTTAAAAATTCAAGCAGAATGACAAAATGTAAGGTTGAGAGTGTAAGGTGACTACCTTTAATATTTTGTTAAATTGTGCCAAGGAAGTATACTATCAATCTTATCATAGTTCAGTTAGTCAGATGTTAACAAAGGACTACAGAACTGACAATTTATCCAGCAATCAACAAAATTTAGTTGAATTGTTTTTGTATTGTGTAAATAAAGCATCCAACCCCTTTGTAAATGTGATCAACACCAAGAAATTGATAGTTTCACTAAGTGAAAACTATCTTTTAGACCCCTCCCCAACTCTCTCTCCTTGAATGGAAGCAGGGTCAGAATCAGAGATTTGCTTCTTTTTGAGGGGAACTGGGTATTAGGGATTGAACCCAGGGGCATTCTATCACTGAACTACATCACCAAACCAGACACCTTTTTATTTTTTTACTTTGAGACAGGGTCTCACTAACTTGCCTATGCTAGCCCTGGAAATGGCCATTTTCTTGCCTCAGGCTTCCTAGTTTCTGAGATTACAGGCATGCACCACCATGTCCAGCTATTCTCTTTAGCACAGATGCCCCAGCTGAAAGCCAACAAAAATGTGGGGACCTCAGTCCTACAACCACAAGGAACTGAATTCTGCCAACAATCATGTAAGTCTGGAAGAGAATTCCATGCTCCAGATATTAACACACCCTGAGATACACCTTGGCTTAACCCTTGAGACACTGAACAGAAGACCAGATAAACCTTGTTCAGAGAGATAACAAATCTATATTGTTTTACTATATTGTTTAATATGTTTATCATAACTTATTAGGCAACAATACAAAACTAATATACTAGTATGTCAAGCAAAAAAGAAAAAAAACATGCTTTAGAAGAAGAAACATAGACTATCAATTTAGTTCACACATTGCTCTTTTATTACCGTCTTCTTTATCATACTATTTCAAAACACTAATGTGCAGATTAAATCAGAAATTTTATGTATAGAATGTAAAACTTTGCGTGAACATTTAACATCTGATGAAAATGAGTTCCTTTCTCATTTACTCTACCATTATAATGTAGTTGCTATTACAACCCACTGGCATTAATGAGATCTGCCATGTGAAGAGACTTACCTGACCAGCTATTGATATAAAGAGATTGGAGTACTATTGTGACCTCTTCTGCTCACTACTGCATTCTCTCATAAGTGAATGTGGAAGTGGGGAAAGGAAATTGACACTGACCCAATATCAACTGTCTTGAATATTTAAATGGAACCTGTAGAGGTCCACATAATGTCAGAGAAAAGTAGCATATGATCTATTTTTCCTCTGGATGTGGACAGCATTCTATCATGACTCCTCCTTTTCACTTTAGTCCCTTTGCTATGATAGTATGAGGCTTCTTACCCAATTACAATTTCCATTCCAACTCAACCTAGATTTACCTCTTACACCTTGCTGGAGAATCATGGCTGCTTCAGAATCACTATTGCCGAGTTCCTTTTGCATCTCAAACCAGAAACTACATGATCAGGAAATTGCTACTGAATTATAGTTAGAAAAAGAGACTTATCACTAACATTAAAAATCTTTCAGCCCAGCATAATCTGAAGTCAGTAGTGAATGATTTAGTGCCTATGGATTACTAACCACTAAAAATTTTGAATCCAATGCAATATTAGTCAAAATTGTAGTTTAATAAAATCTTTAATAACTTTCAGTGCTTTAGTGACTTTTTACCAGACACAATGTTTTTTTTTTTTTAAATTCACTGGGTACATTTTGGTTGGATTTCCTGTTTTTACAACAATTTACTTATACCCCTATAAATCATTTATACCTGCTTCCCTAAAAAGTGAATATCATTTGCTATATGTTTTTAATTATGATAAAAGCATGAGAAATGTGACCATTCTCAATTTCCTGAAAGGTCTGATCATGTTTCTCAAACAGATATCCACAATTTTTTGGGGAAAAAAGTACAACAGCATATGATTCTTAATGCATTATTCAAAACAAACAAAAAATCAGATTTTTAATTATTCATCCATACTCTTGGTCTGTCTTAGGGAGAATTCTAGTTTTGATACTTTTTCTCTTGGTTTTATTTTTATTATTGATTTCAATTCTAAAGTCATATGTTTTCACAATATCCTTTCAACTTTAATTTTATTCACAAATCTAAAATCATTTCTAATACCAAACCTCTATTCAGATTTCATCTTCTCTTTCTCCTCCTCTTTTCCCTCCATCCCCTTTTCCTTGTCCTTCTCCGGGCAGTTTTGTCCCAATTACAGCACAACGTGCTTGAGTAAATGTAAGGAAATAAAAAGTGAGTTTATTTAAAGGCTCTGTGTTGGGTAGGACAGTTTAAATTCTGTGAACAGCCTTCAAGTAACCAAAAGAAAATGAAATCTCAAACATAATTTTGATTTTATGGCATCATTTTACAATGCATATTTTGCTTGCAACTTAAAATTAAGATGAGTCACAAGTTTAACAATATATCTGTGAAACACTGTGAAGACAGAATGCATGAAAAATTGTGTTCATCCTGAAACAAAAGTCTCAACTCTTTCCAAATCTCCTGAATCAACCACTAGTGATAAAGCACACTTACCTGAAAATAACTTTTTAAAAAAGCAAATAAAAATAATTATTTAACTAAATTAAATAATATATTAAAAATACTTACAGTTTCCTTACAATATCTAGAAATTCTGCAAACATCTCTGGAGTGTATTTTTCTCCGTATAAAGTAGAGCCACCACGTGCTTTTCGAACATGGACAGCTATATTGTGAGAATCATCAAGGTGTTGTTGACTTTCTCTTGTCTCTTTCCTAAGGTTTCTGAATGAGGAAACATAGTATTTTATGTTACTGCATATTCCACAAGATTCATTCATAGAAACTTTATTTCCAATAGTAGAAATGCACTGTTCTGAGATAATTTAGCATTTTAATAACATATTCATTTTCAATAGCTTAGAATTTTTTCAATCATCATAGAATATAGTTATAATTGTCACTCTAAATCAAATCTAAAAACTAGCATACAGGAAATATTTTCAGTGTATAGAATTTAAATATATGAATTATAGGTATCCTAAGCAATCAAAATATCTTTCATAGTATATTAGGTTTATGTAATTTAGGAAAATATTTTATGTCAATAACTAATACCCTTATCTTTATACTTAGCACATGTGTTTTCAGTGTTTTTATCACTGCTCATAATTTTTTAAGCTTTTGTTTTCTTGTAATAAACAATTTGCAACTGAGAGGTACTC
Organism: Urocitellus parryii; assembly: GCF_045843805.1. Lineage (NCBI taxonomy): Eukaryota > Metazoa > Chordata > Mammalia > Rodentia > Sciuridae > Urocitellus > Urocitellus parryii. The sequence continues at coordinate 46,963,707 of NC_135537.1, forward strand.
ATCATACCTTATTCTTGTGCTATGATATGTTATGTAGTTAAGTTCCTGATAAATGCATCAGTGACCATTTTCTATTTATTTTTCCAGCCCCAAACAGTTTTATTGAAAGGTCATTGAAAACTTAAGGAAAAGGAATCCAATAATCTTCTTCATCTTTAAGAAGAAAATAAGGCATAAAGATGATGAAAGTCCAAATGATCATATATTAGCCAAAAATAATAGATTGGGTCATTAATACCCATGGAATTTTTTTAAAGTTAAATATAAGATATTATGTGGAATAATAATAATAAATTATAACATGAATTTCCAACATTTATTGAGTTCTTAAATGTTTTAGCTACTCTGCTAAACATTATTATATACATTATCTCATTATCAATTAACCATGTGAAATAGAAAATTTTTTCCTTCATTTATAAGATAAAGTAATTAAAGGAAAAGATAGTAATTCTCCTCAGAAAGAGACTTAGGGCATATGTGGTGGCACACACTTCTAATCCCAGCTGCCAGGGAGACTGAAGCAGGAGGATTGCAAGTTGAAATCCAGCCAAAACAACTTAGGGAGACCCCCATATCAAACTAAAAGATATAAAAATGGCTGGGAGTATAGCTCAGTGATAGAGCGCTGCATGCATGAAACTGTAGGTTCATTCCCAGTACCAGGACAAAAAAAGAAAAGAGGGAGTGAGATTTAAGCCAAGACATATAAACTCAAAGAAAGTTATAGACAGCGAGATGCTGTCTCAAAACATAAAAAAGGGGAGCTAGGGATGTGGCTCACTGGCTAAGCACCCCTGGATCCAATCTCAGTACCTATAAAAATATATTCTAGGAAGAAGTTACTAGGAAATTTTCCTATAGATTCTTTGTTTTAAAAAGATTCTTTGTTTTTTTTTTTTTAAATCTTTTGCCCTCTCCCCTGTCAAAAAGCCATTGTACAGAAGATGAATAGCCTCAATTAATCTTTTTATGCTTTTGTGATATCACTACATCCAATTATTTATGGATTAATTTTAGCTCAAATTAAATGAGAGAAAGATGTGACATTATTAGACAATTGGATTGTCACCATATAGAGTCAGTAATTGGAGAGGTGTTTTAGTGAACTTTTCCAAAAGACCTGACAAGAACAATTTTAGAAGAGGAAAAGTTTATTTGGGGTTCATGATTTCACATGTCTCACTACATAGATGACCAATTCCATTGCTCTAAGCCCAAGAAGAGGCAGCACACCAAAGCAGAAGGGTGTTGGAAGTAAGTGGCTGAGGACATGCACCAGCAAGCAGACAGAGACAGAGCTTCCTTCACCTTGGACAAATATAAACACCAAAGGCACACCCTCAGGGACCCACTTCCTCTAGCCATACCCTACCCCTCCCTTCAGTCAGCACTCAGTTAATCCCCATTCAGGGATTAGTTCACTGATTGGGTTAAGGCTCTCATAACCAAACCATTGCTTCTCTGAACCTTCTTGCATTGTTTCACTCATGTGCTTTTGGGGGACACTTCATATCTAAAACATAACAAGATGTAATTTTATCACTTCATCCAATGTTAACATTTTAAGGTTTTGGCATTGCTTTTATTGATTATGAAACAAATAAAAATATTCACGATATATTTCAAGATATGATTCTTGGGAGTTCCATAACTTGCTTTTTTGTTGTTGGTCTTAAACATTTTGTTCATGAGATTTAATGACTGCAGTTCATTTATTTTACTGCTATGTAAGATTTTATTAGTATATAAATACCATATGGGTTTTTAAGGTTTTTTTCTGTTTTGCTAATCTGTTGGCAATTTGACTTTCACTTTCCTGGATTGGTTTTTCTTTTGTTTGTTTGTGTGTTTTATATAACTAATTTTATGTATATAAAACTTTTACAGGACATGCCCCCAAATGGAGTTATTAAGCCATAATGTGTGTGCATCCTCAATTATGTTAATTATTTTCCAAACTGGCTGCAACAATTTATACTTTCAACAGGTATAAGTTTAAACTGTTCTGTATTCTCACTGATACCATATTATTAATTTCTTAAATTGTGAATTTAATTACTGTAAAAAATTGATCATCTTTTCATATATTCACTCACCTACTGATTAATTGTTGATTATAGAAAATTGCTGAGTAATTTAATGCCTCAGTATAAAGGAAAAAAATATTATTTTTATAGACTGAAGTATCATTAACATATTATGTGCCTTTTTGGCTGTGTTTAAATTTTATCATGCAAAAGTAATAATATTAGAACTCTGCATTTCAACATGAATTAAGATAAGGGCATCAAACCATACTAACAGTTACTGCATTTGTCAGTGAACACATGACATGCAATTTTAAAAAGCATGTTAATCTTAATAAATATTAACCCATAGAATCTTGACATCTCTTTTACTGTCCTGTGTGAAAAATTGAAGATATAATTTTTTTCCTGCAGAATTCTGATGAGATATTTTTCCCTTAAGTAAAAGTGCTTCTGCATCGGAGTTGCCAGCTGAACTATACACTTTATTTTTGTGTTCTATATTAACTTAAATGAACAATCAGTGAACGAACTATAACTGATTTGAGTGTTTGGTTATGACCCGACTCATTTATATTTTGAGAAAAATTCATGAAAAGTGATATCAGATTATCATTTCCAAAAGCAATATAGCATCTGTTGCCAATGATAAAATCTAAGTTTTCAAGTGAAAATTAAAATTTCAAAATACTTATATCTACCCCCTGTATGCTTGAAAGTTTTCCTGTGCTTAACTCTTTCTCTGACGAGACCAATGATGATTTTAACAATGTGAGATTTTTATAACACATAAAGAAACATTTGGAAAGTCTGGGTAAATCAGTGGGCCAGTGTTTTCCACATGGTAAATATTTAGTATTATGAATTTATGCACTGTTTAAAAAGCCATTAATAGTTCAAATAGTTTTTATAGATAGAAATGTTTTAAATTATATACATTCTAAATAAAACAAAAAAAGCCTCAGTAAACTCAGGTGACAGGGATTAACAATACCACCAAACAAAATTAAGTAGAACAAATTTAGCATATATTATTTCATTCAATCCTCCACATCAGTGTAATTAGCTAAGATTTAAGGTTTGGGATAAACTTATTAAGGCAACACAAATGTTCAACTGCAAAATAAAAATTTGAACAAGATCTGATTTGTGCAGAAGCCATCACAACACATTCTTCTCCATATGCACTTGGATATAGCTCTTAAAAGTTTGGGTTGTTTTATTCCCCAAATTCCTCCTGCCTTTTGGTAAATCCATACCTATTTTACTAAAGTAGTAATTAGTTTAGAGCAGTACACAGACTCTTTCCTAAGATGTTTGCTACAGGATTCTTCCAAAAAAGGAAGATAACTTAACCATCCCCAGGAGGTAAGTTAGTAAATTGCACACTTTCGTCTTATTTAGCAAGAGTGCTGACATTGTCATACATGTTGCCAAATATAATCTGAAGTTGAAATTGAGAACTTGAGGACAAGTTCATTATAAACTCTTGATGGTCAACATTGAAATTTTTCAATTTCTTATTTCAAAAGGTACATTTTAATGGTATAGAGGGTATTTATTTTTCTGATTTTTACTAAATTAATGTTGCTATGGTTGGAATGTGAGGTGTCACCCAAAAGCTCATGTGTGAGACAATGCAAGAATGTTTAGAAGTGAAATGATTGGGTTATGAGAACTTTAACCCAATCAGTGAATTATTTCCTAATAGGAATTAACTGAATGGTAACTGAAGACAGTATGTGGCTGAAGGAGGTGGGTTGGCAGGGATATGTCTTTGGGATATCTATTTTCTACCTGGAAAGTGAAGAGTAAAGTCAGAGTCTCATTCAGAGGTTTTTGTGGGTTTTTTTTTTGTTGTTGTTATTGTTGTTTTGTTTTTGTTTTTCCCGCTCTTTCTCTCCCCCTGCCTCCTTTCTGATCATCTTGTGAGCTACTTCCCTCCTCTGCACCCTTCCACCATGATATTCAGCCTCATCTCAAGCTCCAAGGAATGGAGCCATTGAACTCCCAACTGTGAACTGAGACCTCTGAAACGGTGAGCCTACTGTATACTACTCTGAACTAATTTCTACTTTAGTAAAATATGTATGGATTTACCAAAAGTAAGGAGGGTTAAAGAAAGATTTGGGAGAATAAAACAATCTAAACTTTTAAGAGCTTTATACAAGTACATATGGAGGAGAATGTGTAGCGATGGCTTCTGCACAAATCAGATCTTGTTCAAATTTTCATTTTGCAGTTGAACATTTGGGTTGCCTATGAAATCAGACCTCTGAAACTGTGAGCCTCAATTAAAATTGTTCTTGTCAGGCCTTCCAGTCACAGCAGCAAAAAAAAAAGCTGACACAAATGTTCATGCCAAACCCAAAATCTTCTTTTCATTTTCAAAAAATAATAGAAATGTTTGGTTAAAAATGAGCAGTGGGACTTTACGTGCATTCTTTAGGCTAAAGCAGTAATTAATACATTTTCTAAATACAGACTAAGTATCCAAACATTCAGGAAAATCAAATTGTTTAGAGAAGATTATTCCACAGATTTCTCTTCCTTCTCTTCTAAGGATAAACTAAAGAAGGTCAAATTTAAAAAGCTAGGCTACATCCAGACAACCTGTCATATACCAATATATTAACATTTGTGTTATGGTTTGGAGGTGAGATCCCCCAAAAGCTCTTGTGTAAGATAATGCAAGAAATTTTAGAGGAGAAATAATGGTTATAAGGGTCTTAATCCAATTAGTGAATTAACCCCCCTGATGGGATTAACTGAGTGGTAACTGAAGGAAGATAGGGTGTAGCTGGAGGAGGTGGGCCATTGAGGTTGTGCCTTTAGGGTATATATTTTGTGTTAGGATAGTAATAGTCTATCTCTCTGCTGTCTGATCATCATATGAGCCGCTTCCATCTCCCACATTCCTCTGCCATGAGATTCTACCTCACCTTGAGCCCTGAGGAATGAAGCTTGCTGTCTAGGGACTGAGACCTCTGAAACTGTGAGCCCCTAAATAAACTCTTCCTCCTCTACAATTGTTCTGCTTAGATCTTTTAGTCATGGCAGCAAAAAGCTGACTAAAACAATATGCTTCTAAAATAATGATTATTTATGTTCTTTCTTCACTTATAATCTAAATTCCTTCTATTCACAAGTCAATTAAAAAAAAAAAAACATTTGCTGAGCCTGGCTTAGTGTCACACACCTCTAATCCCAGCAACTCAGAAGGCTGAGGAAGGAGTATTTCAAGTTGGAGGCAAGCCTCAGCCACTTAGCAAGACACTCTCTCAAAATAAAAAATAAAGTGAGCTGGAAAATTGGGATGTATCTCATTGGTAAAGTACCCCTGGTTTCAATCCTCAGTACCACAAAAAAAAAAACCATTTTTTTTTTCTGAACTCCTAACTCAGAGCTAAAGAATTCACTGTATTCACTATTTCAGCTCTAAGGTATGAATTATTTTTATTTTTGTTCCTTAACCACTCTATTTTTTCCACCCACAGAGCATTGCTGAACTAGTAGTACACCTGGGTGATTACAAATCTACATTATCTAATTTTAACTGCTCCTTGATTTTGTTCAGCACTGCTAAATTAGCTATATGTCAAACTCTTATGCACTCACTTCAACAGCTTTCATCTAGTTCCTTTTCCAACCCCATTTCCACATCCACAGACAACTTGCCTTGATATTAATGCTCTCTGCCTATGATTATTGTGAATTATTGAGAAAACACCACCCTAGCCACTTGCCTTACTCTAACTCAAGAGGGACTTACTTTATATTCACTGAGGAGAAGAATTAAATGCACAGAAAAAGTGGCCTGTAGATTCTCAGAATTTCCTTTGTTTTATAGTGACTTCCTCAAGTAAATCTTAGCCCTATAAAGATAATCTGCATAATGGGTGGGGTAGGCATATAATTTGGCACATTAGAATAACCCATCTGGGGACAGCAGGAGGCAAATTTTCTGCCATTAATCTGGGAAAGACCCCAGATTTTCAACTATATCCTGGTGAGCCATAGGACTGACACCTTTTAGCCAGGGCCAGTGGCACATGCTTGTAATTCCTGTAACTTGAAAGTCTGACACAGGAAGATTACAAGTTTAAGAACAGTCTGGGAAATTTAGCAAAATATTATCTCAAATTTTAAGAAAAATTAATCAATTAATTAAAAAATAAAGGATTAGAGTTATAGCTCAGAAGTAGAGTACCCCGGGTCCACACCCAGTACTATAGAACTCATACCTTTGGAATCAAAGAGGCATTTTCTCTTTGTTGCATATGGTGTTTGATGACTGGGACTTAGAAGAAAATATATAAGCATTTACATTATAACCTCAGCTGAAATTATAATTTTCCCAGGTCCACTACCTATATTTTAACTAATAGCATCACATTTGTCGATTATGGGAATATTGGCCAAGAACCCCACGCAACAACAAATAATGCTAACAAGGATCTTGTAGCCCCTTAAGATCTAATCGGAGGTCCCATGAGAATAAATTACACTCTGTCATTACCTTTATACTGTGCTTCTTCCTTAAGTATGCTCTTCATTCCATGTCTTATCTAGAAGTGAAACCAACTTTTTTTAATATTTCCTCATCAAACAAATTAAATGAAAGCAACTACTCAGTACCCTGTAACTGTAATAGAATTTATCAAACTGCAGGTAGCCCTAAGAAATGTTGTATCATATATAACACATCATATTTGGAATGCATCAATAGACCTTCTTTTCTTAAATCTCTTCACCTCCATCCCAACACTCTCAGTTTCTAGGTATGGTCTGCACACCCTCCTTCAATTACTTTAAGATCCTCTTACTTCTTTCCTATCTCTTTTCTCTGCATTGCTTCACTTCTAGGACATTCCACACTCCAAATTAAAATGACTCTAGCAAACAGAGTAATTCAATCATTCCCAGCACCTACACCCAGAGGCTTCTAGCCAACACTATCAAGAAGCAAGCATAATTAAAGAATCTTTTAAAAGCATAAATCCACCATTTTGTCAGTGGTAGTTATCATTGTAATGGCTTTATTTATTTATTTGAACTCAAACTTGAAAGTTTCTATTAACTGTCCATTTGAATGCAAGAAAATCCTATACATGTAGACAGTTACTACAAATGTCCATCCCTTTGCTGTAAGAACTTCCAAGGCTATCCAGGATTTCATATATACATCATGATAAAGGGTTTAGTTCAGGCCACAATACACAAGACCAGAGCATGGCTGAAGCAATTAGATTTCTGCAAAATTTCTTCCTCCTCCCTTTATAAAATTAGCTGAGAGAGATGGAAGATGGTGGATTAGAGTAAAGCAGCATTTCTTTTTATAGCTAGGCTTTGAAGACTCAAGTAGCAGGAATACTGCTTCTCCTTGAGGTGAGTATAAAAGGAATTTTCAGAGACCCTTACAAAAATTAAAGGTTTGGGTACATTAAACAAGGAAAGGAGACAAAACTAGAGATAAAATGTTTGTGGGAGAAGTGGAATTAGCACACAAGTGGGAGGGGCAGAAAAATAGTCAACATCGATTAAAAAATAATTGGGTCCCATCAAGAAGGTGGGTGCTGGTTGAAAAGAAAATCAAAAGCTGCCCTTTCCCCCTCCTCTTTCCAAAGCATCCCCACGGTTCCTGCTCCAACCTGTTGCTGCAACCTACCCCAGGAATAGCTCCTTCCTACAGGAGAGTCATTAATTGGTACCTCCTGGATGTTACCTTACTGCCTGGATCACTCCGCCATTTGTCTTTTCCCCTTTGCACATTTGCTTCCCATCATGTGGTGCATACCCAGGCCTGCCCCGGGTCACGTACTCAGTATGGAGAAAGATAAGGGAGAAGAAGTCAGGAGAACAAAGATAATTTAAAATCTATAAAAGAGGCAGGATACTCCTTCTTTGCATACCAGCTCTGGGTCCCCTTCTCTGTGGAGATGTCTGTGTTACTATTCTTTAAATAAAACTCGCTTTCTACACTTGCCTCAGTGTTTCTCCATCGTTCAAACTTCAACACTTGATAAAATGGAACTCATCATCACTGGTAACTGGCAGTAACACAAGGACAAAAAAATCTGAGAAATAATATGATCAGTCCGAACACAGAAAATCCTGAGACTGGAGAGGTAGCCTGCCCTGATTGATCCAGAGGTGGTTCAACTCATTAAACAGGTCCACAGAAGATGCACTGAGTTTACCAATCATCAGTGGAGAGCCAAGCCAGGAGCCATCTTGGGGCTACCACACAGTCACATCAGATCTGGGAGTTTATGGATAGGTCCACATGATCTTATCTGAGCCTAGCAGAGACTTAACTGAGCCTCATAACCCAATCTGAAGCTTATAATGACTCTTTCCACTATGGAGGGATGTGCCTTTATTTGTCAACTCTGACAAAAAAAAAAAAAAAAAACTCTCCTGTGTGTATCTCTGCCTGGTCTCCATCTTTCATTTCTTGCTTGCCTGTCTCCTGGTTCCTCACTTTCTTTTCAGTACTCATTACCTCTTGCTCAGAGCCCATTGAAACACAAAGCTCTGAGCCTAGGGCCCTGAGTTGCATGTAGCACAATGTTACTGCTTAGTAGGTATTTTTTTGCAGAAATGAATAAAAGAAAAGGAACTAACATGAAGTTCTTTATAGACAGTATATTCATTATATTTCTTTTTAGAGTAAATTAGGGAAACAAAATTACTGTACTTCTAAGTTTTTAAAATTAAAACTCTAGGAGCATCTTATCCAATAGACTTCAGAACTTGGAGAAAATACGGATTTTATCATCATAACAATTATAGTTTTATTTATCCTAATGTTAAATATGTTTTCTTAAATAGCCTATGGTTTAAACATTTATTAATTATCCAAAGCCAGACAAACTATCATGAAATAAGCACTCCTTAGATGTACTTAATTCAAACAATGAGGGGAAAAAATCAAGTTCAAAAGTACAAGTTCAGATGGATCCAAGATGGCAGGCCAGAGGGAGGCAGTGTTCTGTGTTGCTCTATGACCAGGAATTCAAGTAGTGAGAATACTGCTTCTTTGAGAGTAATATTCCTGCCCCCACACAGAAATCACTGTGCCTGTCCAGGGCTCCAGGCCTCAGCATCAGAGTAGGTCTCCCAACTACTCAATGCAGGACTATGGGATACCAAGCAAGACCATCGGTCACCATCTTGGGACTCTGCAGCAGCAGAGATAGTCCACTAAGCACGGTGCCCACCTGTGAACCTCACACAGGCTCTGAAGTCAGCCAACAGCCACACACTGCATGCCACAGAGCTAGTCTGTGAACTCATTGCCCAAAGCCATCGGTCAGCTCTCCCCACACGACTCAACACTCCACTGCTGACAGCAGGAGCTTCCATCTTGGGTCACCTTCATCAACATCTTCAGTGGTGGCAACTCCCAGTTCAAGAACTCTGGCTGGCCAGGTACCCAATTTCTAACTACGGCCTCTCACAGCAGCCACTACCCTGGCACAGTGACGCCTGGTTACCTTCACCACCCTGAGGGCAGAGATACCAGCTAACAGACAACCCCACCTATTGGATGAGAAGGGAAGCAGGAAAGATACTGATCTCCAACCAAAACCATCCCTGTTTCTTCCTTAAAGAATTTGTTTTTTCCTTCCCCTCTCTATTCTCCTGCCCTCACATTCCCAACATATGTGAAACCAAGTACTTTGCATGAATTAGGATTCTGAGGACTGGAACGTCTGAATTACAGTTGTGTTGTATATTTTTTTTTTCTTTTTCCCCACCAACTTCTATTATTTTAATTTTTTAAAAAATTTTTCTCAATACATATGTGTGTTTGTTTTATATACTCTACTGTCTTCCCACTTATTTGTCTACCCAAAATTATTTCCTCTCCCTTCTCCTGCTACTAATCTTCCTCTTTAGATTTCTATTTCACAATCCTAAGATATAATAACTCTATATTCTCACCTACTGTCTCTCCTCAGCCTATCATGCTACCTCACCTCTGGTTCTTTGTCCACCATCAGAAACTGTAAACCCTTTTACAAACCTACTGAGTATACAGTAAATAACAACTGAATTCGCCATTTCTGTACATTGTAACCAAATTGTAAACATCTTAATAGCAAACATTTGTTTTTAGGGTGTATATTATTTATATTGGGATCTGTTAACATTATCCTTTACCTCAAAGGAGAGGTACTGGATCCCTACAGGGGCACTATAAGCTTATAGGATAAAAAATGTAACATCTCAGATCCACAGTGCTACAAGAGAAGACACAGAATCAACATGAAAAGACAAGGGAAGAAAGTGCCCCAAACAAATCAAGATACCACATTATTAGAATCCATGCCCAGAAAAGCAGAAGAAATGATTGGGAAGGAGTAAATACAGAAGAGAATAAATATAGGCAGCAAAATATCATTTTGACAATAAGCTACATTAACAGATATAGGAACCAAAAGATTATTTCAGTAGGGAAATAGAGGTTCTAAAAAAATCTTTGAAATGAAACAAACAACAAACCAAATTAAAAGTTCAATTGAAAGCATCACCAACAGATTAGACCACTTGGAAGACAGGACCTCAGACAATAAAGATAAAATATATAATCTTGAAAAGAATGTAGACCACATAATAAAAATGGTAAGAAACCAGCAACAGAACATGCAAGAAATATGGAATAGCATGAAAAGACCAAATTTAAAAGTTATCAGGATAGGACAAGGCATACACTTCCAATCCAAAGGAATGAGCAATCTATTCAATGAAATAATATCAAAAAATTTTTCAAACATGAAGAATGAATTGGAAAATCAAATTCAGGAGGCTTACAGGACACCAAATGTACAAAATCACAACAGATTCACACCAAGGCACATTATAATAAAAATGCCTAACATACAGAATAAGGAGAGAATATTAAAAGCCACAAGAGAAAGGAATCAGATTACATATAGGGGAAAACCAATTAGAATATGTGCAAATTTTTCAACCCAGACCCTGAAAGCTAGAAAATCCTGGAACAACATATATCAAGCTCTGAAAGAAAATGAATGCCAACCAAGAATTTTGTATCCAGCAAAATTAAGCTTTAGATTTGATGATGAAATGAAAACCTTCCATGATAAACAAAAGTTAAAAGAATTTACAACTTGAAAGCCTGCACTACAGAACATCCTCAGCAAAAAATATTCCATGAAGAGGAATTGAAAAACAACAATAAATATCAACAAAGGGAGTTATTACACTAAAGGAAAAAATAATCAAAGGAGAAACCAAGTCAAGTTAACTACAAAAAATAAACAAAAATGCCTGGAAATACAAATCATGTCTGAATAATAACCCTGGATGTTAATGGCCTAAATGCACCAATCCAAAGACATAGACTGGCAGATTAGATTTTTTAAAAACACCCTACAATATGCTGCCTCCAAGAGACTCTTCTCATAGGAAAAGACATTCACAGACTGAAGGTGAAAGTCCACTCACATGGACTGCAGAAGCAACAGGGGTTTCCATTCTCAACAAATAAAGAAGACTTCAAGCCAAAGTTAATAAAAAAGGATAAAGAATATTTCATACTACTTAAGGGAACCATTCATCAACAAGACACAACAATATTAAATTTTTATGCCCCAAACAAGGGAGCATCTACTTTCATCAAACACTTGTCAAGTTCAAGAGTCAAATAGACCACAACACAATAATTCTGGGTGACTTTAACACACCTCTTTCACCAATGTACAGATCATCAAAACAAAGACTGAACAAAGAAACTATAGAACTCAATAATGCAATCAATAACTTAGACTTAACTAACATAGAATATTTCATCCTTCAATGAATGAATACACTTTCTTCTCAGCAGCACGTGGATCTTTCTCTAAAATAGGCCATATATTATGCCACAAAGCAACACTTAGCAAATACAAAAAAGTAGAGATACTACCCTGCATTCTATCAGATTATAAGGAAATGAAATTAGAAATCAATGATAAATTAATAAATAAAATCCACTCCAATACCTGGAGACTAAATAATATGCTACTGAATGAACAATAGGTTGCAGAAGACATCAATGAGGAGATTAAAAAAATTTTAGAGGTAAATGAGAACACAGATATAATGTATCAAAATCTCTGGGACACTATTAAGGCAGTACTAAGAGGAAAGTTTATTGCATGGAGTTGGTTCATTAAAAGAAGAAAAAGTCAACAAATAAATGACTTAACATTACATCTCAAAGCCCTAGGAGAAGAACAAATCAACACCAAAAATAGTAGAAGATAGGAAATAATTAAAATCAGAGTTGAAATCAATGAAATTTAAACAAAATAAACAATTTAAAAAATTGACAAAACAAAAAGTTAGGGGTTTTTTGAAAAAATAAATAAAATTGACGAACCCTTAGCCATGATAATGAAGAGAAGGGGAGAGAAAAGTCAAATTACTAACATAAGTGATGAAAAAGGAAATATCACAACAGACACTACAGAAATACAGAAGATAATTAGAAATTGCTTTGCAAACTTGTAATCCAATAAAACAGAAAAGATATAAGGCATCGACAAATTTCTAGAAACATATGATTTGCCCAAATTGAATCAGGATGATACAAACAATTTAAACAGATCAATTTCAAACAATGAAACAGATGATGACATCAGAAGCCTACCAAACAAGAAAAGCCCAGAACTGGATGGATACAAAGTTGAGTTCTAAAATACCATTAAAGAAGAACTAATACCAATACTCTTCAATTTATTTCAGGAAATGAAAAAAGAGGGAGCACTTCCAAACTCATTCTATGAGGCCAATATCACCCTGATTTCAAAACCAGGCAAAGACACATCAATAAAACTTCAGACCAATATCTCTAATGAACAGAGATGCAAAATTTCTCAATAAAATTCTAGCAAAGAGAATACAAAAAGATATCAAGAAGATAGTGCACCATGATCAAGTGGGGTTCATATGTCAGGGATGCAAGGTTGGTTGATCATAAAGAAATCAATAAATGTAATTCATCACATCAAAAGAATTAAAGATAAGAACCATATGATCATCTCAATAGATGCAGAAAAAGCATTCAACAAAAATACAGCACCACTTCATGTTCAAAACAACAAAAAAACTATGGATAACAGGAACATATCTCAACGTTGTAAAAGCTATCTATGCTAAGCCCCAGAACAACATCCTTCTAAATAGAGAAAAATTGAAAGCATTCCTTCTAAAACCTGAAACAATACAGGGATGCTCTCTTTCACCACTTCTTTTTTTTTTCCTAATTTATTTATTTATTTATTTATTTTTTTATTGTTGGTAGTTCAAAACTTCTTTATAACTCTTGAAACACTGGCCAGAACAATTGGACAGATGAAAGAAATTAAAGGGATACACATAGGAAAAGAAGAACTCAAATTAGCACTATTTGCTGATGATATGATTCTATACCTAGAAGATCCAAAAAGCTCCACCAGAAAACTTCTAGAACTAGTAAATGAATTCAGCAAAGTAGCAAAATAGAAAATCAACACCCATAAAACAAAGGAATTTCTGTATATCAATGACAAATCCTCTGAAAGGTAAATGAGGTAAACTACCCCATGTACAATATCCTAAAAAAAAAAAAAAACTTAACCTAAGAAAAGAAGTGAAATATCTGTATAATGAAAATTACAGAATGCTAAAGAAGGAAAAACAAAGAAGACCTTAGAAGATGGAAAGAGCTCCCTTGTTCTTGGGTAGACAGAATTAATATTGTCAAAATGACCATACTACAAAAGCATTATACAGATTCAATGCAATTCTGATCAAAATCCCAATGATATTACTCATAGAAATAGAAAAAGCAGTCATGAAATTCATCTGGAAAAAAATAAGAAGTACAGAATAGCTAAAGTAATCCTTAGCAAGAAGAGTGAACCAGGTGGCATCACTATATCAGACTTTAAACTATACTACAGAGCAATAGTACAAAAATAGCATGGTATATCACCAAAATAGACTGATAGGCCAATTGTACAGATTAGAGGACACAGAGACTAGCCCACATAGTTACAGTTATCTTATATTAGACAAAGGTGCCAAAAACATACATTGGATAAAAGATAGCCTCTTCAACAAATGGTGCTGGGAAAACTGGAAATCCATATTCAACAAAATGAAATTAAACCTCTCTCTCTCACCATGTACAAAACTCAACTCAAAGTGGATCAAGGACCTAGGAATTAAACGAGAGACAATTCATCTATTAGAAGAAAAAATAGGCCCAAATCTCCATCTTATTGGATTAGGCCCCTACTTCCTTAATAAGACTCCTATAGCACAAAATTAAAATCAATAATTAATAAATGGGATGGATTCTAACAAAAAAGCTTCTTCTCAGCAAAAGGAACAATCAGCAAAAGGTGAAGAGCGAGCCTACAGCTTGGGAGCAAATTTTTACCACTTGCATGTCAGATAGAGCACTAATCTCTAGGGTATATAAAGAACTCAAAAAGCTAAAGAGAACAAAAAGAAACAAATAACCCAATCAATAAATGGGCCAAGGAACTGAACAGACACCTCTCAGAAGGTGATATACAACCAATCAACAAATATATGAAAAAATGTTCATCATCACTAGCAATTAGAGAAATACAAATCCAAACTACTCTAAGATATCATCTCACTCCTTACAGAATGGCAGCTATTATGAAGACAAACAACAATAAGTGTTGGCGAAGATGTGGGGGGAAAAGGCACACTCATACTACAGGGACACAGCCACATCAATATTTATAGCAGCAGCACAATTCACAATAACTAAACTGTGGAACCAACCTAGTAGATGAATGAATTTTTTAAAATGTAGTATATATGCACAATGGCATATCACTCAGCATTAAAAGAGAATAAAATCATGGCATTTGTAGGTAAATCGAGTTGGAGAATATAATGCTAAATGAAGTTGGCCAATTCCAAAAAACTAAATGCTGATTGTTTTCTCTGATATAAGGAGGCTGATTCATAGTGGGGTTAGGAGGGGGAGCAAGGGAGGATTAGAAGAATTCTAGATAGAGCAAAGCAGTGGGAGGGAAAGAGAGGGAGTATGTAGGAAAGAAGGTGGAATGAGATGGACATAATTACCCTAAGCAGAAGTATGAAGGCACTGATCATGTGAATATACTTTGTATACAATCAGAGATATGAAAAAATGTGCTCTATATGTGTAATATGAATTGCAATGGGTTCTAGTGTCATATATAACAAGTTAGAATAAAAAATAAATTAAAAAAAAACACAAGCTCACGAAGCAATTTGGAAGATTTTTAAAAAATCAGTCAAAAGCTATTTGCTGTAGGTTTTTCATTGCTTCGTTTCAAACTATTCATCTTTATTTTGAAACATTCTCTGAACTCACATTTTTTTAAAAACATTTTTTAGTTATATTTGGAAACAATACCTTTATTTTACTTATGTATTTTTATGTGGTGCTGAGGATTGAACCCAGGGTCTCGCTTTACCGCTGAGCCACAACCCCAGCCCCATGAACTCACACTTTTTGAGAAAATTTACAATCTATCCAACCTATATGCCAATCATATCAAATGATTACCTTAAGATGAATTTGAGAATCAATATATATTATAGAGAAGTTCCTCACCATTTTAACCCATGTAGATCCAAGCTACATGTTACTGTTTTGAAGTAAATTTTTGAGCTTCTGGTATAAAATTCTAGAGTAACTGGAATTTTCTAGCCTCTTTAATATCTAATGTCAAACTTCAGCATCAATTCTTTGCAGAGAACATACTTGGACAGTTTTTGACATGACTGGTAATTTGGCTGACTGAGCATTCAGACTTCTGGGCCCATGAGTGACATCCCCAGTAGACCTGTTCTTGTCAGGCTGCCTTTAGCATTAGAGGATTCTCCTAGAGGATTTCTGGGGCTGCTAGGTGGGGCAGTGAAGAGCTAAAATCCTTTTAGTTTTCCCCAGTTGAAATTTTTTTTAAAAGAGAGAGAGAGACAGAGAGAATTTCAATTTTTATTTTTTAGTTATTGGCAGACACAACATCCTTGTTTGTATGTGGTGCTAAGGATCGAACCCGGGGCCGCATGCATGCCAGGCGAGCGCTCTACCACTTGAGCCACATCCCCAGCCCTCCCCAGTTGAAAATTACATAACAAACTAAAAAAATGATTTTTCAAAATATTTTCATTACCTAGATAAGTAATAAATTGAAATTCTTTCTATACAGAGAGAGCTACTGCTGCCTCTCTTTTCCTTATCTGATCCATTGCTTAATTAAAAATGGAACTTTTTAAGATAAAAGATACTGGCTGGACTTCATTAAAATGCCCTAAGTAAAAAATAGCAAAGTAATTCCAAAGGACCATGCTGTGCATATTATGTGCAACATGTGATTTGCAGTTGAATTTAATAAAATGAGTACGGTCATCCTTCAGGAGCCAGGGAGATTGTTTCCAGGACCCCTTGAGAATACCAGAATTTGTAGATGATCAAGTCTCTTATATCTAAAGGTGTCATATTTCAATAAACCCTGCAATCTTCTTCTATACTTTAATTCATCTCTATATTATAATACCTAACAAACTGTAAACGCTATACAAATATATGTCATACTACATTACTCAGAGAGCAATGACAAAGGGTGAAGAGCCTATACATGTTCAATATAGACACAATTTTTCTGAATATTTCTGATCTATAGTGGGTGGAATCTATGGATGCAGAATCCATGAAAATCTAGGACAAATTATATAATAACTAAACCCATGTAAACCTTCATAGTTTATTGGAAATAAACCCCTAGATGAGCGAATTCTAAAATGTGGACTAAATTTTTCCAGTAAAAAAATTTCCCAGTAGAAAGTTACAGTTTGATGATTTTTGCACATTTTTAGTTATGTTGTTAGTGCATTCTACATCACAGTGGGGTTCATTTCACATAATCAGATATGCATGGAGTGTAATTTGCTCCACTTTAGTCCCCAGTTCTTCCTCTTTCCCTCCTCTCCTTTCTTCCCCTATTTTCCTTCCTCTGCTCTCCTGGTCTTTCTTCTATTTATTTAATGGTTTTAAACTTGGTACTTTACTTAAGTATGTGTGTACACACACACACACACACACACACACACACACACAAATATAAAATAAAGGTAAAATTCACTGGGGTATATTCATATATGTACATAGCATGATTTGGTCAATTTCATTATCTCTCCCTTTTTTCATTCCTCCTTTTCTACTCTACCCTTCCTTTACTCCATTGATCCCTCTTCTATTTTCATAAAATTCCCCCCAAACTTTTCCCCTCTTTTGTTAGTCTACCTTCTGTATATGAGAGAAAACATTTGACCCTTGACTTTCTGAGTCCTGTTTTTTTCATTTAGCGTGATGTTCTTTAGTTCCATCCATGTAACAACAAATGCCATCATTTCATTCTTCTTTAAGGCTGAATAATATCCCATCATGTATACATACTACATTTTCTTTAATCATTAATTTGTTGAATAACATCTGGATTGGTTCCATAACTTGGCTATTATGAATTTCACTACTATAAATATTGATGTACATCTCTATAGTATTCTGAGTTCAGTTCTTCAGAATAAATACCAAGGGATAGCTGGGTAACATGGTGATTTTATTCCTAGTCTTTTTTAGGTACCTCCACACTGCTTACCAAAGTATACTAATTTACAGTCCTACAATCCTTGCTACATTCTGAAAACTCTGAATAGTAACCTCTAGGCTTGCTTCTCAGACTATGAGCCATGGACCAGCAGCATAGAATCAGCTGTTAGTACAAAACTCAGGCCCCAACCAAGACCATCTGAATCAGAATCTGTATTTTAATAAGCTCCCTTGTGGATTTTGTGCACATGTTAAAATTTGAGAAACACTGATCTTGAGTCCATTGAAAGTAAGATTGACAGTATAACCAACTTTCTGTCATTGACTGCTGGGTAATACTACCTCTGTAAATACTGAGTAATTAACTTTTGAATAATAAATCCCCAGTGTTAAACAAGTGGGGAGTCATTACCCTGAGGTTGTCTCTCTACTTTCAATTCCTAAGTCACAAACCTCAACAAACAGAAACCTTATTTAGTAATATATTTTATGTAACAAAGATCTGGATTTTAGCCAATCACAAAGAGTGAGAGGTGAACATTTGAGGGAATGTAATTTGTAGAGGTTGAAGGGAGGAGCTCTTTTCACTATGCGCTATGAGCTATCATGTTCCTCTTACAGAGTGCCTGGCCCGTCTGCTCTGGACCCTAGATTGGTAACTACTGAAGATGACTACAATATAGCCATTGACTAAGATAGGTAGATAGAGAGATAGATAGATAGATAGACAGACAGACAAACAGATAATAAATATATATTACTGAGAATCTATCACATATTTATATATATTATAAATATATATATATTATTTTCTACGACAGCTACCTTAATATTTTTCCATTGTACCATCAGATTCCTGCCTCAACCATCTGCTCTTCCCCTCCCTAAGTTTCTTTAGCCCACAGTCCTATCAGCATCTCATTTTCTCTCACCAGTGTTCATGGGAAATTCCAGACCCACTGCATACTAGACATGCCCAGGAAGGCCAATAACATTAGCTGCTGGTGTAACTGTAAACATCTCACTCCACTAATTCTGTACTGTTATTCTCACTTCATACTAAGCATTGTATTGAGCTCAATTTATCCCTTACGCTAAAGCAGTAATTCTCAAGAATGAATCACCTACACATATTTTTTTAAATATTGAGATCCTGAAACCAAACCAAGGACCCAAATTTACATAGTGTGGGATATACAGAGAGCTAGCATCGGTATTTTTTTAAAAAAATTCCCAGGTGATTCTATCAAGTAGTCTGAGTTGCATATAATTGCCCTAAAACATGATGCAACTTCCTCCATGACTATATGGATACCAGTATTCCCTCATTACAAAGCTTGTCCTAGGGATGGGAGTGGGAAAAGATCTACCCCCCTGGAGCTTAGCTGAATTCCTCTTCTCTATATTCTTCCTTTCCTCATACTCATCCACTAATATCTTCTCCCCACAGTTGTGTTTTCCTTGACCTTTTCTCAGAGATCATGGTAGTAAAGGTGTAGAGAGGGAAGGGCCATATTTTTAGGGATCAATATATCAAAAGAAAACAAAAGTATCATCTTTCTCTTCCTATGGCATCTATAACATTAACTAGAAAAAGGAAAGTTAGCTTAATAGAGCAAAAAGGAACCTTGAATGTCATCTACCCAAACATTTCATTTTAGATATAAGATCACTGAGGTCTAGATAGATTGATATCTTCAATGCCATGTAGTCATGGTTGCAGAACTGATGCTTTAAGTCAAGGCACTGCATATTTGATCTAATGCATTTCAATTATAAGCTAAATTACAGTACTGATCAGAATTTTTCTCTTGAAAAACACTTCTTATACATTTTATCTGTACAGTTTATACAGTTAATGGAGGTTAACTGTATACGGCTATATCATTACAATTTTTTTCTTCTACTAGAAATATACTATTTTAAGGTAGGTATCATTATTTTTTACTACTGCATTTGATCTTTTTTCAAGCATTCAATATATGATAAAAATTATTCTTAGCTTTTTCTTTTCTTTCTACATGTATTCCTTAAATAAAATAATGTGGATTTTAAGAAGCATACAGTTTAAGAAATGTGTAGATTTGTTAGAAATCAAATTTGGTTTTCTTTTTTTTTTTTTACTTTTTCTCATTTACACTCTATAAAACTTATTTATAGGATATATCTGGTATCATACTTTAACGTTTTCTTAAAAGTTAGGCAGCTTCTCTTTTGATTAATTTAGTAAATATGAATATCTTGAAAGAAACAACCTAGTTAACCATTCAGCTATATTAATGACTATTCCTCAGCTTCTGCCACATTATTTCTGGTCTACACCCTCTGGGCAAAGTTCTTCTCATTGATAAGCATATTGCTTAATGTCTACCAACTAAACAAAGACACTCACCTCTAAGTCAAGTACAGATTATTTTCCCCATAACTAAGGATTAAATTTAAGGCCTTGAACATGCTAAGTAAGAACTCTACAACTGAGCTAAATCCCCACTCCTAAATC
Organism: Urocitellus parryii; assembly: GCF_045843805.1. Classification (NCBI taxonomy): domain Eukaryota; kingdom Metazoa; phylum Chordata; class Mammalia; order Rodentia; family Sciuridae; genus Urocitellus; species Urocitellus parryii. The sequence goes on from NC_135537.1 coordinate 46,983,874, forward strand.
AGTGCAAATATGTTTTCAATGCTTATCTGAATTTTTAAGAACTAATTTTCTTTAACTGACTAATCTTTTCTGGAACCAAAATGATCAATATCTAGTAACATTTTATAAAATTATATCAGGTAGGCTTCTTTGCAAATGCTTTAATTTATACTGCAAAAAAGCTACTTTTTGAATGAATATATCTTTAACAGAGTTCTCCACAGTTCTGTGAAGTTTTATTTTTCCCCCACTTGGCTACTATAATTTCCTTAGGTTTCCTTTTTACTCCCAAAATATCATGACTTAAACGATCATTGGTTAAAAAAATTGATGTCTTTCTCTTATTATTTAAAAAAGTGTGGATTTTAAATTTTTTAAGAAAACAACGCATTATTTTAAAAATAACTGTCACTATTGTATGTATTAATTTATTTCACACCCAGGAGTGCAGTCCTTGTGTAATGTGGCTCTTTTCTTTATATAAGGTGCCTCTCCATCCCCATTTCTTCTACTAATAGGTTTTATGCCACTGGGAAGGTAGGTTAACATGTAGCCCAGACTAAACCAATTTTTTTCCTGGGTTATTCTGAGAAAACAAATTCCCTTTTTCTCCTGTATCAGTGCTGTTACAACAAGCCCAAGGCTTCCAGTGGTCATGTTCCTTTACATTGAGAAATTCCACAACAACAAGAAAAAACAGAGACTATTTACAGAGACAATCAGGGCTGAAAAACAGAATTCACACACAGTCCGTATCTTGTGTCTTATCTTCCTTAAGGTCAGCTTTACCCTCTGGTTGATTAGGTAAGCCAATAGACAATTTTTTTTCTTTATTGCTTATGTTCCTTTGTCTATACTAATAAATGGTACAATCTGAAGGCTGAAAAATGAATTCTTAAATATAAATTATTGTGCTTAAAAATTGTTAGCATGACCATTGCTTAAGGCCTAAAAGCCATATTCATCTTCTTCTATCCCAGCACAATGCCTGCTACATGGTAGATACTTGATAAATAATAGTTGGATTAATTAATAAAAAAAGAGCTTAATGTAATATAGGACACTATGGTTATATTAACCAATGTTATATAAAACCCTAAGACTTCTTGATAGTAGAGGTTTTTTTTCTTATGCATTTAAATCATAAATATTATAACTTCCTATCTTAAGCCAGGGTTCTCAGACTTTACAATTATCTTTCATCATATTATTGAGCAGTACCAAAGTTTAAGAGCATATGAATTTGAATAATAATTCAAATGCAAACAGCTTTAGTTTACATATTTGTAAGGATGGCCTTAGGCCTCTGACTAAGCAACTCCATTTTAAAATTCCAGTTTGAAACCTGCAGTCTCACTAGGTACACCTAAGGAGCCCTCTAGTATGGCCCTCAGGCACAAACAAGTCACTTCTCCCCACCCTGACAAACTCAGAGTGAAGTCTCTGGCATGGTACTCTTGTCCTGATTAGAGTGAGAAGCAAGAAAATCAGGGTGGGGACCACCAGACCAGATACTTTAATCTCAGGATGAATGATATCACTGAGAAATTCAGTAGCAGCTAATAGGGACTGAAGGGATGGTCAGAAGCTACAAAATTTAGTATAAATGATGGAGCAAATGAACAGACATTCAGTCAGCTGACCCTGATGCACACAAGCCTGAGAGCCTGGTAAGGACCTGGACTGACATTCCAACTCTTCTCATCTGCCTGATCTTCTGTGTTGTTCTCACTTCTCTCAAGCTCTACAACAGTCTCTTGATTCTGGTGAGAAAAGGACTTCTCCCTATGACCCTCTCCTCAGCCAGCTATCAACTCTACGCCAGGTTCCTGACCTGATCACAGTGGACTGAGTGAGTGTGCATCTGCTGGATTTAGCACCTCGGGCTTGAGACTTTTGATCTGACACTTGAGCTTAGCACGCAAAGGGGAATGTTCATCATGAGCTTGTCATGATTAAGTGTGCTTGCAGTGCTTAGAATTAATCTAGAATTGTTTGCTGTGGATTGATTATGTCTATTGCAGTGCCTAGAATTAAGGATTGTCATTTTCTTGATTAAGAACCTATAGAGTGAAATTGTATTGAGTGATTTGAGTGAATAAAGCATTGAAAGGGCAGAGGCGCATGGACATTCTTTATTTCTCCCCCTCGACTGAATAAGTTGCACCTTTCGCCCATCACAACAATATTCTGGATAGAAATCACCAATTGTATTGATTTGGAAATTTTTAAATGTAAAGAATTATAATTACATTTTTAAAATATAAACTATTTACTGATAGACCCAACCTGATCTTTTCTTAAAATTGGGCATCTCGCCACAAAGCCATGAAAAGCTAATTTCAGCTTTACTATAAATTACTGCAAATTCTGAACCTGCTTGGAATGCCTGCCCGTGCCTTGAACTCACCCATGCCTGGCTCTCTGACCAGATAGCAGCCTTCTCTGAAACTTAGTGACACCTCATAAATATGGGCCTTCCCTGGCCAGAAAACTACCCTCTCTGAGGCTCTAATGGTCCTCATAAATTCTGATGTTGGGGCCAGCAAAAAATGTAAACTACCATTAGTGTGATGCTTGTCAGAGTTCTGTTATCTGTAACCCTCCTTTGTGTAACCTTCTGGGCTATAAAGCTGGGCTGCAGAAAAGCTGGGGTGCTGTCTTGTTCCCGCCGTTTGGGGAGGGAGAGGCAGCCCGGCCGGTCGAAATAATAAGCTTGCTTTAATTTGATTTTAATTGGAGTCAGTGGTCTTTTCTTGTGTTCTGATCTAGCATTTACCACATTTTGTTTGTGTGTACTTCTGGGACTTGAACAGGGCATCTCACATGTCAGGCAAGCACTCTACCGTTTAACTAACCCTGAATATCCATATTTCCCTTTATAACTGCATTGTTCTCTACCTTCATGTAGATGAAGTTCTCAGGAAATTATATGGATATTTTCAAGCCTCTTATATGTCATTCACAAGCAAATTAAAATATTAAAAAAGATGGCAAAGTTCTAATTGTTGAGCAAAAAATGTTCTAAAATTAGTATAGCATAACTTAAAAGTAGAAGGGCCCTCTATTTACATAAAAGTAGCATTTTATTCAAATTAGAACATTTATAATAATTACATCTTCCTAATATAGAAAAGAGATACAAATCTGGAACTATGCCCATCTCTCTCTAATGAATTAAAGTTGCTTAAAATACTGAGGGATATAGCAATCAGGTTTTTTTTATTCCTAAAAAAACAATGATCATTATGTTTATTGGGAACAAATAAATTAGTTGGTTTCAATCATTGAGAATTCATATAATGACATTGTTAATTATATCTTCCATTGTAATATGGAAGTCACTTAATTGGGCAACTCACTTTAAACATAATGGTTTCTTTTTTCTTTGTTACTATTCAACCCTGGGTTGAATCCACAGAAACATAACCTAGGCAAGTATCCTGTAACTGAGCTACAGCCTCTTAATAGTATTTTATACAATCTGCAGTTTGCATCTTTTGACCCTATTGTTGAACCTATTTTAAACAAAGAATTTCTTGACAAACGTATATTACACATAAAATATCATAGCCATCTATAGTCTATGATAATAAGAGCTAGTATCATTTAAAGCTCTTTCAATTCATAACTCTGAGGTAGCATATTAATATTGTTCTTTTTCTGAATAAATATGAATCAAGGCCTTCTTAAGAGACTTCTCCTAAGTTTATTTTGTTGCTGTTGAGCAAAATAAATACTCAGACCTAAGTGTTCTGTATCAAAATTCAGTGCTCTTTTTTAAAACATTACAGATCCTCTTTGATTTTCTATATCTGTGAGTATACCAAAATTTTACCTTCTAAACAATCCATGAATAAAATAAATTTTAGATAATGATGAGAGTTCCAAACCATCTTTGACTCCATTCTTGTCCTGTTCTTAAATTTTTGCTCAAATATAATTATCGCTCCCAATGTCTTGGCCAGGTCTTTCATTTATTTTCATTAATGAAGCATTATTCCAAGTATATTTAATGTTTCCATGAAGCATTTGTCTCCTAGCCCGTGACTGCATCCCTTCAATATCTAGCAAGTGCTCTGGTATCAGGGATTCTTGCCAGCTGCCTACAGCCAGGCAGGTGCCTTACTTATATCACAGCTGTGACATGATATTTAAGTTCAAAGAATTATAGAGTGTTGAATATAATAGGTGAAGGCTGTTGATAATTTTGATAGTGTAGGCATTTCCTCTCTGATAAGATATATAATTCATCATTAGTTTTATTCCTTTGAAAGATTCTGATTTTCCTGAGTTTTATTCTCACTATCCATGTGTGTATGAATTTCAGATATACATATCAAAATTTATATATACACACACACATATATATGCATATGTGTGTGTGTGATATTTCATAAGGGACCCTTGCAAGCTAAGCTTAGAGGAGATTCATTATTTTCTTAAATATATTTTATGAAACGTATTTATGAAACTTTAATTCAATTGAAGGCATATTTATTACTGCTTTAGGTTGTTTTCCTAGCTGAAAAATAAAAATTACCATTTTGTCTTTTCGACATTATTGCACACGTACCATGAGGCAGACACTCAATTATATCAAATGCCTTTGCTATGTCTTCTTTTGATTGCTTACTCATTTTTTTGGATCAAGCTGTTTTCTTGCTATTGAGTCAAATTCTTCATGTATTTTGGATATCAAATCATTGTACCAGATGTATGATTTATATATATTTTCTCACACTTCATTGGTTGTCTACCCTTTCTTTATTGCATCCTTGGTTTTGCAAAGCCTATTTAGTTTGATGTAAACTTATTTGTCTGCTTCTCGTTTTGTTGTTTGTGCTTTGGGATTCGTATCCAAAAACTAAAATGCAGTTTTGACTCCCTGTCTAAAGAAATAAAAGTTGTTTAGGAGAATGTTTGGAGGTTTGGGTTATTTTCTATTGTTTGACTTCTAAATGATTAGCTTTTTTCCCCTCTAATTCTGTTGGCAATTTAGCCTTCTGAATTATAGTCAGAGAAAATTTTTGAATGATTTTTCTCATTTTATATTTGATTTCAAAGCTCACTGCTGTTTTTTCAATGCATTATTTTTCCATTCAACATTTTGTTCAACCTCCTGTTGACTTGTGTGTCTTCAAGAAATTTTCAACAAGGATCATGTATTCATTCACCATTTTCCAGATAATGATATCCCAATGTTCTTCTATCACTCTACTTGCTCTCCTACCTTTATTCTAAATGCTTCTATTTAGGGTCAACTACATTCTTCACTCTATGAGTACCACCATGTAATTTAGGACTGGCAAATCAGAGGACCACCGTAGCAATCCAGAAATGGATTATAACAAGAGACTTCAATGTGCTTCTGCCAGTGCTATTTTCAAAAAATAAAAATAAAAACTCCTCTCTGTCTGTCCAGACCATGAGGCATGTGAAAATTAAACCAACCCAACAAAGAATATGGAGGGAAACAGTGATCTTTAAAATTCCCCTTGCATCTGAAGCTAATTTGATTGACTTCTCTGCAACTTAAAGCAAACAAATCAATTAATATTGTGCATTTCCCTAGTCTCTGCATATTTTGTACCCCACACTTTAGTAGACAGTCAATAAAAATTTAGGGTCTCATTTTTTTCTTAAAGATATGAAGGTGGTAGTCTATTACCAAAGGTGTTTAAAGCCACTACTCTGCCTCTCTGTAGTCTTCCCAAAAGCTTTTTTATTTTTAATTCTGTTTAGTTGTAGTCAGACACAATACCTTTATTTTATTTATTTATTTTTATGTGGTGCTGAGGATCGAATCCAGTGCCTCACACATGCTGAGCGAGCGCTCTACCACTGAGCCACAACCCCGGTCTCCCCCCAAAATTCTTAACCAAAAGGAATAGACTCATGCTGGTAGCTTAATGAAGAAACTGGAGGGCAAGAAGGAGACTTCAGCTCTCCATAAATACTCCTAGTCCCTTACTTGTTAGAGCTAAATTTACAAGTCTCAATCTAATAAACAAGATTAGAATAGAAATTGAATATACTTGGAATCAAATAGAACAAAATATTTTATTAGAAATTTATGTAGAGTGAGGTTATTTGGATAAATCACAGTATAAGCTTTATGTGATGGTTCTAGTCGGTCTTGCCACATCGGGATGGAGTTTGATTCAGATGGTAGATAAGGTTAGATAAGGTTATGAAAAATGTTTTATTTGAATGTCTGGTTTTTATAAGTTTTTTTAAAATTAATTTAACAGAATTGTTTTTGAAAAAGCAGAGCAAGCTCATCTCCCAGAGAGTTTTCTCAGTTAACTGGCATGACATGTTCTACATAATACTGCCCTACAGCTATAAATAAGAGTGTAAGATAACAAAATAGATTGGTACTCCTATTCTGATATCCTCCAATCCCTAGGAACACATTTGTAACAATAATTTTGTTTGAGTTTTTATTTTTATATTATTAATATAAGTAAATTAGAACACATTTTTTTTACCAACTCTATAGAGCCAGAAAGTAGTTTCCCCAATGGATAACACACACACACACACACACACACACACACACACACACATTTATTAATCCCAATTACAAGTCAGTACCTCTGCTAAATGTCAAAAATAAAAATGCACACTAGTAAACACATAAGTGAAATACAAACATATGGATATGGCAACAGAAGTTATATGGGTTAGAGAAGGCTGCAGTTGGAAGCTGAGGGTGTAGAAAGATCATTTCTACTAGGGTAGCACTGAGAGGGGCTTTGCATATTCACTAAAGATGTAAAGGGAACTACTATGGGAATGTTGTCTAAGCAGAAAGCAGCTTTTTTTTGTATTTGATGCTGTGCTGATGACACAAGAACCTTATAATTCCACTGGGGTCATTACAGTGCCATTTGGCAACTCATCCTCATCCTTTTCCAAGAAGGTTATCACACCTTCTGCAACATATTTAACTATCCCACTCTTGCTCTTTAAAAATACATAAACTGCAGGTCCATGTAGAAGTAGAAACCTAATCAAATGGGCTTTTCAAATACCTTCAGTTGCCCTGTGACTGTAGTCCATTCATTGATACATAGCATATCTCCACATATCCTCCACCCACAAACACTATCCATTTCTGTGGGAAAGTTTCTCATGAAATGCTATCAGGTACTTTAGTTCCTTTCATAAACACTATCATTCTTTAATAAAAGGGAGTAATACTTCGACAAATGGTTTATATAACTATGCTCCTCAGCAGTGGGCAAATATTTTTGTTCAGCAAGAAAATTCATCTACCCTTACCTACCAGTCTGTTTCCTTGATTGTTCTCCAGCATGGAGGGCTGGTAACCAAACATTTTCATTATTTTTAGTTCCATTTATGCATGTAAGCTCACAAACAGGCACACGCGCGCGCGCACACAGACACATACACACACACACACAACTTTGCTTTCAAAAGAAAATATAATTACCTTTCTTCCACCGGTTTGAAAATTTTAGGCAATCTGGCTTCTTTGTACAGAAATATTTTAGGATATTGTGCCATAAATGCCTCATGAGTTGCTAACATACTGTGAGAACTCCACCTTAAAAAAGAGAGAAATTGAAGTGTAAATATTCAACAAATTTCAGAGCTTTCATTTGATACATACCAATTAATTCTATATCAAAATATTAAACTAAGCTTTCTTAACACTTTGATTTCTATAATTAATACTGTTAATTCTGCTACTGTTACAGATAATAAAAAATCCCTCCAAAATGCTTCACATTTACATATACACTAATGGAAAATATATGTGAGTCTTTGTGATGATTTTTGAAAATTCCTTACACTATACTTTTAGATCTGAAATAAAGCAGTATTAGGTGAAAAATATTAGCATTTCCCAACTTCAGAAGATCACTGAAATCATCTGGCATGTCTTTGATAAATAAAGATTTCTGATTCATTTCCTGATGAATAATAAACTCTTAACAGTAGAAGCCAGGTGGCCTTCTGTATTTTCAGTATCCTCCTCATTTCTGAGCATGGTGGAGCACATCTGTAACCCCAATGACACTGGAGTCTGAGGCAGGAGGATAGCAAATTCAAGACCAGCTTCAGTAACTTAGCAAGACCTTGTCTCAAAAAATAAAAAAAAAAGTCTGGGGATTTAGCTCAGTGGCAAAGTTCTCTTGGGTTCAATCCCCAATAACAAAACAAAACACAAACAATAAAAATAAATAAATTCTCCTCCAAATGTACATTACATTGTGGCCATATTTTGAAAACACTAAAAGTGCCAGTAAATAAGATCTACAGAAATATAGCCAATTATTATTAAATGTTAGGTAATGAAACTTGTTTCTGGAAAAAGTGTATCAATTTTTCAATTGACAATTGTCATGAAATATTTTTTTAAATGGTAAACATTCATTATGACAGCTTATTTGAATAATTAGCAAAAATAATCATCCTTTGAATTGAACACTGACAAACACCTTAGTCAATATTTGCCTCATGGCAATGAATACGAAAGTCCTCAAGAGAAGTTTTCTTAATATATTATCAATATGAGTAATAACACGTTCAAAAATATTTATAACACCATTTTTCCCCCTTTGGCTAACATTCCCGGAAATACCATATTGATACTTTATACAAGATAAATGTCATACACTTTAAGAATCTTATTGATCTTAATTGATTCAAACAATAAAATGTGGATGTGATTTAGGAGGACATCATACTCTTTAATTCCTTTTCTCACTCTACAAAGATAGATTGATCAAGTATCTACTCTTTAAATATGACCACTCAGTTCCATGTAGATTTTGGAAAATTCACAAAGATTTTGGAAATTCACATTCTATAATCACCTATTTTACATATCCTTTTTTTTATTAAGTACTTGTTATATTCCAAACAAGGATCTTTACAACAATTTTTCTCATTGCATATTTATACAACTTAACAATGTTGACACATTTTATTGCTCATTTTACACATAAAGAAACTGCAACCCTAATAAGTGACCTAATTCATATGAAAAAGAGATGGAGGATATTAAATACACATGAGAATGGAATTGACTCATAACCTCTGGGATATACTGTTCTCAATCAAAACTGTTAGTTCCTGCTATATTCCAGGCACTATTTTAGGCAGTTTATATGTAGCAGGTCATTTAATTCTTGCACAGTTAAATTAGCTAGATAATGCAAACACTTTCATTTTAGACAGGAAGAAACCGAGGCCCAAAGAAGTATTAAAATGAGGTCTTTCTATCTACATGCAGTCCATGCTACAAGTCTTGAAATTTTATAATAATCTGTGATCTAGATAGATCTTCTCTGAAGTAGCTAAAAACTTTATACCAAAATACTGAGACTTTTAATCTTGTCATTTTCTATGTGTATGCCTAAACTTCCACTTTTGCCCAATCCTTGAGAATCTGCAAGATGTGGTAGCTGGTGCACATGAACCTAATGTTTGTGACCTGGGTCATCAAAGGTAGTGCATCTAAGAAGTGAGATGTGTGGAAGGCTGACATGGAAGAGTGACATACTGCATCTACAGAGGACACAACTGTCAGAGTGAATTCCTAAGTGTCCCATGATGCTAATGTCTATGTCACAAAAATGCAATTCAGCAGTCTACTTTCATATTTTGAGCATCTTATATTCAGGGATCTCAAAATTAGATGCTGAAAGTGCCCAAGTAGGTATAATAAAGTGGGTACTGTGGTGAACTGAAGAGAGCATGTCCCCAAAGAGTGTATCATGGCCTTAATGTTAAAAGATCATTTTTAATGTACTGAGAGAAGTCCAACAGGGTCGGATCCTATGTTTTTTTTTTTAACAGAAATTAGAAATCTGAACTCTTAATAAAATTTCTGATTTTTAAATATTGGTTACTGCTATGAATATTAACTGTGCCCTCCAAAACAAAATTAAACAAAACTTCATATGTTGAAACCCCATCCCCTAAAGTGACTGTGTAGATCCCCTAACTGGAAGGGAAGCTGAAAAATGTAGTTTAGCTCAAGAATAAAAAGATTCCGTTTTGGGAAATACAGAGAAGTTTTTGAGATAGATATAAACATCAGTGACTATTAGAACTGAAATCATTTTTATTATTTAGACATATAGCTATCATGTCATGGATTAAAAAAAATGAGGCATACAAAGTTTAAAAGAGCTGCCTATGTTGATATAAAGTAGAAAAATTAGTACAAAACTCTAGGTTGTCTTGACTCCAAGGCTACAGTTGCTCCATTTCTCAAAATAGGCACATTCTAATAAAGAAGGCAAGAAGTAACAACACGTGTCACATAGTTAGGGAATCCTATCAAGGACATTAACTTGTGTCCCCTCTCCTGACCAAGCCTAGCATACTAGGCATATTCATAGCTGAGTTATAGTCAAAGTAATTTGAAAGAGAGGAAACTCTCACTCCCTAACCTGACTGCCCATCAAAAGTTCCCCTTATGATGTGAGAAAGAAACTTTCTATTAAATTAAGCCACTGAGACTTAGAATATTTCTAGCTATCCTATAGATAACCCTAACAGTATTTCTTCAACATCCTATTCTGTTCTTCTCACAGATCAGAGAACATAATAAGCTCTTAATAAAATGTTTATTGATTAATTACATTTATAGGTTGACCCTGAGGCAACATATTTTTTTATTTTAAATTAAGCAAGCCATAACAGTTTAATCTTATTCACTTCTTAAGGATTGTTTCCTTCTCGATTTTTAATGAATATTGCAACATCTACATATTTATTTGATAAAATGAAAAGAAACATGTCATTCTTTTATGACAGGTGCACTTTGACACAAATCGGGCTGAGTACATACACATACATAGCTCCATAATGGTTCTCATATTTTCCCTATGAGTTGAAGAAAAATACGTTGGATTGTTACAGAGCCTTTAACATTATGCCTTCAACCTAAATGCATTTAATCGGCAGTCTTTCCAAATAGTAACACTACAAAGTATCACTCTGCCCAGTGTTCTCTATACTTATTTTAATTTCTTTGGAAATGTGTTTGGTTATGAACTCATAATTGTAGTTATGTATAAAATTAATATAATTATACATAAAACAGAGAACCAGATGAGAATAAATATTGAAAATCTGTTCCTTTGAAAGAACACTTGCTAAAACAGGAAGAGGTGGCTGCTTCCTCAAATGCACAAACACCAATGGGAGAACACAAAGATTGCAAAGGATTAGGGAAAGTCAGGCATGGTAGTATACACCCGTAATCCCACAGATTCAGGAGGCTGAGGCAGGAGACACAAGTTCAAGGCTAGACTCAGAAACTTAGGGAACCTAAGCGACTTAGCAAAGACCTTGTTTCAAAATAAAAGACAAGAAGATCTGGGGATGAAGTTCAGTGGTAAAGTGCCCCTGGGTTAAAAGCCTAGTATCAAAAGAAAAACAAAAACCAGAAAAAGGATCAAGGAAATATGACACAACCAAAATAAACTAATAAAGCTTCACTTCCTCACCCCAAAGAAGAAAAGGTCTATGTAATCAGAGGACCAAAACAAAAAAGAATGACAAAGTCCTATGCATATTGTAAACATTGAGGATGTGACTCTATGTAGAGCACTGAGTGGCATGTTTAAAGCCCATGATTCAATCCCCAGCACTGCCAAGAAGAGAAAAAAAATGACATGGAAAGCCATCAAGAGAACCAATATTTTCATAATAGGATTTTGAGGAGAAAAAAAGGAGAAAGAAAAAGGACCAAAAAAAAAAAAAATACTTAAAGAAATAATGACAGAAAATTTTCCAAGTCCAGTGAAAGATGTGAATATCCAGGTACAAAAAACTTAGAGAACTCCAATCAATAATCAAGAGTCATCATAATCAAACTATCAAAAATCAATGACAAAGAAAGAACTTTGAAAGAAGAAAGATATAAGAAACATATCACATAAAGAGAGTTCCATAATCTGTCAGTGAATTTCTAAGCAGAAACCCTAAAAAACAGAAGAGAGTAAGATAATATAGGTGAAAGAAAGAAATTCAGCCAATCAGGAATACCTGGAAAAGCTGTCCTTCAGAAATGAAGGAAAAAGAAAAAAAAACTTTTCCAGACAAACTAAAGCTAAGGTAATTCATCACCAATAACCCTATCTTACTGGCATTGCTAAAGGGATGACTTTTAAGCTGAAATGAAAGACAACTAATTAATAGCATAAAACATTTTGGAAGTACAAAACAATAAAATAAATAATGCACAGTCAAATTCAGAATATTTTAGTAAAGACAATATGTAAATTAATTCTATCTTTATTGTGAAGGTTAAAAGGCAAACTGTGAAAAACAACCAAAGCTATAATAAATTTTTAAAAGACACAAATTACGAAAAGATGCAATTTTTTACATCCAAATCATAAAATGTGAGGGAGTAAAAACATTGAGTTTAAATGTGTGATTAAAGTTAAGTTTTGTTATCTTGAAAAAGCTTGCTAGAAGTATAAGATGTTTTATGTGAGCCTCATAGTAACCACAAAACTAAAATCTGTATTTCTTGCACAAAATTTACAAAAGAAAGGATTCAAAGCATACCACCACTTCAGAAAACCTCAAAGGAAAGCAGAAAGAGAGGAAAAAAGAAACAAGATAAATAACCAGAAAACAAATTACAAAATTTCAATAAGAAATCCTAACTTATCAATAATTGCTTGGAAAAAAAATGTATTAAATTCCTCAACCAAAAAGCATACAGTGGTTGAATGAACAAAAACAAAAACAAGACCCAAGCATAGCATGCTCATAAGAAACTCATTTTTCTAGTAAGGATACACAAACTGAAAGTGAAAAGATGGAAAAAGATATTTCATGCAAATGTATATGTTATAAAGAGTAGGAATATATATGTTTATACCAGACAAAATGTTACATCTATAACTGTAAAAATCCAAAAAGGTCATTGTAGAACAAAAAAAGGGATCAATCCGTAAAGCAATTATTAAATGATTTGAAGGGATAGATTTCAACATAAATAATAATAGGAGGATTAAGAATCCTACTTTCAACAATAGACAAAATTTAATAAGTAAATATTGAATAGTTTACACCTAATATAAAAAGCACATGGGTAAGGTTCCTACTAAATTTTTCATTTCAATAGACCAAATATACATACATAGAACATTCCATCAAAAAGCAACTGAATACATATTCTTTTCTCAAGTACATATAAAAAAATTCTTCAGATCATATTTTAAACCACAAAACAAATTCTAATTTAAGAGCGCTGAAATAACATTTAGTATCTTTTCTGATCACAAGGGCATGAGATAGAAGAAATCTTTGGAAATTCCCAATATGTGGATATCAAACAACATGCTCCTGAAAGACCCATGAGTCAAAGAAGAAATCAAAAGACAAATCAAAAACTAACCTGAGACAAATGAAAATATAAATACTACATATCAATCTTATTGCATGTAGCAAATGTACATCTAAGAGGTAAGTTTATAGTAATAAATACCTATATCAGAAAAATATTTCAAATAATCTGACATTATATCTCAAGGAACCAGACAAAGTAAAACTCAGGCCAAAATTAGTAAATGACTTCATAAGTGAATGCTTCTGAACATGTAAAACACTAATGCCAGTCATTCTCAAACTCTTCCAAAAAGTTGAAATAAAGAAAATACTTTTGAATTTGTTTTATAAGGCCAGCATACTTTGATACAAGGTCAAAGAAAGATATTGTGAAGCAAAGAAAATTACAGGCCAACTAACAAGCCAAATTCAAAAAACTGAAGAATCATTCACCATGATGAGGTGGTATTTATCACGCAAGGATGGCTCAACAGGCAAATCAAACAATGTGTTACACTACATTAACATAATGAATTATATAGAGTATGACTATCTTAATAGATGTACACAAAGCATTCCACACAAATTAACATCCTTTCATGAAAATAACTTTCAATAGATTAGGTATAGAAAGAATGTGCCTCAAGACTACAACTAATATCATCACTCATCAGTGAAAAGTTGAGAGCCTTTCCTCTAAGTTCAGGAACAAAACAAGGCTGCCCAGGCTCACTACTTATTTTCAGCAAATACTGAAAGATCTATCCAGAGACGTTAGGCAAAAGAAAGAAATAAAATGCAACCAAATAGGAAACCAAGAGTTCTGTCTCTGTTTGCAAATGACATGATCTTATATATTGAAAATATTAAACACCAAAAAATTGTCAGGATTGATAAATTACTACAGTAAAGTTACTGGGTATAAAAATCAATGTAAAACAATAAGTAGAATTATGTACACTATATGGTTTAGATATTAGGTGCACCCCCCTCCAGAAGCTCATGTGTTAGACAATGTAAGAAAGTTTAGAAGTGAAATGATTGTGATATGAGAGTCTTAACTTAATCAGTGCATTAATCTAATTGAATGGATTAACTGGGTGGTAATCATAGGCAGGTACAGTGTGGCTAGAAGAGCTAAGTCATTGGGAACATGCCTTTGGGGCATATATTTTGTCCCTAGTGAGTGAAGTAGTTTCTCTCTGCTTCCTAGTTCTATGTGATGAGCTGCTGTATTCAGCCTCACTCTCCCACCATGATGTTCTCCAGCCAAGAAAAATGGAATGAAACCTCAGAAACCATGAGCTCCAAAATAAACTTTTCCTTCTGTAATTGTTCTTGCTAGGTCTTATGTTCACTGCAGCAAAAAAAAAAATAGTAGATAAAAATATACACTTAAAATAACTATCGAAACAGAAATCAAGAAAATAATCCCATTTACAATTAACAACAAAAAATAATACATGTAAATTGCACCAAGATTTGAAAGATCTGTATACTGGGACTGTGAAATATTGATAAGTTTCAAACAAATGGAATGATTTTACACTTTCATGGATTGAGAGAATATTGTTAAAATGTCCATACTATTCAAAAATATCTACAGATTCAATGCAATCCCTGTCAAAATACACAGAAATATTTTAAAATCCTAAAATTTGTACACAACCACAAAACCACAAAAGATTCTACAAAAACAAAGCAGTCTTTAGCAAAAGACAAAGCTGGAGGCATCATGCACAGATTTCAAAATATAATTCTATTATGATTAAAAACACACATTACTGATAGAAAAACAAAGATGTGAACCAATGGAACAGAAAGAACAGAAATAAAACTCTCACATTTGAAATTTTTGATTTTCAACAAAAATTCTGGGTTCACACAGTGGGCAAAGGACAGTCTGTTCAATAGCTAATGTTGGGAAAATTGAATATCCAACTGTAGAAGAATTAAATTGGATCCTTATCTCACTATATGCAAAATTCAATACAAAACATATTCAATTCTTAAACACATAAGACTTGAAATATAATATAAAGTTACTAGGAGAAAAGATGGGGGAAAAGATTCATGACATTTGTCTGGGCATTAATTTTTAATGGAAACATGGGCAAAAATGTAAAAATAAACAAATGAAATGCATTAAACTATAAAGCTTCTATATAATCAAGGGAACAATAAACAGTGAAGAACAACCTACAACAAAGGAAGAAAATATTTGAAAACCATACATCTGATAAGGAGTTAATATTCAAATATAGAAAGAAAACAGCTCAATGGCAATAAAACAAATAATCTAATTATAAAATGAAAAGATATTTCTCAAAATAAAACATATGAAAGGTCTCTGGGCCCATAAAAATTGCTCGATATTTCAAATTAATAGGGTAAGTCAGATTAAAGCCACAACAAGAGATCACCATACACCAGTTAGAATGGCTATCACTATCAAAAGACAAAAGAAAATAAATGTTGGTGAAAATGTGGAGAAAAGGGAAGTTTTATACATTGTTGGTGGTAATGCAAATCAGTAAAGCCACTTTGGAAAACAGTATGGAGTTTCCTCAAAAACTAAAGAAAGAATTACCATATGACTCAGGAATCCCATTTCTCTATATCTACCCAGAGGAACTGAAATCTATTCATCTGAGATATATCTGCATTCCCATATTCATTGGAGCATTATCCACAATAATGCTCAATATATAATTGACTAATGAATAAATTATAAACACACACACAATGGAATTCCATTCAGCCTTAAAAAGAATGAAATTCTATTATTTGCAATGAAGTGGATAAAGTAGGGGACATTATACTTAAAAAAAAAACAGGCAAGAAAGCAAAACAAAACAACAACAACAACAACAAAAATCAACACATGATCACACTCACATATACAATCAAAATAATTCTAAGTCATACAGATAGAGAGTAGAATGATGCTCACTCACTAGCAGTAAAGGGTGGGTCCGGGAGGGGAAAAGAGTGAGGAGATATTAAGTGTCAGTTAGACAAGGCGAAGAATTGTTGAGAACTATTGCACAGCAGAATAACTTTAGTTAACAATAAGAGAATAAATTTCAAAAGTCTCACCACAAAAAAACTAAGTCCGTTTATGGATGATTCGATTAGCCTGATTAAATCATTCTACATTGTTCAGGTTGAGCACCTGTTATCTGAAATGCTTAAAACCAAAAATGCTTTAGCTTTCAGATTTTTTTCAGATATTGGAATATATGGAAACATTTTAGGAATAGTACCCATGTTCAAACACAAAATTTACTTATATCTCACATACACTTCATATGCATAGCCTGAATTTTCCACTTGTTGTGTCCTGTTGACATTCAGAAAGCTTCAGATTTTGGAGCATTTTCAGATTTTTTATTTCTGTATAAGAAATGCTTAACATGTATACATACTTCAAAATACCAAATTTACTACATAATGTTTATGGTTTTTCAATTAAAAATATTTTTAAATAATGAGCTTTTAGATAATATTAAAAATATCACACTATAAATCTTATCCTAACATATTTATAATCAACACAGATTGAAAACCTGTGAATAATTTTACAATCAGCAAGAGGATATTTACTTCTACTGAACATCAAAATGAAATCCAATTCAAAACATTGAACTCTGTGCTAAATGTCAAGAGATTGGAAGAAATAAGACATATAAAACCTCTTGCCATTATGGAAATTAGAGTGAACTTGGGATAAAAAGTCTTGCATCAAAGAATTTAGAAATCCAATATGATATCATCCTCCCTTCTATTTTTTCTTTTACCACTGATTTAAAAAAAAAAGTTCCAGGAAAATATCTGAATCTACTACCTTTTATTCTGATAATAGAAACTTTTAAAAATATCAAAACCAAAATATTTGGAAATATTTTGGGAATGATACCCTAGTTCTTATGAGTTCTTTGTACAAAAATTTCAAATCTTGAAACAGTTAAGTGAAATCAGCCTTCCTGTTTTTATAATAGGGGAAACATATTTCATTGGTCATTTTGAATACATAATACATGAAGACATAATATGAAGGAATACCTTTTTTCTTAAACTTCTCTGAAATCTGTTAAAATCATTTGATAACTTTATAATTCTGAAGGGCTTAAATAACTTATATGAGTGTTTTTCTGCTAAATTGCCTAAAGAGGTCTTAAGGGGGAGAAAGGATGCAAATTGCCAAGCCTTCATTAATGTGTTATATTTTCTCATTCTAAATACATGTTCATTTTCATATCTAATTTTGTGTTTGTGCATTTATATTCTTTTTCTGAAATAACTGCATAAAACCCATTTATAGATACTCTAAAACCTGTGCTTTCCAGGCTCTAGGCATCTGAGTACCTCAAAAGGACACATCCTAGAAATTCATGGAGATTTAAATCTGAAACAGAATGCACTATTAAACATGCAACCTAACTAACAGAGGCAGTCAGGCAGGACAAGCAGACTGAGCCTGGACTACGTGATTATCTGATGAGAGAACTCTGCCTGGGAGGGATTTTCCAACCCAGAAAAAAAGACCGATACAATGTGTTTTGAATGGATATTTTGGCAGGTCCAGATCTAGATGCTACCATCTCTCTTATTATGAACCCCCTTAAGGAAAAAAAAAAAAAGAATCCAAAAACATGTTGAAAAATGAAATGTGTCTGGGACAGAGAATAAAAGGAAAAAGAGACATTCATTCCAGAATCTTTAACTACTTTCTTCTGCCTTAGAGGATGGACTAGCATATAAAATAGGTTAAAATTTGGATGAGCTTTTGTAAATAACAATAATTAAAATCATATATCTAGAATCCTATGTTTCAACTAGAGTTTACCTACATTAACTCATTTAATAGTCCTGTAAATCTTTTGAAATGGATCATTGTTTTTTCCTCCAAATTTCGACAAATGAGAAAACTGAGGCAAAGAGAAATGAACTAACCAGTTCACACAGCAAGTGAGTGGCTGGGCCAGGGTTCTCACCAGGTTCCTGACTCTGGATTGCATGTACCTACTTTTTCACCCTGTGCTGAAAGATATCAGGAGTGAGGAGAGCGCAACGTACAGGAAACAAACAAAAGCCATCACTTTGGGTAGCAATCCAGGTAATAGCAAAGAACAAAGGCCATCTTTCCTTTCTCTGAATAAAGAATTAATTGGAAGAGAGATGAAAATATAAAAATAATTTGAAGTGGCTAAGGGGGTGGTGTGGCTTAGAGATTTTTAAAATAGAGAAAAAACTGGAACCCAAGGCCTTTCATCAATAGTCCCATAAAGATGAGGCAAGGTCCTTTTGCCAAGGGAAGGTAGGTGGGGAGAGGGCTGACAGAGAGAGTCAGAAGAAAACAAAACCAGTTTTATAATTTCCAAAGTCCAATCAGGGGAAGGAGTTGGCACAAAATAGTCTTTTTAAAATTATTTCTTCAAGTGTTGCACATCTTAGGAATTCTGAGGCTCAAATTGTGATATTTCCTCATCCTCTGGCTCCTATATATTTCAGCTAGACATCCCTTTACACTGCTCAGGTACTTATTTCACTCAATATTTGTGTTTTCAACCATTTAAGGCTTTTTTTTTCCTTATGACTGCTTTTTAAGTACTAAAAAGGGCCCAGCTAGGGATGAGTTATGCTGGCTTCACACTAAATTGTTTCCTTAAAATATGAGACATATATTCTGGCCCTTCAATCTAGAGAAACAACCGCCAGGTTTTCAAATGTTTTTATCTGTGTGGTAAATCAGGTACCTGTGAGAGTTAGCATTGCTTTATTACTATACTTTATCCATAAAACAAGCATATTTATACTCATTTCAACAACAGAAAAAGAAATGCAAGAATAACTTACTGGCCATATTTTCCTCTAATGCGGCATAATACATCCAACTGACCATAATTAATGTTCTTAGGCATTTTTAAGCCTGCAAAAAAAAAAAACAATTAAAAATGTGAGTAATTTTCTATAATCTTATTAACCAAGTGTGTAAATAGAGTTTAATTGCAAACATTCATCATAATAAAAAATTCAGTGACTATGGCAGTGAGGTATTAACAGTCTTTGTTTGATACACAAACAGAACTGAATAGGATGGTTAAAGTGAGGATAGAATTTAATCTTTTTATTGATGGCAAATCTGGTCTGGAAATTTTTAATTCTAGTAAATGATAAGTTTTATGTGTCATATAATGTCATTTCTCTAAAAGTAAGCCTTCCAGAAATTCTTTCCAATACCTTTAATGTGAACTAGTTCCAGACATGAACCACACATGAACTCTTCCAATCATGACAAGAGTTTTCTTGATATTTTATATTTCTGAACTTCTTTTATCAATATAGGCCTAGTCAATTCTACTCAGGCCTCCCTCTTTGACTAGCCCTCTTCAGAGCACTATCCTGTCTCTGAAAGCAGTTTTAAAATTCCTTCTGAAATTCAAATATAAGCAAATCACAAATGACTCCCTAAGAAAAATAGTAATCGTAGCCAAGAAGCAATTTGTGATTCTTTTTCAGGGACAGAATGAGCTGACATCCTCCAAATGAAATGGAAAGGGAGAGAGTGTTAAGTGTAGTAAGCATCTTTACAATGGTGGACACTCACATCCCAGGTCCTCTGGTTACTCCATAAGAATAAAAGTAGTTAGAAACATTGTTAAACAGAAAGCAGTAATAAATGCTAAATTTTGCATGGTATTCCTTCCCTTAGTGGAAAGTTATTGATAAAATCACTGGCTTAATGCGTTCCTGAAAGTTTTTAAAATGTATTTAGTGACCTTATTCTAATTATGAGTAATTGGAACTTGACATATACAAGTTTACCCATTTCAATGTCAGTTTCCTGAATAATGAAATTACACTTAAGCCCTTTATGACTTAAAAAATAGTCAGCAATAACATATACTGCTCACTAAATATGAAAATGAAATGAGGTAAATTTAAGCAGGAAATTTCTTGCTATTCACATATACCATAACTTTTAATACCCTTGAAAATACTAATTATACAATTTAGGTGTTTTCTTACTGTACATTACTCAGTTAAATCTGAATAAACAAAAAATTACCTAATGGTTTTTTTTAGCATCAAATGGAATCATTTATTTTAAATGAGTCAATTTGTACCTAAGATATAGCAAAATTTTTTTAACATATATAATATTTTATATCAGAAATATTACTAAACCATTAATGTTAGTAGACTTTTAAGAATATGAACTAGGAAAACATTTGTGTAAAGTATTTAATTACTCCATTTTCCTGGTGTAGTTCAAGAATAGGGTCAGTAATCATTCCAGTACGTGATGTGGATGAGAGAGGAAGTTGGTGCCACAGAAATTTGGGGAAAAAAAGTCAAGATTTGAGAAATTCTAACCACAAAAAGGGGGCTTAAAAAAAAAAAAAAAAAAAAAAAAAAAAAAAAAAACAGGTACACACCTGTAATCCCAGTGTCTCAGGAGGCTGAGGTAGGAAGATTGTGGGTTCCAATCCAGCTTCAGCAACTTAACAAGGCCCTAGCAACTCAGTGAGATCCTGTATCTAATAAAGTATAAAAAATGGTGAGGTATGTGGTTAAGTGCCCCTGGATTCAATCCCTAGTAATTTAAAAAAAAAAAAAAGAAAGAAAGAAAAATAAAACACAAAACAACAAAACCAAATATTCTTCATCCTTCAGTTGAAGCAGCTTACAAAAACAAAATGAGAATCATAAAAAATGATTCTAAGAATTGCTAGGAAAGAATATATAAATTAAATAGAAAATAAAAAGCAAAGTGGTATTTATTTGCTTTTTGTTTGCATGAGAAAAGCAACTGTTATCAAGGCCAAATCTCCATGACAGACTTAGAATAGCCTAGTAAACTCAAAAACAGCATGGGCTGTATGGCATTCAAGGCCCAGTAGAATATTTTAAGTCATCAAAAAGTTTCTTCTTTAATTCATCAAAAAATGTCTGATTCTCAGTCCTGAGAGATATTTGTCAGAGGGGTCTTTATATGAAGAGTGTCAACAACCCAGTGGACGGCGTCTTTGAAAGCAGATTCATTGAAAAGAAAAAAAGCCAAAAGGTTTCAACAAGAAATGGTAACTGTGTAAAGACCAGAGCTGAGCTTTTCCAGGGATCCAATGTAATACAGGGATAAAGCTTAAAGAATTTCAAAGAGTACAAAGTTTACATTTGTTTTACTGTCTTACTTTCCCCCCATGAATATGCCTTAACCCAGCTTTTGACAGAAGCAGAGAGGGCTTAACCCTAGAACAGAGTTTAAATCAGGGATTTTGACCAGAGTAAGTGTGAAAGAGGATTAGAAGCTGATGTGAAAGGGTGGTTACAAATTAATCCTACACTAGAAATCAATTGTGTAATTAAAGAGCCAGTTATCTTTATTGATATAAGGCCAACTGTACATTATCAAAACAGAAAAACAAAATTCCAATGTGTTATCTGAGTGGTACATAGATGACCTTTTGTTTATAATTGTTAATGCTTGTTCAGAGTAAATTTATTTTCATTTTGAGTAGTATGATAAATTGAATATGCTTATCATGGGGTTATAAAATTTTTGTTTAAAATGCTTTCATGATGAGAACTAAAGTCAGCAAAATTGTATTAAGAAATTTTGTTAATAAGTAGATTTTAACTGTTTTTGTAACAAAACAAGAGTAACTATGTGAGTGATAGCTATTGATCTATCTTACTAGGCTAGATATTTTTCTTTCCATATATCACATAACATCATTGTAAATCTCAGACATACACAGTGAATTTTACATTGAAAAATTTTTTTGTAAATAAAAATTATTCTGAAAAAAATTCTATGCTGAGTAAAATAAAATATTTAACCCAGTGGCTTGAGGAGGGGAAATCTAGATCAGCAGTTAAGCATGCAAGAGACTCAAGATTCCATCCCCAGCACCAAAAAATATAATAAAATATTTTTATAACAGTGCTGTGCTGAATTATATTGAAACCTAAGAGAAAAGAAAAAGAGTGATTTCCATCACCCTAGTTCTTGTCCCTAGGCTCCTACTGTTCCTGCCTGCAACCTGTAGATGGGGGGGTCAGCCGGCTTCTAGAAAATCGTGTCCCACTGAGTGCTGGCTTTCCAGAGCTGTGAGGTTACTTGAAGATGCTGATCTGAGTGGTAGTGTGTTTGCTCAGCAGGTGTGAGGCCCTGAATTTCATCTCCAGCAATGCAAAAAAAAAAATAATAATAATTAATTAAACAGAAGACACTGACCTGACTGGATAGGCATTCTGACTTTGGCTGAGTGCCTTCTTCAATGTGGGTCCCATGTTTCCTGTCTGTAAATGTCTGGGACCTCAGATTTCATCTCTGCTTAGGACATCTCAAGCCCCAACTTCTTCATCAGCCTCCAAAGTCACACCACACCATTTGGAATATGATTGTTTTCAATTTAGCATCCAGCTGTAATTTATCTTATGCCATCCTGTGATCAACAGAACACCCACATATACAAGAAACCAGAGAGCTACTGATGGACAGAAGATCTATCATGCAAATTGTCATACCTGTCCAAATGTGTATGGCATGTTATGGTGCTTACTTCATGATATATTTTGGGGGGCTGAGGGTGAAACTCAGTAGTAGAGCATGTGCTTAGCACAACACACACACAATTTTTTTTTCCTGACACTGGGGATTGAACTCAGGGGCAATTTACCACTGATCTACATCACTATCCCTTTATATTTTTATTTTTAAGGCTGGGTCTTGCTAAATTGCTGAGACTGGCCTGGAACTTGAGATCCTCCTGCCTCAGCCTCCTAAGTCACTGGAATTATAGGTGTGCCCACCATGTCTAGGAAAAAAATTATATATATATATACATACATACATACACACACATACGTACACACATATACACATACATATTACATAATAATATATATATATTATGTATTCTGGTTAAAAATTTATTCAGGGGTTGGGGTTGTGACTCAGTGGTAGAGCATTTGCCTAGAATGTGTGAGGCACTAGGTTTGATTCTCAGCATCCCATAAAAAATAAATAATAAGTTATAAAAAAATGTTTAAAAATATTTGTGTTAACTATAACTAAAATGTATTTCCCAACAAGGTTTCCTTCAAGAGAAAGAGAAATATCTCCTATGAAAATCAAAGAAAAAGCCATCAAATAAGTAAAATCTTAGAAATATTGCACATGTACAACCATTTTATTAGGAGAGCATGTTTATTTAATGGCTAAAAGGCAAGGTGAGCGACAGGAACAGCATAGCCATCAAGAAAATGTCACAATGACCCCCTAGAAATGTCAGAGTACAGTGAGCTGGAGAACAAAGAGCTGGAACCTCTTCAAAGTAGTTCCAGTGTATATTGTAATAATTACTCCAATGATAAACAAAGCCCTGCTTAATATAATATCAGAGCACAAGTAAGTAGTTTAGCAGCAATAGCAAGAGAGGTATTAGAAACAAACGTTTTTGTAGTAAGAACAGCAGACCTTATACTATGATAAGTAGAAGGCAAATTCTAGCACCAGACTGAAATACTAAGAAGCTGGACAGGAGAAAACAGACTATAATCACACTGACTCTTCCTATGTGCTTGTATTAGTGATCCAATTCTACAAGAGGGAATGGGTTTGCAAGTGTATTTAAACTTGTATAATAAGAGATCATTAATCATACCTTTGTTAATGGTCAATAGTGTTTATTATTTTCTCTTCAGCTAATTTTGTTGTTTTCTAAAATCCCAAATTTAATTCTACTTCAAGTGATACTGAATACACATAAGCCATCTGAATACACATAAGCAATCTGTTGATGGTTTATTTAGGCCACTAAATAAACCATCAAGCATAAAGAAATAGTACCTAAAGGAGGTCTTCCATAGACAAAATTTGGTACACTGATAGGAACAGTTGCCCAAGTGGACCTGTATTATTCTTTTTCCTTGACAGGGTGAGTTAAAATGTCAAAGCAGAACTGAATTAGCTGAGAATAGAAAAGATTAATGCTTTAACAATTATCAAAATAACATCCTTTTATATTTAACATTTTTACTTAATTCAAAAGTCACTTCTCCACCCACTATAATTTATCTTCTGCCTTTTTACTGAAATTTGTTTCACTAAGATCATCAAAGATCTTGTATTCTCCATTCCAGTGACCTCTTTTCACTCTTACTGTAACACTTGACTCTTGTGAAGTTTCTTCCTCCTGGGCTTCCGGGACACCATCTTCTCTTTTCTTGCTTCCTGCTTATGATATGCTGGACTTTCTCCAATCTTCTTCACCCAAGCTTTAATGCTGCCCAAGAATCTATTCTTAGTATCTCTATTTTTATCTTCCCAGTTTATATCCTCTTGTTCATGTACCCATATTTTCAAATACCACAAACCCACTCAAGATTCTCAAACTCTCTAGGCCAGATCTCTAATCATTACTCCACTAAGGTATGTGTAAATATCACCAAGAAAAATCAAAGTCTTGCAAATTTCTTATCTGGAATAAGAAAATCCCTATAATTTATAACTCTAGTCTACTCTTTCCTCTTCAGGAACAATGAGTTATGAAGAAATTAGATTCTGCCCTGCTGAGATATATCCTGAATATCTCCTAAATGTGTCCTCTCCAATCAGAGCCTTCGCCATGAAGGAGTACACAGATGGATATCGGGATCTTGTTTAACATCCTCCTAGAGTATTTGGTACAATTGTAATAACATCTGAACTAGCCTCCCAAACTCTAGCTTCATTTCTAACCCATACTCCATGTGAGGATAACAGTATTTTCTAAAATTCCAATGTGGTTGCATAACTTTTTGTTCAAAATACTTGATTCTCTATTAACCTATACGTTAAAGTATAAATACCCTGTATGGAATACTCTAACTTTTATAATTACACCCAAATTAACTTCTATGGCCTCATTGGATACCACCATCTCTGCTGCTACCCTTTTCTCCCCATCTTTATTTTTTTTAATTATTTGTGCATAATAGTGAGTCACACTATGATATACTTGCTCATAATATAATTTAATCAGGTTCATTCACCAGTACCTCCCTTTGTCCTCCTCTACTTCCCCTTGGTCTTTCCTCTGTTCTACTGGTTTCCCTTCCATTTTTGTGGGTTCCTTCTTTTCCCCTTTTCTCCCCAGCCGCTACGTATGAGACAAAACATATGACCCTTAACTTTCTGAGTCTGACTTATTTCACTTAACATGATCTACTCCAGTTCCATCCATCTATTTTCCTGCAAATGAAATAATTTCATTCTTCTTCATAATGAATAAAACTCCATTGTATAGATCTGTCACATTTTATCTATTCAAAGGTTTATAGACACTTGGGCTGGTTCCATAATTTGGCTATTATGAATTATGCCAGGATAAACATGGGTACACATGAATCATTATAGTATACTTATTTTAATTCTTTTTGGATTAATATCTAAGAGTGGTATAATTGAATCATACAGTGATTCCATTTCTAGTCTTTTGAGAAACCTCCATGCTAATTTCTACAGTGCTATACTAATTTACATTCACATCAACAGTGTATAAGAATTTCTTTTCCCACCACATCCTCATCACCATTTTGTTAATTGTGTTCTTGATGAGTGTCAGTCTAACATGAGTGAATAGAAATCTGTGTAGTTTTGACATACATATATACATATATGTGTATGTGTCTTCAATATGTATATATGTATATATGTTCAATAAATCCATGTTCAATATATACATGAATATGTTCAATATATATGCATATGTATATGTTCTATTTCTTTAGCCATCAGGGAAATGCAAATCAAAATTACACTGAGATTTATTTTATTTTATTTTATTTTATTTTTGGTTCTTTATATACTCTGGATATTAATTCCTTCAGAAGAGCAGCTAGCAAAGACTTTTTTCCCATTCTGTAGGTCTCTCTCTTTTTTAAAGATAGAGAGAATTTTTTAATATTTATTTTTCAGTTTTCAGTGGGCACAACATCTTTATTTTATTTTTACGTGGTGCCGAGGATCAAACCCAGGGCCTTGCGCATGCCAGGCAAGCATGTTACCGTTTGAGCCACATCCCCAGCCCCTGTAGATCTCTCTTAATGGTACTGTTTCCTTTGCTGTGCAGAAGCTTTTTAGCTGGTGCCATCCCATTTATTAATTCTTTGTATTATTTCCTGGGATTTAGAAGTACTGTTGAGAAAGTCATTGCCTGGGCCTACGTGTTAGAGTGTTTACCCTCCTATGTTTTCTTCCAGCAGCTGAAAAGTTTATGAACTATTTCTAGATATTTGATCAATTTTGAGTTGACTTTTGTGACAAGAGAGGGATCTAGTTTCATACAGATATCCAGCTTTCCTAGCACCATTTGTCAAAAAAAGGCTGTCTTTTCTCCAATGTACGTTTTTGGCTCTTTCATCAAGGCTCAGATGACTGTATCTGTGTGGGTTTTTCTCTGTCTTCTATTTCACTGACCTACATGCCTGTTTTTATGTCAGTATAATGTTGTTTGGGTAGCTCTGTAATATTTGAAATCGTATTGTGATACCTCCAGCATTGCTCTTTTTGCACAGAATTGCTTTGCTTTTCTGGGTCTTTGGTTCTTTCATATGAATTTTAGGACTGTTTGGTTTTTGTTCTTTTTGTTTGTTTGTTTTGTTTTTCTTCCTAGTTCTGTGAAGAATGCCTTTGGTATTTTGGTGGGGATTGCCTTGAATCTGTAGATCACTGTATGTAATATGGACATTTTAACAATATTAATTCTACCTACACATGAACCATGGTAGGTCTTTCCATCTTCTATTGCCTTCTTCTATTTTTTTTCTTTTTTGAGTGTTCTATATTTTTCACTGTGGATGTCTATCACAAACTCTTTGGTTAGATTTATTCCTAGGTATTATCTTATGGACTATTGTGAACAGAATTATTTTCCTGACTTCTATCTCAGCAAATACATTATTGGTGTATAGAAGCATTTTCAATTTTCATTTGTAGGTTTTGTATCCTGATATTTTGCTGAATTTATATGTCAGCTCTAAAAAGTCTTCTGGCAGAGCTTTAAAGGATCTTCTAAGTATATGATCATATTACCATCAAACAGTGATAATTTAACATTTTTTTTTCAAATTGTATCATTTTTATTTCATTATCTTGCTAATTGCACTGGTTAAAATGTCAAGTTCTATATTGAATAATATGGTGACAGTGAACATCCTGGTCTTGTTTGTGATTTTAGAGGGAAAGATTTAACTTTGCCCTCATTGGGCATGATTCTCCATCTTTCGACAGCATTTTCTGGCTGCTTCATGAACATACCTTGTTTTTAAAACATCATGAAAGATCCAGGCTTACTTGCCTTACTTAGAATGTCAAGTTCTTAGAATATTGACAGAACAAGGGTCACCCTTGAGTTGATGACATACCTGGATTGCACGCCCAATCAAGGATCCCACTCATAGCCGGGCTTTTCTAGAATCAAGTTGTTGTGATAAGATAGAGAACAATATTAACTATCAATCAATACAGAAGCAACCAATCTCAGTTATTGCAAAGAAACAAATAGATGCCAAATAACTGCCCCCAAACCTTTGAAATGGGCATGATGAGAGCACTAATTAGAGGCTTATTGTTAAGAGATGAGTACAGAACAGGGTTGATGAGAAAATGTTAAAAGTTAGCATACAAAAAAATTCAGTCAATTTGCAGTACCACCATACTCCCCACTGCTATTTTTTCCTAACAAAATTATCTTCAAAAACTAATCATCATTCAATAATCCTTGCACCCATGTGTAACATACTCTGAAGGATAATATGAATATGATGACCTTATCAAATAATGTGTATCAGAACAATTATGGCGGAAAGGTAAAAATCCTATGCTGCTCCCCTCCCCCATGCACAACACACATTATAGCTTTGATTACACTAAAACAAAATTACAAGGCATTAAGTATGATTAGAACAGAAAAAAAATTTACAAATTAAAAGACTATATTCAATCAAGAATAGAAAGATAAAATTAAGACAGAAATAAAATCCACCTTAGAAACAATAAACATGGCAAAGATGTAAGAAAATATAATCACTGAAACAGGGTTACATACCCAAATAAGTAGGAAAAAAAGATGAATGAATGTGATAAATGAAGATAGGAGATGTTATCTATGAAAATTAATCCAGAGTGCTCACTTTGGCAGTACATATACTAAAATTGAAACAATAGAAGATTAGCATGGCTCCTGCAAACTCAAGAAGTGTTCCATATTTTTTTAGACAAAATCTAGATAGAGCAAAGGTGTGGGAGGACAAGGGAGGGGCATGGGGGTAAAAAAAGTTGGTGGAATGAGATGGACATTATTACTCTAAGTACATGTATGAAGACACGAATGGTGTGAATATACTATGTATACAACCAGAGATATAAAAAGTTGTGCTCTATATGTGTAATATGAGTTGTAATGTATTCTGTGGTCATATATAACAAAGTAGAATAAAAAATAAACAAATAAATGAAAAGATTTAAAACATAATGAAAGATCCAGGCTTTGGAATCTATTCTTTGCTTTTAAATCTAAAGTGGTGCTACATGGAACAAGTTACTAAATTTGTGTAAGTCTCAATATTCTTTTCTTTTAAAATAAAATGATCTATTATTTTTTAAAAAAGAAAGAAAGAAAATTAATCCAGAATAAGCAAACCGAAATAAATAATGGCAAAGGGGAAAGCTTTTATCATGTAAATATTTGCTTATGAGTAATTAAATATGATTTCATGACCTGGAAAGGGGAAGACGAATCATGATACAGGATTTACAAAGAGACTAGATGTTCTAGATGCTATTAGATTAGTAACTATACATACGCTACTATACTTCAAAGATAATTATTTTGCATTTAGCAAAAAGAGAAAGCATCCTACTCTTGTCAAAGTTATGGCAAATAGTAAAGTAAGGGAGGAGAAAGATGACTCATAAATTTTATTTTCCAATATACATAAAGTTAAGAGCTAGATGCAAGAACTCAGAGAACATATGGGACCATGAGCCTTCTTTGACTAACTCTGTTTGAATATCAAATTTGCTTAGATCACTGAATGAAGAAATCATATAAACATATAACCTAACCAACACTAAATAATATGGAAATTTATACTAATAAACTATACTAATAAATTCTGTACACCCAAATATAAATAGTAAATTCTTTATAGATTATAGTGGAAATAATAAATACTTAAAAGTTTCAAAAAAGATAAGAAAGTACAAACCTCACATACAAGATAACCAATCGTTACTTTTTAAAAAATTTTTAAATAATGGAACCTTAATGAGAACATTTCAAGAATAAATGTAATTAGTCCAAGTATTAAACATTAATATGACTAGTAGTCAAGATGTGAAGAGGGTCAGTTTTTTTTCATTTCATACTAGGTTATAAGGATGCATTTTCTAAAGTTAATGAATCAAGCAATCGAGGTTTATATTTTGTATTCTAAATTCTATACTATTATAATTCACAAAGGAAAAAAATGCAAGTATCAATGGAAACAGAATAAACTCCACAATAACTTCCCTTCCTTATCACCCAAAAGTGAAGTAGAAAATGAATCACTAAGGATGTAGAAACTTAAAATAATTAATGAGGAAATTATTAGCCATGTATCATATTTTATTCTTAAAGAAATTATCTGATTCCAAGGATGAGACAAAGTACAAAATGAGCCTGGAAAATCTTCTTTTGACAAACAAGGAAAAGCTCAAACTAACTTGAAGAGTATCCCTGTGGCCAAAGTGTGAACAATGAACACCAACACATGTGGTGATGGCAGTCAATTAAAAATTGAATAAAATAAGAAACCCTGTGCTTATTTTTTTAATATGCTTAATATGATATTATATGCTTACAAAACACATATTAACTGCAAACATTTATAGCAAAGAAATTCTCCATATATCACCTTAATCAATTCATTAAAGTAAATATCAGCAATAGTGAAACAGGATGAAATCATGTGCCCCATGATAAGATGGAAGGAGAATAACACAGGATCACTCCCGGGATACTGCTGCCAAAGATGTCTACCTGAAATCTAATCATGAGGAAACGCCAGACAAACCACCTTGCCAGATATTCTGCAAAACAACTGTTTTTAATCTCCCAGTATCAGGGTCATGAACGTCAAGGAAAACCGAGGAACCATTTCAGACTGAAGGAGACTCAAGAGACAAAACAGAGAAGTGAAACATGAGATTTTAATTGGATTCTTTTACTGGAAAGAACATTATCAGAACAATTAGCCAAATTTGAATGTGTCTAAAGATTAGATTACAGTTCTGTATCAGTGTTACAGTTATCCATCAGCTTGGTGAATGCTTCTTTTTATGTAATAGAATATCTTTCAGAAATTCAAAAAAAAATATTGGGGATGATGGACTGTCAAATGAATCAAGAAAAATAAGTTTATACTGAACTTCCAAGACTTTCAAGATTGTGATGTTCTTAACATTTAAAAATTCAGTATCTTTCACATATACTACTTTTATGGTTCAAAAAATAAGAAACATAACATATATAATAGAAAAGGAAAAGGATAAAATACCTCTGGATAAATTTTATTTAGGATATGAAGAAAGTTGCATAAATTGAAAGTAAAAAGATCAATATTGTAAAGATACCAATTTTTGAATAGGAAGATTCAAAATAATAAAGCTGTTAATTTCCCATGTATTAAATATTAAATTTAACACATTTCCAATTACAATATTAAGATGTTTATTTAAAAAAAAATAAATAAATATCCCTAAAGAAAAATAAACATGAGAAAGGGACACACAAAATCTCTTTAAAAGGAGTAATCAATTGAGGTTAATATTACTAGATATTGAAATATAATGCCTCAATAATGATAACAATTCAACATTGATACATAAATAGATGGTAAGTGGATAAAGTAAATAATAGATTTCAAAAATAGATGCAAAAAGGCATACATTCAACATGTAATAAAAAGTGGCATTTCAAATTAGCAGAAAATATAGGTTGCCAACAAAGGGTGTTAGAATAGTTGGTTGGTCAGTTGAAAAAATATTAAATTGTATTTTACGGTCTACACCATTGGTGTCCTACAACAATCTAGATGCATCTAATATTTAATGAGTATAATATTTTTTAAAAACTATATAAATACTAATCATGAAGGAGTTATTTTTAAACCTTGGCATGAAGAATGACTAAATAAGGACTTAAAAACTAAAAGTTCTAAAATATTTGTATGATGCAAAAATCATAATGACAATAGAAGAATACAAACAGAATGGGAGAAAATCTTTACCACTTGCACATCAGAAAGAGCATTAATCTCCAGAATGTATAAAGAACTAAAAAAACTTAACTCCAAAAAATCAAATAACCCAGTCAATAAATGGGCTAAGGAACTGAACAGACACTACTCAAAAGAAGATATACAACCAATCAACAAATATACAAAAAAAATTAACATCTCTAGCAATTAGAGAAATGCAAATCAAAACTAAGACTTCATCTCACTCTAGTCAGAATGGCAATTGTTAAGAATACAAGCAACAATAAGTATTGGCAAGGTTTGGGGCAAACGTACACTCACACATGCTGGAAAGACTGAAAATTGTGAAACTCTGGAAAGCAGTATGGAGATACCTTAGAAAACTTGGAATAGAATCACCATTTGACCCACCTATCCCATTCCTTGGTTTATATCCAAAGGACTTAAAATCTGCATACTACAGTGATGCAACCAGATGAATGTTGATAGCAGCTCAATTCACAATATCTAAACTATGGAACCAACCTAGATGCCCATCAACAGATGAATGGATAAGGAAAATGTGTTATATATACACAATGGAATATTATTCAGCCTTAGAGAAGAATGAAATTATGGCATTGCAGGTAAATGGATGAGTTGGAGAATATCATCCTAAGTGAAATAAGCCAACCCAAAAAAATCCAAAGGCCAAATATTTTCTCTGATATGTGGATGCTGATCCATCATTTGGGGTGGGTCTAGGGAAGAATGGAGGAACTCTGGATTGGGCAGAGGGAAGGAAGGGGAGAGGACGGGAGGGGAGAAAGTGTGGAGGTAGGAAAGATGGTGGAATGAGACAGACATGTATGATTGCATGAATGGTGTGACTCTGCATCTTGTACAGCCAGAGAAATGAGAAGTTGTGCTTCATTTCTGTACAATGAATTGAAATGCTCTCTGCTGTCATGTATAACTAATTAGAAGAAAAATTTTAAAATTTTTAAAAACATGTGAAAGGCTTATTTCTTTTGTACATAAAGAGTTATTTTACATAGTTCTTAATGTTTTGAACGACCAATAATTAAAAAAAAGAGTTCTTTTAAATATAGAGGAAAGTAAATTATAATAAATGGGCAAGGGATGTAAACAGTTCACATAAATATAGATGACCACCAATATGTGAAAAAAAACCTCTAAATAACATTCATAAAAAATTCAAATTAGGGCTGGGGTTGTGGCTCAGTGGTAGAGTGCTCATCTAGCATGGGAGAGGTCCTGGATTTGATCCTCAACACCACAGTAAAAAAAAAAAAAAAAAAAAAAAAAAACCTAATTAAATAAACTAATTAAAGATATCGTGTCCAACTACAACTAAAAAATAAATATTAAAAAAAAGAAATGCAAATTGAAATATCAATAAAACTATTTTCAGCTGATTGGAAAAAAATTTATACAACTTGAGTGAAAATATTGTGAAATATATACTTAAGTATACCGTTGATGATACTAGAAATTAATATAACCCTTGTGGAAGAAAATTTGTCAATATTTATTAAAATTTAAAATGTACACATACTTTGTCTTTGTGGTTCTCTTATTACACTTGCTTACCAATGCAAAACAGTTATGCACGGGATGCTTGATTGACTTTAATAGAAATAAATTCCCATTGTAGAAGCCAGAATCAAGTAGACAAGAGACAAACCACAGGAGTTGTTTTAATGGAGAAAACTGATACAACGCTCTGTTAAACAGATATTCGAGGACTGAAGAGACACAAAGGGAACACCAAGTATCACCCAGGAAGAAACTACTAACATGATTTTCTTGGATGACCCAGAGGGAAGAGATTGACTAAAACTTCATATATTTGGAACAAAGATCTATGAAGCTGGGATCCAACCTGCGCATGCAGGGCCTCGGCAGCTAGCGCTGGCTGTTGAAGTAAATACATACAATGAGACTATTTCCTGGAAGAGTGAAAAAAAACTGCAAAGGGATTCAATTGCTGTTGCTGCTTCTGGAGCAAACTCCACTTCTTGGATGAACAACTGAGAAGACAGTGGCCAGAGAAGACACTTGCATGAATAGTCACATGTGTCTATATATGCACATGTGTATAATCTTATTTTTGTATTTCTTTATGACTTTAAAAATAATTTGCTGTTTTTATTCTTACTTGAAAAATATTAATTGTATGTATTTGGTGGTACATTGTAGCATTTGAATATATTGGAAAACTTAACTCAAGCTAATTAACATATCTCCTACTTCACCCTACCTATCATTTCTCATAAGAATATTTAAAATCTGTTAACAATTTATACGTATGCAATACATTATTACCAACTGTGGTCACCATGCTGTGTAACGGATCTCAAAACCTTATTTCTCCTGCTTAAATGGAGTGTTGTCGCCTTTGATCAGCTCCTCCCCTCTCTTCCTCCTCTATCCCTTGCCTAGCCTCTGCTTTTATGAATCTGATATTTTTAGACTCTACATGTAAGTGAATTATACAGTATTTTGTTCTCCTTCACCCAGCTTATTTCACTTAGCATAAACATCCTCCAGGTTTATCCCTGTTATGGAAAAAATGATAAAACATCCTTACTTTCTCAGGAGTAAGAAGATATCTGCTATGGACTGAAAGTATTAAGTACAATGGGAAGGGGTAAAAAGAAGAGTTCAAAGACACAAAAGACACTTACTTCATCCTGCAGAGGCCAGGAGAGTCTCTACAGAGACAAAATAGTAGATAACTTTCAAGAATTAGAAATGATAGGAACAAATAGAGGAAGATAGAAAGGAACCATAAAGATAAGAAATGGGACCTAAGTCAAGAGAGTATGGTGAAGATTATAAGGTAGAATTCAAGGAGCAATTTTCCCTTCAGCATAAGTCTCTACTCTTTTTCCTAGAGACTAGATTAATGTAGGGCCAACTGTATTATTATCATACAGAGTGTTGCCCAACAATAATCTCTTATTGGTGATTGCATCTGGGGTAGGAGGAACTATGGTTGACCTACAAAGACCTGAGAGGGAGCCACCAAAATGGGCTTCCCTGAGTACCTTGACTCTATAACTGAGAAGTTCCTTGAAGGAAAATCTGAAAACAGAAAAATTCTTAAAGAATTGTTATAAGAGATATTAGCTTATGAGGCTTTTAAGCTTGAGTAGCTCATCATCTGTACCTATGTACCTCTCATTACCTTGAACTTGAGCTACCACCTAGGAGATCAAAAAGGGCTCTGCAGGCTACTGTCTAGGCAGCCTTGGAGACCACCACAGGAGAAAAAATCCCAAACACTGCTGTGCTGTTGCAATTCTATCCCACATTTCTGAGCATGTGTGCAAAGAGTGACGATCTCAATGTTTAATTAAACCTGGGAATTAATCCCCGGTCGATATTGACAGATTAAGGAAAGATAACCAAAATAGTTTAGCTATAGTGGACAGTTATGTGGATAGAAGTGCAAGATCTAGGATATGAGTGATAGCTTTTAACCAAATTATGAAAAAGTTAAGTGCAGATTGTGGAAAATGAATTGTAATCTAAGTTTCAGAGGAGAGTAGGACCCTAACAGCTTTTGAGTGAAGCATTAATATGATATTTTTTAATCATCCTATTAGACAAATAATCTTGTTCACAATGTATGTTGGAAGAAAAAACATAGAACTGTTCAGTAAAGGGGATGGAAGACCTATCTAGATGGTTGAAGGATTGATAATGCAGTAGCAATGACAATAATTGAGTTCTAATTTCTGAGACTGAAGACAGAGCAGTAGCTTGAGACTGGGGGAGACTTAGCCTGCCACCTAGTGGACAGATCTGATTTGCATTGCAATTTACTTCATTTCCTGCTTCCATCCTGAACCCTCAGGCATAACTGAGCTCAAGTTTTAATTCCCATAATTTATAAAAGCCACACAAGATTTCTGACAAGAATACAGGTACACTGAGATAGTTATAACAGTGGTTAAAAAAAAAAAAGAAACGTTTGGAGATTTGGGTTTTGTTTAGGTTTTGCCAGTGGAACAACCATTTTTTCTCCTTGGTATTAAAAATAAAAAGTGACTGTTACATGAAATATAAAGTTGAGAAATAATCTTCTAATGCTTTCTTCCATAATTTATCTGATGGGCCTTTATATATTAACTATTATTGATTATTTAAGTATAGAAACATACACAAATATTCAACCATCTTTCTCGCTGTGTATTCCTTCTGGAGATTTCCATTCTTGTTTAACCTTGTTTATACATTACAGTCTGTTGCTCTATTTTTCTTCTCTACTGACAAGCCTTACTTTTTTACCTGCATTCTAAGGCTGTGAACGGTTTAAAACTTTAAAAATGGATGCAACATTCACTTTTCTAAATAAACACATATTTAGAAGCTCCTTTAATCTTTATCTACTCAAGAACTAAAAAACTCTCAAATTACAGGAAATGCCCTTGAAGACTGAGGAATGATGACACAGTATTTCTAAGCTTTCCATAAATATGCACCATAAAATGGAAAAGAGCAAAGAAAAAACATTCAGTTAAGAGCAGTGTGTCTAGATTCCTTGGAGTGTCTCTGGTCTTGAACACTTTTTTTCTCTTCTAAATTCTCATATGTTGGAATAAAATATATTTATAAGTGCTTTGTGAACTTAAAACACTTTTGTTACTGGAAGAGCACAGAAGTTCTTCCAGGATCAACCACTAGCCAAATGTAAACCATATTTTCAAACTGTCCCTGTCTCAGTAGGATAAGCCTGATAAGAATGAAGTAAATAGAGGTGCAGCATATTACTCCAAGCAAAGGAAGCTTACTGGACCATACTCCTAATTATAAGCCAAATGGTGCAGGACAGCTTCCAGCCTCCTACTAACAATTTTTTAAAATTATACAAAAAGAAACATGTTTTTTTCTTCTTTTGTCTCTTTAAGAAATCAATTTATAATATTTATAATAGTAGATCATGTGTATACTTTGATCAGATATTACTTCACCCAGAAAATAAAACCATTATATGCTTTGTTAACTCACCCAGAATAAAAGGTGGCATGACTCTAGCATTTGAGAACATGGGTCCCTTCCCCAGGGTTAGCAAGATGTGAAAAATCCTGAGGCAGAAGTCAAAGAGACTGTAGAAGGAGAAGACTTGAAAGTTGCAAAGATCAGGGTATTGGGGGGGGTCAGGGGGGCTGCAAGCACTAAACTGCCTTAAGAAGCTTAACTATTTGAAATGCCCGAGTCTGAAAATTCATTCAATGAGAAAAATGGAGTCATGTTTGAAGATGTGTGATGTGTTGCCTCCTTTGAATCAAGAGCATGTGAGGAGATAAAATGGCAAAGTGCAATTAATGTCTACGCATCATTTAACTGATCAAAAGGGCAAGGGATTTCAGGGCAGTGGGTCCTTACAGACACCGAAGCCTCATTACTCTGAAATGTAAAATGGACCTTTATCAGCCTTTGGTTGTTCCCGTTACAAATTACCACAAACCTAGTGGCTTTAAAAGAATATGAATATGCCAGGAATGGTAGTATGCACCTGTAATCCCAGGAATCTCGGAGACTGAGGCAGCAGGATGGCGAGTTTGAGGCTAGCACCGACAATTTAGAGAGACCCTGTCTCAAAATAAAATATAAAAAGGGGTGGGGATATAGCTCAGGGGTAGAGCATCCTAAGTTCAATTCCCAGTACAGAAAAAAAAAAAAGGAGGAGGAGGAGGAGGAGGAAGAGGAGGAGGAGAAGAGAAAGGAAGGAAAGGAAAGGAAAGGAAAGGAAAGGAAAGGAAAGGAAAGGAAAGGAAAGGAAAGGAAAGGAAAGGAAAGGAAAGGAAAGGAAAGGAAAGGAAAGGAAAGGAAAGGAAGAAAGGAAGGAAGAAAGGAAGAAAGGAAGAAAAAGAAAAGAAAGGAAGGAAGAAAGGAAGAATGAATGAAAGAAAGAAAGAAAGAAAGAAAGAAAGAAAGAAAGAAAGAAAGGAAGAATGAATGAAAGAAAGAAAGAAAGAAAATATTTTCTTATCCTTCTGGAGGTGGAAAGTCTGAAATGGGTCACTGGTTCATTCTGAGTCGTCAGCAGGACTGAGCGCCTTCAGGAGGTTCTATGGGAGAACTCATCTCCTTGCCTTTTACAACTTCTAGCTGCCTGGATGCCTTAGTGCTTCCTTGGCTCACATCTCACTCAGTCTTCAGAGCCAGAAATAGCCTCATCTTTCTGACTCTGACTCCCTTCCTCCCTCTTTTATCAATAATCACCTCATGATTACAGTGGGCACTGGGTTCTCTCCCCATCTCAAGATGATCAGATTTAGCCACCTCAGTTCCATATGTGGATGACCTCCCGCTTGCTATGGAACAGAGCCTATGCACAGGTTCTGCAGAGTAGCACCTGGACATAATTCACTGGGGGCCATTCTCCTGCCTACCACAGACTTCATGAGGTTCTTGTGAGAAATAAATAAACAAAGCATGCAAAAGTCTTACATGCTGCCAGTAGAAAGCACTCAATAATGTTATTCACCTCCAAATATTCACAGAGAATGTGGGTATATCTAACTGAACTGGCCCAATTCAAAGTAAACAAGGATATGCAGAATGGCTGGGTTTTGTTTTTGTGGTTTTAGATATATAAACAAACATTCCTATTTAACCTACTGCACCTTGAATCATTCCTGCTATGATCTCCTCTATAATTCAGGTACAGTCATTCTACAGATTGAAAGTGTGCGGCTCCGATCTACATATTGTGGGGTCGAGCTCCAAATTCCTTAATAGGATACCCATAGCACAAGAGTTAATAACAAGAATCAACAAATGGGACTTACTTAAACTAAAAAGTTTTTTCTCAGCAAGAGAAACAATAAGAGAGGTAAATAGGGAGCTACATCCTGGGAACAAATTTTTACTCCTCACACTTCAGATAGAGCCTTAATATCCAGAGTATACAAAGAACTCAAAAAATTAGACAATAAGATAACAAATAACCCAATCAACAAATGGGCCAAGGACCTGAACAGACACTTCTCAGAGGAGGATATACAATCAATCAACAAGTACATGAAAAAATGCTCACCATCTCTAGCAGTCAGAGAAATGCAAATCAAAACCACCCTAAGATACCATCTCACTCCAGTAAGATTGGCAGCCTCTATGAAGTCAAACAACAACAAGTGCTGGGGAGGATGTGGAGAAAAGGGTACACTTGTACATTGCTGGTGGGACTGCAAATTTGTGCGGCCAATTTGGAAAGCAGTATGGAGATTCCTGGGAAAGCTGGGAATGGAACCACCATTTGACCCTGCTATTGCCCTTCTCGGACTATTCCCTGAAGACCTTAAAAGAGCATGCTACAGGGATACTGCCACATCGATGTTCATAACAGCACAATTCACAATA
The DNA here is from genome assembly GCF_045843805.1 of Urocitellus parryii. Classification (NCBI taxonomy): domain Eukaryota; kingdom Metazoa; phylum Chordata; class Mammalia; order Rodentia; family Sciuridae; genus Urocitellus; species Urocitellus parryii. The sequence continues at coordinate 47,022,862 of NC_135537.1, forward strand.
GCTAGACTGTGGAACCAACCCAGATGCCCTTCAATAGATGAATGGATAAAAAAATGTGGCATTTATATACCATGGAATATTATGCAGCCCTAAAAAATGACAAAATCATGGAATTTGCAGGGAAATGGATGGCACTAGAGCAGATTATGCTTAGTGAAGCTAGCCAATCCCTAAAAAACAAATACCAAATGTCTTCTTTGATATAATGAGAGCAACTATGAACAGAGCATGAAGGAAAAGCAGGAAGAAAAGATTAACATTAAACAGAGACATGAGGTGGGAGGGAAAGGGAGAGAAAAGGGAAATTGCATGGAAATGAAGGGAGACCCTCATTGTTATACAAAATTACATATAAGAGGTTGTGAGGGGAATGGGAAAATAAACAAGGAGAGAAATGAATTACAGTAGGTGGGGTAGAGAGAGAAGATGTGAGGGAAGGGGAGGGGGGATAGTAGGGGATAGGAAAAGTAGCAGAATACAACAGTTACTAATAGGGAATTATGTAAAATTGTGGATGTGTAACCGACGTGATTCTGCAATCTGCATTTGGAGTAAAATTGGGAGTTCATAACCCACTTCAATCTAATGTATGAAATATGATATGTCAAGAGCTTTGTAATGTTGTGAACAACCAATAAAAAAAATAATAATAATAAAAAATAAAAATGTATGTTAAAACTTTGATAAATACATTGAAAAATCCAGTATTTACTCTGCTGTTTCTATATAACTTTTGCATTAGAGCAAATAAATTATTGATAAAGAAAAAAAAAAAAGAAAGAAAGTGTGCGCCACACACTGTCTTCCATAGACCACTGTTTGAGCAGGGATATCAGAGTCCACAAGGGGAAACTGTGCACTTGCTAGAGTTAGCACAAAGACACAGCCGTTAAGCAAGCAGGACACGTCTCCAAAGAGAAGTCACAGGCATAGAACATCAAGTAGGAACCACTAAGGCTCTCCTGCTTTCCATTATGCTCTATTCAGTTCTGAGATCTAAATTGCTGCTGATTTTTCATCTTTTAATCACTTCACAGAAGTTAAGTGTCCTTGGGAGACACTACAGAGGGTAGCACATATCTCATCCCATGGATTCTAAATTAATTTGATCTTTTAACTCCCAGCTACTGAGCTTCCTGGGCTGCTGAAAAAAAAAAGAAAAAAGAAAGAAAGGAGAATAGAAAGTTAAAAAAAGCATCTTAGGGTGACTTTTTTTTTTCTTTCTCACAATAAAACCTGACAGAAGCTGTGGGTTTTGGCAAAATTGCATTTAATTTTGTTTCTACTAGAAGAGAAATAGAATACTTCAATCACATACGTCAACTTTTTTCAATAATAATGTAAATGTATAAATTAACAAATGTTGCAACTAATTTTAAGAATTGGGTCTAACACAATTAAAGCAATATACCTCCCTTCAAAGGAGATCAATCATGTCTGTGATATTTCTTCCCTAAGATTATGAGTATTGGTTATTGGTATTAATTAATCATTATTGGTACATCATATAATTATTCATACTACTAGAATTCATTGTGACATGGTTGTATCTGCGCATAATATAATTTGGTAGCTTTCACTCCTCAAAACTTCCCCCATTCCTTTCTCTTCTCCCTTCCTGGATCTCTTACTCTCAATTAGTCTCACTTCTATTTCATGAGATTACCTCTTATTTTCCTTTAGGAGTATTTTTAAAAAGTTATCTGGAAGTTAACTCTCACTTCAAATCAATACCATAGATCTACCCAGTGAATAATAAAATACTAGAGTTAATGCTTTAGTGAAATTGGAAAGGATCATGAGCATTACCTTTGTTATCTAAAATTTATTTTTAAATTTAGTAAGTCTAGACCTATTACATGTTACTAGGCAATATGCTGACGTTCAAAGAATAGAGCTATGAACTGGATGGTTGTAACAATTGTTTACATCTGGAGAAAACGTTCCGAGTTTAGATGAACTACGTAGAATAAACACTGTTGATTATACACACTTCACGATATTGAATTCTATTTCTAGAATTCTTATGACACTGTAAGTCAAAGACTAGAAAATTAAAGTTAAATGAAATGGGAAAAAATTCACATTCTGAATAATGGGAATTGTCTTTTTTCCCCCTTTTAAATTTAAAACAAGCATTCTCCTAGTGAAAATTAAAAATTAATTATCCTTTGAGAGGCAGTAACATCAACTCTGTGATGGGACTAGATTTGCCACAAACTGATACCTACTGGGCCATGTGACCTCCCTGAGCCTTTGTTTTCTCTACCCCTTTTAATATTTCAATGAATCTGAAGTTCTAAGAGCTCAAAAAGATCCTCATTTTATAAAAAAAAAAAAAAAAAAAACATTGAATTGAAATAACTTCAACTAGGCAAAGCAGGATTTATACACGTATGTTCTTTCTATCTCACAAGGCCATTGGTCAGGTTCTCAATGTTCCTACCAATTCCTACAACCTCTGGAAAAAAATGACAAATAAATGAGACCCCTCCAATTAGCCCCCACTCACTTGGTAACTTGCGAAGTGGGGGAGGAGGCACATTGTCAATGGCTATCATGTGAGACAAAATAGCTGCTGGAAGAGGAGACAAGGGCATCTTGATGGATCAAAGGCAGCTGATCATGAGAGGTAAAGGCAGAGGCTACTTGAGAGGTAAAGGATCACTCTTTCCCTTGGGGTGTCATAAGGCAGAACCCTCAAGATACTCTCTGATAGGCTGAGTCCTGCGGAATCTTCTTGCTCATGGTTCTGACACAGTGTTGGTGCAGCATTTCCAAGGGTGAAATCCAGGTGAGGAAAACTACATACCAGTCCAGTGGAATTAGGGGGACTGTGTGAGCTACACAGAGTGGGAGGAATAAAGAAGGAATGTGCAATACCCAAGGCAGATACAGCAGAGCCTGAGACCAGGTTAGAGGAGAGAATTCAGTCTACGGCCTCCACAATTCAGAGCCCTTTTCTGCCCACCACATCTATATTGGGACAAACCCTTTTTGTAGCTGCAGCAACAGGAATAGGATATTTATATTGCTGCTCATGGCTAAACAAATAAATTTCCCTTCTATTCATCACAGATTCAATAAACTCACCCCAGCTTTATTTAACCATATTCTGTTGGAGAGTAGTATATGTTTTAGTTACTTTTTGCTGCTTCCCAACAATTAAAGCTAATGACCAAGGCTAGGGTTTAGAATCCTAAAGGATGTATCTTTTGATTCAGTGTATTTTCTTTAGAGGTCTTTAAAGATATGTTTCTAGTGTCATAACTGGCAATGGATTATATACAAAAGGGTTGTGACTCTCCAATAACTGAGCTGGACCAGTAAAATGCTAACCCTTTTTCCAACCAAGTTCATGTAGATAACGTGAATAACTAGAATTAAAAATATTCATTGTATTACAAAAGTAACAAATTTTCTTGCAACAGTCCCTATTGAATCGAATCTGCAAGGTAAACTTATTCCAGTGTAACTTTTCAATTGAATGTTTTTTCCCTGAACCCAGTGCTACAAACTCTGGACTCTGTTGACTCAAATTTGTTGAATCTCATCATTGTGCTTTTTGTATTTCTTCCACACTCGCCAGCTACCTCCACCTGCATTGACACACCTCAGGATGAAACCTCTCCATCCCAAACACACCCCTTTGATAATGCCTAATGCCTTAATTCAGCAGGGTATCCCAGAATCATTATTTTCTCACTCTCATATTTAAAACTCAAAGAACCTCTTTATAAAAATTATTATTAAGTCTTCCTAAATTTTTCCTAGATGTTAAAGCAGATAGGGCTATATAAAATGTGTGATTGTTTCTTTTTTTTTTTTTTTTGGTTTTCATTGGTGTTTTGTTTTGTTTTTGCCTTTGACAAGCAGTTCTGATCAAATGAAATGTAAGAAAGAAATTTTAAGACCCTAAGATTATACTAATCAATTTCATCTCTGATTTCAACCAATAGTTATTTTTACTTATTGTCTTGTTATTTTCCTTCTTTTCCGTATGTTCTCATTTTCTTTTCTATATTCCATATAATATTAATTCCATGTTAAACTAGACCTTGCTTGGAAACAATTTTTTAAAAAAGAAATAATAGAGGTAAAAATGCAAGTCAACAAGAACATTAAGAAGGAAACATAAACAAAATAGTTTAAGTTTTTTCTAATTCTGTAATCTTCATAATTTGTGTATCTGTTTATATCTCTATGCATATGTACAGGAAAAAAATCCATTAATTCAAAAATTCAATATCCCTGATATATTCTTGATTAGTTCTTCAAATGTATTCTGAATCTTTTAAAAATTCATTCTAATAACAATAACATAACCATGATTTATCTTTGATAGACAGATAATACTAAATTGTTTGATTATCAATGCCTAGATATTCCTCGTAAATCAAAGCCCTTCTCAAACACGTGTTCGTAAAATTATCTTAGGAAAGTCACTTCATCTCCCTTAATTTTAACAATCTACTCCATTTAAAAGGAGTAATAATAATACCTCATACAAATGTCATTAAGATTAAATAAAATGGTAGAAATAAAGGTTCCTATACATAGTGCCTAACATGAATCATTGAATCTCATTTTTATTTGTACTACTATTATTATTATTGCTAAAGTAAATCTTGAGAAATTCAAATGGACAAGAAAAGATCAGGGAGAGCCAGAGGAAAGGTGGGAAGTTATAAGAGACAGGAATTTAGAAAAAGTAGAAATTATTGAGAGAGAATTTTTAGAAATTTTTGCAATGTAAAATGTAACTACTCCCCTCCATTCCTTTACAAGTATAGATTCTTAAAAAAAATTTTCAGTTTTAGAGGGCATGCAAAGTACGCATTAAAGTTTGCTTCAGGGAAGTTCTGTTAAGCTGATGAACTTCACCTGAGGTTACAGAGTCACCATTCACATTCAGAAGGTGCTTGAAGAAAACATTTTCAGAGCATAATCACATCTAAGACTAGTTTTTAAATTTTTGATATCCTTGCTTTTAATAAAACCATGAAATTTCACATGGACTTAGCCATAAAAATACAAATATATACTTGATAAAAATCTGAGGTATTAAAGCAGAAAGTCTTCATACTTTGAGAATGTGCTTTAGAGTACTTGTAGTACTTGCTACCTAGAGTGGAATACAGTATAGAATACAGTATAGAATAAAGACGACCAGGTTTGAAGCTATACATACCTGGGCCCAAACTGTCTAGGACAGCTCCCAACTGTGGTCTCTTGGCTAAGTTATTTAAATTAATGATGTCTCTGTTTATTTATTTATACAATTAGAGGAGTGAGAATAATTTCACAGGGTTACTGAAAGGACTGTAAATAATATCAGTAAAGCAACTACTTCATTATGACTTATGAAGATCAAATTACATAAGACATGCAAAATATTTAAGACATGGTTGGCATATAATAAGCTTACTGCAAATATTCCAGTTGCTTTCCTTTCTCTATAATTAGAATATCAAGCTATGATATAAGAAAGTGGCCACCGACCAAGGACTAGCACACACCAGAATGAGATGACGACTAGCTTGGCACAATAGAATGGATCAGCACTTGGCTCAGAAACTAGGAGACAAGAACAAAAAAATGATAACCAGGTTGGAGAAAATATACTAGGCTAAGGACTTCACCAACAATTGATGTAAATGTATGTACCATTGTTTTAGTCAGCTTTTTTGCTGCTGTGACTAAAAGACCCGACCAAAACAATTGTAGAAGAGGAAAAGTTTATTTGGAGGCTCACGGTTTCAGAGATCTCAGTCCATAGACAGCAGGCTCTGGTTCTTGGGGCTTTAGGTGAGGCAGAACAACATTGTGGTGGAGTGTGGTGGAGTGTGGTGGTGTGTGGTGGTGTGTGGTGGAGTGTGGTAGAGTGTGGTGGAGTGTGGTGGAGTGTGGTGGAGTGTGGTGGAGTGTGGTGGAGTGTGGTGGAGTGTGGTGGAGTGTGGTGGAGTGTGGTGGAGTGTGGTGGAGTGTGGTAGAGGAAAGCACTCACCTGACCATCAGGAAGCAGAGAGAGATTCTACTCCCCAGATACAAAATATATACCCCATAGCCACTCCCCCCAGTGAACCACTTCCTCCAGCCACACCCTACCTGCCTCCAGTTAACACTCAGTTAATCCCAGCAGGGATTAATTAACTGATTAGTTTGGGGCTATACCCAATAATTTCTCCTCCAAACCTTCTCTCATTATCTCACACTTGAGCTTTTGGGGACACCACATCTAAACCATAACAATCAGTGATACCAAACTCAACTGTGTTTCACAAACATGTTATTATCATGTGAAGAATCCAGGAGACACAAATTCAGATGTCAGAAGTTCATCTGAGAACTTGCATATCGTGGTAGTACTTTCTGTTAACATTTTCTGAAATGCCAGGTCTGTTCATTAAGAATCCATGTTTGCTTCTACTAATAGTATGCAGTGTCAAATTTTCATATAATCTGGAAAGCACAATAATCTTGAAGGTAGATATTATGATCCTGTTTTGGAGGTAAAAAAAAAATAGGCTCTGCAAAGGAAGATTACAGAGTTCAAATATTGTAAAACTAAACTGTGAGCCCAAGTTTGCCTTTTTCACATTGATTTCTTAATTTAAAATGTGCAATTGTCTTTAAAGGAAATGATGTGTCCTGCATTTTCGTGTGGAAATTCTCCTCTGAATGGAAATAACATTTAGATGATGGTAGTCTGGTCTTCTAAATAAGAAGTCCATGAGGTAGATTTAGAGATACATTCATTCAGTTATCTGCATTTTTAAGATTCCAAGTTCAGCAAATTGGAGACAGATGCTTAAGTTTGGAGAGACTTCTACATGTGCAGAAAGTAGATGCCCTCCATCTGAGGAAGTGACCACCCAGTCTGTTTCAGAGCTGGATACTGAGTGGAGCAAAGGTTAAAGAAGACAAAGTGAAAGAGGTGGATTAGTTCAGGGGATGAGTTGTTCAGGAGAGTGATGGTGAAGGTTGAAATTAGAGCAGGGTACTACAGAAGAAAAAGAACAAATGGTTGATGAGTGATGGAGGACAGAAAAAAGATTGAGGATTCCCAGGATTCTGCATTCTGTGCTGCAGTAGAGGCAGCTACAATAAATACAGGTCAAAGATATGATGGTGATGATGATGGTGGTGGTGGTGGTGGTATGGCCAGTCTTTGGGAGGCATCCCTTCTTTGCAAAGCATAAATTTAGATATTCCACGTCAATTTATCCTTCCCAACTCTATGAGGTATGCACAATTTATTATTTTATAGATGAGAAAACTGAGGTATGTACAGGGAATTAACTTGAGAAGATCATACAGGGCAGAGGACGTCTTACTTTTAACCTATAGGGAAAGCACCAGAAGAGCCAGACTGAAAGTAGACCCCTGGGGATTCATGAAAAAACTGAGTGGAGAAGGAAAAGATAAGATTTAGGAAGCCTGCTCATCTCCCATCCCTCAAGATGATTAAACTAGATTTTATTTATGAATCACAAAAATTGTTTTCTCTATGTCCTTCAGAAAATACTTATAAAATTTTGAGATCTCACATATAAATAAAAATATTGTTTTAATGTATAAATCTCCAGAAAGATGAAGCCAGATCCAATGTGATTTTTAAAACTTACAGTATTTCTCAAAAGATATAATAAGACCAGACAAATGTTTTCATAAAGCGTACAAATAAACTATCTCTGTTTCTTAAATATTTCTTTGTAGTTTCAACCAACAGGATCAAAATAATGCTGTATACCAGTTCTTTTTGTAACAAAACAAAACAACAACCAAAAAAAAATACAAATATATATATATATATATATATATATATACATATATATATATATATTCAGTAGAAAAAGCAGAGTATATTAATACCAGAGGATGGCTGTTTAAAATGATCAAGATGTTATCAGCTGTAGATGATTGTAAATGAAAAACAACATTCAAATGAAATCAACTATTCAAGGGAATAATTAAACATTATAACAACGATGTAGTCTGAAAAACTACTGAGATCAAAAACCCTTGTCAGACTGATGGCATTAGCAATTCCCAGGCTGGTTTTTCAGAGAAAATTATTTGAAGAACATTCAATATATCTAAAAACTTTTAAAATATCTTCTCCTACTGACTTTAAATTCCTTCCCTTTATAGGCACTCACAAACAGATGGAATCTCCTTATTGAAGCTGGTTTTTTTCCTAAACAAAATAAAGAGTACAAAATGTTTACATTACAAAGAATTTTAACCGGGGTAGCACTGTAAGCCATTTATTTTACTAGATTGTGAAGTATGCTAGTATTTTAATGTCTGTTCAAAATCCACTATGGAAGTCACACACCCATTTGTACTCCACTTATAACCTACCTCTGAGTTTATTTGATTAAAATTGACCTCATAACATGGTGAGAGGAGGCTAATTCAAAGCTTTTCTGTTTGAATTTCTATTCTCACAAGAGTAATAATAGAATAGCCAATAACATCTGTGGGCCATATTCTACTTGCCAAGCTAAGTAATTTCAATGCATTATCTCCTATCTAATTCGATCCTTGCAAAGGTCTATGAGGCAGAAACCGATACTGTTCCCATTTTGTCAATTTGGAAGCAAAGTCTTGGTGATGTTAAATAATTTCCCAGACCTTCCAGCCATTGAAACATAGCTTCAGGATTCAAACTTGGGCTGACTCTGCAGCCTGTTGGTCCAGCATTGGTTCAGACAAAGGCAAATGTGTTCAGCAATCATTTTCTCAGACCTGTTTTAAATGGCATTGACTGTTGTTAAGCAAGTCAGTGTTACGAAGAGGCATTGCCTGATTGTTCTTGCCTGCTCTGAATACTGGCTGGCATGCATTCCTTAGATTCACAATCTATTTTCCTTAGATTCACAATCTATTTCCTCCCTCAACATTTCTCCAGATACATTACTTTGAATTCACAACATTTTTGTCTGCAGGTGCTCAAAATTCATTTAAATTTAAGAGTACAATATCTATTCATTTATACCCAGGAGGATGTGAACCATGTCTTCCTGGCCTAAAGGGAAAAAATGAATGTCCCTTTCTCTCTCGCTTCTTCCTCTCTTGTATTTTCTTTATGACTTAGATATTCTCAAAGATTCATTTGACCGTATTCACAACTGCCTGGAGAAGTGCCTTAGAAATGTCACCCAAGTGTGTATGGAACACGAGTTCTTGTCTAATCCTGCCCACTCCATACCCACCCTTCCTTGGTAGCTTGAGGAAGTTTATGGCCATAAAGGAAAGATACAGATGTGCCATCATGCATACAGCTAAAGAACCACATGGGGTGTTTCCTCCTTCTTGGAGTGAATCTACTGAGCACCTTCTGTTTACAGAACAGAATGTCTGCCTTTTCAACTGGGCAGCAGGCAGAACAGGACTCATCACTTCATCCAACCGAATGGATGAAGGTTACATAATGAACTAGTCAAGGAGTCATACTGAAGCCCAAATCACAAAACTTTTTCTGGCCACATTCTGTCTCCTGGTTAGTGTCCCTTCCCTCACTTATTTCAAGAGTGAATATTGTTTTCACCTAATCCCTTCTGTGCTTCTCAGTGAGTAGAATAAATGACTTTTAAGATGGTATCATTCTCATGCCATCAACCAAGCCACTTGTCATCAGATTTTTTTTTCTTAATGTAATCTCGTTGTCATTTAGATTTGACATTTTAGAGACTTAAACTTCAATGCACTATACTATTCGAAGTTGCCTGGAGACATTGCTGAGCTGTGCTTTTCCCCCATGATTCAAGGAAGGACATTATTCTTCTTTCTTTATTGCTCCAGTCTTCCACTCTACACTTCCACAAATCACTATAATTTGCACCACATCGTACACTATCTGCACAAGGTGTCCTGTAGCAACTTCTGAAATGACCTATAATATTATAAATCATTGTGCTATTTTGGTATAAAATGTTGCTTAGGTAAATATCCATTGTTGTGCATTTTTTCTCCAGAGAACTATTAGTCACATTTTATTGTTCAGAAAGAAAATATGTTACCAGTCATATTTTCTGTTGGTTATTTTCTTTTTCTTTTTTCTTCTTTTGGCGACTGCTGTTGTTTAAAACTATATTTTTATATGTTATAGACACAATTTCTTGGAATAAAGCATTCATATGTATTTATATGTTACCAAACTGCAGATCACATGCCCGTGATAAAAGGTAGCTGATGTTAATTATGATTTTATTATATGATTCCTGCAATAACCAGATTTATAGGCAGTGACAAATGGCTTAGTTGAAACAAAGCAGGGACTTTTATTAGGTCAAATATAAGAGAGGGAAACTACCCAGAAAAATAGAGCTGAAATACAGCTGTGGGTCATATCAATTCAGATGCTTTATCTATTTTCCACAAAGTATCAAATTGTCCCTCAAAAGCATACCTGGTCTTCAGAGTTTAAAATCGCTTCCTCTGTCAACTGTATCAGTCGGGCTCTGATCAGAGAAGCAAAACCACCAGAGGATACATGGAATAAGGGATTTAATCTGACACAATACAATTCACTTCCTCAAATCATTGCTCATCTCTTAAATTATCCAATGTCCATTTGCTTTTCCCTAAACAGATTCCCTGAACATATTAGAGGAAACTACCAAATCATCATCCAAGTTAAACTCAAAAGAACAGAGCAACAGCACAGTTCAAAAATAATATGTGGATATCAACTTCAGTACAGTTCTTCCAAGTTCTTAGTAAACTAATGATGTTTGGAAAGACAAATTGTGTAATATCAAAATTCAAGAGTGGTAGAAAACCTAAAGCCAAAATCTGAGAAAGCCCTGTGCAAATTTCAAAGCAAACAGAATAGGACTGATGAGAATCTATCCATTATGAACTGAACTATGTCCTCCAAGAAAGGTATATTGAGTTCTAACCACCCCCCCCCCCACTGCCTCTTTTTGGTAACTAGGGTCTTTATAGAAATATTCAAGTTAAAATGAGTGTGGACCATAATCTCTAGGGTGAACCATAATCCAGTACCACTAGTGTTTATATTAAAAAGGGGATCTGTTAGAAAACATGGAATGAAACCACCATTTGACCCAGTTATCCCACTCCTCAGCTTATATCCAAAGGATGTAAAATCAGCATACAACAGTGACATAGCCACATCAATGTTTATAGCCAAGTAATGGAACCAACCTAGGTGCCCTTCAACAGATGAATGGATAAAGAAAATGTGGTATATATATTACTCAGCCATAAAGAAAAATAAAATAATGGCATTTGCTAGTAAATGGAGACTATCATGCTAAGTGAAATAAGTCAATCCCCCCCTCCCCAAAAAGGCCAAATGTTCTCTCTGATATGTGAATGCTAACCCATAACAAAAGATGGTAGGAAGAGAAAGTACAGAAGTCCAGTGAATTACAAAAAGGGGAATGAAGTGAAGGTAAGGGGTATGGGAATAAGGAAGACAGTAGAATGAATCCAACATAACTTTCCTATGCTCGTATATGAATGCACAACCAGTATAACTCCACTTCATGAACAAACACAAGAATGGAATTTAAATTGGAATGGGTTGCATTCCATGTGTGTACAATATATGTCAAATATGCTCAACTGTCATGTATATCTAAAAACAACAATTAAAAAAAAAGAATCAGAGGAGCTGAAATTCTTATCCTCAGAGGGGAATGAAGCAGAAATCATAATGTATATGGAAATCAGTTTTTGTGATAAGCGGTTTAGCCCTATTTTTATTCTTCAAACTGTGTGCAAGAATAATACTTTAAAAAAAAACTTTAAATAAACTTTAAGAAAATAAAAATTTAAAAAATTAAAAAGGGGAATCTGTTAGAAAACATGGAATGAAACCACCATTTGACCCAGTTATCCCACTCCTCAGCTTTGGATTTAAATATTCACCAAAGGAGGACCACATGAAGAAACACAGGGAGAAGATGACCTGGGCCAGGAGTGATGAATCTCCATGCCAAGGTGTAGCAACGATTGCCAGCCAAGACCAGAAACTAGAAGGGGTAAGGAAGCACTCTCCCTTAGGCTGGCCCCACGGACACCTCAATTGTAGACTTCCAGCTCCCACAACTGAAAACAACACATTCTTGTTTTAAGGCATCTGGTTTGGGGAACTTTGTTAAAGAAGCCCTAGGAAACTAATATGTCATCCATGCTTCCTTTCATAGCATAATTCATAATACAATCTTACGCAAGCACTTTTTAATGTATTCTACACTTTATGCCAGATTGGTATAAAAACTGCATTAGAAATGCCTATGAAAACCTTTCCTCTGCCTTGCAAATTCCTTCAGGTTTCCCTGATAGGAGTTGGCTATGAAAATCTTTGTTCATAATTTCTCTCACTGTCTCTCTTTTCCACCAAGTTGACTCTCACCCTTAATTTCGTCCCTTTTGCAAATAGCTCACTTCTAGATTCTCCAGCTCTCTGTCTTTTCTGACCTTTGTAAGGACATGCCACAGGATGTTTATCCATTGATTCTGTGCACCACACCCTAGAACACCACCGCTTGTTGCTGCCCTTCACCTGGTCCACACCTAGAACAGAAAACAGTAAGGAGAAAAAAAATACCCCAATATGGAATTTATTTTTCTGGATACTTGAACTTATCCTTTAAAGCACCAAAACATTTTTAGACTTTCATCAATTTAGATAGAAGTTTTTCTAAAATATTAAGAGAAGTTGCTCAACATGTTTTTGGCTTCGTAATTCAGGATTACTGCCAAGAACGTCAATTATTATACTACAGTGGTATAATAGTACTTTAGGAAGCTAATAAGCTATGTAACACTGTTAGAATCTATTAAATGGACTCATTCCATAATTTGAGAAAATTCTTTCTGATTTTAAGAGAGAAATTTCAGTCAATGATTTCTAGTATCTGTTAATATGACAATTCTTCTGATTTCTTCTCATTCTTATTGTTCAAGATTATGAGCTTAAACTAGTTTATTAACACTGTGTTTATGGCCATGCAGAAGCACTGACAGAAGCCTCCTTCCAGGGAGCATGTGTTGCTTCAGATCAGGCTTAGTTAGGCTCAGTGAAAGCTGATCGCCAAGGGCACACCCTTCTCAGTACAACCATTGTCCATGCAGATTGACATGTGTATGTGCATGGACATATGGACATAGAAATATCATGTATGTGTGTGAGATATGAAACATCACTCCAGGTTGTCAGTAGCAAGTTGAGCAGAGTATTTGCTAAGTGTCCCCAAATTTTACCAGGACTTTGCTGTGTTTCATTACACTTAATAAAACCTATTTTTCAAAGCATTACTATTACAAGTTCTGAACATACCATACTGTTTTTCTAGACTTATTAAAGTACTACATACCAGATTTTATTTGTAAGTTTTTAATTGTTAGGAATTTTCATTGTAATGTATACATTCATGTAAATGTGTTGTTTCTTGATTAAGAGTTAAGTTTACTTTTGATTTAATTGATAATTTTATTAAAAGAATTTCATCCCAATATGACTTCTGTATTGGGTGCTTCTTAACAAACTCAACTGATTTAAATAATTATCTACTGTGTCTTTCTAGCTGGTAACTAGCATTATGAGATTTCAAGTTGTAAAAACCAGAGTTATGAGGTAACCTAATCTTCCTTGGACAGTTAAAATGAATCATGTTCTGAAAACATGCTGTCTTCCTTTTAAGCCATATTGGCTCACACAGAATCAGGGAGACATTTGGCATTCATCAATATTACCTCATTGCAGGGTTCAACCTCAGCACCAAAAGTAAAAATATATGATCCTCTTGCAATGCAAATGCATTAAACAACCTACAACAATATTTTTATTAGATTGTCATCTGCTAGAGAGAGAGAGAGAGAGAGAGAGAGAGAGAGAGAGAGATCACTTACTCTTAAAGTTATTACATAAAATGTTGAGCATGGTGGTGCATGTGTATAATCTTAGTGAGTATAGGCGGATCAAATATTCAAGGCCAACCTGGGAAACTTAATGATACCCCACCTCAAAATAAAAATAAAAGGCTGGGGATGTGGTTCAGTGGTAGAAGAGCTCCTCTGAGATTAATCATCAATACTACAAAAAAATTTTTTAATTCTGTATACAGTGACATGTACTTAGACCTTAAAATTTCTTAGCCATGATGATATGATGAGAATGATGGTCATAGTATTTTGAGAGCACTACACAGCAAAGAGAAAATAAGTGAACCAGTATTAGCATCAGTTTTGCTAAGAATGTATTGAGTACATGAATCATTTGAAAATCTTACAGAGAATCTCAATATTATACTTATATTAAATTATTCTTATTGGACTGAAATCAAATCTAAAACATGTTTTAAGTCCCAAATTTAGAATGGCATGTATATTTTTAAGTTTTAAACGCAGGTGTTCTGGGGAAAATCTAAAAAAATAAAACGTTCTTCAAAGAAAAAAAAATACTCCAGTACTGTCTTGACAAAATATTGAAAGAGACTGTCAAGCTGAACAGTTGACTGATGATGACCCTAGTTGAGATGTCTGTTCCTAGCTATATTTTCAAAAGCATCAAAGTCATTCTGCAGTCTCCTGGTAAATTGTCAAATCTGTCTGGAGTTTGCTGTTAGTTTCCAGCCATATCTTTCTATTCATGAAAACTTAAAAAACAAAAAGCTACTGATAAACTGCAGCCTTTGAATTTAAGTTCTCCTCAAAGAGAAGTCACATTGTATTATTTTCTTCTTTCCTAAGGGCATTTGCCCTTTTAGTGAATTGTCTGAATTGTACTCACTACAGTAACAGAATGAGTTGAAAACATCAGAAAGCTTATCTGAAGCAAGTAAAGATCCAACTAATATATACTTATAAGAGAAATTATTGTATAGGACTGAAAGGTTGTAGAATTACCACTGTATCCAACTGATATAAAAGGCACTGCAATGCTTTTCAACACTAGCATAGCTTCAGAATCAAGATGTACCTAGGAAGTGCCTAATTTCAAATTTAAGCTATCTATCTAAAGGAGAAAAGTACCCTGGTCTCTGTGTACTTACATCCCAGGCCAACTGAGGTAGGTTCACACATTGACATGATTCCTGAGCCTTTGTATAATAGAAAATTGAAAAAAAATAATAATTCTATGATACTATTACTACTTGCAAAATAAAGTAAAAGATCCCAAGAAAGTGATGGCTCTAATTACTTCTGGGTACCAATTATACCCTTCACTTTAAATATTTGTGCACCCTTCTTTCTGTTGTGTCTTAAACAAGGTTTTCAAGGTCCAGTTCTGGTCCTGGAAGGTGAGCCAACCTATCTCCTACTCTAAACAACATTTGTCACGCATTTCACTATTATTCTAGAATAAAGTTGCTGGATGAGCATGGTGGTGCACATGTATAATCCTAGTGAGTATAGGAGGGTAAAGATAGGGTAAAAAAAGTTGCAGGGATGGTTAGGCATGTCCCCTATTCTGATAGTGCAAGTATTTCTCATACCAATTATTATATGATTGTTTTCACAGGTTAATAAAAATATAGAAAACACAAATAAACACCTAAATTTTCAAAATAATACAAATGAATAAAAGTGATGTAGTGTAACTTTTTACCATGAATAATACTGTTTCCTGCTAATATCTCTTTGTTTTTAAGTTATAATATTTACCTACTGTATTAGGGTTTTCTAGAGGAACAGAATCAATAGGAAATATAATTATAAAAAGATGACTTATTAGGTTGGCTTATGTGACCAGAAGCTGGATAGTCCACAATGGCTTTCTGAAAACTGGAGAGCTGGAAGAACCAGTAGCTGCGTAGTCCAAGAGGCTGGAGCCCCAGAACAAGAGGAATCAACAGTGATACCCTAGTCTGAGACCAAAGGCTTCTAGAAACCCCCTGGAGAAATACTGGCAGGGTCCACTTTGGAAGAGTGAAGAAATGAGAGTCCTATATTCTCAGACCATCACAGCTGCAATAAAGAACCCTTTCAAAAAGAATAGAGCTTGCATCTGCTGCTGCTTCCTTGTTCTTCCAACTTTCATTTTATCCAAGCCATCATCTTATTGAATGGTGCTGTCTATGCTTAGGGCGTGTTTCCACTTTAGTTGGCTATTCCACATGCCAGTCATTCCTAGACATACCCTCATTGACACACCCAGAAACCTCTCAATCATCAGCATCTCAGTCAAAAGAAGTTGACAATTCCAATTAACCATTACACCTACTTTTTACACAGCAAAATGATTTTTAGTCATCTTTTCATTGTTGTGACCAAAATATCTGATAAGGTATTTTTCCTCCCTTAGGGGTGGAAAGGTTTAGTTTGGTTCATGGTTTTAGAGATTCAGTCCATGTTCACCTGATTCTATTCTAGAAACATTGTAGAAGAAGTGATGTGGGAGGGATGTTCAGATTATAGGAGTCAGGAAACAGAGAAGGTTTAAGGAGCTGGGGACAAGATATGGTCCCCAATGATAGAGTCCCAGTGACCTCCATCCTCCAGACATGCCCTGTCTTCACTGTCACCCAGTAGCTCATTCATCTATCAATGGAATAGTCCAGGAAATAGCCTCTGTCTTAGGCTGGTTCTGTCTGCAGTCAGCAGCTTTCCTCAGCTGGTGTTCCACATTACAGGCATCTCTTAATCTTAGGAATCTCTGCTGAGGGCCATTACCAAGTAGGTATGACGCATCGTAATCCTTGCCAGTGTACCCCATGTTAAATGGACTTGCCTTGGAAATTTGCTGCGACCTTGCTTGTGTGTTTGAGAAAGATGACCCTGCTCAAGGTGATCCAGGGTGGATCCAGGTTTGAGGAAGTATCCTGCAGGTTTGAGGAAGTATCCCTGTCCTTGGGTTTAGGGCGTGACAATAGGGGTTTTAGGAAAGTTAGAAGTTGAAGATTATTGCTGCTGGGATTAGGGTGTTCCCGCTGCTTGTTCCCGTTGAGTTCTCGTGAGATTAAAATGGGATTTGAAAAAAGCCTCATGGAGTAGGATTTGGGATCGGACATTTTTTTGGAATTGCCCCTGAACGTGTGTGGAGGCTGGTGTGAGATCGGGAATAAAGAATTGCTGATTGAACCTACAAAGCTGTGGTGCCTCCTGATTCTGGTGCCCCGCAAGACATCGGCAAATCTCCACTGTAGCTTTGGCTTCACTCACACAGTTTTAGACATGATTTCCCATCAGGGGCTAACCACAAGGATTCCAACCCTGCTGCACTTGGCCTGGCCTCCTAGACCTTTCTTGGAAATCTCAGAAGAATCCTTGGTAACTTCCTAATTCTAGCATCCTCCATTCCTGCAGAACCAGCACCAAATGGATGATGTCAAAGACAACCAACAGCTCAAGCAGTCATAAGTCCCCCTTGAAACAATGTTGCTGCAGCCTTTGAGTGTCTGACCACTCATGAATGGTGAAATGAATACTAGGAAAACAACCTTCTAGGCAGTGCCCCCATGATCTTTTTTCAAAAAAAGGTTTTCATTGTTACACCATTGAGCCTGAGATAAGTATGGTCTTACTGATTCCTCTTATGCCTTCAAGGTGTCTTTCCTACTATCTCTTTGCAAAGTACTTAGCTCCTCTTTAGTGTCAGTAATTTCTTCACCATTTATACCTGCATGGCCTCAACTTTACCTATGCTTCTATGACCAAACTGCAAATTTTTCATGTCTTTCCTTTCTGCTTTTTGTTCCTGGTTTTCAAAGTAAATCTCCTAAAAGTTGCCCGAAATACCATGCCACCTCCCGAATGCTGTGCTGCCTAGAAATTTTCTTCCAGATGAATCAGTCCATCACTTTTAAATTCTGCCTCATATAAAGTCTGAGGACATGAACAAAATGTAGACAAATTATTTAACAAAATGTAACATGAATGACCTATAGTCCAATTCCCAATAGAGTCCTCATCCCCCTCTAAAGCCTCATGATCACAGTCTTTACTATCTGCATTCCTATTGGCATTCTGGTCCTCTGAGCTTCCACCAGAATTGCCATTAAGCTATGCTTACAACATTCTGAAGCTTCTCCAAACAAATCTTTCTGAATTCTTCCCACAAATTAATTCCAAAGGCTTCTGAACCACATAGTCATGTTAGTCATAGCAGTGTTCCCACTTCTTGGTACTAATTTCTGTATTAATCAGCTTCACATTTCTGTGACCAAACTATTTGACAACAACAACTTAGAAAAGGAAAAGTTTATTTTGGCTCATGGTTTCAAAGGTTTAGTCCCTGATCACCTGACTCCATTGCAGAAGCAGTACGGAAGAAGGGTATGACAGAGGAAACCTACTCAGCTCATGACAGCTGGGAAATGGAGACAGAAAGAGTGCATGCCTCAACAGGCAAGGAGCCAGGGATAAGATATAATCCTCAAGGGCATAGCCCCAATGACCTATGTCTTCCAACTACACCTGCCTACAGTTAACAACTCATTAGTGTATTTAGCTATCCTTGGATTAGTAAAGCAAATTGATTAATCCACTGATGAGGTCAGAACCCTAATTGCCTTAAAGCTCCACCTCTGATCTCTACTGTCTAGGGGGTCATTCTTCCAAAACGTGAGATTTGCAAGGGACATTTCAAACCCAAATGATAGCAATTAGGAAAATCAAATTGTGATTAAGTATTCAATAAACCATTACTCACTCTTCCTAAATGCATGAATGTGTATTATCCCGCACTTTCAATTGTCCTGTGGGTGATGTGACACTTTAGGTCAAGAATAAAACTGCTGAATTAAGTACCCCTACAAAAAACATGATAGTCAATGTGCAACCCTCTCAAATACTTAAAGATTACTAGCAAGGGTCAATCCCCAGGGTGACTAGGGTAGGATATAGTTGTAAAAGTCAGTTGTGGCATAAGTCAGAAAAAAAAATGATTTAGTTGTTAATTGAAGTCAATCAATGACCAGACAAAAACACTGAGTGGATGCCAG
This sequence comes from Urocitellus parryii, assembly GCF_045843805.1. Classification (NCBI taxonomy): domain Eukaryota; kingdom Metazoa; phylum Chordata; class Mammalia; order Rodentia; family Sciuridae; genus Urocitellus; species Urocitellus parryii. The sequence continues at coordinate 47,041,788 of NC_135537.1, forward strand.
GCAGAATTTAAAAAACATATAAAGCCTAGGGGGAAAGCTAGTATTGGAGTAAACAAAGAAAGAAACCAAACCGGCTGACTTAACACCCAAAGAACCAAGTCAAATACCAAAAATGGGCTAGAAGAAAGGGTAGAACATTAGGTTATTCTCTGGAAGAGTGTCTGCTCTGAAATGATGAGAACAGATTACAGTCTTTATCTTCAGAAACCTCAACCTAGTTGAACAGATCTACTCTTCTCTGAAGACCCCTATGGAGCAAGACAATCATGTCCAATCCTAAACTGCAGTTAGGATCGCATCATCTTGGCTAAACTCTTTGAGGACATCTTATTCCTTGTTATAATCTAAGTTCCTCAAACAATATCTAGGACACGGACAGTTAAGAAATATTTTTGCTTAATTCACCTATAGATCAGAAGCATCTATGTCTTTAAGTGTTCAAAATTGTCAATAAGCTTTTATTAAATAGTACAGCAATACTATTTCACATGTAGATAGCACAAAATTTATAAGCACTTCGACCATTTTCCAAATCTTCCCAACCATTCTGAAGTAAATGTTATTTAAATGTTCATTCAATTGTTGCAATTTCTACTCAAACACAGTCCACATCTTCGTGATAATACCAAAAGCAATGCAGAGCACAAAAAAAGTGCTGGCCTAGTAAAAATTCAGTAGGTGGATTAATAATAGAATAGGAATATATGCATTTATTAAAGAGAAGCTAGGTAGGTGGCACACACCTGTAATCCCAGCGGCTCAGGAAGCTGAGGCAGGAGGATCATGAGTTCAAAGTTAGCCTCAGAACAAGTGAGGTTCTAAGCACTTCAGTGAGATCCTGTCTCTAATAAAATACAAAATAGGGTTGGAGATGTGGCTCAGTGGTCGAGTAGTCCTAAGTTCAACCCCCAGCACCACCACCCCCCCAAAAAAAAGATGCAGAGAAAAGGTATTTTAAAGAGGAAAAGAAAGATATGAATTTTAATATCAAAAACAAGGTACAATGGTGTACTAATTTTTATGGACTTGATGTGTCCATAATTTATACATGTCCAAGTTCATATATTGAATCCAGTGTAGATATTTGGAAAAATAAAAGAATGAAAGTTAAATAAGGTCATGAGTGTGCAGCCTAATCTAACAAGGTTAATGTTTTTATAAGAAAAGACACTAAAGAGCTTGCATTCTCCCCCTCCCTCACCCACCACCATGTAAAAATATAGAGAGAACTCAAGAAGATCATCTTCACTGGAAACAGACCAGAAATGTGATGAAATAAATTTCTGTTGTTTAAGCCATCCAGTTTATAGTACTTTGTTATGGTGGCCCAGCAGACAAATGCAGCATGTTTTTCAGAAAAAAAAATAAGTTAGAGGGAGAAGAAAACAAAAAGTAATTTGTTTGCTTACCCAAGGAGGAGAAAATTTTTAGCCAAAAAAAAATCTTTTACTTTCTTGCTATTATATTCTTTGTTACAACATAACAAAAACAGAAGAACATCAGAAATGCCTTTCTTTGAAAGAAATGAATTGTAAATAAAATTTTAAAGAGTATTTTGACCTGAAATTATTAAAATCCTAGATTCTCTCTTTTCTGATGTCAAGTTCAAAAAGAAGATAGCAGCAAAATACTATAAAGTTTCCAGAGAAGCATTTGAACAATCTATTTTAGAGTTACTTTTGTCTAATTAACCCTATAATACAGTTGGTGAAAATGTATTCTATTCCTCCATAAGTTAAAAAAGGAGGGGGGAATGTCTTTAGTCAAAACGGTAAAGTTCTAAACATCACTGCTCATCCACAAATGTAGGTTCAGTCCAGACCAATTCTCCCCTCTTGACATCTCCTCTATGTCATTGGTTGAAGTAGCACACTTAAACTATACATTGGTCCAGATTGCATCTGCTCAAGTGTTCGGTTTCTGCACAACTAAAATTCCAACTGGGGCACACTCACAGAACAGCAACCTTGAGTTAAACATTGCACCCATGAAACTCCCCATGGAAGTGAATGTGAAAACTAAGAGATACATCTCAGACAGTTTGTCCCAGAAGACCCCACTCTGATTACTTCTCACAAAAGTTCCTTTTCCACTACTCCTATCCACAACGAGAGACTAATAATCTTTTCCTGGGTCTAGTGGCACTAGTACTTTTCTAACTTTTAGGCAAAGTAACAGCCTAATCTAAGAGTGCTAAACTCAAACAAAACTGATGAGTCTGGCCAAGCTAAAATTGCTTCTTATATTAGCAATAAATCAGAGAGTGACCATTCATTGATGTATTTTTCTCTCCTTTGGACACCAAATCTTGATGTAAATTATTCCACACCATCCTCAGGGATGAGGTTTATTGCTTAGCAGCCATGTTATATGCATGCAACAGACTCTACAAGAGCAAAAGTAACAGTCAATACAACAATAACCACAAGGCTCATGTCCAAGGGTTTAATCCAATGTTTTCCATCATTAAGAACTTAGTTGTGTTCCTAGAGTACAAATGCAAGTAATCTGAAAACTTTTAGCATAACCCTTTTACCACTACCTCATCTAATTCCCTAGTTCTGAAGATGAGCAGCCAAACTCAATATGGTTATTATAACCAAAACCTTCAACTCTTAGTGGCAAACATCTGACTCTCTATATGTCATTTATACTTATTTTATGTGCCTGTTTAAATGGGACTGAAAGTAATAAGTGCTTTGGTTAGACAAAACTCTCACATCTCAAAAGACAGAAAGTAAGCTTTTGCCGTATGTATTTATTAATAGTACCATTAGGATGAAGACAAGATTTATACTGGGGTGAAGTACAAGATTAATCCAGAAAAATTAACTAAGGGGAAAGACAGGCATTTAAGGAGAGAGAGTTTTTCTGATTGCTTAGGAACATACTTAATTGGATCATTAGCCACATCATAATGACAACATGAAAACATCGTCAATCAGTGCTTGCTAGATTCTACCCTTATGATCCAAAATAAGATATGTTGAAGACAGTGCAGAGAAATTAACCACACTTCATTCTGAGATATACCTCTGTGGCTCAAGTTTGCTGAAGACAGATGTAGAAAGGCTGGACATATGGAAGAAATGTGTCCTCTTTATTTGAAAATAAAAAACCTGGTGTGCTTAGTGTTTAAATTCTGTATTGCTCATAGCAAATAATTCCGTTTACAGGTTGGGTAAGGTTCTGAGTTCTTACAGAAATCTGCAGAAATATCAGGATTTATTTACATTGCACAGAAGTTTAGTTTTTCTCATGTAATATAGCCAAGGGAATATCCCAATTTGAATTCATAATTCAACTATGGATGAATAATATGGAGGGTAGGAATTCTTAAACACCAGTTAACTCAATATTTCAGTGTAAATTTCACACTGTTACTTATCAAACCATCTGTACATTTAAAAACACTGATTACTGTAAGTATTTATCACTAAACTTTATACTGATGATATGCCTATTATTGGTGATATACCCATTATGATTATTCAACTTTATTCTCTCACCCCCTTGTACTTTTTTTTCAAGATGAAACCTAAGGGTCACCTCCCCTGCTTCAACATACTTATTTCCCTCCTTTTCATATTAGGTCATCTTCCATTACACTGTCCAAAACCCCAACACAAAGCTTCTTCTAGTTCATTCTTATACTTCTCTCCTTATTGCCAGACTGATTTCTCCTTCAGGCAAATATGCTGCTGTCATCATTTATTGTTTACATAAATTTGTATCTAAATAGACTACCTGGTGCATATTAAGTACTCAATAAATCTGTACTGGAGGATTGATCGATTATTAGGAAGTAGGAATAAAATTAATTCAGCTGTTTTGAATTATAGGTAATATTTCCATTGTCCATTTTCAGCTGATTTAAATAAATAATGGAGAAGAGACTGCCACAAAAATGCTGAAGAAAAAAGTCAGATCAAAGTAGTTGGATTTCTATGCAAGGATTGTTTTACAGGGAAATTTGCTACTTTTCACTTTTCATAGAACCTGATTTATTTACTTATTCCTATTTACTCATTCCTCAACTCATATTCATGATATGACTCATGTTCATGACTCATATTCTAAAAGCTTTTGGAGTAAACCATCCCTCTTACCACTACCTCATCTGGTTCACTATTTCTAAATAGGAGCAGCCATACTCAACATGGTTATTGTAATCAAAACCTTCAACTCATGAGTATGAGTCAATGAATAAGACAACATTATATTGGCAATGTTTTTGTTATATGCAACAGAATAAATCCTAATTTACAGAAAGGTAGCTTAAGTTCAGTGCATTAGGAGACGGACAGAGTTGGCTAGAGGCTGGAAGATCACACTGAGGAGAGGGCAGAAGTCCAAAGCAGCAGAAGAGGAGGAAGACATCAAAGAATAAGCTAGAACATTAAAAAAATAAGTAGGCAGAGTACTCAATTGCTGATCACATACCCTCCCCATTCTAGCATTACTCACTTGGGTTTTAAAGTTTCCAGGTGTTCATTTAACTTGGCTTAGGTTCATGGGTCCATTAATGGGAGAAGAACAGCAGGTTCTCAATACTTTGGCTTTCCTGGTGGCAGGTCATCGGCAGTAGTACCTCCCACCATGACTTAACATGGACAGAGGCAATTTTACAAAAAGAAGGTAGGGTGCCAGGATGAAGGGAAACTAGCATTATCCAAACAAAAAGTTTATGAATATCCTCTACAAATAGGTGCCATAACAAAGAAATTGTGTCAAAGATGAATTGGATGTAAATCCTGCTGGTAAGAAAACTTATAGTCTCACAGGAATAAGTTGCTTGAGAATCACATTACATCAATATATCCTAAAAAAAATCAAGACAATATAAGGTTGAGGTGTATGTAATCCCTAAGAGTCAATCATTTTTCCTTATAAAAAGGCAATTTCACATGGCTCCATCTAAAATTTAGGCTAAGCAGGTAATAGACCATTAAATTATCAAGCCATGAGGGTTAATAGGCAGCTTATTGTCTGCTTTTCTTCACTCTGCAACTCTTCCCCAATTTATAATAGTTATGATAAACTAAAATGAATATGCAATGAGTATTTGTTAGCATCGACCTCTATTTACCCAAACTTCAAATTTATTTCTGCTTCCTCAGTAATAGAATTTCATTGATACCTACAGATTCAAAACAAAATAATTTTGTGGTGTGTTTCACATCTGATATTAAAATAATTACAATGTAAAAATAAACTTGAAGAATAAAGAATATGTTATTTGGCCAATATTAGTAAACTCTGGATAAAAGCTTTTCAAAATCACTATATAAGTAAGTTGGATGACATCAATGGCAATTCTTATGGAAAGTGATTGTGCTAGATGCTCAAGTTAGAGTAATAACCAGAATGGTAACCAGGGCACTTTTCTTTTCACAAAATAGAATATAATTATAAATAGGAGAGTAAGTAAGAACCCAAAACAACAACAACAACAACAAAAAAAAAAATCTTGAGGTAGATCAGGGATCAGCAGGCTTCCAAAATATGTGCCAAAATTTCAAGCCCTACCCTTCTGGTTCTTCAGGATCATGGAGAGGGTGGTTACCATGCCAACTTATTGAAGCAATGTTTCCATGCCAACTCTAATTATCAATAGTAAAAAGATGTTATTTTTCAAATTCTCCCTTTAGGTAACTCTCTCAAGCGATGAACACTGGACCTTATCAAGTGTGGCAAAGTAGAGTATTTAGTTCATTTCATGCTGTTAACACAGAATACCACAGACTGAGACATTTGTAATGAACAGAAATGTATTGGCTCACAGTTGTGGAGGCTGGGAAGTCTAAGATGGAGGAAGGGACTTCTTGCTGCATGCATCATCCTATTGCAAGAGGGAAAAAAGAGCTGAACTCAACCTTCCATAAGGAACCCACTTTAGAGACAACAAACCCACTTGAATAATAACAGCATTAATCCACTCACTGCACCCTCCTGTCCACACTCCACCTCTCCTGAAGCCCTGCCCCCCAAAACTGTTGCATTGGGGGTTCAGTTTCCAGCATGTGTTGGAATGTATCCCCTGCCTTCAGGAAAACATTCAAACCACAGCACAGTGCTTGACAGTGCCAATCCCAAAACTTCAGTTGCTAAGGCCTGATCAGTTTGACTCTAAATGAGCCAAATGGGTGTATTTGATGCTGTAAAATAATCTGATGGGACTCAATGCCAGATTCACTGACTGACTGAGTATCCTTTTGTCTTGAAAGAGTTAAGGCAACTTTCCCATATACTCAATGTATTCTCAGAAACTTCCAAATATTAAAAGAAAACAAAAGGAGAAAGGACTTCTTTCTGAATTTTTTATGTATTTATGCATTGGATTATAAGCATTTTAAAGTAATTGATTTCTTCTTTTCAATATTTAAAGGATGAATTTGGGGTCTGCATCAGGATTCCCCTAGCAAATTTATACCAATTAAAATTCAGCAAAGGGAAAAAGGATAAGGGGGAAAAACAAACACAAGCTTACAGGGTCTTCTCTCAATGGAGTTGTATAGATGCACTTGATTCTCTCAGAAATCTTTGACAACTTGGGCTCAATGTTGGCAAAGATGGAAGCTCACCCAAACTTTGGTGTCCAGAGGTTTTTGTTTGTTTGTTTTGTTTTGGTACCAGGAATTGAACCCAGGGGTGCTTTACCACTGAGTCACAGCCCTAGTCTTTTTTATTTTTTATTTTGAAACAGAGTTTTCTAAATTTCTGAGAGAATCGTTAAGTTGCTGAGGCTGGTTTTGAACTTGCGATGTTCCTATCTCAACATTCTGAACCACTGGGATTACAGGCATGTGCCACTGCACTTGACTGCCCAGAGATTTTATAGGGATCAGTAACATAAGGACTCAGGGCTTGCATAACTATCCTCAGCTACTCAGACTCTAGTCCCCCACAAAGAAAATTAATGTGGCTTGCATCAAATTAGTATCTCATGGCTGAAGGCCTCAAGCATACAAAAATACTCAGTTAGTTGAAGATTCAAGGGCTTAGAGCTCATCTCCTAAAATCTAACCAGGTATCTATCTTAAAGAGAAGCCCTTCTCAGAATGTGCAAGATTTGAGCCATTCTGTATAGTCATTTTTTAAAAAAACTAATTTTTTGCAACTAGAGTTTATTAGCTCCTTTATCTTGTGAAGTAACCATCACTTAATATATAAAGAACTTCTGAAACTCAACAAGAATGAGTCAGGTACCTCAGAAGAAAAAGTGTTTGCAAATTGCTAATTCTTCTATAAAATCTATCTCCTCTTCTCATATGGTAAATTTTAGCTGAGCACATAGCAAGATGATTAGAAACATTTCCTATCCTCCCTAAAGCTAATTGTGACTTTGTGACTCAGTTCTCTGAGAAATGAGTGAGAGATGTATAAAAATTCCACTGCACTGCTTAAAAAGAAATTGTTCTCCCTGAACTTTTTTTTTTCCTCCTTCTAGTAGGAATGAAGATGCGCTGGCAAACCAGCTTCAACCATTTGTCAGGGACATATCCTATTTTATGACTGAACACTAAGATGAAATGAAAATGTATTCCTGAACAGCCCTGCAGGGCAGAGCCACCACACCGCGTTGACCAGTAAGACTTATAGTTGAGAGAGAAATAAACTCACATCCCCACTAGTAACACATAGAGTTCCTTCCTCCTTACATTTCCATAATAATTGACATTCTTCCATAAAATTAAGGATAGGAATAACCAACACTCAGAAATTATATATCTGATAATTTATCCCAAGAAAATCTTACCCAGGTCCTGAAGAGACAGATGCAAAAATGTTCAGCAAGAACTGTTTGAAGTAGCAGGGAGTTGTGGGCAATCTAGTTGTCTGTTGCTGGAACAACAGATACTCAGAATGTGGTGGATTTCTAGGAGCCAGGGGTGATACACAACACATGTAACAAATTTTATGATATGGTCCCCAAGCAATAAAAACGAACACCAGCCTTGGCATGGGAGTAGGGTTCGAAACACCACCCATCTATCCTCCAACAAAAGAAAAAAGTGGCATGGGTATTGCTGGCAATTTTTAGTCGAGTTTATTGTGATCATCGAGAACAGAAAGAAAAGCAGAAAGATTTGAGAAAATTGCAGTTTGGCCAGAAAACTGAGTAAAACTGGGGCCAAGAAGACATTGCAGCCACTAAAGAAACACTCAAGACTTTGCTCAGTGACCATAGAAAAGATGGCTTGAGGGGATCTCAGGAACTGTCAAGATCACACCCATCTCAGGCTGAAAGAAGTAAAACTTCTTTGGAAGGGAGACCAGTAGGGCACTCTGCTTGCATAAGAGGACCTAGGAAGTTGTTTCACCATGCTCGGCCACCCAGACACTCAGAGGCTACCACAGTAATGGTCTGTGGAGGCTTGAGGATTGCTCAAGATAACAGCAGACCTTGATGGCAATCACTTGGTGCTGAGTCTGCAGTCTGCAGGAATGCAGGATGCTGGAGCTAGGGAGTCATGGAGGGCTTCCACTGATATTTCAAAGGAAGGCCTGGGAGGCCAGACAAAGGGCAGCAGGGTCAGAGTTCCTGTGGGCAGCCCCTGAGAGGATAATGCATGAAGAGGTGAGGAGGAAGCTAAAGCTGCAGTGGAGACCCCAAGATTAAGAAATGCCAGTACCCTGGGATGTCTGCTGAGGAAAGCTGCAGGAAGGGAGCACAGACAAGCAAAGGGGCTACATGTAGGGCTGCAACCAGCAAAGCCACTGGGGTGGAGCTACACAAGCCCTGTGGAGATAATGTCATGATACCGTGTGCTCCAGATACTGGACGTGGAGCACAGGACTTGTTTGCCCAGCTGGATTTCAGTCTTGCTTTTTGCTCCCATTCTTTCTTTCTGTGTCCCTATTCCTTCACATGGAAATATTTACTGTGTGCCTTTAGATATTGGACTTATGTAACTTGCTTTTAATTTTTAGGGGAGCTCACACTGAGAGTTTGCCTTGAGTCTCAGAGGAGATGTTGGACCTGGACTTTTGGACAATGCTTGAATTATAAGACTATGAGAACTTGAAATGAACTTTAAATGTACTTTGCATTGTGAGATAAACATGAGCTTCCAGGGGCCAAGGACAGAATATTATGGTTTAGGTATGTGGTATTCCCTTATAGCTCATGTGGGAGACAATGAAAGAAAGTTTAGAGATGAAATGGTTGGGTTATGAGAGTCTTTACCAAATCAGTGTGTTAATCCCCTGATAGGGATTAACTGGGTGGTAACTGTAGGCAAGTAGGTTGTGGCTGGAGGAGTTGTGTCATTGTGTACATCCCTTTGGGATATATATATACATTTTGCACCTTAAAAGTGGAGCTGTCTCTGCTTCTTGGTGGCACATCCCCAGCTGTTTTCCTCTACCACACTATTCCACCTTGATGTCCTGCCTCGCTTGGAGCCCCAAGGAATGGAACTGGCTGTCTATGGGCTGAGATCTCTGAAACCATGAGCTCCAAAATAAATTTTGATTTTCTAAAATTGTAAAATTGTTCATCAGGTCTTTTGGTCACAGCACTATAAAAGTTGACTAAAACACCTTGTGAAGTCAATTCTATATGTGAATGGCTATTTGTATACATATATGTCAACTGCAAAACAGCCCTTTGTTGAGTACTAGGCATTGGCAAGAATAACTGAACTAAATGTTCACATGACAGCGTGGAAGAAAATATAGGAAATATCCTAAGAAGTAAAGCAGAAATCTATTTAGCTTAAATAGATCTGCACATGAGCACCAATACACATTTTAGAAGAACACATAACCAAAGGATATACTCTATTTGCACTCGTTATTTGAGAAGAGGAAAATGGTGAAAAGGAATGGGAATGAAAGGGAGTAAACAAGAGAGGGCCTTGTGTAGATCAATGATGATAATGTGTTCCCAAAAAATTCCATTTACAATCAATTTTTTCTTAGTTCTGCCAAGTGTAGTCAGCCTTTCTCTACAATTTTTTTGTGTTAATGGACTTCTACAGAAGAAAATAACTAGATCACAAGCAAACTTTTGCCCAGATAGCTTGTCTCTGCAAAGAAAAACACTTTTCAAACTCAGTTCATAGGAGAGAGATGATTTATCAGGGAATTAGGAAAGGCATTATAGAGAAGATGAGATTTAGGCTGAGCCCTCAATAATACATAGGATTTCTGCTGGCAAAGATAGGAGCAGATAGGCTTCCTGATAAAGAAAGGCACATACACACAAGCATAGAGCTGGTGGCAAAGAATGAATAGTATGAGAAGCTGGCACAGGGAAGCATGGAGAAGAAAAGTCAGGGATATGACCTAAGAATAGTTTGAGGTTAGAATTTGAAGAGATGTGAATGTTAAATAAAGAAATGCAGAAGAAAATAAGAAGCAAGTGGATTTTGTTATTGTTATTATTATTATTAACCTAGAGACTACACATTCAAGCTGTGTTTTAGGAGGATTAATCCCGCAGCTCTGTTTAGAAGGGATTTAAGGGATATGTTCTAAAAAGAAAACACTGAGGAGGCAATTGCAATAATCCAGATAAGAGGCAATGAAAGTTTCCTCTTGGGCAGCAAGATTAAAAAAATGAGGACAGGTATGGAAAAAATTATAGACAAAGATCTATAGACTATGTGAGTGAGTGGAAGTGAACCTTGAAGGTGAAGAAAGAATTTAAATGACTCAGTTTTAATATCTCAGTGATAGAAAACTTGTTTCCCCCAGAAATAAGAAATCAGAGGAAACAGCAACTCTGGCAGCAAAGGAAGAGAGAGGAAGATGGGGGATTTTAATTGTTGATAGTAGAAGAAAAATCCTTACGGGAAGAAATTTTGAGATATGTATTGCATGAGAAATATTTATAGTAGGTCAGGTACAAGGAAATAACTAATGAAGAAAATTCAAGAAGGCAACATTTTAGCATAAGATCCTAAAGGAAAAGTGACAGGAAATCATAAACTTCGTAAGTAGTGAAATTGCTCCCATTCTTGGTAGATGACTATATAAAGAAACACGTTCATTATTTTGTTTTGGAAATATCTCTGGCTTCTTAGAAGAAATTTTTTTTTTAATCTGCCTGCAACCTGGAAACAAGGTCATAGTTTAAACCCACCATTATTTGCAAATTGTGAATTGTTAGAATTTAGAGGTGAATTTGGGGAGGACTGAGTCAGGAATTATTTTTTAAGTTTTGTATTGCTATTTGCATTTATTTATTTATTTTCTGAATGGAGCTAGGGATTGAACCCAATATTTCAGGCATGTTAACAGGTACTCTATCACAGAGCTATGTCCCCCAACCAGGAATATTGCAGTTTCTATTATACATCAGTTACATGCAATCCTAAGAGCTTCTTTTACCCTTTGTTGAATGACTGCTCAGCTTGAGTCCAGAGGGAGTCAGGTATTCCTTGCAAGCAATGATAATTCGCAACATTATTTGAATCCGGATAACAGTTAGTGAACTTTATTATCTTTTAATGGTTGTTTACTCACTAAAAATGCCTGCAATATTTTCTTGCAATATTTTCCTGATAAACAGCAATATAGTAATGGACATGCAGACATTTGCAAGTGAGAAATGAAATCGTATTTGCCATTGTAATTCAGAGGCATTTTTCACTTTTAAAACAAATAAATTATTCGACATAGCTGGGGGATACATTGTGAAGGCATAAGTAGTACCACATGAAGATTTGCAACTAAGATTCCGAGACATGTTAAATCTTTTATTTCTCTCAGGTCCAAAAGTGATTTTATAATAGAAAACAGTATTTCCCAAAGTGGTTCACAATAAAAGGTGATTTACTCAAAAGCTACTTTCAAAGGGAATTTTCTACAAACAAATTCACAAAATGATTATTTTAAGTTCCTTTCCATTCCTTCCTATTGGGCACCTATACTTTAGTGACATTTGGAAAACCCAAAACAATATATTTGTTTGTTATTTTGTTTTGTTTCAACCTGATATCATACTCTTCAGGAATAAGTAATAAAGATTGTTTAATGTGCTCAGGTTCCCTCTGTGCCCTAAAATCATTCTAAAATTCATTCAACTGAACAATTATTTTTTTTTCCTTCTAATTGCCCCAAAGTCATAATTCTGAGTCAAACTGAGCATTTATTATTTTTCAGGCATTATGCTTCATTAATGATTGTAGTTTTGTAGGTAAGAAATTGTCTCATGGTTTTTTTTTTGTTTGTTTGTTTGTTTTGTTTTGTTTTTGCAGAGGGCATGTTAGGAAGAGAATATCAATTTATTTTCATACTTGATGGATATTGCTTCTATCTGTTACCTCCTTTCTAGGCCACATTTCCACATGACTCCCATAATTCAAGTTCATCCTTTATATATCAATCCTATTCCTGAAATATAAATTTAATTATGCTTTTTTCCCTAGCTTGATGCTCATCAGAGCTTCTTTTCGTCATAAGGAATGAGGTTCAAATAATGGTTTTCTTTACAAGTTTATCTTTCATTCTTTTCTAACTTTTAAAACAACCAGTTTCCAGGTTTTACAGTTGCTCTAACTTTCAGTGCTCTTTATGCCTCTATATCTTCTGATCCAGTTCCTCTGCTCAGAATCTTGGCCCTAGACCTGTCTGGATCCCTGACCAGCATTGCCTCTCATTCCATCCATCCTCTACCTTCAATTGGTCTGGGAATGATCTATTTACCTTTAAAAATTCATTCCAAGCTTCTATCACCTGAACATTTTTATTTTAGAAAATATCAGTCTCCTCTCCAAACATTATCACTTATATTCTTATACATATGAACATCTAAAGTCTTTGTCTTTTTATTCTGAATAAATCTCTTACAGCATCTATGATATTCAATCACACTCATTTGTTTTAATGTCTCTCTATCAGACTACAACCTCTTTGAAAAGAATGATATCTTGTGCAGAGGTCCTGGGATACATTTATGTTTAGTAAATGTTAATTAAATGAATATTCAGTATTAACTCTTATTTTCAGGAGCCTGCCCTTTTTAGGGTCTAATCTTTATGCTTAAAAATAGAATGAGTTGACTTTTTTGTCCTGGTTTAATAAGATCTGGATTAGTGATATACTTATTACAGAAAAAGAAACTATTGAAAGAGCAGTAAGTTTAGTGATTTGGAGCTAGAATTCTATAGTTTTATGAACTTACCTTTGAATCCCAGCTCACTCATTTTCTGGCTATAAAACATTGACCAGTTTCTATAATCTGAATGTGTTTTTCAACATTCATCTGTTTAAATTTAATCACAAGTGCAATAATAGTAAGAGGTAGAACCTTTAGAAAGTAACTCAGTCACAAAAGTGGAACTTTCGTGAGTGGGATTAGTATCCTTATAAAAGAAGTTAAAGGAAACACCCTTGGCTATTTTTTGCCCTTCTGCCATGTGAAGATACAGCATCCACGGTGCCATCTTTAAAGCTGATACTAGGTCTTCTCAGATAGAACTTGCCAGTTGGACCTTGAACTTCCTACTTCCAGAACTGTGAGAAATAAATTATTATTGTATATAAATTATCCAGCTTATGGTTTTGTCATATATTTGTCATATATTTTCCTTTATCTAAGTGATAATTATAAAATCACCATCCTCAAAGATTTGCCATAAGGGTTAAATAAGTGGATACACCTAAAGGTGGACATTGAAGCTTCAACAGAGAATGAACTAGCCAGTTTTAGCTATAATCACATATTATCACTACTATAAAAATGTCATGGTCCATTTTCTGTTGCAATAACAAAATACCTAAAACCAGGTGATTTATAAAGAATAGATATTTATTTGATTCTTACTCTGGGGGGCTGGAAGTTCAAGGTCATGGTGCCAGCATCTACTCAGCATCTGGGCCTTCTTGCTGTGTCATAACATGACAGAGGACATCACATGGCAAGACAAAGTAAGCTGCCAGTTCAGGTTTCTCTCCTCCTTATAAAGCTGCTAATGCCATCTTAGAGAATCCACCATCATGACCTTGTCTAATTCCAATTACTTCTCAAAGGCCTCATTTCCAAATATTATTAACATATAATCTGGGAATTAAGTTTCCAATACATGAACTTTTGGAGGACCATTTAAAACATAGCTGAGAGATATGCAATGGGATCTAATTTGAACTTTCCAATTTTTAGCCTATTCATATGATTTATTAATCTAGTATGACTATAGACTCCCTCCTTTCTACCACCTTTAGTTGCTTTCAAATAGTTGCCCTCAGTGTCTAGAATACTTTGATATATTGTTCAGTAAGAACATAACAACAACTACTGTGTTATGGACAAGGCACAAAATCATTTCATCAATCTTCCTCAAAAAGTAGTAATTCTAGAACCATAGTCACTACATTCCATGACAATGCTCTCTATAATATAGGTTACAAGACTGAAAGGACTCCAACTGTCTATGTTGAGCCATACACCTGATTATAACTGACCTACCTCCACATAATCCCCCCCCACAAAAAATATGTTTGCCTGGAAATTAAAGAGAAAAAGTGGATTTAATTTCTATTTTATTACAATCATTTTCCAATACCCTGCATTAGAGTTGATAATAGACTTGATTAAAATTATTTTTAATCAAAAGATATTCAATTCAAAAATAGTTTTTCATGAAATTAAGAAAGTCAAGGTGTGATTAGAGCTTCTCATTTCATTAAGACTATTTCTATTTCTGTGTACCTGAATGTGATGCTTTTTTAGGACTGGTCTTGGTTATAGGAAAGTTGTCAAAGTAATAAATGAAAGTAGTCAATGTAATAAATATAAGGTTAAAACCCTCATGTGTGCCAACTGAAAGTCTAAAGTAAAACTTAATGAAGCTCCAAAGTCTCAAAAGTATTTCATGTTCAGTAGCACTACAAAACTCTACAAAGTATAAAGGTGACATGTAGACCGTCAATACATTTTTTATTCCATAATTCAATATACAAGTAGAGTGGTTTAAAAGATTAATTATTTCTGTGCCATTTTATATGTGCAATTTCTCTCTTTATGATTATGTTCAATTATTTTGTGGCAGCAAGTCCATATACTTTTGGTTCAAAAGACCATCAAAAAAGATGTCAAAATTAGATGTTTTTAATATGAACAATTGTATTTTTCATTCTATCCCTGACTACTAAACTATATAACTTCAAAATTTTATTACAGTACATAAAAGCATTCTTTCAACTTCAGTGAAGGTATAAAGCAGCATGGGGCCTAGTTTGTAACAGATGTTCAACAAGCGTGTATTAAATTGGACCTAAGTTTTCAAATATTTAGTTTTGGATGAAAATAACTAAATCAGATGTGAGTTAACTCTCCTAATGACAAGTTTAAAAAAAAAAAAAAAAAAACACAACCCCAGACAAGTTGTTCTGCTTTAAATTTCTCTACTGTATGATTGCCTTATCGCATGCTAGAGGAAAAATCAGTAGAATTATTCAAGCTCCCTTTTGCCTCCTGATTAAAAATATATATATGGGGGCTGGGGTAGCTCAGTGGGTTTAATCCTCAGCACCACATAAAAAATAAATAAATAAATAAAGGTATTGTGTCCATCTACAACTAAAAATAAATAAACAGATGGATAGATTTTAAAAATGGAAGGACTCTCTGACTTCAATGGTACATTGGTCAGCATTTCATTACTAGGACCAAAATACCCAATAAGAACAATTTAGATGGGCTGGGGATGTGGCTCAAGCAGTAGCGCGCTCGCCTGGCATGCGTGCGGCCTGGGTTTGATCCTCAGCACCACATACCAACAAAGATGTTGTGTCCGCCAATAACTAAAAAATAAATATTAAAAAAAATTCTCTCTCTCTCTCTCTCTCTCTCTCTCTCTCTCTCTCTAAAAAAAGAAAAAAAAACTTAGAGAAGGAAACATTTGTTTTGACTCACAGTTTGCACAGTTTGAGAGGTTCAGTCCATGATCACCTGACTCCATTGCTCTGGGACCAAGGTGGCACAAAAAGGACATAACAGAGAAGTGCTGCTCCATTCAGTGCAGCCAGGCATCAGAGAAAGAAGGGAAGGGGCCACAGAGAGGATAAGCCTCTCCAGGACATACCCCCTGACCTATCTTCTCCAGCCACACCCCACCTGCCTAAAGTAGCCACCCAGTTAATTCATTCAAGGTAGGGAGGCCTGATTAAGTTACAACTCTCATAATTTAATCATTTCAGTTCTGATTATTTCTGTACTTACAAAGTAGCTTTAAGGGGATATCTCCTATTCAAATCATAGCCAATGGTGTAGCCAAAAATTCCACTTTCCTCATTAGCTATGTAGGTAACCCCTATTCCCAAGAAATAACACATGAAACTTAGTAACAAATACAAAGAAAAAAATAATGGAGGCTGAGGTAGAACTCCAAGCAGTCAAAAATCTTTTAACACCTTACTAAATTTTGTTATTTCCACATATTTTTCATCCAACTTTTCACATTTTCAGACTCCGTGCCCCTCAGGCATAAGCATGTGGCCTAAGGTTTGCCAATTCACATGGAGTTGAATTCCCAATTGAGCAATGTAAGACTGGGGCTTGGCCCTGGGGAACTGATTTACTGGCAAGTGAGACAGGAAAGGCATTTTGTTCCTGGGAGCAACAGTAGCATATACTCCTGTGTCTGTTCCCAATTGCCACCTACAATGAGCAGCAGCAGCAGAAACAGAGTTTTATTGTAGAAGCCTTCGGGAGTGACAGGGCAGTCATGACCACTGAACTTCCAGGCTCTTTGCAGCCATCCTAGAGATTCTGTGAGCTATGTAAGCTCCATTAATAAACTCCTTCCCTACTTAATCCACTCAAAATTGATTTTGTCTCTTCCCACTTTTATTCAAAATAGCAGATCCAACATTTCTAAAATCTTTGTTCCAATCTTGGCACCGACATTTACTGGTTATGTGAATAAAGGTAATAATTACCTTCTCTGGGCTTTGTTTTCCTCATCAATGAATTAATGGTGGGAAACAAATTTAAGATGTAACAAAGATTTAAACTTCAAAAACTGTTAATGTTTTATAGAAGATGTGTGAGTGCATTATTTAGTTTTGATGAGTAAAAACTTCTAAGCCTAAGACATAACCCATAAACAAAAATGCATATGACAAATCATTCCAATTATAGAAAATTTAAAAGATTTTATGGCAAATAAATACCTTAACCAGTGACAAAATGGATGAAAGTGTAAAATATACATGATGGATCAAAAGCCAGTTTTTAATTTCAAAAAGACTCCTATTAATAAAAACAAAAAATAATACAAATGTATATTCACCACCCTTCCACCAAGGAAATGAAATTTTTAAATGTCAATAAGCTCGTGGTACAATGCTCAACCTGACTCAAATATCAAGAAATTGAAATCAAAAAAACAATAAGTTGGATGTTACCAAATACAGATGAAAGTGAGAGAAACAAGGCGCTCTCATTTTCTACCAATGAACATGTGAGTTAACACAGCTTTGGGAAGGCAACTTTGGATTTGAGATGAAATTTCTGCTTCTGTTGATGGGAGGAGTCTGTGTAAACTTCAGGCCTCTGCAGCCCAGAAAGCTCCTGTTAGTGTTAGTGGCTAATCACAGCAGGGGATGCCTACCTGGTGTCAGCTCCAAGATTAGAGCCAGCAAAGCCCAATTCTTTTCCACTACCTTTAAGTGGCACATGGCAGCGCTCAGAGTTGCAGCTCTAAATGGCAGGTTATGCCCTCCAGGATTGCAAAAGATTCCAACAGCTCACCACCAACTTCTTTCTGGATTTGTGTGTCACAAATCCAAAGAATGACGTCCATGGGACAACAGAAGGCAAGAGTGAAAGGAAGAGGATTTATTCAAGTGTGAAAAATAGAAATAGAATTTTCTAGGAGCAAGAGGGCACTCACAGGGATGAGCCAGTCTAGGAGGTTATATAGCACTTGGGTCAAAGCTATTGCTCCAAATTTTTGCTAATCAGGGTTTTAAAAAGTACTGATGCTATTGGTTAGATAGCCTTGACTCTAAACTTCTGTTTTCTCTAGTCAGCAGCTGGAGGTTGAAGTGGGTGGATCCCGGATGTTGGAACAGTAGGGGTTTTCAGGGCTGCAGCACTGTGTGGAGCCAACATCTGCACCAGGCCAGATGGGCTGTCAGTATAGGTTGACATTCCCAGTTTTCCTCTGGTGTGGCTCTTCTCACCTTAGGCCTGACATCAGGCCAGTGACACCTCAGCCTACTCAGGTCATCTCTCTGCAGCTCCAGGACAAGGGCTTGGCTTCAATAACACAAATTGACTCATCAATTACTTTTCTAAGGACCTACTCCAAGGATAATCTTGTAAATCTGCAAAAATATCTAAAAAGATCACAATGTTGTCTCTAATAGCAAAAAAAAAAAAAAGCAATAACCTAAATATCCATCAGAATGAATGTAATTTA
The DNA here is from genome assembly GCF_045843805.1 of Urocitellus parryii. Lineage (NCBI taxonomy): Eukaryota > Metazoa > Chordata > Mammalia > Rodentia > Sciuridae > Urocitellus > Urocitellus parryii. Next base: position 47,060,168 of record NC_135537.1, read on the forward strand.
AAATAATGATAGATTTATGTAATTCAATGCCCTGAAAGAATTCAGAAAAAAAAAATGAAGCTTTCATTTCTCATTTTATACCTTTTGTACTAACTGAAATATCTAGCAAAATTCACCAATTGATTGTTTCTTTGTTTTCCATACCAACAAGGGTCACCAAAGTGGTGAAATGGGATTTTTTTTAATACCCAACCACCCCCATATAATACATAAGTCATTCCTTCTTAAATGTAAAGTTTAGAGTACTTTCATTCTGAGTTATTTCATACTTACTATTTTTTCTTCTAATTCTCACATAAAGTTCAGTAATTAGTAAATACCATCCCCATGTTATACAGTAGAAAAATGAAGCTGACTACTGTTAAGAAATTTGTCAATACGAGCCCTAAAATCCGATATTGCATTTAACCCTCAAGACAATCTTATGAAGCTGGTATTATTGCCCCCACTTTGCAGAGGAGGCGACTCAGGCTAATGATGTTTAAGTGACTTGTCTAAGGTTATGTACAAGCACCAAGACTGACAGAAAGTTATTTATTCCAAGTAACATAGAGTGAACTGAACTCCAGTGTGATTATACCAGACTTTTTGTTCTAATAATTGGTAGCTCTTATTGACTGCTGACAATGTTGCAAACCCTGTTCTGAGTGCTTTATGCATATTAACTCATTTAATCTCCAAACCACCACGTGAGGTAGGAAATGGTTATTCCTTCCCTCATTTTAAGATGGTAGAACTAAATTCCAGAGAGGTTATGTATCTTGGTCTGACATACTGATGACTGGCCATGTAAAGGTTTGGACTAAGGCAATCTGGCCCTCAAGTCCATTCTATTCAAGTCCTGTCCAACCAGGCAGTAGAGTCTGCAGGAAGATGTGTTGCCAATGTGCGGTGGTGACTCTGATGAGGTAATGGACTACTTTCTCTCTTAAATAAATGCTTGTTTTAAATGTAAAAAAAGAAAGGAAAGAAAGAAAGAGAAGAACAAGAAAAAGAAAATTGTCAAAAGCCAAAACAAGTAAGTGTCATGGTTCGTTTTCAAGTTGAAGTCTGTCCAATATGGAAGTCCATGCTCATAACTGCCTACCACCAATAAACCAAGTAGTTGTCCAACTTACACTTGAGTATTCTACCTAGAATAAGGATAAACCTTCCAGCCCTTCTTTGTATGGAACCAAAAAAAAAAAAAAAAGAAAATTGGTTCTATAAATTCATCCTATTGAGAAAAATTACTTTCTTTCTGACTTGGCTGAATAAGCAAATCCCTCACCGAGCTACTAGTTTTTGAAATATTTGAAGACAGGTATCCTAGCCACTTCCATGAGCCTTCTCCATCGTCACCATAGCCATGATCATAGGTAAACACATACAAACACAATCTTTCCCTGGACCAATCCTTCTCCGGTGTCTTTCCATCCAATGGAATCAAGTCCACCAAGCTTTCCTTAAAACCTCATTATTTCCATTTCCTCACCATCATGATCCCATTATCCTGTACCTTCTTGCTGAGAGCCACAGCCGAGTCTGTATGGCCCCTGGCATTTTGCCAACAGTATTGATTGACAGGCAAGGCGTTAATATCCGCCTCTGCCACTACTTTTGAGTTCTAGCGCTATTTTTGAGTTCTCGCGCTATATTTAGTTCTCACGGGGATTCCCCGGGAGTTCCCATTGGTTGGCTAAGTGCAGGAGGAGGGATTTCCGGGGGGAGATATTTCCAGCTGGGGGTTCCTGGAGGAGCCTCGTGGCTTTCGGGAGGATTCCCCAGGAGCGTGTGTGAGGTTTTTTCTTGCAGTAAAAAAAATAAAGTTTGTTCCTGCTTCAGTGGCTCGTGATTTGTGCCCAGCCAGACTGCGGCACCTTCTCGCTCTCTTAAAAAAGTATAAATGTTCAGACACAACGCTGCTAACTAGTTGATGCAGGAAGTCTGACCACCTCTTTTCTTTTCTTCTCTCTCTCTCTTTTTTTTTTTTTTTTTTTTTTTGATACCTGGGATTGAACTCAGGGGCACTCTACCACTGAGCCACATCCCCAGCCCATTTTTCTCTTTTTTAGAAACAGGGCCTCACTGAGTTGCTTAGTGCCTCACCATTGCTGAGTCTGGCTTTGAACTCTGCCTCAGCCTCCTGAGCTGCTGGGATTACAGGTATATACCAACACACCAAGCTGACCACCACTTTTTTGTGAGTCAATATTCTTCATCAGACACACACAATAACTTACAGTGATATTTTTGTGTGTTTATTCAAGTACAAATGAATGGACAGATAGATAAGATGGATAAGGACTTTTATAGCCTACTAATATAATATTAATAGCTTTGGATAAGGCATCTACTATGGAAAACTAAATGGAATATTTCCATCCAGAGACTAAAAACTCAGCACGCTTATAAATGTGATAGAATAAATAACAACTGAGATATTCTAAGTGTTGTGACAGACACTCAAAGAAACAGTTTATCTAAATCAGTCTGTACTTGGTGGTGAGTTGGAAACAATTCATGGCTAAGTGACATATGCCCAGTTTAGAATTATGCTTTTCTCTTCCAGGAAGAAGAAAATAACAACATTTAGCCAAACATTGGCATGACTATACAAGAAGACATGGTAAGCATTGCACAGAAATTTTTTACCATGCCCATTATCAGAGTCAATGTAAAAATGGGAAAACTGAACAAATGTCAGTAGAAGCAACAACATACTGGCTCTGGATTGAGAAAGGATTGGTGTGGGAAAGAGTATTTATCAGATAACATCCACCATAGTTCTCATTCACCTGAGACACAGATAATAGAGCCCCACAGGACCCTTCCTCTGACCTCCACCCCTTTCTCCAAAAACGCACTCATTTCCCACATACACTCCATACTCTCTTATAGACTCACATTACATATGGCATGAGAATTTTACCTATTCACCTACAACCACTCATGTAATTCCTAAATAGAGTCTTCTTTCTATTTAATAATAATAATGGCTACAATTTGTATTGTGCCCTGGGAGAAAACTAGTCAGTGAAGGAACCAGGTGGCCCCACTGAATTTTTACTTCTTTCTCTACTTATCTTTCATTCATTGTCCGTGGTCTGGGGTCACATCAAATCCATAATATCCAGAATGTTTTCTTAAAACTTCCTCCTTTAAACAGGATTCTATTTGGAGATTCTGTCCTCCAGCTCCCCTCAATCGTCCCCCTACCAGACCATAAGTCCTCATTAAGTCCAACATCATTTTCATTTCTTCCTTGATCATATTCTAAGCATCCTTGCCAAAAACGTTGTTATTCTACTTTAGTTTGTAATGCATTGGCTATACTAAAAAAATTATTTAAAAATAGTTTATTGGTGTGTTCCATAAAGAGTAATGTTCCTACTCTAATTGATACTGCAGGGATTTTTCACTTCTATTAATTTAAAATATGACTTTTTAAACAGAAATATTCTGTGACTGTAGGCAGAAAAACTGAGTTCCTTTATTTCCTGAAAAGTGTCCAAAGCATACCTCATTTCCTAGCCAAGTTCTTGAAAGAGTTGTGTTTCATGAAAACATTTTCCTGTAGTTGGTGATAATTAATAGCTTCCTTACGTAAAGCACTGTGAGTTTTTGCACATTATCCTGGAGTTACACAAGCTTCATAAAAGCTCAGACCATATGTGAAACTGACTTGCACACACTGACTCATTTACTTGGTCTTATTCTGACTCACCACATGTCATTGTTTGCGTCAAAGTTCATAAATCTTGCACCATTTTGGAAAAAATGATTCATACAGGACACTCAACTGATTGAATTAAAAATAAGTTTGTATACAATATAGTGGAGAACAAAAATTCATGTTATCTTGAAATATATGTCTTTCTTGCTAATAATAAACTACTACAAACAGCTTTTTATGTTTTGACCTAATAAATTCCAGTAATTCATTATTGTGTAAATTAAGAGAAGGCCACTATGAAATAGCTATTAAAATGACACTATGAAACAGTCACATGCTTCCTTTTTTATGTTAATAAAGATACAGTTTAATAATACCTGCTAAGAAATAAATTTATTTCTTATATGGAATATTTGAAATGTAAAACATTTAAAATGTGAAAAATTATTTCTTGGTGGTATATACTGTCACATAAAATATACAGAAACTGTGTCTACTAACCATGTTAGTTAAATACACTGATTAGAAAGAATAATTAACCTATATTTTAAAATTTTATAGTTGCATATAACAATACAATTTTTGATATAATTACACAAGCATGGAATGTGTCTTATTCTAATAAATATCCATTCTTATGGAAATACACAATGATGGGATTCACCATGATATATTCATATAAGAACAAGAAAAATTATTTCAGATTCATTCTACTATCTTTTCTTTTTCTATCCCTATTCCCTTCCCTTTATTCCCCTTTGCCTAGTCTACTGAATAACTATTTTTCCCCTTTCTCCCCTTATTATGGATTAGCTTTCACATATCAGCAAAACATTCAACAGTCACGTATATATGAAACACCATTGTATGTGTTGAGTTAATATTTAAAAGACTAATGTTAGCCCACCCTTAACCTTAAAATCAGAACTGGATTTTAGCTGTTTTCAGTAAGATGTCCAATAAATAAGAAAAACAAAATCAACTAATATATATTGAGCATGTGCTATGAAAAAGACGCTCATACAGAACTTCTAATTATGATCTAATCAAGCAGTTTAGATGAACCAGAAAATTTTTGTCTCATGAACAATTAGTATTCCACACTTTGGCTATGAGTTCAGTTTCATCTGTTTGACACCATGAAGTTTCCATTTCTACAGAACTCTCAGTAAATGAAATACAGATGATCCCCGAGTTATAATGGTTCAGTTTAGGATTCCTTGATGACCATGTTGCAAAACCCAGACACATTCACTGGCACTTTTATTTTGAATTTTGAATGTCGATCTTTTCCTGAGCTAACAATATGCTGTATGATATTCTCTCATCACGCTGGGCAAGCAACTGCTCCCATATGACCATGAAGTGAAACAAACAACAGTCCACAAGGGACTACGCAGTAAGCTATGATGTTTGGTGGGTTCAGTGTATTAAATACATTTTCAACTCATATGTTCAACTTATATTGGGTTTATGAGGACATAACACCATTGTAAGTCTAGAAACATCTATAATGTTGATAACAGAATACCATAAATTAGATTGACTTTTCCAATTTGAGGAGTACATAATCAGTGTCAACTATACAAAATTCTGTGTTGAATTTGTGGAGAAAATTTTTTTAAAAAAATGAAGAAGAAGAAATTTAACACCATTACAGTGAGGGCACAGAATTAAAGAAAAGAGGAAGTTTCAGTACAGATGAAAACATATGTGACAATACTGGACAGATGTTTAAATGTTACCCTGCTTCCTTGAGCAGATGCAATACATAATTCACTGTTCTATTTCAGTAAGCAGGCAACATCATAATGAAATAAACAGACACATTTGGCAACAGGAGCTCATCATTTTTATGAATTAAATTTTTGAAGATGAAACATTTCAAAGGATTTTGCTAGAGTGTATCATTGTGTACCTGGTGTAAATTTATTATATGCCTTTTTCCCCCCAAATTGACTAAATCAAATCAAATTTCAATGAGATGAAGTGAACTGATGAAAAGCTGTTTCTGAATCTTTGAAGTGATTTGGGTTTTTTTTTTTTGATCAAGTCAAATCTGTCTTGTAGCATGTTAATGTAAATTATAGTAGTGAATGTCATATCTCCATCTGCTCCAACAATCTGTTAAAACATGCAACTCTTTTCTAGGGAAAAGAGTTCATAATCTTTTAAAATATTGTTATTGGTACCCTTCTTTTCAATAAACAATGTCTTAGCAAAATTCATTCTCCACCAATAACCTAATTCCCTTCCCTGGCAGGGTGACATCCCCAAATGCTTTTAAATGTCTTTTCTATTCCTGGGAAGGGCTTCATCAGCTCTTGAGAACATCCTCTGTCCTGTGTGCATCCAGCCACATCAGTGCAGCAGACACTGCATTTAGAAATCACCATGGGAGCCAGAAGTTATTCACCACAGCATATTCACTTTGGAAAAGAGAAAAAAGAAGTCAGAGGGAAAATGAAGCTTTCAATCACAGCTAGGGCAAATCTACAGTACCCTCAGGGCTTAGTTTCCAAAGCTTCATCCTTGGTTTGATGGAAAGAACCCATCTGCTTTCCACAGAGGAAACTTGTACAAGTTACTTAACATTCAAAGCCCCACTTAATAATAACATCCACATTGATGAGCAAATGAAATCATTTTTGTGAAAGTAACTCATGAAGCACTATAGAGCAGTTAATTATTTAACATTACACAACAATGCTTCTCTTTTTTCTAAACATTAGCAAATACAAATTTGTATATTGTTTTCACATTCATTCTTTTTAATTTATTTGCATTTTAATCCCCGATTTAAATTTAACAAAATACACAAAAGCAGTAACTAGAATCCTAGAGTATTAAACTGGAAGACATTTTATAGATTATTTAGATCACCTCATATTAGTGGGCTTTTAAAATGTGACAACTGATCATAGAGCATGCTGATGTGACTTCATTCAGGTATCTTGAATAAATGGTGCAGTGACACCATTTGCATCAGTAATTATTTAAAACTGAGCTAAAAGTGGCTTATTATAAGCCCATATCAAGGTCAGAATGTAAGTATTTCTTGAGACAATGTGTTAGGGGCTACTCAGTGCAGTAGTGAAAAGATGACATTGGAGTTTCTGTTCTCAAGGAGCTGCCATCTATCAGGGAAAGAAAACAAACAGAACTATAAGCCATGAGCACGGGCAAGCACAATAATAAATACATAAAATATCACAAAGTTTACACAAAGAGAAACATGTCACATCCTAATCTATTGCTTTGCACTTATTGTTAGTAACTGTTGCCAACACATTTCCTTGTCAATTTATGAAGATTTTCTGTCTCCTCTCTCATGGACACAAAATAGCATTTTATTCTATTTTAAATTATTATAACTACATAACTAAGGAACAATTCTTCCTATCAGGCTCCTTATAACTCTTCCAGGTAGAGATCACTTGTACCATGCTGCTATTATAACACTTGTGAATTGCAGTCTATGACAACCATTGCTTTATGCTTGTGTCCCCTCTATGCTCTGAGATGCATAAAAAAGGGCAAAAATTGCCTTTTCAACTTAGAATTTGCTAATGCTATCATTCCCTTCCTTGCTTCTTTCCTGTATAGATGGAGTTTTTAACATGGAAAGACTCAAAAAAAAAATTTTTTTTTGTACCACCAACATGAATGCTTTAAAGTAACCGTGAAACAAAGTGGTTGAAGCATTGCCATCTACAAAAAACAAAGTTTAGTCATGTAACTGTCATGCTTTTGTGGGAAAACAGTTTTGACTACACTGATCAATGTCTATAGTAACCCCCAAGATTTGAATGCCCTCCAACATTTGTAGGAACAATGCCATGAACAGAACACAACATAAGTAAAAACAAAGCCAAGAAACCCAACAATGCAAAGTTAGGGTGAGGGATGAGGGTTTGTCTTGTTTGGAGAAATGAAGTAGGTAGTTTTGTCTTTCCATGGTGATTTAACTTAATAAGCCCACAATGCCACTCTCTATTTTAGGTTGCACATCTGTTCATTCTTTGTTACATGCCAAAAGAAACCTTAACTTACTTCTCTATTTAGACTTATTCCATGATCATTTTTTTAAAAAATAAACAATTATTAAAAGGTACTTTATTCTATCACTTCTCTTAATATAAATTTTAAACATACTGTAATTCCAAGCTTTGAAAATATGCATTTTGGGGAACGTGCTTACTATTCATTCAAAGGAAATTTTAAAGTCTATTTGCCCACAAATGTACATTATGCTTCTAGAGTAAGAGCTAACTTGTAACATAAATATTGAAGATTCAAAAAAAATGCATTTTACAAGAAAAATTACAACCATTAGACATAAGCCACTGTGAGCTGTCATGAAGACATATATACGGTTTTAGATGTATTATAAAAGCAAGGTTTCACTCAGAAAACATGATAGATACTCCTGGGCTACTGAGAACTTGTATGTCAATGAGCATTAGGAGACACTCTTAGATATTTGCTGCACAACAAAGCACGTAAGTGCACATTCAGGAGAAAAAATATGACTGGCAAGGCATTATAAATCCTTTCTGAGAGTTTTGATGTTTTCAAAAAGTAATGCTTTTTGATCTTTATCCAAAAAAAGCATTTTGAATCTTATGCCCCCAAACCTACCAGACCTACATAAGAAGACTCCACCAACTGGTAGAAAGCAAAAGGAAACACATTCTTGGAGCTTAGAAAAGCTACAACACTCTTTTTCCTAGTTATTTTGTGTTATATATTTTCATGTAAAAATTAAATTTACTCATCCAAATCTGATATTGAGGATTTTTCTTAAAATGTTCATCAAGGCCTTTGATTAAACTGAATGCAAACTTCATTTTATTCATTCACTGATAAAAGCTCAAGAAAAATTAAAATAGTGAAATTGAAATCCCAGATTAATAACACAATTTTAATCTCCCTCACTGAATGACAATGTAAATAGATAGATGGTACATACATGACTAATAGATATATAGAGGTAGACATAGTGTTTTCTTTCATGTTCAGAAGGTCATTGAGGGATATTTTATCTGATGTAAGAGAACATTTGAAACCTCTGGCCCAACCACAGAAAACCTGTCTTTAAGCTTCCTAAAATGTCAATCTTAGCTATTAACTACATGGATCCTGATCATTGCAGTTTTTATCCGTGTGGAGGAAAAGAGGAATGACACTTTGAGCGGACAACATTAGCATAGTTAAAACATGAAGTTAGGGTTTGTGTTGTTAGTGGTAACTAATATTTAGGAGTTCAAGCTATGCTCACCCTACATAACTCAGACCCCAAATTCTTTAGATCACATATATATACAAATTTACAGAATCAAAATGATGTAAGGGGATCTGAACAGACTGTATTCCTTTAAAAATAATAAAAAGATAGATAGATAGGTACTTGTTTCATTACAGTGGTGTAGAAGTGACCCAAATTATTTTGTATGGCCTTTGGGAAAAGTTGGTAACAATTGGACCACCTGTGTAAAAATGTTCCAAATGTGCTCCCTAAGGTATATTCCTATTCCAAAATTCTCAACATGCCTGATTAACAGAAGCTAAAAATGTCAGTCAAAATATACTAAAATTTTCTTTCCAAAAATATGAACAGTGAACTGTTTTCTTGTTGCATGATCAAAACCTAAGTACTAAAAGACAATAGTTTAGATAGGCGGCAGAGATTGATAGATGAATAGATATATACATCATTAATTTTTTAATATTTAAACATCAATAAACAAATTCAATATATTGACATTCAGCTTGTTTTAATATGAAAATGTAATCATTTTAGTTTTCTTCTGTTTTCTACCTTGCAATAATAGAGTATAATTATATTCCCTTAACTCCTGATAAGTCTGAAAGTTTTTTGTTATTCTTGACCTCTAGTTTTTTTCATTTACTAATAACTTGAGCTTGCTGGATCTTCAGTATCCACTACAGGTGGGAAGAGGACTGGAAGGGTTGGTTGGACAAGGAATGGGGTAATAGTGATCAAAAGGATGCAGGGCATAGAATCTGAAGGGTGAATCATCAAGTACTTGGATTTATCAAATGGAGGCCTGTAAGCCACAGAACTCATTCCAGAGAAGATATCCAAAGAAAGAAAACTGCCCCATACCAGGGAAGATTCTAATTAGAACCAGGGAAAAAAAATCACCTGATTTCAGTGGCTCAGTCCTTACTGGTTACGTACTTGGAATTCGATCACTTGAAACCTCTCCTACATCCTGCACACAGAGAATCTAGACCATGTTATCCAATCACCAGTGCTAGCAAGGACTTCTCTGTATCTACAGGCAGCTCCCAACTTCTTGACTGCCCACTGGGGTGACACTGCTCATGACAAACTTCATTTGGGTCTGGTCTAATCATGCCCTATAGCCAGCCTCTACATTGCCCTGAAGCAATTAAAGGTTGAAAGGTTCTGGAAATTCAAACAAGTCTCTACACAGGCATAAGAAGGTGCTCAACTCAAAAAAACCCAGTTTACACTGGGATGTAAAGTTGTTATCTTTACGTGTATTGGAGTGATAACTAAATTGAGTGTCCTTTAAACATTCCTTGATGAGTTAAATAACATTTCGAACCTTCCTGTGTCAGAGATAAATCAAAACTTCCACAAATGTATTCTGCCCATTTAGGTCAGTATATTGCGCTCTGTAGCACAAAAAGCTTCCCTGGAATGATGAAAGAGAACAACACACTTGAGGATGTTATGTAACACAAGACAGTTTACCAAGAGTTAAATGACCAACCCAGAAAAGGGATATCAAATTTGGAGAGTTTGGCAGACGAGGGACTCTTGAGAAAATGATGAAATTTGAACTGTGCTTTTGAGAATAGACAGTGTCTGAGGAGGTCAGGAGAAGGTAGACATTACTAGAAGAGGTTAGGGAAATGGCAAGAATAAGGTTGATTCCTGATGAATTTGGATTGCACACCATGGAAAATAATCTCTAATAAAGGCTTCAGGTTGAACATCATATGGCTTCAAATGACAATCATGAATGAATTATAATAGTCATGACCATCTGCTGTGGGTAGAAATTCCATGAGTACCCTGATTTTTGCTAAGTACTGTGCTTACACCAGGATACAACTGTGAACAAAAATAGCCATGTTTCCACCACTGGCAATATTAAGGGCAGCAGATTTTAATCAAAGATACCTACAGATTCATGTGAGACTGAGAAAAATTAATAACCTGTCACATCACCAGTGAACAGAACAGAAAGCATATTAATTCTGGACTAGGTGACCCAAAGCTCATGTTCACTGCTCAGGAATGTCTCATGTGGCAGGGGAAAAGTGACTGCACTTAATTTGACAAAAGAGGAAAATATCAGTTCTGAGGATTTAAAAAATAGGGGCACAAGTTTTAGTCCAGTTAATTTCCATGACAATTATAAATGCCCCCAATTTTTTTAGACTGGCCTCCTTTACAGTTGAAAACTTAAACAAATAATGAACTACAGCCTTCTTGGAGTATTGTAAGGAGAATTCTTGCCCTGGATTGCCTTTAAAGTTACTTTCAAATTTTACTCAGTTAATCCATGATTTTATTCTATAGGTATTAATATTCCTGAACTAACAATAAACATTGATGATCCTTGCACAAGGAGAACTACAATAAGATCATCTCAAAAACACCCTGTACATGCTGGGATGTTCATCTAGTATTATTTTTTCCCATTGATTATTTTATTTCTAAAATATTCTTAACCAATCTTACCTGAAAGCTCTTTTGTTTATTATTTCAAAACCATGTTATAAAATCAAGGAGAAATTTGAAACATTTGGTTTTTGAAAGCATCTTTTAAATATTCAACATATTCTATATCAAATTAGTATTCAACATCATTTCTTCAAAGTCTTAAATTAAGACTTGATTTTAATTACCTCTCAATTATATCTTATACCACTCCTGTGAGCCTGCTAATTTAAAGGAAGTATAGTTGCTAGGAAGAATTAGATTTTAAAATGCAATATGACAACTTTAGATTTAACTTCTGCTGCAATTATGAAATAGTTCTCCCAAACAAGCCACTTTTATATAATTTGTTTTCTTCTTTTCTTTCTTTTTTCTTATTACATCTCACTTGTTGCCTCAAATTTCCACAAGTGCCAATGTCATTTCAAAAATAATATAGAAAACAATAAGGAAGCATTGATTGTTAGATACAAGCACAAGTAGAACTAGAATAAACTGAAATACAAAGACCTCCGCATATGTTTATGTGTGGTTGCAAAAGTCTTAAATAGCTTGAAAAAGATTTATTGATGTTACCCATTTCTAATTTGATGGAGTTATATATTTTTTTGATATATAACTTCTGGACTGGTTTCCAGAGTTTTCACAGTGCACAGAGGTTCCTTTTAGTATTTAAATTCATTCATAATGAAGCAAACATAGAAAAGTGAAAATGGTGATAATAACAGCTACAGTTATTAATTATCTAGTATGTTGCAGGCAAAGTTATAGACATTCTATATGTATTAGTTAATTAAATTTCAACAACACCACTAGGAGAAAGGTTCTATTGTTTTTTGTTTGTTGGTTGGTTGGTTAGTCTTGGTTGATCTGTTTTGTTTTGTCATATAGATGAGGAAACAAAGGCACATAGATCACATAGTTAGTGAGAAATAAGGCTCCAGATTCCAATTCTGGTGCTGGGGCCTCAAAACCTTTATTTTCAGCCAGTATTCTATCGCTAATATCATTTATTTCTGCTTCTGTCTTAGAAATAAACAGATGGGAAAAAAAAGAAATAAAAAGATGACTCCCTTATTCCACTTCTCCAACTTTGAATAAAAAGGACTAATGACTTTAAAATACAACACTGTGCCCACATGGATGGATTAATACATGCAGACAACTAATCAAGGCACCATATGTATAAAAAATAAACCAAGAGATGTAGATGAGAATGACCCAGCGTGGATGTGGAACTTCTGATTTTGAAACAGTGACAATCTCTTTTAGTCCCAATTACTCAAATACAAGGAGGAAAAAAAAACCTGAAAGACAACCTCTTCTGTCTGAAAGTAGGAAATATCAAGGGGCTAACAAGAACAGAACACAGAGGACAGCTGTGGAGGCATCTCCAAAATGGCTTGTCATTAAAGAGAAGCCAGAAGCAGAGGCAGGTGAGGAATCACAGAGACAGACCAGCCGCATTTTCAGAAGTCTGTTGGTGAGACAGGTTTAAGGAGACAATCATGGATAGCCCTGGAGCTGCCAATCTTAGATGGCTGGGTAGAAGTAGAGCATAAAATGCCTTGCTCACATTCACCTAATGTTATAACCAGTCTCTATCAGCCTAAAAGACTTCCTTGGCTTCCCTGATAGGAATCCCTGTAAAATAGGTAGTCCAGTTAGTATTCCCCTCTTTAAACAAAATGAGTAATGATTTGCAAGGATTTTTGTACCAAAAGAAAACAAAAGGAGTAGAAGAAAAAGAAAAATGAGTAACTCCTTAGAAAACTATTAAGAAGGTGAAAGTGAAAAGTATGGCAATAAATATCTCCATAAATTTTATAAATGTAGTAAATAAATACTTCAAAATATAAAAACTCAAAACAGAGAGATATGAACTCTGGGGAGAAATAGTGAGAAAATAGAAAAATGGAAAATACGCATGGCAGAGCTTAGAAAAGTGAGTTTCAGGTGGGGGGGGGGCGGTGAGAAGCAATATCATTGTAGGACTGAGGTCCATGTGGGAAGCAATCAAAAATAGTAAATACTGTCACAAACATGGTAAAGGACTTACATGGCAGGATTGGGAATAGGAAGCAAAATGGTATGAAAATCAACAGAGTTAAAACAATTAGAGAAAATTATCTATGTGGAAGAAAAATGAGATTCCAATATGTACAAAATCAGTAGTGATGAAAACAAAATCTAATAGAGAAAAATAAAAATATTTAATTTAGGAAATTATAAGGAAATTTTAAATGACTTAAAATTATGGATTCATAGATTATGGATATCTCAAGGGTGGAAAGTATATATAAAATGTCCAACACAACCCTTTCTGAATTAATCTGATTTTCATAACTTTTTAGCTATGAATAGGGGATGAAAAAGTCATTTAAAATTGATAAGCCTAGTATTTATACTTGAAGTCTGAAAGTAATAAAAGGGATATACTTTAAAACTATGACAATATTGTTAGATAAAAAAATCAGTGTAGAAGGAAAGAGCTAAGGTAGGAAAATGTAGAAATATAATTATTTATCATTTATTACAGTAAGAAGGCAGTAGAAACTCTGAAGAAAGACAGAATTAAGTGTATTATATAAATTCACAGTAATAAAACCATTAGGAAAAAAATCACAATAATTGCAAATAAATAATTAAAGATTAATGATAAATGGTACAAAAATGAGAATGCAGTAAAATAAATTCAAGTCATATCAACTGTTAAAAAGAAAATTTACAATAATATAATAAAAATAACAACAAAATATATTTCATATCAGCAATGATTAGAAAAGCAAACATAAAAAGATGAAGAAATGCTAGGCATGGTGGCACACACCTGTAATCTCAGTGACTTGGGAGGCTGAATCAGGAGGATAACAAGCTAGAGACCAATCTCAGCAACTTATCGAGACCCTAAGGACTTAGTAGGCCCCTGTCTAAAAATGAAACATAAAAAAGGTGGGTGTGTGTGGGGGGGGGTTTTCTGGGAATGTGGCTCAGTGGTTAATCAGCCCTGGGATCAATCCTTGGTATAACAACATAAAAGATGAAGAAATATATAAAAGGTAAATGAAAACAAAAAGAAAAATAAATGCTGTGGTCATTCTTATTTGAAATACAAACATAAAAAAGCATACATGATACAAAAAACATCCTGGATAACAAATTTTATACAATATACAATGTAAAATTATAGTTAGGATTAAATAGCATAGCAACAATAGTCACAAAATAAGGAACACAAGATTTATAAGGAGAAATATTCAAATGCATTAGTAGAAAGGAATATGAGTTTACCTCTCATTCTTGATATATCTAGTTAAAAAATATTAAATGAAAACACAGGAATCCAAAATATTATTTTAATAATATAGCATTGGTGTAGGGGGTGTTGCTCATGGTAGAGTGCTTGCTTGGCAAGTAGGAGGCCCTGTGTTTGATTCCTAGTACTACGAAGAATATAATAATACACATATACACACATGTATACATATAGATAAGTAAAAATGAAATAAGGTAGCATTAAATCACTGTGTTTTCAGCCCTTGTATCATGAAAAGAGAGATTATACCTACTTTTATGTATCCATAAAACAATAAAATAATACTTCCATTTATTGAGCAAGAAAAACTCAAATTCTGAAGAGTGGAAATGGAAAAGACAATGTGCTTTAGATCATAAAACTAGAAATAAATAACAAGGAAAAGACAAACATATCATCTGAATAAAAAAAACTCTCAAGTCAAAATGGAAATAAAAAAATAAACTACAGGACATCTAGAAAATAACAGTAACGATAACTTATCTATTAACTATATGAGAAAGATAAAGTAGTGCCTTGTTCACTTTTTAAAGTAAGCATGAATCTTCTCCCCAGAAGCATGGAGAAGTGTGTAATTATCCAAGTGCTATCATGATACCCTATAACTAATGCTATTCTACTTTGCACCTTGTATTTACAACTGTATCTGTCTGCCCTCCTAAACACATCATTGGGAACAGGAGTCATATCTTAACTGATTCACCTGGGTCATCAGAAATACATACTAAATATTTTAAATGATTATACAAATTAGTGAGAACTTTTGAAAATGACATGTATTTGGTGACTAATTTAGCAGTATATCTCATTCAACTTTAATGTTTATGTATATATAATTTCTTATGAAGACTATTATAGAATTATTTTTCTTCTGCTGTCTCTGAAGAATATAAAACCAAAACTAATCTTTAGAAGATGTAGCAACAGACCAAAACAAAGAAAATATTGCACTATAATGCAAAAAAGTAAGAAAATGCACACTCTTTAAATTATTTTTATGCAAAAAAATAAAAACAATAATTATTCATGTTAATGGAGTTTCATGGGATGTTTTGGTATATGTATTTGTTGTGCAATGTTTAAATCAGGTTAACTGTATCAGTCTCTTCAAAGGTTTAAACTTTATGGTTAAAACTTTCAAAATCCTTTCTTCCAGCTTTTTGAAATATATAGTACATTATCAACTATGTCAACCTAATGTGCCATAGGTAGCACATCAGAACTTGGTACTCATTGATCAACCTTTCCCCCATTCCCCCTCCACAATACTCTCCCTGGCCTCTAGTAAGACACCATTCTACTATTAATTTCTTTTATTTATTTATTTATTTATATGTCAGTGGAATGCATTACAATTCTTATTACTCATATGGAGCACAATTTTTCATGTCTCTGGCTGAATACACAGTATATTCACACCAATTCTTGTCTTCATACATGTACTTTGGATAATAATGGTCATCACATTCCACAATCATTTCTAACCCCATGCCTCCTCTCTTCCCCTCCAATCCTTCTGCCCTATCTAGAGTTTGTCTATTCCTCCCATGCTCCCACTCCCTATCCCACTATGAATCAGCCTTCTTATATCAAAGAAAACATTCAGCATTTGTTTTTTGGGGATTGGCTAACTTCACTTAGCATCTACTATTAACTTCTATGAGATCAAATTTTGGATACCACATATGAGTGAGATGATGCAGTGCTTATCTTTTTGTGCCTAGCTTATTTCACTTAATGTCATGACCTCCAGTTTCATCCATGTTGGTGCAAATGATAGGCTTTTATTCTTTTTATGGATGAACATTGTATATATGTACCACATTATCTTTATTCATTCCTCAGTTGATGGACACAGATTGTTTCCATTTTTGGCTATTTTGAATACTGCAACAAAAAGATATGAGAGTACAGGTATCTCTTTTGTCTCTTTGCTAGATTACAGGGGTATTCTATTTTTAATTTTTTTGAGAAACCTCCATACTCTTCTCCATAATGGTTATACTAATTTGCATTTTCACCAAGAATTCCGATTTTTATACATTTTTACTAGTACATGGTGTCTTTAATAATTTTTATAATAACCATACTAATTGGGGGTAAAGTGATGCCTCATTGTAGTTTTGATTCACATTGCTCTGTTGATTAGCAATGTTAAATATTTTCTCATGTACCTGTTGGTCATTTGTATGTCTTCTTTTGGGAAATGTCTATTTAGATTTATTACCAATTTTTGATCAGGTTATTTAGTTGTATTTTGCTATGACTTTTTATAGGTTCTGTAGATATTTTGTATATTCATCCCTTATTAGATGTATAGTTTGCAAATATTTTCTTTTATTCTGAGGGTGTTTTTTCATTCTGATAATTGTTTCCTTTACTGAGGAGTTTTTTAGTTTGATGTAATCCTGTTTGTCTGTTTTTGCTTCATTTCCTGTACTTTTGTGTGTTGGCCAAAAAATTCTTGCCCATTCCTATGTTCTCATAAGAATACACAATTATTCTTAATGCTTACCATTGGCAAAGTAGAGCATTTTGCTATTTAAAATGGATAATGGGAAACAGCAAATTTATCTCTTAATTCCAAATTAACCAAAGAGGGGAGGGGAAAGGAACTCATTTCATCTCTTAGATGAGCCATTACTTAATATGTTCACATATATTGTACAATTTTTTGGCTTCAAATTTAACCACATCATGGAGGGACTGGAAGAAAAAAATTCAAAAAATATCTCACTATAATCAGTTTTCAAAAAAATATTTAGAAATTATTGAAGATTTATTTTAAACCTTACAGAAATTTAGCATTCACTGCTTAAGAATGATCATAATTGTTGATTATCATAGATATTTCTTTAACTTGTTTTTCCATCACTTAAGAAAATGTTCTTTTCTTCTCTCCAGTGAAGAGAACTCAAGAGAGAAAATCAACATTGGTACCTGTGTAACTATTTTCTACCTATATAGTTTAAGTTTTTAATAGAATATAGGATCTTCTTATTATGTCGTTAGTGCCATATTGTATAGGATTCCTCCAGTTATTGGTGATGAACTCTGCTTCCTTGAATGTTGAAGTATAACATTAGAGAAGCCTGAGGAGGCAAACATATAAAGCAGGTTTTATTTAAAATATAATAACACAGGCTTCTCCCAGAAGGGAGAAGGAGGTCATAGCTGGTATCATGGTATCCCAAGAAGTGACAGCATCCTGCCTCTTTTGTGCATTTTAGACTTTCTTTGTTCTCCTGCCTTCTTCCCCCTTCTCTCTCTCCTTCCTGCTGAATAGGCCCAGGGGATGTTGGGGTGGCCAAAAGATGAGAAATGAGTGGGCAGGAGGGGCCAAGGTGGAGTGATCCAGGTAGGAAGGAAGCAGCAGCCTAGGGGACATTAATTAGTAGCTTGCTGTCTGTTGTGGGGTGCCTTATTAACAACCTCTGGGAGGGGCAGGTAATCTTGGTAATCAAAACGCTCTGGAGACATTAACATTTCAGTTTTCCAAGGGTAGTCTCCAACTTCTGGGAGCCAAATTGGCCTCCACTTTCTCTATCCGACCTGATTACCTATCCACACTGACTGACTGTCTTTATTCTTGGTTCATAGTTACAGCTCATTATTTAATAGGTTACTGACCCTAATTTCATTCTTTGATTTATTGTCTTTGATTACTTCCAGGTTTATTCCAAATAAATTATTTGATTTATTCCAGGTTTATTGTCTTTGATTACTTTGTTGGGCTCATATTTGAGTTCAATTTTAATGTTTTGTAGAAAATCCTCAGAGGCAAAATAAAAATAGCTAATCATCATGCTAGCTATAGGGTTAGTTTACATATAGAAATTATAAATTTTCTTCAAAAATACGACAACATGGAGTCTAATTAAAATCTTCAATTGTTCCATAGTGAGTTTGGTGATGAATTAATTTTCATGTACCTTATCAGAATTGATTTGCTTTTTTATTTTTTTTTTTATTTTTGCTTTTGTTTTTGATCTTGGATTTGGCTTTTTTCAATGAAGCTTTAGCCTTGAGCACAATCTCACTGAAATCATCAACATTAGAATGCTTGCTCTTTAATTTTATTGGGTTTGGAAAATGTATGATTTTTATTATTTAAAAAATACAAAGAAAGAAATGTCCTGCTGAATATTTGTCCTCAACTGCTTTCTAAGAACTTATACCAAAAAAAAAACTACTTTCACTTGCATAATGGTATACAAATAATATAATTAATTTGTCCTTACTTTAAGAACATCAAATGTCTCAAAACAAAAATGTCCATAATTTCCTTGCTAATCATAATAAAGATCTTAAAAAGACCTTTGTAAAAATTACATAAGCTTTTTTGAAATGAGTCTGTTTAATTATGGTACATCAAACCAAGGCTGAAACACTTAGTTTGCAGAATTGTCATTGTAATAAAATGCAAGGGGAACATGGAAAATCAAAAAGCCATGTGCTTTCTTGTGCCTAGTTATGCCCATTTACCTCAAAAAGCTAGATCTTACCAACAGCTTTAGCATTTTCTTTAAAATAATTGTTTAGTTAAATAATCATTTTTCAGGTGCTATCAGCTTTTTATTCTCTATTTTCTCCAGTGTTCTTATTTCCATTACCTATATTGATTTTGCATTTTTTTAAAAAGTTACAAAATAAATAAAGTTAATGTTCCTTAGTCATCCAAGATGAATTGAAACATAACAGAGATTATTAAATAGAACTAAACATAAAACTACATAAAGTAGCTTTAAAATTATAATTTCATGTGTAATACAATGAAGAAAGAATAAACAGATGTTTCATACAGCAGCTATGTTCTTCTCAAACAATTTTTTAGAAGTTAAAATTTCTTCCTTAAAGGATGTAATAAAACAATTCATTTTTAAAGTGCCTATAAAGTTGGTTTGCAATTCTTCAAGATGTGGCCTTTGTAACTATCATAAATTTGAAGAAATGCTCACATTGTTTGGTAGTAGGCTTAAAGTACCTCAAACTGTAAAAACAAGCTAACATTCCCATGGGCAAAACAAGTAATGAAGCAAAAGTTTATAAAAAAATTTTGCACACATAAACTGATTTATATCCAAATAAGAAAAAAAAATACCTTACAAGATAGGCTCTGAAAATCAGCTCTTATAATCCTTTTTTAAAATATATGTGAAGAAAATATTCTCATAACTTCTTTTTGTAGTATTGTATATATATTACAGAAAGTCTTAGACAAAAAACAAAATTTTTAAAACAATTTATGTTTACAAAACCTGAAGAAATGTGTAAAAGAATTTTTAAGCAATCTAATTAGAAATAAACTGTTTTGAGAAATTCTTCAAATGTGTTCATGTTAGTTGTAGAAACAGACTTTGATTATACTTGCAATATAGCATTACCATCCAAAATAAATCAATGTTATATGGATAAAAATACATGCTGCTTGCAAAATGACATATTTAGAGATAAATAAGGATATTACTATCTTTGGGTAGATTATAATATGAAATATATAATATTGAACCACAGAAGTTTTCAATATATTAAAACTACATTCAAGAAATAACATCCAGTTAATATATGATTTAAAAAATATGTAAATATTCTTCCAATCAGAAGAAATCAACCATTCTGAAATGTAAGCTTTCAAAAACTCTAACAACCAGGGCTGGGGTTGTGGCTCAGTGTCAGAGCACTTACCTCGCACATGTGAGGCACTGGGTTCAATCCTCAGCACCACATAAAAAATAAATAAATGAAATAAAGATATTTTTTAAAACTTTAACAATTAAAAATAAATATATAATCACACTGATAACACTAAGTAACTATACTGGAGAGGGGCCACGGTGAAGTGATCCAGGTAGGAAGGTTCACCCTTTGATGAGTGTAAAGATAACAAGCACAACCAGTAGATAAAATAGTAAAGTAAGTTTTATTACCTGCAGCAAGTGAGGAGAACATGATGGCTACATTCAAAGAAGTGTCTTCCCAAACAGAAACAAGGGCTTTTATTGGGGAAACTTATATATACTCATAAAATGTTATAGTTCAAATATGAGGTGTCCCCAAAATGTTCATGTGTGAGACAATGCAATGATGCTCAGAAGTGAAATGATTAGATTATAAGAGCTGTAACCTAATGAGTGGTTACTGCACTGGGTAGTGACTATATGCAGGTGGGGTGTGGCTGGAGAAAGAAGGGTCACTGGGGACATGCCCTTAAGGTTTATATTTCATTCCTGGCAAATGTAGCTCTGTCTACTTCCTGGCTGTCATGAATTGAGCAGTTTCCCTTCACCAGCCCTTCCACCATGATATTCTGCCTTACTTGGGCCCAGAGCAATGGAGTCAGCAGACCATGAACTAAACCTCTGAGACTGTGAACCCAAATAAACTTTTCCTCCCCTTAAGTTGTTCTTGTTGGGTATGTTGGTCACAGCAACGTAAAGCTGACCACCACATATTGGAAAGACATCATCATGTGCAGAGATGCATATATTCTTGATATATTTCATATCCAAAAAAACGGTGGAGAGAAAAACTGGGTGGAGAATTTAGTATTATAATGAGCAAACTTTACTCTAAGTCACCCAAAAAAAGCGAGACAAAATGACTCAGCAATCTTAGCTTGTTCCTCATAAGTTTCTCCAGAAGGCCTTATCTGAAACAAACAAAATCTTTCAAGAAATGTTAACAGTTATTTAAAGGGGCAGCAGCTTCACCTCCTCTCTTCCTCCCACAAGCATAGGTAAATGTCCCTGAAAGTATCTGCCTAGTAGCTAACATAACTGTAGTGTTGGTAAAGTGGATAAAGAGAAGATCTACTAAGATTTTCAAGTGAATGATAAAAATCACCCTATATAATTTATGTTTTGTTTTTAAAAAATGAGTGCTTTCAATTTAGACTAATGATAGCCAAAAAGGGTGTGATCTGTGTCTACAAAATCATAACGGGGAGAGTTAGGGTGATTGTGAACTTTCTTATCAAATTCTTACCTACTCCAACTCTGGCAACCACTCCTTTCAACTCCCAACCTCCACCCTAAGACTAGAAGAGCTTTGTGAAAAATAAGTGTCACATTGAAGAATCCGTTTCTAACAAAATTTGATAGAAGCTCAATTTGTTCAATAAGAATTCAGAGGTTAAATCTTTGTGGATTATTAAGAATGAGCTAGAGGTGTTTAAAGTGACATTTTTTACCTTCATATTGATTTTAAAAAGAAAGAAAAAGATCCTCTGCAACAGTCTAGTAACAAATATCTCTCTCCTTTTAATATCTTTTCTCCTTCTCTAAATCAGCCTTAATAAAAGATTAAATCAACTCAGGCATAGTGGCACACAATTGTAATTCCAGCTACTTGGAAAATGAGGCAAGAGAATATCAAGTTTGGGGCTAACCTAGGCAATTTAATACCTAGGTTAAAAAATGAAAAAAGGTGGAGTGCGGTGGGATGTAGCTTAGTGGTCGAGCACCCCTGGATTCAATTTCTAATACCAAAAATAAAAAAAAAATATTAAATCAAAACACAATCACTCATCACTACATAGTTTTACCAGGATTGTTAAGTAAGGTTTACAATTTAGAAAATGTCACTTAAAATAAACATTTCAAATGAAAGTATTTAAAGGTTAGGGATCATTTACTTGGCACAAGAGAAAGAGCTGAAATCTGATTATTAAAGATTTGACAAAACGACAGTCCCATTTCCCCACCCCAAACATCTAGACTTTAGAAAAAATAAATTCTGTACAGAATTTATACACTCTATACTGAGTCTATTTTCTAAAATATCTTTATATTCTGGAATAAAAATATTTTATGTAAATCAGTCTTCTTTTATAGTATGCTAAAAGAAGAAAATTGGATTCTGTTCACATAATTTTTTTCAGAATGTTCTTCCAAGAAGGGTATCCCTAGAATATACCCTTTCCCTCATCAGTTGTGATGTAGTCAGACAAGAGAGTATTACGGTTACCTCATTTGGGTTTATATTTTCCTTTCTGTTTTTGTAATCCGTCTTTGGTAACAGTGTATGGACTTAATGCATTACAGAATATTTTTGTTTCCATGATTCTTTTAACAGAAAATCTACTATTTAGAAACCACTTATTAATTGAATCTCAGTCATCTAAATTAATATATTTCTAATGGCCTGAAGATTTACATCCAGATTTTTCCTTCTGTTTATCTGTCTCTCCCTCACTCTCCCTCCCTCTCCACCCCCATCTTCCTCATTCCTTCACTGAGATCCTTTGCAATGTGACATATTGACAAAAGCAATCATCCTTTTCCTCCATGCAGTGCACACACACACACACATGCACAAACACTGTTATCAGTCAAGGTCTTGGCAGAAAACACAAGACATGTTCAGAGAATGTAAATACTAAGGGACTATTTCACAATGTAGATGCAGACTTAAGGGAACCCATGCACCCGTAACAGAAGAAAGCCATTAACTTCCCTAATCCTTTAGGGCAAAATGAGAACTGATTTTATGTGAATTCCATGAGATCTGTTACTATAGAAATGAGACCAACAGGAGCTCTGTTCCTAAATAAAGGAAGGCATCCACAGCCCACACAGTGTCCTTGCAGGAAGAGAGGGATAGGGAGGATGTCAATATTCCATCCTCACTCCTCCCTGTCTTCCATCTCCAGCAATGGGAGGTCATTTTAACTAAACAAATAAAATCTAGAAGGTAAAGGACCTAATGCAGCAGACTGGAGAATCACTAGGGGAAAAAGGGGAGGATCAAATGGAGAAACACTGTTGCTTACAGAAACACAAGTCAACGCACATGTCCCCATCCAGCTCCCAGAGTTCATACAGTGCATGAATGCATGGATGACCCACGTTGGTGGAGTCACTGAAATAGCTAAGTATTTAAGAAAGAGAAGGTAAGGAGAGTTCCAGTTGTAGTTTCAATAGGGTGTTTTCATCAAGTTCCATTTCCATGGATTTTGCTCATAATCCAGAAATGTGACATATTACTTCTCACACAGAGATGATTTATGCTGCAAAGAAGGATTTTGTTTAATGATTTAAAAAACATCATTCCACATCAATGTTTTAACTCATTATACCTCATTGTCCTATAGATAAGACACCTATAAAACTCAAATTGAGCAATTTTACAAGTGTCCTATGAATTTTTATAGATTTTTGAAGAGGCCCTATATGTAGGATGATGGGACAAAATGAGTTAATATCCCCATATCCCAGAAAATGTCAAATTTTAACTGGTTATTCTTCCTATCAGTGCTGTTGCTGTGGTAATCACTAGAGCTTATTGAATCCCCTCTTGCCCAAGGAGCATATTTGTGAATTTGCATGTGTTATATAATACTTAAAATAGTTCTGTGAAGAAATGAGTAGGAAGTTTTAGGAGATCTTTTGTAGGAAAAAAAAAATCTTCAGGAAAGAATCGACATTCAGAAGTTAAGAATTCCTCCAAGGACGTTGTGCTAATAATGGTGGAACAGGGGATTTGAATTCCAACCCTCCCTATCCCAATGTCTGTTTCTTACCATGCTGTACTGCCTCGCTTTGGATCCCAAGTTATCTTCTCAGTTTATGTCTCTATAAGAGGCCTACCACCCATCTAAAGAACTCTACGGGGACATGTCCTTAACATTGATGCCTTTAGTCAGAAAAGTAATTTTTAATAATAATAAACAATTTTACATATAGACTTACACAGAAAATCATTCATTCCATATCCCTCACTTAGCATGTTAGTATAACATATTTGACTTATTTTACTATAGCATTCTTTCCCACAAGTCATAGTTATTCTTGGCAACTCATTATTAATGCTACTTATTTTACTTTTGCAAGTCCTATTAGCAGTTATGATAATAAGATCCACTTATATTAATGATAAGTGGCAAATGATTATACCACAAAGAAAAAGAAAAAACCTGGTATGGAAGGCAACTGTAAAAGCCTTAGTAAGAGGGATACTGGGAATGACAACAGAAGGGAAAAAGTGGACCCGTGCAGGATTAGTGTGCCCAGTGCAAAGAGCAGGAAAAAGAAAAGTGTCATTGAAGATACTAAAATATTAGAATGTTTACTTCCATAGTTTCTCTCCGCGATGGTAGTGGTGTTTTGTGTTTGCTATATGCATTATCACATGCATTTAATCCTTATAATATTTCTGCAAGTTAGATAAACTCTGATTATTCCAAATTTATAGATGATAAGGCTGGGGCCTTTGCCTTTGTCAAAAGACTGAAGCTTGGTCAGATGAAGTCAATGCTTCTAATAGCCATTAAGTGAATCTTGCCTCTCTTCAGGAACATTCTCTTTTAAACATGTTTGCCCTACATGGTACCACTTAATATCACTCTCTTCAGGAGAATCATAACTTATTCAGGAGAAGCTGACTTATTCAAAGTAAAGGATAAAGATAATGAAAGTAGTATATGTAGGTAAGGCAGGCGTTGCATATGTAATTTTAGTATAAGCTTGGTACATTTTTGTTTTCTTACAAAGCAGTTCTTAATAATAAAGAAGTGGGTCTCACAAGCAGAATACTTCACAGTTGAAAAAACCCCAGCTTATCTAACCACACACTCAAATGAAGCTTATTTGAAAAGGGAGTTGTTTTTGAAGTTAATGAAAATATTCAGGTCAGCACGACAAGTATAAAGTCTATCCTAAAGTTCAGTGACTACAGTCTAAACTATCAGATTAAAAACACTGCCAATTAATTACTTAAATTAATTAATGCTAAATTAACAGGGAACTTCTAAGTTTTCTGCATCAATGGTTACAAATCTTGAACTCCATTACCCAACCCATTGATAGAGAGCAATTTGTTCCTTCATTGCAGATGGATTGGATAGCAGGAGGATTGAGATAAAAGTGTCTCCCTCTTAGGCAGCCATTTCTAAAATCACTTCAAAGAGTACAGTAACAGCAGTAAACAGAGACTGTCCTAGCCAACAGGTATAACACTGTGTCCAAGATGTTTTCCTAGCTCCATAGCTGTAACATCATTCCACTGTAACCTAAACCATTCTAAAAGCTGGATAAAAAATCCAAAAGGCATAAACAAAACTCTGGAAACTTTTCATCCCTTTTACTTTATGTTTTTATTTTCTTAATAACAATGATGATGATGATGTTAAGAGTGAGAATTTACCAAACACCTATTAGATATTAGAGACTGTGTATTTCATTATCTCATATAGTTTATATAACAACATCATATGTATATATAATTATTTTGCTGTGAAGATTGGGAACTGAGTCTTAGAGAGGGTAGGTAAAGTTTTCCAAAGAAGTGGAATAAAAGAGAATGAAGGCAGAGTTGACAAAGTAGATCTTTTTAAGCTAGGAACCATCCTAGCAAATTTGAATTCTCACACCTCAGTCTCTAGAATTTAGTACTGGCTGTTCTCTCTGCCTAAATGCTTTCCAGCCAGATTTTCCCCAAAATGAGTCTTTCTCATTGTTTGCAAATGTCTTTCCAGAAATGTATTTCTTGACCTATGATGACCCCTCCTGTTTATCTAATCATCTAGTTTATTGTGTACAGTATAAGGACAGACATCAATTTATTACAGTTCAGCTTCAATTTTCACATCATGATGATACAAAATCCAGACACATTGATTGGAAATTACACCTCAAATTTTAAATTTTGGCCTTTTCCCAGGCTAGCAACTTACAGTGGGATAGTCTTAGGATGCTATCAAGGGGCAGCAAGCCACAGCTCCCACTCAGCCATGTGATCATGAAAGACCAATAAGCTAGAATACTTGGTAGTCTAGTTGTATTCAATGTATTTTGGACTTACAATATTTTCAACATACATTGGGTTTTATTAAGATGTAACTCATAGCAAATGGACAAAAGCTGTATTTATCAGTCTGTGACTATCTTATTTAGGTTTTGTGTTTTTATTAAATATCTCTCTCTTCTCCTTGAATAAATTCTTCATGAAGACAAGACCTTTCCCTTTTGTTTTCCCCCCTCTGTTGTAATCCTAGAAGTATATTTGTGTGTGTGTGTGTGTGTGTGTGTGTACACACACACACATATATATGATATGTTCAGTAGGTATTCATTAAGTATTGAATACTGAAGCTAAAGAAAAACACCTGCAAGTTCATGGCTATAAGAACAAGATAAGAAGCACTCAACCCAGAATGTCCAATTCTTGGGTTACTCACACAAGTTCAAACACACAGAATAAGAGTTGGGTTTTGTTAGGCTCCCTAATCAAGTAATTTAACTTATAGAAGCCCATCTCCTGAAATCTAGACAATCAGATAAAAAAGTAGGCTGTTAATTATTTTTGATTAATTAATTATAAACTTATAGAGTCCTGCTAAATGTTTTTCTACCCATGGTAACAAGTCTTGAGCCCATGGTAGAACTCACTAGCCATGTGAACATGAAGTGAGGAGCCTCAGGGATCTCCTGGCAGAAGAAAGATTTGTTCCTTGCATGAATTTATTTCCCTAAATGCAGCTCCCACATCCAGACACTTAGCTGTGGACAGGCAAGTAGATGATAGGTAGTAAGTAGAAATTCTCCTGCTCCCCAAAAGCTCAAGTTACCCATATTTGGTCTCCTAGTCACAAGCCTCATTAAACCTATTTGAGCAATTGCCCAGGTAGTTCAATTCAGGAGCAGTATTATATTAAAACTACAATCCAAGCAGGCAGATATTAATTAATAAAGCAAGATCTCAGTCTTTATTCATGTCTCTCAAAAGTCATTAGGGAATACAGGTCAAATCCCTAATACTTTTTGTTTCACTTTTTTGTTTTTAGTACTGGGATTAAACCCTGGGCACTTAACCACTAAGCCATATCCACAGCACTTTTTAGGGTCTCACTTAAGTTTCTTAGGGCCTCACTAAGTTGCTGAGGCTAACTTTGAACTTGGGATCTTCTTGCCTTAGCCTTCCTAAGGGATTGCAGGTAAGCACCACCACTCCCGTCCCACATTTTTTTTTTTACCCTTTGTCATCTTCCATCAGTGTTTCCAAATACCATGTCCCCCACCTGTTTCTGACAATGCAAGCAAGCCAAGGCCGTGTACTGTGATCAATTACAACAATAAATTTTATTCTGTTGTACCAATAAATGTCCAATTTTTCCTATAAAAACAAAAATTGAAGGATATTATTTTTATTTTATTTACCATTTATAGATAACTATTATTCATGAGGGTACTCTATTATCATTTTTGTGACTCATTTGCTAAATCCTTTAGGAAATTATATTTTTTCTGGGAAATAAATCCATATTTAGCTTTCATATGTTGATAGCATTGAAATGAGTATATTTGTAAATATTTTCAAAGAGGTGTAATGATCAGTGGCAGGAAAACATCATTATTTCCGTTAAAGACACTTTATTTTCCCTCAAGTAACTGTTGTTTTTTATTTGTTACCATAAAGATTTTTGAGGTGTGTGTCATATTTAGGTAACTATCACTGATACAAGCAAAGAAAAATCATATACCTGCAAGGAAGACTGATAAATTATTTTAAGCTCTGATTCCAAAGTTCTATAGTCTCTCCCAGAAGCAAATAGAAGCATTTAAAAAAATGATTTGCATTCCTCACACTTTCCTTTCAAAAATGAAACTCTCTTGAGCAGAAATATCTCCCTAAGGTGGATTTTTGTCAGCATATAGCCAGATCATTTTTTATTTGAAGAATTTTTTTCAATGGCCCAAATACCATGTTCACTCCTCTAGGATATTCTGATGAATAATTTCTCAAATTGTACTTCTTCAGAAAACCAGAATGACATTATGCAGATAAGAATTACATACCAAAATAAATAAATAAATAAAGGATCCAGCAGGATTTTTATTAATAGAATAAGAAATAATTGGTGAAAACAAAGAAATTTAAAATTGTGAAAATTGTTTTGTATTGGCTTGTCTCTGCTTGTGAACAAATTTTATCAGCTGGAGATAAATTAATGGACATGTATCCTTTGCTTCATGATTTGCTCAGGCCACAGAATGTGATGGAGTTTATTTGTGTCAGACTTATGTCTTCTGCCTGAAGGTTCTACTCAATCAAAATGCATTTATACTTACTACAGTGTTCTTTACTGCCAAATAAACAGGAAGAAATGTCATGATTCTTTCTCTTCAGCTGCATAAAGTCTAGCAGAGGAAATAATAGTAATATGTATAAAAATATTAAGCAAAATAAGGCTATGAAAGGATGAGTCACCCCCTCTTTCTCACCCACCTGTCTCTTATTAGGCAATGAAGTAAGTGGCAATCTCTCTGGAAGATTGTGGTAGTGGCAAGTTTTTCCCAGGGAAAGAGGAATAAACCCACACAGAGTGTGTGTAGCAGGGGAGGGGTTTGGAAAAAAGATCACCAGAATCGGTTCTGTGAGCAGAAACACCCCCTCACAGTTGATAAAACCTTGCATGGGGAAAAGCTAGGATTAATATGGCTGAGTCACTGTATATTCTGATTTTAAATCCTCAGGATATATATCAAGGAATAGAATAGTTGGGTCAAATGGTAGTTCTATTCCTAGTTTTCTAAGGAATTTCCCTACCACTTTCCAGAGTGGTTACACCAGCTTGCAGTATCACTGGCAATGGATGAGTGTACCTTTTTCCTCATATCCTTGCCAACATTTATTGTTACTTGTTCATAGCAGCTCAGTTCACAATAGCTATGCTACAAAACCAACCTAGGTGCCCTTCAACAGATGAATGGATAAAGAAAATGTGGTATACCTACACAATGAAGTATTACTCAGACATAAAGAAGATCAAGTAAATGCATGGATTTGGAGACTATCATTCTAAGCGAAATAAGCCAATCCCCAAAAGTCAAAAGTCAAGTGATTTTGCTATTATGTGGAAGCTAATCCTCAACAAGCTACCCCCCAACAAGGGGGGTAGAGGAAAAGAATGATATTCAGTAGATTAGCCAAAGGGGAATGAAGGGCAGGGAGAGGGGACAGGAAAATGAATGCAGTGAAATGAATCCAAAATAATTCACCTGTGTTCTTACATGCGTACACCACAGTGAATCCCACCTTCATGTGCATTCATAAGAACGGGGTCCTAAATAGAATATGATATATTCTATGTTTGTATAATTATGTCACAAAGAGATTCACTGTCATATATAACTAAAAAGAACCAATAATTAGAAAAAAAGCTAGGCATGAAAATTGAAACATGTCTAAAGTCTGAGAAAGTCCAATGATTGCAAAATATTAGAAATGACTTCAATTAGGACTTGGGAAGCCTAGCTTTAGATTCATTTCTGCTACCAATCTGGTTTTTGCTTTTGTTGTTGTTGTTGTTATCACACACCATTTCACTCCACTGAACCTCCAAATTATTACTTATAAAATTATGACCTGGGTTTGATTATCCCTAGAATCCAGTCCAGCTCTCACATTTAGGCATTGGAACAAAAATCAATCAAGGGAATTAAGGTAGGGAACATCTTTTTGCCTTTCTTTCCAATATTTTCTAGACATTCCAATAATTTTCCTAGGCATCTAGCAATGTTGCAATCTCCTCTATGTGGAGATTTTTTAAAGCCTAAATGGATGTTTCAATTTTCATACATTATATTTTCAATATTTGAAGTGTCATATGTAATCCAGGGGAATAAGAGAATGAATTATTTCCATGCATCCAAGGCAAAATCATCATGAGTCACTTCATTTGACTTGGAGTGAAACTCTCTCACTGCTACACCTTTTAAATGCACAGAAATCAACAAAGGCATCTTCCACAGCTCTCCAAGAGCTCTATGAGGGGATAAGGATTAACTCCATCTCCTTATAAGAAATATAAACATACCCTTATCTTTGCATATACAGCCATCTAAATTTGGACACTCTCATGAATATTTAAGTAATCAGTAAGTAGTAGTAATCATTCCCATTTTATAATTAAAGTAGATGTCTTATTTTTAATTTAGGGCAAGATGGGTTTTTTTTCTTCTCTGTTAGGTAATCACAGCAATTCTTGATGAATGTATGATTTATGTGGTAAGAAACATCTACCAAAATAAAAAGTCACTCTCCTTTGGGAAAAAAATTAGTGGATTAAATCAGGCAAAATTTTTTGGCTGGTATAATTAAAATGATATTTAATTTTTTAAAATTCCTAAACTACAGATATACAAGGCAAAATATATAATAGTAACATACACACCTGCATGAATTCAATGAAGTACGAAACAGAAATATGAAATTGCTTTGCATTCATGAAGAAACACTATTCCTAAATCCAAGTTCACCTTTAGCCATATTTACCACTCACTCCAGTGCCTATTCTTGGATAGTATCCTACACATCATACATTCAAATAAAAATGTATATTTTTATGTTCATCCATTTTAACCTATAATAAGAAAGACAAAAGACTTACATTTATTTATCTTTACTTTAAGAAATAGTTGGGCAGATGAATTTAATAACAAATTTTTCTGTGCTTGGAACAGGTTGAGCCAACTCTAATAGCAATGACGCAATGACCTCTGGAGCAAGTTGTGCTTTACTCTTGGAAGCAGACAATTGGTAGAAGGAACCCAAGTCCTTCCTTTTCCTCAATTCTGTTCCTGTTAGGTTGGTGTCAAGGGAATCGTTTTCCAACACCATCCTAGGATGAAGAGCATCCTAGGATCAAGTTCCATCATTTGCTGATTCTGGAATTCAACAGTTCTTGTAACCTAGGCCTGACTGTTCCACAGGGTAATAATTCCCTGAGGATAGAAGCCATGCTAACACATGTTTGTCTCCTCAATCCTAGTGTAGCTCATTTTTCATAGTAGTGTTCCAGAATGAATAACTCTTCTTCATCAACGCAAGATTGCTTAAAATTTGGCTCAAAATAAACCACCCCATCTGCCACTGCTTTTTCTCTGCTTCTCTGAATTTCTCACACAAACCATTTAAAACGGCATTTGTCAAGTTCCCGAGGCACATAACATAAATTAGTTTTTGTTTTTTATTTCCACATGATTAATAGTTGTTGGATGGTGTGGAACATTGATGTTCGAGAGTTAAGATAGGTGTGGATGAAAAGGTATATTGGGGTTAATACAAGTTAAAAATTTTAAAGAAAACTACCCTATCCCTTTATTGGTTATGCAAGTGGCTGACTTAAAATACGTTGTGGGATTTATTTGTTTTGGTCAATTATTTCACCCATTCTTCCAGCATCATAACTATATTTTAAATGAGAAATGACATAATAAAATATCAAGGGTTTCAGAGTCCCAAATGCCTTAAAGCAACTCCATTTCAGCCATTTACATCCATCCATTAAATACATCTTTCTGACCATCTGGTAGGAGTTTGGCCCTAGGATAGTCATCAGGCAAACAGTGATTGTTAGGACATGATTACTGTTTTCAAAAAGTTTAAAATCTTGAGGTAGTGAAAGAAGTACAAAAATGTAGCACATAAATGCTACAATAAGGTAAAACATAGGATATTATAGAAAACATATAAGAATTGAGCTTAAATCTCGAGACATCCAATGATGAGTTTTGGATATCAAGGTATACAACATGCTTTGTGAATTGAAAGCTCATACAAAGATAAGTTGTTTTAGTTAACAAAGAACAGAAAGTGGGGTCGCCAGACGAACACGAGGATGATACATGTGTCCTCCTTTGAAGAAGAGATTATTTGTATCCAAGTAATTCTGAAGGGTATTTTTCTACTTCTCTGTGTTGAAGCATTGTCTGCCAATGCTTCTTTGACAAGGAAATCTCCCTCAACTTTATTTTGGAAACTAACAACAGAGTATTAAGTGACAACTATTAATATTGAGTATTAATTATTAAATAATTGATTTGATTTACCCATTTTAAAAACCCAAATGATATACTTTTAAGTTCTATTTGATCCTCATTGCTTTGTTCATTTTCTGAAAAAAAAATTTTTAATATCTTGTGGAAGAAAACATCACAAAACACATATCAAAACACATATCTTCCTGAGAAAATGTGTGTGTGGCAATCAGAATTCAGTTCAGGAAACAGCAGCCAGTCTAGATGGTTCACATAGAAAAAAAATAATAAAGTTTGATAATGGCTTAGAAAAACAGTTGCAGGGTGGGCCAGCAGAGGTCAAGGAAAGCCCTACCTGTATTCAAGACATGAGGGCATACAGGCTGTCAGGCCTCTGCCACCAGTGAGCTCAGATGCCTGAAGCCTCCAAGTGGTTGATGCCCAGAGGATGCTGGGAAACTCCTGGCAGGCTTTCACATATGCCCATCTGTTGAAGCCCATGAACCTGCTTGCAGGAGCAATAATGGCTTCTGTTGCTCTTCTGCCTTCCAAATCTTGCACAAGAGCCTCTCCTGGGTGGAATCTAATCCAGAACCCTGCTGGCACAGACTTGGGGAAAATGTTATTATCAAGAATTCAGGAGAAACCTCAGAGAGGGAAAATGGTGCTGAGTTTCCATCAGACCATCTGCCACATCTCTCTTTAAATTCAACACTCTCCGTTATTAAGAATAACCCCATCTCATATTTGTAGGGATTTATAAAATTAGCCCTTGTCATATTTCTCATCCTGTGACACTTATGAAGTTGACACTCACAGGTGGCTCCATACTTTTATCTCTCTCTGGACTTATTGGGGGAAAGTAGTCACACTCAAAGTATATTTCTAGTGAATATACCTGAACAAAAAAAAAATATTTAGCAACATGACCTCCACAGATTAATAAATGCTCAGTAAACTTTCTCTCCTCCATAATTTTACCCAAGAACTCCTAATAAAACTTTCAAAGATGTTAAGTTCATAAAAATAAATAATTTGTTACCCTGTCTAGAGAAGCTGCCAAATTTTAAAAATTAATCACATACTGTAGTGAATTCATTTTTAACATCCTACAGTAATAATAATAAAAAATAAAGTTGCAATCTGAGATTACACATGGAAAAGTGTTGGCTCCAAGAGTCACATTTTCTGCCTAACTTACTGATTGTGTGAGTTTGGCAAGTTACTTGGCCTTTCCATTCTTCCATCTTATCTGCAGACACTGTAAGGTTGAAACAAGTTAATGTATAGTTACAGTTGTTAAAACAGTGCTAGGCTCATGGAAAATGCTTGAAAAATATTTCTACTGTCATTCATACAAATTTGGCATGTCTTTACTTTCATCTAATAAATATTTAGTGAGCATCTTCTATATACCAGACACAGTTCTAGACCCTTGTAATAAAATAGTATTAAATTCAAAGACCTTGAATTCATGTGCTTTCATTCTACTAGGGAAAAAAAAAGAAAACAAATAGATGTAATAGCATGGCAAGAGCAATAAGCCCTGTGAGGAAAAAAAAATCCAACAGGGTAAAAATATAAAATTTGATCAACACTGCTACTTCAAATAGAATCATCAGGAAGGCTTGAGAGAAAGTGACATTTGACATAGATTTAAATGAAAAAAGGAATTACATCACGCAGATATCTAGGGGAAGATGTCACAGTGCCCTGAAGCAATAAGAATTTCAAAATCAGGAGTGTGCTGGGTATGCCTGGCTGCTTGGTAATCAACATGCTGGCTACAGTGGATAGAACTGAGCGAACTCACCGGGAAGGAGTAGAAAATGAGATCAGGAACAGTCTCACAGGGCTGGATCTGGGATAGGGAGGGGAATCTGCTGTCCAACCCTAAGAGTAATGGCTCCTTAAACTTTTCCCACCAGATGCCTCCCTCAACTTATCCCAGGGAGGCCAGATCATGCAGAACCTTCTAGATCATCGTTAAAGTTTTTGAAGTTTATAAGCCTTGAGGGGGAAGCAATACAATCTGAATTACATTTTAAAGAATTAATGGGATAGGCAGAATATGGTCACCAAAGATGCCCGTGCCCTAATCCAGTGAATATGTCTTCCTCCATGATAACATTGCTAATCAGTTTATTTTAAAATCAGTAGATTATCCTTGATTATGCAGTTATGTCTAATATAACAATTAAAATTGGAAGAGGAGGCAGAAGAGGAGATCAAAGTGACTTGATATAAGAATTCCACCCACCATTGCTAGTCTTGAAGAAAAAAGAAGGGGGCGATGAGCCAAGGAATGCAGACAGCCGCTAGAATCTAGAAGATGCAAACAAATTTATTCTTCTCCCTTAGAACCACCAGAGAAAAACACAACCCTGCTATCATTGTCTTGATTTTAGTCCAATAAGATCTACATTCAACTTCTAAACTGTGAAGCTATAAGATAATAGACTTGTGTTTTCTAAGCTACTAAGTTTGTAGTGACTTGTTAGAGCAGGAAGAGAAAACTCATACCATTAATGTGGCTGCTTTGTGGAGAGTAGGCTGGGTGGTTGTGAGGCCATAGAATCGGCAAGAACGGAGCAGGATGACCAGCTGCAGTCCAGCTGGCTGAGACATATGGTGGCTTAACCCCTCCCTGCTGTACTCATGGAGATGGTGACAAAGGTGTTCAACAAATGCTGTGCTAAGTGGGAACTGAAAAATAAGGGAGCTGAAAAGAAAGCAGAAGGTCAGAGAAGAGTTGTTTGTTCAAGTGGAAGATATCTGTATGTCAACAGCAATCATCCATTAGAGAGGGAAAACTGGTATGACCGGTATGTTGAAAGACTCAAAGCTGTTACCTGCCCTGGCATTCACTCCTGACCTGGCCCCTATTTTTCTTCTACCACTGTTCTTTGCTTATTTCATCACAGTTACCTGGCTTTCTTGCAGATCCTCAGATACACCGAGCACACTCTCAACTGCAGTTGCCATTTCTCCTCTATGAAGAGAGCCACAGAGTTCGCTCCTTCTCTTTGCTCAGGTCTTGGTTCAAGTGTTACCTGAAGAGAAGTCTTCAGGCCATACCATCTATGCTGCAGTAGATATTGCCCAATTATACTCTCTCTTCCTCTCTCAGCTCTATTTTCCCCGTACCACTTACCATCATCTAATAATACATCATATTTTTAATTTATCATCTGACTTTCCCTTAAGCCCCAGTGTTAATTCCTTAAATGGTGAAACTTGATCTGATTTGTCCCCTGTGATTTCCACAGCGCCCAGTATTTCCCTGTCATTTAGCAAGAGCATATTGTTGAATGACTTCGTTAATGAGAGAAAGAAGAGCTAATTGACTATGTTGAAGTATAAGATGACTAATCTGGCTGGAATCACTAATAAATATTTTTTTAGAATTAACAAGCACAGACAACAATTTGTTGCATCACCCAATCTATTAGATTGATTGAATATTAAAGATTTCAGGTAAGATGTAATCTTAGACTTTTAGATTGAGGTTAGAAAATGTTCCCTTACAAAACTAAAGTCAATAATGAACTATATACATGTGATACTATTAGACATACAGAAAGTAATTAGTCTTTCTTACTCCATCCTCACCCACTCCCCAAAAGGCATGTGCAGACCTGCAAATCTTGTTATTTGGACTGGAAAACAAATAGCATGCTGGAGAGAGCAATCTTTGCAGTTGGAAGATCTAGAATTGAACTTGAACCCTGCCTTTTCCTACCCCTCTATGATATGCTTCTCCTCTTTCTCCATTTTTTTTCTTTCCTTCCTTCATTCGACTCATATGTGCTTATTTTAATATATTTTTATTTTTAATTGACACAGTAATTTAACATAATTATGTGATACAATATGACATTTTAATACATGTATATAGTATATAATGCCTAAATAAAGGGTATTAGCAAATCTATCATCTAAAACAGATTATTCTGAGGTGAGAAATATGCCAATTCTATGACACACATGATATGTGTTGGGAATATTCAAACCCATAATTATGTATTTATAATACATTTTCTTTTATCCATTCATTCACCTGTGGATTCCTAGTTGATTCCATAGGCTATTCTGAGTACTGCTGCAAAAAACATGAAAATGCAGATGTCTCTTTGACATTTGGATTTCAATTTCTTTAATACATACCCAGTAGTAAGATACGAAATGGGGGAAAATATTTGAAAACCACATGTGTTAGAAGAAGTTTACATACTGACCATATTTTTTTAAACTCCAACAAATCAATAGCAAAAATAAAAATAATGATGCCCCCCAAAAGGTAAAGGCTTTCATAAATATATCTCCAATGAAAATAGCCAATAAAGACATTAAAATATGATCATCACTAATGAACAGGGAAATACAAGTCAAACCACAATGGGATATTACATAGCAACTGTTAGAAAAGATGTTATCAAAAAATAACAATAACAAAAGTTACAAAGGTATAGAGAAATTTAAACTCTTGTGAACTGTTGGTAGTAAAGTGAAATGGTATAGTGATATGGAAAATAGTACAGTGGTTCCTGAAAAAAATTAAAAACAGAAGCATAATATGGCTGAACATTCTTATTTCTTAATATTTCTTCAAAAGAATTGAAATCAACATCTGATAAAGATAGTTTAATTCCAGGGTTTATTGCAGCATTATTTCTCAATAACCAAGAGGTAGAAATAGCCTGAATGCCTATCAACGGGCAAATGGGTAAAGAAATGTCATACATAGAGTGAAATGTTATGCATCCTTAAAAACAAAAATCTTATAATGTGTATAACATAGATGAACTTTGAGCTCATTAAAGTAAGTTAAGCAAGTCAGTGATAGAAAAACAAAGACTGCTTGACCCATTGATATAAAGTGTCAGAAGCAGTTGAATTCAGAATCAGAGTAGAATGGTAGCTGACAGGTACTAGGTGAAAGGAGGAGAGGAGTTGCTAGTCAATTAATCTAGAGATTCAGATTTGCAAGATGAAACATTTCTAAACAGCTGTATGTAATACAACAATGCATATCAGTGAACATTACTATATACTATACACTTAAAATGGTTAAAATATTAATTTTTTTATGTTGTGTGTTTCTGGTCATAATGAAAAATGAAGTATCTTGTGGGTTATCTAAAAAGGCTATGTTTTAGCAGTATGGAGATTTCTTAGAAAATTTGGAATGGAACCAGCATTTGACCTAGTTATCCCACTCCTCAGAATACACCCAAAAGACTTAAAATCAGCATCAATATTCACAGCAGCTCAATTCACAACAGCTAAGCTATGGAACCAACCTAGGTGCCCTTCAATAGATGAATGGATAAATAAATTGTGGTATATATACACAATGGAATATTATTCAACCATAAAGAAGAATGAAATTTTGGCATTTGCTGGTAAATGTATGAAACTGGAGACAATCATGCTAAGTGAAATAAACCAGTCCCCCAAAACCAAAGGCCAAATGTTCTCTCTGATATGCAAATTGCTGATTCACAATAGGCAGGCAGAGGCTAGGTAGAGAGGATTGGAGTTTCACTGGATTGAATGGGGTTGGGGAATGAGAGGAAGGGAGTGGGTATGGGAATTAATTGGACATAACTTTCCCTTATTCATATATGAATACATGACCAGTGTAATAACACATCATGTATAACCATAAAAATGGGAAGTTATACTCCATGTATGTGTGATATGTCAAAATACATTCTGTTGTCATGTATAGCTAAAAAGAACAAATAAAAAATAAAAAAGTCTACATTTTGTCTTTCTTTTTTCCAATTCATTATTTTTATCCCTGTTAGCTTTTTGTTTATATATTTTTCATAATTGTCTTGAAATCTCCACTTTTTTCTATTCTTTCTTATACAACATTACAATCATTTATGACTGGGATCTTAATACAAACTTAGCTTTGGCCATATAGCATTAGAGCTAACATGATTTTTTTGGAATTGTACTTAGTAACTACTGTCTGTCGCTTATCTAAGAGTATTTTGGCAAAGCACATTTCAAAAATTTCAAAACAGTTGTCTTTTTGCTTAACTTTTTAAAAATTAATTTCTAGTTGACTCAATTGTAATCAGTAACAAGGATCAACATAAGATGTCCCTTTGGAATTTATTGATATTATTAGTGAAAACAAGGTCATACTGGATTGAGGTGGGTCCTCAATCTAATGACTTGCATTCTTATAAGAAGGCCAAAAAAAAAAAAAAACAGTGATGAAGAAATAGTTTCTGTGATAATGAAGGCATAGATGGGAATGATGTGTCTGTCAGCCAAGGAATGGGGAGGACTTCGGCAGTCACCTAAAGCTCAGAAAGAAGTATGGAAAAGGTCCTCCCTTGAGGCCTCCTATAGAAGCCCAACCTGCTAACACCTTGATCTGGGACAATGGTTTGGACATTGATCTCATGGGCTATGATAGCATCAATGCCTATTGTTTTAAGTCACACAGTTTGTGGTAATTAGTTAGGCCATACCTAGAAAGCTAATGTAGCACCTAATCACAGGATCTGCAAATAATGACACATACATCCCTTTCCTGCTAATCCTTATAACTCTTTAATTTTTTTTTACTTAATGGCATTTTCGGAATATCAAGTATTGCCAAAACAGTGACAGAGAGAGTAGCAATTCCTGTTTTATCCCATATCTTAAAAAGAATGTCTGGTTTTTTTTCATTAATTATGTATGACTGCTAAAAACCTAGAATAAATGGATACATTTCTAGACAAATATGCTCTGCCAAAACTGAAATCAAAAGGACACAGAAAACCTAAACAGATCAATTACTTGTAATGATATACAAGTACTAATAAAAAGCCTTCCAACAAAGAAAAGCCCAGGACCAGATGGATTCTCAGTTGAATTCTATCAAATTTTCAAAGAACTATTGCCAATACCCTTCAAGTCATTCCATTAAATAGAAATGGATGCATAGTTCGAAATTCATTTCATGAAGTCAGTATCATAGTCATAGCAAACCAGACAATGATACATCAAGGAAAAAAAACTGCAGACCAATAGCCCAAACTTAGATGCAAAAATACTTAATAAAATAAAATTAAAATTAAAAAACACATAATATTCAACAACATATTAAGAAGAGGTTGCAAGGATAGTTTAATATACACAAATCAATAAATGTGATTCATCGCATTAACAGAATTAAGGACAAAAATCACTTAGTAATCTTAGTACATGCAGAGAAGGCCTTTGATAAAATTCAACACCCATTCATTATTTTTTAAAAAACTGAAGAAACTAGAGATAGAAAGAATCTAGACCATCATAAATGCTACATATGAGATCTCAAAGCCAACCTCATAGTATATAAAAAGAGAAAACAATGAAAGCGTTTCCTTTAAAATATGAGACAAGACAAGGATATCCACTCTTACCACACCTATTTAATATAGTGCTAGAAATTCTAGCCAGAGCAATTAGGCAAGAGAAGGAAATAAAAGGGATAAAAATTAAAAAGGAAGAAGTCAAAGTATCAGTGTTTGCAAATGTTATGATTATATACTGAGAAAATCAAAAAATCTTCATCAAAAGGTTGTTAGAGCTAATAAGTTTGATAAAGTAGCAGGTTACAAATAAACATATAAAAATCAATCGCTTTCTTATATATCAACAACAAATATTCTGAGAAAGAAATCAGGAAAATAATTCCATTCACAATAGCCTCAAAAAAAATTATGAATAAATCTAACAAAGGAGGTAGAATACCTCTACAATGATATCTATAAAACATTGAAGAAAAAAAAACTGAATGGAAATGTCTCCCACATTCATGGGTAGGCAGAATTAATATTGTTAAAATGGCCATACTCTCAAAAGTGATGTGCAGATTCAATGCAATCCCCATCAAAATACCAATGAATTCTTCACAGAACTAGAAAAAACAGTCCTAAAATTCATTTGGAAAAATAAAAGACCCAGAAGAGCCAAAGCAATTTTAAGTCACAAAAAGCAATACTGGAGGTATCACAATACCTGGCTTCAAATTATACTACAGAACTATAGTTTAAAAAAATACTGCATGGTACTGTCATAAAAACAGACATATAGACTAATGTACAGAATAAAAGACATAGGGACAAACCCACACAGATAACAGACATCTGATCCTTGACAAAGGTGCCAAAAACATGCATTGAAGAAAAGACAGACAACCTTTTTAACAAATGGTGCTGGGACAACTGGTTATACAGATGCAAAAGAATGAAAATAGATCCTTCTCTCTCATCTTTCTCAAAAATCAACTCAAAATGAGTCAAAGACCTAGAAATTAGACCAGAAACTATGCAATTCACAGAAGAAAACACAGGGTCAACATTCCAACATATTGACACAGGCAGTGACTTTCTCAATAGGATCCCTAAAGCTCAGGAAATAATGCCAAGAATTAATTAATGAGACAGCATCAAATTAAAAACCTCCTGTACAGCAAAGGAAACAATTATAAATGTGAAGAGAGACCCCGCAGAATGAGAGAAACTTGCCAGCTACTCTTCTGACAGAGGATTAATAACCTAGAATATATAAAAAGAGCTCAAAGAATTTTACACCAAAAAATCAAATAACCCAATCAATAAATAGGCAAATGAACTAATGACACTTCTCAAAAGAAGAAATACAGATGGCCAACGAATAGATGGAAAAAATGTTCAACATCATTAGCAATTAGGGAAATGCAAATCAAAATTACACTGAGATTTCATCTCACACCAGTTAGAATGGCAGTCATCAAAAATACAAATAATAATAAATGCTAGAGAGGATGTGGAGAAAGAGAAACTCTTTTCCCCTGTTGTTGAGACTGTAAATTAGTACAGCCACTATGGAAATCAGTATGGAGTCTCCCAAAAGACAAGGCATGGAACCACCATATGACCCAGCTCCACCATTTCTCAGTATTTTTACCCAAAGAATTAAAGGCATCTTACTACAGTGATATATGAATACCCACGTTTATAGCAGCATAATTCACAAATGCCAAAGTATGGAACAATATATATATGGATTCTTAGACAACCATAAAGAAAAATTAAATGATGGTATTTGTGGGAAAATGGTGGAACTAGAGACCATCATGTTAAGTGAAATATGTCCAACTGAGAAGGTTAGGATCATATGTTTTCTCTCATATGCAGAAACTAAAGAGTAAAAAGGAAAACAAAGGTGGGGGTGGATCTTCTAAAAAATCAAAGGGAGATCAATAGAGGAAAGGAAACAAGGGGTGGGACACAGGAAGGGAAGGAGAAAATGCTGGAGAGCCGTATTAGCCAAATTATATTGCTACATTGTGTGCATGAACGAATATATAGCAACAAATCCCATCACTATACACAACGATACGGCACCAATAAAAACATTAAAAATAAAAAATGTGTTTGCTAATAAAATTCTGCATATAACATCTTAAAATTTTTCTAAGTTTCACTTGTGTCATGTGGGCATAATAATATAATTTATCAATATTTTTGCAACTAAAATTACTATGGTTTATTTAACTTTAGTCAATTAATGGGCAAATTCAGTTCTTATGGTTTTAATATTTTAAAAGATGTGCATGCATACATAAAGTATTTTTCACGATAAATTATTTTTGATACACTTGAATTTTGTTAGCTGATATTTTATTAAGGACTTTCACATCCATGTTTGTAAGTAATGTGGGCATCTTTTCTTGTGCTATCCTTAACTAGTTTAAAAATCAAGCTTAATCCAACTACATAAAATATGTTGGCAGGATTTTCATTTTCTGGAAGGATTTTTATAAGTCTGGAATAACAACTTGGAACTAAGCTAGAATTTTGGCTCAGGACTTTCAGAAAAGGGGAGTCTTTATGACCTCAATATATGTGTCCCTTTATTATTTTCTTCAATTTTTCATTTCCTTCAATTTTGTGAATTTTTATCTATTTAATATATGTATGAAAGTATGTCCATATTTCATGCGAGATGTTAAATGGATGAGTTTTCTTAATATTTTATTTTTAATCTCAACTGCGATTATAATTTTTCACTTTTTCATTCTGTATCTAACCTGTTTTCGTGTCATTTTCTTTATGATTTTTCTCTTTTAGCAATGTTGCCAGAGGTCTCTATATCTCATTAATCATCTCAAAAACTTTGTTTGGGGTTTAGTTAATCTTCTCCACTCTTGTTGTTGGTGTTACTTTTGCAATGTATTTCATACATCTCTGCCCTTTATTGTTTCTTGCTTGCTTGCTTATTCAGGTTTGCTCAATGCACTATTTCTAACTTTATACATTTGAACATTTAGCTGACTTGTTTTTAATCTTTCTCATTCCCTGATTAAATTTTTAAACCTATAAATCACCACCATCACCTGCTTCCTAGCATCGCTGTAGCTCTTTTGTACAGAGAGGAAAAAGAACGCTGTAATGCATTCTTCATATCCATCTTGCCTCTAGGCAGAGAATGAGCCAGTCCGTGTCTGAGGTTATGCAAGCTATTTCCTAACCTCATCATGAACAATCAAATACCATTAATGCAAGGTGAGAAAAAAAAACGTGAAGTAGAGAATGGGAAAGGAAGAAATGACTACTTTCACCCATCTATGCTGACAGGTAAAAGGAGAAAAAGGTTGAAGGTGACACAGACACTGGCCTGAATTTTAGATCATAGAAATGTGGTCAGTAGGGCCCCTCACTCGGTGGGATAGGTCCTCTTGTTACTATACCCCAGTGAAAATGTTTCACTGCTCTGCCTACTTTCTTTTTCTCCCATTCTTTGGTCACCAAACATCTGCTGAGTCCCAATCAGATTCATCAAGTCTGTACTATGTGCCAGACACTGTGCTATGCACTGGAAAATCACGTGAAAGATAATAAGCAGAGCTCGTGCCTCAAAGTATGAAATGTATAAATTCTCACCTAGAATACCAGCTTTATCTAAACTTATTTCTAAGAAAACATTTGGATTCTTGCTATTTTTTCCTGTATTAAAAAAGACTTCATCTGTGCTTAATAGGCACCATAGGCTTTATAGCTACATTGAGTAGGATTTGGTAACTTGCAACTTAAGGGAACTGTTGGAAGTTTGTTCAGAATGAGAAGTAGAAATTTCTAATTTTTTCACTTGGGTAGTAGGTGGATCAGGGTGCCAGTCACTGACATAAAAAATATATAAAGGGGAGTGATTTGAAGAAAGAAAACTAGTTCAGGCTTTTACATGTGAGTTTAGGTTTTCTTTTTGAAATCCAAGTGGACATGTATAGTTATAAATCATCGGTTATATTGGCTTAGACTTTTGGAGAAAGATTTGGCCCAGAAAACAACATTTGAAAATCATACTCCAATAGATGTGCATTAAAGGTATGGGAATGGATGATATCATCCAGAAAAAGTACCCAGAGAAGAGCACAGGCCAACGCTATCTGCATTCCCCTAAGCTAATATAAAGTT
This sequence comes from Urocitellus parryii, assembly GCF_045843805.1. Classification (NCBI taxonomy): domain Eukaryota; kingdom Metazoa; phylum Chordata; class Mammalia; order Rodentia; family Sciuridae; genus Urocitellus; species Urocitellus parryii. Next base: position 47,104,071 of record NC_135537.1, read on the forward strand.
CTCATTTTTTATCTCTACAGATCTGATGCATAAGTAACCACTACTTATTTATTCTGTTTCATCTCTTACTGTGCTGTCCTCCACATCAGGCTGAATAAACTAATGTGCAGAAGCATCATCGATGTTCTATTTATCCCCAATTCCATTGACTATACTGTCCAACCTCTTTTGAGTATCCAGACTAAGTATTCCCTGTTGGATTCCCCCAAACCACAATGCACTGGTTATTGTTATTTATCTTTACAATGAACATTTATTGAGTAAATACTATGTGCTTAGCACTGTCCTAGGTATTGGGAATACAGCATCAAAAGAAAGTCACTTTCCTAGCAGAATTTACACGTCCTAATTTTCTGATCTATCCTCCATTTAGTCTCTGAGTTTGCTTCTTTATCTAAATTGAGGTATAACCACATACATTTTTTCTAATAATTCCTATTGCCAAGCCAATTATCTCCACATATTCTGAAATTTTCCTATGTCTTAACCTTGTTTCGATCTCTGGACTAAAATCAAGGAGGAGTAATTAATTCTTCATAGCATTTCACTCCTTATAAGACAATGAATATTATTACCTTAGTTTGAGCTTCTCTGACAAAGAATCACAAAATGGGAGGTTTATAAATAACAGGATACACTTCTCACAGATTTGGAGATGTGGAAGTCCAAGAGAAGAATACCAACATGGACAGGTTCTCTCATAAGAGTCCTCATCCAGGTTGCAGACTGCTCAGTTTTTGTATCCTCACATGACAGAGAATAAATGAGGTCATTCTCAGACTCTTCTTATTAGGGCATTAATCCCATTCATGAAAGCTCCACCCATATTACCTAGATTCCTACCATAGGTCCTACCTCAAATGCCATCACACTGAGGATTAGAGATCAGAAAAAAAAATTGAGAGGCAAAAAAAACATAAAGTTCATGACCATTATACTCCCTATTTTAGAAATTAAGACAATGAGGCTTAAAGAGGTATAGGAATTTTCCTGAGTTAACACATGGTACAAGGAAAAACCAATATGAAGCAAGATAATTCTGGCTCCAATATCAGCATTCATATGATTCTTCCATGGTAAATAAACTTCCTCTACAAGATATCAAATTTGGAATACCTAAACAGAAAGCATTAATTCCTCCTTTGAAAATATTCTCCTATGAATATCAGTCATTCTCATACCTTCCCCTTCTACACACTATGTCAATATAATCATAACATTTAAAAATATTCTACAGACTTGTATCTGTTTCCTCCTTCTGATTCCACTGACACTGACCTATCTCATGCCTTCATAATCCCGCTCAATGCCACCTTCACCTGGTCAACACCATCATTGTTCTCTGTGGGCAATGATACAAATTTTGTTACCATTTCCCTAGCTATAATGTGTGTGTGTGTGTGTGTGTGTGTGTGTAATCCCAAGATGTATTTCTAACATAACTCACTTTAAGAAATATTTGTTCATATTTCTTTAATTAAATATTAAATATTTAATTAAATATTAATACCAATATCCCAGGTGCTGGGACTTACATGCTATCATTGAAATTTATTAAATGTTTATTTTGACACAAATCTTATCCCACTAATAGCCCTCAAAAACCTCTAAGATAATATAATGTAGTATTTTTCTATTTAGATGAAGAAACTTAAGGAGTTAACATGTTCAAAACAGAGAAAAACATAAACTTAAATCTAGACTATCTGAACCCAATGTCCTCATGTTTAATCATATTGTATTAGGGTCTCCAGAAAAATAGAACCAATAGTGTGAGCATTTATGTATAACACATAATATATATGATTTATTATGAAGAGTTAGCTTATAAAAGTATGGAGACTGAAAAGTCCCATAATCTGCCATGAAAGGTGATAGTATAGGTCAAGTCCATATCCAAAGACCTAAGAATCAAGGTAGTTGATCGGGTTAAGTCCCAGTGCAAATCCAAAGGATCAGAACCATGAGTGCTAAATTCTGAGGATTGTAGAAAATGGATGTCCTGGTTCAAGTACAAAAAGAAAATTCACTTTTCCTCTACCTTCATGTTCTGTCCAAGCCCTCAAATGGATTGGATGATGCCCACCTAAATTGTGAAGGTGGATCTTCTTTATTTAACCTAGTGATTCAAATACTAATCTCTTTCAGAAATGCCCTCACAGGCATACCCAGAAATAATGTTTTATCAGCTATGTGGGCATCTCTTAGCCAAAACAAGTGGGCATACAAAATTAATCATAAGTTCACCCCTTGAAAACTCAGCATTTTATAAATATACAAGGTCCAACTGTTTAAAATTTTTTGGTTTAAAGTTTTTTAATTATTCCAGTTCTGCCTTCTCAAGTATTTGATTGAAGTTCCATTTGGAACTAACTAATGTGATTTTCACAATGGTAAGCTTTCAACATTCATGGGAAAATAGAATAGAAACCTTAGTATTGATGTATAATAAGGAAGTACTGGGGAAGTGCATCAGGTAGGAGGGATTTAAGGAATTCATCTCTTTGATATTGTGTCACATTAAGAGTTCCAAGGAGTTTGGGGCTACTAAAGGTAAATGCAGGCAACCAGTACCTTATTTTTTCTCTCTACTAAAAAAGAATAAATTCTTTTTCTTTCTTTGATGTGTGAGAGCTTTGAGGTTCAGAGACTTCTGTCCACAAAATGGATGTGTTTCTCTCCCACTGATTCCCCCCAGTAATTGCTTATTCTAAGTATAAAAATATCTGAAGACAAAAAACAAAGTATCAAGGATTATACATTCAATTTAGTAAAACATTAAAAATTAAATCTAGTACATATTACATGGCTTGCCTTTCAGCATGAATATTATCCTAAAGATTTTGAAAGACATACTAAAGTTCAAAAGGATACATTTCCCATCAATGCATAACCTCAGGTCAAATTTTCCCAGAAATACTTCAGAATTTCAATGAACAAGACATATGGGAACACAGAAGAAAAAAAAAGACTGTATGAAAATTAAATGTGGAGGCATTTAAGACCTGCAAGTTTTCATGTGGATGAACTTGGACTGTCTTATGTCGAATATTCCAACTTTTCATGCTTCAACTACATGACAGCCCAAAATCACTTGAGAATTTATTGAGAAAACAAGGTAGAATGAGCAAACCAGCAATTCTGGACTAGACTGGATGCACATCCCTATTTTACACAAATACAGTTAATTTGACCAGATTTTTACATCTGTCCTTACACTCTGAGCCTGCTATGGGAGACAAGTGACTATACCTGAGTGAATTCATGGCAATGCAAATGTAAGAAATGTAAGAAAGCCAATTATTTTCTTAAATATATTTTCCTGCAAGAGAGAAGTTGGCAATGGGGTTGAGAATATATTCCTAAACTTTGAATCAGAAATACATATCTCAACCCCATTGCCTTAGCCTTTCTTGCAGGACAAAAGTGAAGCAGCAAAGAGTAGGGAAAATCCTACTATTTAAGGAAATAATTACCATATATTTTATTCATTCTTATAGCATATACTTTTCATGTGCACTTAAATATCTCAGAAACTGAGATACATCATTTTACAGTCACTATTGTCTGAGGATTGTGACCAATAGTATTCATATTGTTCATGTTGTGTGGCTTCAACTGAATCATGTTCAATATTGGTACTAGGAGTAATTATCATTTAAAATATCTTCAAAAAAGATATTACTATTCCTCATTGAAACTAAATTATTATATAGGCCAGAAGACATAAAAAATAGAAGAAGGGGGGAAATGACTAAGTAAATGATTGGTTTTTGTTGGAGAAATTATCACAAATCCAAATTTCCTTGCAAAGAAGTTACCTAGAACATTATAGTAATTAATAAAGGAAAATCCAGGCTTGGTGGCACATGCCTATAATCCCAGTGGCTAGGGAGGCTGAGCCAGGAGTATCGAGAGTTCAAAGCAACTCAGTGAGACTCTGTCTCTAAATAAAATATAAAATAGGGCTGGGGATGGGGCTCAGTGGTTGAGTGCCCCTGAATACAATCCCTGGTCCCCCCCCCAAAAAAAAAAGAAAGAAAAGAAAGGAAGAGACACACAAGCAGAAAGGGCTGTGATGCTTCAGGAACGTGTCTCTAATTTAAATCACCTGGAAGTTTTCTTAAACATGCAGATTCTGATTCAGTAAATCTGGGGTGAGGCCAGAGATTCTGCATTCAAAGGAGCTTCTAATGATGTAGGTCATGCCAATGTTGCAAGGTGGTGAAGAATTTTCTCTCCATGCCAAGCATTGCCACTGAAGATGTAACTGACTCCAAATATATGGGGGGAAAAAAATCGAAGCACTGAGAGGCTGGTGTGATCCAGTCATAAGGTGGGTAGGACTACAATTAGCCAGAAACTTCCCACTGTCATGGAAGAGAAGTCTTACCTTCCAGCCTCCTGTGATTCAGTAAAGGAAATAAAGCACAAGCATTAGTAGTCAAATAGAAATGGACCAGCATCAGAATTTGTAAAATGGTCTTAGATAGAGCACTTTTTAGATAAGCACAACCTCATCAATGCTTTTGATGGTGCTGATGGTGATATTGTGTCGGAAACACACCTGCCTATGTCTCTAGGTTAAAAAATGATGCAGAAGAATAGAACATTGTATGTGCAGATATCGAAGAAAAACTTTACTCAATTTATGTTTCTTATTTGTATGTACAGACAAAAAGATATATGGCTTTTTTAAATCTGTGTCTGAGAGTCAAAAAGTGTTCTTTCTATAAAGCACAATAGAAAACCTATGCCAAAATACTGTTTCATAACAGGCAGAGGGTTTTGTTTTCTCTTAACATTATAGTACTTTTTTTCTCATAAATAATGTTTTCCTAGCTTTGATCAAACACGGAGGAATGACAGCCAAACGTCTTACCTCCTCTCCTACAAGGAATCCCACACCACACTTTGAAAATAAAATGAAAGCATGAAAAATCTGCATGTAATAACCCAGAATGGTTTTCTCTACAATAAATAAATAAATAAGTTGTCTCCCCTTAAAACAATACCCTAGGCTGGGCGTGGTGGCACATGCCTGTAATCTCAGAGACTCAGGAGGCTGAGGCAGGAAGATTGGGAATTCAAAGCCATCGTCAGCAATTTAACATGGCACTTAGCATCTCAGCGAGACCCTGTCTCTAAATAAAATACAAAACAGGATAGGGGGATGCGGTTGTGGCACAATGGTAGAGCGCTTGCCTAGCATGTATGAGGCACTGGGTTCAATTCTCAGCACCACATAAAAAATATATAAAATAAAGGTCCATTGACAACCAAAAAAAGAAACTAAAAAAAAAAAAACAGGACTGGGGATGTTGCTCAGTGGTTAAGCACCCCTGGGTTCAATCCCCTGTACCAAAAATAAGTAAATAATATATATGTGTTTGTATGTGTGTGTGATCCAGGGAAGGGCATGTTCTGATCCCAGAAATAAGTACCCAATTCCTCTTACATGTACACCCCAGGTGAAAACAGATATGACACATGATCATCTGCCTGGGCCAACTCCATGCTCACTATGCAATAATCTTCTGATTATAACTTTTCATTTTTGTAGTTTTGCTGAAAGGAATGAGAATTAGCTCATACCAAGAAAAATATTCTACTTTACCTGAAAGTTCAATATTTAACATGGTGAATTAATAAGTTAGAGCTCTGGACAACACACCAGTCTCTTAGGGATTTGGTTTGGTAAGATTGCCCAGAGGATGTCACTTCAGGGCAAGCTTGAAAAATTAATTTCTGGGCCTGCAGAGCTGAGAACCAGACCCAGAATCATGATGACCTTATCAAATAATGATTCTGACCTTGTCTAAACCACCAGCTGGCTTCCCAAGAGTGTATTCCCTTAACAGCAACAATTACTACAATTCACACAAGCCAAAAATAAAAAAATCAGAAAAGTAACAGACTAGATGTTCGATACCACTTTTTCACTTCTAACTTGTTCCCCCAGGAGGTACAGCTTTCTTAATCAAAAAGCTATTTTGTTTTCCTGCATTTTGTGTTCATTAATCTAAATATTATGAGGTCATTGGTGGATGAGAAATTATTCACAATCCCCATTTGAGTCTCATTGAGGAAAAAGGCAGCATAAATTTTACTATGCAGTCCTATCTATATGAAACCCATCAGTATAGGCTTCCAGGGACATAGTGAAAACTTATCTAATAATGTGGCACATTAGATGAGAAAAATAGAGAAATAAATTAAAAGGCAAACACACTTATACTAGCTTTCTAAAGGAGAAAAATAAAATTTTTAGAAAATCTGGTATTTAACATCAGTGACTTCAAAATAATACTTTCTTATACATGTGAGTCATGGTAATTGTCTCAGACAAGAGGTCCTCATTTTGGCATGCATTAGAATTAGATAGAGGGCATATCAAAATACAAGATTGCTGGACTCCATTCCAGAGCTGCAATTTAAGGAGGTCTGGAGTAGGGCCAGAGAATTTACATCAGATGCTGCTCATCTTGAATGTCCATACTTTAGGAACCACTATTTTTATCCAAGGGAATTTTAAGTTTATGTGTTTTAAAAAAAAATGTCTTAAGACAGTATTAATACTAACTGCACTTTGGAATTACCTGGGAGTTTAGAAAACCAGATTTCCTAGGATGTACCCAAAACTAATTAAATGAGGTGACATACTTTTGAAACTTTATTAACATAAGTCAGTGTATATTTTGAGTAAAAGTGATGGGCCTCCCTCAACGTGACCAACGTGAAGTCTCTTGACTTCCTGATGTGGATTCATGAATCTCACTTATTATATCATGGTGGTGAGAAAGATGGACTCTGAAGTCACCTTCAGATGTCACTTCAAACTCTCTGGGCCATGGGTGTGTCTCATATGTAAAATAGAAATAATAATGGTATCTATCTCCTAAAGCAGGGTGGATGGGACCCTGACATGTGGAATATACAAGGTAAACATGTGTTGTTATTATCATTTCAATCATATAACACTCAAGAAGCCCAATACTTCAGCCCCCATCCAAGTACCTTCCACTGATCTCTGAATGTTCCAAATATGGTACATTATAAGCAAGACTGTCAGCAGAAGTCATTCACCCTACTTTCTCCTTATAGTTATCCTTTCCTCTGGATCCCCTTTTCCATGCACACTGTCCACAAAAGGTGTTTATAAAAGCCTCCTCCTTCTGAGGCTTTTACATCACAATTCATAGCTTCATTGTCCTCACCTCAGATATAAATGGACTTTGGATTCTCAGGGTGAGGGAATTCACGTGTGAACTCATGCTGACTTTTTCCCAGTGCCCCAGCATAGCCCCATTTGGGCTAGAATCTAGCAAATCCTCCTGCACAGAATACATTGTGTCAGATAGTTGGATGGTTGGAGGAGCCAACTACAAGGGATGGGATGTATGGATTCAGCTTGACATGACTTTGGGCCATCTTGATTCATAATCATCACAATTGCCACAGGGTAACCCTACTTGGTTTTTCCTGCATATTTCCCAGCAAACTATAAATAGACAAAACCAACAGAGTAACATGTAGAGCTTTACAATTAGACCCTGTCACCAGGAATGTACCTGATTCTTATAATAGCTTAAAATTAAACCAGGTACAATCTGGCTTGGATGAAGTCGCTTTTATACTGACCAGTATATATTCCCTCCTTCTGACCTAAATTTGTATCTTATTGCTGTCTAAGACCACACTTCTGTAAGTCCCCCAATCAACTGCATTCTCAGCAACCCTCAGTCTGTCTGCCTCCTTTTTTTGGTCTCACAACACCTTGGGGCTGTGTTCTTTAGGAACATTTATTACTTATAGTTATCACTTAGCCTTCTGTTTTCAAGCATTTTTGAAATGTAGTAGTCTAACACAAATATATTGCTTAACTTACTATCAAGAGATTTCACTTTGGAGGGAGCATACAATACAGAAGGCATGCTTATCACCTTTATGTAGAGGAAGAAACCGCAGCTCATATGACTTGTGAGTTGCTGATTTGCACATAGTTATTTCATTCTGGAACTGGCCCTTCAATCCACATACTCTACTATCAAATGCTCCGTTTTCCCCACTAAGTCAAGTTGCCTGTTTCTAATGACTTATAAATAGACTTTATTACAAATAAAAATATATAGACTAAATATCAAAATGCTGAGAGGAGAAAATGAACTTGTTAGATTTTCACAATCATACCAACAGCTTTCCTCTGGAATTCTGCCTACAGACAAAGAAATGGACTAGTTGGCATTCATGAACACTTTAGTTATAGTAATTATGTGAAATCAAAACTAGAGCTAGGCTGGTTGCTCATACCTGTAATCCTAGCAACTCAGGAGGTAACACAGGAGGATTGCAAGTTTGAGGCCAGCCCGAGCAACTTAGGGAGGCCCTATTCCACTTAGTGAGACCCTGTCTCAAAATAAAAAGGACTGGGTTGTGACTCAGTGGTTAAGCATCCCTGAGTTCTATCCCCAGTGCTAAAAATTTTTTAAATGGACCTAATAAAAACTTTAACCTAACTAAAATTAAAAACTGGTAGTGCTCTACAGAAAGAATGTGAAGGGAGAATTTAGAAAACATCTTATAAATTAAAAGTAGCAATTTATCTTAGGTAATGTAGGCCTCATGAGAAGATTCATTTAATAATTTGGTTTACACATTTACTACTAGCCATCAAAATTTTTTTTCATTTATATGCCTATGCAGATTGAGTCTGCAACACCAATGAAAGTCTCAATTGTGTTAAAAATACATAAAGTGTCAAATATAGACTACTTTCACTGAATATTCAAATGAAAATGTACTTCATGTTAAAATGAATTTGCAAACCTTAGATATCATTAAGTAACTGATTAGGACTTTTTAACCTCTTTTCATCAATACATTTATTTATTTAACAGGACTAATTTGGTGCTTATGTACAAAAAGGCGCTATATGGGCTCAAAATGATTGAGCTTTATTCCCTGCATCTAGATGGTCACACTCTTCATCTGCATGCCTGTGTCCTTCACAAAGGTGTGAGTTTTTGAAGAACAGTATGTCTCAATTTCTATATTTCTGGTGCTCAAAATACACATTCTCAAAAGAAGTATATTGGAAGGATCCCAAGATAGAGAACTAGAGGGAGGCTGTATTCCTTGAGGCTCCGTGACTCGGAATTCAAGCAGAGGAAATACTGTTTTTCTGTGAGACAGTCCTCACTGTCCACCGATCCCCTGCTCTTTGCCCCCCAACTTGTCCCCCATGATCACTAGCCCTTTTTCTGATATTATGTCATTGAAAAGATTTTTCATTCCTTCAGTTTGTATCTCCATGCCTTCATCTATTCTGATAAATATTAAATTTGGTCTTTTTGTGTTATCTCTTTTTCTTGGATGTTCTGTTTCTTATCATCTTCTCTGTATGGTCAACTTTATTTTCAAGAGTATGTATTTTGTTTTTATAGCCTGAGGATCTATCTTCCAAGTGGTCTAGTCTGTTGGTGATATTTGGCATTGAATCTTATCGTTTCTTTCATTTCTAGGATTTCTATTTAATTCCTTTGTATAATCTCTGCCTGTTTATTGAAGTGATCTTTCACTTCCTGTATTTTCTCTCTGATATCATCTTTTGTTTCAAAGATCAGTCTAACTTTTACCTTCTAAACTCTTTCCTGACATTCAACAAATGGTACTGGGAAAACTGGAAACCCGTATGTAACAAAATTAAACCTCTATCCCTCATGCTACATAAAAATCAACTCAAAATGGATAAAAGTAGGCACTAGAACAGAGACCCTGTGCATAATAAAAGAAAATTAATCATGTCAGCTTAGAAACTGACTTCCTTAACAAGACTCCTAAAGTGCAAGAAGTAAAATCAAGAATCAATAAATGAAATGGTATCAAACTAAAAAGCTTCTTCTCAGCAAAGAAAACAATCAAGAATGTGTAGAGAGAGCCTATAGAATGGGAGATAATCTTTACCACAGGCACCTCAAATAAAGTACTAATCTTCAGCATACATAAAGAACTCCAAAAACTTAACACCAAAAAAACCAAATATCCCAATCAATAAATGAGCAAAGGAATTGAACAGACACTTCACAGAAGAAGAAATACAATCAATCAACAAACATGAAAAAATGTTCATCATCTGTAGCAATTAGAGAAATGCAAATCAAAACTCTTCTAAGATTTCATCTAACTCCAGTCAGAATGGCAGCTATTAAGAACAAAAACAACAATAAGTGTTGACGAGGATGTGGGAAAAAAGGCACACTCATACTTTATTGGTGGGACTGTAAATTGTGCAACCACTCTGGAAAGCAGTATGGACTTATCAGCAAAATACAGTGATGGAGCCAAATCATTGTTTATAGCAGCTCAATTCAAAATAACTAAACTATAGAATCAAACCTAGATACCCTTCAGCAGATGAATGTATAAAGAAAATGTGGTATATATACACAATAGAATATTACTCCACTTAAAAAAGAATGAAATTATGGCATTTGCTGGTAAATGGATGGAGCTAGAGAATATCATGCTAAGTGAAATAAGCCAATTCCATAAAACCAAAGGCCGAATGTTTTCTCTGATAAGCAGATGCTAGTCCATAATGCTGGGATGGGGGAAAGATGAAGGAACTTTGAATTGTGCAGAGGTGAGTGAGGGGAGGGGAGGGGGTGTATAGATGCAAAAGATTATGGAATGAGACAGACATTATTACCCTTTATATGTATGTTATACTACAGGTGCGACTCTGCACCATGTTCAGCCAGAGGAAGAAGTTGTGCTCCACTTGTGTGCAATGTGTCAAAATTCATTCTGCTGTCATCTATAACTAATTAGAACAAATTTAAAAATTTAATTAAAACTGTTTTTTAAAGGAGTATAGCTTTGGTGCCAGAGTCCTAATTTCACTGTTTATTAGCTATATAACTTTGGGACAAATTACTTAATCCTTCAAATTTCATTTTTTTGTACCTGAATACAGGGAGTTATAATAAAAACCTCTCTGATAAAGTATTGTGAATATTAAGTAAATAATACATGTAATATGGCCAGGCTTCAATGCTTTTGACTGGTATGCTTTTTGAATCATAAAATTACTGAATAGATGAATCCATTAATTACAAATGGGTGAACATAAAAAACAATGTGTAGTATATGATAATGACACATAAGTAACAAAAGCAGTATTTGAAAATGACCTACCAACCAAATGGAGCCTTAGAAAGACAATGTAGAACCTGACACTCTGGAAAACTTAATTATAATTTTTAGAAATATTAATTTGAAAATAAAATAGTTGGTGTCATCATATAGAAAGAAAGGCTGCTTGTCTTTAGAAACTGTCAAGGTCAAGAAATACAGGGAAAGACAAAGAATCCAGTCCAGATGGAAAGAGACTGGAGATCCATGGCAATTAAATGCAATACATGATCTTGTATTAGATACTGCACCAGAAAGAAAAGGTGGAAATTTTTTGAGACAGTAGGTAAAATTTGAAATCTGTGGATGATTGGTAGTATTATATTAATGTTGATTTCCTGGCTTTGAGGTTTAAAGTATGGTCAATGGGCCACTGTTCTTGCTTAGGGAAACACACATGTGAATACTTAACAGTACAGGAATGTTGTTGCAACTTGCTCTCAAATCATTCAGGAAAAGACTAATGTTAATTAGTACATACATATTAATATGGAGAAAGAGAGAGCAAAAATATAATGATGAAAAATGTTATTCAAGTGGAAAATCATCATGAAGCAGATACTGATTTCTTTGTTGTGTTCTGGTAACTTTTCAGTAAATTTGAAATTATTTTAAAATAAACTATTTTAAAATTTCTAACAAGTGCATTGAGAGATTCAACATGAGATATTTATGTCAGCTTCAGATCTTGTATCAGCCAAACCAGTGGCTTCTTTGGTACTGCAGAAAATTATGGACAACATTGCTGAAATAAAAGCTCTCTGGACTCATTGACTCCCGGGGGTGGGTTTGCTCCTCTTCTCACACACAGGCTAGCTATCTAGGCTTCAGAAAAATTGTTTTTGACTTCATCTGACCAACCTAAAAGTTATTACAGAATAAAATAATTTCTAAATGCTTAGATGTGGTGGTGAAAAGAAGGATAAAGGAGAAGGAATAAGGAGAAGTTTTATTAAGAATGAAACAAAGAAATTGCAATTTTTATGTAATGAAGATAAGGAAAGAAATTAAATGAACTATAGTGCCATCAAAAACGAGGAATAAAGAAAAAACTGCTACATTCAAATAAAGAAGACAAATGTGTTTTTAAGCGGGTTGATAATAAAGTGATTAGGAAATATTTCACATTAAACATTCTGCATACTGAAGGAACCATAAACCTGAAACTCAAGGATGAAGTGGATTCTAGCATTTATTTATTTATTTATTTATTTTAGTGAGACATAGCAGTTGAATGCATTTTGACATATTATACATACATGGGATATAAATCATTCTAATTAGGATCCCATTCTTGTGATTGTACATGATTCGGAGATATGGAGTTACACTGGTCAAATATTTATACATGAACATAGGAAAGTTATGTCTGATTCATTTTACTCTTTCCTACTCCCATCCTTCCTTCCTTCCTTTCCTTCATCCCCCTTTGTCTAATCCAATGGACTTCTCTTCTTCCCTCCCCTGCCCTTATTTTGTGTTAGCATCTGCTTATCAGAGAGAATATTTAACCTTTGTTTTGGGGGGGGGGTTTGAGATTGGCTTATTTCACTTAGCATGAGAGTCTCCAGATACATCCATTTACTGGCAAATGAAATAATTTCATTCTTCTTTAAGTCTGAGTAATATTTCCATTGGGTGTATATACCATATTTTCCTTATCCATTCATCTGTCGAAGGACGCCTAGGTTGGTTCCACAATTTAGCTAATGTGAATTGAGCTGCTGTAAATATTGATGTGGCTGTGTCACTGAAGTAGGCTAATTTTATGTCCTTTGGGTAGAAGCTGAGTAGTGGGATAATTGGGTCAAATGGTGGTTCCATTTCAAGTTTTCTGAAGAATTTCTATACCGCTTTCCAGAGTGGTTGCAATAATTTGCATTCCCACCAGCAATGTATGAGTACACCTTTTTCCCCATATCCTCGCCAGCATTTGTTGTTACCTGTATTCTTGATAATTGCCATTCTGACTGGAGTGAGATGAAATCTCAGTGTATTCTTAATTCGCATTTCTCTAATTGCTAGAGATGTTGAACATTTTTTCATATATTTGTTGACTGATCATATTGCTTCTTCTGTGAAGAGTCTATTCAGTTCCTTTGCCCATTTATTGATTGGGTTATTTGGGTTTTTGGTTTGTTTGCTTGTTTGTTTGTTTGTTTTGGTGCTAAGTTTTTTGAGTTCTTTATATATCCTGGAGATAAATGCTCGGAGGTGCAAATGGCAAATATCTACTCCCATTCCGTAAACTATCTAGGTTATTGATTGTTTCCTTTTCTGTAAAGAACCTTTTTAGTTTGATACAATCTTGTTTGTTGATTTTACTTCTTGCACTTCAGGAGTGTTTTTGAGGAATTTGGTTCCTAAGCTGACATGATGGAGATTTGAGCCTACTTTTTCTTCTAGTAGGCACAGGGTCTCTGGTCTAGGTCCTTGATCCTTGAATTGAGTTTTGTGCAGAGTGAGAGATAGGGGTCTAATTTCATATTATCACACATGGATTTCCAATTTTCCCAGCACCATTTGTTAAAGAGGCTATCTTTTCTCCAATGTATGTTTATGGCACCTTTGTCTATTATGAGATAACTGTATTTATTTGGGTTTGTCTCTGTGTCCTCTATTCTGTACCATTGGTCTTCATGTCTGTTTTGGTGCCTATACCATGCTGTTTGGGGCTCTGTAGTAATAATTTAAGGTCTGTTATTATGATGCCTCCTGCTTCACTTTTCTCACTAAAGATTGCTTTGGGTATTCTAGGCCTCTTATTTTTTCAAATGAATTTCATGACTCTTTTTTTCTATTTCTATGAAGAATGTCATTAGAATTTCACTGGATTCTAAGAAATAATAGTTATATTCTTAGAAAATTTTCAAATCACTACATATTATAACCACCTCTCAGTTTTAAAAATTTAATAAAGTTTTACCATTGATAAATTTGAGTATTGAAAAGTGATATTCTCATGGATTAACACCTTATGCTTTATAAATAATAGCTTTTATTATTAAAATAACCAACAGCTATTATTAATAAACTAACATCCACCACTTTCATGAGCAGTTAGATATGTAGTTTATTGGAATAAACAATGTCCTGATTTTACTCAGAAATTCCTAAGACATTAGAGTCAGATTATTGATAAATTTAGAACATAGAAAACAAAAGACAAAGTTGAAAGCAGCTTAGTCAGGAAGCTAATTGTGGGAGACAATCTTCTTTGGGAATTGTATTATTAATCGTCTTATAACGTTAGATCATGATGTTCAATTAACTGAAATGCTTTCAGTGAGCTCACTAGATGATAAAAAATAAATAAATGAGCAATATTAGTCCATAATTGGAACCCAATATTGAAGCAAGCTAATCAACTTTGTAAAAAAAAATGAGAAAACTTTGCAGATACTCATCCATACTCAGAACAAATCCATCACAACCTGATTAATGTTTATAAAATACTAACATAAGGATTTTTTTCAAAACATTTATTCTATTAGTCACAGTCTAAACCAATATAGCATTCATTAGTCACAGATGCCACTAGTTATTAACAATTTCCTGCAGGCATTTTTACCCTTAATATCTGTTACATTTGCTGCTCATGCATTTTAATTATAAATTAAAAGCAATGCAAATATTATAATCAAAGAAACTTGCTGAAATACTGTATTTAAAATCACTTTAGTTTTAGAAACTCTTCATATCAGCTGAGTTGCTACATATAGTCACTACATCTTCAGGTAACCAAAGAAAAAAATCTAAATATTGTAAATTTGTCATCACACAAAATCACCCTGGAAAATATTTCTAAATAGTGTTATACATATTTTATGATGGGAAAACTTCCTTTAAGGATCAGTTGCTAAAAATCCACTTTCTAAGATCATTAACTATTTGATGTCATCAACTTAAGAAAAATAAATACATTCATAAGTTTTCTTTGAATATGTATTTTGAATTTAAAGTTAGAATTTTGCTAATTCTACAAAAACTTCAAAAATAAAAAAGAACATGAAATTGGTGTCTTCCGTCCCTTTTGAAAATGGTGTGGTCTATAGCTTTTCTTTACATAATGCAAAGAGCATTATGTATGCATTTCATATTTATTATTAATATTCACAGTAGTTTAACAAATCTTTGGGTCACTGAGAAAAATGTGCAGGCCATAGAAACTACTACTTACTGTAATACCTTAATTAACTGGATGCTCTTTCTAACATCTGTAATCCCCTACCTTTCCCCATATGCTCAGAGAATTCCTCAGCCTTCCAAAACCTATCACGAGCAATAAATCCTCAGCACAGCTTTATTCTCCATTTTAAAGTCCACTCACACGGAGACACCCTGGGTCACCTGCTCTTCTATACTAATAATAGGACTGCTCACGGTCTTCATTGTGGTTGTATTGTGATTGTTTATTTCCTCTTTTTCTCCTTCTCCCTCAACCCCTTCCCTCCCTCTCTTTCTCTCTCTCCTGTGCCCAATCCAGGCATCCTGTTCCAGTCATCTCTATATATCCCATAGAAATCAACATTCAGTCAAGCACCTGAATTCAACTCAGGAAGAACTCAAATGTTGACAGCTGAGTAAAATCACATGCTTTACAGTATCTTAAACTTTAGAAACACATTCTATTTCACTCAATTAATTAACAAGTGTTTGTTGAGCACTGAATTTATACCAGATAATTCATTAACTTGTCCAAACCCTTCAGAGCTTATTATTCTAGCTTCCATTTTACAGATAAGGGTTGAAACCTGGTTCACAGGTGATCTGACAACAGAAGTAAGTGCTTTTACTTTTGGAGTCTTAGAATTAAAAAAAAAAACTTATAATGTAGTCATCTATATTCCTGTCTTAGTAAGTATAATGTATTCAGTGGAGTGAATTTTTCAGGAATATTATTAGTTTATTATCTTCTAAAAATAGACAACCACAACAGTCAAGGTCTGGCTGTGTGTGGGGGGGTGGTTTCTGGTATTTCCCTTCAAGTTCATGCTTGGGGTCATCCACTGGCAACCCAGTTGTTCCCTTTGGACTCAGTGGTTTCTCTTCTCATTGAAATAATATTTATATTATTTGAACTTAGTCCAGAGGGATCTCATAGAATTACTTGTTGCTTTCTAGGATATAGAGGGAAATATAATTTTAGTTAGTTTCATTACTTTAGTTTGTTTCCAATCGTCTGCCCCCCAAAAAAGAAGAAGAAATATTCCACTCATGCCCACTCCCAGAAGCAGTCCTCCTGTGACTTGAGGAAGTGAAGTTCTTCTCACCCCAAATCACCCTGCAAGGGGAACGTCTAAAATCCCATCAGTAAAAAATTCCTTCAAAAAACAGCATTTGTCAAACCTGACTCCATTGAAATAAAAACTTTATTATTATTCCTCTGGCACTGATTTCATAGGAATGGTATTTAAGTATGTTGAAACCTGGAACATATATAGAAACCTCATTTGATTACAATTTTATAGCACTATAAAGCTGACACCTATTTATAAATTTAATATAAAACTTCAAAATAAATAAGATTAATACAATATAAATATAATGCATAGTTCTGTGCTGAAACTAAATAACTTGTCAGAATAAAAATATAGTATTCTTCACTAAAGGTTGTAATTCTTTTTATTTTATCATAGCTTTAGTACCTTCTGATTTGTATTTTCTATATTCTATGACTATGTGCTATTTTTGTATCATCTAATGGTATCTAATACACCATTTCTTGTGAAACACAGCAATATTTTAAGTAAGCTTCTCTCAGCCTACCCCAAACTTAGCCCAAGACAAAGTCTTTCCAGCAATGACTACTAAAAAAAGACAATGAGGGAGATGGGGATGTGGCTCAAGCGGTAGCGCGCTCGCCTGGCATGTGTGCGGCCCGGGTTCGATCCTCAGCACCACATACCAACAAAGATGTTGTGTCCGCCGAAAACTAAAAAAATAAAATATTAAAAATTCTCTCTCTCTCACTCTCTCTTTAAAAAAAAAAAAAGACAATGAGGACATAGCACCTGTGTTCCTTCTACATTTTCTCTAGTTCTTACACCCTGCATCCGTCATAGAGAACTCTATTCTTGATCCATAGTTGAGAGATACTCTAAACCAGCATCCTCTGATCATTCATTCACTCAACAAACATTCCAGAGTATCCAGAATAAGCAAAGATTTGGGCCAAGCACAAGGGATCTGAAGGTGAACAGAGCACAGCCTCCCCCTGAAGAAGCTTACACTCTGGGAGGAAAAAGAGGTCTGCAAATGGCTGTCAAATGAAAAATGAGGAAGTAGAGGTCTCTGTGTGGCACAATGACAATAAGGAAAACAAGGAAAGGATGGTACATCCACTTGTCAGTGGTAAAGGAGACAGGAGAAGGAAACACCTAGCTTGATCCAGACAGACAAGAACAAAATTTTAAGCAAGGGAATTGTACATATGAGCCAAGACACAGATAGAAGTAAGCAAAAGCAGTGTAGGTCAAGTTGCCTTGATTTCTTATGGTAGATACCCAGAGTTCAAGATAGGGATTACGTATGAATCCAGAGAGTTGGGCAAGAGTCAATAGTACTGGCCCAGAATGTCCTGACAAACTGTTTAGACATTATGCCTTAGGGCATGAGGAGTGGCTAGGGTTTTTTGTTTGTTTGTTTGTTTTAAGGTGTGGGGTCAAGTTTGCATTGAAAACAACCGCTTTTATTCATGTTGGCATACACTACTTCTCCACTGAAGCAACTTGTACAAAAATGTAGATTGCTGGGCTGGGGCTGTAGCTCAGTGGCAGAGCAATTACCTTGCACAAGTGAGGCCCTGGGTTCGATCCTTAGCACCACATAAAAGTGAACAAATGAAATAGAGGCATGCTGTACATCTATAGCTGCAATAAAATGGTTTTTTAAAAAAAATGTAGATTGCTATGGGTGAAAACCCAGAAAGCCACTTCATCCAGATCAAGCATCCCCTCTTCCTTTCCCTTGCTAGATGGTGAATTCCTCTGCAGA
Source organism: Urocitellus parryii (assembly GCF_045843805.1). Classification (NCBI taxonomy): domain Eukaryota; kingdom Metazoa; phylum Chordata; class Mammalia; order Rodentia; family Sciuridae; genus Urocitellus; species Urocitellus parryii. The sequence continues at coordinate 47,122,260 of NC_135537.1, forward strand.
ACACAAAAGCGCAGCATTCACAGAAGAAACTTAAATATTATTTTGTCATTTCCAGATTAAGGCAAGACTCCTGCCTCAGCTCACACATCTACTCCAGTGAACAGTAATTACCAAAATGCACGTCCTTCATTTTAGGATTCTTTACAATCACATATTTTCTGAGCTTTGAGAAACCTTACCTAAATAAAGTGAAAGTACTCATCTATAATTCTAATGCCAATGTTAGTACACTTGCCTAAGAAAAAATCAGGTTGTTGGAGGCATTGTAAGTCATTTCAAGAGATAACTTAAATAAATATCCTCATCACTTTTATTCCGACCTGTGATAATCCTAAGGGTTGAATTATCAAAACAGACTCCTGAATCATAGGTCTGTCTTAGCACCAAACTTCATTAACGATTCCATGAATACAGGTCACCATCGGGCAAAGACAAAACATCCTCATTAGGAAAAAACCCAAATCTGTCAAATACAGCATCCAAAACCATTCATTTCTCCTGTATTCGGGCATATGTTTAGTTCTGGATTTACCTAGAGTTTTCAAGTATTTCTCACAAAAAGTTCTGTTTGGGGATATCTCCATTTCGTAACCCTTACAAAGCTTACCTACTATATTCTCCAGCCAGTCACAGCCAGATAAATCCACACACAGAGACTTACTTACAATGAACAATCTAGGCAGACCAGAACCGTCCTGGTAAATGTATCTTATAGATAGGGACTCCCTGGTGAATTTCTACCGGTAAGTACAATGAGAAGGTTTATAAGAGGGTCTGGTGAGGTCATTTCTTCTATTGGGAGTCCCAGACACAGAGAGAATTAGCCAGAAGCCTGACGTTAACACCTTCCTTTCTCATAACTTGGCTTTGATGTTTACTTCTTAAATTCAAAATGCAATCAACTTGAGGATTAGGGGATTATCCGACAAGTTCCTAAAACGATCTCATATGTATTTGATATTTTATTCAGAATTCCTTTCAAAGGAATAATAAAACTAAAAAGAAATTTCTGGCTTTTGAAACAAAGAGAACTCTTTAAAAAAAAAGATAAACAAGGGCTGGGGTTGTGGCTCAGTGTCAGAGGCACTTGCCTAGCATGTGTGACGCACTGGGTTCAATTCTCAGCAACACATATAAATAAATTAATAAATAAAATAAAGGTCCATCAACAATCTAAAAAATATTTTTTAAAAAAAGGTAAGCAAAAATAAGTAGTGTTGTATTTCCAGGACATATAAATTAAATCCCATAGTCAATCAAGTTAATTATTAGATAAAATGGCTACATCTAAAATCAAAACTTCTAATATGTTTTTAAAATCGATAAGGGACATGTGATTTTGTTAATTTTGAAAACCAAATGAAAATCATGCCTTCACAAGTACCTCATTTTTTCTTGTATATGAACTGTAACAAGTTTGAAATGCATAACTGTTATCTAAAACAAAACCCCAGATGGCAAAATACAGAGGGTAAGAAGCATCTGAATTGACGCAGGCTGCCCTGGTTGTGGGGGATGTGGAGAGTGGTCTTATTTCTTAAAGGTTTTGTTTTAATTTAAAAGTGCACAAGAGAAGTGATTTCATTAAGGGGGGGAGTTCATCTTGATATACTATAAAACAAAAAAGAGTCAAAGAGCACAGAACATCAAGAAAGTTTGGGACTCTAAGTAGAAAGAAAAGATTCTCTTAACAATTCCTGATCCTGTTCCTGTGCCTCTCAGAGTTTTAAGGTCCAAATTGGCACACACATACACAAGAGTAGAATGAGCAGGGTTGTCAGCAACATGAAAATCAACCACCAGAATAGGGGGAAAAAATGTTTAAGACAGTTACCTCATATATTACTAGAGGTGAGCACTAGGGAAGTGAACTACTTGCTTCGTATTAGAACCTCATGCACGGCCTGTTTTTGAATCATTTGCATGCATTACTTTGTTTAAAATTAGATGGAGCTAGCTAGGTGAGTAATAAGAAAGAAAACAAACCAATGGGCAACATGATCACATTTAAACAACTCAAATCAACTATGAAGTTTTGTTTAATCCTCCACTTATAAATTATTCACAGGGGCATTTTGATTCTAGAAAGTTCATAAACAGAGTGCAAATCGCCCAAGCAGAAGTAATTTGCTGCTTTTAAGCCGAAGCTCTGAGAAGCGAGGGAGTTGCCTATAGGAATTAACCAGAACAAAATCCTGATTAAACAACTAATTGGCTTGTCTACTAATGAAAAGAAAAACAAAGTACATTTCTCTACCTCAAGACACAGGGTCATAAAAACAGAGGGTTTTCCAGTACCACTTCAGAGAAGATGTTTAAGTCACTGAGAATAAAATTCAACAAGGTACAGCCCACCGAAGAGAACCATGAGAAAGGGCACGGTTCTCATCCGAGCCATCAAGCCCAGCCATCCCCAGGACAGGTATGTTCTTCACATTCCCGAGTTTGTCTTGATTCTCACCACTTCTTGTCTGGTAACAGAAGTTAACAGATGCTGTGATAGATAACATTATTAACAGTTTTACTTGTACTGTCCAAGTTGTTGGCTATTTGGGGTATATACTCAGTAATTTATGGATTCCATAAATATTGGCTTAAAATAGAATAATAAACACTTAAGAGATCATATTAGGATTTGGGAAAGCTAAGTATGACTTCCCATTAACAAGTTTCACTTCTACCATTATCATAGTAAATCATTTCTCAAATATTGAAATATGGCTGTATGATTTAGTTTCAACAAAGAATGTCTAGCATGTGATCTTAAAAAAAAATAAACTCATTTTATGAATAAATTCTCCAGAACATTTGTTCTCAATAAGGAACAATGTTGCTACTCAGAGGACTTTTGATAGTGTCTTGGGATATTTTCGGTTGTCACATTTTAGGAGTGGGAATGTTACTAGAATCCAGCAGATAAAGTCCAGAAGTGCTACTAAACACCCCAGGATGTACAGAACAGCCCCCCACAACATGGAATTCTCTGGTGCAAAATTTCCATCCTTCTATAGACTATTTTTTTTAATTCTAAGACTATCTGTAAATAGAGATAATAATAACTGCTTATTAGCCTCCTTAGAAGAAACAGAGACGGTATTCACAAAATACACAGTAGGTACTTTCTGAGTGGTAATTATAATTATCATTATTAATAATTTGAGGTTTGATGACAGTTTTAAATTCAAAGTGACAACTATAAGAGCAATGTTTGCTCAAAATTATCTCTGGAATCAATTTCCTGATTTACTTTAAAGTTACCTAAGGTCTTTAGACCAATAATTTAGCATCTCAAAAAGCTGGATCAGAGATGTCAAGCACAAGCAGGGGTATACCTCAGGGAATGAATGTGGAGCAGGGACAACATTGTGTTACTTAACATTGTCCTGGAATAGTTGCCTTCCTTAGCTGATTATCGTTGACTCTCCTTGCAGTGGAGAGAAGTGTTAGCATTGCTTTATGAGAGTGCCTGGGCTTCTTTCTAATTCTTATGTCAAAAAAATAATCCTACAATGCAAAATTACTTGCATGTTTATAGACTCATGGAGTGCTGCAAATATTGAGCTGGGTATATATTTCTTTGGGTAGTCTTGCTGTGTTTTGCTCTATGATATTCACTGTATTCATGTTTAATCCTTGCCTATCACAATTATTTCCCCACAGAGCATGCAGAAATAATGAATATATTATTCTCTTAGACAACATGACAGCTAAAAGCAATTACTATGTGCCAAGTGATGTGCTAAGCCCTTTCCAAGCATGATTGTATGTAGTCCTCACAAAAGCCTTGGGTCCATTTTGATTCACTGCTTATAAAAAGCTGAAAAATGGCAGAGCCTGGCCAGGAGTCCTGTTCTTCCTGACATTAGTACTTGAAAGCTAAATCACCAGGCTACTGCCTCAGAACAGAGGATGTCAGAGGAGCCTTTCCAGATACTCTGACTACAGGAGCAAGAGGTGTTAGAGAGAAGGTAAAATGAGCAGAAATTTTCTAAAGAGTTGTCCTTCCTTTAGGAACAGTAATGCTGAAGTTCTTAAACGAGGCTCAGGTAGAACAATTCTTAAGTAGATATATCCCCTGTCATCCTGACAGCCATAATTTCACGGTGTTAATCATAAAGACTACTGGCATCATATTTTATCCGAAGCCATATTTGGAAATTATGTGCATCAGTTCTTTCAAAGACCATGTGGGTATAGGAAAAATAGTTTTTTTCCATTTTAAGTATGCTAAATGTTACAAATGACAGAAAGTTATAACCCTATTTTTTCCCATAAAATATAACCTTTTAAAATGGCATTTAAACAATAAGTCTCAAATAAATAGATTATTTGACTCATTTAAGGAGATATCTAAGAATAAATAAATCAATTATACTGTTTTTAAAGTGTCAGGTAAAAAGTTCATTCATAAACCAAAAGATCATAAGTAATTCCTACTTACCAATAACCAATAATAAAAGAACTGCAAATGAGAGACTAATACAAACTCTCTTACTTAATAAAAAGCCAATTTTCACATAAATCTACATTTATACAACATATAAAAACTATGACAGAATTGTTTTTGAATAACATCCTAACATGGTGCAAAAGTACTTGATTGAAGTCAAAAGGTTTTGTCATTATTCATAAGTTCTCCTGAATTCTTGCCTTCTAGCCACATTCATATGAACTAGCCATTCAGTTTTCTATGGAAAACCATCATAATAACAATGGCTGTCTTGACTACTACATATGGTTACTGTGAGACTTAAATCATTTGATTAATTTACTTTTCAGCTTAAAATATTTTTATGACAAGTATCCATAAATAATATCAAGAACTACATATCAGCATACAAGAATATCAGGATCCTTGTCCCTGCTGACTTTCTAACCCCAAAATCTCACACTTTTCCTAGTTGAAACACTTCCACTATAATATCTCTCCACCCTCTACATTAACAACACATCTACCTAAAATATATGTGTTCCATGTCTTGTCCACCTGAAAAAAAAAAAAAACTCATCTTCATAAAATCAGTGACTACTTAACTTTCTGCTTCCTTACCCTTTTACTCCATTAGAATTGACCACTCTATTTTTTTATGCATTTCTGTCCTCATCAGATATCATCTTATCACCTACATTGTATTGCACTTACCTGTTTGGGTGTGTTTTCCCATACTAGACAACACATAGCTTGAGATCCAACCTTTCTGTGCTTTGAGTTGATATTTCACTCTGTTCCTCAGACAAATGTTGCGGTAGAGGCAAAATGAAATCATAAAGGGAAAGCAGAGAGTTATAAATGAAGGGATGAAACCAGCTTCTTCTCTCCACCATTTTAAACTCTACCACTAAAGACCTCGACTGGGACCAACACTAGGGTTGTGTGAAGTGAAGACCAGGATTGGGAGGAACATGAGCCAGGGAGACACTGACAAAATCAGAGTTTCCAAGCTAAAAACACTGTAGGGGTCAAAGTTGATTACTCAATACTAGGGCCAAGCATGTCCATTTAAGTGCAAGAAACATTACTTTTAGTATGTTATAAGCAAATGCTAAATTTTAAAGAGTAAATTGATAATTGAGAGAAGAAATTGTTGCATCTTACATTCAACTTCATTTTTATGTAAATTATTCACATTATAATCTCTATTTTGTTTCTTAAAGGAAGAAAACAAAAATGAAGAAACGTCTCTGAAAACTAAGAGGACTCCAATCACATCTGAAGAGCCACACACCAAAACACAAGGTCAGAATGAAATCTATAGGGAAAAGAAAAAAAAACAGTGAAATACATATTTTCCTGAAACGAGTTGTGATGAAACATTTGTCCTTGACCAGGTGAATAATCTAGGGTTGAAGAGCTAAATAGTCACAAAATTGTTATTTCTTCATTCAGTCACTCATCCATGCATTCACTGGATGCTTTTTTATGGCCTAGCGTGAAAAGGTGCCATTCCATTCACTGGTGATGTGGTGGTGTATAATATAGATCAAGTCTGTGCTAACATGGAACTTGTATTCTAGAGAAAATGAAATTGATCATAGACAAGCAAGCACATCATAAACAATGTAATTTCAGGCAATGATAAGGGTTATAAAGACATTAAAGCAGATGTGGGTTGTGCATGTTGAAAGGTTCAGTGCTCACACTTCTGCTCCTATCACTCATCAGTTCTCTATGTTAGAAATCTCATCTCTACGTGAATAATTCTGAATTCATATCAGAGCAATTTTTTTAAAACCTAGTCCAATATTTTCCTTAAATACCTCTATGGTCCTAAATAAAGCATATTTAAAATTGAATTCCTTATCTTCTCATTCAAATAAGCTCCCTCTCCTGGTTTACTTCCTTTTCTGGTACTAATATTTTTAAAATCTTCCATTCTCACTCATGTTCCATTCTTCTACCTAGGAGTCCTGTAAGGGGAATAGTCACCAAATCGCCTTTCATAATGACCCACTTGCTTCCTTAGCAATCCCATCCTGGTTTAGGCCTTACACTTGCTTCCTTAGCAATCCCATCCTGGTTTAGGCCTTACACGCCTACACCACTCCTGGGCTAACTGGTCATTTCTACTTAGGACTTTATTGTACCCAATGTCTCCCCTTTTTATCCAGCCCAGTACTGGATAAATAGTATACATTATTTATATATTACTTTCCATTAGCCAGGAGTTTGACCCCATACCTCTACTTGAGAACCTTAAGTGCCTCCATGCTATATATAAGACAAAGTCTAAATCCTTTTACCTGACTGTATAAGTCCTAATGCAAACTAATCTCAGCACTTCTTTCTAGCCCTTTCTCCTCCTCTCACATGTAAATAGTACATTCTAACTAAGAAAACCCCAAAATGATAGAATCACTAGAACAGAAAATGCCATTGAGAAATGTGGAGACATAAAATTATTGCCATAAAACTAGAACAAATGTTTTGTTTTTCATCCACTAGACAACTCCTGTGTATAATGGTTTTTAATGACTTTCTATTTGTGCTTAAAACAAATATTTGAACTAAAGCATAATTCAGTTTTTATTAGTCAAAACTTCTCATCTCTAAGAAGAAAAAAATAAGAAATACATAAAATTACAAGCAAGATTGTAAATAAAGAAATGAATCACAAGACAGGGGGTGTAGCTCTGTGGTAGAGCACTTGCCTAGCATGAACAATGCCCTGGGTTCAACCTCCAGCACCACTAAATAAGTAGATAAACATAGAAATAAATTTTAAAAGAAAAAAAGGAACGAATCACAAGAAAGGTTGTAAATAAGTTCATTCCTGTCAAGGAATATCCCCTCAATCAAAAGCAGTACTCTGAAAAAATGGCCACACTAAATTAAATGTAACTGTTCCTATTTAAGAGAAAAGAATGTATATGAAGAAAACAACCAAATTTGACAGATAAATGGTAAACTTAAATCATTGGAAGGAAATAAGATATTCCCAGTAGGAACATCTTTATAACATTATAAAGATATTGATTTTTTTCAAATTAATTTTTATAACTCATCTTTGTCTACATTTAGCAATATACTTTTTTTTTTTTTTTTTAGAGAGAGAATTTTTTTTTTAATATTTATTTTTTAGTTCTCGGCGGACACAACATCTTTGTTGGTATGTGGTGCTGAGGATCGAACCCGGGCCACACACATGCCAGGCGAGCGCGCTACCGCTTGAGCCACATCCCCAGCCCGCAATATACTTTTTAAACAAAACAACTAAGGAAAAAAATTCACTTTAGTTTCCTTGAGTTTATTTATTTATATACTTCTTTTGATGTTCTGTATTATTATGCACATTAGAATATAAAGAATACTTTCTTGTTCTTCTACAGATTAGATATTTTTATACTAACTTTCTTCTGTACTTTCATCTCAGCCAAAAAAAAAAAAACAGGAAGGCAGTATCTCATAATAATAGTTAGCATTCATTTACCTGAGAAGGAAATTTAAGTTTAAAAAAGGAAATGCTGTATTATGCTTTTCAATATGAATGCAATGTCAAATTACTTCCTTATTGATGGCTTAACTGTGGCTGTTGAATTGTTAGATGATCTGATTTAAAATATTTAGTATGATGTGTCAATGAAAGAGGAAAGCATGTAAGAATCATAAGCTCCACCTCTGTTAAAAAAAAAACCCACATAAAGTAACTCCTCAAATAGTAAGAGGATAGAGTGAAAGTGTGGATTTGCTTTTCTTTATCAACAACTAAAGACAATGCATTCTTCAATTCTCAAAATATTTTCAAAGGGGATGAAGACCCTTCTGTAGATCACACAACATTCTTCATTACATACACTGAAATGCGATTAACAAACAGAAGTATTGAGGAAAAAACACTACAGATCTGAGTCAAGGGAAGCAAAACACACACACACACACACACACACACACACACACAGAATTATTGAGATAATTAAACTACAATTCTGGTTTATTGTGAGTTAATAAAAGTGATGCTTTCAAAATTACAGTTCTTCACACAGAAAAATACAAAATGGCTTAAGACTAAGGATCACATCTCTGGGATGACAAGTTTATTCTGATCCTTGTTACACTTTTTCAAAGTGTATTTGTAAACTTAAATTTTTCATAGCTGATAAAAAAAATCTCTTTTGTGAAAGTTTCATTTGACAGAGGAGCTATTTGAGTGAGAAGGGAAAAATCTTTTTTTTTCTTTTTAATCTGCAGACTTAGCATATCTTGAAAGACTGTAAGAGGAATAAGTTATATTTAAGATATTTTGTCTTGAAAAAGCAAAATTATTAGTGTTTAAAGATAGCTTCTGATATATTGCTTGGTATTTTTATGTTCTTCACTTCAAAACATGCAGGTGCAATGTCACAAAATCTGCAGATGTGGATTTCTGATTATAGAACTCTTATCTTCTTCAGAGCATGGTTAATTTATATCTGCCATGGAAATGAAGAACACAACACATTTTGGATTCAAATAAAGATAACTTACTAATGTCCTCTTTGGATTGCAATTATCTTTCTTAGGCTTCTACTTAATGTATATTACCTTAAATGCTTCTTTAAACAAACATTTTGGTACCCTTTAAGAATATATAAATGATTTACCTAATAAAGGTCTATAATGTGATAAAGTGAACTTATTCATGTGAAAAGGGGGCAAAGTTGAGAGCTTATACAAGTGTGCTGTGGTAGACTTAATAATAGCCACCCAAAAACCACATTCTAATCCCCCAAACCTATTAATCTGTTACTTTGGATGGAAATTTTTTCTTATGTTATTAAGGTTCCTGAGATGGGAAGATTATCCTGGGTTTTCAAGGTATCCCAGTGTAATCAAGTCTCCTTATGAAAGAAAAACAAGAGGGCCAGAGGCAGAAGAAAGAGATGGAACAATGAAAGCATGGGTTGGATCCATGCATTCTAGGGGTGAAAGAAAGGGCTACAAATGGAGCAAGACAAGTAACCTCTAGAAGCCAGAAAAGATAGAGAAATGGAATCTCTCCTGAAGTTTCCAGAAGGAACACAGGGTGCATTTTGGACTTCTGGTTTTCAGAGCTAAAAGAAAAGAAAGTTGTGTTATTTTAAGCCATTAAATGTGTGGCAATTTGTTACAGCAGAAGTAGAAGTCTAATACATACAGCTTTAGAATAGCCCAATTTTAAATATAAAAAGAAAAATTTAAAAAGCAAAATTGAGATTTACTACAAGCAATTATGAAAATTTATAGTAAAGGATATACATATATATATATATATATGTATATCCTTTATAGATTATATATACCAGATATAGATATAGATATATAAACCAGAAAGAGCATTTGAGAGTTTGCCATCCTGAATTCAAATCCTAATTCTGCTACTTCCTAACTTTCTAGTCAAGGTATTTAATATATCTTGAGTCTCAGTTTGCTCATGCATGAAATAAGAATGATATCACCATCACTAGGTTATGAATGAAAGTTAAATTAGGTAATATATTAAAAGCACTTAGCATTGAAGTAAGTAAATTCCAATGTTGACACAGGACAGATAAAGAACATAAATGAGCATCACCCATGCTCTGTCTCAACAGGCCACTCAGCACCTATCACTACCACGTGGGGATGATGGTCAAGGGCTGCTTGATGTCCAGAGAGACTATAAATACAAACTGTAATTTGAATTTCTCAGTTTTTGAATGTTCATTTTTTAATGTTTAGACATTACTATTTTTTAATCATTAAGAAAAAAAAACCTGAATTCTAGTCCAATGTAGTTCACAAGATCATTTTGTGATCTCTAACCAACCACCTAGTAGATATTCAATGCTGTTTATGCACATGAACATTAACTTCTCTGGACAAAATTCCAAGTCTGGCATTGTTTTTAGTAATACTCTTTCTCTTCCTCTCCTCATTCCTCATGGTATCCTCCCTACACTTTGTTTTGCAAACAGATTGAGAGTGGGTAAACATTGCTGGGCCTCCTGTGTCAAACAGCTCTTCATAGCCAAAACCTCTGGGCTCCAAGTGTAGTTCATTCCCAGGCTTACAGAGGTATCCCAGGGCTCCCCCAGTTCCTGACCTCTGATCCAAACTGACTTAACTTGTGTCTCAGCCAGTTCTCAGTTTAAATAGCAATCTTCAATGTTCAATGCTCTAGAGCTAAAACAACTCTTAAATATATATATATTTATAAATATATATTTAATTATATATATTAATATATATATTTAATATTTATATTATAATATTTTATTTTAAAAAGCAAATAGTAGGTCAGAAAAAGGGAAGAAATTCTGTTCAGTCCCTGGCAGTAACAATTAGAAAATACAATCTAATTTGTCTATGTAGACTTGGAAAATGTCTATACTGAAATTTAATTTACAAGAATCTATACAAGTTTCCCTAAGACCAACCAACTTGATTGATATACATGGGAGGTGCTACTATGTCTAATTTTAGTAGTATAGTCCACCCCCCTAACTATCAGTTCTATTCATCAGCCAAAAGATGAGAATATATTTTTTAAATATAAAATTTTTTAATCAAAACTACTTAGGAATTTCTCTGCTTCATTCAAATAGAAATAGTCTTACATAGTAAACAATTAGATTTGTAAAACTTAACAAGAAGTGTACTTGCAAAATGATGACCAACATAATGATAATAAAAGAATTGAGAAATGAATAAACTTGGATGTGAAATCTTAGTTGGGAAAAAAAGACGAATATAAATGTGTTTTCTAGTTTGAAACGATGAGGAAAATTCCTGTGATGGTTTGGCAAGGGACAGAGACATAATCAGGGCACCTTCAATGAGTGGCAGGAGCTTCTTGTAGGAAATTTGTGAATAAATGAAACTGAAAAGACATTCAGGGGACAGAGGCAGCTCTAAGAGCTAATTACATTCTCTGCCTCTCACTCCCAGCGAACATGGCTTCATTTCCCATGACCTCTGTGTTTCCCTGCCTATCTACCCTGCACTGCTCTCATTCCCAATACGTATTCCCTAGTCCAAATTCCAGAGAAAGCAGTCTGACCGACTTAGATAATAGTTACTGTTCCCATTGGGCAGAGCCCTTCATAGCATCATCAGGGTCACCCGCCAGCTATGGACAAGCCACACTCTCTAGGTCAGGTGCCTGCAGTGTGCACCATCAGCCGCCATCCCTGCATGTAGCACAGAGAGAGCAGCCTCACAGATGAGGGAGAAGCAGAGAAGAGCTTCACCAGCTAAAAGGAGAAGCTAGACATAGAAAACCTATCCCAGTTTAAATACCTAATAGAAGACCAGATTGACTGATGAAATTACTATTATTACTGTGTTTTTCTTTACATATTTTTAGTTGTAGATGGACACAATACCTTTATTCTGTTTATTTTTAGTGTGATGCTGAGGATCAAACCCAGTGTCTCACACATGCTAGGCAAGCACTCTACCACTGAGCCACAACCCCAGCCCCCTATTATTACCTTTTTATACACTAAAACCTTAGGAGAGAGAGTCTAACAAACATGGATGGGCTATGGGATTTTTCTTTTTAAAAAGAAAACATAAGTACTATGTTTTTGTAGTTTGCAAGATTTAAATATATTTGCATAATTCAATTAAACTGTGCTTTTAGGCTTCTTTCTGATAAGAATAACACTGATTTGTGGGAAATTACATATGTTTTCCTGGTCCCTGGAACTCTCTTAAGTAAATGGAAGCTCTTGCATGCCCCTCATACAATAGTACTTTGCATCCCTGAAAGAGTTAATATATTCTTTAAAAAGAAGAGAGGGGACAATTTACCCAGTCTGCCAGTCTGGCTGGTGGAACACTTTGTGTTTATATTTCATTTTTCTCGAATGGAGTCTTTATCTAATCCTCACAGAAATCCCCATGACAAAAGTGTTTCTCATTTTATGGATGAGGAAACTGCTATAAAAAAAGCAACTTGCCCAGAGTCACCCAGAGAATTAGTGATGTAAGGATTAGAGCTCCCTATTCAGTATCCAGCATTGGTAACTCCCCACATTCCTTAATATCTGTACATAAAATGTGTTTTCTATATGAACTAATCTCAATTTAAAATGTCCCTGAAACCAAGCATGACATTGACAAAGGACAGGATCTCTTGATCCTCCCATGGTACCCAGGCTACCTATTCTTTTTTGTTTATTGATTTGTTCATTTCTTTACTTTGAAATGATGTGTCCTAAAGTCCAAAACCATCCTAAATATCCCTTTGAGACTTTATAGTACTTTAAAGGCCACCTAAGCTCTGATCCCATTCTGCCTCCCTCAGCGCAGGTTCTAGCTTCTTCCTGAATAGCTCCAGTCCACAAAGCCATGTGTTTTGTTGTCAGACTGGTTGTTACAATGTTTTGAAGGATTATTGTTTGTTTTATAAATTCCACTGCTAGGTCTTCCTTCTGCCTACTACAATGTAAAAAATAAATCTATTGTCTTTTCTATGTTACAGCCTTCAAAGAATTTGAAATGACTCTTATGTCACTAGCACATCGTCAGTACCTTAACTAAAGAACTTAAGTTCCTTAAGCCATTCCTCAGATGGGTTGGTTTCCAGAAATCTCATCTACTCTGAGTCCCTCCTCTGGATTTTTAATAGATTACACATTTCTTTGTATAAAATACTCCTTTTTCTTGTCCTTGTGAATGACATTTTAGGGCACTCTTCACATTCCATTTCATGTGCGTTGTTGTGTTGTTAACTTCCTCCATGACAGTTGACAATCTACAGATATATAATTTTAAGTGTGATCAAGGTATTAAAAGTAAAATTATTCTAAGGACATTATACATCTAGCAATTCTGAAGTTAACCACAAGCCGAATAAAAACTATCATCTTGGTACCTGAAAATAATTACTAGTTATCTAGTTGTTAAAACTGTGTTATTCATTACATTAACTCCCAATATTCATTCATTAAGATACAAATGATATTATCATTTATGTATCTAATAAAAGTGTTAAGACTCAGTCTCTACTAATTCATCCAACATTTAATTACTCAAGCACTGATGGTTCTTAATGAGAGAAGATTTATTTTTGAGACGGGGAACTACAATGCATTTGATGATTGAGGGATTAGAAATGATACCATCTCCCAGAACACACATTCCTACCAATGAAAGTCTTTAGAGTTTTCTCCTTTTCACATGCATCCAAAAAAAAAAAAAAAAAGCCAGTTAAGCACTTTTCTCATTCACAGCCTTATTCCAAATTAGGTTCTTTCCTTGATCAACCCTTTTCCAACATTTATTTAATGCCCCTGATAAAATGTGGAAGGTCAATGTGTTTCCACATCACTTATTTCCTCTCTTGAAGAGGGAAGCAGATGTTTCACACCTGATGCAGTCGCCATGATGTGTTGCTTCCAGGGGCCAAACAGACTGGAAGTGTATTACACAGGCCCAGTGTGGTGTGCTGCCAGACTGGAGACAGACTTGGCCAGGTGTGTGAAGGGCAAACTCAATTGAATTCATTTCTGCACATTCAGTCAAAGCAACCATCTCAGGACCCTTTGATCCCAGTTTTCACTGTCTGCCATGGGCACACGTTCCAGGGCAGAATTGGACCAAGGGTACTGATGAGATCTGGCAATTGCTATACAACATGCAAAGAACACGACTGGCAGAAAGAAACTATTCATTGGGTGGCTACAAAAGAGGGAATCCTGCTGTCCATGTGTGAAGCTAGGAAGTACAATGTGTGGTTGACAAAACTTCACCCAGATGCCAAAGCAAGATTTTGCCTCGTATTTTAGATTTCACTTTCATGAGGATGATACAAACACTCTGACCATCTGTTCCCTCAAATAACATGCTGTGTGGATAAAAAGACACCCACACTGAACTACAGTTGATGGGGATCCTTTTACTCTAAAGTCCTCTTGGGTTTTTTGAAGTTTTGGTTCTACCGTGATCCCAAGAATAAGCCATAACTAGTTCCTCATTTTAATCAACGAGGTATTAAGTATTCATTTTGTAATTAACAGCTAATCCACAAATCAAAATAGACTGTGATTAATTCCTAAATACCCAAGACCTGTCACAATAGAGGCAGTGTCATTTTAGCAAGGCTTAGAATGTCTCTGCAAGACTGAGTAAGGGCTTGGATCTACATAGAGTTAATTCAATCCAAATATATGATGATAAACTAAAATTTATTATAAAAATGGAAGAAAAGAACTTTTTGCAGAATAGTCAGTTATTTCACTGGTACTGACAGAAAAATATATTGCAAATGTAATGCACATCCTGTAGTTTGAATGAACAATGAAGGAATAGGATGCAGCTTTTCTCACGTGGTTTTATAAGAAAGTCAATAAAACCTTATAAGAAACATTGTTTTATAGATTCTCCTTATTTTAAATTCAAAATTTTTCTGATTTTTTAACTCATATGTCATGATCTATTTTAATCCCAAATTTCTTTTAGGGCTGGTTGCTTCTACAAAAATATATGAACACAATAGTCCATCATGAGTTTTTGGTTCAGAATTCTTTGAGGCATCCATGTTAACTCTAGATCTTTATGTTTAAAAAAAATGTGTATGCAATATACAGTCTCCAGGGTTCCAGTCCATAAATGCACTAAACATCTGTATCCAGACATTAAGAATTCTGCTTTGAAATATCTAACAGTAATTGTCTTAGTATTTGTGGATACTAGGAAAGGAGAGGATGCCACTTTCTTCATTAGCAGTATAGCATGGAATCACATCACAGATATGAAAAATGACTTCTTTTTTCCCTGTTGGGAAAAGAAAAACAAAAAAATAATAATAATGCAAAACCCAAACACATAGGGAACATAGACTCTTTCTCATATTTCTGTTAAATACCTCTTTTCTACCAAACAACATAGTGAAGGTGTTAGTTTTTTACTCTGAAAGCTACTGCATACTGATAATACTCATTATTGCACCACATGTCTATATAGAAAGAACTCTATCTTATGATTTTCATACACACGGAAGCATTTCACCTGAAATGTGGTCCTTACACACAAACTTTAAAGAGGTGATTATGGTGAGGCTCCTTGGTCCCTCAAAAGATTTGGGAGTTTGGAGAGTTTTTCTCTAACAATCATGAAACATATTTAGTGATGTTTTCTATCTTCTAGCCCAAAATATTATAATTTCAAAATAAAAATAGAGTATCCCTAAGATATCCAGGGGTTTGTGGTCTCCTATTCATAAGGTGTTTAAAATTATAAGTAGTGACTAAATTTTACGATTCCTTTTATCCCTGAAACATATTCCTGGAATAGCACATTGAAATATTTAGATGGATCACTGAAAATTTTATACTAAAGGGCTTTTATGATGAAAACTTGTAAAGTGATCATGTACTGATTGAACATTTTTCACAAATCCAAATTGTCAATATTGCATTTGCTTAAATTTTAAAACTGTAATATTATAATACAATAAGATTGATGATTCATGCCTTGGTTTCAATTTTCTAAGTACAGTACATCCAATTAAAAATAAATTAGAAACTGGCTAATGAATAATCAGTAAATTGTATTCTTTTTTCCTTTTACCGTCTATATTTTCTTTTAATCTTAAATAATTTACTTTTATTAAAGACTTCTCTCTAATCCAAATATTTACCAATGATTTGATTCTTCTCTGGGTAAATTACAATTTAAGCTATATTAATTGAAAATGGTACTTGTAGATTTGATAGGAGAAATTTAATTTCTGAATGAAAATAAAGCTAGTATGTGCTAGTCTGTGTCACTTCTTCAGAAAGGGTGTCATAGCTAAAGATGATCAAATCAAAATCAAATATTTGATCTCATAAAAATTAGAATGCAAGTTCTAAAATAATGATATCATTTCTGCCCATTTTGCTTTGCAGATTTTATGATGCATCAACTTTAGTAATAAATTATGAATATTTAGCAAAACCAAAAATACCTTCTGGATGATGAATGCTCATGTTCAGCTTTGCTAATATCAAAAAGAAATACATACCATGTAAAATTTCTATTACATGACATACCAATTTTAAGTGTATCTTTTATTGGTCTGAAGGTCTACAGGTTAACTCCTTCTGCACAAGGTCCTGGCTTAGCAGGAATCCTTGGGGAGGCCTTCCTTGAAGACTATTCCAGAAGACAAACAGAATCTCCATAGTTTGTGTTGTCAAATATAACTGTGACAAGAGTGGTGTGCATTCTCCTATCTATATACTACTTCTTTGCCATAGATAAAGACTCCGAGAAAAATTCCTCCAGAGATTTGACCACAAAGCCTGACCCTCAAAGTTCAATGGAACCATCCAGAACAAAATCAGAGCAGAAGGAAATGGGGACTGAGAATGAAGAAGCAATCAGGTGAGAATTTAATAAAACATATGATGCATGTTGGAGATAGTACTGGGTCCTGCACACACACAAAAATAATTCTAACACCTAATTCCTCTTTAGTTGAACAAAAGAGCAAGAAAACCACAACAGTCACATAAGGCAAAGCAATGGGCAAGAACTAAAAGGTAGGTTCAGGTCCAGTTCATTTCGCCTTAACAGCCAGGCATGGCCACTAACCAAGAGCTCCACACAGGCGCACGGCTGTAGGCCAAATCACCCCCACAGAAACATTGCAGTAACACGTGTGAGTCACTGTATCATCATAGAAACAGCCCACATATGTATTAGGCATACATTTTAAAAGGAAATAATTAAAGAAAATTTTCCCCAAGTTCACAAAGAAATGGCTATTTCAATTCTGTAAATATTTTATTGTTCCAGAAGATTATGATTTCTTCCCATCAACCAAAGAAAGTGTGGCATAAAAACCAAAGGTTGCTACAGAAGTGGGCAATTTTTTATGCTACTGAAAGAACAAAGTTTTATAAATACTTCCCATAAAATTATTGGGACTATCACAAAAGAGGTGCCAATTTAAATGTGAATCCACAATAAAATCCAAGTAGGAGTCCTTTCATCTTCTTGGTAAGACGTTATGGGCCTGCTGATCCAATTTGAATTGCTTCATTATATTTGATATAATTACAATGGACTTATGAAATAATAAGGAAATATTCTTCATCTTTAGCAGGCAAGAGGAGTTAGCCTTTCAAAAAACAGGTAAAAGTAACTATTCTTCCACTCCACCCCACTCTACCCCTCCTTCTCTCTCGGCAGCTCTTTACTCTTTTAAACCATCTGCTGTCAGTACGAATTAATGTGATTACCTAGGATCCAGGGTATTGCTGATTGAACAATAGGCATCAGTAAGAGAGAGCGCATTTTCAATGAACACAAATTTGGCTATATATGAAAATAAACACAAGCTCTCTCTTAACACATACATACACAATGCTATCGTGCTATCTGACAAAAAATAAAACCTGATGTATCATTTAGGCAAAGAGAAGATGTTTAAACTCTGAGGTGAGGACTAGAATCTTACAACAGGATAAGTAATTATTTATGTTATTTATATAATTATTGGTGCTTGCAGAATGCTTTGCACTCCTATTAGTAGGTCATCATTATCTTCCCTCCACAGATAAGCAACCAAGGCACAGAGAGGTTAATTAGTTTGCCTATAGTAATAGGGTTAGCTCAGATAAGATTAGACTGCAGAAGACTAGAATTCCTGAGTGGAACTTTTTCCTCTCTCTTGCCAATATACTCCCCTTTAACCAATAGCTTAACCTTCTGAATTAATCTCTCTTTCTAGCATTTATTTTAATACATATAAGTTTTTGCAATAAGTAGTAGTAATAGGCTTTGAAGGAACTGAAGTTGAATCCATAACTAATATTTTGGGAGATATATTCCTCTTAACCCATATTTATTCCTACTAGAGTACTTTTGCTTTTCTGAAAATGTAAAAAATATTGAAAGTTTTCAATTGCCCAGAAAGTAGGTCAAACAGTACAGTTCAATACTATGAAACTCCTTAATATGTCCTCTGAGAATCTGCCTGGTCTATCTCCTCCCTGTTTTCCCTTTGCCATCTCCCAACACATCTCCTTACTACCCACTTTCCTTTTGTAGCCACACCTCTCCTGCATATATTTCAGTCTCTTATACTCATCACATTTCCTGCTGACATCAACTCTTCAGATTGCATTTTGACCATTCCCTCCTTTGAAAGGCCTTTCATGCTCTTTGTAAGTAGGTCATATGCCCCTGTAATAAGAGCTTTTGCATGGTGTATATTCCTGTTGCAATTCATATGATTCTCTGATTAAAGTCCATAGGTCTCACCTCTTGGTTGTGTGCTTCTTTATGACAGGGGCCATGGTATCTGTATTATTGATGACTGGTATCCCCATTGCCTAGCTCTGTACCTGGTACATGATAAACTTAAAAAAACTACTGATCAAATGAACTAATGGGTGAATCTCAACCTACTGGATTTATCTCTCTGGAACTTCTAAATTTTCAAAATTGTATAGTGTCTACAAGAGGAGATAGCAAAACATGAGTGGCACCCAAGCCTTTCCATTCCAGCTTGGAATCCTTGGTAAGAGCAAGGGTGGCAGGTGGCACATTATAAAGAGAATGAGGAAACAACCTTAGGCTCTAAAGACTCTGTTTGGGATAGGGATGTAGCTTAGTGGTAGAGCATTTGCCTGGCATGTGTGAGGCCCTTGGATCCAACCCCAACACCACAAAAATAAGTAAATAAATAAGCCAAGTCAGTCTTAATTCCTTATTCTCTTCTTGGCTTTGCATCACTATCATTTTCCTGAGCTGGCAAAATTGTTTGCATCCAGATCATTTTTTTGATATTTTCCTGACAACACTTTCTGCAACATAGATAGTGGTGCCCCTAGAGAATTATTGATGAGCTAAGTAGGCCCAAGTTAGCTGAAAGCTCTTGCTTTGCTACAGGAAGACTTTCTGCATCTTTTCTGAGGACCAATGAAAACCACAAGCATTGAAAGAACAGCTTAAAATGAGCTAGTTCTAGTGTCACCTTTGACTAAAGTTAATGGAAATCTTAATCTTCCAGGACCACGTAAGACTTATCAAAACTTTCTGTTTTAACCACATGGGCAACAATGCTACCACACCTAGAATCCTAAACAGCATAATTTTATATATGATTACATAAGATCAATGATAAAATAATTGTCTATTGAAAATACCATTTCATAGTGCCCTCAATGAGTAAAGCTCATTTTGGTACATTTAGTTATTAAAAATCAGCATCTTCAACTTTAAGCAAGGTTAAGTTTTAAAAAGCTTTTTCTCCTAGAAAAAGCATTAAGGATTTGATTGATTGTAGGCACTAAATATAGATATGTGACTGACTAGTCCTCACCTCAATTACTTTAAATTTGGAAAAAGTTAGGTTATTAATAAACAAAATTTAAAAGTAGGTTTCTTATTCTAAGTGCATTTACCTTATCCTGTGGCCTAAGCCCTGGGCTGAATAGGGATTAATGTGTCTGGGCTGATCAACAAGTAGTGGGGAGAATGCAGAGTGGGAATTTTGCTGTCTCTGTGTGAAAACTGCAGTGTGATATTGTTGATTACATCTATAGTTTCTGTTATTCTCAGAAAATGCACAGGGGTAGAGACCATGATGAATATAAGCATAAAGGTTACCATTTATATCAGTCAAGGTTCTCCTGAGAAGCAGAACTGATAGGATATACACATATACAAATTCTTATCATTAAGAAATGGCTAAGGACATTATGGAGGCTGAAAATTCCCAAAATCTATAATCACCAAGCTGTAGACTCAAGAGAACCAATAGTGTTTTTCCAACTCCAGTCTGAGAACCAAAGGAGCCAAAGGTATAAGTTCCAGTCCAGAAGCTGGCATACCCAAGACTCAAAACGAATCAGTGGTTCAGTTTTCTGTCTGAAGACAAGAAAAAGCAAGTATCCAAGCTTAAAAAGAGCAGAAGGACTCTCCTCTTACTCTCAGGAGATCAGCCTCCTTGTTCAATACAGGTCTCCAACTGACTAAATGAGATGCACATTAAGAAAGACGCCCTGCTTTACTCATGCTACTGATTTAAATGTTCATCCTATCCAAAATGCTTTCACATCTAGTATAATGTTTGCCCAAAGATCAGAGCACCCTGTGGCCCAATCAAGTTGACACATAAAGTTAATTATCACACCATCTCCATTATGCACATAAAGGAATTAAAACCGTATAGATTCTGTTTTTTCTGTGGCTAAAGTACAGTGCCCTCAACAAGATTCTAAATACTGTCTAAAACTAATTTCCTCACCAAAGTAATACCACTTATCTCAAATACATGTCAGCCAAGGAAGAGATCTTCTTTGAAGATATTCCAGTATTATATGTCCACGTTTCTGACTGGAATTCACTTGAATTAAACTAGATTTCTTTCTTTCCTTCTTTTTTATATCCTTTCACAACATTTTCTAAATTCTCCATCTGAGAAAAAGAAATTCTCTTCTGATCTTCCCCCAAAAAAACCAATCAATTTGTTATCTTTTCAGATGAATCATTTGTCTTTTAAAAGACACGAGGTTCACCTCTGGAAAGACCCACTGATATCATTTGTCAATTACCAAGGAAAACAGCCTGTTTCTGGCATTCTATGCAGCACATCCTTATTTTTTTTAATATAAAAAGATATATTTTGATGGACACTAATGAATAGCAAGCGAAAGAAGATGTGTTTTGCCTGGAAACATCAAATAGCTACTTCTGGAAAAAGAGACAGAGTTGAATGGCTGATAGGTTAAGTGGTTAAATGATGAACAAGCAAGGGAGTAAAACATTCAGTGCCTGTGACTGGGGTGTGCTTCCAGACTGACTTACAGTATAGTACATGACTTTTCATCACCATTGCTACCCATGACGCTGAAAAGGAAGGTTATTTCTATGAATAGTCTTTGTTCATAATAGCAATCAGTCTCTATTTGGGTGGTTTTAAAATAGGCAATCATTTCGCAGCAGGAACAATGAGAACAGAATAGAATTCAGAATCTTATCAGCCCTCATAAACACTGACATTTATTGTCTTGTAACTAGAAAAAGCAAGAATCACTGCAGGAAAGATGCTTAAAAATCCATATGTGCCTTTAGAGTTGGAATAGAAAAGGAATGTCACCTATCAAGTTTACAAAAATAAAATGCAATTTATACTTCAATAATTTACAAGCTTTTAATAAAAAACAAAAAGGAAATCAGCTATATGTTTACCAAATTTCTGGGGTACTTAGTGAAAATTATGCACTATTACTTTTAGCCCAAAATTGAAAATTTTCCTCTATGATAAGAATACTTGTAGAATTAAGCATTATGAATGCTTTGAACAACAGATTGTCCATTTATTTCTAATAATGATTGCTAACTTCTATTTTTAGCAATAAAGTAGATTTAAATGTTTTTAGAAAATTCTTTGGGGATAATATAATATAAAATACTGGATAAAAATATAAAATCATACCTTTTCATGCATGACTGAACTTCTGGAAAGCAAATGCAGAATGTAATTAAAATAAAAAATTAGGAAGTTTAAAAATTGTAATAAGAGGTAGAAGAGCAAAGTTAAGCAGTGGAGATTGTAACCAGATATGAAGAAAGTAAAAAAAGTAGCTACCCCTTAACTTCTAATGTACATTATGGAATTTGGATGACAATGATGTGTCAATGTATGTTTAATTGTCAAAAATGTACAACTCTGTTGGAGGATATTGAAAATAGGGGAGGTTATGTATGGTGGGAGCAGAGGAGTATAGGAAATCTATTTCTTTAGTTTAATTTTGCTATGAACCTAAAACTGCTGAAATAGCAAGCAAACTGCTATTTCTTAAATAAGATAAAATTAAAATATTTCCTATAAAGAGGGACAATTGAGAACTAAAAGACATAAGTCTGATTAATTTTAAAATATCTTAAGTGAACATGCATATTAAAATATCTTTGAAATGTGATATTAATTAAAACAGAATTTTTAACTTCCATATACTAAATTTATGGTCTTATAAGATG
This sequence comes from Urocitellus parryii, assembly GCF_045843805.1. NCBI lineage: Eukaryota > Metazoa > Chordata > Mammalia > Rodentia > Sciuridae > Urocitellus > Urocitellus parryii. The sequence continues at coordinate 47,144,680 of NC_135537.1, forward strand.
ACAAGTAAGAGGCAGTGCATGCAATTCTTTCAATTATTAAATGAAACTGGTGAACCCACTCTCCTAGTGTGGGTAACTGCAAAATAATTCTCTTTGTTTTTGAATGGACAAGTATTTAAAGTTATCAAAGATAGTGCACATTGGTATGCCACAATTAGCAAATTGGATCCAAAGAACACTGAAAAAACTCATGTCTAGTACCTGTTCAAGCTTAATTAGAACAAATACAAAAATCGACCTTATACTATGCTTTAGACCTTGTAACATCTGCTCAAGAGCTCTTCAAAAACACAAATATTTGCATTTTACCCTCCAGTACTACTGATTTATTTGGTCTGTAGTGGGTAAGAAACATGAGTAATTCTAAAAATCTTCTTAGAAAATTCTAGTGTACATGTAGGAAGGAGAACCATTTCTCTAGAACATAAAGTAGATCTAAGAAAGTTTTAAAGATTTTATGTCATATAGAATATATTCTCTAATCACTTTGCCATAAAATTTCATGTTAATTTTTTAAAGCTAAACTTTTCAGAAATCTCACACAATTAAGAACACACTTTTAAGTAGTCCTGAGGTCAAAAAAATAAATCATAAGGGAAAATACTTAGAAAGAATCACCAGTGAATATGCTGCACTTCAAACTTGGAGAATAATTTTAAAAATCTACCAGTTATTTGTTTTTGCTCTTCTCTCTTTATTTTTATTTTTTGTTTTTCTTATATTAACTAGTTGATTTTAAATACAAGTTTAATATAAAATTCATTTGGAAGAACAAAAAAACAAAAATAGGAAAAGGATGAGAAATAAGAGTAATGAATGTGGTTTTAGTCCTACAAAATATTAAAACCTACTTAGTCTTCTACAATTCAAAAAGTGTGACATTGGCATATGAATAGAAAAATCAATAATATATATATATATATAATGTGTATATATATATATATATATATATATATATATATAATACTACATATAGAAATATAGTATATTATAAGGATGGCATCTAAAATCAGTAGGGAAAGATAGACTTAAATAAGCAGTATTAAAGAAACTAGATAGACATTAATAAAAAAACTAAAATTGGATTTATTCTTCATGCCACACACTATATAATTTCCCAATAGGCCAAAGATTTAAACATAAAAATAGTAAAAACATATAAGTACTAGGGAAATATAAACAAATTCCTTTATTTGTAGAAACACATACTAAGTCCTAACATTCAAAATTCAGAAGCAATACAAGAAATGCTAGATAAATTTTACTACAAAAAAGATTTAGTATTACTGAAAAAAATATTATAAGCAAAATAAAAAAGAATCAGCAAAAATATACATATGAAAACTCTCATTACTACTTTCTCTGGAGACTCAGCATTTTATTTCTGAGATTGATAATACATTTAAGCTTTGTTTTGCATTAAGATACTTTAAAATTGTTAATGACTTAATCAACCTGATGTCTTTGTGATATGTTGCCACCACTATTTCATTTTTCCTTTTCTTAAGATTAAATAGCAGAAATTCAGTGTACTTTATTAATTAATTTTGGCTATTAATTAGCCAAAAGTAAACCAATATATCATGTAATCCCAGGAGTAAAACAGTGATCCTAGCATTCAATATAGTATAGTCAGATGATCCACTCTAACTTCAACAAAGTAATTTTATTAGTAGTATATAACTAAGTGTATATTATGTATAAAATAATATTCATATACTATGGTATATATATATATACAGATAGATAGATAGATAGATAGATAGATAGATAGATAGATATAAAATATGGTGGTGAATATCCTTCTAGAGTGTCTGTTCCTGCTTTCTGTACTCTTAAAAGTCATTAGTAATGTTGTGAGAAATTGGATACAATGTACCAAGACAAAGCAGGCGAGTATCGGAAATAGCAGTAGTGTTGTACTGGTAGGTGGTTGACATGAGTCAGCAGACAAAAGATAAAAATGTTATGAGTATGTGTAGTGGCCCTGAGAGAGGACCAGCCTACAGACACAGTTTGTGGTCCTATCTTAAATAGCTTCACTCTTTATCATGGAGAGATGACAGCTCGGTTGCTTGTTGCCATAGAAAACCAGAGCACACAGAAATTCTGTGTCTATTTTCTTCCTCTTGGCATAAAAAAAAAAAGGAAATTAGACAATTTTTATGTTTTTTATAGTGCTTAAATTATGACTTTCAGAATATGGTCTTCTTGTGTATTATGATTGACTGATGGATATTGACTGGAAATTTTGAAAATTATACAAGAGAATAAATTCAGATTACTATGAGGCAGGCAAATAATCCTCCTGAATAAAGCCTCCAGAGAGGATGGAAAACAACAGAGCAATCCTGATGACACAATAGACGGTAGGTAGGAGGGAATGCTGAATGTTTCCTACGTTGAGTTCAAGAAAAGGTCTCCTTCCTTTCATGAAGTCAACCCAGCTGAGAGTGATTCACATCATCTGATTTTTTCTAAATTCTTTTTTTTTAAATCTAGAAGTCCATACTTTTGAATTCTCTGAAAATAAAATTGAAGTTCTTTTAAACCATAGGCCAAATACAGCTACAAGTCATCAGTTTACCATCTCTGCCTTGAAAGAAGAGATGAATTCTAAATAAGTTCACTGTCAAAAAATATAATTCCGTATACAGATTGCTGCATCACATCAGTTACCCTTCCATTGATTGACATATTGCCTTTCTAGTGTCTGATGTATTCTGCTGTCTATATTATTCTCTACTATCCCCCCTCCCCTGAATCAAACTGTGAAATATGATGTATGAGGAACTATGTAATGTTTTGAACGACCAACAATAAAAAAAATATATATATATATAATTCCATTATACACTTAGAGATGTGGTCTATCAGAAAAAAATATTCATGAATGTTGTTCCTCATAAATCATTTCTAGGACACAGAGTCAAAACTATAGGAATTGTTTGTATGTTTTAATTAACATTATTACATTTCCTTTCAATTTAATTTTATTGTTGCTTTTAAGGTTTTAGTTTATATTGTAATTTTTAGAGATATTTGCAGTTTGAGAGAAATTTTGTCTGACAGTATTTAATAAGCAGTCTTGTATGATAAATAAGAGATTTTTATAATCAGTTTCTTTAATGGTGTTCTTTTTTTAATATTTTTTAGTTGTCAGTGGACCTTTATTTTATTTATTTATATGCAGTGCTGAGAATTGAACCCAGTGCCTCACACATACTAGATAAGCACTGTACCAATTAGCCACAGCCACAGCCCCTTTAATGGCATTCCTAATAGTCCAAATATATATTAGTAACAAGAGCCTAGAAAAGAGGCTTAGTTGATTCTATTTTAAAGTTAATTGATTAATGGAGACAGGAAGATCTGGTCAAATAAGTGAAATGGAAACTCTCCATTCTGAAAAAAAAAAAATAAATGTATAGCTCACTGTGTTTCTTACTGGGATGAGGACTTGATGAGGACTTGATAAGTCCACCAAGGACTGGCTTCAGCAGGAGACAGGAGTAGAGATGTGGAGAATGAGGGATACCTCCCTACCTGGAGTAGCAGACTGGATTCAGATAAGAAAGAAAAAGGATTTCCACCCAGTGAGAGGTAATTTCTGGCACAGGAAATGGCAAACCTAATACACTGGTTTAGAGCACATAAATTTTCAGGAAGCAGCAAACATGCCACACAGGTTATCTAAGAGAAGCAACCCAGGAATAAGCTGGCCAATAAATGATTCAGTGCAGAGATGGCATCCTTTTGAGACGCCCCTTCTGAGCTAGGAAGGCACTTGAACGCTCCAGCAGGTGAGCAAGCAAAGTCATGGGGAATAACTCAGCTGAAAATGTGAGGCAAGTACCAGTAAGAGTGACCCTTCCATCTCAGATGTTTAGCACAGGATCAGCCATTTAGAACATATAGTAGAAGTTCTCCAGTTCATGAATAAAATGTGTGTTTTACTCTGCTAGATTGCTAGAAGGGGAATTACACAGTGAAAGAATATATATATATATATATATATTATATATTAAGAATATATAATATATATGTTTTTAAGTTTCTGATAAGAACTTTTATAACTATAGTTTTAGATTTAAATATTGTTCTCATTTTAAATATAGAAATGTTTTCATATGTGGTTGTTTTCACTGCTCATGAAATGTCTTGGCTGCTTTTCCTTATATGGAAGGCAATGTTTTTATTTGTTTTTACATGATTTCAGCATCCCATAATATCTGGACAGTTTGTTACATAATGTGGTAAAACATAAAACTAAGAGCTCAAATGTCTAATAATTCTGTATCAAATAGAAATTCAGCCTAATTCTGCTGAGACAGTAATATTCCAGCATGTAGTCTATGTCCCAACCATCATCTAGGTAAACTGGCCTAATGATTAATTTCATTGCAACCGTAGCTCACATGCAGACATTCAACAGTGCCCTGATGTGAGCACCAACTCACAGAACTTGTTATTGTAAGACACTGACAGACAATGGAATAACAGCTATGCTACTCTGTGGTATAAGAAAAAGCAGTAAATGGACAATTGGAGCAATCAGAGGAAAAGTTCTGCATGCTCCCATCACCAATTTGTGTCTGTGCCAGGGCCCATTTCATCAGTTTTTGTTCCTATTACGCAGGAAAACCGCGTCTAAGCTCTCTTCAGTGAACTAATCCCCTCTCTCTGACTCACAGACATCACTCTGGTAATTTTTCCCTTCTCTCCAACAATACCTGATTATTTTTCTTTCTGTTGGATAGTCTCTATAAGCATATAGACATGTTATAGCATTTCCCATACTTAAAAAAAAAATCAGTAACAAAACACCTCTCTTCCTCTCTTAGTTCCAAGAGAGCTACAGTTATTGCCTACTTTTCCTCTCGCCTGTCACAGCAAATTGACTCAAACCAGCTACCTATATTCACTTTTACTACTACCTCTCTGCCCATGCTCTCCGGAACCTGTTACAACCAGGATCTTATTCCTTCATTTGACCTTGTATGAAAGCTTTTATTGGATTTTATTCCAGTTTTATCAACATCAATAATTCCTTCAAACCTGTCAGAGTTGATGGCCAATCCCTGGTTCTGTGATTTTGTTTTTGTTTTTGTCTTTGTTTTTGTTTTCACCTATCAGCACCTATTTACAGTTAATCCTTTATGTCCTCCTTGAAGCACCATCTTCATTTGGCTCCCTAGATACCACTGTATTGGGCTATTGATTTACCTGACTGGCCACTCTTCCTCACTGTTCATGGATGGTTCCTCCTCTTCCCAACCTCTAAACCTTAAGGGCTCAAGCACCATTCTCATTCCTTTTTTTTTCTCCCTACATTCTAAAAATAGATGATTTTTCAGCTCCATGGCCTTAAGTGACATTAACACCTGATGACTCCCAAATTTGTATTTTCTTTCTGGATCTGTACCAATCGCCTATGCAGTATCTATCCTTCCAAGTCTGTTAGACATATCAAAATGTGCATATCCAGAACCAATCAGTTTTTCTCACCTCTTCCAAATTTGCCCCTCTCAAGTCTTTCTCTGATGTACAAAGGCACCTTCATTCCTCTCTTTGATCAGGCCCAAAATTCACCCTTCTCTTTCTCTCATACTCTATATTCAAAGCAATAGTGAATTCTTTTGGTTATTCCTTTGGGATACATCCAGAATTTTATCACATGCTACTCTTATCCCTATGACTGTCCCCACCCATCTTCTCCCATAGGGCTATTGCACTAACCTCCTAAGTGGTCACCTGTCTTTCCCTCTTTGTCCTCTCCTGGTCCTCTCAACAGAGTGGATTGGATGATCCTTTGACATGCAAATTATCCAGTTCTCCAGATTCTCCTGTGGCTTCTCATCTAATGCTGAGAAAACCTGAAGTCTTTATGACAAAGACCTATATTATCTGCCTCCAAGCCCCCAATCCTGCTGCTTTCCTGACCTAAACTCCTACATTTTAACCCTCTAACACTAGAACAATCTTTGCCTCAGATACCTATAAAACTTCCTCATTTGCTTCTTTCAAAATCTGCTCAAATTTCATCCTATTGGAAGGGCTTTCACTGACCACTCTATAAAAAATAGCAGTAAGCTTCAATCTCCATCTTCCTTACCTTGATTGGCCTTTCGTCTTTGCATTTTATCATTGCCTGACATATTCTGTGTTTTTTAAATGTCTATATTGTCCCTTTCTCCCTACTTCAAAGTAAAGTGTTTGAGGATAGAATTGTGTCATGTTTGCCTCTAAATTCTCAACTCAAAAAAGACTCTGGCATATAGTAGGCCCTATGATAAGTAAATGCTGAATGACTGTATGGATGAGGAAATGAGATCCCCAAATTATATAATTCTGAAGGGAAGATAATATTTTCCTCATAAAATTGTGACTATTTTTTAATCCTTAAATTTAAAATATTATCAAGTTAATTTCTCTTAAGTAACTCTGCACATATTCCATGAATATATTTGATCAAGCCCCATGTCTGATTTCATAATATTTTTATCACGAATACTACCAAGTCTTTTCTAATGGCTCCTAGCAAATTCACATCTTAAATGTACTTTTAAGCTATTTGGGGTCAAGAACAAAATTGAGCCCTCATGCTTTAACTGATTCCACAAGTACAAGAAGTAGAAGTTATGCATTCGATTTCCTCTCTACAATTGTTGGTTTCAACTGCAATTATTCTAATGACTCATGTGATAACCAGGTTTGGAAAAAGCACTGTAATCAGAGGGTGATTGCACTAGGTGTTCACCTCCAGCATCTAGGACTTGATTCAAGACTTAAATGAAAGAAAAGTGATGGTTTAAATCTGGAGTTCGGTAGGCATCAGTCCATGTAACTAAAGCATCCGGCTCTGGGACACAGTAAGCCTTCTATTGAGGGCAGAGCTAATTGAAGAAGGCTTTGCTTCCCCCCAGGATTAAGATACAAGTGGTAGCCACATGAAAGAGTCCTCAAGGCTGCTGCACTTTTACCTACTTGGAACTCAATGAAGTGTTTTTCTCACACTAATGAGCAATGCATTTACTCACATGCATTTAAAATTAGAAGCAGAGGGTATTTTTTTGAGTAATGAATGTTTTGCTTAAACCATACCAACATGTGTTTTGAAAGGAACTGAAAATGTAGCATATGGTTCACGTAGACTTAAATAGGCCTTGTTCAGACATTAATCCGAGGGGAAAAGGGGCTATTCGCCTCATCCACCTCCTTAGGCAAAGCAATCTTTCCTGAATCATCCATCTATTCTTTTTAGGTCAGAGATTTTGTTTTAGCAGGACATAAAAAAGAATTTCATTCCCAACTTTAAAGACATTTTTTTAAATATTCACTGAAGTATAAACCACAATTTTTAAAAAGCAACTGTGTTCTGTTTATCAACAAGTTATTTATTTAAGTAAATACAATTAACTTGTCATACTTAGCTCACTGTCAGTGTGGGGCCTCATAAAGAAAATGATGAAGCTAACAAGTGTGCATCATCAATGACTTGGTGAAAATCCAACCAAGTATAACAACAGCAACAAAACCTTTTTCTTTCTGCCAGTCAGTATCTGGTTCCACATCACCCGCCATTCCTGTTCTTTGTCTGACTATGATCCACATCATTTGGATCAACTCTATGTATTTGAGGAAAATACAAATTTAGCAGGCCTATCAACTCACCATCTCACCTCTCACCTAACACTTCTGGTGCCATATATAAATCATTTGCAACTCCACCCCAAAAGGATGTAATAGTAGATGCAACTCCTCTCTGAACCCTCATAACCCTGCCAGCTGTATCCCTAAAATACAACCTGTCATTGGTAGTCAGCTTGGACAGTTTTTCATGCAACATACCTTCTGCTGGCAGCCAGAGGTTTTCTGCTTTTTAAGGATTTGCATCCTTAGATTGAACCCAGCCAGATCATCCAGGTTAATCTATTGATTTTAAACTCTATAACCCACAGATTCCTTTTGCTATGTAAATATTCACAGTTTGCAGAGCTGAGAACATGAACATTTTGAAAGGGACCATTCTACCAGCATCTTTTATTTTTCCTCACACCTGAGATGTATCTGCTCTGCAGAATTCAGTTTACTGCCCATAGTATAATTTGGCTGGTAAGCATGATGAAAGACTGAACAATGAAAATAAGAAATTTCCAAGACCGTAGGTTTAATTGGCCAAGGAAGAAAGCTGCCTCCTTGCTAACAGTAATACATATGAGAATTCTACTCAAAGTGAAATATTGGCAAAGGACTTCAGTAGATAATTAGAAATCCTAGACAATTTGCTTCTTCCAAGATGCTTTTGGGGAGGTGTGGAGAGGAGTTTATTGCCTGTGGACAGCTTTAATACTTGGACATGAGCTAGTTTACACTAATTTCAAATCTTTACTTGAAGTGGCTAATACCACATTTCTAGTTCCTGTGTTGTAAGTGACTCCTACTGAAGGTGACTCACCACCTCGTAGTCATTTGCTCATACAGGTAACACCTTAAAAATGAAAACAAACAAACATAAATTATGGTGTTTTGAAAGTCACTGGTTCTTTGAAACCTCCGGTGCATTTTTCCATTGTAACAGTGTTAAAATTGACAGTCAGATGCCAAGGTAGGCCTACAAAATTCAATTTAGATTATGGTTTCCTTAAGACCAGAGAGGCACAGAATGAACTCTAAAACTAATCTGTGAATAACTGTATTCTGAGTTCCAGCTCAGGGCACATCACGCTAGAATGCCCCTGACATAGAGAGCCCTGTCTCACTTAGCTCCTCTCACGGGAGGGGGTGCCAGCCTGCTACAGAGAGTCCCTGGTGTGGCTCCTGCAACCCAGGCCCAGAGTCTTTCAGAGCAATTCCACTGGGGAAGTAGCAAGAGCTACAGAGATTTCAGGGGTGTGGAGCCACAGGAGGCAGAACTTACACCCAGCCAGCCTCAAGGAAGCCTAGTTTCTATGGATTTGTTTTCCTTTTCGACCCAACTGACACTTGCCAGAGACTTCATTTCCATTACAACTAAGTTTTCACCATACCTGGTTAACAGTATAGAAAAATACAACCTAACTGATTTTTTTCCTCCCCTTCTTTCCCTATCAGAAGTACAAATCTTTAATAATTTGCAATTAATAATCTTACTTCTAGATACAATAAGAATTTTAATATAGCATTTATTTTTCTTTCTCATAGTGTAATTTGTATGTGCCCACTGTAGACAATTTGAAAAATAGCACAAAATAAAAGCAAAAATGGTTTATAATGCCAATGCTCAAATATAGCACCATAGCTACTCATTCTTTGATGAAAAATACAAATGAATGAATGAATATGTTCAGAGCATTAAGACTCAACAAGGCTTTCCTTGGTGGTACAAGCTTTCTGGCAATAGTCAATCGTCTTCCGGGCACTGGCTCCTACTGAGCAGTGGGCTGCTGAACCAAAGCATGGATTAAGTTAAAAGAGGCACAGTAGCAATCAGTCACCACAAAGCTGGAGCTCTGTTCAGAACTGTCTGAACAACATGGAGTTTGCACCCATTAACATGCACTTGCACTGCCCTCTAGTGCCCATCCACCTGAGCTCATGCAGCTGCTCACAATCAGAATAATTGGAAAGCTGAGATCAAAGAAAACGGCGACTAAGGGGTAGAAGGAAAAGATTAGAAAAGGAATTAAATTGTGTGCACTCAGAGAATTCCTATTCTGGGAAAAATAATTTATCATAAATCTTCCATTTTCCTTTCTTTCTCTCCACTCCTCCCTCTCCTAATCAGCACAACACCAAAGTCTTTTTTCTTCTTCTTGTTCATTCCAACCATGCCCGTAAGTATAAGGGAAAGGATCCCTACAATAAAGCTGTGAATAAAGGATAATGTGTTATTTATAAACATATGGAAGAGAAGGGTTAATCTTTATAAAATAGGAATCTAAAAGAAAAAATATACACATTAAAGGAAAATGAAAATCACACCTTAAGTCTGGAGAAAATGAAAGATTATTAAAAATATCTTGTTAGGTGGTAAACCATATGGAAGAGGAGGAATATCTAGCTCCTCACATCATACCAAAGAGCCAAATAGATTTCAGATAGAGGAAGTTAAAAGCAAAATCAATTTGTTTTAATTATATGAAAATTAAAGTGAATCTTCATCAAATATATGATGAACTTTCTAAACTGGAATAAAAAATGACAAAAAACAAATGTGGATAATTAGATGACCTCAAAATAAAAACTTCTCAATGTTAAAAAACAGAGCATGGAAATAATAAACAGATAAAATATTTAACACCTATGAAATGTGTATCACAAAGAGAAGAGAAAAAGAATATGACTTCAAAACCAGCAATTAACAAGTGAGAAAAGAATGACTTATAAGTAAATGTACAGGCTTTCACCTCTAGAGTAACCAAGAATTGCTCATCAAAATTACAAGCCAGAAAGTCCTTATGAGCCCATCCCCTCACACTAGTCTGTTGTGGGATACTACTTGCACAATTCAAGGTTTTCAGGTGTGGAGTTCAGAAAGGGAGGTGCAGCCTTTTACCATTGCAGTTCATCTACGTGGATCTTCAAGACTAGAACCCAGCTTTTTGCAATGAACCAATAAACACCACCTCCCGCTGAGAATATCTGAACAAATACTGACAGGACTGAAGAATAAACAAAATAGGATCAGGGGAAGTTGGGGTTATGTTAAATAAGGTGATCTAATGGAGGTTGAAGCACTTCAGGGACATTCAAGGAGCAGTATGAATTGACGTAAGGCAGATAAGTAACAATGGTGTGGATGCTTGGGAACCCACTGGCTCCAATTATTCAGAAATTCAGCATGTCCAGAAAAAAAGAACAATTCTGGAAGATTCTGGGATGAAGAGACTAGAGAGGGACAGTGGCTTACAGGGCAAAGGGCTCTTGAGAGTGCAGCTAACATCAGTTATAAGAGAAAAAGAGCTGTTGGAACAGATCTTGCATCTTGCAAAGAAAGCTGATATGAAAGAAATAGTTTTAAGGGGGTGTGGATAACTGAATCTCTGCCTAGTTGTGGAGAAGACAGATGAATATTATGTGAAGAGCTGAAACTTCAAATCCAGGAAACACCATGACTGTTATGGTGATGGCCTTGGAGTTTTGTCTTGAGGTTTCGTGAAGCAGATAAAGGTTTCTATAAATTGTAGAGTATTATGCAAATGTTACTTTTTATTCTAACAAGGGCAGAATAATGAAAAGACTCCTTCAGGAATTCCTTGGGATTTTGTCTGTTTTTCTACCTTTTTTTTTTTTTTTGATACCACAGGCAGTGTGGGTAACAAGATGGCAGATGGTCTCTATTTCCACAGGTACCTAGTACAGATATGCAAATGAGATACTGTGGCCAAGGCAGCCAATGAAATGCTGAACATAGTAGGGAAAGAATTTTGTAAACAAAATACATACTCCTAGAATTATGAATTATCACCAGAATGCTGCATATGATTCTGGTCTCAAGGAAAAAGCAGAGCTAAAGTTTTAAGGAGGGAAATGAAAAACTATTAAGGACTAACAACAGACTTTGTGTGGATTCTAAACATTAATTGATCAGTCTAAAACTATTAATCCTGTAGTACTAGAACTATGTTTCATGAAGTCTCTCTTGAAGGAGAGAATTTTATAATTAATAATATAGCACCACTTTAAACAGAAATAAATGTACAAAGCTATAAATATGTGTAAAATACTTGGGAATATTTCTACCAATGTTCACCTGGATAAGATTTTCCCCTGATCACTCATCAACAAAACCAAAAACAAAGTAATCCTGTGACTGTAGAAAAAAAAATACTGTACGTATTATTTGTATTTCTCAGTATTTGTTTATGAAATCCATTTTGAAATTAAACATTGAATATTTATAGTGATCCATACTATTAATTATAACAGCAAAAGACTTAAAACAGTAGTAGCATATTTAAGTAAATAATGATATAGCCAAAATTAAAAAACATTATATAACTTTAAAACTTAATCTATGTTTATTGACCAAGAAAAGCAGTATTGATAGAGGGAAGTCAACAGATCTAGAATACATTTTGGAAATAAAGGAGATAAATTTTGTGATAGATTAGCAATGGAAAAAAATATGTGTTCAGAATCAAGTGCTTATAAATATCTTTTAATGCCCAACTAAAAACATAATAAGCATCATTATAATTAATGTAATAATATAACAAATGTTACATATGCATCTTTCTATATTAATCTTTTCAAATTTGTGCTTTTATTTCCATAAAAATGGATTTTTTACTTGCAGCTGCTTAGTCAAAGAATTCACGCATTTAGAGTTTCAAGATGTACTGTCAGACTATTGTCTTTAAAAATCAAAATAATTTGTATTCAGCTATATATGTTTCTGCATACTCAACACAGGATATAATTGATTTTCATAGTTTTTGCCAATCTGATAAGTTAAAATGAACCCGTCCATGTGAAATTTACCATTCATTTCCAGGAATTCGGGAACTCATCAAATTTCAGTGTCTTCATATAAAATTCTTCTTTGAAACCATGTTACCTTCTTTTATGTCATTTGTTGTCACCTAGCCATATCAACTGAATTTCTGCTTCCATTTTCACATTCCTTTCTGTCACTTTTCTTCTCCCTTATAAGGATCCTTGTAATGAATTATTCCAGGCCCCACTCAGATAATCCAGGATATTCTCCCCGGACCCTCAAGATCCTCAATTAAATCACATTTGCAAAATCCCTTTATTTTTAAAAAGAAGGTAACATTGACAGGAGTTCGAATGTAGATATCTTCAGGGACCCTTATTCAGAGTAACCCAATATTTGCTCGTTCATTAGGTGGAGATCAATGTTCCCTAAACCCCAAGAACTGGCTGAACTTAGTGATTAACTTACAACAAGAATAAAGAGGTGATCTTACAGGGGAGAAACTAGCATATGCTGCCTTAGCCAGGTGGTCCTGGTTAGTATCATCAGTTGTGAGACATTACAGCCCCAGTATGATGTGATGATAGGAAGAGTTTACCTCCATGGTATTTCTCCCCCCAAATCTTCATCCCAGTCTAGTCTAATCATGGGGGAAAAAAACAGCAAAACCAAAATTAAAAGATGTTCTATAAATTATCTGATCTGTATGACTCAAAACTGTCAAGACCATGAAAAACCAAGGAAGACTGAAATACTGTTACAAGCCAGAGAAAAGGAAGGAGACTTAGTTGATGACAAAAAGCAATGTTCTGACTTAATTGGATTCAGGAATAGAGAATGGACATTAGTGGAAAAAACACTGAATTCTGAATAGTCTCAAATTTAATTAATAATGATGTACCACTGTTAATTCCTCATCTTGGACAAATGCACTATGGCTATGTAAGCTCTACCAGCTGGAGAAAATAAATGGGAGGAGGTGGCCTTCTCTGTGTTATCCTTGTACCTTTACACTAAATCTAAAATTATTTCAAAAATTTAGGTTGACTTAACTTATCAAAATAAAATAGTACATGCCTATTTTGGTCTAGCAAATTAGCAGAAATGCTTTTAAAAGAATACCCAATGTTGGAAAGAGATAGATAAAATAAACCCTCTCAAATGTTATGGTACTTCTTTAGAAGAATCACAGGCAGTTACCAGGATACTTAGAAATGTTCAAACCCCAAAATATTCAATGCTACCATTTTAGAGAATACAGTCTAAGAAAATAGTCTGAATGTATAAAATCTTCATGGTCAAACAGACAACAAATGCTGCAAAATCTATAATAATATAATATTTGTATCTATAATACAAAATGTGTATGCATCTTAAATGCCCAACAATAGAATAATGTAGTGAAGACTTAAGAAGAATAATCCCCCTGGGGGATTCCGCCACATACAGAATCTCATCCTCTTAGTCTTCAAAGGTGACAACAGGGTCTGTCTGAGTAGCCAGAGCCCCAGGAACATTGCTTCTGGCTTCAGTACTTTTATCTGTTCACCTTAGAGTGCATTAAAAATAGTTACTCTCCAGTGTTCCTAATATGAAAAAAGTGAAGAAATATTTTATGGTATATGCATTAAATATGGTTATTACACAGTCATTAAGATGTTGACAAAGAAATTCTCATAACAAAACTGTCAGAGTGCTTATAATAAAAAGGAGAACACAGAGAGCTCTATATAATATCTAACTCAAATGTTTTCAAAGCTATTTATACAACAAAGATTTCAAGAATATGTACCAAAATGTTAATAGTATTTTCTTTGAATAATGGACCTAAAATATATTTTCTATATTTTCCAAGTCCTCAGTCATTACTATTAATTTTCAAAAATTAAAAGATAAATTTTAAGATCTTAAATGGTAAAACCCATATTATGGTTTGAATATAAGGGGTGCCCCCCCAAAGTTCCTATTTTAATGCAGCAAGGTTCAGAGGTGAAATGATTAGATTATGAGAGCTATAACTTGATCAGTCCATCCCAGATTGAAAGAACTGACTGGGTGGTAACTGTAGGCAGGAGGTGCATAGTTGGAAGAGGTAGGTCACTGGAAGGGTTCTATTTTCCTGTGGTCCCTTCACCACTCCCCACACACACACACCTCTCCCCCACCACCAACACCCCCCACCCCTTCCTGGCTGCCATGAGGGGATCAGCTTCCCACCTCCATGAGTCTTCCCCATGATGTCCTGCCTCATCTCAGACCAGAGCAATGGAGTCAGCTGGCCTATGAACTGCTATCTCTGATTCAGTGAATCAAAATAAACTTTTCACCCTCTGGGTTGTTCTTGTCAGGTACTTTGGTCACAATGGCCCAAAAGCTGGCTTAAACAACCCATCAAAAAGAGAGAGAGAAAGAGAGAGAGAACAAAAATACTGCAGGGGCATGATCATTTCCAACTGGTTATCTATTGAATGATTCTTAAAAGTAAATCTTCCATGACAAGATAGAATAGTGATTGTCAAGTACATTGTTACACTGTGATCTGCCTAGTTTACTAATCTTTTAAATTTCTTCATCAGTCTACAGAGGGCCCATCTTCAAAAACTGGGTGGTTATCTCACTAAATATGATTAAACAAGATTCCTACGAAAGAAGAATTGAATTAGAAGACTTCTGAGATGTCCCTCAAAACTTATCTTCTGTGCTCCAATATAAAAATTATGGATTATTGTTACTATTATAGCTCCATATGTATTTCAGGAAATAATTCAACACCAAAAGTAATTATGTCCCATTAATTCTGCAGTATTACTAATGTTTACCTATTTTGTCATTTTAGACTTAAAAATTTGAAGTTCCATTCTATATTTTCTATCCTTCTGTTGGCCAAAGAGATTTTGCTATAATCAAGGAACAACTGAATCTAAAAGAAGAGAGGGATAGGTGCTACATTGAAAAATTTCAATTTGGATAATGATGAGCTCATACCTATCAAAATAGAAAAAGTTTCTTTTTATACATTTCAAAGTTTTTTAAAATGAAGCATTTACTCTGGGCTGGGAATACAAAGATTTTAGTGAAACTAGAATTCAATAATTGCAATACTTTTTGTATTTTAAGCTTTATTTAGCAAAATCATCCAGAACTAATGAACAGGATTGAGAATTATTCAAACATTCTGGTTTAGTTATCTTTTCACCATGTGACCCAAATAACTGACAAGAAGAAGTTAGAGAAGGAAAAACTTATTTGGGCTCTGTCTATGGTGGGCCAACTCCATTGATCTAGGCCAGAGGTGAAACAGAACATCATGGCAGAAGGGTATGTCGGAGGAAAGCTGCTCAGCTCATGACAGCTAGTGAGTAGAGTGAAGGAGTGAGATGGGATGGGGCCAGGGACAGATGTAGTCCCCAACAGCACTTCCCCAGGGACCTACTTTCTCTGGTCACATTCCACCTGCCTTTAGTCACAGTCTAGTAGTTCACTCAATTTATTAATCCATCAAATGGATTGATCTCTTGATGAGACTACAGCCCTTACCATCCAGTCATTTCACCTCTGAACATTACTGCATTGCCTACCACGTAAGCTTCTCGGGGGAATCAAATCTTAACACACTCCTTCCCTCTAGTCTACCAGTTTACTTGGTGCCTCTGTTTTTTATTCACACCATAACCTGATGGTATTGAAAGGTAAGGGGAGAAAAGAAGTTAGAATTTAAATACTTTAATCGTAACTGAGAGATTTTTGTAGAGAAATAAAGCCTACTCTAAGAAAACCTTTCAGAGTTTTTACTATAACTTCCATGTAAATACAACTAGCTAAAAATATTCATTATGGAAATAGCAAATTTCCAAGTATTTAAAAAGTACTGAGCATGTAAGTGTTTAAAAATAAAAGGCAATATATTTTAATAATTTCTGAGATGTATAAATGCCTCAGAGTAGTGTTTATTGCCAACAAACAGAAACAACAACAAAGATATATGTATTAGTTAAATGAAATAAACCAATAAAAAATATTGCTTCTCTTAGGATGTTGCTCTTATGCTGAAGTAATTCACTTTGGAAGTACCAGGACCTCCTTTTTGTGAAGGTGTAATGAAACATTTATAGCAATTTCATGTCTTCATACTATTGAAACAAGAAACTGAACATTGAAAATTTTGTAGGAGTTTTGCCACTTTACTTGGTTTGACTTGACTGAAAGAGAAGAGTGAGGGAAGAGAGAGGCTGAGAGATAGAGAGGGTAGAGCACAGAAGGGAGGGCAGGAGATGAAGAATAAAAGTCAGAAAAGAGATAAACTATATTTTTGGTTCCAATTGATATTCCTCCTAGGAAACCTACGAGGAAAGATTAAAGGATTCACCACCTGCTGAGACTGGAAGATTATGAGCATTGTTCAAGTAAAATACTCTGACAACCCCATAAATTTAGAAAAAGGATTGAAAATATAGGAAATTAAATTTCTATCCAAACTAACTGCAGCTTTCAGACAATGAAAGACTTCATAGTGCTTAGCAGTTTTTCCTTTTATTGGTTATAGTAAGTAGCAGGACTTTGTCCTAGGCCAGCATCATATGTAATATTCACTAATAATCCATAAGTATTAATGAATGGTTCTTTGAAAATGGCATGTGTGTAAAATATGTTAACATCCAAGAGAATTAATTTTAGTGTTTATATGTTTAAAAAAATAGAGTTAAATCATCTATATTTTAATTATGAATCATTACAGCAATATAAGAAAATAATGAAGATGCTTTTAAAATTGTTATAATTCCCAATATGTAAGGTACAATAGGGCAGGTAAGAAAAAATGGTTAAGATTTTAGGGGACTTAAGACTTAATTTTTCAGAAGAAAAAATCAAATGGTAGGTGTATTTCATTTTACTAACCTTCAAAATGCAAAGATGAACTCAAATGATCACTCCCTCGGTCATTGATTACTCACTGTAAGAAAACTGTAATTAGCTAAGAAAAGTGAATACAGCACCCAGAATAGTAAATTATACACCTAAGTAGGTGGAGGGCCTCAGACTCACCATCTGCCTTTCAGGATCTTTTTATACTAATGCTCACAATAAATAAGAGGGGTAAGTGGATGGAAGCACCCCAAACATGAAAGTACAATAAATGAAGTAAAGTAAGAAAGAAAAAAAATATTTTCCCACATACAGGCTATCTTCATTACCTTAACTGTAAATTTGATGTGGCTTAAAATAATCCAGTGTTCCATGGACCTCAGAGTCCCTTGATTTCATCATCTAAAAATGTTTTTTCCTTATTTTCAACACTTTCATTTCTCTCAGACTGAAAATCCCAACTTCATACTCCAATATCCTACCCCTTTCCTACTGCCTCCCTCCACTCCATTATCTAAATCTGCTTCAGGAAAGAAAACAACCTTGCTAATTTTCATCTTAACATACGTTATATGATAACTCTCCAAAAACCAAGTTAAGCCTAATTCTACTTGTGAATTAAAAGCATTCCCCTATGAAGAAATTTTAAATGTCATCAAATATGTGGGAGATGCAAATAGGGAATGGAACAAGGAATCAAACTCCAAAGGCAACTGTTCAAAATATTTGATCACTTGACTGAAGATTGAAGGTGAGCCACAAGGAAAAGACTCAGTTGAGAAGAGTGACTCTATATGAGACAACATCAGGATTCCATCTAAAACACAAAGCCGCAATACTCATGCAATTGCAGAATATATAGTGCCACCGTTAGCTGTGTTACTCAAACTTACCTGTAGTATTCTGTTTGCTTCTTAGCATCACTTCCTGAAAGAACTCTGACAAATTGGAGTGTTCCAAAGAAAGGCATCAGTGATGATGGTGTAAGGGATAATGAGCGTGTGAAAGCATCCTTGGAAACCTAAGGCTCATCATGGGAAAGAAATGATTGTCTTTGGATAATTTCTGCTCATTATATGGAAGGGAGGCTAGACTTGTGCTGTGTAGTAGTTTCACAAATTGAAGATCAATACAAAATTTTAGAGTGTCTTACTTTAAGTTCGAAAGACTTTCCAATTAAGAAGATGAAGACAAATATATCACCCAAAACATTTCTCTCCTGATCCTCCTGAGAAATCATATCTCCAGGCCTGTTCAAATCTCCAGATTGCTGTTCACTCTCGCCCTCATAGCACATGCCCTAAGTGAACCCACCTACCTTCCACGGCAATCTCAGGCCCCTTTGTCTTTTTGAAGTAAAGCACTCCCAATTCCACAACTATGTTACCATACATAGGGATTGCTTTCATTTTGATAATTACTTAAAAACAGGTAATGTAACTTACCTTCTTAGCATATTCAGATACTTATTTCACCTTGGAATGTAAGATACTATAGTGTGATGTCCTGTGATATGGCAAGCTTCTTGGGGGCAAGGTCTTCTGTCATTTTATATCTACCTCCTGGTCAAAAGCCTGATATACATCAATGAATGTACATTAAGTGAGTGGATGATAGTGGATTTTTTAAAACATTTGAGAGGAAATTCATATCACAAAAAAATCATTCATTTTTAAGGTGAACAATTTAGTAGATTTTAGTGGGCTCACAATGTAGTGTAAACACCACCTCTATTTCCAAAATATTTATATCACTCTAAAGTACAAGGCTTTTTTTAATCAATTTAGTGGTTTCTCCCCATTATCTGCTCTTCCCAATTCCTGGTTTTCACCAATATACATTCTATTTCCATGGATTTACCTATTCTGTATATTCATATAAATGGAATCATATGGCATGTGACCTTTTGTGTCTATCTCATCACTTAGCATAATGTACTCAAGGTTCAACCACGTTATAGCCTATATCAGTGCTTCATCTTTTTTATGGCTGAATGATATCTCATTGTCTGTACATACTACAGTCTGCTTATCCATTTATTCATCAGTGGACATTTGAGGAGTTTCCAACTTCGGGCTATTGTGAATAGTGCTATTATGTATGTAGACATACTTAAGTATCTGTTTTCTAATCTTTGCATATATACCTAAGAGTAGAATTTCAGATCATATAATAATTTAATGGTTAACTTTTTGAGAAACTGCCAAAATATTTTCCATAGTGAGTGAACTATCTTATATCCCAACAATGAATTAGGAAGGACAAGGCTTCCAATTTTTCCACATCCTTGTCAACTCTTCTTTTCCCTCTTATTTTTTTATTATAGCCATCCTAATGAGTGCAAAGTGGTACCTCTCAATGATGGAATTTTAAATATTGACCCATTTTTAACACATCTTTAACACCTACAGAAGCAACTTTACTGCAAGCTAATAAAGCTCAAGTTTCAGAGTTCCTTGCAGAAGACCTTGCATTCATTAATTTCTAACCTTTTTTTAAAAAGAAGTATCTAAAAGTTATATAAATTTCTAGAACTTCAAACTTGAATTACCCCCGCACACAAGCAAATAAATGTATCTACTGTTTGTGAGTATAACAGCAAGATACCTACATCCAGCTACAATGCTGTGATCTTTGGCCTCCAATCTCACCATGCTCACACTTAAAGCCTTTCTGACCACCAATATTTTACCACCTAAGTAAGATGTGTAAGAACCTGCTACTACAAGAAACATGGAAAGAACCAATTAATCCCAGTCTCTTATCAATTGCAGAACACCCTGTGTTATGTTTTTGCTGGAATGCCAAGTGTAAACTTTGATTTCCAAAAGGATTCATGTACAATTCTGCTGACAATTACTTCTTCTTCTGAAATATCAAATTAAAAAGAAAGCCATAGGGTGTCTGCAATACTCTAAGGATATAATCTCTTTTACATTGCTTTTGCAGTTTGCTTGTGGCCAATAGAATGATTCTGTCATATTTCTGTCACATTCACTAAGAGGAATCAAGTTGCAGATGCAAATTTATATGACTATAGATGTCCCCGATTTACATAAAAATCTGCAGTGCACATCCAAGATCTGCACTGACTACAAATAGATCAAATGGTGAGCTCCCTCAACCATGCCCAAATGATTTATGAGTAAGTTTTACAGCTATGTGCCATTATGCCCTTCAGAAACTAGAGTATTTGAATTGAATATTCAGTGTAATACAGTATGTGACAGACTATACAAATTATTTGCACAAGACATGGTAAGTAATTTTGACTATAAAATTTGATGATAATGTTCATCAGGAGAGTGGTCTGCCTCTCTGAAAAAGTCTTCAAAATTTATGTTACAGTCTCATATGATGTTCTTAGGTTCCCTATTTTCCTCTTAAAGATTCAAAAGTATTTCCCTATAGTTTATCATATAATTCTCCTCAGCAAAATATCAGCTTTGCCTTACATAAAAGAAAAATACAATGAAGTTAGTGTCATTCATCTTAAATATTCAAACTCACCTTCGAGCGTGTATTACTAAAATAGAACCTGAATAATTAACTATATTCTCATTTAGTTGTGTTCCATATATTTTGAATATTCTCCTCCTTTTGAAATTTTTAGTTATAGGTGGACACAACATCTTTATTTTATTTTTAATGTGGTGCTGAGGATTGAATCCAGTGCCTCATGCATGCTAGGTGAGCACTCTCTGAGCCACAACTCCAGCCCAACTTTTTCTTTTTTTCCCCAGTACTGAGGATTGGACTCAGGAAGCTTTACCATTGAGCTATATCCCCAGTACTTTTTTACTTTTTATTTTGAGACAGAACTTCACTAGGTGAGGCTGGCCTCAAATTTGTGATTCTCCTGCCTCAGCCTTCTAAGTCTGTGGGATTCCAGATATGAGCCATTGTACCCAGCTGTTCTCTACTTCTTAAGAGACAATAATTGTTATAAACTATTTTGACAACTGAGTATCCAAATATTCACCTTCAAATGTGAGTAAACATTAAAGTCTAGTTATTTACATTTCTTTTCTAGCTTTGTTAAAATTTGTTTTTTATCTTTTTATCAACTATTTGTATGTCTAGCCTTTCAATCATGTAGACTGGACATCAGTTTCTCTGAAAAGTACATAATAAAGCCCATCTCACTGAGTTTTGTAAGAACTATGTGTCATATTGACACAGCTAATATTTCAGAAAAATCAGGATTTTTTCTACCATTCCCTTAAGAAAGAGAAACAGTGCTTAAGCTTAGAAAAAAAATAGAGCTCCTGTCGGCACTTTAGGTATTTAAACTTGCAAGACTACTCCTGTCAACAATATTTCTCAAACTTTAATGTGCACACAAATCATCTGAGGAGCTTCTAACATGTAGATTCTGATTCAATAGGTCTGGGTTGGTGGCCTAACAAGCTCCCGGAGGATGCCAGTGCTACATGTCCATGGATCACTTTGAGTTTCAGACATAGAACTCCATATTTTTAACTAAGGATGTTAGACATAACTAAGTCAGTAGCCTGCCATTGGGTTAGTGATGCCTTTTTTTCAGTTAAACATTTAAATTGTATATAATTATAGATTGACATGCCCTCGTAGGAAATAATATGAAAAGATTCCATATATCCTTTATCTGATTTCCCCTACCATGGTAACATCTTGAAAACTATAGTATTAGATATTGACATTGAGAATCTACCAATCTTATTCAAGTTTCCCCAGTTATACTCATTTATAAGCATGTAATTGTGTGTGTGAATAGTTATATGCAAGTTCTCAAATTCACTGCCACGATCAAGATACATAACAGTTCCATCACTGCAATGTTCCCTTATATTGCCCTCTGATATTCAAACCCATCTCCCTCCCTACCTCTACACTGTACCCCAACCCTAATTCCAGACAATCACTAATCTATTCTCCATCTCAGACAATTTTGTCATTTCAAAATGGTATATGAATGAAATCACATCAAATGTAACCCTTTGAGATTGGCTTTTAACCAGAATAATTCCCCAAAGATTCAGCATAGTTGTGTGTGCATCTATAGTTCATTCATTTCATTCATTCATTCATTCATTTTAATTTGTTCTAATAAATTATACACAATTGCAGAATGCTCTTCAATTCGTTGTACACTAATGGAGCACAATTTTTCACTTCTCTGGTTGTACACAAAATAGGGTCACACCATTCATGCAATCATACATGTACCTAAGGTAATGTTGACTGTCTCATTCTATCATCTTTCCTACCCCCATTCTCCCTCCCTACCCCTCCCTCCCCTTTGTCCAACCCAAAATTCCTCCACTTGTCTCATGCCCTCCACAACACTTCATTTCTTTTGCTTGTTTTGTGGTACATGACATGAATGTACCATAGTTTGTTTAACTATTCACCTGTTGAAAGACATCTGGGTTGTTTCAGTTTAGGGTTATTACAAATAAAGCACTTGTGAATATTTGTACATGGTTTTTTGTGCAAACATGGGTTTTTATTTCTCTGGGACAAATGCCTAAGAGTGCAATTGTAGTCATGTGATAATTGGATGTTTGGTTTTGTAAGAAACTGCCAAACTGTTTATAGAATAATTGTGCCATTTTACATTTCAACCAACAGTGCATGAGTGACCCAGTTTTGGTAGACTTGTGAACATTTGATGTTGTCATTATTTTTTTTTTTTATTTTAGCCACTCTGAGAGATATGTAATGTTATCTCATTGTGGATTTAATTTGCATTTCCTAATAGGTAATGATGCTGAACATCTTTTCATGTGCTTATTTGCCATCTGTTTATCCTCTTCTGTGAAATATCTGTTCATGTCTTTTGCTCATTTTATGAGCTTATTGTCTGTTTTTTACTGTTGAATTTTGAGAATACTTTATAACCTCTAGTTACTAGACCTTTGTCAGATATGTAGTTAGCAAATATTTTCTCCAGTCTATAGCTTGTCTTTTTATCCTATTAATAGAATCTTTTACAAAGCAATTTTTTTTTAATTTTGATCAGGTACAGTTTATCAACTTTTCCTTTTATGTGCTGGGCTTTTGATATCAAATTTAAGAACATTTTTGCCAGACTAGGTCTGTAATATTTTCTCCTATTTTTTCTGAAAGTTTTATACTTTTATATTTTCCACCTAAGTCTGTGATCCATTTTTGAGTTAATTTTGTATAAAGTGTGAGGTTTAAATTGAAATTTACTCTTTTGCCTATGAATGTCCAGTTGGTTCAGCATGATTTGTTTAAAAGTCCTCCTTCTTTGAATTACTTTGCACCTTTGTAAAATATCAGTTGGTGGCTTTTTAATGGTGGCATGAATGTCCTGCAGGTCTGTCCTCAGCAGCAGATAACTGACAGCAATCATGATGATGGCAGTGACCTAGTCAGTACAAACTTCTTTATGGAAATATAATTACTAAAAAAAGAAGGAAAGTCATTACCAGCTGCTTATATCTTATGGGAAGTTTCAATATAGAGCCAGACTACCAGTACAGTCTTCTCACTGAGTTTCAGCAGTTATCAGCAACTTATTTAATTTCATCTTGCTCTTTATTAATCTACTTCTATAATAGAAGTTAGACACTTTGTCCTTTCACTTAGTGATTTGAAAGTCAAACACTATTTAAATTTTATTCACATACCCAGCCACCTTTTTCAATATGTGTAGCTTGCTTCTTGTGCTTCAGATCAACTCCTTGTCTCTTCCTGGCTCTTTATTTGAAAGAAGTAAACGAAGCAGTCATTAATTTGATACTCAGAGTATCCTTTAAATGTATGCACTACTCTCTTCTCTAGTTCAATATCAAACTAGAAGTTCATTCTCTGTTCTCTTTTATTAGGTGCTGTTAATACTTGACCTAGAATATAAATGTTGTCTATGTTTTCAGGGGAAAGAAACTGGGCAAATATTTTCCGTGTCAGAAAGTGTATCTCTGATGATCATTTGCCATCCCATCTCTCTTAAAAAAAAAAAAAAAAAAAGAACCTATCTGAGAACTTGTCTCAGCCCAGTCATCCAATCTCCTAATTTCTAGATGGTCAAGGAGGGCTTGGTACTCCAGGACTCCATAAACTGGTCACAGCCACACATCAACGTTTAGACATGGGTCCTGCAGCCCTATATCCCAACATGCAGACTCATGACCTTTTCTGTAGGTCTGATTATCAACATCCCCACTTCTTCTCCCTTCCCTAGCCTAATTTCCTTCTGTGCTATTTCTGGTTTCTCTAAGGCTTACGTGTGATTTTGCCTCATTGATTCAGGCAGTCTTGTTTTCCCACTTTGTACAAATTGCCTTCATTTGCATTTAGATTATTGAATTGCTCTGAAGGGAACCCATTCCTGCCAGGACTTTCCACACACATATCCATTGGTATCCCTAAGAATTAACCCCATCTCTGAATCTTGACCCGCTCCCGTCTCCAGACCTTAGCCATACATCCTACTGCCACGGCAAAGACAAATCTGCCTCAGAGTAATTGACATTTTGCTTTAGGGAGTTGAAATAGTTCTATACTCCCTGTCCCTGTTAGACCTGCCTCTTGCTGTTCCATCTCTCAATCCAATTTACTCACAATGGGAGAAGTTGGGTCAGAATCCAAGATATCCATCCACCATGTTTTAATAGGGGTTGGAATTATTGTGCTTTAATGGCAAAAAATTGGCCTCAGCTTTTTCAAGGTTTTTACCTCTTCCATGCAGTAAATTCACTTGGACATGGATTACTCATTAGGAGGGATCTCACTCGAGATGTATAGGTAGGTAGGAAGACCAGTAGCCTCACCTGCTTATAACATATTCTTCTTCCTCATGGAAGAGTTTCCCAATAAACTTTCACCAGAGCTCTTCCTCCCATATTGACAAAAAAACTCACCTTTGTGAATCTGAAAACTTGCACATTTTTTCAGCTCTGAATGAAGTTTCTCTATGGTGTCTTTGGGTAATTTATCGGCTCTGGTTTCTTTAAGATCTCCTTTGAGAAACTATATTGGTGTTGGAATGTCTAGATTTATCCTTCATGCCCTTCTTACCTTTTCTTGCCTTCTCTACACCTACTGTCCTTTTGTGCTACTTTCTGGGAGAATTCTTCAGCTTACTAATTTTCTCTCCAGCCATGCTTGTTCATTCTGCAATTTGCCTAATTTCACATCTTATTTTGTTTTTATTATAATTATTTTATTTTAGCTTTTAGGTAGTCAAATTTTTTTAATCTCCAATTCACCAGTCGATTCCCTTTCACAATAATCCATGCCAATTAACATAAAAGACAATCTCTCTTGTATCTAAGAAGATATAATTCTTTTTTGAAATTATAATTGATTTTGTTAAATCTGTTCCCTTGGATATTAGTTTTTCTCTTTGTTTTCTTTAGGATTGTAATCAATCTTCATAGTATTGGTTTTGTACAATTTCTGGCAATTTCTGGCTGTGTGATCAGCTTTGTACTTGAAATTCCACATAATTTGTATAGAATCAGTAGCATACAAAGAGGGAGCAGGAGATTTTATCATTAAAATAGTTTAATTATTAATACATAGGGATAATAGAAAGCAGACTAACTTAGTTGTTTTTAGTTTTTTGTTTTGGTTTGTTTTATCACCTATACCTGGGGGGAGATCACTCCTACCAAACTCCCTCTCACTCTACCTCCCTACCCTACCCCACTGTGTGGTATGGAATTTCCCTAAATGCTGTTTTGTTTATTGTATTCATCCTACAATGATTGTGGGATTAAACGTTGCCAAGAAGATCATAGCACTTACTCTTTGTCTTGGCATAGAGCTCCCCATTCCTTCTGATTTTGAGCATCTACATTGGGATATAACTCTCTCAAATTCAGATTCTCTCTCACGGCCCAGGGTCAGTTGTTTCTGCTCCCCATTCACTTGATACAAGTTTGGGGCTGGAGAAAACTACATCACAATTCTAAATGTGGTTGATCATAGTTCCTTCTGGCTCCTTGTCTTCACTCCCTCCAATGGTAGAATACTTCCAGAAACCTCTGACTTTGTGATAAACATCTCTTAGGAGTATTGTGGGTAGTGATTTTCTTCATTGATGACAAAAGCCACACTGTTCTGAGCACTGCACAATTTGGAAGCATTGCATGAGTTAAGAACCCATGTGCTCTCTGCTTTTTCTAATCTTCTCAGATTTCCTGGTTTACTGGTAATAATATCTTGTTTTACAACATTATAGATTTTTATAAAATATATTTGCTAACATTTATAGGCCTTTATGGCATTTACCCTATTATCTTCATCCACTTCTTAAAATAACTTTATCCCTTTTTTTATGGACACATATGTGTTCCACGTCAGTCTGCTAGTGCTGCCGTAACAATATAGCACAGACTGAGTGGATTAAACAGCAGAAATTTATTTTCTCATCATTCTGGAAATAGGAAGTCTGAGATCAAGCATTGCTAGGATTAGTTTCCCATGAAGCCTGTTTCTGGCTTGTCAATGGCCACCTTCTTGCTATTGTTCAACATGGTCTTTCTTCTGTGTGTTTGCAGAGAGGAAGACCCCTCTGGCATCTGCTATAAGGTCACCAATCCTATCAGAATAGGGCCCCACTCTTATAACTTCATTTAACCCTCTTAAGAACTCCCATCTCCAACACAGTCACAAGGAGAGTAAAGGCTTCAACAGATGAATTTGGGGAAGGTCATGGGGTTTTTTTTTTTACCATAGCATATCCTAACAGAACAGTTTTAAATAAAGGAAACATTAATTTATTTAGAATAAGTTATTGAATAAGATGTTAGGATGTCGATAAAATGAAAGGAATTAACTAAAGGATCTTCAAAGCGAGTATAGAATATATTATCTTTCCTGATTCAATGTAAATGTACAATGAATACCTGTTGAATAAATGTATGAGATGCTTAAAGCGTACCACAAAACTTCCCCAAGAAAAGTTTTCAGGAACATTTGTAAATATTTTCTTTGACTCTTTCAGGCTGCTAGTAGATACAAACACACAAACACACTGACAAAATGGAAAACGTGATGTCTACTGTTGCTTAACTACTGAAAACAACCCTGAAACTATTAAGAAATTTTAAATGTTTATTGAAAGGAAATATATTAGTATTATGAATATTATATGTTTATATTTTTTTAATCGGGTTAAGATTTGGAAAAGGTCACTGTTTTCTTATGTGTGTTGATGTGTACACATACATGCATCTATGTGTTCAGCTATGTGGGTTGTAGGGTTATAATGCACAATCTATGGGGCAATATTTTTATAACTTTTTCTCATTAATTTAGCCTTAAAACAGCTACCTAAATTTTAAGAGGATTAGGTACAACCACATTTATGAGCCAGTAGAATTTGATTTGTTAACAATAAAAATAAACATCATGAAAATAATCTCCAGTATTTACATATTAATAGAAGAAAGTGTTTTTCCTCATTTCCGTTTCAGAAGTTTTGTCGCTGATATACAGAAATGCCTTTGATTTATGCGTGTTGATTTTATATCCTGCCACTTTGCTGAATTCATTTATTAGTTCTAGTTGTTTCTTTGTAGACCCTTTTGGGTCTTCTAGATATAGAATCATGTCATCTGCAAATAGTGATAATTTAAGTTCTTCTTTTCCTATTTTTATGCCTTTAATTTCTTTCGTCTGTCTAATTGCTCTAGCCAGTGTTTCGAGAACTATATTGAATAGAAGTGGTGATAGAGGGCATCCCTGTCTTGTTCCAGATTTTAGAGGGAATGCCTTCAATTTTTCTCCATTCAGAATGATGCTAGCCTGAGGCTTAGCATAGATAGCTTTTACAATGTGAAGGTAAGTTCCTGTTATCCCTAGTTTTTCTAATGTTTTGAACATAAAGGGATGCTGTACTTTGTCGAATGCTTTTTCTGTGTCTATCGAGATGATCATTTGGTTCTTATCTTTAAGTCTATTGATGTGGTGAATAACATTTATTGATTTCCGTATATTGAACCAGCCTTGCATACCAGGGATGAATCCTACTTGATCATGGTGCACAATTTTTTTGATGTGTTTTTGTATTCAATTCGCCAGAATTTTATTGAGGATTTTTGCATCTAGGTTCATTAGAGATATTGGTCTGTAGTTTTCTTTCTTTGAGGTGTCTTTGTCTGGTTTCGGAATCAGGGTGATGTTGGCCTCATAGAATGAATTTGGCAGAGCTCCCTCTTTTTCTATTTCCCGAAATAACTTGAAAAGTATTGGTATTAATTCTTCTTTAAAGGTTTTGTAAAACTCCGCTGTATACCCATCTGGTCCTGGGCTTTTCTTGGTTGGTAGTCTTTTGATTGCTTCTTCAATTTCCTCCATTGATATTGGTCTGTTCAAATTGTGTGTATCCTCCTGACTCAGTCTGGGCAAATCATATGACTTAAGAAATTTATCTATGCCTTCACTATCTTCTATTTTATTGGAATATAGGTTTTCAAAATAATTTCTAATTGTCTTCTGTATTTAAGTCTTTGGAAAGTAGACTGCTGACAGGGTGTAAGAAACAAGCCTGGAGCCATAATGCATTGTGGCATGTTGCAGCAGATCAAGAATATTGTAGGTTAGGAAATTGTACATCATACATCCACATGTATATTACCACAGGTACAAATTAATGTGTACGACACCGTATGCATAAGTGAAATGTGATAAACAACTACAAAATCTTCATAGTATTTAGGGGTGAATGTGAGAAAGAATTGGTTGAGTTGTATCTGTACTCATCAAATTTTACTAAAATATTTGTGGTAGACAGCCAGATATTTGGAGAAAAATGAGAATTTTTGTGCTATTTTCAATTATTCTCATTCAGAAATACATGTCCCCCAAATATTTACTTATTCAGATCAGATTATCAGGGATTGAATCCAGGGACACTTAACTCTTGAACCACATACCCAGTCCTTTTTTCTTCCTAATTAATTATACATGACATTGGAATGCACTTTGACACATCATACATAAATGGAGTGTAATTTCTCAATCTTCTTGTTGTACATGATGCAGAATAACACCAGTCATGTAGTCATATCTGTACATAGAGTAATAATGTCTGATTCTCTCTACTACACTTCCTTTACCCTCCCCTCCCCTCTACCTAATCTAAAGTAACTCTGTTCTTCCCCAGCACCACCCCCCTTATTGTGAATTAGTATCCACATATCAGAGAAAACATTCAGCCTTTAGTTCTTTGGAATTGGCTGATTTCACTTAGCATAATAGTCTCCAGCTCCATCTATTTACCTGCAAATGCCATAATTTCATTCTTCTTTAAGGCTGACTAATATTCCCTTGTGTATATATACCACATTTTCTTTATTCATTCATCTGTAGAAGGGCACCTAGGTTGGTTCCATAGTTTGGCTATTGTGAATTGAGCTGCTATAAACATTGATGTGGCTGCATCACTAAAGTATGCTGATTTTAAGTTCTTTGCGTATATATCAAGTAGTGTGATAACTGGGTCAAATGGTGTTTTCATGCCAAGTTTTCTGAGGAATCTCCATACTGCTTTCCAGAGTGGTTGCACCAATTTACAGTCCCACCAGCAATGTGTGAGTATACCTTTTTCCCCACAACCTAATCAAAATTTATTGTTACTTGTACTCTTAATAATCGCCACTCTGATTGGAGTGAGATTAAATCTTAGAGGAGTTTTAATTCGCATTTCTCTAATTGTTAGAGATGTTGAACATGTTTTCAATTTGTTGACCAATCATATTTCTTCTCTGTGAAGTGTCTGTTCAGTTCCTTAGCCTATTTATTGATTGGGGTATTTAGTTGTTCTTTTGGTGTTAAGTTTATTGAGTTCTTTATATATCCTGGAGATTGATGCTCTATCTGAAGCACATTTGGTAAAGATTTTCTCTGGTTCTATAGACTTTCTCTTTACCTTATTGTTTCCTTTACTAAGAAGAAGCTTTTTAGTTTGAATCCATCCCACTTATTGATTCTTGATTTTACTTCTTGCACTTCTTGTTAAGGAATCCTAGGACAGATCCTAGGACAATATGGTGAAGATTTGGGCCTACTTTTTCTTTTATTAGGCCAGGGTCTCTCTTCTATTGCGTGAGTCTTTAATCAACAGTGAATTGAGTTTTGTGCAGGGTGAGAGATAAGAGTTTAATTTCATTTTGTTACATGTGGATTTCCAATTTTCCTAGCACCATTTGTTGAATAGGCTACCTTTTCTCCAATGAATGTTTTTGGTGCCTTTGTCTAGTATGAGATAACTGTATTTATGTGGGTTTGTCTCTGTGTCTTCTATTCTGTACCATTGGTCTACATATCTGTTTTGGTACAAAACCATGCCATTTTTGTTGCTATGGCTCTATAGTAGAGATTAAGTTCTGGTATTGTGATGCCTCCTGCTTCATTCTTCTTGGTAAGGATTGCTTTGGTTATTCTGGGTCTGTTATTTTTCCAGTGAATTTTGTGATTGCTTTTTCTAGTTCTATGAAGAATGTCATTGAGATTTTAATAGGAATTGCATTATATCTGTATAACACTTTTGGTAATATGACCATTTTGACAATATTAATTCTGCCTATCCAGAAGCATGGGAGGTCTTCCATCTTCTAAGGTCTTCTTCAATTTGTTTCTTTAGTGTTCTGTAGTTTTCATTATATAGGTCTTTCGCCTCTTTTGTTCCCAGATAAATTTTTTTAAGCTATTGTGAATGGGGTAGTTTTACTAATTCTCTTACTGTAGATTCATCACTAATGGATAGGAAAGTGTTTGATTCATGTTTGTTGATTTTATATCCTTCTACTTTGATGAATTCATTTATTAATTCTGGAAGTTTTTTGGTGGGTTTGGCTGTTCAAAATATAGAATCATGTCATTGGCAAATAGTGATAGTTTGAGTTCCTCTTTTTCTATTTGTATCTCTTTAATTCTTTCCTCCTGTCTAATTGCCCTGCCCAGACCTTTTTTATGTTTTATTTAGAAATATTGTCTCACTGAGTTGCTTAGGGCCTTGCTAAGTTGCTGAGGTTGGCTTTGAACTCACTCATCCTCCTGCCTTAGCCTCCTGAGACTTTGGGATTACAGACATAGGACACCACACCTGGCCCCAGTTACTTTTCTCTAAATGTAAATTTTGAAAGCAGTCATCTGAATTTATCACTAATAATTGCCAAAACATAGCAAAGGAAAAAAAGACCTGCTCCTCCCTCTCCCTCCAATTTCCCAAATTTGAATATAATACTCCTTGCCTAATTTCTGTGTTATTCAACAAGATAGAAGTGGCATTTAAAAGCACTTTTTAAAAAGAAAATTTTTAAGTGTAGATGGACACAATACCTTTATTTTGTTCATTTAGTTTTATGTTGTGCTGAGGACTGAACCCAGTGCCTCACATGTGCTAGGCAAGCGCTCTACCACTGAGCCACAACCTCAGCCCCTTAAAAGAACTTCAACAGGAATTTTTGAAAAATTAGTTAACATTGGTTAAAAAGAAAATGACTCCTAATTAAGAATTAAAAGAAATCTAGTAAAATTTACCCAAGCCAAAGTGATTCAAGACTTTATTAGAGGAAATAAATACTACTTTTAAATGAGTTTGGAAAATAATAAATGGAAATCCAAATAGTATTTAGAGAAAAAAAGGCAGATTCTACATAGCTTTTTTACAAAATACTTAATGATGGGGAGAAAATGACAAAATTCAATGGCATTGCACATTTTCTTAACCAATTTTCTTAAAGAATACCCACGAAATCTTGCTTTCTAAAATTAAAGCCCTCCTCTAGCCCTCATCCTATTCACTTTGTGTGCGGCATGAGACACCACTGACCTCCTTTTTCAAACTGTTACTGTCCCTGATTTTTGTGACATTTTTCTCTCTTAGATCTGCCTAATTGCTACTTCTCAGTTCCTTCTTTTAATGCTACTCCTTAAATGTCAGCAAATTCCTGGGTTATGAACTCCCAATCTTTTCTTGTTCTATGCAGGCTCTTAGTGGTAATCTCCTCCACAGAATGTCCACCATCTCCTCCGAGAGAGGTGAGGGAGTCCTTGCTCAACAGCTCTAGCTCAGCCCTCCCTTCCCGTCTCAAGACCCAACTTCTCAACTGCCTGCTATACTGAATGTATTTAAAGAGGCTTTCATTTTTAAATCACTCCTCGAGTTTAACATATACTGAACTTCACAGAGGTATTTAAATTTCTCTTACAATGCCATCTGAATCGCCCATGTGCTATCACAATTGTCCATGTTGTTACCTTAGATTCATTTCCTAGGGCTGCCATAACAAATCACCACAAACTAAATGGCTTTCAATAACAGAAATTTACTCTCACAGTTCTGGAGGCTAGAAGCCCAAAATCGAGGTGTCTCCAGAAAGCACAGGGGGTGACTCTGTTCTATGCCTCTCCTGTAGCTTCCATTGATTGCCCAGGTTCTGCCTCTGTTGTCACATGGTATTCTTACTATGTGCTTTCTCCATGTCTTCATTCCCAGTCATCTTTATTATTTCTTTCCAGACAGGGTCTTACTGAGCTGCTGAGGGTCTGGCTAATTTGCTGAAGCTAGTCCTGCTTCAGCCTCCTGAGTCCCTGGGATTATAAGTGTGCACCACTGTGCCCAGCCATGTGGCCTTCTTATAAGGAATCTAGTCACTAGACTAAGGGGCCTACCCTGCTCCAGTATAAATTCAACTTAAATACACATACTCTTTAACTTATGGTAAGGTTACATCCTAATAAGCCCATCGTTAATTTGAAAATATCATAAAGTCAAAAATGCATTTAAGGGCTGCGGATATAGCTCAGTGGTAGATTGTCTGCCTTGCATGCATGAGGCCCTGGTTTCAATCCCCAAAGCTCCCCCCAAAAAAACATATTTAATATACCTAACTTACCAAACATCATAGTCTAGCAACACAGCACTCCATAGTTGTTTGCCCTCACAGTGGTATGGCTGATTGGGTCACTGCTGCTGCCCAGCATCACAAGAGTTATCATACTGGGTATCACTAGCCCAGAAAAAAAGATCAAAATTCCAAGTTCAAAGTGAAGTTACTACTGAGTGTTTCTCACATTTGCCCCATCATGAAGTCAAAACATCATAAGCTGAACAATGTTAAGCCAGGAACCATCCATAATTAAATATGCAAATAACTTATTTCTAAGTATGCTGAGGTTCCAGGTGGACATGAATCTTGGCAGATACTATTCAATGCAGTACACTGACCAAACTTGAAATTTCATACTTTTCTGTTAACCCACATAATTTAAATTGATTATCTCTCTTGTCCAAGTCATATTCCCTTCTCTCCGCAGCTATCTTCTTTATATTTCCAATTACTTTTCTAAAACATATTTGATCCTCTCTCTCTTCTGTTTGAAGTACAACTGTGCTTCCCTGTCAGTTTCAGCTGACCTTTAAAGGCAAATTCTAGGTGATCCATTTGGTATTGTATGTTAAAATGTGTAAGACTTTAAGGTTTAATATCTCTGTGTACTCATCCTGTCATATCGTCCCCATCAAGATTTTTCATCTTAAAGAAAATGTGGTATTGTTCCACCATAAAAAGAGATGAAATTCTGTCATTTGTGGTAACAGGGATGAAACTGAAGGGCATTATGTTAAGTGAAATAAGCCAGGCACAGAAAGACAATGTTCTCATTTATATGCAGAAGCCAAAAAAAGGCGATCTCAGAGAAATAAAAGTAGATTAGTGATCACTAGAGGATAGAAAGAGGAAGTGAAAGAGGGATAGAGAAAGGCTGAACGATGGGTACCAAAATACTGTTAGAGATAAGTGCCAGTGTTCTACAGCAGAGTGGCAACTATACTTCACAGCAGTTTGAAATATATTTAAAAAAAAAAAAAACTAGAAGAGAGAACAGAGAAGTTCAAAACTTCCTGACACAAAGGAATGGCAAATACTGAAAGAGATAAAAATGGTAATTATCCTGATTTGATCATTACACATGGCATACGTGTATCTAATTCACAATGTATCCCATAAATTCATTATTATGTGTCAATTCAAAATAAAAAATAAATGCAAAGAAAGAAATTTTTAAACTAGTCACCCTTTCATATTATGCTAAAACAGCCATCTTAAACTAGAAAACATGTCTTTTCTGAATATATATGAAAACTTTCCAAACGTCCTAATAAACAAAGACAATTTTAAAAGAATTTTAACATTTATATCTTTAAGGTTTACTCTTTCTTAAAACTGATATTAGTGTGTACACCTAGAAACCATGAGCTTTTCTTTCCTATCTCTCCTTTCACGATGACTTTTTCCCACTTTACAAAAAAGGAAGGCCTGTTTCTCACCCGAGCAAAAGCTTCTGTGAATCCCAACAGAGACAATTGTCAGTTACACAATGTTTTTCTGCCTGTACCACTGGTTGAATTGTAAGAAATGAGGAACACTGGTATAATCCTACTTTTTCATCAATTTTAATGAGATTTTTATGTACTCTTATTTTTAAAGTCACAAAAATTCATTTTAACAATAACTAATTCATTCTTCTTTCTTTCACACAGGTACATAAATCAATTTTAGAAATCTCATACATACTTCTCAATAAGAGATGATTCAATAAGATCTTCCTTCCAAATATGAAATCTTTTTTCCAAAATTTGTGTATCTAAATTTGTAAAATAATTTTCCTGCCTACCAATTCTTTCATCATGTAGTTATGAGAAGTGATTCTTTAAAAACCATACAATGTGAACTAGAAATATCAAATGCAGTTCAAATAAAATAGTTAAAGCAAATCAGTTGGTTTCCTCTTCTACCCACACTTTGTTCTTTATGTCGTGAAATATGTCTTTTTTCATCTCTATCTTTATCTGTTCAGTCACAAAATAACCTGAAGAAAAATATATACATAGCTTCTATGTGTATGCAATTAGAGGTAAAGACCAGTGAGGATTATCTAGGAAAGAAGTCAACAAAAAAGAAGAGAAGATGAACTACAATAGCATATTAATGTTCCAGCTAACACAGAAATAAAAATTTATAGTAGCTGAAATATAGACATGTATTTGAAATACTTTCATGTTTCTAATATTATTTTCAGCATTTTAAATGTGAGGAACATTTATACAATACAAACTGGTATGATTAAGAGGCAAGTATAGGGTCAATTAGGGCTTATAGATAATTCAAGAAATGAAGAAATATTTTCTTCAGGATTTTAGGGCTTGAATCAGACATTTGACAGTTTGAATACCGGACTTTATAGTTAATGATCCACTAACCCTTAACTTTGCTTTTTATAGATTTTTTTAAAGCATTGCAGAAGATCAAATAAGGTCAAGCAAAAGGTTAGAAGTAGCAGGTTTATTTAACAAGCAATTATTTAAAAATCTACCTTGTCCTAGGGCTTGTGAAGTACAAAGAAAATATTTAATTCTGACCTTGAGAACCTCACAGTGTACGATGACATCATCCCCACATTGCTTCGAATATCCCATGTGGACTGATATCCATCTCTGCACAACTGTATTTGTGAATGTCTCCTTAGTCACACAAAAAGTACCTATCACACAAGGTCTTACAAATACTGTGAACTGAGTCTACACACACATAAACAAAAAGAAATCATTTTTTTGTGTACCCGCTACACAGAAATACCTGACTTCCAGATTTCTATTTATATTCATGTCATCATCATGAACCTAGTCTCTTGTAATAAAAATTTGGAAGTCATTCCCGATTCTTTTTTTTGAGTTACCCCAAACTCCATAAAATTCACCAAATCCTGTGAGTTCTTGTAAAGTGTTTCTTTAACCTCTCTTCCCCTTTAGTCAGTTCTAATGTCACCTATTAGAATAACTGTGTTCTTCATCTACATGCTTTCATGATGCCCCTCTTCCATCCATCCTCTTATTATTGCTAATTCTCCAAAATACAAATCTATCTGCCTCTGTTCCTCATTTGCATAATAGTCCGCCCTAACTCTTCTCTACAGCTTCAGGTCCAAACTCTGAAATATAAAACCAGCAAAACTTCTCTCTACTCATCATGCGCTTCCGGACCCAAACACCATCATTCTTGCCACACTCTGAACCTGGCCCCATCCACATATATGCACCAAAATATTTGCTGAATATATCATGTTCTTTCATGTCTTTGTACTGCTCTCCAGGCTTAGAAGTCCAGTACTTCACTTCTGTCAAAGGTCTGTTAATCCCTTAAGATTTAACAAATTTCCTGTCCTTAACCGCCCAGCCCAAGTTCAATCTAAGCATAGTACTATGTTCACATTTCCTTATGTTTTGATTTGAATATCAGGTCTCCCCCAAAAGTTCATGGGTGAGACAGTGCAAGAAGGTTTAGAGGTGAACTGATTGGGTTATAAGAACCTTAACCCAATCTGAGAATTAATCCCCTGATAGGGATTAACTGAGTGGTAACTATAGGCTGGTACTGTGTGGCTGGAGGAGGTGGGTCCCTGGGGGTATGCCTTTGGGATATATATTTTGTCTTTGATAAATGGACCACTCTCTCTCGGCTTCTTATTGTGATATCTTTGGCCACTTTCCTCCACCACACTTTTCCACCATGATGTTCTGCCTCATGTTATGCCCCAAGGAATGGATCCAGCTGTCTATGGACTGAGACTTCTGAAACCATGAGCCCCCATATAAATTTTTCCTCCTCTAAAATTGTTCTTGTCAGATGCTCTGTCACGGTAGTGAAAAAAGTTGACTAAAACACCTTATTACTTATTGTTCGGTATTTATTTAGATTCTTCTATGAATATTCATAGGACCAGTCTCTAACTCATCCATACTTGCTATACATAAAGAAGAAGCTTAATAACTGCTTGGTAGCATACTATATTTTAAGAAAAAATCAAAGCATTCATTAAAACATCTTATGATATTCCATAAATATGTATAATTTTATGTTTTTTATGTATCAGAAATATGTTTTTTAATTATTAGAAAAATGAATCAATAGGATGAAATCTATGCTGATTCTTATCATAAAAGGTTATTCTGGCTTTATAGACCTAGAGTCCATCCATTTCTGTATTTTTTTAAGATGCATCTAATTTTCTTCCACTGTAATTCAGTCTTCACCATTCTTATATAGACTTATAAATGTCTTATCTAAGTGAAAACTCTTGATACTGAGACAGGATACTTGACCCTTGAAACAGGCATAAATTAGGAGAATAAAAAAATAAAGAGATAAAAACACTAGTCTTAGAATCTGTAAACAGTCATATATGTGACACATTCTTGGACCAGGTAGAGAATGGGAAGGAGCTCATTAACAAATACAAGTAGTATTCTCTTAAATGAAATCTGCAAGTTACACAGGTCCAATGTGAAAATCCATGTATTCCAGTTTAGAAGTGAGAAGGAAAGGAAATGTATGAATGTGAGGAGACAAAAATGGATAAAAATGGATACAACCGGGGCTGGGGATATGGCTCAAGCTGTAGCGTGCTTACCTGGCATGTGTGCGGCCCAGGTTCGATCCTCAGCACCACATACAAAAACAAAGATGTTGTGTCCGCCAATAACTAAAAAATAAATATTAAAAAAAATGGATACAGCCAATATGGACCAATGTAGACCAAGTGTTGGACAGTGGAAGAAAAGGAGTAGATCTCTAGAAGAAATGTGAAAGAAAATTCAGATCTTTACTAATCTATATCCAATACTCTATCAGTCTGTTTGTGTGTTTTCTGGGAAAGGAAGTTTATTAAAGACACACCAGCTATATGTAATACAAATTACCTCAAACTTAGTGGTTTAACACTTATTCATTAGTTCACAGTTCCATAGAGCAGAAGTATGGGTGGTCTTGGCTGGGATCTCTACTTAAAGTTTCATGAGGCTGAAATCAACGTGCCAGGCCCTGCAAATCTCTCATTTGGAGGCTTTAGAGAAGACTTACCTTCTAACCCATTGAAGTTATTGACAAAAAGCAGTGGTTGTATAAGTAAGGTCCCTGTTTTCTACTTATAAACTAGCCAAGATCTCTCTAAGCCTATTAATTCTTATCCAGTGATGTCTTCACTAGAAGTCAACAATGCAGGCTTTCTCTCAATTAACGACCATCTTGTGCTTCATGTTATCTTGTGACTTCCTGTGCTGTCACCAGCTGAAGAAACTGTTCCTAAAGGACTCATGTGATTAAATCAGGAGCACCTGTATAGTCTCATTATTTTGAAGAGAACTATACCATATAAACACACTAAACAGGGGAGCAAATCCCATATTTGTTGTACCCAGGATGATGCAGGATGTGGATACCAATCCACAGGAAATCTTGAGACCATCTTAGATTTCTGACAACTGTGAAAGCTACACTTTTATTCTCCTAATGATAGAATTCAATGATGGAATCACAGTCATTAAGATCTGATATTTTAAAAAATTAACATTTGCTGTTTGTGGATTTTAATTTTTCTGTGACAAATCTATATTCCACCAAACTATTCCCATCAAATGTTAATGTTTGGATTATTCTATTCAATTGCAAAAGGGGGAAATTAATAATATTGAATATATAAGGAAAGTGAAAATACTTCATCTCTCCCCTGTGGGTATCTTCTCCTGGGCCTATCTCTAACTCTATTTTTTTTTCTTCCTCTTTAAGTCCAAAGAGCAAACCACCTGGAGCCCCTGTCATAAATGAATATGCTGATGCTCAGCTACACAACCTGGTGCAAAGGATGCGTCAAAGAACAGCCCTATACAAGAAAAAGATGATAGATGGAGAATTGTCCTCACCTGAAGCCAGCCCACAAAAGGGTAAGCATGGTCCCCTTAAAGTACCAGGAAGAAGGAAGTCATGAGGAGATGTGATTTGCAAAATGCAAATCATGCAATTTGGATCCCCCAAATAGATCCTGAAACAAATGATTTAGGTACAAATAGTATATTTTGAGAGTGATCCATACATGTGTGTGGGTCTGAGAATGTATGCATACACACATGTATCTAAGAGATTTTGGAAAGTTTGTTTAATAACAGATAAATATGAATCAAATTGTTAATTACATAGGATAGAGTTGAAGCTTTCCTTATAGTTATATAAGGAAGATTGAGTTTTCAAAAGGACCCATGTGTTATATGTTTATTTTTAAAGAGGTGAGGCTTAAATAAATCAGTCTTTATAGTTTGACAAAGACATACTGAAAATACTATTTTGAGCTTTGTTTACCCATGATTTGAAGGATATGTGTGAAAGATATATACTTAAGCACCAAACTAAAACCTGGAGGATGATGTGCATTTGTTTTGTAATACCTATGTGGCACTTTATTACTGATTTTTAAACTTGCCACGCATTTCTCAAATTCCAGTGTTTCCCTTACTTGGGTAATAGTTATCGTTTTATTTTACTTTATTTTTTATGTATACATTTAAAGTGTGAAACATGCTGTTTTGATATACACACAATGAAATGTCACTATTTTAATCCTGAGAGTTTTGCCTCATCTCCCTGTATTGAGAGAAGAAGAGTTTCAAATGTTCTGGATTCATGAAATCTAGATTTTGGTGGATTAAGCCAAGTTTCACTAACCTATTTAAAATATCGTTTCTTTTTTTCCCCTATAAAGCAAAGCCCACAGCTGTAGCACCAACACAAGAAAGTGATTCTAAGCTAAAAAAAGAAGATTACCAAGGCATGTTGTGTTGGAAATTCCAGAAGGCTCCTCTGAGAGAGTACCTGAAAAAAATTAGACTTCCAGGAAGCATAGATTCACACACAGGTACCACAAGCAACCCACTGGGAGGGCTGGCTATCACCAAGAACCCCTGTGGCCCAAAGTCACAGGGAGCATCTGTTTTCCCCAACCGTGTTCTGAATGTTTCCAGAAAGTATAAAGTATTAGCTACATAATCTG
Organism: Urocitellus parryii; assembly: GCF_045843805.1. Taxonomy (NCBI): domain Eukaryota; kingdom Metazoa; phylum Chordata; class Mammalia; order Rodentia; family Sciuridae; genus Urocitellus; species Urocitellus parryii. The sequence continues at coordinate 47,184,806 of NC_135537.1, forward strand.
CAAAGGATTATTGGCCCCTCTCTAATGGAGAGAAGAAATAATAGATTCCTGCCTGTTTTTAAAAGGCGGCCTGTCTTACACATAATTACCTTTGAAAAGAAGGCCCCAAACCACTCAGCAATATGTGTATACACACACACACAAACACACACACACACACTCATAAAGCACCCATCTTCTTCCAGAGCTTCACACTGTTAATTATTCTAATTAAACAATTTCCTCCTATGGAAGGAAAGGAAGGCTGTAGGTGAAGGGATGCAGACGGCCTTAATGGGCACATAGTCTGCTGTCCCCGAGACACAAGCCCTGGCAGGATTTGGCCTTGCTCTGGGCAGGCCTGCAACTCAACCAAGGAGCAGCAGAGGCCTGTTCCTCCGTGGCTGAGCTGCAGGGGTCCGTGGCTGAACTGCAGGGGAGGCCTGAGCAGGGTCTCTCTGACTTCTTGGGTTTCCACTTTCCTGACTCCATATAGTGTGGTTACCCACTGGGATAGAGTCAGTGTGGCCATGAGACAGGAAAGAGATTGCCCACTGCTGAGTTAATAAGTTCAGTTTACCTTCCTCCTACCGTACAATGCCTCCCACTTTAGCAGCAGAATTGTATTGAATGTTTAATAGAGGCCTTAATGCAAATGGCTTATCTCCAAAAGCTAGTGTCTCCATTTGATCAAACTAAGCAAGAGAATTCTTTTACAATCTTTGTTCCATGACATTTGGATGACTCCAATTGTTTTTCTAGATCGACTCTATCTTCTGTGGCTCTTACTTGTCACCATTGCTTATAACTGGAACTGCTGGTTTATCCCCCTGCGTCTCTTCTTTCCATATCAAACACCAGACAATACACTCTACTGGCTTATTGTGGACATCATATGTGACATCATCTACGTTTCCGATATGCTGTTTATCCAGCCCAGAATCCAGTTTGTAAAAGGAGGAGACATAATAGTAAGTGGAGTTTCAGAAAAGAAACTAACAAATGAACAATATCTAATCAGTCTACAAAAAAATAAACTAGCAATGTGATCTTATTTAATGTTCAATTGGCTATATCTGCATGGAGGGGTCCTTAACCACAGGACACCATCAGTAAGAATAAGATTAATGATAGAATCAAAAATAAAAAAAAAAACAGTTGAGTGTGCACTCTGTACTGAAGAGCAAACATGTGGCTGTGCCTTAATTTCCTCGTCTTTAAAGCAGGAATACAAATGGTACCTTCATAACACTGATAGAAAGGTTAAATAAATTGATGTATGCAAAGTGCCTAATGCTGTGCCTAGTGCATAGTGGGGAGTATTAAATGTTAGCTACGTTATTATTTTAACTATTCATTATTATGTTTCACACCTTTCAAGGACACCACGAAAGGGGATATTAACAGTCCCATTTAGAGATGAATAAACTGAGGTTTGGAGATTGTGGGTGATTTGTTCAATGCACAAAAGCTAGAAAGTAGCAGAGCCAGGATTCAAATGCTGATTTAAGTTGGCAAGTTTTCCAGAATTTGATAATACTTGAGGATACAAACCTAGTGTGAAGTCTGAAATGACAAAACTATACATGTACTTTACCTAGGTAATATTTTTTAAATGTATAAATTATCATGTAAAAAAGAAAAACAATATACATTGCTCTAGTAACAAAGCTTTAAACAGCATGCAAAGCAATTTTTTATCATATTGTAGTCTGCTGTTCACATCAGTAATTTTTAAATAAGTGGGCATTACTTCACTCATTAAAGTCTACTCTACCTTCTAAGAAACAGCATGGTGTTGAGAGAATATACTGGACTCTATTTTTTTAGGACACTGACTGTGTCTTGTGTATCATTGTATAGTCAGCACCAAGCATTGTGCCTGCACATAATACAGAAATCAAGTCAAGGTTTTAGACCTGGTCATGTTGGGAAAACTTAACTTAAAAAGCAAAAATGTTGTGATGCTTTTTAATCAGTGTCAATTCACTGTATTCCCCAATACAGTGGCCACCAGGCACAAGTGCCTACTCAAATTGTAATCTTAATTGATTATAATTAAATAACATTTAAAAAATCTAGATTTTTTTCAGCCACCCTATTCATATTTCTGGTGCTCAACAACCTCATGTGGCTAACAGCTACCATAAGGGACTGCAAAGAAGATTTGCAAAATATGCTATTTGTAAAATATGCTATTGGAAAGAGCTGTAAGGAACTTCCAGAGCAATAAGCCTTTAATATCCCCACCCAAAAAGCCATGCCACAAAGAGGAACCACACACCTGGCTGCCATGGGCAAATTACAAGCACACCACAGCACAGTTATCTTGTATTTTTAACTGACTAGGATATCTTCTTTTCCAAATTCATTACTTCCCATTTCTTATGATCAAGTGGCCTGCCTCAGAAATTAGCATTGTTATCCTTAGGAAAAAGCACCTTCTCCTGGATTTATTCTCATGTTGGAATTTCATAGTCAATCTCATTAATCCAAAACAGAAACAGAAAAAATATGTTTTCACATGCATATACCCAACTCTTGGCCCTTTCCCTGGATAGCCAGCAGAATGCTTCCTTTTTGACTGATGTCCACTGCGACCTCTTTCTCACAAATCACATCAAGGGCTTCACAGAACATGTCCTCCAACATCATAGCAGGAAGAGCAGACAGCCAAGTGTATAGCAATGTAGGCTCGTTTATATCTTTGGAAAAGATAGACATGTTCCCTAGTCTTCTGAATATTTTCTTGAGTCTCCAGAAGATCTTATATTATCAAAAGGCTGAAAGTAGTCATTTTGCTTATTTTTTTTCTTTTAAAAAAATTTTTCTAGAAAACATCCCCTGTATTCAAAATCTTCCCTCAAAAGAAATTCTAAAGGCAAGAGCCAAAGCTGTTGCAAAAAAAAATCTACTGAAAATAGTCCTTGTGCAGACTTGGGAGCATTAGTTAACTCACCAGCACCATCCCCAGAGCTCATGGCAGCTTGATGAATGAGGATGATGGTGTACAAATAAGAAGTAAACAGCACCAAAAAACAGCACTAATTTCAACCTCCATTAGATGCACAAAGGGGGAGAAAATCAATGTTTGACAAATGGAAAATGACAAAATCAGTAAGGGAAGACTTTTATTTTCAATTTTCTAAGAGGCCTTTTGCACACAATGGAGTGTTAAAACCAAGAAATATAACCAATAAAAACACACTCAACGAGCTCTATTTAAAATGCATTATCACAAGCTACAAATATAGAGCAGGAACTAATTGCTTTGTTTGTTCAAAAGAAGTTTAATGGTTTCTTTAATTTAGAGTAGGTAGTTTTAGCCTTTGAAACTTGATTACATTTTGGAACAAAGTATGCGCACGGTGTCCCCCACCTGAAGGTCTCACTACATTTATTCCGACTGTGCTACCTTTGGTGTACAACACTAAATTATTCATTCATTTATTCAACAAACGTTTTAAATACTTATAGTTGCCAAGTAGGTTTAGCTACCTACTTTGTTGTTTAATACTTGTTGCACTAGGGTTGGAAGATAGAAATGTTAATTCTCCAAGGCCTTGAGAGGAAAAAAGGAACAGAGCAGACTGAGATGCTAACAGCTACCTTAGATGGAATCAGGAAAGTTTAAAAGTTTTCCACATTATTTATTTACAGTTCTTTCGTCTGAAAGTGGTACTAAACAAAGGACAGAATTTTGAACCCAAGACCAACAAAAATGACTCTTGCATGTAATTTCCCATACATATGGAAGGGCTCAAGTTGAAAATGATAGTGGGGATTATTTTACATATGAGATACTCACATCCACAACCCCTGGTAGATAAATCTACCAATGACAAGGATGTAGGGAAATGTTCAATGTCACTCAGGACCTTTGTTACAGTCAACTGCTTTTAGTACTTAATCCTCGCAATTACTGTTTTAAACTGACCTGAAGCAGATTAAACATTCCCTTCTCTGTATTCCATATTCTTTACTCATATTTCTGTGACTTGATTTTGTTATATGAAAATTAGCCTAATTATGATAGAGTAGAAGCAAACAGATCAGGGTTCTCAAATTTACTAACCCCATCATTTGAAGAAAATAAATTTAATTTTTCACTGAAAACTTTCTTTTCCTCCAGTAAAATGGGAATTGTGCCTACCTTATAAATCCATCATAAAGATTAAATAAGATAGCATGCACACCTGGCATGCAGAAGATGCATAATAAATTGTTGAATTAATTAAATGATTAGAGGGTCACACAGGTAAATTGTGCTGCCTATGCCTATTTTTATATGTAGCTCTCTTTTTTTTATTAATGCAAATATTTATAATTTGACAATATATGGTAACATGCATTTATAAATGTAAACATTAAAGTATAAAGATATTTGTAGATATAAAGATACATTTATAATGCAAATTTGTATATTTCATAAATGTGAAAAGGCTTTATGTTCTAGGACAATAGTAAGTGGGTATAGATAGATGTAAAAAAAATGATACGAGTTTTTTATTTTGGGGTTCTGGAATCATTCAGAATCATTTTAGAAGCATATTACTTTGTGGCCAGTTTTAGGGTACATTCATATCATATTTCTGACATTTGGTATTATCATAAGTAGTTTGTAGTTTTTGTTCCATTGGTTTTATATCTGGTTTTCTTTCTGTTTTTTCTTTTTCATTTGGTTTTTGTACCTGATAGTAAGTTTCTTGAAAGTAGGAACTTGTTCAGTTTATTTCCCTCTCTACCCTAAAGAGACCTGAAGAATAAATACACTCAAGTTACACTTGTAGGACTGAATGAACAGCAGTGTTGGTTCAAGCATTTTCTTTCCTTAAATAATTATTTGATCTGGGTTACAGTTGTTTGAAATGGTATTCTTGTTGAAATACTTCTTTTATTCACTCCATATAAAATTACAGAATTGTTTATTGGAAGAAGTAAATAGTAAGTAAATATACTAACATCGGAGTAGAGCTTCTTCAAAAACTGTTAAAAAAGGATTTAGGTGCAATTAGCATATCTTCCTAAAGTAAGCCTCCCCTGAAGAAATGTTGCCTGCATAATGAGGAGGCTTAAAAGACAGAGAGAATTAAATAGGGTGACATTTTAAAAAAATAAGTGCCTGATTGTTACGGGTAAGCATGCTGATCCTCATAAGGCTAATGATGCCAAATTTATTTAGTGCTCTAAAGAAGAGGGATTTTAAAATCACTAGATGGTACTTTCATTTAATCTAGCAAGATTTAGTTGCATTTACATTTATTCAACTCTGAAAGTAAAGGGATAAATGTACTAAAAACATCCTTCCTGGGTGGAGGGGGGATGTAGTAGTTTAACTTAACAGCTTAGTCCTTGAACTGTGTCTGTCCCATATAAACTTTGAACGAGCTGAGTGATTTTATTAAAGCTTGTTACATAATTTATAAGGCAGACAACGTAAACCTGTCTATATCTACCTGTGGCTTAGTAAGCCATTTTATTTCACAGTACAAATCATTAAGTCAGCATGTCGTGTATGTGTTGTAATATGTTTCTATAAAATTTAGCTTTTGTCTGTGAATAAAAAACTATAGTCAAAAAAGGGGAAAGGGGACCAGAATTGAGGAGCTGACTAATCAATCTTTGACATTACTTGGCAGTGGTTTGAAGCTGAACTTTAACATCATCGATGATAATTATTAGACAATGCTGCTTCCATAGATCAAAGTTTCAATACTTCAACTTATTGATAGTACAAAGAAATTTTTTCCTACATATTACTGAAACATAAATATAAATCTAATATGAAGCACTAATTCTTTCAGGTATGAATATTAATGCTTCCCTATTCATCCTTCATGTATTGTACATTTATTGAGCACCTACTACATGTCAGACATTATTATGAACTAAGGAAACAGAGGCCACAGATATGCACCCTATTTTATTACATAGCTCAGTTATGAAGGACAGACAAACAAAAGAAAAATGTTGGAATCTTATGTTGTAAGAACTGACAAAGATGACCCCCGGTTGCTATAAGGGTCAGAGAAAACTGTGTGAAAGAGGAGACACTTGGTCCAAATCTTGATATATGAGTTGAAGTTATCTTCACGCTTCTGCCCCTGAAAAATAAAGAACATGTGTCCTAATCTCTGGGAAGAGCACGGGAAAAGATGTCGAGGTGAGAAACTCTGGGGCATTTGAATAACTGCTTAACAGAATGTGTCCTTGATGCTGCAGGAGGCAAATGAGCCAGAGAAATCAGATCCTGGTGCCATGAAAGGGAGCTTGGATTTTTTTTTTCTCTCACTCTTTCTCTTAAAATCATGTAGTCAGAGAATTTGACATACATGATTTATAAATATTCTGCCATTAAAGAATGGACAGAGAGGAGCAAAGACTCAGGCAGAAAGTCATGGCCAAAAGGAGAGAAGGAACCCGAGAACATTTTAGGAAGAATCTGTTGAACTCAGATGCTGATTGGACAAGGGAGAAAGAGTAGTCTAGGGTCACTAACTGGTATAGATAAGGATGCTCCTGGGATACATAATAGCAGGAAGAGGGGGATCACAACTGGGCTTAAGAGGGGTGCAGAATGATGATGAATTCAGGTTTGGAGCAAATGGCTCAATAAAGTGATATTAGGTGGAGGTAGAGATTTGATGGGTTCAGTATAAATGCCAGTCTTTGAAAATATAAAAGTGGATGAGATTTCCCAAGAAGTAAGTATGAAGTATGAAGAGAAAAAGAGATGAGAATCAAATCTTGGGGAATTTTGACCTATAAATGGCTAGTCCAAGAATCCAAGGACACCAAAAAGTTGCAAGTGAAGAATAAAAGTAAACCAAAAACAGTACTGAATCCTTGGAAAGAGAAAGTTCCAAGGACAAAATTTTTCCAAAAAATATCAAATTCTTCAAATATTTTTATTCATTTCTTCATTCCTATATATTCTTCCACTGAATGTTTATTGGGCACTTAGTTTATTCCAGGCTTTGGTTATACACAATTGCTAAACAAATCAATCCTGTCCTCAGATAGAGCACCACTTAATCAAGTAAATCAATTTTAAACAGATAAGCCCCAAAATATGTGTATTGTTTCAAAATATGGTGAGTTCCATAACAGGATGCTAAGAATTACAAAGAGTTTCCCGGGAGTGGTCATGGGGACATTACTGGTGGTCTTTACACTGTTAAGTCTTGATGGGTTGAAAAAAGTGAGAAGCAGCCACCACATTGCCATGGTTTAAGGATAAACATGAGGGAATGATATAGAACATGCAGGCACTCTCTAGAAAATCAGAAGATAAAAGCCAAGGAATGTGTTTTGTTCTAAATTGTGAGAGAATGGAGTATGTATATACACTGAGGTTAAAAGGAAACAGTAGAGATAAATAGCTATAAATATAAAGAAAAAAAAGTGAAAGAACAATTAATAAAATTAGCTAAAATTAACTGAAATATAAATATATTTCAGGTGGAACCAAATGAGCTAAAGAAACACTACAAGAGTTCTATAAAATATCAGGTAGGTGGCTTACAAATAATTTCAAAACTGTTCAATAATCCATTACCATTTTGACTTTAAGTCCCATTTCTACAATTGTCTTCCTTTGTAACAAAGGAGGTTTTATTAGACAACGGCAGAACTAAAGTTTTTGATTCGCCATAATTTCATGATACATTCCCTTACATATGCAAATGGGTAATTCAACATATGGTTTTTTTATTAAGCAGATCAAACTAAGTAAAAATTCCCACATTTGAATTTGAATTAAAGGTCAATTAAAGAGAATGGAATATACTTTCTTTTGTTTACAAAGGTCTAGTCCTCAATTCATATACCATGATGGTGTGAAATTCTGCAAAAGTAATGTTTCTTTTTTGTTCAGATATGAGAAACAACAACGTGGGAAAAGAAGCAATTATTTAGATAACATGGTATCTTCCTCTCTCAAATAATGTGTTTTACCACTTATAATTATTTACAAAGTCTTATCATTTATTTTTCCTCCTAACTCTGAGATATAGGCAAAGATTTGGGGTTATCTAAAATTACCCAGTCTGTATATGTGAACTCTAGTATCCCACTTCAAGGACAATTTTAATCACCTCAAATTTTGTTAAAAAACACAAATCTGGGTTTAGGGCCCAAATTGTTCCTAATAGGTATTGATGCTGATTAAAATCCCATTCAATTTGTTTTTATCTCCCACTAATTTTCTTTGTAAAAAAAAAATCACCACATACTTGAACATATTCATAAAAGATCTACACTATTTCAATGAATTCTCAGGGATGATGCTTTGTAAAAACCTCAAAGCTTATTCCAAAATCTTAATACTTATTTGCATTTCAATAAGGGCCAAAATAATTCATGTTTTTAAATTGCATTTATAAATATAAAATTTTACATTTATTTAAGTTTGTTCACTCCTCGTTTCTGAATTCCCTTAGCATATGTTTTCTGTCTTATGGCTTGCTAATACAATTATTGTTGTATTGGTTATTCTATTACTATATTGTTAACTTCTCACAGACAGAAATAATATCTTATTCCTATTTCAATCCCAACATGCTTTACAAAGTGCCTTGTACAGAGTTTAGTGTCTGTCAGTACTTACTTAATTCAATTTTCTATAATTCAATGAGAAATAAATCATTCTCCATCTACATAAATTCATGTCAGTGGCTAAAAAATAACCAATGACAATCTGCACAGAGGTTGAGTGTGGAGTTTTGCAGCTGGGTAGAAAGCAACTAAAAAGATTTTTATGATTTGAATAAGAAACCATAGATTCTAGGGTAGCATTAGAAAAGTCAACAGCCCCATGTCCCCTGCTTCCTTTTTCATAAGGCATTATTTTAGTAATTTTCTATACACTTCTCAAGAATCAATATACATAAGGTAAAATCAGTGAGGTCTATGATACAATGCAATTTCTGACCCAACCCCTTTAGTAAGTAATTCGTTTATACTAGCTCATCTGGTTAATTCAATCTACAAGTTCCATTCCTGTTCAATAGCGGTAGTCTTCAAAATTCTTACACACAATTAATTACCTCAACTCTATTTCACATGAGTGGACTTACAGCTTGCTCTTAACTGCTCCTAATTGTCTTAAGATATCTTAAATTATTTTAAATGGACCCTGTATTTCAAGACCATGAATGCACAATTTTGATGAAGAAAATAATTATTTCACATAAAAAAATTTTTATTGTTCTTACACTCAGAAAAGTATGCAAATGTGTTGTTGTTATTTCATAAATACCAAGTTAAGAGAGAGACATAATAATGTAAACACATAACTAGTATTAAAAGTATACATTTTAACTATAAGAGTATAGCACTGCCAATATCTTCTCTCAGCAGACTTGGTGATTAGCTAAGTGTAAACAGAACTGATTTCTTTCTTCTCTTCTCTCTTACCTTGTAAAATCTCTGATAGATACTTTTGCAAAATTTAATTGGTAGCAAATGTTCCAAAGTACACAGTAGTGAAAAGCATTGAAGGACCTAGATGAACCTCAGCAATACAACCCACTGTGAACATTGAAGAATTGACCAAAACAAAAATATATTACTACAATGATGTTCAATGGCCTCGAACAAAATCAAGAATGGACTTGATTTTTCATTTTTAAAAGACTATTAAAATTGTATTTTAACATTAGCATCCATGCCACCACTGAAGTATATATAACAACTCAACAACAACCACAGCAAATGCAGCACCTAAGGAGAGATCAGATGCAGGAAGGTGGAATGAAATGCATTGAAAGTAGACGACAAAATATTGTCCGTGTTCACATGGTGCTAACATGCATATTTGACTGAAAGCAATTTTGCATTAAACAACAAATAATTTATTGTGACTGGCCAATTTTCGCATATGTGTCTATAAATCCATTTATGCCCAATAAAGCATGCAAACATGAAATAATTGTGAATGTTCTCTTCCAACAGTTGGATGTTGCATCAGTAATCCCATTTGATGTTCTCTACTTCTTCTTTGGGTTTAATCCAGTATTTAGAACAAATAGGGTATTAAAGGTAAGATGACTGCTTTATCCTTACAATAATGGAAACCTTGAAGTAATTTAAAATATGCTACAATTACCAATATTCTCAATTTTTTCTCCAAACTGTCTTCCTTTTTCTGCCCTCACCAATGCTATAAAAAATTTTAACTAAATAATAGAAAAGTGCAATTGCTTCTACCACTGGAAATTGCTACATGTTATTTTTATTACATATCTCACAACAGGTATTATTGTAACTTAAAATAAGTATAATTTGTACTTCTAAATAAAACTATACTTACAAATGAATCTTTTATATTTTTTCTATTTGTTCTTTTTTTAATGTTACTGACTGTCTGAAATATGGGCTTTAATATGAATTAGATTAGATTACCTCTAAGTTATCTTACTCATCTAAAATTCTATTATTCTACAATAAATGCAAGTATACTTTTGCATTACAAAATTATATACATACTTGGGTACAACTAAAATGTTCATCAAGAGGGAAGTACTTAAAAACCCTGAGGTACATCTACATAATAGAATACATTGTAGCTTTAAAATAAAAGGGGATTTTCCATGCGCTACTATGGAAATACCTCTAGGATAAATTGCTAAGTTAAATGGGAAAAAAACTAGATCCATAACAATTTTTATAACAATGCTAACTTCTGTTTAGCACAAAGGAAATAACCAGTAAATGTGATTACCTCAGGTGAGAAGGAAAACAGGAAGGAAAAACAGGATAGACAGGGGCAAGAGTAAGAGCAAGACTTTTGAAGGTATATATTTCATGTTAATTTTGAACTATTTAAATATATTAGCTATTCAGAAAGATTCTAAGACATATATATTTCATAACTCTTGCTTTCCTGGGCACCTGAAAAGAACTGAAGAGAGTCAGAGTTTGAAATTTCAGATAAATCTTTAAGAACAGCAATAATAACTTGTATCTCCCTCTTAAAAGGACCACAAAAGAGCATATAAATTTTAGTGTATTGTCTTTATTGCATCTTGGGCAGACGAGATAGCATAACCAGGTGACACAAGTTAACCCTAACAGCAACAATAACAGCAGCAGGTGTCATTTGTTGTCATTCGGGGCTGCAGACTTTGCTAAAACTTTGTACCCATTATCTCATTGATATGTCCCACCACACCGTCCTTTTAGAGATGAAAAAAATAAAAATTGGCATGGTGAAAACAATCTGTATGGACATACTCTGCTGAAAGGCCAGATCTGGATACTATCAGTACTTAACTGAATCTAAATTCTTCATTTAATCAGATTGGCAGATAAATATCAGGCAGAAAGAACTTTCTTTTTATGCTCATAGTCTCCCAAGTTAAATGGTCCTTACCCCATATTTCCATACACCGAAACAGTTCCTGAAGCATCTGGTTTGACTGTGGATATGAGTATAAATTAAGGCAGCACATAATGTTCCAAGAAGCCTAGCGTTCGGTCATCCCTCATCAAATTTCTAGTTCCTCATTCAAGTTTCAGAAGGCACTTGCTCAAAGGTAACCAGTTTTCAAAAAGACTCAGGTTCCTACGGATTGAGGAGTTTGTTTCACCTTATAATAAAAGCTTATAAAAGGTCAACACCTCCTACTCCCATCTCTGTATCCTTAAAATGTTTGAAAGCCTTCTGTATCCTAAAGTATTTGTAAAATATAGGAGGATTATACGAGATTATAAAAGTCAACATTGATCTTCTTTTCCTAGCCTTATAGTCCTCATCTATAAGGATGTCATTTGAATGGAAATTTCTCTAGGATAAATATTTGTCATCTATCTGTCTCTAAGCTATAAACTAAGAAAACAAATTAAGAATATAAATTTTTCTCTATTATGAACACCTAAGCTAAATTTTAAAACATTGCTCCTTAGTGCAAAATTCCATTAAGAGCACTTTAAACAGGTTATCACAAATTGAAATTATCATAATCAGAATGTTTGAGGGATGTTTTCCTAAATTATGGCAAAACAAATCATTTGTCTGTATTTCTAATTAAAATTTATTGCTATTGTATATTATTTTTAATTTGAAATGTTTTACTGCAGTCATATCTGTATTGGGTGATGTTTTGAACTAAGTAATTTTAATCTCTAAGGCCCCTCCTGTCTGTAAGAGTCTGCCAGTCTACATATATTAAATATATTAATGGATATCTGCACACAACATTTCCATGAGGCATGTTGTCTTATTGTATCCGTTTTACAGATGAAGAAACAAAGTACACAAAGAGTAAGAGATTTTTCCAAAGTCACATGATTAGTATGTAACAGAGAAAAGGACTAGAATTTGGCTCTGAGATTCCTACTCTCAGCCCTGAGTTTTGCTGCTATAGTAATGAAAGGAGAAAGGGAACAGAGGAATAGGAATGCAGAATGGCAGTCAGAGCTGAGATACAAACAGAAGGAAGCAGAAAAGAACCTTGGGGAAAATAGCAACTCTGTTCGGATTAGATCACATAAACTCATTGTACCTTTGGATAACATCAAGAAAGCTGGCTAATGCGACTACTTACTGGATTTAACTTTTGTTGAAACAAATATACATTTAATACACCTTGCTTAAAAATAATTCTCGTGTTGAGCAAATGGTATTACTTTATACTTTTCCTCTTTCTCTTAAGGTTTTGAAGAGTATGACTTTAATTATTGTGAAAGAGAGTTATAGTATATGCTTTAAAAAGAAAAGACATGATTGATTTTCAACAAGCCTTACAAATAAGACTAATAACTAGAGGGTAGAAATAAAATACAGCAAGAAGCTCTGGAAGTTTGGCATCATGCTAAAATGTACTGCCCAGGGGAAAATACCATGAAACAGGGTCTATATTTTTTTTAAAAAGACATACAAATAAAGTTATTTTCAGTAATAAATAATATCTATTTTGCATAGTTTTATCTAAATAGCTGTGTAAAAGACTAATATATTTTTGTATTTCTTTTGCCTGTTTTCTACACAGTACACTTCATTTTTTGAGTTTAATCATCACCTAGAGTCTATAATGGAGAAAGCATATATCTACAGGTAACGAATAATCCATACACTTGGGGAAAGTAAAGAACTCAATGATGCAACATTTATAATGGCCTTTGGGAGAAATATGACCACCCTGTTCAAGACGGGGGGATAATTTCAGGTTTGGGCTCTGTGACATATGTATTCTACCACATATTTGGATATTTCATGTGAGATAAAAGAATGAATATCATATCATAGTTTAGAAGAATGCTAAACTAAAAAATAGGATTTATTACCTACTTCAGTCAAAACAAGGACAAATAAATGTGCACTTTTGCAAGCCACCCCTCCTTTCTCTCAGGACAATTGATTCTTAATCTAAATTTCACTCATTTGCTGTTCTAAACTTCACTTGCTCAGAGACTTCTAGTCACAACAGTTCATCGTAGCATAAAGTCCCATGAGCTTTTCAGGGATTTCCAGTTAAATCAGCTTAGCGTATTTTATGAGACTCAAAATGGAGAGGTGACCCTGGAGGCATGTCTTTCACAGAGTTGACTTGTACCATCTGTGAAAAGAGAGCGAGTTTTTGTTTTGGATTTTTTTTTTTTTAACACTCTGTCAGTCCCAGTCAAGACACTGCAGTTTTTTTTTAAAAAAAAAAAAAACATGCAATGGCACCATCACTTTCTACTGTACTAATGAGAGTTAACAGTTGGCAAATCTAAAGCAAGGAGGTTCAGTGGAGACTTGGAGGAAAAGAAAATGTTAAAATGGGCTGCGTTCCAGAAACAATATGAATCCTTACTTTGCCGTTATTGTCTCTGACAGAGTCATTCGAACAACTGGGTACTTGTTATTCATTCTGCACATTAATGCCTGTATTTATTACTGGGCTTCAAGCTATGAAGGAATTGGCACAACGAGATGGGTATATAATGGTGAAGGAAACAAGTAAGTTCTGATTTTGAAACTTTTATTGATGTTTCTTCATTTTTGATTGAGTGTATGCATTTTATCAAGTTGGTGGGGGTTTTTTTAATTGTCATTCATAACCTACTCATGGGCAGTAAAACCTGTTTAGCAGGTCACTCACTATGTTTTTAAGTGAAAAAGAGCACAGGAGAATACAGTAGAAAATATCAGCATCTGTCAAATAGAGAGGTGTGTGTATGTGTGTGTGTATGTGTGTGTGTGCATGAGGATGCACACATGTGTGTGGGTGTCCTGGGTTGGCCTATGAAATGCATTTCCTCCATGGGATCATGATTTAAAAAAAAAAAGTTTTTTAAAGAAGCCTCTGTTTTAGACAACTGCTTTAGGTAACTTTTAATAACTTCAGTGCTGACTGTTAGTAACGAACAATGCTAATTATTCAGAGGGCAGGTGCAGTGGCTAATTAGTTTACCACTGGAGGGTTTTATGGGTTTGTGAGTTAACTATAACTACTAACTCAATTAAATACTTAGAAAATAACAAGGGTCATAAATTAAGCTTGACAATTAGGTATGCAAGTGTACCAGGAATGAAAAACATCATTTGAAAAATTTTGTGTGGTAGAATCAGGACTCAATAATGGCAACTGGTTATTTAATAGCCAATTTTCCTTTTGGAATATACAAGACCCTGGTATAATACTCCACTAACTTTCTCCTTCAATGATATGACATTGACATACTATAAGGTAATGTTCTTAATGGAAAAAGTAGGTCCCAGTACTCATATATTTTTTATACTATACACTACCCAGAGTGAGTTGAATATGTATAATATGTGTAACAACATTATTTCCATTTTTACTGAGAATTATTTTTTTAAAACTTAAAGTCAAAGGCTCACTGAATGTGAAAACATACATACACATGCACAGGTGCACTAATTGTGAAAACATATACACATCACACATACACACACATACACACACACACATACACACATACAGGAAATCTGTTTCTGGAAAATTTATAGCCAAAACTGTAAACTTATACCCAAAACTGATTAATAAATAATTTGTTAATTTGCATAATATAAATAAGTCTTACAAAAATTAAGATACCAACTATATTAAATATGTATTCACAACAATGTCTAAAATTTGAAGTATTGACAATACCAAGTGATGGGATGACTGAAAATATCAATTGGTAGAATAAATTAGAGCTACTTAATCTCTTATATAATTTTGGCAGGAATTTAAAATGGTAAAACCATTTTTGAAAAAGATCAGACAGGTTTTTTTTAATTAAACATATACCTACCTTACCACTAAAAACTCCCAAGCCTAGATATTTACCCAAAGAAATGAAAACATATCCAGAGAAGAAACTTACACAAGAATGTGCATAGACTGGAACCAGCATTTGACCCAGTCACCCCACTCCTAGATTTATGCCCAAAGGACTCAAAATCAGCATACTACAGTGACACAGCCATATCAGTGTTTATAGTAGCTAAATTCACAATAGCTAAACTATGGAACCAACCTAGATACCTTTTAACAGATGAATGGATAAAGAAACTGTGATATATATACACAATGGAATATTATTCAGCCTTAAAGAAGAATGAAATTATGGCATTTGACGGTAAATGGATGGAACTGGAAAATATCATGCTAAGCAAAATAAGCCAATCCCAAAGAACCAAAGGACAAATGTTTTCTCTGATATACAGATAATAATTCACAGTAAGGCAGGGGTAAAATATAGGTACTTTGGATTAGATAGATGGGAGTAAAGGGAAAGGAGAGGGGATGGGGGTAGGAATGATAGTAGAAAGAATAAGACATTATTACCTTGTGTGCACATGTGATTATATGTATATTATCATGTACAACCAGAAAAATGAGAAGTTATACTCCATTTATGTATGATATATCAAAATGCATTCTACTGTCATATATAACTAATTAGAATAAATTCAAAAATTTGTAAATATATTCATAGAACCTCTATTCATAATAGCCAAAAACTTGAGAGGGCCTAGTTATTCATCCAGAGATGAAAAGACAAACCATGGTATATATGTATAATGGATGCTACTCAACAATACAGAGGAACAAAATTACTGACAGACAAAAGATGACTAATGCTTATGAGTGAAAGATACCTCACGCAAAAACATACATACATACTGTGTGATTTCATTCATGTGAAATTCTAAAAGAAGCAAAACATATCTATAGCGGAAAAAGTTAAAACACAAGTTGTCTCTGAAGTTCTTGGGACAAGAACTGACTAAAAAGAACCAAAAAAAATTTCTGGAGCAATTGATAAAAATATTCTGTGCTTGATAAATGTTTGAATTACACAAATATATGTATATGTCAAATATTAGTCAAATGATACAAAAATAATTAGCATTTCTACACTGACAATGAACGATCTAAAAAGAAAATTAAGAAAATAATCCCATTTATTACAGCATCAAATCAAAAGAAATAAAATACTAGGAGGTTAAAGACTTATGCACCAAAAACTATAAAACACAAATGAAAGAAACTGAAGCTGACACAAATAAATGGTGCCCATGTTTATGAACTGGAAAAACTTAAATTGGTAAAATATTCAAACTATCCAAAGCAATATACAGATTCAGTGCAAACCCTACCAAAATTCCAATGGTATTTTTCTCCAGAAATGTACAAAACAACCCCAAAATTCATATGAAGCCACAAAAGTCTACAAATAGCTAATGCAGTTTTGAGCAGAAGGAAAAAAGCTAAAATCATCACACTTCCTAATTTCAAAGTGTATTGCAAAGCTACAGTAATCAAAATAGTATGACGCTGGCATTAACAACAGACATAGAGATGAATGGAACAGAATAGAGAGCTACACACACACACACACGCACACACACAAAGTCTTTGGCAAGGGTGCCAGGAATAGAGAATGGCAAGACAGTTCTTCAATAAGTGGTGTTGGGCATGTATGAGTTTGTCAGGATGAATCCAACTATTATGTGTAACCATAAAGCTCTAATAATAAATACATAAATATTAAAATGCCAAAAAGTGATGTTAGGAAAACTAGTATCCACATGCAAGAGAACAAAATTAGAACCTTATACTATACTGTACACAAAAACCACCTCAGAATGGAATAAAGACCCTATAGGCAGGACCTACCACCATGGAAGAGCCATGATGGCCACAGAGGCCCTGCCGATCTGAGGGCCAGCCCCAAGAGGAGAGACATCCACCTCAGGTATGTGAGGACGCCATGGGTTCTGGCTGAGAGGCAGCTGATTGTGGCCCTTGGCTTCACTACAGCTGGTATAAATCTGCTGCCTATCACCTGGGAGCTGATCCAGCCATTAGTGAGCCAGCTCTCTTGTGCGGACCAACATACTGTGCACTGTGTGTGGTTGTGAGAAAGTCCTTCCTAAGAGCCTGGTGCTCAATATGCACCTGGACAACAGCCACTGTCTACGAGATGGCACAGTAAATCCAACAATAAGATTTGAAAACTGAACAGAAATTCTTTTGTTGTCCAATTGAAGTATGCTCTAGAGGGACCTAGAGATTATTTTCTCAGTTATCTCTCCTAAAACAGCACTTTATAAAAATGCATGCCAAGAAGCATAAATAGAATAAGTACAGCAATTCATATGGCACTGAATGGGACTTGAAAAGGCACACAGAGGTCTGTGGAAAGAACTTCCAGTGCAAGTGCAGCTGTCCCTCTGCCAGCAGAATGGCATTACAGTCTCCCATATACCACACTGGCCATGAAATCCTGCACAGCACAGGGATTCGCCTAGTAAAAAAGAAAATGGAATACCTCCTGCAAAACCAGAATTATCTAAAATGACCATTGAAAAATGGAGCAAACCAACCAAAACCTAACCAGACATTCAAGACCTAGAAACTTCAGACTCTTGGAGCTCTAATGCCAAAAAAGAAGTGTCATACCTCTAGATGTCTTCCACAATATCCCAAAGTGGCTCTGGTTAAACTTCCAGTGATGGAGGTTTTTTCCTGTTCATTTCTTTGTACCTACAGCTGCATGTTAGTCAGCTTTGTATCACTGTGATCAAAAGACCTGACAAGAGCAGCTTAGAGAAGGAAAATTTTACTTGGGACTCAACAGTTTCAGAGGGTTCAGTCCATGATCAGCCAACTTCACTGCCCTGGGCCTGAGGTGAGGCAGAATATCATGATGGAAAGACTTGGGTGGGGGGGGAAGCTGCTCAGCTCATGGCAGCCAAGAAATAGAGAGAGGAAGGAACCACAGATAGAGTTGAAGCCATGCCCCCCACTGGCCTACTTCCTCCAGTCATGCCCTACCTCTCTATAGTTACTACCCAGTAGTCCATTCCAATTATTAATCCATCAAATGGATTAATCCACTGATGAGGTTACAGCTCTCATGATCCAATCATTTCACCTCAAAACATTCCTTCCATTGTTTAATGCATAATATTTTTAGGGTACATTAAAGATCTAAACCACAATAAGCTGATAATTTCTTCAGGT
Organism: Urocitellus parryii; assembly: GCF_045843805.1. Lineage (NCBI taxonomy): Eukaryota > Metazoa > Chordata > Mammalia > Rodentia > Sciuridae > Urocitellus > Urocitellus parryii. Next base: position 47,203,255 of record NC_135537.1, read on the forward strand.
TATGGTGTCAAGTGTCAATAGCTCCATTGTAGGTGCTATTCACTTAGTGTCCTTGTCAGTAGAAAACCCAATCCTTAGACTAGATTGAAAGGCTTACTCTCTTAAGGGGAACCTCATCTTTCAAAAATTATAAGACTTATAAATTAAAATTATAAGTTATAAATTATAAAATTATAAGTTGTTGAGTCAATGAATACAGTTGTTAAATAAATTTGTGTAAAAGTCCACATAATTCTTTATAAGAACTAGGTAACACATGTCAAAAGAACAGAATTTCTTCAAACCATGTAAAAACAAATGTGTCCTAGGGCTGAGGATATAGCTCAGTTTGTAGAGTGCTGCATGTACAAGCCCTAGGTTCAATCCCCAGCACCACAAAAAAAAAAATGTGTCATATACCTCATAAAACTTCTGCACTGTAGGTTGACCCTGATTCCTTCATGTCATCTTGTTTTCAGACTGATCTGTTGTTTGATTCTTAAGTGTCCTTCTCATTATTTTCACACCGAGACATTTCTACTCAGCTCTTAGGTAACTTCATCTAGAGCTGCTCAGGCTGATGCATTTATGGACAGCTGGTTCCTGCCAGGTAGGAAATTCAGAGAAACACAAACCAGTGGGTTGCAAAGTTCCCCCCACCACACACACACACACACACACACACACTCAACCATGTGTTGCCTGCAAGAAAAATACCTCATGGCAAGATAATGAAGCTGTGAAAGAATGAAAAATATTTCATGCAAGTGGAATATAAAAGCAAGCATAAGTAGCTATGCTTATATTCAACAGAAATGACTTTGAAACAAACAGAAGACACAAAGAAAGAAGGTGACTACATATTGCTAAAGAAAACAATACAACAAGAAGATCGAAAGATCATCATAAACATACGTGCACCCAAAGTGGATGCACTCAAATTCATAAAACAAATACTATTCAACATAGAGGAAAAGATAGGCCTTAACACAATAATAGTGGGTTACTCCAATACCCCACTCTCACAAATAGATACATCAAGCAGACAAAAATTGAAAAAGAAATAGTGTTGAGAGCCACAGCCAAAGGGGCCCCAGCAAACTTCCAGCTGCCAGCAAACTTCCAGCTGCCGGCTGATGATTGGCTCACAGTGGCCCCAGCAACATCTAGCTGATTGGCTCCTCTGCGGTGATGTTCATTGGGCTGTTTCCCTGTCCTTCAGACTGCCAGCTGATGATTGGCTCACAGCGGCCCCAGCAACATCTAGCTGATTGGCTCCTCCACGGAGCTGCTCATTGGGCTGTTTCCCTGCCCTTTCAGACCACGGAGCTGCTCATTGGGGGACTTCTTTGGCTCCACCCACGTGACCCAGCCAATCGGCCTCAAGAACAGGAGGATTGTGGGAGGTAGAGAGGTTGGTGTGGGTGAGAGGCTTGTGGAAGCCGGTGGTGGCAGTTGGGCTCTGAGGGTTTTTTCCTGAGGAGCTGTTTTGTTTGGCGTTTGTAGTTCTAAAAATAAAGTTAGTTTCTTTTGACAAGTGGCTCCTGAATTGTGCCCAGCCAGACTGCGGCAATTCAACATAGAGGAACAGATAGGCCCTAACACAATAATAGTGGGTTACTCCAATACCCCACTCTCACAAATAGATACATCAAGCAGACAAAAATTGAAAAAGCATACCAGATTTAAACTATACTGTAGATCAAACAACTTATCAGACATCTACAGAATATCCCATCCAATAACAGAATACATATTCTTTTCATCAGCTCATGGAACTTTCTCCAAAACAGATTATATCTTAAGTCATAATGCAAGTCTTAACAAATACAAAAATCAAATAATTTCTTGCATCCTATCAGATCAAAATAAAATAAAACTAGAGATTAACAGCAAGAGAAACTATACAAATGCTGGAGATTGAACAATACAATTTTGGGTGATCACTGGATCATAGAAGAAACCAATGGGTAAATTTTTAAATTTCTTTAATCAAATTAAAATGGAAAAACATACCAAAATCTGTGGCATACAGTGAAGGCAGTTCTATGAGGGAAATTTACATCTCTGAGTGCCTTTATTTAAAAAACACTTCAAGACATAGGCACAGGCAATGATTTCCTTAATAGGACTCTAATAGCTCAGGAAATAATAGTGAGAATTAACAAATGAGACTTCATCAAATAGAAAAGCTTTTTCACAGCAAAGGAAACAGTAAATAAAAAGCCCATAAAATGGCAGCTAGCTACTCTTCTGATAGAGCATTAATATTCATATTTTTGAAAACTCAAAAAATTTAACTCCAAAAACAAACTATCCAATCAATTAAGTGAACAAATAAACTGAACAGACCTTTCTCAAAAGAAGTATGAATGGCCAATAATTATGTTTTAAAACATTCAACAACTTTAGACATCAGGGGAATTCAAATCAAAACTACATTGAGATTTCATCTCACCATAGTTAGAGTGCAATCATCAAGAATATAAAACCACAAATCCTGGAAAGGATTTGGGGGGACAGAACCCTTATACATTGTTAGTGGGAATGTAAATTAGTATCATACTATCACAATCGGTATGGAAGTTCTTCAAAATACTGAAAATAGAAGTATCATAAGATCCAGTGGTATCACACCTTAGAATACGCCAGAAGGAAAAAAAAAGTCAGCATACTCTATAGATACCTGCATACCCACATTTATTGTAGCAGAATTCATAATATCCAAGTTATAGAATCTGCCTAGGTTCCCATCAATACATGTACCAATACAGAAAATGTGGTATATATACACAATGGAGTTTTATGCAGCCAATAAGAATGAAATAGTATCATTTGCAGGAAAATGGATGGATAGAATATTAAGTGGAATAAACAAGACACAAAAGACTAGCTTTACAAGTTTTCCCTCATGTGGATTCAAGGAGCGGGTGGCAGGACATGAAAGTAGCAGGAAGACTACTAGAGGAAAGGAAAAAGGGGAGTGGGAGGGGAAGATAGAGGAGAGTAGCAGGGCAGGTATGATCAAAGTATGTTATTTGCCTGTATGCCACAATGAAACCCATTATTCTGTATAATTAAAATGCACTAACAAAAATGGAAAAGAGTGGATTGAAGACTTACATGTGAGACCTAAAAATATAAAATTACTAGAAAAAAGCACAGCGAGAAATCTCCATGACCTTGGTCTGGTTTGTAATACTTTGGATATAACAAAAAAAAAATGCAACAAAAGCAAAAATAGACAGGCACAGTGGCACACACCTGTAATCCCAGCAGCTTGGGAGGCTGAGACAGGAAGATCAAGAGTTCAAAGCCAGCCTCTGCAATGGCGAGGTGCTAAGCAACTCAGTGAGACCCTGTCTCTAAATAAAATACAAAATAGGTCTTGGGATGTGGCTCAGTGGTTAAATGCCCCTGAGTTGAATCCCCAGTACCGCCCCCCCAAAAAAGCAAAAATTGACAAATATGTTTATATCACTTTTAAATGTTTCTACACAGCCAAGGAAACAACAAAATAAGAAGGCAAAAGACCCAATAGGAGAAAATATTTGCAAAGCAAATATCTGATAATGGATTAATATCCAAAATATGTAAGAATTCCTACAACTTAAAAAAAAATAAAGGCCAAAGGACCTGAAAGACATTTTCAAAAGAAAAGATACAAATAGCCATAGAGTATATGAAAAGGTGCTCAACATCATTAACCACCAGGGAAATGCAAATCAAAACCTCAATGAGATATCTCACCCTAATTAAAACGGCTATTATCAAAAAGACAAAAAAAAAATACTGGCAATGATGTAGAGAAAGAGGAATTCTCATACGCTGTTGGTGGTATTTTGAGTTCATACAGCCACCATGGAAAACAACTATTTTTTTTATTATATCCATCCTAACTGGAATGAGATAATATCTCACTATGGCTTTGATTTGCATTTCCCCGATAATTAATGATTTTGAGTGTTTCTTCATATACTTTTATCTATTTACAAATCTTCTTTTGAGAAATATCTACTCAGCTTCTTTGTTTCTTATTTTTGCTCTTGAGGTTTTATTTTCAGTTCCTTATATATTCACAGAAGAAAAATTCCTATTTTCACATTGAATGTTTTAAGTTTATGTCAAATTCTGTCTTATTGCTTTAACTGGAGCTGTGTGTGTGTGTATGTGTGTGTGTGTGTGTGTATGTGTGTGTGTGTGTATGTGTGTGTGTGTGTGTGTGTGTGTGTGTGTGTGTTTCAAGTATTGTATAGTTCACAGCTAGATAGTTCAGGTTTTAAATCAGCCAGATAGAATCTCCTTTAGAAGATCTATCTGCCTGGGGTGTAGATATTAGAGATGGACACACTTGACTAATTAAGCTAATCCTAGAAAATCAATATGATGCCATCTAATTAAATTACAAATCTTACCTTTGGTCGTGCATGTCTGGGCATAAGACCTGACTGAACAAAGAATCCCAAAATAAACCACAAAGCATCAAGGCAAAAAAAACTTCCAATTAACATAGCAGACTATTTAATAAAAAAAATTGTTTAAGACTAGCCCTTGAGATTTGTAAAATCAATACCAAAGTTTCACATTTGACTTCTGTTTTTTTACATCCATAAATAAGAAACTGAAAGAAAATAATTCATGTTTTTTTTTCCTGTTAAAACCATAATGGCTTTGGAGGGAGCAGAAATGCCAACACTTAGGATGGAATCAACCATGTAAGGAAAGAATCTAGTCCCTTGCCACTCTGGGACAGTATTAAGTTTAATAAATTTCTTTAATTTAAAGAGACCCACAGGTTCAGGACCTGTGACCAAAATAAATTAGGTAACAGGAAATTATAAATTGGAACTTGAAAAGTTAAAATGCAATCTATAAAATGACTTCCATACTTCTTCAAGGTGGTTCTCTTTGACATCAAGTTCACTATACTATTAGTAAGTCCAAGGAAGACTGCTAGGAAAAAAATTACACAGTGGTAATATTTGTATTCTCTTGGCACAGTAGTTTTAAACCCTATCAAAGAGTTAATTATTTTTTCTGTTCCTATAACCATGAGGTTTTAAGAAAAAAAAAAAGCCCATGTCCTTCAAAAGGTATTGAATTTCAAATAGAAGGATTTCTTTATAAACCTATTTTGATCTGAATATTGACTTCAACATCAGTTTATTTCATTCTTTGTAAACCCAACTTCTTAGTATTTAAAGATCTGCAAACCCCATAAACTATTTTCACAAGAAAAAACATTATGCTATTCAAAGTCTAATACACAATTATCTAAAGTGCTGTTATAGTGGCCCAACAGAACACGAAATAAAACCTTAAGATAGAATCATGATACAAATGCTGTTTTTCTATGTCAATCCTGGACAACAAGATAGCTTTTTGGTATTCATTAAATCCAAATACCTCTCTACAAAATATCTTGAGTTTTTCTTTATGTACAAGACTTTAAGGATTCAGTGTGGATGCTTCACCTGTACAATATCAAAACTATATGGAATATACCAAATGGTATGCCTAATCATGCACAAAAACTAAAGTCTATGGTTATAATTATACAGGGGTGCTGTAATACTAACTTCCACTTCCACCTCACTGTGGACTCCATGAAATCCACAACTTTATGTAGATAAATGAATATTATATGTTCTCTTCTAATCTTTATCATATTCTTGTCTGATTCTCTTCCTATTTAGGTTATAATGAAAACATTTTTCATTTTTCAATTGCTCAAGTTGAGTACAAAATCTTTATCAAGCATATTCGTGATAATTTTTGGTTTTCTTAAATACTAAATTTCTATATAAATTATCTATTACATCCAAGATAGAGCTCTATCTCCTCCATCTCTGTCATGGTTTGCATATTAAGTAGCATAATAAAATGTGAGTGGAATATATAGAGAAGGTATTTACCAGTTCTATTTTCCTGTAGTAGAAACAATCATATATAAACTGTAAAAGATTCTCGCATTTACATAAATATACTTCATCTCTATAATATCCCCCCACAAGTCACTGGTATGGTAATTTGAAGATGGCCTCAAAATCTTTCCTGTTTCTTTCATTGATAGATGAATTCAAACTTCTCTTTCCTTGAATCTGAACTAGCCTTAGTGATTTTCTTGATAAATATAATGTGACAAGAAATTATGATGTTATAGGACTTCTGGGTTATAGGAAACCTTTCAGCTACCATTTGGGTTGCTTTGCTCTGGGGGAACCAGCTGCCTTATAAGAAGTCCACATCTACCCTGAGACTGCCATGTGATGAGGAAGCCCAAAGTAATCACAATGAGAGGCTAAATGGAAAGAGAAAGATAACTCAGCCTGTCCCAGTTATTCCAACCATCTTAGCTCAGGCTCAGACATGTGAGAAAAGAAACTACCTTTTCCAATCCACGCAGGCGTGGCATAGGGAAGAACAGAAGAACCCAATCAACAATAAAAATCAAGAATCTGGCTTCAATCACCAGAGATCTCCAGCCATTCAAGTCACCCCAGCTGGAAAATCTCTGCTGAGCCTTGCACAAATTTCTGACCCACAAAGCTAAGAACCTAATAATACAGTGGTTGTTTTACTCTATTACATTTCAGGAATAGCTGGTGAACACTCTCCTTGGGCTTAATTGCTTAGTCATTTCACAGTATTTACTGAAAAGCTTACAAAGGCATACACAGTATTTGCCAGCACTGCCTATTGAAAGAGAATTTTAATTAGGAAGAAATTTGTAATTATTTGGTGATAATCTATATAGTGAAGCAAAATAGTAATGTAATATAATGAAATGGTAATATAATAATATAATAAAAGGGAAATGTATACTTTTTTGTCACAGATATCTGAGATGTTATTATTGGGCAGTTCGAACTTTAATTACCATTGGAGGCCTCCCAGAGCCACAAACTACATTTGAAATTATTTTCCAACTTTTGAATTTTTTTTCTGGAGTGTTTGTGTTCTCCAGCTTAATTGGTCAGGTAAGTTGAATATGTACACCTAAATACATAGTGTTTTTATTTTTGAAAGGTTAATAAGTGTTTACAAATTTTATGGAGGAAAGATTAAAATTTATCTAGTGGTTATTCTTTGCCTTCTCCTCCTCTTCTAACTCCTCTACTTCTTTCACTAACTTTCATCTATCTTAATGACATGGAGGGGGACGTGATTGGGTCAACTCACACAATACATCCATGAATGTCCAGGGTCTGCTATATTCCAACGAAGTTTGGAAGCTATCAGTTCAGAAAAGAGAAGCTTCCTGGGAGGTTTATGGAGCAGGATGCATTTGAAACATCTTCAACAAACAGGTAGTATTCAGTAAACATAGACAGGTATTTCAACTGATCAGAAACAGTATGTGGAAAAGATGTCACAGAGACAGTGTGGGGAAAAAATGATAAAGCATGAGACAACTTCAAGAAAATAGAAGCAGTTTCAGTTCTAAACCATTAGATCCATCAGAAGAGCTACCATAAAAGTCCATTTTTCAAGAAAAGATACTTCTTTGTCAACTTCTTACTTGAAGCTTCCTTAAAGCTTTCTTATTTCCTTAAAATTCAAATGTTATCATAAAATCATTGGGTTAAAATCAACCCAATTAAACTACAAACTAAAAAATACATCTTAAATAACTAATAAATCATTGTTTTACCGATGTTTGCTATGGCATTCTGTCCCTCTTCTCAAGAGATTACAAAATAGTAAGAAAATAAAACAAGTGCATAAATAGATACATTACAAGTTGAAAGAGACCAAAATCTCTGTGAATTCCCAGAATCACCATTAATGAAAAGTTCAACAGCAGAGCATCTTTAGAACTTTTACTTCCTCAGAAGATCCTTTATATATCACATGCTAAAAAGCAAAAATAAAGCCATGTCGAGGCATGGGCACTAGGTTAGATTACATCACAAAATGATTACTCCAACTAGAGAAACTCTTGGTTCCCACTCACCATGCTCACAGTAGTATGACTGAAACTCATTCTTTAACAAAATTTAGCAATCAAAAAATTATTCATTATGATATCTGACACTATTCAAAAGCAGTGAAAACTTACTCGTCAATGTCCACGTTCTGCTATACACAGCAAGCTCCAGAGGAGTTTGGGAGCTATCAGTTCAGAAAAAAAGGAAGCTTCCCAGGAGGTTTTGTGGAGTAGGATGCATCTGAAGCATCTTCAAAAACCAGGTAGTAAGCATAAACAGGTAGTTCAATTGATCAGAAACAGTGTGTGGAAAAGATGTCACAGAGAGAGTGCAGGAAAAGATGATAAAACGTGAGACAACTTCAAGAAAATGGAAACAGTTCCAGAACAACTGGAGAGAACACGTGTAACTAAGAGCTATATGTAAAGATAAGATATTTTAAGGGCTCCGGATGTTAAAGACGTTGAACTCTTATCTTGAAGGCAATAGAAGCCAGACAAGAGATGATTTTTTTTTTTTTTTGAGAGAGAGAGAGAGAGAGAGAGAGAATTTTTTTAATATTTATTTTTTAGTTTTCAGCGGACACAACATCTTTGTTTGTATGTGGTGCTGAGGATAGAACCCGGGCCGCACGGATGCCAGGTGAGTGCGCTACCGCTTGAGTCACATCCCCTGCCCCAAGAGATGATTTTGAACAAAGATTCAAGGAAAGCCAGTTAAAATATAATGAATTGGAAATTGGGATACTACTTTAAAACAGAGGTTTTATTATTATTTAGTTATGGTAAGACTCACAATTTATGGTATATGGTAGTTGGTTATACTCATAGGGCTCAGGAGGAGGGAGCCCGTCATACCATGGTGGGGAGGATGAACAAAATGGGAAAGCACAGCTGGGGAACAGGAGAGGCAGGATAAGCAGGGTTAGTGTTGGCTTGTTTGAATAATTTCCACATGCTCTGAGGTGTAGGACTGTCTCTATTTATCTGGTATCCAGCACTGTTGAATGGGACTGTGGGTAGAGACCTAAGTGTGAGACAGTTGGAAAAATGGGATCTGGTTCAGTTACTTTGCATATGAGACACTCTTGGTAGAGGTGATCACTATCTCTGGGAATTAACTAACCCTGGGAGGTGCAAGCAAGGCCCCAGACAGCAGCATATTAAAATACGGAGAATTAAAATATGTTTAATGCAGATACACAGAGGTACGGCAATTCCAGCCTAGACACATCAATGGCCTGGAGAGAGAGGTTGTAAAGGAAACTCCATTAAGAAAATATTTAGGGGGCTGGAGATGTGGCTCAAGTCGTAGCGCGCTCGCCTGGCATGTGTGTGGCCCGGGTTCGATCCTCAACACCACATACAAACAAAGATGTTGTGTCCGCCGAAAAGTAAAAAATAAATATTAAAAAAATTTTCTCTCTCTCTCTCTCGCTCTCGCTCTCTCTTTAAAAAAAAAAGAAAATATTTAGGTACTGGAAGTTAGATATAAAGCAGTTAAAAACTATAAGTATAGGGCTGGAGATATAGCTCAGTTGGTAGAGTGCTTGCACAAGGTCCTGGTTCAATCCCCAGCACCACAAAAATAAAAACAACTGTAAGTATAAAATATCATAATCTTAGTGGCTGGAGAAATTGTATTAGTGGTTGAAATATGAAGCTGGTTGGAGAGAAAATTTAAATCAACTTGAATATAAATAGCAAAAATCACATTTCATAATTTTTCATAAAATCAATATGAGGTAGTCATATCCTATTCATTGTTTTCCCTGTTTTACAGAGGTAGAAACTCCAATTTAAAGATTTTTAAGATGCACCCCGTAATTCATACATGTAATCATACAGGTATATGATAGAGGCATATATAATAATTTTAAAATCTAACACATATTGAGCACTTACCAAGTCCAAGGCAGTTTTCACAACAAGACTAAGAAACAATGTCTATCTGGTACCAGTTCAATTCTCTTGCTGCTCTAAGTGTAGCCTTTGGAAAAGCAGCAGCAGCAGCACTTGAAAAATTCAGAACTCAGGTCCTGCTTCAGACCTACTGAGTCAGAACGTGCATTTTAACAAGAATTTCACATGATTCTTAAGCAAATGAAAGTAAAAAAGTGTTGTTTTATATACCACACCATACCATGCCTGTCTTTAAATTGAATTCGAGGTTCCAACAGGAACAGAAGAAAATATCAAGTCATTGAATATATTGCACCAGAGCACAAGAGAAAGATTAAACTTGGAGGTATAGATTTGTACCTTAAACTCTCATCTTGAATAAAAATACTTAGAAACAAAGTAAAAGAGCTTGAGACAAAATCTAAATTTACTCAAATTCCCACAGATAGTCATATCAGTGACTAAACCCTGAAACTAATCATTACTTTTTAACCACAATATTCTATTCCCTGATGCAACTTATAGAGCCTGAGATTTTCTAACTCTCCTATCCTCAAGTGTTTCCCTAGGCTGGGACCCATCATGGAATACAACAAGACTTCTTTAACTCCTACACCAGCAAAACCCAACATTGTTGAAGAATACCACACAAAACACTCAGATTCCATTCACTACAAATTTGTGGGCCCTCAACACCCAATCAGTGTTTTTGTAGCTCAGTGGTAAAACACTTGCCTAGCATGCATGAGGTCCTGGGTTCAATCCCCAGCACCACAAAGAAAAAAAAAGCTAGGGAAGGAGGTGGGGGAGGGGGGCAGAAGGGGGAAAAAAAGGAATAAGAAATGTCTTAAACAGTCCTGACTTCCCAACTAACACCCTATTAAATCTCACAACTCAATCCCTACAATCCTTAATATTCCAAGTCTTCCATCCTTAGGTAATTACATGATGTTTTCCATCTACAAAGAAATGCATGGAAAACTGAGATCTAGAAATTGAGATTATGAAAAAAATATTTGGAAGAGTCATTGAGAAGTAAGAGACTCAGAAAGATGGACACAGTTGGATAATCTACCTGGCTCCTCAATAAACATTTTTTTTTAATTTTTATTGTTGGTTGTTCAAAACATTACATAGTTCTTGATATATCATATTTCACACTTTGATTCAAGTGGGTTATGAACTCCCAGACATTTTTGAGAAGTAGAAGACCTTATTGACTCTTAAAACTGGAAACTGACGAAGGCATCATTTGAGCTAGAATTCAAAGAATGAGTAGGATTTTTTTTTTTTTTGTAAACATTAAATGCTCAGCAGCTACTAGAATGAATGAGCAAAGTCTTAGTGTGAAAGTGAGGCCCTGGTTTTCTTCCCTGTTATAAACCCACAGTCAAAGCAAATTTACAACCACTTGCTTCCTTCTATGCGAGAGGAAGAGTTGAGCAATATATCTTTTTTTGTGCTGAGACCTTAAAGATCAGCTTTTAACCTAGAGTGGATTTTTATGGCTGAGTTATAAACATCCAAGAACTAAAACCTGACAGTTCCTTAAGTATTGTCACAGCAGTAGATGATGCTTCAGTAATTTTAGCACATTTCAACTTCTGCTGAATACTATGCCTAAAGCATAATGAGATTTGATTTTTATCTGTCTAAACAACACAAAGGGAAGTACAAAGGTTGCAATTCCATGATGAATTGAGTCTACATAGCCATCTACATGGATAATCTATGAAGGATGCTTTCAAAGTAAGACTGACCCAAATGGACTAGCCATTCTGTCAGATAATTGCTAATTTCCATTGCACGTTCCTTGTATACACACAAGCTGTATGATTTTTTAAATATCAACTAACATTTCATAGCAATATACAAGTACACAAAGAGGATTCTTTTTGTTTGTTTTAATTAGTTATACATGACAGTAGAAAGCATTTGTGCACTTTGATACATAGTTGGGATATCATTTCTCATTTTTCTGATTATACATGTTGCAGAATCATATTGGTCATGCAGTCACATATATACATACAGTAATAATGTCTGTTTCATTCTACTATATTTCCTATCCCCACATTCGCTCCCCTCCCCTCCCATCACCTCCCTCTACCTAATCTAAGGTAACACTATTCTTCCATAGTGCCCCCCATCCCCTTCACCCCCCCCCAACCCCATGCCTTACTGTGAATTAGCATTTGCATATTAGAGAAAACATTCAGCCTTTGGTTTTGTGGAACTGGCTTATTTCACTTAGCATGATATTCTCCAACTCCAACCATTTACTGGTAAATGCCATAATTTTACTCTTCTTTAAAGCTGATTAATGTTTCATTAAGTATATATACACCACATTTTCTTCATACATTCATCTATTGACGGACACTTAGGTTTGTTCCATAATCTAGCTATTGTGAATTGAGCTGCTATAAACATTGATGTGACTGTGTCACTATAGTACGCTGATTTTAAGTCCTTTGGGTATAAACCAAGGAGTGGGATAGCTGGGTCAAATGGTAGATTCCATTCCCCATTTTCTGAGGAATCTCCATACTGCTTTCCATAGTGGTTGCACCAATTTGCAATCCCACCAGCAATGAATGAGTGTACTTTTTTCACCACATCCTCACCAACATTTATTGTTGTCTGTATTCTTGGTGATTGCCATTCTGATAGGAGTAAGATGAAATCTTAGAGTAGTTTTGATTTGCATTTCTCTAATTGCTAGAGATGTTGAACACTTTTCATATATTTGTTGATCAATTGTATTTCTCCTTCTATGAAGTGTCTGTTCAGTTCCTGAGCCCATTTATTGATTGGGTTATTTGTTGTTTTTTTTTTAAGGTGTTAAGTTTTTTCAGTTCTTTATATATCCTAGACATTAATGCTTTATCAGAGGTGCATGTGGTAAAGATTTTCTCCCAATCTGTAGGCTCTCTCCTCACATTATTGTTTCCTTTGCTGAGAAAAAGCTTTTTAATTTGAATCCATCACATTTATTGTTTCAGTCACATGCATTATGTGACAGAATCCTCTCAAAAATCTCACATGGATGGTTAAGATGACAGGTCTTACTATTGTCCTCTTTGGTCAGAGAGAGGATGTGATTTTCCCAAAATTTTATGGAAATGGATGAAGTTAGCACCCAATATCTAGTGTGTCTCAAATCAAGTCAGGTCATCAGAAGAAAATGTATATGAACACTTAATCAACTGGAGTTTTAGTAACTCCAACAGTTCCTCTACTGGGTGTGGAGTGACTATGTTTGTTGTTTTAGATGAGAGATGTAATCGGGGCAGCTACAGCCAATCAAAACAACTTCCGTGCCAGCATGGATAACACCACTGCCTACATGAACACTTACTCCATTCCTCAAATTGTGCAGACTCGAGTTCGGACTTGGTTTGAATATACATGGGACTCTCAAAGAATGCTGGGTAAGCATGACAAATTTCTGAGTAAATTCCTGCAAACCTTGTCATATAATAAAAATGAGGTAAGGTAGAAGGAGAGATGAATTGGATTTAAACACAAGATTGAAAAGCAATTAAATGATCTTTAAAGCATTAATTTAGTGTCATGGAATTTTTTTTCTTTTCTTAAATATGGACCCCTATCTTGTTGGTAAGGCAAATCTTGAAAGAGAATGCTTGCATTTTATTCAGTGCCTACTGGAAGCTAAGAATTACACATTTTGCCTCATATCACCAAAAAAGAAAATCAGGAAAATTGTTATCAACCCCTTTTAAGAGACAGGGAAACAGCAGAGGCACTAACCAAGAAATTTGGCCAAGGACACAGCCAAGAAGTGGCCAACTGGAACTCAGATCTGTTTCTATTCTCCAAACCCTAGCTTTTTCTGTGATATCACCCTTTTATATTTCTGTGATATTACCCTTTTAATGTATATTAAAGGGTAATAAAATAAGATGAAGATAATATGCTGATTGACAATAATCAAATTCAATTTTTAGTTTTTCTATAAAGATAAGAATTGATGCCACTGAGAAGTCAAAAATATAATAATAAAGCTACTGACTCCAGTGCAAAAATGAGATTCCCAAATCACAAATGTGCCTAAGAGGAGAAAGGACCCATTGGTTATTGGGAGCAGGAACTTTTCACCTTTCTGCCACTCTTAAGAGAGTCGAGCCTCATGTTTGGAACCTCTTTCTGAGTGACCAGGAACATGCCTTTCTCTTGAGCATCTACAGATATTTCTGAGGGTATTTCAAGTGGGAAAGAAGCAAGAGAAGGAGCAATGTCTCTTCCATTGTCCCTTTTAGCAGCTTCAGATACTGATCCAGAGCCTTGGCTTCAGAGGTAACTAGATACAAACAGCCCTCAGAAACTAGAAACTATGTTTTATGCAGAAGATGCTCAGATTTAGAATCTATACTGACATCAACATAGGGATATAATATAGCTATTTTTCTCTTTCTAAATAAATATAAAGAAACATCAAAATAATCAGTTCTCATAAACCTTGGGCATAGTAAACATTAAGAATAGACATTTTTGTTTATGAAACATTTTGTCAGCCTGAAGGCCCATCATCTAATTCGTGTGTAGAAAAATCTATAATGTATTCACATTCTTTATTGAGTTAATAAGCAAGTAAATAACAATAATTTGAATTTACTCACTTAGCACATTTCTTCTTCAGTTTCCATTCCCAGCTGAGCCTACCTATTAATTATGCTCAATCCAGCAAGTCACTTACAGCCTCTGTGGGTTTCAGTTCTTTTTGTTTTTCTTCTTTCTGCAAAGTAGGAATGAGAACACTTACCCTTAGGGTTGTCATAAGGGTCAAATACGATAATGGGTATGACAGAGCTCTGTACACATTCAAACACCACCTGGCGCTCATTATTATCTGCCATCCCTGAGACATTAGCCTGCAAATAATAGAAGCAGAAAACAAGAGCTTCATCCTTTTCCCAGCTCAGCTTGTACACTAGCCTTTGTCTCATGATCATTAAACTTCATATCTACGATTTCAGCAAACACAAAGTTTGGGGATTATTCAATATGTCATCCATTGTAAAATACCTCTTTCCTCCCATGAGCATAATAGTCGTGTTGTGTTAGGTACATAGGTCCAATAGATATAATGAAAATATAGAATGTGATACATGCATTTATCTATAAAACTTTGCATTTTATTTTCTTTATTTTTTAAATTTTCTACTTGTACTTTCATTAATTTTTCTGTTTAATGGGTCAATGTGTTTATCTTTACAAAGATGAGTCTGATTTGCTTGAGACTCTGCCGGGTACAATGCAGTTATCCCTCGCCATTGATATGAACTTCAGCATCATCAGCAAAGTAGAATTGTTCAAGGCAAGTGCTTTACAATTAATATAAAGGTACCGTATCAGTTTCCCTGCAATGTCTAAGCTCTTGCTTTAAATGGTATTTATGATTGTTTTCCTTATGTTTTAACAAAGTCAAAATAACTTGGAGAATTTATGAGAATCAAATAAATTACAGGTCTCTCCCCAACAGACGACTTACTCTTTAGAAGCCTCTCTCTTCTAATTGGTGTCAAAGAAGAAGAGTTCTTCAGACTTTTCTTGCATTAATTTAAATATAATTATACTCTACAGTTCTGTCTTTGCTAGTATGTGCACCTCCTTCCATTTATGAAGATACCTTGGAAATGTATAAGAATCAGGCCTTTACAGGTTAGCTCTAAACCTTGGGCATACTAAACATTAAGAATAGACATTTTTGTTTATGAAACATTTTGTCAGCCTGAAGGCCTAGATTGGCCTGACAGAGAATCATGTCTAATCTAGTTTCCTGTTACAAATGCTTTGGATTTAGACTTTTTAAATGGCCAAATTTAAATTTAAATTTAAAGACTTTTATTTTTCAAGAAAGGAAAAAAAAAAGAAGAATTTTTGTCTTAATTTTTCTCTCTCTCTTTTTTTTTTTTGTTTTTGGTACGGGGGATTGAACTCAAGGACACTCAATCACTGAGCCACATCCTCCGCCTATTTTGTGTTTTATTTAGAGACAGGGTCTCACTGAGTTGCTTAGCACCTCACCTGTTGAGAGCCACGGCCAGGTCAAGATGGTGCCTGGCATTTTGCCACCTGCTGCCTCAGGTGCCCGCTATTTTTGAGTTCTCGCGGAGTTCCTAGAGAGTTGGCGTGGGTTGGTTGAGCTCGTGGGGAGTTCCTCGAGGGTCGCGTGGGTGGCATTCGAAGTGAGTTCGAAAATAAAGTTCGTTCCTGCTTGAATCTACAAGTGGCTCGACCTCACGGTTATTTGTGCCCAGCCAGACTGCAGCACTCACCATTGTTGTTTCCTTTCTTCACGTATTATATTACATATAAATTTATTTCTCCTTAGATTTAAATCTGTGTGTGTGGCATTCCCTGATTCATCTATTCAATTAGCTCATTCAAGAAATATTTACTAAGTTCCTACTCTGTTCTAGTCACCATTTTAGCCAGTGGGCATACAACAGTTGAAAACATATATAAATTATATATATATATATATATATATATATATATATATATATATATATATATATATATAATTTCAGAAAAAAAGAGAATGCAAAATAATATATTACATGAGGAGGTGATAATGCCATGAACAAAATTAAACAGGTTAAGGAAGATGAGGGTGGTAATACTCAGGAAAGGCATCTGGGATGAAATGCTTTTGAGGATTTGAATAGAGGACTGAAGGAGGCAAAGGAGTGACATGTGCAGATATGGAAAGGAGAGAAAGGGCCGGGGCAGGGGAATAGCACAGGAGAATGGACAAGAGGAACTCTAAGCTAGGAACAAGGCAAGGAAACCAGAAGGGCCAAAGCCAAGTTAGGATGATGGAAAGCAAGAGAAGCCTGAGAGAAGTACTAAATGGGAGGATGTGGAAGGGGTCAAGTTCATGGAGGGCCTGGGAGCTGCATTGTAGATTTTGGATAGACTGTACTCTGACTTTCAAGGCACTGAGGATCTTGAGCAGAAAATAATATGACACTAGTTTCAAAAGGGTAATTTTCCTGCTGGCTGGGGACCTCAAGAAGCAGGTGTGGAAGGCAAAGAGATCAAATGGAAGTCATTGTAACTACCTACAGAAGAGATGACAGTGATGGGACCTGGGGTAGTAGACTCATCACTGAGAAGGGGCCGAATATTAGTTGTGTTCCAAAGAGCCTGCAGTTCTTGCTGTTTGTTGGTATAAACACAGTTAGAAACAAGAAAGGACCCAGGGGGACTCCAAGGAACAGGAAGAACAAAGATATTACTTTCAAAATAGGAAATTTTAGAGTAAGTATAGGCTGAGGTGGATAGAAAACAACCTTGTTAGGGTCTGAATAATGTCCTTTCCAAAATTTCTGTTGAAATTCGATCCCCAGAGCAATGGTCTTCCAAACGTCATATGGCCTTAGGGTGGTGGTGAAGTCATAAGGAGTGTGCCTTCAGCGATTAGCACCCTTATGAAAAGGCTCAAGGTTAAATCAGGCAAGGCAGTGCAGACCTGTAATCCCAGCAGTTTGGGAGGCTGAGGCAAGAGGATCGTGAGTTCAAAGGCAGCTTTTGCAACTTATCAAGGCTCTAGCAACTCAAGGAGACCCTGCCTCTAAATAGGGGGCCAGGCATGGTGGCACAAACCTGTAATCCCAGCAGCTCAAGTGCCTGAGGCAGGAAAAACATGAGTTCAAAAAATAAAATACAAAATAGGGCTGGGGGTGTAGCTCAGTGGTTGAATGCCCCTGAGTTCAATCTCGGGTACCTCCCCACCCCTCCCCCCCAAAAAAAATGGCTGGGGATGTGACTTAGTGGTTAAGTGTACCTGGTTTCAATCCTTGGCAAAAAAAAAAAAAAAAGGCTCAAGGTTAAAGGTATGCTTTTCTGCCATATGAGTGCACCACATTCTCCCCTCCAGAGGACATAGTGACAAATTCCACCATGGAAGAGAGAGCAGCCTTCAGCAGACAACAAGCCTGCTGACACCTTGACATTGGACTTCTCAGCTGTCAAAACTATGACAAACAAAGTTCTATTATTTATCAACTATACAGTATATGGTATTTTGTTATAGCAACACAAACAGACTAAGATAGACTTGTTCATTTGAGGTGACTGTTAAGAGTCCCAGATGGAAATGTCAGGTGGGCTGTTTGATTTATTATTCTGAGTTCATGATAGAAGTCCAAACTGGAACAATAAATTTAGACCTATCAGCATTTTGATGTCTTTCAAGCGATGGTACTCAATGTGATCACTTAAAATGTGAATGTAGACAGAAAAGAAAATGTAATCTACACAAAAGCATATGCCTTGAAAATACATAATCACTACCATACCACTGGAGACAAAACAAAGAAGAAACTATACGACAGAATGGTTAAGCAGAGTTACTCCCAAAGTTAGGTTAACAGATGACTCTGTAGGATACCAGAATTAGGTCAATATCCTAGGACTCTTGTTCATCAAATCCTCGTCTAGATTTCCATCAAGATTTTGATGAAGATATAAAAGGTGTGATATTCAAATTGGCAGATGACACAAAGTAGAAAGGAATAGTTTAAAATGTGTTAATTACAAAATTGAAATCAACTGAATACTTAACACTATGAGCAAAGCCAACAATATTAAACTGCAACAGCAAAAAACGTAAAATTCTAAACTGAGGTCCAAATTAAAATATTACAAATGCAAAAAAAGAAGCAATAGTTTTATAACAATTCATTTCAGACCTAGGAGTTTTACTTGACTTCAAATTCCATGAGTCAACAGAGTTATGTATGAGATTCTCTGACATTTTGACATCATATTGGTTTTCCTGATTATTTCAACTACATCAGCACTAACATCACATTGCCAACAACCAATTTTAAGAAGGATGCAGATGAATTTAAGTCTCTTTGGCTAAGGGTATGAGTAGAGGTTGAGTTTTGGGCCACAGAAATCATGAAAGAATGATCTTATAAAATTATTCTTCCATAGCAAAAATTAGATCAATGTTTATTTTCTAGTGTAGAGTAGAAATGGGGATATTGATTAGGAAGAAGTATGACAGAAATTTTGGGGTGAGGGAGTATTGTTTCTTTCTAGTTAAGGTATACAAGTATATGCCTTTGTCAAAATTGATCCAGCTGGCCCTTTAGAGTGTATATTTCACCGTATGTAAATTATACTTCCATTTTTAAGGAAGAAGAATGGCCTCCAAAAATATTGTGTAGATAATGAAGAAACTGTGGGAGAAAATCCATTCGAGGACAGTGGAAGTTCTATATACTTAAGTTTTTTACAAAAATGAGACTTTCTCTATAATGTTTAGCAAACTAGTACTCAGCTATATACTCCTTTTTTTTCTTTTTTACTTCCATATTTATTTTTTATTGGGGGAGTGGGTAACCAGGAATTGAACTCAGGGGCACTCAACCACTGAGTCACATCCCCAGCCGTATTCTATGTTTTATTTAGAGACAGGGTCTCACTGAGTTGCTTAGTGCCTTGCTTTTGCTGAACCTGACTTTGAACTTGTATTCCTCCTGCCTCAGCCTCAGGAGCTGCTGGGATAACAGGCATGTGCCACAGCCCCCAGTTTCTCCCATATTTCTACTGGTACATTACAGTTGGACATAACAGTGGGATATGATGTTACATATTTGTGCATGCAGTCAATATAAGAATGACTGGCCAATATCACTCCCCAGTATTTCTCCCTTTCCTCCTCTCCTCTCTCTCCCTGGTCCCTTTCCTCTACTGATCTTCCTTGGATTTTCATGTGATCCCCTTACCACCTTTCTTTTCCTTTACCTCTCTAGCTTCCACATCTGAGAGAAAACATACAACCCTTGGCCTTCTCATGTAAACGCCTAAAGTGCAGACACCTAAAGTAGAGTAAAACTTCCTGGGAAAACCAAGTTTGGTTCTGTCTCTGTATCTGCTACACAGTGCAATTTCTGACACAGAGCAGTGGCTTACTAAAAGCCTTAGAGAGGCAGAGAGTGCAGGAGGGAGAGAGGATGCACTGGTATCAATTCTTGAAGATTATGGAAAGTAATTTCCAGTTTCTGAGGGGAGCTCTCCCACAGTGGATGCTCCAGGAAAAGTAGAAGCATCGTGAAAGAGTTTTCTGGTCTTCTGTCAGGTAGCCTATGAAAGGGATTCTACATTGGTTATCAGGTCCCTGTAGATAAATGATTTTCACACTGTAGTTTATCATCTGTTGGGGGTTAATGAATCCAATTAATGGGTCACAACCAGCATATAAAATGGAAGAGAAAATATCAGAATGCATCATGCTAAGAAAGGGTAGGTATTTCTAGGTTCAATGAAATTGTATGTCTTTGGGTTTTTTTTTTTAGATATCTTTTTTTTAATACTAGGTATTAACTCCAGGAACTTGCATATACTAGGCACTCTACCACTGAGTCACATCCCTGTCCCTTTTTATTTTTTGTCTTGAGACAGGGTCTCCTTAAATTGCCCAGCCTGACCTCAAACTTCCTGCCTCGGCTTTCTGAGTAGTTGAAATGATAAGTGTTCACCACCATACCCAGCAAGATTGTCTTACTGTGCATAGTGGTCAAAAGTGTATGAACACCACTAGATTAAATTGATAGTGTTTTAAAATGTAAGATTTAAAACCTTAATGTCTCTAAAATCTCAAAATCTTAATATCTAGATCAATTGAGAGTAAGTGATAACACTTTGCTTTTTTCCTAAAGAGGAAAAATAAGACTTTAAATACCAATAATTTTTATAGGATTTTCTCCAATTTGGGAAGTTACCGATTTTTCTAATAGTTTCTCCTTTGCATTTACATATATATTTGAAAATCCATCAAATCACTGCCTCTGATTGAGAAAAAAATGGTTAAATGTTCACATTTTGCTAACATTGCATATAAACTTAAATTCTTTCGTGGCATTTCCATTAAAGACGAAAGCACCCATTTCCATTTATATTTCTGCTCAAAGGAAGAAATTGGTTTGGTTTTGTTTTTTCCTAAAGTCAAGTGAAGTAGGAAATAAGTAGGAATCTTTCCAAACTTAGTTTCATGGCATTTTTTTACAAATTGGTTACTTTTTAAGAAGGAAATAGGTTGAATAGTGATCCCACACCCTGTGTCTCAAAACCCTTGCATTGCTTCTGAAGCAGTCCACTTCATTCACTGAGAGCTGCCTTTGTACCCAGGGAGCCAAGTGTACAAAGGAGGGAACATTAGAGATGTGAGCACAGAGGACACTTAGAAACCTGTGGAATGAGAAAGTAAGGGTGTCTGGAGGCTCACACGTGTGTAAAAATATAAACCGCTTCACTATAAGAGAAGACTTGGGGAGCTAGAGTGTGGGATGCTAACCAAAAGGGAATCTAGAAAGATTAATTGAAGCCAGGCTGTGTAACATGGGCCCAATTCCTATAGTCAAAGGAGAAAACTGACAAGATAGATTTGTTTTACAAAGAAAAAGTGGTGCTGCATTGAAGAGACCAGAATATCCAGGGATATAATGAAGGGTGACTGTCAGCCATATCTTGAATTCTCCCTGAAAAAGAATCTTCCATATCTCCGAATGGCAGGCAGGAAGAGAGACAGAGAGACAAACAGATCCAGCACCAAGATTGGAGATTGGCAGTCTGGCTTTACATCCTTCTGTTCTTCAGGAGAGAGTTAACAAAAGATACTGAAAGTTTTTAAATGCATAAATATCTCTTTTAGGATGCCCGAAGAGATGTTTTAGTTTGTCTTTAGCCTTCAGCCAAATTTTTTCAGAACTTTCCTACATTTTGTAAATTTGAGAACGAATACAGATCTTGTGAAATTTGTAAGCACCAGAGAATGATACTGAGTGAAATAAACCTGCTTCAGTTTCACAAAAGACTTAAGTCTCTTGCTTTAATTTTACATTATATTTGACTTAATAATCCTGGTAGTGCAAATGTGCTTAGATGTTTTTCCTTTCGGACTTGTAAAACTTTTTTCTATATTAGTGAGTATCACGATGCCCTTTGGCAACAGTAATGTAAATGATACCAATGATAACACAGTATCATAAATTATCTTAAGGGCAATGTTCCATGAAGGTCTTCCATGTTGTCCATAATCCTTCAATTCCAACAAAACTGTCACCTTACACTTCATGTACCCAATTCCTACATGCCCCAAATACTGTCAAAGCTGTGTGGATGAAATTAAGCCAACTGTTGTTGACCCTGAAGTTTAAAATAAATACATGTGTCTTCACAAAAAGAATAATACTTGCTGCTTGTGGAGAGCATGCTGTGTACCACACTGCCTAGTTGCTTCATCACCTTCTTTCAGTTAATTCTTTCAGTTGATTCTCACCTAAACTCTTGTTATAGGCTGGATTGTGTCCTCCTCCAAACTTAAAATGTTGAAACTCTAGCCCCCTGTACCTCAGAATATCACTGCATTTGGAGATAAAATCTTTAAAGATTAAAATGAGGACATTAGGTGGGTCTTTATGCAATTTGACTGGTATCCTCATAAGAGAAGGAAATTTGGACATGCAGAGAGGCACCAAAGAAGTGTATACAGCTGATGGATCATTTGAGGACACTGTGAGAAGGCAGCCATCTACAAACTGAGAGAATCTAGACCTGCCCACTCCTTGATCTTAGACTTTTAGCCTCCAAAACTAGGAGAAAATTATTTTTGTTGTTAATACACTTCTTACAAAAGCTTTGTTACCATCCCTGTTTTACAGAGAAAGCAAACAGCTTACCTGACTGAGGTCACCGAGCTCTATGCAGCAGCATGGAGTTAGTTTGCTCACAGGTTTTCTTACACCACAGTCTGTGAATTTAACCACTGTTTGATGTTACATTTCAGTTCCCTACCATCTCTATCTAGATAACAGGTAAGATAGATGTGTATATAAGTCAGCCTTCTGTGACTATGAAATACCTGACATAATCAACTTAGAAGGAGGAAAGGTTTATTTGGGCTCGTAGGTCCAGAGGTTACAGTCCATGGTCTCCTGGCCCTGTGGCTTTGGGCCTGTGGCAGCACAGTACACCATTGCCAGAACCTTGTAGTAGAGAAGACCCATTCACTTCATGGTGGCCAAGACGCAAAAAGACAGAGAAAGGAAGAGCCAGGATCCCAATGTCCCCTACAAGGGCATGCCCTCAGTGACTTAACTTCCCCAATAGCCCCGTAGGCCGGGAACAAGCCCTTAACATGTGGAGCTTAGGGAGGAAATCCAGATCCAAACTAAAGCAATGAGGAACCAGAAGAGGCTTCACAAGAGTCAAAAATTCAGCCTAAAGTGAGCCTTTTTTGGCCATTTTCATAGACTTATACTTGACACATCGTGTAGAGATCTAAATTCACATACAGAGATCTAAATTCCTACACACCTTTCTATTCTTCCACTAAAAAATACCCTGAATCGCATGTGTTCTTTCCCCCTTAATCAAGGTAGGTAGAATTAGAGTCACAAATTTTCACTAAAGCTTTGCTTCAATCAGTTGTGGTTAATTAGTAAGGTGTGCTGCTTCAACATAGGATGATCAGAGTTTTCAAATAGCTTCAAGATGAAGAGCCACATTATAATTTTTTTTTTTAATTTTTCACAAAATGGCTTCTCCTCCAAGCAGATTTTATGTCATTCCAGAGCGCTCAGCGCAAGTATTAAACTAATAAGGAGCAATTCATTTCTATAACATTGGGCAATTTTCCCTCCTTTCTGATGACTTATTATCCTGATTTTGATTTTAAATGTATTTTATCACACTTTGTCTCTGCCACTAAATTACCAGAAATAGGAGAAAATTTAATAAAAGTTCTGTTGCGCCACCTCGTGGTTAAAGGTTAAAACTGCATACTTGCAGGGTTGTGGGCAGGTGGCAAGCCCACTCAACAGAAGGAAACCAGGGTCCCAGATAAACCAAAATTGGAATGTTGGTACTTACCACCAGTCTGGAAGGTACAATGTGTCTATTTTGCTGCTCTGGTAAGAATTCAGACCCATCCCAAACAGCATGCCTTACTGGAACCTGTGAAACATTTTTTATTATGTGCAAACAGTACCTGGAAAAGCTCTAGCTTCTACAGTAGAAAGATGAAAAGGAAACATTTGCATGTGAGTGACAATCTGAGCCAAGAATAGAATGGGAGTGGGAAAATGATTTCTATCACTCACCTTCCTGAGCAGTTATATCCTACCAAGATAATGCCATCACCCATTACTCACCAGGGCCTAAAAATCAGAGCCATTACAGTGAAACTATGTACCATTTTTACCAAGTGTCATTTTTTACCATGATGGTATCAGTAATAAAAGATTATTGCTAGGATTTTCAAAGTATTTTGAACAGGAAGCTTATAACTTAGATGAACTTCATTCAACTACACAAGGGACTGAGCTGAGCAGTGGGGGGGGGGGGAACCACTGAATCTATACTGTCTTTTCTCTTCAGGGCCTCCCAATATGGTGAGGAAATTCTAAATAAGCATAAGATAACAATTTAGTTGTTTCGTGATTATTAAGTGATTCAAACATAGAAAGTGCTGCTATTAGTATCCAGTACATAGAAAGTTATGGTTATTACTATTACAAACTGAGAAAGAAAACATGCAGTCACAAGAGAGTTGCCACACAAGTAAAATAAAGTTCTTCATGTGACCTTACTTGATCATTCCAGGATGGATTAGATTTATCCTCAGGTTTCCATCCAGTTTCTGACTTCCTACTTTGTCTCTGTACTGCTCCTGGGAAAATGAAATTATTGTCAGTTCTCAAGGAAATATCTTCTGATGTCTAAAAACATTGGGTGTAGGGTTAGGTCTAATACTATTCAAAACTCTAAATTGATAATCTATGACATCGTGGTACCTGGAAAATTACTGACCACCTTAGACTCTGCTGCTCTCAACAGCTCCCAATTGGTAGCATCACTGGCATACTCAATGACAAAGCAATTGAATTCAGAATTCCTTGCCCTAGACACATAACTCCACATTTGCTTGTTGGAGGGGAATAGAGTTTAAGATAAAACAAAGCATTCCCTTTTACAATAAACAAAGCTGAGTTGGAAAAAGCCCTGAAGACCATTGCATATACTTGAGGGTGACTTAAATTCACAGTGAGATTGCTGATAATATCTTAAGTTCTGTTTTAAAGAAAGCAAAAATTAACCTAGACATAGATAAATCCTGTAAGACTAAAAGGTAATCATTCCAAAGATAAGTTTTACTAATTTTACTGTTGTGTTCAGAGTTTGTCATTATTAAAGAAGAATCTCCTAGGTACAGAAACTACTACTTAACCTATAGATTATGTTTTGAATAAAAACAGGATTTCCTCCAGCTCCATTCAAATCTTTGGAATCTTTACTCAAGTATGCAACACACAGTTTTTAATTGTCCAAAATGAAATAATTTCTAACAGTATTATTCTGTACATCAGCCCATATTTATTTAGTATTTTACATGTCCCAAGCCCTCATGAGACACTGGGGATGCAGCAGTGAATGATACAAACATCTTAACCTCAAGTTACTCAGGATGTAAATAAAAACTTCCTCTGACACTCTGGAAAGTCAATGGACCTCCAAGAGACTTTGATCCTTCATCTAAAAACCAGGACTGATGAGAATGCATTCCTTAATGCCAAGCACCATACAGAGGTTGCAAGAAGTAAACAGGTTAAGTTAGCAAAATAGTAAACTTAATGGAAACATCATGCAATAATGTGTTAATGTTGATGCCTAAACAGGTACTCTTACTTTACAGAAAACAGGACATTTGCAAAATAATGGCTGTGCTCTGATTTTCTGCAAATCAGAA
Source organism: Urocitellus parryii (assembly GCF_045843805.1). NCBI lineage: Eukaryota > Metazoa > Chordata > Mammalia > Rodentia > Sciuridae > Urocitellus > Urocitellus parryii. Next base: position 47,228,856 of record NC_135537.1, read on the forward strand.
AAATTCCTAATGATTTCTATCAAAGAAATGCAGCTAAGTCAAAAGGAAAATCAAAACGAAACAAAAAAACCACCCAACCCCAAGATATATTTCTTTTTAATTATATACAAATGGGGCAAAGTGTATCAAGAAAATAAAGATTTTTGTGGAAAAAAAGAAAAAGATAATAGTTTTCTAACATCATAAAATGGAAGAATATCATAATGCAAACTTCATTTCACTAAGCGTAAATCCAGATGAGAAGGATTTAGTCTTAAAGCACAGCTGCCCAAAGCCAGTGGCACCTTTCAATAAAGCAATAGTTAGGAGATAGAGTCACTTAATTGGTGAAACAAATTCCAAATTTTTACTACATACATTTGCTATGTTCAGTTTGCATGATTTATCCATGTTCTATCCAATTATGTTAACAAAAAAGCCATGTTTAGAATAGTTCAATGCTTTTCTCTCAGAAAATCCAAACTATGAGCTTAAAAACCATTGAGGTAAGTGCTGTGTGTTCCTACTGAGCAGAGCACTAAATGTGTGTTTAGCTATTTTAGGGCTTATCTCCTCAGTTGGTCTAACACTTTCCATTGATTTGGTATCATTTATTAGTCCTTTCTTCCAGTGAGCTTGCCTGAAGAACAGAAGAGAAAAAATGAAATGTGTTTCTCCATGGAGAAAGAGAAATTTTTATTTTCATTTCCATTAAAATTTTAAAGGAATAAAAATTAAATTGAAGTCTCATCAGTTCTCCCCAGATCCACTTTCCATCCTCCCTCTCCAGAGGCAGCCACTAAAATGATTTTTAAGGTTGCCTTTTCAATTCTTATTTTTATAATTTTGTTTTTTTATCTGTATAAACATAAAGAGCAGGAAGTATTTTGTGTGGTAATTTTTGTGATTTTGTAATATTGAATATATTACATTCAGACAACTTCGTTGAGTTTCATTAGGTATATCAATATAAAGATTTGATTTATTTTAACCTCTTTACAATATTCTCATCTACAAATATTTTAGCCAGTATACTCAAATTTTATTATTTAATCTACCTATACATTGACAATTTCTTCAATTTTTTAGACCCTCTTTATCCATAAGGGATACACTCCACGATCCCTGGTGGATGCCAAAAACCAATAATTATGCCTTTTCAATCTTATCTAAGCACCTATCATACACAGTAGCTGTAACTTTTTCGATTTGAGGTACAACAAACCAGCATGAAGGAGTTTTTTTTTTCTTACTCACAATTTCATGGATAAAAGATTTGTTCTTACCATATATCTCAGTAACCTCAGCATACAATGAATTTTTTTTCCTTAAGTTGAGAATTTTCACCTTTTCACTTAAAGGAAGTGTTTTATGGCTTCTTATTGGCATTACCAAATGGCCTATATCACTAGTCTTGCTCTTTGGGGCCATTATTAACTACAATAAGTATTAACTTGAACAGAAACACTGAGACACCACAACAGTCAATCCGATAGCTGAGATGCTCCTAAAAGAATCATGGTGGGTTGCACATATAGCAGGTATATGCTGGGCAAAGGGCTGATTCATGTTCTGGGAGAGACAGAGCTAGAGAGCCTAATATTTCATTATACTACTCAGAATGATGGGCAATTTAAAATTTATGAATTGTTTATTTCTGGAATTTTCCATTTAGTAGTTTTATCCACAAATTTTAATTACAAATGAAATCAAATATGAAAATAAATATAAGTAGGTTTTTTGAGATATTCTATTTCTGATCATTTATAATGCACATCTGCTCCATGGGTATGAGCTATTTCCATTACAATAACATCTCAGACATGTATAGTCATCTCTGTTATCTGTGGGTTCTACATCTGCAGATTCAAATAAACTTGGATCAAAAATATTAGGGGAAAAATGTGTTTCTACAAAACATATACAAACCTTTTTGATTGTAATGATTTGCTAAACAATGCAAGAACTACTTACATAGTATTTACATTGCATTAGGTATTATAAGTAACCTAGAAATAGTTTAAAGTACACAGAAAGATGTCTGTAAGTTATATGCAAACATTATGCCATTTCCTAATGAGGAACGATGATATCCACAGATGGTGTCTACAAGGGATCCTTGAACCAATTACCACAGATATTGAGGGAGGGATGACTGTATATGTTTAAGAACCTGAAAGCATATTTCTAATAGATTTTCTTTAAAATGTTAAAGATGCTAACTTTCCTTAGTGGAGAAGATCTAAAAAGCAAGTTTGTGTTTTTTTCTAAGTGAGTTTTGACTGATAAGAATGCTAATTTGTGAAATAAAACAATTCTGAAATGATGACAGCATATAAAGAAATTGGGCAAATTAGTCATTTAGAGAATTTTTACGAAAAACAACTTTTTTACTTTTTTTACTAAAAACACTTTTTTGAAAAAAAATTGTCTTTGACCTTCTTTAGCAAAAAATAATAGCTTGTAAGACATCTATTTGCTGTAGTACTTAAAATTTTAGCCAGAGCCATCAGTCTAAAGAGAAAGAAATAAGAGAGATACAAATAGAAAAGGTGGGAATCAAATTGTCCATCTGACAGAGGATTAATATCTAAAATACCTAAAGAACTCAAAAAACAGGTAACAACAAATAACAAATAACCCAATTAATGCAGAGGCAAATGATCTGAATAGACAGTTTGCAAAAGAAGAAGTGTAAATGGCCTAGAAACACATGAGGAAATGTTCAACATTTTTAGCTGTCAAGGAAATGCAAATCCAAACTTCATTAAGATTCTACCTCTCTATAGTCAGAATGGCAATTATCCAAATAAATAAATAAATAAATGTTGGCAAGGATGTGAAGCAAAACCCTTATATTCTGTTAGTGAGAATGTAAATTAGTACAGCCACTACGGAGATCAGAATGGAAGTTCCTCAAAAACTCTTAAAATAGATTTATCCTAAGACCCAGCCACGCCACTCCTGGGGACTGAGGCAGGCAGGAAGAGGGAGGGTGAATTCAATCCAAACCCAACATACATGTGAATGGAAATGTCACCGTGAAATCCATTAATTGGTACAATTAATATGTTTGAACGACTATAATTTCTTTTTTTTTAACAAAAGGTATTCCTCCTGGCCTTGGTCTTTTTTCCATTCTGGAGAACCAGAAGCTATCCTTTCTCAAATGAATTTTTAAAATTCTAACACCAAGTTTTTCCGACTGTTTTTTCACCAATGGCTACTTGAAGATACTTCAGTCATAAATGATTAACTTTCTTTATCGGCCAAGCAACCCTGAGGTCTAAATTTCATATGGATCTAGGTCAAGTGTCTGCTACAGAAACCATTACTGAAAACCAGTGATTACTAAAGGAAGGATCAGTCAATCCACAAATTGGGGGCAGGCCCTCTGCTTCTCCTCCTCCTTCCTCCACTACCTACTTTATGATTATTCCCCTACAAAATCATAATTCCCCTAAGGGGTGAGCAGGACCAACTACAAAAGGAAAATTGCTACATGTGAGCAGTTCTGGGAGAAAAGATAAAAATATTAGGTGAAAGCAAAAGGTGCAAAGCCACTATGTAAAATGGGATTATTGAAATACTCATAAGTTCTTCTTCAGTTCATCATATAAATTATAATTAATTTAGACCCAATGCACACAAAGACATTTATTTTAACAAATAAAATTTGTTTCTTATATTATTAAGGTGACTATACTCATTCACTCAGCAGATATTTCTTTCATACCAATTTATTACGAATATTTTCCCTGCCTCTAAGAAAATGATAATCAAGCTGGGGAAGAAAGACATGTAAGTTTGCAAAGTTAAATAATATCTAGCAATGGTATAAAAGGATGATATTTTAAAAAAATCTGCAAAGAGTGTGATCTATTTGAGTACTATTATACTAATAATCACAATCATTAATAGCTATCATTGATTAAGAACCATGCTAAGTTTAACTTATAAGATAAGCACCATTTCTATAACCATCTTACAAATTAGGAAACTGAGGGCATGAGAGATTGCAAAATAATAGGTAGTAGAGACAGAATTCTCACCAGACCTACCTGATCAAGTTGCAAAGTCTTGTCATTATACTTTAGGTATCTTTTTTCCCAAATTTTGGGTCAAATCCATATCCACTGGCAACTAATATTTTAGTTGCTAATACAGACAGCATCCATTACTTCCATTGTGTTTTTAATTCATTTGGGATATTGGCATTTTGCTGGGTCTGTAAGAATTATTTTTCTCTTTATATAGAATTGTGACAACCAGATGATTTATGACATGTTGCTAAGATTGAAATCCACTATCTATTTACCTGGTGACTTTGTCTGCAAAAAGGTGAGTGCATACTATTTTCAGATGCACAACTAATAAGCACAGAATCCAGACATAGGTTGTGAGCACAGTTGAGACAAAATCTGTCCAGGGTGAATTCCATAGTATAAAAGTAGTTATGATATTTGGTGCTGTAAAACAATAAGCTCCTCTTAGACTTCAAAATGAAAGAAGACAATGCAGATTTCATCACATTTATTATATAACAGAAACCTCAATAATCAGAAAATGTGCTTTATATCAATGTAAATTACCAATCACCACACCCCATTAACCTTAAATATTTTAGGTGGAGGAATAAGTTACAGAAGCAATAGGTGTTTCTTCCCTATGTCTTCAGCAAGTCATCATTTACCTATGCTTTGCTCAGCTAGTTAGTGGTAATCAATGCCATATTTTTTAAACTTTACTGTGTATTTGATGATTACAAAAGTAATTGATAGTCATTATTTGTAAAATAGAAAATACATAAAACACAAAGACAAAAATTCCACCACCATAATATGAAGTAATCGTTATACATATATTTGCTCTATCATTCTATAAAGGTTGATAGCTAGATAGAGCTTGTTTTATGAAATCAATATTATATCATATATATGTTTTGAAACTTGCCATGTGACAATATATCATATTAACATTTTACATATTATTATATAATCTTTTATAACCTGATTTTTTTTCTTTATGGTACTAGGGATTAAACTCAAGGGCATTTAACCACTGAGCCTCATCCCCAGCCCTATTTTGTATTTTATTTAGAGACAGGATCTCGCTGAGTTGCTTAGCACCTTGCCATTGCTGAGGCTGCCTTTGAACTGGTGATCCTTCTGCCTCAGCTTCCCAAACCCCTGATATTACAGGCATGTGCCACCATGCCTGGCTTAAACTGATTTTTTAAGCTGCAAAATATTCTGGTCTATGGATATATCATGATAAGATTCCAAATGATTGTTATTATAAGTAACTCTAAAACAAACATTCCCCTGGATAAATAGTTTTGCACATCTCTGATCACTAGCTTTGATCAGAGAAGGATGACCCTGGTTTTCATATCTGGAGAGGCTAACTCAAAGCTGAAATCAATAATCAAAATTTAAAAAAAAATAGAAGAACATAAACAGTTCAAAGAAATGGAAGTGGATCCAAGACCGTGGAAGTTCAGAAACCAGTGAGGATAAGAAGCACTTATTTCATTCCAAAGTAACACTGAAGTATGTACAAGGTGTCATAGGACATAAAGAAATGGCACTTGTCCCTCCTGGCTATTGGCAAGATTTCCTGAAGATGTTCACACTAAGTCTTGAAAGATAAGTTGGAATGAACCAAGTCAGAAAGGAAGTAGGTGTTCTGGGAGACGAAAGAACTGGCATGAGCCAAGGCAAACAGGAAGGAACAGAGTCTTCAGCAGGAGTGCAGAAGACGACAAGAAGGTAAATATTAGTACAGTTTTAGAATGATTTATTTAGCAAAACTCAACCAATCTTTTTGAATACCTTGGGGCAGGCTCTATGCTAAGTACTGAGAGAAAAAAGCTGGTCTTGTCCTCCAGGGGCTTACAGTCTAGCACTATGGATTCGATTCACAGTATACATCAGAATCACCTGAATGTAAAAGTCTGGACTCCACACCAAGGGAGATGGAGCCTCCACACTGGCATTTAGTAAAAGCTCCCATATGACTCTAAAATGTAGCCAAGGTTAAGAAACACTGGACTAGGGAAGAGAAAATCGACAATATAAATGAAATTAAATAAATGCCTTACTCCAGAATGTATCATATAAAGGGGAAATTAAAGTTGCCAGGAAAGTATGCAAAGGCATGTAATTTACATTGGAGGTTGGGAGAGAGGGAAATTATCATTTTCTCAGGCATGACCTTTGTAAAATCGAAGGAATTAAAATAGTTCTTTAATAAAAAATTTAAAAGCTAACAGACAAAAAGCCAGTGTACAGGATAGCATTTTTGATGAGAAGACGGTGGACCAGTGGGCAAAACAGAGCTTCGCATATCCAAGGAATGGAGGAAGCATGTGAGTAATTAAACTAGTGAAAAAAAAAGCAAGTCAAATGGGCTGTAAACTACTGAAAGTATCAGACTGGAGGCACCAGGTGACAGGTGGAAATCAGTCTGATGATAGGTAGTTGATGGCAAATGTTTGGGCACTGCGGAACAGTGGAAGCTGACTTCAAAAGCAAGTCGAGAAAAAGGTAAGACAAAGAAGGCTAAAGCTGTAACTTTGAAGAACATGAAGGTCAGTGAAGAACGTGAAGGAGATCAATGAAGAATACTCAGAGAAGGCAGTTGAGGAGGAACTGTCAGAAATAAAAGAAGGGAAACCAAGAAGAGATTGTGGCATAAAGGAAACCAAGAACACACAATCCCACACAAACTTGTCCCAGTTAAAAGTAGGCAGACTAAGCCAGGCACCGTGTCACATGCCTGTATTCACAGCCACTAGGGAGGCTAAGGCAAAAGAATTGCATGTTCCAGGCCAGCCTAGGCAACTTTGCAAGACCCTATCTCAAAATAAAAATTAAAAAGGGCTGGGTTTGAAGCTCAGGGGTAGAATGTTGCCTAGCATTTGGGTTTGATCTTCAATCCTTAAAAAAAAAAAAAAAAAAAAAAAAGGTAGGTAAATCGGTAAAATCATTTCATTAGAATGGGAAATATAAACCACAGTGCAATTTAAGGACCCCTTGGGGCAGTGATGCATTGAAATGATATAGTCTTAATGTACCAAAATGGCCTTTCAATTTGTTCCAATAGCAGCAGGGACTGGAAATTGAGATGACTCATAGAAACTTTAGCACTTGGGCCCCTAAGCAGTAAAAATTTGCTTAACGAAGTGTGAAATGCAGAGTAGAGATACAGCCTTCTCATTTCTAATGTTTTCATCATGCCGCATTCATCACCCAATAATAAAAACAGATCAGTGAACAACGCTGAGGGAAGGAAAGGTAGAAAGGAGACCCCATGAGAACTATGAGTCACATTTCTTTTTGACAGAGAAAAAGGGCTGTTACTTGTCCAGACTTTAGACAGCTAGTTCACACTGGTTTTTGCTTATCATTTCCAAAAAACACTATAGGAAATATGAAGGTGAAAAAAAAATCAGGTTCAATTTCAGGTTACCCAAAATAATTGAAGAAATGGCAGGTTTTAGGATTGAGTTTGCTAAAGGGTCAAAATCCTCTAAAGTTACTGAGTGGGTTGTTTGGACTGCTTTGAGACTATTTGGGAATTTCTTCAGGATGTTCTACAGCAATGTAGAAATTACCCAGAAATCTTTTTTTTTTTCTTGGTACTGGGATTGAGCCCAGGGGCACTTAACCACTGAGCCACATTCCCAGTTCATTTTTTTATGTTTTTTTATTTTGAGACAGGGTCTCACTAAATTGCTTAGAGCTTCACTCAGTCACTGAGGCTGGCTTTGAACTTGCTCCTCCCTCAGCCTCCAAAACCACTCCGATCACAAGTGTGCACCATTGTGCATGGGGTGCCAGAGATCTTAAAACTCCCAGGATTTCATTCCCTGAGATTCTGATTTAATATTTCTGAAGCAGGCCTGAGAACTTGCACCTCTAAATAAGCTCTTAAGTGATGCTGATGATCCAGTAACCACACTATGAGTAGCACTGCTGTTTCCTGATAGGGTCCACTTGAATTTCATAATGCCCCCACCAGCTTTGGAATAGCCTTCTACTAGGAACCCTGAAATTCCAACTTGGATCTCATTAAAGGCTGCACACCCTTCATGAAGCACTTGCACTTCTGCACTTTCTTGGAATCAGTTCATACACCAGCCTCAGAGCTTGATTCCATTTTATTTTGCACAGCTCTCAGCCCTTATTCTCTGAGGGATGCCTACTTCATTTGAATGCTAATTAAACTTGCAGGAAAGGTTTAAATTAGCCTAGAAATATGCAAGAAATAGTGGAAGTTTTGGTTCGTTGATTATGCCAGATCTCCTTGGAAAATTATTGAAATGATCATTAAGAAATAATTAAAAGTGCTGAACTATATTTAAGCACCCATTATGTACTTCTACCTCCAGTCAGTTGTAATAACTGCCTTTAAAAAATCATTCCAGTTCCTTGAGAACTACTTCATGCAAAAAACACAGAATGTGACCCTGTCCTGATCATTACTTCCTGGAGTACCCCTTGGAAAACTAATTTTCAGATGCTTTGCCTTACTTTTAAAATCATTCCCCAGGCACTATGCCATATGCCTATAATCCCAGTGAATCAGAAAGCTGAGATAAGAAGATCACGTTTGAGGCCAGCCTCAGTAACTCAGTAAGACCTTGTCTCAAAACAAAAAAACAGAAAGGATGTAACTCAGTGGTAAAGCACCCCTATGTTCAATCCCTAGTATGCCAAAATTAATAAATTAAATGATTTATATCTATTTTATTCATGTTTAAGAGAGGAATCTTGGATGTTGGATCCAATGTTGGATATGGTCATCTGCATGTGAGGCATGTGAGGTGACATAGATGTTGCCAGTTCTAGTGCTGTCACCAGCCGATCTTCTAACTTTGTACAAGACACTTATCTTTCTAAACCTCTACTACGAATTTTTAAATAAGAGTAATGATACCTTCCCTATTTGATCTCACTGGGATTTTTGCAAGAATTAAGCAAGTTCATGTCTATGAAATGCTTTCCAATATAAAACAGCACATTCTGATAAAACAAATGCAGGAAATAAAATAAGAAGCTATGCAATCCAGGCATGGTGGCACAAGCCTATAATGGCAGCAGCTCAGAAGGCTGAGGCAAGAAGATAGCAAGTTCAAAGCCAGCCCCAGCAACTTAGCAAGACCCTGTCTCAAAATAAAATATAAAAAGGGCTGGAGGTATGGCCTAGTGGTTCAATCCCTGGTATCAAGAAAAAAAAACTACACAAATATCAAATGTACTCATTATTTTTTTGTTTTTTTAGTTGTTGATGGATCTTTAGTTTATTCATTTATTTATATGTGGTACTGAGAATTGAACCCAGTGCCTCACACATGTCAGGCAAATGCTCTGCCACTGAGCCACAACCCCAGCCCCTCATTATTTTTAAAAGTACTATGCAAAGGCAAACTATTAGTAGAGGTATTGATATTATATAAATAACTATAATAAAACTCTTATATATTGAAATTTCTACTTTGATCCATATATAATTTTAAATAAATGCTTAATATGTTACACAATATAAAAGTTAACCATACCTCTTTCACTGCTCAGTTAGGAAATGTGGGGTCTCAGCTTCCTTTTATTTCTAATTACCAAGTCATAGAATATTGACAACTCAGCTAAGTCAATCTGTGCCTTTGTTTTCTTTGGGAGGGGGGGAGACGGGTGATACTGGGGATTGAACTCAGGGGCACTCGACCACTAAGCTACATCCCCAGCCCTATCTTGTATTTTATTTAGAAGACAGGGTCTCACTGAGTTGCTTAGCACCTTGCTTTTGCTGAGGCTGGCTTTGAACTCACAATCCTTTTGCCTCAGCCTCCAGAGCTGCTGAGATTACAGGTGTGCACCATCGCACCTGGCTTTCTTTTTGGTAGAGTAGAAATGACAGTTCCTATTCTATGTTCCTCATGAAGGTAATGGGGAGATAAAATGAGAATTTCCATTTCCCAGATATCAACCAAAAGGTACAATCTGACAACTTTAAACTCAGCCTAATAATTATAATACACTTAATGTTGAGGAATATAACCGTAGGTATCAAAGGACTTCAAAACTTCCCAGATACAACTGTATTTCCCTTATTCATAAAAGAGTGCCTACTATATATCAAGCCTTGTGCTCAGCACTGGAACAAAGTAGACATTGTCTCAGCCATCTCAGACATAAACCATAATTAATATTGTTTAATCTTGAATTGATTTTAATGTATTTTATCTAATCCTCTGGAAGTATAAATAATAAGAATGTTTGTTTGATTCATTCAATCTAGTCCCTTCCTAAACCAAGTAAGTAAATTTATTATAATCCTGCTACTTGTTTATGGTCTGTTTTCTGTTGTATAACTGAATACCACAGACAGAGTAATTTTACAAAGAATAAGGGTTTATTTATCTCACAGTTCTATAGACTGAAAAGTCCCAGCACATGGCACCAGCATCTGCTCAGCATCTGGGGAGGCCCTTCTTGCTGCACTAGTATATGGCAGAGGACATCACATGGCAAGTCAGAGCAAGCTCACCACAGAAAGCTGCTTTTATGACAACCACCACTCTGGTGATAATCCACTGATCCATAAATGGTCCATTCAAGAATGCAGAGCCCCCCAGGACCTAATCACCTCGCAAAGATCCCACCTCCAACTCCATTAACATATGAAGTTAATGACTAAGTTTCCAACATAAAAAAAAATTGAAGGACACATTCAGACCACAGAAAGAGCTCAGGCAGATGAAGACCTTACTTAATATGAATGAAGGGATGGACCTATCTAAATAACTTGTCTACTATTATGCAAATTGGATTTTGGGAATTTAACAGCCTCTTTTGACCTAAATTTCACTAAGGTGGACACATTTATTCTTTCTGGAAGTTGAGATGTGTCCAAGGACCCCATAATTACCCACTACTTCAGTGATTTACAATAAGGATTCACATAATTCAACAAAAAATTATATTCATAGCTTAAGATTTATTATAGTAAAGGATAGTCAGGAACAATTAGAAAAAGATGTACAGGTGTAAAGACTAGAGAAATCAGTCACAGGCATTCTAGGCCCTACTTCTTTGAAGGCCACATGTATATGCATTTTTCTCTGTATTGTACCAGAGGGACATGAGCAAAATATGTGCACTTGGAGAAATCTGAGTATTGAGTCCAGAGTACTTAAATGAGGCTAGTCATTTAACTAAATGACAATCATGATCCAAGCTCAAAACCAGGTACAAGGGACACATCAAAAAATCATGTGTTTACATAAAGAATGCTGACAGCTGCCACACTGCCTCAGACATACAGAATAACACCATTGACTTGGGACCACGCGAATATCCCAAGAGACAAATTCTAGGGACTCGATTACAGGTCATTGCTCTGGTTCCCAGGAGTTTCCAAAGATAAACAAGAACTGAGTAAGATAACCTGGTGCATTAGCATCTCTCAATATGGAGCAAAATTAATAGCTTAAAGGTCTCCTGTGCCTTGATTCCCAAAATCAGACTCAGTGGCATAGGCAGAAAGACAGAATTCACCTTGGAATGGCTATAGTCCATGCTTTTTGGATGGATCAAGTACCTTCTTCAGAGGATAACTTTGGTCACCAAAACCAGAGTACATCATTCATCCAATCAGTTATTTTCTCTACTCATGCCCATTCCTCGGGCTGTATGCTGACTATGTCCAGTGTTGGCTTACAGTGCTCAAGTGTTGCGAAGTATTTTCTTTCCAATCATTTCCTTTCACATAACAGTTTCTGTAACAGAGGTCTTAAGAAAACTGCTTTTACAATCATGTTCTGTGCTTCCTTCATTTGTATTTGCTCCTCTAGAAGAGTTTATATTTATTAATTTGAGGTGTAATTGTTAAGTGTACAATGACTAAGATTTCCTCTTTATATTTGGAATACAGGGAGAAATTGGTAAAGAAATGTATATCATTAAGCATGGAGAAGTCCAAGTCCTTGGAGGCCCTGATGGTACTAAAGTTCTGGTTACCCTGAAAGCTGGAGCAGTGTTTGGAGAAATAAGGTATCTAGAAGACACCTCATAAATATTGAAATCCAACACCTGTCATAAAAGAACAATCTTAGGTTATAAAATAAGTAAACTCCCTGCTTGAGTTTATCAAAGGTTTTTTTTTTTTTTTTAAAGAGAGAGTGAGAGAGGAGAGAGGAGAGAGAGAGAGAGAATTTTTAATATTTATTTTTCAGTTCTTGGCAGACACAACATCTTTGTTGGTATGTGGTGCTGAGGATCGAACCCGGGTCGCACGCATACCAGGCGAGCGCGCTACCGCTTGAGCCACATCCCCAGCCCACAAAGGTTTGATTGTGCTAAGAGCATTGGTAAAATAAGGATGTTCATGTTTCCAAGCATCCTTTCCCTTACCTCAGAAGATCTGAAGAAGGATACTAGGTTATTTAGCTGTGTAGTCCTAGGACCTAGGTCAGTGACCTGCAGAAGGTAGATAAACATTCAATGTGCATCGAATGAATAAATGAATGAACTAATCAATGAAGGAGGTTAGTGAGAGAAGAGGTTGGGAGAGTTGGCTGTTACCAGATTGTTAAAAACTTGAATGCTAGGTTAACAAAGGGTATTTGAGTAAGTTAAAGATAAGATCACAGCTGTGGGACTAAATTGCTTGAGTCTATATCCTAGTTTTCCCACTCACTAGCTTTGTTCCTCTGTTACTTGGCCGTCTGTTCTCTAGTCTAGTCATCTTAATAATTAGAATAATAGCAGTACATATCTTAGAGGGTTGGTAAATGAGGTAATTCATTAAAAGCACTTAGAACAGTGTCCCATATATACTTGAAACTCATAAGTATTAACTATTATTATCATTATTTCCTATTGGTCAAGAGAAGTTTATCCCAGAACAAGTCCCCAAGAAGAAGAATGTAAGAGCAAATTAAAGCATTTTGTGGGCTCAACACTTCCATAAGCATAATTACCTTTAAATGCATTCATTATTCATCCAAAAAAGTATAAACTCATTGAGTACCTAGTACATACTAAGATTGTCAAGTATTATTCTAAATCCTGGGAATGCTCAGTAAAAAACAGTAGATAAAACATTGTTTCTTGGACTAAGTAGAGTGCTTGCTTCGTATGGACTAGGCCCTGGGTTCAATCCCCAGCACTACAAGGAAAAAAAAATTTTTATCACAGAGCTGACAGTCTTTGGAGGGGGGGGGGAATTATAATAAATAGTTACATAATTAACTAGACAAGATAAATTCACATTGTGATAATTGCTGTGAATGAAAAAAAAAAATGTTAGAAAGTGGCAGAGGATGCTACCTTAAATATGGTAGTCAGGGATGACCTCTGTGAACAGAAGTTATTTGACCTAAGACTTGAAGGAGTAAATAAAAGAGCCATTCAGAAATGGGGAAGATGGTTGAACAGCCAAGGCCCAGAGGTAAAGCAGCCTTGTCTGGTCAAGGGGTGGAAAAGTCAGTATGGCTGGAGCCCAGTGAACAAGGATACTATGGCAAGATGAGGCCGGGTAGGGGAGCAAGGGCCAGATTATGCAAGGTCATGAAGGCCATGGTAAGGAGTTTGTGCTGTATTCTAAATACAACGGATTCCCGTAGAGGATTTTAGGCAAAAGAATAACACAAACAAAATAGCAATTTAAAAGACCACTCCAAGAGCTATATGAAAAAGACATAGTACCTGAGCAAGCATGAAATAGAGGAGACTCATTGGAAGTGAGGAGCAGTGATTTGAGTGAAAGATGAGCTTCTTGAACCAGGAGGCTGGTTCTTAAGGTGAAAAGAAAAGTCTACTGTCTGGGCAATGATTAATCATTCCATAATTGAGAGCATTGCTATTCTGAGGTGCCCAGTATCTTGCCAGGGTTGAGAGCTCCTGACTGAGGGAGACAACGCTCAAACCCAAGTGTTCATAGGTCAGGGTCCAGTGACTTTTCCACCACCACAAATGAAAGGCATTTGTCCAATCACTGGCTTCAAAGCTGCTAAGAAGTTGTCTCTGATCCAGAGATATAGATGATTTCATATCATCTCTAGAGTAATGTGGGTTTCCTTAGAATGTTGAAGCATATTACTTTTCTTTTGATAATATTGTTTGTGTTTGTGATTTTTCCCCTTGCTTCACAGCTGGGTGGCCACTCCTCTGAGGGTCCTGCTCTGAGGCAGTGGTGAAAAGTCCTTCTTAGAATATCCAAGTTCTTTGACTGTTTTCTATTACTTCCTTACTGGGACTCCTTACAAAAGTGATTTCATATTTTTACAGCTTAATAATCACTGTTATCTTCAAAGTCATAAAACACACAACAGTCTAATCTGAAACATTGCCGAAATTAATTAGCTGACCTCTCCCAAGGGTTGGATATGCCCTAAAGAATAAAGCTTTACAAATACAAGTATATTAATTGCTGATATTACCCTCACAGGAGGAAATATCCTAGGAATAGAATCCAGGTGCTGCTAGGCTGCAACTGAAAGTAATCCTAGATTCCTGACAGCAGCTTCTTCAATAAATCTCCTCTTATCCATTTGGTTTCTGAAGCCAAAATAAAACCTGTGGACCAGACAGGCTTTAAACTTGCTCAATAGTCTGGCTGATTTGAGCAAAAGAGAGAGTTTTGCCTTGATTCTCTTCCTGGCTGTGGCTGAGGAGAAACAGGATGCATCTGCCTCTTCCAGATGCCCACAGGCTTCCCAGGCCCACAGCTGTCCTATACCCTTGGAGTTCCAGTCATTTATTCCAGATGGAGGCATGGCTGCCAAACACCCGGACACTGGAAAGATCTAGTAATAGTGTTTACTACTCAGAAATGCTGTGACCTTTGTTGAAATGAGCTAAATACAGCACTATCATGTAGCTTTTTAAAGAAGGTTCCCCCACCTTCGGAAAAAAATAAGAAAGAAAAGAATTGAGGGCTTTCAAGGACATTATATATTAATCCAAAAGAGCAAATTCCTGACTAAAATATAGATTTACAGCCTGCCATGGAGAAAACCCAGACCACATTTCTAATCAACATCCAAAGAGTGCAGGCACCCCATTTTTAAAAAGAAAGACCCAGAGTCTGCTGAGGGATAGCCTCATGGTGGTTCTGCCTCCATCATTAACCTTACATGTACATTGAGTATCAAGTCTTATTCCCTCAATATAATTAACCACTTCTTCATCTGCCTTCTGCATCTGTTAAAAAAAATAAAAAAGAAAGTCTCATTATTCTTGAAATGACTGAATTTTCACTCTTGTATTGCTATTATGGTTCCAATAGAATTCCCAACCAGTTCCATCTCACTTTGGAATATTCTCTCCCTGGAAAATTTCTGCTCACTCACCCTTCAAGAACCGATTGAAGTCATTGGAAGTCATTTCTAACTATCCCCAAAACAAATAGCAGCTCCCTGTTCTTTGCCCCCATAATATTTCATGTATGCATTTGTTATAGTAACTACTACTGATTTATAGGTAATTTATTCAGATGGGTCTTTCCAACAGACTGAGCTATTAAAATATAAGAATTTATATGTTACCAGCAGCTACATGAAAACTAGACAATATGTGGTGGTTTTTATTTATATCCTGGCTCCATTAAAAATTGTGCATCAGCCATTCAGTAATCTTGAATTAATTAAGTAGTTAATTGTAGGCTGAGGCGATAGTTCAGTTGGTGGACTGCTTATATAACATGTATAAAGCCCTGGGTTCCATCTCCAGCACCACACACACAGAGAGAGAGAAAGAGAGAGAGAGAGAGAGAGAGAGAGAGAGAGAGAGAGAGAGAGAGAGAAAGTTAACTGTGGTTTGATAGAAACAAAAAAAATTTTCAGGACCACTTATAGTCTAATGTGAAGTGCCTCAAAGAAGGTCATAGAATCCCTTCTTTACTAGGCACAGTGCCAGCCATGAGGATGCAAAGGTGAGTACATTTGTTTCCCTCAATGCCTTACAAACAAGTGAGTTAAGTAAATGAGGGACTTCAATGCCAGGTGATTAAATGCATGGATTACATCTGATGATGAGAGTATGCACAGGACACTCTGGAACACAAAGGCTTCCCAAGAACCAGTATGCCTTTCAGACTTGGTAATTACTTGAAGTTATTTGGGATGTTCATCAGCTTCCCATCATCATAACAGACACCAGAGATAATCAACTCAGAAAAAGAAAATTATTAAAATTTCTTTTGGTTCATTGTTTCAGAGGATTGAGTCCATGATCAGTTAGCCCACTGTGTTTAGTCCTGTGGTAAGGCAGTACATCATGGTGGGAACATGTGGCAGAGTAACCACTCACCTCATTGCTAGGAAAAAAAAAAAAAAGAAGAAGAAAGAAGAAGAGGCAGAGATCTCACCGTCCTCTTCAAGGGTACACACCCAATGATCCGAAGACCTCCTACTAGGCCTCACCTCTTAAAGTGTCCACCAATAGCATCACCCTGGGACCAAGTTTAACACATGAACTTTCAGGGGACACTTATGATCTAAACTAGCACTTGAAAATGGAGGACAAACCCTTCAGTGCTCCTCAAATGATATATATGGAGACAATGATGTGTGCACATAGCTAAGTTCTGGTAGCCCCTACCACAGCACATGTAAAGGTCATTTGGGGCATTCACTATAATGCACATTATGTCTACAGTGAGGTGAAGAGTGACCCCAAGAAAGACATGTCCATATCCTAATCCTCGAACATGTAAATATGACCTTATTTGGAAAAAGGGTCTCTGTAGATATCATTAAGATAAGAACCTCAAGATAATATGATCCTGGATTATCTGAATGGGACCCAAATCAAAAAACACTTGTCCTTATAAGAAACAGAAGAGGCATTTATGTGACGATAAGAAGCAGCACAGGCAAGGAATGCCTGGGGCTACCAGAAGTTGTCAGATGCAAGAAAAGATTTTTTCTTTGGAGTCATGAAAAGGAACACAGTTCTACTGACACCTTGAGTTTGTGTAGCCTCCAGAACTATGAAAGAATACATTTTTGCAGCTGTAGGATACTTATTTTATGGTAATTTATTACAGGAACCCTAAGAAACTGATACTATCCAAAAGACTTAAATTGTTAACTTACGAAATATTAATGGGGAAAAAAGAGGAATTTTCTTGATACTTCCCTCTATTTCACCTACATGCCCCGTCTATCTCCAAGACCAGTTGATCTCACCCTCCTATGTGTGTTTCAAATCACTGGCATCTTACCTTCTCCACTGCTACCCCTTTAGTCCAAACCACTCCCACCTCTTACAGGACATCTGCAGTGACCTACTGCAAGTGGCCAAGCAATCCTTTGAAAGGACAGATTTGATCATGTCACTCTCCTTCTACCTAAAATCAGTCAATGCTTTCATGCCATTCTTAGAAATAAGTGCAAAATTCTTAACCTGACTTACAAATCCTGCAGAATCTAGCCCTGCTGACCTCTCTACTTCAGGTCGTACCTTCAGTCCAGACATCCTGCTGCTCTCCTTCAGCTCTTTGAATGTGCCATCCTCCATCCAAACACAGGAAGTCTTGCGCACATGCTGTTACCTCAGTTACCTCAGTCTGGATATCCCCCACCACCTCTTCTATCTGGATCTCTGCTTCTTTCAGGTTTTACTTCCTTCTCCCACTCTAAGGACCTCTACAGGTCATTTGGGGTATTCATCATAATGCACATGATACCTCGCTATACGCTCTTCTTGAACTATATTGCCTTGTTTGGGAGCACTTATCTCTGTAGCTATAAACTCATTGGTGCATTTATTTCTTCAGTGTATTTTTTTCCATCCTAACTTGGAAGAGCCAGAGCTACCTTGTGTTGCTGTGCCAACTGCATTCTCTGAACCAGGATGTCCAGTGATGGGTTAGGAGAGGTGGAGTCCAGCCCACATTCTACTCTTGAACCAAGAGTCCTGGCTGCTGTTCTCTCTCTTGTGCAAAGGTGCTTATTTCATTGCAAAAGGAGGAATTCTTCAGGCAAGCTTTGCACCCATGGGGACTACACATGCCCAGAGAAGCCACATTTTTCTAGTTTGTACAATGTCACTGAGCGGCTGCAAGAAATCCTGATGGACATCATGTGTCATTCATTCTGCATTCTATTCCTAGCCCTTAGAACAGGGCTTGGCCCACATAAGTGCCTAATAAATAATTATTGAATAAATCAGTGAATGTAATTATCTTCCTATCTTTGTGAATGTACAAATACACATTCATTTTTGTCATGAATATGCATATCCAGCCTTGTGTGCTTTTTGTCAGTTTTTTATTATTAAGAATAGCATACTATATTTATCTTTGTAAAATTACTTTTTCTTTAAGTTATGCCTTTGAGGTTTATTCCCAAAAGTAGAATAAGTAGGTCAAAAGGTAAAAACATTTCTATAACTCTTTTAATATATGAGCAAATTATTTTCCAGAAAAAGACTGAACCAATTTACAATGCAAACAGAAATGTATAGCTATTTTTCCTCAGCATTTCTGGTATTACTTTATTTTTCTCATTGGTTTTACATTTTAATAGGTTGTTTTTAATTTGCATTTGCCAAAATGATACCTAGAAAACAAAACGTCTCGCTAAATATTCCCTAAGTGAATGAATTTCCAATGGGCCTATTTATTTTCATGAATGTGATCATTTTCTGTCTGTACATCTTTCTTTGTTTACCATCCCTTTTTCAACATATATTGTTATGTGGGTAGTTATTGAGTAGAATTTAAGTATTGACATATTTTTATGTGTTTTAGATAATCTGGTTTTCATTCAAAATTTTTTTTTTGTCTTTTCACATTATCTTTATCAAATAGCCCATTCTGAGGATTTTGTTTTGATATTTATTGATATTTATCATTGTGAAAAGCCCAAATATTTTGAAAACTAATTCTGTCTCTATTTTTCTCTTCAAGCTATTTTGCCTATATTTTCCATATTTAAAATATGGGTGCCAGGGAGATGTGTAGACTGTTTTAATTCAATATTCTTACTCTTCATCAAAATAACTCTATTATCTTTTTTCTTCTTCCTTTCCTAAAAAAGCAGAAATAATAGATACAGATATGAGCAAGGGTGGGCATATTTGATTGATTAATATTGGAGAGAAAGCTCTTCATTTCCATTTTTTCCTATTTTAAAACTGTGAATGATATCTATTTAAAAATATGCATTTATATTTTCTCTAGTTTGGAATTTAGATTCTGGTTATGTAGCACCTTTTTGTTTAGAGTAAAAAACATAACTAATGTAAGTCCCAAATATTCCTCTGAACAAATATACTATCAGTATCATTTTTTAAACGTATGTTTAAATACTCTCAGAATCCCTCCTGAAGTGACTTGGTGAAATTTGAAATTAAGGCTCTTGTACCACCATTTGGAAAAGTAGAGAGGGAGCAGAGATTCATAACTTTACATAATTTATAGCACCAGCCTGATGGACTGATTCCCTTGTTTACTTTTCCTAAAGTCCATTGGCAAGTCTGTATCATTAGATTCAACCACACACTGGGCATGGTGGCACATATCTGTAATCCAGCAACTCTGGACACTGAGACAGGAGGATCATAAGTTTAAAGCCAGTGCAGGCAACCTACTGAGACCCTGTCTCAAGATTTAAAAAAAAAAAATTAAAAGGGTTAAGGGTCAGAGATGTAGCTCAGTAGTTGAACACCCCAGAGTTCAATTTCTAGTAACTTTTAAAAAAAAATTACTTCTTTGGAGTTACAAAATTGTGGTTTAAGGAAGCTACCTCTTGACTTGAAGTTAGCTCTCATCTTAGGTTTCAATATCAATGATAAAACTCTGAAGTATTTGCTCTTGAACAATTCACCTAACGATTTTGGACTTTAGTTTCTACGTCTGTAATTATATGCAGAAA
The DNA here is from genome assembly GCF_045843805.1 of Urocitellus parryii. Classification (NCBI taxonomy): domain Eukaryota; kingdom Metazoa; phylum Chordata; class Mammalia; order Rodentia; family Sciuridae; genus Urocitellus; species Urocitellus parryii. The sequence goes on from NC_135537.1 coordinate 47,248,723, forward strand.
CTTACTTTACCAAATTGGTGTGGTTGTTAAGTCAGAAGATACAGGGGATTCATGAGGAAAAAACATGTCAAAAAACTATAAGCTTTTCACTAATACATGACATTGCTAGCTGTTTTGACTCCCAACAAGCATTTCCCTGGGCTATCATATTAGCTCATTTGATATATAGTGTTTTCTAGCCAAACTATCATAGTAAAATATTTCTGTGGGCATTTAAAGGGAGATAAGTAAGTAGGTCGTGAAGTACAGAGTACATATTATTATTTTTCTACTCACTCCTTCCTTAGAATTTTTACTAGGATTCTTCATTATTTAATTAATTCTCAAAAACCAATTCAACTCTGAAATAAAGACCTGGTCAAGGAAAGGGGACAAGGCATTTTATATCCGTGACATCTTAACTCTCCAGCTTTGTTAAAAATACATGTGTGAAGATGCTCCTCAAAAAATATATATATAAATATATATCTAGGCTAGCATGTGTTTGCCATTCAGTACATAGTTTTATGAATATCAAAGTATCTGCAAAGATCAAGAAGCCCAGCAGAGGTGACCCCAGAACATCCTGTGATATTTGCTAAACCACAAAAGTTTTGTTAGAATTTATTCTTAGTCAAATTGTAAAATTACCAAGGAACAAAGTGTTCCCCCAATAACACTGACAAAAATAAAAGAATATTTCAGAAAAAATCTACACAGGTGATCTAACCTTATGTCCCCCAAATATGACGCAGTTGGAAATTTGCTTAATGGGAACAAATGTTTGAAGTTTTAGCCCTTGACTCAGCATTGGATGTGATGTTTTTTCCACTGATAGCATTTAGAGTTAGTTTTATTTCTATTCTGGGAAATAATTCTACATGAGAAAAGGCATTTAAGACTAGAATTGTCTTTATTTTAGGAGATATTCCCATTTCTTTTAGTTATCAAAACATCAAACATTCTAAATTGGGTGTATCTTTCTAAGAGGAATACTTGACTAGGTTTGTGTCTCAATGCTGTGATATAGGAGCTGTGAGACTCTAGGAAAGTTACTCAACTGAGACTTCTTTCTTCATCAGTCAAATGGAGTCACAATAACATATAACTATCCAATAGGATTGAAAAGCATTAATTGTGTTAATAAAAAGACCTTAGAAAACTATCTGATTCATAGTAAGTACTCAATAATATAAACTATGAATGTTACCATTATGGATATTATTATTCTTGTTATTATTATTATTATTATTATTATTATTATTATTATCTAATCTGGCTGTCTTGACATGCACTCACACCCTTCCTAGATTACGAACAGCTTGAGGGCAAATGTTAATCATCAGCCTGTTGTGGAACTATACATTTCAATATAGTCTTAATTTATGTCTAATTTATTTTTTTCCTTTTCCTTTTATTTATACAGTGAACTCTTTATCCTTCCCTTCATGATTGACCTCCAAAGCACAATAATCTGTGCAAATCTCGAACTCATACAAAAAAACTTCTTATCAAAGTCCAGTGAGTTGGGGGTGTAACTCAGTAGTAAAACCCTTGTCTAGTATGCACCAAGCCCTGGGTTCCACCCCACAACACCATAAAATAGATCAATAAATAAACCCATCTGAGAAAGACAATATTTAAGTATTATTTGTTTCTCCGAATATTCTAAATGGTGCTGTAAATCATTTCCAGAGCAACAAAGAGATAGTTGGGTATATGAAATGCACTGTACTAACCTACCCCACACATCCACGGAATTACTCTTACTGAATTAGAGAATGAAACACAGCCTTTAATGAAGAGCCTATTAAAATAATCCTAGCAAACTCACTGTTGTGTCTGTTGTGGGAATAAAAAGTTTTCCATCATTTTACAGAGTAGCCTCTTTATTAAAAACTTAGGAGATTATTTCTATCTTAAAACCAAGAATTGATCGATTTTTATCATATAAATGGCTTAAAACTAAATCTGAAACACTCCTGTGGCTAAATTTGGCTTTTAAAATAAATCCTATTTTATGTCCCCATTTTCATTTTTCTTTTACTTCCACAATCGGTTCATATTATTTTAGGAGATATTCCCATTTCTTTTAGTTATCAAAACATCAAGCACACAATTTCTTTTTTTCTTTTTTTCTCTCTTTCTTTCTTTCTTTTTTCTAATTTCTTTCTTTCTTTTTCTTTCTTTCTTTATTTTCTTCCTTTCTTTGTTTCTTTCTTCCTTCCTTTTTGTAGATCAGATTTTTATTTTGATACAAATGTTTTGTTACATAAAAGTTTAAAATACAGTGAATTGTACAATACACCTGTCACCCATCATTTCATCATTTTGTTCTTCTTTATGGCTAAATTAAACTCCTTTGTGTAGATATGAGCAAGTTACTCAATTGAGACTTCTTTCTTCATCAGTCAAATGAAGTCACAATAACATGTAACTATCCTATAGGATTGAAAAAGCCTTAATTGAGTTAATAAAAAGACCTTAGAAAACTGATTCATAGTAAGTACTCAATAATATAAGCTATGAATGTTACATTATGGATATTATTATTGTTGTTGTTGTTGTTGTTGTTGTTGTTGTTGTTTGCTAATCTTTTACCCATTCATCCATTGATGGACATCTAGGCTAGATCCATAGCTTGCTATTGTGAATTGTGATGTTATAAATATGGATATGCATGTATCACTATAGTAAGATCACCAACTCTTTAGGGTAATATCAAAGAGCTGGGTCATATGGTGATTTCATTCCTAGTCTTTTAAGAAGCCTCCTTATTGATTTCCAGAGTGATTATACTGATATGCAAGCTATCAACTGTGTAAAAGTGCTGCTTTTTCTCCACATCCTCTCTGGAATTTATTATTGTTTGTATTCTTTTTTTTCAATGTCATCTTTTTAAAATTTGTTCCAATTAGTTATACATGACAGCAGAATGCATTTTAACTCTTTGTACACAAATAGAACACAACTTCTCATTTCTCTAGCTGTACATGATACAGTTACATTGTTCATGCAATTATACATGTACATAAAGTAACAATGTCTATCTCATTCCACCATCCTTCCCACTCCCACACCACATTCGCTCTCCTCCCCTCACTCCCCTCTGCCCAACCCAAAAGTTCCTCCATTCTTCCCCAACAACCCCCCAATATGGATCAGCATTCGCATATCAGAGAAAACATTTGGTCTTTGGTCTTTGGGGATTGATTTATTCCACTTAGCATGATATTCTCCAACACCATCCATTTACCTGCAAATGCCATAACTTCATTCTTCTTTAAGGCTGAGTAAATATTCCATTGTGTATAGATACACCGTATTTCCATTCATCTGTTGAAGGGTATCTAGATTGATTCCATAGTTAAGCTATTATGAATTGAGCTACTATACACATTGATGTAGTGCATCACTGTAGTATGCTGATTTTAAGTTTTGGGGGGAATAAACTGAGAAGTGGGATAGCTAGATCAAATGGTAGTTACATTCCAAGTTTTCTGAGGAATCTCCATACTGCTTTCCAAATTGGTTGCACTAATTTGTAGTCTCACCAGTAATGTGTGAGTGTACCTCTTTACCCACATCCTCACCAACACTTATTATTGCTTGTATTCTTGATAATTGCCATTCTGACTGGAGTGAGATAAAATCTTAGAGTAGTTTTGATTTGCATTTCTCTAATTGCTAGAGATATTGAACATTTTTTTCATACATTTGTTGGCCACTTGAATTTCTTCTTTTGAGAAGTGTCTGTTTAGTTTATTTATTAATTGGGGGGTTGGGGGCATAATTTTTTTTAGTTCTTTATATATTCTGGATATTAATCCTCCATCACAAGAGTAGCTGGCAAAGATTTTCTCCCATTCTGTAAGTTCTCTCTTCATATTCATTGTTTCCTTTGCTGTGCCGAAGCTTTTTAATTTGATGTCATCCCAATTACTAACTCTTGGCATTATTTCCTGAGCTTTAGAGATCCTATTGAGAAAGTGTTGTCTGTGCCAATATGTTGGAGTGTTGATCCATTGTTTTCTTTTAGAAGTTGCATGGTTTCTGGTCTAACTCCTAAGTCTTTGTCCCATTTTGAGTTGACTTTTGGACAGGATGAGCAATAAGGATCTAGTCTCATTCTTCTACATATGGATAACCAATTTCCCCAGCACCATTTGTTAAAAGGCTATCTTTTCTCCAACATATGTTTTCGGCTCCTTTGTCAAGGATCAAATGACCATACATGTGTGGGTTTGTCTCTGTGTCTTCTATTCTGTACCACTGGTCTATATATCTATTTTTGTACTAGTATCATGAAGTTTTAATTACAATAATTCTGTAGTATAATTTGGAGTTGGGTATTGTGATGCCTCCAGCATTCCTTTTTTGCTTAGAACAGCAAATTATTTCCTTTCCTCTTTAATTTATCTTTATTTTTCTTCATAATAAGCAAAACTTTCCCCAAAAAACACAGCATATGAATGGCAAAATTACCATATTTATTGAATTTCTTTACTAACATACTATTAGACTTTTAAAATACAATATTTTTAGAAATATATAAATTCAATTATTTTGCATTCATGTGAAATTTCAAAACAGTACTGGAATATTGTTCTTTCTAACTGGCAGCTCATAAAATGCCATGTGTGGCAGCCTTGAATAAAAGCTTCGAATTAATGAATGACTAGAGATTATATGAATTTTTCAAGCTCTTTCTGAAAAACAATACACACACATATGCCTATATATTATATATGCTATTTATGCATGTGTGTTAGTCCATTTTCTGCTGCTATAACAAAATACCTGAAATTAGGTAATTCATAAAGAATAGAAATTTATGTGGCTCACAGTTCTGGGATGTGCTTCCCCAGTAGGCAAATACAAGTAGGCATCAGCATCTTCTCCGTATCTGGAAAGGGCCCTCTGGCTACATCATAACTTGGCAGAGGTATCCCACGGCCAGATAGAGCAAGCATGCAGGCTCTTCTTATTAAGCTGCTTATGCCATCATGAGGGCCCCATCTGTATGACCTCATCTCATTCTAATTAGCTGCCCAAATCCCCCACCTCCAAATATCATTAACATATGACTTTTAGAAACATGTTTCTATACATGAACTTTGGAAAACACTTTCAAACTGTAGGGGTGTGTGTGTGTGTGTGTAGGGGTGTGTCCAAGTGCTGTTTGTTGCCCACATTTACACATACAGGTTCTCTCACATAGACTTTGCATATGCACTCTCTCTGTGACATGCACACAACCATTTCGGTTCACTCACCCAAATTAGCACACTATTCCAAAATAAGTAGTGTGATGTGTAGCTGCACACCACACAGTAGGGTTTAAAACTGCTCAGACAGAATTTTTATCTAATTGTAGCTTCTTCTTAATTCAAAGTCAGCATTCTGCAAATAGCTAGTTCTTCTGGAAGATAATCAGATCCTATAACAGTTATTAAAGATGGCTTTCTTTCCACGGGAGAGATTAGTAACCTGTTCATAGACACACTTTAATAAATAGTATTATTTGGCATGGTAGAGTTATTTGATTCTAAAGCCTGCATTCTTTTCACAAACTCATTCCATGCTTTAATAATTCTCCCCTTTCCCTCCTTCACCTCACTATGTTGAATACACAGTAGAGACTTAATCAGTACTTGAAATGATTAAATTGAAAACTCAAAAGTCCTTGAGTTACTGTCTAAGGTCACAGCAAACTGAGATGGGTCTAGGATTAGAATTCCTTTGTTTCCCTGGTCCATTGCTCTATTCACATTTTTTTTAACCTGGGGACTTTTCACATTAACCTCCTATTTGTCCTCCAGCATGGACTCTTTGAGAAACCCTATGTGGGGTTGGGAATATTTAGGGACCTTCTTACTAAGCAATTTAATGAGTGAAACTTTCCATTGGTGGAATGCTGGAGAAGCATTTTGTGGACAAGAGGCGGGGGGAAAGATGCTATTTTAAACATTGCTGAGAGAGTTTGGGCAAAATCCATCTGGCAGACAGACTATTTCCTCCGTTCAAAAACTCATCAAGCACTCCAAACGTGTAACCTGTAGGCAAGTTTAATTAAAGCTTGAGAAATCTCAAAATAACCTGACATTTAAATATGTTATTTCCGTTCTCCTCTTTTAGTCTGACATACTCACAGAGGCATGCTCAGGTTCAAATTAAGCTCCCTAATGCCATCCAGCACTGTCTAACTACTGGAACACCCTGTGTTCAAGGCTACAGGAAAATGAATGAAATCAATTTATCTAATTGTTGTCCTTTGAATATTAATATCAGAGATATGTAGCAATAGAGATGGGAATTCAAGTAAATAAATGTGAAAAAAATGATTGTGATGGTAGATGACAGATAATAGAATGATACATAGATACATAGATAGAAGGGGTAAATTTTGATTTATCTTGTCTTTTTCTGGTTAAGGCAGAGCTTGCCTTGAAAAGAACCTTAGGAAAGGACTAAAGTAGTGGTTTTTGCCATGTAGCAAAAGAATTGAAAGGTAAAATCAGTGAGCAAAATTAGTAGGCATTAATATAGTCACGCTTTAGGATTCAAGAGTATATCTTCTGTCTTAAAGAAGTCATTTCATTCTTAAGGGGTCTGGAGATTCCTGGACTACCCTCCCCAATCCCATCCTCAGTGTCAGGTTCAGATAAGTGGCCAACTCTGATGCCCTAAGGTGGCCTTACATTAGGTTTCTCACCTCTCTTTTCTTTCCTTCCTGCTGTGGTTTTAATTGAACATTTTATGTGATTCAGTTTTCTTTCCCCTCTTAGCATACAAATTATACTTATTTCTTAAGTTAAATGGCTGCCCTAAAGTTTTCAATGTACATTTTCAGCTAATTTAAGCCTATCTTCAATAACACGAAAATACTTCACATGTAGAACTGTTACATTAGGACAGAGCATTCCCAATCCATCCCTCCATCCCTTATGACATTATCACTCATATTTACCCATATGCTAATATTACCACATACACTGCTACTCTGTTAAATAATTATCTTTTCGATATCTTAATGAGAAAAATAAAATATTTCATTTGTTTTTGTCAGCTTTTTTCACTGCTGCTACCAAAAGACCTGATGAAAACAATTTTAGAGAAGGAAATGTTTATTTGACAATCACAGTTTCAAAGGTCTCAATCCACAGACAGCTAGCTCCATTGCTCTTGAGCCCGAAGTGAGGCAGAACACCATGATTAAAGAGTGTGGTGGAGGAAAATAGCTCAGGAAATGGCACTAGGAAGCAAAGTGACTCCAGTCACCAGGTACAAAACTATATACTCCAAAGGCATGCCCCCCAATGACCCACCTCCTCCAGCCACACCCCACATTCCCAGTTAATCCCTATGAGCAGATTAATGCACTTATTGGGAAAAGGCTGTTATAACCCAGTCATTTCACCTCTAAGCCCTCTTTCATTGTCTCACATGTTTTGAGGGGACACCTCACATCTAAATCATAATATTATTTTACCTTCATTTCCTCCTTTTCCACTGTTCTCCCTTTCTTTGCATAGAACAGAGTTCCCCATCTATATGATTTTCCTTCTCTCTGAAAACTTTACCATTTCCTGCCAGACAGATCTCCCTCGTTTTTTCTTATTCTGGGAAAAAAATCTTTGTTTCTTATTTACTTTTGAAGGATACTTTCATTGGATATAAAATTCTAAATTAGTAGTTTTTTCTTTGGACATTTTAAATATTTCACTCCACTCTCTGGCTTGCATGATTCCTGATGAGAAATCTTCTGTAATTTTTATCATTGTCTCTCTGAAGCTTAGACATTTTCCTCCCTCTGGAGTCTTTCAATATTTTCTCTTTTTGTCTTTGGTTTCCTGTGGTTTGAATATGATATGCCCGGGAATAGTTCCTTTGTTTGGAAAATTTCTGGGCCATTATTATTTCAAATATGTCTTTTGTTCTTCTTAGGGCACTTCAATTATGTGTACATTTCAGCTTTCAAAATTATCTCACAGTTCTTTATTTTCAGTTCTGTTTAATCTTCCACATTTCAGCCTGGAAAGTTTCTATAAATGTATCTTTAAGCTCCCTGTTATGGTTTAGATATGAGATGTCCCTCAAAAGCTCATTTGTGAGACAGTGCAAGGTTTAGAGGTGAAATGTTTGGGTTATAAGAGCCTTAACCCAATGAGTGAGCAGTAACTGAAGACAGGTAGGGTGTGACTGGTGAAGGTAGGTCACTGGGGGCATGCCTTTGAGACATGTATTTTGTCCCTAGTGAAGTAAGTCAGTCTCTCTCTCTCTCTCTCTCTCTCTCTCTCTCTCCCTCCCTCCCTCCTCCCTCCTCCCTCTCTCTCCTTCTTGGTGGCCATGTCCTGACCTGCTCTCCTCTGCCACATTATTCCACCATGATGTTCTGCCTCACCTTGGGCCCCCAGGAATAGAGCAAGCTGTCAATGGACTGAAACCTTTGAAATCATGAGTCCCCAAATAAACTTTTCCTCCTCTAATTGTTTTTGTCAGTTTTTTTGATTACAGTCATGAAAAAGCTGACTAAAACTCTCACTGATTCTTTCTTGGACCAGTCTACTGCTATGTCTGTCAGAAGCATTCTTCATTTCTGCTACAGTTATTTTTAAATCTATCATTTCCTTTGGATTCTGTCATTTCATTTCCACCTGTCTGCTTGCACTTCTCACCTGTTCTTGCATGTCATCTACTTTTCCCATTAGATTTTTTAACATATTAACCATAGTTTTTGTTGTTGTTATTTTCACTGCCTAGGAGTTCTGGCAGCTGTGCAATCTCAACCTGTTTCTAATGCTAGCTTTGTCTCGTCAGACTGCATTTTTTTCTTGCCCTCTAACATTCCCTGTAATCATTGTTGAAAGCAGAAATGATGTGCCAGATCATAGAAATGAAGGTAGAATTTGCCTTTTGTGTGAACTTTTATGCTAATCTGACCAGGAGTTGGGCTATGTTAATGTTTGCTATAGCATAGATGTCAGAAGATTCAAATTCCTCTTATGTCCCTGATTTTGTCTTCTTAAGAAAGCAAAAGGAATACCTGGCTTTCTTAAGTATTCCTCATCAGAGGGAGTTTACACCTTGCGGCTGCTTCAGCTATAACTCACCATTATTATATAGGTGTCCAGCTGTTGAGGGGAAGGCCATGTGTAAGGGAGAGAAAAGACAACCTAAAGTCTTATAAGCATCAGTCTTTAGGGGTATGTGTCCTTGTGCTGTGATCTTCCAGGTGTTTCTTAGCTTTCCATCTCCTTTAGATAAAACAGGAGGGTTTGAGGGATTGCATTAGGGAAAATATTTTCACTTGGGTGGAATAAGTATTTTCACCTGAATATGAGGCCAATGTTATGGACAACAAATGTACTGAATAATAATTGTTATATATTTTTCAAAAGATCTCCATGAAGTAAGAGTGAAACTGGTGGCCAAGACTCATTTTTCTCTCTTACAGCCTTCTGGCATCAGGAGGAGGAAACCGTCGAACTGCCAATGTGGTGGCCCATGGGTTTGCCAATCTTCTAACTCTGGACAAAAAGACCCTCCAAGAAATTCTAGTACATTATCCAGATTCTGAAAAGCTCCTCATGAAGAAAGCTAGGTACAACCTTTAAAAACCCAATAGAGGAACCAGGCATGGTGATGTGCACCTATAATCCCAGTGGCTCAGGAGGCTGAGGCAAGAGGATGACAAGTTCAAGGCCAGCCTTAGCAATTTAGCAAGGCCTTAAGGAAGATCCTGTGTCAAAATAAAACAGGCTAGGGATGTGGCTTAGTGGTTAAATGTCCCTGGGTTCAATCCCTGCCTCCCCCGCCCCCCCCCCAAAAAAAGAACAAAGACAATAGAGGTAGGGACCCATAATCCCACAAACTCAGAAGGCTGATTCAGGACAATCACAAGTTCAAGGTCAGTGTCAGAAATTTAGGGAGAACCCCCCCCCCCCGCCAGCAACTTAGTGAGACTCTTTCTCAAAATAAAAAATAAAAAGAGATTAAAATGTATCTCAGTGGTAAATCACCCTGGGTTCAAACCTCAGTATGAAAAACAAAAAAATAAAAAGCCCAATAGAGTTTGACACAGTTGGTTTTACTGTATAAAATCTAAGCTGAGGATAAATTTGGCATGATTGCCATCAACTCTCTTCATGAGATATGCTTAAGTACAGCTGTTAATGCTGGAACCCGTTGAAAGCTGACAGGTAGGAGAAATTACATATTTTCTGGTAGATTTTGTCAGAAAACTCTCACAGAGCTACCTAAAAACTGTTTTCCTCTCCCGACTACAGAGTGCTTCTAAAGCAGAAGGGTGGTAACAAAGAAGCAACCCCTCCAAGAAAAGGCCTTGCCCTTCTCTTTCAACCAAAAGAAAAGACACCGAAAATGTTTAGAGCTCTCCTGGGAGGGACAGGAGATATTGGAAGACTGCTCAAACTGAAGAGAGAACAAGAAGCTCAGGTAACAAGGCAGAACCAATTGAGGGAAGTAATGGACAGAGCTCCTACTCTAATTCCACTTCAGCTGGTAGGATAATTTGGGAGAATCTAATACTAATGATTACTCCTTTATATATAGCATTTATTATTATTTGAACTGTGTCCCTACATACTATCACATGTAGTACTCCTCGGTTCATTGTATTTAAATACAGTTGGTCCTCATCGTTTATGGATTCTATTTGTGAATCTGCCTTCTCATTATAATTTATTTCTGGCCCCAAATCAATACTCATGAGGCTTTTGTGGTCATTTGCAGACAAGTGCACATGCAGAGTGGCAATAAACTCAAGTTGCCTGCTACATACACTTCCCTCCAAGGTCAAACAAGGAGACACTCTACCTTCTTGTTTCAGCCCTTAAAACACTATAAATTAGTAACATTTATGCAATCTATTTGGCACCATATTTCTTTGAATTGTGTACTACTTGTGGGTGGGGCGGGAAAAGTGAGAAAAAGAGAGATATTTTGCTTTTTAAAATGGTTCCCAAGTGTTGTGCTGGCATCTAAAGCTCCTAAATGCAAAAATGCCTTACAGAGAAAATATATGTGTTAAGTAAGTTTCATTTAGTCACTAGTGTTTTTTTGTTCATGAGTTCAATGTAATGAATCAATAATTCATCAAATTAATACATTAGATAAGGTATCTCTAAGCCAAGCATGGTGGTACATGACTGTAATCCCAGCAATTTAGGAGGCTGAGGCAGGAGGATGGCAAGTTCAAAGCCAGCCTGGGAAACTTGGGGAGCCACTGTCTCAATAAAAAGGCTGGAGTTGTAGTTCAGTGGTAGAGCATCTCTGGGTACAATCCTCAGAATGAATGAATAAATAAATAAATAAATAAGCCCTAAACAGAAACATATATGAAGCGGTCATGTACTGATCAGTTGACAAAAATGGTGTGGCCCTAGGCATATAGGAACCTCACCCTAGGAGCGATGTTCAGCATTAGTTCACATGTTCATGGCGACTTTATAAAACAAAACTTTGATGAGCAATGAGAATCAACAGTACACATACACACACACACACACACATATATAGGTATATAAGCATATATATATATAAATATACAAGCCATTATATATATAAATATATATAATATAAATATAAATATACAAGCCATTTTACCAACCTGCCAATAAAATTTTTAATAAACAATCAGTATATATTAAAAATATTTCAAGTCAAAAATTACAGATTTAATCCAAGTCCTTCATGTTAAAGAAAAAACCAAGACCCTGTTAGACCAGGACACAAGAAAAGACCACTGACTCCAATTAAAATCAAATTAAAACAAGCTTATTATTCCGACCAGCTGGGCTGCCTCTCCCACCCAAAACCACAGGAATAAGACAGCACCCACAGCTTTCCTGCAGCCCAGTTTATAGCCCAGAAAGTTACACAAAGGGGGGTTACAGATAACAGAACTCTGACGAGCATAACACAAATGGTAGTTTACATTTTTGCTGGCCCCGACATCAGAATTTATGAAGGTCATTAGAGCCTCAGAGAGGGTCGTTATCTGGCCAGGGAAGGCCAAGATTTGTGAGGCGTCACTAAAGTTTCAGAGAGGGCTGCTATCTGGTCAGAGAGCCAGGCATGGGTGAGTTCAAGGCACGGGCAGGCATTCCAAGCAGGTTCAGAATTTGCAGTAATTTATAGTAAAGCCGAAATTATCTTTTCATGGCTTTGTGACGAGGTGGCTCCCAATTTTAAGAAAAGATCAGGTTGGGTCTATCAACCCAGATTAAGAAATTTGGATAAGATCACAATTAGTTATAGGGTGAAAATCTACTACTCTACTACTCAGTGTTCAGACTTTACCACTTCTGCTTCTAATTTCCAGAAATGTAAAGTCATTCAAATGTTGTTTTTCTCTCCTTTTTTAAATTTTTGTTTCTATATTTATTTGATTCTCATAATAAATCTATGAAAGCAGATATTGAGAAACAGAATGGGAATTCAGGTTTTCTACATCTAGTCATTTATGTTATCTCTAAAACTACTAGAAATGGGCAGCTGTGGACCTTTCAGAAATGAGTGAAACAAATATCACAAAATCAATCACAGTCAAAAAACTAAAACTTACCTCTTACTTTTCCACATACACAACACTGTGGTAAAAATAGGGGTGTTGTATAAATCAAATGCCTCATTTATATCAATACTGAAATAATAATTTTCACAAAGAACATATAAGGATAGAGAAATATATAACTAAATTTCTTAAAATTCTCAACTTTGGCCAGGTTAGGTGGCACTTGCCTGTAATCTCAGCAACCCTGGAGGCTGAGCTAGGAGGATCACAAGTTCAAGGCCAGCCCTGGTCACTTAGTGAAACCCTGTCTCAAAATAAATGGTACAGTACCCCTGGTTCAATCCTGAGAACCAAGTTGGGGGGGGCACCTCAAAGATTCTCAACTTCACCTGTGCACATTTACATCTTGAGAAGGCCTCTTTTAAGTTTATCACAAGCATCACCAGTAAGGAACTTAGTAGAATTTTTACCATGAAATTTCTATAGATAACACTAAATATAAAAGGTTCAAAAATGTTAACTTAAGCACTCATGAGACAAATGGAGAAAATTGTGCTAGGAAGAAATATGAGTTTCTCCAAGAGGGTCTCCCTTGAGCTTCTGCAGAAGGAAAAAATACACGTTCTATAGTATTTTTACATAACATTTGGTTAATACTATGTTTTATTAAAATATAAATATTTAAAATTTCATCTTCATAAAATAAATGAAATAAGTAAAAACTCAAAAACCAAAAGCAAAGAGTCCTGAGCATTGAGTCTAATAAATCTAAGTGTATGAGGACCAATTGGAAGAGAATTCTTTGGCAGGGACAGAAAATGAAATCTAGACTAACCCTGTAAACCAAATGCAACAAACCATTCTACAGCAGAACGTTTAGTGAGTGATAGAAGCAAGTCAGACATGATTTCCATATTCAGTCAATTCTGATAGCCTTTGTCTTGGCAGAAACCACTGTATGCTAATCAAGATTCCAATGTCCTTGCTTATGATTTCAATACCAATTCTTTGTAACTGCTTCTTCCAGGAAAAATGTGAATCCCCCAAAGAAGAAGAGGATAAAGGAAAAGAAAATGAAGATAAAGGAAAAGAAAATGAAGATAAAGGAAGGGAGCCAGCTGAAAAAACACGGGACAAATCCAAATGTAAAGAAAGTTCTATTGCAGCAGAGGAAATGCCCCCCTCAGTTGAAAGGGCAGTTTTACCCAGAGGAACTTCTAATCAATCACTCATCATCAGCATGGCTCCTTCTGCCGAGGCCGGGGAGGAGGTCCTGACTATTGAAGTCAAAGAAAAGGCTGAGCAATAGATGTTTGATTATCTTTAGATGTAATCTAGCTAGTTCCCAGGATTTTAGCTTAAATTAATGACCTTGCTATGCCCCTTGAGAAAACCACAGGCAAATCCCTAGCTTAGTTTTTAAGACTTATCAGAGAGTGTGATTTTATGTAGTGGCATTAAGATTTTTTTTTTAAATTTCTATTCTCCAATGTTGTTAGTTTTGTGCAATTGCCATTTCTTCTAAGCATATGTAGTATGCTCCCTTCACCCCTTATGTTTTATTCTGGTAATGTTTCTTCTTCCTTCCATTTTGATTAGCTTGGTCATGGCTCTGAGGTGATTCGTTATCCTTTGTCTCGTACATTTCTTGTGTGTAATTTCTGGTAGAGCACTTCTATTCTTGGCTAACTATTCTATGTATAGAAGGGTATAGGATCTTAATAAACTAGGTTAAAAGTCAGATGATTTCCACTCAAACAAGGATGAGGAGTCACTAAAATATCAAATCAACCCCAGAAAGAAAGCGGAGACCATAGAGCCTTCTGAATGAGACACCGGGTTTTCAGACCAGTCCACTGAAGATCAGTGATTGTCAGGAGGACTAACAAACTGACTGGCAAAATCACATTGTAGAAACATGTTAGAAAAAATTATTCCCTTTTCCAAATACACAAACTTTAATAGTTTCCCTTATACCAACTTCATTCATCATCTCCCTAACTCTTCTGGGCCAACAGTCAGACTGGAGAAACCAGACTGTCCCCATCTTCATATAGGCTAAAGTGACATTTCCCAGAATCTCCCTTAAGCACTGGCTTCATTCAAAAGGCAATAGATTAGAGTTTCTCATCGTTTTAAGCTTTAGTAAAAAAAAAGTGATGAGGTTGGGGAGGCAGACTGTACACATGTCAAATTGACATATTCCCATAATTTGCGGAACCTACATGTACAGCTGTTTACAAAATCTCCAAGTTAATTAAGTGCACTTTAGGAAGTTGTCCTCATGAATCAGCTAGCATTAGCATAATTACCAAAGTTGCATGCTGTGAGGAGACTAAGAAAGCCAGGCTGATGTCGGAAGTAATAATACATATAGAATTCCATTCCAATAAATGCCATTATTGTATAACATCAAGGTCTGTATAATAAGGCTATTTCCAAGTCCCAGAAGATGGTAATTATTGAAGCACTGTATTGAGAGGATTTTAGCAAATTATATTATCTCAAAATCCTGCAACATAGATGCATTGAGCAAACACGGTACAAATCAATTATTGTAGCAAAATATATCATTTGGTAGACTTGCCATGGTTTAACCTAGTATTTGAGTATCTCAAAACATAACAAGTTTTACAAAATGTCACTTGGTCTTTCTCAGGATTTAAGCAAATATGGACAAATTTTTAAGTAGCACTTACCCAATAAGTAGAAATTTGTGTATAGTACAGTGACTAGAAAGCCCAGAAAGAAAAGAGCCTAATAACAGGAATGAATAAATAAATAAATTTGAACTTGTGAGCACCTTATACTCTGTAACGTTTTCAAGTGAAAATTAAAATATGACACCAATGCATTTATGTATTCCCTGTTGATTATTTCTCCCCCAAACTATCCTAGTTCAGACATTATCATCTTAATTTCAATCCATTAGTCTAACTAACATCTAAGAATGTCAACAGCTCTTTTTACTTATGCAGGGCAATAAAATCTTCCTAGTTGTATTTTTAATCTAATTATCTTCTTTTGCATCCAGTATGTTTTCTGTTCAATCCAAAGAGACATTCACTTTTCACTTAAAGTGTGTGCTAATCTCTAGTCTAGCTTCTCAGTTCTTTTGCCATAGAAAAATCAGAACTTTCTAAAAACATTTTTTGACCACTTTACCTCCCTACTCAGAGACCGTATTAGCTTCTTCAGGCCTTTGGATTGACAAGGGGACTTACACCATTGGTTCTTCTGGTTCTTAAGCCTTTGGATTCAGACTAGAACTACATAACTGGGTTTCATGGGGCTCCATCTTGTAGCTGGAATATTGTGGAGTCAATTTCTTATAATGAAAAGACTTATTATACATTTTCATAATATTGTATAAAGAGATATTTATGATATATATATATTATATATAAAAAGAGTTATGATTAAGATATATGTATTATATATAAAAAGAGTTATAATTGCCTCACATAATTATGAATGATGAGGAGTCCCATGATATTCTGTTTATAAGTCAAAGACACAGAAGAGCTAGTCATATAGCTCCAGTCTACAACCCGAGGCCTGAGGACCAGGAGACAAGGTGGTGTAAGTTCCAGTCAAAGCCAAGGGAAGACTAATGTTCCAGCTCAAGCAGTCAGGCAGAGAGAGAGAATTCTCCCTTCCTCCACCTTTTTATTCTACTCAGATCTTTAACAGATTAGAAGGTGTCCACCCAGTGGGGAGATCTGCTTTATTCAGTACATCAATTTACATGCTGACCTCACCCAGAAATACCCTTGCAGCCACACCCAGAAATAATGTCTTAACCTCCCAACTTGGAATCCTCTTGTACCTTTCAAATTGACACATAAATTAACTACCTCAGGGACCTACTAGTCCTCCTACCAATTAAATCTTATTTATGTGAATATAATTAACACTACCCCAAAGATGCCTTCCACTCATCTTGCTTTTATGGGGGGTGGGTGTGTACTGGGAATTGAACTCAGGCACTCAACCAATGAGGTACATCCCCAGCCCTTTTTTTGTATTTTATTCAGAGACAGGGTCTCACTGAGTTGCTTAGTGTCTCGCTGTTGCTAAACTGGCTTTGAACCCCTGATCCTCCTATCTCAGCCTTCCAAGCCACTGGGATTACAGGCATGCATCACTGCTCCCAGCAGGTCTTGCTTTTTCTTGAACTACCATCTGCCCTTCTTCCTCTGGCCTTTGTCCATTCTGTTTGGCAGTCTGGGAAGCAGTTTCTCCTCTATCACTTACCTTTCCTGTGATGCCAAATCCAAACACATTCTCTCTTTCCCAACTGACTCCAAAAGCAATCTATGATAGTTCTATTTCAAGAGACCTCTTTCACACTTTCAAGAAATATCACAGATGAAACTTAATTGTTGTATAATTTCTGTTTAATTGTAAATTATTTCTGCTCAATGATAAATGATAGCAGGATAAAACTAATGCTTAGGTTTAGCTGTATAAAGGCTAAAAACCTGTTTTTTTAAAGGCAGAGAGAATCTGAATAGGCAATTCATGGAAGCAAAAGAAACAGGTAATTGACAGAGAAAAGATGCTTGACTTTTGCTCAAAGAAACACAAATCAGAACAAAATTAGAATATCACTTTATACCTGTCAACTTGGAGAACACAAGAAGGCAGAAAATGATATCAAGTTTTTGAAAGTATGTAAATTGGACCTACAACTCTAGCAATACTTAGCAAAATCCTGACAGTGTACTTTACAATACAGCAACATCATTACAGAGTATGTATCCCAGAAAATTCTCCAGCAGGTCCATAAGAGGAAACGTATGAGAATGGACAGCATTGTTTGTGATACAAAGAAACTGGAGTCAATTCTGGTTATCTACCTCTCAGAGAATAAAATACAGTGCGTGGGAGTGTGGGTGTATTTACAAGATGGAGTTTGATTCAAAAGTTAGAAGCAATGAATTTGATATACATAAAGCAACACATTTAGATCTTTTCTAAATACCAGTGTGGATGTTTAAAAAGAAACTGAATAAGACCTTCCATAATACTGTGCGTGTGCACTTAAAGATCAAATATGAACCATCAGGATCAAAACCGCAGTCTAATAAAGCCAAGTTCATTAACTAGCTGCAACAAGGAAGAACATTCACTAGGAGGAAAACACAGCTGTGCCACCAAACACAGGGAAGGGCAAGTGGCTATAGGACATTGGGGAAAGGTGGAGGTTAGACAGTTTAAACAGAGTAATGCTTGACAGGCTTGAATCAAGCAAGCCTGTGTATAAAAGGGTTAACATCAGGCCCAGGCCAAGAGGCAGATTAAGGGGTCCTGTTTCCTTGGAAACTACTACATTAAGATAAACAGAATGCTGTGTCCCAAAACCTCTTATCTGAAGTTGTGCACCTGGCTGCTTTTCTGTGTCAAAATGACTCAGACCCTTCAGGCAAACGTGGGATGTTTCAGTTTTGCTGATAAGATTTCAAACAGGAAAGTTTCTGACAATCTATGATTTTAGGAAACAAAGTTCCTCAGCACTATGTCCTTTTGTTGACTAAAAATCACTTTTTACAGGTTCCAAATTTAAAACATACACAAAACACTGTATGTCTTTCCCAAGTATATACTTGCCAAGCAGTAATAGAATGATTGACCAGTGTGCGGGAGGCCCTAGATTCTATACTCAGCACTCAAAAAAAAAAAAAAAAAGCACATGTCTAAGGAATTATGTTATAAGCATCAGAAATAGTGACTAGTGACTATGGGGAAGAGGGAAATGGAAGTTGTAATAGATGACATAAGAAAAAAACAAAATATATCACAAACTAAGAAGTATGATCAACTCAATTCTGTGCCCTTAAGTTGTATCTAATAACAAGCTAGTAGAGAAGTGAGGATTCTATCAACACCAGAATCCTTCCTTTAGCTTTGATGCCCCCTCAGCCACACTGTAAGCCCCTGTAAACACAGTGCTACTCCATCTACAACTGGGGCCTGACCTGCCAATGAAATTTTCCTTTTACATATGGATTAGTTACATGAACATTGCAAAGATTCCTGACAACACTAAGTGTTATGTACTGAATTGTATTATTTCAGAATTCATATATTGAAATCTTACCTCCCAACATAACTGTATTTGGAGAAAGAGCACTCGAGGAGGTAACCTAGTTTAAATGAGGTCAAAAGGGTGGGGTCCTAATCCCATAGTACAGGTGTCCTCATAAAGAGCAAGAAAGACACAAGGAATAAGTCTGCACAAGAGGAAAAGCCATGTGAAGACACAGTAAAAAGACTGTTGTCTATAAGCCAAGAAGATGCCACAGGAAAAACTCACACTTGCAGCACTTTGACCTTGGACTTCCAGCCTCCAAAACTGTAAGGCATATCTGTTTTTTTTTAATATTTATTTCTTAGTTATCAGCGGACACAACATTTTTGTTTGTATGTGGTGCTGAGAATCGAACCCGGGCTGCATGCATGCCAGGCAAGCGCGCTACCACTTGAGCCACATCCCCAGCCACTCAGTCTTTAGCATTTTGTTAAGACAGCCCTAGCAGGTGGGTATACTTGGTCTTGTTAACTATGGTGGGGAAAAAGCTGTAGGATAAGTAAGAAAGAAGGGTGGTAGAAAGGAGGCGAGGAGCACATCATAGGGGTTCAAAAGTCAATGATAAGAGAGGTTTGGAGGTGTAGAATAGCAGGTATCTGAGGAGAAATTTTAAGTGAAAATTTGAAGTCCATCCTCCAAATTAGCTCATTTGCTAAGTCTTTTACCAACAGGGAGTTGTCAGCAACTAAACTACAGGGAAGAACAGTTGTTGAAATCTGGATGTGTAACCTCCTTAGATGTTGGACACATTTCTCTGAACCAATCTTAACAAACTCATTATGTCTCATAAAAACTCAGGATATTAGTCCATACAGGGTTTAGAGATGTGAAATAGTTTGAAGGTGGAGGTAGAATGTGGTAAAATGTGTATGGGGATATACTTTTCCCTGTGGATTTCAAAAACATTTTCTGATTAAAAAAAGATTCTAGGTTGATGTGTTAGTCAGCTTTTTATAACTTGACAAAAACAACTTAGTGGAAAAAAGATTTATTTGAGCTCAAAGTTTCAGAGATTTCAGTCCATGATTAGTTGGCTATAGTGCTTTGGGCCTAAGATAACAAGACATCATAAAGAAGAGCATGGTGGAGGAAAGCTGCTCAGTTCATGGCAGCCACAAAGAAGAGAGAGAGAGAGAGAGAGAGGGGGAGGAGGGAGCCAGGAACAAAAAATACCTTCCCAGGGAACACCTCCAGTGACCGACCTCCTAAACAATGTCCTACCACCTATAGTTTCCACCACCTCCTCGTAGTCCATTCAACTACCAATGGATTAACCCACTTATGAAGTCAGAGTCCTCATGATTTCCTAAAATCCCACCTCTGAACATTGCTGCACTGGGGACCAAGCCTTCAGAACCTAAGCCAGTGGGGGACATTCCAGATCCAAACAATAACAGTTAATATCATAGATGTTGAGAGTAGGATGATTGTCACCAGAGACAGGAAGGGGTGGAGAAGAGACGTGGAAAGTAGGTTCCAAAATACAGTTGGCTGGATGGAATAATGTCCAGTATTCCACAGCATAGTAAGGTGACTATAGTAAAAACAAGTTATTACATATTTTATAAAGAACTAGAAAAAAGGAGCTCAAAGCTTCCCAACATGAAGAAATTATAAATATTTAACAAGAGGAAAATACTAATTATTCTGATTTAATCATTATACTTTTAATACCTGTATCAAATTATAAAACACACCCCATAAATACGTATAATTAATGTGTCAACTGAAATACTTGTTTATGAACTTCAGTGCTGGGGCTGGGGTTGTGGCTCAGCGGTAGAGTGCTTGCCTAGCACGGTGAGGTGGTGGGTTCCATCCTCAGCACCACATAAAAATAAGATAGAGGTATTGTGTCTAACTACAACTAAAATAAAAATATTTTTAAAAAAGTAAATCTCAAACACACACACACACACACATGATATATGTTTAAAAGTGGGCTCTTTGTCCTGTTTGTTCTTCCAGGATAGAACAACAGTATATGCTCAAGAAAAAGTAGTTACATAAATTAGAATCTTCTAGTTCAATGTGGATTCCCTCTGTTCAGTGCCTCAACCTCTTCAAGTCTACCTTTATCACTCTGCCAGGCCTCAGTCTGACTGCTGGACTACTGCAGTCTGGCTGGGCACAAATCACGAGCCACTCAAGCAGGAACAAACTTTATTTCCGAACTCACAGGAACGCCACCCACGCGGCTCCTCTCCGGCACCCCACACCAACCGGAACTCCCCCCCCAACTCTCCCGGAACACCACCGGGCTGCCAGCGCACTCACTCTCAGAACCCCGCGAGAATTCAACGGGAACTCCAAAGTAGCCGGCGCCCAAGGTGGACAGTAAAGGTCTAATATACAATTGAATACACAGCCTGTTTCAATCCAGCATCATCCAGTCACAGCAATTATAGACAGCTTAACTTAATATCATCATCTTTTTTTTTTTTTTTTTTTATTGGTCGTTCATAACATTACGTAGTTCTTAATACATCATATTACATGGTTTGATTCAAGTGGATTATGAACTCCCGCTTTTACCCCGTATACAAATTGCTGTATCACATCAGTTACCCTTCCATTGATTGACATATTGCCTTTCTAGTGTCTGATGTATTCTGCTGTCTGTCCTATTGTCTACTATCACCCCTCCCCTCCCCTCCCCTCCCCTCCCCTTTTCTCTCTCTACCCCTTCTACTGTAAATCATGTCTTCCATTTGTATTCTCTTGACTTACCCCTCCTTACCTCTTATATGACATTTTGTATAACCCTGAGGATCGCCTTCCATTTCCATGCAATTTCCCTTCTCACTCCCTTTCCCTCCCACCTCTCATCCCTGT
This sequence comes from Urocitellus parryii, assembly GCF_045843805.1. Classification (NCBI taxonomy): domain Eukaryota; kingdom Metazoa; phylum Chordata; class Mammalia; order Rodentia; family Sciuridae; genus Urocitellus; species Urocitellus parryii. The sequence goes on from NC_135537.1 coordinate 47,270,169, forward strand.
TTACTGTAAATATTCTTCTCAAGCTCTTCGTCCCTACCCTGTCCTTGTTTACACCCCTTATATCAAAGGAGTCATTTGGTATTTGTTTTTTAAAGATTGACTAGCTTCACTTAGCATAATCTGCTCTAATGCCATCCATTTCCCTCCAAATTCTATAATTTTGTCATTTTTTAATGCAGAGTAATACTCCATAGTGTATAAATGCCACATTTTTTTTATCCATTCATCTATTGAAGGGCATCTAGGCTGGTTCCACAGTCTTGCTATCGTGAATTGAGCTGCTATGAACATCGATGTAGCAGTGTCCCTGTAGCATGCTCTTGTTAGGGCTTTAGGGAATAGACCGAGAAGGGGAATAGCTGGGTCAAATGGTGGTTCCATTCCCAGCTTTCCGAGAAATCTCCATACTGCTTTCCAAATTGGCTGCACCAATTTGCAGTCCCACCAGCAATGAACAAGAGTGCCCTTTTCCCCGCATCCTCTCCAGCACTTATTGTTGTTTGACTTCCTAATGGCTGCCAGTCTTACTGGAGTGAGATGGTATCTTAGGGTAGTTTTGATTTGCATTTCTCTGACTGCTAGCGATGGTGAGCATTTTTTCATGTACTTGTTGATTGATTGTATGTCCTCCTCTGAGAAGTGTCTGTTCAGGTCCTTGGCCCATTTATTGATTGGGTTATTTGTTATCTTATTGTCTAATTTTTTGAGTTCTTTGTATATTCTGGTTATTAGGGCTCTATCTGAAGTGTGTGGAGTAAAGATTTGTTCCCAGGATGTAGGCTCCCTATTTATCTCTCTTATTGTTTCTATTGCTGAGAAAAAACTTTTTAGTTTGAGTAAGTCCCATTTGTTGATTCTATTTGTTAACTCTAGCGCTATGGGTGTCCTATTGAGGAATTTGGAGCCCGATCCCACAGCGTGTAGATCATAACCAACTTTTTCTTCTATCAGATGCCATGTCTCTGATTTAATATCAAGCTCCTTGATCCATTTTGAGTTAACTTTTGTGCACGGCGAGAGATAGGGATTCAGATTCATTTTGGTGCAAATGGATTTCCAGTTTTCCCAGCACCATTTGTTGAAGATGCTATCCTTCCTCCATTGCATGCTTTTAGCCCCTTTATCAAAAATAAGATAGTTGTAGTTTTGTGGATTGGTTACTGTGTCCTCTATTCTGTACCATTGGTCCACCCGCCTGTTTTGGTACCAGTACCATGCTGTTTTTGTTACTATTGCTCTGTAGTATAGTTTGAAGTCTGGTATCGCTATACCGCCTGATTCACACTTCCTGCTTAGTATTGTTTTTGCTATTCTGGGTCTTTTATTATTCCATATGAATTTCATGATTCTTTTATCTATTTCTACAAGATATGCTGTTGGGATTTTGATTGGCATTGCATTGAACTTATAGAGAACTTTTGGTAATATCGCCATTTTGATGATGTTAGTTCTGCCTATCCATGAGCAGGGTATGTTTTTCCATTTTCTAAGGTCTTCTTCTATGTCTTTCTTTAGGGTTCTGTAATTTTCATTGTATAAATCTTTCACCTCTTTTGTTAGGTTGATTCCCAAGTATTTTATTTTTTGGGGGGATATTGTGAATGGAGTAGTTGTCCTCATTTCCGTTTCAGAGGATTTGTCGCTGATATACAGGAATGCCTTTGATTTATGCGTGTTGATCTTATATCCTGCCACTTTGCTGAATTCATTTATTAGCTCTAATAGCTTCTTTGTAGACCCTTTTGGGTCTGCTAGGTATAGAATCATATCATCTGCAAATAGTGATAATTTAAGTTCTTCTTTTCCTATTTTTATGCCTTTAATTTCTTTTGACTGTCTAATTGCTCTGGCCAGTGTTTCGAGGACTATGTTGAACAGAAGTGGTGAGAGAGGGCATCCCTGTCTTGTACCAGATCTTAGAGGGAATGCCTTCAATTTTTCTCCATTCAGAATGATGCTGGCCTGTGGCTTATCATAGATTGCTTTTACAATGTTGAGGTATGATCCTGTTATCCCTAATTTTTCTAGCGTTTTGAACATAAAGGGATGCTGTACTTTGTCGAATGCTTTTTCTGCATCTATTGAGATGATCATATGGTTCTTATTTTTAAGTCTATTGATGTGGTGAATAACATTTATTGATTTCTGTATATTAAACCAGCCTTGCATCCCAGGGATGAATCCTACTTGATCATGATGTATAATTTTTTTGATATGTATTTGAATCCGATTCGCCAGAATTTTATTGAGGATTTTTGCGTCAAGGTTCATTAGAGATATTGGTCTGTAGTTTTCCTTCTTTGATGTGTCTTTGTCTGGTTTCGGAATCAGGGTGATGTTGGCCTCGTAGAATGAATTTGGAAGTTCTCCCTCTTTTTCTATTTCCTGAAATAGCTTGAAAAGTATTGGTGTTAGTTCCTCTTTAAAGGTTTTGTAAAACTCTGCTGTATACCCAATCCGGTCCTGGGCTTTTCTTAGTTGGTAGTCTTTTGATGGTTTCTTCTATTTCCTCTATTGTTATTGGTCTGTTTAGGTTGTCTATATCCTCCTGGCTCAATCTGGGCAGATCATAGGACTCAAGGAATTTATCTATGCCTTCACTATCTTCTATTTTATTGGAGTATAAGGATTCAAAGTAATTTCTGATTATCTTCTGTATTTCTGAAGTGTCTGTTGTGATATTGCCTTTTTCATCCCGTATGCTAGTAATTTGGGTTCTCTCTCTTCTTCTCTTCGTTAGCATGGCTAAGGGTCTGTCAATTTTATTTATTTTTTCAAAGAACCAGCTTTTAGTTTTGTCAATTTTTTCAATTGTTTCTTTTGTTTCAATTTCATTAATTTCAGCTCTGATTTTAATTATTTCTTGCCTTCTACTTCTTTTGCTGTTGTTTTGCTCTTCTTTTTCTAGGATTTTGAGATGAAGTATGAGATCATTTATTTGTTGGTTTTTTCTTTTTTTGAGGAATGAACTCCAAGCAATGAATTTTCCTCTTAGAACTGCTTTCAATGTGTCCCATAGATTCCGATATGTTGTGTCTGTGTTTTCATTTAACTCTAGGAATTTTTTAATTTCCTCCTTGATGTCTTCTAAAACCCATTGATCACTCAGCAACCTATTGTTCATTCTCCAAGTGATGCTTGATTTTTCCTTTCTTCTTTTATCATTGATTTTCAGTTTCATTCCATTATGATCAGATAAGATGCATGGTATTATCTCTACCCCTTTGTATTGTCTAAGAGTTGCCCTGTGACATAGTATATGGTCTATTTTTGAGAAGGTTCCATGTGCTGCTGAGAAAAAAGTGTAGCTACTTGATGTTGGGTGGTATAGTCTATATATGTCAATTAAGTCTAGGTTGTTAATTGTGTTATTGAGGTCTATAGTTTCCTTATTTAACTTTTGTTTGGAAGATCTGTCCAGTGGTGAGAGAGGTGTGTTGAAGTCTCCCATGATTATTGTATGTTGGTCTATTAGACTCTTGAACTTGAGAAGAGTTTGCTTGATGAATACAGCTGCACCATTATTTGGGGCATATATATTTATGATTGTTATGTCTTGTTGGTGTATGGTTCCCTTGAGCAGTATGAAGTGTCCTTCTATATCCCTTTTGATTAGCTTTGGCTTGAAATCTATTTTATTAGATATGAGTATGGACCCTCCTGCTTGTTTCCGCGGTCCATATGAGTGATATGATTTTTCCCAACCTTTCACCTTCAGTCTATGTATATCTTTTCCTATCAAATGCGTCTCCTGTAGACAGCATATTGTTGGGTCTTGTTTTTTGATCCATTCTACTAGCCTGTGTCTCTTAATTGGTGAGTTTAAGCCATTAACATTTAGGGTTATTATTGAGATATGGTTTGTTCTTCTATCCATATTTGTTTATTGATGTTACTAAACCTGATTTGTTATCCTCTTTGACTACTTTCCCCCCTTTACTGTCCTACCTCCCATTGTTGGTTTTCAATGTTGTTTTCCATTTCCTCTTCCTGTAATGTTTTGCCAAGGATTTTTTGAAGAGATGGTTTTCTAGCTGCGAATTCTTTTAACTTTTGTTTATTGTGGAAGGTTTTAATTTCATCTTCTAACCTGAAGCTTAATTTCGCCGGATACACGATTCTTGGTTGGAGCCCATTGTCTTTCAGTGTTTGAAATATGTTATTCCAGGATCTTCTAGCTTTCAGAGTCTGTGTTGAGAGATCAGCTGTTATCCTGATTGGTTTACCCCTAAATGTAATCTGCTTTCTTTCTCTTGCAGCTTTTAAAATTCTCTCCTTATTCTGTATGTTGGACATCTTCATTATAATGTGTCTAGGTGTGGATCTCTTATGATTTTGCACATTCGGCGTCCTGTAGGCTTCTAGGATTTGGGATTCTGTCTCAATCTTCAATTCTGGGAAGTTTTCTTGTATTATTTCACTGAATAGACTGTTTATTCCTTTGGAATGGAGCTCTGTGCCTTCCTGTATCCCAATGACTCTTAAATTTGGTCTTTTGATATTGTCCCATAATTCTTGGATGTTCTGCTCATGGTTTCTTAGCAGACTTGCTGAGCTGTCTATGTTCTTTTCCAGTTGAAATACTTTGTCTTCATTGTCTGATGTTCTCTCTTCTAAGTGATCTACTCTGCTGGTAGTATTCTCAATTGAGTTTTTAAGTTGGTTTATTGTTTCCTGCATTTCTAGAATTTCAATTTGTTTGTTTTTTATTACCTCTATCTCCCTGTGAAATTGATCTTTTACTTCCTGGATTTGTTTGTCAATGTGATCTTTCATTGTCTGATTTTGCTGTCTCATGTCTTCCTTGAGACTCCAGATCATCTGAAGCATATATATCCTGAACTCTTTATCTGATATTCCATCTGTTGCAGCTATTACCTCTTCTAAAGTTGAGTTGACCTGCATTGCTTGTGGTCCTTTCTTTCCTTGTCTTTTCATACTGCTCGCGTTTCTTTCTGCTTGGTGCAACTGTTGTGTTTTGAAATTTACCCCCTATTTATTTATGTTGCTCTTGTATACTTGAAAAGTCTCCCTTGCAGGTGCGGGCGGCGGCTGTGCCCCTACTCCAATTGGGGTGACGTGTCTACCACGCTGGCGGCTCTCTGGGCCTGTTCCGGGAGTGGAAGGCGGCTCTGCTCTGTCCCTATTCCAATTGGGGTGTCGTGACTACAATGCTGGCAGGTCGCTGGGCCTGTTCCGGGCGTGGGCGGTGGGCTTGGCTGGCGGGATTCCACCTAATGGCAGTCCCTAACCTCCCTGCTTGCTAATTAATGGCTTCTCTGAGGCGCCACGCCTTCTGTAGCTGCGGGGCAGGCCGCGCGAATCAGTTGGCCTGGATCTCCGGGGTCCTGCTGCTGGCTGTTTTGATGTTGCAAGCTGTTGGAGAGTGGTGGTGTATTCTTCAGCTTTCCCGGATGGTGGCCGCTGACTGCCTGGATGGAGTGTCCGCTGTTTTGATGTTGCACTCTGAAGGAGAGTGGCGGTGTATCCTTCAGCTTTCCCGGATGGTGGCCGCTGACTGCCTCATTGGAGTGTCCGCTGTGGGGGATGGGACTGTACCGCTTCCTTCCCCTTCTGAGAACCCGTGCTCGGCCCAAGGGTCCGTGTGGGCTTGGCTGGTGGGATTCCACCTAATGGCCTTCCCTAACCTCCCTGCTTGCCAATTAATGGCTTCACTGAGGCGCCACGCCTTCTGTAGCCGCAGGGCAGGCCACGCGAATCAGTTGGCCCTGCTGCAGGCTGCTGGGATCCCTGGCACTCTATCACTTTGATTTTTTCTGCTTGCCCCTCCCCCAGCCAATATCATCATCTTAATGGCTCGCCTCTCAATTACTTCTGGCAAAATGCCAGGGGCCATTCCAACTCGGCTGTGGCTCTCAGCACTGGACTTTTGCTAAAATACTCTGGCATTGTAAAGCATAAAGCCTCTTCACTCTCCTCTGCTGAGGGTTTATAAACTCCCAGGGGTTCTCAATTCTTCCTCATCAAGATACCTCAAGATGGCAAGACTTCTTTCTTTTTTCTCCTTTTAATTTTCTTTTTAAAATTACAGTTATTAAAGCATATTAATGGTACAAAATATAGGTTTCTTTGTGACATTTTTATACATGCATATACATGTGATATACTTTATCTTTCAATATTCTATACTCCATTTCAAGTCTCACAGCTATGGACGATACCTTCCAAATGCTGGTGCAGAAGAGCTCCCAGACTCATGTCCAGTCTTCCCAAGGGCATGCTGTCTACTACCAGCTTTCTAGATTCTTGATGTTTCCCTGTTTTCAGGTCTGACATCAATTTGCATTGATATCTTTCCATGTAGGACCACTTCTCCCCACCCATTTTTTTTTTTGCCTAAACAGTGTGTTTTTCAGAAAATACAACCCAAATTTAGCATTAGCTTAAGCCAAACATCTGTAAGACAACAAAACAGTTATTCTGCTACTTACATGTTAGCTAATAATCTCTGAACACCTAATAATTAGTATGAGTCAGCCCCATTAAAAATTTAAATGTTTAATTGCAGACAAACAATAAATGATTTTTCAATTGTACCTGCCCCACCACAGGGTAACCCATTAACACAAACTTAAGATTCAACTATTTTTAAATATCTTTATTAATAAGCAAAAGGACAGGAAGCGATTATTATCATACAAATACATTTAAAAATTGAGGTTAATGTAAATTTCCCATGCTAAGTTTTCAGATAGGTTCACAATAATAATAGCTAGTGTTGCTAAAGTAGGATCCTAAGTGTCCCCCAAGGGCAATGTGCTAAAGGCATGGTCTCCTGAGTGGGGCTATAAGGATATAGTGGAGACTTTAAGAAGAAAAGCCCAGTAGGAGGTCTTTAAGTCTTTGGTTTTGTGCCTTCAAGGAGGACTGCCAAATCCTGGCCTTTTCTTTGCTCTCTCCCTCACTTCTCACACATGGAGTGAGCAGTTTTGCTACACATGAGCTCCCACCATGATGTGCTGCCTTGCTACAGCCCCAACAGGGTCAATTGATCATGGACTAAAATATCCAAAATAGTGAGCCAAAATAAACCTTTTGTCTTTATAAGTTGATTATCTTGGGTATTTGTTATAGTGGTGGAAAGCTAACACAAGCAAGTACTATGTGCCAAAACTGTTTAAAGTACTGTACCTCTATTAACTCATTTAACCTAAATAATAGCCCCATGTGAAATCGTTTGTTTTTTCATATTCACCATTTTCCAGAAGAGGAAAATGAGACCAGTAACCCTTAGTCACTATGAGTGCAAAGTTTTCCAGGTGAGCATATTAGAAAGGACTGATCACCCTCCACAAAGCATGCTTATACTCATACAGGGCTTTTATTTTAAAAGCCATGGATACCATGTAGCAAGAGAAAGAAAGCCTGAGCAAGCACTGGAGGTATATCATAAACCTTGTCCCCATATTGTAACTCATACAAATATTTACCATGTCCTGTATTGGTACTGAACTACCCAATTTGTGCAAGAAATTTAGATTTCAGATTCCCAGTGTGAAGATCTTATATTTCTTTAGCCACATAATGACACAGGCTGATTTACCAATTAGGCCACTAGAAAATCTTCAGTGCAGAAACTGATTCTGGAGTCACCAGAGTTTAGCACTTCAAATATCAATCAGAAGTCCTACCACCCTATCTTGGTTAGGAGTCATTCAGACATCCAGGAGTCCCTAGATATGAAGGTCTAGCTTTTCCCTACCCCTTTTTCTTTCTTCCTCTCCTACTGCTAATCCACATCTCTCCTTTTTTTTTTTTTTGGACTCCCTAGTGTCCATGTTCATTAATCATTTGAACAGCCAATAAGTAGTCTCTTAACTAACTGGCTAGTTGATGATGCATAGATAAAGGAAATTTCTTTCTCACTACTACCCAGATACGATCTCAGTAACCAATCACTAGAAAGAGTGCAGAATGGGCTGGTAAGAAGGATTATATTCCTTAAGTGGTAGAGCCAAAATAATGGGCTTCCTGAAGCCCTGGGTTTGATCCCCAACACTGGGTGAAAAAAGTTATGCAATTTTTTTAAAGGGATGTATCCTTGCTAGGCACTGTGTCGCACACCTATAATCCCCGCTGTTCAAGAGGCCAAAACAGGAGGATTTCAAGTTCAAAGCCAGCCCCAGCAAAAGCAAGACACTAAGCAACTCAGTGAGACCCTGTCTCTAAATAAAATACAAAATACAGCTGGGGATGAGGCTCAGTGGCCAGGTGCCCCTGAGTTCAATCCCTGGTACAAAAAAAAAAAAGGTGGTGGTGGTGGGGGGGATGTATCCTGATAAGATCTGCAGAGAAAGAAGAAAGCAAAGAGTCACTCAACAGGGGATCTATACTTTAAACATAACATAAAGAAGCAAAAATCATCTCTTTATAGAAATCAATTTTTCTGCTGTGGACACAAATGTTTAGTTCAAAAAGCAATTTCTTCTGACTCATTGATGTCATATCCAAGTGTTAGTTGCTCAAAATTCATTATCTCATATTACTTTCATCTGTGGCCCTCAAAGCACAACATAAAAGCTGTTTTCTAGACTTAAAACATGCTTCACTCAGGACTGAAAATATAGTACAGTGGGTAAAGCACTTGCCTAGTGTGAGGCTCTGGGTTCAATCCCCTACACTGTAAAGAAGAAGCCCACTCCGCTTTGTTAGATTTCATTGTTTTTTGGTTTTGTTTTTTGGGTTTTTTTGGACTAAAACCTAATGACTTAAAATAGCAACCACTTATTAACTCATGATTCTCAGTGCTGCCAAATTGGGCTGAAATCAACTGGTGATTCTTCCAATCCTTTCTCAGCTAATTTATGCTCATCAGTCAGCTGCTGGTTGACAAACTCAGAGGAGATAGCCTGTTTCTAATCTACATGGGCTCTCATTCTCCAAAAGGTTCTTCTGATCTTGAAGTTTGCACATGATTCCAAGAGACAAGCAAAACAGAAGTAAGACTTTGGAGGTCTAAGCTTAGAATTGGTGTATCATTACTTTTACCACATTCTTTTTTTCAGTACTGTGGATTAAATCCAGGAGCCCTCTACCACTGAGGCACACCTCCAGTCCTTTCTATTTTATTTTAAGACAGGGTCTTGCTAATTTTCTCATATTAGCTTGAACTTGATACCTTCCTTCCTCAGCCTCCCAAATGGAGTTGCTGGGATTATAGGTTTGCACGATCACACTTGGCTACTTTTACCACATTCTGTTAGTCAAAGTAAGTCACAAGACAAGCCTGGAATAGATAAGTAAAACATCATTCATAATGGGAGGACTGTAAAATCACACCACAAAAAGGAGCAGATCTGGACAGAGCAGAAAGACTGTGGCCATTTTTGTGACATTTGGAATAATATATAACAGACAGTTTCCTTCTAGTTAAGTATTAGATGAAAAATTGCTACACCAAATGCCAATGTACAGAGAAGAGTCTGTGCATTCTATAATTTTAGCCTGTTCTATACTTGCAATAATTCTTTTACCTTCCTATGAGGAACTTTTTAAATCTTTAGAAGATATTAATCACTATGTTTTTCTGGAATTTTTTATGTCTTATCAGATCCAAAATATTTGAAATTAATTTTTTAAGTACCTTATCCATAACACTGTAGTAAAAGTTGATGTTTTCCTCTTTGAGTTTTTATGACTGGCTGTATTTTTTCTACTATAACTTTTGTGACTAGAGCTGAAAGTACAAAGGTCAAATAAATGTGCATGATTAAGCAATACAACCTGACATTTTTAGAGAATAACTCCCTTGGATAAGGAAAAGGAGACATACCTGAAAAGTGACAATCCCTCTTACTGTTCCTTTGTACCTCTAGATGTTTGCCCACTATACACATGATCCTGCTACAAATTTATGAGAACATTCTCTGCTGGGAATTCTAAGTGATACAGCATTCAGCAGATAGTGCATGTGGAGGGTTATTAACCAGGCTCATGATGCTGTTTCTTGCATCTATTTTCAAATAAATCAAGCTCTCTTTACACCAGGATTGTAGACTTGAAAGGGAATTCAGAAATTCCCATTCCAAGTCCTCATTTGATAAAACAAGATCCTTTGTCCAGTGTTACACAGAGTATAGAAGAATCCAAGGTCTAAACACACCACATGGCTTTTCAAACATGAGAATGGAGAACTAACAATAAAAGTAGCACCTGCCAGAAGAAGGATTTTTTTCAAACAAGTACACTTCTTCATTAGGTCAAATGATGATCAAGTTTGCCAGGTAAGGACTGTGAAAGAATCAGATTTAGTTTGACCTTCAGAAAGGGACTAACCACAGATTTCACTAAAATAGGAATATGTGAAATACTAATATAGTTTGAATTTACATATCATATTTGTAAAAATGAGGAAAGATTCAGTTATGAAAAAAAAGGACTACTGTAAATGACAATGCTGATTTTTGTTTGAAAGCCTCATGGTGCTTTCCTCTATATTATGATATCCTCCCAAACCTTCAAATCCCAGAGGAAATGCCAAAATATTCATGAAGCTCTCCCAAACCCTCTCACTGCCTTGAATGTTCCTTGCATTGAATAGAAAATCTCCTCACTCTAAGTTTCAACATTTTCTTGTGTAAGTCAACTTCTATATTTATGCACCAACACACACTTCATTCATTCATAGTTTAGTCATCTATTTAAGGAGTACCTACTAAATGCCAAGGTCTCTTCTCAGTTCTGGGGATAAAACATTGAACTAAGAGACAAAATTCCTTATTTCTTGGAATCACATTAAGTGGGTGAAGGAGGGAAATAAGTAAAATTTAAACAAACAAAAAAAAAAAGGGATTGAAAGCACTGGGAAAGAGGCACAATTTGAATAAGGTGATGAGCAAAGGCTTCATTAGGTGGTGGTTGAATGAAGAACTGCAGGAAGAGTCAGGGAGCAAAGTTTCCAAGTGAGTAGCAGGGGGTAGGGTTTAGAAAGGGATAACAGCAAGTGCTAGGGCCTAGAGCCAAGTGAGCCAAGCATATTCAAATGAAGAGCAAGAAAGCCCATGTGGTTGGAGCAGAATGGCCCAGGCAATGGCTATAGGAAAGAAGTTTAGAAAAGAATCAGGGCCATTTGAACAGAAAAGTTGGTAAGGTTAATGAATCAAAGGCACCAATGGTTAACTCTAGTTAAGAGTTGTGGTACCAAAGGGAAAGAGAAAGCACGTTGTTATTGGTAAGTGGAATACTCTACTTGAGAATGAGATTCTAGTTAGTTAATAAGGCCTAGGGTGTAACTTTTGAAGTGTGAGCTGAGGTAAAGAGCAAGATTATCATGAGGATAGATACAGAAGAATTGAATCCAATGATTAAGGTTCAAAATTGGAGCGCTAAAAAAAGGAGGAGAGAGTTATCTCAAAGCAGAAAACAACCTCCACTTAACAAGGTGCAAAGGAAGTAATGTTCTTCAAGAGAACTGGGCTTTAGTTAGAATAAGGAGAAGGGATTGTTCATGAAAAGCATTGATATAAAGAAATTTACTAAGGAATGACTCAATTCCTGAAGGTACAGTGGAAGGGTTTCCGGCATTACAGAGAAATGAGATAGTGGAGTCAGACTATGGATTGTACAGAGAAGCCATCTGCAGGTTACAGTGAGGAAGCTAATGATGCAGGCTTCTTATGAGGACTGGAGGGAGAATCCTGGTGAACAGGACAGCAGTGGAGACCAAAAAATGCTGGAGGGAGGCAGGGGAGGAAAGAGTGTCCTTCCATAAGCAGCATGGATACCTGAAAGCATGAGAAGAGACAGTCTTATTTCAACCCTGAGGGCTCCCTCAATTTGCTCATTCCTGCTTTATTTTAACTATCATATACTTTCTCCTTTTCCACATTAGATCATAAGCTTTGATGCTAGGAAGAATTCCTTACTTTTTTTGAATTTCCCTATTCGTTGCCAGTAGTAAGCACCTCAGTAAATATCTGTGCAAGAAACAAATGAACACATTTTACAGAATGGAAGAGTTAGTTGAAAAAGACAAATTATTTCCTCCTTAGTCTTCTCCCTAAGAATTCCCTAGAGCTACCTAACTCTGGGAATTTTTGAGTCTAGTTCTGGAAGCCCAGGTGGTGCTACAAAACCTGGTGCTTTGTGAGTCTGCTGATAATAAGAACAACTAAAAAAAAAAGCTCTCCTTTCCCAAGCTGTAAGAAGTGAAAATTCTGCTTATAATGATGCTTTTTCACTGATCATTTCTTTTTGGAGTAAAGACTCAATAGCCAAGCCAAAATGTGCAATCTCCTTTGATTTTTCTGGGGAATTTGACCATATGTAGTGATAGTTGGTGACAAATGATAAGGGCGATGAATTTACCATAAGCAAAGGTTGATAATCCTAGAGATCTATATCACCAAGTGCCTCTGAATCATTAAGGAATTGATGAGACATGGGCCTATTTGATATTTGATATGGAGGCAGGTTTGTGGCAGGAAAATCAAAAGCAAAGAATTTGGAAACACACCAAGAATCAGATCCTTATCCAGGATGAGACCAAAGAGTTCTGTCTGCCCCAGAAGGTGACAATCTCTTACTTCCCTATCTGGGCTTCACCAGGGCAAAGCATGGTGGCCAAACCCAGGTTTGGCAACACTCTGTGGGTTTGTGAGTCTCCTTGTCTGCCCTAAAATGTAAGGTCTTCCATTATTTTTAATAATACAAATATGATCACATCATTCCTTTGCTGAAATCTATTCAGTAGTATCCTAACACTCTTAGTGTAAGTCAGAACACCCTTACCTGACACAGAGGGTCCCCAGGATGTAAACCACTCCACCCTTTCCATTCTTCTTTCACCACTTTCCCCCTCACATTTTATTTATTTTGGGGGGTGTACCGGGGATTGAACTCAGGAGCACTTGACCACTGAGCCACATCCCCAGCCCTATTTCTGTATTTTATTTAGAGACAGGGTCTCACTGAGTTACTTAGCACCTCGCTTTTGCTGAGCCTGGCTTTGAACATGTGATCTTCCTGCCCCAGCCTCCCAAACCGCTGGAATTACAAGCATGTGCCACGGCACTTGGGCCCCCTCACACTTTACATTCCAGCAAACTCAAATTTCTTTCCATTTCTGGAATATTCATGCTGTAGACCTGATCCCTTCATAAGTGCTTTTAACTCTTTCACCAACTATCTTTCAGGCCTTAGCTTTGTGGCAAAGTTCCTTGCCTCCCAGATGGGTTTGAGTCCTCCCTACTACATGCTTCTCACACACTGGCCTCATGTCTAACTACTTTAATAATTACTCAGACTATCATTTCTATGAAGGCAGTAACTGTGATTGCTTCATGGAATCCCACTGCATTTGCAAAGCCTTGTCTAAATTAAGTAATTTTAAATTTTGCAAAATAAGGAGTAATTTTATTTTTATTTATTAATAGCTTTATTTATCTATTTTTATGTGGTGCTGAGGATCAAACCCAGGGCCTCGCACACACTAGGTGAGCGCTCTACCGCTGAGCCACAACCCCAGCCCCAAGGAATAATTTTAAATTTTGCAAAATAAGAGAAATAATTTTTAAAATTTTAAAAAGTTATGTGGACATGCCATCCTGCTTAACATAAATGATACAATGTATTATATATGTCAGGTTATCCTAGCAATGAGCTATGAAACTTTCCTTTATTGTACCTAGAAAAGTATATTGAACCCATTTGATACTTTTAAACAAATAAATGTAAAAATAATGACATCCCCCAAAATGTTTAATTTAGTAAACTATGATATACAGGCCACCAAAAAAAAAATACCATATCCATTTTATTCAATGGTTTGAATGTTCCCTCCAAAAATCTTTTGAAATTTAATTGCCAGTGTAACACTACTGACAGAGAGAAACTTAGGTCATGAGGACTCTTCCCTCATGGATGGATGAATGCTGCAATTACAGAAGTGAATTAGTTAATGTGGATGTGATTTCCTGATTTAAAACAACAACAACGTCAACAGCAAAATACCTCTGTCTCACATGTGCTCACTTGCCCTTCCACCATGTTCCACAGAGATCCTTGCCAGATGTAGGTGTTAGGCTCTTGAGCTTCCCACCTCTATTATTTATTAATGACCCAGCCTGTGGTATTTTGTTATAGCAGCAGAAGATGGATTAAGATACTTTATTTCTAGCTTTTCTATTTTTTTGATAATATGTAGAGAAAGAATAAAAATAAAAACAAGACACTATTGTGTCACATCAAGAAGTAACTTTATCCAAAGGGAATTCATATAGAAGATCAATTAACATCAATTCATATATTAGTAAGTTATATACACAGTATCACATAGGACATCCATATAAATGCAAAATAGTCTCTCCCAATTTCCACCAAACTTCTGGCTACCTTCTATGACATTTCCATGATAAAGTACAAACTAGATGAGACTGATTGAAGATGGCTTTCTAGGAAATTTACAAAATGAAACAGACAAAAGATTGAAAAAAAATACAGCATAAGCAGCAATGGGGCCCTGAATTAACTTTGGAAAGGTTGCCTAAGCACTACCCAGAGTGAACTGTTGTAAATCCCTGATCAGACTTTAAATTTTTAATGTTCTTACAATTTCCATTCTAATCACAAGGTGAGGTGACTAGGTTAGTGGGTTATACTACTTTCTTGCTAAGTGCATGAGAAATAGTATGTATTCCCAGGAACTGTCACTTTAATATACATTTGTAATATACCTGATTACATGAGATGTAGAAGTCCATTTGGTTATTTTTTTTCTTTAAATACATTTAAAGAGTGGAGGGTATCTGAATGAATGGTGGCACAACAGGGAAAAGGACTATTTTAATATAAAACAATATCCAAACATTCACACAGCATGTGAATGTTCAAATGGTAAGGATTTTATACCATGATAATTCAGAAACTGTAAATACTTTTATTTCAAACTGAAGAAAGGTACCAATTACCTTTATTTGTTGAAATCATAGCCCTTATGAATAACACATCTATAATTAAACGGATCAAGAAATCAATAAAGAAAAATATTTTCTAAAGGGAACAATTCTGGTGGAACCAGAATAAAAAAATTATGAAGACCAAATCAACCTGACAGTGGTGACTTCCACTTGTCCCATGAAAATAATGGCTGCTTGTGACCAGAGGTTTCCAAGTGGCCTGTACAGGTAACTCCAGGGCTGCTGAGGATGTGGTTAAGGAAGGAACATGAGGAGCAGGCCCAGGGCACTCAGAGAGGCTCCTCTCCTACCTGTTCACCCACACATTGAGAAACTGTATAAGTCAATATTTAAAAGATTTCCTATATATAAAAAGAAAAATCTAAAAACCATAGCAACATATTTATGCTGTTTCCAAGTACACAAGCATATCTATACTGCTTCCTAACTGAAATTAGGACCTCTGAGACAACAAAGGCTCCAAAACAAGAAAGAATGATCAGTTCTTTCTCCTCTATTGACAATGCTGAAATCACTTATTGACTACTGAACTGTCCCACGGAGTGGAAGCCTACTAGATAGGTACCTTCAAGTTATCAGCATATACCCGGGGCCCAGATAGCCAAGGGAAGAGTGGTGACTGCTCACCTGGCTAAGCAACCATGACAACAAGTAGCTCCCTTCTGAGCCGGACCTTGGCAGTGAGCTGTTTCTGAGAAGCCAAAGCTGTTCACAGCTGACAGCTCACCTCCTTTAGATGTTGAAGAGAATAAGGGCCGTGAGCTGTGGTGCGGGTTTTCAATGATACTGAGAGAAAGGTCTACATGTTGCTGTGTACATCCACTTAAGGGTAAACACACAATTATAAATGATAAATTATTAATTGGCCAACATAGAGCTATGCACAATGCTTGGCACATAAGTCCTCCATCAAATGTTACTGAATTTGTTTCTAAAAATGTAATGCTTACCTAGTAATATGTTCTGAAGGGCAATCACCAGGAAACAAAATTATTCTTTAAAACAAACAACCCAAAAAAAAGTGCATTAAATCCACTCTACCCTAATGTAGTAGTGGAAAGGGATTTTTTTTTCTTTTATTTTTTTTAAAGTTATATCTGCTATTATACTTAATGGAATATATTTTGGATTTAGGAAATAATACATTATTAAAATGTGATTTCAATAATAGATAACTGCTATCAAATAAAAATACTACTTAACAAAAGGAGAAAATGCCTAAATAAATCTGTATAAATCAATGTATGTGACCTTAGCAAGGAAAGTAAAAAATTTCATTTTCTTTTTTTCTTCAATAAGTAAAATCTTTCATCAGAAACAAATGGAATTCTGAATTTTTACCTTATATGTTTGGTCCTCATACCTTTTCTGGACAAAGCAATACTAACCTATTTAGCAAATCTCAGATTAAAATAATCTAACAATGTAGATATGGGACAACCTGTAACTATGCATCTATAGAGTCCTGAGCATCATATTCAATCAATGAAAAGAAAGGCCAAATCTGAGCACATTTACAGTATTCCACAATGAAAAAAATCTAGAAAGGCAAATAAAAATAGCTTACTCATAAGAGGTTCTTCTTGTTGATTGTATATTTAAAAATTGAGTATGTACTTTTCCTTTTCATGAAGTACTATGAGAGTTCATGCTGTTTTGTAAATTGTGCAGTGTCTAAACTGTAGCACAAATCTGGTGCACTATAAAGGTAGTTTTTGCCCAGTGGAAAAAGACTGAATCCACAGAAACAAATTCAATATTGTCTAATTTAAGAAGCTTTCTCAATCAATAGTTACAGACATTGACCTGTAAAACATTTACTGTGAACAAAGTACAGCCACCTGAAAAATCACATCATCCCAACAATTTTTCACTCTTTCTACTGACAAACATTTATAAATGGCAATTTTATTATATAAAAGTAAACAACAAAAAATCAGCTTTCCCCACACTAGGTTCTAACCCAAATAGGCCTAACTGCAATTATTGTAAATCACTAGCAATCACTGAATTGATTGGGCAAACATGGACTTGGCACTGTCTCCCTCAAAAAATATAAAAACTACTCTTTAAACAGATATAATTCAAATAGAACTAGGTTTACATCATGAATGCTGGGGTAAAAGTACATAAAGTAGCAGATACATGATTGTGTGTAAGAAATGGCATTGTTCCTTTTAGCATAAGAATTCTGCTTAAGTGGACGCAGCTCCTTTTATTTCACTGCTGGATTCTTGGGAGGAAGGAGCTTGTATGTGTTGAAGTAGCCCACCACCTGCTGGGGAACCTCCGCCAAAACACACTGGGCAAGTGCTTCTTTTGGAGCCTTGAGAAAAATAAAACCAAAATAACTATTAGTAACCAAAGATTTACTGTTTTTTTTTTTTTTGGTAGGGGGGAGTACTGAATATTGAACCCAGAAACACTTTACCACTGAGCTACACATCCCAACCCCTTTCCCTTTTATTTTTTAATTTTGAGACAGAGTCTTGCTAAATTGCTGAGGCTCTTTCCTCAACCTCCTAAATTGCTGGGATTATAGGTGTGTGCACCACCATGCCCAGCTTTACTAGTTTTTGATAAAAGACAAGAGACATTTTATCAGCCAGTAAAAAGCTGGAATTCCCAGTTCCTAGGCTTGTATTTTTTCTTAGGAACAGTCCACAAAATACGGCATAAGCTAACTAACCAATGTTACTTATAATAACCAGTGTTACTTATAATTATCCCTGCTAATACATGTTCAGGCCTTTTTTGGTGCCAGCCTTTTAAAATTTGATGATTTTTGTTGTTGTTGTTGTTGTTGTTTGCTTTTTTTTTAACTTTTAACTTGGTATTAAATTATTTTACTTCCTATGAATCTATTATTATTTTAAAATAATAATAGATACATAGGAAGCTACAAAAATAAAGAGTGGTCCCATGTATGCTTTACCCAGTTTTGTCCAAAGATAACATTTATCTGACTATAGGTCTAAACCAGGAAACTGATATTGGTACAATTCACAGAACTTATTCAGATTTCACTGGTTTTAGATGCTCTCCTGTACACCATAAAAATTCTTAACATGACCACTTTTCTCCTCTCCCATTATTAGTAGAAATATAAAATGGTATAGCCACTCTGGAAAAGTTTAATAATTGCTTTAAAATTCAATATTCAACTACCATAGGACCCAGCAACTGTATACCCAGGTTTTATCCCAGAGGAATAAAAACTTATGATCAAAACAAATGCATGAATATTTATAGTAGCTTTATATGTAATAGACAAAAACTGGAAACAACCCAGATACCCTTCAATGGGTGAATGGTTAAACAAACTGTGGTACATCTGCATCCTAGAATTCTACTCAGCAATAAAAAGAATACATGTAAATAGACTTTCAAAATAGCTTTAAGTGTGATTACTGAGTCTGATAGCCTTCTATGAAGGTTATTTGAAAAGAGTAATATTCACAATCTATTTATATTCATACTTTATGTGATTTCTATAATTTCACATATCAGATTAAATTTCACACATCATTATAAATCAGATTTCTATATACTCTTTTCAAAATGACAACCAATACCCAGGACTATCTTTTAAAAATCACTTTATAATATTACTAGGGCTTATAGATCATTTGTAAAATATGGCAGTATATTTAGTTGTTATGAGAACAACTAATAAGGCTTTATTACAACTGATACAATGGAGGAAAATGGAAAGTGTTTAAGCACAGGTGGATAAGATCCTTTAACACAAACATTGTTTTTTTTTTTTTTAAAAAAAATAATATAACTACATTGAGGGGGGGGGGGATACATGCAATAATGCAACAACCTGAGTGACTGACAGAAAAATTATTCTACGTGGAAAAAGATGAGTCCCAAAATGTTACATTCTGTACAATTCCATTTATGTAACATTCTTCAAATGACAAAATTACATAAATGAAGAACAGATGAGAAATTTCAATAGGTTAATGAGGGGTCAAAGGCAGAAGGGAAGTGGATGTGGCTATAAAAGGACAACACGTGGGATCTTTGTAGTGATGCATCTTGACTGTATCAACATTAGCATCCTGGCTGTGATTCTGTATTATAGTGCCATATGATGTTACCACTGGAGCAAACTGGGTAAATCAGTCCTCCAAAAGATTTTCATCAAACCAACTTCCAATCTGGTAAGTTCAGCATATACTTGGATAGAATTTTTTTCTGTTGTTACAAAGGTAAAGACAAAATAAACCTTACACTATTCATAATAATACCATTTTAATAATCTATCATATAAACTACAAGGAGAACATAAAATACAACCATGCCATATCCAATAAGATCTCTCATATGAAAAGTCATTTATACATCCTTGAATACTGCACCAGTAGTCAAGCGCTTGATTGGAGACAGTATCTGTGTTCAAATACCTTAGGGTTTTAATAGAGAAGAAAGGTACTCACATTCTGGAACTGTCTGAAAGGCACAAACTGGACAATATCTCTGATGGCCATCTCACCAGATGGGGAGCGAAGAGGTCCCCCATCACCATCCAGAAACTCCATGGCACTGAAGTCAGCTCCTCCGACTCCAACGATGATGATGGACATAGGCAGCTTGGCAGCATTAACTATAGCTTGCCTGGTTTCATCAAGGTCTGTGATGACACCATCAGTAATAATCAAGAGCACAAAATATTGCTGCCAAAAAAAAAGGGGAAGTATATCCACTGATAAGGTCAAGGTCCCAAACAATAAAAGCAACGATTAATGATATTTCTAGCCTGAAGAGTCATTTGGTCTCTCGCTCATTTTCCTCTCCCGTCTCTACCCAGAATACCATCTGCACAAAAAATTCTAGGATTCTCTGATGACAAGGAAATTGACTTTTATAAAAACTGTAGGTTCATGAAAAGTGCAACACACTACAAAATTGGGTTGGCAAAATAAACAGATGCTAGGCATCTAAATGTCCAAAGATTAACCTTCCACTATGCATAGGAATAAACATCTTTATTTAACTGAAACATTAACTACGTCCAAGTATGGATCAAGGAAGCAAGTAGAGACTCCATTCTCAAAAGATGAAATACATATGGAAGTAATAGAATTATTTACCCAACTAAAATACACCTTTTAAAAATGGACATAGTTTAAAGCAGTAAATCTTTCTTTCAATTTTGTCATTTCTGAATAAAACTTTTCAGATATTAGCAAAATGGTCCTTAAAGGTATGACTCCATCTTTTGGACCATTCTAGTCTAGAATGGAATAAGATTTCTAGTAGTAGTTAACAGGTACTGTTTCCTGTGACCCAGCACTACACACATTATATGAATTTTCTTATTCATCCCTTTGAGCAACTGTTGGATGCAACTTCCCACACCTCACTTCTGAGAATACTGAAGCTAAGAGAGATTGGGATCCCAGGTACAATCAGCAATGGTTAGCTAATTCAAAACTCTGTAGTACTGTAAGAAATTTGTGGGGCTAGAAATATAGTTCAGTTGGTAGAGTGCTTGCCTTGCATGCACAAGGCCCTGGGTTTAATCTTAGCACCACAAAAAAGAAAAAAAAAAAGAAATTTGCAACAGCAATTGATGTCAGTTTCCCCAAGCCTTATTTTGTGAAGTCCACCTCAAAGAGGTAGACAATAGCTTTTTTTTGGGGGGGGTGGGTAGAAACTCAAAAATGCACTCAAAAGACAGAGGGGAAAAAAACAAACTTATGAATGCATCATTTTGTTGTTGCCTTTTAATTATTGCTAATTTAACAACAGATATTACTCACAAACCAACAATGACTATATCATTACCTCTTCCTCTTGACTTTGTATTATGACAGGCCAAATAAGCAGAAATACTGCAACAGAAGCAACTACCGATCCACAATTTTCCCATTTCCTGAACACAAGAACACTTACAGAAGCTGTCTTCTGTTGTGTGGCTGCAGCTGCAAACCTAGCCACATGATTTATGATTGGAGAAAAATTAGTTGGTCCATAGAGTTTTATCTGAGGAAGACAGGTCCGATAAGCCTCTATGATGCCTTGGATTCCTAGATCCCAAAAAAGGAGTATTAAAAATCTTTAAGCAGAAAGTGTTGATTTATAACACTAATATAATCATATATCAACATATGTTACTTCAAGAAGCCAAATATTCCATTCAGGTGCTCCTCTAAGCACCACCCCCCGCCCCGACACACACACTCACATAGACACACACATGGAATTGGGGATTAAAATTAATAACACTTTACCACTGAGCTACATCCCCAATCCTGTTTGTTTGTTTGTTTATGTTGTGACAAAGCTAAGTTGCTGAGGCTGGCCTCAGACTCGCAATCCTCCCGCCTCATCCTCCCAAGTCATTGGAATTACAGACAGGAACCAGCATGCCTGGCTTCCTCTAAACTATATGACAAAACTCCATGGCCACGCTCTATTGCAAAAACCTACAAACCCAGCTCTCCCTCAGTAGAAGTCATGTATTCTCACGTCAGCCAAATTATCCATTAGTGTACAGGACTATTACATTTGTGCTTAATATTGAGGTGATCACGAATGGGACTCTGATGGAAAGAGAACCATGAAAAAAGTGTTACATCATACAACTGATGATAAGCATAAGAAAAATTACTGATAAGATGAAAAAATATTTGTGTATAAGGCCAAAGGTTCTATAAAAATATCTTATGGTTATAAGCTAATATTAATTCTAGTTAATTAAATGATACAAAGGTTTATTCAACAACTTAAAGATTAGGCACGGTAATAATAGACTATATTAGTTACAAATATTTACCTCCAGGTTATCTATTAGATTTTGCGGTAGAAACAGTAATGAATTTGCTTATAAGACACTGCCCTGGACCTGGAGTGTTATTATAATAGAAAGATGGACAACATTTGACTAGCTTTGACCAACGCATGTCAATGGACATGACAACCACATCTAAGCATGGATGATTTCTCTAGCTCTGTTGCTCTTTCCCTCTTCCACAGGAGCAGTATAACCCAGCAAAGAGCTATTCCTTCAGCTGAGTCCCAGAATAAGCCACTGGAGGAGGGATACAATCTTGTAGACAAGAAATAAACTCTTCATCATAAGCCACTGAGTTTTAAAGGTCTCTTATAACAACAGCACAACCTGATGAAAGCTGAATGGCATTCCTCGCAAAAATCACTTCTAGTGAAACCTTTTTCTTGTGTATGCACTGTGGAAGATGTCCTCAACGACACATGGCAAAAGGGTACTAGAAATTATAAAGAATTCCCCACAATCCTTGCTAAAATCCTTGGAAATTTCACACACACACACACACACACACACACACACACAATTTTAATGTAAACCAAAGTAGGCCTCTTTTTAAAAAAAAAATTATTTATTGATGGATCTTTATTTAATTAATTTATTTATATGTGGTGCTGAGAATCGAACCCAGTACCTCACACATACTAGGCAAGTGCTCTACCACTGAGCTACAACCCCAGCCCCAAAGTAGATCTCTTGCTTTAAAAAGAGCCAACAGATCATAGACCAACAAGGGAGAGAACTGTATACTTGGTCTAAAAGCTTCATATGACCAAGTCTCTCCTCTTAAAATTTAAGAGTTATAAACTTAACTCTTGGCCATGTTGAATTTTGAAACAAGTAGTCTTATGAACAACCTTTGAGAATATAACTAATTCACATATGGAGTTGATTTCACATGTATAAGATAATGTTGTAACTAGGTGTCAATCCAGTAACAATAAAAATAATAAAATTAACATTAGCTAGTATCAGAATCTTTCACTGTAATGACATACACAGTGGAAATTTGAGCCTATAACTATAGTGATAACAATTTTTTTTCATGTCTATCATCTTTGTTTGCTTTTCAAACTGAAGGTATAAACAATTCATTTTTTTTCCACAAATATCAATAACCTTCAATTCCTTAACTAAAATTGAGTTATGCCAAAATCCTTCCTTGCATTAAAGGAACAAGTAAGATGATATTTCTAGGCAACTGTATTCAATGATTAATTGAAGAAAGGCAATTAAACTTCCTTGCTTTAAAATAAAGTTGTATGGGGATAGGAAGGATACTAGAATGAATCGGACATTATTACCCTATGTGCATATATTACTACATGACCAGTATAATTCAACATTATATACAACCAGAAGAATGAGAAGTTATACTTCATTTATGTATGATATGTCAAAATGCGTTCTACTATCGTGTATATTTACCAGAACAAATAAAAAAACTTTACCAATCTGCATATTAAATAAATTATTAATATTTTCCAAGAAAAAAAATAAGGTTGTATCTTTTTTTGCCCATATAGCATTTCTTTCATCTGAGACCAAACTAATTCTTTTTCTAGACTATAAACCAAAAGTAAAAAATCTGGGCTTGGTAACATGAGATGGGTTCATATCATTTGTAGAGCAAATGTACTTCTAAAAGGAATTGTCACATATATAGTCCATAAAAATGATTCCAATTTCATCATAAGCATGAATCACATTCTGTAAAAATAATATTTCCAGTTTCAAAGAAGTCACAACAAGCCACTGACACTGCATTAAAAGAACACTGCACTCATATGAGAAAAAAAGGGAGAAAATCTTCAGGCAAACTGTCCCCAACCAACTGCCCCACACTCTTCTTCCTTATGAATATTGTTTAGGAAGAGAAGAAAAGAAGACCTTCTTCTATTGGAAAACTGTAAGTTTTGTAATTGTTAAAAGGACCCTTTTCAGGGATAGGGTTGTAGCACAGTGGTAGAGTGCTTGCCTAGCATGTGTGAGCCACTGAGTTCGATCCTCAGCACCACATAGAAATAAATAATATAAAAGTCCATCAACAGCTAAAAAAAAATTTTAAAAATATATCCTTTTCAGAACTTAGCTGATTGTCTAGAATTATAAATGATGCTTGTGATCCGACACCTACCAGCCTTCCTCCAAGTTGTTCAGTCTTACATAGTGGGACATTTGGCATTTTAATTTGACTGTTTAATATGGCAAAAAGAAGGAAGCACTTGGATATTTGAAGCATTGGGGAAAAAGTGAATTGAAAGACACATGTCTGCCTCCTGATTTCAACACAGAAAATCTGCTATAGGTAACAATTCTTGGTTCCTTCCACCTATCCCATCTACTTATAGAATGTTGTTTGAGTTACACATAATTAGATACTTTTCCTTTGTAGAGTAACTATTACTCTCAAAAAGGCTTCAGATGAATTATAATTCTGAATTACTCATTTCATTGAAAGTTTATTATATAATCAATTTATGTGTGAAAATACTTTTAATATAAGTTTTTTGTTGAACTACTCTCAAGATTATGAATTTATTTTTTTGTTCCATTAAACCTCAGAACCTTTATCACCATAATACTGATTTTGCACCATAATTATTATTACTACCCTAACTACAAACTGGTATAGTTTTTCTACCTTCTCTAACAGAATATGTCACAAAATGAAACCTAGACATGTGATTGAGTAGTTTTAAGTCACAATAAAAAACAAGTAAGAAAGATAGTGAGGTCTTTCAGCTTCAAGTCTTCATGTTTACTTTTAAACTTACCATTACAGTAGGGATTGGATGGATTAAAGTTTATTGGAAATTCATGTGATACCTGTCAAAGATGAAAGATGAACTGATGAATCCTGTTTTGCTTTTATAGCAAGCAAAGCTTTAAAATGAGATTTCCTCTTACCTGCCACTGAGGTGGTATCTGAGCTCCAAAACCAAAAGCTGGAAACATCTTATCACTAAAATGAAAATTTGAGAAAAGTGAAATCTTGTGTTTTTTTTTCAAAAGAGAGTGTTGTGTCTTCACTCATAATAAAATCAATGTGAACTCATTTTTAAAGAATTATTAAAATCTCAGAAAAGTATAAAACAACAAAGATTACCTATAGCTGCCAGAGAGAACCATCAGTTGAAATAGTTTTCTTTGCATGAGGGAGAAGCAATGTTTCTATAAATTTTATAAAAATGGAATTTATATTTGTGATTTATAACCCATTCTTTTCTATTTAGATATTACACATCATTTCACTGAACAAATGTGTAAATAAAAACCCATAAAGCCCTAAAAATCACAAATGTTTACAGTTGTTTGCAACAAATTCATTAGGCAGTAAGACCTAAACTTGCTGATTAGGTTATTTGAAGCATTTATTTATGCCACTTAATATAAATATTCTTAAATTTGGCCAGAAAAACACAGTGCAAATGCCAAATATCATAAAACTCTCAGGTTTTTGGAGCAAAAATGTATGAATATTTGGCCCGAGGATTTAGGGATAGGGACTGTGTGCACCTGAATATTGACATCATATGAATGACTAATGAGTATTCCATTATATGGATACTTTCTCATATCCATAGTGATAGATGGCCAATGTAATGTTATCATAAAACACTGTAATGAACATACGAATTTTTCTACTCTGGATGTTCTTTGTAAATTAATTCTTAACAGTCCTTTTTGCATTGAATATGGAACCTATGTCATGTCAAATATTTTTTCCAATATGTAATCTGTAACTTTATTTAGAATATTGTTCCTTTAGTTTTTAATATTAGTGGATGTAAACACATAAAAAAAAGTTTCATGATTTCTTTTGCTTGTCCTATTTAAAGTCCTTTCCACTTCAAGATAACAAACAATTCATACATATTTTCTCCTAGAACTTTCAAGGTTTGCTTTTGATATTAAACTTCTAATTCATCTGGAAAGTAGGATATGGAGCAAAAAGTGCTCCCCTCCAACATCATTTCCTCCTTCCTTACTAATAGAACACTTGAGCTGGAGACTCCACCTCCCAGCTTCTCTGGGATGGATGTGGTCTGGAATTAGGTTCCAGCTCAAGAGATGTGAGTAGAGGGATTTGTAAGCTGCTTTTGAATCCCGACAAAGGAATGCACTTGCAGTCCCAGGTCCCTTTCTCCCCTTCCCACTGGCTAGAGATGAAAACCAAGGAAGCTGCCCTGAACCCAGGAACAGAATCTGTAAATGGAGAGGAGCAAAACTGCCCAATCAGTCCTGAGATATTTACCTCTCTTCTGGTGAAGCTGCTCTGTTTTGGGGTATCCATTTTATCAGTTTGGTCTATAATTTATGCAGAATAATATGCTAATATTTACAGGTGTGACAGGGATTCAAATAAATTCTTATTCAGTTTCTTCGCTGTGACAATCCCTTCTACTTTCTAAAATGCTAACTCCATCATATATTAAATTCACTTATACGTACACGTGGGTCTCCTTTTGGCCTGCCTGCTTGCTGCTTGGTTCCACTGGTCATGTACAAATTCTACACTTTAGCTTTAAAATAAGTCTTAATAACTAGAGCAAATTCTTCTTCACACCTCTCTCTCTCTCTCTCTCTCTCTCTCTCTCTCTCTCTCTCTCTCTCTCTTATCTGAAGTTTTACTTGTTTTTTCCTGATTCCTTTTTCCTTCTAGAAAATTTTAAGAATCACTCTGTCAGGGTTACATTCCAATATTAATTTAAATTGATAAATTCAGATGAAATTTCACATTTTATTTCATTATTATACCTATCTAAAAATTATGAGGTATCTTTCCATTTAAACAAATTTCTTTCTTTGTTCTTCAGTACAATTTTGTAGTTTTCCTCGTTTTCATTTTTTACTGCAATATGAAATGTAACTTTTCTCCACTAAATTCTTTTTAAATTGGTTATTGATAGTTGGTAAGAACCTGATTTTTTATTTTGTGTTGTCTCTGACCACCTTTCTGAATTCTTGACAATTTGTAACATTTTTATTTTTCAGTTGATTCTTTGGGGTTTGAATTCATTCCTTGCAGATTTGTTAGAATTTACACATGAAATTGCCCTGGCCTGGTGCCCTTGTATGGACTGACTCTTTGAGAATGGACTATTCAAGTTTTCTGCCTTTGAGTCAGCTTTGATAATTAAGAGCTTTCTTTTTTTTTTTTTTTAAAGAGAGAGTGAGAGAGGAGAGAGAGAGAGAGAGAGAGAGAGAGAGAGAGAGAGAGAGAGGAGAGAGAGAATTTTTTTTAATATTTTTTTTTTTTTTTTTTTTAGTTCTCGGCGGACACAACATCTTTGTTGGTATGTGGTGCTGAGGATCGAACCCGGGTCGCACGCATGCCAGGCGAGCGCGCTACCGCTTGAACCACATCCCCAGCCCAAGAGCTTTCTTAAAAATCATCCATTCATGTGGATTTTCAAATGTAATGGCATAATATTTTACAAAGTATTAATATATTTGGAGTTTTTTTCCTCTAAATTTATGCTTATAATCTTTTTCTCATTACTAGTGTTCTATGTACACTTTCTCTCTTTCATGGGGGTTAGGGTTGCCAAAGTTTTGTCTAAGTTTTGTTGAACTTCCAAAAATAATCATTTATTGATTTAATTTATCAAAATGGTGATTTTTTTTTTCCTTTTACCCTTCCAAATCATAATCACAAGAGCATGTCTCTAGAGCCCAATGGCCCAGGCTCCATCCTGTCTCTGCCAGTTATCAGCTGATTCTGAACGAGTTACTTAACTCCCTGGATCTCAGTTTTCTCAACTGTATGGTGCAGATCATACAAGTATCATCGCACAGAGAAATGTGAGGATTAGACGTGTATTAAATAGAAAGTACTTTAGGGCTGGGAGTGTGGCTCACTAGAATGTTTGCCTAGTGTATACAAGGCTCAGAGTTCCATCTCTAGCACAGTTATAAAAAAAAGAAAAGAAAGAAAGAAAGTACTTTAAATGGTCCCTGACATATAATAGTTGACACACACATACAGGAAATCTATCATTATGACTAAGATTGTCTTCCACTTTCTAAAATGCTAACTCCATCATATATTAAATTCACTTATACATACATGTGGGTCTACTTTTGGCCTGCCTGCTTGGTTCCATTGGTCATGTACAAATTGCACACTTTAGCTTATTTTAAAGTCTTAATAACTGCTAGAGCAAATTCTTCTTCACTGGTCGGTCTCTCTCTCTCTCTCTCTCTCTCTCTCTCTCTCTCTCTCTCTCTCATTTGAAAATTTTCTTGTTTTTTCTGATCCCTATTTCCTTCTAGAAAATTTTAAGAATCATTCTGTCAGGGTTGCATTCCAATATTGACTTAAATTGATTAATTTGTACTTACTATTCTTTTATTTTGTTGAAAAGTTAGTTCATTTGTATTCGACTTTTCGTATTTTTTAAAAATATTTATTTATTTATTTTTAGGTATAAATGGACACAATGCCTTTATTTTTATGTGGTGCTGAGAATCAAACCCGGGTCCTGCTCATGCTAGGTGAGCGCTCTACGGCTGAGCCACAACCCCAGCTCCTGACTCTTCGTATTTAAGAATAAAAACAGAGGGGCTGGGGTCATAGCTCAGTGGTAGAGCACTTAATGAGCATGTATGAGGCACTGAGTTCAATTCTCAGCACCACATAAAAATAAACAAAAAAAATGGTATTTTGTTCATCCAAAATTAAATATTAAAAAAAAAGAAGAGATGGAAATTGCTTGAGTCCAAAGGTTCAAGATCAGTCTGGAAAACATAGCAAGACCTCCATCTCCTAAGATAGCCAGCCAGCCAACTAGACAGACAGACAGATAGAAGCACGTAAAGTTTAAAAGTTTCTTTATAGAAACAGGGCCAGTTACTGTCTTCTTGGTGTCCTTTATTCCTACATAGTCTATTATTACAATTTGAATTCCTCTTTGATCTAAGAACTATGCCTTTCCTTTTTTGTTGTTGTTTTTTTCCACTGCAGTAAATTTAGAACCCGTTTGTTATTAACTTCCAGGAGGCAAAGAAAGTAATCCTATAAATTTCTACTTTTTAAAAATCCCATTATAATTGTGTTACTTTGAAAATTTTATTATACTTCTATACTAGCTATTTTTAATTTGAAATATTTCAGTACTGTTTATTTTCATCTTGGATTATATAACAAAGTATTCTATAAAGTAACTTTTTGTTTTATGTAAAGATTTTTGCCTTCAAGTTTACTAGCCTGGTAAGGAATTGCCAGTTTGCTTTAGATTTGTTCACATTTGCCTAAAAAATTTGCTTCTGAATTTTGCCAGGACAGATTAATAAAAAGCTACATCAGTATGTAAGAACTTCTATCATATATAATAACAGGCAAACACAAGTGAAAATTTATCCTGAGCAGTAATAGATTTGCTAAAAAAAATTACTAATGCATATTTTTATATTGTTTAGTAAACCTTCACCATTATTCAAATCTATTTCAAATCTTTTTACATTTTTGTTTTCTTTTGTACTTTTTTGGTGCAGCGAATTGAGCCCAGGGTCTCATGCATGCTAAACATATACTCTACTACTGACTTATGCCAGGCCCCAACTCTATTCAAAACCTATCCACTGCACATCCATTCAGAATATTTTGTAGCAATTAGATTTAGTTACCTTTTAGCACTTGTTAAAAATCATTTAAAAAGTATTTGATGACTGCCAAGGAAACATATTTAGAAATAGTTTTTACTATTGTTTACAAAATGTGTCCCTTGGACTTCAATCACACATACAACTTATCTAATGAATAAACCCCAAGGCAACCAGATCAGAAAAATAAGACTCTTGTTGACTTCAGTCAGCTATTAAATAAAAACTCTCTGTATAACACTTTGTAACTAAGCACAATAAGAGGTGAGAGATCATAGGTAAATACTAAAATTGTCAACAAAGAAAAGAATAGAAATAATAAACTAGAGAAATTTTAGGGAGAAAGCTATTCCCTCCAATACCCTCATTCTACCACCCGGATCAGAGTACCAGTCAATGAAACAAAAACTGGCCCTTTCTGGGGAATTATGAAAACAAGTGTTTCAACATTTCCAAAGTCATACTCACGCATCATAATCTTGAATGACCAGTCCCACAGACCAGATAGCAGTCAAATACTCATTGACACCATTGGGGCTGATGAAATGGAGGGAGTCCGGAGACCTTGGGTCACCATTGGAGCCAGTGAAATCCACTCCCACCTGCCAAAGAACAACAGCAGCCCTTACTAAGGAGAAGCAGGGGCACCTGTAGGTGATGACCAAGAAACCTCAGGGGATAAGACACAAATGTTCATTCCAGAGCCTGCTACAATCATTTTCCTAACAAATGCCTATTTCTATGGACAGTTAAAGCCTCAACATGAGATAACCTGCTATTGTTTTCCTAGTTTTAAATCATGAATCATTATACCCATGACTCAGACTTAGGAGTTGTTTTGTGCAAATCTATTGCATTAATGCTTTCTATTCCTTAAATTATTGCAGGATAACTGCTCATTTGTACATATCCGCTTTCTCTCAGGAGAAAGAGTTCTTTCATCAACAAAACTAAAATTTCCATGAGGAACCTAGACAACCTGTCTGAGGTCTCTGAGGGAATCTAAACAGACTGTGCAAATTTCATCACAGAGTCGGTTTGGCAATAAACAAAAGAATGCTGCAAAATGGAAGGGGGAAAGCAATGTTTTATAGCCTGTTAGAAAAGTGAGTGTGTTACTCACAGTAAAATTCAGCTGACATCCTCCCATGATGTAGTCAAGGAACGTACATTCTACTGTAATCTAAAAACAAATAGCAAACTGTTAAAATTAAAACTCTCCTACTATACAAAAGAAACAAAAAAGCTTTCTGGCATAAATTTTAAGACATTATAAACTGAACATCACATGGTATAAAAACATGGAAATCACACCTGCATTCAAGTACAATGTACTCCTGCCCCTAAATGTCATGAATCTATAAGATTTATTTCAGGATAATTATGGCAATGCTAAGTAAGATGAGAATATTAATGGCCAAAAATGAAAGACATTCACTTTAAATTTTAAGAGATAACAAATGAGCCTCATATGTCAACAGCTTTCATGAGCATAATAATAAAGAAATCATACTAAAAATATAAATTAAAAAACTTCACTTCTTCACTGTAAGAAATTTTGACTTTTTCCCTCCAGTCATAAGATCTCATCTTGAAATTATAACCAAGAGAGATGCACTGGGTCAGGCCATTTCCACTAAAGGGATAGAAGAATACTCTGAATCACATTTCTGAAGATAACAGACAACTTTAATACTCTTTGTCTTTTGCTACAGGTTGTCAAATCTTGGAAGTAAAGTTTCCAGAAAGATTCATTTACTGTTTCCCACTCTATTCTTTCCCCTAAAGACGCTCAACAGATTTTCAACTGCCTAAACTACTCGTTTGATATAAACCATAATGACAGAAGATCCCAAAATGTGATCTCATTATAAGCCATCAAGGGAAACTGACCTCACAGTGTTTCACGCTGATAACACCTGAATTCTTATAGCTTTTTTTCTTTTGCCTCTTTTTTTCATTTATGCATTCATATTCAACCTATAGGAAGAAAACACAAAAACGTTAATTTTTTACCAGCAACCATTAGAAATGTCACTGTGAATTTAAATGTACAACCTTTCCCCTTGGAATGAAACCATTTACTGATATAGGTCTGTTGCAAAATACAACTCTGAAACAATTATGTAAAACCTCAAGCATGTGAAATACTTATCAGTTAAGTTTCCAACAATTAAGGCACTCCTAAAATGGCACGTCTTTAAAAATAGTTCCCAAGTTTAAATTTTGCCAAATTTTCACTGTCATGTATAATAAGAACATAAGAATACTCAACTAATACTTGATAAATTGAGCCTAACTAGCTAACAGTAAGTCATTGATATACTTCCAACAGTCACTACTAATGTTCTAAGAATCAATATCTTAAAAATATATTTGATACAGTGATGTAAACTGAAATATGTAAAACATATTCTTCGATGGTTCAAGATTTTGGCAGTCTTAGTCATAATCATAAATATTAATAAATGAGCATTACAGATGCAGAAATGCCCTCAATAGAATATTCATTTATGCTAGATTACTTCACTTCATTAATTTATCCTTTTACAAAGTATCTACCAAGTGACAGGCACTGTGCCAGGAAGACACTGAGAATGCAGAGACGCTAAGACATGGCCCTGTTCCTTGGTCAAGTCTTTGTCACTGCAACAACAATAAAAGCCTCCTATGTCACAGAGAAAAGGAAGGATCAACTCAGCCACATTCAGGAAAGCTTTACATGACCCATAAAGTATCATACAGTATTAGGTCACTGTCTTATAAAAGCAGGTTATTTCCTGATTCTGGAATAAAACAATGAACTGAAACTAGTGAAACAACAACTAGACCAGTCCATATTTAGTTAATCTGGGTATCTTGCATAACTTTAAGCATTCAGACTTTTATTATTTCTCATTTAATTCTGCCTTAAAAACTTAATAGAATATTTACAGCTGAAGCTCTTTGTTGTTTTAATTCAAAGATTGTCCATCTTTGTATTTCAACTGCTTAGGTGATTTAAGGTCTTTCTTCCTCCACACTAGCATTTCTGTACTTGCTACGTCCAGCACCTGGGCTGTGTGACTAGGGATTAGGAGCAGGACTGCAAGTCTCTGTGTTACCTACTGGAAATGCTAGTCCCAATATGTTTGCTCTAATCTCATTTTTCTCAATTATTTAAACCAACTGGCTTACATGTTTTATTTATTCACCTAGTTTTTTTAAGGTTTGATCTAAAACTCTCTGTACCTTCTTTTAACTCACCTCTCTTAGATGACTAGGTAATAAGACCTTCTCACCTAGCTGTAATCTTTTTTCTCTCAAACACCATGTTTGTATTTTCAAAAGTAGATGTTACATACATGAGCATTACTCATGTCTCTAAGAAGCTAATAAACAATTCGTATTATTCTGTTCAAGTAAGCTACAAAGAGAATTAACTACTTACTCAAAGTAGAAGGGTAAATAAAACACTCTGGAGTAGTGTCCTTACGGCCACATTAGTGTAGAGACAGAAAGTTTCAGTTTTTTTTACTCTAATGCGTAAGTTAAGATGCTAAACTGAATATAGTTAAAGTAGTCAAATGATAGTTGCCCCCCACTTGGTACCAGGAATTGAACCCAGGGGCTCTTAACTACTAAGCTATATCCCTAGCCCTTTTTAAATATTTTTTTTATTTAGAGACAGGGTCTCCCTAAGTTGCTTACGGCCTTGCTAAGTTGAGGAAGCTGGCTTTAAACTTGCAATCCTCCTATGAGAGCCTCTCGGCTGCTGGGATTACGGGTATATGCCACCATACCCAGGCATCAAATGATCTTAATAAAAGTCATCTGAAGCATCATGAACTAAGCTTTTGTCCTCCCTGTATGTAAGGACAAATCAAAGGCAAGCCAACTGTAAGAGACCATGCAAAAGTAGCATAAGTGTATACAATTCAAGTCCAGGCACTTGTCTGGCATAACAGATATTAACCATTGTGACTAGTGAAATGCAAAAAGCCTTAAGCAAAGGACTTTTGATCAAATTATGTGTGCTGTCTTAAACAAAAGGAAATGAAACCTCTAAACATAAATGTAACTTGGTGAGAAAGGCAGTCTCAAGCACAAGAGCTTTTGATACAACCTTGGCCATTTCAGAATGAACCCTGGGCCTAGAATAATTCTTTACTTTAACATGAGAGTCCTTAAAGCTGATACTGGGCTTATCGCCTATGTGGAAATACTCTTCCCAGTTTCATACTCAACGAGGGCTCCGTCGTGCTACTTAAGCCTCGGGGTCAATGGCAATCAGGCCCATCCCTGCCTCTCAGTATTCTAGACTCCTCAGGGGAGAGGCAGAGACCATTCACAAAAGCACACACAGAAAATGGCCTTGATTTGGCAGCCAGAAAGGACCTGCTGGCTCTGGGGGACTGACACCTACTATGAAAGCTGACCTTGCTCTACCTTTTCTCAATATACAGTGTTAGGTCATTGTCTTATAAAAGTAGGTTATTTCCTGATTCTGGAATCATTGAACCTTTCCAAAGTACAATGGGCAAAGTGTTTGGACTTCCACTATAAATGACTGACATCATGATGATCCTTGCTTTCTTCCATAGCTAGAGTCCTCAACTGGCATTAGTAAATCATCCCATGCTCAACAAAATTCAAATATAAATTTTGGACTACCTGATTATTAAACTAGCAAACAAAAAAATTCCATTGATTTTAGAGCATTACGCAATACAGGGAAAAAACATGGTTAAACTGTTTGCTATGCCAAGAAAAATAAAATAAAATAATAAATACACAGCAAAACTATATAGTATATATAAATTCAAAGACATAACTTACAGGTGAGCTTCTGGAGGCTTCTTTCAGTTTTGTCATGGTCGTTTGAAATGTTCCAATGAGATCATGTGATCCATCATTGTCATAATCATAACATTCTACCTGGAATTAAGTATAATAAATGAATCAATATAATTTCATTAAAAAGTACTGATGGCAATAAATGTGACCTATCAAAAATGTCCCATTGACCCCAGCTATCCTTGAAATGGGGCACTAAGATAGATCGCAAGCAGATGACAAAACACAAAGACTGTTCAAATTCCACATTAAGAAGTTTTCAGCCCCTCTTTCATACCCTCTATAAAAACTGATAAAAAGTAAAATGGAATTACATCTTCTTGCTCATCCGCTTTTTTACCTTGTTATCACTATACAATGGCTAGAAGCCATTATCTAGAGAAAGAAAGGAAGTTAATATCCTAGGCAGCTAAAAATTATACAAGTCCTAGATAATTTAGAATTATGGAAAAATATATTTCATTAAGTACAATCTGGAGAGGTTAGTCAGATGTGCATCATTCTGAGAGTCACAACTCTCAAAATAAAGAGAAAAAGTCCTGAGCCCACTGAGGGAAGTTATCTGTCCCAGGTCATATTTACTCCATTCCTGCATCAAAACAGAGTGAGCTCTAATCTTAATCTGGCTCTTATTAAATGTGCACCTACTGTCCTCCCCCCAACCCCAAAGCAGAGAAGAGAGGGGAAAGTATTTGATTTATGCGTAGTTTTATATTGAGTTGATGGATGTAACTACAATGTAAACAATTAACAGAACACTAAAATACTCTTTCCAATGAGAAAAATAAGAGGGTGTGATCTATTAGCAAGCAGAAGTGTTCAAGAGAAGCTCAAAACTGACCATAATGGTTGTGAACATTCAACACCAATGCTTTATAGTACTTCATATTCAAAATAGGTTATTTCATTTCTGTGAACATTTATTATGTGAAAGGTGCACATTCTCTAAATAGCCTTGTGAGGTAGTTGGATTAAGAATCCTCTCACTATTATTACCATTTTACAGAACTGAAACTTGGAGGAATTAAATAAAAAGTCTTAGAACATGGTATGCCTGTGTGGTTACCAACAAAGGTAAACCAAAACTGTGCTGAGGACACTTCTAAAAACTTCTGGAGTCTGTGCCTCAAAATCAAAGCTTATAAATGAGAAGGAACTTGCATTTGCCTTCAGCCAATTGAGAGCTCCAACTTGCTACTATCCACAAAGTTATACTAGTCACAAAGTTAAAATGTCCAGAATTTTTATATGTTCGCTTGGCAAAATGATTATTTTTCTTCTCAGTTCTATACACGAGTGTTCATCATGAGTGGACGTCTTTTATTCCTTACTTGTATTTTCATTATTCTTGTTAACTCTAAACATCAATCAATCAAAACAAGCAAGTTCTAGAACTGTTAACTGTGAGCAGTAGTAAGGCATTTGTTTAAGAAATGCTTGACAGAGACCACCTTGGGAACTGAGGCCCAGCCCAGATCTTCCCACACCTACCTGCACAGGGCCCAGGCCCAGGGTAGGTCTGAGTTTGCCACCACCACACTCCCCACCTGAGAGCCCAAGCCTAACCCACTTCCATCTTAGGAAACTGCAGACATCGCCATAGCCCTCCCCACACCGGAGCCCCTCCCTTTCGACAACAGTCAGGGCCTAAAAGCAGATGCATATCAGAGCAAGCATCCCAAAGAAAGTGTAAGGCCCACCATTTCAGCTCCATCTCTGTAAGACATTGTATCCATCTTGGGGCACCTCCACTGCCCTCTCGAGTTACCTCCCCTATTGCTGCCACCACCTTTAGTTGCAGTAACATACATTGAGGGTCACCAGCAGGGTCTGGAAGCCCAACATCAAGGCGAGGTACAGATAATCTGCACAACCACAAAGTTAAAATGCCCAGGGTACTATAAGAATAATAGAGAATAGGACAGACATCAGAATACATCAGACACTAGAAAGGCAATATGTCAATCAATGGAAGGGAAACTGATGTGATACAGCAATTTGTATACGGGGTAAAAGGGGGAGTTCATAATCCACGTGAATCAAACCGTGTAATATGATGTATTAAGAACTATGTAATGTTATGAACGACCAATAAAAAAAAAAAAAGAATAATAGGGTAGAAACTGCAAGAAAGGAAGATACATAGACAACATGGAAACAAAAAAAGAGGGAGGAAAGTGCCCCAAACAAACAAGGATACTACAATAACAGAACTCATGGACAGTGAAGTTGATGAAATGTCAGAGAAGGAGTTTAGAAGGTTCATAATTAAAATGATCTGTAAATTAAAGAAGGACCTAAATGAGCAAATACAAGCAAAAATTGATCACTCCAACAAAGAGCAAATACAGGTCGCAAAATATTACTTCAAGAAAGAGATAGAGATTCTCCCCCCGCCAAAAAAAAAGTCAGAAATCCTTGAAATGAAGAAAGCAATAAACCAAATAAAAAACTCAATAGAAAGCATAAGCAACTAGATCACTTGGAAGAATGAATGTCAGATAATGAAGACAAAATATACAATCAGGAAAATAAAGTTGACCACACAGTGAAGATAGTAAGAAACCATGAACAGAACATCCAAACTTATGGGACAGCATCAAAAGTCCAAATCTCTAAGAGTTATTGGGATAGAGGAAGGCACAGAGTTTCAAACCAAAGGAATGCACAATCTCTTCAATGAGATAATATCAGAAAATTTCCCAAGCACAAAGAATGAATTGGAAAACCAAATACAAGAGACTTACAGGACATCAAGTGTACAAAATTATAACAGATCTACACCAAGGCACATTATAATGAAAATGCCTAACATACAGAATAAGGAGAGAATATTAAAAGCCACAAGAGAAAGGAATCAGATTACATATAGAGGGAAACTAATTAGAATATGTACAAATTTTTCAACCCAGATCCTGAAAGCTAGAAGATCCTGGAACAACATATATCAAGCTCTGAAAGAAAATGGATGCAAACCAAGAATCTTATTTCCAGCAAAATTAAGCTTGAGATTTGATGATGAAATAAAAACCTTCCATGATAAACAAAAGTTAAAAGAATTTACAGCTAGAAAGCCTGCACTTCAGAACATGCTGAGCAAAATATTCCAAGAAGAGGAAATAAAAAACAGTGATGAAAGTAAGAAGAAAGAGGGATTGCACTAAAGGAAAAACTAATCAGAAGAGAAACCATGTCAAGTTATATACCAAAAATGGCTGGGAATACAAACCATGTCTCAATAATAACCCTGAACGTTAATGGCCTAAACTCGCCAATCAAAAGATATAGACTAGTAGACTGGATCAAAAAAAAAAGACCCAACAATATGCTGCCTCCAAGAGACTCATCTCATAGGAAAAGATATCCTCAGACTGAAGGTGAAAAGGTTGGGAAAAAGCATACCACTCACTGTGGAAGCAAGTAGGGGTTTCCATCCTCATGTCAAACTAAAGTAGACTTCAAGCCAAAGTTAATCAAAAGGGATAAAGAAGGACACCACACACTGCTCAAGGGAACCATACACCAACAAGACTTAACAATTATAAATATATATGCTCTAAACAATAGAGCACCTATGTTAATCAACAAACTCTTCTCAAGTTCAAGAGTCAAATAGACCACAACCCAATAATTTTGGGTAACTTTAACACCCCTCTTTCACCACTGGATAGATCTTCCAAACAAAAGCTGAAGAAACTAGAGAACTCAATAATACAATCAATAACTTAGATTTAACTGACATATATAAAATATTTCATCCTTCAACAAGGGAAGATACTTTCTTCTTAGCAGCACATAGATCCTTCTCTAAAATAGACCATATATTATGCCACAAAGCAACTCTTAGCAAATATAAAAAAAGGAGAGATGCTACCCTACATTCTATCAGATCATAATGAAATGAAATTAGAAATCAATGATAAAATAAGAAATAAAAGCTACTCCAACACCTGGAGACTAAATAACATATTACTGAATAAACAATGGGTTACAGAAGACATCAAGGAGAAGATTAAAAAATTTTTAGAGGTGAATGAGAAAACAGATACAACATATAGAAATCTCTAAGACTATGAAGGCAGTTCTAAGAGGAACGTTAACTGCATGGAGTTCATTCCTTAAAAGAAAAAAAAAAGTCAACAAATAAATGACTTAACATTACATCTCAAAACCCTAGAAAAAGAAGAACAAATCTACACCAAAAGCAGAAGACAGGAAATAATTAAAATCAGAGTTGAAATCAGTGAAATAGAAACAATTGAAAAACTGACAAAATAAAAAGTTGGTTCTTTGAAAAAATAAATAAAATTGACAGACCCTTAGCCATGTTAACGAAGAGGAAAGAGAAAACTCAATTAGTAACATACATGATGAAAAAAGAAATATCACAACAAAAACTAAAGAAATACAGAAGATAATTAGAAATTACTCTGAAAACTTTTACTCCAATAAAATAGAAAATATCAAAGGCATCAACAAATTTCTAGAGTCATATGATTTGCCCAAATTGAATCAGTATTATATACACAATTTAAACAAATCAATTTCAAGAGATGAAATAGAAGATGCCATCAGAAGCCTACCAACCAAGAAAAGCCCAGGACCGGAAGGATACATAGCCAAGTTCCACAAGACATTTAAAGAATAACTAATACCAATACTCTCCAATTTATTTCAGGAAATAGAACAAGAGGGAGCACTTCCAAACTCATTCTGTGAGGCCAATATCACCCTGATTCCAAAACCAGGCAAAGACACATCAAAAAAAGAAAACTTCAGACAAATATCTCTAATGAACATAGGTATAAAAATTCTCAATAAAATTCTGGCAAATTGAATACAAAAACATATCAAAAAGATAGTTCACCATGATCAAGTGGGTGTACTAGGGATGCAAGGTTGGTTCAACATATGGACATCAATAAATGTAATTCATCACATCAATAGACTTAAAGATAAGAACCATAAGATTATCTCAATAGATGCAGAAAAAGCCTTCAACAAAATACAGCACCTTTTCATGTTCAAAACACTAGAAAAATTAGGGATAACAGGAACATATCTCAACATCGTAAAAGCGATCTATGCAAAGCCCCAGGTCAACCTCATTCTAAATGAAGAAAAATTGAAGGTATTCCCTCTAAAAACCGGAACAAGATAGGGATGCCCTCTTTCACCACTTCAATTTAACATAGTTCTTGAAACACTGGCTAGAGCAATTAGACAGAGGAAAGAATTTAAAGGGATAAAAATAGGTAAAGAAGAACTCAAATTAGCACTATTTTGAGTTCTTCTAGGTATAACCATATGATTCTATACCTAGAAGACCCCAAAAAATTCCACCAGAAAACTTCTGGAACTAGTAAAGAATTCAGCAAAGTAATAGGATACAAAATCAACACCCATAAATCAAAGGCATTTCTGTATGTCAGTGACAAATCATCTGAGAGGGAAATGAGGAAAACTACTCCATTTACAATAGCATCAAAAAAATAAAATACTTGGGAATCAATGAAAGAGGTGAAAGACCTCTACAATGAAAACTACAAAACGCTAAAGAAAGAAAATTAAAGAAGACCTTAAAAGATGGAAAGATATATCTTGTTCTTGGATAGGCAGAATTAATAGTGTCAAAATGGCCATACCACCTAAAGCACTATACAGATTTAATGCAATTCCAATCAAAATCTCAATGACATTCCTCATAGAAATAGAAAAAGCAGTCATGAAATTCATCTGGAAAAATAAGAGACCCAGATTAGCTAAAGTAATCCTTATCAAGAATATTGAAGCAGCTGGCATCATTATACCAGACCTTAAACTAAACTACAGAGCACTAGTAAGAAAAAAAGCATGGTATTGGCAACAAAATAGACTGGTAGACCAATGGTACCGAATAGAGGACACAGAGACTAACCGACATAATTACAGTTATCTTACATGTGATAAAGGCACCAAAAATGTACATTGGAGAATGTATAGCCTCTTCAACAAATGGTGCTAGGAAAATTGGAAATTCATATGCAACAAATTGAAATTAAAACCCTATCTTTCAACATGCACAAAACTCAACCCAAAGTGGGTCAAGAACCTAGGAATTAAACCAAAGACACTGTGTCTATCAGAAGAAAAAGTAGGCCCAAATCTCCATCATGTCGGAATAGGCCCCAACTTCCTTAAAAAGACTCCTATAGCACAAGAATTAATATCAAGAATCAACAAATGGGATGGATTCAAACTAAAAAGCTTCTTCTCAGCAAAATAAACAATCTGTGAGGTGAATAGAGAGCCTACTAATTGGGAAAAAATTCTTACCACACACACATCAGATAGAGCACAAATCTCTAGAATACATAAAGAACTCAAAAATCTTAACACCAAAAAAACAAATAACCCAATCAACAAATGGGCCAAGGAACTGAACAGACTTCTCCAAAGAAGATATACAATCAATCAACAAATATATTAAAAAATGTTTAACATCTCTAGCAATTAGAGAAATGTAAATCAAAACTACTCTAAAATTTCACCTTACTCCTGTCAGAATGGCAGCTATTAAGAATACAAACAAGTGTTGGCAAGGATGTGGAGGAAAAGGCACACTCATACATTACTGGTGAGACTGCAAAGTGGTACTGCCATTATGGAAAGCAATATGGAGAATCCTTGGAAAACTGGGAATGGAACCACCTTTTTACCCAGCTCTCCCTCTCCTCAGTCTATATCCAAAGGACTTAAAAACAGCATACTACAGGGACACAGCCACATCAATGTTTATAGCAACACAATTCACAATAGCTAAACTGAGGAACCAACCTAGATGTCCTTCAGTAGATGAATGGATAAAGAAAAGGTGGTACATATACACAATGGAATATTATTCAGCATTAAAAGTGAATAAAATCATGGCATTTGCAGTTAAATGGATGGAGCTGGAAAATATAATGCTAAGTGAAATTAGCCAATCCCAAAACCAAATGCCAAATGATTTCTCTGATTTAAGGATACTGATCCATAGTATGCTGTTGGGGGGTGGGAGGATTAAATGAACTCTAGATAGGGCAAAGGGAAAAAGGGGAAGGGAGGAGGCACAGGAGTAGGAAAGAAGGTGGAATGCAATGGTCATCATTACCTTAAGTACATTTATGAAGACACAACCAGAGATATGAAAAATTGTGCTCTATATGTGTAATATAAATTGTAATGCATTCTGTTGTCATATATAACAAATTAAAATTTTTTTTAAAATGCTTTACAGACACTTTAATCACTAATCAAGTCTGACAGACTCTTGCTCTACATATTCAATATCCAATTTTTAAACCAAAAGCCCTTTGTTCAACTATAATCTTTCAAGAAAAAAGAAAATTTAAAACAATGATTTTTTTCTAAAGGAATTAAATTTCAACAAAGCAGAAAACAAACTATCTTAATATTTTAATAAGATTTTTTATCAGACATTTATTAACTATGCAAAAGGGAACTTGACATTTTAGATTTGCTTTCAGGAAACACAAATTTAAATCTAAGCAAGATTAAACTTTACTAAAGCCAAATTTTTATTTAAACAAACCTTACAAAGCCAGGATTATATTTAACTGTAAATACATTTAGGCTGACTAAAACTTCAAGAAATATAAAAACATTTTTAAATTAAAAGTTCTGATTACTCCCTACAATACTAGGTGGGAAAAACTCCATTTTGACCCTTTGAAGGCAGACACAACATTTAAAAATGCTGGCATACATTCAAAAACAGTTTTTAGTCGGATGATTTATATCATTTAATTTCTCCCTTCTTAAGAATTCAAAGACCAGTATTTTTGGCTATTTGAACAACACTATTAGCAGAATTTGTGACGTTCAAACATATGTGTATATATACATATATGCATATGTATATATTTAGAAGAATGCACACACCACACAATGATACATTCGCTATGGCATTCCATTTTAGGCAAGGTGGTAGCATGCATGATTATATCTCTTATTCTCTTCATCTTATGGAAGTAATACATGCTAGAGTGATAACACATTACACCAAAGAGACTATTAAGGATTATGACTTTATTTCTCTGCTCTATAGTCCTTTACTATGCTTCTAAGAAATTTCCCAACAGTAAGTGAATCACAGTTGTATGACCACTTGATATCACAAAGAAATAGAGAACTAGAGAAATAAAGTGAGTGACTATGTGGTTTTGTATAATCAAAGACAGAGAAACTTTTAAGAATGGAAGACATTGATCAGACAAAACTTAGAAATTAGTTTACTTACTATAATAAAATAACTCTGTAAGCATGCCACTGTGAGCAAAAAAGTTTAGAAACATTGTTTCACTGTTAACATCTCATTACAAGCAATCAAATAGTAATGGTTTAGGCATTTTTTTCCCCAGAATCTCCTACCTTCTCAGATCTAATGATTCATACCATTTTTAATGTGAAAAGCAAAAGTCCTGGATTTGGTCTAACAATGAAAATTAAATTTTATAGCTACTTTTCTACTATTTATATTATACCTAGATTTTCATTGCTACTTGACATACCATACAAATCATACCTAATACTGATTTTTTAAGTTCTCTACAAACTGGGAAGCACTCCTTATGTATCTCAGAAATGAAGCAGTTTTCAACAATAATGGCATCTCTATATGTTTTACAGTTTACAAAATTTTCACTTTTATTATTTTATCTTTACTTTTTTGTATGGTAGAAATTATTATCTCCATCATATAAGTGAACAACTTAGGTGACCTGCTCAACATCCCTTACTTGGTTACAGTGCTACATCAAAACTTAAACTGTGGCCTAACTCCAAATTCTATAGTGTTCACAACATTACCTTTCCTTCTCTCACTATATTAATTACAAAAAGAAAAATAAAAACACATCAACTAAAATTATGGTCTATTGATCTCTGAACATAAGAAAATTTCTATATGGAATCATTTAAAAATAATGACTCTAGAAAAAAAAGTATCTTAAATATATAGATTTTTGTTTGTTATGTTGGGTTTTTTTTGTTCAATGCCTATGAATAAAATTTAAAGGG
Source organism: Urocitellus parryii (assembly GCF_045843805.1). Taxonomy (NCBI): domain Eukaryota; kingdom Metazoa; phylum Chordata; class Mammalia; order Rodentia; family Sciuridae; genus Urocitellus; species Urocitellus parryii. The sequence goes on from NC_135537.1 coordinate 47,313,411, forward strand.
AAAAAATACACTGAAATATCATACTAAAGTCATTTGAAGTCTTCAATGAATTACATCTTACCCTAAAAATAAGGACAGCAATGCCACTATTATGTTCCTTCGTTAGTAATAGAGGAGGAATCTCTAGATTCTTAATAAGGTTTAACATCTGTTTTTTATCTCAAGAGATACATTGAAGGCAAAGAATGTAGTTAAAGGCTCTATTCACAGAGGGAAAAAAATTATTAAAAGAAAAAAGCAAGGCTGGATTGTGGGTCAGTGGTAAAGTGCTCGCCTAGCACATGTGAGGCACTAGGTTCAATCCTCAGCACCACATATAAATAAACAAAATAAAGGTATTGTATCCTCCTACAACTAAAAAAAATTTTTTAAATTAAATTGAATATTTTATTAAAAATCGAGAATAAGATGGAAATTACGATGAAGCATCAGGATGACAGATTAGTCACACATGCCTACTCCTTCAAACCAACTCTTTTACTAACCAGGAAACATTTTTTAATAGTATTAGATATGTAAAATTCAGCTCTTACAGTATGTGTTATATCATTTACTTTTTTAAAATATTAACTCATATATTTATTTTATAAAAAGTGAACATGAACACATTTGTGTATGTATTCTATACAGATAATCCTTAACTTACGATGGTGCAACTTATGATTTTTAAACTTTACTATGGTGCAAAAGTGATTTGTATTCAGTGGAAACTATATTTTCAGTTCTGAATTTTGATCTTTTCCTGGTCTAGTGATACATAAGATTCTTTCTCTTGCAATGTTGAGTAGTGGCAGCGAGCCACAGCTCCCAATCAGCCACATGACCACCAACGTAAACAACCAAGACTCTACAGTGTACTATGTTGCTAAGCTATGATATTGGGAAAGTTAGTTGTATTAAATGTGTTTTTAACTTATTAGATTTTTCTCCTTCTTTTTTTCTTTTGGTGCTGGAAATTGAACCCAGAGTCTCATGCATGCTAAGCACATGTTCTACCACTGAGCTTATACCCCCAGCCAAACTTATTTTCAATTTACAATGGCTCTATTAGGACATAGCCCCAAAGTAAGTCAAGGAGCATCTATATATAACTTCAAATTACCTTAATGGTTTTGTCCATATCTCCATAGCACAGGGAGTTAAGAGAAATTTTGAAAGGCTTCCAAGCAGGATTCAGGTTATTTTTAATAACCTATAAAGATGAAGGTGGAAGGTTCCATTAGGATAACATCCAGTTCATTAACATTTAACTCTTTCCTGTCCAAGGTTCTTCCTATATTCTCATAATTCATCCCTCACCTTCTTACCCATTCAACTATTTCAATGAAAACTAGCTAGGATAATAATATATAATAGTTATATGAAAATTATAATAAATTGTCTAATCATAGTAAATTCTGAGAAAAGAAGATATTGATGAAACTTATGCACCAAGCTGCAGCCTACTGATTTTGTTGGAAACTAAGAGTTTCATTGCTGTGCACAAAAGATTTCAATATGAAATAATAAAAGGTAGAACAAAACTTGCTCTATTAGATTTGAATTGGAGAAATCAGTTAAAATTCACAAGTTAGAAATTCTAATACCATATTTACATATATAATAAACTGATATACACAAATAAACATATTTCCCATTGAAAAGGTCTAAAAATAATGACATCCTAGTATCAATGAGCATGTCTAGCACTCTAATCTTGGTGTATAAATAATACCACCTTTTATAGGAATAGAGTTATTTCAAAGAACTGCTTTATCCCAGCTTTAGGGCAGTATAAACTAAGAACATACTCTATCATAAAAAAAAAGAGAGAATGATTAGGGCTGGAGTTGTAGCTCAGTGGTAGAGCACTCACTTGGCATGTGTGAGGCCCTGGGTTCGATCCTCAGCACCACATATAAATAAATGAAATAAAAGATCCATTAACAAATAAAAAATATTTGAGAGAGAGAGAGAGAGAGAGAGAGAGAGAGAGAGAGAGAGAGAGAGAGAGAGAAGAGAATGGTTAAAGAAATAGGGTCATGTTAAAAGAACCCAGAAGTCATTAGAGCAAAAAGTTAAAAGAGGAATGCTGCTAATGTGGGTAAAAGAATAAAAACTTCAGAAAAAATAAAGTCACTATTTTATAGTCCCTGATATAACTGATTCAAGCTAGGATCATCAATGGATATAGAAACCACTGGGTAAAATGTGAGAGAAGAAACAATTCATCTGGTCCCAAAGTATCATACTACACACAACCTATTGATTTCAAAGGGAAAAAACAGAACTTAATGGTGGCAAAAATCTCATGATTTCTAGCTTAACCAAGTAGGCAGGCCTGGCCCCATAAATATTGGGCAGCCAGGCACTACAAGTTCCCTGATGATTCAAAGAAAGGTACACATGTAGTGTTTTTGAAAGAAATGTCTGATCTAGATCTAGTTGTGTAAAAAGAGAAGAATCCAGCATGTTAGACAATCTGGTCTTAATTATTCATGAGATCCAATGGCATGAAGGTACAGAGAAATAAACAAAAAGTCTTATACTGGGAACATAATAGCCAAATGCAAAACATGAGCTTTCACTGGATCCTGGATCAAAATATATATATATTTTTTTTTTTTAATTTTTATATCAAACATGTGGGACAACTGAGGAAATATGTGTATGAAGGGTTTATTGAATGATGTTACTATATCAACAGTGAAGATCATGACGTATATAGCCTACATGAGGATGGTTTTGCAAAAGAGAAATATATTTGTGTATAAGTGTATATGCATGTACACATGTAAGAGAGAGAGAGAAAGAAAGAATACAAATGTGTCCAAGTAAGACCAACTGATGAGGGGTACTCAGGAACACATTTAGTGTTCTTTATAGTGTTTTAAGTTTTTCAAAATAAAAATAATTAAGAATGTCAGCAATGCTTCATTAAAATAAAAAAATAGTGAGCATATTAACCTTGTATCTCTGGCTGCAAAAAGTCTGAACTCAAATTAATATTTTTATTAACATATAATTTTTTAAAATTCAGATTACTACAATTCCAAAGAAAAATTTCTCTCTACTTTTAGTTTCAGATATTTACCTCTGTTCGATGAACCATCAGCCAGTTTCCATCAGATGTCTGTTTGTGAAACTCCAGGTATGGGTCTGATTTTCCAAATAGATCCTATATTTAAGCAAACAAACAACATTCATTCTTCTCTGAAACCATGTATTTCACCACTTTATGCAAGTTAGCAACCACCAGAACCTAACTCCAAAATATGAATGTATTGGTTGTAAACACAAATCCATCACCTTTCTCACTAACTTATCAACATGTTGAATTCTACTAGTGAGAATTATTAAGGCATTTGTGATAATCCTGTGTCTCATATCCTTACTTCTCAAAAACATGTCAATTTTAAAATGTATTGATCAGATGGATCATCCAATAGAGGTGTTTGACTTGTTTTCAGCATTAACAGTTTCCATTAAACATCACTAAGCAGTTTCATGTAAATGATATCCCCAAAATTGACCATACCAACTCTACGAAACGAAGGGCAACTATCAGTGAGAAAATTAATTCAGAGGGGTTAAATGACTTTCCCAAGATGCTTAACCACTGAGGCACAGCTAACACCTTTTTTAAATGTTTTTATTTTGAGACAAGGTCTCATGAGATTGCTTATAGCCTTGCTAAGTTACTGAGGCTAGAATCTTGATTTCTTATTTCACTCTTCAAAGTCTAATTCTTTCTTTTGCCACTGCTGAACTATTTTTATATACAAAGGGAACAAGGGTAGATTCATAGAGTGCATAATAGAAATACTTCAAGGGCACAAACTACATCTTCTATTCCTTCTGAAATTCACCAAAGCCCTCTTGTACATTTCTTAGGTATAGAGAGTGCTCAACAGTTCCCTTATTTCTATGCTCAACACACACAGAGATAAAATTATGGAATTATGTACAAATCACTCATAAGGTTAAACTTGCGGTGAGATCATGGATGCCTTTCTCATTTTTGTTTCTTTGTTTTGAAATGTATATACTCCTTAGCATATATTACTTACTATTTTTTAAAATAATAAGTAATAAATTTAACAGATGAACGTATAAAGACAATGTGGCATATATACACAAGGGAGTACTACTGAGCCATGAAGAAGAATGACTTTATGACATCTGCAAGTAAATAGATGAGTCTGGAGACTATCATGCTAAGTGAAATAAGCCAGTCCCAAAAAGCTAAAGGATGAATGTTTTTGCTGATATGTGGAAGCTAAACCACAATAAAGCAAGAGACAGGAAGAATAGACATTCAGTAGATTAGACAAAGGGGAATGAAGGGAAGGGAGAGGGATAGGAAAAGGAAAGAAAATGGAATGAATCCAAAATAATTTTCCTATGTACAAATCACAGAATGAATACATATGTGAATACACCATAGTAAATCCCACCATTGTGTGCATCTATAAGAATGGGGTACTAATAGAATAAGATATATTCCTTGCTTGTATAATAATGTCAAAATGAATGCTACTGTCATGCAAAACTAAAAATAATCAATAAAAAATGAAAGGACACTTGTTAATTAATCCTTTAATAATATATGTCTCTGAAGAGTATTTTTTTGTCTCAAAATTAACCTCAATATTAAATTAAGAACTAAGAAGATATTATTTCCCCGCTGAGCACAAAGTTTAATGTCAAGCAAATAACATACTTGGTAGAGTGAAAAATATAAATACAAAATCTATGCAGAACTTTAGCCTTATCTCTAAGAAAAATCTTAAGTAAATGACATAAGTCTCTCTGTGCCTCTCATTTCTAAAACTAATAACAATTCTACATAGATAAGTTAACTTTTCAAAAACACATTAACATGCTCTGCATGACTTATCTTTAAAATAATCCCAGAGGAAAGGCAGAATATGCTCATTACCATTTTGAAGGTCAAAAAACAGCCCTTGTTTGAAAGTTCATTAAATTGTCAGCATTAGTACTAAAACAAGAATTAAAAATTCCTAACTCTGACCTCCAGGATATACTAAGTGAAAAAATGAAGGTGGAAGAAGTGCGTATCTGGTATGTAACATTTATTTAAAGTCAGGGGGTGGCAAATATTAATACAAACACAAATACAAATCCGTCAGTATATACTCAGATAAATAGCTATATGTATATATGTGCAAGTGCATGTGTGTACAAATACATGTACATATACTAAAAATTTTAGATTTTTATGGAACTAAAGAATTAGGTCATAGGCACAATTTTTATTTACTTTAATTTTTAAAAATTATTTTTGGTACCGGGGATTGAACTTAGGGGCACTTGACCAGTGAGACACATCCCCAGCCCTATTTTGTATTTTTATTTAGAGATAGGGGCTCACTGAGTTGTTTAGCACCTCACTTTTGCTGAAACTGATTTTGAACTCATGATCCTCCTGCCTCAGCTTCCCCAGCCACCTGGATTACAAGTGTGAGCCATCGCAACTGGCCAATTTTTATTTATGTTTATTTATTTATTTACTTACTTTTGTACCAGAGATTGCTCACCCACTGAGCCAAATTCCCAACGCTTTTATAAATTTTAATTTTTTTTCTTTTTTAAATTTTGACACAGGGTCTTGCTAAATTGCTGAGGTTGGCTTTGAATTTGAGCTCCTCCTGCTTCAACCTCCAGGGCTACTGGGATTGCAGATATGTGCCACCGTGCCTGGCTAAGCTTTTTTTTAAATTACTACAATAGGGAAGAAAGATAGGATAGACAGGAAGAGAAGCTAAATTTCTCAGATAGAACTTCTTTTGCAGATTTGGTTTTGGAACTATAAAAGTCTTGTACATTATTTTAAAACCAAAATAGATTCTTGAGCCCAAGGATGCTTAACCACTGAGGCACAGCCTACCCCTTTTTAAATGTTTTATTTTGAGACAAGGTCTCATGAGATTGCTTATAACCTTGCTAAGTTACTGAGGCTAGATTCCAACCTGTGATCCTCCTGCTTCAGCCTCCTGTCACTGGTATTAAAGGCATGCGCCACCACACCAGGCTCAAACTAGATTTTTAAAATGAAATTTCTATGCTATCTTTCACCCTGCACAAAACTCAACTCAAGTGGATAAAGGACCTAGGTATTGACCACAGACCCTGTGTCTACTAGAAGAAAATGCAGGCCCAAATCTCCATCATATAGGCTTAGGAACTGAATTTCTCAATAAGACTTCTAAACTGCAAGAAATAAAATCAAGAATCAATAAATGAGATAGTATCAAACTAAAAAGCTTCATCATAGCAAAGGAAACAATAAAGAACATGAACAGAGAGCCTAAGAATGGAAGAAAATCTTTGCCACCTGTGCCTCAAATAGAGCATTAATTTCCAGGATATATAAGGAACTCAAAAAACTTAACACCAAAAAAAACAAATGACCAATAAATAAATGGGCAAAGAAACTGAATAGACGCTTCACAGAAGGAGAAATATGAATGGTCAACAAATATATGGAAAAATGTTCAACATCACTAGCAATTAGAGAAATGCAAATTAAAACTATACTGAGGACCTGGTGCAGTCGTAATCCCAGTGGCTCAAAAGGCTGAAACAGGAGGATCGAGAGTTCAAAGCAAAAGCGAGGCACTAGGCAACTCAGACAGTGAGATCCTGTCTCTAAATAAAATACAAAATAGGGCTGGGGATGTGGCTCAGTGGTCAAGTTCCCTGAGTTCAAGCTCTAGAACAACAACAACTACAAAAAAACCACACTGAGATTTCATCTCCCTCCAATCAGAATGGCAATTATACAGAATACAAGCAACAATAAACGTTGGTGAGGATAACGATACACTCATACATTGCTGGTGGGACTGCAAATTGGTGCAACCACTCTGGAAAGCAGTATGGAGATGATTCAGAAAACGTGGAATGCAATCACCATTTGACCCAGTAATCCACTACTCAATATATACCCAAAGGACTTAAAATCAGCATATTAAAGTGATGCAACCACATCAATGTTTATAGTGCCTCAATTCACAATAGCTAAGGTATGAACCAACCTAGGTTCCCTTCAACAGATAAATGGATAAAGAGAATGTGGGTGTGTGTGTGTGTGTGTGTGTGTGTACACAAAATGAAATATTACTTGGCCATAAAAAAAAGAATGGAATTGTGGTATTTGCCAGTAAATATATGGATCTGAAGACTATCATGCTATGTGAAAGAAGCAAATCCCCCAAAACCAAAGGCTGAATGCTCTCTCTGATATGCAGATGCTAACACACAATAAGGGAGCAGGGAGGGAAGAATATAAATTAATTGGGTTAGACAAAAGGGAATGAGAAAAAGAGGAGGATGGGAATAGGAAAGACAGTAGAATGAATCCGACATAACTTTCCTATGTGTATATATGAATACACAACAAGTCTAACTCCACATCTTGTACAACCACAAGAATGGGAAGTTATACTCCATATATGTATAATATGTCAAAATACATTCTACTGTCATGTATATCTAAAAAGAACAAATTTTTTAAAATTTTTTTTAAAAAAAGGAAGGGAGGAATTTACAGATCAAAAAAAAAAAAAAGAAAAGAAACTTAAGAGACACTTTAAACGATTACATTTTTTAAAGGGTCTTTAGAGATACACCAAAATAGAGCAGTCCTGGCAGCACACACCTATAATCTCATCTATTCAGGAGTCTGAAGCAGGAGGATCACAAATTCAAAATCAGCCTGGATGATTTAGCAAGACTCTGTCAACATAATATAAAAAGGGTTGGGAGGTAGCTCAACGATAGGGCACTTGCCTAGCCTGTGTAAGGTCCTGGTTTGATCCTCAGTAACACAGAGGAAAAAAAAAGATACACCAAAATATTTACATATGAAATGATATGAATCTAAGAAGAGAGAAAATAGAGATAGACATGGATAGAGGTAAAAAAAAAAGGCAATGAGCTATAATTGATGAAGATGGGTTATGAGGATATGAAATTTTTTAAAAAATAGTATTCTATTTTTGTATGTATTTAAAATTTTCCCAAAGAAAAGAAAGAAGTCCTGGGCAGGTTGCCTATATTCAAATTAAACTGTAAGTGTAAATGATGAAGAATATCAACTAGATCATAGAATTAAGTACAAAAACTGTTCAAAGAGGGCTGGGGTTGTAGTTCAGTGGTAGAGCGCTTGCCTAGCATGTGTGAGGCACTGAGTTTCATTCTCAGCACCACATATAAATAACTGAATAAAATAAAAGTTTGTCAACGTAAAAAAAAATTGCTCAAAGAATGATCATAATCCATGCTATAAATTATATTACCATGCTATTATGTGCCGGTATTCATCCTTCATTAAAAAAAAATCTTGGGATGCAAAAAGAACTGACTTGTAATTAATAAATCCAAGGCTTTTTGTTTCTCCCTGAAAGTAATCCATCTATTCTCATGACTTTAACAGTAACATTAACATTTACATTCAACTTTTCCTTTAAACTATACTAATTCTTTGATTACACCTACTTCAAAGAGGTAAAAGGAAATAGGCTCTGTTTAAATACACACACACATACACACACACACACACAGAATTTGGGAATAACTAACACCCTACATTATGCTCAAACGGTGGAATTGAGATTAAATGATTATTTTCTCAAAAATAAATCAACATGAGGCAAAAACACAGTTTCTTGTTGAAATCTGCATGTTCTACATACCTTATTATCCAGTTTTCTGGCTTCCATTTCAAACAAGACCACTCTATTATCCTTTATTTCTTCTGCTGAAATCTATGAGTAGATAAGTGAAAGTATATGTTTACAGATTCTGATATACTAATGAACAAAGTACTTTTTAATCTAATAGCATATAAAGTCTGTACTGATAAAAGTGAATTCTACAATGCCTAATAAGAAATCGGTAGCAATAAGAAAGATTTACCATTATTTATTTTATGTGTGTGAAATAAATATCTTTTCCAAATATGCCAAGGCTGCATTATGCAACTTCTTTTTTAAGTATAGTTTCCCTAACTGGAATCTTCCTATTCCATAGAAAAAAATGGAAGCCCTCAAAGATTGAAGGCTACCCTCTACACAAAACCCTCTAGAGCTCTCCAAACATTGAGAACCCAAGTAAATCACACCTGGAGAACTCTATGAATTAAAATATCAGATGAGGGCTGGAGTTGTGGCTAAATGGTAGAGCACTTGCCTAGCACATGTGAGGTGCTAGGTTCAATCCTTAGCACCACATAAAAATGAAAGAGGGAAGGAAGGAAGGAAGGAAGGAGAGAGAGAGGGAGAGAGAGTGGGAGAGAGAAAGAAAGAAAGAAAGAAAGAAAGAAAGAAAGAAAGAAAGAAAGAAAGAAAGAAAGAAAGAAAGAAAGAAAGAAAGAAAGAAAGAAATTGTGTCCAACTACAACATATATATATGTATCAGATGAGTGGTTTTTTGGTTTGGGTTCCCGCCCCCCCCCACCCCAGTACTAGGGATCAAACACAGGGACTTTCTCATGATAGGCAAACATTCTAACACAAAGATATATCCCCAGCCCCAGATCAGTGTTTTTCATCAAGTGTAACTAAAAGACCTATTCTACTTAAAAAATAAATTCTTAGGGGCTGGGAACCCAGTTCAGTGGTAGAGCACATGCCTAACTGACATGACCAAGCCTTGAGTTCAATCCACAGCATCATACACACAAAACAACTTGTGGCTACCATGTCCCTAGAGAAATAACTACCGAATATGTTCTCTGCTCTACAAAAGGCAATACTGCCAACAGTCTGAACATTCTTATGCCCTTGGAAATCTGACCTAAAGCCTAACAGCTGCTCAAAAAATGTATTTGATGACTATAATAACCCTGAAACTCTCTCTAGGTAGCCAGGCTTTCATTCTCAGAGAGCTACAGTTAGAACTCTATTGCTCCAGGCAATGGTTTCTTGGACAGAAACTCTAGAAAAAATTTAAAAGCATGTCATTATGCAATTAAAAATCTAAAACATGATACAGCATATATTTATTTCCTTAGAGACAGTAGTGAACAATGGAAAATCTGGATGGGAAGATGGGTAGCAGAGTACAAGAACAAAAAGCAATGGTAAAAGTTTACAGGTTCAATGGCCATGTTATAATGTAATATCCATCTGTAATAAAATCCACCATGGAAAGTTTCTGTTACGTTGTAATGGTTAATCTAGTCTGAGAGACTCCTAGGAAACATCTAGGATTAAGAGACTTCTAGGTGTGTCTATGAGGGTGTTTCCAGAGATGACTGGCATGTGGGGCATCAAACTGAAGGGGGAAGACCCACCCTGAATGAAGGTGACACTCTCCAATAAACTGGGGGGCCTGGATAGAAAAGAAGACAGAAGAAGGATTCTCCTTGAGCAGTGCATCTATTGCTGCTTCCATCTCCCTTGGACAACAGACTCCATCTTCTTCACTCTTACAAGGTGGACTCTCACCAGAGATTCTCCAGGGAGTTCCCAGGCCTTCAGTCTTAGTCTAGGGCTGTATCATTGGTCCCCTTTGTTTGAGGATCAAGCTTCTTGGACTAAGCAGCTACTAGTTCCTCCAGATCTCTCATGTGCAGACAGTGACTATGGGACTATTTAGCTTCTGATCATGTAAGCCAATTTAAAAATTCTCCTTTATAATTATATAGACATATAACCTGTTGGTTTCATTTCTCTAGAGAATCCTAATACACATATTGAGAGACCTGTTTCCTTTATAGAAAGTCAAGTTGATCCATTTGGATTAGTAGTTTCTAACTTGGAAATTGACTCTTTCATGGAACAGGAATAAGTTTCACCAAAATGTTCCTGACCTCTATGGGCAACTTAAAAAACTGAAAGAAGGCATTCCCACGCTGACTTTTTCTCCTTTTTTGGCACAGCACACTTTCTATTTGTGATTACTATAATGCAAGGGTGGATGGAAAGGCAACATTTGAGATCAAGTAATAAAGCATAGCTAAAAAATATTTGTCTGATATGTATAATTTCAGCATTATGCTAAATATTTTGAGACAAAAGACAAAGTATCTTTACCGTAATGCTCCCTTTCCCTGCAGGTTTGCCATTTTTAAGTAACAGTGGTCTAGTTAGCTTCTTACTGGAGACAATCTGTTAAAATTGGAAGTAACAGAAAGAGCTATTCACTTTAAACTGAATAGTTAAAAAAAAAGAATGAACATAAAATTCACTTAGAGTCATTTGAAATGGAAACATTAAGTCCATTCCTTAAAGATCTAGAGATTATAAGGAGATTTAAAATGCATCTACACATTTAAAACCCACTGAAAAAGATTTCCAAAGATCCCACTTTGGCAAGATACAATCTCCCCACCCACAAATTCTTTATTAATTTTGTCATAATTAAACTTCTTTCTTGTAATAGAAAAAGAAGTTCAGATTCTCATCTCCTACACAGATCACTGAGCTGAAACCCCTCGAGGTATAAAACTAAATTTTTCAACTGATGCACAATTTCGATATTTAACTTCCACAAAATATCATCTTGCTTAAAATAATATATACCTATGTACTTCCCAACTGATATATCTCTCAAATCCACTAGAATATTAGCTATATCGTGTTTTTTACCCAAAATAAATATTTCTTTAATTTTCTCTCTAATACTATTGGTGAATCTTATAAAACTGATCAATTCCACAATGCCCTTGAGACACAGGGCATGATTTTCCAATAAGCCCGAAAATTTAACCCATGAAAAACAAAGCTAAATGATAAATTCACTTGTTGAAAAAGAAATGACTCCTCCTTCCTGATGCCTCCTTGGGTTTATACAAATGGGTATGATCTCTCCTGATAAACCAGACTGAGCTAGGGCAAGCCACCAGGCATCACTGCTGTAATCCAGCTCATCATGTAAAGAGAGGACAGGTAATAAGGCAACTTCACTAAATAGAGTGAGAAGAAGTGGAGAGTGCTAAAGTGAACTCAGAGTAGGCATTAAACTAGTCCAGGAGGCCAGGGAAGTTTTATGGAGTAAATGGGGTTAAAATGAGTGGAAAAAGAACAAGTCACGTAAAAGAATGGTTTTGAGGCATCAGAGGCTAAGAGGTACCAGTCATACTAGTCAGAACACCAGGGAGTTAATGTGACTTCAATAGGATTCATGACTCAAATATAATAAAATTACACTGAACTCTGCAGTAACTATAGCAGTGATATTATTTATTGAAATGCCAAATGAAGCACCCCAATTCAAAAGAATGAATAGGCTTTGCCAGAAAAACATGATCCTTGCCTTTATGAAAAATAAGATAAATTCTATAATGTTTAAGCCAACCATACCAATATATGAATTCAATCTTTAACACAATTACATGCTTTTCAACTTAAAAAATTAAACTAATGAACACTCATCAAAAACATCCAAGTCTCCAGTGAAAATGCAAACAAAGTAGAATATAGCAGCTATTTATACTTACTTGTCCAAGGGTACATTCACATTCTCCTAAGAAGTCGTCATCACTCAGTTCGATAGTTTTGTTGTCAATATCATAAATCCCAAATTTCAATTTCTGAACCACTTCGAAGTAGTAATCAATAATAAATGTCTTAGAAAATTTGGGATTCAAGCAATTCTTAATCCTTTCTGTGCGATCAACCTACACCCATTCCCCAAACAAAACACAACAAAGTGTCTTCAGATCAAAGGTATACTTCAGTTTTAACATCTTTGCTTACTAAACATAATTATAGACATGAAAACCAAAAGAAGTTTCTTAATGTGAATGAAGAATTCCACAATCAAGTACAAGCTTGTCCAAAAAAAAAAAAACTATATTAACAGATGAGATGGTTCTATTATTTTTAACTTATTAAATAAACTCCTCACATTGTGAAAAATGAGATTCAGTTTTCTTTTCACCTAAATTACTTAATATTACCTCATACCACTGTTGACCACTCGTGTTCAAAAATAACACACATAACGGGTCTGATTTTGATGCTACATCTTTATCCAAGAGATTGTCACAGGAAACATTCAGCTCCACCTTCGTGACACACTGAGCAGCCATCTCTCGAGCTGTGAGAAAACCAGTGTGATAAGAAAGCAAATTAAATAGAGTCTTGAAGAAGCATACTCATTCCTAATGGAATTTGAGAACTGTCAGAATGTGCTCAGAGCAAGCATACTAGAATGAAATAGTTGCATGAGCCTCCTGGTAATTTGGTGTCTATTAATTAGCTCATCTATGATATTGTTTTATACTCCTGCTGAAATAAAACTTGTTATATGACAGTAAAATATAGCTTTTAATATGACAATTAATATACATTATTCTTCTTTTCACCTTGCTAGACATTCTACCATTCTGAAAAAGCCTATGCATAATCTTAATTCTTGACTTAAAAGTAAATATCACTATGAAAGCTTCAGGTTAGAAGATGAAATTAAAACCTTCCATGATAAACAAAAGTTAAAAGAATTCGCAGCTAGAAAACCATCTCTTCAAAAAATCCTTGGCAAAACATTGCAGGAAGAGGAAATGGAAAATAACATTGAAAACCAACAATGGGAGGTAGGTCAGTAAAGGGGGGAAAGTAGTCAAAGAGGATAACAAATCAGGTTTAGTAACATCAACAAACAAATATGGATAGAAGTACAAACCATATCTCAATAATAACCCTAAATGTCAATGGCTTAAACTCACCAATTAAGAGACACAGGCTAGTAGAATGGATCACAAAACAAGACCCAACAATATGCTGTCTACAGGAGACGCATCTGATAGAAAAAGATATCCATAGACTGAAGGTGAAAGGTTGGGAAAAATCATACCACTCATATGGACAGCGGAAACAAGCAGGCGTGTCCATACTCATATCTAATAAAATAGATTTCAAGCCAAAGCTAATCAAAAGGGATAAAGAAGGACACTTCATACTGCTCAAGGGAACCATAAACCAACAAGACATAACAATCATAAATATATATGCCCCAAATAATGGTGCAGCGGTGTTCATCAAGCAAACTCTTCTCAAGTTCAAGAGTCTGATAGACCACCATACAATCATCATGGGAGACTTCAACACACCTCTCTCACCACTGGACAGATCTTCCAAACAAAAGTTAAACAAGGAAACTATAGAACTCAACAACACAATTAATAACCTAGACTTAATTGACATATATAGACTTTACCACCCAACATCAAGTAGTTACACTTTTTTTTCAGCAGCACATGGAACCTTCTCAAAAATAGACCATATATTATGTCACAGGGCAACTCTTAGACAATATAAAGGGGTAGAGATAATACCATGCATCTTATCTGATCATAATGGAATGAAACTGAAAATCAATGATAAAAGAAGAAAGGAAAAAGCAAGCATCACCTGGAGAATGAACAATAGGTTGCTGAGTGATCAATGGGTTTTAGAAGACATCAAGGAGGAAATTAAAAAATTCCTAGAGTTAAATGAAAACACAGACACAACATATCGGAATCTATGGGACACATTGAAAGCAGTCCTAAGAGGAAAATTCATTGCTTGGAGTTCATTCCTCAAAAAAAGAAAAAACCAACAAATAAATGATCTCATACTTCATCTCAAAATCCTAGAAAAAGAGGAGCAAAACAACAGCAAAAGAAGTAGAAGGCAAGAAATAATCAAAATCAGAGCTGAAATTAATGAAATTGAAACAAAAGAAACAATTGAAAAAATTGACAAAACTAAAAGCTGGTTCTTTGAAAAAATAAATAAAATTGACAGACCCTTAGCCATGCTAACGAAGAGAAGAAGAGAGAGAACCCAGATTACTAGCATACGGGATGAAAAAGGCAATATCACAACAGACACTTCAGAAATACAGAAGATAATCAGAGACTATTTTGAAGCCTTATACTCCAATAAAATAGAAGATAGTGAAGGCATAGATAAATTCCTTAAGTCTTACGATCTGCCCAGATTGAACCAGGAGGATATAGACAACCTAAACAGACCAATACCAATAGAAGAAATAGAAGAAACCATCAAAAGACTACCAACTAAGAAAAGCCCAGGACCGGATGGGTATACAGCAGAGTTTTACAAAACCTTTAAAGAGGAACTAACACCAATACTTTTCAAGCTATTTCAGGAAATAGAAAAAGAGGGAGAACTTCCAAATTCATTCTACGAGGCCAACATCACCCTGATTCCGAAACCAGACAAAGACACTTCAAAGAAAGAAAACTACAGACCAATATCTCTAATGAACCTTGACGCAAAAATTCTCAATAAAATTCTGGCGAACCGGATTCAAATACATATCAAAAAAATTATACACCATGATCAAGTAGGATTCATCCATGGGATGCAAGGCTGGTTCAATATACGGAAATCAATAAATGTTATCCACCACATCAATAGACTAAAAAATAAGAACCATATGATAGTCTCGATAGACGCAGAAAAAGCATTCGACAAAGTACAGCATCCCTTTATGTTCAAAACTCTAGAAAAATTAGGGATAACAGGATCATACCTCAACATTGTAAAAGCAATATATGATAAGCCACAGGCCAGCATCATTCTGAATGGAGAAAAATTGAAGGCATTCCCTCTAAGATCTGGTACAAGACAGGGATGCCCTCTCTCACCACTTCTGTTCAACATAGTCCTCGAAACACTGGCAAGAGCAATTAGACAGACGAAAGAAATTAAAGGGATAAAAATTGGAAAAGAAGAACTTAAATTATCACTATTTGCAGATGATATGATTCTATACCTAGCAGACCCAAAAGGGTCTACAGAGAAGCTATTAGAGCTAATAAATGAATTCAGCAAAGTGGCAGGATATAAGATCAACACGCATAAATCAAAGGCATTCCTGTATATCAGCGACAAATCCTCTGAAACGGAAATGAGGACAACTACTCCATTCACAATATCCCCCCAAAAAATAAAATACTTGGGAATCAACCTAACAAAAGAGGTGAAAGATTTATACAATGAAAATTACAAAACCCTAAAGAAAGACATAGAAGAAGACCTTAGAAGATGGAAAAATATACCCTGCTCATGGATAGGCAGATCCAACATCATCAAAATGGCGATATTACCAAAAGTTCTCTATAAGTTCAATGCAATGCCAATCAAAATCCCAGCTGCATTTCTTGTAGAAATAGATAAAAGAATCATGAAATTCATATGGAATAATAAAAGACCCAGAATAGCAAAAACAATACTAAGCAGGAAGTGTGAATCAGGCGGTATAGCGATACCAGACTTCAAACTATACTACAGAGCAATAGTAACGAAAACAGCATGGTACTGGTACCAAAACAGGCGGGTGGACCAATGGTACAGAATAGAGGACACAGTAACCGATCCACAAAACTACAACTATCTTATATTTGATAAAGGGGCTAAAAGCATGCAATGGAGGAAGGATAGCATCTTCAACAAATGGTGCTGGGAAAACTGGAAATCCATTTGCATCAAAATGAATCTGAATCCCTATCTCTCGCCTTGCACAAAAGTTAACTCAAAATGGATCAAGGAGCTTGATATTAAATCAGAGACACGGCATCTGATAGAAGAAAAAGTTGGTTATGATCTACATACTGTGGGAGCAGGCTCCAAATTCCTCAATAGGACACCCATAGCGCAAGAGTTAACAACTAGAATCAACAAATGGGACTTACTCAAACTAAAAAGTTTTTTCTCAGCAAAAGAAACAATAAGAGAGATAAACAGGGAGCCTACATCCTGGGAACAAATCTTTACTCCACACACTTCAGATAGAGCCCTAATAACCAGAATATATAAAGAACTCAAAAAATTAGACAATAAGACAACAAGTAACCCAATCAATAAATGGGCAAAGGACCTGAACAGACACTTCTCAGAAGAGGACATACAATCAATCAATAAGTACATGAAAAAATGCTCACCATCGCTAGCAGTCAGAGAAATGCAAATCAAAACTACCCTAAGATACCATCTCACTCCAGTAAGATTGGCAGCCATTAGGAAGTCAAACAACAATAAGTGCTGGAGAGGATGTGGGGAAAAGGGCACTCTTGTTCATTGCTGGTGGGACTGCAAATTGGTGCAGCCAATTTGGAAAGCAGTATGGAGATTTCTTGGAAAGCTGGGAATGGAACCACCATTTGACCCAGCTATTCCCCTTCTCGGTCTATTCCCTAAAGACCTAATAAGAGCATGCTACAGGGACACTGCTACATCGATGTTCATAGCAGCACAATTCACGATAGCAAGATTGTGGAATCAGCCTAGATGCCCTTCAATAGATGAATGGATTAAAAAAATGTGGCATTTATACACAATGGAGTATTACTCTGCATTTAAAAATGACAAAATCATAGAATTTGGAGGGAAATGGATGGCATTAGAGCAGATTATGCTAAGTGAAGCTAGTCAATCTTTAAAAAACAAATACCAAATGACTCCTCTGATATAAGGGGAGGAAACAAGGACAGGGTAGGGACGAAGAGCTTGAGACGAAGATTTTCATTAACAGGGTTGAGAGGTGGGAGGGAAAGGAAACGAGAAGGGGAATCGCATGGAAATGGAAGGCGATCCTCAGGGTTATACAAAATGACATATAAGAGGAAAGGAGGGGTAAGACAAGATAATTCAAATGGAAGAAGTGATTTACAGTAGAAGGGGTAGAGAGAGAAAAGGGGAGGGGAGGGGAGGGGAGGGGGGATAGTAGAGAATAATATAGACAGCAGAATACATCAGACACTAGAAAGGCAATATGTCAATCAATGGAAGGGTAACTGATGTGATGCAGCAATCTGTATACGGGATAAAATTGGGAGTTCATAACTCATTTGAATCAAACTGTGAAATATGATGTATGAGGAACTATGTAATGTTTTGAACGACCAACAATAAAAAAAAAAAAAAGAAAAAAAAAAAGATAGTTTTTGCTAAGGAGGATATTTGCACAGAAAATGGTCTAAAAGATTTACCCAAAGATTTTAACACTAGTTTTCTCTTATTATTCTCATTTTTGCTCTTTTTCCTGATTTTGAGCAATAAATATATATTGCATGTAAAAAAAAAAATATCACTATGAAACGAAACAGAATAAACTACAACTTTGCCTTTACTTTTCTTGGCTTATTTAACAAGATTCTGAATAGGTTATTTTCTGTTTTCAAACAATTTTGTCAAAGACCCAAACCTAGGGAATGAAAGACTCAGAGTAACCCCTTCTCTCCATTTTACCCACAGTTTCACATATTTTGCAGCCATGAGTCTCAATCTTGGCTGCTTATTGGTATCATCTGGGGGAATTTACAAAGTTGCTGATACCACAGAGAAATTTAACTGGTTTAGGGTTCAACTTGGCCATCAGCTTCTTAGATTATTCGAAGGTGTCATGAGGTTCACAGACCTCTTGTCCTACAAAGAACATCCAACAAACTGGTGTGATGCATCATCTCTCATGATTTGCTAAGAAATCCCAGAGTTAGCCTAACTTCCACACACTTCTTCCCCAACTGCCAATCAATATATTATGCAGTATTTCCTCTCAGGGAATGAAAAGGACTACCAGGTATCACCATGAAGAGGAACCAGGCATTGCATTCCCTAGATGGATGCTGGATGTCCATTTAGCCAGCTGTTCAGCAAGTTCCAAGATGGAAGGGTTCCACCTCCCCTAGAACTGCAGGGAAACACCCTAGAATGTAGAGTGGTCAGTGTCATTTGACTTGCACTTTGAGAACTAGCTGAACTTCTGGAAAAACAGGAATAAATTCACTCATCATCTTGTTGTATTTAAACATGGCAGTAGCACTGGGTATGGTGGTACACATCTGTAATCCTAGCTACTTGGGAGGTTGAAGCAGGAGGATTGTAAGTTCACAGCCAGGCTGAGCAACTTAGCAAGCCCCTGTCTCAAAGTAAAAAGGGCTGGAGATGTAGCTTAGTGGTAGAGTATCCCTGGTTCCATCTCCAGCACAAAAAAAAAAAAAAAAAAAAATATATATATATATATATATATATACACACACACATATATATATATATATATATATATATATATATATATAAACACATACATATGCATGTGTTTATGGCAGTATGGCAGTAGCATTTCTGTGTTGTATAAAGTGCCTAATCAAGTACAAAAATGTAAGAATTACTATTAGGAGTTATTTGACAATGTTAAAAAACAATTCATGTCTTTTGAAAACTCTTTAGTCTAATGGACTCTCTAAAACCAGTACCAACACTCATTATGACAAAAAAATCAATAATATCATTAAGATCCCTAAATTAATGGAGACTAAGAATAATATGGTTGGTTCTAGTAGTACCTATAAATTCCTTTTGAAAGCAATGCTACAGGGTTGGAGTTGTGGCTCAGTGGTAGAGTGCTGACCTTGCATGTGCAAGGTCCTGGGTTCAATCCTCAGTACCACAAAAAAAAAAATAAATTAAATAAAGGCATTAAAAAAAAAAGCAATGTTACATGCATGCACCTTCACCTTGGGAGAGAATTATTCCTTAATGAAGGAGAAAATTCCCCCAAATCCCCAGTTTGTCTCCTAAACCCAGGGATACCTATAGTAAAACTAAAAATTCTATGTCTTTTATAAAGCACAATGTTTTGATTTGGTTTGGTTAGGTTTAGTTTTTGCCATTATAATATACATCAAATGGCTAAATGCAAATACATAATAGTGACAATATGTGCAAAAAATATGAATGGCAAGGAAAAGTCAAAGAAGCAGTCAGAGGAGAATTAACAGTGTGGATGAGACATTGCCTAGGCTTTAAAAGATTCCATTTGAGCAGGTGAAATGTTAGCACACAGTCAGGAAAGAGCAGGACACTCAAAGGCACAGTGGGGACACCTCATCATGTGTCACAAAACTAAGCTATGTGAAAAAAGGAAGAGCTGAACAGGTTGACCTGCCCTGTGAGCCAGCCTGAAGGACTAGATGTGTGAGTAACAGGATGCTATTACAAATGCACAAACCAGAGATAATAGGATGAAACCCCTGATTAAAATGTCACTTGTCATTTTTTTTCTAATTCTACAGTGTATTATAATTTAGAACACTCTAACAAGATACAACTCTGACATGATACGAAAAATGTCACTTTATCAAACAATAAATGAGATAAAATTCAATACCAAAATCAGCATGTCTTTTTACCATCCAATTCAGATTAGTTGTTTCTTTCCTGAAGCATATGTATATAATATCAGAGGGCATTTGTATGAGTAGTGATAATACACCAATCAATCCTATTTACTTTGATTTATCAAAAAAAAAAAAAAAATAACAGTACTGAGTCCAGCCTGGTGGCACATGCCTGTAACCCCAGAGGCTCAGGAGGCTGAGGCAGAAGGATTGCAATTTAAAAGCCAGCCTCAGCAACTTAGCAAGGCCCTGAGCAACTCACTAAGACCCTATCTCCAAAAAAAAAAAAAAAATGAAAAAGGCTATAGATGTGGTTCAGTGGTTAAGCACAACTGGGTTCAATCCCTGGTACAAAAAAAAAAAAAAAATTGAAGTGCTGAAAACCTAACAAGAGACAAGAAACTAATAAGAAATTAGGAAAAAATTAAAAAAATAAAAATAATAATAGTTAATCTGAAGATATTCTCATCCATGAAAGCTCTAACATATTGGCACAGAGTCTCATTCACAAACTTACATCCTCTAGCCCTGCCCCTGTGTGTAATTTGATCTTTACCCTTTTTTTAAGAGCTACTATATTCAGCCCTGGAAATCAGATTGTGTGAGCTTTTACCTAGATTTCCTCACTTCCACCACTTACTGGTGGCCTTTAGTCTGTGTCCTCTGGGTTCTTCACATACAAAATGAAAACAGCTGTCCCTGACTCAAAGAATTGTTGTAAGGTTTGAATAGGTTAATATATTTAAACAGTGTCTAGTACATGGCACATATACACATTTTCTAATTTTGTTACCTTAGCACTGCCTGCTTCTTGGGTCTAATCCTTTCATCTTTTCCATGTTCATATGTTTTTATTATTCCATTCTACGATGATTTTCCTGATTATTCCAACCCACACCAAGTTGATCCTTTGAATTCCTTCTGCACTAAAAGTAACAGTTTACCACAGTAAGAACAAGATCAAATTTAGAGTAATGCACACCTGCGTTGAATCCTACATCTGATGCTGAGCAACCACATGTAAGTCATTTCAACTTCCTGACCCAAGATTTCCTTATTAGTAAAAACAGAAGACAGCCAGTAAGCTTCTAAATCTGACATATGCCCAGTGTCTTGCTCTTCCTAACGTAGAATCTGTGGAATGTTATTTGTATGATTTTTTTTCTTTTTGCATAAGGAAGTTTAGAGTCTTATAAATTGGCTGTACCCTGTGGAATGAACAAGGATCACTGAGGCTCCCAAAGAATAAATAACACATAGGGAATTCTCTAATAGTCAACCAGAAAAGTCTTAGGTTTCTAAGAATGGGGAAAACTCAACAGAGAATGAAGATATTTCTGTGCAAAGTCAGTGTCACAACAGAGGCACAACATATCAGTAGAGCATTATGTTTTTCCCACAAAATGCTCATACAAAAGTTATAAAAAACAACATGCCAGGCACAGCAGATTATTTAGCAAATTGCTGACAGTTACATTACTGCACTATTGCCAGGAAGTAAATTCCCTCTATTAGCAGCATTCCCACCCCCATCCCCCACCCCTGAAAATGACTCTGACTGCATGCAGCCTCCCTTTTATCTAAAAACCCATTATGACTGAATGGCAAATGGAAGAAATTACATAAGCACTCAGGTCTGGAACCTCCTAATAGCAACATTCATGAAGATGCTGTTTTCATTTCCTTTCTAGTAATTATCTAGCACTGATAATTTTTTTTAAATATCAAGAAGATATCTCATCTATAAATCATGATGGGAGACTATAACATAAATTGTTTATAACCGTTGAGTATGGAAAATAGATGATTTTACTGGGACAAATGACTAGGCAGAAGTATGTATGAACAAATAAAGAATGATTCTATGAACTTCACTCCCAAAAGAATAGTATGAGCCAGGCACAGTGGCATGCACTATAATCTCTGTGTCTCAGGAGCCTGAAGCAGGAAAATTGTTGAGGCTGTCTAGGCAACAAACCTAAGTAATCACTGGGACTAGACAACAGCTTCCCTACTACAAGAAGGGTTTGGTTCAAGCAACTCTTCTTAAATGCATATAACCCCTAGAATATTAATAACTTTCTGAATCAACATTATAACACAGATCACTCAAAGGAATTGAAAATTAAAATCTGATATTTGAAGTGGAATCCAATATGTGAAATTTAAAGGATATGATTGATCACTTTCATGCCCTGGCTGAAAATCTTGAAGTCTTATTTCCCATCCCCTCTTAAATCTACTCTTTCTATTCAATCAGAATGTCATGGAGAGTCTCCCTATTTTAGTCCCAAATCTCTCAAAATGTGCAGGTACAGACACTTCCCTAAACTCACAGTCACAACCCTACCTCATGTCTCCCATATGGCTCACCCACCAAATGTAATAGTCTCCTAATGGGTATCCCACTGCCATCTTTTCTCCATTCACATCATGATTTTACCACTACTGATTAAAAAACAAAAAATCATTAAACTAAGCCTGAATTCAGGACTCAACCCACATGTCTCCAGCCTATGTGAGCAACTTCCTCTGCAACTCTAAGTTCTTTGAGATCCAATTCAAAATTCCAAATGATACTTCCTCTATAAAGTTGATGTTGATATTAAAAAGAAAGAGAGAGAGAGAGAGAGAGAGAGAGAGAGAGAGACGGGGTTATGAAAGGAAAGGTGAAATTTGGATAGACAATAAATAATTCCATGCATCTGGATAGTTTTTATTTTTTCAAATTGCTTCCAAGGAATATAGTCTCTCTGAAAATTACAAAAAAAATGTGTGTTGGGCTGAATAAGTATTACTATCCATGTCTCATTGCTATAACTATGTTAGCATTCAAATATCTGAATTAATAACCCTGGAGTATGTTGATGACTTTTAGCTCCTTGTTAATTTTCAAAACAATAAAATAGTGCTTGAAATTGTGATTAAATTCTCAGATGACTTGGAAAAACAATGCACTTCAGCAAACTTAACATCGGGCCCAGTCTATTAAGTAGATATAGCATAACAAGGAAGTAAGTTTTACTACCCTCCATAGCATCTCACATTATTAAGATCTCAGCATATAACATGACAGCAATAGGTATTAGATTTGGGATATCATTTAAAAAAGAAGAATCTCCAGGGGTTGGGGCTGGGGCTCAGTTATGGAATTTGTGTTTAGCGTGTGCAAAGCCATGGGTTTAATCCCCACCACTCTCCACTGTCCAAAAAAAAAATGTTTATAGATTCTTAAACTATTATAGTAAAATCTAAATAGTGAAACTATTGCTGATACTTTGATACATAGAATTGGGGAAGGCAGGAGTATCTATAACAAAAGTATATCTATACTGAAACATTCTTACTTAAAATAAGAAGTATGAACAGTTTAATCTTGTTTTTATTGTTTCAAAGTTTACAACTAAAATAATTTCTCTAGAAAATTCTGAAGATATATTATGCTATTCCATGATTTGCTACAGAGTTCAGTTAATATGTTTCATGTTATACTACTTTTCTAATCCCTTGGCCACATTTTAGAAATGTCACTAATTTTATTTTCAAGCCAATCAAAGGAACACTTCATCATAGGTTCTCCCAGGGGTGGAACCTGTTATCAGAATTTCTCCTGTGTCCTAATCTCTACTGAGTCTTGATTCTAAATGCAGTCTTTCCAAAGCCAGGGTTATTTTCCTCTCCTCTTCCCGGGGTATGTATAACACTTAACTGGAAAAGAAGTATTTCACATTTTGCCACTATGTGCTCCTCATTAGTTTAAGGTATAGAATGATATAAAAATTCTTTCAGTTTAAAGCTGCAACTACAACTACTTTCATTCTCGAAATCTGTAGGGCTGGGGTTGTTTATGGTAAGAGCAAGTGCCTAGCATGCACAATGTCCTGGGTTCAATCCCCAGCAACAGTAAATAAACATCACATATTAACCATCACTGTGTTGATGTTTGTAAGTTTTCTGATTTTAAGAATACTCATTCCAAGATTGTTTACCACATATATCTCAGTTGTTTTTCACTTTTTGGCAAATATTTTTATATTTCTCAACTATAATAGCCCTATTCCTTCATTCAGCATCTTCTATGTGTTAGGCACTGTTACAAAGTGCTGGGGAATCAATAATGAACAAAACAGACAAATGGGCTAGGAGTGTAACTCAGTGATAAGAGCGTTTGACTAGCATGTGCAAAGCCCTGGGTTTGAACCCCAGTATTGCAAAATGAAAAACAAAAACAGACAATCATCCTTATCTTCAAGAGGTTATACTACAGAGAGACAATTAATAGAGATAAACATGTAAAATAAATAGAATGTTAGGTGAAAGTAAGTGCCAGGAGAAAAAATAAAGCAGGAAAAGGAAAGAGCAAGAAGTACAGAAGGTACTTTGCAATTTTAGATATTTCACAAATTTCTTTTGACAACACCATAAGGACATATTTATTTTGATTTTCACTTCTTTAAAAAAAATTCGGATACCTAAACAGATGGCAGTATGGACCACAAGTTCCTCTTTACATTTGTGAATATCTATTTTAACAGGTACTGATTATCATCTTATAGACTAGAGGTATGGTGAAACACATGCGTGAGGCACTAGGTTCAGTCCCCAGCACCAAATAAAATAAATAAATAAAACAAAGATATTGTATCCACCTAGAACTAAAAAGAAATTTAAAAAATTACTGAAGTACTCTGATGACATTGAATTGCAGCCACATTGCTGCTTTGGTAATTTTCACAGGACTTAGATGTAATTTATCCATTTGGTAAGAGGATGTTTCAAAATAATTTGCTGAAACCATTGTGTGATATTTCCTTTCATTTGTTCAAAGGGAAATTGTATTTATATGCTATCTGTCTAATGCATATGGGGAAATCTGACCATCACATTAATTTTAATGTCTTTTTAAAATTTACAATTGCATTCTGATAAGTTGACATATATTAAAAGAATATACATCCCTTCCAAAAGAATCCCAATATCATCCTATTCCCAAACTTCTTCAAATACATTTAAACCAGAATAATACACTTAAATGTAGTTATCAGAATCTTATCAAAATGTACATAACTGCTTTTGATTAAGACTATCAAAAACCTAAATAATGTTGTAAAATAAAACCTATGTTATGTAGTAATCTAAACCTCCTTTCTGGCTAATCTTTTAACTACAAAAGAAAAAAAAACAGACAATCATCTGTATCCTCAAAGGTTTTACTCTAGAGAGACAATTAATAGACATCAACATGTAAACATAAATAAACATAACATAGAAAATACCCTAATTTGTTTGTATTTTAACCTAGTCAACAATCCTTGGAAGATAAATAAGAACATGGGGAAAAGCACTGGTGAGAAGGAAGTTAAACTGAAGGGTGAGCATACAATACGAATGCCCTAACTAGGACAGCTCAAGCTTGCTGAGCAGTACTACCAATGAAACTGGCATTGATTCTTGCTAAAAGATTCACCTCAATGATCATACCCTGATAAACACTCGTAGCTCATTATAAAGCTTTGAAGGTCAAAATGTCATGTGATCATTTTTCACATCCAACATTAACTTTTTTAGTTTTGCTGACAGGCATACTTCCTAACCCAATAAATCACTGATAAAAAACGTTTTGGAAAAGAGAAAGACTAAAAACAGCAGAAAAAAGGCCAGTGATGGCAACAAAAAAGAAAGAGAGCAGATACTGCAAAGGAAATATTCAGTAGTAATAGCATTGTAAAAAGTATAAATAAAATTTATTTATTTATTTATTTATTTAGCAGTACTGAAATTAAACCCAGGGTTTTGGCATGTTATTATTGTAAGAGCTGTGCCATGGAGCACCATTCCAGTCTAATAAAATGCATTAAAATGTGTAATTCTTAGATTGTCTTGAATTTTTGTGGAGATAAAGACATTCTTATAGCTGGATGCAATGGTAGACTCCTATGATCACAGTGATTTGGGAGGTTGAGGAAAGAGGATCACAAGTTCGAGGCTAGCCTCAGCAATTTAGCAAGACCTCAGCAACTTAGTGTGACTTTGTCTCAAAAAATAAATAAATAAATAGGACTGGGGATGTAGCTTAGTGGTAAGGCAACCTCAGATTCAATCCCCAGTGCCAAAAGAAAAAAAAATGTTTACAGTTATAGGTAAAATTAGGAGAGGTGTCCAGTCGTTATGATATCCTTAGAAGCAAAGATTCCCTTTTTTTTTTTTTTTCCCCTATGCTGGAACTTCCTCTTCTTCAGGAACTAGACCTGAGAGAGAAGTGCACACTTTGTCGTTGGGTTTGTGCCATACACCTTTTAATCTGAGGAGACTTAAAATTCAGTTCTACCTAAAATCCAGAGAGTTACAGCATGGTCCAGTCCCAGGCAATTGCCTCTAAATTTTTTCAGTCCAGAGTGGAATGGATTTTTCCAGTTGCCTTTTAAAAAATTCTCACAAAGGCAAAAGTGTCCCTGAATACCACACATTATAGTCTGAAACTTCTATTGGTGTCACTATAATTGCCATCACATATGTCATCTGTTCTCAGTTCCCTTTTCTTTTTGTATATTTTTCTGTTTTCCTCTACCTGTGCTCTTGATCTGTGTAAGTTGTATTTGGCTCCTGGCACTCAGGGCTATAATTTGCTAACTCCAATTAATGACAATGGCAGTATAAATGTAAATATATACAGCTTATGGGTAGGTGTCAGGTACTTTGCCAAGTGTTTTACAAATATGATTTTATTTAATTCTCATAAAACTACGGCATATAGAAGTATTAACTTTATTTTACTAATACAGAAACAGGCCCTACAAGGCTAAATATGTCACCCAGCGTCAGACAACAAACAAACCTCATGCATAGACTTGAAACCTGAAGATCTGTCTTATCCCAGACTATAATGTTCTTTTACACTGTCATAAAGCTTGAGCCCTAAAATCTTACAGACCTGAATTCTAATCCTAATGCTATCACTTACCACTTGTGTGACTTGATAAATTATTCAATCCGTTTCCTGGAGTATGAAAAAGAATAACAATACCACTTAAGTTTGTGGTTGTGAGCATTAAATGAACTAACATAAATTTTTCCTAGAAAGTTGAAGGGCACTGCAATCAATAATAGCGATATTTAACCCCACTCTTCCCTCTATTTGATTATCCATTACAAAGGCAGTCACGAAAAGATGATAATAAGGAGAACCAAAAGTTGCAGATAATCACCAATTGCATCAAGTGTTGCATCAAGTGTTACATTAATGGTCAATTCGTTCGGTCAAGTTTCTGGCACTGCAAAATAAGTGCAACTGCACTTCCTCCACGCCCCTTGTACAGTGAACCCAAAGCAATGAAAGAATTTTGGAAGTGGAACAGGAACACTACGATCTGCTAAGATATTCCTTATGTTGTTCTTGCTTTATACTCTACTAAAATCAGTAGTCACCTTTTCCCACTTCACCTGGTAGCTTCTACTCAGTTACTCTGAAGCGATGTTTGACCACAGGTGTAGTTTGGTGAACCCATCCCTCTTCCCTGGGGGCGGTGCGTTGGATTTCGCCGCATGTCACCCTAATCTGGGCTACAGGCCCGACTCTCCCTTCTCCTGGGAGGTTGGCGAATCCTAGGCATCCCCCGCCCAGGTGCTGGAGCTCCAGGCCCAGGCAGCGCCTCGCGGCCCAGAGCTCAACCTGGAGCCCAGGCTCCTCCGGGAGGCGCTGGCCAGCCCCGGGTCGCAAAACGCCGCCAAACTCGCCTGCAGTAGAACGGAAGCCCTCAGCGCACCCTGCGTTATCTATGACCCCGGGAAGCCCAGGGTGAACTTCCACAGAGAGGGCCGAGCGGGCCCAGCAGCGCGGAGCCTACGCGCCCAGATTCTCTGGTCCAAGTCCAGGTCTATCCTCCCCCGAAAAGCTGGTGGTTTGCGGGGGCCGGCCGTGCGGCCCCGAAGCAGCTAAAGGCCCGCACTCACATTCTGGGTCTTGGGGATGAAAGTCAGGCGACAGTGGAAACCAAGTTGTTAGCGTCCGGGGGATGCAGAAGCGCCCGGGATTTACAGGAACCTGGGGCTGGTCTGGCGGCGGGGCGGGGCGGGGCGGAGCTGGGGTTGGGGTGCTCCGAGGGTGCCTACAGCACGCCGCGCCCACTCAAGACCACACGAGGCTCCACCCACCACCCGCCCGGCTGGCCTTTTTACTCTGCAGATCTGTTAACTGCCTATAGGCTGAAGTTTCAAGGTTGCTTAGGGTGTCCCTTGTTTACCAAAAATCCAAAGTAGGCGTTAGGCCTTAAAATAAATTGCTGCACCAAAATAAACTCCTGAAGGAGTATTTGAGAAAATGTATACCATATAAGAATCAAGAAAAACAACATGAAAATAGTGAAATTCTAGCTCTTAACCATACTTGGGAGTTTTTCAATGGGTGCAGTACCAGGATCATTTTACATCCTTAATTTCACTTAATTCTCGCATGTTTGTGAGGCATTTAGCACCATTATCCCCATACCATAAATAAGAAAGCTATGATGGAGTAACATGAGATTTCCTAGCTAACTGGTCTAGTTGCCAAAAGTCAGAGTCTACTAAGTGAACTAACCCCGCTAGTCGATGCTGCCACTCAACTGAACATTAACCACTGTGGAAGATTCTGCTACATTTGCTTAAGATTTTAGGGCCTCTGTGGAAGGAAACAGGGACAAAGTCAATAGGCAAACCCACTAGAAATATTATTTGCCACAAACCTGACAAACAAAGGTGTCTCAAGTTCACTTCAATTGACAAAGGGGTAGTGGGGAAACTCAATAGAAAAATGGGCAAAAGATAATTTTTTTAATTATAGAAGAAATGGAAAATGAAACAAATAAAGAAATACAGACATTCCTAAATAAAAACTTAACTCAATCCAAAAAATGTAAACTAAACATTTTTAAAATCATATAAGTGCCATTCATTTATTCAACAAACACGTTCTGGGTGCCTACTGTGTCAAATATTGTTCTAGACTTATGATAAATCTGTGAGCAAGAAAGGCTCTTCTATCCTAGATGAGGGACAAATAATAATCATTAAAAACAAAAGACATCTCAATACTAAGTGTTATGAATGAAAGTTATACAGGCTGTTGTGAAAGATGTAAGGATAATAATGGGAACTTACTTAGACTGGAGATCAGGGAAGCCCTCTCTAAGGTAGTGTTATTTGATTAGAGACTTGAAAAATAGAAAGGCTGGCATAGTGGCCTAGTCTGAAAGTTGAGGCGGGAGGATTGCCAAATTCAAGGTCAGAATGAGGAATTTAGTGAGATCTTGTCTCAAAATAAAAATTAATTAATTAAAAGGGCTGAGGTATAGCTCAATGGTAGAATGCTTGCCTACCATGCACATGGCCTGGGATTATATCCCTAGTACAATGAGAAAAAGAGATAAGGGGAATTAAGGGAGGGAAGAGAAGGGAAGGGAAAGGAAGCCATGAGGGGAGAGGGGGGAGTATAGGGGAGGAAGGATGGAGGAAGAAAGAAAGAGAGGAAGAATGAAAGAGGGAGGGTGGAAAAGAAAGAGAAGAAGGAAGGAATGAGAATAGGAAAGAAAAGGAGAAATGGAGGGAAGAAGAAAAGAAGGAACCAATTATGCAAAGATCTGTGAATAGAAGAATATTAGGACAAAGACAGGAACAAACTTAGCAAATTTCAAGCATAGAAACAACTTCTTTGTGGCTAGAGTGGAGAGGTGGGAGGGGATAAGTGGGTTTGTTTGTTTGTTTGGTGGTGGTTGTAACTAAAGGTAGCTGGTTTTATTTTCTTATCCTGTTCCTCTGTTTAATTGAAGGTCCCCAGACACAAATTGGAAATTTCTATATTTCTCAGAATACATAGTATCCACACATAACCTTCCCAAATTTTGTCTTCACTAAAGCGGAGACAGAGTAGAGACAAGGAGATGGTATTGTACTTTTAGTATCCAAAAAAGGAATCTATCATTTGACCACACAGTGCCATAGTATTCAGTGTACTTATTCATTCTTTTCAGTGTCTAAATTCCTTTCCATATTTGTTCTCACTCATTAATTTGTCCTTACCTATTAATTCATGCATATTAAGCATACATTCTACCATTGAACTCTTGCAATTACCTCTGAGGTCCTACATTACTTGGCCCCCATCTCATCTCTGACCTCCTCTCCTTGCTCACTTTACTCCATCTATGCAGGATTTACTTTCATGGAAAATGAAAGGACAGACCTTTGCACTTTCCTTTTTTTCTACATGCAAAGCTCTTTCCCTAAATATCCTCATGGCTTAATTCTTCTTTGAGTTTTTATCCAAAGTTCTCCTTTGTGAGATCTTCTTTGGCGATCACCTTAATCCAAATTGCAATGCCTGGGCTGGGGGATGTAGCTCAATGGTACAGAATATGTGAGGCCCTGAGTTCAATCCCCAACACTGAGAAAAATAAAATAAAATAAAATAAAATTCCACTACTTACATGGGAATATACTTCTACTTTATTTTTATACCCCTTCTACTTTATTTTTCTCATTAGCATTTATTGCCATCTAACATATTACATCTTTTATTATTTATTTTATTTACTGACTGTGCTTCCTCAACTAGAATATATTCTCCATTAGGAATTATTCTGTTTGTTACATCTAAAAGACTAAGAAGGATATCACAGCTACACGGTGAATATTTGTTGAACAAATGGAGGAATTGTGACAGGAACTGTTAAGAACAACAACAAAAAAATCAGGCATGGTCATCAAGTTTACAGTGTAGTGAAAGTGCACATTACCTCCAAATTTACACTTCAGATGAATGAATATTCACAAAGATAAAAGTGAAATTATAAAATGTACTTAAGGCCATAAAGGAAATGAGAGTATATTAAGAGAAATCAAGAGAAGTTTCTCTGAGCAAGTGACATTTAAGCTGAGAGCTAAAGGACAAATACAAATTAGTTAAATATGGCATAGTTGGGGGAGGGAGAAGTTATCAGGTAGTGGAATGGGTAGGATTTCTGGCAGAAAGAATATCATGTAGGAGGCCTGTGGCCTGGATGAAAGAAAAGGGCAGGGATAGAAGGCTAAACAAACAAGAGCAAGATAGCAGATAGCATAGATTTTGTAAGCTAGGAAAACAGCAGCCAAAGACTTAAAGCAGGAAAACAAAATGCTTTATTGAAACTATTTGTTGTTTATTTTGTCAGTGCTGGGAATTGAAGCCAGGGTATTGTACATGCTAGGCAGAACTATACCACTGAGCTATACTTCCAGTTCTTCTGTTGTATTTTTTAATAAGATCCCATTTCAGGCTGGGAGGATGAGGATATTTAGGGACAGAGCTTTGCATGTAGAGGAAAAGGAAAGTGCAAAGGTCTGTCCTTTCATTTTCTATGAAATAAAATCCTGCAGAGATGGAGTGAAGTGAGCAAGGAGAGGAATAGTAACAGTAAGGTCAGAGATGAGATGGAGACCAAGTAATGTAGGACCTCAGAGGCAATTGCAAAAGTTCAATGGTAGAGTGCACGCTTAGTATTCATGAGACCCTGAGTTCAATCCCCAGCACAAAAATAATGGGGGAAAATCCCATTTGCCAATAATAGGGCAAAATCACATCCAAAACTTCATTATGTGATGCCATGGAGAGGATATACCACTTAATGTTCCTACAAAAAGTGCACGACCTAAATTGAATCATGAGAATCATTAGGAAGTAATCAAGCCCAGATTTAAACACATGCTAAATACCAATGATTCTCAATAATGGCAAATGGAGTAGGGTTGCCAGACAAAACATAGAATGCCCAGCTAAATCTAAATTTCAGATAGACCACAAATAATTTTTGAATATAAGTATGTCCTATGTTATACTAAAAATTATTTGTGAGGGCTGGGGATATAGCTTAGTGGTAAAGCTCTTGCCTAGCATATTTAATATCCTGGGTTTGATCTCCCATACTGCAAAAAAAAAAAAAAAGATCGTTGTTTATCTGAAATTAAAAATGTATACAATGTCTTGTATTTTTTTTTTTAATCTGGTAACTCTACCCTCAGGAACATTTTGCTCTGTTGGGAGATAGTTTTCATTGTCAAACTGGGAGAAGATGCAACTGGTAGAAGATGGCTTGTTATTAAACACCTTACAGTGCACAGGAAAGCCTCCACAACAACAAAAATTATCCCCAAAATGTCAATATTGCCAAGGTTGAGCAATTCTGCTATGAAACAATGGGACTATACATTTTGAAAATACTTAAGTCGTGAAAACAAAGGCTGAGGAAATACTACACATTTAATGAAACTAAAAAAATTAAAATTAAATCAAATTCATAATCCAGGTTTGATCTCCAATTGAGGAAAAAGAGTTCATACAACATTGGGACACCAGTAAAACTTGTTTGTATAATAATAATATTCTGTCAATTTCAATTTCTTGAATTTGATAATTATACTGAGAATGTCTGTTTCTAAGAGAAAAGAATCATGATACATGCACTCTATACTCAAAAGGTTTAACAGATATAATAGGAACAATAATATGCATATTACATGGAATATATCTCAAGAAAGAGCAAATGTGAGAAAATCAACAATGGCTGAATATAAGTGAAGAGTATACGTCAGTTCCTGCAACTTTCCTAAGGATTTAATTATTTTCTAAGTGAAAATTGTAATTAAAAATTTACTACCATGTGAGGATTCCGTCCTCAGCATCACACACTCACAAATCACTGCAGCAGAGATACCAGAAAATGAATTTCAGGTTTATCATGGAATCCAATAATGGAAATATGTTGTTTAACAATATTGCGGTTGTCATTGGTAGAAAATCTAAAATACAATAAAACTCATTCCCCTCTGGTAAAAAGACTAGATTTCAGAAGTTGGGAAGATGTACATATTTTTAAAAATATACTTCAGAAGCAAAGAAAATAGAGATATCACTGATGAAATCCTCAATACCCACGAAGCAGTGAAGGCAGCAATCATACACTGGGAAGAGCACAGAAGGGTTGGCAGAGTGCCAGCCTAGTAGTATGTGCACCTTGATCTGGATCCTCCCGCATCAAAAAAAAAAAAAAAAAAAAAGGAAAAGTGTATTCTTGATTTCGTTAACAAAATTTTTAAGCCATATTTTTTTCTCATTTGGCAACCTGGGATGCCCATTATTTCACAATTGGGAAGATCAAAGGAAATGTGTCTTAATTTACTGTGCAGTATGAAAAGTACCATATAAATACAAGCTACTTTTTTAAAACTATGACTACCTTCTCTTATTGACGATTTTCTCAAGTACTCCATACAGTAAGTACTCCATTTGCAGCCTGTGTTTTTCACCCACAAGGACCTTGAAGTTGGGCTCAAAATTTACTTATTCCCTTTGTAAGAATTCTACTCTGGTAAGAAACACTGACCTAGTGAAGATTTTGAGGAGAGACCAGGTTTTATGCTACATATCCCATACCATACAGCAGTGCTGATTTTATTTTTTGACGATACTGGGGACAGAATCGGGGAGTCTGTCCCCCATTCTAGGTAAGCGCTCTCGCACTGAACTTCCCCAGTCCAGCACCAGCATCTTGTTTAGAGTCCTCTTCTTCATAGTCTAACACCAGCTAATGCTTTACGGGTTTCATTTCTTTTCTTTGGCTTCTCACTTCCCCTCTTGAGTCTTTCCCTCCAGTTTCTCATTCTTTTCCTTTCACTTTCTTATGTGGTCGGATTAATTCCACGTATTTATTTCCAAAAAGAACCTCTTAATGCCAGGCGTCACCGACTTTTGGTTTGTTGTTGTTTTTTGTTTTTTTTTTTTTTCTTCCACACACCTATTCTCGGGTCTATTTCAAAGCCTTTAGTTCTGTTCTGGTGATCTATCCTTTTACCAAAACCAAGAAAGAGCGCGGAGCCGAAAGCACTCAGGAGCCAGCGTAGGGTTCGCTCACTAGCTCGCCCCACGGCTCGCGCTCGCGCGCTGTCACTCATTGCCCAAGCCCGCTGGGCACAGGCGCAGCAGACCGACGAAGTCCCACCCACTCGGGATCTCTCCCGCCCCCGGAAGTGGTGGATCGGAAGTGGTGAGAACTGGGAGGCACTGGCCAGGAAGCGGGGATCGGGGTGGCATTTCTCTGTGCGAAGACTGAGGTGTTATTTGCTGCGTCGTAGGCGGGTCCGTGGCGGCCTGACATCAAGGGCTAGGCCGGGGACGTGTAGGTCATGGCGCTGGCCTCGCGAGTGTGGCGCTTTCTCCCTTTGGCACGTGGAGCTGTTCCGGGTACTCGGTTTCCGACGAGGACTTGGGGCAGCCGTGAGCAGTGCTGCCCCGGGCGATTCCGCGGCCCTGAGGTAACCTCGCCGCCCTGGCTCCCTCTCCCTCCCTACCGAGTGGGTTGGGACTCTCGCCAGCTCTTGGCAGGGAGGCTCCGTGCCGTCTGTGGGAAAGAGAACCGTGGAGGAAACTCAGGGGCAAGTGTGCCTGGACCGCGCCCCTTGACCGCGATGGACAGGTCTTTGCCCTTCCGCAAGCCTCCTCTCCTTAGAAAACTGGGCTTAGGTCAGAGAAGTAGTGGGTATGTCTCACGGAGAAGCTGCCTGCTGGCTGACCTTCCCGTGTGAAAACCTGGAGAACAGGACGGAGAAGGAACTTTGGCCGCTGTGAAATAATTTTCACTTTTAGCAATTCCAGCTGTTAGCCGAGTCTGCTAGATAGACTTTTAAACTACTGTGGTGTGACAGAAAGCTTCCTACACAGAAATACACACACACACACACACACACACACACACACACACACACCACACGCAATTTGGGTTTGGGGCTTTATTTTAAGAAATTATTTCTGAGTTGTTTTTTTAATATGCATAATGTTAAGAAAGGATGTCGGGATATTGTAGTCGCAGTTCTGTCATTTCTATTAGACTGCTTGTGGGACTCAGTTAATTTTTTATTTTTTGGTACCTGGGGATTGAACCCAGGGGCGTTTAGTCACTGAGCCACATTCGCAGCCCTTTTTAATATTTTATTTAGAAGACAGGGTCTCATTAAATTGCTTAGGGCCTAACTAAGTTGCTGAGACTGATTTTGAACTTGCGCTTCTCCTTCCTGGGCTTTCTGAGCCTTTGGGATTACAGGCAGGCACCATCTCATCAGGCTCTCAGTTTAATCTTGAAAGTAAGTTGGGCAGTGGGTATGACATTCTTGTGGTGCCTATGAGCTATTTCACTTGGATTAAGTGTTTCATTATTTTAAACTGTAATACATTTTTAGCAGATTGCTTAGAACAACAAGGTTTATTATCCCTGGATTCTATTGGTTGGGTATTCAGGTGCAGCTTAGCTACCTACCTCAAGCAGAAGAAGGTCTCTCCTGAGGTTGAGTCACACTTGTCAGCTGCTGAGGTCTGGGGTAAAGAGGAAGTTCTGCTTCCAAGTTCAATGTGATTGCATGGCTGTAGGCACACTTTCTCTTCTGCCTGCTGCTGCCAGCATTTCAAAGTCATTGGCTTACCCCCTGGGCAGGCAAGTGATCAAAGAGAACAAATGAGAGCATGTGTAAATGATTTTTTAAAATAATAACAATCTTGGATATGATATTAGCTCTGTTGTATTCTATTTCTTGGAAAGGAGGCAATAAACTCAGCATACATACAAGAGTGTGACTATGAGAAGGCAGGATTATTGGGGAGATTTTAGAGGCTGCCTACCACAACCAGATTCTAAAAACCTTATAAACCATGGTAAGTATTTCTGATTCTAGTCTTAACTGTTAAGTGTTTTACTTCTTTTTTTTTTTTTTTTTTTGGTATTGGGAATTTAATAGGAGTGCTTTACCATTAGATACATTCCCTGCCCTCCCCTTTTTATTTTTTGAGACAAGATCTCACTAAGTTTCTGAAAGCCTTGCTAAATTGTTGACTCTGGTCTTGAACTTGCCATTCTCCTGTCTCAGTCTCCAAGTAGCTGGGATTATAGGCATGTGCCACTGGGTCCAGATTGTTAAACATTTTGAATGAGGAAGTCATTTGATCATACTTGATTAAAAAATTAGTCTGTCTTGGGCTACAGTGAATGCTGGAGACCAAATAAAAGATCATTGCTGTAGGACAGGTAAATGTGGTAGTTTGAACTTTAGTGGAAATTGAAATAAGTGGATTCATTCAAAGAATATCAAGAATGTAGAATTATTGGACCTAAAAGATAGGTGCAGTGTGGGGGTTGAAAGGAAAGTCAATGAAGAATCAATGGTTTCTGGTAGTGTTATTTATTGGGGTAGGACCACAGAAAGACTTGAGGGGTAAGGGGGAAATAAGTTGGGTTTTAGACTAATTAAGATGAATGTGGTAATATAAACAGATTTACATTGATGGGTGGAAGTTTGTTAGGTCTGCTGATTGCCTTCTGAGGTCTGGGCTACAAATACAGATTCTGGAGCATCTACCCTATAATTGTAAATTATGCCATAGTAGAGATTGAGAGTATTTAATAGACCAAAAGAAGGTCTAATACTAGTCAGAGAAATTCTAATATTAAAGAGGAGAAGAAACTGGCAAGAATTTAAGAGAAAAAGCAGGAGATAGTGGTGACACGTTTCTTTTCATCTACTGATGGGTTTAATTTTGTTTTTTGTGGTACTGGGTATTGAATCCAGGGGTACTCTACTACTGAGCTACACTCCCTGTCCATTTTTTAAAATGTTTGAGTCTAGGTCTTACTAAGTTGCTGAGGCTGATTTCAAACTTTTTGATTCTCCTGCCTCAGCCTCCCCAGTTGCTAGGATCACAGCCTTGCAACACCAGACCTGACTTGAGCTTATATTTTTAATTCTGCCTGGAACAAAGTTGTTATACTCAGTGTTGAAAAAAAAGACTGTCTGAGAGAGCCTACTTCTTTTGTTCAGCAAATACTTTTTGAATATTGAAATTTTTTGAAAATAATGCACTGCAACTTCAAAGTACATAGTGAAATAATGTGTTCCAACTGTCTCAGATATTTTTATAAGTTATCAGTATCTTGGAGGTGTCACTGAGGTGTGGGTCTTTCTTTTTTTTCTTAAAGTTCAGAAATATGATTTTCATTTACTTTCCCATAGATGAGCAAAGAGCTGCTTTATATTAATCAAACTAACAAGAGCTCAGCTGAATAACTGGCACTTCATAAATTTATAATAAGAAATATAAATAGCCACCCAACAGAGTTGCATTTTCTCCCTTCTATGAAAGCCAGGGTATTCTTTGTTGTGCCTTGTTTCAGCACAGAAAGTTGACACTCTAAATGTCAAATTTCCTTAGGCTATAGTGGACTACACATGCATTCTACTATGTGATATACTCTATCCCTAAAAGCAATAGGAAACTAAGACACTTAATACTAAACCCATCCTTCCTTCCTTCCTTCCTTCCTTCCTTCCTTCCTTCCTTCCTTCCTTCCTTCCTTCCTCCTTTCCTTCCTCCCTCCCTCCCTCCCTCCCAGGGATTGAACTCAAGGGCTCTCAATCCAGACACATCCCCAGCCCTATTTTGTATTTAGAGACAGGATCTCACTGAGTTGCTTAGCGCCTCACTTTTGCTGAGGCTAGCTTTGAACTTGTTATCCTAGTACCTCAGCCTCCTGAGCTGCTGGAATTATAGGCTTGCACCACTGGCCTGGCCTGATAAACTAGTCTTTTCGTCTTTTTTTCCAGGCAACACCTCTACACATGTATATACCTTTTGCCCCTACTCCATCTCTTTTTGATAATTAAGCATGAACTCAAAAAATTAAATGCTGAAGATGTGACCATGACAAATTTAGTTTTACTACTTTACAGTGGATTTTTTTTTTTTTAATCCAGTTGTGTGCAATGCCTTGAATATTCATGCTGGACCAAGGAAACAGCATTTGGCAAATTGGAATATGGTGGATTCCCCATTCCTACTCTAGATGCTTATCAGAAGTGCAAATGTGGATCAGATGTGGGTTGGAGGAGTCCAGAATGACTTCAGGGTTTTTCGTTGATTTTTCTTTTTTAAACTGAACAAATAGAAGAGAGTTGCCATTTACCATGATAGAGAAAAATAAGAGGAGTGAATTTGGTAGAAAGAACAGTTGTTTTGAGATGCCTAATAGAGTTTTTCAGAGACAATTTTTGAATAGGCAGTAGATAAATGATTCTGAAATTAGGGGTGACATTTAGCTAGAGATAAGAGTGTTTTGGGCTTATTAATGATATGAGACAAAGTTAGATCATGAATAGAGAAAAGAAGAAGACTCAGCTCAGGACATGAGCAAGGTGATATTGGAGATGAACTAACAAAAGAGAAGTCATTAAGACATAAGGAAATCCAAGAGAGTAGTATTTCAGAAGCAGATTGTTTCAAGGTAGCAATGAAGTGCTGGGAAGGGCATTGTGAAGAGAAAATTTGTAGCATTGTTTATTATCTTGATTGTGGTGATGATAATGGTTTTCCAGGTTTTTATATTATATATAGATATAGATATATACACACATATATGTCTTAAATTGTACATTTTATGTAGTTATTGTATGTAAATCATGTCTTAATAAAGCTGTTTTTAAAAATTAAACATACATTCATGATTTTTTTTTTAGAGGAAGTGATCAGCAGTCAAATGCTGTTAAATAGATCAAGTAAGGTGACAATTCAGAATTGACCACAGAAAATACAGGATGAATATCCTGAGTCTGATCCTAAATACTTCAAAATCTGAAACTTTTTTAGTGCTGTAAGTGGAAAATTTTATATTTGCTTTCATGTGATGGGTCACAGTCAAAACATAGACACTAAAAGTATTGAAATTGCCTTCAGGCTGTGCGATAAGGTGAATATGAAACATAAATCATCCACAAGATAATCTTATAAGGTTGATGCAAATATTCCAAAATCTGAAAAAAAAAAAAATCCAACATCTGAAACCCTTCTGATCCCAAGCATTTTGAATAAGGGATATTCAATATGTAGCAGCACCTTTGGCATCATTTACTAGAATACCATCAGTGGAGTTGTGGGGATTCTTTTTTATTTTTATTTTTTTTGGTACTGGAGATTGAACCTAGGAATTGAACTCAGGGGTCCTTTACCACTGAACTACATCCACAGCCCTTTATATTTTTTGAGATAGGGTCTTACTAAGTTACTTAGGGCTGCCCAAGTTGCCAAAACTGGTTTTGAACTCATAATCGTCATGCCTCCGCTTCCCAAATTGTGAAATTACAGGCTTGCAATACTGTGCCTGGTTTATTTGTGAGAGTTAAAGAGAGAATGGGAAGGGAGTATAGGAAGTGAAGGGGAAAGGGTTTTTTTGTTGTTGTTTTGTGATTTTTGTTTTGTTTTTTATACAAGTAAGAAACTAACTTTTTATACTGATGGGAATAAATTTAAAGGGAAAAATTCAGGAAAAGGAAGAAATTGCTGGAATGATATTCATTCCTCTTTGTCATTGGTCTCAAGAATATGGTTATAATAGCGGGCATGGTGGGGCATACGTATAATTCTAGCTACTCAATAGGCTGAGGTAGAAGGATTGCAAGTGTGAGACCAATCCAGGGAACTCATTGAGATCCTGCCTTGAAAAAGTGGAAAGGACTGAGGATATAGCTCAATGGTAAGTTGCCCCTGGGTTCAGTCTCCAGTACTGGGTGGAAAAAGAAAAAGGAAAAAAATCTGGCCATGATTATGAAAATTAATTTCTAAATCTGTTTGAATATAATTTTGTTTTATTCACCATGTATTTAAAACCTCTGGGTTTCATGGGTGATTTCAAACATGTTTTCACTTAAAGCTGTGTACGTTTTTTATGTGTTGCAGTTACTATATTTGATACTCTTCATCTTGTTTACTAACAAAAGTCGATATTTGTCATGTGTTGATGTCTCATATTTTGTTTCATACAATTTGTAATATCTAGGCCTCCACGTAAAAATTTGGGTCTTTAAATCCAGCATTTACCATCACAACTGTGAGTTTTAATAATTTGTTTATTTTTGCAGTGTTGAGGAGCTAACCCAGGGCCTTGAATATGGAGTCAAGTGCTTTACCACTGAGCTATATCCTTAGCCCATGACTTGAGTTTTAGATGAGTTACCACTTCTAGATAGTCTTTTTCTTAATAAAATACACTATCCCTGTAAGGTTTAAAATAGATTTCCTGGAGAATTTGAAGAATTCATTTTTGAGCATCCCATATTTTTATGATTAATTGCTTTGGAGATGAGAGAAAATTGATGTAAAATTTTGCTTGGGGTAGCAGTTTTTCCAAATTTTCTAAGTTGGATAACTCTGCCATATTGTTTTTCCATAGGTGATAGGTAACGCAGGAACTTTGAAAAGAGGCCTTTTATTCTCAGCCTTGTCTTATTTGGGTTGTGAAACTTATCAAGTCATTTCACAGGCTGCTGTTGTTCATGCCACAGCCAAAGGTAAGCATAAACTAAATATCTGGGAGACTTAGAGTTATTTTTGTTTGATATTTTGTTATTAACAGTTTTTTTTTAATAGATAATGAAACTAATATTGTTATAGTCCAGGTTATTTTTTGCTCTTATTCTGTACATGTATTAATTTTTTTTTAACAAACTAAAATTTCTTTAGTAACAAATACTTTGTTAATACTTAATATTTTTGTAATTGGTTGAAAAGTGAAAAAAATATTATAAGTCTTATTTGGTATAATATAGACTGGCTAATTTTTAAAACAAATTTAGTTAAATCAGTTTTCTGAGGGAAAAGAGCTAAAATTTTGGTATATAGAGAAATATGATTTTAATTTTTTGGACTAATACTTTTTGGTTTGTAGTCCTCATTTTTTAAAAAATATTTATTTATTTATTTTTTTGGTGGACACAACATCTTTCTTTGTATGTGGTGCTGAGGATCGAACCCGGGCCGCACGCATGCCAGGCGAGCGCGCTACTGCTTGAGCCACATCCTCAGCCCCTATAGTCCTCATTTTTAAATCATAAAAGGTGACTGGGAAAAGAAACATTTGATTTGAGGTAGTTTTTTTGATGGGGAGTTGTACAAGGTATTGAACCCAGGGGCACTGTATCCCTGAGTTGGATTCCTAGCCCTTCTCTGTTTTTTTAGTTTTGAGACAGGATCTTGCTAAGTTGCCTATGCTGACCTCGAAGTTTGGAGCCTTCTACCTCAGCTTCCCTGAGTTGCTGGGACTATAGGCACATGCCCATTATTCCTGGCTGATGAATATCTTTTAAAGTTCTAATAGAATAATAATTTGAAATTGCTATCAAAAATGATTAATTGCCTAGTCATTTATCCATGACTGTTTGTTTTTATTTGCTACTGGAAATTGAACCTAGGAGCATTTTACCAGTCCCTTCTTTTTAAAAATATATGTTTTAAGATAGGGTGTCCTTAAATTTCTCAGGGTCTTGCAGAGTTGATGAGGGTGGCCTTGAACTTGGGATCCTCCTGCCAGAGTCTCTGGGATTACAGGAATGTGCCACTGCACCTGGCTACTATTTTGTCTTAAAACAGATAACTGAGAACTGCTATGCTTTCTTTTTATTATTACTTTTTTAATGTATCATTTTATAAAGAAAGGCAGAGGATTTGTATTTGTCACTGGCTCATTGACAATATTTGATAAATACAAAAAGCGTCTGTTTAAAGCTCCCTAGACTTTTCACAGTAACTTTAATTTTATAATTATTTTTTAAGAGTCAAAGTGGCAGAGATTAGAACCCATATTTTTATTTTTCTGTCTTAGTTTCATTATGTTTTAGTATTGTTGCAGAACTGATTTAGTGCTTCCCTAGGCAATAAAGTATGACACTTTGAAAGGCAAAGCCAAAATTGTTTTTAGCCTTAGTGATCACAGAACACTTTTTTCAGAAGTGTCTTTATGACATAAAAAAATCACTGAATATATGTTCATACAAAAACATTTTAAGATGATTTGCCTTCTTGAGTCATGTACTAGCTGGGTGCAGCTGCAATAGCAAAATTGAGGAGACATCAAACAGTCAGTGGTTCTTTTCACACCTCAGCAAGTTTTTAAGCTACTTCTTTTTTTTAATATTTATTTCTTAGTTTTTTTAGGTGGACACAATAATATCTTTACATTTATGTGATGCTGAGAATCTAACCCAGTGCCCCATGCATGCTAGGCGAGCGTGCTACCACTTGAGCCACATCCCCAGCCCCTTTAAGCTACTTCTTGCCATTTTCTTCCTCCATCTTTTGAGAGAGCAACCTTGAGCTGGACTGTGGGAGTCCTGCAGACCAACCAGAGAATTGATGCTATAGGAGCAAATTTATCTTACCAGTGGATGGCTGAGTGTTCCCATGAGGCAGCATGCTTCCCACTCAAGGGCAGCTGACCATTCACCCCTGTTTCCAAGATGGGGACTGTTGAGAGCAAACTTATTAAAAATTTCACTTCAGAGGAATTCATTAATCACAGTAAAATAGTAAAGATCTCTATAAGTGAATTGGAATGGTTGGCCTGCCTGTGCGATAGGCATCTTATTAAAAGGCTTGAGTAACGAACTTGCCTCCCTAGGTGTTAATGAAGGCAAATTTAAGGGTTTGACAGTAGATCTTCAGCATGGTATTTCTTTCTTTCTTTCTTTTTGGTACTGGGGGTTAAACCGAAAGTCACTTTACCACTTAGCTACGTCCCCAGCACTTTTTATTTTTTATTTTGACACAGGGCCTCACTAAGTTACTTATATTCTTACTAACTTACTGAGGCTGGCTTTGAACTTGTGTTTCTCCTACCTCAGTCTCCTGAGTCGCTAGGATTACAGGCATATAGCACCACACCCAGCAGCATGGTGTTTCTTTCAGTGCCAAATATAGTTTGCAGCAAAAGATTACTTCATCATTGCAAACTCCAGCCTACTGATTATCACAGCATGTGAATGTCCAGGAAAAAGGAGAAACATGCCTTAATGTAGTCCACTGAAATGTGTCCATCTTTAAATTCATGATTTTCAGTGTTACCCAATATAATTGCCACTGCAAACTAAATAGTAGTTTTCAATTTAGTAGATATCTTATGTATTTTGGAAGTTGAGTGCATTTGAATAAACTTGGATTCCTAAACATTGGAAAAGGAAAGGGGGTAGACTGACTGCCCTATTTATTTAGCCCTCTAGGTCTTTTACCTAGCATTCAGATTGCATGGTACTTATTTTTACAATTCCTAAGTTGATGTTATTGAAAGTGGCTGTAATCTGAACACAGCCCATTTCCATTTTTTTCTTGTACCAAGGTTTAATACCCACAGTGAAAGCTGTCCTGGATGGCTCCTTGAAGAGCATGGGGACTCAGGTGTTCTTGTGTGGAGTGAAATTTACATTTCTAGTGTCTTTTTTTTAAACCAGGTATTGAACTCAAGCTCCCAGACTTTTTAAAATTTTTTGTTGTTGTTGTTTTGAGACAGGGTCTTGCTAAGTTGCTTATTAGGGCCTTGCCAAGTTTCTGAGGCTGGTTTTGACTTTACTATCCTCCTGCTTCAGCCTCCTGAACCACTCTAATTACAGCAGGTGTCATCACACCCGGCTAGTGTCCTGAAGAGTCTGAACTCAGATATAGGCAAAGATAATGATCTTGAACAGTGGGAAAAATTCACAAAAAATGATTACCTGTGGATATAAGACAGGGCCATTGGCCTATCTATAGCTGATTTATTTTGGAAAATATTTTGAATATTCTAAGAGAGTAGATCTTTTTCTACCAT
Organism: Urocitellus parryii; assembly: GCF_045843805.1. Taxonomy (NCBI): domain Eukaryota; kingdom Metazoa; phylum Chordata; class Mammalia; order Rodentia; family Sciuridae; genus Urocitellus; species Urocitellus parryii. Next base: position 47,357,229 of record NC_135537.1, read on the forward strand.
AAGTAAGGTTCTCCATGAAATAAATGAAGTATTCCTTGTATACTGGAAGAAAATGAAATGGTAGACCTTATAAAGCTTCACATTTGAAAAAGTGCAGAAAAACTATGAGAAATTCAGAAGAAGCTCAAGCTTTTAAAGTTGCTTAATGTTACCATTCTGAAGTATTTGAGGAAGAGCTAGTAGTTATAGAATTGTATATTTGAATAAACTTGGATTCCTAAACATTGGAAAAGTAAAGGGGGTAGACTGATTGCCCTGTTTATTTAGCCCTCTAGCTCTTTTTCCTAGCATTCAGATTGTGTGGTATTTATTTTTACAGTTCCTAAGTAACTGCATCAAAGAAAGGGTTTTAAGGAATCTCTGTTGTATTAGTATTTTGTGGTTGCCATTTGGTCCAAAAAACATATGAATCTGTTTATTGTGTTATAAAATTCCACCTATCATGCTCATTGTTTTTGTTCTGAATTGTTTATTCCTATGTTCATTTATATGCTATAAAAAAGTTGTAACTTCCTTTCAGTATAAAAATATAAGGATGTAAACAGAAAAATAACTCTAAATGTTAATACTATTCCTAACATTAAACCTTGGCAGGAAAATGTTTTCACATTCTGAGGGTTGACTTACTCTGAAAACTAAGTTCACTGTTTTTATTTAAATTTGAATGAAAACTGGCCTATATTTTAGAATCCCTTCTGTATTTTGAAAGCATATTTGGAACACTGAAAAGTTAATACAAAAAAAGAGTAAAATTATTTAGCTTACTTTGGTTTTATTTAGCTTTATTTTCTTTTTCTTTTTTATTTTTGGCTGAACACTGCCTATTTTAACTTCAAAAAAATTTTAATTAACATGTAATAATTGTATATGTGGTACAATGTGATATTTTGATATATGAATATAATTCAAAGTGATTAAATCAAGATACTTAACATTTCATCACTGTATTTTTGTGATAAGACAAAAATTTACTCTCCTAGGAATTGTGAAATATATAACACATTAATAACTGTAGTCACCATGCTGTGCAGTAGATCTCAAAAACTATTCTTCCTAACTGAAATTTTATACCCTTAGACCAACTTCTCTCTATTCCCTCTGCCACCTCACCCCATCCCAGTGGTCATCCATGGTAACCACTATTCTACTATCTACTTCCAAGTTTGACTCTTTCAGATTCTGCATGTTAATAACATCATACAGTATTTATATTTTTGTGCTTGGCTTATTTCACCTCTAGATTTATCCATATTGTCACAAGTGACAGTTTCCTTCTCTTCTTAAGGCTGAATAATATTCTATTGGGTATATCTGCCCTACTTTTTAAAAATTCATCATATGATGGATATTTAGGTTGCTTCTATATTTTATCTATTGTGAATAATGCTGCAATGAACATAGAACTGCACATATCTCTTCAAAATACTGGTATCAATTCTTCTGGATATACAGGTTGATTATCCTTTATCCAAAAGGCTTGAGATGCAGAAATGTTTGAAATTTTGGAGTTTTTCATAGACTTCGATCCTCTATAACCCCAAAATGCAAAACGTGAAATGCTCCAAAATCTCAAACTTTTTATTAATATAAGGTCAGCACTTAAAAACTTTTTTGAGTTTTCTCAGGATTTTGAATTTTCTGATTAGAGATGTTCCACCTAATTAGAAGTGTAATTGCTAGATCATATGGTAGTTCTATTTTTAGTTTTTGAGAAACCCCCATACTGTTTTCTATAATGGCTGTAGTTTTATTAAACAGTAACCACCACTTTGTAATTAATTTACTGGTTAGTTAATATAATTTGTGAGATTAAAAGACAAATTAATTCATAAAATAGTTAATTTATTAAACATTAATTCATAAAAATAATTCTAACAAAATTTTAAACATGGAAAATGATCCATGTTTCTGTTAAAATATACATTTGGGTGTTTACAGGTTTCTTTTGTCTTATATTTCTCTGTGCTGTACTTTTTTAGGAATTGGTATTCAGATAATTTTGCCCTTCAAACTTCTGCTTATTTCTCATTATATTTGCTTCATGCTTACTGGAGCCAGTTTAGAAGGTTTTTCCTCCTCCATTTACCAGGACTATATTCTGTGGTGGAACTTTCTTGTAATTTAATTAAAGTTTAAAGACATATGTTATGTGTTACTGATATTTCAGTTGAATGGGATTATAGGGCCCCTTTTTCCCCTCTCTTTCCTCCACATTATTGGACCTCTGCATTGGTAGGTATGCTGTCCTACAGAGCTATATCCCAAATTCAGGGCTGAATTTTAAAAGTAGTAATATACATAATTACCACAAGGTGGTGCTAAATACCCACTTACTTGCAGTAACTGAAGGAACTGCAGAAACTTAAATTATTTCTTTTCTATTTTTTAATACTTTTTAGTTGCTGACCGATCTTTATTTTATTTATTTGTGTGCAGTGCTGAGAATCAAACCCAGTGAGTGGCTCACACATGCTAGGCAAGTGCTCTGCCACTGAGCCACAACCCCAGCCCAAATTATTTCTTTAAAATAGACAAATTATAAAGCCCCCTAAAGAAAGATATTCTAATACATTCACAGTACTGTTTTGTGTATGTGAAAGTTCACTCATAAAATGCTTAAAAGATAAGTAACTTAAAGGTTCTTCATGTATACTTTAGTTGTCTTTTCTTGTACTTTAAATAATTCCTCTTTTCTGATGAACCTATAGAACTAAGTGTTCCTTCTTACGTATTCATTTGTAGTACTGCAGAACATTTTTGGTAGTGTTATTTCCAGTGACATACATTATTATATAACATACAATATTATTGATGTGAAAGATTTGCCTTAAATTTGGATGATTTCATTATAACTTGGTTCCTGGAATCCAGATTTTCTGCTTTTTAAAGTTCTTTGTAGAGCAACTTTAGAAGTAGAGAAGTTCTGCTTGACAGAGGAGTACCTAAGGAGTATTCATTTTTGTCCAGATACCTTTGGCATGGCTAGACAGACTACTGTTAACAAGAAAAAACTAGAAAACCAAGTTTACTAATATATGCATGTGTCTTACCACTAACATTTCTTTTTTTTTTTTTTTTTGGGGGGGGAGTACCAGGGATTGAACTCAGGGACACTTGACCACTGAGCCATATCTCCAGTCCTGTTTTGTATTTTATTTAGAGACAAAGTCTCATTGACTTACTTAGTGCCTCACTTTTGCAGAGGCTGACTTTGAACTTGAGATCCTCCTGCCTCAGCCTCCTGAGCTGCTAGGATTACAGGCATGAGCCACTGAGCCTGGCAACATTTCTTTCTTTGAAAAACTCTTAGGAAGCATTTTTAGGCTAAATTTAATATTTCACTGTAGGTGAATTATGAAAATCTTAGGATATTTACTCATTATGTTGAAAGTGATTTACTTCAAAAGTTAGTTCATTTTATAGAATATGATCTCTATGTCAGTAACATAGCTTATTTTTAAATATTGCTTATTTCTAAATATTTTTAGGAAAGTACAAAACAGCTGACTTGGAGATATGTAGAGTGCTCTACATTGTTTTCACCCAAGTCTATATATAAGTGTATTTTTTTCTTATAAATTGGATACTATATTGTTTTAGAAATTCCTTTTTAGAATTAGAAAAAATAAAATTTTTAAAGCCTGGATACTATAACTTATTATGCTATATTGTATAATAAAGAAATTGGAGCCATGTGATTTGAGAGATTATTCAGGATACACACAGAAGATTTAGGTTATACACTAGATTTCCATATTAATTACTTGGATGAGGAGATGTAAATTTTCTGTTAAGTGCAATAATCATCTTTTAGGTAATCAGAATAATAAATGAATATAAGTAACTTGCTACTTATACATGCCACATACACTTCCAGATACGCCAGATTAATTGATCTACCTACCTACCTACTTATATTTTGCTAGTGTTTTGTCATTTCCATAGTAAACTTCAGTGACTTAAAACAACATAGTTTTTTAATCTTACAGTTGTGTAATTGAGAAGTACAAAATGGCTCTCACTGAACTAAATATCTAAATGTTGATAGGGCTGTGTTTCTCTCTGGAGGCCCTCTGGGAGAAACTTCTTATTTCTTTCTGCTTCTAGAAGCTTCTTACATTCCTTGGCCAAAGGCCTCCTTCCTCCATGTTCAGATCCAATAATCTCATCATTATGATTTTGTTTTCATTATATATCTCCTTTCTGTCTTCTTCCTCCTCCTCCTACTTTTAAAGACCTTATAATTATATTGGGCCAACTGTATATTTCAGGATAATTCCTATTTTAAGGTTAGCTGATTAGTAACATTAATTCCATCTACAATTTACATTGCCGTGTAACCAGACATATTCACATATTCCAGGGATTAAGATACAAATGTCCTTGGAGACCATTTTGCCTACCATAAATATCAACTAAGAATGCTGAGATTACTGCTTATTTTAAGACAGTTTGGGTGTTTAAAACCCAAACTTTGTGAATCAGCCTTACATTAGCTAAAAATATAAAATAGAATGGAAGCAAACTTCAGAAATTAGTCAGCCATGTGAATACTTATATTAAATTCTATGTTTCTAATCATACTGAAATAATATTAGTGAGAAAAATCTTTATTTAATTTTAAGGCTTTTTTGTTTTTGTTATGTCATTTAATTTCTTAACTAATTTAATTACATGATAATGTTTAAATATACTTCACTTGCACTATTGTGCATATTTCTTTCTTTCTTTTGCTAGTTTCGATTTTATGTATGTTATTTATTTTATTTTTTGATAACTGGGGATCTAACTCAGGATCTAACTTTATCAATGAGCTACATCCCGGCCCTTTTAAATTTTTTATTTTGAGACATGGTGTGACTACATTGCTAAGGATTTTACTACATTGCTGAGGCTGACCTCAAACTTTGATCCTCCTGTCTTAGCCTCCTGAGTCACTTGGATTACAGGTGTGTACCACCATGCCTAGCCTGGATTTGAATTTTTGAAAAGCTTAAACTTTTAACTTCAAATACACTAAGATTAATTAAACTATGTCAAGATAAATAATAAACTTAACACATTATAGTGTTGGCTTATAAGTAGGACAAAATAATACAACACCTTTGGAGAAGATAAAATTAAAGTATAGATTGGAATTTTCTGAAATTCATACTGTTTTTTCAATTAGTAGGGCATACACCATCAATAAGGCTTATATATTTTGTCGTTGTATATAACATAGTTGTAAGAGTTGGTGCCAGTGAGTTAAGTTTCAGATTCTGTCTGTAGTTAACTACATCAAAGTTTTTTGTTTTTTGTTTCTGTGGTGCTGGGGATTGAACCCAGGGCCTTGTGCATACAAGGCAAGGACTCTACCAGCTGAGCTAGTCCCCCTGCCCAACATGAAAGTTTTTGATAACGGACTTTTTTTTTCATAATGGTGTCTGCAAGTATAAGCTATGTCATGAAAGAACCTAGGAAAATATTGTGATTCAGTCCATGCAAATTAACAGTATTCAATGCTGTAATCGAATGAGTTATCAAGTTTTTTTTCTTTTTATAACGGATGATATTAAAAATAGTGCCAACAAAAAGATTACATGTATGAAGGTATGTGTACCACAAATTCCTCATCAAAATTGTTTTTTCATTTTTTGAAAATGTAGGTATCATATTTAGTCAGCATCAGAATAAGTTTCCAAGTTTTATTTTATTTTTTTAATATTTATTCTTTAGTTATAGATGGACACAATATCTTTATTTTTATATGGTGCTGAGGATCGGACCAAGTGCTTCACGCATGCTAGGCGAGTGCTCTACCTCTGAGCCACAACCCCAACCCCTCCAAGTTTTATTTTCTATGGCTTTTTATTTTTTTAATATTTATTCTTTAGTTATAGATGGACACAATATCTTTATTTTTATATGGTGCTGAGGATCGGACCAAGTGCTTCACGCATGCTAGGCGAGTGCTCTACCTCTGAGCCACAACCCCAACCCCTCCAAGTTTTATTTTCCATGGCTTTAATAAATCATTTATTTTATTGGTTTTGCACTTATCCCTACAATACTTCTTCACAATTTTAGAAGTAATTTCTGTATCTGATTTTTCCTTATATATAAAAGCATTTCTTTCTTAAAATTATTGCCATTTGACTTGGAAAGACCTACTTTATTATATCTTTTTTTTCTTTCATAATGTTGGAAGTTGAAGAGATTCTTGAACAAGCTGACTATCTGTACGAAAGTGGAGAAACAGAAAAACTTTATCAGTTGCTAACCCAATACAAAGAAAGGTAGGCATTATATGATAGGTATGGGTTTGAGGTTTCCTCAGAATTTTTGTTAATTAATGATCCTTGGTGCTTTAAATTTTGTGAATTATTGTAGCTTTTCTTCAGTAATATTTCTTAGAGTTTATAGTAATTACTCAAAACATGATATGTTGAGTTAGAAAAGATGGTTCTCTACTTATTCTAGAGGAATATTGAAATCTTTTTTGCCTTTTTATCCTGGACCTTACAAGATATCACTGAATATTTATCTCATATATCTATATTATATATTTCTCTTTTCTTTTAAAGTAATACCTTATTGGTATAAGATTTAAATGAATTCACTGGGATTTGAGATGATTATTGCCACCACTGAATAGAAACTATTTAGAGCACAGTTTTCCAAGGAGGAAAAAAAAAAAGACTCCTTCCTCAATTTCTAGTACTACATATTTAGTCATTTTACACTTTTTTTTTTTTTTTTGGAGAGTGGAGGTAGAGGAAGACTTTTCCCTGTAAAATAAGTCAAATAAGGCTAACTGAAATTTCCAGATAATCAATCTGCCTCATCTCCTAAGCTAAAAATACTGAATAATTTTCAGCTTTCGTAGATCCAAGAAAAGAACATTCTCCCCAAACCTGTCAATTTTACTTCCTAAGCATTTACAGAATCAACCTTCCCTTCTTCATTGTACACTCAGTAACCTGAAGTGGCTATTTAGGCATTGTATGGTCATTTTTAGTGGTAACTTGCTATTTTTTTTTTTTGTTTAAAAATGTATAAAGTAGGTGTAAGGGTAGACTTTTAACAAAAAGGTTTAAGATTAATTTTTAAAAAATTTTGTTCACTGTGGCTATTGTTAACTATTTCTTATTTTAAATAATTATATTTAAATAGCAGCTTTTCAAGGACTCCAGTACTTTTACTTAAAATAAGCCATGTATTATAGCAGGGCATTCTAACATGGGATTTATTTTGAGATTACAAAATATATTTACTCATTCATTAACGAATACCTACAGGTACGTGTGGGGTGCAAAGTTTTCTATTTGGGGCTACAGATTTGTTAGCATTTTTTTTTAAGTGCATGATCCTTTTACAAAGTTCATATATCTTGTGGTACCATCTGAGCCAGTTAGTGAATTATGTAAAGCACATTGCCAGTGAGGTAAAAAGCTTCAAATTACATATTGCGTTTTGTAGGGAAAATGATTAAAGAATTGAAAATCAAAAGTATTTTCTGAGGAAGTCAGTATTTTTGACATTATAGATGAATTAATATTTATGAATAAAACTAGACATTTTTATAGGAAGTTTTAGTAAATAAAGGTTTTAAAGAAAGAAAATAATAAATTTAGTGTTATTAAAAATGGCTTTTGATATCATATTGCTTGCTATATTCTAGCCAGGCTGAAAGACCATTTGTTAGTGATGTGACCTTTAGTAATTTTTAAGTGCATTAAAATGGTGGTTTTATATTTTACTTCAAATTAAGTGAAGATGCAGAGGTACTGTGGCGATTGGCTCGGGCATCACGTGATATTGCTCAGCTTAGCGGGACTTCAGAAGAGGAGAAAAAGCTTTATGTGTATGAAGCCCTAGAGTATGCAAAAAGAGCGCTAGAAAAAAATGAATCAAGTTTTGCTGCTCATAAGGTAAGTGGTTATCATGTAGGTGCATTGTTTATACTTATTAAATAAGTAGTGAAGACATTTATTTTTATCTATTTTGTAACTTTTTCAAAAAGAAGTACTTTTTAATGGTTTCTATCTTTTAGTATTTGTTGAGACTTGATTTATGGCCTGACCTGACATATCATTTATCATGTGTGTTTGAGAATATGATTCTGCTATTGTGTTGAATGTTTTCAAGATATATGTTAGTGTTCAAATTTTCTTTCTTTGCTGTTTTTCTGTCTAGTATTTCTATTCTCTTTTGGAAGTTGTTTGAAGTCTCCCAACTATTATAGTTGAATTGTCTTGAGTTTTTGCTTTATATATTTTGTTGTACTTTCTTGATAATGTCCTTTTTCTCCACTAACTTTTGTTATAAAATCTATTTTGTCTGGTATTTGTGTAGTCACTCCTGCTTTTTCTAGCACTGTCTTCCTAAAGCATCATTTTGTATTCTTTTACCTTCAGCCTATTTCTTTGAATCTGAAGTGTCCTGAAAAGTACATTGATTTATGTTTTTAATATGTTCTGCCAATTTCTGATATCTAATTAAGAGAGATTAAGCTATTTGTATGTAAAAAAAAAATTGATGATGCCATTTTGCTATTTGTTTTTTATTTGTTGTGTCTTTTTGTTTCTCAGTTCTTCCCTTAGTATCCTTTTTGGATATTAAATAGATTTTCCTCTTTTGTTTTTCTTTCTTTTAGTGTACCATTTTAATTCCCTTTTGTTTTCTTTTATTGTATATTTTTAGTTATTTTCTTAGTGGTTGTCCTGAGAATTACTGTCATAGTTCATAATAATGTAGTCATTGGATGTCAATTTAATTTCAATATTATACAAAGCTTTGCTCTTATCTCTGCTTCTTCTTCCTTACTTTTACTCAATTGGTTTGCACCTTGATCTTGGACTTTCTAACCTCCATACTTGAAAAATAAATTCATAACTCTCTTCCTTCTTCTTCTCCCTACTTTCCTTCCTTCCTTACTTCCCTTTGTAATATTAGGGATTGAATCTAGGGTCTCATACATGCTAGTCAAGCACTTTACCACTGAGCTACATCCTCACCCCTTTTTTAAATCTAAGTTGTCCAGGCTGGCCTCAAACTGTGCCCATCTTGCCTCAGCCTCCCAACTACTTGTGATTACAGGTGTGCATCATCAGACCTGGCTAAATTTCTGTTGTTTAATTTACTCAACCTATACTATTTTGTTATGGTAATCCTTGCAGACTTTAGATAGGTGTTCATGATTTCTAGTAAAAAAATAAACTGTTAATCATACTTAGTACATGAGTCATACATGATGAGTCACTTCATTCTTGTTGCTTTCAGGATTCTTTTATTTTTAATAGAAGACAGAAGAATTGATTGTTGTGCCTTGATTATGATGTAACTACCTGTGGATCTCTGAATTTGTCTTATAGTTGAATTTTCAGATATTCTGTTTCTGTTCTCTACTGGGATCTATTGTGCATATTTAGATGTGCTTAATATTATCCCACAGTTCTCCGAGACTATATTAATTTTTCTTCATTCATTTTTTCCTTCTGTTGATTAGGCTGGATAATCTCAACTGACCTATCTTCACATTAGCTGATCTTTCCTTCTGCCTGTTTAACTCTCTTGAGCACTCTAGTGAGTTTTCATTTCAGTTACAGTACTTTTAACTTACATTTGTTTGGTTCTTTTCTATAATTTCATTTTATTCATTGTGTCTATTTAGTGAGATAGTGAGATTGTTTTCATATTTTCTTCAGTTCTTTTTCAGGTTGAAATTCATAGAAAGTATGTCTAGGAAACTTGCCCATTCATTGTGATGTTAGCTATAGGCTTGTTTTATTATGTCCAGGGCATTTCTTCTGTAACAGATTTGTTCAGAGTTTGTAGCAGGAAGGAATGCTGAATTTTACAAATGTCTTTTCTGCATCTGTCAATGATATTTTTGTTCTTTTTGAAAAATATTTTTTAAGTTGTCAACAGGTCTTTATTTTATTTATTTATATGTGTTGCTGAGAATCGAACCCAGTGCCTCACACATGCTAGGCAAGCACTCTACTACTGAGCTACAATCCTAGCCTCTTCTTTTTGTTCTTAACTCTGCTGATGTGTGGTGTCACATTCATTGGTTTGTGTATATTGAACTGTTCTTGCATCCCTGGAATAAATCCCACTTTATCATGGGAAATAATCTTTTTAATATGCTAATGGATTTAATTTACTAGTGTTTTTTCCTTGAGGATTTTTGCACATGTGTCCATCCGGAATATTGGCCTATAACTTTTTTATGTTGTGTTCTTGTTTGGTATTGAGAGCTTGGTGCATAAAGTTTTTATATCTATGTAATATATGTATATATATAAAGACTACAAAGCAAAAATAATAATAATGACTGCATTAATATGTTAAGAGACACTGGATTTCACCATGGCAGACCCAGTATTGGCTTTCAACTTTAAAAGCCTGGTCTTAATTACCTATTCAGTCTCCCCCCTTCTCCCCCCCCAACTGCCAAGCAGGTTTCTCTCTATGCTGTGTTGCCTGAAGTTGTGTGAAGGATGACGACACAGGCACATCTTTCCTTTCTTCCTTCTTCAGTGCATCTTATTATTATGTTACAACCATGAACTATGGACTCTCACTTGGTTTCCCTAGCTCTTGTGAAGGTAGTTCTGTGCATCAATAGCTATTCAAATTGATATTTCTGTGGGCAGATGATCTCTGGAGGGTCTTCTTCCACTGCTATCTTGTTCTGCCTCTTATAGGTGATTTTTGGTTCTTTTCCTCTGATTCCTTCTTTTCTAGGATTCAGCTATACTTATATATGTTCACATAAAATTGTTCAAAAATTCACCAATTTGTTCTTTGTTTATTTGCTGCTTTTTTTTTTCAACTTTATTGCCTCTCAGTGTTCCATTTGGGTTAGTTTTGTTTTCAAGTTCAATAATCTTTTCTAAAATGACTTATCTGATTTTAGTATCTTACTTTTACTTAGTCAACATTTTTGCCTTTCCTCCAGCTTCTTAATATATGAAACCAAGTTATAATAACTACTTTAATGTTTTGGTTTATCAGTTTTATCTTTTGTGTCATTTATGGGTCATTTTTCAATTTTTTTTCCCTCACTAGTCTTGTTTTCCTTCTTCTTTGAGGAATTTACTAGTAATTTTTGATTAATGCTTGGTGCCAGATATTGTGAATTTTACTTTGTTAGTGCTAAATATGTTTATATTGCTAAATATGTTCTCGAGGTGTATTCTGGAACATGCTTGTGTTATGCAGAAATAATTAGATCCTTTTAGATGTTGCCTTAAGGCTTGTTAGGTAGGACTAGAGCCTAAGAGAAACTATTATATTTGATCTATATTAATTTTTTCCACAACTGATATTCCCAGCCCTAAGGGAACCCTGGGCTTAGGGTTATGGTTGAATGTATAGGAAATGATTTTTGTGTGTGTGTGTGTGTGTGTGTGTGTGTGTGTGCGCGCGCGCGTGTGTTGCTGGGGATCGAACCCAGGGCCTTGTGCTAGGTATATATGCTTGACCACTGAGCTAGACACCCCCCCACCCCCTTGATAAGAAGTGATTTTATTCAGAGCCACACATGTGGGAAGAGGTTAAAGCACTGAGTTTGAAGTCCTGTGGGACACTTGTAGTCAACTCGATTTCTGCAACTGGATAACTATCAATTGTAACTATAGGGACAATATCAAAATTGACAATTGTGGCTGTTCCTGGTGTAACAATCCAGACGTTGGAGGAAAGACAAATCCCAAAAAGAGTATGACAAGATATACCAACAGTGATTCAATTACAAGTTTTTTTAAATGTATTACGCAGACCGTAGACATGATTCATTGTCTCCTCATTGTATTGGCAAATTTCTTAAATAATTCACTACTTTCTGTCTTGTATTATACTTTCCTAGACACATATCTAATCCCTCAAATCCTCTTTTCTTTGTGTATTCTACTATAGTTAATACAGTGCTCAATATATTTTTGTTAAATGAGAATGACCTTGAGGAATAAATTTTAATTTTTTTTTTATTGAATTGACTGTTAGAGAGTAGGATTCTCACACCTTTTTCTCCCCTACTTTCAGTGGTATGCAATCTGCATTAGTGATGTTGGAGATTATGAAGGCATCAAGGTTAAAATTGCAAATGCGTACATTATCAAGGAGCATTTTGAGGTACTGGCGAATTACTCAAGTTCATGAATTTAAAAAGTATTTTTCTGAATAGATTTACGTGTTATCAATTACATTATGTAGCAAACCATCTAAAACTGAATGTCCTAAAATTGGGTATTTATGAGTTACATACTCATATTTCCAGCTATGTGGGGAAGCTGAGGGATGAAATCACCTGAGCCTAAGCGAGGACCAGCCTAGGCAGACAACCAGACCCTATCTTGAAAGAAAGGGAGAAAGAAGAAAGAAAATTTAGTGGTCCAGAGCAATTGACAGTTTATTTCATAGAATTCTGTGATTTAAAAATTGAGTACTGTGGTGCTTCTGCCTTGCTTTAGTATGGCTAAGGTCATTTAGATGACAGTAGTCACCTGGAGCCTCAGCTGGGACTACAATGTAAGATGTCCTCTCATATTTGAGAGTGCCTGTCCACTTGTCTTTTTATCATGGTGTATCCTAAGCTTCTCTTTTTTTTTTTTTTGGTGGTGGTGCTGGGGATTGAACCCAGGGCCTTGTGCATACAAGGCAAGCACTCTACTAACTGAGCTATATCCTCAGCCCTAACTTAAGCTTCTTTATTGAATGGTAACTGGCTTTCAAGAATGAGCATTCCAACTGAAAGTTCCAGTGTACAAACTTATTAAATTTCTGTTTGCATTACACTTGACTTTTTGTCAACCTAAAACAAGTGACAGGGCCAAGCACAGTTTCTGAGGAACGGAACTAGTCACACAAGGTCCTGAATACCTGAAAGCATGATCTAATGTAATAGTCTACCACAACTGACATACCATTCTCAATGGTAAGCATTGTATTTAAAGATTATGCTCTATGTGTATATTATGCATGTATTTTAATAGTTTCCCTAAAGTTAATACACTTATTTTTAGTAAGCTTTTCCTTTGACAAAAATTATGTATGAGTTTGTATATTTCATAACATATACACAAGACTTGTTATCCTAAATAAATTTAATAAAGAATTTTAGCATATTAGTTTCTTTTGTGTTGTTGTAAATCACCTCAAAAAATACAAGAGAAAAACAAGGAATAGAAACAAAGGGATAGTGCTGGATATGCTATCTAATTGTTCTTTAGAATTTTATGGTTATAGTCTCAATTCCTAGTTTATATAACTACTAGTAAAAAGTAACATTGAACTGGATGGAGTCAGGAAACTTAGATTCTGGTTCAGGCATCAATAGTAGATATAGTTAATAATTTGCATTTTAGAATTTAATCATTTAATCATTTATTTGTTTGATATTTAATCATTTATTTGTTTGATATTTGAAGATATAATTGGCAGCAGGTTTCTCTTTTAGTGGTATGTAAGATAATGATGTAATTTACTATTTTGAATATTTAGTATTAAATACACTAATCTCAGTGGAATTAGATAAGTTATTTAATTACTTTCTGCCTCGGGACATAGAAATACATGATACAACTTTCAATGTAGGTAAAGAGAGACTGCAGAGAATATTTTAGGTAATACTTTTTATTTTATATTTACTGTTTTTTTCTTTTTCTTTTCTTTTCCTCTGATATTGGGATTGAACCCAGGGTTACTCTCCCACTGAGCTACATCCCTGACCCCCTTTTTTTGTATTTTGAGACAGGGTCTCTAAGTTCCTGAAGCTTGTGGTTCCTCCCTTAGCCTTTCATGTGGCTGGAATAACAAGCATGCACCATTGCACCCAGCATAATACTTTTAACTTTAAAAAATGAAAAAAGAAAATAGCAAAGGGATTGTAGGTTGTGTAGCTCAGTGGTAGGCCACTTAACCTAGTATGTGCAAGTTAATCAGGCCTTAGGAAAAAATGGGCTTGATTGTTTTGAGGCTTCATTAATGGTTTCTCTTCTGTGCTGTTATAAGCTTTGAATTCCATCTCCAGCACTGGGGACGCGGGGTGGGGGTGGCTTAAAAAAAAAAAAAGTGTGCGGGGAGGTAAAGATTTAAACAAACAAAAAACTAAAGGGCTGGAGATGTAGCTCAGTGGTAAAACGCCTGCCTAGAATGCATTGAGACTCTGGGTTCAGTCCCCAGTACCACAAAACCAATTAATGTTTTGTATAAACTCATATTTTAAAGTATGAAAAAGATAATATTTAGTTGTTTAGTATTCACATACTAAAATGATCATTTATACTACTTATTGCTATTTTGGATTCCATTATTATATCTAAAATAGCAAGAAAATAACATTTTTGGAGTTTTTGAAAGACACACTAATGGCAGGAAAAGATTATAAAATGATTTCTTAAAAATAGCTCCCCTCAACACCTCCCATAAGGGAATTAAATCCAAATGCCATAAGGCATGCATTGTGTGTGCTTATTTTTTCCCAGGCATCTAGAATGGCATTAGGAGAATGGAAAAAATAATTACTCATATCATGTTTTGTTTTAGGAATTAATTTTCTAACAGAACTCTAGTTGGGAAATGCTCTTAGAGAATAACTTATTTATAAATACTATAAAATAGTTTTGGTATTAATTATACCACTGTATTGAAGAAGTAAATATTAAGAAACTGTTGATTCTTACTCACATTACTAAAGGAAGGTTTCTGCCAAGTCATTGGTTTGCATTATTCTAGCAATTGGCTCCACTACTACTGCTGGATATTATATTATGAAAAGTGAAAACAGTGATAGTGTTGATAGAAGATATCACTGTACTAAACACCTCCTGTTACTTTACTGGCTAATTTAATTTTCACCACATCCCTATGAAAGGTGGTTTTTTTGTTTGTTTGTTTGTTGTGCTCTGTATCAAGCTCAGGGACTCTTGCATGGTAGGCAAGGAACAGCTCTACCACTTAGATATACCTACCCAGCCAGTTTGTTTTTTTATGAAAGAGAAAACCCAGCCACAGAATATAGAACTTGATGAAGTTAATCAGTTAGGCGTCATTTAGCAGTCTGACTTCTGAACCTCTACTCTTTTTTTTAAATATTTTTTTAAATTTATTTCTTAGTTTTAGGTGGACACATATCTTTATTTTATTTTTATGTGGTGCTGAGGATTGAACCCAGTGCCCCATGCATGCTAGGCGAGCACTCTACCACTGAGCCACAACCCCAGCCCCTGAAACTCTACTCTTAACCATTACAATTATTATCACCAAACCAAAAGTGAAAATGTAAGTTTATAGAAAAGCATGAACTAAGAAGTCTTAATTTTTTTTAAAAAGTCTTTATTTTAAAATTAGGTTCAATATTAATCTGTGAGGTTTTCAGCATAGTGGTGGCTAAAAAGTGGAATAATTTTTTTTAAGTTATTCTCTAGTTTATACTTTACAGTAATTGACATTGTAATAGACATTGGGAAGATTTTATCAATACATCATTAATATTATACATAATTATTCTGTTAATATATTTTATGAATAAATAATAATAAATTTTCCTCAAGGGAAGATAAACTCTGCATATAGGAAACATTCAAAATTATGTACTTTCAGTTCTTCTTTTTGAAAGGATGCTTTTTATTCAGTATTCATTTAGGATTTGCTATAAAAGGATGTCTTTATTATAATTATTTTTTTAATCTAGAAGAGGAAAAGCATTGAGAGCTGTAGATTATTACAATTTTTAGAATTAGATTAATTTGTATATTTTGTTGGTTTTCTCGTAATAGATCCTACTATCAGTTTATAAACCTTAAAAATAGTAACTTTAGTACAAGTCATTAATAGTGTATTAGAACACATTTTAATCATTTAAAGAATGAGGAGGGAGAAAGTGTTGACTAATAGAAGAATAAAAATACAGGGTTGCAGTTTTGTTTTTGTTTTTAAATCATGACTTCTTCAGTATAGTAAGGTGTTTACTGGTTTTTAGAAAACAAATATGGTTGATTTTCTCATTTCTTGATAGAAAGCAATTGAACTGAATCCTAAAGATGCCACCTCAGTTCACCTGATGGGTATTTGGTAAGCAATCTTTTTTAATGTTTCAGTGCTATTTACCACTATTGTAATTCATATTTAGCATATACAAAAACAAGATATAAAACATTTTAAAACATTCAGCAGAGTTCAGAATATTAAATCCATGTATTGTTAAAACAGACTAAATTTGATTATGATCATGTTAAACATTGCTATTCAAGTCACTTAGAAACATGTACTTAGACTAAAAATGATCTTAAAACTCTTTGTAGACCTCTAAATTCCCTTTCTTGGGAAAGACGATTCTTGGGAAATTCACTATGTTAAATGGTGATTGAATTAATCTTAACTACATTGTTATAGTAGGATACCTTAAGAGAGTCTTTGCATCTTCAAAATATCTTAATATAGTCTTGATTAATCTGGGAAACACTATAATCTTTCTTTCCATTTCAGTGTGATCTTGTGTCCAATATGGGTTATTATTTCACTGATATGAGGGTACACCAATATGTTAAATATTTGTTGGCTCTGGTATATAGCTGACATATATGGTATATAGAGTCTATAGAGATGACAGGTTAGCCACTGTTTCCTTTGGATATAGTGTGCAGAGTTAAATATTTGTTTTTATTATCAACTGAAAAGGTAGGGCTAGAGATGTTGCCCAGTGGTAGAGTGCTTGTCTGGCATGCATGAAGCCTGGGGTTTGATTCCCAACATGGGGGAAAAAAATTCTTTAAAAGGGATAACAATGTAAATAGTCCTATATCAGACTCTTCTAAAATAGAAGTAGATATTTTCCAGGATGAAGGACATATTAAACTACCAAGGATTAATGACAGAGGTACACTCACTTATTAAGCAAAGATGAGATATAGTCTCTGCCTCAAGAAATTTAGACCTTAGTCAAAGATCTAAATCTTCTCCCCGCCTCCACTTTTATCAGAAAGTTGTAAAGGTCAGTCATTTGCTTCACCCCTTTAAAAAAGGATTTAAATTGTTGGTTGTTATTGTTATTCATGCATATCATGTTTTGTCATTTTTCTTGGGTAAGTTTTTTAACTCCTTTGAATTTTCTTAATTTGTATAAAGGAGTAAGGATCCTGTCTCATTTGTTATAAGGAATAGATGAGAGAGGTAAACATTTAGTCTACTATCTGGAACAAAATGAATACTCAGTGGTAGTGATACATTGTACCATCATTACTTATACTATTGCTTACTTTTTATATTTAATTATAAAATATACCCTAATTAATGGATCAGGTCAATCCTAGATAATTTAGTATGAATATTAACCAACTAGATATCATGTAAAATACAAAATGATTAAAGGTACAATAAAATTTTTTTATAATACTGTTGATGTTTAGTTCTTTTTAAGTAAAAAAAAAATACAATTTGAATGTGTAATGCTATTTTATTTCCCTTAGGTGCTATACATTTGCTGAAATGCCTTGGTATCAAAGAAGAATTGCTAAAATGCTGTTTGCAACTCCTCCTAGTTCCACTTATGAGGAGGTAGTATGATGTCCTTTGTTAAGTTAGTACCTATTTCTTAACTAAAGCACCATTCTACAGTGTCCACACACATGGAGATCTTATTCAGTGAGGGACTTGAGCAAGTTTCTAAAGGCTTATACTTATTATTCATGACTGGTGAGTGCTTTTTTCCCCCTTTTAGGCAAGCAACTGATAATTCTGGTATATTGTCAGCTAAAATAGCTCATGGCTGAAATCTGCCTTGATTTTCTATTTGAAAGCTATACCATATAAAAGTCAAAAAATAGAAGAAATATAGCAGCTGTTACCTGGCTTGTATTCTGTACAACAGAGTCATTTAGGAAAATAGAGATCATGTTTGAATTGATAAGAATAATAATTATAACTTTTTATAAAAGAGTATGAAAGCCTCATATTCTATTTTCAAGGCCTTTTGCTTTTCCTGTTAAAATGTGAAAGGGATACTAGGTAAACATCCTTCTATTTTTGCTTTTGCTTGGTGCTAAGGATTGAACCTAGGAACTTGTGTGTGCTAAGTGGGTACTATACCCCTAAACTACATACACTCCCAGCCCTGTGAAAACATCTTGAGTTAAGCAAAAATTTCAGTATGAAGAAATAGGCAGTTGGAAAGTTCTTCTAGTACTTGTCTCTTAGGAGGTTGTTTTGGTTGTTATTTCATTTTTTTTGTTTGTTTTCTTTTTACTCTTGGGACCAAATTATAGTATAAATTTGTTGTAAAGAATATTTAAATGTATAGCTAGAATACAGCTGGGAAATATTATTACTAAAAAGAATACATTGTTAGGAAAAATATATACAGTCAGCTCTACTATAACAAATTTTTATGTTTCTAAGAAACAAAATGTCTTGGATAATGCATTATAGGTTTTTTGTCTTCGTTCTTTTTAGTTTTTTGAGACCAGGTCTCACTGTGATGCCTACGCTGGCCTTAAAATTGAGTTCCTCCTGCCTCAGCCTCCTACGTATGTAGAATTACAGGAGTATACCAGTGTGCTTGCCTTAAATAATGCACTGTAGAAATAGTAGTTTAAGTGGGACAAAAGGATTAGCAGAGAATTTCAGATTCACAGTGGGCTTTTTAAAAAAGTCACTGGGGGGCTGGAGTTGTGGCTCAGCAGTAGAGTGCTCGTCTCACACACGCGAGACCCTGGGTTCCATCCTCAGCACCACATAAAAAATAAATGAGTGAAATAAAGGTATTGTGCCCAACTACAACTAAAAAATAAATATTTTTTTTAAAAAGTCACTGGTATGGGATTTGGGAGTGTGGCTTAATGATAAACACATACCTAGCACAAGCAAGACCCCAGATTTTTCCCCAGCACCATAAAAACAAAATCCAAACAAACCAATTACACTGGTGAAACCTATTATTGCTCAGTACCTTCAGCTTTTGATTTTGAAATGGTTTTTACTAGAAGTCACTGGTAGGACTGCTAGGGTCAAAAGCCAAGTAACAATGATGGATTTTCTTCTGTGCATGATAATTTGGTCAAAATTCTCAAGAGCAACTATATTATTACTAGAAGTGGTCCACATATGCTAATTCTCTGATGATTTAATAGTATTGTGTTCAGTTTGTCTATGTTGATCTCACTGTTGAAGAATAAGATCGTTATGTTAAGGTAATTTACTTCCTGACTTATATTTAGTATAGGAATAGATTATTGAGAAAATGCTTTTTAAAAATATTTGGTCTACTTTAATCCTTTTTCTTTTCTTTTCTTTTCTTTTCTTTTTTTTTTTTTTTGGACTTGTGGTTTTAACAGGCCTTGGGCTACTTTCATAGGGCAGAACAAGGTAACATTTTTTAATTTCACATTTTACTATAATTAAAATTGTATGAATGCTGAATATGTAATAGGGATTTTAAAAAGAAAGATAAGTTATTCATTCTGTTATACTATTTTTTGCACAAGACATAAAACAAATTTTAAAGTTTTTTTTGTTTGTTTGGTTTTGGTACAATGGATTGAACCCAGAGGCATTTAACCACTGAGCCCCCTCCCCAGCCCTTTTTATTTTTTATTTTGAGATGGTCTCACTAAGTTGCTGAGGCTGGCCTTGAACCTGGAATCCTTTTGCCTCAGCCCCTCAAGTCACTGAGATTACAGGCATTCGACGTTGCATACAGCCCTTTTTGCTTTTTTACTTCAAGATATCATCTTGCTAAATTGCTGAGGTTGGCCTATAATTTGTGATACTTCTGTCTGTCTTCTGAATTTCTGATATCACAGGTGTGCACTATAATGCCCGGCTAAATTTTTGAAGTCCTTAGTTAATGAAGCTCACCTGAAAAAGAAAATGTCACTACTGGGAGGGAAAAGGAAAGCACTATTTGTGGCTTCAGAACACTAGCTGCTTGCTACCTTCCAAACCACAGTGGTTTCTGACGTTGTTTCCTTGCCTCAAAGAACTCTAGAGGAAGTTTTGAAACAAGCTGTTCTGTTTTCAAGAGCCAGCTGACTTTGGGGTTGTCTTTTGGGGCCAGATGGGGAATAGTTTACAGACAATGTCTCAACTGAAGCTTCTGTTTCTATAAGCTATTGCTGGGTATTATACTGAGCCTTTTTATTTATTTTTTTTATTTCTGTGTATACTGTATTTTTGTAAGCATTTTGCAAAGTGATGTTGTTTGTGTGCAAGAAAAAACTGTTGGGCAATTTCTATTACAAGGATCTGATTTCATTTTGAAAGTCAGGTTTATCTTGAAATTTTTGTATTTTGGTTATGATTACTGGTTTGGGACATCTAATTTTCTCAAACAAAAAGAGAAAAATACCACTACTGAATTTAGAGCTGTAATTCAGGAATGGTTCTTAATGTAATTCAGCCTTCCTTTTGAGAGGATGCCTAGATAGGTTAAGTATTTTATTTGATATTATACAGTTAAATTAGACACACTTAAATGGGAATTCTGGTTTTAAACCAGGCTGATTTTGTTGAGTTGCAGAATATTCTTTGTGAAAAAGTGTTTCTTGTTTTTTTTATTTTGAAAAAATCACTAGCCTTACTGCTATAAGCCAATCCTACAAATTTATCCTTTTTAATACGAACAACATGAAAGTAAGGGATGTAAGTATAAGTTGACTATAAATACACTATAAAAAACAATGTAAATATATTTCTATAAAATTTGATCAGAAGATTCAGAAAACAGTGTTTATTAAGTTTGAGATTCTACACATGTACTTGTTCAAATGTTTCATCATTATAGGTTTTTAAAAAACATTTTCTAAAAATTACATTTAAGGGGCTGGGGCATGTGGCTCAGTGGCAGAGTGATTGCCTAGCACGAGTGAGGCACTGGGTTCAATCCTCAACACCACATAAAAAAAAAATAAAATAAAGGTATTATATCTATTTACAACTAAAAAAAATTTTTTTAAATTACATTTGAAAATGTTAATTATCTCTGATTCTTACTTTTTCATTTGAAAATAATCAGGTCATCAATACAGTTGTTTTTGTTTTTGTTTTTTTTTATCCCAGTGTCTAACACATGCCAGGCAAGTGCTCTACTTCTGAGCCACAGCCCCAACCCCACAATTGTGAGTTTTTCAAAAGTATTTAAGCACTGTAATAAGTTTCTCAAATTTGGATTCCTGTACACTGATAATTCTTGTTCTCTTTTTAAAAAATATGTATTTTTAGTTGTTGATGGACCTTTATTTTATTAATTCATTTATATGGTGTGCTGAGAATTGAACCCAGTGCCTCACACATGCTAGGCAAGCACTCTACCACTGAGCCACAACCCCAGCCTAATTCTTCTTTTCTTCAAATTGAAAAAGTTATCACAAATTCCGTAAGCCAAGAACGCATTCCACTTTTTCTGTTAAAATCCTGTTCATCCTCCGAATCAGCTTAGGTATAATCTCTCAGATTAATTGCTTTTTTCCTTTGATTTTCTGTAGCACTTTGTTTTTGTGGTGCTAGGGATTGAACCCAGGGTCTTATGCTTGTGAGGCAAGGACACTACCAACTGAGCTATATCCTCAGCCCTTCTGTGTAGCACTTTGATCTTTAACTGGTAAAGCAGTTCTTCATTCTTACATAATGGGTTCATTTTTCACCTTTACATTGTAAATTCCAAAGGAAGAGAAACTTTCATCCTATTTCTATAGCTAAGTATAGCTGCCCGTCAGAAAAGGCTGATCAAATTTACATATCATGATTTCATTCACTGATTACTAAATGTCCTAAATATGTTATTTTCCATGTTCTAAGCATTTGGGAATATAGTAGGGAAAAGACATTTAAAAAGAAAATTGCTGTTATTATTATATGTCAGAAGCTTCAGCTTCTCATCTGAAAATGGAGATACCTACTTTATAAAATTGTTGTGAAAATGAGATATGGTCTGCAGTGTAGTACCTAGCGCATAGCAGACATTCAGTAAATCCTGATTATTTTACAGATACTTGTTTGAGATAGGAACAAGAGAATACTAGTTAGTCTAATCACTTATTGACCATAAAATTTTTATTAATTGTACCAAAAAATTAAACATTTAAAAGAAAAGCAAGACTATTTATCTTGACCTAAGTGTATTTTTTCTTCTTACATACAGTGGATCCAAACTTCTACAGCAAAAACTTGCTTCTTTTAGGAAAGACATACTTGAAATTAAAGAACAAAAAGCTTGCTGCTTTCTGGCTAATGAAAGCCAAGGACTATCCAGCACACACAGAGGAAGATAAGCAGGTAAAATAGCTCTAATGTAGTAGTAGTAAGGTAGATAGGTTTTCGTTGAGGCATTATTAAATAAGGGTGAATTAAGAACTTTAATTGTCTAAATGCAAACATTGTTGAAAATACAGTAGTATTCACTTCAAATGTGAATTTATTTACAGTATGTTTGTTTCTACATAGTAACTATTTAGGTACTATCACCAAATAAATGTTAGCGGTTGCTTTGTGCAATAAAGAATTACTATCTTTGACATACAGATCAAATACATTTTTACTACATAAAAGTCTAGGAATATGTACTAATGTGAAAGAATTCTCTGAAGTCTTATCCAATCATTCCTGTCAAGAAATTTTATTCTTAAAATCATCTATCCCAGTTTTTAGAAACTCTTAGAAATGAGTCTACTTCAATTTCACATTCTCTAAGCCATACTGTTTGTTTATAATGTATTTTTCCATTCTAGGTACAAACAGAAGCTACTCAGTTGCTTACAGGTTTGTGAAAAGAAATGAGACCTTTCAGAGAAGAAAATACATGAAATACCCAATAAACTTCCTTTTATTTATAAAGATAATGTTAATCATGACTGTTTTATGACTTTTCAGTTCTTCTAATGTCGTGACCATTTTACAGAATAAACTTACAAAACTCTAGGTTTCTTCACAAATAACAAGGTAAAAGTAGTAATTGCCATATTGTCCTAAGAGTGGTAGCAATAAATTTCCATGGCTCAGAGATTATTTTGTATCTTAGGACATCAGAGATGTAAAATGGTATAAGATTTCTAAATACTAGGATGAGAAGTTATCAAGAAAAGAGTTTTGTGAAAGAGGTAGCATATAGGGGAGTAGATTTTCAAGTTGGATTTGATGTTCAGAGTTGCAATCTTACAGAGAAGGTGCACTAAAAGTCAAATGATTAGAATGTTTAGGGTTCTTGGTTTAAGGTAGTTAAGTGGTATATCTTGGAGCCAACCTGTGTAATAGCCATGTTCAGATTTTCTCAAACATCTTATACTTTGAAAATGCCTAAAAATGTACTTTTCAAAACCAATACCAAAGGCCGTACATTGCATTTGATTTGCTGCTTAGTTGCTTTTATTCTAGACCATTTCCCCAGTCTTTTTCTTCTCATAACATTGACATTTTGGAGAAGACAATGCAGTTCTTATCAATGTTGGCTCAAATAGATTGACCCCATTGGCCTCACTTTGAAAACTACTGTTCATTCTTATCTTAGGGACTCCATTTAATAATATATATTTTTCAGTCATTACCTGATTTTTATATTCATCCTGATTTTTAATTTTTGTTTCATTTTCTTAGCTCTTTTCATATCCCTATATTTTGATTTTATATATTCTTCAGACACTTTATATTTTTCACTTCTGAGATGCTTTTTGTATTTTTTTTCAGTTTTTCCCAGTTTTAATCCACAGTCATTTCACATCTTCATGTTTGTCCAGTTCTGAGTTTTTAAATTTCTAATTCAGGTTTTTCCCCCCCTAATGGCAACTCAATTCATATTAACATATGGTGTTAATTTTAACATTAATTAATTAATTAATATGGTGTTAATTTTAAAATTAATTAGAATTTTTTCTCCCTTCCATCTTTTTTTCCAGAGCTGGGGTCCTCATACTTGCTAATTATTTTTTCAATTTTCTCAATGACTTTGGATGCATTTTTCTAGGAGCATGTGTGTGTATTTGTTAACAGCGATACTAGGAATTTGGGAGGGTTTGGGATAGTACAAGAATAACTGGGTAGAGTGTAGCTAATGGTAGAGCATGTATTTATCATGAACAAGACCCTGGGTTATTCCCTCCAGTGCACGCACACACACACACACCTGCAATAAGTTGTTTTGTGAAATGGGGTATCTTTAACAAAGCCTTTTATGGATGGGAGCATATATATTCTGATACTTGATACAGCTTTCAAATAGATTTTTATTTTGAAAGAATTAATAAATTCATAATAGTACAAAGGAGACCTATGTACTCTTCTTCCAGTGGTATAGTTAAGATCCACTGTAGTTATAGATCTTAAATAACTCTACCACCAAACTAGGAAATTGACATTGGTACAATCCACAGACCTTGTTCAGATTTTACTTGTCAAAGAATTACTTGTATGTATAGTTTAAGAATGTTAAACAAATTGAATCACTGTATGGGACCTTTTGAGATTATCCTCTTCCACTCTTTTGAGATCCATCCGAGTTCTATCTGTAGTTTCTTTTTGGTGTCGATGCATATTTTATTATATGGATGTACCAGTTCATTTAACGACTCATTGAAGGACACTTAGGCTTTTTCCAGTTTTTAGGTATTAAAAATATAGCTATGAACATTACATGTAAGTTTTTTTTTTTTTATCAAACATTAATTTTATCTCCAGAGTGTGGTTGGTAGGTCCTTTAAGGAGCTTTTAACTTCCTTTTCCACATTACTTGAGAATAGCTTCCTAAGATGTGATGCCTTTCCATATTTCTGATTCTGGGTACTTTCAAAGTTTTCCATTTGACTCCAGGATCCTGACTTTTTCTTGATGTTTCCTTATTCAGGGTGGAGTGAGACACTATGTCTGGAGTCCGTTACATTCTCTTTCCTGTGCATTCTCCACTTGAATATTCTTTTATGCATTCCAGAGATGAATATGCTGGTTTGAGAAGCTTATTTCTCCACATACTGGTTTACAGAATTTATAACCTCTCCTGTGATAACCTCTCCTATGTTTTTTTTTTTTTCCTTCCTTTTGAGGATATGAGAAGAAACTTGAATTTAGAAAAATGTGGCCATGATATTGTAAGAACCTGAGACTCTCACTTCTTGACCAAGAAATTTTCCCAACTGAATTTCTAATTATGGACTGGGGACTAGCTATGAATGTTCTAAAATGACTTCTCAGATTCACTGATGTCACCTATAAAGCAAACATCATTAAAACAAAAATACCAATCTCATGTAGTTGTGAGAATTAAGATTATACTTTTCATCAAAGATTTATAATGAGTATTAGTAAGTACTTTTAAAAGTTTTCACCTGTATTTTCCTTGGTTGAGATGGGGGAGAGAAATTTTGGAATTCAGGACATGCCACTTTTGAACACTTTTGAGTTGGCCTCAAGCTTGGCTATGTTCAACAGACTAAGGGGGAAGTGTTCTAGAACTTTTATTTTCACAATCGTATACTTTAATAAATTTGCTTTATTTCTGAATTATCTAGAAGATCATTTTAGATTCAGTCAACTGTAAAGCCGAATTCGGTCAGCATTATTTTATTCAGCATTAACACAGGAACCACAACTGACCAGCAGGGCCATGTTGGGTCTCATCTGAGATGGTATTCTAATAATCTGTGTAGAATACCTACAAAAACTTTCTAAGAACCATCATCTCTCCAAATGATGGCTCAGGGTCCTCAAAAGGGACATGTACTTTCAAGAGTTCCACATGCAGGGAAGCACATATGTAGAACTTCCTATTTCATATCTAGAGTTCTATGAGTTATGGATGCAACTTAACAATTGAAGTAATTTTTAGTAGACTAAACTTACCTGGCAATATTGTTAACATATCACCATCCTATCTAGTTTTCAGGGTAAGAAGAGTTAGGCGGATAATTTAAGTCAGTACGGGTAAAGGTTAACGTTAGAAGGAAGTACAAAAAAAGTAAACATTGATTGATAGTTTCTTTCTTGGAAGACAGTTGACCTGATTGTTGGGATTGTGCTGGATCTGTGACTCATTTCTGGGTTCAGTTTATTAGTGGTGGAGGGAAATGCCACAAAAATGAAGTAACAATGTGAGATGGCCTCTGAACTCCCTCTTTCTCTCCCATTTCCTCTTAATTTCTTTCTGGTTGGTCCAGCTCAGAACAGATGATAAGGGAGGAGACAGGTAAGAGATGTAGGTCACAGTTTTGTGTTTTTTTTTTTCCCATGACTATCACTAAGTAGATAAGTCAAGACAGTTTGTTTGTGAATCTGGTATCTATAATTGCCTCTAAAGGTCCTGCTGAGGTCTCCAAACTAGTCTTCTCCAGTGAGCTGGTTTGATCTCTGTAACCTTACCTGTTGTGTAGTTAATTCTCTCTCAGTGGAGCGGCTCCCTGAAACTAGCTGAATGCCACCTTCTTCAGTCAAATCTGCTAAATTATATTCTCAGATATCACTGCTGAATGGTAGTCAATAACTTCTTAGTTCATGTGGCAGTGCTACCATTGGTGTCTTTTTTCCGGAATGATTTAATAAGTCCTTTTGAGGGACTGGTCACCCTGTATTTCATAGCTTGTCATACATTAAATTTTTTTAGTATTTATTTTTTAGGTGTAGATGGGCTGCCTTTATTTTTTTGTGGTGCTGAGGATCAAACCCGGGTCCCGCCCGTGCTAGGCGAGCACTCTACCGCTGAGCTACAATCCCAGCCCCATTAATTTTTTTTTATAATTCTTTAGATTTGAAAAAAAAAAACAGCATGTTTTTGGTTAGGATTTGGAAATGAGTCTTCAACTATGTGAGTCACTGCCTTTATTTCATCTTTACTGTGAATTCCTGAATTTAAAAAAAAGCAGAATATAAGCTAATATGTAGAAAAATAAAAATTTTGGCAAAACAAAAACTAGTATATAGTATATATGAAGTTAGACTGTATACTAGTGTTTCCCATATGCACTTATGGTGGAATATTTACAGGCAGCACATTCAAATAAGTCATTTCCCAATATTATAAAGTAATCTGAGTTAATGAACTTTCTGGTGCATACTGAAAGCATGATACAAATTGAAAATTTTTTGATTTTATTAGGAAGCCCAGTTTGCTAAAAGCAATATTAACATTGGATTTTGTATTTTTGTAGTTAAGTAAATATCCTCCTGAGTGAAAAGATTTTTACATGCTTATTGTAATTCAGATATAGAACTTTCATGAATTTGAGAGCAATGAAGATATTCAAACACTAATAAAAAATCATTATTCACCTATTTGAGTGTTTAAATGTTTATGTAACTTTTCAATGTTTATGTAACTTATTCAATGCCTCTGGTTTTACAAAACCAAAACTTTCAACACAAAAGTGCCAAAGTTCAAGTTACCTTTTTATATGTTCCTAAGTATCAAGCTGCATTAGTTTATTATTAAATTTGAACATCAAAGATTTATAAAACAGAAGTACGTAAGTGGCTGATTCTTTTAATTTCACAAATACCTAGCATCTCAAAGTAACATGTAAACAAATCTCTATGCTGCTCAATGAATTTTTTCCAATCTCTGTAACAAACTAAATGTTATTGGATCTAGTACGTGACTTCTATGTTAGTTATGATTTCACTCAATGTATTACTGATGTAAGCAAAGAGTGGAAATTTTTTCAACTATTGTATTTATTTTAAAACAAAGTGACAAGTTCAAGCACCTGTCTTCAAAAAAAGCCAGCAGCATTTTTTTATATACTCAAAGTAAGATTTGGCCTAAGCCCTTAATACCTTCCTGAACAGCCATGCAACTAAACACCCTCAGGAGATGTTACATAAGGGAGAACATGGAGCAATTTGCACTTTTTCCCTGGATAATAGAAACAAGGTAAAGCAAATTCAGATCTTTGTGAATGAACAGCTGTCATGTTTAATACACTTGGGGCTCTATAGAACTAGAGCCACTATCATATATGCTTATATAGATAATATACTTCTTATATTTAATAAAGTCTCTTGCTTGCTTCAAAATTTAATGATGATCTTTTTCCTGGTCAGTCATTTCAAGGGAACAATAAATAAAGTAGAAAATGATGAACTTTTGCATATTTCTGTGGAAGAACGGAAAACATTTATACTTTTGAGGTTCAGAAAATTCACTGTACAGAATGAACAGCTTATATACACATCTGTGCAATTTTTCTTGGCTGGGGTATTTAAATGCAAGAGCTCCTCCAAGATAAGAAGCCACATTCATTCTTGTCCAAAGCCCTCTGTCTCTTCTATTGCAAAAAGAAGTTTTTCCTTTAGTTGTTCATAACTCTTATATGGTGGTAGATCCAAGCGATTAAAACTGAACAAAAACAAAAACAAAATCATATATTTTTAATAAAATAAACTGAAAATATTTCCAATACAGTAAAACACACTGAAAAGCTGAATGAAGAGAAGTATGTTATGTATGTAAAAATTTTGCCAAACATATTCTAACAATTCACTATTAATATTAGTATATTAGGATATTCAGATATCTTAGAGGAATCCATTCAAATTTAAGACCTATATTTTTTAAAAAATTAATTTTTCCCAGAGAAAAATAGGATTATGTTGACTATAGCAATGTGGATAAAGATTCTGGAATTTAAAAAAAAAAAATCATTAATCTTCTCTTTACTACTCCTATGTGTCATTAGTCCCCCTAAGTTCTCTTGTAATAGTCCATTTCTTTCACTCACTCACTCATTCTTTATTGAGAATCTTCATATGCTAGTGATATAGTGATGATTAAAAAAAAAGTCCTTTATGTTCTGGGGTGGAGATAGTCAATGAACAAATATATAGTTTTCTCAAGTTTCACCAATGAGATTATAACCTTTTCTATAATGACACTTTCAGTTCTGCTCAGATTCAATTCCTTTCTGGGACAAAATGATGAAAAACAAAAATATTGAAAATGCTTAAAATAACAACGTACTGTTTCTGAAGGATATATTTTAGAACATGGCACTGACTAGCTATATTAGGATTTCAGTATCCAAAGTTTTGGTTCCCCCTCTATTAGAGCCTTTCTGTAACTTCCCTTCCTCATGTGGAAATATTCCCCTCCCATGTAAGTTAGGAAAGCTGAAAAGAGCCTTTAAAAGGAAGCAACAGACCAAAATAGTGTGGTTCTCAGACCATATTATTCTCCTAGTATAAGCAGACCATATATTGCCCTCCCATTTAAATTATAAAAGTATCTGATAATGATTGAAGTCAGCAAGAAATATCATTTCAATAATCTTATAACCAAAGCAACCTGTTCCTTTCTAATTCTCTTCCATAATTTATATATACAGCCTTTGCCAAATTCTCTCATTTCTGTCACCTAAATCTCTCCTATCTTCTCCCTGTTTATCATTTCTATTGCCACTACATCCCTGTGTATATCTCTTATTTGAATCACTAGAGAATTTCCTGCCTTCTTATCTGACACCCCCCCCCCCCATTTTGTT
This sequence comes from Urocitellus parryii, assembly GCF_045843805.1. Classification (NCBI taxonomy): domain Eukaryota; kingdom Metazoa; phylum Chordata; class Mammalia; order Rodentia; family Sciuridae; genus Urocitellus; species Urocitellus parryii. The sequence goes on from NC_135537.1 coordinate 47,386,664, forward strand.
AAGCTATTGTGAGTAAAGCTTTAGTGAAATTTTCAATTTTTTTTCCCTGTAAGAATTCTTCAGACACCTGTTTTATTTCTTGGGCAAATAATTACAAATGGAATTACCATTTATAGGTATACACACATATATGTACATGTTTATAATGATATCTGCATGTTTAACTTTATTTGAAGCATACCAGTTTACACTCCCACCTACAAAGAAGGAAAATTCACCAACAGATAATGTTGCTAATCTTTTCATTGTTGTTTTAATTTGGTCGTGTTAATGCTATGTTGTGTTACATTATAATGTTAATTTGCATTTCCCTAATATCTACTGATGATATCCCTATTTTTAAATTTACTTCTCAACATTCTGTCTAGTCAGAAATACTCTGCTAAACAAACTAGTTTTTGGACTCACAAACTAGTTTTTGGACTCTTTAAAAACCTTTATCTCCTCAAATAGCTATGGGAACAGAGGGGGTAGAATGACAGAAAAAAAGCCTACCCTGTTTTTAGTATAGCCTCCATCAACTTATTTAATGTTCTCTAAGTATAGCACATTCTTTTCTTTTTCTATTTCTATGCTGTAATAGTTTCCTGGTCTATAATATCCTTTTCAGCCTATGAAATTCTAATTCATCAAGAATCAGCCCAGATGTTACAGCTTCGTCCAAGAAGTTTACCTAGAGCATCTTTCGCCTATCCATGACCTCTTTTTATTTCTATTTTAGTGTTTATTTTCAACTAACTGGTTTCTCTCCTTAGACTCTAAAATCTACAAGGGTAGCATCAGCTAGCTCTGTATCCCTAAAACACTGATCTGATATGCATACTGCAGATATTTAGTGTTAAGCTGAAGAACATTAAGAAAGCAGATAATCTGAAAAAATACCAAATAGTTTCTATTTTAAGATCTTAGTCATTATATTTTGTGCTGTTTGATTATATTTAAGGTATGTATGGGGCACTGGGGATCAAACCCAGGACCTATTGCTTGGCTGTATATTCCTACCCTTTTATTTTTGGTGGCTTCAAACTTGTGATTCTCCTTACCTTCAGCCTCCCAAATTCCTGAGAATAGAAGCATAAGCCACTATGCCCAGCTGTGATGTTTTACAGGACAGAGACTTAATAAAAAATCCATTCATCTTATTATTGAGTACTTATTATGTAAATATGAAAGTACTAAGTTCTAATTCTGTTTTTTTTTTTTTTTTTTTTGGTGTGATGTGTATTATAAAAAAGAGACTGACCAACGCATCTATTTCATCTGAAGGAACTGTATGCTAATTGGCTTACCAACTGTATATAGCTTTCAGAAAGCTTAAAGCTCCTACCTCTCAAAACAAACCACTGGAGATGACAACAGTAGGACCCTGTGTCTCTATATCTGAGAATCATTAAGACTAATTTCATCACAGATTAAATCACTGCTTACCACAGTCACTGATAAAAATCCAAGTCTTTCTGGATCATATATTTCCCTTTTTTTTGGCACCAGGGATCAAACCCAGGGTGCTTAACTACTAAGCTATATCACCAGCCTTTTTAATTTTGAGATAGGATCTCACTAAGTTGCTTAGGGCCTCCCTTAGTTGATGACGCTGGCTTTGAACTTTCGATCCTCCTGCCTCAGCCTCCCAAGTTGCTGCAATTACAGGCATGTGCCACCATGACCAGCATAGATCGTATATTTTCATCCAAATGCTCATCTCAATACTGATCTATTTCCCTTGGTTTGAATTAAACTCAACCTGTCTACCATTTCATATTTTTCATCTTATTGTTTTGAACTTCTATTTCATAGTCTCAATAGCTTCTTATCATAACTGAAATCCAGTTAAGTCTTAAACATGCCATTTCTTCTGTAGCCAATTAATAAAACTAGCCTGTTCTGAGGCACATAGTTGTATAGCCTACCTGCTGATTGCTTGGTTGTGCTCCTTCATTTACTGAGAGCTCTGGCACCTGGGGGCATAATCGTCTCATTTACATGGATACACGCAACAATATGGCCATCAAGTTCCTTGCTCTTGTGGCTTTTTGAGTTACTAACCCCAGGATCATAACTTGAACCTCACCACCACCAGTACATTTCTAATTAAAAAATCTTTTTCTCTGAAATAAGTTGGAAAGAAAAATGGTCAATGAAAATGCCAGCCTATTAACCCATTATTACTTCATCATCCTATCCCATCCTCAGCTCTTCTGTCTTCACTTTTATCTTTATCTGCAGAACATCATTATAATTAGTGATCTTATTCCATTATTATAATCACAACTTTGCAAATAGTTTTAAATACTGTGTCTCTCCTTCTTTTGAATTAACTAATCAAAACTCAAATCCTGAATGAATTCCACCTTCTGTTTGTTCCCTGCACCTTAACAGTTAAAAATTGCTTGGGGAAGGCTTGTGTTGTGGCTCAGCAGTAGAGCACTTGCCTAGCAAGTGAAGTCCTGGGTTCAATCCTCAGCACCACATAAAAATAAATAAATAAAGATATCATGTCCAACTACAACTAAAAAATAAATATTTTTAAAAAATTGCTTGGGGGAAAAAAAAACACACAATCTTGTAGATTGTTGTCATTTTAAATAAAGTAGTAAATCCAAGTGAGCAATCCAATTACCCAATATTCAGCCTAATAAATACTTTTCTCTTTTCTGAAATGCCCAATTCTTTCTCCTTAGAAGATTTTATTTTCTTCATTCTTATCCAGTGACCTCACCTTATATTTTGAAAATACAGAAAAACCAAATGTTGATAACTATTTTCTCTTTATAAATCTAAAATCTTTCTAACTCCTCTACCTCAGCAATCTCTACCTCTATTGGATCTGCTCCTTGAATCCTGGCCAAAGGTTCTTAAATGTTTTTGGTCACAAGAACTCTTCACTCTAAAGGGCTTTTGTTTATGTGAATTATATTTATCAATATTTACCACAGAACTAAAAACAAAATTTTAAAATATTAATTTTAATTTTTAAATAAGCAATGAATGCAATGACTATTTCCAAAAACCAGTGGACTGACATTGTTTTACAAATCTTTTTTAAAAAATATCTGATCTAATAAAAAACATCTTGTGTGGGGTGGGGGGCTGGGGTTGCGGCTCAGTGGCAGAGCACTTGCCTCATACATGTGGGGCACTGGGTTCAATCCTCAGTGGCACATAAAAATAAATAAAATAAAAATATTGTGTCCATGTATAACTTTTTTTTAAAAATTAAAGAAGAAAAAGAAAACATCTTGTGTATTCAATGGATCATACTATATTATTTTGGATTAAGCATATGAAAATCTGAATCAAGTATATGAAAGTCTTATAGATAAGCAGTTAGAAAATGGAGATGTATTATAATCATCTTCAGATAAATGGATAATTCCTTAATAGTATATTTGATAAAGATATGGACAATATGGGTCCTGAAACCATATCAAAGAATTCTTTGTTAAAAATCCACTGGTCGGGCTGGGATTGTGGCTCAGTGGTAGAGCATTAGCCTAGGATGGGCGCGATCCAGGTTTGATTCTCGGCACCACATAAAAATAAAGGCACTGTGTTGTGTCCATCTACAAAAAAAAAAGATTCATATTCATTCTCTCTTTCTCTCTCTCTTTTCTCTCTTTAAAAAAAAAAAAAAATCCACCGGTCTCTTGGGCTGGGATTGTGGTTCAGTGGTAGAACACTCGCCTAGCACAGGTGGGACCTGGGTTCGATCCTCAGCACCACATAAAAATAAAGGCATTGTGTTGTGTCCATCTACACCAAAAAAAATAAGTATTAAAAAATCCACCGGTCTCTCTCACACCCTGAATAGATCTTTTACCCAGGCATGATTGTGTAATATGCACTGGTTATGTTATATTGCTAAATATTGGGTCACTTTAATAGAAAAAAATCCGTTTTTACTAATAACACCACTAATCTTACCAGTCTTGGGAAGTAGTTAAGCTTATGGTGGCATATACAAAATTTCCAGAATTCTTATTTTTACTCGAAACTTCAACTTTTATCACTGTCAACAAATATCTGTTGCTTTCCTTGAAGTGAGATAAGTTTACTTCATTACTTTTCAAGAAAATGCCAATACCCCAATGAATAAACATGGTTTGTTTGCCATTCTTTGAAATAAAAATAAATTCCATAAAAAAAAAGCAAGTTAGTCCAGCTTTTAATTTCAAAACAACTACCCAAGAGCTCTCCTTCAAGAAAAACCACCATTCTTTGGTATGCAGAAGAGCTGTATGCAGACTTTGTATTTTATGACACAACTATTGGACATAACTCAAGGATGAAGATTCAGTAAAAAAAAAAAAATTTCAGTGCCTCATAAAGATGAAAGTTCAATGAACCTAGCTTCCTGTTTTCAGCTGCTTTGATTGCTATAGCTAGTTTCCCTGCATTCACCTGTACATCTGATTTCATCTCTAACCTATTTCCCAAATGATTCTTCTTCGATCCCATTACTTGCGATTTAAAACTCTTTAAAGGCTTCTAATTTTCCTTAGTATGGAATCTCAATTCTGTATAATAAGCAATAATGCTCCATTTGAATTTAGCCCCTACTTATATTTCCAAATTCTTTTCATCTCTGACTTACCAAGTCCAATCACACCAGACATCTTTCATTTCCTTGTAATGAAATGGTTTCTTTCTTCAGGGGTTTGCTCACTCCACAGCATACTGGCTCAAAGAATGTTCTTCCCCAATTTCTTCCTACAGCATACTATTTATTATACTCAAACATTACCCTTTCCAAGAAACCTCTTAATGACCCAATCCAGAGCAGGACCCTTCTGGCTATTCTTTTTCCATAGTTACATATCTGTTCACCTGTTTGTCACTTGTGCCCTACCATGGAGTGTAAAGTTCACAAAAGGTAGGGAACAATGCGGCCTTACTTTCAATACTCTAAATATTTGTTGATGGGTTATTTCAACACATTCTTTTTCTGTCTTATCATATTTAAATGAGCATATCTGGGTTTGAAAAACCAGATATGCTCATTTAAAAACTTATGAAGAAATAAAGCAAAAAGTACTATAGACATTTTATGTGTATGTAAAATTGTGTACAAGTATACAAAATGTTTATAGTTGTGAATGATAAAAAACATTCATTTAAATATTCATTGGATTATTCTTTCATAAGAATAAAGAAATATGGCATCTAATGTTTTAAAGCAAAAAACAAAAATAAAAAAAAATAAATATTTGTTGAATGAATGGAAACAGTTCTCAAGAATTTGTATTAACTAATAAACAGTAATTCTCACATGTTTAGTTGGAGAATGCTGTATTAATTAGTCTGTTATCAAAACTGAAATTCTGACAAATAATATATTATACAGGATCATACATATTTTTAAAAAGCAAAATATTCTGACTTTTATCTTCCTGTTACAGGATTCTTAAACTTACCATGTATGGCTTCTTGGTAACCAGGTATCTTTTCCAACTTTTTCAATACAAAATTTTTGAGGCCCATTACTTCCTAAACCAGGAAAACAGGATAATATTTATCTGGTCCTTTACACTTTTGATTCTGACAACAGTTAAATATAGAACATATCACGTAGACATATGAATAATACAGTATATAAACTTAAAGAAGAGATTTATAGTGTACATTGCTTTTGTATTAGAAGCTTCTTGGTGCTGCAAATTTAGCAGTTAAGAATTATACCACATAAAGATGAGGATTTCTTTTTTTTGAGGGGGGTGGTACCAGGGATTGAACTCAGGGACACTTGACCACTGAGCCTTATCCCCAGCCCTATTTTGTATTTTATTTAGAGACAGGGTCTCACTGAGTTGCTTAGTGCCTTGCTTTTGCTGAAGCTGGCTTTGAACTTCTGATCCTCCTGTCTCAGCCTCCCAGGTCACTGGGATTACAGGCGTGTACCACCATGCCCAGCAAAGATTAGGATTTCTATAGCTTCTTACTCCCTTCACAATCAGCCCAGGAGGCAAAGTAATGGCCACGTGGGCTATATAAAGAGACACATTTTTGTCTTATAAACACTTTTGATATTAAAAGCTTTTTATAAGAAACCCATAATAGTAATCCTGAGGTTTATTAAGTTCATCATATGTCTAAAAGCCATTATCAATACAAAACTATCTACAGAAAAACTGCACTTACCCATGAGCTCAGCAAATCCTCCTAGTGGTAAGCGGCAGGTTCCAGTGACAAACTGCAATAGTCGCATTCTTACTTCATTGTCTGTTTCTTTCACAAACTGTAACAAAACCAAATGTATTTTAATATAATATAAATGCTAAATTCTCAAATACACATTAATACAAAATAAATGCAATGAAAACAGTTGAATAAATCAAATAATATTTAACACTGAAATTGATTAAAAGGATATGTGATTAAAAGACGGTTATAATATTTATTCAGCTTAGGCATCATGTTAAGTATATGTTAATCCTCAAAAAAACACTATAGATTGGCCACCGTATCCATCTTACAGAGAAGAAATAAATAAGAAGCTTAGAAAGGTTGAGTTACTTGTCTAATATTATATCACTAAAAGGTACAACTAGAATAGATGTCAGTGGATTATAATGTAACAGCTATCACCCACTGAGGGCTTCTGCCAAGCACTATGCCACATACTTCTCATTTAGACCTCACAGCAATTCTATGAGATAAGTTAGATCCTTAACATCAACGCTGCATATGGCCTGTAGAGTGTAAATAACTTGTCGTTTTCAAACAGCTAATAAGTGGTAGAACTAACATTTGAGTTCAGGAATGGTTCACTTCTAAATCATTGTTATTCTTCCTTGAGTCAACTACCCTCTCCCTTTTAAGCTACAAAAAACATAGAATATTTCCCTGTTTCCACTCTGAATAGTTTGTGGTATTTCCTGGCACTAAACATTTTCCCAATATTTTGTGTTTTATTATCTGAAAAAACAAATTGCAAATACCTCAAAAAATTACTTCATTGATTACTTCTTTTGACAAAGGGACATAAAATATGGAAATATGGTGAAATAGTGATTTGACTGCTTTGAGTATAATAGAAAGCAAGGAACTTAGGAAGCAGTGTGAGAGTAGAAATGTATCTTTTAAATAGGGAATTAACTTTAAGCATAAGACAAGCTTAATATCAGGTCCGGCATAAACCTACCACAAACAAACCCAATTCAGAAAACACAGTGTTCATTTGGATTTTTATATGATTCAAAGCTTTAGCTCCTTAGCTATGTAGATCAAAATGTCCAAACAGCAAGAGAATAAAAAGGGCAATGAAGCTAGCAAAGAGCCTAAAATGGACATTTACAAACACTTGCATATACTTGATAATGTAATGTAATTCAGGTACTTTTTAGGCTTGAAAATTAACTTACTTCTATTTATCTATAATATATGTGTATCTATCTATAAATAATAGGTAACAGAACAGAATTCAAAACTATAAGGGTAAACAGTGTAAAAAAGCATATTTTCCAGCTTGGCCTCCAACTGTTTAGCTTTTGGAACTGTTTTTCTTTTACTCCCTGCCTTTTCAGAGACAGCATATTTAATGGTACATTTTATACACTAATACATAAATATTAATAGTGAATAATTTATACAGAACACACATTTTATTATACTTTATTTACTCAGTCCTCTCCTAATGGACATTTAGGTTGTTTCTAGTATCTGTTAGGATATTAACAATGTTGTATTAAACAGTTTGGTATGTATCATTTTGCACATGTTCAAATATATTTTAAGATAGATTTTTAGAAGTGTTCTTTATTAAGCAATAAAGTTATGACAAGATACAGTTCTTGGAAAAGTCTTTATCTACTTATACCAAACACCAGCTTTTCATCTCAAAGTGAAACAGTTAAGCAGAAGTAAACTAAAAGTTCAATCACTAAGTTGCTCAAACAGTCTTAATCAATAGGATATTTATGTGGAAAAATATCTCAGAACTAGAGATTTTGAATTCTTAAACACACAAAATGTGCATCAAGATTAGGATGGTGCACTTGGATGTCCAGAGACAATCCCATTACAGTTCAATCCATAAAACAAAAAATAAATAAGCAAATAAATGAAGTTGTTCTTAGATATCATTCCTTGGATTATTTGATTTCCTTAAAGTATCTGCATGGACTTTCTCACTGAAAACATAGTTCCTCATTTGCTTTTGGATTTAAGTGAAATTCACAGAATATTTCTGACACTACTAGAAAAAATGTGTGCCTACAACTATTACCATTAAATTATTACTTAAACTGTTATTAATTCCCTCATTCAGAAAGACAGTCAAAGAAGTAATGGTAAACACATTTAGCAACTGTTCACATTACTTCTTTCAGATTTAGAACTGGAAGTCTAAAAATCCACATCCAAAAGCAGTCTCAATTAAAAAAATTGTTTTAAAAAATCACATTTCATTAGACAACATTTCCTTGAATACTCTGTTTTGAAAAGATAAAGCAAATACCTGCCAAAACCAAATTATTTGCTTGCTGTTTCGTGTATAATGTCGATAAACAGTATTTCTTTGCCAATCTGCTAAGTCAACCTCCTGCATGCCACACAACATAACCTGGGAAATGAGCATAGTATTAGGCCTCAATAAAGATTTAGTAAAGATAATAATTATATGACTAAAATTTTCTGTTGTGCAGTTATGCACACAGCATAACTATGTGAACAGCTTCGTGCATGGCAAATGATAACACTAAGCAAGTCCAACAAAATTTTTAGCAACAGAGCATAAAGAATCCTTTACTATTTTATTTTACCCATGTTTATTGAGCTGAAAACACTTAGAGTTATCTATTCTTCAAGAAAAACAACTGTACCAAAAAACTTATTTACAATATATACATGTCCCAAGTTGGGTATCCAAATTGTTGATTAGTTCAAACATACATTTCTGATGATTTTTTAAAACATCTATGCTATCTTATATATTTAAAAAGTAAAAATACACTAACCTCTTATTCATTCATCCAATCTATTTGGGAAGAAATATTCTACATATATAATATTTTCAAACATTCCCAGATTATATGTATAAGATAGTAACTATTTTAGGTATAATAAAATATGTAGTACTTATTTTAATTTTTATAAATCAACTGAACTATAATTTATATACAGCAAAAAACACAAATTTAAGTGTTTCAACAGATGTATTCACCTGTGTGACCATCACAATCAAGATACTGAATATTTCCATTATGTTCCTTTTTGGCCTTTTGTAGGTAAAATCATCTACAGTTTTAGATGATCAAGAATTTTACCATTTATACTGTTTTTCTGAGAAGTTATATATAAGCATATATACATGCTTTTTTCTATACATACTGTCTTCTGATTTCTGATCTTTTTCCACCTCCCACTCCCATAATGTTTCTGGGATTCATCCATGTTGTTATGGGAACCAACAGTTCATTATTCATATCACTGAGTAGCATTACAGGACATGACTATATATTTGTTTATCCATTCACAGGATACACACTTAGGTTGCTTGCAGTTTGTAACACTGAAATAATGTTGCAATGAATACTATGCAAAAGCATATGATATATGGATGTATATCATATCTCAATTGGGTAAACACCTAAAAATGTAACTGCTAGGGCATAAAGTAGGTTGTTACACACTGAACATTTTAAGAAACTATCAACACTATCCCAAAATGCTGTTTCATTGAGTTTTAAAATTTGTATTTCCCCAATGACTAGTGAGCATCTTTTTAATGTGTTCACTTTCCATCTGCATATCTTTTTCTTTGAGACAGGGTCTTGTTAACATTGCTCAGGCTGACCTTGAACTCTTAGGCTCAAGCAATTCTCCAATCTCAATCTCCTGAATAGCTGGCACTACAGGTAAGCACCACTGTGCATGATTTGCATATCTTTTTTGGTGAAGTGAATCTTTGTCATCTTAAAAATGCTTTTGTTGGGTTGGGGTTGTGGTTCAATGATAGAGCGCTCACATAGCACATGTGAGGCACTGGGTTCAATCCTCAGCACCACATAAAAATACATAAAATTTCTGATACACTCTTAACAATCCTAATTGCTGTCCAACTACAACTAAAAAAATTAAAAAGAATGGTGGTTTTTTTTTTTTTAATTAAGCTATAAAGGTTTTGAAAAATATATTCTGGATATAATACCATGTCTCAATAGTTTCTCGCGGTATATGGGTTGCCTTTTTATTTTCTTAATAGTGTCTTTTGAAGAACAGAAGTTTTTAGTTTTGATGAAGTAAAATTTATCCATATTTTTCTTTTGTGGTTACTGCTCTTTTTCTAAGAAACTTGTGCCTATCAAGATTTTTTCTTGTTTTCTTTCAAACTTTCACCTTAACATTAATCTTTGTTTATGGGCTGAGAGATAGGGGTTAAAGTTAATTTTCTTCCATATGGATATCCAGTTGACCCAACATTTATTGAAAAGATTTTCCCTTTTACCACTGAAATATCTTAGCACTTTTGTTAAAAATCTATTGATAATATATGTGTAGGTCTATTTCTGAACTCTCTGGTGCTCCTCTGATATATTTGTGTGTACTTCCACAAATGCCACAGTATTCTATGGCTTTATAAATAAGTCATGTCCTTTTTCAAAACTGCTTTGGCTATTCCAGAGCCTCTGTATGTCTTTGTAATTTTAGAATCACATTTCACTTTCTACAAGAAAATTAAATTCTGTTGGAGGCTGGCATGATGGCACACACCTGTAATCCCATCTACTTGGGATACTGAGGCAAGAGGATTACAAATTCAAGGCCAACCTGCGTAATTTAGCAAGACCTTTTGTCAAAATAAAAAAAATGTTTAAAAGGACTAGGGATGCAGCCTTAGTGTTAGTGAGCTTGCCTAGCATGGGCAAGGCCCTGGGTTCAATTGCTAACACTGGAAAACAAAATTTTGTTGGGTTGTTGACTAGGATTATGTTGAATTAATAGACCTATTTGGAGAGAAATGTCATTTTAACTATATTGGGTCTTCTAATACATCTCACTGCATTTATTTAGGTCTGCTTTTTTTTTCTGAGCAATGTTTTGGGGTTCTGGTATAGAGGTCTTATGTATATTTGGTTAAACTTGTTATATATATATGCATACATGTGTATGTACATATACATACACACACATACACATATATATGAATTTTATTCAGTATATAGTAATATTATTCAGCCATAAAAAGGAAGAAAATTCCGATACATGTTATAGCATGGACAAACTTTGAGGACTTATGCAAACTGAAATAAGCTGTCACAAAAAGACAACATACTATATGATTTCACTTATAAGGAGATTTCAAATGTAGTCAATTTCACCGAAACAAAGAACAGTAGTTGGCACTGGCTGGGGGATGTAAGGAGCTATTGTTAATAGGTATAGTTTCAGTTTTACAAGAGGAAAGTTTTGAAGACTAGATACATGATAATATTTAACATTAGTGAACTGCACAATTAAAACTGGTTAAGATGGTAAATTTTATATTTATCATACACAACAAAAAGAATTTCTGATATACTTTTAACAACCCTAAATATAGTTAAGACCACTAAGAATTCCTAATTTTAAAATCTGATCTTTAAGCCAGGTGTAGTGGTGTATGCCTATAATCCCAGCAGACTGGGAGGCAGAGGCAGGAGGATCAGAATTTCAAAGCCAGCCTCAGCAATTTGGTGAGTCCTTAAGCAACTTAGCAAGACCCTGTCTCAAAATAATAAAAAGGGCTAGGAATATGGCTTAGTGGTTAAGCACCCCTGGATTCAATTCCTGGTACCAAAAACAAACAAACAAGAAAACTGAGTTTTGAAGAAACTCACTACTAATTCCTAAAATTATTAATAATGTTCAAATCACTCTATGATCCAACATCAGATTATGATTGATGATTTTATGCTTATGAGATCATCAGGGTTTATAGAATATAACTGAGACTCTCATCCAATGGTAGTATTAATGCCACCTAAAAATTTAAACAAATTTGAGGATTCAAGATTGTGCTACATGACTTCAAATGTGTGTCCACTGATGCATGAAAGCACATGCCCCCTCCCCCATGTTGTAACATTCCCTACAGCACCATAATAAAAGAGCCTAACCTCCAATTCTTTTTCATCAAAGTACTGTAGCCACTGAAGGGGAACAACTTCATTAAAACCATCAAGGAAAGCTTTGGTTTGTTCTTGTACTCCTCGAGAAAAACGCCACTCTGTCATTAAACTGAAAATAAAGAAAGGTATTTGAAATAGATTACTATATGTTAAGTTAAAGGATTAAAAGCACCAAGAATTTCTAAAGTTCCTTCCTTTCTATAAATATGTGTGTGTACACATATATTAATGTATATCTATCTACACACACACAAAAAAAATTTTAGAATCAACATACTTCTCAAGATAATCAGTTCTAGCACATAAGTAGCTATTAGAAAGGACGTTTTAAAAATAAGAGGTTCTTCATTTATTAGTAAGAGTCAAATTCTAGCACTAATATTTCCTCACATATAAAATATCAACTACTGTGAGCTGACACAGGAAGGGAGTTGCTAATCATTTAAAAGGCTCTCCTTGTACAATGCATTTGCAAGGAAGAGTTGAGGGTGCTAGATCAGGGATTCTCAGGAACTTCCAATGACAATCTGTTTACATGCCCCATGCCTGTATAGGTTTATGGCTTTAGAAGTCTTAAACCTAGATAACAGGTTCTTTACATGCTGGTTTGTTGGAGAGCATGAAGATTTCCTAACCAAAACAGTCCAAAAAAATCAAGTTTGAGGGGCTGGGGTTGTGGCACAGGGGCAGAGCACTCACCGAGCACATGCAAGGCACTGGGTTTGATCCTCAGCACCACATAAAAATAAATAAATAAAATACGGGTATTGTGTCCAACTACAACTAAAAAAATATTTTTAAAAAATCAAGGTTGAAGTGGAACATTCTGAGAAGACATGTAAAGCATCCGTATAATAGGGAAGCAGGATAATGAAATAAGAAAGAAAATCTGTCATCAATACAAAATCTGTATTAGAAGCTTCGAAAAGGAGATGAGTCTGCAGAAAATCTTCTGGAGAAACAACATACAGTATCTGATGAAGAGAGGTCACCAATAAGAGCAGGTTCTATCTCTTTTTGTGTCCTACAGGAAGTTGCTCCATATCCTCTACTCCTCCTCTTCCATTTGTCCACAAAGGTGTTCAGACTAAATCTTCTCCAAAAACCCTTATTTCAACCCAGTGACTTAAACCACTGTTTGTCTTCTGTTTAGCACTGGACTTATAAGACTAGGTTACATTCACTGTCTCCACTTTCTCACCTCCTGTTCATTCAAATTTTGAACCTTGATAATTTAGCTTCCAATATCTCTCCCAAGAATTAAAAAAAAATTATATTTATTTTTTAATTGCAGCTGGACACATACCTTTATTTATTTTTTTAATGTGGTTCTTTGTTGGTATGTGGTGCTGGGGATCGAACCCGGGCCGCACGCATGTCAGGCGAGCGCACTACCGCTGAGCCACATCCCCAGCCCTTTTTAATGTGGTTCTGAAGATGGAACCTAGGGTGTGCACATTTTAGGCGAGTGCTCTACCACTAAGCCACAACCCCAGCCTCAATAAACTTTCTTTATGAATGTCACCAAGGAACTTCTAATTGCCAAGCCCAATGTCTTCTTTTCAGTGTTCATGGTACATGAATGGTCTATATCCCTAGATATTAGCATTCTAAACTCTTGCAATTCTTCCCAGGTCAATTAATGCCATTTCTAATTGGGCATTGGTGACTCTTCATTGGTTCACACTATATTCCATTAACATTGGTGTTACTCAAATCTCTACCTTCTTTTCTCCTTCAGTTGTTCACTCTCTAAAAAATATGATATTTTCAACTACTGCAGTTTCAAGTATCACAGAAAAGCCAGGAATTCTTTGGTTTCCCTCCTTAGATGAAGATAGTTATAAATTGTGTCTCCTTGGATAATCCTGTTAACACAATCCACCTGTCAACCAAACCATAAACCTCAACTGTCAAATATCTCAAATTACTATTCTTTCCTTCACTATATATAATCAATCATTGAATCTGCACCATTTTGTGATATCCTCAAAAATCTACTCCCTCATTTTTATCTCTACTTCACAGGCCCTATCTCAAGCCTACAATACCTTACTACTTTTTAACTAGTATTCTAGTCTCCAGTTGCTCTCTTACCCTATTCATCTTCCACACAGATGCCAAAATTAGTTGTCCAAAAACATTCTGATGATTCTACCTTGGTTTGTTTATAATAACTATTTATAATTTAGAGCAAAAACCTTCTTCTCTTAGAATAATAGTTTTCTTAAATTGAGGTGCAACTGACTCTTATGCTAGAGTGCTATGTAGCCACTATTTCTCATCATCTTATAACATCCTTAGAGCACTGTAGAATCACAGAATAAACTATTCCTTTAATATCTCAATTCCTCTGCTCTTGTTCTATTTCACCTTCCTAGCTCTCGGGCATCATTTTAGACCTAACTTACCCATGACATTCTATGAAGAGCTTTCCTGGCCCTCACAGGAGAATAAATAGCTTCTTTCCCACTTTGGATTCTGACAAAACTTCATACATATTTCTTCCATTCATTTACTCAGATGTGTTAAGATCCTATTTTGTGCACCAAAAATAAGGTATCACAACTAAAAAAAGTATTATCACATAATTTTTAAAAGCAAAACTAAAAACAAGATTAAAGATTTTGTTTGAGATGCACACAAAATCCTCTAAAAATTGTTGGGATTCAAAATTAGATTATTATGGCTGGGGATGTGACTCAGTGGTAAAGTGCTTGCATGAGGCATGCATGAGGCCCTAGGTTTGACTCCCAGCACAATACGGAGGAAAAAATGGGAGTTCAAAATTAGATTATTAACTCTTACAGTAGTTACTAACAAGTAAGATTTTAAAATATAGTGGTGACTTTTCAGAAATCATAAAGTTCAAAGTAATAAGTACTATAAACCTCCTATGATGAAATTTTATTTAAGCTGCTTTTGTTATCTGAAATCATTTATATAGCATTTTTTAAATGCTTAAGTTGTTATTTAATAATTACTGTTGGACTTTGTAAAAATCTTAAGGCTTCACCAACATAAAAGCCTAGTGTTTTCTTTGTGAATGTATTTTCTTAAATATTATAATAGCTTTATTTTTTCCAATAGCAATAATAAATGCTCATTACATAATAAAGTAAAACAAAAAATACCTCACAAAGTAGAAAGCCATACAAACAAGAAAATCAATTATTGGTAATTTTTCTCACTAAAAGCAAAAAAAAAAAAAAAAAAAAAAAGGTAGTAAGAGACCTAGAATATCATGCTAAAAAGTCTTCACTTAACTTCGTAAACAGAGAGACACAAAGGATGTGAAACTGAAAGGCCATAACAATTTACAAATAAAGAAGGGAAAAAAGGATTGTAGGATTGTTATGATCTTCTGGGGGAAAGCAACATGGTAATATCTATTAAATACTTTTGACCCAATAATTTCACTTTATATAAATCTATCCTACAAAAATA
The DNA here is from genome assembly GCF_045843805.1 of Urocitellus parryii. NCBI lineage: Eukaryota > Metazoa > Chordata > Mammalia > Rodentia > Sciuridae > Urocitellus > Urocitellus parryii. The sequence continues at coordinate 47,402,218 of NC_135537.1, forward strand.
AGTAATAATATGTATGGACTCATACTTAAGGACATATCCTCCTTCCTTGTTTGTAGTGGCCCAAACACCACAATCTGAATGACCCTTGGAGTAGAAGTGACTAAATAATATAAAAGAAATAGACCATAATTTAGCCATTAGAAAATGAGATCTATCTCTACTGAGGTGAAGGTCAGAAAAAAAATGAGCTACAGAGTAATGTGTATGAATATGATCCCATTATTGAAACAAATACAACATATAAAAATATGAAAGGAAAAAACAAAAATGACAGCTAGAATCCAAGTCTAAAAGGATGAAAATGGTAGTGTTATTAATAAAAATAGGTCAAGAAGAGATAATATGTAGGAAAAAATGAGAATTTTTATTCTGGACATGTTAAATTTCAGATGGGTCATTGACTGAGTAGTCAGGAGGTAGCAAACTACAGCCTTACCTGGCTGGCCATCTTTAAAAAAAAAAAAAAAAAAAAAAAAGATGTTTCAGATAATATTTTGTGATATACAACTATATGAAATAAAATTTATTTTATTGGAATGTAATCACATTTTCTGTTTATAAGTTATCGATGGCTGATTTTGCACTGTCACCAGAGCTGAGTAGCTGAGTAAGAATGTATGTGGCCCACAAGCCTAAAATATTTAACTACCTAGTCCTTTCCTGATAAAGTTTACAATTACCTGGATAGCAAATGGATATTATTTCTAGAGCTTAGCTATTACTTTAATTTAAAAAATGAAGCCACGGTAGCAGAACAGAAAAGCAGGCTAAATAAAGAGTCTTGGAAAAACTCCTTTGTTTAGGAAATGGAAATTTAGAGAACTATTAAAAGAGAAAGCTAAGAAAATCAGGAAAATACAGTATCGTGGAATTCAAGAGACTACAAGGTTTCAAAATACAGGTTGTGGTGAGCACTATTTAAGTTTAAGTTAAAAATGGAAAAGTGACATGGCACAGAAATAAGCATTAGACTGACAGTAAAAAGCTTAGGTTCCAGATTTGGCTTTGTTTATATCAAACAAAGCCTAATAACTTCATCAAAAATTAAGGGGCACATTCCAGGTACGGTGGTGCACACCTGTCATCCCAGCGGCTCGGGAGCCTGAGGCAGGAGGATTGCGAATGCAAAGCCAGTCTCAGTAAAAGCAACTCAGTGAGACCTTGTCTCTAAATAAAATACAAAATAAGGCTGGGGCTGGGGCTCAGTGGTCTAATGTTCAATCCCCAGTACTCCGGCCTTCAAAACCAAAAAACAATTAAGGGGCACAGTCTTTGCAGAGCCACTATTCAGCATCTACATATTCTACAGATTTGAATCTGGACAAAGGCAAATGCCTTTTAGCAAATGATAGTAGGAAAGTAAAGGTCATCATGTATTCTTATTTCAAGAACACTGGTACTATTTAGAACTTCCTGAAGGAGAGAGAAAAGGATAATATTAAAGTCCAGATAGAGAATTTAGTTCCAATGTGTCTGTTAAATTCTAGAAATTAGACTCAACAATGTATATCACCTTACCCAATATATTCATCTTTGTTCTCCTCGGTCACAAGGATATTGGAACCTCCCATCTTTAGGTCATGTGAAGTAACTTTCCCTAAAATTTCCATGTCAACAGAAAAATACATTTCTAAGCCACATTCTTCTATGTTGTTGTCTCTAGGTTAAAAAAAGAAAAAAAATATTAAATTAACAGAATATGTAAATGGGTTTCAAGAAAATGCCTTATTGAAAAAAATAAGTTTTTAAACCTTATCCAGATAAGGGAGTTATAAAATTCAGTATCAATAGATTCCAAATCCTTAATAGTAAGTTTTTTACTCAGCATACGCTTGTAGAATGGTAAAGAAAACCCGGTATCGATAAACTTTCCATGAAATAGTGCCTGCCAGGAAAAACAAAAATATTTATTTAAAATTTGCAATAATTTAGAGCATAATGATAATATGAGACTTTATAGAAAAAAATTAGGACATGAACAGCATAAATCATGAAAATTAAAACATAAAATGCCAACTATAAAAAACAAGAGTTCAAACCTATTTCATGGTCAAACACTTAGCTGTATAATGCATTATCAAAACTAAAAATTGTATGATAAAGAACTTTACTACCAATCACCCCTCACACTTTCTTATAAATTAACCTAACTGAATGCAGAAATGAAGAAGGGCCCTGTATAACCTTAAGGACTCTTATCTCATTCCTTTCTTATTTTCAGAGGTTCCTGCAAGACTTCCATAATCACTATGCCTTAACTCCCATTCACTACAGCCAACACAGAAAGAAACCCCAGGCTCCCAGCAATTTTTGACTCCTTGGGGTTCTTAAAAAACAAACAACAACAACAAGCACTGAAACTATTATCCTATCATTGTATCTCAACCCCTTCATGAAGTGATTCTCCCCTTACTAAGTTTAGATTCCCTCATCAATCATTAAAATTATTTATCTGCATATGAAATTATATTCTCCCCTTATTCAGTTTGGCTTCTCACATCAATCATTAAAATTACTTTATCTGCACACTTTCAAACCCCACCACCCCCGCTCAATTTCTAGCAAAATCCCAAGGCTAGCTAAATTCAACTCTCAGTTTACTCAATACCTGTACCTAGGTGGTAGAACACATTGGAAATGCATATACAAACTAACTGGTTCACGATCAACAATCTGAAGTTGAAGCTATGTGTTGTCTGGCATTTACTCTCCCATGCTCCTAAGATGACTAATTTAGTTCCTCTTCTTCTTGCCTCAAGTCCTTTTCTTCTCACTCCTCACTTTGAATTGAGGATCTTAATTCCTCTTTCACCAAAAAAATAGCAATCAGAAAAGAATTTTTTGTGTCCCACCAAATCTGCTCATTACTAGGCTGGGTCAGTACACACTTATTATAAATAAGGTTACTATTACTTCTCTGTGTACTTCTCTGTGTACCATTCCTTTTCTTCCTACTCAACATCACTGTTCCAATATTCCTTGTATTACTGACCTCACCAAATTCTTTTCATTCCTATTTGATCATCTCTGTCAGCAATATAAATGCTTTATTATTCTCCTCCTGTCTCTAATCCAGACCCATTTCTAGTTACTGCCCATTCCTCTATGATCCTCTAGAGCAAACTCCTTTAAAAGATACGTTTCTGTTTGCTCTCTCTTCTTCCAATCTCTCTTGATTTTTTCCTCATCAATCTTTCCATCCAACCACCCATGAATATCTTTTACCTTCCCAAATCAAATGGTCAATCTCTAGACTTTTTCTCGCTTGGCCTAGCAGTAACTTGACAGGATTAATCATAGCTCCCTTTTTTGTAACACACTACTTCTTCCCTTGTTTTCTAGGAACTACTCCTACTTGATTTTCCCACCTCAGCTATTTTGCTCCTTCCTTATTTTCTCCCCAACTTACAAATGTCCTTGAAACTCCTTAAACAATCACAGCCTTCTCTACATGCCCAGAACTCCCATGTCTCTCCCTCCCTCAACCCAGATATTCCCCTCAATGCCCAACTTATACATACAACTATATGTCAATCCATATCTCCATATGGATGTCTACAGTATCCCAAATTTAGTAAGCCAAATCCTGATTTCCTCAACACACCAAATTTTCTTTTGCTGTCATTTTGCCTATTAGGAAATAGCAACTGCAAATAAATACACAGGTCACGAATTTTGGTGCCATACTTTACTCTCTCACACAGAAAATCCTAACCTGCCAGAAAATACCTTTAGTTCTAACTTCAGAATATATCCAGAATCCAAACCACATCCCCTATATTCCACTGCTATATCACACAAATCCAAGTCACTGTCATCTTTCAACTGGATTATTGCCAATGGTCTTCCTACTTCCACTCTTTATCTTTCCCTGCCCCAATTAGTCTTTTTTTTTTTTTTAAGAGAGAGGAGAGAGAGAGAGAGAGAATTTTTTAATATTTATTTTTTAGTTCTCTGCAGACACAACATCTTTATTTGTATGTGGTGCTGAGGATCGAACCCCGGCCGCACGCATGCCAGGCGAGCGCACTACCGGTTGAGCCACATCCCTAGGCCCCCAATTAGTCTTTCTTCTACACAGTAGCAAAGTAAGTTTAATAAAATTTAAGTAACATGTTACTTAGTTCATGTTACTCACTGCCTTTTACTGAAAACCCTAATGTAAATTTTCTGACATTCCTGCATAGTATTTAATTTCACCTCCTACCACATTCTCATATATTCTGCTCCAGCCATGTTGGCCTATTTCTCAACAAAGAATGCACTTCCACCACAAAGCCTTTGTCTTGCTATTCCATGTGCCTAAAATGTTCTCCAAGGAATAACAAAATTAAATCCTGTGCTGTCTGCATGTTTCTGTTCATGTGTCATCCATTAGAGACCTCCTTTTATGACATTATATAAAAGAGCAATACACCCTTTCCCTGAGCACATATTTATTATTGTTTTCCCTCTTACAGGATTTAGATTCCTAACAGTAAGGAATGTGTCTTCTCTTCAAGAGCCTAGATTGGTGCTAGGCATTACAGTAGACACACAATAAATATTTGCTGAACGAATGAATTGATAGTCCAGTGTAAATAAATACAAACACTTCTCAAAAGACAATAATTCCACAAGGGCTTCTTCAATGCTCTGAAATTTTCAAAAACAACCACTTATTAGATAATTGATTTTCCTTTTATCTATAATTAGGCTTTACTTTATAAAATGACTTATAAAGATGTGCTTTATAAATAATCCTCATATTCATAATCTTAATTTCATACAGGCACTCAATATATGAATTATATTTTGATAATTACTTCCTAGGCAAAACTCCATGGAAACAAGATATCTGAATAATAATTAATGCTTATCTTTGTCTTTTAAAGTTCTCATAAAATACTTTCAAAATAGGGAAAATTAAAATAAAATACCAAAAGGTGGGAACTCACCATTGCAATAAAGCGACCGATGAAACAGAAATATGAAAGATGGTCCGGATTAATAGTTGATGCTGGATTTATCTGTAGACAATAGTTGTTTTTGCCTGCATACTCAAATAAGCAATACATTGGGTTCAAAACTTCATGTGAGAGCAAGAAAAACCATTCTCTATAAGAAAATAAATCAAGATTATTTTTTAGTATTCATATATGGGAATTTAAAAACAAGTCTTAAATATACCCATATATATACCGTGTGTGTGAGAGAGAGAGAGAGAATATTATGCTCACTAACCTTTAAAGTTCTACTGCACAATTCCTTAGCCTTTCTATAACCTGATTTTCCATTCAAAATTTACCTGTTAGTTTCTGCATTGCCAAACCATAAATGCACTGTTCATCATGGATACATGCTAATTTCTACACCACACTTTCATTTTGGTTTTTCTCAACTTCAATTCAACTTATAGATCCCACTTTATCTCAGTTCAGTGTAAATCCAACCTCATTCATTTCTGAAGCGATTTCAGTATATCATCTATTCAGCCACTGACTACTTTGTGGTAACGTCCTCAAAATTTTATTTATTTTAACCACATGACCTATCCCATCCACTAGAGCAAGCTCCTCAAATGCAAAAGCCATGTCTTTATGTATTCTTTGTATCCTTAACTTCCTAGGATCTATACACCATAGGTTTTTCTGTTTTGTTTGCATGGTCACTTGTTTGTTTTTGGTGGTGCTAGGCAAGCACTCTACCATTGAGCTATACCCCCAGGCTCCATAATGGGTTTTAATAAAACATTTGCTAGTGAAACACATAGTGTTGCTGCTATGGAACAGTTTTATTTTGTTGCCAATGCCTTAAAAATGAAATTATAATTTTAAAATTATAGTTAAATGTGACAAGAAATTAAACATGATAATATATGAATTATATTCCCTCACTTTAAAGTCTAAGAATTCAACTAGATAAGAGATTAATAATTCATATCACAAAATGAAACTCAATTTGCAGAAGGTTCTTTTCAACAACAATTTCTTCTAAAGCCAAATTTCAAGCTCAAATGGTTACAACAATCAAAGAGTACAGGGGCTTATATTCTCTACTTAGCCACAATCCTCTGTTCTTCATTACAGCATTGCTAAACTTAATTGCTTTAAATAAGGAGACTTTCTAGACACATTTTCCTAGTCTTAATAGAGTGGGTAGTACTGAGCACTATAGTGAAACAGTTTTATGCTCCCTTAAAGAAGAAACAGCTACTAAGATGCAGCCAACTGATGCAAGTAAAAAAGTGGAAATATGGGTCTATGATTTTAAAGAAAAGTCAGAAACTTAATTCTTAAGTATAATCTGGTGTTTTAAAAAAATACATTATCAAGTAATTTACAAAATTTAAAATCACAATGAGGCATCTCTATGCAGGTCATCTGGCTCCACAGCATGTTAAAAATGCCTTTCAAGAGCTTTTAAAACATCCCTAAACCTACCTGAGGGAGAGAAGGAAGACCCTAAACAAAATCAAATAAGAAATGATAAAAAGCAATTCATAAAATGAAATCCAGACCCAACATGGTAGTTAAACCAAGTTACTCTGTGATAAGGCTAAAGAAAGACATGGCCTCAGGGAAGTGGACTGAGGAGTCTAGTGAGAATGTATTTAGATACACAAAAACTCAGAATAAAGTTTCCGGTTGCTTCAGATCACTTTTAGTAAACAGCAGCTCAGAAAAAACAAGTTCACTCAAAGAATGGCCATAACATGACACCTAACCGTTGCCTTAGCAGAAAAGAAGAAAAAATTTCTAACAGGAGGCAGAAGAATTAATTTTCAACATGTCCTTCTCTACAGTCTCAAATAAATTGAAGAGACACAAGAAGTTGAAAAAATTATGACACACAGATGAGTCAGCAGAGCCTAAAGAAAATAGTACAACTACTAATGAAGAAAAATCACATTAGAAGCAGCAAAACATGGGGCAATACTGCACACAGTGACATGAGGACAGGCTTCAGAAAACTCAAAATAGAGAAGCACGAAGATAAAAATGATTAGAAGAAGATGACAGACAAGTAAGACTGACAAAGGAGATTCCACATACCCATGATTGATGTTCCTGAAGAAAAATGGAACAAATGGAACAGAAAAAATATTCAAAGATATAATAGAAGAAAATTTCCCTGAAATTAAGGAACATCTTAGTATGTTCCTAAAAAAAAAAAAAGATATAACATAACCAACAATGAAATTAATGAACTTCAAGGAAAAGGACTGTGTGGACACCCAGAGAAAAGTTTCCTACAAGAGATTGGCTTCATACCATTGTAGTACTGACAATTCAATGCTAGAAATAGTGAAGCAAGTGTCTAGAGTATTTGAGTAATGAATTTTGTGGAGGAAATTTAAATCTAGTGATTGTTCTCTGTATACAAAAAAGCAACAGAAAACATTTTCAAACATGCAAAGACTATAGGATATATCACCATGTGAACTCTTGAATAAATCATTTGATAATGAGTCTAGCCCAAACACATGAATTAAAAAAAATTAGAAATAAAAAAATCATGGGATAGAAAAACTGGCTATATGCATTAAAACTGCCAAAATAGGACATGTGCAATGGCACATGCCTATCAATCCTAGCTACTTGGGAGGCTAAAGCAGGAGGATCACAAGGTTTTTTGAGGCAAGTCTTGGCAATATAGTGAAACCCTGTCTCAGGAAATAAAAATGAGTGGGGTGCAGCTCAGTGGTAAAGCACCTCTGGGTTCAATCCCTAGTACCACAAAATAAATATATAAATAAAAAGTTGTGGGAGGACACTGTCGAAATACAAAACTAGACCCAAACAGTTAAGGCAAATAAGGGTTCAGACAAGACTGCGAATGTTATAAAGTCAGACACTGGAAAACTCATACCACATTTCCTTACCTCTAAAATCTACCTTTCTTTTTAATGTCTGAACATCTCTGAAATTTAGAAAAATTCACAATAGATGTAATATGAACATTAATTGTGCTAGTGTTTCTTTACTGAAAAAGTTTAATGTTTTGGATGAATAAATATGATAGCATAAATAAAATTCTGATAGTCTCACTTACAATATCATATTTCTGCCCTGACAGTTGTACCCGACTCTACATCACTCTTTGTTAGTTGTATTAAAATTGTGATTTCATAATTCTGTACACCAGTGAAATATGAGTTAAGAGAGTTGTTTCTGTGAAAAAACATGTTGAATTCTTAGGAGAGATTCAGTGAGTGTTTTGCTAAAAAAAAATAAATAAAAAGTGTCAATTTAGGTTTGTGTGAAACTTGGGAAGTTATAGGTTTTTTTATTGCTTCACAAATGTCTATTGTTAATAATATCTTTAGTGAATGAGGAAAAAGAAGAAATCTGGATTGAAAATACAAATATAAAACTAAAATACAATGTTATCACAGCAAAAACTAAGAAATAACCTTATGCTGATCCATTAATTATTATATTACTATATATGAAAAACTGTGTAACCATCTGAAAAAAAGTATTAGCATGTGTATGCATGCACTCTTTACATATATACTGACACTGAAAGATATCCATATATAAAGTAACAAATTATTATTTTCCCTTTTTTCATCATGGGGGATCACAAGCAGGCTTCCTGCATACTAGGTAAGTACTCTATCACTTAACCATACTCTTAGTCCTCTAAACAAATTCTTACATTTTATACATTGTATAATTAAATCTACTAAAAGCAATAAACATATACCATTTTAATGTAAATACAAATTTACATATTATACATATATGCAGAGAAAATACATAATAGGATAATTAAGAAAGGTAATAATAAAATTTACCTGTAGAATTGTACAAATATTTTATTTTTAAAAATAACGGTGGATTGCTACTGGAAAAAAAATACTCCAATATTATCACATATTTTTTCAAGCATACGTCTACTGCATACAATAAGATACACTTATTTCAAAGCTGATACATATTTTTTAATTTTACCTTGCTAAACCACCATAATCAAGTCCTTCTTCTCCTCTAAATATTACATATAATCGCCTCCTCAAGTCATAGGGTTTTAATGCCATAATCTAATTAAAATAAAAAACATGAATATTTAAACACTCATAGATGGGCACTAGTTACTTCCAAAACAATTCAATTCAAATTTAACCTATATTTTCAGAATTACACATTTCATTATCTAATGCAAAGATGCCTTTAACTTAAGAGAGAATTTTTTTTTCATGGCTAGATATAATCCGTTAAACTTTCTCTGACCCACTTTAATATATTCTTTCCCCTCTTCTAGAACTAAATTACAGTTATACTTTGGGCTAGTAAAAAGGAAGAAAGAATTTGACACAGAAAGCTGTTAAAGTTAGAAAATATTCTCTTCCTTCTCACTCTCCAAAACCATACCAAAATCTTTCCTTATTTTAAACAGGTAAATCTTCTTGAGTAGCAACACTTACGAGGCAAAAGAACTTGTTCTGCACCCTACTTATACCAAACATTCTCTCTCTTGGGAGGAAAGTAACTCCTCTATAATCATTATTTCTATGATGATGCATTTGTACATAGAATAATATATATTAAGAAGGTACCTGTACCAAATTTTCATAATCCTTAGTACATCTATCAATGTTACTAAAGTAGGCTTTACTTTTCGTATAAAAAAATGAATTACTTCCATCACAGAACCAGAGCCAAGACTGGCAGATCTGCATTAGAAACACATCTCTCTAGAAGGCCTCTCCTTTAGAGACAATAAGGGCTCAATCCCTGATTCTCCTAATAGACCATAATTCTCCTGCAGGACAAGATGGTTTACTATGAATTTAGATGCACACTTAAAATGATCAACACAAAGTTTTGATAATAGCTATTATCTATCTTGTTCCAAGTCCAACAGCTAGTAAAAACTAAGCTAGGATTTGAATACCTCTACGACTAATTTAGAGTGTAGTTATTTCATTTTTGACCTGTACAAAGAATAAATGTTTAAAACCCCTTTGTATTTGAGTACAGGGGAAAGTTTGGTTCATCACTATAATACTTTGGAGGAGAGTGAGAGGTTTCATATGAAAAATTCTCTACTTAATCGTTAAAAAAAAAAAAGTATTCTGATTTTTAATCTTTAAAATTCTACAGATGATTCAGGAAGGCATACATACTACATTTATTCATTCATTCATGGTGGATACCTGTAATGTGCAAGGCACAATTCTAGAAACTGGGCAAAAAAGCTGTAAACAAAACAGTCCTTGTTCTCCTGGAGCTTACATTCTGATAGGGGAGATGAATAAAATGTATGTAAGATAGTAGTTAAGTGTTATGAAAAAGAATATGGTACCATAAATGGCTAGAATGTGACTGTGAGATAGGTGAATGGGTATTGCTATCTTAATATGCTCAGACAAAGTTGCTCTGAGACTATGACATTTAAAAAGAAACCTAGAGGAAAGAATGAACATTAGAGGTATTCATGAAATATTCAAATGGAATATAGTATCTTTAAACTTAATTTGTTAGCATTTTCAAAACTTTTTGTATGATGTAGTAAATCTGTAGTCAAGTAAATAAATTTCAAAACAAACCACTTTGGAACAAGTTGATCTAATATTAGTAAGTACACATTTAAATTCATGATAGAATGATGGTTCTCTCAGTTTTAGTACCTTTACCTGTAAATGGTTTAAAATTCCTAAAACCCTAAAATGAGTAAAATAAGACAACAGTATTATTTTATTCTGATAAAATCTTCCTTACCTGTTGGAAGGAATCTTCAAATAATGTCTGCCGGGACACATTGATCTTTACATGACTGGGTAGTGCATTAGACTAAAAACAAAAATAGTATCATATCATGTAAGCCATATAAATGTATAATATAAAGTAATACGAAACAATTATAAAGATAAGGTTTATTTACCACTGTAGTACCTGGCACAAATAACGAAAGTGAGCAAGTTTCCACCTAAAGCTGCGCTCATAAGCAATTTGTGGACCACCTTTTGTTCTAAAGAAAACAAAAAACAAAGTATGTATTAATTTATAATAAATTAATTAAATAAATTAAATAAATATTTCATGTTCAGTATTAAGTGAGAGTATACTAGAGTCCTACACACAAGCCAGGAATATTATTTGCTGGGAGAAGAATAAAGGTCTATTTAGTGGGCCAACAGAGGTTTGGATCATAGGGCTAATACAGCAATAGGACACAGATGTTCAAAAAGAGGGAGACTGTATATATCAGTGTTAACTAATAATTGAAATATTAAGGTCTACTGAAGGCCATTTCAAAGAAAGCCTACATTAATCCTTAAATCTGAGGAGAACAAAATCTCTATTTTTATGAAAGGAACATGGAAGGCAACTGTATCACATCTTAAACCTAACCTGAACGAAACACATATTGGAAGAGATAATAAGCAAAGCAAAATCAAACTCCTAGGAACAAGAAGTGACATTCAGGTCATACGGCTCAGTTGGTCACTGAGACAAAAGGCAATGTGAATGGCATTTAGAAATGAAGGTTTTATAATATGGTTTGACTCACAGGGAGAAGGCTTGGGTCTCTTTCCTACTGAGAATCTAACAGGTTCAAAAAACTTTTACCATCTTAGGGTACATTTTAGTTATCCATTCATCCAACAAATATTTACTAAATGTATGCCATGTACCTGGCATACTTCTAGAAAATTAGAGTATTACTTTTTAATAAATAAAATGCCTTTTTTGATGGAACTTCAGTATTAGTGAAGAGGAAAGAAAGGAAACACAATGAATAAGTAAACTACAAATGGTGTGTGTTAAAAGGGGGAGGTAAATAACTTCCAACTTCCTAAAGGGGGAAAAAAGTCTTATTAAGAGGACAAAGGATAAGGAGTGATATGGGGAGAGACTTTTGCAATTATGAAAAGAGTGTAGGGTTCATAGACAGTGAGTGACATTTGAGCAAAAACACAAAAAGAGAGGGCATAAGCTATATGTGTATTTAGAGAAAGAACATACCAAACAGAGGGAATAAAGGCTAAGATTCAGAGGTAGAAACTTAAAATGTTCAAGGTATAGCTAGGTGGCCAATGGAGCTAGTTCAGAGTAAATGAGGAGAAAATAGAGATGAAACTTAAAAGTTAACAGGGATCAGATTCTACAAGGCCTTAGAAGCCATTTTAAAAACTGCTTTTTTACTCTAATTCACATGAAAATCATTGCCAGAAGTTTAGAGTCTAAGGAATGACTTTTTATTTAAAAAAAAAAAAAGTTTTCCTTCAATATAGAGAATAATATAACATCACAGAAGGTGTGAGTAGAAAGCAGAGAGAGCAAGGACCCTTATACTCTCCAGGTGACAGACAATGGTAAATAAACCAACATGGCAATATCAGAAGTAATAAGATATAGCTGGGCTCTAGAGATGTTCTCAAGTTGGGAACAAAGAAGAAAGATGGAGGATGAGTGCTGGGAGACAGGTAGATGTGAAGAAATTTGCAAAAGACTTCTTATGACTGCTTCCATTTTCTTAGTGATTCAAAGACATAACACCTCAGAGTAAGGATGAAGAAGAGATCTATCCACTACTTCAGGAATCTATTTGGGAAATTCAGTTTTGTTCAATATCTCACCCTCATTTTGCAGCAGTATGATATAAGAGCTAAGAGCACAGATTCTGGAAACAGCTCTATTACTTGTCATATAACTTGGTAGTAGGTATACTCGCTATACCTGTGTCCTTACTTGATAAAGAAGAAGATCTACTTCAAAGGCAAGAGAAAAATGAACTAATATGTATAAAGTGCTTGGGATAATCCTTGAATGTAGCAGCTACTATGCATATATTTGTCAGTTATTTTATTACATATAATATAATGTAATTAAGGAATTCCATGCCAAATCCATTCTGGTATAGGACAGAACAAAGATAGGTATTTTATGACTTGTGCACATTTTCTTGAACCAAAAGGTAAAATTTGTTGCTAAACTGAGGCTACACTAGAGACTGGACCTCATGTCTTCATTAAGCAGCATTTAAGGAGAACAGGTTTTCACTTACACAGATGATTTCCCATTGCGAGGATCTTTGAATGTTGTTGTTCTTGTGTTATGATCCACAAAGTACCTAACACCTTCCCTAGTATATCTAATTTCCCAGCCTTCTGGCAGAGGTTCTTCATTCTGTAAGCTAAAAGAGAAAAGTTAAAATCACAAGGTGAATATTTTGTAAGGATTCAAGACTCACTGATTGTTATCTACAGATGCATGCAAAATGACTATAGTAAGTATAAACATACCCTTGAGTTCTGGGGTCTTCCCATTGGGTTGTTTTTGTATTATGATTCACAAAATAAACCCTGTCTGTTGAATCCACTCTTTTTTCTAAAAATTAAATAAATAAAGTGAGCATAGCATTTAATAAGTATTTGATATAGACATATCTTACAGACATTTTTACCAACGTCATATCAGCTTACCCCAGCCTGGTGGCAAAGGTCCATATGGGTCATTTTCTGCAGCTAACATTGAAGCCTGATTGGAGAAGGGGTTGAGAGAAAAAATCAAATAACAGCATTTTAACAGAAGAGCAGAAATAAGCCAAGCACTTGGCAGAATCTATAATTCTTAAAAAATATAATAAAGATGAAGATAAGTATATCAATTTCAAGACACAGAGTTCTAAATACGTCGTAAGAGCAGCCTATCAACTGAGAAGCTTTTTAGGTTTTTACTAAAACAATTTAGAAATAATACACTGATATCGGTATTTTCATCTCCTAGTCCTTCTATAATCATCTATAAGGGTGAGATGAGATGGTCAAAGAGCACATAAATGGTGTTTAAATGAGGCAATATTATTTGTTTAAAAACACAACAACTATCACAGTACTCTTTAAAATAAATGTCCTTTAATAAAGCCAATATTAAACTCCAGATTCATCTTTATAGAAATGAACTTTTATTTTTACTTAGTATTTTTGTATATTCAAACATTTAAAAAAACTTTTCCATGTATGCTTATGATTGCAACTAAAAATATGTTCTGAAGAAAATGTATTATCTCTTAAATTCTAAAAGAATATAAAAATAACAACCTGAAAAATAATTTCCTAAAGATAAAGTATATTGATGAATATTTTTTATTCTTTTCACAGATATTGCTAATTGTACCCCATGAGCATTTTTACTCCTAGCTAGGTAACCAACCCACTGTTTTGTTTGAGATAGCAATGTATCCATAAGAAATATTTCATTCCCTGTTTCAATCCCTTAGTAGAACTGGTAAAGTGACAAATTCTGGCTACTGAGTATAGGCAGAAGGTCAAGGTGAGGGTATGCCTCACTAAACAGGCAAGAACTTGCTACATAAAACCCAGCTAAAACAATTCCCCTTTCCCTTTCTTCTTGCTTAACTGTGGGAGTGAGGCTCAGAGGGCAGCAATTCCATATGTTCAAACAAACAGGCATGATGCATAATAAGGATGGGTGAACTAAAAGGCAGAGAGTAATTGGGTACTTTACGGCACTACTAAGCCAATGCAGTATTCCTCTTAAACTCTTACCTGAGATTTGATGTTCTACTGTGATAAATAAGCCTCTCTTTTTTTTTTTTAGTTGTAGTTGGACACAAGACATTTATTTATTTTTATTTTTATGTGGTGCTGAGGATTGAACCCAGTGCCTCACACATGCAAGGCAAGCGCTCTACCACTGAGCCACAACCCCAGCCCCTAAACGTCAGTTTTTTAAGGGGATTTCTGTTACTTGTAGAACATACTTCTGACACATAGTTAATACTTAATTCTGCCTTGTTTCACCCAAGGTTCATGCATACAGATAGGTTCCATAAATGAACAAGATAAATTCACACAGTACATAATTTCTTATTTACAAAGTACGAGTTGAGCATTCCTATTCAAAACTCTGAAATCTGAAATGCTCCAAAACCTGCAAAAATTCTGAATGCAAAATTTACCAAAAAAATTCTTATTTATTAAAAGGCTGACTAGGAAATACCTTGAAATACACTATATAACATTTTAGAAAATAACTAAAGTACAAAAAGAGCAAATGCCTGAGAGAAAAAGTTGAGTTAACATCCTATAATTTGCTAATTACCGAATAGAGGTATCGTTGATTAAACTGTTGCATAGCTCCCTGCAATTGGTTCCGCTGAGATTGCCACTGTTCAAAATTTCGAACAGACTCCATGGTAGGCCGCTGCCATGTTGTTGTTCTGGTGTTATGATCCACATAATAAACTCTTCCACGATCGTCAACTCTTCTTTCCCAACTACCACAAATAAAAACAATAAAAGAAAATAAAATACTGTGGGCATCGTGGCACATGCCTATAATCCCAGCTATTTGGAAAGTTGAAGCAGGAGAATCTCAAGTTCAAGTCCAGCCTGGGCAACTTAGTGAGATCTTGCCTTAAAATAAAAATTTAAATAATTGATGTAGCTTACTGCACAAGGCCCTGAGTTTAATGCCCAGTACCACACAAACAAGCAAAAAAAAAAAAAAAAAAAAAAAGGGAAATTTTTAAATTTTAATACTTCACTCAGAATGATTTAAAATCATAAAATAAATTTTAGTCTTTAAAAAAATCTATGAAACTATAAAATATTTGTCATTCATTTACCATTCCATAACTAACATAATTTCTAAACACTGCCTAAAAGAGAGGTCATTGATTTAACAGTTTCAATCCTACTACCCTTTCTCCCCCACTTTTTTTTCTTTAATAAGCATTTACTGAGAGTGCTTAATGTACACCAAGCAATCTGCCTTGTGATCACTGCCTACATCAGGATATTAAATGAACGGAACCCTTTTTGTTGCTTCTTAACTAGCCCTCTGCTGTCACACTGCTGTCACTTATCTTCTTGAACTGCAGTTGAAAGCATTCCATTCCACTTAGCACAGCTCTTTTGTATGACATACAAATGAACCCATCTACTTTTTCAGCCTCATCCCCCTGAGAACATTCAGGGTTATACAAAATGTCATATAAGAGGTAAGGAGGGGTAAGTCAAGAGAATACAAATGGAAGACATGATTTACAGTAGAAGGGGTAGAGAGAGAAAAGGGGAGGGGAGGGGAGGGGAGGGGAGGGGGGATAGTAGAGAATAGGACAGACAGCAGAATACATCAGACACTAGAAAGGCAATATGTCAATCAATGGAAGGGTAACTGATGTGATACAGCAATTTGTATACGGGGTAAAAGCGGGAGTTCATAATCCACTTGAATCAAACCGTGTAATATGATGTATTAAGAACTATGTAATGTTATGAACGACCAATAAAAAAAAAAAAAAAAAAAAAAAAGGGCTCCCTGAGAGTCAAAGTCACTACTTCCTGCTGGTTCCAAGAGTGTTGTGTTTCACGCTGTCATTCTTTTATATTCCATGAGAACAGAATGGCCTTCCCTATTCCTCTACCAACCAGAATTCTACTCAGGCTCCATCAAGGGTTCAGTGCATCTCTCACCTTTCCCACACATCTGTCATTAAGTATACTATAACTATTTCAGAATCCTTTCAAAAACCAATTCTAAATTCTTTCCATAAGCTTATTACTGAAACTAGAGTAAAGTCAAACCGTTTATATACACAATTCTCCATAGATAGTAATCTAACCTATGTTATATCAAAATATTTAATGACATAAGAGATAATAGACTAGTTCAAAATGATGATCTAGAAAGATGACTATAAGTGAACTTGTATTACATTATAGAGGGTTTTAATAAAAAAAATTATTACATATTAAATAATGTTGAAGCTTCTAGGCTATCTTTCAATGTCATGCCCAAACTGCATTCTTACTAACTTTTTAATTCTTCTATAATATTTCATAATACTGCACTGATAGCTATTTGAATTATACATTCCCCGCTAAACATTCTGCCTATGCTTAAAATATGTTTTTTGTCCTTGATAATCAAAATATCTAGTCCTTCCAGATTTCTTTTTGTCTTCCATATTTTAAAAAAATTCATTTTAGTATCAAATAAGATATTATCATACCTTATTTGATACTAAAATGAACTTTATATTTCAATAACAAACCAAAAGTTCATTTTAATTATGACAGGATCACCACATTATTGTCACTCATTTAAACCCACTGATAATATAACATGGGTTTTATTTCACTAAAACTACTATCCAAACTTTAAGCAGCTACTGTCTTTATCTTTAGAGCCTAATACACTCTATATTGTATTAAATAAATGTAAACATTACATGTATGAAAAAAGTACAACTGAATATACATTAAGATGCTACATTACCCTGGAGGTAAAGGTTGTGGTCTCTCCCAGGTAGTAGTTCTTGTGTTATGATCCACATAATATGTTCTACCATGAGGATCTTTTCTCTGTTCCCACCTTTAATAAAAATACAAAAACAAAAACAAAAGTAAACAAAAACATGTTAAGACAATCTGAAAATTTCCTTACAATCAGGAAAATTACAAGCTTTACATATATAAAAACATATTTGTTTTCTCAAGTATTAGTGCTTCTTTAACTTCTTAATTATTCCCTCTTCATAATAGTATTGGAAACTCAAATAGTAATTACAGTTATAGTTATCAAAAGGGTGGAATGCCTAAAACTTTTAAGTTACTTATTTTCAAAATTATACATCATCAGAAAACAAACAAAAAAATCAAGAGTACAACTTCAGCCTAATATCAAACCCAAGGCACAAATTCATTAATATTCATTTTACTTTTGATTTCAAAAATACATAACTGTGAGACTGTAGCAGAAAAATCTTAAAGGAGTAAGTAGTGACAATACTCCATGAAAATTCTTTCATCTTTGGCATATAGTGTCTCATTGTTCACATCCAACCTGCTCTTGTTTCTAGTAGGGCTTTGAATTTATGGATATCACAGTTTTATCTTTTTCCTGTTCTACTTCAATCTCTCATTTTCCCTACTCCGATGTTCTGTGGGATCTGTTTCTTCTTCTCCACTCTTAATGTGAGAGGAGAAAAAAATTAAAACCTGATATTTCTGAGCTTAACCCTCTTGTTTTCAATTTTAAAATAAAACAAATTGAAAATACTTTCCTTTCTCTTAAACACAGAAACCTCATCAACAGAGAAAAAGTTCTTAAATTATTTTCCAAACATAATCTTTATACACTAAGAGCATACCTATTAAGGCTATTCCCTACATTAGGATATACCTACCGACTTACACACTTAAAATTACATATATTACACAAAAAAATTTCAATCCACACCTCAGTCACAAAATGTTGAGTAACTATGAACAACAAAGATCTCCAAGTTCATAATCACTCAGAATCATACAAGTTATTAAACTTATCTATTAAAAAAACAGTGATATAAAATCCTATCTGAATATTTGTGCTAGTCTGCACAACCAAAATATAGATATTCTGTATAAAACGTTTCACTAAAAATACATAACCTGAATCTTCAGATTAACTTCAATTGTTTCTTTTAATAAAAAGTTCATGGGAGCCCAGTGTGGTGGCACATACCTATAATCCCAGCAACTTGGGAGGCTGAGGCAGAAGGATCGCCAATTTGAGGAATGAGTAACTTAGCAAGACCCTAATAAGCAACTAAGTAAGACCTTGTCTCAAAATTTTAAAAAATTAATAAGTAAAAAGGGCTGGGGATGTAGCTCAGTGGTAAAGTACCCCTGAATTCAATACCCCCCCCAAAAAAAACTCAAATTTTAAAATTTCATGGGAAGAAAGAATTTATAATTTACATGATTTTATAATTTATATAATTCATTTTAAAGGCATTTCAGGAAGACCGATAACATAGAAAAGTGAGCTATGTATCTATATAAAAGCTTAACTACCAAAAATAAATGAAAACCTAAAAACTTGATTTAATTTCAAGAGCTTCCTAGTAATAATGGTACTATGCTATTTTGAGGTAGTAGTTCCCATAATTAGTCCTTAAATTGTTATTGCTGTTCTATAGCAACATTCCCTGGTTTCAACTCTTTTTACATAAATACACTTTTTTTTATATGGATAGCACATATTTGCAATCCCTGCAACCTGAGGCAGGACGATCACAAGTTCAAGGCCAACCTTAGCAATTTAGCAAGACCCTGTCTCAAAATTAAAAAAAATAAAATAAAAAGGACTGTGGATATAGCTCAGTGGTGAAGTGCCCCGGATTCAATCCCCAGTACCAAAACAAAACAATAACCACAACAACAAAATTCCCTTTATTATTTTAAGTCTAGCTTAATTTTATTCAAAATTATATAAACTTTCACATAATTTAATACACACCTTCATAATTATATGATTATATATACTTCACATAGTTTAAACAGTCTATTATAGACTATTGAACCCTTTGTGAAAAATAATACCACCTACTCTCTTTTGTTTCATTTTCCCCTCACATTTTCAAATGTTTTAGTCCATCTTTCTGGTGTTTACCTCTTTTTCTTATGAATATGCTTAACTTCTAGTACGACTTAATTTCAAACATAAGTACTAACTTCTCACCATGACAAATGAAGCTTTTCAGGTTGGTTTCCTGAACAAACATACTGACTACTTCCTCCTAACTGCTTCAACCATATACATGCATTGTGCCTTTTCTCACAGTTATTATTACATCTATATAGACTCTTGATAGCTAAACTATGAAACATACCATGACTTCTTTAAAAAAACAAAAACAACTCTTAGCTGGAATACCTGTACCCTCTCATTGCCTTATTTTCTACATAGTTGTTTAACCACAAACACTTGTGTAGTTGAGTAAATGTCCTGTTGGAATGTTCTAACAAGACCCACTGCCTGGTGCCATCTTCTCTTTACCATGATGCTGACATTCCTTTCACTCCTCTCCTGGCAGACTGGTGTCTTATTTCTTAGGGAACTAAGGCTGACTCACGTTTCTCCAAAATCCAGTGGTGACAGTGAAAGACCTGAGATTCATGAAGAAACACAGGTCTTAGTTTCCTAATAAAGACGACATGGGAAATGAACTTCTGGAAATCTAGGATGTCTGAAAATGCATTAACTGTATGTATACATCAACAGTATAGCTGGACACAAAATTCTAAGCTAGATATAATTTCCTTCAGCATTGATTCTGGTTCCTTGTCCACTAGCTTCTATATTGATTCTGAAAAGTCTGATGCCATTCTGATATGAAACTTGCCATCTTTATCCTTTTGTTTTTAATTTTTGGAATGTTTAGAAGCAATAATCCTGGCTGCAGAGAGAATTAGGTGTTAACTTTTCAAACTAACTTTCAATTACTCTTTCTGTTTATAATGTTATCTTCACCACCACCTACTAAGGATCAGATGCTGCCAATTCCTGAACCTTTCAGAAGTACCAATACACAGACTGGCTGTTCCCATTGACAAGCCAGAATTCAGCTCTCTTGGGTTTGCTCCAGATTACTGCGACCTCATGACAGACTTTGAATAGAAGCATACACATAAGCTATTTCTATATTCCTGATCCTCAGACACCATGAAATAAGGCGTTGTTCTAAAATGCTGAATCTTGGAGTAATCTGTTACACAGCAATAGACAGTTAAGGAAGAACTATATATTTAGCCCATAAGTACCAAAAAAGTTTGGCCTTTGTTTAGCTCACCCAGAACCCAGCACTGAATCTGCTACTTTCAAGGTGTTTAAATGTTAACTAAATATTTGGTGACTGTGTGATCTATCTGTAATGACATGGTTATATGACCAAGTTTTAAAAATTAAAAAAAAAAAACAGAATATAGTAAAATATGAAACAATTTTCTGAAAATAATTCTGCAAGTATATGCAAAATAATAATGTATATATCTATTCTCTATTGTTTTTGCCTTCTTTAATTATTCATTATAGAACCTGCAACTACCTGACATTATTAAGTAAGTTTTTAACATAAGTCACTGCCTGTTTGCTTGCTGAACCACACGTTCCACAGAACAACGGGTTTTCCTGTCTGTACACACAAGGCCTATCACCTGCCTCAGAGAAGGCTCTAAAATATTCTCTGCCATAATAAATATATAGATACCACTCTGGTTAGTAAGCTTAAGGATTACTAATGTTTTTTGCATAAATTAAATATTTTAGTCATTAATTTTTTAATCAAAAACAATTTAAATATGAGGGAAAAGTAAACCAAGCCTTCCATGTACTTACTGGGCTATGAAACCATTTTCTAAGTTAACTGCAACCATTTCTAATTAACATTGAACAAATATTCAATAAACACTTACATTCCAAGTCACTTTATTTTTTCCAAAAGAAGAGATCACTTTCAGATTTCAGTGTCTGTGTTCTAAATAGGATTCATCGCTGGCTGGGAATGTAGCTCAGTGGTAGAGCACTGGCCTAACAGGAGTAAAGCCCTGGATTCTATTCCCAGTACCAAAAAAGAAAAAGTCAAAGCAAGATGATTTCTCTATATGCTTTTAGACAGGCAAGTGTTCTGAACTCCTGTGTGCTCTTCCAGGTGGGCTCCTGAGGTCTGAAGCCTCAAATAATCAAAGAGGATGCTAATTTTCTGGCACCATCCATTGTTGATATGGGTTCGTCTCATTAGAAGTTCAATTACCTCTTGAGAGTCCCTTCAAGTTTCATTCTTTCTCTGAAATCACTAGACCAAATGCTGTATCTCTGGACTTTCATCTTAGAAGGATTTACTTTGGGGAGCTTATCCGAAATATCTTTGGAAGAATCAAGGGCAAAGTGTCTGTATATATCTCTCTCTCTCAGTGCTGGAGATCAACTCAGGGCATCTAGTATGCTAAGTACCCTCTCTAACCACGGAGCAACACCCCAGATCCTAGCTTTAATCTATTTTCTTGATGAAGTCTTGCCCAAGAAAATGATGAGCCACACTGGCTTTTGGTGTCTGGTAAATGTTTTGGGGGAGAACATACAGATATTTATCTCTGGCATTGTGCTTATGATAATATTTTGGAAATGTTCAACTTATTCAGGGTCTTGCAAAATTGTAGAAGATGGCCTTGAATTTGTGATTGCCCTGCCTCAGCCTCCAGAGTAGCTGGGATTACAGGTGTGCACCACAGTACCTGGTTTTATGTAGTACTCATATGAAAAAGAGAAAAACTCCTACCCTGCCCCCTACACTTTGCCTGAGGATTACTGGGTATGCTGTGTACCCAGTTGCCTTCTGCCGACATTTTAAGGTTGGGTGTGGTGGCACATACCTGTAATCCCAGCAACTAGGGAGGCTGAGGCAAGAGAATTCCAAGTTTGAGAACAGCCTGGGCAACTTAGTGGAAATCCTGACTCAAAAGTGAAAAATAAGAAGGTCTGGCAATATAGCCCAATGGTATAGTGTCCCTAGGTTCAAACCCCAGTAATATATGTGTGTTGGGGAGTGCGGATAGTGGAATCTCAGGACGAGAATTCCTAGCCCACAGGGAAGAAGCCTGGCCAATTTCACTAACTATCCAGAGAATCCATCTCCCCCCATCCCCTTTGGTAAAAAACTTAGTGACTGGTAAAGAACTGGTTTTACAAATGGGGCAGAGACTAGTGCCTTCACATAAACCACAACTCAAGTTATTCTCTTTCCTACATTGCCAATTTCTGCCTCCACTCCTTATCAGCAGATAGATCTTTAAGTCTCTTCCATTTTATAAAATAGAACAAAAACTACCTCCAGGTTCTGTGATTTTTCTGACCACTTGTATCAAGCTTTCCTCTTTCACTGTATCACCCTTCAAGAATTTTCTATCCCACTTCCTCCTCTTTTGTTCATTCCAAATGACAGTAATCTGAATACAGCTCTCATTATTCCCTGAGACAACTTTGTTAACAAGATTAACAATAAATAACCTCTTTGTAATTATATTCATTGGGTGTTCTTCAGTTCTTCCTTTAAGTTTTCAGTAGTCCCCCATCTCCTGCCATGCCCTGACAGAACACAGAGCCAGTGCATGCTCTTCCATCCACTGAGCTACCCTATGCCCTTCTCCCCTTTCAGCAGCTTTTGACCTCAATAACCATTTCTTTAACTGGCATTTAAAGCCTGATCTTTTGCCTAATTACTCCATCAAAATCATTTAATGGAGCACTAATTCACTTATTTAAAAATTAAAAAATAAGTCCAGTGGAAATAGTCAATAACACATAAATATGTATCATGTAGTAATTTTAAGTGTTAAAAAAATACAGATTACATAGAGCATGCAGATTAAAAGCCCCCTACTCAAAAGAGTTTGAACTAATTCTATTTATAATAAGTTTTAGATCAGGGAAAACGAATTTACGGTAGGGAAAAAATATGGAATACTGACTGCCTCAAAAGGGAGCTTGAGACAATTTTTTGAAGTGATGGTAATATTCTATGTCTTAATAAGGATTTATCAGAGTTTACATTTATTAAAATTCATCAAAACAGTACATGTGACACTTGTACTTGTCCTTCTATGTAAACTTCACCCAAAATTGTTAAGCATATACTGAATTCTAGAGTTAATGATATGCATGCTGAAGTACTGAGGAGTAAAATATACTGATATGTACAACTTAATAGAAACACATTTTAAAATTAGATATGCTAGGCATGGTGGTACACACCTGTAGACCCAGCTACTTGGGGGGCTCAGGCAGGATAACCTCAAGTTCCTGGGCTAGCCTGGGCAACTTAATGAGACCGTGACTCAAAATAAAAATAGAAAAGTCTAGGGATATAGCTCAGTGGTAGAGTGCTTGCCTAGTATGCATGAGGCCCTGGGAAGGAAGGAAGGAAGGAAGGAAGGAAGGAAGGAAGGAAGGAAGGAAGGAAGGAAGGAAGGAAGGAAGGAGGAAGGAAGAAGGAAGGAAGGAAGGAAGGGAGGGAGGAAGGGAGGGAGGAAGGGAGGAAGGGAGGAAGGGAGGAAGGGAGGAAGGGAGGAAGGGAGGAAGGGAGGAAGGGAGGAAGGGAGGGAGGGAGGAAGGGAGGGAGGGAGGAAGGGAGGAAGGAAAGGAGGGAGGGAGGGGAGGGGAGGGGAGGATTGATTAGGTGGATAAAGAGATATGAGATAAAACAAGTCCTTAGGCAAGGTCATGACTGGCAGAAACACTTGAATGCCACCAACAGGCTAGAATACTCGACTTCAGGATACCTCCCTGGTATATGTCATGTGGTAAAAGAGTAACTGGATGCCCTATAAACACAACACTGCCTCTTCATTCTCTTGCCCCAGGTCCAATGCTCTATTCATTATTTCAATCAAATACACCATCACTCAGCTGCCTAAATACTATTCAGGGACAGAGAAAGACCCAAGATCTATTTTTAATCTCTCTGAAGGAGTAATCCAATACTAATACACTTGTCTGCTTTTCCAGACCTGTGCTTTTAGTAAGATTTTGAAACATGGAATTTTTCATTTTACCTATGTATCTCTATATAAAAAGAAGCAAAATTAAGACTGGGGAGTAAAGAATTATTTACAAGAGAACTTGAAGGACCAGTTCTCAAACTGGCTATAACATTCTCACAAAGCCTTATATGCTTGTAGCTAATTAAATAACCTGGTAAATCACCAGAGAGGAAACACAAGAACTAAGATTTTTAAGCAAAAAAGGGATGATGATATAAAGTTGAAATTTGCTGTCTCAGGGTTACACAACCAAGTACTGTCTATGCCAGAAGAATCCATCTGCTCCCACTCTTTCTCCTCTTGTACTTCCCCAAGGCTCATTACTAAGACCCATGTTAATACAACCTTAAAAGACTAGCGTCTATCTCACTTCAAGTTCCCTTAAAGTCTCTCGTGGATTAATGGTTTTTAAAATTTTTTTGATCATGGCTTACAGAGCAAGAAATATATTTTACATAATTATCTCTATGTATACTAGGTTGCTATTTATCCAGATTTAATATACACAAGCACATGAGGAAAGCAAACTTTCTTATTCTAGACTATATTGATTTATTTCATTATAATATCCTATTAATGGGCTGCAAACCACAACCTGAAGTTCATTTAAATTACTGCAAATTTCCCTAATAAAAAGACTATAAAATAGTAGGTACAGGTGTACTGAAGCATTTATTTGGCTCCCACAGATTAAGTTTATGTACTTGCTGTTTTGAACTGGAATGCTTTCTTGCTTCATTTATAAAACAGGCTGGCTGCTATTCTAACTTGCCTTCTTAACTCCCAATCTGTTCATAATCACTAAAAGAATGATCTTAGTAAAATGAAAATATGACCATGCTACTCCCTGCTTAAAATTATTTAATATTTATTCATGGTTTTTCAGAAAAGCTATCAAACCCTTAGCAGACATACAAAATTCTTCACAGGACTATTTACTCTTCAACATTATATTCCTTCTTTCCACAAATGCTTAATATAATCTACAACAAAACATTAATTCCTGGGTTCGATATATACATTTCATAGAGGCTAGTGATCTGAAATATGCAAATGGCTCTTCTGAGAATGGAACTTTTTACACTTGTGCCAATTACTTGATTGCTTAACTCCTACTCTTCTTTCAGAAATCCACTAAGGGGTCATCTCTTCCAGAAAGTATTCACTGGCCTCAAGAGCATCAGTTACTCTTCCTATCCCAACTCTGCTATGTTCCTTCCCAGAGCATCCTAAACGTACCTCTAGCATAGCTTTAAAATAAACTGTACAGTCACTGATTTTTGACAGTAAGAACTTCTTCTTCTATATTTACATCACAATACACACAAGAAATAAGGATAAAAAGCTACAGAAGATACAAACATAAGAAAAGAGATTTTTGAGGGAAAAAAATGGAAGATAATGTATAGTCAGAAGTGCTTATAGGAAACACAAGAAGGTATCTCCAGAAAGCAGCTGAAAATCAGCTCAGAGAAAGGTCTGGTTAGACATTATAAATAAAGTGCTACGAGAGTACTAGATCTACATGCATGTGCATGCATGCACACATACAATAACAACAAAGGCTTAAACCGCATACAGTGAGCAAAAATCACACGTGCAGTAAAGAGCACTAAGAAAAAATGGTTCCAAAGTAGGAAAGGAGTCTGAGCATGATTACATAAGAAAATGAGGTCAATAAAGTACTTAGAGACCTCTAGAAGGGTAGTTTAAACAGCTATGAGTTGACATTCTGTCCACTATAAGATGTTTTGAAAACACTGTCTATACTTTTGTTACAGCATAAACTACATTATATGTACACATTTTTCAAATCTGAACCTGTAAGTAACCTTTCTGAATATAAAAATAATGAATGATTAATATTAATGTCATCAGAGCCAAGACTGAAAAAATAAAAAAAACACCTGAGTAGCCAGGCACTGTGGCACATGCCTGTAATCCTAGTGACTTGGGAGGTTTTAGGCAGAAAGACTTCAAGTTCAAGGCCAGTCTCAACAAGTTAACAAGGATCTAAGAAACTTAGCAAGACCATGGTCCCAAAATAAAAATTAAAAAGGGATGGGGGGGTATAACTCAGTGGTAGAGCACCTTTGGAATCAATCATCAGTACCAAATAAGAAGGAAAAAAAACCTACTGATATGGAAGAGATCACCAAATGGAACACACATACAGAATACTCTTAAAGAAAATTATGGGGAACTGAATTAATTATAGAGGGAAACTTGAAGGAGATTATGAATTACTAAGCTTCAGTGAAAATCAGTTTGTAATAGAGCCAGTTGTTGGGATTACATAACTGTAACTGTCACCAGCACTCAATATTAAGGGAAAAAAGAAAAAAAAAAAAAAACGACTAGTTGTTCTCAAGTGTGACATCTGGAGAGTAGAACACTGAGGTTATTACAGTGTTATGGTCACTTTCATGAAAAAGTCAAAATCAAATCAAATTAACATCAGTTTTCTATTTTTCCCTTCATATCATGTATACTTCAACTAGATGAGCAATTGTTCTTAGTTCCAGAAAGTACTTGTGCTTGGCATAAATAAATAGTAAAAATCAGATTCCAACTTAGGATTTCAAATTACTGAACAACAGAAACATTTAATATACATATTCAGTAGTCACATATCACCAAAAAGTTAGTACTTAAATGGAAGTCAAACTAAAAAAAAAAAAATTTAACATACCCTGATGGCAAAGATTCTGTGTTGGCATTTCCAGACTGCTGCCGTACAGATTCCACACACCCATCTGGCTGCCTTAATTTGTCAAAAGCAGAACTATTTCCAGAATTAGAGGAGTCAGGGTCTAAAATGCTCCTAGCTTCAGATCCCAATTCTGTACTGACAGAAGGAACACATTCACTGTGTTCTGAGGAAACCATACTCTCTTGTATCTCTTGATCAGGAGGATCTTCAATGGTACTGCTAGTGTAATTTGAAGTCAAGGTGGTTTCTTCAGATGCTAATTGAGTACCCATGGCAGAAGCATTATCAGTTGGTGCAGGTGAGGATGATTCTCGATTAACTGAGAAGGGAAAATTAATAAGATGATCTAGGAAGTAAAGACAAAGCACCTAATTACCTAATCAATCAATTACACTGTATCAGAACATAATTCAGACTGAGCAATAAGCAATACAGTAGGTACTGATGAAAATAAAGAGGATTATATTTTCCAAAGCTCTCATTTTAGAAAAAAATAATAAATAATCAAATTAAAAAGTATATATAATCAACTTCAGGAAAGAGAAACCAACATTAGGATAATAAATATTTTCCCTCCAAATTATCTATTCTAAAAGACAAAAGTCTAAAAGGGCTATACAAAAACTTCAAAATGATCCCTTTCAACCTCTCTTCTTGTATACAAATGGTAGCTATTATAAAAACCACTTTTTGCCTATAGGAAATATATAATGGTATTAATTCTTAAAATAGTACAATAGGGAACTGTAAAAAGATCCATGAACCCATTTGCTTTCTGAAGAAATAACCCTGTACTGAGACTGGTATACTGGTGAGTAATGGTGATGTAATTTCCATAAGTTTCATTTTAAGTTTAATGATCCATTTTCAACTATGTGTCATATAAAGGTGAGTCAATTAAAATTGCAAGGAAAATAGATTACTGAACAAAACCTGTCAGAGTGGTCCACCTCAAAGTTCTAATGGAATTGATATAGGGAGATGTAATTAGGCAAGTGAAATAAATCTTCAGGTAGTTTTTAAAAGAAAAAATAAGACTTAATAGTGGAAAAAAGAAGAGTACATTACTCAAGGAATCAAATGTGAAACAACAGAATAAATCAAGTGCTGTACCAAATATGGAGGAGAGAATGGCTTAGGGAAATGGAGTGAAGACAACAGTGAAATATGAGAGAGAAAATATCTACAGAGCTACTCCATACCTAACACTGTTAAGGTATCATGGAAAAACACAAAAGACACTATGCAGAGAAAGACTTAATTCCCAGGTCTGCTTTATGATGTTTACTTAAAAACAATATTTCCTTCGATTTTCCACAAAATTAAAAAAAAAAGGATTATCAGTAATCTTTCTGAAGCAAAATAACATTAAATGGAAACAGGAATATTTAAGGAAAGATGTAATTCTGTCCAAGAAGAAACCTTGGTGCATACTTCAACATAGCACATGAAACAAAAATTGTTAGAAACAGAGGAAGAAAATTAAATGGAAACTTTACCAGTCACTCAAGGCAAAACTTCTCTCCCATATGTAATTGAACAAGTGCTCTCAGTTCTTCTTCGTCTTTACCAATACACTCGAGATCACCATTTCTTGCTTACACTATTATAAAAGCCTCCTAATTATTTGCCTACCTCTTGTCTTTTCCAACTACAGTCCATTCTTCCAACAGAAGTAATCTTTTTAAAACATTTAACAGATCTCCTTGTTTGCCTGAAAAAACATGCAATCAGATTCCAACTGTAGCCAGGCATGGTGGCCCAAGCCTGTAATCCCAACAACTAGGGGGGGCTGATGTAGGGTGATCTCAAGTTCAAGGCCAGACTCAGCAAATATGCAAGGCCCTAAGCAACTTAGCAAGTCCCTTTCTCAAAACAAAAAATAAATAAGGGCTAAGGATGTGGCTCAGTGGTTAAGTGCCCCTGATTCAATCTCCAGTACCAAAAAAGGTTCCCATTGCAAGCAGAATAAATATGAAAATACTGCAAAGTTTTTACCAAAAGCTAGTTCACAGCTATGTCTGACTTCTTATGAATACTTTATAACAGGTTTCTTCTCATGGTTCAAAGTCCATGCTCACTTAACCTTTAGCAAGGCAGTCCTTGAACACATTAATTAATGATGCACATGCCCACTCACTCCAGACTGCATATGATTCTTTTTTCTCATGTTTTGAAATTATTTGTTTTTATTATTTCTCATTAAGTTTGGAGTGAAAAGGCTTTGTCATACTTGTTTATTTTGTATTCCCAATAGCTAAAAAAATGCCTGACATATGTAAGCAATAAATATTTACTGAATTAATAAATTAAAGACAAATCACAAAGGCAAAACTGAACATACCTGTCTCAAAACTATGCAGATAACTAACAGTGCATTAGAAGAAACATTAATAATATGAAAGATCTAATAACCTAAATCAATATACTTGATCTAAATTTGAGTTAAAAAGCAATCACAAATATTTGTATTATATGTATAACTATATATAGTTTACTTCAATTTGCTTAGAGGATTAAAAAATAATTATTAAGTTAAAAGAATATGAAAATGAAATCACAAACTTTAGAGGAATTAATGACAAACATCTATGTCAAATGCTATTGGACATGGTCAAAGAAGTACCCAAGAATATAAGAAAGAATGGTAATAAATAATCTTACAATTCAATTACAGAGCCAGGGGAGAAACAAACTGGTCAAAAGAAATTAATCAAAAACTGACAAAACAGACCAGAACTTCCTAAACCACCTGATAAGAATCAACTGGGATCTTACTGAAAAAATTGTATCTCAGTTCCTACCCTAGACTTAAAAAAAACTCTAGGGGAAAGCTGTAGGGAAGGTCCTGGGAGTCTATATTTTAAACAAATGCATCAGATGACTTTCTGAATCAGCAAAGTTGGAGAAACCATGAAATATAGCTTGCCAAGTTTTTTTAAAAAAAGAAAAATTTAAGAAGACCAATCAAGGTAGAAATGGAAAAGGTGACAAAAGAACTAACACCATTTACCTTAATGGCACTAGGCTCAGAGAAGTTTTTGAGAAAATTCTATAAGCCTTTAATGAATAGATGATTTCCATGTTATTTAAAATGTTAAAAGAGGAGAGAAAAAGAAGAAGAAAAGGGGAGCTTTCCAACATTCTATAAAGGTAATATAATTCTTTCAAAACTGAAACCGAACAGCAGAAGCCAAGAAGACTACAGAGCAACATCACATATAAATAAATTTGACAATGTTCAATATTAGGGAATTATGTTAAGAAATCTACTGTGTAAGATAAAGGCCATGAGATTATTTTTCATACAAACCCAAAAGCATTAAATAAAATATTGAGGATATACTTGAGAAATCAAGGAAAAATCATGTATAACAATCTAGATTAACTATCATAAACCAATAGTAAGCATATATGTATCAAAGGTAAAACATTAGAAAAACTTCTATTAAAATTTTTAAAAAACTAAAATCAAAACAAAATAATAAGATCACAACTCAACTCATTATTGTTGATTATATTTGACAACACATTAGGATTAGAAAAAGTTCTGATACTAGAAAGAAAATAGTAAAATTACATTTGTAAAGATTATTTGTAGAACACACCAGAAAATCAACTTTAAAAAATATAGAACCAATTAATTGAAACTAAATCATTTCAGCAAAAATGATCAGATAAAACATCAAGATTATAGTCAAGATCTATATAAAGAAAACTAAAAAGCAGTTCTAAGAGGTATTTTTTTTTTTTAATTGGGCATGATGTTGCACACTTGTAATCCCAGAGACTTGTGAGGCTAAGGTATGAGGATTACAAGTTCAAGGCCATTGTCAGTGCCTTAGCAAGGCCTCAAAATAAAAAATAAAAGGACTGGGGATATTGCTCAGTAGAAAAATGTCCCTAAGTTCAAAACCCAGAGGAATGGCAGGGAGGTATTTTCTAAAGTAGAATGAATAAAGATTTTCAAAAGCTCTAGATTCAATATTGTTAGATAATAAAAATAATAATTCTCCTTAAAATATAAATGCTAGTACGGATACAAAGCAACAGGAATTCTCATTCCTTGCTGGTGGGAATGCAAAACAATACAGCCACCTTAGAAGACACTTTGGCAGTTTTTTATAAAAACTAACCATAATCTTATCATATAATCCCCCACTCTCACACCTCACCCCTTTTGAGTTGAAAGCCTGTGCCCAAATGTGTATAGTAATTTTAATTCATAACTGTCCAAAACTTATCACAACCAAATTCGTTCAACAGGTGAATGGATAAACAAATTATGGTACACCCATATAGTCAACTATTATTCAGTGATAAAAAGAAATAGCAACCTTCAAAACACACCAAGAAACTTTAAATGCACATGGCTAAGTGAAAGGAGTCAATCTGTAAAAGCCACAAATGGTATGATTCCAACTATATGACATTCTGGAAATGGCAGTGCTTTGGAGATAGTAGAAAGATCAGTGGTTTCTAAGGTTTGGGGGAAAGATAGACTGATGATGAACAAGAATTTTGGAGTAATGAAAACTACTATGCATGATACTGTAATGATGGTGCATATATGATAATATGCATTTGTAAAAATGCCCATAAAACTGTTACACACAGAGTGAAACTTAATATAAACTAAGAACTTCAGTTAGTGACAATTTATTAATAATTCATTAATAATGATCCATTAGTTGTAACAAGTATACCACAGTAATATATAATGCTAACAACAGGGATTATTCTGAATTAGATTCAGGGGGAATATGGGACTTCTGTATTCTCTGCTCATTTTTTCTCTAAATCTAAAACTATATTGAAATACAAAGTATATAAATTTTAAAAAACTAGCTAGAGACCATTTATTTCAATAACTCAACAAACACTTGTTAGCCGATACTACCAACTGGTTAAAGATAACACAATAATACCTTTGAATGGAGGGACTACTATTCATATATATCAGTGGTTCTCAACTGTTGTATGTGTATGGGGGGGGGGGGTTTCCCTGCACTGCCCCCAGGAGACACTTGGTAATGCCTGGAGATATATTTGTCATAACTAGAGGGGAGGGTGATATTACTGGCACCTACTGATCAGTTTAAATACTCCTAAACACCCTACAATGTACAGGACAACCCCCAGTGACAAAGCATTGGCTAACTTAAAATGTTAATGGTGCTGAGGTTGACAAACTCTGACAAATATACACCCAGATACCCGGCAGTGTCCAACCTTGTGATGTTTATACAAAATAAACATCTGTTGACAAGTGGATATAACAAGGAATGAATAGATAAACTCACAAAGGAAAGTCAAAGAGAAATGAACGGGAAAAGGCCAGGATCATAGGCTCCCTGCTTGTAAGGAAATATGGTGAATTATATGCAAGCAAATAATTAAAATATTATGTGATAGGTGTGATAGTGCATTTACAAAACATCTCACACCTTCTTCATGAGATATAAGAACACATCTACCAATTTTTCTTTTAAGAAAAGGTGTCCGGGCTGGGGATGTGGCTCAAGCGGTAGCGCGCTCGCCTGGCATGCGTGCGACCCGGGTTCGATCCTCAGCACCACATACAAAGATGTTGTGTCCGCCGAGAACTAAAAAATAAATATTAAAATTCTCTCTCTCTCTCTCTCTCTCTCTCTCTCTCTCTCTCTCTCTCCCACTCTCTCTCTCTCTCCCACTCTCTCATTAAAAAAAAAATCATCCTCAGTAACCCTGTCTTTAAAAAAAAAAAAAAAAAGAAAAAAAAAAAAAAAAAGAAAAGGTGTCTTTCTATGTTGCCCAAGCTGGCTCCAAACTCCTGGGCTCAAGCCTCAGCATTCCAAGTAACTGGGACTACAGGTGTACCACACACCCAAACTGACATGGTTTCTTAATGAACATATCCCAAATCTCACTTTCAGTCATTATGATTTCTGAAGTCACAAGACACACCTCCTTAATTTCATGTTTAATCTTTTTTTTTTTTTAATATTTATTTATTTATTTATTTTAGTTCTCGACGGACACAACATCTTTGTTGGTATGCGGTGCTGAGGATCGAACCCGGGCCGCACGCATGGCAGGCGAGCGCGCTACCGCTTGAGCCACATCCCCAGCCCCTCATGTTTAATCTTTGAGAAGTTTTAGATGTATGATATATCCATTTCATGGATAAGCAGCTATCCTCATTCTAACAGGTCTTTTAGGTAAAAAAGACAAAGGTAGAAACACTGGAGGTGTCTGAATACCATAAACACTGGAGTGTGTGAATGTGTTGGCTCCCAAAGGCTAATATGTTTAGAAGCTTGGTACTCAGTGTAGCTCAGAGGATGCAGAACCCTCTAGAGGTGGCATCTAGAGACAGGAGATTGGGTCACTGGGGATGGTACTTTGAAGGGGTTAAAGGTGAGTCTTTTGAGACCCCAGTTGAGTTCCTGAGAAAGTGAGTCAGTATAAAAGAGCAAGCCTGACCTCTTAGTTTAGCCTGGTGATCTCTGGCTTCCTATTTAGCCTAGTGATCTCTCCCCTTTGTATGCACTTCTACCACAATTTCATCCATTCTGGCCTCTAGTCAAGGACTAGAGGCCAAATAAACAGGGCTACTTGCGCTGGAGATATAACTCAGCAGCAGAGCACTTGCCTAGCCCTGGGTTCAATCCCCAGTGTTGCCCCCTTCTTCTCCCAACACACACAAAAGAACAAATGGGGCTACTCAATCTTGAACTTTCAGCCTCCAAAACTGTGAACCAAATAAACCTTTTTTCTTTATAAGTTATCCAGACTGAGTTATTTTATCAAAGCCACAGAATATAGACTATTATAGCATTTTTACTCCCATTTATAACTATGACATGAAAAACAGATATTTGCACATACATTGCAAGTTTCTTTAAAAGTTTATTCACACTTGAGAGAGAGGCTATGGTTATAAAGTGAACGGAACACAAGGGAGTCTCATGGTAATAGTGTGGGACTGGGGATGTAGCTCTGTGGTAAAATGCTTGTCTAGTATGCTAGAGGCCCAGGTTTCAACTCTCAGTTAACACCAAAAAAGGCGGGGGGGGGGGTTAAAATGGAAGTTAAATTGTGCAGAACTACAGACAAACACAGACATACACACAGGTAGTACAGGTAGAACTAGAAAATGTGAACAAGCTCTGTGGATGGTTATATATGTCAAATTCTTGAATTTGATTTTGTAATGTAGTTATCCAAGGAGTTTGAAAAGATTACAACTCTCAATGTATTTTAAAAATTCTTCAGAATAAAAAACAAGAAGCCAAAAAAAAAAAGTCCAGTAAATTTTATAAAATAGGTTCTGTCTGAAACTTACCATACT
This sequence comes from Urocitellus parryii, assembly GCF_045843805.1. Classification (NCBI taxonomy): domain Eukaryota; kingdom Metazoa; phylum Chordata; class Mammalia; order Rodentia; family Sciuridae; genus Urocitellus; species Urocitellus parryii. Next base: position 47,436,586 of record NC_135537.1, read on the forward strand.
GAGTTCTGATCTATTAATAAAATAATAGTATGTAGAAAAATTCAATTCACACTAAAAGTTAGGGGTATGAGAACAAACTGTAAAATATATACCTACCATTGTTCAAGGACTACAGTAGATGGTTTTTCCTTACTATCTCATTCAATCTTCCATACAGTCCTAGAAGGTATTTGAATAAGAGTAATAACCTCTTTATAAATGAAGGAGCTAAATTTTGAAGATTTCTCCAACATCAGTTAACATGTTAGGTGACTGAGCTCAGTCCTGGCTGAGGCCAAATTTAATCTCTGTGAAAACTACATCACAACTGCTTCCCATTGCAGCCTAACATAACTACTAATACACACAACCTGTCAAATGGATCCTCTTACTCAAGACTTGAAAGGAAAGGAAGGGGAAAACCCTCACTTACAATGCTGTGAAAAAATACTGTATGTCTTAAACTCCTGGCCCACCATACCTTATCTGAAAACCTTGTAGTCAGGTGTGTTCCAGAATTCATTACTTTAGATGTTATATAGCACATATATTACATATTACACTAATATCAGAGCAGGCTGGAGGCCACACATTGTTATTAAACACTCCTCAATAAAATGTAGAGATACACATAATAAGCATGACAGGTAAAAACTACAAATAACCTCTTGTAAGTTCTAGTCATTTTGCCATCAAATGAGTTTCCCCCCTCCCTCAAAAAAAGAACAACTTTAGTGATTTCAGTATTTTGGAATTAACAGTTGTATTAATCTATCTTCACTAATAAGAAATACTCAAGGCTGCGTAACTTTATAAAGGAAAGAGGTATGGTTAGCTCACAGTTTGGGAGGCTCAAGTGCATGGCATCAGCCTCAGTTCAACTTGGTTAAAGACCTCATGGCAAATGGGAGAGCATGTATGAGAAGGAATCATATTTCCAGGCAGGAAGTCAGAAAGTAACTAGCTGGTCAGGCTCCCACTTATGACCACTTCACTCTCGGAACTAACTTAAGAGTCCCACAAGACTACCTTGATTTTCTCTGAGGGCACACTTCCAATGAGCTAAGCCCCGCCCACTAGGTCCCACCTCTTAAAGGTCCAACTAACTTTCACATTACCACACTGAGGGTCAACCTTCCAACACATGAACCTTTGAGGGGCAAATAACATATAAACTATAGCACCAGATAGGAAATTAAAGATATGTTATAATAGAATATGCACACATGCCCACCCTTACCCCCACGACTCCAACAACAAAAACTGACCTTAAAATCCTTACTTTAAAAAATAAATACCATTTTGTACCACCATCTTAAAAAAGGCAGGGATAACCCATTCCTTGAAAAGATACCTGAATTCATCCTCCTTGTAAGGGATGAGAATCATACAAAAGGCATCAGTTATGTGGTTGCTATCAAAGTAGGTTCTGGAAGCCTTTGTAGACCAGCCTACGGAATGGTGGTAGTTGGATTGTTTTGTCACATAACACCAACAATAATCAGAGGAGATGAAGAGGTTGGAGGAATACTATTTGAAGCCTATCATAGTATAAAAGATGAATACTACCCCTTTGAGACACTATAAAAACCATATACATCAAAGTGAACAAGAAAGCAGTGTACAGTTCAGGACCACAAAGCTATGTCACTCACAGCTCTTCTACTTCCTAGCTGTAATCTCTCTGTGCTTTAGTTTCTTCATCAGAGAAAAAAAGGAAAATATTGGTTTCTATTTCAAAGAGTTATTGTGAGCATTAATTCATTTCATGGATATGCAATGTATAAAACATGCACAGCACAAATGTTAGCTATCATTCTTACTTTTATTCAGATGCCCTAGATTACCTTATAATTATTAGGAATGCCACAGGAATTAGTTATGACAGAGCTTTCATTTCTTGTTCCTCACATGTATATTTTATTTTTACCTTGAAATCCCATGCAAGGATAAGAGAGGAATGTGAAAAGTGAATTTATTCCCCATCGAAAGAGGCCATAGAAGTATTTGACATGCTAGGGAGTTTAAATAAGAGATTCCTACAATGAGAAGAGCCTTGGTTAATTCCTTTCCCCTTTTACATCAACACCTGACTATGCCCAAGTGCTAAAACATGAAACGAACTAATTGTGGTGGATACTTTCACCAATTTAATCAAATAGCTAACCGTTTTAGTAATAAGAGCTATACCCTCAAATCCATTCTTTTAAATGAAGATGACAAGAAGGATATAGAAAGGTGATATAATCCTTTCTGAAATGAGCATTCAACATTTCCATCTTATTCCTTTTGTTAATTCAGAGTGGACTTAATAATTGGCCCTGCTATCTAATTACTGCCAAAAAGAATGGAACTGGCTCAACCATTCTAAATCCAAAGATAGCCCCATATAATAAATCAATTCATTTTTTTAAGTATGGGTAACTATTTGATAATTTAAAAAGCTTTCCTGACTAAAATCATTGGCTTCATGCCTTATTGTGAAGAACTCTTGATACTCTGATAAATCTTTTTACTATGTGAAATTAAAAAAAAAAAGTGGGCAGTCTTTGTATAGCTATTTACTCAGACTATATTTTTTCAATTGCAAAATTTAATTTCAAGATTAAGCAAATACCCATAAGCAAGCCAAGTATTTAGAATGTGCTGTTATGGCTACTCAAAGGATGACTTTTAATTGACTTGTACTATGAAGATATATCATTATTCTACGCTGAAGATAGAGAATATCAAGCAGAGTTCTATGAAATTCACCACTATATTTGCTTTCTTAGAATGAGAGACCATGTTATGTGTTTCATATTATGTTGCAGATTCAGACAGATCAAAAAAAAAGATTAGAAAGAAAACATTCTTTAAGTATTCCTTCTATAATAGAGTAATTCTTACTAAATATAAAACTTTCTGATAGCTCTATCAACCCACAGTACTTTTTTTTTTCCGCTATGTTAAGTACTAAGGCTAAAAAGAAGCACTTGCACATTAAAAGACAATTTAAAAAATCATTCATTATTAAATCAATGCTTCACTAAAGTTCTTTCAGAAATATATTTTATATCATGAATTAAACAGTATTTTGTGACATACAGCCCAAGAATCTAGCTATCATAAAACCACTCAGAAAAATGTGTTGTTATCTCTAATATATTTTTGGAATATCATCCTAAATAATCTAGAAAAATTTAAATTCAGAAAAAATTCAGGAATTACAATTTAAAAATTACTATCAGAATAGAAGATAAAGAAAGACTGCACAATAAGAGAAACATAGGCAAAGACAAATAAACTTAATTTAGTTTACATTGAAACAATATGTCATAAATAGCAACACTTACCAGTGTCATTAGTAGGCTCAGATGTGAGTGCTTTGGGGGCTGGTGTATTTTTGGGTCTGGCAGCAACCTGAGATGGAGATGAAGGTGTGTTGTCTCCATTAACTACATACGAACAGCATGAATTCTGGACAACAGTATTGGTAGGTATGTGATTATCTACTCCATTGCTACTCTCAACAGCCAACCTTTAAAAAGAAAAAGTCTTACTTCAATAAGTATAATTAAACAACTTTTCATTAGAATGTTCATGAAAAACATTTGCTGAGTTCTTAACATTCAAGTAAAGTGATAGGTATTAAGTGTGATGAACAAAGATATGGCCTACTATTATTATTATTGAAGTTTCAGTAATACAATACTAGCAAGTAAAAATACTGATATTAAAAATATACTAAGTTCAAATAAATCAGGCCCTTAAAATAATGATCCAGTTGTACATTTTAATATTTCAGTATAAGAATATTAACCTATTTTTAATTCTCTGTAGTTTCAAAAAACTCATAAAATTTATAAAAATCAATTTTAAGCTTATAATTTTATTGAATAATAAAAAAAGCTGAAATGTCTGTTAATATTCATTACAAAGTATTTTGTAGTAAGCAATAAAATTCTGAGTGTATGATGATCACAGAAAGTTAACTATTATATGCCAGAATTATAAAAATTTATGATATATAAATTAATTGCAAATAAACAAATAAATAAAAACTAGAACTACAAAATCAAATATTTTAAATCCTGTTGCCAATAGGGAGGAGTTGGAAATATTTTGGAAGTGGCCAGGAAAGCTTTTCCAAATACACAGGACACCCTACATCCACCAAGCAGCCTAAGTATTGTTTTAAAAATACAAATCAGATCTTGTCCCTTCCCTACTTAAATCTAGGGATTTAAAATCTGGAATAAAATCTAGGCTTCTTACCTTAGTCAAAAAAGCTTTTGAAAATCAGCCACATTTCCCACCCCATCTATGTCCCTGACTTATTTTTTCCAAGTTCCTTGCTCACCTTGCAAAAAATATACTATAACAATTTTATTAAGTATGAAAAGTATTCAAATGTGTATTTTGAATTATTATATACCAGACTAGAATTATAATAAGATTTTTGGAAAAGGTTAATTATACTCTAGAATTAAAAGAATCTGTAGAAAAGAAGTTAACTGCAAATAAACTCAAAGCCTTTGAACTTGTTCTTCCCCTCAGAGTTCTGTATGGAAAGTTTTCTTAGCTTTTTAATTTTAGCACAAATGGGACTTTCTTGGAGACGATTCCCTGATCTCTCTCTTTAAAATAGGTTCTTCTCCATTCCTGTAACCTCCATCCTACCTCAATTATTTCACAGTTCTTATCGCTATATTCGGTTAGCTTATTTATTTATTCTGTAGTCTAATACCAACATCTATCCCACCATAATGTAAATTTCTTGGGAACTGATCTGGTACTCTTAGTGTTTGGACTAGTGTCTGGTACTGAACAGGCACTCAATAAGCATCTCTTAAATCCTCCTCTCCCTTGTCACCTATGAGATATATTTAGGAAGTTTTAATTGGTACTGAGAAAAGCTTCCAAATGATTCTAATTTGTGTACCCCTCCACAGCTACCTAATGAGAATCAGTGAGTGATTCAGGAGTGAGATGAGAGAATCCATCTGAAATCCTCATAGTACTGTAGAAACTATCCTTAATTCAAATGTGTTACTATGAATAAACAATATTAAGTTTTAGATTGGTAGTCATTCAAGTTCCACCACCTAAAATTATACTTTAAAGAATATAAAAAGACGTATTTCACACGCTAATAATTTTAATCAACCTAATTATTGTCCACTTTTAGTCATTAATTTTCTCACTGTAAATTATAATGTGGATACCAAATATATTTAAGGCAAATATACATTCTAGAAGGTGTACTTACCTGTTCAAAGTGTTTTTATGAGAATCATTTAATGGCAATTTAGGAACAGTGCTATTAATAACTTTGTAGAGTAATAAAGATCATACTTTATACATACACCAACAAACCTTTTCAAATGTACCTAATCAACTTTATAGTAATATATTTCTATATTTTCAGGTTTTAATTTCACAATATAGATCTATTATTCACTTGCATTGCACTTTAGATACTTCAACCAAAGAATCTCAACTGTCATGAAATGTGAATGCCAGGAAGCTTTTGAAATGGCAGGATAATTTTTGTAGGAAGATCATAATATACAGGAGAATGACAATTCCAATAAAACATGATTTTTCCACAATATCTGACTCTATTTACCAATAAAAAGGCCTAAATATAGATTTAAAGACATTTCAATAGAAGAATGAAGCATTAACAAGATACAACATAAACGATGAACCCTGAAACATTATGCTTTGTCAAAGGAGCTGGTCAAAAAAGTTCACATGTTATATGAACGTTTAATGTGAAATGGCTAGAATAGAAAAGAGAGAGAATGTAGATTCCTGGATAACAGAGGCTGGGAGGAAGGAGGAATTGAGAGTGAGTAACTACTCATGGCTATAGTTTCTTCTTGGGGTGGTGATAAGAATGTTCTGAAATCAGTGATCATAGTTGGCCATCTGTGAATATACTAAATTCCACTGAAACATGTACTTTGTAAGAGTGACTTCTGTAGTACGTGTATTGTATCTCAATAAAACATTATTTTATAAAGCTATGCTCATAAGCATTCAACAAATAACAAGTTCACATATAAGCTGTTAAATTATGTGGCAAATTCTAAACTAAGTTTAAAATTTAGAACGTCATACATAGGAAATGTTTTATCATATCATCTCAAACACTAAAATAAAATATTCTACCTGGTAGTTGTCCTTGCAGAAGATTCTCCATTTTCATGTAAAGCATCACCATTTTGCTGTATTTCTACTGAATAAGAAGAAACAAACACTCTAGGTTTTTATATACTCCTTGGCAATCTTTTCCTTTAAATTTTAAAAACACATAAAGTCAGCTTACTAGTTGGAGATGAGTTGCAGTTTGTTAGATTTTCTTGCTCAATCACCAATCCATCAAGCACAACTATCAATTCACCAGTTTGCACTATGCCATTCTTGTTTTCCAAAGAAAGTTTTAATTGTTCTTTCACTTTTTCCACTAGAAAAAAAAAATCGTAATTTAAAAGCTTTTGCCACATACAAAAATGTTTTAGAAATCAAAATTACATTTCAAGAATTACTCTTAGGTTCAGTACCTGACAGTTACATTTGGAAGTAATTTTTTTGCTTTTTATCTGTAGTTCCTTCTATACTACACCAAGATCATTCTCTTTCATACCTTGTTAAGTAACTCTTCTCCCCCAACCCCACACTTTCAACATCATCTTTCATTATTTCCATGTACAGGACGAACTTCAGAGAACATGAATTAGGTGATGCTGTTACAAATTTCAACTCTGCAACTAACTAGGGGGACTCTGCGTAAAGTTATTCTAACTTCTTAAAGCCTGTTTCCCTGTCACAAAATGGAAATAATAAGAGCTTCAAACTCTAGGCACAGTCATAAAGACCTAATGTAAAGCCATATAGAAAGCACTAGCACCACACCTAACACAGTTAGTGCTCACTAAATGCTAAGTACTGTGACAATAGTTTGTTATTTCTTTTTACATTAGTCAGACACTTCACTCCCATTATTGGAGGACCTAGCTGTAACTGAATGAAATTCAAGTGATTTCATACCAACTTCTATCATACAACGTATTAAAAGTTATTAGTGTGGGGCAGAAGACATGGGAAGATGAGAGTGCAAGCGTACAAAGTTTCAATTAGAAGAAATAAGATTTTTTTCTTTTGAAATACACTGTACAGTGTGAATATCATAAATAATAACATTACACATTTCAAAATCACTAAAAGCCTAACTTTCAAATTTTCTCACTACAAAAAGTGGTATTTGAGGTGAAGTGACAGGTATGTTTATTAGCTTAATTATTACATTTTATTTACAAATCATCATATTACCTTGTATCACACAAATATATACAACTAAAAACTGTCAACTCAGAATTTTTAAAAATTTAAAATTAAAAATTCATCAATGATCACTTTAGTATCCAAAATGGGGTCAGTTACTTCAGTCTGATCTTTAGTGACTTTCTTTCTTCTTCTTAATATTTTAGTTGTCAATGGTTATTCATTCATTCATTCATTCATTGTGCTGGGAATAGAACCCATTTCTTCATTCTTTTTTTTATTGTGTTGGGAATAGAACCCAGTGCCTCACACATGCCAGGCTAGCGCTCTACCACTGAGCCACAACTCCAGCCCTCTTTAGTGGCTTTCTGAAGCTACTGAATTCATGGAACTTTTCACATCTTAAAGTTCATAACTTTGATATTGCTTATATTTAACAAATTTGAGTCCCTGCCCCCATTTACAAAACATCCAGCACAAACATCTTGAGTACCTATCCATGTACAGAAAAGACAAAAATTTACAACTAATACTGGACAGGAATTCTTTTCAAAACAATTGAAGAACCATGTACTTAATAGAATACCTACTCAACTATTTGTGGTACAATTAGCCTTATCTCCATTCTAAATCAAAAGCAATTAAAGAAACTAGGGGAAATAAAAAAAAAACACAAAAAACCTACAAAAGAATGAATTTCAATTTTATCTAATAATCTATCTCTGAAGAAAACTATATTGACCAACATTCTATTTCACTGATGTTATCTTCCTCCATTTAAAGTGCCCAGAAAGAGACTGAGCTCTTTCATAAAATATTTAGCTATTTGAACATATTACTAAAAAAACCCAGCATTTTGAAATTTTTTAATATAGATCTCTGTGTAAATTCTGATTCATTTGTCTATTAATTGTATGCATTCTCATCCTAGAAAGACAGATTTGTTGGATATGCAAACTTTTTTTTTTTTTCAGGGGCATCTGTCCTGAGCAGGTATAAACATTGAAGGATTTGTGATAACCCAAACCAAACACATTTCTTTTTCTGAATCACAGAGCAAGATTCATTTGTGAGGCATGCTATGATGTCACTTTCCTTCATTAAAAGTGACATCATCTGTTACCTATCCAGTCCAATTCCGTTGTTTTCTTATTCATCTCGATTAAAGTAGAACTACTTTCTTTTTTTTTTTAATTATCAGTTGTTCAAAACATTACAAAGCTCTTGACATATCATATTTTATACATTTGATTCAAGCGGGTTATGAACTCCCATTTTTACCCCGTATATAGATTGCAGAATCACATCGGTTTGCAAACTTTATATTGATAATGATCTTCCAAATCTCTGAAGAAAGATACTATTTCACTACCTTTCCCTATCTGCTGTTAATTCTACAATTCTAAATTATAAATCTTTGCAAATAACTTGTTTTATCTCCATGGATCCTTTTAAAATCTGTCTTTGGTGTCTTGCATTTCACTATGGTATGTCCAAACATGACTTTCTCTTTGCTATTTTATTTGGGGTAATATCATGTTTTTCATTATTATTCAGAAATTTGATATCATTATCCCTTAAAATATCTCCTCTAGTCTGGGGGTCAGCAAATTACAGTCCATACGTCAAAATCTAGCCTGCCTTTGTAAATAAAGTCCACCAAAAAAAAAAAAAATCACCTGTTTTTATAAGTAAAGTTTTATCTGAATATAGCTACACCCATTCATTTACATATTTTTCATGGCTAATTTCACTCTACAAGGGCAGAAGAGTTGAATCAGTACAACAGAAACTGTTGGCCTATAAAGCTTAAATATTTAGTATCTAGATCTTTCTAGAAAATATTTGTTCTTATATTCTGTAATTTTTGACAGGAGCTTGTTCTCCAATTTAGTTTATAGGTAGCTACTAGGAAAAGATTTTCTTTGCTCGCCCTTTATTTCAAGGAGGGACCTCTGTCATTTTGCAAATCATCAATGTCACAAAAATTTGTTCTGTCTAGGATCTAGTTGTTCTTTCTGTGATAGGAGGTTCTTTACAGCATATATTTCACAATTCTGAACATGGAAGATTGAAGTATAATACTCTGAATCATATAACTATTTACTATCACATAAATAATTCCCACTTAGGGCTGGGGTTGTGGTTTATTGATAGAGTACTTGTCTAGCATGTGCAAATTCCTGGGTTCAATCCTTAGTACCACATAAAAATTAATAAAATAAAGGTAAAAAAATAATTCCCACTTACATGTATATGTTTATATGTTTATAGAGAGATAACAGTATTATTCCATCACAGTATTAACACAGAAACTTGGATTTATTCATCTATTCAATATGTGAGTACCTATTCTGTGGCAGGCACAGTTCTCTGGGGAAGACTGATCTCTGACCAATACAAACTAGAACACCCTACCATTCCTTTATTGGAATTACCACCACCACCAGAATTGATTTGTTTTCTGATCTACCTCCCCAAATGAACTGAAGGTTCCAACACAGCAAAGGGATCTTGTCCATCTAATTCAGAGATGTATTCTCAGCATGTGACAGATGTATTCTCAGGCACTTAATAAACATTTAAGTGATTAAGACAGTCCTGTCCTGGGGAAATTTATTCTTTTTTTTTTTTTTCTTTTTTGAGAGAGAGAGAGAGAGAGAGACAGAGACAGAGACAGACAGAGAGAGACAGAGGGAGAAAATGAATTTTAATATTTATTTTTCAGTTTTCGGTGGACACAACATCTTTGTTGGTATGTGGTGCTGAGGATCGAAACCGGGCCGCACACATGCCAGGCGAGTGCGCTACCGCTTGAGCCACATCCCCAGCCCCAAGGGAAATTTATTCTTATAAGGCAGAAGTAGGTTTTTTCCCTATCACTTAGACATTCTTCCTTAGCTTAAGAAGAGCAAAAGAATAATCTGAGACACTGAGGAACTAGGTAAATAAGTCAATGATTTATCCTATAATCATGAACTTGTTGAAAATATGTTTTCCCTAGAGAAACAAAAGCTTTTCAAAAATCTTTGTTTTTAAGGTGCTTTACAAATTTATATTTAGCTCACACTCCTACTGAAGCTGTTTTTCTAAACTGCTAGGATAATGTATTAATTATTTATTGTTGAGCAATAATTATCCTAAAATTTAGTAGCTTAAAGTAACAAAAACCACTTATTATTATTCATAGCTTCTACAACCAAGGAACTCAATAGGAGCCCACACACATCTGGCAAGTTAGTGCTAGATGTTGAAAAGAGACTTCAGTGCTTCCTAAGAGTCTCTCAAAGTGAGTAATACAAGGGACAAAGGCAAAAGTACGAATGGCTTTTATAACCAAGTGTCTCTCTTTTCTCTCCTACAAACTGGAGTGTGTTTTTCAAGGACCTGAAAGCAATTCTTTTAAAATGTAATGATCAGAAAAGACAAGGCAAATCTCTGTCTCTCTGGGAGGACAGAATCCTAACCTTGCTAATTGCCATACATATTTGGCCAAGTTGCAACTATGCTGATCAACCTTTGGTAATTTTTCACTTTTCTGACTACTGAATTCCTGCTCAAACCAACTCTTTTTCCCTTTAAAATGTCTTATCACCTGTGTACAAACTGAAGTTCAGTTTAGTTTAAAATGACTCCTCCTTTTTACAAAAGTGTTATTACCGATTTAAATCTACTTATGAAACAGTGAAACAAAGAGGGTAAATTAAGTCTTAGATATCAGTATCTGATGCTGATGACATAAGGAAAAGAAAGCTAAAAAGACCACACATCTTTGCAGAGGTAACTAAATAACTTCTATAGTTTAGAATGGTGTTCAAGTGATCTAAACTCATAACTAAAGGTAATGTTTAAAAATTGGGATTTTAGGACTGGGGTTGTGGCTCAGTGGTAGAGCGAGTGCCTAGCATATGCAAGGCCCTGGATTCGATTCTCAGCACAACATAAAAATAAATAAGATAAAGGTATTGTGACCAACTACAACTAAAAAATAAGTATTGAGAATAAAAATTATTTTTTCTTTAAAAAAAAAAGCAAGACTAAATTCTAATTTTACAATTCAAACAAACAAAAAGTAGAGGTTGTACTGTCCAACATGGTAACTACTAGCCATATAAGGCTATTTAAATTTAAATAAAATGAAATACAATTTAAAGTAAGTTCCTTAGTTGCAATAGTCTCCTTTAAAATGGTCAGCTGTTTTCTGCCCTTGGATAGAAGAATTACAGATAATTATACTATTCTGTGACTTTTCTAAATTCTCCATGTTTTCTGCAATGAATTGATTATAAAATGAAAAAGAAATTTTTAAAGTTAGAGTTTATTATATTCCAATAAAGTTGTTATTAGTCAAAAAACAAAGCAGAATAGGCTCAGATGATTTTTTTAATATTTAAAGTATATATTAAGTAAACAATAAATGGCTGACAACCACTGATAACAGGGTATTTGTGGATAACTGAAGTCATTTTTGTAAATCTATAGGATGCCAAGAGGCTAGGGTCAATATTACCTACTTTATATAATGCCACAAACTTAAAAGTAATTACAGGCAAGAAGTAAAGTTCTCTTTTATGAATACAGAATTGTTTTTTGCTTTTGGACTTTAAGGTATGTTCAGTGTCTGAAACTTATGAAGAAACAAAAGTAGAACAAAAACTTACATTTTCTATTGTGCTTTAACAGAGCTTGTTTCAAATCTATCGTTGCTCTTCCTAATAAAGCATCTGCTTTTAAGGTGTGATGGCTCCAAACTCGAAATTCCAAAGTACTCTGTGGGGTCACATTTCTGCAAGGGTAAAATTATAACAAAAATATAGAAGTATACATCATCATTCTAAGTGGTAATCCCTCTAAACCATTTATTTCAATAATATTTTAAATTGGGAACTTAGTTTATTTAATATTGTATGAAATAGTAAATTGTCTGAATTATGAATTAAAATATTTTAAGTACATTCTAGATAAGAATTTTTTGTGGCTAGCAAATCAAAACACTGGCAATACACTGAGAGTATACTGAGATTTCACAATAATGCTGTTACTATTGGAATAAATTTCTGAAGATTTTTTTTTAAATGATGGCATTAGTTATAATACTTTATGTAAATTTTTTAATAAATTTATACCATTATATCACAAATGCCAGAATTAAGGAAGACCAATTTATTTATAAGATATTCAGAGAAAATAAGGCTATGTGGAAATTAGTTAATAAAAAAGGCAAGAATTATTACACTTCCTTTATAAGAAAATAAAATAGAAGCACAATTCTCTTGAAAATTTTGCAAAGTACTTACACAGTTAGCTGTTCATCCCATTTTGGATTAGAAGAACTACTGGATTTGGCTGTTTTTTTAATTTCTCCATCTACAACTACATCTGTATATGTTGCTGTTCCAAACCAGTTCTTTTTTCTTTTTAGTTTGGCACTAGAAACTAACAGAAAAATGATGATCACTATTGAATATGTATAGTTAAAAAGTAGGATTGCCTACTAATAAACCATTAAAAATGGAACTGTATTTGTTGTACAACTAGAACTCTTCTTATTGGCGAAATTTAGACATAATACAAAAGGGCTACTGATAATACCTGAGAATCATTTGACTTTTTAAGTTTTATTGAGACATAATTCACAAACCATATATTCATCCATTTAAATGGCACAATTCATTGATTTTTAACATCTTCACCAAATTGCATTTAAAAATCACCACATTCAATTTTAAAACAATTTTGTTACCCCCAAAAGAAACTCATATCATTAAGTAGTAACCCCTCTGTTTCCTTCCAACTACCCAATCCTATTGCAGCCCTAGGCAACCACTAATCTACCATCTATCTCTACAGATTTTTCTATTTTGGACATTTCATATAAGTGAAATCATCATACACGTGGTCTTTTGGGACTGCCTTTTTTCAATTAGCATAGTGTTTTCCAGTTTTACCCATGTTGTAACATGCATCAGTACTTCATTTCTTTTCCTGACAAATAATATTCCATTATATGGACATATCATATTTTATTTATGTATTCTCCCATTAACAGACATTTGAATTGTTCACACATTTTGGCTGTTTTGCCTCATGCTTCTATAAATTTGTGTATGAAATTTCCCTTAGGCATATTAGAAGTGAAATTGCTTGCTAACATAGTAAGTCTCTGCTGAGTAAATTCCTATCAAAGTGTATGAAGATTCTGATTTCTCCATATTTTTACTTACCATTGAATTTAATTCTAAACTTCATCAATGCTCAAGAAAAAAGTGCCTACAGATTTAACATGCCTGTTAACATCCCTTCTAAATGGATGTTACCTTCTAAATGGTATTCATCATGTAACTGTTGCACTTGTTAAAAATAAATGTTTCACCTGGAACGATGGTTTCAAAAAAAAAAAAAAAAAAGAAATATCTGCTTTTTCAAATACAAACTTTAAAAATAAAAATGTGATTATAAAAGTTCATAACCCTTTACAAAAAGTGAATTTTAAATCTGATTTACACAAGATATAAGGGAATTAATTTAAACATTTTACTTTAATGTTTAAAACTACTAATCTAAATAGGGGACTATCTACTTTCAGGGCAAAATGCTGAATACCAAACAGTAAAATATCTTATCAAAATCACTTCTATCATCAATCACCTATGAACAGAGAAGAAAGACAAAGCCTCCTCCATGTCATATACATAGGATGTTTAAGGATATGAAATACACCAGCTATGTAGCTTCCATTCTATAGTGAGAGAATAGTTGTATAAACAAACTGATGAAATTCAATGTAATAAGTACTTCAGCAGAGGTTGTGTTTGAAATACAGTAGTCCTCAATATTTGAAGAATAATGGAATATTCAAGGCAAATATTGTATTTAAGTACTGGCAACACAGCACTACCAAAGAATGTGCACTGTTATGTCTGAAGAACTACTCTCAGGGTCTTGGCAAAACTCATTTCCGTCCTTGGCTGTTCCAAGTTGCTCTAAGTTTCAACACCACTGGACTGATGTCAAAGACCCAGACTTGCTCTCTCTCAAGGTATCTTGCAAATAAGCTTTTTCATTCCAAATAAAAGTGTCATTTCCTCAGTATATGCAGATTTTATCCATACACTAGAAGAAAACAGGAAGAAGGGGAATGCAACGTAGAAAGGTGTTAAAAGCACAGGGTGTAATTTATCTGTGTTCATATTTTAACTCTTCCAATTACTAGAAGCTTGACCTTAAAAGAAAACAATTGACCTCTTATCCATCAATTTTCTCATCATAAACAGGAAAACCATAGAATCTGATTCTTAGGATTGGTGAGTGAGGGCATGTTAAACTGCAAAACACCATCATTGTCGAGGAATTCCTGGCACCCAACACAGTGACTATTACTCTATTATTACTGATCATATAAGTATTAACTTGTCTGACTTAACTACAGAACCATCCAAAATACATCCATTGTATACCTTTAATTGATAGAGTGCTCAATAAGGAAAGAGATTTTTTTAAAAAAATGATTTTTATTCTCACAAGGAAATTATAATATGCTGGCAAGTAGGTGCATATAAACACAATACTATGATTTAAATAGCCAAAGACAAATTATTCCAATCAAGAGTTCTTACTAGTGGAAATATATAGAATAATTTTATTTTCCCATTTAATAGGTTTTCTTTTAGATTTATACACAGAATGTCCTGTAACACAAGGTTATATAAAAACTGAAAACTATCAGAAAGGGGTACAATGGGTGTTAATATTAAAACTCCACTCACAATAACCTCCCTTTAAAAAACAGTCATACATTTAAGAAATGTATAGGATACACACCCATATATATAAAGCTTTACTGACATAAAAGAGAATGACTTGATACATTGTTGGATTTTGAAATTTTAACACTTAAAGATTTCAATTACCTCCAACTTAATACAATACTTTAAAATAAAAACAACAACATATTGGTGTTGAGTGTTTTTGGTGGGGGCAGAGGAAAAGGAAGTTAAGACTCAAATTCAAAAGAAAGGCAAAAAAATTAGAGAACAGTGAAAGCATGCATAAAATGCAATGTAATAAAAGATTTCTCCAATTATGGGGATAGGGTTACAGGGGATTAAACCAAGGGCACTCTACATTTGAATTACATCCCCAGCCCTTCTGTAATTTTGAGACAGGATACTGCTAAGTTGTCCAGGCTGGCCTCAAACTTGTGATCTTTCTGCCTCAGCCGCCCATGTAGCTAGAATTATGGCAGGCATCCTTATGTCCAGCTCTCTCTACTTTTTAAAGTATTATATGAAAAAAATACAACAGTCTGACAGTGATATAAGAGAAATGAAGAGAATAGAACAAGATATTTCACATCAACCAGAAAAGAGAGATTATTCCCTACATGTTTGTTGAAGTAGTTGAAAAGTTTATAATTCACACCACTAATACAAAAATAATGACTTAAATTTTTTATTTTAAAAATTGAAATTAAGTTACAAGAAAACCTAACAGGTAAAAAATTTAAAATATATTTTAAAAAGCCCATTAATTTTTCAACCTCAAATAGTCAAATGATTATGTCCATTGTATAAAATAGCACATGCCATTATTATAGTAGGTAGTGTTCTGTTTGATTCTTTCTATTATAGTTTTCCTGCTTTCCATGCTAACTGATTTCCCTTCCCTCCTTCCTTCCTCTGTACTGGGTATTGAACCCAGGACCTAGGATATGCTAAGCAAGCACTTTATCACTAAGATACACCCCCAGCCCACTGTTCTTATTCTTATTTGTTATTTGCAATCAGATGTGGGTTATGAACAGAAATAAGAATAAAAATATTTATGCTCACAATAAAAATAAATTAGGATTTTAAAAATAAGTTAGTTCAGGGAAGTACACCTCAGTTTCCAAACAGTAAAGTACCACACTGCAATAGCAGAGGGGCCTTTATCATGACATGATTTGATTCTTCAAAAAAAGAAAAAAAGAAAAAGAAATACAGACATTACTGTTCATCTAATAAAAAGAGCAACAACTTGGGAGTCCTAAGGTCTTAGTTGGTTTTACTAAGGTACTTAATTCCTCTGATTCACAAATTTCCTCACTGATTAGTCAGAAGGTTAATATGTATGACACAAGATACTGCGAAGTCAGTAAGGCTGTGGATTTTATAAGGTAGTTTTAATTTTTAATAAAATGAGGAAAAGGTGAAGAGAAAAGTAAAGTAAAGCACTAAAACTTGGTACTATTTAATATAGGTCCAAGTTTGGTATTTTCCAAGAGTATCAATTATGGAATAAATTTGCTGAACTGAATATTTGAAAAAAGTTTCATCAGAGAATCACCATATTAAATTATTAGAAAAATTACTTACCAGTTACCTGTAACTGTAACCTTCCACTATGGTTATTACTAGTATCAGACCTTGGTGAAGCAGTGGCCATGTCCCAAAATTCAGCTTCAATCTATTAAAAAAAAAAAAAGATAATTTACTCACATTTTAGATAAAAAAAATTCTAATTTTCATAATGATTAAAACTGTTCATTTGAGGGCTGGGGTTGTGGCCTTGTATGTGTGAGGCACTGGGTTCGATCCTCAGCACCACAAAAAATAAAATAAAATAAAGGTATTGTACGCAGCTACAACTAAAAAAAATTTTTTAAATGTTAAAAAAAAAAAAAAAAAAAACTGTTCATTTGAGCTGGGTGTGGTGGTACACACCTGTAATCCCAGCAGCTCAGGAGGCTGACACAGGAGGATCATGAGTTCAAAGCCAGCCTCAGCAATTTATGGAGGCCCTAAGCAATTCAATGAGACCTTGTCTCTAAATAAAATACAAAATAGGGCTGGGAAAGTGGCTCAGTGGTCCAATGTCCCTGAGTTTAATCCCTAGTAAACCCCCTCCAAAATGTTCATTTGAGACATTATTCACAGAATTAGAAAAAACAACTCTGAAATCATTTGGAAAAATAAGAGAACCAGAATAGCCAAAGCAGTATTAAGCAAGAAAAGTGAAGCAGGAGACATCATAATACCTGATCTCAAATTATATTACGAAGCTATGGTAACAAAAACAGCGTAGTGTTGGGATCAAAACAGATATGAAGACCAATGGAACAGAGTAGAAGACACAGAGACAAACCACATACTTACAGCTATCTAACACCTGATGAAAGTGCCCAAATTATATTTTGGAGAAAAGACAGCTTTTTAAATAAAAGATTCAGGGACAACTTGATATCAAGAACATAGAAATTAAATGAGACTAGATCCCTATCTCTCACCCTGCACATTAAGTGAAATGGATCAAAAACTTATGAATTAGACAAGAAACCTTGCAACTGCTAGAAGAAAACATAAGGTCAACACTTCATCATACAGGTACAGGTACCAACTTCCTCAAGCAAAATCCCTAAAGTTCAAAAAATAAAACCAAGAATCAAGAAATTAAAAAGCTTCTGCACAGCAAAAGAAACAAGAGTATGAAGAGCTAGAGTATGAGAGAAAATCTTTGCCAGTTACAACTCCAAAAGGGGATAAGTATCCAGAATATATAAAGAACTAAAAAAATTTAACAGCATAAAATAAAAAAAAACAATCAATAAATGACCAAAAGACTAAACAGAAACTTCTCAAAAGAAGAAACACAACTGGCCAACAAATATATGAAAAAATGTTCAGCATATCTAGCAATCAGAAAAATGTAAATCAAAACAACACTAAGATTTCATCTTACTCCAGTCAGAATGGCAATGATCAAGAATATAAATAATAATAAATGCTGGCAAGAATGTGGGGAAAAGGTACACTTGTACAACGCTGGTGGGACTGTAGCCTAGTACAACCACTTTGGAAAGTAGTATGGAAATTCCTAATAAACTAGAAATGGAACCACCATATGACCCACTATCCCACTCCTCAGTATTTTCCCAGAAGAACTAAAATCAGCACATTATAGCAATACAGGCACTTCAATGTGTAGCAGCACAGGTCACAACAGCTAAATTACGGAATCACCCAGATGCCTTTCAATAGATGAATGGATTAAGAAATTGTGGTATATATACACAATGAAATTCTACTGAGTCATAAAGAAAAATGAAAGTATGGCATTTGCTGGTAAACAGATGGAAATGGAGAACATCATGCTAAGTGAAATAAGCCAGACTCACAAACTCAAAAGTCTAATGTTTTCTCTCATTATGTGGAAACTAGAGTAAAATAAAGGAAAACGAGAAAGGATAGGATATTATAAAGTATTAGGATTTAGATGTAGTATCACCAAAAATCCAATTGTGAGACAATGCAAGAAGGCTTGGAGGAGAAATGATTGATTGGGCTATAGCTTTAACCTAATCAGTCACTTAATTCCTGGTGGGATTAATTGAGCACTAACTGGAAGCAGGTAGGCTATGGCTGGAGGAAGTGGCTCACTGGGGACATGACTACAGGGTATATATTTTGTATCTGAAGACTGAAGTCCCTGCTTCCTGATCATCATGTGAGCCACCTCCCTCTGCTACACTCTTCTGCCATAATGCCCTGCCTCACCTCTAGCTCCAAGGAATGGAACCAGCTGTCTGTGAACTAAGACCTCTGAAACCATGAGCTCTCAAATAAACTCTTCCTCCTCTACAGTTGTTCTGGTTGGGTCTTTTGATCACAGCAGCAAAAAAGCGAATTAAAACATAAAGATATAGGGAAGATCTGTATTGTAGAAGAAGGAGATCAATAGGCAGAGAAGAAGAATGGGAGAGGGAAGGCAAAGTGGAATGAATTCTTTAAAAAAAATCATGTTAAGTACATATATTACCACTGTTTATATATTCACCTTTATGTATAAATTTTAAAAAATCAATCAAATATAAATAAATAGACAAGCCAAAAGAAGTCTTGCAGAGTAAAGGAAGGAGAACAGGGAGAGGGAGAACAGGAGAGAAAAGGGAGAAAGGAAAGGGAAAGAGAAAAGAGAGATGTACGTATGATTCTGTCCGAGGAATCCAACTACTATGTATAGAACTATAGGCTCTAAAACAAACCAAAAACTGTTCATTTAAAAGAACTAAAAACCACATTTCTTTACAATCCATAATATGTTGACAAATTCACACTTGTGCTCCATTTAAAACTGAGACTTAAGTCATTCAAAATGTTATAAAAGAACATGAACAATAATCATACCTGAAGGAAGAAAAGTGGAGGAAGAAAAAAATTATATTACTAAGAATCCAGGGTCATATGCTGATTAATAAATAAAATAAATATATAAATGAATGAATTAACAAATTTATTATAATACAAATTTATGTATTATCTGAACTATATATTGCCCTTTATTCTTTAGCACTTCAGTGTGTACTTCTAAGAACGAAAGAATTCTTGGGGCTGGGGTTGTGGCTCAGCGGCAGATCGCTCACCTAGTGTGTACGAGACCCTGGGTTCGATCCTCAGCACCACATAAAAATAAGTAAATAAATAAAATAAAGGTATTGTGTCCAACTACAAATAAAAAATAAATATTAAAAAAAAGAATGAAAGAATTCTCTTAAATAATCACAGTAAAATGACCAAATTTAGAAAATTTAGCAAGTACATTACTGTTATCTAATTGACAGTCCATATTCTAATTTAATTAATCATCTCAACAACATTCTTTACCAAAATGTCATCTCTAGCCCAGATTTATATACAGTATTAATTAGGTCTCCAGTAAATCTTGCATGCTTCTTTTTACAGATACTGTTTTCCAAGTTTGGCTCTACATTTCCCACCCCAATTTTCTTTCTTTCTTTCCTTCTTTCTTTCTTTTTTTCTCTCTCTCTCTCTCTCTCTCTCTCTCTCTCTCTCTCTCTCTCTCTCTCTCTCTCTCTCTCTCTCTCTCTCTCTCTCTCTCTCTCTCTCTCTCTTTGCTTTTGCATAGGAATTGAACTTGAACACAGGTGTGCTTAACCACTAAGACATATCCCCAGTCCTTTTTAGTGTTTATTTTGAAGCAGAGTCTCATAAGTTGCTTACAGCTTCACTAAGTTGTTGAGGCTGGCTTTGAACTTGGAAAACTCCTGGCCTCAGCCTCCAAAATTGCTAGAATTATAGGTATGTACCACCACGCCTGCCCCTAATTTTTATTTTTTAAATAAAATTCAAAACAGGAGCTACATCAATATTTTTCTAGATAACAAATATCTCAAGGTTCAACTTGTATCTGCCTTTAACCTACTAAAGATAAAGTGGAACATTCTGAGAAAGATTGAGAAATATTAACGAATGTTAACATTTGGTTTTCCTTCTATTTGTAGTTTTTTCTATGCTCCATTTAGATTCTACCACCCATTTCAGGGACCCAATAGGTTAAAATTATTAAATTCATTTTACTCATTTATAGTTGGATATATTATATGTTTGATGTGTGGGGAGGGTATGTAGGGTGAGTGTTTGTATGTGCCTGTGTACCCAAGCGCTTATACATAAGAAAAACAGTTGCTTATGATATGATTAACTCATTGCAGTTACCTATATTCACAGGTTCTGAGACCTCATTTAGCCAATATCCTAATTCTGCAAATGAGAAAAAAGACTTAAGAATTTATCCACTGGGCTAGGGTTCAATTCCTAGTACCAGCAAAAAATAGAAAAATAAAAAAATAAATTAGTGGGACCCCGTGGCCCACGCCTGTAATCTCAAAGGCTAGGGAGGCTGAGGTAAGAGGATCACAAGTTCAAAGCCAGACTCTGCAACTTAGTGAGACCCTGTCTCAAAATAAATAATAAAATAGGCTGGGGAATATAGCTCAGTGGTTAAGTGGTTAAGTGCCCCTTGGTTCAATCCTGGTACCAAAAACCAAAAGAAAACAAAAATTATGTCTACCTCAAGGTAATCAGCTGTTATATTCATGAAAAAAATCAATAAAAATACAAAACTTAAATAATCAATGAACAATGAAGAAAATAAAAGGAAATTGAAGGTTTTAATTTCTAGCAGTCTAAACCACTAGATGTGTTCTCAAGAAGTAAGGAAACTTATGTTCTCAAGACGTAAGGAAAATCATCAAGTGTACCACCCTATATAATAATAGACTTGACACACAAAAAATAAAGTGAGTTGAAAGAGTAAGGAATGGGGAACTGGAAGCAAAAAATACATACATACATAACAGTGTTGTCCTGGATATGCATGCTGAGAGTAGCACTGGCATCAGGAGACAAAAGAACTATGCATGCTGCAAGGTAAGGAAGCTGAGATTTGCTCATTAAGGAAATGTATCAAAACACACATTTAAACCATTGGGATTATCCAAGATGAAAAACAACCAAATCTGAGCCTATAATTTAAAAAACCTAATTTATAAGAAAATGTATCACTATGACTGAGACTTAAACAAAATACAATAGTTTTTGACCTCTAAAGCCTTTAAATATTACAATTATACAAATTTTTAGAAACTAATTTAGCAATAAAAGATGAAAGAAAATATGGACAAGCAAGAAAAGACTATAAAAATGATATTTTACTTCTCTCGGCCTTAGCACTAACTTCTTGGAAACCTCCGTGCCATGAGAGCCAAGTGGAGGAAGAAGTAAATGCACGGGGTGAAGCGCAAAAGAAAGATGAGGCAGAGATCCAAATAAACTAGCTTGTGCACAGTGGAGGCCAAAGGAGTGGAGATAAGGAATGCCAGAGGCCAGGGACATTGGTACAAGTTGTTGGAGTGCCTGCCACTGTCCAAATTTTGTGGATTTAAGAACTTACTTCACCACCCTGTCACCAAGACCACCAATGAGAGAAGACCCACCTTGCTCTTAACATCCCCCGTTGGTCCTTTATCTGGACTTTTGGCATTCTAGACTAATTCGTTTTTTAATTGTGGTCCGTGTAACTCATGTACAATAAATTATCCCTTCTGTTTGGTGGTGGTGGTGGGGGGGGGGGCGGGGAATGGCATTGTACCGCTAAGCAAAATAAGCCAATCTCAAAGAACCAAAGTCCATCTATCATGTTTTCTCTGATCAACGGATGCTAATTCACAATGCAGGCGGGGCAGGCATAGGGAAGAATAGAGGTACTTTGGATTAGACAGAGGGGAGTGAAGGGAGGAAAGGGGGAATGGTGGTGGGAATGACAGCAAAATGAATCAGACAGTATTACCCTATGTACATATATGATTAAACGACCTGTAACACTACATCATGTACAACTAGAAGAATGAGAAGTTACACTTCACTTATGTATGATGTGTCAAAATGCATTCTGTCGTATATAACTAATTAGAACAAATTTTTTAAAAATCGCATTGGACATTTGAAAAATAAAAATTGAATTTATTTAAACAGACTTTTTATTTTGGAACAGTTTCTGATTTGTAGAAAACCCAATTCCCCTTCAATTTTTGTGTTTGTTTTTATTTTTATTTTTTTAAAGACACATAAAACTTACTTATCTTCCCTCCCTGCTCCTCCCCTATTTTAGCTTTATATTTTTGGAAATGGGGATCAAACCTAGGCCTCCTGCTAGGCAGGCACTCTACCACTGAGCTATGTCCCCAGTCCTATTTTAACATCTTACATTAGTATGTTACATTTTTCATAATAAATGAACCTATATCAATATATTATTATTGGGGCTGGGGTTGTGGCTCAGTGGTAGAGCACTTACCTAGCATGTGTGAGGCCCTGGGTTCGATCCTCAGCACCACATAAAAATAAATAAAGGTATTGTGTCCAACTACAACTAAAAAATAAATATTTAAAATATATATATATTATTACTGAAGTTCAGTTTATTCGGATTTCCTTGTTTTTACCTAATGTCCTTTTTCTATTCTAGGATCTCATCAAGAACACTACATAATATTTAGTTATTGTTTCCTTAGGTTCCTCCTGGTTATGACAAGTTTGTCAGGACTTGACCTTGCTTTGTGTGTGTGTTGTTGTTGTTGTTGTTATTGTTGTGTTTTGTTTTGGTTTTATGCTAGGTCTTGAACTGAGAGGCCTGCACATGCTAAACAATCACTGTATCACTGAGCTACACTGCCAGCACACTTTCCTTGTTTTTTATGGTCTTGAGTACCTTCAGATATTCCTCTATTAGGATTCGCCTGATGCTTCTCTCACTGTTAACCTGAGGTTGCTGGTTTGCAACTATATTAAGGAACATGCTATGAACATGATTTTGATTTGACTACTGATGCCAACCTTGATCATCTGGCTAAGGTCCTGGTTCAGCAGAGTCCACCACTGTCAAGTGACTTTTTTCTTCCTTTCCACACTGCTTGCTTTGGAAGAATAAAGGTGAGTGCAGTTGTGTTCCACTTCCTTAAGGCCAGATTTTATGCACAAATTATTTAAGCAGTCAGAATTTTTTAAATTAGAGAAGTAAGATGACTGAAAGGTTTAAAATTAGAATTAAGAGAGAATCAAACAAATGTAAATCTAAAAATATAATTTAGAAATAGCACTGAAATAAACACATAGAAAATACCAAAGAGAGGCTAAATGACATGAAAGATAAAATAAAATCTTACCTATATCCCAACTCATAATCCCAGAAAATTATGAAAGAGGAGAGTTCATTTTAGGAGAAAATTACTTACTTTTCAAAAGCAATGAAAGATATTTAACCACAATTCCAAGAAACACAGTATTTTATTAATAAGAGGCAAGATAAACATAAGGAAAGTCACAATAGGTCACACTGCCAAGAAAACTGCAGAATATCAATAGTAGAGAGCATGTGAAAGCTGCCAGAGCAAAAAAGAGATTACAGACAATAAAAGTAAGGAAAATAATATTAGTATTTTCAACTGCAACAATGAAAACATAGAAGGTCGAACATACATCTGCAAAGGACTGAGAGAATTAACAATTATATAACCGCCAAAACTTTCTTTGGGGAACATGGAGGGCATTAAAACATTGCTAGGTAAATCAAGAGTAGTTATCAACAGCAGATTTACTTCAAGAAAGTCTAAAGGATGTGCTTCATGAAATTACCATAGAATGATGACCTCTGAGGTACAAGGATGGATGAGCAAAGAAATTGCCAAGCACACAAGAAAACTAAATATTGTTGGAATACAACAAAAATTACATCTTATTATTAAATGTGGGTGGGCAGGACATAATGAGGATAGGAGCTCATGTTGTAAATCTTCATTCAACAGGGGCACTGTGATCTGGTTGAACTTTAGACTGCATAGCATTCCTGGCACGGTGAATCACAAGAAATAAGAGGGTATAATTTCTAAACTACAGAGGTGGGAATAGAATAAAGGAAACAATCCACAGAAGGCTAGGAAGGAAAGGGTAGCAGGGAATATAAAAAACCAAGACCATCAGCACAAAGTAAGAGTCCAAATATAAAAACAATCATTAATTAATGTCTACAGACAAGTCTGAAAGATAAGAAACACCTACAAATAAAGATATGGTAGAGTGAAAACAAAAATAAGGAAAAGAACACACCAGGTAAATACAAACAAACAAAGTCTGGAATTAGTTACAATGGCAACAAAACAGTATTATTAATGAGAACAAGGAAAAGGATATAATTCAGTATTATCTCTAAACTTGTATACTTTAAAATAAAATATCATCTAAGCATCTCTCTCCCAATTCTCTCTCTTTTCAACAAGAAAAGAATAAAAAAGAATGACTATCTCCCTAATAGACCTCCAGTTGGTGGTAGCACTGGTGGAAAAGCATAGGTCCCAAACCAGTCAGATGAAGTGATAAAACATCAGATGATGTTTCAACTGTTTCAACCACTGGCACAATAATGAAAACAGACATTTATTGGGCATCTCTAATTGACCTCTGCAACCTACTTACTGCTCCACAGGCTCTTTGGAAATCCAATATCAACCATAGTCACTTTTCCAAACTGACACCTTTTTCTATAGAATCTGACTTGTGATGATATGACAGAAAATTCCATTAAGGGATTCTTTAGAGGATTAAATATCAGTACATTTACCACATGAACCCAGCAACTGAGAGACATTGAAAGGCTTTGAATATGCTAAGTTTGAGGATCTGGATTCCATGCTTAGTGTCCTGAGTCTCAATGAAGGGGTAGAATGTAACAAAGTAAGTCTATGCTGCTAATCATGCATGGGATAAAGATAGAAATAATTGGGTTTGGGGCCAAGATAGAGCCTATCCTGCCATAAGTAGCTTTGAGGATTATCCATCCTCCTGTAAGTGGTGATAATTTTGAAGGCAAATGTCATGATCATTATGGAGACTATAATGTAGAGATTTCTACGATAACTGAGATAGTAAAAACTATGATACAGCCTATGAAAGGGGTGTACTCTAGGAGAAAGAATAATCAAAGAGGAAGCACCAACAATTAGGATGATATGACAGCAGAGACATTTGGCTGTGGAACTCCAAAGTTGATTACTCTCAGGAAGATTATAGATGTGATGATAGAGGTCTCTCCAGAACATCCAAACTGAATTTGAAGCTTCAGAGTACTCTAAGAAAGGTGACTTCTGCTGGCACCTCCTAGTCCAGGTTGAGCAAATTCTTTTGATGGGCAAAGCCTGCTGACTTGGGTGCAGAAGTAGTGGTAGAAGAGCAGCTATAGAAGGAACAGTAGAAATTGCAGTATCAGATAGGTAAACCAAAATTAGAATGCTGGCCTTAGGAGAAACATCCAAACTGACCAAGTGAAGAAAACCAAAACAAAATGGTTAAGAACAGGAAGTGAGTCATCTCAGATAGGAATTCAAGTCACTTTTGTCAGAAATCAGACCAGGATGCATGAAGGACAGAGTAAGCGAGAAATATCTGGAAAAATGAAACAGAAAGACAAAAGACTGTCACTCTCCAACTTCTAAACCTCTGAAACTAGCTTCTCTACCAACAGGCGTACATGAAGCAAAGTGCTAATCCTGCTTGATTTCAGCACTAAGGTAGAGCAAAGCAATCTCCTTCAAGGGGGAAAGTAGCCCCAGCTAAACCGGAATCATCTAATAAAAATAAAATAAAGCAAACAAGGGTGAGTATCCCAAAAGGGAAAGTGAGAACTTTAGTGTGGTCAGGAGATGGAGGGAATAAAGGCCAATGGAAGAAGTCTGAAAGGACAGAGGGCAAAAAAAGATCAAGACTCCAGCTCCGTACCCAAGTCATAGAAACCTGAAAATAATCCAGCCCTCAAGTTTAGTATTAGAAATATACTGCTCCCTCAATTGATGGTGAAAGGGAAGATTGACCAAATTGACTTTATATCCTGTGCTTTATCAAATCTCTAACCATTCAAGGCAAAAGTCACCATCTATTGTGGGTAACCCTTGACTATAAGAACTATAGGAAGAAAATTGACAAATTTAACCATCGTATAGAAGATTTCACAACATCTCAATTAATCATAGTTCAATAGTGCCCCAAAAAACTAATAATGAATAAATAGGATTTATTGACATAGGAGAATCTCATACCCAATTATTAGAAAATAAACATTCTTCTTAAGAACTACCCCCCAAAATTTACCCATAGAGCAACAATGGAAATCTCAACTAAATTTCAAATACCATATGGGACCATAATACAATTAGGTTAAAATCAATAACAAAAGACATCTTAAATAGGCAAATAGAATTCTAAAGCCCTTCTAATGTTTCAGGGCTCAGGAGAATTATTTTAAAAATTCAAAGAACTAAATAATAACAAAAAAAAAGTATAAAACTTTGTAGAATATGGGAAAAGTTACACTTGGAGAAAAGTCTGTATACTAGGCTGGGTGTGGTGGCACAAGCCTATAATCCCAGCCACTCAGGGAGGCTGAGGCAGGAAGATCACAAGTTCAAGTCCAGCCTTGGCAACTTAGAAAGACCCCATCTCAAAAGAAAAATAAAAAAGGGCTGGGAAGTAGTTTATTGATAGAGTACCCCTGGGCCTAAACTCCAGTACAAAACAACAACAAAAGACTTTTATTAGGAAAATAAAGGTTGAAAATTGATGAGAAAGATAAAAAGAATGGCAGAATAAACTCAATAAAAGAAGATTAGAGAGAAAAAACTAATGAAGTACAAAAAAGATTACAAAAAGTGTCAAGAAAGTAAGAAGCTAATTCTTAGAAAACACTAAGATAAATAAATAATCAGCAAGACTGCTGAGGAGAAAAAAAAAAATGAAACAAAAGAAGCTCCAAAACAGACCAATGAATGAAAGGGCATACCCATGCAACAGATGTAGTAACACAACTCACAAGAAAGAAGGAAAATTAAATGTTCTGGAGTTAGTGATACGAAAAATGCAGGATGGTCTAATAATGTAAACATGAAAGGCAACCTAATGATGTGAATATGGAAGAAATTATAGTAGTAAACTACTGTTTACTGTTTACTACTATGTTCTTTCAGCATAAAAGGATTTCTCCCTCCCTCCTTCCTTCCTTCCTTCCTTCCTCCCTCCCTCCTTCCCTATTTCTCTTCCCTCCCTCCCTCCCTCCCTCTCTTTCTTTGTGCTGGGGATTCAACCCAGAGCCTTGTGCATGTGACGCAATCACTCTACCAACTGAGCTATACCCCCAGCCCCATAGAAGGATTTCTTAAACAAGCCAGGAGCACTAATGTACATCTCTAATCCCAACAATTTGAGAGGCTGGGGAAGTGACAAGTTGGTACCAGTCTCAGTAATTTACCAAGATCGTGCTCAAAATAAAAAGAACTGGGGACAAAGCTCAGTGGCAGAACACCCAAGTTCAATCCCCAGTACTAGGAAAAAAAAAAAAAAAACTTAAGAAGGATTTTATAAATAAGAGACAAAACTTATTAATTAAGAAAAAAAGTGAATAAATGAATATTTTGACTACCTGCAAATCGAGAACTTGTTTATCATAAGACATCATAAGGAAAAAATTTTTAAATAAAAATAACAAAATGACCAGACACAAAAAAACTAGTGATATTTGCAAAATTAAAAAAACTAAAGATTAGTATCTGAACTATGTAAAAATGCCTACAAAGAATAAGAAAAAGACAATACATTGGGCAAATGGGCAACAACCTTAACTAGAATTTTACCAACAAGGAAACTTATAAGATCAGCAAATATATGAAAAGATGCAGTTGTAACTGCCATCAGAGAAACAGAACTTCAGACCACACGATTTCATTTTTTAAAAATGTTTTAGTTGTTGCTGAACCTTTATTTTATTCATTTATTATTATGTGGTGCTGAGAATTCAACCCAGGGCCTCACAAATGCTAGACAAGCATTCTACCACTGAGCCACAACCCCAAACCCCACAAGATTTCATTTTAAAACCTATTAGAAGTAAAAATCAGGAATGTTGCTAGTATCAAATAATGGCAAAAACTATGGAATAGTGGTAGCTCTAATACATTTCTGGTAAGTGTTTAAATTGTTAAAACTGCATAGAAAACAATATAATATTTTCATGTAAAGTTGCACATTCAAGTACCCTTCCAGAAGCAATTCTGGTTTTTAAAACATATGATATTTTTGCAGTTAAGTTCCAAGCATTCTTTATAATAACAAACAATGGCAAACTACTCAAATATCCATTGGTAGAAAAATGGTTAAATAAATTAGGTTAACTCACAATAGAGCATTACACAACAGTGAAAATGAAAGAACTATAGCTTAAGGCAACTTCATGAATGTATCTTAGGAACAATAATAAGTGGGGAAAAAAAGACAAATTGGACTTCTGAGCATTAACATCTTTCTCTCATCCAGTCCTACTTTCAAGATTTAACATTCTGTAACAAAGTCATCTTAAAGACAAAGAAGAAAGAAATTATTATAACCTCATCTTTTGCTATGAATTTCCTTTGAAAATGTACTGGTTTCATGATTGAAAAAGAAATGCACAAATGTGGGCTACTGTGGGTCCTGAGTCTCAAAAGATAACAAAACAAACACAAAATTAAATGGAACATACTGAAGAATTGCTTAAGTCCAAAGAGTCTCAAATGACAGGATGTCATTTTTCTAAGGAGTACTCTATGAATCTAATTGAAACATTTTTGTACAGAAGAAACTAATGTACTGAAATGCTTTTACATTTTTAGGACTTTTCTACATTTCTGGACTCTGGATAAAAAAATGGTATATAGCAATATTTACACAGTCCAAAAGAAGTCTCCACGATTATTTTCTAGTTATGAACATGAATTTACATATCCAGATGTTTCTTTTAATGTTTCATTGTTTTCCTTGAAATGTATAAAAATTTATAAATTATATTTTCCTCAATAAGATGATATTATTTGTACACATTTTTTAAAAGGTCTACAGAAAGAATGATTATGAAACTCAAAATAAAGAATTGGGTTTCTGGGGCTGGGGATATGGCTCAAACAGTAGCGTGCTCGCCTGGCATGCGTGCGGCCCGGGTTTGAGCCTCAGAACCACATACAAATAAAGATGTTGTGTCCGCCAAAAACTAAAGAAAAATGAATATTAAAAAATTCTCTCTCTCTCTCTTTAAAAAAAAAAAAAAAGAATTGGGTTTCTGTGTTTGCTGGTGGTACTGGGGAGTGAATCCAGGGATACTTTTTCCACTGAGCTACACCCCCATCCCTTTTTATTTTTTACTCTGAGCCACAGTCTTGTTAAATTGCCAAGGCTGGCCTTGACTTGTGATCTTCCTGCCTCAGCCTCCAGAGTAGCTGGGATTACAGATGTGTATCACCACACCCAACTCAAAACAAAGAATTTTATTTCCGGTATTAAAAAAATGAAAATAATGGGAAAAGCAAATTCAGGATAACAGTTACATTGGGAGTTAGGAAAAGACAGAATATGGGATCAGGA
The DNA here is from genome assembly GCF_045843805.1 of Urocitellus parryii. Lineage (NCBI taxonomy): Eukaryota > Metazoa > Chordata > Mammalia > Rodentia > Sciuridae > Urocitellus > Urocitellus parryii. The sequence goes on from NC_135537.1 coordinate 47,466,606, forward strand.
GACATTCACAGGTAATCCTTTAACCATGCTGGTATCAACCTAGTTTTCAGTTGGAAATGGTTGACTCACAGATTTATGTATTAATTACTGACTTCCATATGTTACATATGATCTGGCATATTCAAATTACACATTTTTAATAAGTGAATCCATGGAAGGCAAGAAGTACACAGAGGAAAATGTAAATCACTAATTCGTGTGATTTCTATAGTCTATCATAGAAGAGAAGGGTAAAATATTATTTTTCAAACAGATGGTGTTTTATTTATCTTCCAAGAAAAAGACACTTCTTCCTGGTCAGCAAATGGGGACTAAGGAAAGGGGAAGAAATTAATTCATCTGGAAGTACATTTAAAAAAAAAAAAATTAAGGAACTTCATTAATAGTTTAAACATTTTGGGTGGATGAGGGTGCTATATAATTTCAGGTAATTGCAGAAAATAAAGGAGACAGGCACTGGATTAACTATTTGAGATTAATTTTTAAAGTTTAAAACACCAAGCAGACTGGGACTTGGTGCCAACTAGGTTAAACTGTTCACTCTACTATTCTAAACTTCCTATACCCTGATACCCAGCTCCAATATACTTCTTGCTTTGTTTCATATAGACCTTTCTACATAAACCAATCATCAGACTCAAGAACACATGCCTCTGATAACCAGTAACTGCAAACTTAAACTACAAAACATGATAAGCTGGTTAAAAAATGATACCATCTTGGGCTGGGGCTGTAGCTCAGTGGCAGAGTGCTTGCCTAGCATGTGTGAGGCACTGGTTCAATCCTCAGCACCACATAAAAAATAAATTAATAAACAAAGATATTATGTATCCATACAACTAAAAAAATTTTTAAAAAATACCATCTTGTCCTAAAAACATATACAACAAATAAAATGTTCAATTTCAACATATAATTAATCCCCTTGCTTCATTTAAAAACAAAGTTGCCTGGCACCTTAGAATATACTGTTCTATATATTTTCTCTTTAATCCTAGCATTGTAATAACTCTTGTGAGCAAGGAGGTACCTTGTCCATCTTAGAGACGAGAAAATGCCTCAGAAATGTTAAAAGGTCCATGGTCATATTTTTATATCATCGTTATTACTGGTTTGGGTAGATATAATTAACTATCAACATGTACTGAGTTTGATTATTAAATACAATGTTAGTTTAAAAACACTGTTAATCACTTACAATGTATCAGGAACTGTCCTAGACACTGGGGATACAAAGATGAATAAGATGTGATTCCTTCTTTCAAAGAGCTCATAGTCTGGTGAGAAGACAACCCTGTAAACAAATATATAGTTTTCAGTGTGATAGTTACCAAATAAATGCAAAATATAAAGCAGTACACCTGGAGCACACAAGACAAAGTAGATAATCTAATATTCAGGGATCAGGAAAGGATTCACAGAAAAGATCAGAATAGTTTACCTGGTAATCTAAATAAACCAAGCATAGTACTTTAAAGTTTATCCAGAAGGTAACTTATACATACTGATGGGTCTCAATAATGAGAATTTCATTTTGAAAAAATTAATTTTGGCAACTATGAGCTCATTTTCCAGAACCACATTATTGGTAGTATGACGGAATGAACTTGGGATACAGAAAAAATCTTTGAGCAGATAGATGGTCATGGAATAGCTGAGGGTTACAAAAAGAGAAATCTAAACAGCTAAAATTTCTCATTTCAGATTTTGAGTGGATGAGGGTGCTATAAGGACAGGAAAAAGAAGAGGAGCAAATTTAGGGAGATAATATGGCAAAGTTTTCAAAACCCAACTACAGAGTAAGACTATCTGAACTTCATTTCCAGTTCTGCCACTTAAGAGATATGTGATCAAGTTCTATCTTTTCCATGGCTCATTTTCTATATCAGTAAATGGAAGAGCAAAGCCATCTACCCCATGTTATAATAAAAGATTAAATAAGATAAAACAAGTAAAATACTTAGCTCTTTGATTATGTGGCAAGAAGTAACCGCCTAATAAAGCCTAGCTATTGCTCTTATTATGGGAGGAGGTTAGAAATAAAAGTTTCATTTTGCACATGTTGTTCAAAGGAAGACTGTTCTCATCCAGGTGTCACACACAGTTTAGTCCAACAAATGTGGAACTTAAAAAGTTAGAAAACTGAAACAGGTCTACAAAGAAGAAATATTTTGAAGTTATAGTTTATGCAAGTGGTATTAAATCCATGAAAGATAAAAAAAGCGGGGCCAGGGTTGTGGCTCAGTGGTAGAACGCTTGCCTAGCATACGTGAGGCACTGGGTTCGATAATCATCACCACTTAAAAATATTTTTAACAAATAAAATAAAGGTATTTTTTTCATCTACAACTAAAAAAAAAACTTAAAAAAATAAAAAAGCTTGCTCATGGAGAAAATACTTGGACTACAAAGAGGAATAGAAGAGGGTGCCAATCAACTTATAAGCACAATATTAGTACTACTTAATATAACAAATCCATGGGGACAACAACTGGTATGATAATATGACTATCTTCCAGTTGTTCCTAGGATATGGTGATAGAGAACAGGAGCGGGGGGAAGTGAGGGGGGAAGGAAAAAAAAATACGATCAATTCAGGTTCAAGAATTTAGAAAGTGGGCGTGGCAAAAGGAAAATCAAAGTCCGAATTTTAACAAACTTTACAGCAAATTGGTTATTCGTCCAAATAAATTTAGGTTATAACCTATGCTTAAAGGATATAGCCAGTTATATCTAAATTGATGATGTCCAGTTCAACTCTTTAAAACTGCCATAGAGTTTTAGAAAAATTCATTATTATTCAACTGCACAAGAAAAAGACCTGAATGTAGAGAAACAGAATGCCCAATCAGAATGTGTATTACTTTATATGGGAGACAAAGAGCTACCAAGAGGAACTAACAAGAGGTAATATAAACCAATGCCTCCTGTGTTCAAGGCTCAGATTTTGGATATGAATCCACTCAGCCAATGCCACAACTAATAAATGCTGCTTCCTGCTGAACGCCCCAGTGCCCCATCTCTCCACAGGAGAATCCTGAAACAGGAGCAAAGTAAAACCAAAATCCAGCTAGACAAACAATTCCACATCCAGCATCTGGGGAACATGGTGTCATGGTGTTTTCTCCAAAGGGCTTGTGTAGCTTGCCTCACATCCTTGCTGGCTGCAGCCCACATGGTCTCTCTCTTAAGCTTTTTCTCTGCTAGATTCCTGCAGCTTTTTTGGCAGACTTTCCACTGTACTGGCTGGCATCTCTTAATCTCAGGGGTCTCCACCGTAGCTTTGGCTTCCTTCTCATATCTTCACCTATTGCCCTCTCAGTGACAGCCAGCAGTGACTCTGACGATACTACACTTTGCTTGGCCTCCCAGGAGTTCCTTAGAAATCTCAGTAGCAGCTTCTATGACCCACTATCTCCAGCATCCTGCATTCTTGCAGAACCAGCACCACTTGGTAGACATCAAGTTCTGCTACTATCTCAAGCACTATCCAAGGTTTCTGGGACCATGTCTGCAGCACTTTCTAAGTAACTGGATGCTAAGCATGGTGAGAAAACTTCCTAGACCCCCCAGTGCAAGCAGGTGACCCTTCAGTCTCTTCTCAAAGGAATTTTTACTTTTACACCCATGAACCTGTGACAGGTGTGGTCTTGCCAATTGCTGAGATGCCCTCAAGTCATCTTTCCTGTTGTCTCTGTGTAAGACTTTAGCATCTGTTTAGTCTTTTTAATAACCATACTTTACTTGGCTCCAGTTTTACTCCACTTTTCAGACCAAACTCCAAGTTTTTCAAATCTTTACCCTCTGCTTTCTGCTGATTTTCACAGTAAAACTGGCAAACATCGACTAGCAATGTCCATGCCACTGCCTTGAAATTTCCTGTCAGACTTCCTGAAGTTGTGTCACTACAGCACTTTACTAACCTTCTAGGATAAGTTCCAAGTCAGCCTCAGCAAATTACCAACACCCTGTCTCAAAAAATAAAAAGGGCTGCAGCTGTAGGTCAGTGGTAAAGTGCTCCTGGGTTCAATCCCAGTACAGAAAACTAAACAAACAAAAACAAATAAAAGCAAGCAAGCAAACAGGGAGAAAAAATCCTTTAACGAACTGACTTCTTAAAAAATTTAGCCAACCTTTTTTCTTACCTCTACCCTTGCAATTTGGTTGCTGCCCTCCTCCTACTTTACTGAAATTGTCTGCTCCCTTTTACATGGCTCAATACTGGCCACCTCATACCCATTATCTCCTGGACCTCTATATTTACCATGAGACAACAGTGCAATCATTCAGTAAACATGGACTGGGCTTCCATACTCTAAAGAAATATTGACCTAAACCTGTAGTTCAAAATTTTCTGGAAAATACTGGGGAATGATATTGGCCAAATTATATTCTTAAATTATGTGTACGTATGAATATGTAACAACATATCCCATCATTATATACAACTATTAGGCACCAATAAAAAACTGTGAAAAAAATATTTTCAGCAAAAAAAGAATCAAACTTCCATGTGGCAAAAAAATAAAAATATGGCTGGGGTTGTAGCTCAGTGGTAGAGCATTTGCCTGGCATGTGTGAGGCACTAGGTTACATTCTCAGCACCATATAAAAATAAACTAATTAAAGGTTCATTGACAACTAAATATAAATAGATTAAAAAACAAACTAGATATCAGTCACTTCTGATAATTTTTCTTCTACTCAGCATATACTTATTGGGAATGTTTAAGTGATTATAAGCTAAACCTATAGAAGAGGAAAAAAATTTAAACTCACTAGCAGGGAGGAATGTACAGAGAGTAAATTACAGAAGCATTCTAATCTGATTTAGTAGTCAACAGGTGAAGAGTTGTCAAGAAAACATTCTTGAGAGATGGTTATAGTGCAGATGAGCTTAGGCTATGTGGTAGCTGCATATACAAAGGAAAAGGTGTGGTAATACATACCTATAATCTCAGTTACTGGGGAGGCTAAGCCAGGAAGATTGCTAGTTTGAGGCCAGCCTGGGCAATTTAGCAAGATCCTGTCTCTAAAAGTATGATATAGCCTCAGTGATAAGGGCTTGCCTAAAGACTTACATAGCACAGAACTGAGACTTTTAATTAAAACATTATAAAGAAATCCTAGCCAAGTGTGGTGGTGCACACCTGTAATCCCAAAAACTTGGGGGCTGAGGCCCTAAGTAACTTAGTGAGACCCTGTCTCAAAATAAAAAATAAAATGGGCTGGGATGTGGCTTAGTGGTTAAGCACCCCTAGGTTAAATCCCCAGTAGAGAGAGAGAGAGAGAGATCCTATACAGGTGGACTATAAAACTATTTAACATACTCCCTGGTTCTGGTCCTGATATTTCTGAGTTCCAAGGCCATGTCCACCTTCATCAATGTGGTTTTATCTCCATAGCCCAAAACAAAGGCTCAGTGCAAAAAAGTCCAATACAAAATTAAAGAACCTAAAATGCTCACTTGAATTATTAAATAAACAAGCAAAAATATATAAACAAGAGAAAAGTTCATTACACTTAGATATATTCCAGCTCTAACTAAACATTCACAACATTGCAAAAGTATTTTGTGAATTTTCAAATTATACATTAATGAGACTTTTAAAATTTCTGTGTTTTTCACAGAAACAATGTTACAAATGGCAGTAGACTGCCAAGACCAAGTAGGTAAAACCTGCTAGACCTGTAAGTGCTTAACTTCTTGAATTTTGTAAGTAAACATATTGTTTCACTGAGATATTTCAGGGCTTCTCCACATACTTATTTGTGTGAGTATATATGCTACTTCTGAAAAATCAGAATAAAATTCCAAAACAAACTTCTGAGACTAAGAAAAAGTACCTAATGCACTTGCATAATGTCTGACCCAGAGGAAATAATAAATTATAGCTATTTTTATCCAGAATTCCTATTTAACATACTCCCTGGTTCTGGTCCTAATATTTCTGAGTTCCAAGGTTTCCAAGTTTCAAACTTCTGTGTCATCAAACAGCTTTATTTTCTTCCTGATACTAAATTCCAAGAGCACCAGGATAAATCCTCTCCACTGTACCCACCTTGCTTACCTCAAAGCCTGGCACACAGGAGATATTTAATACATATTTGAGTCAATCAAATTTCAAAAATAATTAAGTAACCCTAGGCACCAAAACCAAATGGCCTCATATTCATTTTAGATGCTTTTTTAAATGAACCACCATATACATCATTTGTTTTCCTTTAAAATTCTCCTCCAAATAAAAAGGAAGTGTAAAAATTAATATAAAAACCACTCCTCCAAGAATCACTAGTTTAGAAAACACTGTTTTAGGAAAAAAAACTTAAAAATCCACCAATAGGCTGAGTAAGTCAGGGTATCCAACCTGCTTTATGCTTTAGTTTTCTTATTAAATGAGAACTAGAGCCACAAAACATACTGAGATGTTTTAGCTTAAAATTACATCAATATGAAATATGGAGTATTTCTATGAATATAGTTTTCCATAAAAAATGTGAAATAAGACAAATCATCCATAACTATACCAATGAAAATGGTTTCATTTTTTTAACAATACCTTTATTTTATTTGTTTATATGTAATGCTGAGGCTCAAACCCAGGACCTCACACACATGTGGGGAGCGCTCTACCATTGAGCCACAATTCCAGCCCTCTCATTTTTTTTAATTTTATATGATCATTTGCCTTGAACACTTACTTTTACAAAGCTGCAATCCTTTTATTTTATAAATTATTTTATTATAGTCCTTTTATTTTCCTCTCCCTACCCTCCTTTACGTTAAAAGCTGAAAATTACAAATTTGCTGGAACCCTTGACTAACATTAAGAGATAATGTAATTTATTTACCCTTAGTTATGAAAACAAAACTTTGGCAACAATATTCTAGAAGGCCACAAGATGGTGATGTTGCTCTATTTAAAAAAAAATCAATTATAAAATTAAATACATTATGCCAACATCCCCAAAATGAAATAGCTTGACTCCATTGCATATAAAAATTGTCTGCACTTTGTTTACTAGGAAACATTAGTGAGAATGGTAAATAAATGTATTCAACTCATCAAATTTAGTAACCATTATTCCAATTTTCAACTTAAATGGCTATGGTTCTTAAAAATAAAACTAAAACACAAGACTTTGGCAGCACTACTGTCTCTCATTATCACACCATTTTTTTAAATTTTTAATATCTTTATTTTGAGTGCTGAAGATCAGAGGATCAAACCCAGTGCCTCACAGGAGCGAGGTAACCTCACAGGGGCGAGGCAAGAGCTGTACCACTGAGTTACAATCCCAGCCCAGCACACTGATTTTGGTTCTCTCCCTACTCTACTTTCCCTTCCTGTTAAACAAAAAAAAAAAAAAAAAAAAAAATTGAAATATATTTTTATGTATTATACATTGAAAAACTTCATTTTTTCTATGCTAATTTAAGGCAATGATTGCTATTTTTCTGTCTTAAAAAACTGATACTAGAGCTGGGGATGTAGTTCAGTGGTTGAATGTCTACCATATACAAGGTTCTGGGTTCAACCCCCAGTAGTGCAAAAAAAAAAAAAAGGAAAAAGAAACTGATACTAAACTTAAGTTACAAAAACAAAGAACTATTCCTAAGTAGTTTCAGTATACTGAGAATGAGGTCGTTTCTTTTCTTCATAATTTATTTCTTAATGTCTAATGAAATATTATGTTTACAATGAGAAGATACCAAAACTTCTACAGTCCATATGTGTGTGTATGTGTGTGCATGTACACTCACTAATTTTTCCCTTTGCCTTAGTGAGCAGCAGTAGAAAACAGGTTTTCCTGCTCCTGTACTACACAATGTCACTAAAGAAAATATTACTCAAATAAGACTAAGTACATAAAAACTTGAGTTCCAAACTCAAGTTAACATAAAGAGCTGTGTAATAACCAGTCATCCCCAGGTAACCATGAGAGACCCAAATCCACATTTGCTATGTCCCTTATATAAAATGGGATAGTATTTGCTAATAACCTTCATACAAACTATTTATATAAATATTAGATTACTTATAATACCCAATGCTCACTGTATTATTTACGGAACAATGGCAGGAGGTCTGTACGTGCTTAATACACAGAGTTTATTTTCAATCTGAGGTACTTGAATCCACAAATGGGGAACCACCAATTATGGAAAGCCAACTATATTTACTATATTTTATGAAGCAGCAGAAAACTGATTAGAAGACTCAGGAAAACAAAGCTCCTTAATGCCATATCCAGGTCTGCTGACAAGGCTAATATTCTATACTGTACTGGCCACAGGATATCATGACCCAAAATTTGATGCCAAAACATTTCCTGTTTCTAAATACACAAAGAATTCTAATTTGCCAACATTAAGTAACCATGGAGATTTTCTAACTCTTCATTTTCTAAATGACAATTTCCAGTTTGAGAACAGAATATTGGGGTAATGTAATACAGAGAATGGTTTTTAAGTCAGACCTATGTCCCAATTTCGACTCTACTATTTGTATATATTTAACATGATTTTCAGTTTTCTTATCTGAAAAATAAGGATACCAACACCAAACTAATGTAGTTTTATGGTGGGGAAACAGTTAACATTAACCCTAGGAAATTGGGACTCTTCCCACAACAGGAATATAGAAAGTGCCCAGGAAGTGTTAATTTCCTAGTCCCTTCTCCCATTGATATATCAACCAGAACCATACTCAATTATTCTGAACTATAGAAACACCAATATTTTTCTACCATACTTCACAACAGCGATTAAGTAAGGACCATGGTAAAGAAAGGCTCTTCATTTACATAGCCATATTACATAATAATACACAGCAACACCCACACCTGCAGTAAGGACTGGATCAAAATTATGTTAGAGTACTTGGGAGGAATGTATTACTATCACATTTTTTTGTTATAAATATACAATTTCAAATTAATTGAGAGCTACTCAAGCAAAAGACAGATAATGTTATTTTACTGAATATAAATACTATTCCTAAGAATGTTAAAGCATGCTATAAAGCATCAACTTTCATCAAATATTCTTCATTCTTAGAAAAAAACATAAGAACACATTTTCCAAAATGAAATAACCTATTAAATAACTAAAACGCTACTCCTAGATTAATGTAATCCTTCTCAGGCTTAAAATGCAGTAAAAATACAAGTGTACAACCCTTTATCTACAAAATTTCATGCAAAAAACTATAAAAGTTACTTTGTAACTCATTTGCTGGGAAAAAAGTGAATTGACCTGAACTCATACAGCACTAAAATCTAGCCAAATGTGTGGCTATTTATTGTTCTTATTTATTCATACTTAAACATTTACAGAACAAAAACAGAGACCACCCTAGATTTCACTGAGGTTTTACATAACATGGTAGTACATGGGATGCATTGTCTTTCTAAAAATTAAAACTGTGATGCCAAAATCAATGAATGACAAAGTACTACATACCACCCTAGTAAGTATTTACTGAATACTTAGTGCCAGGTTTAAATCTATGAATTATGTATTATTATTCTCACTTTACATAGGAAAACTCAGTTTACATATGATAAAACTGGGGCTTAATTCAGGTTAACTTCACCAGTATCACTCAGCCAATAAGTGAGTGCCAGAACCCAAACCTAGGTTTGTTTTACCTTAAGGCCTCAGCTTTTTATTAGACAACACTTAAAAGGAAAAACTTAAGTCACAAAGGGAGTTTTAAAACAAGTTATAGTTACCAAAATTTTTAACCTAAAAAAATGAAATTCCCAAGTATAATGTGTTCTTTCCATTCTGGATAATCACAGCTAAACATTGACAACCACAGACCAAAGATCATAGGTCAAAAAGAAATACTCTATTGTTATTTTCACCATCAAAGAATGGGCCCTGAGGGGAAGGGAGGGGGCATTGGGTTATTAATGATGGTGGGATATGATGATCATTATTATCCAAAGTACAGTTATGGGGCTGGGGATGTGGCTCAAGCGGTAGCGCGCTCGCCTGGCGTGCGTGCCGCCCGGGTTCGATCCTCAGCACCACATACCAACAAAGATGTTGTGTCTGCCAAGAACTAAAAAGTAAATATTAAAAATCTCTCTCTCTCTCTCTCTCCCCCCTCTCTCACTCACTCTTTAAAAAAAAAAAAAAACAAAGTACAGTTATGAAGATACGAATTGGTGTGACTATACTTTGTATACAACCAGAGATATGAAAAATTGTGCTCTATATTGTAATAAGAATTGAAATCCATTCCATTGTCATTCATAAATAAATAAATAAACAAACAAACAAACAGCGGGCCCTGAAAGACAGTGAAAAGAACCCACAAAAACAATAGACTTCTCAAACAAAAATGCCAACTAATCCTTTCCACTTAAATTTAGAAAGAATTATGGCTTTTTCACTAAAAAAAACAAAACAAAATGTACTAGCAATAACCTAAGTTTATAGCAACCGTACTTGTAGATTTTTTTTTTCCAGGTCTTGTCCCCAATTTAAAGATCTGCTGTTTTAATGACAGATGTGATCAGATTTCTGGGGTCCTATTAGTCACAGAACTGAGGATTGTTTAAGATACAGATATAGGGCTGTCACCGTTAGCAAGTTAGAGATTGATCTAAAGTATTTTTCATTTTCATTTTAAATTTAAACCTTTTCTCATGACTTTCTTCATAAGTCAATGCCCTTATGCTGAGCAATAGCTTTTCCCAAAAGATATTACACCCACAGCCAATCTATTTTCTACCTCAAAACCTGAATTCCAAATTTGACACACTTCAATCAAAATCTATTTTTGGCATGGTGGCACAAGCCTGTAATCCCAGAAAGTCAGGAGGCTGAGGCAGGAGGATTACAAATTCAAGGCCAGTCTCAGAAACTTTATAAAGACTAAGCAACTCAGCAAGACCCTGTCTCAAAAAATATACAGGGGGGCTAGGCATGGTGGCACATGCCTATAATCCCTATAACTTGAAAGACTTGAGAAAGGAGGATCTAAATTCAAGGCCAGTCTCAGCAATTTAGTGAGATCCTGTCTCCAAATTAAAAAATAAAAAGTGCTGGGAATGTAGTTCATTGGTTGAATACTCCTGGGTTTGAGCCCTGGCACAAAAGAAAAAGAAAAAAAAATATTTTTGTGTGATTTACCTTAACTAAGAGAAAAGCAATAAGACCATGTGATAATCATAATATATAACAACTCTATCAGTAGGCATTAAAAAAAAAAAAAAAAGAACTGGGGCTGGGGTTGGGCTCAGCGGTAGACCGCTCACCTTGCACATGGGAGGCCCTGAGTTCGATCCTCAGCACCACTTTAAAAAAATTTTTAACTGTGTACAACTAAAAAATAAAATATTTTTAAAAACTAAAAAGAAAAGAACTGTCTTTATTAAAAAGAATTTCTTCTTGTGTGGGAAAGTTTTTGAACAAGGAAGCCAAGGTCATTTCTCTTGCCCATTCTTCACTATAATCACCTTATATCAGGTTTCTATAGTTTGTATGTATCAAGTCCTTGGCAATCATCTTAAGCTTTTTTAAACATGTGGAAGATTCAGATGTTAAGCTCTCTTTGTGTTTATATTACAACTATAAGTAGGAATACTTTAGCTAGGAAAAAAATGGTCCCACAGAGCACACTAAGATCCCAAATTTCAGATTCAGTTTATATCTGCAGCTATTTTATATGTGTGTGTGTGTGTGTGTGTGTGTGTGTGTGTGTGTAACATCATCTGAGGTATTTATTAAAAATGAAGACTGCTGGGCTCCCCTCTCAAGGACCAAACCATATACCTTGAAAGACATTCCAGAACCTACATGTTTAACAAGCATGATTGTGAAGCAGGGACTGCATTTTCACAAACACTGGTATACACCACATTTTATCTAATGATAGTGTTAACAATTTCTTGATCTGATTGTATAGCCAAACCATCACCTACTGATGCACTACTGATGCACTGGGTTCTGTCAGTATCTCTCCCAGATTCATCCTTAATCTTTTAGCAACTTACTTTTAAAAATTAAAGAGGTGAGAGTTAACATGCAGCTCTGCCCATACCAACTACTACCCATGAGAAATGAATGGCCCACAATGTCATGACTACTAGTTTGAATTTTCAACTTAATAATAACAAATTAAGAGCAATAAATATAATTTAAGGGCTTATGATGTTGTAGCCATCACACTTTCTGTTTTATAAAGATTTCAAATAATCCTTAGAAAAATCCAATAATGAAAATGTTCTTTATATTTGCAAAAGAAAACAGGCAACACTGCCAGAAGTCTGATCTGACTTTAAAACAAGGCTCTTAATCCATATGCCAAGAGTGTATCTATTCTTAAAATTTTTAAGGGGAGTTGGGGGGTAGGGGGTTTGGTTTGTTTACTTCTAAGGTAAAGAATATCTTAATCTACACACACCAGGTTCAGTTAATTCTCCACTTCACCCTAACTCCACACTGGTAAAGAGTGGTATATCTTGGCAAGTTGGAACTAACACACAGCCACACTAACCTAATTCAAGTCAGGACTCAACAGTTTACTTCCACCCATCCTATTTAATCATAATTATGGGTATACTGAACAGCTATCAAAAGAACTGGTTTTCCTTAGTTAAATAAAGTTATCATACCTACATTTCTGTTACTGCTGGAGCATGCTTAACTATTCAAGTAATTCAGAGCAGAGAGCCTTCAAGAAACACCTTAATGTAATTCTATCTGTCCCCTTCTTTGCACACTAGACTTTCCTAAGTTCTATAAATTATGTTTCTCAGTACATTCAATCACCAAACTCCTCCTCTACTATTTTCAGAAATTTGCAAGATATTTGCAGGAGACTGTGGGGGCCTGTTTTTAAGTGAAATTCTTCAAATGAAATGCATTAATTCACTATTCCACTCAGAAACTATCGTGTAAAAAAAACTAAACACTTATTTTCTTCATTTCAAGCATACCATGCCATCACTTAGTAGCTAACTCGAACAACAAAAAAGGTACTACTGAGACTAATATGACAAAATGTCATAGAGATAGTGATCAAGTGAGGAAATAAACAGATAACAATCATTGTGTCTACCTGTTTTAGGATTATTACCTTATTCCTTACATTTCCATAAGAGAAGACCTGCACTCCAGACTACAGAAGGAAAGAGCATTCTTTCTTCCCAGAGAAGAGTGGCTTATCCCAAACTTTTTGTTGTTGTTTTGTTTTATGATACTAGGGATTGGACCCTGGGGCACTCTACGACTGAGCTACAGCTCAGCCTTTTTTTTTAATCATTTGAGACAGAGTCCTGTTAAGTTGTCAAAGCTGGCTTCAGATTTACAATCTTCCTACATTGGCCTCTCAAGTAGCTATAATTTCAGACATGCACCACCATGCCCAGCTATCCTAACCTTTGTTAAGACATTGTAAACAAAAAATACATCCCTGAGGCACAAGATGCTCAAGGACAGTCAAATCCAGAGTGACTGGTCAAGAAGCTCTGCCCTCCTAGGTTTCATATCTAATCACAAAGGCTAAGTAATGGATTTCTACCCACCTGTAGTCCATTCTCTGCATCAAGTGCTGTCTGGTCTCACTCATGAAATTGAATAAATCCCTATTGCTTCTAGCAGCCTGGGGTCCTGGGTGCTGGTACTTTCTTAGACCCAACTGCTCTCAGGCAGAACCAGTTAATCCTACCCCATAATAGTACTATAGTAGATCAAACCATAGAGGTCCCAGTTTCACCACTTTTGGGGTTGGGGAGTGCTAGGAATCAAATCCAAGGCTTCACACATGCTAGGCAGTCTCTGTACCACTGGGATACATCCCCAGCCCCTCTTCATTTCTGACCAAGGCTAGCTAGCTTCGTATTAAGCCAAAAGTGCTGCCATTTGCATTTCACACTTAGCTTTCCCTCAGGCAGGCAAGACTCAAAGCCTAGATTTGGGGAAAGTAGTAAGCAGTCTAAGCCTTGGCTCTCAAAGCAATCTTCCAGGAGATCTTTGGTAAGACAGCTGATGATGGACTTAAAAAAAAATTGTGGTAATCTGTTACATTGAAGACCTTGAATAGATTCATGTGCTTGTGTAGTTCCCTCCCCTTGAATCTAGGTTAAACCTATAATTCGCTTTAACCAACTGAATGAGACAGAAGCAATACTGTGACAGCCCCAAGCCTATGCCTTAAGAAGGCTGGCTGCTTTTATTTTGCACTCTTGTGAACCCTAAATTACCAGGTAAGGCTGGTACAATGCTGCAAAGGCCACATGGAGAGGACAGGGCTGAGAATACCGGCCTACATGAAGAGACAGAGGTGTGTGCATCCACCCCCCAGCTTAATTGTCAGGTGAAGGAAGCCATTAGAGTGATCATCAATAAAGCCAGCAGAACCACCCAAGGGAGCCCAACCCAAGAGAGCAAACTGTGAACAAATAAGTGTTTTAAATCACTTAATTTTAGGGTTTTCTATTACAAAGCAATAGATAAGTGAAACAATACTTAAGCTCAGTTTCCTATTTGTTGTCCTAGGCCAACTCTGGCACACAGTAAGTATACCAAAACTAAGTCAACAAAAGCTACTCGATCACTACAACTTAGAAAGTGTCTGACACATGGTTTAACATAATACATTCACCAAATGAAAAAAAGAAAGACAAATAAATATTTTTTAAATACATTTTTGTAGTCGTAGGTGGACACATATCTTTATTTTGTTTATATGTGGTGTGGAGAATCAAACCCAGGGCCTCACACTTGCTAGGAAAGTGTTCTACTGCTGACCCACAACCCCAGTCCAAGAAAAAGAGGTTTAAGCATGAATTTGAAGTATAAACTAAGGACTTTCAATGGCACAACTTTTTTTTTAATGGTAAATTTTGGTATGTAAAGGCAAAAATAATAAAATATCATGATAGATATTCTGGAAAATTGGGTTCAGATTCATATGCCCCCAAAATACAATTTTTCAAAGACTTCATCTTATAAAATATTTATTTATTTATTTATTTATTTATTTTTTTTAGTTCTCGGCGGACACAACATCTTTGTTGGTATGTGGTGCTGAGGATCGAACCCGGGTCGCACGCATGCCAGGCGAGCGCGCTACCGCTTGAGCCACATCCCCAGCCCTTCATCTTATAAAAACAGCAGAATTGAAATCAACAAATTTTCAGGTCTAGGGATATAGCTCAGCTGGTAGAGTGCTTGCTTCCCATGCATAAGGTCCTGGGTTCAATTCCAAACACCACCAAAGAAAAATATATATGTAAATATATGAAATCAACAAATTTTCAAAAGGAAATTAATACTTACATCTCACCAATGTATTATTCCAAACAAGAAAACCACTTCTGCTTTATCCTTAACAAATTATAACTATTCTGTGATAAAATACTTACAAATTTCAACATTATCTAAAAACAGCCACTACAATTAGGTTACCATCTATCTTCACAACAAAAAGGGAAACAGACAAGTTCAAATCTACACTTCACAAAAATTAAACACTCCAAAGAGATCAATTCAAACTTTTCACATATTTCCTACAAGTAAAGTTCCATTGTAGGTGAAGAATTGGAATTTACTGGGAAAAAAATATTGACCTACATACAAAAATATGGGCTTAATTCTAGTTCTGATTTTGGCCACTAACTAGCCAAATATCCTCCAAATTTAACTTTTCTGAAGTTCTTTAAACTTCTTTTGAGCCTCTGTATATTCATCTAAAAAGCAATGATTACTTCCTGACCCACCTAGTTTCCAATTGTCACAAAGAATCAGATAATCCAGCATTTACAGTCATTATGAAATAATGAAAAATGTTATAAGGATACTCTTCTTAATACCATCAAAAAGTAAAATACATCTGCTTTCAACAGACATTTTTCCTCCATCAAGTATTAATAACTAGTTCCTTGGACAGTTTATAACAGGCAATTTATTGATTTTCCACTGTTCATTATGATTACAGTTTTATACAATCAGTAAAAAGACTCCAGTTTTTGTAATAATTATGCAATCAAAGTTACTAAAGCTGGAAAAGAAACCAAATAACATGTTCTGTTTCTATCTTACCAGGGAGACAATCTTGAAGGTGCAGATAGGTCAACTGTTCATTAATCAAACCATGTCTTAAACACACTAGTGATTGAGTAACTTCATTTTTTTTTTTTTAAGAAAACTCACTAAATAAGAAACACGGTTTATTTTGTCAAGTTTTGGTGTTCAATTGATAAAATGAATGAAGGTAAGGTAAAGAATATTCTTAATTAAGGCATGCAGGTATAGAGTAGATTAAAAAATTGTTGAAAGTTTCTTATTTCATTTATATCACTTACATCCAAAACTGAGCGCTACAAAGGCAATTATAATTAAATGACTGGTCTGACATTGTTATGTGCTTTCCATCCACCCAACTCACCCCCAAGACTCATCAGCTCTCAAAACACTAAGAAACAAAATGGGTACACATATTCCAATGAAAATCTAAAATCCAAGAATTAAGTACTAGAAGGAATCTCCTTGGATCTAGTCCTTAACTGCTGAGGTCACTTAAAGGCATTAATTATATCCAACTGATGGTAAATGAGTTGGATGATCTTTAAAACACAAAGAAAACCATCATGTCAACAAACTCCTGATTTGCTTTACCCACTTGCTGACCAGTATGTAGTGCAATTATATAAACTGTTGTTCTACTTTGTTCTGTAACATAACAGCAAATAATGTATATTAGTCAAAATTATCTGTAAACTACAACACACGTGTTTCTAGCTGCAAATAATGTCCCTATGTCCCTACAGTGGGAGTTCTTAATATCAGTGAATGGAAAAATATGAAGATTCTACTATTTTTAAAAAATTCTCAGTAATTCTGGGAGCTGCCTCCAGCCCAACAGACTGGCCCACAGGTTTCACACAGGAGATTCATGTAATCCACAGCCTTCCCTAAAATCATATCCAAAATCTATAAGTGAATCTGAAAATATTCCAGGTCAACAGAATTCTTTAATTTCAACAAGGATTAGAAATCCCCCAGAAGGTTGTAAAGTAAAACACAAAATGCTTCCATGGATTTTTGCTCAAAATGCCACCAATAATCTCCCAATAAACCTGCATCAGAATCAAGTTATTTGACTTCATCAAATTGTCTATTCTGCTGCCTTTCTCTTTTCCACTAGCATTACTACCACCTTAGCTCAGACTCATAGCTCAGACCTATGAACTGAACAATAGGGAGATCTATGTACCCCAGGCTTGCCCTATCTCAAATCACACTACATTTTACTACAAGATTTATCCTCCTAAAACAAAGTTTTAAAACTGTTTTGCTCTCCCAACTCAAAAATCATCTGTGGAATCCTCACTGCCTAAGAAATCCAAAGTCATTAGCATGTCATTAAAAACAAGCCACTTAGCTTACCATGATGATGCACACCTGTGATTCCAACTACTTGGGAGACTCAAGGCAGGAGGATTCCAAGTCCTAAGCCATCCTAGACAACTTAGTGAAACCCTGTCTCAAACTTTTAAAAAGGTGTGGGGATGTAGTTCAGTAGCAAAGCACTCCTGGATTCAATTCCCATGGTGGGGGAGGGGCAGAGAAGGGGGACAAGACAATTGACTGGACCAAATGATTATTTCAACCTTTATCATCCTTTATCCTAGTACAAACACTTTATGTCCCACACAAACATAATCACTTGCCTCTTCTAAATGTATAAACTCTGTACTCTCAGATCCTTTTATCTGCTTGGATCACCTTTCCCTGCCCGTCAAAAGTCATAGTCATCCTTCAAATCCAAGATCTCAAAAGACAAATGCTCCATGAACTAACCCACTCTACTTCCACTTTGCCAAATGATCTGACTTCTACCCACTCTGGGATTGAATTCTAAGAGGATTTTTGTATTGTTTATGAAACTTAAGTATAGATTAAAAGAACAATGGGACATAGGTGCCTACCTCCTTAGACAAACAATACTAATCATCCTCATTTTTGTATTTCCCAAAACACCTCAGTCATACAGTAGATGCTAAATATTTGTGCAAGGAAAAGAAATTTCAGCCATTGTTAAGTAAACAGCAAACATTAGTCTCTCTTCTAAAGCAGACTTGATCTGTGACCTCCTGTATCTTGCTAGGCTTCCAAATAACATAAATCTTCACATTGCTTTTCAAAATCATGGTGTCTTAGGTCTTACAAGCAGTTCTATATTTTATGGGAAGAACTATTTTAAAATATTAATAAGCCATGACCCAAAGAAACATACCATATACTTCATACATCTCAGTTTTAGTAGTTCCCAAACTTGGCCACTACATTTTTAATTTTTTAAACATTAACTATTTATGAAAAATACTAATTTCCAGTCATAGCTAATATGCTACTTTATGGGGAAAACAAGTCATAAAACCAAGAGGATGCCTTTATTTAAGAATTTAATTTTTTCCTAATTTTGCTCTGCACAATACACACATACTTAGTAAGACAGGTGAAGTGGATTTATGCATAAGTCTGAACTCATGTACAAACCTGCAGACAACTGTAAACCAGATATTTCTGGTTAAAAAAAAAAAAAAGCCACCAAAGGGAAGCAGAAGATAAGCCTGAATGTTATCTTTTTCCATAACTATTACAAGCAGCATTTTAAAGCAGAAGCTCAACTCTTGTTGCACATTCGCCTACACTAAAGGATAAAAACTTGGAAAAACAAATCAAGCTCCCTGGAAAATATTTTATCCTGAATGAATAAAAATGTCAAAATTATAATAGATAACTCCTCTTCTTTGGTAATGAGACTTCATATAATTTCTGGAGGAAAAAAAAAAAACAAAAAAAAAATAAAAACCTCAACTCCAAATCGATGGAGCAAAGAAAGGACTGCACAGTTCCTGCACACACAAACTGATCATTTAAAGGTTGTAAAAGCAATGCACAAACTACAGAACTAAAAAAAAAATTAAAAATATCACAGGACAGGGCCCAAGCCACCAGATAAAATAGGACTAGTAAAAATCTGCAAGGTCACTGGAACCTACCAGGTCACAAAAGGTGGAGGTGGGGGGTTGTGGTGGGGGAAGCTACGGAGCCAGTATAGAAGCGAAGTGCTTAAAACACGTCAGAAAAAGACGTTCTAAGGCAGGAGTCCTTGGTTTGGGATGGTGGAACTGGGGTGAAAGTCAGGGCACCGGCAGTTTTGAGAAAGGTGCTAGGGAAAGGAAGAAAGGTAGAAAGAAGGCGAACTGAAGGCTGAGGAAGCTTGAGAACTGCGGCTGCAGAGTCACGAAAACACTTCGCTCCGCTCCAGTATCATCAGGACAGGCCTGTGCCAGGGCCAACTCGGGGCAAGACCTGTGACCCCACCCCAGAAACTCCCGGCCCCGAGACTGAAGAAGGCAGCCACCGCAGAGCGGACTGACCCCCGACAGTCCCTCCAAGGGTCCTGCAGCGGACAGCCAGCGCCGGGCTCCTGGCACCGCAGCGCAGACTCCCGGCCCGCGCCCCCGCCCCCGCCCCGCCCGCGCCCCCAGCCCCAGCCCCAGCCCCGCGCCCCGGCGTCCTTACCCGGCGCGAAGCTGTCGGCCGGGCGGCCAAGGCAGCAGCGCCTCCTCCACCGGCGGGTGCTCTCACCCTTCCGCGCCCAGGATCGCCATCTCGCAGCAGGCGCGGCGGCAGCCACCCAGGCGTCGGCCCTGGCAGCCCAGGCCGCCTGCAGCCACTCGGAACCCGCACGCCGAGCTTGCGGACACCCGACCCTCCCCCCACCCCCACCCCGGCCACGCGCTACCCGCAGCCGACCCCACACCTCCCTTCCTCGGGAGCGTGCCGCGTACCCGCGACGCCGGCAACGCGCACCAAGCGCGCGCCTCCCCGCCCGCCCCTACACAGCGCGCTGCGCCGAAGCCGCCCAAAGCCTCCAACTCCAGACCCGGAATCCGGCTCCCCGCGAGCATGCGCAGCGAGGGTGCACCGAAGCTGCCTCTGGACAACTCCGCTCCTCCGGGTCTTCGGAGCGGTCGAGTGGAGGTGGCGAACTAGCCAATAGAAGATCGGGGCGTGGCCAGAACCTGTGGAAGGGGCGGGGCCGCCGCCGAGATTTAGGAAGAGGCTTCACTAAATTCACGCTGACTACTTAACTGCTGACTTGACTTTCCGGTCCGCCAAACCCTGTGCATGACCTCAAGTAAGGTCCTGGGGCAGTGGCGTTCTTTCTCGAACACTTTGCAGCCTATTTTTGTAGGCTGCTAGTAAATACTCCTTGACTTACCTTAGTATTCTACTTAGAACCCATTACAAGAATAAATAATTGGACTCAGCAGATGGTCCTACCAGAAGACTTGCAGTCCATTTTTATTAGTAATCAAATTGCTCACTTCCCCCACCACCCACTACCACATCAGGCCAATAATAAAGCAAATACATGTGTCCATGCAATTAATCCACACCACAGTCCTGTAAGGTAGCGTCTATTAGCTCCATTATACAAATGAGTTAACTGGTTTAGGAAAATGCTATTGATAATCTGTTGCTTTTAGAAGAAAGGCCACCCTGCAAGTAGAAGACTTTCCAGATGACATGGTCTTAAGATAAATAATCAAAGTCGGTTTCTACAATTTTTGCCCAAACCACTTACCCAACCCCTACAAACTACCTGCAACCAACCTCCAAGCTTACTAGTTCGCCCTCTCGGAGTTTAGAGTTTCTGCTCCTCTCCAAAGGAAACTCCTCCACTGACTGCTCCTTCCTGGGACCCCCTTCTTAGCCTGTCTCGAAAACTTTATTGTCTCTCCTGGCTACAACAGCATAATCATGTTTTAAGATTTTTCTATCCTAAGTTTTCTCTTGACTTTCAAGCATCTTTCTAGTTATCTTTTTCCATTGTCATTAAACTTTTTGAAAGAAGTGTGTAACAAAAATAGCAGTGACACTCAACAAATATCTCTTGACTGAACAATGTACATTCCCTTCCACTCTAGTGCCTTAATCCCTGCCCTTTGACTTCACACTTGAATCAGGCGCATCGTCTCATGATGCATGAAGATCAATTTAAGATATACAACTGATAATATCACTCTACTGCTTAACATCATTCATTGGCTCTTTAGAGCTTTTATGACAAAGACTAACCAGATTCAAGGCCCCTTTCATCCTTAGTTTCTTCTGTAATGAGAACTCTTCATAGTTGCCTGAATGGGTTAACTCATCTCTGTGCTTAAATACATATTGTTTCCTCTTTTTTCCCATATTTTTGCTGTCAGGTCCCTTTCAATAAATGCAGCAACTGCTTATATACACCCCCCCAGAAACACTATGCCTATCCCCAGCAGCGTCTGTCCTCCTTCTCCAGAACTTGTACAAAGCCTCCTGCTTCCTGCTCTGTCTCACTTTCATCTCCCCCAATTGCTCAGTGTCCCCTCAGCCCTGTACAGAAGCTCCTAATGTTCTTCTCATCCCCTGAATTGACACCCAGTATTGAATGTTTACATTTTAAAGATATTTTTAGTTGTAGATGGACACAATACCTTTATTTTATTTATTTATTTTAATATTTATTTATTTATTGGTACTGGGAATTGAACCCAGGGGCATTCAACTACTGAGCCACATCCCTAGCCCTATTTTGTATTTTATTTAGCGACAGGGTCTCACTGAGTTGCTTAGTGCCTCACCATTGCTGAGGCTGGCTTTGAACTCCTAATCCTCTTGTCTCAGCCTCCCTAGCTGCTGGGATTGCAGAAGTGCACCACCAAGCCCAGCTTATTTATTTATTTTTATGTGATGCTGAGGATCTAACCCAGTGCCTTTCAAATGCTAGGCAAGTACTCTACCACTTAGTTACAACCCCTGCCCCAAATATTTACTTTTATTACTAAACATTTCTTGGGTTTCCAATGGATACAGTTGTACATATGTTTTTAAAAATCACTGTCCATGTCCTTATGTACTATCTTAAGTTAAATTCTTAAAAGTCATCAAAGGGTGTGAACAAGTTTAATCCTTTTGAAACATGTTGGCAAGTTGCTTTCCAGGAAGAACACGGGGATTGAAACACAGCTCTGCCATTGCAGGCCACCTTCTGACTTTCAAGATACTAGACACTTTTATTTTTGTGGGCTTCTTCCTCCATAAAACAAAATTACAAACTATGTTTTCATACTGCATTGGTATAGAGACAAATGTATGGACATTATACATTAAAATACTTTCTTTAAGCCAGGTGTGGTGGTACACACCTATAATCCCAGCTACTCAGGAGGCTGAGGAAAGGAGGATGGCAAGTTCAAGGGCAGCCTGGGCAATTTTTTGAGACCCTGTCTCAAAATAAGAAAGTAAAAAGGGCTGGGGTTATAGCACAGAGGTAGAGTGTTGCCTAGCATATGCCATTAACCCATATTGTACCCTCCCCCAATTTTTTCTTTTACCTAAACATTTATGTTTTTCCTTCTGATCTAAATAGAAATTAAAGCATTTTTGTGGGCTCTAACTGTGTTATGAGCCTGAAGCACTGTGCCTATTATGCCTAATGGATTAGCTGGCCCTGTTGCCACCTACAAACCATGAGATTTGGCCAAATTACTTAATCTGATTGTACTTCAGCTAGGAAATTAGTATAGTGCTGCCACATGATATTGTAATAAAAAGGAAATAACTTGCTACAAGAAAACTTATAGCTATCTAGCACATAAGTATGACACATAATCAATGAATTCCTGTTGCCATAATTGTTATTATAAATTTTCCCACAGCACTACAAGACAATAAATGTGCTTCTTCACAGTGCCCAAGTCACAATGAGTAACTTTGGTAAATATGCTATCTTATCATTGGTCCATAGTCCACTTTCTTGCTGGGATGCGTAATTCACAAGAGGGCACTTTCTATCGTGTAGATATTGATCCTTCATTAAACTATTTGTCTTTTCCATTTTTGTTTTCTTTTTACCTCATACATTTTTTTCTCATCGTTAGGTCATGTAATTTTTCTGCTCTTATTTTTTTCTATGTGTTAGACAATTCTTTTTTTTTTCATTAAGTAATTTAATCTTTGAAGATTTATTTTAGAGTGATATTCTTTTATTTTCTCTAAATAGCTCATAGTATTTCCCAGTCTATTTGTCAAAGAATCTTTCTCTAGCCAGGGGTGGTAACACTTGTGTATAATCCCTGTGACTCCAGAGGGTGAGGATAGAGGATTACAAATTTGAGGTCAGCCTGAGCAATTTAGCAAGAAGCTGTCTCAAAAATACAATAAAAAGGATCCCAGGGTTCAATTCCCAGAGTACCACCAAATAAAACAAAAAAACAAAAAAAACTTTCTCTAACTGTAGTAATATTAAAATATGTCCACAACTTTGTTGATCCTCCTTCTTTCACAAACCAGAATCTGATTCTTTTCCAAGTGAGTGTGCAATATAGTTAGTGACTTGGTTCTAATAGATACAATGAGACTGAACTATCACTTCTCAAATTAGGTCATAAAAAGGCATTATCGATTCTCCTTACTCTCTCTCTCAGATCATTAACAACTACCACACATCAAGCAGCCCTATGAACAGGCCCACACGGCAGGGAGATGAAACATCTTGCCAGCAATCAACAAGGATCTGAGGCCTCCTGCCAATCTCCATGTGGAACACACCTCTTAGAAGCAGATCCTCCAGCCTAAATCAAGCTTATGGATTAATTCATTTTGAATGAAACTTCACTGGGATCTTGAATCCAAATCGCCCATAGAAACTGTGAGCTAATAAGAGCTTATTGTTTAATGCCCCTAAATTTTAGGGATAATTTGTCACCAAGCCATAGAAACTAATACTCATCTGATGTTTCTCAAGCTGGAATGATTTTGCAGGGAATTTTGTCATTGTCTTGAGACATTTTTAATGATGATGGTTTGGGGGTAGCAGTTCCTTTGCAATCTAATGAGTAGAGGCTGAGGACCCTCTTTCTCCACTCAAGCAAAACACAAATGCCAGGTCCCAATGGCATTAGCACTGAAGAAACTGCACCAACCTGTCTACTTTCCCTAGAACCTTAAGAATTTCCTTTCTCATTGTACTTGTGGAAAAGGTAGGGTTTGGATGCCCCTTCACCTGTTTCTTAACCCTCCCTAGTATACTCCTCAAACTCCCTTGCTGATCAAAGCCTAAGTCCAGAGATAGCAGTGCCCCTTTTAGGACAATCTGCTGCTCCTTTCCAAAGTAATGGAATCAACAAGAGGCAGGTCTCCTCTCCCTTGATGGCTCTCTCTCCTATTTACTCTTGAAGTATGACACAGTTGTCAAGTATATTAGACTTAAAGGTTGGGAATAACTTAAAGCAATTATATCTTATAAATCAAATCATGTTTGGTGATTGTATTAGTAAAGGTTCTTCAGAGAAATAGAATCAATAGGATATCTACATATATATGTGGATTTGTTAGGAAATGGGCACACACAATCATAGAAGTTGAAAAGTTCCATGTCCATCATATCTATAAGTTAGAAAGTCAGAGATGCCTGTAGGAATAACTCAATCCAAGAATCTGGAAACCTCAGAACAAGAAAGCCAATGGAACAGCCTCCAGTAGGAGGCTGAAGGCTCAAAAACTTCAGAGGGCTACTGGTGTCAGACCCAAAGACTACATACACATATGGAGTCTGTTATTGAAGGGTAGGCAGCAGGAGAAAAATACCCTGCTCAGGGAAGAATAACCAGAGAGGGAGTTGTACTTCTTGTGTTTTCCTGTTCCTTGGCCCCCAGCCAATTGGATGGTGTCCTCCCACGTTTGGGGTGCCCCTCTCCCACCAGTTTACTGATTCATATGCCAGTCTTCTCTGGAAACACCCCAAAGACAGGCTCAGAACTATTGATTTGCCACTTCTCTAGGCATCCCTCAATCCAGTCAGGATGACATCCAAAATTAACTATCACAGGAGAGCCTTTAATTGATGAAGTATTATTTACATGCATTAACATAACTTCATCTAAATTGTAAATTTCAATGAATTTTGACAAATTACTATGCCAGTGTAGTTTTACCATCATACTTGTGACACAGAACCTTCCCAACACCAAAAAAAAAAAAAAAAAAAAAATCCTAGAATCCTTATTCTCTCCCCAGCTACTCCTGGTTCTAGACAACTAATAATCTGCTTTCTGACACTATAAAATTATTCTATTTTCTCGAAAATTTGATATAAATGGGATTATCCAGTATGTAATCTTCCATGTGTTGTTTCAGATCAGCTATTCATTTTATTTTTTAATTTTGGCTTTCCTCTTTATAAATGCCATATTTATACTTACTTGGGGGGTTATTCAATCTTATTTTTCTAGATTCTTTTAGGTGCAAGCTAACATTATTCTATTGGGACTTCAATCTTCTTTTGGGAGGTGGGGAGGAGTGGTACCAGGAATTGAACTCAGGGGCACTTAACCACTGAGCCACATGCTCAGCCATTTTTATTTTTTATTTTGAGACAGGGTCTCCCTAAGTTGCTTAGGGCCTTGCCAAATTGCCAAGGCTGGCTTTGAACTTATGATCCTCCTGCCTCAGTCTTCTGAGCTGCTGAAATTACAGTGGGGCACTGCATCCAGCCGGGCTTTTTTTTTTTTTTCCTAACACAGGATACAGATCATGAATTTCTTTCTCAACTTGGCATCAGAAAAAAAAAAATCATCAAAAATTTCAATGTATTTTTTAAAAATTTTCATGTAGTTCTAAATTTTTATATTCCTTATGATTTCTTTTTTGATTCATGAGATATTAGAAAATGTGTTACATATTTTCAAAATTTTGGGGAATTCTCCTTTTTGTTGTTGTTTCCTAATTTAATTCCTAATTTAATCTTGAGTCAGAGAATATATTCTGTATTATTTCTCTCCTTTTAAATTACTAATACTATTTTTATGCCCCAAAATATTTTATGAAATTTTCAAGTGCATATGAATGGTACATATTTTGCAGTCATGGAGATAATGAAGATGGTTCTATAAATGCCTGTTAAATCAAGTTGGGAAAAAAAAGAATAAAAAAAGTTTTATTCTATCTTTGAAAAAAATTTTTTACCACTCCTTGTTAACCACTAACACTTTAGTAGCATTTGAGGTGTTAGACTTGCCAAAAAGAATTCTAACCTTGTTTATTATACAACCATTAGATAGTTTGAGGTATTAAGAAATTAAGTGGGTCTTATGTAATCAAGATGGTAAAGATAGCCAGGCCTAGTGGTGCAGGCCTATAATCCCAGAGGCTTGGGAGGCTGAGACAAGAGAATCTTGAGGTCAGCCTCAACAATTTAGCGAGGCCCTATGCAACTTAGTGAACCCTGTCTCAAAAAATAAAAAGCACTGGGGACATGGATCAGTGGATGAGCACTCCTGAGTTCATTTCCAGGTACCAAAAAAGAAAAAGATGGTAAAGATAATAATGTTCTCTAACTCATATTTTCATGTAGATTTGAGCTATTGGTGGGAAGCAAAGAGAATGTACTCAGGCTTTGAATGCTTTCAGCTATGGCCTTTCCAATGATTCAGATTGAATAACTGTAAAAGAAATTTTGGAAAGGGCTGGGATTATGGCTCAGTGGTAGAGCATTTGCCTTGCTCGCACTTGCCTTGCACGTATGAGGCACGGGGTTCAATCCTCAGCACCCATAAAAAAACAAATAAGCAAAATAAATTTACTGTGTCCATCTACAACTAAAATTTTAAAAAAAAATAAATTTTGGAAATATAAGCCATCACATAAAGTCCTTGATCATATATTAGGGAAATAAAGGTTTATAAGCAGAATACAGAGTCATCCAGCTCCACTGAAGCATTTATTGTCTACCTGTTATATACTGGGCATTATACACACAAAATCAGTGAAAATTAGCCTCTGCTCTACCCTTCAATAAAAGGTAGTTTAATTTTCTTTTTTATAATTCTCCAAATTTTGAACTTTAAAAATTATGCAACTATTTTATCTGCTCTCCAGAAACTTGAGTTCCCAAATATTTAAACAAATACTGAATTTAATGTGCTATGATAAACCAGGGATAAGGGGTACACACAAGGCTTAAAGAGTGGTTGAGAATTGTGCAGTGGCAGATGGGAGACTGTCTCAGAAGTTAAGGATGAATTGGTTAAAACAAACAAAAAGGATATAGGCGGGAAAACATTTCAGCAGAGAGTAACAGCATGAACACCGACCTGAAATGTGGAAAAGCATAGATTATACAAGAAATCACAGAGTACAGCATGGGACTGGGAGTTACTTAACTGAATACAATCAAAGGTCTGTTATGTATTTGCTTATCAAATATGCAGGTTCTTTGTGATAGATTTTTTTTGTTTTATTTTTACATGTTAGGAAAATAACCTTTGAGCCTTCTAATACCTTCTGGATTTCTATAAACTCCATGTGAACAGAAACCAAGCTTACCTCATTTTCTCCTGCACAACACATATTTGTTGAACAAATTACTAAACTATTCTTTCTTTTCCTCTTCCTCCTCTTCTTCCTCCTCTTCTTCTTCCTCGGGCTCCTCCCCTCCTCCTCCTCCTTCTCCTCCTCCTTCTCCTCCTCCTCCTCCTCCTCCTCCTCCTCCTCCTCCTTCCTGGGGATTGAGCCCAGGTTTGCTCTACCACTGAGTTACACCCTTAGTCCTTTTCAGTGTTTTTTAATTTTGAAAGTGTCTTGCTAAATTGCTGAGGCTGGCCTCAGACTTGCAGTCCTTCTACCTCAGCATCTCAAATTACTGGGATTGTAGGCATTCACCACTGTGTCTGGCTTCCCAAGTTACTAAATTCTTTTTTTTTTAATTTTTTAATATTTATTTTTTAGTTTTTGGCAGACACAACATCTTTCTTTGTATGTGGTTCTGAGGATCGAACCCAGGCCGCACACATGCCAGGCGAGCGAGCTACCACTTGAGCCACATCCCCAGCCCCCAAGTTACTAAATTCTTGAACTAATTAGCCTTTGCCAAAATTCAAAGTAGATTTATCTTTTAAATGATTCCATTATTTGTAAGAACTCATTTTCTTGAATAAATTATGTTTTATAAATTGTCTTAAATAAAGGGTAGCTTAATTTTCTTTTTTATAACTGTCCCAATTTTGGATTTTGAAAAATATGCAACTGTTTTATCCTTATATGTCTACATTCATTCACTATTTATTCATTAGGGACTTGTTGAATGCTTGATTATGTGCTGGCATTGAGCTACACACCAGGGGTTCAGTAGTAACAAATCAAACCTAGCTTGGGCCCCAAGGGAGTATATGTTCCAGGGAGGAAAACAGACAAGTATTGAACAAATAACTGATAAGCACATTGATGTTCCAGAACAAAAGTGATTAATTGGGGGAGTTAGTAATATTGAATAGAGTTTTAGCGTCTATTCAATATGGATTACTATATGGTAATGATAACACATTTATGACTTTCTTTTTACTTTATGTTCTCCACTTTGTTGTATTATATCACATTTATTGATGTGTGGTACAAAATAAATATGCTAATTTTTGCTGGTTGTTTTTAATTATACATACCATTAGGATTCATTTTGACAAAATTATGAAAGAATGGAATATAATTTGCTCTAATTCAGTCCCTAGTACTTCCCCTTTTCCTCCTATCCACCCTCCCACCCTGTTTTCCTTTCCTCTACTCTCCTGATCTTTCTGCTATTTACTTGTAATTTTTGTTGTTGTTGCTGCTGTTTTCTGTTTTTAGTTAATGTCTTGTAGATGTACACGAGGGTGAGATTCACTGTGGTATCTTCATATACGTACATGGGAAAGTTAGGTCAGATTCATTCTACTGTTCTTCCTTTATCCCATCCCTCTCTCTTCCCCTCAATCCCCTTCATCTAATTCATTGTTCTTTCTGCTATTTTGATGGAATCTCCACCCCCCCACCTTCTTTTTCCTTTCTGTCCCCCAGCCCCATTTTGGACTAGTTTCCACATATCTGAGAAAACATTGATATTACTTGATTCAATGAAAATTGAGTATTTCTTCATAAAATTTGCTTTTGTTGTTCATTGTTCCCAGTAATAGAAATCAAATGCAGGACCTCATGCATGCCAGGCAAGAGTATTGGGGACTGAACCCAAAGGGTCTTTCCCACTTAATTGTATATCCAGACCTTTTCAGTGTTTTATTTTAAGACAGGGTCTTGCTGAATTTGCTGAGGCTGGCCTAGAACTTGCAATCCTTCTGCCTCAGTATCCTAAATTGCTGGGATTACAGGCCTATACCATCATGCCCAATGCCCTTTTTATTTTTTATTTTGACAGAGGATCTCACTAAATTGCCTAGATTGGTCTCAAATTTGCAATCCTCCTGCTACAACCTCCCAAGTAGCTAGGATCATAGGTGTACATGTGCCATCATAGCCAGCTATAAACTATTTTTATTCAAATCCTTGTTCACTATTGCTTTAAAAGTTTTTACTTTTCTAGACTAACTCTGTTAGATCAATATTTACAAAATGTCCATCTTCAGCATGTTTACAATCTGTTTCCCCCTTTGTAACATAAACAAATTGATATTCTGGCAGGGTGCTATGTCACACGCCTGTAATTCCAATGATTGGGGGGATGCGACAAATTTGAGACCAGGCTTGGCAATTTAACAAAGACCAGATCTCAAAATTTTTAAAAATGGGAAGGTCTGGAGATGTGGCTCAGTGGTAGAGTGACCCTGGGTTCAATTTCTAGTGCAGCAAAACAAAACAGCTATATTCTCCCCCAGCAATAGGCAATTCGATATTTGGGCCTTAGGACTAGCCTCTTTGATAATTGAAGGTAGCAGCCAAACTTTATAGCCTTGTTGGAGCTTTATAGCCTCAGTGGATGCTGATTGTTGTCTCCTTCTTACATTGCCCACCATCTAAGAAAATCTTTCCTCTGACCACACCCATGGCTACCATGTTTGTAGCACAGGTTCATAGTATCTCCAGCGCTGGGGTCTTGCCACATAATACCCAGGGGAAAACAATTCAAAGTCTATTCAGGCCAATCAGATTTTCTTGCACAATAATTTTGAACTAAGAGCCAGGTATGGTGACTCATGCCTGTAATCCTAGCAACTTGGGAGGCTGAGACAAGAGGATCACAACTTTGAGGCCAGCTCAGCAATTTAGCTAGGCCCTGAGCAATTTAGTGAGAACCTGTTGCAAAATAAAAAATTAAAAAGGCTTAGGAATGTAGCTCAGTAAAAATGTGCCCCTGGATCCAATCCCCAGTACCAATAAATAAATAAATACAATTTGAACTAAGCCAGTGTGGTGGCATACACCTGTAAGTCCAGCTACTCAGGATCTTTAGGTAAAAGGACTTGGAGTTAGAGAATAAAATTTTTTTAAAAAGGGCTGGATGTGTGGCTCCAGCGGTGGGATGCTTGCTTTGAAGGCAGGAAGCACTGGATTAAATCCCCAATAATATTGCAAACAAAAGCAAAACAACAACAAAGATTTTGAACCAAGAGATGTTGACTTTGACTTACAAATTAGTTGTGAGTGCTGGCACTGAAATATCTGGTCAAGTCTGAGTCAAATAGCTCCACAGCAGAGCAGAGGCTCATGTTAAACTGAATTTATCCAGGAACAACAACAACAACAACAACAACAACAACAACAAAACAAGAACCTGGGGGGAAAAGCCCAGCTATATCAAGGAAATGACATGTAGAGAGATGAAGAAGAGGGAAATGGTGCTATCTTAAACAAAAAGGCAGAAGAAAAAGAGAAGTGGTTGGAAGATTTTTCAACATTTATGAGACCCGATGGTACTATTTGCAGTTGGATTATATGAGATTCCCACTTATCCTTCAAATAAATTCTCTTTTCACCTGGTTTATTGGAACATCTTTCTTAGCTCCTCCAGGCAAATGATTCTGGAATAAGAAGCTTACATAGCTATTTCAGGGTACCTCAAACTCTCTGGTACATGCCTGGACTACTAGGTCTTGGTCAGGTAGTCCCATGGCTATCTGTGCCTATAGGTGTACCCACCACTCAACATTGTTTGAACTAATTGATGTTGTTTTTCTATGCCAACTAGTTAACCTGCCATTTAGATGTCATAATTATGGGGCACATGAGCAGCAAGTTCCATCCAGTTAGGTCCTAGATAGGATTAGGCAAGCTTGACTTGTCTCTGAAAGCAAGCAGGATAGTTTATGCATAGCAGTAGAGAAAGGAGGTGAGGCTCAAGGTTAAATGTCATCTGATATCAATGACATTAACAAGCTAGTCCAGATATGGCAGCAAAAAAGGAAGTGAGGTTCAAGGTTAAGTGGAATCTGATGTCAATGACATAAAGACACGAAAATCAAACAAGGTGGACATAAATCAGGGCATGCTTACAGATAAGAGTTGTTTCAGTCAAGAAGCATCTGCTGAAAGAGGACTATTATTTCAAAAGGATTCTAAGTTACTGGACAACATTCCTGCTTTGGGATCATAAAGAATCTCTCGTAACCAAAGTGAGGTCCAGGACCAGTCAAGAGACTTTATAGCTGTTATTCAATAGGGATGAATGCACAGTTTTCCACACAGGCGTGGGCTTTGAGTGGTTCATGATCCTTCTAAGGGCTCTGATACATCAGGCAGTCTGGCGCCTTGCAAAGGATTTCATTTTACTGAATGTCAAGGCCAATTTCTTACATCGCTTAACTTCTATTACTTAATCTCTATCATATCACTTAATTTCTCCATAACACTTATCATCATCTGGAAATCATATTTGCCTATTGTCTATCTTCCTACCAATACAATATAAATTCTTTTAGAGCAGAGACTTTGATATGGTCTTCCTCCTAGCCTCATTGTAGTGTTCTTGGTACCTTGAACCATGTCTGGCTTGTAATATGTTCTTAGCAAATATTTATCAAATAAATAAACAAAAGTCCATGAACTCAGTAACACCATCATGGGCTGAGAGCCTAGACAAGAGTCTGAGTCTGTGATTCTATAGGTCCTTGGTTAGAATGTCTGCTTTTTTGGGGGGTAGGGGAGTGGTGCCAGGGATTGATTCCAGGGGTGCTTAACTACTGAGCCACATTCCCAGCCTGTTTTTATTTTTTAATTTTGAGACAGGGTTTCACTAAGTTATGTAGGGCTTCCCTAAGTTCTGTTTAGTTTTCTGTGGTGCTGGGGATTGAACCCAGGGTCTTGTGCATGTGAGTCAAACATTCTACCAACTGAGCTATATCCCCAGCCTGCCTTCCTAAGTTCTAAGACTGGCATTGAAACTTGTGATCCTCCTGCCTCAGCCTCCAGAGTCCCTGGGATGACAGGCCTGCCACCACAACCCGTGAATGGCTATGTTTAAACACATCTGGAAAACAACTGGCACCCATCTCCCACCCCATCCACACTCAAATTCTGATCTCAATTCTGAAATGGCAAATTTCGTAAAAAAGAAGGGTGATTTACATGACTGTCCTCACTGCTTGCTGCTTGAGCAGGCCCTCAACCACAAACACTTTCTCTTTCTTCAGTCTGCTTCCAGAAAGACACTCTAAAGTCCCCTCACCATCACCATTTTATCTCTCGCTTCTCAGTAAACAAACTCCTCAGTTCTCACAGATAATAAAACACACCTCTATCTACAGGGAATAGTAAGTGAGCATATTTTCAGGAAACAGCTGAGATTTCTCATGTTCTTTGCTTTTTTGAAAAGCAGCCACACTGCTCAGTATGTATGCAGCACTTGTTTACTAATTAACAAGCTACCTCCCACTGAGCCAGTCACCCTTCCTCTCTCTGTTTCTTTTCCATTCGTATAAAACTGCGTGAGTGAGTACAAACTTGGCCCAGCACTTTTCAACATGGATTGTGATCACATTTCTTAGCCTGGACACTTTCATCACTGAAATTCATTTATTTAGAGGGCAGAATCAAAGTGAAAATACATTCTATTAACGTAGTAAGTTGTTTTTGTTTTGTTTTGGTTTTATTTTTTTGGTACTGGGGATTGAACCCAGGAGTGCTGAACCACTGAGCAACGTCTCCAGCCCTTTTTATTGTTTATTTTGAAACAGGGTCTCACTGTTTCAAAAGAAGGAAGGATGATTTACATTACTTAGGGCCTCACTAAGTTCCTGAGGTTGGCCTTGAACTTGTGATCCTCCTGCCTCAGCCTCTTGAGCCGCTGGGATTACAGTCATACACTATCACGCCTGGCTGACAGTAATAAAGTTTGAAGACACTAAGAGGATATATACTTTATATAACACTCCACACAATCTCTTTCTTTGAAAGCAAGCAAGTAGAGTGAATTTTATTAAGTTACAGAACAAAATAACCAGCTTTAAAATCCAATAATGATAGTTGCATTAACAAATATCACTCAACAGGTATTTCTTGAGGATCTATTATTCACAATACTCTGAGATACGTGCAAGGAAACAACCAAGTCCTAGACTTGCTAGATGTATTGAGTAAGATAGACCTTATGTCAAAAACAAACAAAACTGTTAAAAGGATTCAAAGGACAGGGATGAAAGATTATGTTTATCAAAAGTACTCACTAAAGATTTCAGAGAGAAGATAGGATTTAGGACAGGCTTTAGATATTAGATAACAGGAAATTATAGTAAGGGATTCTTGTAAATCTTGAGAAACTTGGAAAAAGATACAAATAATTTAAACACTATTCAACCTTAAAATGTGCAAGGATTAGAGTTTGAGTTGGGAAGGATATTTTGCAAATTTAAGATCCTTTGAAAATTATCATATCATAAAAAGCACATCTTTTCTCTGTGAAGATGTCATTTCTTTCAGTGATGTTTCAGTTACTATTGCTGTGTAAGACATTGCACCAACATTCAGTAACTTAAAAATACCATTTTTAATGGTCACAGATTCTGTGGGTCAGAAAGAGCAATAGGGCTCAGGAGAATGGCTTATCTCTGCTTCACAACATCTGGAACTTCAGTTAGGAAGACTTGAAAGCAGTGGGTGACCTGATGGCTGGGGACTAGAATCACCTGGAGACAATTCATTCACATCTGGCAGTCATTGCTGGCTTTTGGCTGGGACCTTAGCTGGAGTTGTTGACCAGACTCTCACACATGGCTTCTCCACGTGGCCGGACTTCCTCACCTTGTGACAATCTCAGGTACTCAGACTTCTGACGTGATAGCCAGCAGTCGCTCAGTTTCCATAATTTTCTATTTTGGTTTTCCGACTGTTGCTCCCTGTTGTCTCCTTGGTGATTATACCTACCTCCTCTTTTTCAGATCAGCCCTTCAGTGTTGCTGTTTCTCAGTGCTCCATTTTAAAGTCTCTTCTTCCTATAAACTCTTTTAAATCGAAATTCTTTTCTTCCTATAATCTCTTTCCTAATATATTGGTTCCATATATATTTACTTCCATTACCACCTGTTAGAGAGAGTCTCGATTTACATTGAACACATAATTCTCCTGAGTTTATGGAACTCACATTTCCAATAGTCAATTAATATTTGTTTAAGTCTTCTAAGAGTCTCTAACTCCATGTAACAAAAACTGAACTTGCTAGCCTATATGCCTATGCCTCAAACCTGCTGATCATTTTCAATTCCCTATCTTGAGGATCCATCTGGATGCCATAATTAGAAACCTAAAAACAAGATTAATCACCTTCTTTCCTTGCCTACATATACCCAATGGGTCAATAAATCTTGTATTTGACTTTGCTCTTACATATTTCTGTATATCATTTTTTTTAATGTTTAATGCCTAAGATCAGACTCAGTCTAAAGCCACAGAACCCTCCAATAGACTTCCAACTGCTCTTCTGACCTATTCACCTTCTCTAAGTATCCCATACCTAAAAAGTATCCCATTCCAGGATAAATTTTTTTTTATTCATTTTTAGTTTTAGGTGGACACAATATCTTTGTTTTTTTATTTTTACATGATGCTGAGAATAGAACGCAGTGCCTCACACATGCTAGGCGAGCACGCTACCACTTGAGCCATGTCTCCAGCCCCAGGATAAAGTTTTAATGCACAAATCTGACCATGTTTGAACCCTTAATTACCGTCCCTTTGTAAAGAGGGATTAGATACTTACTGTACTAAAGATCAATCAAATAGTTACAAACGGTTTTCAAATTCAAAAGTGCTATTCAAATGTAATATATTTGTGAATGTGTTCTCAGTAGTGGTGATAGGAAGAAGGTGATAGGAAGAAGATCCCATCCTAGATCATGTTGATAACAAAATGGCCCTAGTTGTTTCATTCTAACAATATGAGGCAGGAGAGATACTCTTCCCACCTCTCGGGTTTTGGCTGATTTGTGATTTGCTTTGGCCAATAGAAGAATGTAGAAGTTATAGTAGATTCTGAGTCTAGATTTCAAGAGGCTGACATGCATCTATTCTCCCTCTCTCTTTCTTCTCTCTCTCTTATGCATGCTCCCTCTCTCTTTCCCCTTATCCTCTGCTACTACTGAAAAACAAGCACAGGCTAGTCTACTGAAGGATGAAAGACCATGTAAAGCAGAGCCCAGTCTTCCCAGATGACGTCATCTCTACCCAGTAAGCTCCAAGCAGACCTTTAAGCTGACCTCAGTATGAATAAGGCCAGAAATGATCAAATAGTCCCAGGCCAGGTCAGAACTCACAAGCTAACCCAGAATTGTGAGAAACAAACAAACAAACAAACAAAAGATTGTTGTTTTAAATCACTATGTTTTGGGGGTAGTTATGCAGTAGTATGTTCAGGACTTTCTGTCCCTATACAATAAATATTACCTTTTCCAAAATCTTGGTTTCAAACATCTAACTCTTTAACTATTGCCTCCCGTCCTTCAGTTTACTTGTCTGAGTATGCCCCTTACTCTAATTCTTCCAACACGTTGAGGTTTCCATACCATAGATTTTACCACTTTGTTCCTATCCATCCCTCCTCAATTCACTCAGGAACATGGTTACATTTCATGGTCTCTCATTAAATTCTCTCCTTAGTAAAAACTTATTCACCCTCTTCTCTGCCTTTATAATTGCCTGGCAAAATTCCAGCCCAAGCTGAACCCATCTATTTGTCTTCTCTGCCTATCACTGAATAGCAGAATATTGCAAAGAAAACCACAAAACTGCACTGACTTACTTCACTTCAGTTTATAACTACGCATGTCAAGTAACCACCAGAAGAAATCCTACCACACTTCTCAGGAAATATTACTTTGCTCTTCTTTCATGCCTACTCTACTAACTCCTTTGTTCTCAACTAAATGGCTTTTCTTATACTTCACTGAGTAAAGCATGCTCATTTTCTCTTGTGATTGCTACAATCCTGTTTTGTATTTTTTGTTCCCTCTTGTGACAACAAAGGAAAATGTCTCTCTCCTACCACACTGACCTTTGGTACCTTTCTCCAACTCCTACTTTTTCTATTTTCCCTCACAGGAAAACTTTTTTTGTTTTTTTTTTTTTTGTACTGGGGATGGAACCCAGGGCACTCTACCACCA
The DNA here is from genome assembly GCF_045843805.1 of Urocitellus parryii. NCBI lineage: Eukaryota > Metazoa > Chordata > Mammalia > Rodentia > Sciuridae > Urocitellus > Urocitellus parryii. Next base: position 47,503,039 of record NC_135537.1, read on the forward strand.
AGCAAAATTCCCAGGCACTTTTTCTTTTTTTTCCTTGAGTCAGGGTCTTGCTAAAGTTGCTGAGGCTGGCCTCAAATTTGTAATCCTCCTACCTCAGCTGCACCCAGTAGCTGGGATTATTGGAGTTGCTGCCACTGCACCCAGATCACAACAAAACTTTTTTTTTTTAAAGAGAGAGTGAGAGAGAGAGAGTTTTTTTTTAATATTTATTTTTTAGTTCTTGGCAGACACAACATCTTTGTTGGTATGTGGTGCTGAGGATCGAACCCGGGCCGCACGCATGCCAGGCGAGCGCGCTACCGCTTGAGCCACATCCCCAGCCCACAACAAAACTTTTCAAAAGAGTTATTTGTAAATGCTGCCTCCACTTTTTCACACCCATTCTGCTTTTAGTACACCTCACTGATGAAACTACTCTTATAAAGGTGAACAACAGTGAATATTTTCCCAAATCCAGTAGATATTCTTCTGTTTTAATCTTACCTGACATAACAAAATGGCTCCAGTTATCCTATCCTTTAGTAACATTTGACTCTATTACTCTTTTTTTTTTGAAATGTTTTTTTCTTTTCTCATTATTCAAGAAGCATACTCTACTCTCTTGTATGTCCCTCACCACTTCATCTGTTTTTGTTGGTTCCGTCTTCTAAATGATAGAATTCACTAGAATCCAGTCCATAGTCACTATCACTTCACTACTCAGTACTTTAGGTGACCTCAATTACTTCCAGCTACTGTGATTCATTTCATCAGTCCATATAAATCTTCTAATATCCAGATTTGTGTATCCCAATTCCTTTGTAACAACATCTTCACTTGGATGCTTAAGATTTGTGTTTAGGGGCTGGGGTAGAGCACTTACCTAGCACATGTGAGGCACTGGGTTCAATTCTCAGCACCACATAAAAAATAAATAAATAAAATGAAGATATTGTGTCAATCTACAACTAAAAATATTTTTTAAAAAAAGATTTGTGTTTTGAATTGAACTGTTCAAATCTCTATTAAGACCTCTTTTACTGTTCCTTATTTTAGTAACTGGTTCACAACTTGATGGAATAAATTGATGAAAAATGAACATCTATGGAACAGTATAGGTATTCTTGTAAAAAATTCAATGCTATTCAATGCAATGGAACACAGAGTTCATTATTTTTCATTATCACAGGAATTTTCTCCTATTACTTTAAAATAGATTAAAGTGATAGTTGTGGTGATGCACCCTGGCAATCGCAGCCACTTGGAAGGCTGAGGCAGGAGTTCAAGACCACCCTCTGCAATTTAGCAAGACCCTATCTCACAATAAGAAATAAAAAAAGGCAGGGGATGTAACTTAGTGGCAGAAGATCCCTGGTTTCACTCCCAGTACTGCAAATAAATTAATTTAATTTAATTGATTAAACTATACATCATTGGTGGGCTTTTAAAAATAGACTATTTTTTTAAAGACAAGTTTTAAGTTCACAGTAATATTGAGGGGAAGATGCAAAGGTATCATATATACTCCCTCACCCCACACATGCATAGCTTCCTCCATTATCAACATCCTCCATCAGGGCCATACATTTGTTACAAACGATAAACCTATGAGGACACATCATGACCACTCCAAGTTTATGGCTGACATAGAGGTTCATTCTTAGTGTTGCACATTCTATGGATTTGAATAAATGCATAATGACATGTATCCATTGCTATAGTATCAAAGTATTTTCACTGTCCTAAAAATCTGTGTTCTACCTTTTTACCTCTTCTTTTCCCTAGCTCCTGATTTTACTGCATGCACAATGTTGTCTTTCCCAGTTACAGAGTTGAATCATGCAGTATGTAGCCTTTTCATTACTTAATGAAAGGATTTAGTAATGAGCATTTAAGTATTCTTCATTTCTATTATTTGTTGTAAGCAGTGAATAATATCCACTGTCTGGATATAACACAGTTTATCCATTCACCTATTGAAGGCCATCTTGAAAGAGTTATCCCCTCAAAAACATAAACGATACTTTTATGTGTTTATGCCTGAAAATATAGTACCTTTTTGACTAAATGTAGTTTCCATATAAGACTGAATAGGACTGCTAGCCAAATGGTCTCACTGCCTCAAAGTTTAACATTGCCCTTTTCCCCAGCAAGGACTGTATATCACCAATAACTATAGTGGCAATCATTTTGATGATCACATCAGTTTAATTTCTTTGACTAATTATCTTCACTTTGCAAATACCTTTTGGACTGCATAATGAATGATTGGATTACTTGCTAACACTGAAAAAAGCAAGTTTTAAAGGTTACAGGCTTTAGAATTTCTCCTGTGTTTGAAAATACAAGTTTAGTTCTATGGTACTGGAAGAATATATTCAGAATGTCAATATGGAGGATTATTTACAACTTCACCAATTGTAAAACATATAATGATAATGTGTTGTAGTCCAATTTTCCAGTGTATTGGTGTGTATCATTTATAAGCCCTACTAGATATGAGGTCTCCTTAGTTCAATCTAAAAATATTTTCTCATTAGAGACTGGAGATGGTTTCTGAAGCAGTTAGGCAATGATGTTATTAGTCTCTTGGCAAGATGATTTGTTTTTTATTTTTATGCATATATTCTTGCATGTAGGTGAGTTTGTTTTAAATCATTAGCAATTAATAAATTGTTAGTGAAATAGTACTCGATACTACTCTATTGTAGTACTCAATAATTAGTTTCAGATTTAGCCAATTAGATTTAGGAAGTGAAAGAGGCAACTGCTTGTGAAGGGATCTCCAAGTCCCTCAAACATCAACCCATCCCCTATTGTCTTCAATATGTGATCTTTAATCCTTTAAGCTTGGAAAGCTTTTTCACCTTCAGACTCTTGTTAGATAGATTTTAAAAGGAAAAGAACTGGGTTGTTGGATCCCTACTTATAGAAGTATAAATGGGCAAAAATTTAGAGGCATGAAAGAGGATATTTGGGAAAGATGGTTTTATCAGGTGATGCTTAAAAGGTAACTTAATAACCAATATTTATTACATCGCTCTATACCAAGCATCATTAGAACAACCTTACATGGCTTGTTATATTTAATCTTCATAGAAATCCAGTTTTGAAGATGGTCATATGAAAGTGGAGAATATTAACCTTAGAAAGGTAGACTTGAGCATTAAAACTTGAAGAATCCATTGACCTTTCTCTGTGTTTCATATCCATTTCAACAAATTCTTTCTGTTTTATGTTCAAAATATACCCAGAATTTGACCACTTCTGATGACATCCACCATTTAGTTGTCCAAAACAACTAAATTTTACACCTTGAGCATTGCCTTCAAACTGTCTCCCTACATCTATTTTTTTTCTATATTTTGCATTCAGAAAACATAACTTAAAAATCGAGGTAAGATCAGAATTCTTCAAAGAGTTTCCATCTAAAATAAAATCTGAATTCTTTACTATAGCATATAAAGAGCTACATAGTTTCTTGCTTTAGAGGGTCCCATATAATATGTCTTTAGTCCAGTTTGTACTACTATAACAAAACACCTGAGACAGGGTAATTTTATAGTGAATAGAAATTTATTGGCTTACAATTCTGGAAGCTGGGAAGTTCAGTGTCAAAGTCCCAGCATCTGACAAGGGCCTTCTGGCATATTATTAGATGGCAGAAGGCGGGAAGGTGAGAGAGAGCAAAAGAAGGTTGAACTTGCCCTCATGTAATGTCATCAGTCCCAACCATGAAGGGGCACACTTATGGCTTAATAAACTCTTAAAAGTCTCATCTCTTAAAATTGTTACAATGGCAGTTAAATTTCAACATGAGTTTTGAAATGAGCATATGTTAAGGGGAGGGGACAAACATTCAAACCATAGTATATGACAAAAACACAGAAAGTGAATTAAAGGACATGCAGGTGTCTTTGTTACTCCACAGCCATTTCTTAGCACTGGTATAGTGTAGCATCACTTTAAACAACACTGAATAACATTATTCAAGCCCCAGGGAAATGGCTTTCCATATTTTTTTACTTATGTCTTCAAAATATAAAGCAGTTTTAATTGGGTATGGTGACACATGCTTATAATCCCAGCAACTCAGGAGGCTGAGACAAGAGGATCACAAGTTCAAGGCTAGCTTGGGCTACTTAGGGAGACCCTGTCTTAAAATTTAAAAATAATAATAATAAGCTGGGAATGTAGCTCAGTGGAAGAGTGTCCCTGGTTTCGATCCCCAGTATCAAAAAGAAAGAAAGAAAGAAAAAAAGACAGAAAGAAAGAAAGAAAAGGAAAAGGAAGGAAGGGAGGGAGGAGTTTATTTATTTTTGGTACTAGGGATTGAACTCAGGGATGCTCTACCACCGAGTTACATCTCTAATCCTTTTTAGATTTTTTTATTTTTTAATTTTGAGACAGGGTCTCACTAACTTTCAATCCTCCTACTTGGCCTCCCAAATCTCTAGGATTATAGGCATGCAACACTGTACCTTGTTGAGAAATTTAAAAACATGAAATAGAGCCCAGAAAAGAAAAAAAGGCCTGTAAAGAAAAATGAAATGAAATGAAAATCTCCCCCCAAAAAGCAAACTGCTTAATTTTTTTTTTCTCTTTGTGGTACTAGGGATTGAAACCAAGGGAGCTCTACCCAAGTCTGCTTAATTTTTAAAACTAGAAACAAAGAATGTCAAGTATTACCCACATAAAATCTAATGAAGAATTAATTGCTGATAAAAACCACAAAACCTGGCTGGCATGTACACCTGTAACCTCAGCCACCGGGGAGACTGAGAAAGGAGGATCACAAGTTCAAGGCCAGCCTCAGCAACTTAGTAAGGTCCTACCTAACTTAGTGAGACCCTATATCAAAATAAAACATAAAAAGGGCTGGGGATGTGGTTCAGTGGTAAAACATTCCTGGGTTTAACCACCAGTACCCACGCACATACACACACACACACACAAAAAAAAAAAAAAAAAAAAAGAAAGAAAGAAAGAAAGAAAGAAAAGAATAAAAAAAACCACAGCAGGAGATTATTCTTTTCAAATTCACTGTTTATGCATGTCATGGAATCTGTGTAATTTCCTATTTTTGATACATGGATATTGGATTACTAATCAGGACAATGATGATGCAGAAGAACTCTCTTTCATACCCTATGGGTTCATACATGTTTATAAACACTAATTAAACATTATTTTTCTTCATAGAACTTATCATGGCATGGTATATATGTGCTTATTTGCCAACAATATGTCTCCTGATGGACTTAGTGAGAACAAGATCTTTGCTTTCTTTATTACTATTTATTCCCAAGTCTGCAACAATGCCAACTCAAAGTATGGGTTCAAAAAATTTTTGTTGAATGTAGACTGCTAACACATGGATGAATTTAACCACTAGATATAGTGTATTTGCTTGAGAAAGATTTGTAAACTTCTTGGAAGACTTTGAGAGAAAGGTAAACAAAGTTCCAATCACAATGTTTGCTGGTCTCACAGAAAATATTTTAATCTACTTTCTCATGTTAATGTCAAGAGTCTCACTAACTTGCCTTTTAGGTTTTTTGTTTGTTTTGTTTATTGGCAGGGTACTGGGGATTGAACTCAGGGGCACTAGACCACTGAGCCACACCCGCAGCCCTATTTTGTATTTTATTTAGAGACAGGGCCTCACTAAGTTGCTTAGTATATCACCGTTGTTGAAACTGGAATTGAACTCACAATCCTTCCTCCCTCAGCCTCCTGAGTTGGCATTTAGTTTTATCATTAATTGAGCACTCACTAAATTCAAAGCATCCTATTGGCTGATGTAGATATCAAGGAGAAATAAGACTAGATATGCAATGTTATAGATTGCATTAGTATAAAATTTTGCTGTTTCTCCTTACTGGGTTTACCTAGACACGAGGAATATAATTCCCACCTTATTGACCCCAGGCTTGGCCATGTGATCTGCTTTGGTTAATAAAATATGAGTGACAATGACTTATACCAATTCTGAACAGAATCATTCAGAATCAACCATTAAGAGTTTTCCCTTTGCCACACAATTGATATGTCCCAAGTTAAGAGCTGATTTTTTTAGCCTGGAATGGGAATGAATTGATGCAGAGTCAAAGACAGATTACGAAGAGTATGTACCATTGGCAAGAAATGAATTCTGTTACAAAGCCGGGGGGTGGGGGGTGTTACTAGAATTGATTTGTGAGAGTTGATCTCCTCTCAACTCTGTACCTTAAAATTGACCAAGGTAAGGGTTATTTATACTTGGAAATTGGAAAATACTATACACATTAGGGCTTTTATTCCTGCACAAGTCATTGTTAAAAGTATTCCAAAATTTAAAGTCACTAATTTCCATTATCAGTTTTCTTCCTGTGATAGAAATTAATAGACTATAATGGCAAGAGCTGTATTAAGACAAGAACAGGATGTTACGGGTATCAAGAACTGTGAAGGGCCTAAGTTCACGTCTGTCCCCCTTGTTCTTCAAGTTTCAAGGAAAATGGTGTGGCCAAGGTAGATGCTGAATAAGCAATTGTGTGTGTGTGTGTGTGTGTGTGTGTGTGTGTATGTGTGTGCGCTGAGGAAACCGAATCATCTTTAATGCACTGCAGGCAAGCACATCCACTGTTGTCTTGGAGGGAAACACTATGTTTCTTACATTTGGCAGTAAACAAACCTGCCTTTTCCTCTAGCAGGTACTAACTCCATCTTTCCATACTGATTGCTACACAAACATATGTGAAAAAATAGTCCAGAACAAAAGACTACCAGTACCTCTGCTCATGAGGGCAGAAATTCAAGAGAACTGTAGAAAACTATCTTTCAGAATGGCTACACACTCTATAGACCACCAACCCTTGACAGGAAGGCTTATGTGGTTCCCTATTCCAGAATCTTCCTCGCGTCTCTTCTCCCTTTTGGTACTGAGGATTGAACTCAGGGGTGCTCTACCACTGAGCCACATCTCCAGCCCTTTCTATATTTTATTTTGAGACAGGGTCTCATTAAGTTGCCCAGGCTGGTCTTAATTTTGCTGTTCTCCTGCCTCAGTCTCCCAACAGGTGGGATTGCAGGCCTGTGAGACAACTGAAGAGTGTTTGTAATTTGCCTCAGGTACACCTTGCTTCTCTTCTTTTCTGTTGCTTCAGACCTCTCACTTCCTTATTTAGTAACTAATTCTCCTTCAAGTGTTAATGGAGAGATTTGCTTTTCCCAAGAGTGTTTTTCAGATACAAAACCCCTTAAAGGGGAAGAAAGAATGCACATCTAATTATGGGGTGCAAAATCTGAGACTAGCTGTGGAGATATTTTGGGGTAGCAGAGAGGGCTTGCTTCTCTCAAATTATATATCAGAAGTGTCTGCCTACTTTATTTTTTTCCTAAGCTGCAGAGTTTAGTGCAGAATCCTCCAAATGTTAAATCAAGTCGAGAGTAATAGTGATTTATTTTTCTCTTGGAAACTTTAAGGAGAATTATTTTGGCCCAGTTTTCAAATTTCCCTTGGATTCTCCACCCCTTCACAGGTGGAAAATTACACCAGTTAGTGTTGATCTTTTCCAATTGTGAATAGTCGTAGACTTGAGTTTATAACTTGTGGGGTTTGTTGTTGTTGTTTGTTTATTTACTTTTTTTTCCCACTTTTCTGATACTGGAGATCTAACCCAGGGGCACTTTATAATTGAGCTATATCTCCAGCCCTTTTTATTGTGAGATAGTGTCTCCCTAATTTGCTTAGGTCTTCGCCAAATTGCTCAGACCTGTGATCCTCCTGCCTCAGCCTCCTTAGTTGCTGGAATTACAGGCATGCACCCTACTCCCAGCTTGGTGTTTTTTTAATTTTTAATTTTATTGGTGTTTTCCTGCTTGAGATTAGTCAAATGAACCATGTTGATACTTAGGTTGGTTCCATGGAAAACTCATAAACAATCTATTCTACTTAGTTAGCAGCTTGTTTTACTTTAACACCATTATCCTAAAAGTAGAATACTGATTAATCTAATTCTTAAAAGTTAATTTTTGGGCCATGTCCTTTAAAATAAAATCCTGCAACATAAAATCTCTTTCAAAAGTAGTCTTAGCTAAACTCTTTATACTAGCTCATTTCCCCACTAACTTGTATTTTACAGGAAGATAAACAAAAACTTATCTGGGTTTTAAAAAAAAATTTAGATAGCATTTTTAAAAACTATATTTATGCTATTGGCCATATAACCTTAATTTCTGATGGGCTTTATTCCAAATAATTAAACCTCCATAGATATATTTTAATCTATATTTTCCTCCTTTTGCTAGAGGAAATTTGTATTATAATTAACTTGACTGTACTATTAATTTTGTTCCATTTAGTTTGAAACAAATCATTTAATATTTAAAATTACCATTAAATGTTTACATCCCTCAGATGGGAATAAATTCTCAAAATTCTATGTAATGATAAATCATCGGTAATATCATCAGTGTAAAATTTCTATACATCTTTTTATTTTTAAAAGGAATGAAATCATATGTATATGCATATTCCTAAGTACATAGTGTGTAGCATATGGTAACAGACATATTTTTATAACTGCACAGAATTTATCTTGAAAATTGCTTTCTTTTGTTAAAAAGAAAATCAAGTACCTTTAGTCACAGGGAAGCTTCTTAAAGATATGCAGGTCAGTGGGAACTGCATCTAGCCAGCTGGTCCTGCTTGCTTCAGTGCCCACAAGTGAAGGCTACATCTGCCCAGAAAGGTCGCCTTTTATGATTTATGATGGTAAGACACACTCCACTCTTTTTTTGTTGCTGTTGTTTGTGTTGGGGAATGAACTCAAGGGTGCTTTATCACTGAGCTACATCTCTGGCCCTTTTCATTTCATTATATTTTTTTGAGATAGGGTCTTACTAAGTTGCATAGGACCTTGCTAAATTGCTGAGGCTGGCCTTGAACTTGATCTTCCTGCCTCAGACTTCGGAGACCCTGGGATTACAGGTATGTATCACCACACCCGGCTGCATATTCATATCTTGATAAGTCATACACTGCCTCTTCCACTCATCCATTCTTTTTGTTCTCTTTCCCTTCTATATTAGCTATAGAGTTCATTCTTAATGCATCCAATGAAAGTAAAATTTTATTTCTCTTTCCTGAAATATATTTTGAGCTCTGATTCCAGATAAAATGACAGCTTCATTTGCTCTGTTGGCCTTTTAGATGTTTAGAACCAAGATCTTAAACTTAAAACTTAATTTACTTCTTTTTGTGTACATTTCCTGTATTCTTAATTACCTGAGGACAGAAGTGTATTCTTAAATTCACTACTGTTTTCATACAATTACAAATAAGATGTGTAGTTAAAACTGATCTATCCTTACAGATTTTTAACTTTTAGCACAAAATTATTTTGTATGATGTAGGTTCCATGGTTACTTCTATTAATTTAATTAGATTTTCAGATTCAGTGGTGGAAATGATTTAAATAACAAGTGAGGTGAGTTAGGGAGTGAAAGCATCTCAGATCCGATTAGGCATGACATCCAATGCCTATGACATGCCTAACTGGTATGGTCTTGGCATTGGGGAATGCTCTGAAACCTTCAGAAAAGAGAGAACTATGCCTGTATCTTTCACAAATTAGAATCAATTAATGAAGTCTAATAAATCTTTTATTCAGATATGGAGGACTACAATACTCATGCCCAGTAGTCCAAATATCTCTAGATTAAACACTCTAAATTTCTTTATAAAATATGATTTTGATCTCGTCTATCAACTTGGCCATCCTTCTCTACTTCATACCTTTTCTAAATCTGTCATATCCAAAAATAAATGCAAAGCCTTCACATGTAGTCTTTACTGGGTGGAGCAGGACTTTATCTTTGCTCATTGTAGGTATTTAAATGCTTTGATTCTCAGATTTCATAAATCTTTTACCAAAACTAGAGTTTGAGAATTACACTTACCAAAGATAGTAAATAAGCCTTCTCAGGGAACATATTCTTCTACAAAAAGATAAGAAGAAACTAGATAAGAGTGTCTGAAAGGATAAATAGAAAATTTATCTTTTAGTGAAGTAAAATAAATTTGCAGCACAAGTTATCTACTGCATTTTAAAATAAGGGTTTATACAAATTTTGTTCAGTAAATGTGCTGTTTTCAAATTCCTTTTGCACAGATGCTGAACATCCATGTTTTCTCTGGGAGCCATGATTCTGTTGAGTGATGTGAGCTTTACAGCAAAGCTTTTAATGTGTGTTCCCTTGAGGACCTAAGAGAAGAGATTTAATTGCTTTAGTTTTCAAAATGAGGCTAATATTATCTGCAGCAATACCTATACTTGTTGAGGAGATTATTCTACTGATGTATGTTCCACACTTTGAAGATAAAATGCAATAGACATACTGACTCTGGCTAAGCAGACCTTTAATGACTAGTTTGTCAACATGCAATCAGAAAGGGAGATGGTGTCTTATGAGCTGACAGTTCTTTACTGGCTTAAAATAGATTGGGGAGAGCAAAACCGGATTTTCCAATTCATTTCTTCCTTTGTTGTTGAGGACCCCTGTAATGTCACCAATATTTCATTTGGTGGAGTGTTCACAACAGAGTTTGAACTATAAAGGAAAGATTTCAGACTCAGACTTAAAAAAAAAAAGAATATTAATTAAACATTGTGTTCATTAGCATGATTTGATTGTAGTCAACAGAAATTATTCCCAGCTAACTTAAGTGAAGTCAATTTATTGAAAGATGAGAAATTCATTAATTTATGAGAACTGGGCTTGAGATGGGGCATGAACAATAGAAACTTGGAAGCTACATGACAATGGACTCATGACTAGAACTTCTTGTTAAGACCCTACTGACCCAATGAGATGTGATTCCATTCATTTTCAGATTCTATGTTCCTCTGCTCCAGATTCTATCTGTAGGCTGGGGATTTAGCACAGTGGCAGCACACTTGCGTAGTATGTGTGAGGACCTGAGATCAATCCCCAGCACCATAAATCAAGAGACGTAACAATGATTCTGTTTGAGCTTCTTTATGGAAGTCATAGGAACCTGTAAATTAGTGGATCTTAAGCTCTTTAGACCTAAGAAGCTTAAAAATTATTGAGGATTCCAAAGAGCTTTTGTTATTTTGGGTTATAGCTACATATATTTACTATATGCAAACTTTTAAAAACATTTATTAATTAATTTTTAAATATCCATAAAACCTTATCACATAGCAATCTAGATAACATGTTTATGAAAAATAACTATAGTCTGCCAAACCAAAAAAGAAATTATGCAAGAAGTAGAATCACTCTACATTTTTTGCAAATATTTTTCATATTTGGCCAGATAGTGGACAGCTGAATTCTCATATATACTTCTGCATTCACTCTTTTTTGTGTGTGTGTGGGGAAGTGTACCATGGATTGAACTCACAGGCACTCGACCATTGAACCACGTCCCTAGCCCTATTTTGTATTTTATTTAGAGACAGGGTCTCACTAAATTACTTAGTGCCTCACTTTTGCTGATACTGGCTTTGAACTTGCCATCCTCCTGCCTCTGCCTCCCAAGATGCTGGGATTACAGGTGTGCACCACCATTCCCTGCTTGCATTCACTCTTGTATAATATTTTGTTTCAGTTGAAGTATATGAAGAAAATTTGTTGCCATACAGATATAAAGTTAAAAAACAGAAATATTTGAATTATTTTTTAAGTTCATATGGATAAATTATGCTAAATTGTATAATAAAGAAAATAATCTGGAAACATAAAGCCTAGGTTAATACAATTATACCTCAGTGGAGGCCCTCAAGACCAGAGGAAGGCCCTGGATGGATATTTATGCATAGTTCTCCGTCCTCATCTTAATCTGATATCACTCCTGTGAATAAGATGAGGTCAAGAGGGAATTTGAAATTCTTTTACCAACTGAGGTTAAATTTTAAGTTTGCTCCTTATAAGATAGGAAGTACCTGGAGTTGAGCATGGTCATGTGGAAGGTTTGCTAGTCTTACATTGTAATCCCATTCTAGCATGTCCACTTCTCTGAGCTTTTTGATCCCTTCCTCCACTAATTTGCCATTGGAAGATAAGGTATCTTTCACTTTTTTTTGATGGGGGTCAGTTCTTTTTCCCCCAAGTTTTCCAGGAGCCAACCCAATAGCATACTGGAATCTTCAGCCAAGGCCCTGACAAAGATACCGAGTTCTGAGTTATGGGACATTGTGCACCTATTAATAGACTCACCTTTATCCCATTTTACATTTCATCTCTCTTGATTCTACACAGTCATCAGAGACTTGCTTTCTCAGTTATTGCTGGGTAGATGTGCTTGAGAACCTTGAACCCCCAAAGTAGTTCCTGTGTGGCTGAGGCGATTCTCTGGACAGGGGCAGCCAAGAGTTGTTATCAGTCGGTAAAAACAATTAGTCATTGGTAACAACATGCACAAATGCTTGGAATGGTTCAACACTGCTGAAACCAAACATTGAAAGAAAAACCTCTCTCTGATGTTCTATGCTTTGCAATTTTTTGAAAGGTCATTGCATTTGAAAACTCCCACCACTCAATTAACTGTTTTATTCTATTCTGCATCATTGTCATGAATAACTCAGCAAAACAAACTGAGAAACCGTGTGTATTATTTTATAAACATTCACAGCATAATTTTTTGCACATTGGCCATTTTCTTCAAAACATTATTATCAACCCCTACAGACACTTCCACTCTGGAAGAACTCCATGAGCTTCTATAAATAACAGTAAAGAGGATAGATGAATTAATACTCTTTTTTTCTCTCTGTCCCTATACTATGTCTTTCCTCTTTTTCAACCTCATTTCTCTTTCCTCCTCACCCCCCTTTCCCATGCTCTCTTCTTTCTTCTCATACTTCCTTCTCTTTTAAAATTTTCTGTCCCTCCATCTAACTTTCAGTCTTTACTTGCTTCATTGTACAGTGCAGTATGGCTATTTTTCACATTTTTCTCCCAGATTTTTTTTCTTTTCTGGCACCATCTGTCTTTGCATCAGACAGGTATTTTGTGAATTTAGAAGTTCTAGTCAGCATTCTATGGAACAGATTCAATAGCAGAAGAATTTCCAGACTTTCAACTTCTAAATACTTTCTTAGAATATCTCTCCTGGAGAAAAGTAATTCTTTTTTGGAGCATATGCTGGCTGTTACAATTGTGAAATTTTTAGTCTAAGCCAAAAGGAAGGGATAAGAAAAAAATGAGAGAACTAACTTTTGCATGTAGAAAAATTTCCCCCCAAATTAAAAAAAAAATCAAAACATTATTTAATGTAATGTACTGTGTCTCCATTTTGTAGGGCTACCATAACAAAGTAGCATGAATTGGATACCTTAAACAACAGAAATTTATTTGCTTATAATTCTGGAGGCTAGAAGCACAAGATCAAGGTATCAGCAGGGTCAATTCCTTTAGTGATCTCTCCTTGGCTCGTGGATAGTCATCTTTGCTCCCGTATCGTCACATGGTTACTCCTCTTACCTGTCTGCGTCTTAATATCTTCTTCTTATAAAGAAATTAGTCATATTGGACTAATGTCACTTGTATGTAATTTCCTAATGTCATTTTAACTTAATTACCAGTCTACAATTATGGTAACACCCTGTTTTAGTCAGCCTTTTTCTGCTGTGACTAAAGGACCCAACCAGAACAATTTTAGAGGAGGAATAGTTTATTTGAGGGCTCATAGTTTCAGTGGTATTAGTCCATAAAAGGCCGACTCCATTCTTCAGGGCTCACGGTAAGGCAGAACATCATGGCACAAGAGTGTGGCAGAGGAAAGCAGCTCACATCATGATCTGGAAGCAGAGAGAGAGGGGTCTCCACTTGTCACATACAAATATATACACCAAAACCACACCCCAATTCCCACCTTCTCCAGCCACACCCTACCACTTCACTTACTCCCTATCAGAGGATTAATTCACTGATGGGATTAAGACTCTTAAAACCCAATCATTTCTCCTCTGAACCTTCTCGTATTCTCACAAGTGAGCTTTGGGGGACACCTCATATCCAAACCATAGCACACCCCACGATTAGCAACCCAACATATGAATTTTGAAGGGACACAATTCAGCCCTTAGGTTCTTAACATCTATTAAAGAAATCCTCAGATTCTGAAGAATGAGAAAGTCTATGTATTTTTGTGTAATATGTTAAAATGTTTTAAAATTCTAAACAGAGGACTTCCGTTTCCAGGAAGATAAAGTAAACATGCATTCATTCCCCTACTCTTCCCACTAAATGCAAAAAAAACCTCCTAGATGTGATACATAAAACAAATAAGAAAGCTTTGAAAAGTGCCAAGAAGAAGGTAGACCATCTAGGGTCCTTTAAGGAATGACATGGTGCTAAATTGTCTGGGTTTATTATTATTATTATTTGGTCTTATAAATAGTCTCCTCTTATGTGGAGGGGTTATGTTAGAAGACCCCCAGGAGATGCATTAAACCATGGATAGTATCAAACCCTATATATAACTAAGTTTTTCTATACATGCATGTGACAAATTTTAATTTATAAGTTAGGCACAGTAAGAGATTCACAATAACTCATAATAAAATTGAATAATTATAACTATATTATAATAAATGTTATATGAATGTGATCTTGTTCTCAGAATACCTTATTTTTCTTTCATCTTTTCAAGGAAGGCTTTTATAGCTTGTCTTTGGCATATCTGATTGCCAGTGTCACAACTCTCATGCTTTTTGGCTATTACTGAGCAAAATATGGGCTACATGAACACAGCACTGTGATAACGTGACTGTTGATCTGATAATGAAGATGGCTACCAAGGTGGCAGAGGTAGTAAAACTACATTCAGCATGTATGCACTGGATAAAGGGATGGTTCACATCCCAGAAGACTTTACAAGATTTCATCACATTGCTCAGAATAGCATGCAATTTCAAGCTTATGAGCTAAGGGCAGTGACACACACCTGTAGTTCCAGCTACTCAGGAGGCTGTGGCAGGAGGATCAGTTGAGTTCAAGAGTTCAGGACCAGCTTGGGCAACACAGTAAGACCCTGTCTTTAAAAAAAAAAAATAAAACTTAGAAATTGTTATTTCTGGAATTTTCCATTTACTATTTCTGATTGCAACTGACCACTGGTAGCCCAAACCATGAAAGCAAAAACCTTAGAAAAGGAAGGGCTATTGTATATCCCAGACTGCATGCTGGAGAAGCTGGCAACCCAAACTGCCAATGGTCTCATACAAAACAACAACAACAACAACAACTAAAGAAAACTGCTCTCCCTAGCCAAAGGTTCAAGAAGGGGCAGCCAAATAAGGCAGAAAGCTTTTAGATAATAACCATTTTACTCCAGCCAAACACCACAGAAGAAACTGCCCCACCCTGACCCCACCAGCAAGGGCTGTATGGAAAGCCCAGACTTCTCCCATTGTCAGATTGTAGTTAGGATCCCTAAATGCCTTCCCTTTGCTTGAAAGCTGTCAGTGTAGACTAGTAAGGAGGGTATAGTGGGATTATTATAAGGATATAGTGGAAATTCCACTATAGTATAAGGCACCTCTCCCTCCCACAACAAGACAGCTCAGAAGTCTACTGGAGAGTCAGACATTAACCTCCACTGAGCTATAGCAAAGCTACTACCCCTCCTCCTGTCAGTGGAGGCCACCTGGGAAGCAATATTGAGACATCTTCTCTCTCCTAGACAGGTGGTATCAGGAAAGGCCCAAGGGAGAGCCTGAACTCTCATCTGACCTTGCAGTAATGAAGAACCCCTGCCATCTGGGTGATAATGGAGGCTGGGTGGAGAATCTGATCTATTCCCCAACGTGGCAACAGCAAGGAGGTGCCCCCTAACATTGCAGCACCAGAAGATGCCTGCTAACTCACAGAATTCAAACAAGATACAAAGTCTCACAGTATAATACCCAAAATGTCATTGTTTCAATCATTAAATCACTTTATGGCCAGGCATGGATGCTCACACTTATAATTCCTGCAACTCAGGAGGCCAAGGCAAGAGGATTGCAAATTTGACGTCACCTTCAGCTGCTTAGTGAGATTCTCAGCAACTTTACAAAATAAAAAGTACAATAAAAGTCTTAGGGATGTAGCTAAAGAAGTACCCCTGGGATCAATCCTTAGTACACAAACACACACACACACAAAAAAAAAAAAAAAAAAAAAAAAAAGGAAAGAAAGAAAAAAAAATCTCTTGTCATTCTAAAACCCAGTAAGATCTGGTTGAGACAAGAATGAGCTGAATGAGACAAGAAAATCAATACCTGTTGAAGCTGAGATGACACAGATGTTAGAATTGTATAGTAATGATTTTAAAGTGACAACTATAAAAATACTTCAATGAGTAACATGGACACACTTGAAACAAAATTTTAAAAAGGAAAACTTCAGAAAATGAATTGAATTTATGGTAATAAAAAGTTATAAAGAAGAATCAAATGAAAATTTCAAATTAACAATTATGAAAAAAATCTTCAGTGGATGAATTCAACAGAAGAATTTAAAAAAAAGGAAAAAAATCATTGAACTTGAAGACAGAAGAGATTTGTGTCATTTGAACAACAGAGAGTCCATAGACTGATAAAAAATTTTTAAAAAATGAGCAGAGACCTTGGGACATGAGAGACCATTAAAATGTCTGATATTTGTGTCACTGGAATGCCAAAAGGAGAACAGAAAGAATATGGAACCCAAATCATTCAATGTGATGGTTATGGGCAACAATTTATCTAAAAAGCCTAAAGATTAAAAAAATGTAGTGATCTTCAAACAGGATAAGCTCAAGGAAATCCATACCACAATGTATCATGGTCAAACTAAAAATAAAGAGAAATTTTGAATACAGCCACAGATAAATGATACATTACCTATCAGGAAAAATAATTCAATGACAAGTGAATTTCTTATTAGCAATCATGGAAGCCAAAAGGAAGTAAGAAAACATTTGTCAAGTACTGAAAGAAGAGAATTGATAGCCCCGAATTCTACCTCTAATGAAAATATCCTCCAGGAATGAAGGTGAAATCATGCCATCTTTAGGTGAAATAAAATTATTAGAATTTGTCACCAAAGGCCTACTCTAAAAAGACGACTAAAGGAAATTCTTGACAGAAAGCAAATGATGAAAGAAGTATCTTGGGATATCTGAAAGAAAGAAAGAGCACAGGCGTGAACTAAAATATGAGTAAAATACAATACTGACTAATGCTGTTCTCAAAGTATCTAGGAAATATTTAAGACAATTATATTATCAGTGGCAGAGGTTAAAGAGAGATAAAGGCAAGTAGGGGTTCCATGCTCATTAAAACTGATAATATGTCAACACTAAGAGATTATTTGTATAATACTCATAAGTAAACATAGTACTTTTATTAGCCAGGAGTTAGTTCTCCAGGGAAACAGAGCCAATAGTGTGGATGATAGATGGATGGGTAGATGCATAGATAAGAGTTCTTAAAGAATTGTCTCACAGGGGCTGGGGATGTGGCTCAAGCGGTAGCGCACTCGCCTGGCATTCGTGCGGCCCGGGTTCGATCCTCAGCACCACATACCAACAAAGATGTTGTGTCCTACGAGAACTAAAAAATAAATATTAAAAATTCAAAAAAAAAAAAAAAAAGAATTGTCTCACACAATGCATAGGCTGGCAAAGTCAAGATTTGCAGAGTGTGCCATCAATTTGGAGACCAGAAAAGAGTCAATATTGCAGTTCAAGTGTTAAAGTGAAAAGAAAAGCTAGAGATCAAGAGGAGCAATTTGCAACTATATACCTTAGAAAGGACAAATATCTAGGATATATAAAGGATTCTCAAATATCATTGTTAAGAAAACCCATAATCCAATTTGAAAATGAGCAAAGTACACAGAGATATTTCACCACAGGATACATGAATGGCAAATATGCATATAAAAATGTGTTCGATATTATTAGCCATTAGGGAAATGCAAATGAATACCACTATGTACTTATTAGGACAGATTTTTAAAGATATTAACAATATTAAACACTCTATGTAAAATGATTCAGCCACTCTAAAAATAATTGTGTGGTTTGTTAAAAGGTTAAACATATATTGACCATACGATCCAGCAATCACACTTCTCAGCATTTATGCCAGAAAAATGAAACTTGAACCTATGCAAAATTTGTACATGCTTTTTCAGAGCAGCCTTGTTTGTCATAATCAAAACCTGGAAACACTCAAAATGTCTTTTTATAGGCTAATAGTTCAACAGTTTCCATGGAATACCATCATGGATTAATACCAAGTCTATGAAATATTGCTCGGTCCAAAGGGGAACTATTAATACACACAAGAACTTTATGCAAAGTAAAAAAATAAACCTAATCTTTTTTTAAAATTTTATTGGTTGTTCAAAACATTACAAAGATTGCAGAATCACATCGGTTACACATCCACATTTTTACATAATGCCATATTGGTAACTATTGTGTTCTGCTACCTTTCCTATCCTCTACTATCCCCCCTCCCCTCCCCTCCCATCTTCTCTCTCTACCCCATCTACTGTAATTCATTTCTCTCCTTGTTTTTTTTCCCCATTCCTCTCACAACCTCTTATATGTAATTTTATATATCATTAAGGGTCTCCTTCCATTTCCATACAATTTCCCTTTTCTCTCCCTAAACCTAATCTTAATAAGTCACATACTATGTGATCCCACTTATTAGATTTATATAATAGTCTAACTGATAAAGGGATAGAGATGGAAAGCTAATCAATGGCTGCCAGGGTACAGGAATGGGGAGGGGGAGAGGAAATGGGGCATGACTATAAAAGGGGTAGCACTAGGGAAAAGCTTTACAGTGATGGAATAGTTAGTTCTTAGTTTGATTGAAGTTGTGGTGACATGAATCTACATTTGTGATACAGTGATACAGAATGATACATACACACTGCATCAGTCCATGTCAAAGGAGCTTTGATATTATTCTATAGTTACGTCAGATTAACCACTCAAGAGAGCTGGGTGAAAGGCATCTGGAATCTTTGCAACTACTTTTGAATCTATGATTATTTCAAAATAAAAGAGTTTAAAAAACATGGCTAAACTGAGTCAGTCAAAATGCTAATGATAATCCAAATTCACATCTTTGTTTTGCTATCTCGCTGCCTCCTCGGTTTTGATTGGAAAGGAATTAGAATTGGGAATGCGGGTTGTCAGTGAGTAGCAAGGACAGATCTCTTTAGTCAGAAAGTCCAAATTCAGAGGTTAATCCAGACATGAAGTTTCAAGGGAAGTATTGTTGAAATATTTAATTTTAAGTAATCATTTACAGAACTAACTTTTCATCTGCAAGCTATGAATTTCTAAAACAAACAACAATCCCAAATCCAGTCCTCTGGATCTTCCTTTAGTCCTGTTTTCTACTGATGGTTTTCTGACCAATGTGTGGCATTAATTGTTTGTTAGGAATACTTTAATATTTAATATTTCTTTCTAATTTATGTATTTTAAAATTAGTGGCTCATTCAGCTTTTACTTCTAGTGAAAGTTTAGTGAGCAACAGTTGACATCATTGCCTGGGTTTCCAGGAAGAGCACCGTCATTGGAAATACACCAAAATGGTGTGCACCCTGCCTCTGTGCTTACTTACTGCATGACTTTTGAGCCAAGTAATTTCTCTGAGACTCAGTTTTACAACTGTCAGAGGGTTTAATAATCTTGGCCTCCTAGAGCTGTACTGTCAGTTCATGGTACTTTGACTAAATACCAAAGCTGTTTTCTGTTTTTGAATAAGGATTGGTTAATGACCCTTCCTTTCACATCTTTGTTTCATTAGATACAGTATCTTTATTTTACATTTATATGGTGCTGAGGATCGAACCCAATGCCTCAGGCATGCTAGGGCAAGCACTCAACTACTGAGCCACAACTCCACCCCCCTAAATTGACAACAGTTTGGTCACTTTTTCCCCAGGATTGCTGCTACTGTTTTTCTCATTCCTTTCATTCCTAGTGTTTCCAGACTCTACCTGTGGTTAGAAAAATAGATAGAAACCTCGCTATGTACTTCATCTGCTTTTCTTGTTCATTTCTCCTTGACAAGGTAAATGTGTTTCTAAAACCAGGAAACAACATACATGTAGGTACAATAGACATTTCACTCAAATTATCTGCTCAACTTTATTGCATGGAGTGTAAGTCCAAGTTTACTTTAAGAGATGTGCCTGAGCAGTGGTGCAAGCCTGTAACCCCAGCAACTTGGGAGGTTGAGGCAGCAGGATTGCAAGTTCGAGGCTGGCCTCAAGTTCAAAGCCAGCCTGGGCAACTTCGTGAGACCCTGTCTCAAAATAAAAAATAAAAGGGCTAGAAATGTGTCTCAGTGGTAAAACACCCCTGAGGCTAATCCCCTGTACAAACAAATAACAAACTCAAGTGCCTGTAGGGGTCTTTGTAGAGATGCATATGAAGGGACAGAGAAACTGGAAATTTCTAGGAATAATATCAGTGATTTTCGCACACCAGTTTCATTCTCTTACCTATGCTGTTGGCTTCCTCTTCCTCTAATATATGAATTTGATGCTTGCTAAGTACTTTGGTTTCCCTTGGCATAAATTTACTCTTGAAGAAAGAACAGGCAATAACTCAGAAGTACCATCAAGGAGAGGCAAATAAACTACTACAATCATAGAAAGGAATGTTCAATTTGATGAGAAAGAAGGCTTCTCGGAGAAGCTGGCCATGTGAGCTGAGTCTTGGAAAAGCGATGCTGAAGAGAAGATTTTTAAGCAGAGTAAATAACAAGAGCAAAACTGTGGAGACAGAAGGAGTACTGAGGTCAGCATTTTATCGTCATGAAAATGGTTCCAAAGAAGGTGTGCTACACAAGAGACAAAAGGAAAGTTGACACAAGGCCAGGGAATGTCTACTCTTCAGGTGCAGGTAAAAGAGAATCCAGCCAGGAGGCTAGGAAATGATGTTCAAAGTGATTAATCCACTTCTAGAAAGAACAGGCCAGTAGAGAGAGTCAGATGCTACAGAGAGTTGAAGAGGGCTAGTGGGAAGAAGGCATTTTAGGACTGTTTTGAGGTTACTAGTGATCTCTGAGAAGGAAGGAGAAGAAAACCACATTGCATAGATTGCTTGGTAGAAAGAAGGAGCTATTTTTGTGACATTTGTAATGAAAGTAAAGAATGATAGGATGGTAATTTGAGGGAAGAACAGAATGAAGAAAACTTCCATAATAACAGTAAATCTTTCTGGCTCAATCTGAGCCAATTTCCTCTTGTTCTCCTGCTAGATGGGATAAATGGAAGTCAACATCACTCTCCCTAAAGACAGGTTTAGAAAAGTCATTACCAGGCAGGTTATCTTGCAATCTTTTCCCAACTGCTGGTATTTCAGGTCTCAGTGGGAATGAACCTGACTGAGAACTACATTTGGGGAAATGTCTGTGTTTACTCCAGGTCTGGGTAGAACTTTTAGTCTGAAATAAAATGTGTCTTGTCCAAGGATAATTTAAAGGTGGCTTGGGATGCAATAAGTAAAAAGCATTTATTCTAGTTTCTCTTAGGTTCAAGCTACAAAGAAGATAATGGTGTTTTAAATTTTTTTTAACTTTATTAGTTATTATTATTAGGTACTGAGGATTCAACCCAGGGCCACTTTACTACTGGGTTACATCCCCAGCCCTTTTAATTTTTCATTTTGAGGCAGGGTCTTGCAAAGTTACTGAGGTTGGCCTCAAACTCGCAATCTTCCTGCCTTAGCCTCCAGAATTGCCAAGATCACAGGCAAGTGCCACTGCGTCTAGCCATGAAGTTTATTGGAAAAATAGAGATGATTTAGACAGATTCCTTCTTTATTCCCAGCTCCTTACACTACTAGTATTAACAGTAATATCAATTTAACAAATATCTACTATTTTCCAAATATATGAGTTATGTTATTATCTAATCCTTATAAGAGCAAGGTAGGTGTTATATTCTCATTTCACTGTAAGGCAATTAAATTGCTCTGGATTGAACTGACAGTAAACCACAAAGCCAGAATTTCTTATTCTTGTTCTGTGTATTAACCATATTTTTTAAAACAAAAGTTGAGACTCATAGCACGAAAACAGCATGTAATATTTGAGGTGGTTTTAAATTTCACAAAGCTATCAGTAACATGAAAAGCCTGAATGTTTCTGTAACATTATTTTCTTTACATTGCAAATATCTTTTCCAAAAATCATAACTAATGAGCACTACTTATTTTGTTCATAATTTTTCTTTTCTTATTTTGGGCTGCTGAAGCATCCTAGATGATTCCACAATACATAATTCATAGCAGTTTCCATAATGACCTGGTTTCTTTTCTAGTTATGTTGTTGGACCCTCCAGAAAGTTCTTCATTCATGTTTGTTAGCAAACAACTAAGAGAAAAATGTTTTGCATTCATCAAGTGCTTAAGTGCCACTGTATTATTGAGGGATGTCTCTCATCCTATATGTGGAAGAAAATTGCATTTATTCAATTTATGTGATTATAGTATCATAGATATGTACTTCTCTATCATAAAAAAGAAAGCTGTTTTGATGCAGGAAAGTCTTTTATCCTTGAATATAATTTTGTATTTTTTGATGATATGGAAATGAACTTCACACAGAGGAACTGAAGCTGCATAGTAAAGATTTGACTGAAGTTTGTGATTTCTTTTTCATAGTCCATTTTCATCAGGCTTGCACTAAGTACCATACAATCAGTGCTACCTAACTTGTGTCAAGCCTTTGGAAGGATTTGCTTCAATTCTTTATTAGTAATAATGGGTGTTTACCCCTCATTTATTTATTTAACTGTCCTTTTTGCTTTGTGTTATGGTAAAAATACACACACATACATCTTCCTACTTTTAGTGTGTGGTTCTTTACCTTATGTACAATCACATGTGGCACAGGTATTACCACCATCCATCTCCAGAACTTTTTATCTTCATCAACTAAAGCTCCATACCCATTAAATACTAACTTCCCATTTCCCTCTTCTCTCCACCTCTAGTAGCCATCATTTTACTTTGTTCCTTTTTGAATTTCACTTTGTCAGGTGTCTCTTCCAAGTGGAATCACATAATAATTATTTATGTATTTATTTGTTTTCTGGTAGTGGGGGTATAGCTCAGTGGTAGCTCTTTTTACTTTTTAAATTTGAGATAGGGTCTTGCTAAGTTGCTGAGACTAGTTTTGAACTTGTGATCCTCCTGCCTTCAGCCTCTTGAATAGCTGGGATTATAGGCGTGTGTCACCATGCCCAGCAATATTTATTCTTCTGTGTCTGGTTTATTTCACTTGGCATAATGTCTTAAAGGTTCATCCATATAACAGCACATCAGAATTTTTTTCCATTTATTAAGGATGAATAATACCACATTTTATATATTCATTCATCTGTCCATGGACACTTACATTGCTTACATGTCTGGGCTCTTGTTTACAACGATGCTTTGAACAAAGGTGTGCAAATAACTGGTAGAATCCCTGCTTCTACTTCTTTTAAGTATATACTCAGAAGTGTAATCACTGGATCATGCAGTAATTTTATGTATATTTTATTTGCAAATTTGTCTCAGAAGCAATACCATTTTACTTTCCCACAACTGATGTGCAGGTTCCATTTCTCTATATCCTTGCCAAACCTTCTGTTTTGTTGTTGTTGTTGTTGTTGTTTGTTTTTAATGTTAACCATTCCAATGAATGTGAAAGTGTATTATCTTTTGAAAGAGAATGAGTAAATTAAACAATTAAGAAGGTGAAGAGAGAACCTACAGAATGGGAGAAAATCTTTGCTAGCTACTCTTCTGACAAGATTAATATTTAGAATATATAAAGAGCTCAAAAAACTTTACACCAAAAATAAATAAATAAGTAAAAATGCCCAATGTATAAATGGGCAAATGAAGTAAGCAGACACATCTCAAAAGAAGAAATACAAATGGCCAACAAATACATGAAAAAAATGTTCAACATTATTATCTAATAGGGAAATGCAAATCAAAACTATACTGAGATTTCATCTCACACCCAGCCAGAATGGCAGTCATCAAGAATATGGACAATAATAAATGCTGAAAAGGATGTGGAGGAAAAGGAAGACTTTTACACTGTTGGCAGGATTATAAATTAATACAACACTATGGAAATTAGTATGGAGGCTCCTCAAAACACTAGGAATGGAAGGAATGCTGTATGACCCAGCTATACCACTCCTCCGTGTTTATCCTAAAGAATTTAAGTCGTCACACTACAGTGATACATACATACTATTTTTATAGCAGCATAATTCACAATAGCCAAACTATGGAACCAACCTAGGTACCCATCAACACATTTGTGCATAAAGAAAATGTGCTATATATATGCAATGGAGTTTTATTCAGTCATAAAGAAAAATGAAAATTATGTAATTTGCAGGAAAATGGATGGAACTTGAAAACATTGTGTTAAGTAGAATAAACCAAACTCAAAAGGTCAAGGGTTGTATGTTTTCTCACATATATGGAAATTAGAGAGAAAAAAGGAAAAGAAAGGTGATTGATTGCATGAAAACCAAAGAAAGATCAATAGGCTAAAGGAAAGGGACCAGGGAGTGGGGGAACAGGGGAGGTGCTGGGGAGGGATATTGGCCAAATTATATTGTTATATTATGGGCATGTACTAATATGTACCAACAAATCCCACCATTATGTATAACTATAAAGCACCAAAAAAATGTAGAGAAAAAATTTTAAGAGTGCATAAATTAAATATTAATAAAACATGCCAATAAAATCAACCATTCATAATATTCTTGAGTATATATTTATTATTGTTGTAATTATTATTGTTATTATTATTACAAGTACAAGGAATTGAGCCCAGGGCCTCTTGTGTGCTAGGCAAGCACTGTACATTTGAGCTGCATGCCATTTTGAGTTTAATTGTAAAGCTAGTTTGAAAATGAGTCCTGAGGGACTGGGGTTGTAGTTCAGTGATAGTGTGCTTGCCTTGCATGTATGAGGCACAGGGTTTGATCCTCAGCACCACATAAAATAATAAACAAATAAAATAAAGTTATTTTAAAAAAGAAAATTATTCCTCCAAATAATGAGTGTTGGATTGAAACAATATTTTAGACCTCTTGTTGACATGAAGAAAAATGACCAAAGAAGAAAAATCTCAAAGAGAAATACATATATATTATAAAGAAGTAACATGTACAAAGAAGACAAGGACATTTGGAAGAGAGAGAACAAGAAATTACTAATATACTAAATAAATAATAAGTTACTAATATTCTAAACAAAATACTTAACCTCACTTACTTACATACTATAAACACTGAAAGCAAATTCCTTTTGCATACAAGACTACTACCACTTTAGTGAATAGTTAAGAGGTTTGAGATAGCTTAGGGAAACTTTAATAATTCTGTTAGTTTTATATTTTTAAATTATGCCAAGAGTAGATGATGTTGGGATTTAACAATTCAGCTATGCTAAGCACATGTTAACTAGACAAAAGCAGAATTGATTTTTTTTTTTGCCGGGGAGGGTGGGTAGGGGGACACAATCTGAAAGCATTTATATATGAATAACTAATGATTCATTTACTTCCAAAGTGAAGTATATGTAAACTGTGAATACGATAGTAATGTAATATGAGAGCTTTATTTGGATTTTGAAACACTTTAAAGGTTTAGTGAATAGAATGTGATCTTTATTATTTAAAATGTTTACTCTGGGGTAGGAATGTTATTCAGTGGCAGAGTGATTGCCTAATATGCAGGAGGCCCTGGTTCAAGTCCCAGCACCACAAAAAATAAAATAAAATAAATGCCGGCTCCTAGACCAATTTGATCATAAGAGAACTTTTTTTTTTTTTCTTTTTACTAACTGCTTTAAAACCACAACAAACAAGTACAGAGAATACCCTGAAAAAAACACAATAAATGTTCAAAAAGTTCAAACTGTTCTGTCTTTGCAAGGCTAAAGATTTCCGTCTCTGGTACTTGGAATTTAGACTGCAGTCCTTGTTTGTGGATATATCAATGAGTGTGTGGCAAGTCCATGCTTTTAACCAGATCTGAACAGAAGAATGGCCACTTGGCCTTATAGAAGGCTGGTTTCATGTGTTATATAACTACTGAAGTTCCTCTTCACAATGTAGTGAGTGTGAAGAACAGCTAAGAGACAAGTGTGGCTGGAGCAAAGAGGGCAAGCACGAAGAAGATAATGAGTACTGAGAAAATATCACAGGTTCACAGATTTATGTACACTGATGTCCAGTAATAAATATTACTGAAAAAAATCAGGATATCTCCATATGATATAATATCATATAATCCTGTTCATGAAGAATATTTAATGACCTAATAAAATGCTCATCACTTATGGCAACTGAAATGCATGCTCTAAAACATAAAATATAAACAGATTATAATAGATTATTTATGATACATAATCATACCGAGTAATAATCTCTTATTAATGTTATTGTAGCCAACTTTTATTTATACTCTTTTTCCAAATTATTCATGCATGATTTTCTTTCTTTGTTTCTTTGTTAGAGATTGAACCCAGGGGCACTCTCCACTGAGCTATATCCCCAGGTCTCTTTATGTTTTATTTTGAGACAGGGTCCCCACTGAATTGCTGAGGCTGGCCTGGAACTTGTGGTCTCCTGCCTCAGCCTCCCAGGTCAGTGGGATTATAGGCTTGTACCTCTGAACCTAGCTCCATGCATGATTTCTTGTTTGGAAAAAACTATTTCCAATCTAGAAAAGTTTCCTTAAATTTTGAAAGAGATGGGGGTGGGGAGGATGTTGTCAATTAACTAGCTGCATCCAGGATCTGCATGGTAGCATCTATAAAGTTAAGTGAATCAGTCTGTGGCAATCTGAGTAATAACTCAGTAAGTATTTATTCTTCCTCACACTGTAGGTAAGATATACTTCACCAGCCTTATGGGATTGTACTTGGGCTTGTGATGTGCTTTGGCCAATGAATGTTAGTAGTCATGAGTTGAACAGAACCAAATGTGCTTGGTTCCTATTTGGCTTGGTCCTGGCATTCTAGTATAGTGACACACCATGAGGGCATGGCTCCGGCAGAACAAACACACATAGAACAAACCTGAATCTGACCTATACTCTGGACCTAAACCAAAAGCATGGCCACCTGGCTGAGCCCATATTAAATCAATGAACTGTAGTTGACTTGCAGATCCTTGAGCTTGAGAATAAATGCTTGTTTCTGAAAACCCTTGAATTTAGTTTGGTCATGTAACATTATTATGGTAACATTATTAATTAATTTGTAGGCCTGAAGTCATAGCTCTTTGGTAAAGTGCATGCTTGGTGTGCACAAAGTCCTGGGTTCCATCCCCAGCACTACATCCAAAAACAAAAAACAAAATTAATACATGGACAGTATATTTTTCTTGAATGCCATTGAAAAACATATAAAAAAAAGATTGAGAGAGAGAAATGAATTACAGTAGATGGGGTAGGGAGAGAAGATGGGAAGGGAGGGGAGGGGAGGGGAGAGAAGGGGAGGGAAGGGGGGATAGTAGAGGATAGGAAAGGCAGCAGAATACAACATACACTAGTATGGCAGTAGGTAAAAAAGTGGATGTGTAACCGATGTGAATCTGCAATATGTATATAGGGTAAAAACGGGAGTTCATAATCCGCTTGAATCAAATATATGAAATACGATATGTCAGGAACTTTGTACGTTTTGAACAACTAATAAAAAAAAAAAGATTGAGAAGAAAAGATATAAGGTCATTATACTGCAGATTTTTATACCTGGCCCAGGATCTGACAGATTTGTTCCCTTGTTGTTCCCTCAGAGGAACTGGATACTGATCTTTTTGTAAATAAATTCTGGTGGCAAGAGTAGGTAAGGTTAGATTAGAACAAAATTATATGGAATCATTGTGGTTGCCAAGAGTAACCTGGTGGGGCTGTCAGCACTGCATTTCCACTTCTGCCCAGTCTGTTTCCTTTATACTCCCACAGGGATCATTCCTGGGGTCACCTTCCATATAGGATCTGTGTGCAAATCTCTATCTCAAGTCCATTTTCCTTGGAGGCTAATTTAAGGTAGTGAACTATGTGTGGAGTTTTATATTTATATGCTAACAATAAATAGTGAATAAGAGTGTCCAAAATACACATACACACATACACACACTTGTTAATACTTAACAAATTCTTGAAATGAGATAAGAAATTGTTGCTTAAGGAAATGAAGCTAACATGATTATTGAATTAAAAAAATAAATTGTTGCAATGGACATGGGAATGGCAGGATTGCCAATGAGAGGATTTACGTCTCTCGTGATACCTTTTTTCTTTGAGATTTTCTGAGATTACATTGTTTTCTCAATTTAAGAATTTATTTATTTATTTGTGGTGCTGGGGTTAACCCAGGACCTTGCACATAGTAGACAAAGGCTCTCCTTTTTTTTTCTTAGTTTGAGACAGGGTCTTTCTAAGTTGCCCAGGCTGGTCTTAAATTTGGGATCATCTTGTCTCAGCCTCCAGATTCACTGGGATTACAGCCATGCACCACCACACCAGCTTAAAAAGATTTTTAAAGTCAAAACAAATATGATTTTAAAAGCTCCTATAGGCTCCATTAGGGTAGAGAGCTGAATCAAAAGATTTTCTGACTGCCAGGTGCTGTGGCACAAGCAGAATCAATATAAAGAAATTAAGCAATGCAAAAAAAGCTTTAAAAACAAGCTTTAAAAATTATTGCCAATCCTCCCTCATAGAAATAACTTTACTCCAGAAATATGTCTGTACATATGTACATACAGAAGCATAGATTTGAGGAAATAACTTTTTAATGAGATCTTATTCTAAATGAAGAATATTACATTTAAATGTTTTTTGTTTAATGGAAATAATATTGGAGGGATATTCTATTTAGAGAATCTCCCTAGCCTAAAAAAAAGTGATAGTGAAAAGCATTAAGAAATTGAAGTCATTCTTAAAAACTACTTCTTTCCATTTCTAACAGTATTGATTGAAGTCTCTGCTATGGAAAATGAGGACAGTAGTAGCAAGAGTTAACTAACACACCCTTGAGGGATGACCACGTGTCAGGCATTATTCTAAATGGCTCTAAGTGCATGAAATCATGTCATCCTATGAAGATGACTGCAATCCATGAGGTGGAACTATCATTTTCATTTTTTAGATGAACAAAAACCCTAAAGTACAGAAAGTTTACATGAGCGTCCAGGGCCACATCACTGAGCAAGCAGTATGGTTGGAGCTCTCTGCTAGGCCCAGAGCCCTAAGCTCCAGACCCCACAGCTGTGCCTTCTCTACAGTGGTGTCCTCATCCCCAAAGGTTAGGGAAACTTGTTTTATATTGTCAAACTGTGTACTACTTACATTGTTTTTCATGCCATTGTTGTTGAACCACGATAGCATAGTATTTATTCCGTATTTAGGTAGACTCATGCCTACCCGTCTATTTACGTGGATTTTCCACTTCTGAGTTTTGTTAACTTGTTTTTTGTCTTTCGGTTTCTCCCCCTCTGAGTAAGAACTCATGAGTCCTACGTTCCTGGAGCTCTTTCAGATTTCTGAAGGTTTGCTTGGTGTTCTGACATCTTGATTGAATAATCTTCTTGGGCCATATGCTTTTTTTTTTTCCTTTAGAAAATTCCTTTATATATTTCTCCACTGTGTTTTGGACTGGATCAGGCTGTGAGAAAGTAAAGACAGCCTCAGTTTTGTCTTCTTAAGGATTTTCATTTTCTGCTTGATGCCCGAAAAACGCCTTCTGCTTCCTTCTGTTGCCTTCCCACCTTTTTTCTTCCTCTTCCCTCTCTCTCTGCTTTCTTCCATTTGTTTTCTTCATTTTGAAAATATTCTAATTTTACTAACATATATTTTAACTTGATTATTCTGTGTGAAGTTTTCTTTCGTGTTTATACAAATGTTCAGTCTGATGGAATCATTCTTTATTTGAGTGTTATTTTTTAGTAATAATTTTTGAGTGCTTTTGTGGCATGAATTAAATTTGTCAGTTTCTGGATAACTTCTGTTCAATCTTGGATATCTGTGCTCCATATTCATTTACTTACATCTGATTCTTTCAATACCTGCCATTCTCATCTGTTCGGTCTTGGATGTTACATGCTAGGCCATTTTGTACTATTTAAAGTGAGGGATCCCTTCTTCATCAATAGGGTGAACAGAACAAGAGGGTTAGGAGGTCTCTACCACACTGCCTGGCCCAGCTTTACTCTGGAATTTTAATTTTTTTTTTTTGTTCCCCCTGTGGTGTTAGAGATTGAACCCAGGGCCTCGTGCATGCAAGGCAAGCACTCTACCAACTAAGCTATACCCCAGCCCCAGAATTTTAATTCTTTATGGTGAAAAATCTTTTAGACAAGTAAAGAAGAACAATGGTGTGGGGATGTTCAGCATTGGTATTATAATTGGATGTGAACAGTAAATAAGACAGAAAACTTTAAATGAGACTGTATACTGGCATTTAAAAGGGAACAAAAATACTCAGAGACTTTTTAAAAAATGAACTCAGTGAAGCTACTAAAATGCACAAACCATGTGATGTCATTTTAATTTCATCATGTTGAAAATTCTTATTTTATGAGAGGCCAATAGGTTAGTGCCATCAAAGACAAACTGGAATTACTGAGTTCCAGAGCAAATGGATCCTTAAGGACACTTAGTATTTTAGGGACTAAATCTCCTTTTTAAAGATTAAAAAAAAATTGTTATGAAATGCTTTCCTTTCCAGTGCCAGAGTATTCTTTTGGTTCTATCCACATGCATCTACATAATAATCAATATGTTTTATTATTAGTGCATTTTATTTCCTTAGACTTCCCTTAAGTTGGCAATTATGCCAACTATTTTTCATCTGTAAATAAAAAAAAATAGTCCTTATGTCGGATTTTGAGTTGATTCAGACCTGTGTGTCTAAATCCACTGCCTTCATCTCGTGGTCTACTTTTGTGGCTGACCATATTTTAAAGAATACTATGATGTAGTCCTTCTCCCTCTCCATCTCCTCTTCTGTTCTCCTGTCTTGCTCTTCTTCTCCCTCCTTCTCTATCTTGCTTCCTTTATTTTCAGCAGTTTGCTTTGTGTTTTCCCTCTGTGATTCTAACTATACCACAAGGTCAATAAACCTTAGAAAATATTTATACATTCATCCATTCAACATGTTTTTCCATTATCTCCTATGTCAGAAACCAAGGTAGGTGCTATGTTTGCACAAATGAAAACTATAGAACCAATCTTAAAAATGTTTGAAATAGAGTTGGGGAGATAACAGAACATCAAAAGTATAATGCAATAATAGATGTATTCAAAGATTTCATGGGGTACAGAAGAGAGTCACCTATTACATTAAAATTCATTTAAAAAGTGGACTTCTAGCGGGGCACGGTGGCATATGCCTGTAATCCCAGCAGCTCAGGAGGCTGAGACAGGAGGATCCTGAGTTCAAAGTCAGCCTCAGCAAAAGCAAGGTGTTAAGCAATTCGGTGAGACCCTATCTCTAAATAAAATACAAAATAGGGCTGTGGATGTGGCTCAGTGGCTGAGCGCCCTTAAATTCAATCCCCGGTACAAAGAAAACAAAGGACTTCCACATGTTTGGTTATTCAGGAGAGAGCTATATCCATTTTGTATCAATAAAACATTTCCATTTCTAGAGAGTGTTTCCAAACACATCTTCTGCATGATGTGTTTCCTTGATAGAGATGTTTCTTTAGGAACAACCTTCCTTTCTTAGCACCTTTTTGACCAATTTGTATTTATTTCAATGTAGCTGAACTGCACTGCAAACCAGAGGGTCATGTGCCTTTATTATTCCCAAAGTGTTCTAACCTCTCTAGTTATGGATGTGATGATAATGTCAATTATTTATTCATTTTTTGGTACTGGGAATTGAACCCAGGGGTGCTTTACCACCTAGCTACATCTTCAGCACCCCCACCACCCGCCTTTTGAGGCAGGGTCTCACTAAATTGCGGGGAGTGGCCATGAACTTGGAATCCTCTTGCCTCAGGCTTCTGAGTATCTTGGATTATAGGCATGACCGCCACACTGGGAAAGTCTATTCATTTTGATCACTGAATGAAAAAACCATTTCAATAAATTAATTCTTTTACAAATCTGGAATATATGCATATATATGCTGTTGATGGGCCTTTATTTTATTCATTTATTTATATGCAGTGCTAAGAATTAAACCCAGTTCCTCACACATGTGAGGCAAGCACTCTACCACTGAGCTACAACCCCAATCCTTGAAATTCCTTGTTCTTGTAAGGGAAACTGAAATGGAAATAGCAGGAACTCAAGCAATTTAGATCTTCTAAGGGAAACATATCTTCATATGACTCTTCTTCTACTTGAGAAGATGCTCCAGTCATGATCTGATAGGATATCAATGTGTATTACTCTTTGCCTGGGAAATCATTCAACAATAATGTTGTCTAAATCCTAATTTTCCAGTTTGTTGTTTTGCATCTTATCTTTAAGGTACTACTTAATAAAAACTCTCAAGTCTGATATGTTGAAATGATTCCTCAGGGAGAGAGAGAGAGAGAGAGAGAGAGAGAGAGAGAGAGAGAGAGAGAGAGAGAGAGAAGAGAAGAGAAGAGAAGAGAAGAGAAGAGAAGAGAAGAGAAGAGAAGAGAAGAGAAGAGAAGAGAAGAGAAGAGAAGAGGAGAGGATGGGAAAGGAGTGGAAGCTGATATTTCTTGCAGAAGTTGGAAAAAGACCATTCCTGACCTGAGGAAATATTGTGTTTGGACAACCATGCAACTAGGAATGCTTACAGGTTTAAAACCCGTTAGTGGATTATTCATGAACCTTCATTCTCTGTTTCTTCTCAGTGATAGAGAGCTCCTGGGTTCAATCCCCAATTACACACACACACACACACACACACACACACACACTAAAAATTGTTTAAAAATTATTTAGAAAAAGATGTCTTAGTTATAAGTTTGTGCCAAGTACCAAAGACGATGAAGATGATGATGATGATGGGTGGCAGCTAGCAAATATGAAACCATTACAGAATGCTAGACATACTGCCAAAAACTCAACGTGATTCTAATTCCCACATCAGCAAAATGTTATGTACTTCATTACCTGTGTTTTGTCAATAGAAAAATCATGGTATAGAGAAGTTTAGTAAAGAGCCACGGGTGTGAAACTAACATGTTTTCAGGCTGAGAATATAACCTTGGATTTCTGACTCTGTTGTCAAAGCTCTTAAATCCTCCATGAGTGTCCTGGGCTGCAGGAAAGAACTCTTGGCACAAAGACTACTCAGGCTGTCTTACAACTTTCTCCCATTTCAGCTTTTTTTTTCCCAAAAGGCTTCTCTTGGGACTGGGGATGTGGCTCAGTGGTATAGCATGTGCTTAGTGTGTGTGAGACCCTGGGTCCAAACCACAGTGCCACAAAACAAAGCAAAACAAAAACCCAGAGGCTTCTTTCAAATTTTACTTTAATTGCTAGTGTTTCTATCCAGAAGCCATTTCATTGACCACTGATTCTAGCCTTGGAACTGTGCTTGATACTGTAAATATAAGAATGATTGAAAGGTAGTCTCTTTTCTTGAGCAACTCATGGTCCAATAGGAAAGTTAGCCTGTAAACAAAGAAATATAAATACAACATAGCAAGAACCACATTGGGACAAGCAAGGAGTGCTGGGTGCCCACAGCTGGTACTGGAGAGTAAATGACTAGAAGTGATGACATTGTACTATGGTTCCCTTCCTTTAGAAATTCTCAAAGGTGAAGACTTTCCTTCCTCATTGGAATAATCCAGCCCCTATTACCAACAACGAGTGTAGGTTCAATGTAATTGGTCCTTCCCTCCCCAAATTTTCATTAGGGTTCAGGGGTGTAGTTCAGTGTTACAGTGTTACATGGCTTGCCTAGTGTGCATGAGTGCCTAGGTTCTATCCTCAGTGCTGCAAAAGAAAGAAAAAACTCAGTATAACTTATTCAGTAGTAGTGGAACCTGGTCCTTTCTCTGTCTAGTATTCTGCAATGGCTCAATAAACTCTTTTATTTCAGAGATCTCCTGGGCTCAGGAATTTTGGTTTAATAGGTAGTGGTCAAGAGCACAAACATTGGAGTTGTGCTGCCTGGGTTCCAAGGTCACCTCTTTTGATTAATTTCTGTGCACTCCATGTGCTTGCTTCATCTATAAATTCAGGTAACAATACTTACATAAAGGAAAACTGTTTCTCATAATACTTCTGACACCAAGTATTTTAGTTTCTCATATCAAACAATTGTCTACTTCTCTGCATACACCAAATGAGTATCCTGTGATTTAATTCAATTCTGACACTAACTATCTGGAGTTAGCACAGACCCCATAGATTAAGAGCTCAGTCCCACAAGACTGCCCCCCATTTCAGATGCTAGTCACAAGTAGTGGGCCCTCAAGTTACCCACATTTCTTGGTGATGAATAGGAATTTTCCACAACTCCCTCTCCTCATCTTTGATGATTTGCTCTAATGGCTCACAAAACTCAGAGAAACACTTTACTTGCTATTACTGGTTTATTATAAAAACATTAAAAAGAATATAAATGAACAACCAGGTGAAGACCTATAAGGGCAAGGACTGGAAGGTCCCAAGCCCACAAGCTCTGGTCTTGTGGAATCAGAGTGTACCCCCTCTCCCCAGCATGTCCATGTGTTGACCAAGCTGAAACTCTCTGAATCCCTTTGTTTAGCCTATTTTTTTGTGTGTGTGTGGATGTGCCATTATATAGGCATGTTTAATCACAGTGTTGATTCCTCTTGTGACTAGCACCCTTCCTCTAAAAGTTACTCATTCCTATAAACTCAGGTAAGATTGAAAGGGGCTTATTATGAATAACAAAAGATGGCACTTATTCCAAATGTTTTACAAGTGCTTACATCAGGTACTGTGACTCAGGTCAAGTATTATAACAAAAGATGCTTCTATCCTTCTATCACTCAGGAAATTATATATACTTCTTCTTATGTCACACTATGTCATGCAGTTGTGATGATTAAATGAGTAATGGATGAAGCATTTGTGTTTGTGCCTGTTCCTTACGTTAGTTATTACTGAGGTAGGAATTTAGGGATACAGAGAAAAATACTGACTCTCCAAAATGAAATGTCCATGAACTGTTTGTCCAATACAGGCATGCCCATGAACCTAATGAGTACAAAACAAGCAACTTGTGAGCAATCCAGCTGGTATCCTGTGCCCTCATCTTTGCCTGCAGCTTTCCAGTTGGCTGGAAAAGCAACAAAACTGGGAGATACTAATAAGGCATCCTGAGGAACTTCTCCTTTAGGAATCGTACACATTGGTCAACAAGGAGGTGGTGACCAGCATGGGAGCTCATGACACCATCACTGAAGGGTCCAGTCTTTCCTATGACAGCATTTTTCACTGGCTCTTGGTGAGATTTGCCTTTTATCACAAGTGCTAGCCATTCTCATCTAATTCTTGTAAAACTTTTTTTTTTTTTTTTTTTTTTTGGTGCTAGGGATTGAACCCAGGACCTTGTGCATGCAAGGCAAGCTCTCTACCACTGAGCTATATCCCCACCCCATAAAACTTGTTTTGGTTATAATTTATATCTAATGCTTAGTTTATTTTATGAGCAGATTTTATAATGGAGATATAAAAGGTACTTTAAGTGTTACAGATGATTTACTTAAATAACTGTTTAGGTTTTGTTGGTTAATACAGCCTTAGCATGACATAAGAGCTGTACCTTCAGAAGACGTGGTGGTGCTTACTGGTCTCTGGAGTTTTGTGTGGTACACAGCCCTCAAGCACATCACCTGCATAGAGGTGTACTTCCACTCCGAGGTCTGGCCTGATGCCCATGCAGTTAGGTTGAGTAAAATGCATACAGATGTTTCCTATATTATAGTTTACATTTCTAAGTCAAATTTACTACATAAAGCTAAATTTGGGAGTTGAAATTAATATTTTGAATATTAATTTATTTTTAAAGATGTATGATAGGATTTGGTACAATGTGTTTTTATAAATGCTTTTCAAAATATTTGTCTTTGGTAGTGTTATTTAGGGAAGAAAAAAAGGAGAGCAGATCATTTTTACTATCGTCAGCAGTCCTCCAACCTTTTGCAGGTCTTTCTCTTCTCTCTTAGTGGGACCTAGAGCAAACTTGAAGGATCATGGTGTTTGGGGATACTTGGAGGCAGACATGTCTGTCAAGTGAAGACACTTAAAATTTCTGAAGCAAAACACTTAGTAAGATGACATAAAATCATACCTCATGCTTGTTCTGTCTTCCTTACTAATGGATGAATTAAGAGAATACCAAGGGCTCCCTCCATCTCTCTATTTTATCTCCAGACCAAAAGGACACATCTGTCAACTTCTCCAAATGGGTAGTACCCATTGATCCCAACTGATGCCCTTTTGGGTTGCATTTTAAATAATTGAGCTGCCTCTAATATTGGGCCTCAAGAAAAAGATGTTGTTTTTCTTTTGTAACATTGTATGGCCTCAATACAAGTTTGGGAGTGAAGAAATTTGGCTCAAAAATGTTCTTCCTATTTTGCAGTTGGATCTCTTTTGTGAATGAAAGGCAAAGAGGCAGAAGTTCCTTATGTCCAGGCCTTCATGGTATTATAAAAGGACCCCAAACTTAGAGTTCTCTGACCAACAGTCTATGTCCATGATCCTCTGCCTAAAGTTCAGGAAGAAATTGACTTTCTATAGGATGTACTTTTGAGCTGTAGCCTAGAATACCTAATGAGCCTCCCCTTCAATTACAATGGGCATAGGAATCTAATGAGCCCACACACACCCAGTCTTTCCCATTCATGCTATTAGAGTGTGGTAAGGACATGGTGGTACTAGCCCTCCATGTTGAGAGAATCTTGAGAGAACTTTCCAGAAGCTGCCATAGGTTATCTTGCCTTTGGGATACCTCCTTTTCTTTCCCTTTACTGCACTGACTGCCACTAATTTTGTTGGGGGAAAAAAAAAGGAAATGGCATTGGGGGACACTCAACAGACTCCATCTGAGTAAGTCCAGAATCTTGTCTCCACTCTGAGGGATTTTATGCCATTTAGATCTAATGTGGGATGTTTGGGGGTAACAAATGTTATAAAACAGAATAAAAAAAGACAAGTACCAGCTTCTCCTTTGGGGACATTTGTTTTGGAAGGGTGCTTTATTTGGTTTTGATTTCCCTTGGTTGTTTCTTTTGTTTCCTTTCTTAAAATCTGAAGTGGGCTACTCAAACTCAATACCTTCGGAGAGCCCAAAGGGGTGATTGGTTAACATAGAGGTATAAATCCATGA
This sequence comes from Urocitellus parryii, assembly GCF_045843805.1. Lineage (NCBI taxonomy): Eukaryota > Metazoa > Chordata > Mammalia > Rodentia > Sciuridae > Urocitellus > Urocitellus parryii. The sequence continues at coordinate 47,540,375 of NC_135537.1, forward strand.
CTAAGAAAAAGATGATTTTCTTTGTAAAATCATTTGCCTGGTCTTGGTATTTGAATTCATTTAAAAAAAAAAAAAAGAAAAGTCTTCCTCTTCAGAGGGTCCCAGAGAAGGTGATGAACAGCCCTGATGTTTGATGCAGATCTGCTTCATGGATGACAAATGGCATCTGAACCACAGCTTCAGTGTCAGCCATGACTGATAGGTGCTGCCCCAGCCATCCCTGCTATATTCTATTATCTTTCTCTTATCCTTAGTGCTCATGTGTCACACAATAGTCATCTGTGACAGGTTCTGTTTTGGTTTCGGAAAGTCCGTATTAGATTACAGACTGAGTGAACCATTACATGGTCTTTGTTCTGGTTTCTAAAACTCTATGGGCTCTGTTTTGGTTTCTGAAACACTAAATATGGTGTGTGCTCTGTTTAGTGAGCATCTGCAAATCTCTTGTCCCTTATATGTGGGAGTTCAATCCTTGGTCTATGTAAGCTATAAAAGAAATAGCTCTGTCTTTGACTCTTTTCCATTTCCTGTCTCTTGAAACACTTTTATACTTCTTAGTTAAAAGGGATATCTATCTGGCCCATAAGTGACTGGGAAAGAATCTCTATAAAGAGAATATCTTACTGACCCCCAAACACTTCCTTACCATTGACTCTTGCTCAAGCCAATAAACCTCTAAAACAATAAATTCTAAAAACAGCATTGGGCAAAACATTCAACTAAAAAATAAAAAATAAAGTTTTATAAAGCTCAAGGAAGGCTTTCTCAAGTTGGGTACGCATAAAAGTGCTCTTTTCCATACTCATTGAAGAACTCCATCTGGTTGGAAAACAAAGTAGGTCAGAAGGAGTAATCAACTAGATAGTTCCCCAAAGTATGTTTTTTTTTTTCTGATCTTTTATGACAGAAATTTCCATTTGTAAATATGTCACCCTCTATGGATCAACTTTAAAAATATAGAAAGATATTAACTTAAATTTGAATAACCAGCCTCACCTTTAAACCTTTTATTTTCACTGAGTTTTCTCAATGATGTTTAAATTCTGTCTTTGAGATGAAAAATTTCCAATTAAGTTATACATTTGGAAGTGAAGATTTAAGATTAAGAATTGTTTAAGGCTATAAAATAATAACTTTAATAACTTTAAAAATTTATTTTTTAGTTGTAGATGGACCCAATACCTTTGTTTTATTTATTTATTTTTTTTAATGTGGTGCCAGGGGTGGGAACCCAATGCCTCAAACATGCTAGGCAAGCACTCTACACTGAGCCACAACCCTGGCCTCAATAGTAACTTTTTAAAAACTAACAAATGACCAAATTTAAATGAAAGCTGTAAAACAATTTTCTATTTTTCAAAGAATGTTTGTGTTCATGTGCCTATTATCTGTTGTGACTACATGTGTATTTGTGTTTTTACTTTGCTTTCATGGTTACTGTGGTGGGAGAAGTGATGTCTAAGAAGAAGGGTCTAAGGACTTCCCAGAGAGAAGAGAGAACTTGACTTAGGACTGGCAGGGTTCTTGGCATACATGATGGGAAAGAATTTCAGCACATGCCAGATAAAGGCATAGATAGAGGTTTATTTAGGAACATAGATACATGTTCAATGCAGAATGCAGTCTATCTCCAGAGGAAGAGTCTGCAACCCATCTGTGCGGGGTGTTAATATTTATTGAGGTTTGATGCTAGGGGTTGGACAAAAGATGGAGGCAGGGTAGAGCTACACAATTTCCCCCCAGTGTTCCCTTTGCTTCTGCATTGCCCTCATTTTACAAGAGCATGGGCCAAGGGATTGTCACTCAAGATTTACAACTGTGCATTCTGCATCTCAGTGGCTCATGGGCTTTTCCTTTAATTCAGTTTTATCTTTCTTTTTATCCAAAATCCCTACCCTCAGTGCCAAATTAGCTTGTAGATAAATGAGCACTCATAAACTCAGAAAACATGAACCCAAATGCTTTTTTGCTCCTAGGTTCAATCCTCAGTGCCACATAATTAATTAATTAACTAATAAATAAATACACGCATATAAAAATAAAAGAATAATAAATAATTTAAAACTATGTAGTTGCCTAGGTTATTAACCAATCAGGATTGTATTTGTCTCTGTTAGATGTTTGAAATACAATGTCCATTGATTTCAGGGTTTTTCTTTGACAAAAATAATTTAAAAGATTAAGTATGCTTTTCTGATATTTTAGTTTTCATGGGTAATGTAAAACTAGCTGAAAGCAGTACATTATGTAGATATAAATAGGATAAGCAAAAACACCCAAGACAAAGGTATGTGGGGAGGATCTCATGAAAATCTAATGTAGATCAGTAGAATAGAGAAAAGGCACCAGGGGGAGGGGGTGGGGAGGGCAAGGAGAAATGATGGAAATGATATTGGCCAAATTATATTTTTCTATCGTGTACATTATCAATATGTAACAACAAATCTCACCATTATGTATAACTATAATGCACCAATAAAAATATGAAAAAAGACACTAATTGTTTACAAGTAACCTGAAATACTAAAATGTTAATTATAAACTCAAACATTCTTGGCTTCTTAAAGTCTGCAAGAAGACAATATATATGGGTCTATTAAATGTGTTCTCATAAATTTCTGATGTATAGAAAGTGGTTTAAAATTATTTTCTTCTGTGTAACTGTGATGCTAATAGTTACTGGATTCTATGTATGTAAAATGTATTTATGTTTCTCCAAGTGTACAATCTTTCTAAAATATAAAGTTTAGGAGAGCATTTCACCAAGCTATTGTTCTCCAAATTACAATTGTTAGTAGTGATAGCCTTTTTCAGGCTTACATAAAAATTGAAAATTTAGGTGGGATTTTTTAATGTCACTTAAATTTTGCAATTGGCTAAGAGTAACATGTTATTGATAAGTTATATATGGATACTTATGTTATTATTTACATGAGGGTGGAAATATAAATGTATTTTTGGAAAGATAATAAGGAGAATCTGATTGATTTAAAGGTTGACAATGTGGAACATGGAGTCATTTTGCCATTTTTTTCCACAAAGAAATTAAAAGCTCTCTTCGCCTTTCTGTTTTATTCATGTTTCAGATGCAATGCTATTATGTTAAATGATCCTCAAACAAATTCAAAAAATAGGACATGAAACTTTGTCTTCTTTTACTACTAAATAGAAGGATATTTAGAAGGAGGGCAAGGATTAGCTTCAAATATAAAAACTTAAGCTAAAATTTGTCAAAAGGCCATCCTCACTGGTGTAAGGCTCTGCTTTTTGCTCTGTTCCATGTTAGGATGGGCCTCAAAGAATGCTACAATTAAGCCCATTTGAAATTCTGTCCAAAAGGATAAAATTTGTCATAAAGTTTTACTGTGATCCCAAATTAGAAAAATAGATAAAACTAAGTAAGGGTCTTATAAATTATAAAAGTTAGTTAAAAGTTATAAATGGGCTTTAAAAAGAAATAGAATTGATAAAATTTATGTGTGATTAAATTGACAAATTACTTAAGGTTTTTTGGAAAGGCCAAACAGGTGCATTAGTGTTATCATAAGGAAATTATGTTTCTTGGTTCAGAACTATTATATACATTGGCTGTTATTACTCTTGTTAATTGTTTTGCATTTTCCTTGTAAACCTTTTTAAGTGTTGCCTATTAGTATATTGCAGAAGTACATCTGCTAACAATATTTTTATATTCTATATATTCTAGCAGTATTTTGAGATGACAACCATCATGTACAGGACAGATAGGATGTGACACTGGCTTCTAATACTACTACTGATTCCTTTTCAATGGAAGGGGTGTTTGTAAATTTGCAAAAATTAAAATTAGAACCCACTATTCCCACTTCAATACTGGTAGTACTGGCCTTCTAGATATTCAAGAACTGAGACTTGGAAGCCAAAATCAGAAAAGAAAAGGGCTAAGAAAACAGCCAATATTTTTGCCCTCACCCTCCAAGGTCAGCTAAAACCCATGGAACAATGGGACTTCTTATAAAGGGCCTGTAACTCTGGGGAGTTGCCCAACCTCCCAGTTAAGGGGTGAGGCTTTGATAAGGATAAGAAGAGTTTTAAGTTATAAAGCAAGAAAACTGAAAAACAGACAAACAAAAAGTAGAAACAACCACCCAAAATATTACTCCTTTGATTGGAGGAGGATTTGGAAGAGACAGAGGGCTTAGGTACCATGTGAGGCTTCACTCCACTGCTGGGTTGAATCTTTATAGCAATAATGATAATGATGATAGTGGTGATGTTTTCTAAGCAATAGGCATGTGCCAGATTTTCTCAGTGCTTTACATAGATTATTTTTAAAATTCTCATAATAAAAGTTAGCAGTGGTGATTTTCTCCATTTTAAACATGAGGAGTATGAGGAAGAAACATTAAATAAATTGCCCAGAGTCACATAATGAGTAACTATTGCGCCAGACATGGTGGCACACACCTGTAATACTGTGACTTGGGAGGCTGGGGCAGAGAATTGCAAGTTTGAGGCCAGACTCAGCAGCTAAGCGAGACCCATCTCAAAATAAAAGAATAAGGGCTGGGAGTGCAGGTTAGTGTTAGAGTATCCTGGGTTCAGTTTCCAGTGCTGCAAAAACAAGAACTGATTAAACAGAATGAGAACCCAAACAATACATTTCGGATCCTGTACCATCTCCATGGGTTTTGGGATTAGAAAGAAGAATGACTTTTGCCCAGCATTCCATGTGGAATTCTGGGACAAAGGAAGCTTGATGGATACTGATGTGAGAGTTGGCCTCTTAGAGGTCTCCCAGTGATCTCCTCCGGTACTGACATGCTTTTGTGGTCCCCTTTAACATTGTGTCAGTGTGACCAGTGGAATAGGTCAGAAGTGGTGGTAGACTTCTGAGCTTAGGTCAGAAGAGAGACCTGAGCTAGAACTACCCTGCTAAGTTGCTTCTGAATTCCTCACTGACTGAAACAAAGGCAACACATGTTTGTTGTGTTAAACCATGAAGTGTTGGGGGTAATATGTTATACAATAATAGCTGACCAGTAGAATCTTGCACCAACAAAAGTTGGCTCCAATAGAAATGGTGGTGTGGTATATTTGGATAAAGTGAACATGAGCTAGTCCATTCTTCCCCCCAACTCTTTCTGGCTAAAGATTAAGATCTGCTAGGGGATTCAAGACCAGTGTTATGGGACTATGTAGCAGGATTTGCAAGGTGGACCATCTAGGTTAAGGCAACAGATTGTGCTTACTAGCCGAGGGAATTTATGGGAGGGCGGTAGAGAGAGAGGCAAATACCCAAATCCAGGTAGTCAGAACTCCACTCCAGTTGCAATCAAATATGAGTGAGGTCAGCACTGAGACACAGAAATCCTTGTTCTCCCACAAGCACCATACAAATCTCTCAGGAACTTTCTTCTGTGAAGAGAGGTGAAAGGAGGAGAGTTAAGAGACAGTTTTAAATTGAAAGTGACTAAGCTACCTTGAATTAATGAGAATGAAGTATCTACTACAGATAGAAATTGGAGTTTGAAAATAAAATGAATTTCAATTATAGATAAATAAAAGTTATTTACAGACATTTGCACTCCCGATATTTGCAGTTTGAAATCTTTATACCTGCTGGTTGAGTGACACAGGCCTGTAATTCCAGTGACCCAGAAAGCTGAAGCAGGAGAATTGCAAGTTCAAGTTCAGTCTCTTCAACTCAGCAATACTGTGACTTGGAATAAAATTAAAAAGGGTGGTGATGTAGCTTATTGGTAGAGCACCTCGGATTCCACCCCTGCTGCAGGGGGGAAAATATCTCCCCCTCTCAAAAAAAAAAAAAAATCCTCACATCCACGGTTTCATGATTGACAGGGACCACATTTATTCTAGAGCAAGATGTCAGCTTTGTGTCCCTGTAACCAAAAGACAGAAATACTTTAGAGGTGGAAACGTTTATTTTGACTCATGGTTTCAGAGGTTCAGTCCATGGTAAGCCAACTCCATCGTTCTTGGCCTGAGATGAGGCAGAACATCATGGTGAAAAGGTATAGCAGAGGAAAAAGCATCTCAGAACAAGGTAACCAGGAAGGGGGGAGAGAGAGCAAGAGGGAGAGGGGAAGGGGCACTCTGCTCACAGGGGCAAAAGATAAACCCAAAGGTACACCCCTCAGTGATATACTTCCTGCAGCTATACCCTACCTGTCTATAGTCACCACCCAGTTGATTTATTCAAGTGGATTAATTCACCAACAGGGTTACAGCTCTTAATTTAATCATTCCACCTCTTAACATTTTTTTCATTGTCTCACACATGAGCTTTTACAAGATAAAAGAGATAGATCATTGGTGTCATAAAAGAGCAAGGGCAACTTCCTATTTTTAGAGAAAAGATAAAACCTTAGTTGTTTTTGGCATTTGGAAATAAACCTTTATGGACAACAGGATTTCTTGCATTGTACTAATGATGGAGAATCCTCTTGATAACACTCAGAATGTTCCAGGAAATTGTTTTCACTATTTTACAAAAATTAAATTCATTCTGCTCTCACAATAAATCTATGGGGTGCTTATTGTCATCTCCATTTTAAAATGGGGGGCTGAGGCACAGAAAAATTAATCAAAGTGCTAAAGTTTATAGCTAGTCTGACTCTGGAATATGTATCACTTCCTTCTCATGCTTCTCAGGATGTGTCTTCTATTTCTTCAAGTTTTTTATTTCCAGTAAACCAGATTCAGAGAGCTGTTACTAAGTTGGAAAAGCATAGATTTAAAGGCAGATTAAGTGTGGATTCCCCCAATGACACTGGATGACTAGCTTATTGGCTGATCTCTAAAATGGAATTGATTACATGTAACTCCATGCATTGATATTTCGGGAGATTAATCTGTTATATCTGGGTTTCCCCTTAAAGGTTAATAGCATTGGGTGTCCTAGCTGAGGAGTAGAGGACTGCAGAAATCTTTAAAGGCTGACTAGTAAACATGTAATTGGAAGAGTTTGTGCTGCCTGAGAATCTAGAGCAGGTTTTAAATAGCTCACAGGGAGCTAAGCTAGTTTAGCCAAGGCCAAGTTATCAAAAATAGTTTCTTGGTTTTTGTGTGTGACCTTTCCTGGTCACAGAGGCTGAGCTTTGAAGGCCATTCTGCCTTTGTCTATCTCTGCAGGCAGGAAAGAACAAATTCATGGCATTCTCAATATGAACTATCATTTAAAAATCTAAATAATCTCAACCGTGGTGTCTGCATAGAATCCTGTGAGGTCCTTGAGTTTCAATGAATTCCATAGAATCATTCTTTCTACCAAATCTTTTCAAAAGAGCAAAACAGGGCTTCAATGGCCAGGTCCTAACTTTACCAAAATATTCAGTCAGAAATAGGAACAATTATAAACAGAGAGACTTGTGGCTTCTTCTATAGATAACCTGAGATTCTTTGATAGTGTTGGTTAAATTGTTCTGCCTGACTTGCCCAAGAATTTGCTGGAAGAAACATGAACACAATCTAATGGTTCTGCTCACTTCTCATTAGACCTGGAAGATAGGTTCCAACATTGCTAAGTCTATTTTATTAACTTTCCTCTGAGAATAGCTCTGATCAATACCTATATGTGAAACCAGTTGGGAAGAAGAAAAATTATTTCCATCCTGAGATATTTTCTCAGATTCTTATTGTATGGACATATTATGAAACATAATAAATAAACTAATAAAATTGAAGGGCAAACATTCAAAGCAGTTAGGGAACCAAAATTTGATGCCAGAAAAACATCTGGGCCCAGTGGTATACACCTGTCACTTCAACTACTCAGGAGATTGAGGTTGGAGATCATAGTTTCAAGGCTAGTCTGAGCAATTTGGTGAGACCCTGTCTGAAAATAAAATTTAGAAAGTACTGGGGATGAAACTCAGCAGCAGAGTGTTTGCCTAGCATGACCCTGAGTTCAATACCCAGAACCACAAAATCAATCAACCAACAACAACAAAATCAATCTACTACATTGGTCCAGGAAAATAATATGGTTCAGTGGTTTTTGTTTGTTTGTTTGTTTATTTATTTGTTTTTGTTTTTCTGTAAAGGGATTTCTAAATTTCCAGCAAGCAGAACTTGTTATGTTCACATGAAATACTAGGCACAGATCTTTCAATACCATTACTCAATAGCAAAGGATCTAGATTGATTTTCTGTGTAAGCTGGCTACGATTTACACTGCTTATTTTGCTTAATCATGATTGTAAGTTAACATTTATTCAAAGATTAGAATGAATAGCATTTTATTTTTCTTAGAAGATCTACAGAAATTAAACAGCTATTTCTGGAAACTTTGTATTTCTCTTTTCTCGTGACTTTAAGAAACTTGTCAGGTGCTATAGTTTGGATCTTAAATGTTCCCCCAAGGTCCAAGTGTTAAAAGATTAGTTTTCAGATTGACACTAATAAGATGTGGTAGAAATCTGCAAGAGGTGGGGAGATCTTAGGTCATTGCGGAGTGGGGGTGCCCTTAAAGGGAATAATGGGACCCCAGTCCCTTCCTTTTCCCCTCTTTCACATTTGTCCAAAGGTAAACAGGCTTCCTTTGCTACATGCCCCTGCCTTGATGAACTCTACTGCCACAAGCCCAAAGAACTGGGGCAAATTGGTCATGATCTGAAAGCTTCTGTGAACCAAATAAACCTTTCCTTCTTTTAAGTTGACTTATTACAGGTATTTTTTTTAATAATTATCAAAGCTAACTAAAACACTAAGCCTGTGGTTTTCAAATCATGTAAATAACATTTTTAAATGGTGCATTGTAGGCACTCAAATTTCTTCTATAGACTGCTCCATTCAACCTTTCCTTGCACATGAACATTGCTTACCATGGATCCATTTCAACAGTGCAGAAGACTTTCACATTTACTAGGCACAGATCTTTTCACGGCATTTCTGCTTCCTTTATTAAGTTTCATTTTCTCTGAAGAAGAATCTGCTGGCCCAACTCATCTTCTTTATTAGGTCACATAGAGCAGCCATAAGCCACTGAATTTTGTATGCTGTTGGGCCAAGTAACTATCCCTGATAGACAGATGCTGAAGGTAATTGTGTTCTCTTAGTAAGAGGTGTGGACTATGATTTGAATATGACTTGTCCCAAAGGTTTATGTGCTAGAAGTTTGGTCTCCAGCGTGGTGGTATTGAGATGGTGGAACTTCTAAGAGGCGAAGCCCGGTAGAAGGTAACTAGGTTAAGGGGGTTTCACCCTTGATGAATAGATTAGTGCTGATCTTGCAGAGTGGGTTGGGTCCAACAGGCGTTCATTAATTCCCATGACAGTAGGTTGTTATGTAAGGGAGAGCCTTGTCCTTCTCCCTCTCTTGCTTCCTGTCCTACATATGGCTGTCGTCACATGGCTGCCCCTCTTTCTGTTTCTTTGCCACATTGGGACACTAGAAGGGAAGCCCTTGCTTTAGGGATTTTGTTATACCTACACAAAGAGAGTGTACAATGTCATAACTTTTTGTTGTTGTTGTTGTTTTGTTTTGTCTTTCTTGTAGGGCCTTGCACATGCCAGGCAAGTGCTGAGCTTCATCCCCAACCCTTTTTATTTTATCTTGTTACAGGGTCTTGATAAGTTGTCAGGCTAGCCCTGAACTTAGAATAATGCTTCAGTCTCCTGAGCCACTGGGAATACAGGTGTGCATCTCTATGCTTGATTGTCAGGCCCTACTGTTTTATTACTATAGGGCATAATACAAGATGAGGACATATAGGTTACTATAGTTCATAGAATATTTAATTCTATCAGAATCAATGACTTACAGTTTATTTTGAAGTTTTCAAACTTATTTGTTTCATAATAAGGATTTTAGGCTAAAGAATTAAAAACAGTATTTAGGCTGGGGTTGTAGCTCCACAATAGACTGCTTGCCTAGCATGTGAAGGTTCTGGGTTCAATCTCTAGTACCACAAAACAAAACAAAAACACAGCTTGGTGGTGTGAGCTTCTAGTACCAGCTAATGGGGAATCTGATCACTTGAGCCTAGGTGTTTAAGGCCAGCAAGGGCAATAGAGCTGGAACCTGTCTCAAAAACAAAAACAGCAACAATAAAACTAGCTGCTGAAAACGTCTCAGACTGTTGGTTAATTTACCCAATAGTTCTTTCTATTCTTCAAAATGACTGAATTTTCTTGGTTTTAATTTTTTTTTTTTAGAAGAAACGTAATATGAGGTTGTACTATCTCCCTCTCCTAACTCTTCCCCTGGTTGGTGTTGCTATACCAAAATCTCCAGCAGCATCTTGGGATCATTAGGACCTTGTGGAGATAAGCCACTGAGTGATGGCTACCTCAAGTTTCCTCTTATGCAAGAAAAAATAGACTATATTTTTAAAACTGTTCAGATTTCTTAGAACCTCATTTGAACATAGTTCTAACTGATACAATGAGAGATGATTATGCAAATACTTGGAAGACTGCTGATTGAGGGTAAACTGGACATTGTATAATGAAAATTTTCAAGGCCAATTTCAAAATTGAAGATATATTTATTATTTACCTTTCCCCCTTTCCATCTACCATTTTTCTATCTAAGTCTAGTTATAAGTATCAACTCATGAACAATGCAGACAAGCATGAATTTTTACAAACTGACCATTTCCCCTCAGGCATTATTATAGGTCAATATAAGAGTTTCTACTTTGAAGCCAGGTGCAGTGATGCACAACTATAATTCCAGCTACTTGGGAGGCTGAGGCAGGAGGATAGCAAGTTTCAGGTCAGCCTGGGCTGTTTAGTAAGACCATGTCTCAAAATAAAAGATAAAAAGGTGAAGCAGACCAGGCACTTCCACCTAAAAGACTCTTGTCAGATCAGCAGGATGTTTGTAGATGTTCTTGTGGTTGGTAGTTTCCTCTCTTATAAAGGCCAGGTTTGTGCACAAAAGGTGTGACAGGGTTAGAGTCTGTAGGCTTGTTGTACAAAAAGATATTATCTCTGTTTTCTTAGTTAAAAAAACAACAACAAAAGAACTTGTGAACCCTGTGTCTGGTTGAGGTGGATGGAACAGAGAGCACTTGTCATGCAAACTCCAACCACCCCCCACCTATACCTTCCCGGATATAAAATTCAAAGAATTTCCTAAATCTTTGTTCAACCTTTTCTGTCCTACTTCAAAGGCACTGGGGATATTCAATGATAGAGCGCCCCTGGGTTCTAGCCATTGTACTGCAAAGGCAAAAACAAAACAAGCAAACAAGTCCAAAAACTTTTGTTTTGAATGATCTCTTAAGATTAGAAGAATATGATTTAATTAATAGCAAGAGGATGAATTAGATTTCCTTTCTTACATTTTTCATCTCTCTTCCTTTCCAACTCTCTTCTTTTAACATTTTCCTTTAGTCTTCCTGCCCTTCATTTTTCTTTGTTTTGGTTGTTGTTGCTGTTGTTGGTTGTGGTCCTTTTATCACTGCATTGCAATATATTTTTTTGTAAAGTATCTGGAGATTTTCTTAATACTTACCTACCTTTGTGGCAAGACACTTTGTCTTTATGAAGTTTGTGAGTTTTGTGTTTGTCCTTGTTTTCCCCAGCATGTTAAACAACACACCATGTGCAACAGAACTAGTAGTGGAAAAGTTTTCTAAATTTTCAATTTCGAATAACTCCTCCCTACTTTATTCTGTACAAATATGATCCTTGTCTTAAGTACATGCTATTATGTCAGAGCTGTAACTTTTTGATCCAAGTAAAAATATGACATAAAAACGCTAGTTAACATTCAATTATTTACTAACATTTTTCAGTTCATAAGTATAAAAATACTTAACATGTTGATGTTATATTTATTAGCTAAATGACATAACTCCTTGATCAGTGTCCGAAAAACAAGACAGAATGCAATAACACAAATTGATATGTTGTAAATATTTTAAACTGAAGGATCAGAAAAAAAAATGCTGGTGAGTAAAACACTGAAAGCAAACCTTGATAACGAATGGCCACCTAGACAGTATGTAAGAGAGAGAAGCAAACCAGAACATTCTTTCTAAATTCAGAAGGTTGGAAAGAGTGTATTCAAACAGTGCTGTTTTCCTGTGTTAGTCTAAAAGTCTAAACACACATCATTTAACTAGATTCCAAAGTTCAGAGGTAAGATAGGTGAAAGATCCCTAATTTTAAAATCATTGTTTGTAGAAGCAAACCTTTGTCCTCAATCTGTAAACTATTACAATAAGTAATCTCTGAGTTTGTCAGGATGAACTCAATTGCTAAGCATAACCACAAAGACCTAATAAAATAAAAAACAAAATTAACAAATAAGTAACTTAAGTTCTCAGGCGTCCTCATTTGATCTTGTACATGCAAGTATTTGTTTCCTTACATATGTAAGGACAGGGGCTGCTTAGTGGTGGAGCATGTGCTTAATATGCATGAGGCCCTGGTTCACTCTGCAGCACTGAAACAACTACAAAGAAAGAGACAGGTGGGGGAAGAGGAGATATATATGGGGCAAAGGGAAATTCCCCCTTTGTCTCTGAAGATTTGCCTCTTTTGAGTTGGCTGAAACAAATTGGCAATAGATTAACGGAAGAAAACCATATAAATTGATTGATGCATGCAAGTGTGCAGAAGCCACGTAAAATATGAAATTCAAAGCAGGGCCAGATGATGGAAGGTTGCATAGTGTCTTCATAGGGAAGAGGGAAGTCAGGGGGCTGTAGACAATTTTAAAGGGAATAGTAAATGATTTGTAGGGGAAATCAATGGGCCTGAAGAACAGACAATGGCCTGGGACAAAGTTCCTACAGGCTCTAGGTGTGGGTGCTCAATTTTTGTTCTCTTTCTTTATGATATGAATTCAATTTTCTTTGGTTAGCGAACTATCAGGAAGAAAGTTGAAAGTAATTGTATTTCTCTTTGTGGATTCTGTCTTTAGGTAGTATCTCTGACTGTTTATGTTACTATAATACCAGAGATTGAGTCATTTATAAAAGTCTAAAAATTTATAAAAATTTCTTTGACTCATGGTTCTGAAGGTTGGGAAGTCTAAGACCATTGTGCCAGCATCTGCCCAGCACCTGGTGAGAACCTTCTTACTGCAAAATAGTGTGGTGGGGACATGATATGATAAGACAGAGCAAGTTACTACCTAGCTTGGGTCTCTCTTCCTCTTTTTGTAAAGCTACTAATTCCATCAAGGACTTTTTGAGCTTGTACAATGGGCTGCCTCCAGATGCCATTAAACTATAAAGTTGGGTTTTGAGTTTCTAACACATGAACTTTGGGGAACACATTCAAACTATAGCATTCTGCCCCTGCCCCCCCCCATTTATGTCCTTGTCATATGCACAATACATTCATTCTATCCTAATAGCCCCAAAGTCTTAACTCATTCCAGTGCCAACTTGAAAGTCCAAAGTTTCATTTGAATCAAATATGGGTGAGACTCAAGGGCAAATTCTGGGGTAAATTCACTCCAGCTATGAGCCTTTGAAATCAAAACAAGTTATCTACTTCCCAAATGCAATGGAGGGCCAGCCCAGGACAGACATTCCCATTCAGAAGAAGAATAGAGGCAAGTAGAAAGGGATAACTAGTCACAAGTAAGTTCAAAACCAAACAGAGGGGCTGGGGACGTATCTCAATTGGTAGAGTGCTTGCCTTGCATGCACAAGGCCATGGGTTCAATCCCCTGCACCATAAAAAACAAACAAACAACAATAACAAAAACAAACAGAAAACTTAAGTTTTAATGAAGAATAATTTCCTTTGAGTCTGTGTTCCACATTCTGTGCATATTGGCATAGGCCTCTGTAGCTTGGCACCTGTGGTTTTTGCTGGACTAGCCTACATTTTAGCTCTCTTGGGTTAGAATCTCCTGTGGACAGCTCTCCCATGTTGATATTGCATGTTGGTAGCTCTACAGTTCTGGGATCTCCAAAGTGATACTGCTCCCTTGCCTCCATTAAGCCCCTGAGGTGGCTTCGGGGTTTACTAAGCAGTGTCCTACTGGGGGTTTTCGGCAGTGACTCCACCTCTGCATCAGGACTCTACCTGGGCCCCCAGCTGACCTGGATAGAAGAAGCCATATCCCCCCAGCTTTTGATTTCTATGTACCTACAGACTTAACCCCACCAAATACCACAAGGCTTACCATTTGGATCTTGGCTGAGCAGCAGGTGGAGTCATACTTGGGCTGCTTGAGTCAGCTTGAGCAGAGGTTGGAGCAGCTCAGGAGTGCTGTCTGGAATGCAGGGAGCAGAATCCTGACAAAGTTCTGTGGGGAACCAAAATGGGGAGGGTACCCTGGGCCTTTCCTGCTGACCATTCAGCCCTTCTGGAGCTCTGGGCCTGTGGGGAGGGGAACTTCAAAGATTCCTGAGATGTCTTTAGGTTCTTTTTCCCATTGTCTTGATGACCCCTTCTCTATGCTAATCTCTTTGCTTGTTTGTTTTTGAGAGAGGGTCTCTCTGTGTTGTTCAGGCTGGCCTCAGACTCCTCAAGTAATCCTCTTGACCAGCCTCTTGGGTAGCTGGGATTATAGGCACATATCACCTGACCTGATGAAAATGCTCTGTCATTCTTTACCACACAGCCAGGCTGAAAATTTCCCAAATGTTTTCATTCTGTTTCCCTTTCAATTATAAATTCTGCCTTTGACTTCTCTCTTTGGTTTTATTTCACTGGAAGCAATTAAAAGCAGCCAGGCATGAACCTTTGCTGCTAAAAAATTTCTTTTGCCAGATATCCTAGTTCATTGCTCTTAAATTTTGACTTCCATAGACAAGGGGCTGGGGTTGTAGCTCAGTTGATAGAGCATTGCCTTGCATTTCTGAGGCACTGGATTTGATCCTCAGCACCTCATAAAAATAAATATAATGAAGGTATTGTGTCTGTCTACAACTAAAAAAATCAGGCCAAAGGAAGAAAAAAAATATATATATATGAGAAGGTCTTGCTAAATTGCCCAGGCTGACCTTGAATTTGCAAAGCTCTTGCCTCAGCCTCCTGGGATAACACACGTGTGCCACCATGCTCAGCTTCTATTTTTGATTTCTACTTTAACTCCACTTGTATGATTCATATTCTTATAAACTTATTAATACTATACTGCATGGCTTAGTATATGATTTATCCTGAAGAATATTTCATGTATGGTTAAAAATAGGGTATTCTGCTGCTGTTAATGGGTATTAGCTTAAGTTGGTTGATAATTTTTCTTTTATATTTTACATATCCTTGCTGATTTTCTTTCTATTTGCCTCTATTAGTTTTTGAGAGTGAAGTATTAAAGTCTGCAAATATTATTGTTGAATTCTCTATTTCTATCTTCAATTCTGTCCATTTTAGTTTTGCATATTTTGAATTCAGTTGTTAAGTATTTATAAGTTTATAATTATCATTGATTCATAATGAATTGATCATAAAATATCTCTCCTGCCTTTTATATTACTTTATTCTGTTTGTATAAAATCCTAGAAAAATATAAAACTACAGGGACAGAAAGCAGATTCATGATTGCTCAGAATCACAGATGGAGAGAAGGAATTGCCTGCGAAGAGGAAGAAAGGAACATTTTTGAGATGATAAAAATGTTCCATATTGTAGTTATTACATTTGTTATATAATTATGTGTGCAATCATCAAAACTTAGATTATACAACTTAAATTTAGTCAGTTTTATTATGTATAAATTTGGTTTCAATAAAACTGAATTTTAAAATGTATGATGATAGCTATGACTAAGTTAAAAGTACCATGCTACTTAATTATTATTAGTGGTGATCATGACTTGAAAGGGAGGACTATCTCTCCTGAAAAGAGGCAGATATAATCAAATGGATCTCCTTCACATCAGATTTTTATGGGCTGAATGCTTTCATTTTAAAAACCTTTTTTATTGTTGATTTTTTTTAACCAAACACATCTTATATAAATTATCTGTGTTTGTTCCCTTTTCTTTATTCAGACATGAATTTACAACATAATTCAAGTCTACAGCTCAAATTAAATCTTTCTGCATTAGAAGACTATCAACTTCGGTGTTCTAATTCAGGAGAACATAGTAGTTACCAAAAAGACATTTATATTGCTTTTTAAATATATATGTGGTTGCCTTTACTGATGCTATATTTCTTCATGTGGATTTTAGTTATCATCTATGTCATCTTTTTAGGCTGATGTAGTTCTTTTAGAACAGATCTGCTAGTTGTGAATTCCTTCAGCTTTTGTTTATTTTGGAGTATGTTTTTGTCTCCTCCAACTTTAAAAAATTGTTTTGCTCTATATAGAATTCTTTTAGATATTTCCTGGGAATTTGCACATCTCTGAATATACATGTAGACTTCTAAATCTTCAGGAATATGCCAGAACTTTTTGAAGGTCCTGTGGACATTTCCTCCAGATAGTCCAGTCTTGCATTCTGTTTTTCTCAACTGGTATTGTAGCCTTAGGCAATGGCTGTGTTAGATAATGACAGAGAGATGACCTACAAATAGGGATTTTCCCATGGAGCAATTTCTAACTCATATTAAATAGCAACCTATGCCCTGCAAATGGGACTTTTTCAAGGAACTAAGAGATCTGCCTTAGAGCACTAGCCTTAGAGCTAAAAACAGTGCTCTGGAAATGTTTTGTTTTGTTTTGTTTTTGAGAAGTTTTGCAAAGAAGCTTCTTTTTCAAAAATACCATCTTGTTTGAAATTCCGTTTTTTCCATCTGAATGTATTATTTTGATAATAATTAAAAGACAAGTTAAACTAACTTTCACAAGTAATTTATTGTTCTTCCCTTAAATGTGTCACTTATACTATGTTAATCATTGAAAATAGACTGTATTTAGTGAGGGTGGCACAAAAGGGACAGCACTGTTTTATTTTAGAGAATCCATCCTTTTCAGCAATATAGGCAGGAAAATTCAGCAAAGGTAACTTATACAGATTTTAAAAGTTCCTCAATTACCATGGATAAAGAGAAGAAAATACAGCTTAAGAGAAATTTTGGATATTTCAGGGGCACAAGCTTTTTAATTATTAATATAATTGGTGCAGGGATTTTTGTGTCTCCTAAAGGGGTTTTGGAGTATACTTGCATGAACGTGGGCCTCTCCCTGTGTGTTTGGGCCATCTGTGCCGTGTTGTCCTTGACAGAATCTCTCTGCTTTGCAGAGATAGGAATAACCTTCCCATACAGTGGAGCTCACTATTATTTTCTCAAGAGATGCTTTGGCCCCTTGATCGCTTTCCTGACACTTTGGACAAGCTTGTTCGTGGGGCCAGCGGTAATTGCTACCCAAGCCCTGCTTCTTGCTGAGTACAGCATCCAACCTTTTTATCCCAGCTGCTTAACACCAAAACTACCAAAGAAATGTCTAGCCCTGGCCATGTTGTGGAGTGTGGGAATTCTGAATTCTCGAGGTGTGAGAGAAGCAGCCTGGCTTCAGATGGTAAGCACAATGCTGAAAGTGGCCATACTTGGCCTTATTTCCCTCAGTGGAGTGTTCATGCTGGTGAGAGGCAAGAAGGAGAATGTAGAAAGATTTCAGAATGCTTTTGATGGTGAGTTTCCAGACATCTCCCAGATAATAGAAGCCATCTTCCAAGGATATTTTGCATTTTCAGGCGGGGGAAACTTATCGTTCATAGCAGGTAATTACCAGTCTATTGAGAAAAAATAAAAAAAACTCAAGCCCTGACTTATTGTATACATTATGAAATGCACATCTTTTTTATTGTATTTTGAGCTTTATCTTAAATAAATGATTCAATATTTTTTCCGGTCAGCCTCATACTTGCCACTTACTTTTAATTTTTTTTTCCTTTGTATTCCAAAGTTCTTTATTGAACAACTTCTCTTTTTAACCTTTCTTTTCTAGGACCACAAATATGAGACTCCTTAATTAATATTTCTTTTTTTAACAACCATTTCATTCTTTTTCTCTTGATTCTCTTAATCTTTGTTGACTTTTGCTTCAAATGCTTGAGAGAAATTTTCTTATATATTGGAAATGATTGGCTTCCATTGGGTAGGATGTCACCTGTTTCTATTGCCAGTGATCAGGGCAGAGGGTCACATTGTGTAAACAAGTCTGGAGTTGTTGAGTTCATTGGGTTGGGGTAATTTTTAGAGAATGTCAAAATTGAGAAAAATGGTGTGACAAATTGAAAAGCATTTGAAAATAACAGTGTTCTAGAAAAACCATTACAATGATGCCAAAGCATGCCCCCTCCCCCCTGCCCCCCCCCCCCGCCTTTTGCACTTACTATTGGTATAAAGGAAAGGGAGAGAAAAATCTATGACTGATTCTTTAATTCTCTTTAAAATAAGCCTTGCAAATGTTTAAGAAGTCAATTTTGTTAACCAGGGATAGTTTCCTCTTTTCCTTTCCCAGAAGAAGTAGTAATTTTGCTGTGCTGTGTAGGGATCATCTAGGCAACTAGGAAAAGTAAGGTCATTCCACATAAGAGAATGGCCACATTGGCAAGCCAGGGCATGACATTTTTGAGGAATAAAAAAGTGCCATTCTGTGTATTTATAACAGAAATGGCAAATGGGACCATCAAATTGTCACATGATATATCCCACAACACTTTCTTTCCAGATGGTCAAATAGTCCTTATTTTAACTTTCGTTTATGTGATTGTTTAATGGTTAAATTTCATGGAATTTTTGATCACTATTTTATTCCTACTACTCTAACTCAGTGCCTGGTTCCTACTAGAAGAGAACGAAGATGTAGGTAGATCCCAAATGGTCCAGACACTATGGGCTCAAATTTCATTTTTGATTTTTGTATGTTCAAAAAACTATCATCTAAGGGAAATATTTGGGAAACTTTCCCTTTTTTTCACTTAGCTCTAAATTTGGAGTGGGATAGGTGTGTAGTGGCTTGCTTCTGTGTGTGTGTGTTTGTGTGTGTGTGCGTGTGTGTGTGTGTGTGTGTGTAGAGGAGGAAGAATCCTGCCTAATATTTGAAATGTGTAACAATTTTAAAGATAAATTTAAGAAATGATTTTTTTTTGCTAGATATGATTTTGCTCTTTCATGTTTTATAGGGGAGCTGAAGAAACCCAGCAAAACCATTCCCAAATGCATATTTACAGCAATACCTCTGGTGACTGTTTTGTTTTTACTGGTTAACATTTCCTACCTGACTGTTCTGACACCCAGAGAAATTCTCTCTTCAGGTTTGTACACAAACGGCTAAGGCAATAAATAAAGTGTTGCTCCTTTCAGCACATCTTAAGTATCACTTTACCAGTCAGTACTGCTATTTGTTCTTCATTATTCTATATATAGAGTACACTTGTAATTTTCTAATAACAGAGTTCTGAGGAGTGTGATTTGGCTTAGAAAGGAGATTCATGTTTAAAAGCATGACTATACATTTTCTGATAATGTGGAAAATGTTTGTGTAATTCTGATGTAAAATTCAAGAAATTAATTATTCCTTTCAAGATTGCTTTTTATCACAGTGACATTGTACAATCGGTGTTTATATCTACTAAAATTTTCAAAGCATTTGATTCTTGATATCTTTCTATGTGACAAGAAGAAATGATAAATTTAAAATGGGCGATACTAGCCATTAAAAGAGTAAATACTAATGATTAATTGATGCATATAATTAATATGTAAAATAATGGAGTTCATACTTAATAACTCTAACTCTAAAATTTATAGTGGTAAAAGACCCTGAAAATAGTGGAAATTTGGCTAAAAATTACCATTTTAAAGCTCACATTGTAGAATACAGTGTAAAAGAATAAGAAAATTTTAGAGAAATAAACAGATATTTAAAAATAGCAGATTTAAGGAATAAAAAAATAAAAAGAAATTGAAATACAGGGAAAGTGGAAATCTAGCAATTTTCTCACACAAGCATTAAACCTTAATTTATCACCTTCTGAGATAAGCCTGTCACCCAGCACCTATAGGATTAATTCCTTTTCAAGCCTTGTAATGGTGGCAGCAATTTTGTAGGTGGCACAATAGTTGGGCTTGTGTGGAAAATTCATGAAGTGTTTTAACTATAATCACTTGTAATTTGGTTTATAATTCTTACTCTTTCAGGAATACAGATCTAAGACCATTTAAATTCTGAATTAGTATTTTTGAATTTAGATTTCTGCATAAGTTCAAATTTAGAAAATTAGAACTATGTATGAAAAATATCTATATAGGGATGGCCATCAATCACATCATTAAGTGTGGCAGCAAAAATTAAAGATCACAAAATATCCAATAAATCTGTAATAAACACATAATTTGGGGGAAAGTACATAAAAGACTATTCTGAAACTGTGGACTGGCAGTGCACATCTGCAACCCCAGCAACTCAGCAGGCTGAGCAGGAGGATTACTAGTTCGAGGCCAGCCTGGGCAATTTAGTGAAACCCTGACTTAAAAAGGGTCTGGGATATACCTCAGTGGTAGATCACTTTCCTAGCATGCATAAGATCCTGGGTTTGACTCCCAGTATTGCAAACAAAACAAAAAACCCATAAAAGATAATATTTTTGACGATGCTTAAAGGAACAATGTTTATAATGCAATACTGATAGAAAATATGATATTCTCACATAAAACAGAAAAAGATAGTTAACAATCATGATCAATTGGCATAGTACTGTGATTTTTTTCCTTTGTTTTTTTTTTACACTGAATTTAACAGATTTTCTTTAGTGCAGTGCGTAATTTGTATAATTAGTTAGAAAAGTTACCAACAAAAGAATTAGAAATTTTAAGGATTGGGGGCTGCATTTGTTTCAAACGGGTATATCAGAAAGATGTGAAGAATTTCTAAATGCAGAGGGATATCTCTGATACAATGTGGATTGGTTGTTACATTTCATTTGAGGAACACTGAAAAAACTATGCCAAGCAGTAATAAATATTAGATTCTATGGTTTATGTGGTAAAAGAACCAAAGCTGTTAATCACATGACATTTTTGTCTGTGTCAGTGTAGGAGAACTGACCTGTTTCTTCATCCATTGTTTTCTTAGAAGAAAGGAAATATTCTTTAGTGAGGAAAGAAGGGACACCATCTAGAACAAGGTGTATGGAAACGTGGGAGCGAGGAGGCCTGGTTCCATTTTCTTCAGCCCTAGGATTTCAGTGTTCTGGAAGCCCTGCTAACACATTCTGACAGGAGAGCTTACAGTAGTGTTGTTGGGGTTTTGATGACATATTTAAGACTAGAGAATATTGGTACAGGACAAGATTATCTTAACAGGAAATAAACTGTATGCAGACAGAGCTAAGAAGGTTTTCTTCTTCAGACATACCTTCTAGAAAGCTGGTCTCAAACACCCAGAGGTGGTTAAAAATTTAGAAATTCAAGTGGGAATATAAGAATTATTTGCAAATTGATACAATCATTTTTAGAGAGTGATTTTATAATATTTTTCTTACTTGACAGTGTCTATATCTTTGGATTCACAAGTCTCACTTCTAAGAATTTACTTTGAGGAGAATAATACGATTATTAAAATTTAAAGCATGACTTTTTATTAGCAAAAAACAAAACAAACAAACAAAAAACACCTGAAAATATCCTACAAATCCACCATTGTGGAATGGGTCCATAAATTAATTTATTGAGAATTCACCAACATAATTAGATCGATGTGAATGATGGATATAAGTTAGATGGATGTAAATATAATCAAGATACTTCGGGAAGTGAGCAAAAGCGAGACTAAGCATGCTCACACATAAGCACACACATACAAACATTCAGGCACACAAGTATAAACACACACACACACACCCCTCATAGATGCTTTTACAGTATAATTGTAGAAAATTTGTGGAATAGGATCCAAAGAGATGTTAACGTAGTTACATTTGGGGTGCATGAATAAGAAATTGTTGAGGAGAGGGACATTTATTTTTTAATTCATGAATTCAATGCTATTTTACTTTTTACAAAAGCATATATGATACAATTTTAAAAAGAAAAAATGGCACATGGAAAGGAGTAGAAAAGAGAAAAATCACTTGAGGGATAAAAATTATGTAGGAAGATTATGTATTATTTTTGCCAGCCACACTGGGAGAGCTGCACTGGATTCTCCTCCTATTATAACCTACTACATTTGTAGGTCACTCACTAGGAAATTGGAGAATTTACTTTTCATTACAAGAAAAAAATTTTTAAAAATGTATCTGAAAGTGTGTAGTTATGTGGAAGTCTGGACAAACAATTAACAATACTTTTTTTGAAATGATTAAGAACTGAAACTAGAGATATTTTAACCACTATTATAGAATAGTATCAAAGAGAAAATCAACATGACTCCTGAAGCTATTAAAAATGGGTTAAAAATAAAGATCTTGAGAACATAAGCATCGATGATATTTTAATTTTGTCACATTTGAAAAGTCTTTTTGTTATATAGACCAGTATACTGATGTCCTGGAGGTTCCCCTGGAAACCAGCCTACCTACACATCAAAGTGTAATCCCAGAGGGTACTACCCCCAGGGACATTAGGCCCTGTTGTACTTATTCCGCTGAAAAACTGAGAAGTTGTTTCTCTGTGATAGAATAATCTGTCCTAGTATATATCCATGTAGTACAAATTGAACTCAAGTGGATTTTCATCAACAATTTATGTTTATCTTCATTGGTGATTTTAATACCTATTGCCTCTTATTGAATTGGTATTATAAGGTCTCTTCACCTTTAAGCCAAAAAAAAAAAAAAAAAAGAAAGAAAGAAAGAAGGAAAATAAAAAGAATATTTTCTAAAGATTCATCTGTAGCATGTATAGCAGGGTTTCTCAATTTCAACTCCATTGACATTTTTGGACATATATTGTGTGTGTGTGTGTGTGTGTGTGTGTGGTGCTGGGGATCAAACCTAAGGCTTCATGCATGCTAGGCAAGTGCTGTGCTACTGAGCTACGTTTCCAGCCCGGACTATGCAATTCTTTATTGTATAGGGCTGTTCTGTGCATAGTGGGGTGTTTAGTAGCATCCTTGGCTTGTACCCAGTGGGTTTCAGTAGCAACTTTCTACCCCGCTAGTTGTGATAACCAAAAGTCTTCAGACATTTCCACATGACCTCTAGCTGAGAGTCACCTGCCTGTAATTTAGACAAATCCCAAAAGTCATACATGTTTTTATTCTTGTGCAATTTATTTTCTCTGTGTACTTGGTTCTTTTTTTCTGAGTATTTTATTACACACCGTGGTGTGGTAAGTCTCATTCCTGGGGCAACAGGGTTGTGCTGTGCTTTTTTTTCTCTGACTGTATCTATCAGCACTCTGCATATTTGTTTTAGAAAACAAGCATGCCTTCAATCATCTGTTCAATAAAACCAATTCATTTTACAAGTATTTATTGAAAACTCACTCTATGTCTGTTGGCGAGTGAAGTACTAGGTTTGTAGAAAAGATATGGAGGGACCTTGACCTCAAAAATTTCCTGGTCTTTTGGGGAAGACATGAACACCATAAGCACTTATGATAAATTGTGATGAGGCTAAAATGGACATATGCATATGACATTATAACAAAAACAAATTTCTATTCTCTTTAAATTTTTTGTTTTTAAATAAAATAATATTATTAAAAGGCTTATGCTTCATTTCTCTTTCTTAACACTTTTCCTTTCATGTATTTTGTTTCTCTGCAGATGCTGTGGCTATTACATGGACTGATCGAATGATCCCCCAATTAACATGGATTATTCCTTTTGCTATTTCTGCTTCATTATATAGCAACATTCTGGTTAATGTGCTTGACTCAACAAGAGTGACATATATTGCAGGCCAACAAGGCCAGCTGCCTTTGTTATTTAATACACTTAACATTCACTCCTCTCCACTAATGTCTGTACTACTAATTGTTGCTCTAGCATCCACTGTGATTGTCTTAACAAACCTAATTGAACTGATAAACAATCTTTATTTCATGATTTCTATATGGACCGTATTAACAATGATGGGAATACTAAAACTGAGATACCAGGAGCCGAATCTACATAGACCTTATAAGGTAAAAGTGGGTTTTCTAAATATTTTTTTTCTATGTGAAATAAAACATATTATGTATAACTGTATTTGAAGATTATAGTCAGGACACCTATGAGTAGATGTTTTACTACTCAGCAAATTGTGAAATACGTAAGGATAATCGGATCTTAATTTTTATTTTAAATTTTATTGGATAGGCTTTACTCAGTATAAAGACTGTAAGTTTCCATCTAATGGTTCATTAGAAAGATAATTCTCTGGGTGATGGGACAGATCATTATGTGTCTTTTGACCAGAGATTACTTGGTTTACTTATGTAGCTATTTATACAAACAAGTTTCTTCCACTTTTGGGGTCAAATTCAGCAAATGAGAAAGAGAAGAGGCAAAGTGAGATCACAAAGGATGACATCTACTGTTCTGAAACATCAGCTTATTTTGATCATTTAACTGATTTTGATCATTTAACTAATTTCATCATTTCAGCTTTGCTACTTTTAAACTTACTTTCAGTCTAGATGATGAAACATTTCACAGGAGAGGAGACAGTACTTTAACCATAGAAAAAGATATAAGCAAAAACTTAGCAGCATAAAGGATATGATGGGGAAAGATGTCCTAACAGATTAATACAATAGTTTTGGTTGGCTAGGTAGTATGAGCAAAGATTTGCTTGGATGATCACCTTTAATCCCTTCAATAATACAAAAGGTGGATACTAGCCAGGCTCAGTGATGCACACCTGTAAATCCAGCAGCTTGGAAGGCTGAGACAGGAGAATCACGAGTTCAAAGCCAGCCTCCGCAATTTAGCAAAGCCCTAAGCAACTTAGTGAGACTCTGTCTCGAAAAATAAAAGGGGCTGGAGATGTGGCTCAATGGTTAAGAGCCCCTGAGTTCAATCTCTGTTACCAAAACTGAACAAACAAACAAACAAAAAAACCCCAAAAGGTGGATACTTCTGTTCCATTTTACAGACAAGGAAATGAGTTTAGAGGAACTAGGTCACTTACCAGAGCTCACCTAGCATGGAGCTAGTTCCTGTAAAGGTCCTGGTTCAAACCAAGATTTGAACTAGGCAGTCTCTTCAGAGTATTTAACAAAATAAAAGAAACTGTTCTGGGAGGAAGAAATGAATGTCCCAATCATCACAACTTTGATTGACTGACAGCCATCTTTCCAGTTCTCCCTTTACTTCTTCCATCCAGCCTCCACTTCAATGTTGTGTATTTGAATATTTGTTATTAAGAAGTGATTATATTGGAAACACCTTCCTAGGTTCTTTGGGTTGAGAAAGAAATTAAGACTTGGCACCTTCCTTTAGGCAGGTTGTAATCTCTTGAAACAATCAGGTGACACAAAAACCATAGTGTGCTAACTGTTCCATAGTGGCATCCAGAGGATCCTTCCTTGGGAGAGGATGTATGGATGTATGGTATGGATGTCCATGTTGCCCCTTGGAGGGGCTTCCCCAAGGTCTTCTATCCTTCTGGTTTCACACCCTGAATCTTTTCAGTCTATCCCTTCTTTGCTGTTTTCTGACCCACACTGTTAGACGAAATTAAAGAGAAGCTATGAATCAATTATGAATTTGTAATACGCCAAGAAACAGTATAACCATTAAGAGCTTGGACTCAAGTCCAATTCCTCACCATTTTGCTGTACTTTATCTTGTTATTTAGCCTCTGACCCTCAATTCCTTCATATCTAAAATGGGGATGCATAATACTTGCCTCCTAGAAATGTTGTATATGCTAATATGTTGTATATTGTAGCTTGCCAAGGCATGCTAACAATCCAGGGTCAGACATTAATGGTTATTATTTGACTTATGTTTGTGACAAAAGGAAGGCCAAGTACAAGGTTAAAATTTTCTTGTCTTCCCACATTAGTGCTTTTTCTTCCTTTCTCAATTATTTGACAACTAGTGTTGAGCTGTAGGATGATCGTTATCTTAGGGGTATTTTTGAAATTAGGAGGAGATTCTTCATTCATTAAAGCCCGAAATGAAGGACCCTCTCATTAAAGTGTTTCATAAATTGTGACTAGATGTGTTGTATTTTAAGGGTATAAATTCATCTCAAAAATGACTGATATTATCTCCCTAGAATGGGTAATATAGGATCTCTCTAATCCTAACACAAAGCAGGTGCCAAGGATGGATCTTTAAGATTTTTGGCTAAACAAACAAACAAACAAACAAACAAAAAACCAGGGAGAACTGTTTGAGTTAAGTTTTTGGTTTCTTTCTTAATATGCTGAGCTTATAAAGTCATAATTTTTTACTTACCAGTATTTACCAATGTAACAGAGAGTCTAAATGGTCTCTATGTTTTTGTTTTGAATTTTTTACTAACTTGAAGTATTTTCCAGGGAAGATGGTTGTGACTTTCCCTTGGCCCTAGAAACTCCTTCTGAACAAATTCATGCCATCTAGATCAACAGATGGCTATTTTACCAGCACATGGTCATAATTATTTCCAGGCCCGAACAATCAAAGGCTACATGTCCATTCCCTCCAACCTAACCTTGCAGATTAGAGTCTTAATCATTTCCTCTTATTCAGACATTGATCAAAAGTTCTAAGCCTGCTTTATCTAACTCAATAGCCAATTTAGCCTATTTTCTATCATTAATTTATGCCTCATTTTTTGTTTACATAAATATGTATGTGTCACACATGAATATTCATATCTAATTATTATTCTTTAAATTTTTGCTCTTTTCAGGTGTTTTTGCCATTTACATTCATAACAATGGCCATCAGCCTGGGCATGGTTTTGATACCATTGGTAAAGTCTCCCAAGATGCATTATATCTATGTCTTTTTGTTTCTTCTCAGTGGATTGCTGTTTTACATACCTTTAGTATATTTTAAATTGAAGTTGGTTTGGTTTGAGAAGATGACTTGCTATTTACAATTACTATTTAATGTTTGCATTCCTGATGTATCTGATGAAGAGACAGAAGTAGATACTTAAAAAAATTAGCCTTCTGGGCTGGAGTTGTAGTTCAGTGGTACAAAGCTTGCCTAGCATGTGTGAGGCACTGGGTTTGATTCTCGGCACCACCTATAAATAAATAAACAAACAAACAAACAAATAAATAAATAAATAAAAGGTTTATCAACAACTAAAAATATATTTTAAAAAAAACAGCCTTCCAAAAAATACAAAACAGACTATGGGATATTAACAGTGAAATTCCCATGACAACTTTTTCAAATGAAATAATATGTGTAAAAGACAGTACCTGACTTTAAATTCATAGAGAAATAATTATGCATCACTAAAGCTCTGTTTTGTTTGGTAATAAACTTAAATCAGTTAGTATAGTTTGATTTATTGATGCTATCGCATTTTCTCATTTTTCTTTTCTGTATTGCATCCCTTTGCTACTGAATTTGCACTGCTCTAATTGTAAAAGTTGATGATTAAAAATAAAAAAAAGCATTCTCTTCATCTTAAGTCTTTTTTTGGGGGTGGTGGTGGTGGTGCTGATTTGAAGCTCTAGAGAATGATTCCATTTGTTCTGTTAGCTTTTCCCCTCTAATGGTATATATTTTTAACCTAATTGTTATTTTAGAAGCATAAGTTTTTAACTGATCTTCATTTGGTTGCCTTTCTTTAAATTCAGAGGTGCCTTAGAAGAACAATCTTACCATGTCTTTACTGTACTAAAATTTGACCCATTTACAATCTGTGTTTATTGTATGTATAAAAATTGTGTGAAAGGGGTGGGTAGTGTTCCAGTAGACACCCTCATCTGGTAGCATTCAATTTTTTAAAATTTCTCTACTTAGTATAGAGTTTTAAAGGATCTGGGTTAAGAGATGTCCTTTTTGTTAAGGTAGCTGATGCAAATATCCACCAGAGACACAAGCTCTGAGTTCAAGCAAAGGTTTGACAGAGGCTGTCCTTCTTCAAGGCGCAGAATGGAAGCTTAAATATCTTTTGGAAAAGCAACAAAAGCAAGCTGGAAATGACCTTAGGTACAGCAAGCTAGAATTGACTTTGGGTGCAGGTGGTTGGGTAACAACAGATTTTGAATTTAGGGATCTTGGAGTGGGGGGAGGGTATGGGAACAGGGTATCTTAAGTTTCTATTTCTTGGCAGTTTATGTTTTGGTTTCTGGTCAAGATAAGAGTCCCAGAACCAAAATGGAGTTACTAATGTCTTGGGACCTAACACTTTCAGAAAGAAGAGAGGCAATATCAGAAGACATTGAGCAACCTTTGTTAGGCAGCTCTGTTGCTCATCTTTTTGGGCCTCAAAGGTGGCATCCACAATGCCTCTTGTCAAGTGTAAGAAGTCATCCTCTAATGTGATAGTTAATCATTTCCTCTTCCTCCTCCTCCACCTCCAGTACTTCCTCCTCCTCCTCTTCCTTCTCCTTCCTCTTTTCTTTCCCCTTTCTATTCTCCTCTTCCTTCTCTTTTCTTTTTTTAAATTTTATTTTTTTGTTTTGAGATGGGTTCTTGTTATTTTGCCCAGGCTGGCCTCAAACTCCTGAGCTCAAATTGTCCTTCTGCCTCAGCTTTCCCAAGTACTTGGGACTACAGGAGAGTGCCCCCATGCCTGGATGGGCAAGGAACAAGAGCAAGCTGGAAATTATCGATGGCTAATTTTATGTGTCAACTGCACTGAGTCATACTGATCAGACGTTTGGTCAAACATTATTCTGGATATTTCTACAAAGATGGTTTTTGAATGAGGTTAGCAAATTAAGTAAGAGGACTTTGAATAAACCAGAATGAGGTGTGGATGGGCCTCATTCAGTCAATTGAAGCTCATAATAGAACAAAGATGGACTCTCCACCCCACATCCACCAGCAGGAGGAAATTCTCAGCAGCTGGTCTTTGACTTTGAACTACAATACTTGTTCTCCAGCCAGCCAGCCCACACCACAACCTCAATAATCCCGTAGCTATTTCTTTGAATTACTGATGCCCCCTTCTCCGTGTACACATGCGTTGGTTGGTTCTGTTTCTCTGGAGAACCCTGACTAATAAAATTAACTTAGCTTTCTGTCAATTTAGACTTCCTGTTGCTGCTTTCTAACAACAAATCTTCTCAGTTATAGACACTCCTTCCTTCCTCTTTTTTTTTGGTACTGTGGATTGAACATAGGGTGCTTAACCACTGAGGCACATCCCCTGCTCTTTTTTGTATTTTATTTAGAGACAGGGTCTCACCAAGTTGCTTATGGCCCCACTAAATTGTGAAGGCTGGCTTTTAATTAGCGACCCTCCTGCCTCAGCCTCCCAAGCAGCTGGAATTACAGGTGTGTACCACTGCACCCAGCTTCCTTCCCCTTTTGGCATATATGTTGCTAAACATTCAAGTTTAG
Source organism: Urocitellus parryii (assembly GCF_045843805.1). NCBI lineage: Eukaryota > Metazoa > Chordata > Mammalia > Rodentia > Sciuridae > Urocitellus > Urocitellus parryii. Next base: position 47,569,649 of record NC_135537.1, read on the forward strand.
CCAACATATTCAAGTTAGCAGGATAGATACATCTATGTATACCATATTACTTATTCATTTCCTAAGATAGTTGCCCTTGTGGGCAATATGGTTCAACTTTCTCTACATAGGAAACCTGTGCCATATCTATACAACAGCTTAACTTTCCTCTTCCTGTGAACTTTCAACGTAGTGTGTGGCAAAAAAAATGCTTCTTAAATTTAGTTCCATAGAAGCCATTCATATTTAGTAGATTCAGGATCACAACTTCAGATTCTGAGGACCTGAAAATGTTTAAATTATAAGTGAGAAGAAATACATATTTGATTAATGTCAGAATTAAAAGAAAGCTTTAATGCCATCACCCCCTGCAAAATAGCTCACACTCCTATACCTGCATATTTTTAGGGGTAAGGGAATCAATACTGGGTAAAGATGCTGGTCCCAATGGAGCCAGAATTAGATAGGCAATCAGTATAGATAGGTAAATTCAGTCAGTTTGGATCAAGGAGGCCAATTTTGAGTGAGCCCTGGAAGTTGGAGACTGCCCCCTGAGGGATTGAAATGTTGATTGCCTCAGAGCCCTTTCTCCAAAGAACCTGCCCCTGCTCCAACCTGTTGCTAAGGTAACCTGTCCCAGGAATTATCCCTCTCTACAGGGAGCTATACGGTTGTTAATGTGTTCTGGGCTGCACCATCCTGCCCTTCCGCCTTCAGCCCACCTGTTTCCCACCTTTTGGCCACACCACTGAGCAGGAAGGAGAAAGATAAGGGGAAGAGAGCAGGAGAATAAAAGAAGCCTAGGACATAAAAAAGGGCAGAACACCTTGCTTCTTGGGATACCAGGATACCAGCTCTGGTGCCCCTCTCCCTTGTGAGAGAAGTCTATGTTTCCCCTTTTAAAATAAACCCTGCTTTATATGATTGCCTCTGCGTGCTTCTCTAACAAACTTCAACAAGAGGGGAAGCAGGACTCACCAATAACCGGTGCTATCATCATCTTTGGACAGATGTGCATTTCTAAACCTTTACCTAACATGATCTCCATGTAATGTCTTTCTACTGGGTAAGTCTAATACTCTGTCACATTATATCCTTTCAGAATTTAATGACAACCATATCATGGCTCTCAGTCTCCTCCAGATTAAGCCCCCCCCCCAATATTCGATCTTAATTTTTATTCTGTAAGCAATGCAGTCTCTCTAGATATGGTCTGACTATGGCCGGGTAAAGCAGAACTATCACTTCCTTTGTTCTAAATATTTTACTTTTGTTATGCCTCCTACATCTTTCATATAAATTATGGCTGAGACACACCTATTCTAAATCTGAGTCAGATACCACCTAGGCAAGTGTGACAGGTCAATAACATTTCCCAGGGAAACTTTCAGTAGCTAGTTCACAAGAAATTGGTTAATAGTAGCAAAAGAAATGTTATTTTATTTTGCAGCACTGGGAATTGAATCCCCAGAGCTCATGCATGCTGGGCAAGTACTCTACCATTCAGACTTGAGACCTTTTCAAAATTTTTGTTTTTGAAACAGGGGCTCCCTAAATTGCCCAGGCTAGCTTCAGACTTAGACTTGTTATTCTCCCATCTCAGCCTCTGGAGTAGCTAGAGTTATAGGTGTGTCACTGTGCCCAGCTCTAGAGGCGCTTTAGTGTGCGAGTGAGACTCATTGTTTACCCTTGTCTTCCTTGCTAAGAGAAGTTATTTTTATATGTGTAAAAGGCAAAATTATTCCACCTACTTGGGAAGCCAAAGGCAGAAGGGTTGTAAGTTTGAGTCCAGCCTGGGCAATTTAACAAGACTTTGTCTCAAAAAAGAAAAAAAATCATATTCAGCTTCAAGGAATGAATCACAAATAATCTTAGCCAATCATTAAATCCCATCCCTTCTGCCCTGTGCTTTGGTACACACACGTGACCCAATTTTTGCCAATGAAATGGCAAGGAAAGTTGTGTAGCTTTGTGTTGCTGTGACAGAATACCTGAGATAAACAACTTAAAAGGAGGAAAAGTTTATTGTGATACATAGTTTCAGTTCATGATCACTTGGCCTGGTTACTTGAAGGCCTAAGGTGAGGCAGAATATCAAGGGAGAAGCCCACAGTGACAGAAGAAAGCTGCTCTCCTCATGGTGGCCAAGAAGCAAAGCTGGTGGAGGCATGTGGAGTGGGTGTGTGGGCATGCATGCAATATTCCCTTCAAGGGCATTCACCTGATAACCTAACTTCCTCTCACCTTCTAAAGGTTCCAAACCTCCCAATAGCACCATTATCTGAAGACCAACCCTTCAACACTCCAGGCTTGGGTGGATATTTAAGATCCAATCCGAAGCTAAAGTCTAGTAGAGTTTATAAAATTATCTCCTTCCTGATTGAAAGAAACCAGAAAAAGTTCTCCATCCGTTCCTTTCTTAGTGTGGAAGTATGACGCTTAAATCTGTGCTGACTGTTCTGTGACCCTGAAACCAGTTAGGGGAACCAGGGTGAAACAGAGCTTCTGCAGTCCTGGAACTGCTGCTTCCAGATTTCTTATTCTGTGGCTTAATTGAACATGTTGTGACTTAAGACACTTTTACCTAACTTTTCTCCTTCAAACCAAAAATGGTTTAACCAGCAAAAAAAAAAAAAAAAAAAAAAAAAGGTCAAATATAAGGTGCTTAAGATCACTTAGTGATGAAAGTTGGTAATCAATCTCTTTAAGCTGGTTTTATGATCTACACATTGTACTTAATGCCTGCCACTTAGATTTTTATGAGAATTAAATAAGATAAAATTTTAAAAATAAGAAGTGTTTTCCTTAGTGATTGGCACATGGTAGATGCCAAAGATATGGAAGTTAATATTATTTTAAATTAAGACCTCTATTTTTTTTTTCATTTAAATAGTCATCTTGAAAACACCTATGATTTGGCCTAATGAAGGTATGCAAATTGGAGGTATGCACAGCTCTTTTTTTAAAGTCCAACATCTGGCATATGTAAATGCTCCATAAAAATTTTAAAACAAGGAACATAATAGATATCAAATACATTTTTATAAATGAATAAATGAAAAAATAAATGAATACGTGAATAAACTAATAAATGTCAACAGATTTTAGTGCCGATTGGTACTACTTTAAATTGCTAGAAGAAACAGTAGTGTGGTATCCAAACAAATGCTATGAAAAATGTAATATAGTTTCTCTGGAGAACTTAGAATGGTAAGTGGCAAAATATGAATTCTCCATAAAACATTGTATTTGCAACTTATTATGGGGAAAATAGCTCTTTTATGTTTTTTAAACCACTTTTTATTATTTTTTATTGTGGGAAAATAGACATAAGATAGGCCTTATCATTTTAATCATTTAAAGTTTTTTTTCTTGTATTTTTATTTTTATTGTTTTCCATATTCTTATTGGTGCACTATGGTTATACATGATGGGATTCATTATTAAGTATTTGTACATGAATACATCATATGACATCATAATTTGATCAATATCTTTTCCCAGTATTTTTAATTTCTCTTCCCTCCTACCTCCCCCTAGTCCCTTTACTCTACTGATGTCACTTCAATTTTTATGAGATTTTCCTACCACTACCTTTCTTTTCCCTTTTCCTCTCTAGCATCCACATATGAAAGAAAACATACAACCCTTGACTTTCTGAGTTTTATTTTATTTAACTTAATGATCTCAAGCCCCACCCATTTCCCTGCAAATGACATAATTTCATTCTTCTTTATGGCTGAATAGAACTCCTGTTTTAGTCAGATTTTTTGCCTCTGTGACTAAAAGACCTGACAAGAGCAATTTTAGAAGAGAAAAGGTTTATGAAGGAATTATAGTTTCAGAGATCTCAGTTCATAGAGGGTCGACTCCATTGCTCTGGGCCTAAGGTGAGGCAGAGCATCATGACAGAAGGGTATGGAAGAGCAAAGCAACTGAGGATGCTATAATCAGGAAGCAGAGAGAGAGCTCCACTCATTAAGGACAAAATATAGACCCCTGACCTGGACCCAGCTTCTCTGGTCATGCCTTACCTGCCTATGGTTACTACCTAGTTAATCCTATCAGTAAATTAATTCTCTGATTAGATCAAGGCTCTCCTAACTCAATCATTTCACCTCTAAACTGTCTTGCATTGTCTCTCATGTAAGCTTTTGGGTAACACCTTATATCTAAACAATAACAACTCAAATGTGTCTATACCACATTTTCTTTACTCATTCACACATTGATGGACACTTAGGGCAATTCCATAGTTTGGCTGTTATGGGTTATGCTGCTATAAATATGAGTATGCATGTATTGGATTAGTATGCTGACTTTAATTCTTTAGAATAAACACTGACGAGTGGTATAGCTGGGTCATAAGGTGGTCTCATTCCAAGTCTTTTAAGGAATCTCCATACCAATTTCTATAGCAGTTATACTAATTTACAATTCCAACATCAGTGTAAAAATATTATTTTCTCCATATCCTCTCTAGCATTTTTATTGTTTGCATTCTTTTTATTTTTTATTTTTTATTATTGGTCTTTCAAAATATTACATAGTTCTTAATACATCATATTACACGGTTTGGTTCAAGTGGGTTATGAACTCCCAATTTTACCCCATATACAGATTGCTGAATCACATCAGTTACCCTTCCATTGATTGACATATTGCCTTTCTAGTGTCTGATGTATTCTGCTGTCTGTCCTATTTTCTATTATCCCCCCTCCCCTCCCCTCCCCTCCCCTTTTCTCTCTCTACCCCTTCTACTGTAAATCATTTCTTCCATTTGTATTATCTTGTCTTACGCCTCCTTTCCTCTTATATGTCATTTTGTATAACCCTGGGGATCGCCTTCCATTTCCATGCGATTCCCCTTCTCACTCCCTTTCCCTCCCACCTCTCATCCCTGTTTAATGTAAATCTTCTTCTCAAGCTCTTCATCCCTACCCTGTCCTTGTTGACTCCCCTTATATCAAAGGAGTCATTTGGTATTTGTTTTTTAAAGATTGACTAGCTTCACTTAGCATAATCTGCTCTAATGCCATCCATTTCCCTCCAAATTCTATGATTTTGTCATTTTTTAATGCAGAGTAAGACTCCATAGTGTATAAATGCCACATTTTTTTTTATCCATTCATCTATTGAAGGGCATCTAGGCTGATTCCACAGTCTTGCTATCGTGAATTGAGCTGCTATGAACATCCATGTAGCAGTGTCCCTGTAGCATGCTCTTATTAGGTCTTTAGGGAATAGACCGAGAAGGGGAATAGCTGGGTCAAATGGTGGTTCCATTCCCAGCTTTCCAAGAAATCTCCATACTGCTTTCCAAATTGGCTGCACCAGTTTGCAGTCCCACCAGCAATGAACAAGAGTGCCCTTTTCCCCGCATCCTCTGCAGCACTTATTGTTGTTTGACTTCCTAATGGCTGCCAATCTTACCGGAGTGAGATGGTATCTTAGGGTGGTTTTGATTTGCATTTCTCTGACTGCTAGCGATGGTGAGCATTTTTTCATGTATTTATTGATTGATTGTATGTCCTCCTCTGAGAAGTGTCTGTTCAGGTCCTTGGCCCATTTATTGATTGGGTTATTTGTTATCTTATTGTCTAATTTTTTGAGTTCTTTGTATATTCTGGTTATTAGGGCTCTATCTGAAGTGTGTGGAGTAAAGATTTGTTCCCAGGATGTAGGCTCCCTGTTTATCTCTCTTATTGTTTCTTTTGCTGAGAAAAAACTTTTTAGTTTGAGTAAGTCCCATTTGTTGATTCTAGTTGTTAACTCTTGAGCTATGGGTGTCCTATTGAGGAATTTGGAGCCCGATCCCACAGCATGTAGATCATAACCAACTTTTTCTTCTATCAGATACCATGTCTCTGATTTAATATCAAGCTCCTTGATCCATTTTGAATTAACTTTTGTGCATGGCGAGAGATAGGGATTCAGATTCATTTTGATGCAAATGGATTTCCAGTTTTCCCAGCACCATTTGTTGAAGATGCTATCCTTCCTCCATTGCATGCTTTTAGCCCCTTTATCAAATATAAGATAGTTGTAGTTTTGTGGATTGGTTACTGTGTCCTCTATTCTGTACCATTGGTCCACCCGCCTGTTTTGGTACCAGTACCATGCTGTTTTTGTTACTATTGCTCTGTAGTATAGTTTGAAGTCTGGTATTGCTATACCGCCTGATTCACACTTCCTGCTTAGTATTGTTTTTGCTATTCTGGGTCTTTTATTATTCCATATGAATTTCATGATTCTTTTATCTATTTCTACAAGAAATGCTGTTGGGATTTTGATTGGCATTGCATTGAATTTATAGAGAACTTTTGGTAATATCGCCATTTTGATGATGTTAGTTCTGCCTATCCATGAGCAGGGTATATTTTTCCATCTTCTCAGGTCTTCTATATCTTTCTTTAGGGTTCTGTAATTTTCATTGTATAAATCTTTCACCTCTTTTGTTAGGTTGATTCCCAAGTATTTTATTTTTTGGGGGGATATTGTGAATGGAGTAGTTGTCCTCATTTCCTTTTCAGAGGATTTGTCTCTGATATACAGGAATGCCTTTGATTTATGCGTGTTGATCTTATATTCTGCCACTTTGCTGAATTCATTTATTAGCTCTAATAGCTTCTTTGTAGACCCTTTTGGGTCTGCTAGGTATAGAATCATATCATCTGCAAATAGTGATAATTTAAGTTCTTCTTTTCCTATTTTTATGCCTTTAATTTCTTTCGTTTGTCTAATTGCTCTGGCCAGTGTTTCGAGGACTATGTTGAACAGAAGTGGTGAGAGAGAGCATCCCTGTCTTGTACCAGATCTTAGAGGGAATGCCTTCAATTTTTCTCCATTCAGAATGATGCTGGCCTGTGGCTTATCATAGATTGCTTTTACAATGTTGAGGTATGATCCAGTTATCCCTAATTTTTCTAGAGTTTTGAACATAAAGGGATGCTGTACTTTGTTGACTGCTTTTTCTGCATCAATCGAGATGATCATATGGTTCTTATTTTTAAGTCTATTGATGTGGTGAATAACATTTATTGATTTCCGTATATTGAACCAGCTTTGCATCCCAGGGATGAATCCTACTTGATCATGGTGTATAATTTTTTTGATATGTATTTGAATCCGATTCGCCAGAATTTTATAGAGGATTTTTGCGTCAATGTTCATTAAAGATATTGGTCTGTAGTTTTCTTTCTTTGAAGTGTCTTTGTCTGGTTTCGGAATCAGGGTGATGTTAGCCTCGTAGAATGAATTTGGAAGTTCTCCCTCTTTTTCTATTTCCTGAAATAGCTTGAAAAGTATTGGTGTTAGTTCCTCTTTAAAGGTTTTGTAAAACTCTGCTGTATACCCATCCGGTCCTGGGCTTTTCTTAGTTGGTAATCTTTTGATGGTTTCTTCTATTTCCTCTATTGTTATTGGTCTGTTTAGATTGTCTATATCCTCCTGCCTCAATCTGGGCAGATTATATGACTTAAGAAAATTATCTATGCCTTCACTATCTTCTATTTTATTGGAGTATAATGATTCAAAATAATTTCTGATTATCTTCTGTATTTCTGAAGTGTCTGTTGTGATATTGCCTTTTTCATCCCGTATGCTAGTAATTTGGGTTCTCTCTCTTCTTCTCTTCGTTAGCATGGCTAAGGGTCTGTCAATTTTATTTATTTTTTCAAAGAACCAACTTTTAGTTTTGTCAATTTTTTCAATTGTTTCTTTTGTTTCAATTTCATTAATTTCAGCTCTGATTTTAATTATTTCTTGCCTTCTACTTCTTTTGCTGTTGTTTTGCTCTTCTTTTTCTAGGATTTTGAGATGAAGTATGAGATCATTTATTTGTTGGTTTTTTTCTTTTTTTGAGGAATGAACTCCAAGCAATGAATTTTCCTCTTAGAACTGCTTTCAATGTGTCCCATAGATTCCGATATGTTGTGTCTGTGTTTTCATTTAACTCTAGGAAGTTTTTAATTTCCTCCTTGATGTCTTCTAAAACCCATTGATCATTCAGCAACCTATTGTTCATTCTCCAAGTGATGCTTGATTTTTCCTTCCTTCCTTTATCATTGATTTTCAGTTTCATTCCATTGTGGTCAGATAAGATGCATGGTATTATCTCTACCCCTTTATATTGTCTAAGAGTTGCCCTGTGACATAATATATGGTCTATTTTTTGAGAAGGTTCCATGTGCTGCTGAGAAAAAAGTGTAACTACTTGATGTTGGGTGGTATAGTTTATATATGTCAATTAGGTCTAGGTTGTTAATTGTGTTATTGAGTTCTATAGTTTCCTTATTTAACTTTTGTTTGGAAGATCTGTCCAGTGGTGAGAGAGGTGTGTTGAAGTCTCCCATGATTATTGTATGGTGGTCTATCAGACTCTTGAACTTGAGAAGAGTTTGCTTGATGAACACAGCTGCACCATTATTTGGGGCATATATATTTATGATTGTTATGTCTTGTTGGTGTACGGTTCCCTTGAGCAGTATGAAGTGTCCTTCTTTATCCCTTTTGATTAACTTTGTCTTGAAATCTATTTTATTAGATATGAGTATGGCCACTCCTGCTTGTTTCCACAGTCCATATGAGTGGTATGATTTTTCCCAACCTTTCACCTTCAGTCTATGAATATCTTTTCCTATCAGATGCGTCTCCTGTAGGCAGCATATTGTTGGGTCTTGTTTTGTGATCCATTCTACTAGCCTGTGTCTCTTGATTGGTGAATTTAAGCCATTAATATTTAGGGTTATTATTGAGATATGGTTTGTTCTTCTAGCCATATTTGTTTATTGATGTTACTAAACCTGATTTATTATCCACTTTGACTACTTTCCCCCCTTTACTGTCCTACCTCCCATTGTTGGTTTTCAATGTTATTTTCCATTTCCTCTTCCTGTAATGTTTTGCCAAGGATTTTTTGAAGAGATGGTTTTCTAGCTGTGAATTCTTTTAACTTTTGTTTATCGTGGAAGGTTTTAATTTCATCTTCTATCCTGAAGCTTAATTTCGCCGGATACACGATTCTTGGTTGGAACCCATTTTCTTTCAGAGTTTGAAATATGTTTTTCCAGGATCTTCTAGCTTTCAGAGTCTGTGTTGAGAAATCAGCTGTTATCCTGATTGGTTTACCCCTAAATGTAATCTGCTTTCTTTCTCTTGCAGCTTTTAAAATTCTCTCCTTATTCTGTATGTTGGACATCTTCATTATAATGTGTCTAGGTGTGGATCTCTTATGATTTTGCACATTTGGCATCCTGTAGGCTTCTAGGATTTGGGATTCTGTCTCATTCTTCAAGTCTGGGAAGTTTTCTCGTATTATTTCACTGAATAGACTGTTTATTCCTTTGGTATGGAGCTCTGTGCCTTCCTGTATCCCAATGACTCTTAAATTTGGTCTTTTGATATTGTCCCATAATTCTTGGATGTTCTGCTCATGGTTTCTTAGCAGTCTTGCTGAGCTGTCTATGTTCTTTTCCAGTTGAAATACTTTGTCTTCATTGTCTGATGTTCTCTCTTCTAAGTGATCTACTCTGCTGGTAGTATTCTCAACTGAGTTTTTAAGTTGGTTTACTGTTTCCTGCATTTCTAGGATTTCTATTTGTTTGTTTTTTATTACCTCTATCTCCCTGTGAAATTGATCTTTTACTTCCTGGATTTGTTTGTCGATGTGACCTTTCATTGTCTGATTTTGCTGTCTCATGTCTTCCTTGAGACTCCAGATCATCTGAAGCATATATATCCTCAACTCTTTATCTGACATTCCATTTGTTGCAGCTATTACCTCTTCTAAAGTTGAGTTGACCTGCATTGCTTGTGGTCCTTTCTTTCCTTGTCTTTTCATACTGCTCGCGTTTCTTTCTGCTTGGTGCAACTGTTGTGTTTTTGATTTTTACCCCCTATTTATTTATATTGCTCTTGTATAGTTGGGAAGTCTCCCTTGCAGGGCGGGTAGTGGCTTTGCTCCTCCTCTAATTAGGGTGATCTGTCTACCCCGCTAATCGGTCGCAGGTCTGCCCCCCCTGCGGGCACGGGTGGCGGCTCTGCTCTGCCCCCACTCCAATTGTGGTAACGTAACTACCACGCCCTGGGGTCGTTGGTCCTGGTCTGGATGTGGGTGGCGGCTCTGCTGGGTCCCCATTCCAATTGGTGTGACGTGTCTACCGCGCTGGCAGGCCTCTAGGCCGGTGGGTCGCAGTTCTGCACAGCCCCCACTCCCAATGGGGGTACCTGACTACCTCTCCAACGGGTCGCTGAGCCCCCTCCGGGCCCGGGCGGCGACTCTGCTCCACCCCCACTCCAACCAGTGTGACGCGACTGCCTCGGTGTTGCGTGTCCACCTCGCTGGCAAGCTACCTGGCCTGTCTTTCCAGTGGGCTGCAGGTCTGCCTGCCCTGCTTGCTCAGATGGCAGCTCTGCACAGCCCCTACACCAAATGAGGTTGTGCCTCCCAGGGGAGCCCTGATGGCGGAGGCTGACTGCCGGTTTGGGCGGGGCGGGCTAAACCGCTCGGGTGTCAGCCGCTTGAAAAAGAGGCTGCTGGTTTCAGGACTCGACTTCTGCACCCGCCGCGGGGCCACCCGTGGAGCCAGGTAGCTGTGGTCGTGTGGCTAGGAACCGGCCGCGTGGTTAGGAGCCGGGCAGGTGAGGCTGCTGCTCCCCGAGCGAGCTCTATGCCTCCCAGGGGAGCCCTGATGGCGGAGGCTGACTGCCATTTCTGGCGGGGCGGGCCAAACCCCTCGGGTGTCAGCCGCTTGCAAAAGTGGCCGCTGGCCTCAGGGCTCGACTTCTGCACCCGCCGCTGGGCCACCTGTGGAGCCAGTTAACTGTGGCCGCGTGATTAGGAACCGGGCAGGTGAAGTGGCTGTTCCCAGAGCGAGCTCTAGGCCTCCCGGGGGAGCCGCTTGCCGAGCGGCTGATGGCTGGGGGACTGTACCTCTGTGCCCGAGAGGCTGTCCAAGATCCACTTCTCTGGGACGAACTGTCGCTTCCAATAAACCTACCAGTTCACAGCTGCTCTCCTCTTAAGGGAATTATGCTAGAAGTTCCTCCGTAGGTAGGTTGCATCTGTTCAGGTGGGTCTTTCTTATCCCGTTAAAGTGGAGACATTGGAATCGCTGCTTCCTCGCCGGCCGCCATGATGGATCCCCCCTTGTTTGCATTCTTGTTGTCTGTCATTCTAACAAGCAAATTAGAAATCTCAGTGTAGTTTTGATTTGCTTTCCTTAATTGCTAAGGATGTTGAACATTTTTTCATATATTTGTGGGCAACTTGTATTTCTTCTTTTGAGAGACATCTGTTTAGTTCATTTTCCCCTTTATTAACTGGGTTATGTGGGTTTTTTTGAGGGGGGGGATGTTTTTTGAGTTCTTTTACAGATATTAATCCTCTGTCAGAAGAGTAGCTAGCAAAGATTTTCTCCCATCCTGTAGGTTCTCTCTTTATATTCTTAATTATTTATTCTGCTGGGCAGAAGCTTTTTAATTTGATGCCATTCCATTTATTAAATCTTGGCATTATTTCCTGAGCTTTAGGGGTTCTACTGAGAAAATTATTGACTGCATCCATAGGTTGGAATGTTGACCTTATCTTTTCTTCTTGGAGCTGCATAGTTTCTTGTTTAAGTCCCATGTCTTTGATTTGTTTTGAGTTGACTTTTGTGCAAGGTGAGAGATATGGATCTCTTCTTATTTTTCTACATATGGACAACCAATTTTCTCACACCATTTGTTAAAAAGGCTATTTTTCTCCAGTGTATGATTTTGGTATCTTTGTCAAAGATTAGATGATGATAGATGTGTGGGTTTGTCTCTGTCTTCCATTCGGTATAATTGGTTTATATGTCTGTTTTTATGCAAGTACTAAGCAGTTTTTGTTGCTAGAACTCTGTAATATAATTTGTAATATAATATAATATAATTTGGAGGTATTGTAATATCTCCAGCATTATATATATATATATTTTTTTTTTTTGGCTTAAAATTGCTTTGGCTATTATGGGTCTTTTATTCTTCCAAATAAATATTAGGACTATTTTTTTTCCTATTTCTGTGAAGAATATCATTGGAATTTTTCTGATAACCTAAACTGCATCTGTGTAGTATGGCCATTTTAACTGTATTGCTTATGCCTATCCATGAACATGGGCCATCTTTCCGTCTTCTTGTGTTTTTTTTTCAATTTCTTTCTTCAGTGTTCTGTAGTTTTCATTGTAGAGATGTTTTCCTCATTAGATTTATTGCTAGGTACTTTTTTTTTTTTGAGGTTATTGTGAATGGAATTGTTTTCCCAATTTTTCTCTCAGCAGATTCAATATTAGCATACAGTAAAGCTATCGACTTTTGTGCTTAGATTTCATTACTTTGCCACATTTGTTTATTAGCTCTACCAGTCTTCTCATGGAGTTTTTCAGATCTTCTCGGTATGGGATTATATCATCTGCAAACAGTGATCATTTGACTTCTTCCTTTGCTATTTTTATATCTTTATTTCCTTCTCTGGCCTAATTGCTCTGGCTAGATTTTCTAGTACTAAATTGAATAGGAGTGATCAGAGTATACATCCTTATCTTAGTACAGAGTTTAAGGAAATGCTTTCACTTTTCCCTCATTCACTATGGTGTTGGCTTTAGGGTTGATGTGTACACTCTTTGTAATATTGAAATAAGTTCCTCTATTCCTAGTTTCTTCAGTGATTTTATCATGAATGGGAGAAGAATTTTGTTGATTTTCTGTGCAAAAAATTGAAATGACTAAGTGATTTTTGTCCTTAATTCTGTTTACAGGGATGGGGGGATTACATTTATTTATTTGAATATGTTAAGCCATCCTTACATCCCTGGGATAAATATCAACTAGGTTATGATGTATAACCTTCTTAATGTTATTTAATATGATTTGTTAATAATTTACTAAGGGTTTTTGCATATAAATTCATCAGGGATATTGGTGTGTAGTTTTCTTTCCTTGATGTGTTCCTTATCAGTTTTGGTATGAGGGTGATACTGGCTCCATAGAATTAATTTGGAAGTGTTCCATCCTGTTCTGTTTCATGGAACAATCTGAGGAGCATTGGAATTAGTTCTTATTTAAAAGTCTGGTAGAATTCAGTGAGAATCCATCTGCTCCTGGACTTTTCTTTGTTGGAAGTCTTTTTATTACTACTGCTTCTACTTCATGGCTAGATTTTATGTTGTTGTTTATTTGTTTTTAGAGTGCTGGTGTAAGTAATTCATTGCATCATGGAAAATTCTTGGAGTCCCTCATGAGAAATCTCTTTAAATGGTATTAAGGACAGATCTTGTCTCTCATCTTGGGATTGTATCTGATCATCTTACATGTGTATATGGCTTTGAATTTCAATTTATATAACATGCACTTAGCATTTTGCCATTAACAGAACTCATTAAAACAAATGGAATGCACTGAAGAGGTTTCTACAGAACAAGGTGTTTCTCATAAAAGCCTAGGGCCTCTGTGATTCTGTCCCCTTCTGAATTAATGGGCACATCCTGAGCACAAGCACAATTCCAACTAGAATTTCATTGTCTGTTAATCCCAATCTTATCACAACAGTTTATATTTTTAAAAGAAATACATAACATTGAAAGATAATATTATTTTCTTTTGCTCATAGGAAGTACACATTGTGTTTTTCACTGAAAAATTCTGGCTCACTAACCTCTTGACGTCATACCTGAACTCAAAGCCCATTCTTGTTTTGTAATTTTTACAAAGCCTGATTACAAGTTCTACAGAAATCATATTTTACAAAGCAACAGCTCAAACCTTCGTGATGTTTTTGATGGCTGATTCAACAGAATCCAAATTGCCTTTTATAAAAGGAATGACTTAAACCAATTATTAAATTGGTGTAAAGTTGACTGGAAAGAAGTAAATGACTTCTGTTTAAATATTTTATGAGCCTAAAGGCTGAACCTTAGACATATGGCTTCAGAAAGCCAAAGTCATTGAAGAATTAATTCTGTAGCTTCTTCTTCTTCTTCTTCTTTTTTTTTTTTTTTTTTTTTGCTCTTCTAAAAAGCTATTGAAAGATCATGGGCACATATCTGTGGTTGAGAGAAAGAAAGCCACTAATGGGACAGTGCCATCAGCTTTCTTCACCTTGTAGATGAGCTGGAAAATGTCCCTTGTTGAATCCCAAGGGATTAGTAGCCTTCAAGTGCCAGTCAGGGGAGGACTTAGCTTGTGGTCTGATGAGGACAAAAGTTCATTCACAAACTTGTGAATCTGTAATTCCAGAAGGGACACTATGGATGATTTGGGTGGAGCCTGTCAGCATTGAGGAATTTTCAGTGGCAGTAATATTAGTAAAATGAGAGCTCAAACTCCACTATAAGAGAATATCCACCCAAAAATGTCTAAGTTAAGGTATGCAAAAAGACTAAAAATAGCAGTTATCACTCTCTACATTAGATTTTTGAATTTCTGATGTGACAAGATCCCATCCTCTTAGAATTGTTGTGAAAGTTAAATGAAATTATGCATAAAAATTGCCTAACCTATAATAAGGGTTCAGTAAATGTGAGTGGGTATTGCTAATATATGGGCCATATAAAATAGCTATTGCACAGAGGCTATTATTTAGATTGTCTTTAGATGCTACTCTGAATCAGGCAACTATAGAAAGAACATGTCAACCATTCAATCAGACATTCAGGCTTTACTTATTTTTATTTTTTTAGCAAGACAGGATGGATGGAAGAATTTCTGACATTTTGAGAGAGAATTATCTTTTAGTCCAAAAGTATCAAGACTCCTTTTAAAAGATACTAGAAAATGTTCAGCAAAGTTGAAAACTGCTATGGTGTGCCCCCACCAACCCTAAGGGTTTATGTGTTGCAAGCTTGGTAGTACTGGGAGATGGTGTGAAACTAAGGGGACTAGTGGGAGGTGTTTAGGTCATTGGAAGCACTGACCTCAGAAGAGATCAAAGTGGTTCTTGTGGGACCCTGAGTTAGTTCTTGCAAGAATTAGTTGTTGTAAAAGAGCAAGCCTGACCCCTGAATCTCTTTAGCTTCTTTATCACTGTAGGATCTCTCCTTCATATATGCACTCCACATGATACTGTCTGCCATGCTGTGCTGTAGATAAGAGAACTGTACCAGAGCTGACAACATGCTGTTTGTTTTTATGCCTCTCAAACTATAAGCTACATAAACCTCTTTCCCTTTTGTTAACAAACCTTGGGTATTTTATACAGTAACAGAAAATGTACTACTATAAAAACTACAATGCTAATCATTAGAACCAGAGCTGCAAATCAGAGCTCATGCCACAGTCTTAGAAGTACTCTTGAGATTGTGCAGAATAACCTTCCTGTATTCCGTATCTCACAACTTCTTGTCTCCCACCCATTCTCCCACTACATCTTGCCAGCTTTCTGTTGTATCATTTCAATATTCTGAGGAAGATTAGACACGGTTAGCTGCTTGTGAAAAAGTGGAATGTATTAAAGGAAATTGCTAATAAATATTATTTTCATATTTTTGAAAGGGTACATTTCAGAATGTAGAAAAACAGAAAGACAAGAAAGTCTTAAAAAAAAAAAAAAACTATACAGAAGAGCAAAGGAAATAGAAACGGACCTAGAGAAGCAGGAATATAATTAACACACCACACAGACAAACGCATCGTCTGGTCTCCAGGTCAGTGATAGCACATGTTCTATAAATTGTCAAAGGCAAACCCTTCAGGGATTTAGTGATAATTTATATTTTCTCATTTCCTGAAAATCAACTTTTTCTCAACTTGCTTTTTTAGTAATAAAAATAATTTCTAAATGTTTGATTTTCCTCTAAAAGTCACCCAACATGGAGGATAACATATCAACAAGTCCCATGTTAGTTGATCTGATCTCCATTGATTCAATACAGTGTAACATTGTTGCCAAACTGCACCCTAATATTTATGTCTGTATACTTGAGCTGTTGTAGTGGAATATTTCACTGGCATTTCAAAGGCAGCAGGTATAAAATTAGAACATCTTCTTTACCAAATCTACTCTACTTTCACCTCTCAGCTAGTGGCATCAATATCCTCCAGCAACTAGAATCATAATTACCCGTCATCTTTGAGCCCTGCCTTCCCTCACTCTCCATATTCTGTCAGCTATCTGAATTCTCTTAGTTCTACCTGAACAGTGTTTCTGACGTAGCCACTTTTTTTCCTTTTAGTATGAGTCTAGCAATTACTGCAATACCCTCTCAATTAATCTTCTTGCATCTAGTTGCATTCTTTACCAATCCATCTTCTTCACAGATGCTAATTTCATTTTTTCTGAAGCACAGATCATTCCCCTGACCAAAATTCCATAATGTGTACCCTATTAAGATTATATCAATGTTTAAAATTTTACCATGGTATTTATGTATCTTTTGGATTTTTTTTTAAATGAGGTTTTGCTATGTTTCCTGGTTTTGCTATGTTTTCCTATGTTTCAAACTCATGGATTCAAGTGATCCTCCTGCCTCAGCCTCCCCAGTAGCTATGACTACAGGTATGGAATACCCACCCAGCCCACATTCTGATCTTCATAACGTCCATAATATGTTAAGTATCTGTGTCAGGCGCTGGTAGAGGTTTCACCAGTATTGTTTTTATTTCTCATTATTAGGCAAATATGGTAAGACTATCAATTGTCCCATATTCTTGATTTGGGTGTGCCGCAACCTGGCTGGGCACAGAAACACGAGCCGCTCAAGTGGGAAACAAAGCTTTATTTTAAAAAGCCGCCAGCATCCCGTGTGCGCCCTGCTAGCAAGCCGGTCGACACACGTGTCTCGCCACCGGAACCGGCCCCCCCCCACCTCCCCCGGAAGTTCCCTCCTACTATCCTTCCCCAACCAATGGGAACTCTCCGGGAGTCCCGTAATGTGAGTCCCTTAACAGGCCGAGGTGAACAGCAGGAGTCCAATTTCCATATGAATGTAAATCTTAACATAATCATATCATCTCAATGGCTAGCTGGCAGTCACCTAAACCAAAAGTGCCATGTATCATAATACTTTTGCTGTGGCTCCTAGCATGGGTGGGACTTGAGTGGATGAGGGTACTCTAATTTGGGGGAAGGTTTAATTGATCACGGAACCTTCTCAGGCTAAATTCATGGAAAAATTTTGAAATACAACTGAGAAGATAAGAGGGATTCAGCTCTTTTACATAAACCTGAAGTTATGCTACCAGGGGAGATATGAATCTCTTAACATAGATTCATGAAGGGATGCTTTTTAATTATTTTATATTCTCAAAAACAACCAAAGAAAAACAAATCAAAAACTCAAATTCTAACACACATGGGAAGATTATCTTCATCATCTTCTCATTTCTGAGGCTTGAAGCTGCCTCTTCTTCCCTACCCAATAGTGGACCTTGGGGGAAGTGGAGAATGACTATGATTCAAAACTTGTGCTAGAAGCAAATAACATTTCCCAGATGCCAGAGAAAGCCTATGAATGTCTAACTGCTGGTGGTATGGTAGTGCCCAAGAAGTGGGGAAGGAAGAAGATCAAGAAGGGGAAAGTTGAGACTTTGTGGAGGGAAAGTGATAGGAACATAAGAAACATCAAGAGGGTCTATGTAGGACAATCCATTGACTTAGGAAATACTCTCTGAGGACACCTTGAAGACTAGGGAATTTCAAGTCCATATTTTTTTGTGGTACAATACACATAATATAAATTTACCACTGTAACAATTTTTGAACATCCAGTTCTGTGGCCTTAAACACATTTCACATCGTCATGCAAACATTGCATTATCCATTCCCAATACCTTTTTGTTTTCCCTGCCTGAAACACTTGCTCTGCATTGCCTCTCCTTAGCCCCGGGCAACTGAATTCTTTTTGTAATTTTGACTACTTTAGGAAGCTCAGGTAAGTGGAATCATTTGTGACTGGATTATTTTGTTTAGTCTTATGGACTTCAAGGCTCATGCATGTTTTAGCATGTATCAGAAATTCCTTTCCTTATAAAACTGAATTTTATTCCATTGTATGTATCTTCCACAATTTGCTTATTCATTCATCTATATATGCATGCTTGGTCAATTCCATATTCTTATATAAGATAACTCCAACAGAAGAGTTATATAAGATAACTCCCTACATCTGTGTTATTTTGATTTTATCACTGAAACCTTGAGCACAAATAAGGATGCTTCAATTTTACTTAGAATTTTCTGTGCCAGGCAATAGAAATTCCTTACCACTCTCAGGGCTCAATTCAATAGCAGGTAATTGAGCTTTTCAGTTTTTGAATGAGAAGATGGAGTTAAAGAAATAATAGTGCTGAATGCCTGACTCATCTTCTCCTTCCCCAGCCTCCCTATCCCCCAGTCTTGTCCCCACAAAGTCGAAAGAAAAGATGGTAAGAACCATATAAAATTATTTTACAAAAGAAGATCCTGACGCTCCCATGGCCAGAGTTAGTATGTGACAGAGCCAAGAGCTGAACCTAAATCTCTGTGTGTCAGTGTTCATTACATTTCTATATTCATATAACATTTTACTAACAGATAGCCAGATTCCCACACCTGAGAAAGATACCTGGGTCCATTGGAGAAGTTGCATGGTTGGTGGAAAGGGAATGCATAATGCTAGTAAGGAGATGTGTTGTTTATAAAAATAGCATTATTCTTCAACCTTTAAGTTTCTCAATTACTTATTTCATATTTATTTCTTAAATATTTATCATAGTCTCAAAAGTCATCTTGTAAATATGTCACCCTAAAAACTGTGAAATACCAGTTTCATAGAAAGCGCCCAAGGGAAACAATAGCTCCTTCACCTCCTACCTCAGGTTCTTATAAATGGCAGTCTCTGCTGACCTTACATTTTATGATTTCCTCGTTTATACTCATGTTGTGATTCAATTGATCTGGTTGCCATTCCTTTAACATTTAATTTATAGCTCCATTTCCACGTATTTGTTTATAATTTCTCTTTTCTTTGTCTCTGACTTTGTTATTGGAAGGTAGCAGTCTGAATCCTTCCTTGGAATCTCTGTTCTCCAAGCAGTAGCAATCCTCCCTATAATGAATCCTCTAATAACAATCCTGTAGTAGCAATCTTCTCTCTAATGAATCCCAGCATGTATTATAGACATAGTGAATATCATAGTTCCTCATTTCTAAATGTTAGTTTCTAAAAAGCAACGATATGTTATATCATGCCTATAATATAAGCATGCCTATAATCCAAGAAGTATGAGAGGCTGAGGCAGGAAGATTCCAAATTCAAAGCCAGCTTCAGCAATTTAGCAAGGACTTAAGCAACTTAGGAAGACCCTGTCTCAAAAAAAAAAAAAAATTTAAAGGTTGGGGATGTAGCTCAGAGGTTAAGCACCTCTGGAGTCAATCCCTGGTACTAAAGTAAATAAATAAATGAATAAAAATAAAATATACATATATATGTATTTGATTTACAGAGATTTATTTATGAGGCAAAATTAATTTGCATTGTCATTGTATTAGTCTGTTTTTCATTCTATAGCAAAATATCTGAAGCATATTGCTTTATAAAGAAAAGAGATTTATTTAGCTCAGAGTTCATAGGCATACCTCTAGTGATGGCCTTCTTGCTAGCAGACTCTCCAGGCAGTATAGGGCATTACATGGAAGATACAGGGTGCATGTGTTCCTGGGTGTCCTCTGGTCCTCCTCTCTCTTTGTATAAAGCTACCAGAATTTTGACATGGGGGCTCTACCCTGATGATCTTATCTATTCCTAATCATCATCCAAAGATCCCATCTCTAAACATTGTATTTGGATTTTTCACCCAATTAACATTGCACAATGGAGATTAGATTTCAACACGTGAACCCTTGGCGGACACACTCTAACCATATCAAAACCATGGCAACCATGAACAAAGGAATTATTTACATTTTGATCAATTTTCTGCAGTTTAACTTTTATCCCCACAGAGTTACAAAAAGCCTCATCAACTAAAATTTTCCAATAAATTTCTCATTTATTATTTTATGTGTAGATTTTCCAAATTGTTACTTTTTCCAAATTGTTTAATTTGTTTTGGCAGGTAGTACTACTAAAGGATCTAATTTTTTTTGGTCAAATTTCTTTTAGAAACTTTGGATAAAATAGATACATTAATTGACTTAATAATTTGGGAGAGGTAGATTGTTTGAGGTAATAACAATCAAAATATTGTAATTTGGGAATGCCCTGAGAATGATTTTTTTAACAAAAATTAGTGTTATTTTCATTGATAATTATGTTTCAATTTGTCTCAGGTAAGTTAATTGAAACTGAATAGGTTGGGACTGGGACTGGGAATCAGTTCATGGTAAAGCCCTTTTATTTCTATGCCTACTATTTGCCAGGCAAAACTTTTTTTATAACTTCAAATGTGTTCTGGGGATGAAAAGGGAAATAATCTGATAAATAGGAAGTTACAGCATCATGGCCCATTTAACATGATAAATCTTCTTTACACAGTAATCTTTTTCTTGTACCTGGAGGAAATGCCATGAATCAAATGTGGAATTTATATGACACTATTTCATTTGAGACTAAACAAAGAGATTAAGGTCAGCATCATGCCTGATGCAAGATCAAATGTATCCCTAAAACTGATCCAGCTAAAATCACTTAATAAACATTCCTAATTAATTCATAGAAGGAGACATAACACAGGAGGCACTTGGATTTGAACCAGGGACCTCTTGATCAATAGATGGGGTAGAGAGAGAAGATGGGAGGGGAGGGGAGGGGGGATAGTAGGGGATAGGAAAAGTAGCAGAATACAACAATTACTAATTGGGCATTATGTAAAATTGTGGATGTGTAACCGACGTGATTCTGCAATCTGCATTTGGGGTAAAATTGGGAGTTCATAACCCACTTCAATCTAATGTATGAAATATGATATGTCATGAGCTTTGTAATGTTGTGAACAACCAATAAAAAAAAATAATAAAAAAAAAAGAAGGAGACATAAAGGTCACTGGTTTCAAACTTCCAAAGGAAAAACTCAGATTACCTGGTTTCAGGTTTACAATGCTTCTCAGAGGGTTGAACTTATTAGCTGGTTGAAGGATATGCAGACCTGGTCAGATATTCCAATGTGCAACTTGGTTTGCATTATACTCATAGTTATCCATTATGGTACTGCATTGATTTGTCTGCCTAATGCTTTTAGGAGACCAGAATTTTCCAAGAAACTGGAGTCACATGTCACCTGTACAGAAAGAGTCTCAGAATTTGTTGCTGATATGATATTGATAGTGGAGGTTGGTAAGATGCTCCAGGGTAGGGCCTTTTGGAAAGAAGAGGTCTGGAGCAACTGCTTCTAATGCTTGTCCAAATCTCAGCAGAAGAATGGCAGGCATGGTATATATATATTTCCCTTTATTCACTGGAGGAAACCCTCCAGATAGGTTTGGTGTGAAAAAAAGGAAGGTGCAGACAAAATGAGGAAAATTCCACTGTAAAAGCTCTTTTTATCATTTTCACTTGAATTCTGTCATGAAAGAAAAAAATTATGTTTTCTGGATCAGAAGAAAATGTTGAATTTAACTCATCTTACCACTTAAATCATCACAGCATGGTCATCATTAATGTGTAGTTGTTGAATGCTGGTTGGGTACATGCCCTTTAACTTACCATTTTTCCCACATAACAATGGGAAAAAATGGTAAGGATTTAATAGAGAAATGAATAGTTGCATATTAGACATGCAAATTATATATAAATACACATCCATATAAAATAAATGCATATTGAAAACTGAATGGCTATTTTAGCTTTCAGTGAACGTCTAGGTTGGAGATTATACATTTAAATTGAGAACAGATGATAACCTGTTTATATTATAAACATGTAATTTTTAAATGTGTTATATATACTTATATATGAATGTATATATACATATGTGTGTATATACATACATATACACATATACATATACATATATGCATATACACACATATACATATATACACATACACACACATATATACATATACATATATACATATACATATTATACATGTATAATTTTTTTTTGCCATGCTGGGGATTGAACCCAGAACCTTACGCATGCTAGGGAAGTACTCTACCATTGAGCTACATCCCCAGCCTAACAATCTTTTTCAATAGTTATTGGATTAACTACTGTGAAATAAAGCTTATAAAATAAATGCTGTTTAATATAAGGAATCTCCTATGCATTGTCTTATGTCATTAGAATACTATGTTATTGAAATGCAGAGCATTATCATGACATCTTTCTTCCCACCAATGGCTCTATGAATCACTGAGACCACTTGGATAGCAATGACAAGTGGCTTAATATCTGTTGTCTTCTGACTTTTACTTATAGGCAAACTCTTTGGAAATGGAAATATTTAGGCCAGGATGAACTACAGGTAATGTCCTTTAAAGAATCATGGAATCTCTTAATTCTTTGATAAATCAATCCAATAAGAATTAAATAAGGAGCAGGACAGAGAAAAATTATATGACTTTTGGGAAGGGGACTGCCGTCTTTAATTTGAAATCTTACCTCCCCTAGATGGCCCATGAGAATCGTTCCTATATAATACACTGCCTTAGACTGGCTCTGTCTCAGGCCTGGTAAAGGGCCACCAGCTACTGTCCATGAGCACCAAGAAGGACAAGGTTAATGCACTGCAGGCTTCTCTTTTTTTACTGCCATCCACTACCACCATACACAGAACAGTCTTCTCAAACTATCACACAGCTCAGGGTAATTCAAGGGTGGTATCAAATATGCCCCAAATGTGCCTTTTCCCAGGGTTCATTCAGCATATAAGAAACTAACATTTTCATAAGGGATCTACTCTTGGACATGTTCCTGCTCCTAATCTGGCTCCTTCAACCCAATGCTTAATTTTTTTGACTTTGTTTGGCAAGCTTCAACAAGAATATGGCCCTGGTCAGACACCCAATCTATGTTTTGGTCTTGAACTTCCCACCTTCTAGAATGGTGAGAAATCTATTTTCTGTTATTTATAAGCTACTTTGTCTATGGAATTTTGTTACAGCAGCCCCAAAAGACTAAAAAAACCATGCTTCTTAACCACAGAAATCAATCTCCTCCCACACACCATTCTTCTCTTCTACTGGAGATTTTCCTAACTGTGAATCATTTATTTTGAAGTAACATTCTCCAGAAGGGTGGGAGTAATTCAACAAGGCAGTGAATGATCTGGGCTGACACTCCCTAAGTAGCCCAGTGACATTCAGATGGGGCATGAGTCTTCCAGGACGGATAAATTTGTGAGAGCCCTGGAAATTGAAAGAATGGCAGTTTCTTCCCTTAAATGTGCAGTGAAGTAGATTGGGAACATACACACACACACACACACACACACACACACACACACACGCAGTACACTTCCCAAAGCTGTGTATCATTAAAAAACAAACAAACAAACAAACACAGATTAGTGTTTAAATTATAATACTTAGTTCAAAAATAAGAGGTGGAAAAAAATGTTCATATAAATCTACTAGGACAACTGAAGTCCATAGAAAATCCAAGCAAAAACTACAAGCTATTCTCTCATTAAGGAGAAGAATGAGGTTATTTTGGTCTAAATTGTCAGTTTGTTGTCTATAATGATCAAATACAACTGAAAGACTGAGCAACTGCCTGTTCACTTTGTGTAGACTTGGAGCCAGAGACTAATTACAACAAATAGTGTGTGCTGATAGGGAAAGACAACATAATACTAAAACAGTGCTTCATTGAAGAACAGGAGCACTTTCAGAATGATAGACAAACAAGAAAATTTAATAAGGTGATGCACAAACATGCAGTTTTGCAACCAAGGGACATTGTATTGCTGGATGACATCCAGATATAAGAATAAGAAAACCAATGGAGAGAGGCCAACTCGCAGGTAAGAGTTGGCCACTTAATCTGATTATTCTGTATAAGGCCTTTGTTTCTGTTGTGTCTAATATGGAGATGATTTGGACTTGGAACCATAGGGGACTTACTAGATCCCTAGTATTAATCTAAAATATATCTACCCAATCACAACTGGCATTAAATTCCAAAAGACAGAGATTAATAAAGAGTAGCAACTGTTTCTTCATATTTCCCCATGATGGAGCATCTTAGTCTCTAAATTAAGATGCAATAATGTGGAAGAAATAGATATACCAAGAAAAAGGTATGATGTTTGCAAAGGTATTGCATTTACCAATTAGTTCACATTTTGTTTCTTTGTTAGTTTTTGTCTTTTGTGGTGCTGGGGTTTGAACCGAAGGCCTAATGCAGACTAGGCAAATGCCCTACCACTGAGCTATGCCCCAGTCTTTGAAATTGTTTACATGACCAAATAAATATAATTTGCATTTAGTGCCATAAGGACAAAAGAAAACATTCATTGGGAGGAAGAGAACAGCATAAAAATGTACAAATAGTTAAAAAGAACCAAGAGGAAATAGTCATGAATATACTTTTCCATATACATGGAAATTCTTCCAGTAGATATAATCTAAATAATTATGACAATGATGCAATTTTCACTTTACTAGAAGTTACTGGAAGTGTTTTCCAAGAGATAAGTGTTTTCTGATAATTGAAACAAATTTCTTTTGACAGGAAATAGTTTAATATTATGTTTTAACCATATTAATGTATAAAGAGGAAGAATATGTTTCTGGAAAGCTGATTTTTAAAATAGGAGAAAAGAAATTTCAAAAACTTCATTATAAATATTACCCTCATTCATTCTAACATAATTCTGTTATAATAACAAAAGTCAGATCTAATTCAAGTTAAATAATTAGTTTATCATGGTTTAGTTATGAGTGTTTTATAGAAACAAAAATGTCATCATTTAGGAAATGAATTGTGAAACCTTAAATGTAAAATAGAAAAAGCTATTAAAAATAGAAAAAAAAATTGTTCAAAAATCATAATATTTTTTAAGACTAAGTTTAATTTATTTTTTAAATTTTAGTTGTAGATGGACACAATAACTTTATTTATTTATTTATTTTATGTGGTGCTGAGGATCAAACCCAGTGCCTTACATGTGCAAGGCAAGAGCTCTACCACTGAGCCCCAGCCCCAGCCCAATATTTCTTAATATATATATTTTGTCTATATTATTTTATCATTTTCAAGGAATTATAACAGGCAGGTATGTATTCAGCAGGTACTTACTGGGTACCAAATATGTGCCAGGCACTGCTGGCACTAAAGCTACCATGTGAGGCAAACAGAGAATCACAGACTTGTTGGAGTTAATAGTTCCCTGGGGAAGAGAAGCCAATATATGTCTGTCACGATTTAGATATTAGATGTCCCCCAAAAGCTCATGTGTAAGACAATACAAAAAGGTTTAGAGGAGAAATGATTGGGTTGTGAGATTTAACCTAACCAGTGAATTAATCCCTGATGGGATTAACTGAGCGTTAACTGTAGGCAGGTAAGGGGTGGCTGGAGGAGGTGTGTCCCTGGGAGCCTGCCTTTGGGATGTATATTTTGTACCTGTTGAATGATGTCTCTGTTTTCTGATTAGCATTGAGCTGCATTCTTCTACCATACTTTTTCACTATGATGTTCAGCCTTATCTTGAGTCCCAAGGAATGGACTGAGAGCTTTGAAACTGTGAGCCCACAAATAAACTACAATTGCTCTGGATGGGTCTTTTGGTCAAAGAAGCGAAAAAGCTGACTAAAACAGTGTCATAGTTCTTAAAGAGGAGGTAGTGGGACACATTACAGGAACTTACATTACAGCAACCATCTTGGACTATAAAATACAGAGTAGAAGGTAGAAAGGACCAGATGATAATGGAACCCCCATACTAAGACTGGCTGCTCAACTCCACACCTGGTCTATGAAAGGACTATAGCCTGAAGCTAAGTCTAATCCTAGTGAATAACATACTGTTCCTAACTCTCTTCCCTTTCTCATATTGGCTCCTTACTGATCTTCCTACTATTCTTGATTTTCCAACTCAATCTTTTTTTCCTTGATCTACTCCTTAATTGTCTCCAAGGATTCAGCCAGAGGTTTGTGCTTAATTTATTATATGTAGAAAATGTCCTCTATACCCACACTTTGAGCTATTTGTTACATCATGTCATTGACTCAGAAGCACAAGTCTAGCATTTCCGTTTTCTGACTGCAAACTCATGCTTGCACCTGGTCTTAGAATGGTTTCAACATTCTCTTCCTAAATTCTTTAATTCAGTGAGTCCACTAGCCAGTCTGCTGTCTATGAAAGAAAACTAAATTTCCCTAGATGTCTCTTTTCTGCTCCATTGCAGCTATCTTATATCGGATCATCTTTTATTCAAACTGTCCTCCACACTGCTGCCAAAGTAGATTTTTCTAAAACCAACCTTTATCATATCAATTCCACAAATCATAAATCCTTCAACAACTCTCCATTGTTTAAAGCTTCAAGTCCATTCACCTTGATGTTTTATAATAGAAGCTTCAGGGACCCACTTCTTTCTCTAGGCTGATTTTCAGTATCATCTTCAGATTCTAAATTTCCAACAGTACTCAACTATTTGCAGCTCTTAAAGGAGCCTTGCTTTTTTTTGTTGCTGTTGTTCTTATATGCTTTGAAAGGTACCTTTTCTATAGGGCATGACTTTCTTTCTGTTTCATAGCAAAACCGCACTTAAGCTCAATCCAAATAGTCTTTCCTCTGAGAGGTTTTCTCTAAAAATCTCTTCAGGCATATGTACACTGACACTTTTCTTCAAAGCTTTCTAATAGCCCCCTACATATGCACAAGCCTTGTTATTCACTCTGATGCTAATCTCTTTATACTTTTGCATCTTTCTTTACTTGAGTGAGAGATTATCTTCTTATAGGTGGCATATTGCCTTCTTCCTGGTATGCTGTAAGTACTTTATAAAATGTTGAAATTATTATTTTGAAAGGTTAAAAACATGTGAAAAAACAAAGTTCGGCTAATAGCTACATGAATCTAGAGCCTGGATATGTACTCCTCAATAATAATAAATGCAAAGTGGGGTTGATAGGTGCAGACAGGCGTGAGCAGTGAGGACATGAGATTGTGGGGATAGTTCTGTGGACTGGGACTACTGTGGTGTCTCTAACATGCTTTCTTTTCAAGGGCAATTTACCAGGCTACTCTGGCCCTGCCTGACTTAAGTCAATAGGATACGTAGGAGAAATGCAGACTCAAAAGCTTCCTCCCTGCCGATAAGAACAGAAATTAACCTGGGGGGTAACTCTTTTGACCTGTACACAGACAGATCCAGGACTCAGGGAGACAGGATAACTAAAAGCAAAGCCTTCTCCAACTATAAAGTCTATAAAAGCAAGTTCCAATTAGAACTGGTCAGTGTGGGCCAAGGTGACCCAGGGCTGCCTTGGATCTTTGGCATGTCATTATAATAATAGAATCTCCCCTCCAAGAGGTAATGCCATGCACAGTGGGGACTTGAAAGTCTGAAGCAATCCTGCTGCAGATCAAAAGTCAAGAGGTGGATTTGAGTGGAACTCTATGGAAACTTCCCCGGGACAGGGAAGGAGGGCAAGAGGGACACACTATTCCTCTTCTCTCTGAGAGAACCCACTCTCTGTGTTTCTCCCTTAAGAGTGTTCCACTTTTCCTTTTTCCTATCCCTTCTAATAAACTCATTCCCGATACTCTGAGTGACTTCTCTGAAATCCTTCTGGTGAGATCCCAAAGAACTGAAGGCCGAGAACCTCTGTGATTGGTGGTTAGTCTTGCTCTGCAACAGGGTTGCTGCTCAGTACACAGTGAACCTGTGAGTATTGCCTTCCCTTGATGCTCTATCCATATCAGTGGCAGAAAAATGAGGCCTGGCTGTGACAAGCATTTGGAAATGAATTGAGATGTACAGAAACTGAAGTTTCCCAGATCTGATGTGAGCATCCTGCAGAGAAGTTTCATGAGCATCAACCCTGGTCATTTTTCCAGATCTATTGCTATTTCTCTTCTCTTCAAGGGTTTTCTTGTATCCTGCTCTTCCATTGATGCTGTGAGCAGACCTTTTAAAACACACACACACACACACACACACATAGACTCACACCCATTTCACTAGGTTGAATTAAAGTTTGTTTCTTTCGCTTGCAAATAAAAGACTCTTAACTATTATAAAGTTACTACATTATTGGCTGATTCTCTGTTCTGCAGATTGGCACTTCACTTCTCATAAACCCACACACTAAAGCTCTTATGAGAGATTAGATGTTGCAGGAAAAAAAAAAAAGTAGACCATCAATTGTCAATAGTCTTTCCTATGATCCACGTGTATTCAATTTGAATAGTGTTTTTCTTTTGGACTGTCCTTTTTTTTTCCTTCTTCTTATTTTTAAAAAGAATATGTTTTTCCTCTCAAGAAGTAGACTTTCCACTTCAAATTTTAAATGACATGTTAAGTTGGTAAAGGATTTGGCTTCCATTGTTCCTGGATATCAGGCCCACTTTCCCTCAGTGCCAATTAAAATGACACAGTCTGACGTCTGTAAGCACCTGATGTTTCCATAGCAGCTAGCAGTAAGCAGCTTTACTCACTAATTAGTCTGACAGTACACTGCAAAAATTCCTTCTACCCAAAGATGAGAGGTTATGAGATATGGCCTTTTTGTAAACATAACCTTATATGACAGGAAGCTAAAAAAGCAAAATTCATCCAGATGAAATAGAAAGGGGAAATGTACTCAGCCAAAGTGTTAAATTCAAGCTGAGATTTGGCAGAACACTGGGAAGAAAATATCCTTCCTGTACTGTTTTGTTATCACACACATATTCAGAGGAGTACTTAATAATCAGAAAGAATTAAAAGCTTGATTTTTCTAATGTAGTTTGGCAACTGGCAACTGGCATCTCCAGGACCCAAGGTCTTTACATATCTCACAAGACATTACTTAATACTGATTTAGGGGACATATCAGTCTGCTGAGTCAGCCCCACTTCCTGTCAACAACAATGTTAATACAAAAACCCTCACGTACTCAGCAGTTGTTTAAGAAAGCAATCTAAACTCTCAGGAAATAGAGGATAATCTATCAAGCTGAATAGTTTACCAAATATTCAAAGCAGCGTCACAAAAGTCCAGGTGCTAAAGCTTGTATGTTCTCTAATTTTAGACCTAATTTTAACTGGTATAGAATTTTAGTCTATGGCTTCATGTAAATAAATCCCAAATCAAGTGAAATACAAGGAGGCTAGAGAAAAGTTCTAAAAAGTAACTAAAAGTAACCTTTTTTTTTTTTTTTTTGTACTGGTGGCTGAACCCAGGGTACTTAACCACGGAATTCCAGTCCTTTTTATTTTTTTTATTTTGAGACAGGGTAACACTAAGTTGCTGAGTATCTGCTACACTCCTGAGACTGGCCTCCAACTTGCTATCCTCCTGCCTCAGCCTCCCAAGTTTCTGATTACAGGTATGCACCACCATGCCTGGCCTTAGAGAGGGGCAAGAAAATGATTTATAGAAAAAGCACACATAAAACTACAGAACATGTACTCATTTGGAGGTTTTCAAAGAAGAACACATAGGTCTACCGGGCTTATTTTTTTTCTTGAAATAAATGTCTGTTATTATTATTCAGGGTGGAGGAGCACCCCAAGCTGTTAAGAAGAGTTTATACTCTATGTGAAGACCACTGTTTAAAAAGGCAAGATGCATTTATCTAAATTTCCTACAGGAATTTATTGTAAGATGGAGTTGAGGCATGGGGAATGGAAAGGGAATGAATGAAGAAAGGTAAGAGTCCTAGGAAACAGAAGTGACTAAGGGCTCAGCTGTCATTGTGGCAGACAGTAAGTACTATGAAGGATTTAGGAGGGCAAAGAGGAAGGGGAGTAACTGAAATTGCAAAAGAAGCACATGAACTGCTCTAGGGGGTTGGGGAAGGGAGGTCTTGGGTTGGTAACAGGAGAAATCACCATACCAAGGAAACCATGCAGTACAATGTTGGTGGATATAGAGGGTGAGAGTCCTCATTGATTAGAATTAATATGCAACCTGCTGTAATGTAAAATTATTTTAGTCTAAATCAATCAATCAGTCAATCTGTCAATCTGTCTATCCATCTATCTATTTCTAATGCCAAAATTTTGGTCTTATTTTAAAAGGAGATATGATTTATTTTGAGCAAATATTATGCTGTGAACTAACGGAAACACACATAAATAAGAGATGGTGCTTATTTTCCATGTGTGTTCAGTCTGGTGATTGGGGTAGTCACACAAGTCATCCTAATACAAAGGAGGTATGAATTTATTTATTGAGCACACACTTTATGTCATGCTGTACACTAAGCACTAAAACATATCATTTAACTTTTATAGAAATCTGAAGAAGTAGATAAACTCACGTCATTGTCACAGATGGGGAAACTGAAAAGTTCATTAACGTGCCTAGTATTTCATAGTTCTGGAAATTAGAGCAGATAGATTCAAATCTCTCTAAATTTTGGAGTCATTTCCTTTTGGGCTCTAATCAGTTAATTTCTTAGAGTCCAATTTTGTTTGTTTCTTGACTGATAAGGTTTGAAGCACTTATTTATCAGGCTTTCATCAGCTGGGCTCTGCAAGCAGAATGAAGGCAACCCATTGGACCAATAAGAGATTTAGAGGGGGATATCTCCTTGGGAATTGGACGACATCATCATCATCATCATCATCTTCATCATCATTATCATTCCACATTATTTAGCTCTTTGAGCTTTTCTATGTACTACTAAAGCAAAGTGTCTGATGTTGCCCTGTTTTTGGAATACCGCCCCCCCCCATGACTGTGAAGTAGGTTCCAGTGAAGATTTAAGTATCTATGGCAGAAGAACAACAAATAATGACCAGTATGTCCAAATACCTTCATCTTTTATCACCTTCCTTAATCTGGGCCCATGTTTCACAGGTGTTGTTCAGTTTATGCACATGGCAGTATTAGGACCATTGAATAGATTTATTTGGAAAATGCCTCCTTGAGGATCTGGCTTGGAATGGTGCATGTGAGAAACACTTGCTGAGGTTAGGTTTAATGTTTAAGGGCTTTGGAGAAGCTGTCACTGAGGACATGCTTGTGGTGCTTAGCAAGGACATTTTCAGCATTCCTCAGCTCCCGAGAGAGAATTGCACAACCTCAGAGGGTTTATGAGATGGTATGTTCATGTGGCTGGCGGTCTGTGTTTGAACATTGTTTGCTTCTTAATCTTCACCTACACCTGAAGGAGTCCATTATGGAATGTCCCTCTCTCATTAAGTGAAAAAGGTCGCTCAATGGGATAGATGGTTAAGTGTTCCCTAAGAGTCAGGAGAGCATGCAATGAATACGTAATAAGTGCAAGACTCCCCAAAACAATTATTTCAGAAAGTCTTGATACCTATTCCTCCAGCTTAAGAGTAAGTAGTCTGTGTGCCTTTCTGTTCTTGATGGGATGAACACTTTGTGGCTTGGTGCCCGGTATTTGAACACTGGGTTCAATAATGCCAGAGACTTTGGAATTAACCTTAAGTGCCATTTGCAAATGTTAGAAATAATTTCTCTCTTCCTTTTTCTTACATCATTTATCTTTTTTCCCCTTTAATGTACTCATTAATTTTCATCACTGAAATGGAATATTCTGTGCTTCTGTTTTGACCTATGTGCCAGGAGCACTTTGAAGGAGAGATAACAAAATTAGTTGAATAAACAAACAGTACATGGCAGAGTAAATTTCACTTGATAATTTATTCTGATTTTTTTCTCTTTTAATACATGCCATAAATGAAGGAAATAACCAGTTCTTTATGTATTTTAGGTTCCTATGAAGTTTAGCGTAGAATCTTAAACATTTGAGCAGAGAGGCAAAATTGGGCTGTGAGTCATATCCCAAGATTGTCTTGATGTTTGGTGAGTATCATGGAGCAATCTCAGTGTATTTACCTATCTTTTGAGTTTGTCTTCTGGGAGCACATTTATCTGTAGCTCATGGAAAGAAGACTTTATTTAATTAAGTAGTTTTGGGCTGATGCATATTTCTGTGATGGAACTGGCTTGGCTTCTGAGTGACAGAGCTGTGCCAAAATATCACTGCAAGCAAACAACAATGGTCTGGCTGTTCCCTGCTCTCAGGGAACGCTGTACTGGGGGAAGGTCCCCTTTTACTCTTTCCCTTGTTTATTTCAGGATTCAGATGTGGTGCTGATGCAGCAGTTGTACCAGATATGGATTATTCATGCAGCAAATATGTGTTGTGTCTACTTTGTGCTGAGCATTGCACTGTGATTCAGGGTTTCATCAGAGAGGGAGACAACAGGGTCTCTATCGTTGGATGTTTATTTGTATGTTCTCTGAGTGAGGCTGTGGGAACCTTTCAGTTTCAATTGCTTTGCCTTCTCCATTCCTGGGTATCAAAATGTCTGTGCCTCACTAGAAATATATGAATTCATTCATTTGCTGAGTTTGTTCTGACTCTTCTGTGATTGAAATTAAACTTTGTTTTTTAATTTTTTTATATCTTTAGTTGTCAATGGACATAAATAAATAAATAAATAAAATGCCTACTCTAGTAGGATAGTTGGATGGGGAAGACTGAAATTGCAAAACAAGTAAAGCCAAAAAATGCATTTATTGTTGCAAATTGTGCTTAGAATTATGAAGCAAAAGACAATGTGAGAAAGACCAACATTCAAGGTTCCTCCTTAAGACTGGAGGACCTCTTTGAGGGTGGTATGCCATATTTTCATGTACTGGTGATTTGCAAAATTCCAAAGATATGAAAGATACCTACTGGAGTTGGGCAACTTGACAATGAGGAGACATTAAAATCTGAAAGGGGAAAGAGGTAGTTATCTGAAAATCCAGCAGAAAAAGATTCCATGTAGAGAGAAGAATATGTGTAATGGTTCCAAAATGAATATTAGAACTTGGAGGATTGGAAACTTCCAGAGGCCAGGGGTGTAGCTCTGTGGGAGAGTGCTTGCCTATTATTTGAGAGTCTCTGGGTTAGATCTCCAGCACAAAAGTGGACAAATAAACAAATGAAAAAGTAGCTACATTTTTAATAAATAAAAATTAAAGGCCAGTGAGAGGGGGGTAGTGGATGGAGGGCAGGAGGAGCCAGTTGGAGAAAAGAATGAAAAGGTAGGCAAAAACCTAACCATTCTGGGGCATTTCAGTCATGGTAAATGTTTTGATTTTACTTCAAATACAAGGGGAAGTCACAGAAGAGTTTGAAATAAGGGGATGACACGGACTTTATTTTATTTTATTTTTTAGAAAACACTCTCAGTTACAGAGGATAATAGATTGAAAAAAGATTAGATTACAGTTAGAGGTCTATAGCACTAATCTAGATTTCTAAGATGAAAAAAGATTGATTTCTGGTATGATTTATATTAATATTTTTGTTAGTAGAATTGGGGGAACTTATTGATGGGTTGTATATGATGGGAGAAAGAGACCTAATGGCACAATAAAATTTAATTATTGCATGCCTCTAATCCCAGAAGTTTGGGAGGCTGAGGCAGGAGGATTGTGAGTTCAAAGACAGCCTCAGCAACTCAGTGAGGCCTTAAGCAACTAGGTGAGACCCTGACTCAAAATAAAATATAAAAAAGGGCTGGGAATGTGACTTAGTGATTAAGTGCCCCTGGGTTCAATCCCTGGTACAAAACAAAACAAAAACAAAAAACCTTAACTATTAACATTATAAATTTAAAATCTGAATAAACCAACTTGACAACACCACTTCCAACTAGAAATCACAAATTATACAGAGTGTGATATGTTCTGGTACTCAGTAAATGCTCAAAAATATATTAAATGAATAATTAAAGTAGGTGGTACTTCTACTATTCCAATAATTTATAGAAATAAGTTAATAGCATATTATTTTTATAATTTGTCCTAACTTCTCAAATATTAGTGGAATAATAAATATTATAATTGGAAAGGTTTACCTGAAATATCTTGGCAGGTCAGTTACTGGCAAACCCAGAACATTTTGTTGCTATTGGACAAGAGGTACTCTTTCTACTTACTGGGCTGGGTACTGGCAGTCTGTGAGCCAGGGCTGCTGCTGATCTCCCTGATACTACACGGGGAAAGACAGAGAGAGACAATTTTTAATGAAAAGTTTGAAGCTCTGGGTCCAATCCCATGAGCTCTTCTTTTTCCCATGACATGCAAAAATAAAATTTCCTTTTTGAATTTTAAGCTAGTTTGATTTCCTCTTATTTTTCATAGATCGTATTCTGGCCCACTAAACACTTTATTTAGTCTTAAATTGATGGTATGACTTGTAAAAATGAAGGTAACACTGAGAAAGTCATATATGTATATATATAAAAATCAGGACACATACCTCTAGTTTTGACTCTTTTCTCTGATATTAATTTTCTTATTTGGAAGACTCATGTCCATTCTAGCTCTGAAATTCTATACAGATACACCTTGACTTACAGTGGGGTTACATCTCAATAAACCTATAGAAGGTTGGAAATACTGTAAATCAAAAATGCATTTAATACACTTGACTTGCCAAACATCATGGCTTAGCAACATAATCCACTGTAGAGTGTTGGTATTTACCTGGTGATAGTGTGGCTAAACTATCTTGACCTTCTTAGCTTTATGAGCGAGTATTATACTGCAGGGGGAAAAAAAAATCAAAATTCCAAATACGATTTTCTTTTCATTTTTCCAATTTTTGCACTGCTGGGAATCAAAATGACATATATCACTTGCAGTTTGGTAGAGTCAAAAATTGTAATTCAAGCATCATTAAGTTGGTGACTGTATTTTTCAGCATGTGTTTAGTGAATATATTTCATACATTATTAACATCATACATCTTGTTTCTTGTTCTCTTTAGGAAAGGTATAGCAAGGAAGAAATGAAGTTCTGTTTCTTAGAAGTCAACTTTGAATAAGGAAACAAAGGATATTAGTGTAAAGTACTGATGTTGTTAGATCAAAGATATGACCAAGAAAGCAAATTGTTTACAGTATAAAAATTAAGAGAGGTCACTTCTTGTACATCAATTTATTCATAGATATTTTGTAGATATTTCATTAGAATTTTCATCATAAGACAAAGGCCTTGCTACAGAGAATATAGAGCATGCAGAACAGGTGTTTTGAGGTCCATAAGAGTATCATAAAAATATAAAAATGGGTTCTACTGATTGTGGCTAATATCTCTTTGGAGAAACCATGGTTATTCATCTGCTATCTTGCTTAGCTAAAACTGCTTCCCTATTTTCCACACCATTTCATAATCATAAAATGATAACATTGAGTGGCACCTGGGAGCTTGGGAGAAAAGATAACCTGGGTTATCTCCAGAAGACGGAAATCCTCAGGCTGGGGGACTGACATCTGTACATCCCTGTGATCTGCATGAGGCACAGCTGAGAAACTGTGGTGTCAAAAGTAAATAGGACATATCTGTCCCCATTAGCTTTTTTTAAAAGAATGCTCAAAAACTCTCTTTATTAAATTCTGGCTTACATTAGTTAGCAGTATCATTTGGTCCCTAAAACAGTGTAATAGGGCTGTTAGCACTTTCAGAAGCCTGAAAAGATAGACTCTCAATTTACATCAGCTTAAATGATAAGTAAACTCTTACAATTTCTATTTTAATAAAAAGAGCTGTTCTTTTGTACCTGCAACTACATTCATAGAATTTCAGAGTTTGGAGATTATTTTCTATTAACTGTTGAATCTGAGATAAAGAGCACCTAAATAGCTGCTCTAGTGGGTCCTGTGGACATTTAGCAAAAGCTACAACATTGCTTTCCCTTGTCTCTGAGATATTACATTTTGTGGCTTCCATAAAGCCTAGGAATTATATTTAAGGTTGGCATTTATTTTCTCATTCTGAGTCTATTCTATCCTAATTAAATTTAACATTTGTACTACAATAGTTATATTCTACTGGGAAAATACACAGCAAAACCCCTAAAAATGAAAAGAAAGAAAATGGGGAAAATGTTAAGGCATTAGCATGACTTACAAAGGGTGTATGCTCTCATTAACCTCAGCAAGATTTGCTTTGGTTTACTTTTCCTAAGTTATCTCTCAAAGTGGGCAGTTCTCATGGCTCCAACCTAGAGCTAATTTGAGGGGTGAAAAAAAAATCATCTGCTCTGTTGAAGTTCCGTCTGAATTGCCTGCTGGTTTCTACTTTCTTTTTACAGAAGCATCTCTTTTCTCCTTGCTACTGCCTTTCATGTTTGCAAATTCCTCCTGTCTTAAGTTAGGTTATACCTTCCATGTGGCTCAGGAGGGGTCAGCAGTGTGCCCAGCTGTTTTTGATTCACATTTCTGATTTTGCCTGGAAATGGCTTTATAGCGCAGGATAGTATAAGCTATTCCTTGAACATAAAGATATATGCTTCCTTCTGGGAAATATACTGACTTAAATTTCCACCTGCTCTTCCTGGATCTACAGTATTTACTGAGGAGATTATGCATCTGTCTGCTCACTCTTTACTCTTCCATTTGATTTACTTTTATTTGGCTTTAAGTAATAAAAGATGACCAAAAAGATAGAAATGATTCATTTCCAGGTGCCATGAGGGATGTGAGAGCACAATTTTTATCTATTTCACTGGAGATGAAACCTTAAAAGTAATTTGTCCCATTTGATCACTC
Source organism: Urocitellus parryii (assembly GCF_045843805.1). Taxonomy (NCBI): domain Eukaryota; kingdom Metazoa; phylum Chordata; class Mammalia; order Rodentia; family Sciuridae; genus Urocitellus; species Urocitellus parryii. The sequence continues at coordinate 47,606,253 of NC_135537.1, forward strand.
AATTCTGGATATATGCTTCAGGAAATATCACCTGGTCGACCTTTTTTTTTTAACCAATCCACAAAGTTTTCACCTATCTTTTTGCAAAAGCCAGTAATGCCGGGTAATGCATTTGATGGCTGGGAACATCAATTATTTTAGGAAGTTAAGTATGGATGTTTTGGATTATAATTTCAATTTAGTATGAGAGCAAACTGGTTGTGACCTTGGCCCCGTGTCCTCCCCATGATTGACATGACTGGCTGTTGTCCAGGTGGGTGGGTAATCCTTCCCCACCAAAGCAGGTACCCATGTCCTGAAGCTTGTTCAGCTTGTTTGGCTCAACACAATGTACTTGTAAGATACAGGGAAGATACGTGAGCACTTATATTTTATTTCTCAAATTAAAATCCTTTCCCATCCATTAATTTTTAAACTGTGATTTTCTTCTATTCCTCAGGCTCTGCAGTGGAGATTTCCAGCCTGGAGTCTATAAACCTCTAGGTTTCCCATGAATGGATTTTAGAGGGTGCATATTCCTTTCATATATTATGCAAAATTGCATGTGGATGTGCAGGTGTCTAACATTCTGAGGAAATATGTCTTAGTGTTCATCAGATTCTTAACAGGTATGTGAACCTAAATGATTAAAGTCACTGTTAGGATTCATGTTAAGTTTTATAGCTAAAATGAACTGATATTTTATGGAATTACACAGGGCACAGTTAAGTGGTGGAATGTTAATTCCCTAGAATATAATGTATGTTCGTTTATTTGTATATACAGATCTTGCAGATCTTTCCTATGATCCTTTTGCTGAAAGCCTTTTGAGGTTCTGAAGGATTTACTTAGCATACACTATGACTACCAGACTACCAGGTGAATTCATGTCAGTGAAGTTGGTGATGCTAACCAACTTGGTGTTGCTGTCAGTAAGAGAACCACACCAGCTAGCAAGCATCACCAGTATTTGAGTGCCTCAAGTCAAGTTCCTGATGTACTCATACATTTGTCAATGGTCCTGGCTTTTAAATGGCATCTGTGGATCTGGATAGAGTGATTATTCTCTGGGAACATCTCCTTTCTGTTATATTTATAGTCATACTGATCTATACATGTATCTTATTTACTTATTCTCCTTTCTTTCCAAAGATAATTCCAACTTGCCTTCCCTGATATAAGCAGTCAGGGATCATCCTTGTTGAGCAATGCTGTACTCAGCCGAGGATCAAGCCTTCAGTTAGTGGCTGACACTTAAAACTGTACCACAAGGTGACTACGGGGAAAGGGAGAGCAGGTGGAAAGGTCATTGATGGGAGGCCAGATGCAGTGATGAAGATATAAGAGAGGAGAAATTACTTAAGGAAGGAGATTTGGGCCTTATTATAGTTTCTACATTTTATTTTTGTATATATATATATATATATATATATATATATATATATATATATATAGATATAAAATGTACACCTTTTATGGCTATGCAGTCATCCAAAATGACATCAAAAGTTCTGGGCTCAGCGACTGAGAGACATAAGGGATGAAATCACTAAGAATGATGCCCTTTGATAATGTCACATATATTTCCTAGCTATTCTTAGTCATTCTCTCTCCCCATATATGTTACACACACACACACACACACACACACACACATACATACGAAGTTTTTAATGCTTCCATATACTGAAGTAGAGAAAAAATGACTCAAAATGAATCATACAATAGGGAGAATTTTGGTCCTGAATCACTAGGACAAAACAGAGTGAAATTATAATTGTCTCCTTTCCTTGTCTTAACTGGATTTAAGACACTGCTAACAGCATTTCTAAGTGGTGAACTTACAAGTTATGATTAACAAGCTCCTCAGATTTGATGATCATGGAGTCTTTCTACACTGTACAAAGATTCCTTAATCTTCTCAATGTCATACTATATTGCTGCCATGCTGGGCAGAAGGAGAAGAGGCACTTCAGACTGGTTGACAGAGTACCTTCATGGTCTAAAAATATTTAGCCTTGGGTCAAAATGCATCCAGATGCAGAACGGCCAGGTCCACTTTCCCTCAGTGTTCCTTTTTCCTGGAGCATCAGAACAAATGATATGACTTATTTCATCTTAGATATTCTCCAAACATCCTGAGAATTGCAACTCTTACCTTTGGAGCCCAAAGAGCACTACCAATCTCCTGAATGCAAAACCTCCTTCAAGGTCTAACAAGTTCCTGCCCACAGAGAGGCTGAAAAAAGACTTGGCAAAACCATGAAAGCAATGCTGAAGGGAGCAGGGAGGGAGAGAGTGCAGAATGGTTGGAAGACTCCAGGAAAGAACAAGCAGGACTGGCTGCAGCCTGCAAGAATTCTGGGTGTGCCATCATTGGAATACAATGTTCCCAGACCAAATGCACCAGACAAGAGAAGTGGAAATTTGAGAAGTTGAAGAAAGGCTGGGAGCAGGGCAGGGAAGAAATGGTGAGGAGCATCAGCTTTGTCACTTAGAATCAGAAATACATTTTGCCTCATTGTTTCCCAGCGTTCTATAGACCTGACTTTTTGGCCTTATATGATAAAGTGTTTTTCAGAGGTCTATGTTCTTCATAGTAACCCAGTTCCCTGATGCCTGATGGAAAAGTCAGATCCCAGCTCAATCACTTGTAAACTCTGAAACTTCAGGGCAAGGTTTTCAAATTGCAACTGTGTGTATCCTTTTCAATGATTGGGCACATTCTATTTGCCTCAAGAGATTGTAGATTCTCACAAAAGCTGGACTCTTGAAAGGCTAAGGAAGGGTTTTGAGTCTTCATATACAAGGAAAGTGAGTATAACTTCAGCTTGCAACCTGTGGCCCACGAAGGGTCCTAGACATAACTTGCAGAGGGGGTAGGGAGGAGTCATTCTGAGAAGCATTTCCATACCCTTCTGGTATTCCTTTCCTATCAATTTTGATTTCCAATCTTTATAGATGCCCTGACCCTGAAAATCTACACAGACTAAAATGGAAAACAAAAGTCTCCCAGTGCAAGTCCTACTATGAAGGACAGTGGCCTGAGCAAGAGAGGGAGGATACTTTCCATCTCAAGGGCCATTTGGTCAACAGGTGCTTTGGCTTCAGCTGATGGGTCTGCACTTTGGTCCTGCACAGCTACCATCAAAACTTGGGTGTAGGCTGGGACTCCTGCATGGGGTACTTTACCACTGAGCTATATTCTGAATCCTTTTTATTTTCGAATGGTGTCTAAGTTGCTGCGGTTGGCCTTGAACTTTTCTTTTTTCTTTTCAAATATATATATATTTAGTTGTTGATGGACCTTTATTTTATTTATATGTGGTGCTGAGGATTGAACCCAGTGCCTCATACATGCTGGGCAAGTGCTCTGCCACTGAGCTATAGCCCCATCCCATTTGAACTTTTCATTAGGTCTGATTTTTAACACGACCAAGTAAGAATAGGAAAAGTACTGCAGGGTTAATTAAATGTCTAAGTAAAGTCATTAGGTACTTGGCTTTCTTGGTCTTATGTGTCACTATTTTTATGTTTAAAAAAATCCCCATTACTAAAATATTTTACTAAAAATTTTGGATTTATGCATCTAATTCTAGATATATGTGTATATGTAATCTCTATATTCTCACTTAAAAAAGAATTCTCAAATAGCTACATTTTGTTGTTGCTGTTGTTGTTGGTGGTGGTGTTGGGGATGAAACCCAAGGCCTTGTGCATGCCAGAGAAATACTTTACCACAGCTACACCCCCAGCCCTGTATGCGTTTAATTTTTAAAGCATAGCAAACACAGATTTTAGATTTAGGATTTAAAATATAAATATATATATATATATATATATATATATATATATATATATATATATATAAATTTAAAATATATATTATATTATATATATAATTACATATATATAATTAAAGAAAGGACTTGAGCAGAGTTTTGCTGCTTTTACTCTGTCGGAGTAGCATTATACACACTTTTTCTGAGGTTTTATGGAGAATCCATACTGTACAAACAATATCTGTGATTTTTGCTTCTGAATGGAAAAACAAAAAACAATTAGTGAGGTTATTTTTCTTCTCTGGTAAAGTATGAAGGAACCACAAAAAAAAAAGAGATAGTTTTCCTTTTTATTTAAAGAAAGTTGTGAGAAAGTAACCCATTAACAAATTTAACACTACTTGCATCAAGGGAATTGTGTAGCATTCTCAATTCTACCAAGGCAAAATGTCTTAGAAAAGAAATGTAACATTTCTCATTAAATGTGGTCTAAGTTGGCTACATCCAGCTTTTGATTTTTATGGATGTCGAGGAGAAAAGGCAGTTAAAAAGTAAAGGAGATTTTCAGTATTTGGGCCTGTGGAGGAGCATGGAAAAGAAAGAATATAATATTTTCATTAGGTCTGATTTTTAACATGACCAAATAAGAATAAGAAAAGTACTGTAGGGTTAATTAAAACTAGTGTCTAATTGAAGAATGAAACATACATTTGGAAACAAAATTTAAGGCTGCTTAACAAAAGAAATGCTTTGTTTCAGGTTGGTTGATTGGGTTTGCAGTGGATCTACAATTCACCAAGGTACAGTGTGGCTTATTTTTGTATAATTTAGATAATGTAGCATAATTCCTTTTGTTTTCCTCAGTAACTTTTAACATTCATGATTGTCTGCATTTGAAGCCTCCATATTGGCTTATAAAATGGGAATGTAACTGTTGATTTTAGTTCGATGTCTCTGGGAAATGCATTCTGCTATCCACACAACATTTCTCATTTCTTGTTCCTTCAGCTTTACATATGCATAAAACACACCGTAGTGGAACTGCCTGTTGAATGCCAGCACATTCATTTGTACCTGAGGAAGGAAAAAAAACAACACGGGTGATCAACTTCTCTGGAACATACTGCACTTATGAAATAATATTAAGCTACAGACTGGCTTCTGTTCAATCAGTGCTTATTTGAATTTAAAAAGACAATATCCAAGTTGGGCCAAATGGAAGAAGAAAACAGTAGCAATTCAGTAAGTTCTAAAGGGAGCATTAGAACTTTGACCAATGCAGAAAGCAGCACTTTAAAAAACCAAGTGTATAGACTCATAATACAAACTCCAAATTTTAGCAGCACTGCTGCTAGGGTAAAGATTGCTAGGTGTATTTTGGAATGTGTGTCTAACTTTGTACTAATATTTGTCTGGCTTCCACCTAGTGAACTTGTCTCATTTAAGTATTCTTGGCCACAACTTTTAAAAATTGAAAAAGGTATTTAGGGTGTCTAACTCCCCTCCAGGGCAATGTCACAGGCTCCTGGAATTTAGATTGAGTGATATTATGAGCTTTTTAAAGATACTTGGCAGCAATTTTCCATACAGTTGTTTTATTCTGTAAAAGCTAAGTGAGCAAACAAAAATTGTCAAAAATAATTTTTTAACTGGAATAAAGTAGGAAATTCCTTCCTTTGTTTCCATTTTGACATTTAGGATGGAAAAAAGGAGAAGTATTTAGTTCCTCATGTAGCTCTGAAAACACTGCACAAAACAGTCAGGAAGTGGAGGCTGCCTCTGTTCTCAGCAATAGATACTTATCCCTGCCAAGGGCAGCTTCTTTAATAGTCCCTTTTGCAGCAGTAGCACAATAATGTGGAATTTAGAAAGAACCCTAATATATTGGGTAATTTGCATTGTTGTTGCTTTTTTCTATGACAGACATGAGAACTCTCAGAAAATGGCTAAAGGGTAGGTACAAGAAAGTTTCCAAACGGCTTTCGGGAGCCAATCCAACCCTATTATTAGTTTCGGTCAGATTGAGATGGAAGGACCAATGATTTCAGAGAAATGAATACATGAGAAACATTCTCTAGATTTGGGGGGAATTTACCTGGTTGGGGGGAAACACTTTTGTTAAAACAGTCCAGTAGTCCACTAATTGACTATACATGAGTTAAGTACTCCTCTGCCTTTTTTAAGGAAAGAGAAGAGTCTAGAATCTCCAAATGGATTTCCATATAAATAATTCCTAAGATTTAAAATCGTGTCCATGTGTTTTAACCACGGAAAACCCTTCCTGAAGGGAAAATGGATTAGAACGAGATGTACCAAACGGTGAATATTGTCAATATTTGATGGTGAGGAGATACTAACTGGCTTCTCTAGTTAATTATGGAATAGCTGCTTTCCTCCAGAGCATCCAGGGTTGCACATCTGTTTTTCCAGGACAATTCCATATGAAGCTATCATGTGTAAGCCGTAGAACCTTGGCACTCCAAGTCAGCCATTAATATGCTATTAATTGACATGCATTGATTGGCCTGCTCAACTACAAAAAGAATACCCAAACTAGAGCATATTTAAAGCCCACAGTAAAAGTATGTTAACTGATAGCCTTTTTTATTTATATCATACCTCATGCTCATAAAACACATCTTCCAATGTCTTTCCCCCATTGCCACCTACAGCCTCAAACAAAGGCTTGTATACCTTAAAAACAAAGACAAAGATTAATTTTTAAGAAATCTTCACTTATTATTAATGTATGTGAATATATTTTTCTAGAAATATAGAAATTGTGAATTAATTTATTTTTTTTAAATCTATACCAGAAGCCCTGAATATTTTATGTAGGATCTTTGGTCTCTGGTCTGGACAAAAGAGAAAAATAATCCAAATAATAAGAGTGTGGATGAAATTCTAACCTCTTCACTTATTCGGGGATACAAGGCAAGAGGCAAAAGCTGACATTCTAGTCTTAACATACACTGTCAGAACTAATTACACACTCCAGTTCTTTGGACTCAGTGAACGCTTATAGTTTGATCAATATGGGTTCATGAGGGGAGATGACAACTGATAAAATTCACATGAAATTTCAAATGTGGAAGGGATGGGAATTGGGGGAAAGCTCCAATTTAAAACTGTGTTGAATAGTCTCATGTAATTATAGGTGAGATGTTATGAAGGTCCATGTATCATTTGCTGACTTTTCTGTTTACTAGAGGGCTTCAGAAATCCACAGGAAGGGCTGGGGATATAGCTCAGTTGGTAGAGTGCTTGCCTCGCATTCTCAAGGCCCTGGGTTTAATCCCCAGCATCACAAAAAAAAAAAGAATTCCATAGGAAAAGATGAGTGTCATTCTAGTCCAGGTAAAAGTTACCTGGAGGGTATGTAACTGTCAGAAGTCAGAGGGAATAGAATCTGGGATGAGATATGTAACCTTGAGCTGAGAAGCTTCAGGCTGTTTTAGAGTAGCTCAATGCCAGCAGAGGGGAAGAATCCCAGTAGTTCTCTTTCCTCTCCCAGTTTCTTTTCTTTCTTTTTCTTCCCTCCCACCACATTCTGGGGATTGAACCTAGTTGTGCTTTATCACTGAGCCACATCCCCAGCCCTTTTTAAATTTTGAGACAGGGTCTTTCTAAGTTGCTTAGGGCCTCCCTAAATTGCTGAGGCTGGGCTTTAACTTTTAATCCTCCTGCCTCAGCCTCCTGAGTCACTAGTATTACAGGTGTGCACCACCACATCCAGCCTCTCCTGATTTCTGCTACTCAGCAAAAGGAGTGGAAAAATGCATGCATATCTCCATTCTTGTCTTGTAGTCCAGATAAATATTTGGCCCCTTGCCCTGTTTCCTCAATGAGTACTTGAAAAGACCACTGGGTCAGGGTATTGCACATAATTTTGACATGAGCTCACATTTCCAGAATACCACATCAGTCTCTTGGGTAACTTGTTTTATCGAGCTCTTCAAAGGAGTGCTCAGGTGGCCACTCCTTAGAGATTTAAACAAATACTTGCTTGGCAGGAACCTTAAAAAACACACTTGGACCAGTAATTTGAAGTATGTCTTTGGGAGAGATGATTCTTTGTTACCTAATAAACTATAACTTCTTTTGACAGGAAGTATAAATTGGATGTGTGGACTTCTAAAGCATATGTGAAGAAATTACACAAGGTAGCAGGGTGTGGTGGCGCATGCTAGTAATCCCAGCAGCACGGGAGGCTGAGGCAGGAGGATTGAGACTTCAAAGCCAGCCTCAGCAACTGTGAGGTGCTAAGCAACTCAGTGAAACCCTGTCTCTAAAAAAATACAAAATAGGGCTGGGGATGTAGCTCAGTGGTCAAGGGTCCCTGAATTTAATCCCTGGTACAAAAAAAAAAAAAAAAAAGAGAAGAAATCACACAAGGTGCTTGGGGCACCTGGGGTAATTACGTACTCCGTAATGATCTGCTACTCTCTTCATCTGGTCAAAGTCTTCCACTTGAGCCAACAAGCGCAACCCCTCAGGATGGAGCTTTCCACAGGTCGGATAGAGGGTCTCCCGGTCTTCCTTGCTCAATTCAGTGCCAAAGGAGTTAAGAGTGATGATGAAAGCTCGTCTGTCAGCCTCAAACTGAATTTGCAAGACAAAAATCAGTAAAATCTAATAATCTACAAAATGGTCTAAACAAAACCTTAAGCAGGCATTCATTTCTGAAGTGATTTGCTTTCTTTTCCTGACCTCTGTCTAATTTGAATGCAGACATATTATTAATGTTCCCTTAGTCTCTTTTTGGAAAGGAGTAACTTTGCTTCCCAGAGCAGGATCTCACAGAGAGGTGATGGCCTGCGACCCTTGAAACCCCACCAAGTTTTATTTCCCAGACACCCTGCACCTCATGTGGGCTACTACAGTCACATAAAAAATGGAGACTAATACCATAAAAATGGGAATACTATGCATTTATACTGCAGTCAGGGACAGAATAAGACCATATAAGTGGAAGTACCTAGCACAGTCTTTGGGGGAAAAAGTGCATTTCATACAAGTTAACATCTTTTTCTGAATGTTGATAGTATAATTGTGGGTGTGGGTGTGAGTGCACGCCTGCACATGTATGTCCAGGCCCTCATGCAAGCTAGGCAAGTACTCTACCACTAAGTGATATCCCTAGCTCATAATTTTAACCATTTGTTTGTATTTTCATGGTTTGGATTTTATTTTTTAATATCCTTGATTAGCTATAAAAGAAAATCCAACTCTGTACCTAAGAATTCTATGGCTTGGGTGAGTTATCTTCCTCTCAGAGCCTATGCTTCCTTATTCATAAGAGGACAGGGTTGGCTACATGATTCTCAAGGTAAGTCAATATAAAGCCACTAGGCACCTGAGCTTCCATCCTCATGTAAGACCTAGTTCATTCAATCACTCATTCTAGAGACTTCCTTCTTTTCATTTGCTGTCCATGTTTTTACTATCTCTTGGTTCTCCTTCTACCTATTCTGACCATTCCATCTCACTCTATCCCTCCAGGATTCCTCTCCCACCTACCCTGGTATTTGCCATGGTCACTGGCCTCAGAAACTTGAAGTGCCTTATACTTACACATTAATTTGAAATCTGTGCCTGTGTTTTATGCTCACTGCACTCTTAGATCTTTGAGGGATCAAATCTCTTCTTCCTTGTTCATTTTTGAATAACTAATGCCCAACACACAGGAACATCTTAACTGTTTACTGAATCCAATAGAACAGTCTGTGGTGTTACTACTTTCCAAGTTCTCTAAGCTTTTCTACAATGTTGTTACTCAAGAGTATTTCACAACTCAGTAGGAGTTTGTCACTAGGAAGCCCAATGGAAATGCAGAGTCTCAGGCCACAGTCCAGACCTACTGAACCAGAATCTGCTTTTTAACAAGTTTCTAAGGTTATTCATGTGCCTACAGAAGCTGAAAAGAATGGCTCTATGCTATCCTTTAATCTTACTTCTGATAATTAACCAGTGACAAAACCAGACTTGCAACAGATTTTACTGGAATTTACTGTTTGTTAGAACAGGTGTTTCCTATCAGAAGGAGAGTGAGAGTTTTGTCTGATCCATTTGATTGCTCTCATGGAAATTATGGGTGGGCCAGGAGCCGGGAGTGGCCCAACTGGGAAGCAAAAGCAGCTGCCTCTGGCTACTGAAGAGCACCAGACCTGTCAGTAAGTTTAGACCTTGAAGGGACAAGAGAAAAAATGCCAAGAGGGAGATTCACAGCAACAAGAAACCTTAAAATAAAAATTAGGGCAGGAGGAGCAACAATGGAGGTGATTGTCCCAGATGTTCTTTTATGTGTTTTCTAGTTCTAAGATGTTAGGATTTTGAGGCGAGAATTAGGGCAAGGTAGGCAGCACTGCAGATATGCCAGACAACAGAGGCCACGCCAGAGGAGGAGCCTGAGTGAAGGAGGGCATGACATTTTGGAGGAATGATTGTAATTCAAACATGGGGAAGCAATTAGAGAGGTGGGTGGACTGGTAACTGGGGAGAGAACATGAAGGGCTTAACATGCCCTGTCAAGAACAGAGGACTTCAACAGACACAATAGTTACGGGAACATTCTGAACACTTGCCAATTCCTTGTCCTTATTACTACTTTTTCCCCTAGCCTGCAACACATAGACCCTGTACCATACCTCTGCATGTTGAATTCCTACCTATATTTGAGGGCCCCAACAAATGCCATTTTTCACAACAAGCCCTTCTATTTCTTCCCTAAGTGGACATGATTTCCTTTGAACCCCTATTATACTTTCATTTCTCTTATAGTATAACTACGTGCATATCCACCTTTATTCCTACTGTAGAGGCTGTGTGTGTGTGTGTGTGTGTGTGTGTGTGTGTATGAGTGAATCCTCTCAGTCAAAAGAACTATAATTTTAGAATTAGGAAAAGACTATTCTTTGATCATCCCTAAGTGAAGTTTGACAAGATCTGACTACAGGAAATCAAATGGGGTGATACTGGTTTGATTAAGCTCCTGTTTTCTTTGCAGGGAACTGGGTTCCCGTGTGGCAAAGTGTATGTTGGATGCCCTTACTAGTCTAGGAATATTCATTTTCAAATCATAACTTATTTTTATTGTTGTTAAGAAAAAACCATACTATTGACTTATTCAGTAATTATCAGTTGCCTATCATAGAGTTGAACTGATCAGGTCACACATTGCCAGTTCCTTAAAGGAAAAAGGATACACCTGGTGGGGTTCAGAGAGCAGAGGTGTCCATGGCAATGGAAGGGTGAGGTGAGCTGGAATCCAGCCCAACCTTATTGCCTGTGTACTGTATCATTAACCATTTACAGTAGATGGAAGATCAGGAACAAAAGGTGATAGTATACTGCAATGTATTTGTTTTGAATTTTAATCAATTTCTTTTCTTCATATGGAAGTACAATCTTATAATGAGGCCAAATTTTCACATGCAAGTCTAGGTTTATGCTCTCTTCTTCCATTAAGTGAGATTAAATGAGCATGTATATGAAACTTTATAAATTTATCTGTAACTGCACAAATGAAAGGAAGGTGATTATATGATGAAAAATATGTATGTAAAATGAACAGATCTTTTCTGAACATATAATTAGAAAAGTTATAATGTTGTCCAGGATTCCATGTACAGCTGTATAGTGGTAGCTGAATCTTCATTTTTAATAGTTAAAAAAATTATTCTAATTTGATAGTATTTTGAGGATAGGAAAGAGAAAATGAAAACAGTGGGCTTATAGTTATTTGGTCAAATTCTTTCAGGGGCAAACATTTTTCTAACACTATTGTGTCTTTTTACACCAGTGAGGATTACAAAAACATAATTCTTACTGATTTCTGAATTTTTAGGCCATACAGTAGGATCTTGCTTATGAATTAGTACTTTATACAGGTCAACTGTGAATGGTGAAGTTCATACAGAGCTGACAACCAGGAGCCAGGCTGCCTGGTTCAGATCCTGACACTACCACTTACTAGAGTTGTAACAATAGGTAAGTCACTACCTTTATCTGTGCCTCAGTTGTGCTTTCTGAAAACCAAATACTAAAATGCCCATTTTGTTGTACACTTTTGAAGTCCATATGAATTCATGTATATAAAGCACACAGGATAGACTATCACATAGTAAATGTTGGCTATGAATAGCACCATTTTATACCTTTTGAAAAGTTATAAGTTTTAACAAAACTTTTATTTCACATACTTCTAGGTTTAAGATATACAAAACCACTTCTAAACCACAAAAATGATGCCAACTAAAAACTAGTTGTGAACGATAAATAATAAGACTTTTTCCAATAGGGAGACATTTTTATAATAAATTATACTTACTGTGTGGCTAAATTGATGAAACAAAAGAGAACAGTTTCATAAGATCATGAGGTTATTCATGTTATATGACCAGCATGAAAGAGACTAGCTCGCTTTCTGATTTTAAGTTTGTCATGAAAAAAAAAGTTATTTATTTATTTGATACCTTCTTCCTGTATAACATGGATAAGGACAAACATAGTTTTGGAGTTCTTTACTTTTTGGAGATCTTTACTTCAAGCAGTGCTATGGATTTAAGAATTTCAACAGGGGATAGCTACATATTTTTAACTGTAAAATTTTAATGATTAGATATATGAGGAAAACTAATTTCATATATGCAGTAACAGAACATTAGGTTAAAATACATGCAAATGATGTTCAGTTGTTGCTGCTTTTTTCTTATGTTGCTTAGATTTTTCTTGAAATCAGAAGTCTTTGGGTTACCTCAATATCTATCCACCTGTGAAGTCAACATAACAGATAACCTATGATTAAAAATATTCTTTACATAAAACTTAGTTTCAGAGGACAAAACTTCCCTGCCCTGAACATGCATGCATTTGTAAATCCACCTTCATGCAAGAGGACCTCTAAGCATAGATAGAATCATGGTGATAAAGAGGAATTAAAAAGAGTATAATATCTGCTGCAGAGGTAGACAAACCAGCACTCCACCACTGAGCTATGCCCCTGGGCCCCAGGCAAATACCACTCTTAATTTAAGACATCAAATGATATATATAATCAAGTGTCTGCTTATTTTTTACATGGCTTCTAAGATAAAAAAAATATAAGCAGGGTCAAAACAAGAAAAAGTATGTAAACACATTATTTGGCATAAAATATTCAGGGGCTCTTTCTTACCTCAAGAATGGGACACATAATTTCTGCTGTGACATCACCATGATTCTTACAAAATTTGTAGAATGCCTCAAGGTAAGACTGAAAAAGAAGAAAGATCATAAAACAATAAAATGAATATGTTTTCCTTTTGGAAATTTCTAGATCAGTTTTTATGGAGTATTAAATGCTATAATGGCAACTGAATTATTATTTTTTCCAATAGGGAGACATTTTATAATAAATTTGGTAGACACTTTCATGTTGCGGCATGTTGCACAGTCTAAAAAAGAACTCCATAAAAGAACAAAATGGCACTTATCATAACTTATAATTACGCATTTTTTTGCATGGTTCTTGAATTATTTCATATGGTTAATTCTGGCTATTCTAACAAGAGTGCCAAGTTCTTTTCTAAGCTTAGCAAGTGATTTTAGCGGCCCTGTGCTGACATTTAATCTCTCAGAAACATATTTGGGATGACTTGAGTGTGAGGATATATTGGAAAGACAGACTGGGTTGCAGGGTCAGACTGCCGGTGTGTGAATCCCAATTCTCATGCTCACTAGTTAACTAACATCTACCAAGGAAACCCTATATCTCCATGTCTCAGTTTTTTCACCTGAGGAATGGGTATGGTAGAAATCCCCGTTTGGCTATTAGATGAAGTAAGTTAAGGCCTAAAAATGGCTTAGAGTGGTGCCTTCTGTTAGTTATATCTCAGGGACATCTCCTTAAAGCCCACATCTTTTTATAAAAAGAAAAATTGCTTGTAGTACAATACTTTTGAGAGGACCATGTGTTTGAGCTAAGCCTGCTATACATAAATGACACTATATATTAATTTATCCTGTGGGAGTATCCAAAGATGCTACAAAGGTTGGAATGAAAAAGGGCAGATTTGCTCAGTCCATACACAAGGCTACTCTAATGGTGGCAGCACAGTCCAGACAGTTGGATTGTGCAAAGTGGTGTATGTGATGTGGCGGCCACCAGTTTTTCATTTTGGTGATTGCGACACACTGTACTTTAAAATTGTGTGGGCAGGTTAACTATGAGATGTGGGGACTCTATAACAGGATCAACGACAGAGAGAGACACTACATAGCAGAAGGTTTACTATGCATGCTGGTTACTTTAAATGGATTGATATGGTTCACCCCACTCTTTTATCCATCCACCTACCACCATCCAAGCAACACCTTTTATATTCTGGGCACTGTGCATGGAGCTAGGAATACAGAAGTACAGGGCATGCTATGTCCTTTCAAAAATCTTGTTGGCTGAGGGAAGCTGACATGCATGAATGCAATGGGAAGACAGACAAAAAAGAACTACATTCCAAATCTGCATAGCTTCATTATTATAGAAGTTGGCTGATGGGCAAAGTAACTTTTGTTGATAAAGAACTCTGGTTATGATACATCGCATAATCAAGAAAAATATAATACTCAGGAAAACCATTACCTTATACAGTTTATTGCGCAGCAATTCAATATTCAGCTCATCTAGGGTATTTTCAGACATACAGTCTTGAAAGAATGGAGCTGAAAACAGAAATTTATCATAAAAAAATAAATAAATCAAAGGCAAGATTATAAAGTGTAGATAACGTTTCCTGAACACACGACTCTGCTCACTCCTAATGAGAACACTATGGAGTTGCAATCTACAGACTCAATAAGGCTAGCAGGAATTAAGATGATAGAAGTTATAGAGCATTTACTATGAATGAGGCCTGGACACTGCTCACTGTACTAAACACTGAATTCATTTTGGTTTATTTTAATCTTCTCAGCACCTTGGAACTACTCACTGAAGGCTCACTTTTTTAAATCCCTCCTTTATATCCCCAACACATGGCTGCTTATCTAGTAGTAATATTTATCATTTGCAACCTAATTTATGCTGTTATGAATAAAAATTATGTCACAGTTAGTTTGCAAAACTCTGTTACCACAAGATATGATTTTTTCCAAAATGAAGAAACTGGGATAAATTGAGTAGTCTCAAGTCACCTTGGTGAGACCAGGCAGAGCCTGACTTCGGCTCATGTCTGTCTGACTCTAGACTCACCCCTTTTCCATAGGCTATGCTGCCTTAGCCTTGGACACAAAAGGGTGACACAAAGTTTTTTCTTTTTTTGCCTTTTTAAATTTCTGTCTTAAATGGCAATCATTTTGGCTAGGGGTGCAGCTTAGTGGTAGAGTACATTCTTATTACACAGGAGGCCTTGGGTTTAATCCCCAGCAAGTTAGAATAAAAGGCATCTATTTTGACAAATGATTAACAGTGAAATGCTACTACCCAGAGTTTCTGACAATAATAGATAAATAATACTCATAAAGTTCTTCTTTAGCATTGTTAAAGAATAAGATTGCATTTTTAAATAATAATAATAATAATAATAAATGAACATTTATAGTACAGGGTTTGCAAGTTGGAAGATGATCCCCAGCTTCTTCTCCACTATGAATGGTTCACATGTGACCCTAAGCAGGTTGATTCACTTATCTTGGCCTGAAAAATGATGGATCAAGATTAAAAGAATCTGCTGGGCACAAAGGCACACTCCTATAATCCCAGCAGTTTGGGAGACTAAGGCAGGAGGATTGTGAGTTCAAAGCCACCCTCAGCAATGGAGAGGTGCTAAGCAACTCAGTGAGACCCTGTCTCTAAATAAAATACAAAATAGGGTTGGGGATGTGTCTCAGTGATTGAGTGCCCCTGAGTTCAATTCCTGGTACTCCCCCCTCAAAAAAAAAAAAAAGATTAGAAGAATCTTTAAATGCCCCCCCCCAACTGCAGCAAATCTGTATTGTATAAAAATACAATAAAAAATAATTAATTAAAAAAATACAATCATGTTAGAAAAAATTATGAACTGAAAGCACATTTTCTACTGACTGGGATAGCATACATGGGCAGTTTATGCATGCATACCTAATGGTGTTTCAACCAGAACAGCATTAAAGAGATCTGAAGTGGTCTCTGCAATGTTGACAGCTTCCATTTCTGTGAAACGGCCCAATGGGTGGCACTTGGCCAGAATCTCTTTCACGGATTTTTTCTGCAATGCACCATTCATCAGTAGAATCACATTGTCTATCATGTAACTGCACCTGGTTTAGAAGAAGACTCAAATATTAGAGAACCAACTGCATGAAGAAAAGAAGCATCCCACAAGTAAAAACATACAGTTCAGCCATAATCTCTTTCATTTAAAAAGGGAGCATTTTAAAATTTTTAAACTAAAAATTTTAAACTTTGAGGTGGGTAAAAATATCAGTCATAGTTTGAAAAACCACAATCAACTAATTAACAAACTTTAGCTGGCGGGGTTGGGGATGTAGCTTAGAGGGAAGGCACTTGCCTACATATGTGAAGCCCTGGGTTCAATATCCAGAATTAAAAACAACAACAACAACAACAACAAAAAACCTGGCTGGTAGGAATATGCAAAAGATGGCCATTATGTAATAATTGTCAGATGTGGTGGAACAGAAGTGAGGGTGTGAAGTGTTTGATTTATCAAAATGGACTACACTCTTGATAGACATAGAGCACCTCGTTCTTCTTTAAAAATTGACTATTCAAATCAACAGTGAAGTCTATCACAGAAAATTCAAAATTTATGCTAAAAATATTCTGTGTTCTTTTCCTCCTATGAGACCAGGTAGTGAATTTTCTAGCCACTCAACCCATGTCCTCAAGAGCCCATAGGTTTATACTTTTTGTGATTTCTTTACTTGATATAATTCTGCCTTCAAAACAGGGTGAATGTGTTTGTTTGCTCATGTTTCTAGCACCTAAGATATGCCAAGAAATAAGATTGGGAGTAAAGGAGAACCAGTCCCTTGCTTTACACAGAATACAGTTCAAAGTAGGATCTAACTGAACAAAGAAGCATTTACAATAAACAATAATGAAGCGTACACATGCTATGCAAAAGAAACAAAGGATGGTGTGATGATTGTAGTTGTGTTGTAGGGATAGATGAGGCAAGGCACCGAAGATAGCAGGAAACAGTTTTATTGGGCTGCAGCCAGGTTCAGAGGGCACAGCTTTTGCTGTAATCATTCAATCCCCTGAACCCCGAGTTCAGGTAGTTTCAGAATTTTATACCCAGCATGTAAGGGGAAGGATTCAGAAGTTAACATAAACGCAGCTTTTTCTTTCACTGTTTTGGGCAAGTTAACTCTTCAAGGACAGCACTTGAAAAGGGGAGAGCTTCTTCTCCTCTTTCTTTCCTCCCCCTGCCAGCTGTTACCATGGAGCCCAATTGGTAACTTCTCTTATCTTAGAAATGTAGACATCTCTGTGAAGCCCAGCTCAAGGCCAGAGGCCTTGTTTGTACATTTCTACTAATTACTATACTGGATACTTTTGTGAAAAACTAGTAAGGGGTGTCCAGAACCTGGAGTGCTGATTTCTTCCTGGCTAGTGTCCAAATAAGATAGAGCAACACGAAAATAGGAAGTTTATCTACATTAAACTCTTTTGTAGAGACTCTTGCTGGCAGTCCTAAAATCAGCCATGGTGAAGATTTCTGGAGCAGCCCAGTTTAGTCTTTTCTGTAGAGAAAGGGGGTGCCACTAGAGTTGGGGCCTCAACTAGTCCAGGAATCAGACTTCCTATGGAAGTAACATTTCAGTTGATACCTGAAAAACAAGGAGGAGCTTTGCAGGCACAAGGGGCCAGAAGCTTCGGGGAAGTATGTCAAGGAAGAAGGAAGAACATTTGAAAAGACCTGATCATGACAGCACAAGAATATTCAGTATATGTTTTTTTTTTTTTTTTTTTGGCCTGGTATTGAGACATGAGATGGGGCTGAGGCATGCATGCACAGTCATGGTAGACCAGATAAGCAATTTGGATGTTGGAGGTAATGAAGGATACTGAATGCTTTTAAGTGGAAGGGAATGTTATCATCTATGTATTGAATATTAGAACAGGAGAAGAGGTAAATACATACATATGGTATGAGGGCTTTGTAAAACTTATCTTATTTAATCTTAATAAGAACACTGTAAGGTAGAGTCTATTCTTATTTCCATTTTACAGGTGAAGAACCAAGATCCAGAGAGATACAAACCAAGCCCGTAACACACACAGCTACTAAGTGGCCAGCTGAGAATCAAACTCAGATGAGACCCTATTCATAACCCTTATACATGCTGCTTTTAATCATCAAGTATGATGCATAGGTTTCTAGCAGTTAGATTTACTTAATGAGATGAGTGCATTGGAGGAAGAGGAAGTTGCAGTGAGTACAGATATTTTGAGTGTAATGAGTTTAAGGTTCCCAGGAGATATCCAAGAGGAGATGCTAAGGAAGCCTAAGAAGTCTGAATCCTGGAAACAGTGGTAGACTACAGGCATTTGGGAGGATCTGGAGGGAGGGATTCTTTCTATCTATCTTCTATCTATCTATCTATCTATCTATCTATCTATCTATTTTTGCAATACTGGGGATTGAACCCAAGGGTGCTCTACCACTGAGCTACATCCCCAGCCCTCTTCCCCCCACCTTTAAAATTTTTAGACAGGGTTTCACTAAGTTGTCCAGGCTGACTTCAAACCTGTGATCCTTCTGAGTTGCTGAAATTACAGATGTGTACCACTGTGCTCAGCAAGGAGGGAGTCATTAAAAGGTGGAAGCCAAAGTCTTGGGAATATCTAAGATCATATCCCAGAAGGAATGTAAAGTGTTCTTTCCTGATAACTCTGGGGAGTTCCAATATTTAAAGACCTTGAAGAAAACTGAAAAAGATGATCAGATGGGAAGAGAACTGGGGTGTGAATACTACAGAGTTCTAGAAAGAAGTGGTAGAGTGTCAAAGGGCCAGATATGTTGGTGAAATAGACATCCATAGATTCGGCAGCTAAAAGGTCATCTGTGAACTCGATGAAAACACTTTCAGGGGCTGGGGCTGTAGTTCAGTGGCAGAGCACTTGCCTAGCATGCATGAGGTCCTGGGTTCGATCCTCAGGACCACATAAAAATAAACAAATAAAGTAAAGGCATTCTGTCCATCTACAACTGGAAAGTAAAGGGAAAGAGCTATATGGAAATATAGGAACCAAATGAGTTTTGGTTTAATTGCTAAATGGGAAGGAGACAGTGGAGAAGGTGAATTTGCAGACAGGAAGAGGGAAGGGACAGTCCCCATATGAGCTGAGGTTCTCAAGGTTTGACAGTGACAGGGCTGAACTGCCACAAGATAGACTTGAAAAATGACACCTTGCAATGGATTAAAATTAACCTGGACACTTAGAAACACTGTCTGCAGAATGGCTTCATGAGTTGCAGACTTCCTGCACAAGGATTGATTTCTGAAAAGTAAGGCTCCTTCTCTGTGGAACTTCTACAGTTTACCCCAATAAAAATTCTAACTAAAGAAGTTTTTGAAGCAGGCAATTATCCCTTTATAAAAAGCACATGACTATACAGTTTCTTCACCTCCCAAACAGCAGTACCAAATTTAGACATTATGGAATTTTAGAATCCTTTTTATCTCTTGAAAATGATATTAAAATGGAAGCGCTTATTTAACTGTCCCTTTATGGCTCAAAAGCAATTACCTGAGAAGGGAATTGCTAGCTCTTAATAATCCTTAGCTGGCTCTAGACATTTAATTGTTCCCCACAGCATCCCTGTAATGTAAAAGCATATGAGCTGTTAACATGCCCAATCTGCAGAGGACTAGGAGACTGATGTTGATGGGTGACAAATGTCAATGCTGTAAGCAGGATTTACCCTCATGTAACAAACAAGCCTGTGACTATATAGCATGTATGCATGTGTGTGTTGAGTATGCTTCTTGTTGTTGTTGTTATTGTTGTTGTTGTTATTATTAATTATTATTATTATATTAATAGAGTGGCTAGGTCCTGTCTTACAGTAAGTAAGAGTTTTATAGATTGAATTCAATTTTATTTCCACTCCTTATTTGAGTGACTTTGTTTCTAAAATGGGACAGTAATACCAGTTATTGTGGTGTTCGAGAAATTAAGGCCAAATCCAGGGCTTGGCTCATGCTGGGGACAGAGGTCTCTTTCCTGCCCCCTTTCTTCTCCCCATCAGACATCTGCATCACATATCATTCTCACTGGCTGTTGGGGTGGAAGGTAACCTGCCCAAGACAGTTCATTCTGCTCTAGACTATAGTTTTTATAGACCTCCAGGGCCATGCCTACACTGGCAAGAATAAAATAATTGCTGAGCAATTTTTGATCTCCAAGACATCCAGTTATTCATCTAGTTCAAACCCACATGTTTCAGATAATTCTGTTCATAAGTAATGACAGAGCCAGGGTCAGTGCCTAATCAGTCAGATTAATTTTTCTCTTATTCATAGTCTATACAAAAATCCTATTTCCAGCCTTTTTAAGCATTTTATTCTGTAACTCTGATGTAGGCACCTGTGAATACCATGAACTCATCTAAAACTGTGATAGACTAAATTACTCAATTTCAAAAATTTTAGGTTATAAAAATATGTTTTTAAAATTCTACATCTTGGGGCTGGGGTTGTGGCTCAGTGATAGAGCACTTGCCTGGCATGTGTAAGGCACTGGGTTCGATTCTCAGCACTGCATATAAAGAAATAAAATAAAGGTCCATTGACAACTAAAAAATATTTTTTAAAATTCTAAGTCTTTCCATTTATTTATTTTTTAAAATTTACTTATTTATTTATTTATTTTTACTATGTGACAGGCATTATATGTATTACTGAATTAGAGGAACTTCCTTCTGTGGGTAAAATTTTAGTACTTCAGTGTCTTCGCAAAAGCTGGGAAATGGCTGTCCTTGGCTAAGCACTCTGGCATGAGAGAAGAAACAGAGTCCAGTAAAGATCTCCAGTGTGCTGTGCCATGCCAGTACAGGGAGCGGTCCCATAGTTTGTTTTGTGCCCTAAAACCTTCCAGACCTCAGGGATGTGCATCATGGTGTGGTTTAGAGAGAAAAGTGGGAAAAAGTACTTGGGGAGAATGACAATTATGGAAAGGAGGTGGAAGGGACCCAGCATGATGGCCTTCCTGTAAGTTCTCTTAGGCAGTTCTAGTGTGTATATAGGTATAGGCATTCAGGATCTGGAAGATGGTTACCTTGCCATTATTCCCATATTTATAACACTTGGAGAGTTACCCCCCCACACACTTAGGGGGACATGTAACACAGTTGAAAAATTGCTATCCTAGAGGGCATTCAAAATTTTTTCACTAGGATGACTTTTAATTTCATTTTTCTTTTCTTGCACTACTGAGATTGAACCCAAGGGTATTCTACATCTGAGCTACCTTCTCAGCTCTTTTTATTTTGGAGCAGGGTCTCGCGAAGTTTCCCAGGCTAACCTCAAACTTGTGATCCTCCTGCTTCTGGCTCCCAAGTAGCTGGGATTATAAGGATGTGCCACTGCACTGGCTTAATTTCTTTCTTTCTTTTTTTTTTTAATTTTAGTGTTCTAAAATGCACATATTAGAAGAATTTTGTGCATTTTTAAATTACTGGGGTGTATCAAAGGATGGTGATCACTGATCTAAGAAGACAGAAAAGACATTGGACACTACACAATGAAGAGTTATTAGTCACAGTGTCATTTGTCCCTCAGATAAAATCCAAGAGACTCTTATTGGAGAGTTAGATTGCCGGTATGCTAATGAGCACTGAATCAGAGTGAGCAGAGACAGAGGTAAATTCAGGCCTTTAAAATGAAATCAAAGGGAAAAATTGTGGAGGGGGTTCATTATGCCCATGGAAGTATTCCAAGGTTTCCTTGTAGAGCCTCTTGCTTCAGCATCCCAAGTAGCTGGGATTATAGGCATGTACCACAGTGCTTAACTATCCCATCGTGAACATCTTCAATTAGTATGGCATATTTGTTATAATTAATGAATCCATATAGGCATATTTTTTAAAATTATTTTTTAGTTGTAGCTGGACACAATACCCTTATTCTATTTATTTATTTTTATGTGGTGCTAATGATTGAATCCAGGGCCTCTCATGTGCTAGATGAACACTCTACCACTGAGCCATAACCCCAGCCCTACGCATATTATTTTTGACTCAAATCCATAGTTCGTTCAAACTTAGTTTTAACTTAATGTCTTTTTCTGTTCCAGGATCTCATCTGGGACATCACATTGCGTTAGTTGCCACATTTTTTCAGGCTTCTCTGGGTTGTGGCAGTTTCTCAGACTTGTTTTTGACAATCCTGATAATTTTGAGGAGTACTGGTCAGAGATTTTATAGGATGCCTCATTACTGGGAGTTGTGTGTTTTATTATAAGGCTTGGGCTGTGACCACATAGGTAGAGTGCTATTTTATCACATCATATCAAAGGTATGGATTAGTATTACCATTATTTGTGACTGTCATTGTTGACCTTGATCAACTGGCTTAAAAAAAAAGTAAAAGTAAAAGTACTCCTCCATCCTTTTTCATATTTCATTTTTTTTTTGGAAGGAAACTTCTATGTCTCTGTGTTTAGGATACTTAAGAATTAGGGATGTTGGACTGGGAAATAGCCAGATACCAATCTCTTTTAAAAAATTAACTAAATAAAAAAGTTGGGTTCAGTGGCATAAGCCTGTAGTCCCAGTTACTCAGGAGGCTGAGGCAGAAGGACCACTTGAACCCAGAAGTTCAAGACCAGCCTAGGCAACATAGCAATACCTCAATTCAAAAGGAAATAAATAAATAAAATTAATTAAATTTTTAAAAAAAGGATAGAAGAAAGATTTGTGGTTCTCATCCCCGAGCACAAAGTATCTACATAAATCATTTGGAATTCTTCACCAAGGGAGTTTTGTCCCTTCACCTTTATTTATTAATTTGTTTAACCACTTATTTATACCAATATAGATTTGTGGATAATTCAATGCTACTTCCTCTATTTTGTTGCTTCAAGTGTTCCAGATGTTAGCCACTTCAAGCTCCTTCAGGTGGCTCCTCTGATGTACCCGTTTGTACTTATTTCTAGCACTTTCTTACTTTACAGCACCACAAGGAAGTCCAGGCTCATCTTGAATACTTCCTGCCTCAGTCTTAGAATTGATTATTTTTCCAAGGACATCTGGTTCCTCATCTGGGAGAAGGGCATTAGAAATCAAGATCTAGGCATCAGCTGAGCTTATTACTAGGTTGTTGTTCCTTTTAAGTCCTCTTAGCCAGCAGAGCAAAGAAATATTTATGTGTATAATTAACCAAGGATGCTATTTTGACATTATTCTCCTTCAGTATGTTCCACTCAAAGTTCTCACCCATGGCCACACTTTTCTTCTCTAACATGTAGAAGCAGACTTCTTGCAAATCTTCAACTCTAATCAAAATCTCTCTGCCCAACCTTAAATCCATATTCCCCTCCCTCTCTCTTTATATATATTTTTTGTGGTGTTGCGATCAAACCCAGGGGCTCACTCATGCTAGGCAGGCTCTCTCCCACTGAGCCCCAGCCCCAGCCCTGACCCATATTCTTGTCCTTTCTTTTTGCGGATATGACTGCCTGATTTCCCCATAGGCCCCTAAATCATGTGATCTTAAAACCTGAAGGCACTGAATCTGTTTCTCCTTCTCTCTTTATCAGTGATCAGAATAAAGCACAAGTTTTTCATCCTTGTATATAAGGTCCTTTGTATATAAGGTTTATGATTTCTTCTCCAGCTATGATGTGGATAAAAATCATTAAAAACGAAGTATACATTTTAGAAGACAGAACAGGACAGACCTCTGAAAGTTCTTAAGGGGCAGAAAGGAAATTTTTGAAAGATAGAATGGAAAGGAGTTTGAATGGTCAAAGGAGTGAAAAGAAAAAGTGTCATCACAAAATGACTGGGACAGGACTTCAACAACCCGCCGTTAAGTGCCATGGTGAGTTGGGAAGGGGCTGAAAAGCATCCTTGGGCTTAGCAACTAGCAAGGTTTTGGTGACATGATGGGAGAGGAAACAAGACTGAAGTGGATGAATACGCAGAAAATAGAAGGCTGATTAATCTTTTCACAAACTTGTCCTCATGGGAGAGGAAGACTTCACAGGGTCACTGAGCAAATTATATCAAAACATACATATAAAAGCAGTCTGTCAATGGGGCATGGTGGTACACACCTCTGATCCCAACTACTCAGGAGGCTGAAGAAGGAGGGTTGCAAATTCAAGGTCAGACTGAACAATTTATCAAGACCTTGTTTTCAACAACAACAACAACAACAAAATAGCAGCTTGTAAATCAAAAGAAGTTGTCACAGAAGAAGTCTGGAATTTGGAATAGATAATCCTGATTTTAAGATCGGGTCTGTCACTTAAAAACCAATTTAACAAGTATTCCATTTCCTCAGTTTAAAAATGAAAATATCTGTTCAATTTTGAATGGTTGGCATCAGGACTTTTAAATACTTAAGAAAGTACTGACAGAGTGCTGCCCCAAATAAGAGAAATATTTTCCTATAAACAGATCTATGCAGGATGGGAGTAGAAAATATAAACCATGTAATCTTTAATGTAAAAAAAAAGTAAGGTTTTTACTCATTTTTAAGCCTGAAGTTTCTGCATCTCTGAAGTTTTACATTTAGTTCCAGCTAAAGGAATCCTTTCTGGTGGCACTCATCAGTGAATGCCTATAATTCCAGTTATTCACGAGGCTAAGGCAGGAGGATGGCAAGTTCTGGGACAGACTTGGCAACTTAGTGAGATCCTGTCTCAAAATAAAATGAAAAAATGGATGGAGATATAGCTCGATTGAACACTTGTCTAGCATACAGCAGGCCCTGGATTCAATCCCCAGAATTCTTTCTAAAGTTGCCTATTGCTCTTAGACAATGGGAGTGTATGAAGCCTGTGTGGTGTAGAGCCAAGGAGCCGAGTGGTACAGTTCTGTGGAAGACTGGAACATGATAAGACCATAAATCATGTTACCTGTTAGGATGTTAGTCCTTAGCTCTGATTTATACTTATTGTGAAAAGCCGATTACCATTCTGTTCTGCACCTTCAAAACCTCGAGTTGCCTTTTGGTGATAGGTTTTCTAAAAAATATGATGCTTTGTAAAAGATATCTGGAGTTCAAAAGACCCAATATTACCTCTTTGGGAATATAATCATTGATTTCAAAAAGAAGTTTGCTAAGAGGTTGTTATAAATGATAATCACTTTAATATGTAAAAAGGCCCAAACCTTTTCGATAGATGGAGGCACTTCAGAACTCAGTCTGAACACTTCCTTTGGTCCCAAATGAATAGTAAATTACTTGGTGATTGCAACAGATTCATTGTCTGAAAACATTGTCTTAGACATGGGAGTCACCTCCTTATATTAGGCCTTGTTTGATACAGGTTCCTTTCTACCTAACAGGTGTGGTCATAATTCTTTTTTTTTTAACCTGCAAAACATAATATATTGTATTCTCAATGACGGTGATACTGTTTAAGGTGACCAAAACTATGTGATGTGTTGACTAAGTCACACTTGTACAGAAGAATAATCCAAGACAGGGATATAAAATAAATTCTCAGAGGTAATTGTTCATGGAAAGAACTGGTGTGTGTGTGTGTGTGTGTGTGTGTGTGTGTGTGTGACTTTGTGTATGTTTTATAAGTTATTTTATTCCTCAGTGAATCTCCTCAATAAATGGTGCTGATTCATTCTTATCAGTTCTACCCATACTTATTGTTATAAGGATAACAAGGGCTATATTATATGGGAAGCATTTCCCAATGTGTTAATTTTTTTTTAATGAAAGTTTTCCTTGATTACATTGGTAAACATTACATTAAACCCTGGGTACGCTCAATCCAGGGTTAAGCACATAAGGATGCTCATATGGGGAAGCCCAGCCATTTTGCCTGATTTGGTAAATAATCTGCTGAGATTTAGAATATCCCCGTAAACATTCTGCTCCCTCTTGCATTTTTGGTAACATTTCCTCTGATGCTTCTCTCTCTCTCTCTCTCTCTCTCTCTCTCTCTCTCTCTCTCTCTCTCTCTCTCTCTTTTAAATAGAGGAAGTGAAAATGTATTTTAAAAAACAATTTTGCTGTCACATTCATTTTTCTTTCTAGCAAAAAAAAAACACTGAAAAATTATTCAGAAGTCAGCAAGGCTTATTATAGCATATTTCAGAGCAAGAATGCTGATCACTCTGCCTTTCCCAAATCCTCTGTAGTTGTGGAATCTTTAAATTCTTTAGCATTTAAGATTCTCTACAATGTTGATCTAAACCATCCGTTTGGACTAAAAATTCTTCAAACTTGTTTGTCCTTTTCTACACTGGTGTCTTGGGTCCTACTCATCTCTAGATGTATAAAGTTGCTAAAAGTTGAAATCCTTCCCATTCTTTAGAGCTACATTCAAACATCACATTTTTCCTTAAGCTTTTAAAATGTCTCCAGTAAGAGTGATATTTTTTCCTCTCTCTGTAAATCTTTGTGTTTATATTTATCCTGGGGTAAAATTAATTTTCAACACACATTGGCGGTACCAGTGATGAACATGAGGAATAGTTAGCTCATTCACAAACATTTATCGCATATTTAGTATGACATAAGACCTGGATTCCAGTACTAATTTTGCCACTACTCAACCGTGTGCTCTTGGGTAAGTTATTTTGTTTATTTTTTGCTAGTGAACTTGAATTATATATAACAGTAGGTTTCACTGTGGCATATTTGTATATGTATATAACACACTTTGATTGTATCCAACCCTTGCCCTCCTTTCCCCATGGTTGTTTTATATATTCATCTTAAATATAGTTATTTGTAGCTAATTCTTACCCATATTTATTAACTATAATATCTATAACGTGGAGATTTTATTGAACATATTTCTTGTGATCTCACAGGGGCATGAATTCTTCTTTGCACAGAACAGAGATATAATTGTCACTTTTTCAATTGATGAATAAATATCTCTCTATGTTCACAAAAGTATGTTAACTCATGGTGAGCAGAAGTAAAGGAAATATCTGGTTACTTGGAATCTTAGTCCTGAGTTTCTTTAATAGGAGCCATAGCTGCCTATTCTTGAATTTTCTGTAATGTATCCTCCCAGGAGAATCTTCATTAAATTAGAAAGACTGCTCTAGCTGGGTGCAGTGGCGCATGCCTATAATCCCAGCAACTCGGGAGGCTGAGACAGGAGGATCATGAATTTAAAGACAGCCTCAGCAATGGCAAGGTGCTAAGCAACTCAATGAGACTCTGTCTCTAAATAAAATACAAAATAGGGCTGGGGATGTGGCTCAGTGGTTGAGTGTGCGTGAGTTCAATTCCTGGTTCAAAAAAAAAAAAAAAAAAGATTGCTCCAGAGTTGTTTCTCTTCTAGCCATGCATGGAATACTGTGGTCACTCTGAACAAAAACAATGGAGTGCTTCTTGTCAGTTTGGCTAGGCATGCTATGAGTGCACATCACGTCTTTTCGACATGGTCAAGAACAATGGCTTGTGGATCTCATCTTTATTATGCTTAAAATACCAGTCAGAACACATTTTGGATAATTTCATGTTTTTCTAACATGGGGAAAAACACCAATCACTGCAGCTGAGGGGATAAACGAGAAGCAAGATTTCCAAACACTGTGGAGTATTAGAGAGTAATTTGCTAATATCTATCAAAACCTAAAATCTGCATAACCTTTAACAAAGCAATTTCACTTCTGGGACTAGATTCTAGAGAAGTTCTGCCATAAGAAAACAAAGTGTATGTACAGTGATGTGGGTTAAACATGACTTTTTTATCATTATTATTATTACCACATTACTTGACCCATCAAAGAAATGAAACAACCTAGTTAGACAAAAGGGGAATGATTAAATCGATTATGATATACCAAACACACACAAAAAATGTGATATACTACATTCATTATATAAGATAGACCTATAGATACTTACATGGAAAATTCATAGATTACTTTTAAGAAGATAAATTATAGACAATACATGTATATATGTGCATATATATGTATGCACATATATACATGTATTGTCTATAATTTATCTTCTTAAAAGTATATATATGCACATATCTAATTTTTTCATATAGGAAGTAATTCAAAAGATATTCATCAAACTTATGGATGGCGACCACTGGTAGCATTACCCAGCAAGGCTGTTGTGAGAATTAAATGAACCTAATATATGTAAAGTAATTATAAAATTACTGGCATATGGTGGGCATTAAATTTTAATTAAAAACTCTCCTTTAAGAAAACACACAGGTGCTTATTTTCAATTAAAAAATAAAACAAGATAAAATAAAAGTACAGCAACATGTACCAGATTAGTACCAGTCTACATTTCAGTCCCCATTCTGACAACTAAGGCTACAGCACAGCCTCAAATCTCTTAAACTAAGCAATTCTCGGAGAAGGAGTAACACTTTGGAAAGCAGGTTGTTGGGATCAGTCTTGCCCCCTGGTGGTTGGTAAATGGCTAGCCAGAAAGTTGACAAAGCCCAAATGAAATCTTGCCCCTGATTTGTATCCCAATAAGAACTGTTGCAGCAATGACTTCCTAAGCTCTTTCACATTCATTACCTTAAAATTCTTATATTAAGACAGTAATTTTTCTGACATTGTTTGTATCAACAATCCAATGGCAGGACTAATTAAACCTGTGTTTTCTGTTCTTTCTGCTAGATTTGCCATGAACCATAAGGAAAATGAACCCTATAAATATTATACATTTGTATATAGTATATGTATAATGGATATAATATACAGTAAACATATATATATAGTTTAATCAGTTCATTTCATTTGTGTGCAAACCACATAATCATACTGGGCCCCACATTTTATTTAATTATTTACTGTTCTCTTGAAATTATTAAACATTTTAAAGCAAAAGGCCCTGTACTTTCACTTTCAATTGGTTCCACAAAACACACAGCTAGCTCATTTTTAAATTAAACTCATAACTCCACATTGTATGTAACTACATTTGCCCATTAGAAAAGAGGAGGAAACTAAGGTTTTGAGTGATTAATGAACTTTTATTGAGGCCCCTCAATATCTTGTTTTATTTTTTAATTGAAAATAAGCACCTGTGTGTTTTCTTAAAGGAGAGTTTTTAATTAAAATTTAATGCCCACCATATGCCAGCTGGCACACCGTAGGCCCCTGTTAGAGTCTATTTACTGGTTGCAGAGTTTCTCATCTGTATAGGTATCACCTGGAAAACCTTCAAACATGCATATCACAGACCACATTCTAGGGCCTATTAAATCATAATCTTTGGAAAAACCCACAGAGCACTCCTAAGCACATACGCACCCTGCTGAGTTGTTTGTCTGTAAATAACAGGAGAGATCTGCGGTGCCAGGTGTCCCTGACTCAGTTAGGCTAGGTGAGGACCCATAGCAACCCCCCTAGCAATCTCCAATCAGCATGAGACAGGGAAAATACCTGGGATGCCAGATGACCCTCCCAGCAGTTTATGGTGGTTGATAACATGTTGGGAAACCATGTAGTTTAGCAGTACTCCCCTCATGGCTTAAACCCATCAGTTCAAACGAATCTCCCTCTTGTACTAACCAATCACCCCTACCCAACTTGTTCCCACCATTGAATGTGCTAGTCAATGTTAAGAGTTGTTGTTTGATTTTCCCGTGGTATGGAATGATTTGCTGTGTGATGTTGTGATGCATAGAGTATCCCCCCAAAACCTATAAAATCTCACTGGACAAAGGACCAGGACTCATTCCCTGGGACTGCTGCATCAGAAATGGTTGTGAGTCCAGGCTCGAGCTTGCAATAAAGATTCTTGTGTGATTGCATCGGATTTGGCTCCTGGAGATCTTATTGGGGTCCCACGAATCTGGCATTACAACATCACACTTTCAAGTCCCCATTGCCATGACAACTCTAGGTCACTTTGGCCCATGCTGACTGGTTCTAATTGGATTCTTAACCATAAATTCTCACAGACTTTATGGCTAGGAGGAATTATTCTTATCTCCCTGAATTCTGAGATCTGGTCTGTGAAAAGGGTCATAAAAATCTTCCTTTAGTGTAACATAGGTTCCTGTTATCAACGTTATTGCTGGCCTCTATCTCTCCTGCAGCTAACAAACAGGTAGTTTTCTGAGGAATGTGAAATATCCTGTCCCATTTCGCCAGGCAGGCAAATTGGTTCTTGGAAAAGAAAACATGTGGTGGTAAGCACAGTGGGCCCATTTTGTAGGAAGTCTCTCGTGCTCCCACCACTCACATCTGTCTGGCCCCTATCTGTATCATCCACAGGATACTGGGGTTCTGCAGGAATGCAGGATGCTGGAGTTAGATCAGAGAGACTTCCACCTGATTTCAAAGGAAGCCTGGGGATACCAGGAAAAGCACAGCAGGATTGGAATCTCAGCTGGTTGCCCCTGAGAGGGTGATTCATGAAGCATGGAGATCTCAGAAATTAAGAGGTACTGGTCACACAGACTGTCTGATGAGAAAAACTGCTGACTATGGACAGAGCCTAAGTGCACTACAACCTGCAAGGCCAAAGGTACAGGGTTGCCCAAGCCCTTTGGAGAGAACATCTTGTACCCATGTGTCCTAGGTTCTTTCAGTGCTCTCCCATTGGCCAGATGAGAAATTGATTAATGCTTAAATGTTAAACTGCATTTGGCCTCCCAGCCAGAAATGGCAGAAGTGTTCAACCACTTTCTAAGGCCTCCCAGGGGGAACATACTCCTCATCCTACAGGGTGGTGACTATTAAGTTAGAGTTATAGACTGTAGCACACCAAAAGCATGTGAATGAGAAGTGCCTCTCCAAAGTCTTCCTTCCTTGACTTTTACTTGGAGATCTAGAATCCAAGCTCTGAATCTAGGCAGGCTCTGCTCTCATCCCAGTCCAGGCTCTCTCCTTGCTCATGTCTAAGGTCCAGCCACATCTAAGATGGGGAGTTATATCCAAACACCCAGTCCTTTCATACCTGTTATTCCTTCAACCTAAGCCCATTGTTGATATTGGTTCATATGCTGTTTTCTCCCCAAAATCTTCAAGTCAGAATGAGTTGCTTCACTTTTTCTAGGCTCCTCTAATTGATTGATGGCTTGGGCCTCTGTGATAGCTGCCACTATTATCCTGGTCTTAGTTGCTCACCATTTCTGGACACATCTTCTGGCTTTTCTCAATTGGAAGCTGTGGGTAAACCAGGGTTACAGTATTCATTTCTTGCCTACCAGGTGTCAGGGTGACCAACTCATCTGAATTTCTGAGGACTTTCCTGATTTCAGCACTAGGAGCCCTGAAGTGTATGTTTCACACAGTGGCAAGCCTAATGCATCACTGAGATAACTCAGATCAACCTTTATAAACCAATCTTTAAAGACGTTTTCAGTGTGTGGCATTTAACATCAAATTCTCAGGAATTTTATGTTCTTAATTTAAGATGATGCATTATAGTCATCCCTCAGTATCTACTGGGGGGGGGCACTTGTTACAGGACTCCCTGGAGGTACCCAAATCTGCAGATGTTCAAGTCCCTGTTGTAAAATTGCATATAACTTGTACACATTCTCTTGTATGCTTTAAATTTTCTCTAGACTACTTATAATGCCTAAGATAATGTAAATGCTATGTAAATAGTTTTACACTGCATTATTTAGGGAATAATGGCAAGGAAAAAAAGTCTTTACATTTTTAGTATAAATGCAATTTTTTTCTCTAATATTTTTCATCCATTGTTGGCGTAATTGGCAGATATGGAGGGCTGACTGTACTCCATACTGAAAATCTGTCTTTGGTCTTCTTATATTCAGAAATTTTATAGCCACTGTGGTGGGATACTCTGAATGCTTGAGAGATTATTTTTAAAAGATGGCTAATTTGAAAAGAGATGAGAAATTAAAATGCTGCTGGAAGTGTTGGGTAGGAAGGAAGAAAAATAAAACAACCCGGGCCTACATTAAACAGTCTTCATTAAAATGCTATTGGATTCATTCCTTTGTTTCATACAACTGTGTGTAATTATAGTATACAAAACCTCCAGATCTTCCTGCTATTAAGTATTTAAAAATATCTGTTCTAGATTTTCAAAATAAATTTCTCATGTACAGTAATTATATCACATAAAATGTGCAATGCTTAAGATTGTTTTTATTACACTAACTTAAATTTAGACTGCTTCTCTTAGGTTGACTTAGTCATTTGTATAATGCTGCCTTGGGTATTTCCTAATAGGACAGGAAATAATTCTATTTGATATAAGTTCATGGGTGCTAAACACTTGACCAAAAAACATTCAAGAAGAGAAATAAGAAAAATGGTTTCAAATTTTGGGACACCTTTCTATTTGTACAACCTTTGCTGTTGAAATAAATCTCTAAGTTCTGCAATAGGGCTGGCAAGTAACAGGACATGATGACATGGTGGAACAAAACATGGACAGAGATTCAGAAGATACAGGGCTTTGGTCCAGTTGAGCTATCTGGTTCTTGATAGGGTGATAATTCTGTGTTGATAGCTTAGAGAGAAACTCATGAAAGTATTTGTCAAAGTCACTTCCAAGTGGTGAAGTCAAAGCCCCATGATGAGATAGTTTAAATCAGAGGTGCACATCAGCCTACCTTGAGAGTTTCCTGAAATACATTTGGGCCCTACTCTAAGGCCAATAAGATCACAATTTCCCAAAGGAGAATACGCACATTTTTTTTAAGACCATGCATTTATGACTTGCATGCCTTGTTATCAACTTCTAAGAGTGGCAAGAACATAGGCTTTTTAGACTGATGGGACCTGGAACAGAATCCCTTTCAAGTCTCAAGTCCCTTAATTTGTGACTTTGGAAAATTCACTAATTCATTGACTCTCAGTTTTTAAAAGAATGGCAATACAAACCTTTCTTTGCACGGTTTTTGTATAAAGAGACAGGTTAAAAAAAACAACTAGGTCTGAGTAAATATCTTCAGGGGTCTGATAAGTAATCTAAAACATGAAGCTTGAAAGATAACAAGGAATGTTAGGAATTAGCTAATGGGAGAGTACAAACCCTGACTAAATATATTAATTTTTTTTTGTGTTTTTCATTTTATTTTTCTAAATTTATTTATTTAAATTAGGTATATATGAGAGCAAAATGCATTTTGATTCATAGTACACAGTTGCAGCACAACTTTTCATTTCTCTGGCTGTACATGATGTAGTGTCACATCTCATGTGCATTCTTATGTACCTAGGGTAATGATGTCCATTCCACCATCTTTCCTGCCCCCATGCACCCTCCCCAACCTCCCACCACCTTGCGCAAAGTTCCTCCATTTTTCTCATGCCTAATATATTAATTTCAAAAAAACCCACTGAACTAACATCACAAAACATAACTTTAGCCATATCATCCAGTTGTATCTTATGTATTGACCAAATGAATAACCAATTCCTCAGTGTAAGATAAAATATAAAATGCTAAATTCTGAAGAAATAATTTTCTAGTTCTGTGTAAGGTGCTGCTAAATACAGGATTATATATTGATTTAACAAATATTCAATGCCATTATATATGAGTAGTTCTAGATAAAGACACCAAAAGAACTAATTCAGAGTGTATAGCCAATAGTGTGCATAAAGTAAAATATGTCCATTGGTAATGACACTAAACTACCAAAGCTATCTTTCCGATTCTAATTTTATACTCACATTCTATAGATGACTTTGTGACTCTCTGTATTTTTTAAATTCAATTTTTAAACATTGTTGTTGACTAGAAATATTTGGAATTTCAAATAATTTGTTTTTCAGGGACAGAATATATTTTTAACATAGTAGTTTGTGGGGAAGTGAGGCTCAACATGGTAATTTGTTGGGAAATGAGGATGTTAGCTTAATAAATGTTAAGGCGCCGTCAGGACCAAGACTCTATGACTAAGAAACAATAACTCACTGGGTTCATCACATAAGAGGAACACTGACCAAATGACTCACAATCATTCTTAGAAGTAGAGCATTTCCTAATATATTTTGGGCAAATTTCCTTTATGTGAAATGTTTTCCGATTCCAAACTACAAAACCTGGCAGCTTTCTGACCTAGTTGAATGAGATGCCCTGGTGCATCATTGTGGTCAGATTTTCTGAACTCCATTAAAATCTGAGCTAAATAATTTTATGAGGCCTACTGCTGATCTTTATTTCAAACCATGACACTCCTTCACTTGTTAGACCTGCAGTTATTGCACTTCAATTTTAGTTTCCACATCCCTAGAATGGTGATAAGATTGTGTAGGACTTTTCAGGAGGGTTAGGTGAGGTGATGTTGTCAAGCATTTTCAGAACCCCGGTACATAGTGCTATTCAGAAAGGCTGGCTGGCATTTTAGTTATCATTTCTGCATCCACACAACTAAGGCCCTTTTGTCCCTAGTTGTTTTGGGAATCCTTGAAGTCTCTATAATTACCTGTGCCAGGTGTTTCTGCAGGAGCCACTGCTGCTTGCAAAACCTCTCACAGGCAGTCACTGAAGATTAGATATGAACCAAGATTGAACTCAGTCCAAAGCCAAGTGTTATCCACCTCAACACAACCATTATGAGGAGAGGGAAGGTGTTCTATGAGCAAATCTGGCCTCCTCTTCCCTTTTACATTTTGAAATTTCCCTTAAGATTTAAATATTTTTTTCAGAGGGGGTCCAACAAAACAACACATATGCGCGTGCACACACACACAGAAACACACACACATACATAAGAAAATACTTTGCTGTGATAAAGTCCAACTTCCTTAGCCTGGCTTTGAAGACTTTCAAAATCTGGCTGCAGTTTACTTCTCCAGCCTCCCATCCTCATCTCTCCCCTTCTCTTTTGGTTTACTCCACTGCTGGCCACCTTGACTGTGACTCATGCATGTGACACCCTTCCCATCTGCATGCTTCAGCCCCAGATGCAGAGCTTTCTCCCACACTGCCAAATCTTGCCCCCTTCTAGGGGCAAGGTCAGACCTTGTGGAAAGCTTTCCAGAATACCTGGACCAAGTCAGATCCAAATTCATATCTCATCTTCATCTCTAACTAGCCCTATATTTGTGGAGTCTTTAAATAAAATAGAAAGAATTCTACCCCCACTGTTGATAGGAGGACTGATTGTGGCAAACAAGGACCATTAGCACTAACCAGTGTATCAATTACTTCCTTCCTTGAACTGTGGTCATTTCTTCTATTTGCTTATTCATAGAAATGGGGTAGGAACAACTGCAGAGCTACTGGGAAAAAATAATTCAAGATTGAGAGCTCCTCATCCCATTCTTTACAACAAATAAATTCTAAGATAAGTTATCAATGTTAAAAATGAACTATCAACAACAGATGAGTGGAAGAAAAAAGACAAGTGAATTTATTTACAAATTTAAAATTAAAGAGGGCTTTCGAAATTGGATGCGGTAAAATAACCAGATGCCAACAGATGAAAATATTGATCATTATAGCTAATTAAAAATGCTCCCTGGAGTGTAACTCAGTGGTACAAAACCTGCTGAGCAAGGGTTCAGTTCCCTAGCACCAAAGTTCAATGTTTCTACAGCAAGCAAAAGAATGATAATAATAAATACTGAAAAAAATTAAATTATATCAAACCAAGATAATACATATTAAACTTGTATTATGAAGGTCTAATGTCCTTAATTTATAAAAAGCCTTACATTTCAATTAAAAAGTACTGAAAACTCCAATAAAAATTAGGTAATGTAACTCAGTCAAGTACACAAACCATAAATATGAAATAATCAATTTCATTCATAAAAAATCTATTTCACTATAAATTGAAGAAAAAAGATTCAATTTTTTAAACCTATTCGACTGGTAAAAATTAGGGAGTACCCAGTGGTGGTCATGATGTAGTCATAGGCCTTCTTAGGCACTGTTTTAGGGATGTAAATTGGTGCTACTTTTGCTGAGAAAAATTTAGCAACATTTACCAAAATAAAATATGCCTGTTCCCTTGACTCACCACTTCCAGTGCTATAAAATGAGCTGCAAAATAAATTTAAGATCTGCATAGATGGCAGGGGGTGTAACTCAGTGGCACAGTGCTTGCCTAGCATGCATGAGGCCCTGGTTGATTCCCAGCACTGGGAAAAGAAAAAAACAGACCTTCACAGAAATAAGCTAATTGCAAATGTAATGGAAAAAAAAAAAAGGTTATCTACTTGTCAATAGATGACTGATGAATGAAATTATGACACATACAAAACATAGAATTCTACAGTTATTTTAAAAGAATGACATTCACAAAGACATTTCTTAGAAATATTATGGGAGAAAGAGCAAATAAGGAAGATGACATCATTTATATACATTTGAAATGTGGGGTGAGGAGGTGGGGTATATATCCACAGGCACACATAACCTTAAGTATTTTTCATATATAAAAGACAAGTGGTTAGTTTTGGAGGACCTTTATGGAGAAAGACAGAATAAAGCAATTTTTATGTTTTTCTGAACTCTCGGAAGGTTATACTCATGTCCCTTGATTCCCCCTTCCCCCCACTTTCTCCCCCCCCCCCCCGCAAGGCTCAGGATTGAACCAGGGGCCTCTGTCATGCTAGGCAGGCCCTCGACCACTGAGCTATATCCCCAGACCACCCCCTCAACCTTGTTTTTGGAAGATGCTATTCATGAAGTAAAGTTGATTCTCAGATAGCTAATGTAATATGCAATCAAAAACAGGAGAGACTTCCTTTCCTTCTGGCCTTGCCCAGTATGAATAATAGAAAGTTTACATTGATTTTCCTCTGTGTCAAAACCCTGGGACTGCAGTTCTCTTCCATGGGGTATTTTCTGGCTATTGTAGTTAGGTTCCAAGAAGTATCTGCTACAGTGAGAAATCTTGCTGACTGGCATATTAATTTTCCCCTCAAACTAAAGTCATGTGTAGCAATTAGAGTCCATCTAGCTTGGGTAAGCTCTGCACAAACATGAGGATATTCTTAGCTTCATTCTCTTGTTCACTGGACTCAAGGGCAGAGATGCTGATATTTGTAAAATGGAAGAATGGATGATAAAGAAGTGGAAGGATGTAAAGAGGGATAGGAGAACAGAAGAAGTGTCTTCCTGGTCAGATAAGCAGATTCTTCTCCTGCCTGGCCCTCGAGGCAGCACCCTCACTTTATATGCTACCAGTCAACCAGGCAGATGCTGAAGCTGCTCTTTTTCGGCTTTCTCTTATTCTTTTGGAACCTGCTTCTAAACATCTTGGACTGTCCTGAGAGACAATTGCTCTGAGAAGCCCCCAGCATGTACACCAAAGCCCAGTTTCTTTTATTCATATTCATTTCCCTAATTTTCTACCTCTGAGCACAGAGTTTGACACAAAGTCCTGTTTGTTCTTTTGTTCCCTTTTGACCAACATTTGGCTTAAACAATCCAGCATTTGACTCATTGTTAGTATCTTTCCACAAATGTACTGAGTGACTGGATGCCCAGCACCAACGTAGGACTTGGGCCTAAGTTTTTAACCTTACATCTAAATTTTATCTACATAATAAACAACTTGTCTACTGTAGACCTTTGTTCCCACTCGTCAGCTAGGAAAACTAGAGAGGTACAGAGGCATTTGAAAAGGCTCATTTTGGAACTGGATATAATTTATTAACTGGATTAATAAAAGTACAGTTTACTATGATGTTTACTATATTTCTTAGAATGAGAAGTCCATACATTAAAGATTGGAACTCTAGTAATAGATAAAGGTAACAAACATGTCACTTTGACAGGGGGCACTTACATGGTCCCAAGGGCATTTGAGAGAGGTAGAATTGACCTTCAGAACCATTTGTGATATCTCAACCCTACCTGCAGAAATGATGTAAAAAGGTCACATAAAATTTACCTTGAGCATCAGATATCGCTTAATTATTTTTGAAATGACAACATTGCTTTACATGGAGCCACTATCACATAACCTTTATAAATTGATGATATCTTTTTTCCTCATGTGAAAATGTGGCTGTGAGTTTATCAGCTGCTAAAATTTGAACATATTCAAATTTACAAACAATGGGAAAAGTCTTAAGTCCTCAGCCCTAACACTCCACTGCGACCATCAGGGGCACCTGCACAGGCACACTGGGGCTATCAGAGCTTCCTGCCATCACTTACGTCATGTAGGTGAAAAACGTGCTGAGAGGCTCCAAGGAATGATTCCGGAAATAGTCAAATTCTCCACACAGCTTTTTCCTCATCTCGGTGTCAATTTTGGAAACAGTAAGAGGATTTGTTTGATTAGCCAAGAAATTACCATAATCAGTGGTTTGAAGATGAATTTTCAGATCTGAAATGAAAAGAGATCACAAATCAAGTTAAATTTTCAGCATGCATAAATAGCTTTTTCAACATTAATTGAACGTGTAGTAACTTTAAGGTAAAGACACTTAGTGTCTTACTAGATTTCAATATAACGTCTATATGTTATTTAAACTTGCATGTTGATCTCGGAAGCCAGTAAAAATTCAGTGTAAATATGCGTATTCTAGCACACCAAAAATTTTTCCAATTATCTCAGAAATCTGGTATTTTTTCACAGAGCTAGAAAGAAAGAACGACAGACACCTAGCAGAGATGGTTTTATCTGAGCCAGTTCTAGTCATTTTGAAGTAGCAGTTTGGGAAACTGTTGAGTGGATACTAAGTCTCTGTCCCAAATTGACAGAAAAGAAAAATGTATTAGTAATCACACCCATGGAGTGGCAGCCATCACTGCCCCATTTCAACTCCTTTCATTATAAATAAAGAACCCAAAGCTCAGTATGGCTAAATGGCTAAATACTGGAGTTATTTAATGGCTGAAGTAGGACAGAAGATGATACTTCTGTTAAAAATCCAACATATCCAACATCATGTCCACCAGACTATGCCGCGCATTCTTTAAATGTCAGTGGTTTGGGTTATTAGATGATTGAATTAAATTCCAGCTTCTTCTTTTTTGGGGGGCAGCGGGTACTGGAGATTGAACTCAGAGGCATTCAAGCACTGAGCCATATCCTCAGCCCCATTTTGTATTTTATTTAAAGACAGGGTCTCACTGAGTTGCTTAGTGCCTTGCTCTTGCTGTGGCTGGCTTTGAAGAGATCCTCCTGCCTCAGTCTCCTGAGTAGCTGGGATTACAAACTGTGACGGCACCTAGCTAAATTCCAGCTTCTTTTATTGTCATTTCCTTCTGAGAAAACTCCACCCCTCAAACCCAGTGCTGGGGCTAGAACCCAGGGCTAATGGTATCTCCATTAATATGTAATTTTGATGCATCAGTTAAAAAAAATACTTATACATAAAAAAGAAGAAACTATGCTATATAAGATAAATATATACAATTTTTAATGCCAAATTTTATAAAAGGTGGTAGAAAAGGAGAGGAAAGATGAAGTAAACACTGGAGCATCCTGGAGGGCTTGGTATCTGTATCCTGGGAAAAAGAGGGAGCCACTGTGGTCTATGAATTGATAGCCTTGGGGGAGGGTGGATCTGTCATTAGGCAAGATGTAGTTCTTGAGTGGCTGAGATACAGGGTATGGGGCCATTCTTCTTTGGCATTCCAAGTAGATTTGGCATTGAAAGGCTCTTTTATTTGCTTGATTATATAATTAATGAATTCACTTAAAAACGTTATGCTTTTTTTGTGTGTGTGTGTGCCTTGTTTCACTTTTATTTTGGCAGTTCAGATTTTTAAGTAATTTGACAGTTTGCATTCTCAGCACCAAGGAATATTTGCCAACAGAAGTGACACAAATGGTATTTCTTTCAAAACCACGATATTTTGCTCGGTGACATATGTTTCTTCTAAGCTAAGCAACTTTCAAACCTCTCAGTTGCCAGAGAGATGCTGAAGTTTAATGTCTCCAGTGTTTCAGGCCCTGTAGGAACTGTGGAATCAGGAGTCAGTGGAGAGGCAGGTAGACTACAAGACACCCTCTTCCCAGCTCCAAAGTAATCCAAGGGAACTCACATGTGGATTCTAAGGAAACCCTAGGATATGAAATGTTTGCTCCGAGATGATGGTAGATTACTACTAATAAAAACAACAGTGCTCATAGATTTATAATTTTCAAAATTGGTTCACTTAATTTTTTTCCCCTGCATTTCTTTAAATGCAGTATCTAAGTAGGGATGTCAGTAATAAGACTTTGTGGTCAAATAAGTTTGGAATAAATAGGCTTCTTTATTTCAGGAATTGAAAGACTATAAGTATATGTGTGCCTGCATGCTTATACATGGGTAGAATGTAAAAAAGTGTCCTCTAAGAGTTGCCGTTGCCTAGTTAAAGGAACTGAGATCACTTGACTAGTCAATGAGTCAGGACAGGGAAGTGAGACATCATGATCACCTTCTATTAATTTGTTGGCAGATCATTTTTAGAGTAGTATTTTTTTTTCCAAGTAGTGTCCTGCTTTGGCCTGAATGAATGTCCAGCCTGGTGTAGTGGTGAACACCTCTAATGGCAGTTACTGAGGATACTAAGGCAGGACAATTGCAAGTTTGAGACCAGCCTGGGTAACTTTGCCAGTTAAATTTAAAAAAAAAGAAAAGAAAAGAAAAGAAAGAAAATGAAATTTAAAAGGGGCTGATCACAGAACTCAGTGGTAGAGCCCTGCTGGGTCCTGCTCCATATAGTGACCAAGAAAGTGTGTGTCTGACCTTCCACTTTACAGGTAAGGCTATGTCAAGGAAGCACATTAGAGGTGCTTGTCCAAGATGCTATCACCAAGTGGCCCCCTGTCCATTCTCGCCTCCTGCTGGTGCTGAATTTATGGAAGTTATCTGACCTTTCATTTTTCTTTTCTATCACTGAGTTGTACCCCCAGTCTCTCTCTTTTTTTTTTAAGTTGGAGATGGACACAATACCTTTATTTTATTTATTTATTTTTATGTGGTGCTGAGATCAAACCCAGTGCCTCACATATGCTAGGCAAGCGCTCTACCACTGACCTACAACTCCAGCACCACCCCCATCAAGACCCTCTATCTCATATTTTACTATGAGAGAGGGTCTTGCTAAGTTATAGGACAATTTGGCCTAGAACTTGCCACCCTCCTGCCTCAGCCTCCCAAGTAGCTGGGATTACAGGCCTATGCCACTGCACACTATGTTTCTGAACTCTGTTTCCTCACCTACAAAATGGATATAGAGGGCTGGGGACATAGCTCAGTGGTAGGATACTTGCCTAACATGCTCAATTTGATCCCCAGCACCACATATACACAAAGTATACTGAGTATCAAATCTATGCTTGCAGGCTATATCACGGATTAGAATAAGTAAGATGACAGTCCTTTCTTAGTCCCCAGCTCCAAATAATAATAATAGTATCAGCAGCAGTAGTAGTAGTAATAATAATAATAATAATAATAATAATAACAACAACAACAACAACAATAATACTGCTATAGGGAGGTCACTTTCAAAATATTTTGATTCAACTGGCTTAAAACTTTGGTTATTATTCTCTAAATCAGAAATTTCCAACCAATGTATTGGATTCTACCATCAGATCTAATAATTACTTAGACTTTTAATAAATATATCAAAATCTGTAAAACCAGACATGTGTTCCTCCACTTTTATGAAGCTATTGCCATTCATGTGATGTGGAAACTTCAAAGTCTTCTTTAGTGTTTTTTTTTTTTAATTATTTTTTTTTATTGGTTGTTCACAACATTACAAAGCTCATGACATATCATATTTCATACATTAGATTGAAGTGGGTTATGAACTCCCAATTTTACCCCAAATGCAGATTGCAGAATCACGTCGGTTACACATCCACAATTTTACATAATGCCCTATTAGTAACTGTTGTATTCTGCTACTTTTCCTATCCCCTACTATCCCCCCTCCCCTCCCCTCCCATCTTCTCTCTCTACCCCATCTATTGTAATTCATTTCTCTCCTTGTTAATTTTCCCATTCCCCTCACAACCTCTTATATGTAATATTGTATAGCAATGAGGGTCTCCCTTCATTTCCATGCAATTTTCTCTCCCTTTCCCTCCCATCTCATGTCTCTGTTTAATGTTAATCTTTTCTTCCTGCTCTTCCTCCCTGCTCTGTTCATAGTTGCTCTCATTATATCAAAGAAGACATTTGGTATTTGTTTTTTAGGGATTGACTAGCTTCACTAAGCATAATCTGCTCTAGTGCCATCCATTTCCCTGCAAATTCTATGATTTTGTCATTTTTTATTGCTGCATAGTACTCCATTGTGTATAGATGCCACATTTTTTTTTATCCATTCATCTATTGAAGGGCATCTGAGTTGGTTCCACAGTCTAGCTATTGTGAATTGTGCTGCTATGAACATCGATGTGGCAGCATCCCTGTAGCATGCTCTTTTAAGGTCTTCAGGGAATAGTCCGAGAAGGGCAATAGCAGGGTCAAATGGTGGTTCCATTCCCAGCTTTCCCAGGAATCTCCAAACTGCTTTCCAAATTGGCCGCACCAATTTGCAGTCCCACCAGCAATGTACAAGAGTACCCTTTTCTCCACATCCTCGCCAGCACTTGTTGTTGTTTGACTTCATAGTGGCTGCCAATCTTACTGGAGTGAGATGGTATCTTAGGGTGGTTTTGATTTGCATTTCTCTGACTGCTAGAGATGATGAGCATTTTTTCATGTACTTGTTGATTGATTGTATATCCTCCTCTGAGAAGTGTCTGTTCAGGTCCTTGGCCCATTTGTTGATTGGGTTATTTGCTATCTTATTGTCTAATTTTTTGAGTTCTTTGTATACTCTGGATATTAGGGCTCTATCTGAAGTGTGAGGAGTAAAAATTTGTTCCCAGGATGTAGGCTCCCTATTTACCTCTCTTATTGTTTCTCTTGCTGAGAAAAAACTTTTTAGTTTAAGTAAGTCCCATTTGTTGATTCTTGTTATTAACTCTTGTGCTATGGGTGTCCTATTAAGGAATTTGGAGCCCGACCCCACAATATGTAGATCATAGCCAACTTTTTCTTCTATCAGGCAAAGAGTCTCTGATTTGATATCAAGCTCCTTGATCCATTTTGAGTTAACTTTTGTGCATGGCGAGAGAAAGGGATTCAGTTTCATTTTGTTGCATATGGATTTCCAGTTTTCCCAACACCATTTGTTGAAGATGCTATCCTTCCTCCATTGCATGCTTTTAGCTCCTTTATCAAATATAAGATAGTTGTAACTTTGTGGATTAGTCTCTGTGTCCTCTATTCTATACCATTGGTCCACCCGCCTGTTTTGGTACCAGTACCATGCTGTTTTGGTCACTATTGCTCTGTAATATAGTTTGAAATCTGGTATTGCTATACCGCCTGATTCACACTTCCTGCTTAGAATTGCTTTTGCTATTCTGGGTCTTTTATTTTTCCATATGAATTTCATGATTGCTTTATCTATTTCTTCAAGAAATGCCTTTGGGATTTTGATTGGCATTGCATTAAACCTATAGAGAACTTTTGGTAATATCGCCATTTTTATAATGTTAGTTCTGCCTATCCATGAGCAGGGTATATTTTTCCATCTTCTAAGGTCTTCTTCTACTTCTCTCTTTAGGGTTCTGTAGTTTTCATTATATAAATCTTTCACCTCTTTTGTTAGGTTGATTCCCAAGTATTTTATTTTTTTTTGAGGATATTGTGAATGGAGTGTTTTTCCTCATTTCCGTTTCAGAAGTTTTGTCGCTGATATACAGAAATGCCTTTGATTTGTGCGTGTTGATTTTATATCCTGCCACTTTGCTGAATTCATTTATTAGTTCTAGTAGTTTCTTTGTAGATCCTTTTGGGTCTTCTAGGTATAGAATCATGTCATCTGCAAATAGTGATAATTTAAGTTCTTCTTTTCCTATTCTTATGCCTTTAATTTCCTTTGTCTGTCTAATTGCTCTGGCCAGTGTTTCGAGAACTATATTGAATAGAAGTGGTGATAGAGGGCATCCCTGTCTTGTTCCAGATTTTAGAGGGATTCTTTAGTGTTTTTTGTTTTTTTTTTAAATGCCAAATCCCTTGAATTTCTTCTCTGATTTCTACTCTTTATTTTTGGATTTAGAATGACTGTCTACTTCTTAGGTTTTTCCAGACTTGTTTTCCCTCACATGTTTCCAGCCTCAAGTTTAATCTTTCTTAAGAATTGTTTTGCTCCTTTAATGGTCTAAGAAGGGAGTTTAGAGCCACTTAAAATTTTCAGTAAATTATTGATGACATCCTCTCAACCTGATAAGTATTTAGGTAGTAAATAGTGTCTTATTGTTCTTTACACTCTCCATGGCACCTAATTAAACTGTTGTCACATAGCTGAGCCTCAA
The DNA here is from genome assembly GCF_045843805.1 of Urocitellus parryii. NCBI lineage: Eukaryota > Metazoa > Chordata > Mammalia > Rodentia > Sciuridae > Urocitellus > Urocitellus parryii. The sequence goes on from NC_135537.1 coordinate 47,650,410, forward strand.
ATCTTTGGTTTAATTTGTGATTAAACCTGGTGAGGCAGGAGTATAGGGTTCAAAGAAATTGGTGACAGTCAATAGGGACAACATGTTCCATGCTTCAGATAAATGGCAGGAACAGAAATACAAGGTTAAAGTTAGAGATGATTAAAAGAAAAAGCACTGCATGATTTATGCTTAAGATCAATGGTATAAAGGCCTCTCCAACTACTCCATTGTCCAAGACAAACAGCAAGAAAACATCAAAGGGTGCAAACAGGTCAGACCATAACTCCTTGACCCAAAGTACCTGAGACCCTCATTTAAATGCATTTCCGTGTTACAAGATACACCCACAGGGAGGACCTAACACAATTTTAGACACATTTTTAACAATATTCAAAATGAGGCAGGTGCATCAAGAGACTGCAGCATAATCATGAATATTGCTATGCAAACTGAAAATATCCAAATTCCTAATCCACCACTGTATAAATGATCTGCACTCTGACTTTCTTGTCACTCTGCCTGTGGAGTGGTCACTTTATTGCCCGGCCACTCTGTATATAAAGTAGCCACCTTGCTATACTAACCAATGCCATAAATGATTCTTTCTAACCCTTTCTTCATCAGATTTCTATCCTGCACAAGTTTAAGGACTCACTGAGTCAGTGACACTGGGACCAGTAGACCAGCAGTCACACAGCACTTCATTAACTCAGTATTAATAGTGTTGCAAATCAATTGATTCTTATTCCTAGAATGAGTATTTCCAAAAGTGGTACCCTTTTAAGGAGAACGGAATTAACTAGTCATATGCCAAATACCACTATCCAAGACCATGCAACGGAAATAACCATTTCAGGAATTCCAGCGTCTAGCAGAAAAGGATTCTTGTTGTACATGCACTCAAATTCTCAGAAATACTTAAGATTGACAGTTTACAAACCATCTTCAAATATTTCTGATCCTCTCCTGAACTGGGAGTTAAGCCAGGGAGATACTATCTCAGTATCAGACAAGAAAGTACCCATGCTAAAGGTTCAACAGCCCACTTTTCCCATAGCCAGGAGCTAGAAAAGCTTGACATAAGACCAAACATTTAGACATTTCTTCTTCTCCTCTTTTTTTTTCTTTTTAGGAGAGGAGAGACAGAGAGAGGAGAGGAGAGGGAGCAAGAAAAGACAGAAGAGAGGGGAAAAGAAAGATGGAGAAGAAAGAGGGAGAGAGAGATTAAGGAGAGAAAGAAGAGACACAGAAAGGAAGGAGGGAGAATGTTTAGACATTTCTAATGATCATTTTGAGATTCTTCCTATGCAAAACACAGTCTTGTGCTATAAGAGGCAAGGAGAGAGAAAAGTGTCAGGTGTATTTTCTGCCCATAAAAAGCTTATGATAGGGTTGGAGATGTAGCTCTGTGGTAGAGCGCTTGTCCCCAGTACCACAAAAACAAAACAAAACAAAGTAACAACAAAACTGGCTTATAGTGTAGGAGACAGAGGCACTTACTCATGAGCTAAGAATCTAACTTGGATAGTCTCTGCATCATCAAAGACAACAGAGACAAGTGTCCTGCTCCAGTGTGATACACCTATGCAAATGTCACCAATGCTATATAGCATTAGATTCATTGCAAGTTACATTGGAGCACAAATGAGAGACTATCAGTTCTCCCTCACAAGGTTATAGCAGTATTAAAAGGTTGATAGAGGAACAGGATTGAAAGGAGACTTTAAAGGGAGTGAATGTTCTTCAGGCAAACCACATGGAGAATGGAATTTGTGATTGAAGGAATAGCTTTAGAAAAAGCAGAGTGTGCTAAGGAAGTTCTTGAGACCAGCCAGAGCACTGGAGGCCTTTAAGCCAAGCGAGACATTTCTTCTGCTTCATGGAAGCCATTTGTGGATATACATTTTTAATATAAAACAGAAAAAAATAAGTGCTATAATTACAAATAATGTCTAAGGAATCATGGAGAAGGTTCTTTGAAATAAGAGTCTTCTTCACATATGTATTGTTTAATTTAAAAATAGGTAGTAGGTATATACCACATGCATGCATGCAGGCATACACACACAAACACACAGGTAAACAGTGAAAGTTCTAGACTTGTCATCCATCCATCTACCACTGCTGCCGCTTATTGCCTACCCCGGATAATTACTATTTCCTGTTTCCCTTGGATCCTTTCACACTATGTCTGAATCTATAAAATCATATAGGACACATTTTTACAATTTATCACTCTTTTCTATTCAAGAGTATCATTCACCCCAGGTTCTTCCTCTCACTTATCTCATTTAATATATCTCAGTAATGTTTTCATTCCTAATATCTTAAGAGTGCTTCCTCATGCTTTCCCCATTTTTATTGCTGCAGAATATTCATTATATCAATCTTACATAACTTATTTTAACCAGTTCCCTACAGAGGGACATTCGATTTGCTTCCATATTTTGCTATTCCAAGCAACGCCACAGTGAGATCTGGTATAGCTGTCATCTCACATGCGTGCATGTCTGTTTGTGGGACGTGGGATTCCTGAGGCGAATGTGCATTTATTTGTAATTTCGGTGGGTACTGTCCAACTATCCTCCTTAAGGATTTCTTATTTTTCTAATATTTTCATTCTCCACTTTTAAGGCAAGGACTGTATCTTATTCATCTTTACTTCCTAGCTGGAAAATGCTAAATACATGATTACTGAATTAATTCGTACCTGACAGCATGGTTGGAGAAGGATGGAAGGAAAGTCAAATCTCTTAAAAGGAATGTAATTGTTATTGAGATGTAATAGGCTCTCTTCATTCCCTTTCCAAAAAATGTGTAAAGGGGAACAAAATAAAAACTCAATCCAGTTCTCTCCATATCCTGAGAGTCAGTGAACATGTTTACCATATGTTTTAGAAAAAGCCCATATATTACTAAACTTTACTAGTTTCACCATCTTGTTTTTCTCCAAGAGGAAAGAATGTTTACATGACAGCCACACTTTTAATTAAAATCCTGATAAAAATAGTAAGGCTAATTTTTAACTTCTTTTTTTTTTTTTTTTTTTTTGTACTTTGGAAAGACTGAAGTCCCAGTGACAGGGTCAGGTGCCTGTTAGTCAGGGACAGGCCTTGGAATAGATGAGCATTTCTGATCACACTTGCTCCCTTATGCGTGTGAACTAGCACAATTATGAATACTAAGGCTTTCCACAGCTTTTCTGGGGTATCTTTATCTCTTCTAAATTTACCTGAAGATTTATGTGTTCCTTGTAAGTACTGCTAACACAGTTTGTTGCTATCTGAATACTTTTAAATATTAGAGGACTTTAAAGGACTAAAAGCAAATTCTACCTTTGCCATGTCAGCTTTTCTTTCACAGAAAGCATCTGCTTTACCATGTAGTACTGTAATTACACAGTTACCTTCTCTTCTTTATCCATAATTTGTACAGTATACACTTTCTGCAAACATCAACAGAAATCCTTAAGTCCTTAATTTCTATCCCCCAAAAATGCCCTTGACTGATCCTCAACTCTGAATCTAGCTCTGAAGGTGCCTGGGTCTCTCTAAGCACATTTATGGATGCAACAAATGCATTGCTTTTCAGTTATTTCCCAACATCCTGGAAAACCATCGAATTTAAAGCAGTCCTTATTATCTTCTATTATCAAAATGGAGCTGATATCAATTCAATCCAAATATTCATGCATCTTCAACTTACACTCAGGGAGTAGTAGCATTTTGGCGGGGAAAGACAGATTATTTCTGTCTTCCACCCCTGACAGTTTGTAGGTTGATCACAGCCATTCTAAGTCTCAGTGTCCTCAATTGTTAAATGAGGACGTATGAAATTCTTATTTAAATTCATTTATTTGTGTATTTGCTGCACTGGGGATTGAACCTGCGGCCTTGCACATGTTAAGCAAGAGCTTTGCCACTGAGCTACATCCCCAGCCCTAGATTTACTTTTTTCAGCAGCCATAATTACCCAAACGTGGTTTGATGATTCATACTTAATATTTCTGGGAGCCTCCAAATGTAGATTGGCATGCAGACTCGAAATGAATAAACGAAAAAATATATATTACTGAGATGGTAGAAACGACGAGATGTTAAAGTGACAAAGCAATGTGTATATGGCAGTGTTTCTTAAACAGGGTACAAGGATGGGTCCATGATCCCCTGACATTGTATGGAAAATTGTATGTGTGCACATATATATTTATTTCTAAGAAGCTTCATTCTTGAGGTCTCCAAAAGGGTCTGAAAGTATTCTTTCTTTCCCAAATTGCAAATGAAGCTTCCAAATTCAGCTGAGTACTTATTTAGATGCTAGATCTGTTAACCTCATTCCTTAATTCTCTCCCTATCTCAACAGAATATTTTGGTCAAAAGGGCCCATAGCAGAAAACATTGGGAATGACTTTTAAATTCCTAATTTTAATCTTTTTTTGTTAACCTATTTGTTTCCTAGAATTCTTTCCATGACTTAAGATATGGATTTTCCATGGTTTCTCTCTGAATTCTCGTAAGCAGGCTAAACACTGTTTTTGGTATTGCAAAGATATTTTATGTGTTGGTTACATTTAAATTTGCATTTCTTACCTCATTTAAAGGCTTGAGTGAAAATGAAACAGAACTTATTTAAATGGCTTCTCTCAGAAGCACTTATTCTGCTCTGTGTTCTTTAAGTTTGTCATATTTATGCAGATTTTTTCTATACATGATTAACATTCTCCAGTCACCAGACTCCTAATTTAATGTGCTGAAGAGATTTAGGATTGGAATTGTATTGTAATTACTTGTAGCCAACAGAATTAGTTACCATCTGAAAGATTCTAGCTGTTTCCACTGCTGAGGAAAGGACAGGGTGTAACTCAGTTTGGGTGTTTAACTCTGGCTTTAACTGGTCACAACCATAAACAAGTGACCTCAGCACTCTTCTGCTCTACCTGAAAAGCCTGCAAAGTCACCTTCAGAAGACTTTTCAGTTTGTTTTTACCTTTCCTGAGAAGCTTTATCCTTAGTGCTTACAGGTTTCTTTTAGAGTAATCTGGAAGTTTTGAAGCATTTTATTGACTCTATAATTATGCTTCAAGATGACCAAGTGAAGCTTGTTCTTAATAATGAAAATACTACTTCAAATATGGGATCTTTGGTAAGGTTTTGAAAAAAAAAACGTGGTTTAAAGGTAATTTCCATATACCTTGTTTATTTCTCCCTGTAACTCACCTAAATGGGCATTTGCCATCACATGTGACAAATGGGGACTTGGAGGCACCCATGGACACATGGCAGAGGTCAAAGCCAGGATTCTGAATCCAGGGCTGTGCCCACCACCGACCTGATTTTTTGCATTTTTTTTCCCATTTATCTTCTGACAATTTGGTGAAACACTTTTCCAAATACTGTTTATAAATAAGTAGAATGAAAATACATAAGATTACTAATATTTTAAAATATAGATATCCAAAATTTTTAAAATAAATATTGTGCTTCTTTAATAAGATGTTAAAAATCAAACTTAAAGGATGAGTGTAATCCTTACTCTTATTCTGGCTTCCAAAAAGAAAAAAAAAACATACATGATTTTTCAAGGTATCTACAAGAACGTTAAATGGATATGAAAATATTTAATTTTTGTTGGTGACAAAGCCACAGGTACTGCTTACACCAACCACCTTGATTGTTCATGATGAAAGGAAGTGTTAAATTTCACTTAGATTAACTGGAGATCTAATTTTTTTTTCCCTCTTCCAAGCTCATAAACACACCCAAATCTGGACTCCAGAAACAAGAACCTCCTTAGGACACAGACCAATGGGATCATGGTCCCTTCTCCTTGCTTCCAGAGAGTGACCTCATTTCCACTTTTCCTTTTTAAAGGGCGAGAAGAACACACTTACCTTCCAGGGTCTCACACTGGACCAGGTTGATATAGTCCTGCTGGGTCAGGAGGCTGGCTTTGCATCCTCGAACCAGGCCCTCCAGGTAGCCATGGTCCACATTGAAGTACAGCTCCGCGCTCTCAAGCATGGGGAAGGATCGCAGGGGATCAGGCTGAGCAGCACGGAGGCCTGGTCAGCCTCTGTACACTTGCACCAGTCTGGAAAGAGTGCTGGTGGCACAAACAGTCTCTCAGCTGATCGTCAGGGTGTTTGTGACTAGTTTCCTCCAGTTTCAGTGGCTTTCAACACTCTATGCTCAGCCCTGTTTTTATGGCAACAGTGAGTGAGCCATATGACCCAAGTAAACTCTGGGAGCAGATCCTACTGGGAGGAAATTAGGACCTAAGGGGGAGGGGGAGGGGCTCCACTCTTCCCTCCCAGAGCACCAGCCCCTGACTGCAATGGGAAGGCTTCAAACACCTGAATGTTTTGTAAATATTTCCATAACCATATGAGCTTTCAATTATAAATTGCATTTGTTCCTTTTTTTTTTGACAACTATTAATATGTACCAAGAGAAGGCTTTTTTCAGAATAAAAAAAGAAACTACATAGATTGATCAATCAAATATGAGCCAGCTGTTTGAAGACTCTTGTGAAGCTAATTCTACAACATGGTTTGTAAAACAAATGTTACTAATGTTTAAAATTGCCAAGGGGTGAATGCTTCTTACAGTCTAGGGGCAGAGCCCGCTGGTTCTGTAATAAATAATCCACTGCTTTGCAAAATTTGACTGTTTATAAAGTACTCTTCATTTTCTTTTTTCCCATCTGAACTGCATGATTACTTTGAGATGAGTATCTGCACAGGTACTATTACTACTTAACTCACAAATAAGGAATCAATTCTCAGAAGCTGGAAGGCAGCTCAAAATGCACAGGTGGTAATGCAGTAGGTGTTAAATGAAGCAGGGACTTAATTGTTGTGTTTAATGCTTCAAAAAGAAGTACTCATTCTCCCAGTATACTTAGATTGAAAATTTTGTCAAATAACTCAAACACTATTTGCATATACAGTGTTTCACATTCTTAATTGGAGTCAAAGTGCCAGAAATTCTCTGGACTTCGTCTCCATATTTCCAAACTGTGTGGGAGAAGTAGAAAAGAACCAATGCAATTCTGTTTCAGTTGCTGAAAACCACAGAGAATCAAACTTAGCTTTACACAGTGCCTGACTTTGAAAGTGCCCCCCAAATAGGATTGGCTCTTAATATGTCATCATTATCCCTCCTTCCCCTAACTGTTCCACCATTGCAAACATCCTGAATATGTTTTGTGTTGAATCATATGAGCTTATTTATTATTTTGTAGTTCTGCAAATGGTCACACATCAGCTATTTCTCAGAATTCAAATTAATGCAAACTTGCAATGAAATTATAAAAATAAACTTCTCTTTTCCTAATAATTTTTATTATGTTTTACTATTATTTGTGCACTTGAGGTTATTGTGTCTATTGTAGATGTATGGCAGACATTTTTTGGGGGACAGAGCAGGGAGGGAAAGGTACCAGAGATTGAACTCAGGGGCTCTCGATCACCTAGCCACATCCCCAGCACTATTTTGTATTTTATTTAGAAACAGGGTCTCACTAAGTTGCTTAGCACCCTGCCTTTGCTGAGGCTGGCTTTGAACTCATGATCTTCCTGTCTCAGCCTCCGAAGCCTCTGGGATAATAGATGTTTGGCCATCACTCCCAGCTGGCAGATATTTCTGTTGCAGTTTTTGTAGTGCTAGGGATTGAACCTAGGGCTTCACATATGCTGGGAAAGTACTATTGAACAACACTCCTCACATTATGAGGAACAAATGAAGTTCTCACATATCCTTTGCATTCTACCCTTTAACATATATAAAAATAATCAACATACACATGAAGTACACTTATCTGTCCACTGCAGCCATTGGTTGGTTACAGATTCAAGAGCTAAACAGCACCAACAAAATCAGTAAAATTGTGTTGTGAAAACCAACTATATGAAATTTACAACAAAGAATATTATTTTATTGTTATTTGTGAATTTGGTAATAAAAGATCCTTTTATATCAGTAAAATTTAAAATAAACATGCACACATATTTTTTGAGACAGATCTAAGAAGTACATAGACCTTCAGTTTTGCCTAGAAATAGTCCTACAGGTCAACATTACTAAAAAACAATGGAATGTTGTTGTGTGTATGCAAAATAGCTTTTCAATTTTCCATATATTTTAGGCCAGTTGCGGTGGTGCATGCCTGTAATCCTAGTGGCTGGGGAGGCTGAGGAGGCTGAGACAGGATGATTGTTAGTTCAAAGCCAACCTTAGCAATTTAGCAAGGCCCTAAGCAACTCAGTGAGATCCTGTCTCTAAATAAAATACAAAAATAGGGCTGGGGATGAGGCTCAGTGGTTGAGTGCCCCTGAGTTCAATTCTGGGTTACCCTGCCCCCCCATTCCATATTTTTAAATTCATTTATTTACTTATTTATGAAAAATTAATAGTAATCAGCTCTCTTATTTTCAATTTAAGCATGTCTTTCTTTCTTTCTTTCTTGACAGTGTGTTGCTAAATTGCCCAGGTTGGCCTTGAACTTGTGATCCTTCTGCCCTAGCCTCCTGAGTAGCTGGTAGTTGTGCGCCACTGCACCTGGGCTAAGCTATTCTTATAAAAATCTTATATAAAGTATCTGTCATTTACATAATTAGAGAAACTAGTGTGATGAATACCCATCATTCACCTTCAAAAATGATGAATTTTTTACTAAACTTATTTCTTCTCTATCCTCTCCTGTACTATATTGTTTTGATGCATACACCAGACACTGCATATTTCTTTTTTTATTATTTATTTTTTAGTTGTAGTTGGACACAATACATTTATTCCATTCATTCATTTTTATGTGACAATGGGGATCAAACCCCAAGGCCTCTCATGTACTAGGCAAGCACATTACCAATGGGTCACAACCCAGCCCCAGACACACTTCATATTTCTCTTTGTAAATATTCAATGTGTCTTCTAAAGATAAGGATTCTTTCAAAAACCACAACCATAACTGAAAAACCAGCCTCTACCTCAGAGCAAAGCCTGTCCAAGGAAGGGACATGACCTTTGTCCTTGGAAAGACCCACAGAGCACTCCTAGGTGCATTCCCACCCTGCTAAGTTGTTTATCTACAAATAACGGGAGAGATTTGCTGCACCAGGTGTCCCTGACTCAGTCAGGCTAGGTGGAGACCCATAGTAACCCCCTAGCAGCCAATCAGCATGAGACAGGGAAATACCTGGGATGCCAGATGACCCTCCCAGTAGTTTATGGTGTTGGGAAACCGTGTAATTCAGCATGAACACCCCTCATGGCTTAAACCAATCAGTTCAAATGAGCAATCAGTTCAAATGAATAACCCTTTTGTAGTAACCAATCACCCCTACCCCACTTGTTCCTGCCAGTGAATGTGCTAATCATGTTTTAGAGTTGTTATTTGATTTTCCCTCGGTGTGTGATGATTTGCTCAGAGATGCTATGATGTATGTGGGGGTCCCTGCCTTCTCCAAAGAATGTATAAAACTGCTGCAAACCCTGGGCTGGGGACCTCTCAGCGTCACCAGTTACTGTGTGTGGGTGGAGGACCCAGCTAGCTTGCAATAAACACCTCTTTGCTGTTTACATCGATCTTGGTCTCTGGTGGTCTTTTGGGGGTCCCGAATTCAAGCATAACAATAACATCATTATTAAACATGAAACTTAGCAATAGTCTATTAATGTTTTTATTAACAACCACATATATCAATTTTATATAACTATATTATTTAATGCAGCATAAGTTTAATAGATTAAATGTCCTTTTATATTTTGTATTCATTGTCACATTTTACATTTATATGTAGAGAAAAGTTCCAGTGTTTCTTTAAAACAATAAGACACCTATGTGATCCACTTTTAATGAAATTGATGAATGAGGCAGGAAAAATGCTTCCCTTTCCTATCACATTTTTATTCAAATCTGGCAGAAGCAAAAATGTCTTATTCCTGCTAGAGGCACTTGTCAAACATGGGATAAAGCTCAGGAGAGATGAGAAGAAACCCAAACATTGACCAGATCTGGAGCTTTTTTATACATTGGTCCTTAGGGTAGACACAAAATAAAGAAATTCATTTCAGGATTTAAACTACCAGTGAGATTCAGGAAAGTGGGTGTTATGGTGTGAGTAAAATGGGAATACCACTTACCTCCTAGGTAGCTGTAAAGATCAAAGGAGATAAAATCTTTAAAATGCTGAGCACATGTGAGAATGTGTTCCAAGTACTTCACAGAGGAAGCCTCTGCAGCAGCTTCTCTTCCTCCATTTACTGACAAACCTTCAGGATCTTAATCACTTAACACTGAATTGAGTTCTATAAAGCTTCGTCCATTTCTCTCTCAAGTGCTTAGCAGCAGGCCTTGTGGGAAAGCAATATTCAATTCCTGTTTGCTTTATTAACCAGAGTTACACTTCTAACATGACTGGAAATTGCTTCTAGAGAACCTTTAATTTTATGTTTTTCTAGGAAACATTTCACTTGGTAACTAAATCTGAATGGTAGGGGTATTTTGTGATTTTTGTAGCAGAATATACCTAAGTATGTAACTGTGGCTGTGTGTCTATTCTTAAAGGTTGTGTGGTGTCTATTGTGACTTTCTGTCAATTTAAAGAGCTCCCAGGAGTCATTAGCTTCATAGTTTTAGAGGATCGATTATTCTTCTAAGGAATAAAGATGTTTCTTGGAGAGGTATGGTGCCTGTTACTCTGGATATAAGAGTTTTCTGGATGTGGTGAGCTTTTCAAAACACAGTGAGGGAGCAAAGGAGATCAAGGCTGGTGCCTGTGCACCACCCTCTGGATGTCTGCCATGCCGCTAAGGCAGGCTGAGGCCTGGCTGAACTCTGAGCTAATATCAGGGAGTTATCCTTGACCACACTCAGATAGTCCCTGAGAGTATCCTTAGAAGCAAGGTTTTGAAGGGACCCCTCAGAGCAAACCCAGAATGCAATCCATTATGAAAAAAATCAAAAGCCAAGTCAAAATCCTTATATAAATTTTATATTTTATATAATTTTATATTGTAATCACAATTCTATACGAATATTTAAAATTTCCCTTAATATAATAAAAATCCAGTCAATGTTCAACTTTTTTTTTGATTGCCCCATAATATTTGTTTATTTATTTATTTGCAGTTGGTTTGTTTGAATGAAGAGACACTACAAATGGTTTATATAACTCCTCATTTTCTTTTAGGTACCCTTTCCCTCCCCCACCACTTCTGCCTTCTGAAAAACTGGGTCATATATCCTATAGAGTTTTCCACAGTTTAAAATTAGCTGATTGTATCTTGTGCCATTTAATTGTTGGGCTGTCCCCTGTAATTCTTATATATTGATATTTAGATGTGGAGACTAGATCACTTTTATGTTAGAGTTTTTTTTTTTTTCAAGAACACTCACAGCAGTACTGAATACTGCATCAAGATGCAAGCAGCCATTTATGATCCTCACCTAGATCCATGATTTCATTAGGAACAACAAAATCATTATATTTTCTTATTCCTCCTTCCTTTATTGGCTTCAGTACTTCTATAAGAAGAAAAATTTCAACATCAACTAGCGTTTACCTTTGTTACCAGTGTGTGTAGGAAAAGCAGAATAGATGTGTAACCTTCTCCATTTATTTACCAGTTTTCATATAATGGGCTCCTTACCATCCTCCAAAGAGACTAATATGTTTTTTATAAATACAAATATTAAATTCTATATTTAAAAACAGTTTACACGTTTGCTTGTTTATTTATGTATTTATTTTCAGTATAGGTGTACTTTGTCACTGACCTACATCCCCATCCTTTTTATTTTTAATTCTGAGACAGGGTCTTGTTAACCTGTGAGGTTGACCTGTTTTATGATCCTCCTGCTTTGGCCTCTGGAGTAGGTGGAATTAAAGGCAATATGCCACTACACCCAGCTGACCTGTTCTTTTGATATATCTCTAGTATTCTTTGATAGCTTTCTTGAACAACAGGATGTTCCCTGCTTGTTCTGTACAACCTAGATCTAGAACCAGCTAATTCTCTGAGAAGCTCTGTTTGAACACTTCAGTTCTTCCTCCCTCCCTCAGTTCTACTGAGCTATAGTTGACAAAATTTGAATTTTTATATATGTATGCATTGTGAAATGTTACTACAAACCAGTTAACTAACCTTTCCATCACCTTTTAAGAGCAATGTAAATGTGTGTGGTGAGGACATTTAAGATCAACTCTCTCAACTAATTTCAAGTATATATTTTTATAAACTATAGTCACCATGCTGTACATTAGAGTCCTAAAACTGATTCATCTTAAAACTGAAAGTGTGTTCCTTTTGACCAACATCTCCCCATTCCCCACCTTACCCTGGCAGCTATCATTTTAATTCCGTTTCTAAGACGTCAACTCTTCAGATCCACTTCAGTGAAATCAAATGGTGTCTGTCTTCCTATTCCCACAACTGTGTGTATATATATGTATATGAACACACACACACACACAGGAAATGAAATCAGTATCCCAAAAATGTTTCTATACTTCCACATTCATTGCACCATTATTCATAATACACAAGACATGGACCAACCCACGTATGTATCAACAGGTGATCAGAATAAAGAATTATGTGAGTGTGAAATATCATTCAGCCATAAAAAGAAGAAAATCTATGTTGCAACAACATGGATAAACCTGAAGACCACTGCAGCTCTCAATTCATTTAATTCATGGTCAGAAAAAGGTGACGTCCCTGTAGTGGAGGGTGCTACTCCCTGGAGGCTGAGGTCACCACCAGGGTGGCAGATTTCCAGGGGCAGATGCATGTGTGGTTACCTTTCCTTAATTTTCCATCCTCTACCTAAGATTTTTTAATGACAATATCTCAAAACAAAACAAACTTCCCTTGTCAGTTTAAGAAAAACATGCTGAAAAAAAATTTAAAATTTAAAGCCCTGTGAACTTAACTTCTGTGTATGTTCTTCAGGAATCCTGACTTGATTAAAGTGGATTACAGTGACAAAAACCAGAAAGCATGTGACTGTCTTCACTACAGGAGTGCTGCAGGCAAATCCAGATTGCTCCCTTGACAGCGATTCAGAACAGCTCTGGCATTGCTAAGGCTGAGCACACTCCTGGTTTAGCTTGCTTCTTACAAACAGGAAAATTTGTGAACTCTTATCAGAGTCACTGACTTTCTGGGCCACTTCATACGAAAGATCCTTTATGTCTGAGGTTAGGAGTCGAATCATTCGTACTCTGTCGGTTTTAATATTTTCTTTCTCCTGAAGAAAAGACTAAAAGAATTTCAGATGTTGGTCAGCCATTAAATCTTGCCTATCAATGATTTGTAATGTGGTATGTGCCCTAAGGTTGTACCTTTTATACTTTAACAGTATGATATTTTGCTTTTATATATTAATTAAACCTGGTCCTATTTTAGTGCATCTTTTCTTTCATAATATCTCGTTGTTCTTCAGTGACCCTATTTCATTTCTTATTATGAAATCTGTTCTGTGGCAAGAATTTTTAATCTGATAAGAGAAAAATCAGTCATCACTCAGCAATAAGATAAAATATTTACATAGGTATAACTACAAAACAAAGCTGAAAACTTCAAAATTATGGATCAGCTGTTAATTTCAAATTCTTCAGGGAATTTATTAGTATTTTAATCCAAACTCTATATGCTAACTTTCAGAGAAATGAATGAGGAAGATAATCATTTTCCCCTATATTTTATCTTATTTTGTTCTGTTATTTTCTTCTCACCAGAGCAATTTATATGTTTTGCAAAAATTGAGCCATTACAGAAATAAATGAGATAAAAGTCACTCTAATATTTTTCTGAAAAGATAATCTCCCAAAACAGTTTGGGTGGACATTGAAAAAGGCCCCTGAATCACCAAAATGGTTTTGCTCTGGCTTCCAGATTTAATTTTTCCAAGGGTCATTTTGGTCTTGAGCCACAAGAGGTCACCATAACATTATAGCAAGCATGTCTTTTCACTGGGCTCAGGAACCAATAAATTTTTAATTTGAAAGGTGTTACCCTGAAGTTTTAACAAAGTGTCCTTCAGTTTGTCTTAAAACAGTCTCTAGGCATCTCACAAGTGTCAAGGAATCCTGCTCCCTCTGTCTTTTACTCCTTGCCCCAGACTACCAATGTCTCCATTACTGGGTCCAAGTCCTCCCCCTTTCCTCCTAAGAGGCATGGAACTACCTTCTCATTGGTTATTCCACAAGCCGGTTTCATTTACTCTCTCTGTTACAGTGATATATCTTGTTTAGGATCCCTAAGATATTTTCTGTGGGGGAAGAGAGCTGCATGGATAAATTGGTGTGAGAAATGCATTTGAATGTGTATTCCATCTTAGACAGTTAATGTGCATGTTAACATAGTAAAGTCTCTTGAGAAATCCTTCAGTAATTAAAACTCTTAACTCTAACCCAGCATTTCCAAATAACTGATTGGGCAATAGGTCTTTTTATTTAGGTAATTAGCACCTTTAAAATGTAAACAAGTAGTATTCTTTGGAACATCCTTTGGGAGTTCTGATTAATAACATCAATTTTTTAAGAAGTGTCATAAGACTCTTATTATTTTATAAATATTCAATTAATTTTCACTTGGAAAAATTATATTTTAAAGTTCACACATATTTTAAAATTTAATAGTCTAAAATGTTTTTTTCTTCCCACCAAGTAGTTTCCATTAAAAAAAAATTTTTTTTTTTCTTTTCAAACTTTGATGGCAGTGTTCCCAGGACCTGTCTTGCTAGAGTAGTATCTTGTATGGTAATTACATGAAACTAATGATGGAAAATTCACCAGTGGGAATAATAAATAGCATTATTATGCTGAGAATAGTATTTCTAGGAGAAAATATGAACTAAGAAAAATGAATTATATGTAGAAAGGTCATTATTTTATAAGGCTAGAAAAATGTCACAGATGAAAGATTTGTAACCAGAAAAGGTTTTATACTAATAAGTCTTAAAATCTTAGTGTAGAAGAGAACCTCAGAGGTCATTTGATATAGTGTCACACCAACTGTGCAAATAGGAAGGAATGCTTGACTTTCTGAGTCAGATCATTACATTTTCGGCTATTTCCAAGTATTAGAAATATCTGTTTCTTAGCAAAGTATAACATGTTTTCTGGAATTCTAATCCACTAGTTCTGTTTCTATCAGATATAGTTTGTTTTTAAACATCTAGTTGGCCAAAGTCTCTTTAAAATTACTATAAAAAGTCTTTAAAATTTAACCTCACATTTGAGACTTTTCTTAACTATTCACATATCTGTTGCTCCATGTCTAAGAAGCTAGTCAAAATTAAGATAATAAAAAGTGTTGTTTTGTCAACTATGAGGAAATATTGATTGACAAATCTGGCTATTTAAACTACTGAAAATTAATATAAGAAGAACAATTTTGATGAAGTCAGTCACAAATTGGCAGAAGTATATTCATAACTAGAAGTTATAATGTTGTTATTTAGTATTATAACAGGCCAACATGTGGGAGTAATTTCTTCTTCTTCTTCTTCTCTTAAAATATATAGGTGTAACTTAAAAGTATTGATCCATTATTTTTCCATTTTTTTGTATTATTATATTAATGACCTTTTTATATTAGCAAAATCCCACAAAATTTTTGTTGTCTGTGTATATTTTCTAGTTGTTATTACTTGTATGATTATAAGGAAAATAAATATATGGTCAAGAGGGAAAGGGGTAATAAAACAATGATCACTCCAGGGGTCCAAAGCTGATGCACCCCTGCTGAAGGTTGTACATAGGGTATCTTCCAGCAGAACTTCCAGAGGTAGGAAAAAGTGCTTTGGTCTTGATGGGAATGGTAGTGGCACAGTCCATTGATCACCACACAGTGGAACTAAATATTCAATAATGAATAAAATTTTTTTCAACTTTTAAAAATTTGTGCATTGTAGTTGTACATAAGGATGAGATTTGTTGTTACATATTCATACATGCACACAATGTAACAATATAATTTGACCAAAATCATTCCCTAGCACTATCCTCCCTTACTTCCTCCTACCCCTTGATTCATTTCCTCTACTGATCTCCCTTTGATTTTCATGAGACACCACGCCCCACTTTCTTTTCCTTTTTCTTCCATATATGAGAGAAAACAGAACCCTTGACCTTCTGAGCTTGGCTTATCTCCATTAACATAATGGTTTCAAGTTCCATCCATTTTGCTGCAAATGACATAATTTTGTTTTTCTTTGAGGCCGAACTTTGAAACTCCATTGTGTGATATATATATATATCACATTTTCTTTATCCACTCATCTGTTGATGGACACTTGGATCTCTAATTTGGCTATTGTGAATTGTACTGCTATGAATGAATGTTTAATTAAATATAGAATGATGGAATCCTGGTTAGCCATTTAAAACCATCTTAGATAAATTTTTGTCATGGGAAAATAAAATAATGCTAGTTGGGCAACATGCTATATTGTATTTTATATACACAATGATATCTTCAGTAACATAAATATGGACTAGAATGGCATTCACATGTTTATAAACTAAAGTTATTTTTGCTAATGGCTAGCTTTCCTTTGCATTTTTAATAATATTGCATTGAACATGTATTAACGCTAAAATTGGAAAAACACCAGTCAGGTATGGTAGCAAGCATCTGTAATTCTAGTGACTTGGGAGACTGAGGCAAGAGGATTGCAAGTTTGAGGCCAGCCTTAGCAAGTTAGCCCAACCCTGTCTTAAAATAAAATTTTAAAAAGACTGGGGATATAGCTCAGTGGCAGAATGTTTCTGGGTTCAATCCCAGTACCAATAAAATAAAATAAAAATAAAACAAAATTGGGAAAAACAAATGTAAACTAAACAAAAGAGTTGGTAATGCAATTTCTCTGCAGTAATAAGTATACAATGCTTTCTACCTGTCTAAGCCTTTTAGAGCCTGGTAGATGTAAAGTGGCCTTACCCCTTCTCTCTCTCTCTCTCTCCCCAGTCCCCCTTTGTTTCTCTCTCACTTTAACTCATAGCTCTCACTCTCCACTCTTTAACCTGGTGGTTGCCTCATATCCCGATTTTCCTGAAAGTGAAGCACTTGGATCCTATAAGTTTACTGTTTAGGTAGCAAACTTTGCCACATTATAAGTAATAGCAGTAAATATGACTATAAATCTCTGCATTCATCTTGGATTTAAATTTTAAATTTGAGTATCTAAAACCATGTTTTCAAATTGCATTCATCTTGGATTTAAATTTTAAATTTGAGTATCTAAAACCATGTTTTCAAATTGTGGTTTGTAGACAAGCCCAATAAATCTGAAATTTGGGGGATAACACTCTAGAATTTGCATTTTAAACTAGTTCCCT
Source organism: Urocitellus parryii (assembly GCF_045843805.1). NCBI lineage: Eukaryota > Metazoa > Chordata > Mammalia > Rodentia > Sciuridae > Urocitellus > Urocitellus parryii. The sequence continues at coordinate 47,667,742 of NC_135537.1, forward strand.
GGTTACTTTATACACGTTAAAGTGTGAGAACTATTGATAATGGCTGAGATCAAGGGTAAGAAAAATAAGAACACACATATCAAGCTCCTGCTGCGTGCTTTTAAACTCTGATTTTGTGTTTTTTGACTCCTTGTTTGAACTATTTTCCTGAGAGAGGATTAGTGAACACTTTTAAAGTCACACACACAAAAATAGGTACAAATAAATGATGCAATTTTAATAACCTGAGAGCTTATTTTCCCCCAGAAATTTCCTACTTCATTAAAGTACCTCACATGTATTTGAGAATTGAAGTAAATAAACCAAGAAGCGATGTCTTTAAAAAATAATAGCATTTCAGAAGGAGCACTTTAAGTAATGGAAGGATAAAAATCTGGATTTAAACATTCTCTGGTATTCCTGAAGTCAAATGACGCTTGACAATTTTGAACACCAGAGAAGCTGATAAAAGACTGAAGAGAATTAGGTCTTGAAGTCTTTCACAGTAGGCTTCGGTCTTCTCTTGGGTAGGAGGGCTGTGTCCTACATTCAGAAACTAATGTTTGGAAGAAAACCGTGACCTCCAATTTCAACCTACAGCAGGTTTCTTCAAAATGTTGCAGAGAGAAAAATTGGCCATAGACTAACAGTAGGGAAGAAAAGGATTGGCAAGAGTGCAATTGATAGTGTTTTAAGAAGAAAAAGCAATTTCTTTGGAGGAAAGATTTGTGTGAGAATTATAGATATATGAGAAGTATGTTGTATAGATTGTGCAAATATGTAGAAACAAGTCAAATGAGATGCAAGGGTCTTCTTTTCTCTGCTAAGTTTTAAAAGTTCTATTTATGTTAAATGTTTCATTAGGGGAGTATAGGACATATTTCAATAAATAGTTAAGAAATGTTGGTTTCTTTAAAGTTAGAAATCAATTCTGAAATGTTTATGAAAATTATGCAAAATTCCTTGAATGAAAGTGAAGAGGTGATTTTGGTTATAATACTCATTTGGAAATATTTTGACTAGGTATTCAGATGTTGCTGTGTTTATAATAATGACATTAGACATAATGATATATATGGCAGCCAGGAGAACTTACTTTTGCAAATCTCTGCCCATGGAGAAAACAATCAATTGGACCTCTCAGTACCTGAGTTTTGAAATCTGTCCTTGAGTTGGCCAGTTTTAGTCAGTGTTTTTGCCACTGTGGCTAAAAGACCTGACCAGAATAACTTTAGAGGAGGAAAAGTTTATTTGGGAGCTCACAGTTTGAGAAGTCTCAATCCATAGACAACAGGCTCCATTCCTTGGGGCTCAAGTTGAGGCTGAACAGGAATGGCAGAATAGTGTGGCACTGCCTCACTTTCAGCCCCAAGGAATGGAACCAGACTTGTTTTGGATTGAGACCTCTGAAACTATGAGCCCCTAAATAAACATGATGATCAGAAAGCAGAAAGGGAGATCTCTCTTTGCCAAATACTAATATATACCCCAAAGCCATGCTGCTAAGGCCCCACCTCCTCCAACCACACTCCACCTGCCTTCAATCACCATTCATTTAATCCCATCAGATGATTAATTTACTGATTGGGTGAAGGCTTTCATAACCCAGTCATTTCTCCTCTAAACCTTTTTACATTGTCTCACAGTGAGCTTTTGCGGGGACACCTCACATCCAAACCATAGCAGCACCAAAGCCACACTTCCCTTGAGCAGCTCTTCCCCAGATGAATGAATGTGGCGGGGATGCTAAAGCAGAAGTGCTCCTGAGAAACGGGGCTCCTACCTCACCTGACTTTAGCCTAAGGACTTTCTCTGACCTTCTGGATGGTGCTCCAGGACACTCTGTCCCAGTCCTCTTCAGTAGTTCTCCTAGCCCTTTCCCATCTCTCTCCCTATTTTCAGTGACATGAACAATTCAACTAATAGAATCTGTGCACACGAGTCCTATTTAGGTTCTTGGAGGACCTGGCATAACACAAGTTCTCTTTGTTAGCTTCTTCCCTCAGAACTGTATTCGGATGGGAGGTTACACAGTTGAATTTGAAGGGCTAGAACAGAAATGTGATGGTTAAGATATGTGATGTCCTACCAGACCTCATGTGTGAGACAATGCAAGAAGGTTCAGAGGTGAAATGATTGGGTAGGAGAACCTTAATTCAGTCAGTGAATTCATCCTTGATAGGGATTAACCCAGTGGTCACTGAGAGTAGGTAGGGTGTAGCTGAAGAAGGCATGTTTTTGAGGTTTGTATTTTGTCATGGTGAGGAGCGTTTTCTCCCTCTGCCTCCTGGTAAGATGTTCTGAGCCACTTTCCTCCACTATACCCTTCTGTCACAATATTCTGCCTCACTTTCAGCCCCAAGGAATGGAACCAGACTTGTTTTGGACCGACACCTCTGAAACCATGAGCCCCCAAATAAACTTTTTTTTCCCTCATTGTTCCTGTCAGGTTTTTTGGTTGCAACAGTGAAAAACCGACTAAAACAAATATGGAGCTAGAGTCTCGACTGCAGTGGTGGAAAGTTTAAAAATGTCCTACCATGCTGAGACACTCGTATTTATTTTTGTATTTCCAGTCTCCTCTCTTTCTGAGATGAGTTGATCCTCTTTTCATTTTCATTTCTTAATCTCCTAGCAACTGCATACTTGCCTTGCAGGATGTTTACTTGAAATCACATGGGTTAGTAGTGATCATAGACCTTTAAATGTTTTATAAAGTGGAGGGGAAATCTCTAAAGAAATGCAAGACAAGGAATATAAAGGCAACATCAAAGAATCTGATCACAGAGGTATAGATACAAATGTTTTAAAATATATAAACATAGAGGTACAACATAAACTCTTATTGATCTTGTCTGATAATACTTTTAATCTCATAAAGTTACAGACTGAATTAATACAGTTTAGTGATCCTCTATTGTTTTCAACACTTTTTTTTTTTGGTACTGGGGGTTGAACTCAGGGGCGCTCAACCACTAAGCCACATCCCGAGCCCATTTTTATATTTTATTTAGAGACAGGGTCTCACTGAGTTGCTTAGGGCCTCACTAAGTTGCTGCAGCTGGCTTTGAACTCATGATCTCCTGCATCAGTCTCCTAAACTGATGGGATCACAGGCATGGGCCACTATGCCCAGTTTTGTTTTCAACACTTGGCTGGACTCAAAGGCCAGGTTCTCAAGAGCTTGCTACCTTGTTGTGGTTAGAGTTGTCCGCGTGAAAGAAAAAGTCAAGGAAGCCCAGCTTAAAAGAGATTTGAACATTCAAAATCAATTACCCTGTGCCTGAATATTTTCTTCCTTAGCCAGGGATGACATGATTTTGCTTGAACAGCTCTAGAAATAGAGAGCCTGAAAGTTTTTAAGTATGTGTCCCTCCCTAGATCTATCTTTGACTCTTAAAATTCCTCTTTATAATGAAATTACACTTTTCAGTCCTAGTCCTATTCTTGGTGAAGCCAACCTCCATGATGGCTCCCCTGAACTCTCACCTTCTTGTGGTCACACCCCTGTACAGTTCCCTACCACATCATCCCAGAGTTCTCCATGTGACCAGTTTACAGGGCAAAAGTGATGGTCTGCTACTTCTGAGGCAAAGGTAGAAAAGATGGAAATGCTGATGTTGGATGCTCTCCTGCTGGTTCTGTCCTGCGTGCTCCTGTGCCTTAATAGCTGTGGGGAACCAGCTTCTTTTGCCAGGCTGAAAGAACACTCAGGCAGCCTGTGGAGAAGCCCACATGGGGAGGTATGGAGGCCATCTGTCAACAGCCAGCAGGAGCTGAGGCCTGCTAACACCACATGCTTGAGTTTGGAAGGAGATTCCATTTCAGTCCAGCCTATGGTAAATGCAGCCTCCTCAGACAGCTTGGCTGCAACCAACCTCCTGAGATACTGAGTCAGATGCACCCTCTTACATCCTTGATCTTTAGAAAATGAGAGAGAATAAATATTTGTTGTTTTAAAGCTTTTAAATCTGAGGGGAAACTTGTTATGCAGCCGTAGATAACTAATACAACATTATAAAGCCACTCAGTTATAGAAGGTAATATCTTATTGAGCATTTATAATATCTCAGGTGCTATTCTAGGTGTTTCACACAAGTCAAGTTATTCATAAGAACAAGGGCTGGGTGCAGTGGTGCATGCCTATAATCCCAGAGGCTTGGGAGGCTGAGGGAGGAGGATTGTGAGTTCAAAGCCAGCCTTAGCAACTCAGCAAGACCCTCTCTCTCTCTCTGAAGAAAATATAAAAAAGAGCTGGGGATGTGGCTCAGTGCTTATGTGCCTCTGGAGTTCTATCCCCAGTACCAAAACAAAACAAAACAAAACAAAACTCTATGACATTTATATTATTACAATTTCAGTTTTACAGATAACAAAACTGGGGAGACAAAGAGGCTAAGAAAGTTCCATAAGGTTAGAAAGCTGTTAAGTGTTGTTATCAGTGCTTGATCCTGGCAAGTCTGCTTTCAAATCCAAGTTCCTAGGAGGTTATTAGCAAGCTGGGGGCCAAGGCTAGTCATCTCAGTGCTCTGCTAGGGTTGGGAATCTATTCCCAAGTTGATTCACAGGGTCATCAACCTGCCTCACTTCCCAGCTGGAAGTCTCCATTCCTCACTGTAGGAATTTATTTCATTAGTGTTTTAAAAATGAAATCATGCAATACAGATTTTTCTGTTTTCACCCTGCAACATATTGTGAATATTTTTCTATGTGACTAAACATATTTCTAACTATCATATTTTTAAAGGTTTTAGATGCACATTGCCAACTTGAAAAGGCAAAGATCCTTGAAGCAAATCAACTAAAATATAGTAAAATGCTCTCTCACTTTATCTTTCTAAATTTATGCCCTAAAACTGGGAAACTTCATTTACCACCATGACTGGTGGTGTCTTTAAGTCGGTTCTATATAAAGTAAAATTTGTGTTTTTACTTAATAGCAGGGATTTTTTTAACCTGTAATTTATTACTATTTACTAATATTTATGTTTTTTGTAGTTATAAGACAAATTACTTGTAGAACTTGAAACTGCTCAAAAGCTAATTTTCTTTTTTCTTTCCTTTCCTCCCCTCCTCTTCCCCCTCTTCCTTCTCAGCTGCAGTCCCAACCCCAAATTCTCTTTCTTTAGTGCTAAATGTAAATATATGCAAATTAACATGAGTTATTCACTAGCGTAGTAAAGGAAAAATATTTTCAGGAACTGAAAAAGCATGACTGACTTGTCTGAATTACTAGGGTCCTATATTTGTGAAGTGCTGTGATAGTGAGTAAGAGGCAGGCAAGTGTAGCAAGACAGCTCCTATCTCTGGGTTTCACACAAAGACCTCCTATTTGGAGGCTTATTATTATTTATTCATGGGAAGGCTCTGAGAGTGCTTTGCATTGTGAGTTCCACACATCATGGGGTATGTGAAATGGGCTTACAAAAGCCCCATGCCAGTTGTCATTACAAACACAAACCCCACACCTTGGGGAAAGGAAGTCAGTAAACTGAACACCTTTAAACTGATGTTTAAGGAAGGAGATCACTTTAGAGAAAATTAATCCCAGCAGGGGGGCTCTAAAGAGAGCTAAAATTTGAAAAACAACAACAAAATCACAGCTATTCAAAGAAGAACTAATTCTAAATGAAGTGAATTTCTCATGTTGCCTGTTAAAAACTGTCTTTCGGTTAAATCTTTTTTAGTTTTAGGAAGTAGGAGGGTATTGCATTGTAGATCTTTTGAATATATCACTCCCTGGGATACCGCCTAATTACTTGTTTTGCTCTCTTTATTTCACTGAAGTACACTAAAAGACTGAGAGTAGAATATGAATTATTTATATATTTTTCCATGTTTTCCACCAATATTGTTGATGTAGGAGAAAAATGAGTTTTCCCTGATAGATTGTCTTTAATGAGGTTTTAATTTAGCACAATTTCTTATGTCCTTTTAGTGGAATACTCTTTAAGGGCTGGTTTATAACTTGTGGAGCATATCTTTCACAAATTAAGTTACTTAATTAAATCAATGTGTGAAATACAAGCCAGAGAGTTGTTCTAGGAAGTTTTTAGGGTTCACAATCTCCATTGTTCAAGACATAGTCTAGGATTTAACTACGTGCTTTCTACCTTGCTTTTAGAAATGGGGTATAGGATGGAAGGAACCTGTCACTGAATGGAGCATGTGTCCCATATGTGTCACCCTTGACTATCTTATAGGAAGTTAAGTTTTGTCTCTAGGCCAGAATTATTTTATCAATAACACTTCCAGTTAATGGTGCTTCACAAAAGAGAACAATCAGTGGTTCCATCAATGTTTTCATTTTTTTTAAGGGTTTAAAATCAGTGACTGTATTAGCCAATTTTCAAGAACCATGTCAGGATTAGGGGGAGATCCTTCACAAAGTTTCCCAGCTGTGTGGGTCGGACATGAGAGGATTTATAGCCAATGATGAAACAGCACACTACTGGGAGAAACCCCCCACACAGAAGGAATGTCTGCCCCATGGAATTAGGTTTAGAATTAACAGGGGATATTTGTTAGACCATCCTCTTTGTTAGACCATACCTACCAAACAATCCTTATTCCCGGGCTCCCTGAGGCACAGATACCATTCTTTAAATGGCACCTTGATATTCCTTCTTTCCTTTTCCTTCTCTTTTCCATTCAGCTTATATAGCCTATTCTGCAAATTAATTCAAAAGCTTGGGACCAACAGCACCAGTTATTCATCTTCTTTCTCTTCTTCTTCTTCCTCTTCTTATTTCTGTTGCAGCAACAGGACTTGAACCCAGGGCTTGTGCAAGCCGGCAAGCACTCTTCCACTGAGCTTGCTTTGAATCAACCTCTCTGTCTCCTGGCAGCTGGAAAATTCTGAGGGCTATTTACTAAGAAAAGTCCTTTATTTGGTTCCTTTGCAGGATGGGCTTATTTTCTCTCAGCTGTACCTGAGCTTTATGTTGAATTTTCCTTCAAAATACAGTTCTTTCAGGAACTTGTGACTAATTGACCCATGATAGACATGTCCTATTAAACCAAACTAAAAATTAATTCAATTAGAAAAGAAATGACACAATTTAAAAAGCAGTGGATCAGAAGTTGGGAGATTTGACCTTGATCTTGGGTTTTGCAACTTGCCAGGAAGGTGAACTTGACTTGTTTGATCTCAACTGAATTCCACTTCCGACATCATTCACACACACACACATACACATATGTATAAAATTGTATATACCATATATAATTTATTAATATGTATTCAATTTAGTGATAAAATCAATTTATAAAATAATACTTATGAGACAAATATAAATAAACATATTGTATATATTGCATATATGCACTCTCACATAGTACATGTATAAAGATAAATGAATGAATGAAATGTGTGAAAATGTGATTATAATATATTTTAAATATAATATATTACATTCATTTATTATATAATATATTTTAAATATGTAATTCAAAAAACATTTTAATTTTGCATTTGCTTAGGATACTCATCTGGGTTCTAGATATCTACTGTTCTTCTGCCTCAGAAGGATTACCCAGAGGGTCAAGGTCATGTCTCTTACAGTTGTAAGAGGGCTAGTGCAGTGCCAGACACAGAACAGCCTCCACTGTCTAATTAATGTAATAGATTTTTTTTTTTTTGAAGGTGGGAGATATTGGGGATTGAATCTTAGGAGCACTCTACTACTGAGTGACATCTCTAGCTTATTTATTTCTTAATTATTTTTTGAGACAGAGTTTCAAAAGTTAAGCTGCTGAAGCTGGGCTTGAACCTGCAATCTTCCTACTTGCTGGGACTGCAAGTGTGCACCAACACGCCTGGCAGTGATAATGTTCATGGCATGGGAATATGAGCTCAGCTACAGAAACATAAGAGTTCTTCAGAAGGACTACATACTCCATGGAACTGTATGATTTTATATGTTCACTTTCTTCCCAATTTGGAGACCTTTAGAAAAGGGAGGCCCAAAGGGTTAAGCCCAGGCTCCTGCCTTCTAGTCCACCTTGTTTTTAACTTTGTTAAATTTTACATATAAATAGTTGGTCAATGTTGATCAAGGCACTGTGACCATCATCGGGGCACTTGGAGGCTGATCTTCTTAACTGGGACCTCACCTCCCAGGGGTCTCTTTCAAAGTCCCCTGGGAGCAAGTCACAGGTTCCTCCCCCTTCCAGCTGTCCTGAGGATAAATGAGCTAGGCTCAGAGGCTACTTGCTCAGCCCCCACCTCCCCCGGAGCGCCCCAGATGGGTTGTGGCGCCAGCAAGAAGGTGGTCCCAGAGCCTCCGGCGCTGGCCCAGGTCAAGCCGGAGGGTCAAAGCCAAGGCAGCGTGGGAGGAGGGCAGGAGGTGGTGGCTCAGGCAGCTCAGAGCATGCAGGTGGCCCGCTTCCGAGCCAAGTTCGACTCCCGGGTCCTTGCCAGGTAAAGCCTCCCGGGTCCTCGCCAGGTAAAGCGCCAGGTGAAGCACCAGGAGGGACTGTCCTGGAACTGGGTTGAGAAAGATAAACTATTGACCAGACTGCCTTAACTTTCAGGTCAGCTTGCCTAAACTTTAGACAGGTTTATTCCAGATTACAGACCTTAGATATCCCTAAATTCTTTCTCCTTTGAGAAAGGAACATCTTTTTCAAGGGCATCCAAATCATCCTTTTGAATTGTAATCCTCAAGGAAGATTTAGGGCCACTATCTCCCAGTCTCTGTGGGAGGGTGGGAGAGCGACTTCAGCAGGAATCAATTAGCAAGCACTGATGGCTGTCATGCCCACAGTGACCTCCAGTACTTCTGCAGTGGCGCTCCTGAAACTTTTCTTGCTTTTTAAAAAATAGAGTTGAGTTGAGTTCACTCTGTCTGCTACTGTAGTCTTGATTCCTATTGAGATAGTCTGGAATAGAGGTTTCCCTGCTGTTTTTAGTAAGTGTCCAATACAAGTTCTTCTTGACATCTCTGAGCAAGGAGTACAGAGATGAGGAAAAGGAGAACCAGAGCAGCAGCAAGAAGAGAGAGGGAATTCCTGCCCTTGGAGCTGGAAGGAGGAAGCCTCCCAAGCCTCCCAAGCTCTGTAAGGGGAGTAGCACTGCCACTCATATCCTGGGGCTGGGCCAGCAAACTTGATTTGCCAAGTATCTTCTTAAATTCTATAAAGTGGGATTGTAACTAATGGAATAGAATGGGCCTTTGGGTCAGACTCGCAATCCACTAGCACCTCTTGTGTCATGTGCCATTTAGAATGTTCCTTTGCTTTTCTTCTTTCTCAATTTCTGCCTCTGTAAGATGGGAATGATAATATCTATTGCATCGTTGTGAGGATAACTAAACTAATATGCGTAAATCATGCTGTGCAATGCATGGCACAAGGCCTCATTTAGATAGTAGTGCAGTAGTTGTTTTATTTCTTTTTTAGTTCTTCAGGTATTAGGTGTTGAACTCAGGACCTCCCACATGCTGGGGGGGGTACTCTATCACTGAACCAATCCTTATTTTTGTCTTCATGAAATAATAATTAAGACCTAGCTAGCCCTATGTAGGAAATGAGCAGATTGCTGGTGGATTAGCATGGGAACTAATTTCCTCAGAATGTCATGTTGGACACGTCAACCAAGGAAGCCACAGAATCCCCTTTTGCTCTGCAGTGTTTGGGGGACACAGTGAATGGTGACCCAGTGTGCTTCCTCCACACTTGTAGACCTAGAATTATATGCTCAGTTCATCAAAGTGAATCTATGCAGAGCCATTCCCAGCTTCCTGGAGAGCTTTACAATGATGAGTGAAGGATCAGTCCAATAGCTGCTAAGCTAAGAGAAGAGCCAAACTGGCTGATGTGACTGAACTTTGATCTGAATGGACACAGGCTCTTGCCAACACTGAATTGGTTAAGTGGCACCTCTGGTCACCTACAGTCAGGGAGTCTATTCTACTGGATCTGTTCTTTATTACCATAGTAATTTCCACCCCTTTGAGCGTAAAGGAGGAGTAACATTTTAAAGGATTCCGAGACTAACTCAGAGTCCGTCGTCTTTAACTGATGAAGAGTTGAATCCCAGAAGGTTAAGCGACTTGTCCAAGTTAGTGGCAGAATTGGGAACACAGTTCTCTTTCCTTCCCAATTTGATTCCATTTATCACTGTAGCAGAAAAGAGATGATAGAATTTAAATCTGACTATATTTACTTTCTTTTGGGAACTCATTATCATTGCTTCGTCATACAGGCAATGATATTACAGTATTATTATTTCCATGTTTTTTGTTTTGTTGAGGTGCTGGGGATTGAACTCAAGTCCTTGTACACGCCAGGAAAGCCCTCTATTACTGAGATGTATCCCTAGCTCCCCCATTTAATTTTTTTTAACCCATGTTCAAAAATTCCCTGCTGTAGCAGCTGAGGTTAAGGTAATATTTTCAATTTACACAATCTGGAATGATGTGAAATTGCACTGTCTATAAAAGTGACTTTGAGGCTGCTTTGTGAGAGGTGGGAATGGATGAGTGAAAGTGGGGGAAATGGAAAGACCTCATAAAAGCATTTTCTTCTGCTTGATTTCATCACCACTTAAAGTTTTCAAAATATATGTAATGATTCAGGAAAAATATATATTCTGGGAATGAGTCTCTCATTGGACATTTATTGCTGCCCCCCCACCCCCGTGCTATGTACTACACAAGGTCATAGTCAGAAGTGGTCAAGATCTATGTCCGGCAGGGACTACCAGGCAAAACTGAGGTTGCAGGAATTTGTTACGGAACATGGCACAGGTCGTTAATCAAAGTAAGAACGTTATTTCCACTGCTTTAAATCTTGGCTTGAAGCCTCCTGTTTCCTTCTCTGCCAAATCACTAGCATTTTTCCCCCTAAATATTTTGTATTTAACAGTATCGAACAAAGCTCCTTTTATTTGAGCAAAAGATTATAGTTCCTGAAAAATGGTATTTTGTTTGATAACTCACAATGAATTCTGTGAGCAAATGAGTTTGCTTGCAGTTTTGAGGGTATAGCAATAAATTAGTATTTGCAAAGTGCTTTCATCCACGTTAGAGGTAATGTAAAATTTGATCTGAAAAGCAATAGGATTTGAAATGCCTGTGATTATCTTCGAAATCACACTGAGAGAGTATGTGAATAAAAAAGCAGAGTTGGACAAGGAAGAGGGAGAAAATCTATTTAAGATTATTAAATTGCTATCTGTTTTGATAAGGTAATTGGCCAGAAAATTAAATGCACTGTGTAGAACAAAAGCTGCTTTCTGTAAGCTGGTACAGCCAAATGTCATTTTTACTCAGTAAGCCCAGGAATATAAGGAACAAATAAATAGGCAAAAATAAAAATTACAAGAATAAGCTCAGAAAAAGAAATAAGGCCATTTAAAATACATTGATATTTGTATGTGAAACTTTGGTATTGAGTATGTGATTTAAAGAATTGCCTTCTCCCTGGGTACATTCCATTCTCTGGCATCCTTCCTTGGGAGGGATTTTCAAAAGAGAGAATACTAAATTGTGGTGCAAATAAGAAAATCTGGGTTCTAGTCCTCATTTAAGCAAAAAATGGACTAACTTGTTTTTCAGATTTCCTCATCTGTACAATGAGGAATTGGGTTAAATATTGCTTCTGCTGAAAAAAAAGTGGGCGGGGGGGGAGGCTTTTAAGTCTAGCACTTTTTCAACATTTCTTCAATAAAGGTAGAAGGCTAACTTGGATAGGATTCTTAAATTTAAGTAGAAGTTTATATATTAAAATGTAAGATCCTTAGCATGTGAAATCTGAGCTAACTTCCTGGCCTTTTTTTGAGAAACTAGTTGGCACATTATTGACATGTATTCTGTGTTAAAATTCTCTTTACTGCTTAGAAATTATAAATGTAGAAGAAAGGGGTGGAGACTGTGGAAATCTGAGGCTTCAGGGTGGCCTTAACACTACTCCCACCAGACCTCTGAAACCTGCTGTTCCAGTAGCTCAGCCAATTTTACTTTTCTGTATTAAGATCTACTGTGGATGAGGTATGCCTGGGACAGAGCCCAAAGTCAGGTAACCCAAAGGAACATACTGTTTGCCTCTATGATGGTATTCTCCCTCTATTCAGAACTTACAAACAAGAGAAAGCTTCTTTTTTATTCTCTCCACCTGATTTGGCTGTTACTGGGGAAGAATGACAGAAACAAGTGTTGGAGGGAGGAAAGAAAAGAGTAGAGGGAGGCCCTAAAATTCTTTAAGGAAATTAAAGTGAAAAACATTTAGAGGGGTTAAACTTGAATCCCATCAATTCCAGCTACCATCTGTGAGGCCTTGGGAAGACACTAATTCTTTTTTTTTTAAGCTTTTATTTCCTTATCTGAGAAAGGGGGTTATTATTATGTCACCTACTAGGGTTTCCATAGGGCTGAAGTTTAAAACAAAAATTCCTGGCACATAATAAATGCATAATAAACGGTAGCTATTATTATTAAGACTGTCTTTCTACCAACTAAAGACCTTTATTTTCATTTGCCTCCATTTCAATAAAGGATTTGAAGTAGCTTTCAAAAATAAATATGAGGGCTGGGGATATAGCTCAGTTGGTAGAATGCTTGCCTCGCATGCACAAGGCTCTGGGTTCAATCCCCAGCATCACAATAAATTAATAAATGAATGTGAGCAGTAATAAACAAGGAAATCTGGTGTGTGTGGGGGGGTATAAGGATAGAAAGATGACACCAAGCCTGGACTTCAATAATTTTGAGACTCATCACTTCAGAAGACAATAGCTTTGGATCTTCTTCCCCAACAGATATGACATCAAGGCCATCATCGGTACAGGCAGCTTCAGCAAGGTTGTCAGGGTGGAGCGCAAGACCACCAAGAAGCCTTTTGCCATGAAGGTGATGGAAACCAGAGTGAACGAAGGGCGGGAGGCGTGTGAGGCTGAGCTCAGTGTCCTGAGGCGAGTTAGCCATCCTTACATTGTCCAGCTTGAGGAGATCTTCGAGGCCCAGGATCGAGTTTACCTGGTGATGGAGCTGGCTACAGGAGGGGAGCTCTTTGATCGACTGATTGCTCAGGGATCATTTACAGAGCGGGATGCTGTCAGAATCCTCTGCATGGTGGCTGATGGGATTAGGTATTTGCATGCTTTGCGAATAACTCACAGGGACCTAAAGCCTGAAAATCTCTTATACTATCATCCAGGTGCGGAGTCGAAAATTTTAATCACAGATTTTGGTTTAGCACACTCTGGGAACAAAAGTGGCGATTGGACCATGAGGACGCTCTGCGGGACCCCAGAGTACATGGCCCCCGAGATTTTGTTAAGGAAACCTTATACCGGTGCTGTGGATATGTGGGCTCTGGGTGTAATCACCTACATTTTACTTAGCGGATCCCTGCCTTTTGATGATGAAAGCCATACGAGACTTTACAGGAAGATTCTGAAAGGCAAATATAATTATACAGGAGAGGTAAGAGAACATTACTTTATGCCTGTTGTGTGGGCCTAGAATTAAGTTTCTTAGATGATTCTGTATTGGTGGGAGTGGGAGTCTGCGGGGTGGGCGGAGGGGGGAATGGGGGCTGTCCTGTGCACCATCTCTGGCCTCTACTCACTAGATACCAGTAACTCAACTTCCCCAGTTGTGACATCCAAAGTGTCCTTGAAAGTGTTCCTCCTTGGGCAAAATTGTCCCTGATTGAGAGCTCTTGGTCTCAAGGAACCAAGGGCCTTCATTAGTGAGCTTTATAGTTAGCCCTTGAACTGCTAGTATTTCAGATAGGTGAGTTAGTTAAGGTTTTTTCCCTTCCTTCAGTACTGAGGGCCTGATTTGGCAAATAGAGGAATGTGTTCCTTAGAATCTCTGCATGGTGCTTAGCTGTTTGGTAAACGGATTTTCTGCCTCAAATCGAGATGATCCAATCTCTTTTTGTGATATAGTGTTTACTCTGGGAAATGTGTAAGCTTCCAGCTTGGGTAAAGCATTTATCCATTGTTTAGACTCAGAACTCTCATGAATGTGTTCACTTTTAGTTTCCAAGGGTTGTGTGTGGGGAGCTAAACAAAATAGTAAATTCATTTTATATAGGACAAGTGACCCAACTTATTTTACTTTGAATTTTTCATAAAGAAAAATACTGATACAATGCAGTACTGTTGATTATTAAAAAATTTAAAATGTCCACACTCACTAATGACCAAAGAAATGCAATTGAAAACAAAAAAATCCTTCTTTTTGTCTTTCAGATTGAAAAATTCTCAATTAATTCTGATCATTGCTGCTAAATGCTACTAGCTCTCTCATTTATTGCTGGTAGAGGGGAAATTGTCACAGTTTTCCTGGAAAGTTGATTGTATCTAGAAATATATTTTAAAAAATGTACATATTTTGATTGGTGATTTCCCTTCTAAGACTCTGAGGAAATAATCCCAGATGCAGCAAAGTTTTCAGATGTTCATATGAGTTGTATTTACAAATATTATCCTAAGAGAATATGTGAATAAATTATGGAATATTGATATGATATAGTATTCTAGCTCCTGATTTATGCCTGTTTAAAAATTTTAAGGACATTGGAAAATGTTTACAATATATGCCAAATGAAAAAAAAAAGCTGGTTTGGGAATTATGGATCATTTTGTTTTCTTCTTTATATTTTAAACATTTTATATCCCTGTATTTGTTTTGTGTTCAAGTAACATATATTTCTGTTTTGGTTATCTACCTTTGCAACAGTTTGTTGTGCAATAATAGATAACCAAAACATAGGGGCTGAAAACAACACCAATTTTATCATGGCACATGATTTTGTGGATTGATGGGGCTCATCTTAGGGCAATTTTGCTTCCCATGCTACGTACGGGGTGGGACTGCAGTCATCTGGGGACTGGACTGGAATGGAACGTCCACTCAAATATCTGACATCTTGGTCGGGGTGGCTGGAAACCATTATCCTCTCTTGGCCTTTCAGGGTGTCTTTGTCTGCATGCTATTTCTCCAGCAGGGCCGCCAGAAAATGGAGTATTCCAAAAGAGAGAGTGGAAGTTGGCAGTTATCTTTGAGGCTGGATGTGGAAATGGCAAAGGATCACTTCCACCTCATTCCAAGTGAGAGGAAATCACATGGAGTGTGGCTACTGGATGGTGTCCTCCGTTGAGGGGCCATATTTGCACCAGATATCTCAACACATTTTTTTTAGTGTGAAAAAATAATGACAATACTCTATTAAAAGTCTTTTTGTCAGGTTTAATTCAGAGGATTTCTAAGTTTTGGTTTCCCAGAAGCAATCCTGAGAAGAGGATTCATGTGCAAGTGATTTGCTAGGGACAGACTCCCAGGGGGGCAGAGCAGGTGGTGGGGGTAGCAGGACAGGGAAGCGCAGGGGCCCAGGCCACAGAGAGTCCACCTCATTCAGCAGAGAAGTTACTTATCAGTGTTGTCCAGGGGCAGAGAGGTAGACTTGCACATGCTAACCTCTCTGCTGCTCAAGTGGGGTTTTGCTGGTGGTAAATTCTCCAGCTTTCTGGGATTCAGGCAAATAGTGTGTGCTGGGTTTTAGAAGTTAAGCACTTTAAAGGAGGGCTATGTGCCTACATACAAAAAAGAGGGGCCTGAAGTCCAGATGGAGCACGAACACCTTCTCCACAGTAGAAACCCCAAGGCTCCTCTGTTCCTCTAGGAGATGCCTGTCTGTAGCCCCAGAGTACTGACAGCTGTGAGAGTGTAGCACTTACAATAAGTGATTGTTTACATGTTCCCTCGACTGTCTTCCTCATGGTGACCAGGCGCTCATCCGTCAGCCTAGGAGACCATAACAGAAATCATAGTCTGAGTGACATAAACAATAGACATTTACTTCTCATGGTTTTGAAGACTGGGAAGTCCAAGATCAAGGGGCTAGCCAAGTAGGTTCACTCTGACGCCTCTTCTCCTAGGTTGTAGATGGCTGCTATCTTGCTGTACGCTCCCATGGCCTAGTCCTTGGGTGTTCAGCCTAGTCCTTGGGTGCTCAGAAAGAGCCTTCTGGTGTTCCTTCTTATAAAAGCACTATCAGACCAGGGCCTTATCATTAATTTAACTTCGTTACTTCTCTCTCTCTCTCTCTCTCTCTCTCTCTCTGTCTCTTTTTGGTGGTGCTGGGGAATGAACCCAGGGCCTTGGGCATTCGAGGTAAGCACTCTACCAACTGAGCTGTATTCCCCAGCCCCTAACCTTAGTTACTTCTTTTCAACCTTAATTATTCCCTTAGAGGCTACATCTTTGAACACAGCCATCTTGGGGATCACAGCTTCAACATATGAATTTTTTGGGTGCAGAAACACTCAGTCCAAAACACCTCAGGGTCATGGTGATAGACCCTAAAAAGTATATCATCATTTTTATTGTTCACTTAGCGCTTATTGACAAGCTTATTAATTCCTAATGCACACATTTATTCGAAATTAGGGTGACCACCTCGTCTGAAAGCCTAGATGTTAGAGAGAATAAAGGCAACTAATCATGTCCACATCTTAATACGCAGAACCTGGGAATGCTGTCTTATATGACAAAAGGGAATTTGCAGAAGTGACCAAGTTAAGAGTCTTGAGATGGGGAGATCATCCTGGATTATTGGGGTCCATAAAGTAGGTGAAAGTTAGAGAGAGGAGAGATAGCTATGGAAACAGGTGGGAGTGACGTATTTTGAAGATGGAGGAAGGGGACATGAGTCAAGGAATGAGGGCAATAAGAAGAAACTAGAAAAGGCCAGGAACAATTTCTCCCCAGAGACTCTCCAAGGAACGTGGCTCAGTAACACCTTAATTTCAGCCTGTAAAACCAATTTTGAACTTTTTGTTTACAGAAACCAAAATTTGCCTTTAAAAAAAAAGTCCTTAAGTCTATAACAGAAATTTCAGGAATGATGTATTGCGTTTCTTCTCTGGAATTCAGGTGGACAAAGTGAATTAAATAGTTTGAGAGCTTCCAGGGATCCATGTTGTATATAGCTCCTATGGTGAAGAAGAGTGATATGTTTAATATAAGTGTACCTTTTTGATCTTTTAAATGGAATAGTAAGCAAGGTTTGGTGTTAGAATTTTAATACTAATGATACATTGTAAGCATTCTTGCCAATGAGTTGTCTAAGTATACTCCCCTATATCACAGTGAATTTCTTTTTTCTCTTTTTTTCTTGTTTCTGGGAATGAACCCAGGACCTTGAGCTTGTGAGGCAAGTGATCTAACCACTAAGCTTTATCCCAAGCCTTCTAAATACCAAATATTTTGTTAGAAGCCCAGTCAATCAATCCATGAATTAGCCCCACCCACATGTAAGTAAAAATTGGCTATAATATTAACATTTTAACTGTTTTGGATTTTAGTATGAAATATATTTTTTTTTCATGAAGTCTCCAGGCCCAACTAGACTTCATCTTTTAAAGGTGCTGGCACCTCCCAATAGTGCTATCCTGGCCACCAAACCTTTAAGGCACTGTCCTTTGGGGGACACTTAACGTCCACCTTATAGAACTGTGGGAGCAATGGAAGAGCAACAATCACTGCTTAGAGACTTGGGTCAGATTCCATAAAGAAGGTGACCTTTGTTCTGTCTTGGAGGAAAGGTGAGAAGTTTCTTAAAGGGAGGAGATAAACACATTCCAAACAGAGCAACCTATGGAAAAGCACATAAGAGGGAATAAATTGACTATTAAAATGTAAGAATTTCTGAACTTGTGTGTGTACATACATGATTTCTGATGTAAATATTTCATAATGCAGTGCAATAGAATGGTTAGGAATACAATCTGGAACAATACTGGCTGGATTCCACTCCCAGCTCTGCCATTTACTAACTGTGCAACTTTGGTCATGCTTTTTTTTTTATATATATTTATTTTTTAGTTTTCGGCGGACACAACATCTTTGTTTGTATGTGGTGCTGAGGATGGAACCCGGGCCACACGCATGCCAGGCGAGCGCGCTACCGCTTGAGCTACATCCCCAGCCCTGGTCATGCTTTTTAACTTCTCTGTATTTCTGTTTCCACATTAAATAGGATGAGAGCTTCCATTACTGTTTGTAAAGCAGTAGGGTTGTGGCAAAGATTAAATGAATGAATAATGTAAGTGCCTAGAATAGTTCCACGTGTGTTCCAAGCAGAGTCAGTGCTATTTATGCATTAGATATTTCTGTTATTGTTACTATTAACATAGGAAACTGGGGTTGAAAGTTTGCATATAACTTAAGTAAATTATGAGTTATATTTTTTTAACAGTACAAAACTTATTTACCAAGTGTACCTTTTTGATCTTTTAAATGGAATAGTAAGCAAGGTTTGGTGTTAGAATTTTAATACTAATGATACATTGTAAGCATTCTTGCCAATGAGTTGTCTAAGTGTACTCCCCTATATCACTGAATTTTTTTTTGGTGGGAAATAATTTAATAGTAAAATGAATCTTACAACTGTATGAGCCAGGTATCAAGGATAAACACCTGCACTAAAAATGTGTGTGTATCTGTGAGTGTGTGTGTGTGTGTGTGTGTGTGTGTTTTATATTCATTTAAAAACCCACATGGACATTGATAAAAAATTATCCCTACCTGCTTAGGCTCAGCCATGATCCCTAGAGGAAAGTTTATTGATAGACTCCCTTAGAAGTAACAATTTGATAGATTATGTTCATTTTCACCAGACACAACCCCAATTTCATTTTAGTAGTTATAAAATTTCAGGAAATGTGCTTAATTTGCACTCTGTCACTTCCTTCATTTCTGCTCTGAGTTACCTTCAGGGAACACATACAAATCTTCCCTGAAACCCAACCCCAGACAATGAGTATTCTTTGGGCCTGGAGTTGGTTTGCATTGCGTTGTCTGTGCTGATGTTACTTCTGGACTGGGAGGGTGATGAGCAGAGTGCAAAACAAGCCATGTCATCTGCTTCTTTGATTTTACTGCACTTTCCACCTTGATATCAACAATGGAATCAGGAGCTGAGGGGAAAAATTTTACCTATACAAAAGTGCTAGAGACCTGGGAGTATCTGGGTTTGATACTGTGTTTATATTATTTATATCATGGCTTCTGAGAGCCATATTATAGGAATTAGTTGTAAAATGTATGTTGGGTATAGAAAAATAAATCAACTGCTGATTTGGAGTTCAAGAGGTAACCTGTTTGTTTTGATTACTCTTCTTAGGTTCTTTCCTTGGAGAAAAAATGGAACACTCCTCTTTTCAACTTCTGATGCTTCAAAAAATGATAGGTGCTCAAAAACCTTTAACTCTACTCAATCCTCTTCAATTTCAGCATTTTCCTGGTTGGCAAAGAAGTGGGATCTCTGCCCTCATGGTATAGCCTCTGTACTCATGAAAATGACCTCTTTTTGAGCCCGAGATGGGGTTCATTACCTCTCCATGTTTAAATTATATGTCACCTATAACCTATAAATGTGAATTCACTTTTTCCAGAGTTTGCAAATGCCCGGGAAAAGGGAGCATTTTAAATCTGATATAATTAGTCTAAACTGTGTCTCGGAGCAGTTTCAGCTTTGGCAAAGGTAAAGCACAATTTAAAGTCTGCTTTATAGATGGGGAATAAAGAAAAATATTAAATATTGGTGACATAAAATAATCTATGGAACCTCCTGCTGTTTGAGAAAGAATACTTTTCCCTGAGTTTATTGCTAGTGCAGTCCTGGGGAGTTAATCTGTCCTTTTGGGCACATTGCATAAAATTTGATTGCGAAGCCTTGAGTTAAATAATATGAAGAACAAACACTAATGTTAAAGAAGGAAGGAGAATGCAAGTCAGAGGGTTGTCACCAATAGAACTTTTTACTAAAATTATTATTTTTTTAGGGGACAGATGCTACATTGAGAGGTTTTCATGCAAGGATTTGAATTATAACAAATTCTTTTTCTTCTAATTCTTCTTCTTCTTCTTCTTCTTCTTCTTCTTCTTCTTCTTCTTCTTCTTCTTCTTCTTCTTCTTCTCCTCCTCCTCCTCCTCCTCCTCCTCCTCCTCCTCCTCCTCCTCCTCCTCCTCCTCCTCCTCTTTCTTCTTCTTCTTCTTCTTCTTATTATTATTATTTTGGTGCTGGAATCAAACCCAGAGCCTTTCATATGCTAGGCAAGTGCTTTACTACTAAGCTACAACCATAACACCCCCATCTGTTTTTTTTTAAATAGATATTTGTAGGATTTTTTGAAAATGTTTAACTCCATCAATAAAATAAGTACCATATTCATCAATAAACTTTATATTTAGAAAATTGTGACATTAATTGCAACCCTGAAATTCAAAGTTTTGTATTAAGAACTTAAGAGATTGTGGTGTGCGTGTGTCTGTGTTTGTCATGCTTGATCTTAGAAAGATACTTGTAATGATTCTCTGTGGGCATTTCTGAAAAGGAGGTAAGAAATATGAAAGCTTTGACTAGTCACAGGAATATTATTCATTTCTAAAATCAGTTTTTATATGCTTATCAATCTTTTGCATAGACTTCAACCTACTAATTGGCAAAGAACCAGAATCAGATGAGAAAAAGAAGAAGATGGATAAGAGGGCCTGAATCACTTACAAATATTATTTATTACTTGCAAATAAATTAATTAAACCATTTTTGCATGAAAGAAAGTTCTATCTTTATTTTCACATAGTTAATTAACCCAGAACATTTTTGCGGGGAATGCCCAGGGCCTGACATGCCAGGTGAGTACTCTACCCACTGGCCTTCAACCCCAGTCAATATTATTTTTTTTGAGGGCACCCATTTCCCATGGTAATAATATGTGGAGCTAGTCTGGCAAGTATTGGATAATATTCATATTTCATTTCTCTGCACATCAGCAAATATATCCACAAGAGCTAAGGAATGAGTTAAGTTGTGAAGATTTAGTAGTAACTCATAAAACAATAACAAAAATCTATGTAATATTGAATATTTTTATATACTCAATTTGATACTAGTAGTACTCTTGTGAAAATGAATTAGGATCCCAATTTTTCGGAGGAAACTGTCATCGGTGGTTGCAAAGCTGTGTGTGGCTGGTCAGACTGTCTAGTTCAGGCCCACTGACCTCAGTCTTTTGTTTTTTCCTCATTAAAGTGAATTAACAGGCTGAACCCAAGCCAGCCCAAACCCAACCTGAGATTGCTGAAAACAGTCAGACTAAGGTGAATTTTGGAGGCAGTGGGGATGGCTGAGCCTGGGATGAGAAATTATGAGGAAAGCTTCATTGAATGTTAAAGTGAATGTTAATGTAAACATAGATGAAGGCATTGAATGATGTCATCAGGTGACTCCTGGTCCAGAGTGGGAATTTAATTCACTGTGTGGTCTCCTAATTGTATTTGATCATATATCATTATTAGTTGAAAAAATTTTGAGCATTCTCACTCAGTTGTTATTCATTTGTAGACTATGTGCATGCATAGATATTAGTTTATTTTTTCCCTTATTAAACATAGGCAAAAATAAAATTTGGAGTAAGAAGATAAAAAACAAAATAGAAGCTTGTTTTTCTTCCTGTACCTGCCCTTTTCTCATGCAATGTGAAACTGACTCATAGATACCGTCTGATTGTTCTTTATGGCTCAGGAATTGTATAATTTATAACTTGTATTTGAATAATAAGCTTTGGCTGAAGAACTTCTTTTCCAGCACACCAGTTACCTTATTTTTTGAAATTGCTGTTTTTAATGTTCATTCATTTAGGGTCATTTTAAAGAGCTCTCCATATACCTTGATAATGTTTTATATTCTTTCCAGAAAGATTCAGTTTTCCTTGTCCTAAAATGTTCCATTGGAGACATCTAATTTAACTTTCATTTAAATAATCTTGAGCCCAGATAAATGTGTCTGGATCCAGGGCCAAACAGATGTCTAGCCAGAATCAGAGGGCGAGTCCCTGGGTCAGCCCCGGATGTGCTTTGTCTAGACGAGTAACGTGTGCTTTTTATTTCCCCCATATTTTGATATTTGAAAAATATGTTCATTTATTTCATGGCTCCTATTTTTGGAGCAAATATTTCTCATATCTAATTTATCTAAATAAACTAAACCAAAAAAAAGTTCTTTTACAGGTTTCTTGTTATTAAAATTTAGGTGAACAGAATACTAAGAAATTAGAGTGTGTGATGTCTGCCTATAGTGGTTGATTTTTCCTTACACAAGGGAAACGGCAATAGATTGGATATATTAAAAAAAAATGCACCCACTAGAAATTGTATTTTAGATCCAGAAAATGGGCAATTTTTTTTAATGTTTCTCTCTTTGTAGAGGCTGGTTATAAAGAACTTAGTTTTTTTTTCCCCCCCTAGGTATTTACTATGTAGTTGGTAGTTAGTTTTTAAAAATTTATTATCATTATTGTGTGTGTGTATGTGTGTGTGTGTGTGTGTATGTGTGTGTGTGTGTGTGTGTGTGTATGTGTGTGTTTGTGTTTGTGTGTACTGGGATCAGACCCAAGGTCTCATACTAGGCAATGTGTCACCATCCAGCTACAGCCTCAGCCCTATGTGTAGGTAAATAATGCAGAAAACAAATTTAAGTATAAAAACAATAGCTCATTTGTCCCCATCTTACAAATGTTGCTGAAACTGCTCCTATTGGACTTCAGGTATATGTAAATGCCCTACATATTGACAGAAGGAGTCTGAACCCTCAGGCAGCTGGTTGTGTGGCCCACACTGTGCTGTACCTTTACTCCATGCTGAATTCCATTTGTAGTCAACTGATTGGGAACAAAGAGGGCCCTGTGTGTTTGAGGAAATTCACCACAGCGGGGTCCTTTGCTGAATTGCCCTGACTGTTCTTCTCTCTCCAGGCAGTGGAGACAGAGGCATCCTGAGTTTAGAGTAAGTTTTCAAAGGGAGAGAAAAATGGATAATTCCTCAATCCATTTGGCATTCCATTCTAGCTCATTCTCGGAGTCACAGGGACTCTGGGAGATGATCACAGTGTGATAAACTCTAACTTATTGATGGGGCTTATTAAAATCAGCAGCTTTACCTGGTACAGTTCTTGTCAACGTGATGTGGAAATATGGGCTGTGAATGTAGCATGCTGCACAGATTTCTGAAGAAATTCTCATTTGTTGGTCAGAGAGTTTAGAGGAGAATTTCTGTGTTTGCTTGTTTTTTTTTTTGTTTGTTTGTTTGTTTGTTTTGTTTTGTTTTTGCTAAAGAAAACTTATTTAGGGTATCTCCCAAAAGTGACTTTTTAGGTTCATTAATATATTACAGTAACATAGCAGTAACATAGTATTCAAATTGTTTATTTGAAAAGTGTTTTGGATTTGATAGACATTGATCTGTTCAAGAATATGAATATCGTTGTGTGGGTTTTTATTTATTATCTTTTGCTCATTTATTTTTCTTCCCAGCCTTGGCCAAATATTTCCCACTTGGCAAAGGACTTTATAGACAAACTACTGATTTTGGAGGCTAGTCATCGAATGTCGGCTGGCCAGGCGCTGGACCATCCCTGGGTGATCACTATGGCTGCAGGGGCTTCCATGAACAATCTTCAGAGAGCCATTTCCCGGAACCTCACTCAGAGGACATCTCCCCAGTCTCAGAGTTCAGGATCTGCACAATCTTCTAAGTCACGTTATTCTCACAAATCAAAACACATGTGGACCAAGAGAAGCATAAAGATAGCAGAATCACCACTACCGCACTTTTGTAAGCAGATGGCTTCTAAAACCATTTTGTCCAATGTTAAACCAGATTCATGAGCTCCACTAATAGCAGTAGCTCAGGAGGGACCATTTCATCATGATCAGGGCACCTTAAAGCTTCAAGGACATGGGAGCATATGGTTACTGTTGATAACATTGATCCTTAGCTTTAGTAATTTTTTTTGGTCCATAATTCTTCCTATATTTATTTCCTGAAAATATGCTTCTGCAAAAAGATAAATTATGTAGGAAAGCTGAGTGTGGTGGTGAGTGCTTGTAATCCCAGCTGCTCTGAAGTCTGATGCAGGAAGATTCCAAGTTCAAGGCCAGTGTGGGCACCCTAGGGAGACCCTGTCCCAAAATAAAATAGAAAAAGCACTGGGGATGTAGCCCATTGGTAGATCTCTTGCCTAACATGTGTGAGGCCCTGAGATCAATTCCTAGCATGCGTGTGTGTGCGTGCACACAAACACACAGATACACACTAGCACACACAGCATTGATTTTTTTTGATCTATTAGTGGCATTTCTAGAAATTTGTCCTACACATATTACATTCTTGCAAAAATATATAAAACATTGCTATTTATACAAACAGAAACTATAAGTAAATGCCTTTCAAAAGGGCAGCTTGAAGTATGTTACATCTTAGCAAAGGGCTACCATTTATGCAGCTATTGAAAATGATATGGCAGACTTACTGTCATTTTGTATGATATGTTATTGTGTTAAATGAAGAAGCAAGGTGTTGATGGCTATTGTAGTATGACCTTGGTGTGACAAAAATGTGTTCAGAGGCTTGAAAAATTGGTAAGAGCTTAATAAAGATAGCGATTGTTCTGAGAAAGGAATAGGAAGTTATGGGTAGGAGGGAAAGGTTTACTTTTCATTTCATACATATTCCTGCCTTAAAAAATTTTTAATTGATGTATTTGCTCCAAGTCGGTAGTAAAAAGGAAATCCAATTAAAACTGCAAGTGGAAGAAGGGAAATGATTGAAAAGAGAAGCTTGAATTAGCAGCTCTACAGGAATTGGTGAATGACTAATCAGATATGAAAACTGGTTCTTATTAATTGGATATTTTATATATTTGCTACTTAAGATTTTCAGAATAAAAATATCAATAAAAATTCATAAGGATATTAGTTTCTGATTCTTAAATAATTAAAAAACAGTTTTTAAAAATGAAAAAAGAAAGTTTTTTTTTAACCTGAAACTGTTTTATCCCTAACATTTATTGAGCATTTATTCTGTGTCAAAGATCTTTAACATAATTTATTTTATTTGATCTTTATAACATATCTACGAGGTAAGTGTTTTTCTTAATTTGGTTTTATACATGAAACTCAGAGATGTGAAGTAACTTATTCAAGATCACCAATAGGTAAATAATAGATCTGGAATCAGAAACTTGGACCTTGTTCTTTAACCTCTATGTTGGATCATTTCCAATAAATAAGAATGCAAAAAGTAAGCTATGATGCCTCAGAGAATTTTTTTTTAATACTGCCACAAATAACCAATGGTGTACAATATTTTGCAAAGTTATGGTGTAGGTATTGGTAGTTTCCTTGGAGAATTGACTTTTCTATCTTTTGCCTGTGTAGGTGGCCTTGAGGTGCTTTTCCATTAATGACAGTCTTAACTCTTACCAATTCCACCTGCAGCCTCCCTCAAGTCCAGAGGTAGGACTTGGTTATTGCTAAGAGAGGTGGGCCTGGGCTGGGGAGATGGGTCAAGCCTCAGATACCTGCAATGGCAGGGAGCTAGAAACCCAGGGAGGCTGTCTGAAATAGATGGGACCAGGAGAAATCCAGACAAGCAGTCAAGAAAAGAAGGGTCAATGTTGTGGTTTGGATCTGGAATGGACCCAGTGTATGTGTTGAAGACTTGGTGACCAGTGCAGCAATGTCCAGAGGTGGGGCTTTGGGGAAGTGAATGGATAGTGAGGACTCTGACCTCCTCAGTGGATTAATCCATTTATAGCTGATTGAATGATGGGAGGTAGTGAAAACTACAGGCAGGTGGGACATAGTTGGGGGAAGTAGGTCACTGCCACGAGCTCAGCAGCTCTCCTCTGCCACTTGCACCATGATACCTCACCTCACAGCCATAGCAACAGAGCTGTCGGACCACGCACTGAAACCTCTGAAACTCTGAGGTAAAATAAACCTTTCCTTGTTTAGATTGTTTACATCTGGTATTTTAGTCCCAAAGATGAAAAGCTAATACTGTGAAACTCAGGTAGAGAGAGATAATAAAGTGTCAGAGCTTCCTCACAGACTTGGCATCGAGCCAGGATCCCTAGAGTGCCTGTTTACATGGGAATGTAAATTGTCAGAGAGCCTGCAGGATGCAAGGATTCAGAGGTGGACAGTGGCTTCTGACTCTTTTAAGTTCTTAAGGGCAGAGACCAGGTCTTACCTTTGAAAGCTCAGAACCTGGTAGCCCCCACACAGCATTGAAAAATGACTTGAGGTCTATTTTCCATATTCCCTTTACCTCATGGTGTCCCCTGCTTGGCCACTTAAGTTCCCATTGAAGATCTTCTTAAATGGCTTGGCCATTTGTAGTGTTTGGGTGAGTGAAATGGGAGAAGGTGTGTGATAATAAGGGCAGGGCAGAGATGCCTGGCAACATCTATGCTGGGAATTTTCATTAGTAGAAAAATAATTCTTCTGTTTCCTGTTGAGAACTTGCTGAATCCTCATTAATGGTGCCCCTAACCATTAATGGAAGACTGTGGTTGAATAATTCTCTACTCTCCAACTTTTGTGAAGTTCTTATAAATCAACTCGGTTTGTTTTTAAGAGTTTCTCTGACAAGTTTATAGTTCTTTTACAGGGTTTAGTTTCTTGTTAGGCTGATTTGATGTGACAGGGATAGTTTATGACCTGGGGTGATATTCTCCCTACTCTTTTTTCGGTACCCCAAACAAAACACACTAACAAGAAAAGTCAACCAGCCAACAAAACATATCACATTTATAAGTTTTGTTTTTGAATAAAAATATTTTGACAATGCCAATTACTGGACATATCTGGTATATATGGTACTGAGAAATCCTGAGGGAGAAACACAAACTAGCACTTGTTCATGTTTTGACCATATTCTGCCATCTTCTGGTAGCATTAGGTATTGCAATCAATCCATTTTCTATATATTTGGATTTCATTTGTTGACATCAACAGATTAATATGAATGGAGTGAAAAGAACACCCAGTTATTTTATAACACATTCAATCTCACATTTATTTTTAAAGTTTCTTCTCTTATTATGTTAATGAACCACTACTATTTTTTTCTAGTAGAAAATATAAGTTTCTCCTGAACAATAATATTAACTAGCCTTTTATCACAGTCTCATATTCATTTAGGTTTTGTTTTGCAATATTATTTGTCATACATGAGTTCTCTTATCTTAGTATTTTCTTTCTCACCTTTTCCTATCTCCTGGATTCTGTGGTAGCTCATTATCATCTTTGCTTGGGATATTTTAAAAAATGTCCAAAAGATCTAATTTCCACAATGCATGAAGAATGTTGATGACTGTACTTTGAGGAATTCCACGTTTGACATAATCTAAATAACAGAAATAAAGTTCACATTAATTATATTTAGTCATCTTTTCATACTAGCATACATCATTACCATTGTTCATTAACCACATAACTATGGGATGCTGAACAGTCTTTGAAGTGTGTAAAATTCTGGAAAGTTAAAATATTTAGGCTAACGTATAAATGCCTTCAATTTAATATGGCCAATAGTTACTCTTTGTGTTTGTTTTTTTAAAAAGTATGTCATGGAAGGTTTACTTTTAAAAAGCCATTTTAAGCAAAATTTAAATTCACAGAGAAAGGTTCCAAAATTTAAAACATGAATCTGTGAAAGTATGAATCTTGAGACCTAAGATAGTGTATTAGTTTCCAGAGCTGCTGTAACAAATTTCCTTAAACTTGGAGGCTACAAACAACAGAATTAAACTCTCGTGGTGGTATCACTATGTTGGGTTCCTTCAGGAGGCTCTTAGGGAGAACCAGCTCCCTCTGTCTTTCCTTCTGGTGGTCACTGGCAATCCTTGCCATTCTTTTATTTGTGACCTCCATCCCACCCCTGATTTCTGCCTCATTTTTTTGCTTGACCTTTCCTCTATGTGTCCCTGTCGTCTCCTGTTCAGTCTTTTCTAAGGATATACTCTTCATTGGATTTCAAGATGATATCATCTCTTTACCCTTATCTTAATTATACTTGGGAAAAACCCTTATACCAAATAAGGTCACAGGATCTGCTTGGACATATCTTTTAGGGATCTCTCTGCAAATTATTATAGGTGGCAATTAGCACCCATCAGGGAGAGAATAGTGGTATCCTCCCTGAAAAATGTTTTCCTAAATCATTGGTTTTCTTGTTGCCCCTGGCCTGGGCTTTGGGAATCCACTTTCAGAATTTTATGAAATGGTGCTTTTGGTATTAACTATTAGATTTGTTTGGAACCATGTTCTGCATAATTCTTCCAATTCTGTAAAGTTAAATAAGCTTGTAGTTTCACTTCAGAAAAAGAGAGAATTTTATTTGTCTCTTAGAAATAATTATTTCAAAGGACCAGATAGTTTAGTTTTTTTTCCATTATTTATATATTTTCCCATTTTAGAGGTTGTAGGTGCTTTATATAAGTATAGATAAAAATCAATTTGATGGAATGGAAGAGCTCAGGAAAAAAATAAAATAAAAATAGGAGGGATAGGAAATAGCTAGAAGGCAAGGTTATTATCTAGACATTCAAAATGAAAATTAAAAGATTAAAAAATGTACATTGTTGATGGTACCTTGCTAAGAATAAGCTGAATATTTGAGTACTACTACTACTAAGGGGAAAAAAAAACAATTTCTGGCAGATCATTCAGAGGAATAAGTAGTACATGCCTTGAAGTATCTATAACATTAAAGCAAATTAACCTCAATTTGTTGTAAGGGAGAGAGAGCCTTTCAAGCAATATTCCAAAAACAGTGTTTCTTGCCATGTTTTGGTTTGCAGCACACAGTGGTGGTTCAGGCTGTGCTAGTGATCAGTACCTTGAAGGTGGCTGCCCAGCAATGCCAGCTCTGGGCACGGTCATCTGCTTTAGCTGGCACCAGTGGAGCTGGCTGACAGCCAGCTGAACAGAAGCTGCGTCCTCTCCATGCGGAGGTAGGGCGAGGGCACATATTTGGAGGCCGCCAGGATTTTCTCCAGAAATTGGAGCCTGCTGCAGTGCCCCAAAGAAAGGCAAACAAGGTCACCCAAACTTCCCAGTAAATATTATGGATAATTTATATCTGAAAAATCTTAAAGTGTCTGTGTCAAAATATTCCCATTGCAAAAAACCCCCCAAATAATCAGAATTTCACAGATTGTCCTTTCTTGTAAATAAACCAGTGTATTACTATTTCTAGGGAAATGGAATAAATCAACATGTATAGAACCAATACTTTTGTGTTATAAATTGGAGATCATCTGACAAAAATGACAACTTTGGTTTTAAAATACGTCACTTACCCATCTGCAGGCATGAGATAGTAGGTTCATTTGTCTATTAAAAACCCACCTAGGGGATAGGGCAGAACTCAGTGGTAGAGCATGTGTGTATGTGTGTAGCATGTGTGAGGACCTGGGTGTAATCCCCAGGACCAAGGGGTGGGGGGCGGGGGGAAACAAACCTAGCTTGTGGCAGCGAAGGTTCATAAAAATACATTTTA
Source organism: Urocitellus parryii (assembly GCF_045843805.1). Classification (NCBI taxonomy): domain Eukaryota; kingdom Metazoa; phylum Chordata; class Mammalia; order Rodentia; family Sciuridae; genus Urocitellus; species Urocitellus parryii. The sequence goes on from NC_135537.1 coordinate 47,697,087, forward strand.
AAACAGTCACTGTCTTAGCGCATTGGCACATGCTTGTAATCTCAGAGGCTTGGGAGGCTGAGACAGGAGAATCTCAAGTTCAAAGCCAGCCTCAACAACTGCAAGGCACTAAGCAACTCAGTGAGACCCTGTCTCTAAGTAAAATACAAAATAGGGCTGAGGATTTTTTGTGGCTCAGTGGTGAGTGCCCCTGAGTTCAATCCCCAGTACTCAGGAAAAAAAAAAAAATTATTTTAAATGGAATTTCTTAGTAATTATTAACACATTTTCTTGATAAAATAAAAGATCTAGCTCCAGAGAGAATCTCCTCTCCTTGGCCAAGAAAAAAATTTCTGTTTCATCAAAAGAGCAAGGAATTTGTTCCTTGGGCACCTTTGCTTCAGCCAGACCAGAGAAAAGCAGTTTCTTTTGCTTCCCATGGTAGTGGGAAGGATGGGATGGGGGAAGGACTGTGATGTTGGATATTTGACCTGCACATCTCCTGCCCTCTCCAGCGGGAAGGGTGCTGAGGCTGCTTTGTGTCTTCGGTGTCCTCCAGGAGCTTAGCCGACGGGTGCACTTGGGTCGTTCTCCTCTGGATGGGGAGGCAAGAGTTCTGCTTGTTCTTATAAACCATCTAAAGCTGGATTCATGCCCCAGGCGGTGTTCCTGGTACCAGTCTGGTGTGGCAGCTCTGATCTTAGTTTAGAGCCACTTCAGAAGAGCCCTGCTTCACTGGGTGCCAGGGCTGGCGAGTGAGACTCAGTGCTGGACAGCTTGCGTTAGCATCACTTCAGTGTGAAGAACATCCCCTGCCGTCATCAATGCCATCTTCCCGTACCCTGTGTCTGTTAGGGACAAGCAGCAGAGTGAGAAGAGTGGAGGATGGGGAGGGAGAGAGTGCTTCATGGCTCTTTGGGGACAGACCCGTGTTCACAAGAACAGGAGAAAACAGGACACGGTCACTTCTCAGCAGACACTCCACTCATGACAGCAACCAAGGGACTCTTCTTCCCCAGCAGGCACTTATCCCAAACAAAGCCTCGTTCCAGAGTGGTTGTGAGTCACGGCTTGGGTTTGATCCAGGCTCCAGCCAGGACAGGGGACCTGGCACTGGCACGTGTCCCAGGGATGGCGGTCTCCATCTGCATTTCCAGAAGAAACAGGAGACACAGTGACGGAGGAGACTGCACTCGCTGCTCCCTGGCAGGAAAGCTAGGGAGGACAGTCACAGTCTGGAAATGTGACTGCGCACAAATGCCAGATGCCAAGTGCTCTGTGTACAAAAGCCAGCTGCAGAAAACAGTGTTCTCAGTGGAAAGAAGTGTGTTGCCCGAGTGAGAATTGTCTTCCATGAAAGGTTAGTGTTCTGGAACACGTGTTTTCATATTCACATATCAGTGATGGTGAACATGGGGCCTTCTTCCTAAAATGTATCAGTGTCTGCTGGATAGAAAAAGGGAGAAGAGGGTAAAGTAATACCAGCCCTGGCTCTTCAGGGTTCCTACCCACTTGCCAGGTGAGGCGGCTCATGCCTATAATCCAAGCTACTTCAGAGGCTGAGGCTGGAGGATCCCAAGGTAGAGAGGCCAGCCTCAGCAACACAGGCAGACCTTGTCTCAAAATAACATTTCAAGAAGGGGCTGGTAGAGTGCTGGGCTAGGATGTGCCATTGAAATACACACACGTACGTGAGGGATTGTTTACTGCTTTGACAGTCATTAAAAACAGATGAGGAATGAATCTCATTTAGAAGCATCTAACCACAATGTTGCAAAGTATTAAGCAAGGTTTTTAATAATAATATAAATAATCATATTAGGTCTTATTGAATATATATTAATGAAATCAAATTAAAAAAATTTTTTTTTTTAGTTGTTGATGGAACTTTATTTATTCGCTTATTTATTTGTGGTGCTGGGAATTGAACCCAGTGCCTCACATGTATGAGGCAAATGCTGTACCACTGAGCTACAACTCCAGCCCCTGAAATTGCTGAGAGCCATTGCCAAGTAGGAATGACACATGGCAATTTCTTTGTCAGCCTACCCAATGTTGCTTAGAGGAAGGACTCTCCATATTGGACCCAGGTCATTTGCAGTAACATTGCATGAGAAAGGTGACCTTGCTCAAGGACCATGGCAGATCCAGGTTTAGGGTGTATCCTGCTGGGATTAGGGAGTATCCCGCTCCTTGTGTTTAGGGCGGTTCCAGGTTTAAGGTGTACCCTGCTGGGAATAGGGCATATCCTGCTGCCTCAGCACGCCTGCTCCTTGAGTTCCCGTTTAATTCTCCCGGGATTCAGAGAGTATTTGGGATTCAGAGCCCGGTGGAGAGTGTGGATTCTCCCAGAACCTGGATTTTGCCCAGAACATGCGTGTAGAGGGCCGCTGAGAGTTCGGGAATAAAGAGTTGCTGTTTGAATCTACAAGGTGTGAGTGGCTCGTGATTTTGTGCCCAGCCAGACTGCGGCATGAAATAAAATTTATTGTTAAATATTTTATCACTAATAAATATAATTTAAAATTATTTAAAATAATTATTTAAAATAATAAAAATAAAATAATAATAATCAGTTTAAAAAATTTAAATAAAAGTTATTTAAAAAGAAGTGTTCATCTTCCCTTATGAAATTTCTAATTTAGTATTATTTTCCTAAGTTATTTGTTAATAGAGTTGCATATGTGTATAATTTTAAAATACAGGAACATATTTACTGATAAAGACTAGTTAAGAAAGTTTAGAGACCATTCATAAAAGCTATCAAAATATTATTTTTAATGATCTGCAAACTCAGATAAATATAAGTTATTGATATTAAAAGTCCTGAGTTCTAGAGAGCCTTCAGAATGGGAGAAAATATTTACCACCAGCACCTCAGAGTATTAATCTCCAGGATATACAAAGAACTCAAAAAACTAAACACCAAAGAAAAAACAGATAACACAATTAATAAAATAGGCTAAGGAATTGAACAGTCACTTCACATAATAAGAAATATGAACAGTCAAAAAACATGAAAAAATGTTCAACATCTCTAACAATTAGAGAAATTCAAATTGAGGGGCTGGGGATGTGGCTCAATCGGTAGCGTGCTCGCCTGGCATGCGTGCGGCCTGAGTTTGATCCTCAGCACCACACACAAAGATGTTGTGCCCGCCAAAAACTAAAAAATAAATATTAAAAAATTTTCTCTCTCACTCTCTCTTTAAAAAAAAAAAAAAACCCAAAACAAAAAACTACTTTGAGATTCCATCTCACCCCAGTGACAATGGCAATTATCAAGAATAAAAGTAACAATAAATGTTGGCGAGGATGTAGGAAAAAAGGTTCACTTATACATTGCTGGTGGGGCGCAAATTTGTTCAACCATTCTGGAAAGCAGTATGGAGATTACTTAGAAAACTTGGAATGGAACTACCATTTGACCCAGTTTTATATCCAAAGGACTTAAAATCAGCATAGCAGCTCAATTCACAATAGCCACGCTGTAGAACCAACATAGGTAGCCTACAACAGATGAGTGAATAAAGCAAATGTGCTATATATACACAATGAAATATTACTCAGCCTTAAAGAAGAATGAAATTATGGCATTTGTCAGTAAATGGATGGAACTGGAGAGTATCATGCTACATGAAATAAGCCAGTCTCAAAAAAACCAAAGGCAGAATGTTCTCTCTAATATGTGGATGCTAACTCACAACAAGGGAGAGGAAGATTAGAAGGTTACTGGACTACATAAAGGGAAATGAAAGAAAAGGAGGGGGGAATTGGAATAGAAAAGACAGTAGAATGAATTGGACATAACTTTTCTATTTTTATATATGAATACACGACCAATGTAGCTCCACATCATATACAACCACAATAATGGGATCTTAATTGGAACAAGTTATACTTATTCTATGTATGTATAATATATGAAAATACACCCTACTGTCATGTATATCTAGAAAGAACAAATAAAAAAGTTAAAGTCCCAAGTTTTGCTTTGATCTCAGGAACATACCTTCAGCTGAGTCTGTCCACAGAGCAAAGTAGAAACAGGACAACCAAATTACGAAATATCTGGTTATTCCTAACAGATTTACCCACAGGGTGTTTTGGCACATATTTATGGCCTATATCCCAGCCTGTAATTTATTCAGAAGAGGAAACAAAAAAATGGCATCATTTCCTGTACAAAGTCTAATGAGCCAATGGTTCATAACTTTAGAAAAGATTTGCTTTTTTTTTTTTTAATAGGAAAGATCACCTCTTGTTGCAGAGAGAAGGGATATAGTTACACATATTTAAAAAAAAATTTTTTTTTAGTTATAGTTGGACACAATACCTTTATTTTATTTGCTTTATTTTTATGTGGTTCTGAGGATCAAACCCAGTGCCTCGCACGTGTCAGGTGAGCGCTCTACCGCTGAGCCACAACCCCAGCCCATTTACACATCTTATAAAGACAATCAGACCAGGGTGGTAGCCTAAGTAGTTCTGAGAGTAGAATGTTCACATTGTTAGTCAAATCCTTAGCTTTTTTTTTTCAGTCTTCCCTATATAAAAGTTACTGTTATTTACAAAAATTTTCTAAAATCAACTTTAATCTTTAAGAATGAAATAGCTATGTTTACCCAGTTCTATTTTAAATCCTCAGTGGATCATAGTAGCTTTTCTAAGTAATGGTAAATATTATACTTTCAGAAGTTATGCCAACTCTAAACTTTGCTTCGGTGAATGTTTCCATCTTAAATGTGCAAGAGGAACATGGGAAGCCAGATGCAGTCTACGGGAGTCAGTGATCAGGACACGCAGATGCTTTGCCTTTTTCCTGAGGAGCAGGTGGGACAGAGCTGTCCAGGTCATGTGTGGCTCCTCTGGGGGATCAGGAGTCACCATCACTCCCACCCATCAGTTCTTTCCTCTGGCCCATCCAAGGCCCCCACCATGAATGCAAGATGAGGTTCAGGAAGGAGTGGAGGATAGTGCCTCACATGTCACTTAGCCAAACTATAGCAGCAGCAGCAACAATAAACTTTAATTATAAAAAAATAAAAACTTCTTGGAAGGCATGGTCAAAATTTGGTTCTTTGAAAACTATACTTATGTTCTAAACCCAGCATTTAAAAAATATCCCTGTTTCAGATTACCCAGGCCAGTGCTTCCTACAGAGGGAGCTGGATGGACAGCTGTGGCACATTGCCTCTGGTTCAGGAGGAGCAGATTAGTGGTCTTCCGTGATTTCCCATCCCTGTAAACTGTGCTGATCACATCATCACAGCATGAGCATTTACCTTCAAAGGTCCCCTCCGTCACTTTCTGTCTTCAGTGCATCATCGAGCCCTGCCCTATCAACTCCATGATGCCTCTCTAATCTATGTTCTTCTCTCCATTCCTATTGTCCTAGCCCTATTTCAGGTCTTTTTATTTTTATTTTTTGAAATTATCAGTGCTGCAGTTGCTTGCCTTTAGTTTCTTTTTACTTCCTGTTCCACACCTCTCTCTCCCTGTCTCCATCTCTCTCTTCCCCCTCCCACCAACACGCTCACACATGCACACGTGCACACACTCATGCACAAACATTTTTAAAAGTGTGTATCTTGATATTGTGGCATCAACACATTTAAAATCCTTGGGAAAAAAATAAAGACTGACAGAATATTTCAGACGTCAACTAAAGTCCTTTCATGCCATTTTTCTACTCTTCAAGACATTAAAACCTCCTTTTTGATTTCCTCACCTTTTCCCTCCATGTACTACCCACTGCCCATGTGTGCTGTGTGTGCTGCAGCTTACTTAGTGACTCTGTTGTAAAGTCTTGGCGTGATCCCAGGGGGACCGTGCTCACCGTTCACCTCAGCACAAACCTCCTGCATGTACCTTGCCTAACAGAGTCCTGCTGCAGGTCAGCACTTGTATAAATTGTTATGAAAACAGAATCTGAAATGGACTCAGTCATCGCATCACGGGGATCCTCAACAGGGCTGACACTTGGCTGGCCCCTGCTATGGTGGCTGACTTGCTGCTACAGAGTCCCGATTATCTCAGAAGGACAATGGACGTCTCTGTCTCTTCAATCAGTCTCATGACTATCCAACTCATGACTTTTTAATTTCTTATACATGACTTTTATTGTCTCTTTATTCTCAGATTATAACAGATGTGCACACTTTTTGTACAAATCTGTAAATCCCAAAGAGAAAATCAAGTTACTCTGGATAATAACGCTCAGAGCTGTCTGCCACTCACATGACCATCCACGTGTAAACATGTACACCCCGTTTCTCCTTCATTTTTACAGTGAAATTTTATCTCTTTAACTATTCTTCTATAAGTATATTTTTATGACTACTTGGTGCTTCATCACATCGATACACCTTAACTTACTAAGCTATCCTGTTTTTGATCATTATTAAAACTTTGCTATTGTAAGTAAGTGGTATAATGAAAGTTCTTATAACACCTTTATTTCCACATTTGTTCTTGGGATAAATCCTGAGAATGGAATTGCCAGATCAAAGAGCATAAACTTTACTCCCTTGAAAGTTTGTATGAGGTTATACTTTCTTCATTCTTGCCAGTGTTTTAGGGTATGGGTAGTTTAAACAGGATCCACCTACGGAAGTGAAACAATTTATCTTGATTTAATTTGGATTCCTTTATTTTCTAATAATAAATGATCTCCAAGATAAGTTAGAGGGCAGAAACTAAACCTGAGGAGACACGTGTGGTTATTTTGTTGGTTATTTTGACGAGCTTTATTTGAGTCCACCTTTTTTTTTTTTCCTGCCAAGAATAAAACGAAAAACCCATAGCTAAAACAATTTGTTCTATAATTTATTGAGAAGTTACACAAAATGGCTTAATGGGATGAGGTATTCTTGGTAATACCCTTCACATCCCCCTGCTGCCAGCATCAGAGCCTAGTGAGGGTTGCAGAGTCAAGGTTCCTCTGCTGTAGGCCTGAGGGATCCTGGGAAGGGGGAGCTTACAACTTCAATCTGAGGCAGCAGCAGGAACAAATCATCATTGCACCAACACTTGTATTAGATGAAATGCTGATAAAAGGAAGAAAATTGAACTTGTCTTGTCTCTGTAGCACCTACAACTGTTTTCACTGATATTCTGTGGTTCTGTCTGACAGCTGTTATGCTTGCAGGGAAGATGTTGGTGTCAAATAGGCACTTTCTTATCAAAGGAATAGGAAACATAAAAACCCTGTCACCACTCACTGGAGACTTCGTAGAAGTGGAGAAATGACCAATTTTTTATTTTATTTTGTTGAAATATTTGAGATGGTTCATTTTACAATTAGAAATCAGGCCCCATCCCTGAAAAACCAATAAGCAAAGAAACTAGCAAATACAGTAGGTTATTTCTCATTGGAATTGGGCTTGCTATACCCAAAGATACTGACCAAGGAAATTGAGCCTGCATATACTTCTCATAGGGCAAATGTTAACATTGCATATTTTGAACTTCAGTTCCTTTCTCTCAAGTGCCACGCAGGTGTAAGACATTTTCTGTCAATAAGGACTCTTAACAGCTGCATAATGAGGCCATTGAACTCAAAATACAGGATGCCTCAATTAAAGCAACTTATGGAAGAAATGATTGACTACTAGACATTTTTGTTATTTTTTGTAAAGGTAGACATGTATCTTATAGTGGAATCATTTTGGGTATCAAAACATTTCCTTTGAATGATAGCATAACTCTATCAAATGGTTGATATTTCTTCTCTCATCCTTTCAGATTTACTTAGAACTGGTCTTATTCCAGGCAGTATGCACATAGTATGAAAGACATGAATGATGGTGGGTTTCTACCTGTCTAGGAAAATAGAATTGTAAAAAACAAAACAAAACACATGGACTCACCAGTAATTACTTTTTTTTCTCCCCTGTTTCATACCAGGAACTGAACCCAGGGGTGCTCTACCACTGAGCTTTTTATTTTTTATTTTGAGACAGGGTCTCACTAAGTTGCTTAGGGTCTCGCTAAGATGATGAGGCTCGTTTTGAACTTGCCATTTTCCTGCTTCAACCTCCTGAATGGCTGGGGTTACAGGTGTGCACCACCGCACCTGGCAAAAATAATTACTTTCAAATATGTACAGAGCAAGATGTTAACAGAGAGAAGGACTTCCAACTTTGTATTGCAGGCATTCACTGCTCATTCTTACTAATGTTTTATGAAAGCTTTGTACTATGATATAGATGCTTATTTCTAGCAAAGCAGGTTGTATTAATAACCATTCGACACTAGATGGTGCCATAAGACATTCATATGTTAATATTTTGGCAGACAAGTGATAGTTTAAGCTGAAGCTTGAGGTTGAAACATTGGGGAAAAGATATAGTGATCCTTGTGGCTGCCAGATCTGCAAGGTCAACAATTTGTATTTTCATAAAATCTTCATATATTTAGAAAACCTGAATGAGATATATATATATATATATATATATATATATATATATATATACACACACACACACACACACACACACACACACACACATACACACACATATATCTTTTAGATTGTTATAAAATATATTTTCCATTTAAAATTTATATATTGATATTGTTACCATACAGCATATACTTCCATTTTTCTTTTATTTTCAGGCCCAACCTTTACTAAAGTATTACTGTTTTCTTTTTTTAATTGATATGTTGGTCTTAAAAAAAAACAACTTTATTTATTTATTTTTATGTGGTGCTGAGGATCAATACCAGTATCTCACATGTTCGAGGCAGACATTTCACCACTGATCAACGGCCCCAGCCCAAATGATTACTATGTTAAGATAATGGTTTTCTATGTTGAGATAAGTGGAGATAGTATTTCTCCTAGTAATGAAGAAAATACATTCCAATGAGCTTCTTTATTTTCAGAAAACTGAGAAGAATTGATAACATTGGAGAAAAGAACTATCAGATAACTAAGGTTATAATATGAAAATATTTAAATAAATTCTGATTTAATGAATAAGCAACTAATGAGTGCTTCTGTGTATTAGAATCTGGGATAAATGTTTCCTAAATACAAATATCATTTAGTCTTCAAAGGAAATAAGTTATCATGAATTCTCTCTTCATGGCAGAGAAAATTAGTCTCATAAAAGTTAACAATTTGCAATAAATCAAAGTTAGTAAGTACCAGGATGATTAAACATGATTAAGATCAAATGCATACCTTAATGTGTATTTTAACATTTAATTCTGAAATTTTTTAATTTGTTCTTTAATATTTTTTCTGTGTCATCTATATTCACTCTTTCTGCAACTTCTATTAAATAAATGTTGGGGCTCCTTCAGATATCTTTCAGATGTTTCACTTTTCATTTTTTTTTAATCACTACATGCCATATTTCGGGGTAATTTCCCCAAATTTATTTTCTGATTTTGCAGCTTCTTTCGATTCTGTTCAATCTGTCATTCAATCTTCTTATGAGCCTTTTGTTCATATATTTCTTTATCTGTTTTGTTTGTTCCTTTTCAGAAGATCTTGTCTTAAGAGATTCTATTGGGGATGAAGTTTAATGCAAGGGTTTACATAAAGGGGGAGCTCTGTCCCTATTTTGCATCCTGATACCACTGGTTACCAGCAGTGTGCTCTTGGGTACGTTTGCATAACCTCTCTAAGCCTCCTTCTCCTCATTCATAAAGCTAGTAGTACCTACTCATCGGGTTCCATTGAGTAAAGTATGAATCACTCATGTGAAGCAGTGGGCATAGCACTTTGTGTGGACGTGCTCTATAACTGCCATCTTCGTTAGTAAGCCTCTGTTATCTCTGATTGCTCCATGATCAGCAATTCTTGAGAAGTAATCTCTGTTCTTAGTTGTAACTTCCAGCTTTCTCCATGGCTGCTCATCCCCCCGGGGCAGCTTGTGATTTTTCACTCTGAGCTTATGCAAGTGGAAATGGCTTTCCATGATATCATGCTGGTGCCCTGGTTGTGAAGGTGTCCTCGTGGGGTGGTGCCCATTTGCCTCTGTAGGTGTGGACCAGCTTCAGTGGTAATTTCTCAGTTCGTGTAGTGCCTCACCTAGGCAGCACCACCCACATCCCGCACTCCTTCTGAGATGTTCCAACAGATGTTCTGATCTCTTAGAAGAGACTAGAAAGACAAGAGGAGGAAGGGATGAAGCAAGCAGTGGCTGCGCTCAGGTCCTTTGCCCAGTGTCCCCCTCCCCAGGGGAACCACACCCTGAGTGCTGTCAGCTGTGGAGATACTGACCCATAGCCACTTCACTTGAAGCAATCTGAGGCTCCTGCCTTTCTCCCCCTATCTATGGATGCAGGTTTTGTGCCTCTCTCAGGGAGATTTCCTCCCGTGATTTTGCTTCCCATTCCTAGTGACATGACCTACTTAGTTTGGGCAGGGTTCTCTTGGTGATCCTTGCGGCTGCCAGATCTGCAAGAGGATCACATAGCATGTGCTCTAGATTGTGCCAATAATTTCTGCATTAATTCCACCCACCCTCTTTTTGATAGTCCCTCCTCTTCTCCACCCAGTTTTTAAATTCCCACCTCCCAGCATGCTGATCTTTCCAAGTTCTGGCCTTCAAAAGCTATGAGGCTGAGACAGAAATTATCTTGGCTAAGGCTTTTAAAATAAGACTTTTATTCCCGAGTAATTTGCTAGTAGGGAAATGGTTGTAATGAAGATATCGTTCATCCAGTGATGTGGATATGCATTTTTAAATTATTCCTTAGAAACACCCCTTTCACTCCCCAGTTTATGTGAACACCTTGTAGGATCCTGAAGGCAGCATCAGATTGGCCTTGAGGGCTGCTGAGAGTACTGTTGGTGATTCATTGGTGTGAAGATGTTCTGCTCTTATGGCTGCTCTATCTCTCCCATATTGAATTTGCGATCTTAATGGCATCAACTCTTCCCAGTATTCCAAGCTAGAACTCTCCAAGCCAGCTTCAATTGCATTTTCTCCATTGTGTTCTGTGTTTAGATGTTCACTAAGGCATGCCAAATTCCACACAAACCTCTTTTAACTTCTGTTTTATTGCCTCTCCTTTGGCTAGGCTTCCTTGATCTCACCTGGGAGATACTTAAGTGGCTCCTAACAAGTCTCCTTGGCTTCAGCCTCTTCACCCTCAAATCCCTTTCTCACCGCTCCTTTGAAGTGTGATCTGATCACAGCCTGCCCTACTGTGACAGCTGCCCATAGCCAAGAATCTCCATGTTAAGACCCCTTACATTCAACTACAAGGGCCTTGATAATCAGAGAGCAGCCCATCTGCGCTTCTTCCCTAGGGTCAGTCCTGCGGTTCTGAACAGCATCATTCCTGGAAGCTGCACAGCACTGGGAGCTGTGGATTTCCTCACCTCACCTGCCATACATAGACCTGGGAAGCAGTTATTAGAAAGAACATCTCAAGGATGTGTTGGGTCAGGAGCAAACAAAACTGGGCCTCAGTTCAAATAGACAAGAAGAGCCAACGTGCAAAGCCAGAGGAAGCAGATATTGGCAGGAACTGACAAGCAGGGAGGTGGTGGGGCGGGAAGGCAAATAAACCAGCGTAGTTATGTTGGAGGAGTGGGTTGGCTCTTTACATAGGCATGCTGGGAGTTTTTAAAGGACCTAGGAGGAGTGCCTTCCCCTCTCTCACCTTCCTCCCTGACTGCGGTTCTTACAGGGGACTTTGCTCTGTGCATCTGCTCTCGCATCCTCTCTGCTTAGGGCTTCTGTATTCACCCCAGCTCCATGCGTGCCTACCATCTGGCTCCACTATGCAGCCCTCCATGTATGGCTAGACCACGTATATCCTGAGAAATGGAGCTTCTCTCTTTTTTAAAAGATTTTTTATATTAATTAATTTTTTTATACACAAATGGAGCATAACTCTCCATTTCTCTGGTAGACATGATGCAGAGTTACACCATTCATACAATCATACCCATACATAGGGGTAATAATGTCCATATCATTCTCCCATCTCCCTCCCACTCTCTCCCCTCTGCTCTATTCAAAGTTTCTCTCTTCTTCCCTTGCCCCATGCCCATTGTGGATCAGCATCCACTAATCAGAGAAAACATTTGGCCTTTGGCTTTTTGGGATTAGCTTACTTTGCTGAACATGATATTCTCCAATTCTGTCCATTTACCCATAAATGCCATAATTTCATTCTTCTTTAAGGCTGAGTAGTATTCCACTGTGTTTCTTTATCCATTCATCTATTGAAGGGCATCTAGGCTGTTTCCACAGTTTAGCCTTTGTGAATAGAGCGGCTATAAACATTGAGGTGGCTGTATCACTGTAGTGTGCTTATTTTAAATCCTTCGGATATAGACTGAGGAGTGGGATGGCTGGGTCAAATGGTGGTTCCATTCCAAGTTTTCTAAGGAATTTCCATATTGCTTTCCAAAGTGGTTGTACCGTTTTGCAATCCCACCAGCAATGAATCAGAGCACTGTTTTCCCTACATCCTTGCCAGCACTTATTGTTGCTTGATTTTTTTGATAATTGCCATTTGGACTGGAATGAGATGAAATCTTAGAGTAGTTTTGCATTTCTCTGATTACTAGAGATGTTGAATACTTTTTTTTCCATAAATTTGTTGATTAATTGTACATCTTCTTCTGTGAAGTGTCATTTCCTTAGCCCATTTATTGATTGGGTTATGTGTGTGTGTGTGTGTGTGTGTGCGTGTTAGGTTTTCTTGAGTTCTTTATATATCCTGGAGATTAGTGCTCTATCTGATGTGCATGTGGTAAAGGTTTGTGGAGCTTTATATTGATTCTTACTGACCTCAATGCACTGAGTCAAGGAGAATTCATGGTCCTAGTCTATCATCCTTTGCAGTCACCCCCTCCTGTTCCTTTTACTCTTACTACCCAGAACAACTACTTTATTGAATGATAATCAATCAATGAGTGAATAAATGTAGTGAACATTTTTCTTAAATAAAAACAAAAAAGAGTTATGCTCTGGATCTTTGGAAATAACTTTATATTTTATAGCCTTGTTTATGTGTCAAACTAAATATGCATCTGGGTACATTACAGTTTGCATCTTTGAGCAGCTGTTTGCTCTCTTATCCCAGAACACTCTCCCTACTCTTCTTCTAACTATTGCTTACCTTCCCTGTTCCAAATTAAGTGTTATTTTTGGAGAGACACTTGGGAATATTTAGTCAATGCTGGTTTTGTGTCTCTCTTCTTTCTTTCTTTTTAAAGTGATATTGGGATTGAATCCAGGGCCTTGCACATACTTGGGAAGTACTCTACTACTGAGCTACATCCTCAGACTTTTTATTTTGTTTAATTTTGTGACAGGGTTTCACTAAGTTGGCTCAGGCTGGCCTCAAATTTTTGATCCTCCTGCCTCAGCCTCCTGAGCAGTGTGGATTATAGGTGTGTACCTCCATACCAGGCTCCCTGCTATTTTATAAAAGCACCTATATTTTAATATTGCACTTGTATACCTGGAATTGAATAAATGTTTATAAAACCTTTCTTTTCCTCTAGATTCTAAATTATCTGAAGTTCTTGTTTCTCAGTATCTCACCAGTTTTGTACATGGCAGGTATTCTAAGTACTTATATGAAGATATTAATAAATCTTTCTCCTTTAAGGATCTGTTCTCATAGCTAACAACTAAGAGCTAACAACTAACAAATATATTTTTAAATATATTTTAAAAAAGATTTCTTTCTTGGACAAGAAAATTATTTTCTGGGTTCTAATTATTAAGTTACAAATGACCTGTCTAGTCGTAGGAGGTTGATAATGAAGTTGAAAAATAAATGGATTTTAAAAGGTTGGGTGGACTTGAGATAAGGGGTGGGGGGAAGAATGAGTTTTGGATCTAAGATCTTCTAAGTCACAAGCATAAAAAATAGGCACATGATGGCAGAAGGAAACTGCAATTGAGGGAATAGCAGTTATAATCATGGTTTTCTGCTGTGGGGATTCCGGTATTGCCAGTATTTAATGATAATCTTTGTGGCAATTCACAACTGAAAAGATAGTTTTAGTAAAACAAGAACGATAATTGTGATGGCTGTGGAAATGCCTGGTGCAGAAGAGAGCCATGGAAGGCTGTAGAGAAGAGGTGCATCGCACTTGGGGCTTACCAGGTTGCAGAAGGAAGGAAGGGAATTCCAAGGAAGAAGAAATATACTTAAGGGCTCCATCTTGATCAAGCTCCTTAATCCTATAATGCCTCAGCTTTCTCCATTGTGACATGGCTCAGAGGTAGAGCTCCCGCCTAGCCTGCGTGAGGGACTGGGTTTGATCCTCAGCACCACATAAAAATAAAATAAAGATATTGTGCCCACGTATAATTAAAAAATAAATATTAAAAATTATATTAAAATATATAAATATTAAAATATTTTAAAAATGTATTGGCAAGAAGATATTAGAGAACATGGCTTTTCTGGAGGTAGAGATTGGGAGTGGATGGGGAGAGGCAGGCAGCAGGCAGAGATGAGATACTGCTGGAGGCTGATACTGTGCTGGACTGTGAAGAGCTGGCTGTTCGCCATGCCAAGGAACTTTTAAGGTATCCATCAAGATGGCAGTAGAAAAACAGTTTACGTTAAAAAAAAATAGTAAATAATTCTCTACTTCCTGGGAGAAATACGTCCTGGCTGGAATATCTCTGGTGAACTCTTCCCTTCTGTCACTAGAAATTAAGGAAGAAAAGAATCTAGTGTAAATGTGGCTGCATTTGTTACTTTAGCCATTAAGAGGGTCTCAAAATGCAGTAACAGATATTTGATTCCTAGACAGTTCTAGGAAGAGATAGGAGCAATGCTACATAAGAGTTCAAAGCAAAATGTTTTGGCTTTGAATTGTCTGAATCCTAACTCCACTTTGAACAAGCTCCTTAATCCTATAAAGCCTCAGCTTCCTCCTTTGTGACATGGATAGGGAAATTACCTTAACTTCATGGAGTTGCATAAGGATTGAGATAATTTTTGCAAAACACTTAGCTGGGTGGCTCTAGTTCATTGAAGTACTTCATATATGTAAGCTAAGAATGGGTTCACCATCCAAGATGTGTTTGGCACACCTTGGAATCCAATCTCTCATCCACAAAGGCTGAATCAGACATTGTTCAATCTGAGAGTTACTTCACTGGCAGACCCCTGACACCGGAGTTCATATTTGTATATCTATCATTAAGAAAATTTGAGTATAAGGGGTTGTTTTAATAATGAAGATATTTTAAATCACATTTTTGGTTATTGTGAAGGAAAAAGATTGGAGTTACTTTGAAGTAGTCATTACTCTTGTCATCATGAAAATGAAAGAATAAGTGAGGCCAGAGGCCCAGTGGTTCACACCTGTAATCCCTACGGCGACTGGGGAGGCTGAGGCAGGAGGATTACAAGTTCAAGGAAAGTCTGGAAACCTAGCAAAACCCTGACTCAAAACAGAAAATTAAAAAAGTTGGAAATGTAGCTAGTGGTAGTGTGCCCCGAGTTCAATCCCCAGGACTGGAAAAACAAAACAAAACAAAACCTAAAAACCAAAAAAACCCCCCTAAACTGAGAATCATGTACAAGTCCTCCTGTTATATGGTTTAGAAACTTCAAAGAAATATTGTAATTAGCTAAGAAAGGACAAGAAAAAGAAAGACCACTGTAGAAGAGTTTTCAAAAGATGGCTGATAAAGCAGATATTCATCTTTTTTTTCTTTTCTTTCTCTTCTCTTCGTCTATCTGAAGGAGTGTATAGAGGAGTTGGGAGGAATGGGGTCAATGCCTGGCTTGTCATGGCCAAGCACAATGATAACTTCCAGGAAAACAAAAGCAAAATCAAAACCAAAGAAACCTTAGATAACTTGAATTTTTTCCATGTTTTTTTATTGGTGCATTATAGTTATACATAATGATGGGAATCGTTGTTACATATTCATACATGCATACAATCTAGCAATATCATTTGGCCAATAGACATGTTGAATTTTTAACAAAAACTAGAAAATAAAATAAAACATGCAAACCATTACTTTGGAAAATGTTGTGAAGGGCACCTCATTGCATTTTATCATTTAAGAGAAAAAGAGTTTTCCTACAACTCAGGGCCATTCACTGTCATGGTGGATGCAGACAAAGCAGGGAAGCAATTATCTGCAGAATCTACCCTTCCTGAGAAGGTAGGAGCCCAGACATGTCAAAACGTGGGTGGAAGATGGGAAGATTTCAAGAAACAGAATGATGTTAACTTAGAAAATCGAGGCAAGTCAGAACATTGATGGAACTCTGGAGATTATGAAAATGAATTTTTCTCGTATATGATGATTGGATAAGGAAAACTTCTTAGTAAGCTTGTACTTCTATTTCTTAGGTCAGCTGAGGCTTGCATTGTCTGACTACACATTTTCTCAATCTCTTAATCCTCTGTTGAATAATTTTGGTTAATATTTCAGGGAGAAATCAACATTACAATCAGTGGATGACGACATGCATGTGTGTATATTTGAGCTGTTACCTACTTGATTTGAAAGTTCTGAAGGCCAAGAAGCATTGTGCTATCTCCACAACACCCTGTACTTACTGTAAATGTGACCTTGAGTGAGCCACATAAGCTGTTGTGTGTCCCAGTTTTTGTCAGTAATACGATACAAGTATAACTAATTAGAACAGGTTAAAAAAAGATATACATAATGTCTCCTAAAAATAATGGTTCCTACCTTATTTAGTTGCTGTGATAATACAATGGAATGATTTGAGTGAAGTGTATCTCACAGTAC
The DNA here is from genome assembly GCF_045843805.1 of Urocitellus parryii. NCBI lineage: Eukaryota > Metazoa > Chordata > Mammalia > Rodentia > Sciuridae > Urocitellus > Urocitellus parryii. Next base: position 47,713,793 of record NC_135537.1, read on the forward strand.
CTGACGTGAGCTCTCTTTGCTGATGTTTGCCCAATGTTTGTGAATGCATGCACCTTCACTCACAGGGCAAGATGTCTTTAAAATTTGTCATTTTATCCTACTTGTATGAGTTTCCCAGACCCAGGCAACTCTCACACAACCGAAATTTATTGCTTCCCACTTGTCGTGGTTTGAAGTCTGAAATCAAGGAGTCAGCAGGGCCACGCTCCCTCTGAGTCCTTGTTTGTTCTGCTGGTTTGCTGCCCCCATCCTTGGTGTCCCTTGGCTTATAGCTGTAGTGCTTTAGCCTCTCAGCACCTGTTTCTTTTTATAAAGACACCAGTCACACTGGATTAAGGGCCAGTACCCTACTCCAGTACAATTTCATTTAAAATAATTACATTTCCAGTGACTCTACTTCCAATTAGTCATACTCAAGAGATACTGGGGGTTTGGACTCCAATGTATCTTTTGGGGGACACCATTCAACTCATAACCCAATTTCATTTTATTTTAATTCACCCTACAACTCTATATGATCATCAAGCATTATTTCAATCAAACAAACTGTGATAAGAGAGGTTGTTTTGTGAGGAGCCACCTGTGAATTACTTGAGGGTGTTCTCTTGGTATGGAGCCACGGAGATTTAGGTTTATCCTTGGGAATTATCCACTGCTCCCCTGCGTGCATTAGATGGCCCAGGGTATAAGACCTCTATCTCAGCTCTACTAGGTAGACCCCTTGCAGTTGGGCGTCTCCCATTGGGAACTGGACAGCCCACCTCCTACCTTATTTGGCAAAGAACATTCCATGGAAAACTTTGATGTTCCCCGATATAAATAAAGCAAGCATGGGCTCTATTTTGCCCTTTTAGTGTAGAAGCTTCATCCCTAAGATCTGCTAGCCCAACCCACCCCCATTTTTAAAATTACTTTCTGTGCCCCATGTTTTTTTTTTTCCCACTGTTCAACCTTTTTTTAGCTTTTATTCCACAGCCAGCCCATTCCACCAAGAGGAACTCCATTTACACCACCTACGCAGGACGTGGGCAGAATTGTTTAAACTACCCAAGATCACAGAATGAAAAAAATCAAACTTTCTGCTTCACAGTTCTTTCTGTAATATGAAAACTCACCTGCAACTATGGAACGGCAGATAAATGGTTAGCAAATGAAAGATAACCTTTTTCCAGTAAGTCATTATTTGATTTAAATATATTTACATACGTACTATATTTACATACACTTTGTGTTGTAAATATAAAATATTTAATATTAAAAATTTGAATCTTGAACCAGTTACCCAGGCTCTGTTGAAACAATATAGAATGTAACCATATAGCTATCAAGCTGGAAATAGAGCAAGTGGCATAAACACACTTGGCACAAGTGAGGGGATGGATGTGAATCAGAGGATTTTACTATTTTGTTTGTTCCTTTGTTCATTCAATCAAGAAGGAAAGATAATTTTCCAAGAAAAAGATTACAGAGGCAACCCAAGAAGAAGAGCTCTTTCAGTGATCTTGAAGTCAGAAGTTGCAGTGTTCAAATTTGAAAAAGCATCCAAACTAGAGAGAAATCTACATGTTTTGCTTGCAAAGACCTGAACAATACAAATGACCAAAGATGAGGTGACAGAGGTGCCCTTAGCACCCATTCTGAGACTATGAGGCAGAGCAGTTAGTGTGCTGGGCTTCAGACCCTTGCTCAACCCGCCTCTCGTGCAGCCTATGACTGTAGGTCTCCTGCCCGGCCTCACTGCCTGGCATGAAGCTTTTTGGGTTCCAGGTCTTGCATTGGGGCCCCTCAAATCCCACTTCCTGAGAGAAGATGCCACTGGTTAGAAGTTATTCTCATCAGCACCATCCTCAGTTTATGTTCCTATGACACTGTCTGAAGCATTTCTAATTTAGCATGATCATACTTTCTAGAAATGAAATATTTCTATTTTGAATTTCTACTTGAAATTCAGCTCAAAAACTGACATCAAAGCAAACAAGCAAAATTCTAACTATGGAACATCAGTTGAGCAAGGTTTAGTTGAAGTCACTGAACTTGGTCCTTTTTACCCATCACTTTGATCCTCAAAACTCCAAGACACAGAGCCATTATTAGTTCCTGTTCAGAGATTAGAAAACACATTGAGTGAGACTGGTGCTTTGTCCAAGGCCTTCAGAAGGAAGCCGGTTCAGTCTGGTGTGATCTTAGGATCATTTTTGTTCTTAGTGCCTCTGTTCTCCTCAGGGTGTTGGTGAGGTCTAAGGTTCATGCTGATCATGCTTTTTGTACACTGAAGGCCATCAAATGGCCATCACTCTGGAATGTGTCTTAGCTAAAATAATAAAGCATTTCTCAAGTGCAATTAAAGTGCTGGTCTCTTCCAAAGTCCCATCTCATGGTGCTGTATGGCTCTTCCTGGGAAGCAACACATTTGCAGAGGATCAGCTCCAGAGTGCCCAGTGCCTGCTGTTATAAATCTCTGCATTTTCTAGGCACATACGCACAAAAATCTTCCACGGAAATACACACAGTGTTTTTGAAAAACAAACATTTGTGCAAAAATGTGGCTTTCCAGTTTTCTTTGTGTTGTTGCCTGCGGTTCTTTGGAGAAGGCAATTATTATACTGAGAGATTGTCAGCACAGAGCTTCAGGGCCCTCATGATCTCATCTTATGCAGTCAGCACTTCTATTGAATTATAGATGCCGTATTCACATTCCCAAACCATTTTTGTCTTTCTGGCATTTGCTTGAACAAGAAAGTTCCGTTGCTCATTTTAATCATCGATCTCTCTATGACATATAATTATTCAGATCTTCCTTTATATAGAAAGTAGCAGTCCCTCCTATGATGAGTGGCTCACAGCCATTTCTGACATTGAGGGAAGATGGTAGCATGTGGAAATTTAAGAGTGTGAGCTCTGGGGCCACACAGAAAGTCAGAATTCTAGCTTTGCTTCTTTTTTTAAATTTTTTTTTATTTTTTTTTTTATTGGTTGTTCAAAACATTACAAAGCTCTTGACATATGTTTCATACATTAGATTCAAGTTGGTTATGAACTCCCATTTTTACTCCAAATACAGATTGCAGAATCTCATCTGTTACACAACCACATTTTCTAGCTTTGCTTCTTCACTAAAAAAGGGTTTACCTTCCTTGAGTTTTAGGTCACCTACTAGTCAAATAAGGAAGATAGTAATTACAGGTTTCTTAGGGCTCACTTAGTGAAGTTTAAAAGAGCTTGTATGTGGAGAGAAATTATTTTCCTCTTCTACTCTCTCATAGCACTTATGGTCACCAAAACCTGTGGGGATTTCTCCCACACCGAGCAATTCTTAAAATTTCCACAGACAACCAATTCAATTCTGAGGCTACCACGAATTAGTGTTACCCTCCAGATTAAGGGCTCAGGCCCACATCACTATCCCCACTCAAATTGCAAGTAGTGTGTTCTCAGGTTACCCATATATCTGATGTACCAGCTACAAACCAGAGGTTATTGCAACCTCCTTCTTGGGTTCAATTGGTAGTAGAGAGGCTCACAGAGCTCAGAGAGGTCAGAAGTGGGTGTTTGGCTAGAAACAGATACTTCCTCCTCTCCTCTCTAGTGCTCAAACACTTCTTGCCATTCCCTACTACCTCAGTGTCCTGCTGCAGAAGCTCATCACTTCTGGCCTGGATTATTGTAAGGATCCTCGTGATGTCTCCAGGTTTGTTCCTGTCTAAGTGTGTTGTCAAATACAACAGAAGTGTAGGCTCCAGAAGAAGAGACTATTCACAGTGATTATTGCCACAGTGGAGGTGATGGTGGTGGGCAAGGGACAGGGAGGAAGGGACTGTCGTAGTAGGGAGAATGCTCTAACCATGGGATTTGCAAACATCACAAGTTTCTTTTAGGAGAAGGAATAAACAAGGCTAGAGAGAATTGAGTGTGGAAAAGGAGATGAATGAGAGCAGCCAGATTATACAGTAGAACAGAGGATATTCTGTGCCAGCCTGGGTCACCTATTAGTAAAATAAGGATGATAGTAATTACATTCTTCTTAGGACTTCAGTGAAGATTAAAGTAGATTGACTATGGAGAGAAATTATTGAAATTGATAAATAAGTATTCTGTTCTGATTGATCAATGTGAACAAAAAAACCAAATGTCTAATTTTTTTATGAGGCAAAGAATGGAACTTTCAAGGGTCTATGTCTGGCCTTGTTATAGGGAAATTAGGGCCAGGGACATCTGTAAGTCTTACTAAGTCCTATGGGGACTTCCTTCTTCTTTCTTCCCTTTCCAGAAAACAAAGAATTCCTAAACCTTGCCATTTTCCAAGATCTCTGGGTTCATATAAGTTCAACAGTGTCACCCCTTTCCACCCAGCTGCTAGAACTCTCTTTTTGAACATAGGTATCATTAAGTGACTCCTGCTTAACACAGCTGAATGGTCTCATCACAGCATAAAATCTGTCTTAGTGACCCTTGCCTGCCCCTCCTGCCTTTCTTCTGGACTTGTTCCACAGCAGCACAAACTGCCTATTGTTTATTCCCTATGCCCTGAGGATCTGACTTCTACTCACTATGCCATTCCCTATGGCTGCAGTGCCATCTCTCCCTGTACTTGATTAAACTAAGTTCCTAATTATCCTCAAAGTCTGAATGAGTCAAGATCTTTAGGAGACCTCCCAGTCCCATGCTGGAGCTGGCAATTTTCTTTCTGTTGTGTCTCAATTTGAATTGATAACTCTTGTTGCCCTTGGCTTGTTGGAATGATCATCTTTGTGTGTGTGTGTGTGTGTGTGTGTGTGTGTGTGTCTGTGTGTGTGTCTTTAGCATTGAGGACTTCATTATTAGTCTTGGTAATTAACATTGTCTTGTGTGTCTGATTCTTTGTTAAGTGCTATAAGTTCACTTAACCTCCCTTTTTCAGACAGGAAAACTGAGAGTAGGAGGATACCAACTTGCCAGTTATCATGCAGAGACTTTGAACTGAATGGAGTTATCACACTAATATTATTTCACAATTGTAACTTTAGAATCCTCTTATCATTTCCCTAGTGGTGACTGGATGTTGGAGGTTGGAGGGGTGGCGGTGATCATCCAGCTCATTGCTGCCAGTATACGGGTATTTAACCTTCGGGAGGCGGAAGACACAGAACTCATTGTACTTGAGCAATTCTGGCTCTTCTAGTTCCTGTTGAGGTTTTGGGATGGCAAATATGTACTTCTTTAGTAGTGTAACACTGCAACTAACTAGTGTGTGTACAGTACACTGTAGTGTGTACAGTACAAACAGCTTTAGAAAGCTGATACCTTTATTCATGATACCTGAGCTGTGGTTAGTAGCTGCTTCACTTTCACTTCCAGAGAAAGTTTTTCAGTGTCACAGAAACTCCTTTTTTTATGGTAGACAAAGACTCATTGAAAAATCCAGTGGTCATATTGTCATTTCATTTATCCACTTGTGCAATTAATTATTTAGATAACCTGATTTAATAAGCACTTTGTTAACTTGTGCCAAGTACTATCCTACCTGGGGTACAAAAGAAAATAGGCAATTGTTCCTAGAATTTATAAGCTTTTAGAAGAATTAATCAGGTAAACAATATAGAAATAAAAAGATAACAGAAAGAATGCTAGGAAAAGATAGAGGAATAATGGAATATGATTTCTTGAATTATTATTTATAGTAATTATGGTATTATTATGGCAAGACCATGGGCTCCTTGACTATTCTTAGACTTATGTAACTCAAGTGATTCTAAGGATCAGAGCCAGATCACTAACCACTGAGAGGCAACATAATTCCACTAAAACACTGTTACAGTTTTTCAGATTTAAGGGTGTGTGTGTGTGTATTGCATGTATGACAAAAGACTATAGAATTCCACTTTGAATCATTAAAAAGCAGGAGACCCTTTATTGGGCAGAGAACATGAGTGCTGGTCACTGAATGTGTGCAATGTAAATATCAGAGTATCAACAGTGAAATTGTCTGCAATACTTTCCTGATAAAAATTTCATCATAGGAAGCAAAGGGCTTTGTTTTGTTTCTCTGTTTTTTATAGGTGGGTGACAAAATAATATTTCCCATTTTTGTTTTCCTTGTATTTTTGCTCCCTGTAACTCTTGTTAGGGCTCTGTGGACTTAGTGCAACCTGCTTCATATCCAAAAACACATAAAAAAAGATTTTCCTTTTTTGTAGAAGTCCCCTATCAAAATAGTTGGGGACTAATAAAGGAAATATCTTGTGGGAAAAAAAGTACATGCAAGTCCAGGAAACACCTATTTGTCCTCAGGTCGTTCTTATTCAAATGAAAACAAAATGTGGAAACTTATTAAAACTCTTGGTGTTGCCTGTGTCATTATCTTTTTTTTTTATTGCTGAGTTAGTGAATCTTTTCAGTACTGAGTCTCTGGAGACCTGGGCCAGGTTTCAACACCAGTTACTGAAGCCACTTTGTCTTCTCAAAGTGAGGACAGTCATAGTTTTCTTCCTCTGGAGAGATAAGTTTATATTTGCAAAGTTCAGTCAGCCTCTAAAGGGCTCAATATCTCCTCTTGCAAAATGGAAAAAAAAATGCAATTTGTTAATCAGCTTTTCATTGCAGTGACAAATTACCTGAGAAAAACAAATCTAAAAGAGAAAAGATTTATTTTGACTCAGAGGTTTCAGTCCATGGTTGGCTGGCTCCATTGCTATGGATCTGGGGTGAAGGAGAGCATCATGGTGGAGAGGGTATGGTGGAACAGAACTGCTTATTTCATGGTAGCCAGAAAGCAGAGGGCAGAGGGTAGGGAAGGGAAGGGAAGAGATGGAAAAGAAAAGGGAAGGGCTGGTTACAAGATATAGTTCTCAGGGGTGCACCTCCTGTGACCAGCTTCCTCTAGCTAGGCTTCATGACCTCAAGTTTCAGATCCCAACAATACCATCATAAATGAATCCATCAATGGATTAAGCCATTGATGAGGTGGGAACCCTCAAGATCCAATCACTTTCCCAATACCCAGCCCCTGAACATTTCTGCATTGGGAACCAATTCTTCAACACATGAGTTTTTGAGGAAAAATTCAGATCCAAAATGTAACAATATAATAAATATACAAAGTAATGTAAGACAATGTCTCAAAATCTGGTAGACCAGTAGACCTGAAGTTGATGGCTCTTGTATTTACTAGTTAAGTGTCCTTTGGTTAATTTTGTAACTTCATTTTCCTTCTATGTGACGTAATGCCTTTTACTGTTTCAGAGTTAAATGTGGTTGAGGCCAAGGATGCTGGCTGCTAAGCCAGCAAGTGCCAGTAGCATATCTCCACTCCTAAGCTGTGACAATAAGCAATGTTTCCAGACATTGCCTAGATGTCAGAATTATCCCAGGATGAGAACCATCACTACAGAGAAGAGTGTCTTGAGCTCAGAGCAGGAAGAGTGAGTTATTTTCGTTATTTCACTTACTAATTCTCATTTTTTCTTTTCTTTTTTCTTTTTTTTCACATTTAAAATGTAAGAGATAAACAAGAGAATATTTATGGTATCTCCTCACTCAATTCTATTGAAGGAGAAAATAAAGATATTTGATATTCTGAAAAGCATAGAGATGAATAAAGGGCAGGGAAATCTAAAATAGGGAATTGTCAGGTAATTTCTTCACCTCTCAGCAGACAGTGTCCATACCACAAATTAGATAGGACTGCTGACCAGAAATAAACAGCCAGGAAGGAAGGGTCAGAAATTCAGTCTTGGAACTGGGACTTCACACATAATGTTGATGGTGATGGTGATGATGGTGATGATGGTGATGGTGATGGTGGTGGCAATGACAGAGCTACTAACATTTATTTGGCACTGAGTGTGGACCAGGCTCTTGGACTAGACATGGGGCAGCAAATGTCTATATGTAGCCTAGGGTAGGGTATAAGGGTAGAAGTTACAAAGAAAAGCTGTAAGAGCCAGACTGCTCTCAGATTTGGGATAAATCTCAGTAAAAAGAAAGTAAGAAACTTGGGGCTTTTGCATATGTTTTATAGAAGACAAGAATGAGACAAAATGGAGAATACACCATTGCTGATGAAAGTATTAATATTCATTATTAAGATCTCGGTGGAGTCATTTGCAGTGGAAACAGAAGAAAGGAAGGAAAGCCTAAAGGTGCTAAGAAACAGCAGATGTGGTCAAATTAGCCTCATTAGTGGAAATATTTCCAGTTTCTAACTCATCCTTTTTCTCTCTTAGATATGTTTTATTATTTATTGTATTTATTTTATATTAAAATTGAATGGGTCGGGGAAATTTACTTTGTTTTGCATTTTAGGATTAACCTATAGTTATTTGTCAGAACTTTCATATGCTTATGGAAAGGGACACACATTTCACATTGTCCTTTGTGAATCCAGTCCAGTTTTTCTTTAGTGTTTGTTAAGGAACAAATTAATCCATTCTTAACTTCATATTTCATTGACCCTCTTTTCTTGGCTTTTGGAAGCCTGTGCTGCTACAGGCCCAAAGCAACAAGATCAAGAGACGGTGGACCGAAACCTCCAAACCTATGAGCAAAAATCAACCTTTCCTCCTTACAAATTGATTATTTTAGGTATTTTGTGATTATTTTGGCAACTTACTAATACATCTATGTAAATAAAGGGGAGGGGAAATACAAAAATTGAACAGGATAAGTTAACAGAAATGATTTCTTTCTTTTTTTTTTTTTTTCCTGTGAGAGGAAAATTAAGATTCCTGAGAGCAATTCAAAAGTACAAGCAGTAGCATAGCTAAGATACTAATATTGTATGGCTGGACTAGAAATTAGTTTTGGGAAAATAATTAAAATGGGCTAAGAAGATTGACAATAAAAATAGTAGTACTGACTTTTCCTTCAGAAAAAAACATTGGTGGTTTTTAGCACCAGGATTCCTTCACCTCTTTTATTCGTATTCCTAGAATAATAAACAGGTATATAGTTTCCAGGTGTGAGTATGGTGAGGGTGAAGGGGAAGATGGTATGTCTCTGGCTACACCGGACTTACAGACAGCTTGTAATCAATCTTTCTCTCTTTACCTATCGTTTGTAATTATCAAAAATTCTTTAGACTTGATTTCTACTCTTACTTCTATTTTTTTGTGGTACAGGGAATTGAACCCAAGGCTTCATGCATGCTTAGCAAGTGCCCTATCTCTGAACTACATCCCCAGCCTATTCCATTTTTGAAAGAGGGCAATTCACTTGTATAAGTTAAAGAATTTACAAGCAATTTTATTTTCAGAAATAAGAAAAATTTTTGGATAAAATTTTGTAATGGGGCATCATTCTCTCATAATACTGTTAAAAAATCAGTTGAAGCTCACTATCTGTTTTTTTATGTCTTTTAATGATTGTATAGTAACTTGTGCAGAGAAAAGAGTTTTATTGTAAATTCTTAACTAGGTGTGTTTGAAATCCTAACACATCAACACTACTCTCTTAGAGAGACAAAGAATAATGTGTTACAATAATATTACAATATTATTAACATAACAATGTTGAACAGTAGAGAAAAAAACCCATAACAATTAAAGATGTTTCCAAACAAACAAATAGGAAATATTAAATAGTTGTTTCTTTTTTTTTCTTTTCTTTTTTGCATTGCTGGCAAAGGCCCTACCACTGAGCTGCATCCTCACTGACATGAGGAAAGTTGGCATTCTGAGTTAGGTAACTCAGGGGTGTGATCTACACTAGCCTTGAAAATTTTCTTGTTTTACTATAATATTTATCCTCAAGGAAATTCACGAAATTAATACTTTCATGATCAAATATAGGTTGCAAGAGTCATTTCAAATAAAAAGATGAAAAGCGCATTTCCCTAGGCCTGGTGGAATGACAAGTCCTGGAAATAGGTTTTCAATCCATTGAATAATAGAGTCAGCCTTTCAAAGTACTCCACACTTTGCTTCGGACCTGTTTTTCTGGCTATTACTCCAGAAATGGCCTCCAAGTATGTTTTTTGGTTTTATTTCCATTTTCTCACTATGCCCATCATACTGTAGCCAAGTTGAAGAGCTTTCTTAACCTCTGTCTCCTTGCTAGTGCATTCTTTCTTAGAATTTCCATTCTTTCATCCCCATTGAAGGGATTCTTCACAGGCATGAGGACCACATCCACCACAGCATCCTTTTTGATGTCTCCCATGATCCCTCTGGTGGTGCATGTCTTCTCTCTTTTTTTGAACAAAGAAAACTGCTATCATTTCTTACATAATACCTAGTGCAGAATGCTATACCCAATATGAGCTCATTAAACATCCATTGCATGAATTCTGTGTGGAATGATTGTAGCAGAAGCCAGCAGAGATTTTTTTTTTTCCTTTTCACAACCATAGGGCATATGTATCCATGTTAGAAAACAAGAGAAGAAAATTGATAAATCTGTCTTGGCCCAGAGGAACAGTTGGAATAAAGGCGAGGCTGCCAAATCAAGGAGATCTGAGCTGTGACACACAGCAGCTTCAGCACAATGAGTTTACTTTCCTCTCATACAACAGTCTCCCATTGAGACTGTGGACAGCTCTGTTTGATATGGTCATTTGGGAACACAGGTTGCTTCCATCATTTTCTCCATGTCTTAGGTCATATAGACTTGAGTGGAAGGCATGTCTGGGTCTATTACAGAGAACTAGACGCTGCCTTTGCTTAAAGCACTAACTCTTCATTTGGGCCTGCAGATGCCCAATGGGTAACAAAAAGAGGGATGAAGCTCGGCTTTCCTGCCTTCATTTTGTGTCTTCCTGCTCAGCTCTCTACACAGGCAAGTTAATTATTTAAGGATTATTTATCTAAAAACCACCGGTCATACAAGGTTTCTTAACTCTAAATGTACCTAACCTATTTCATCCCCCTTCAAAACTGGGGACACCAAAATGAGAATAACAGAGGTATTTTTAAGATGTGAAGGGATACTTAACTCCCAGCATTCCAGATATGGAGTGTGGTGCTTTGAAGACACCAATCATTGTTCCATACCTTCCAGGAACAGGGAACCTTACTGACAGATCACCCCCTGAAGAGACTGTCCCCCTAAGCAGGAGTAATCATGACATGGGAACCAAATTGCCTCTTTCCCCAGTCACAGGTCTAATGAACATCCTAGGCAGCCAATGAAGATTGTCCCCTCAAGTGATAAGTACTTCTCTGGAACTGCCTTGCAGAACCAGAACTGAGATAATGATCACCCAAACCACAGTTTGACCAAGACTATTTAATTATGCATACCTTGCACACTGTGCTCCAATTCTTTCTCTATTTAAACCTAAGTTCATGTCAGTACCCCAAGGACAGGATCGAGATGCTTGATCTCACTTTGCTTTGCAATATGACCACGTTGGTTAAAATTCCTTTCCTGCTTTTCACTATTACTTTTCCATTTTTTGAGTGAGAAAGCGAGTGTCTGCAACTGTTTTTTGGGACTCCCTACCCCACCCAGCTCAGCCTCTGGCCTAGGATTCTGATAACAAACAGGTTTAATTACTACAAAGGGGTAATGGAGCAAGTCTAGGGAAAATCCTTGTTAAACAGGTGAAGCAGAAATTGCATCCATCACTTCTGCTTATTTTCATGGGTGAATAATTTAGTTACTTGGCCACCATCCGTCGCAAGGGGGATGTGACATTTAGTTTCTAGGTTACGCCTGGAAAGAAGAATGGATTTGTTGAGAAGGACACTATAAATCTGCTTCAGTCAGTAACTAGGCCTCCAGCCCAGAGAAGACCTGATTGTAATTCTATGGGTCCATGCTCACTCACGGCCTCATTTTTACCCCATGAGAACTTCCTGAAAAAGTAAATGCCACAAATAAATGTTTAAATTTAGTTTCAAAAGGAGCAAAACATTAAAAACAATAATGTCAAGAGTTGTAATAAGGCAAAATTAAAGTTGCCATTATAAGGGGACAAATAGATGAGGATGGTGAGAACAATAGGTTAACAGAATAATTCTATAAAATGAGCCCACTGCATGAACTTCCCACATGCTTTCTTTGTCAAAAAGCAATCTGTCTGCAGCCCCATCTGGCCCAAGGGGACAGGAAATGTCATATTCCTCAACACACTGAGGCAGGGAGTGGAAGGCCTGGCAGTCAATGTAGGTAATCAATGATGGGGGTTGAGAAGATGATGGCTAGTTATTAAAGAGAAGACAAAGGATTGCTAACACCTCTGGGATCACATTTTCTAGGAGTTTCTAACATTACCCCTGTGCTGTTACCTCCTGCTCTTAGACACATATATAAGAGAAAGTTGGGGGTTATGGGGTCTATAAAAGAGTAAGACATATTCAGCTTTGGACCCTCTTCTCGCCTCAGAGTTCTCTTTTCTCCAGGGAAGTCTGCTACCTCTGTCCTTCTCTTAAATAAAACTTTCCTTTTATGTGTGCCCAAGAGTTTCTTGAGTGTTTAACCCAAGAAACAGCCAATGAAGATTGTCCCCTCAAGTGATAAGTACTTCTCTGGAACTGCCTTGCAGAACCAGAACTGAGATAATGATCACCCAGACCACAGTTTGACCAAGACTGCTTAATTATGCATACCATGCACACCCTGTTCCAATTCTTTCTCTATTTAAACCTAAAGCTCCTGTCAGTACCCCAAGGACAGAATCGAGATGCTTGCAATATGACCACATTGGTTAAAATTCCTTTCCTGCTTTTCACTATTACTTTTCCATTTTTTTGAGTGAGAGAGCGAGCGTCTGGAACTGTTTTTTGGGACTCCCTCCCCCGCCCAGCTCAGCCTCTGGCCAAGGACTCTGATAACAAACAGGTCTAATTACCACAAAGGGGAAACAAAGACCCATTCCTGATCTCCAAGACCACCATAATCATGATGAGACCTTCTTTATTTGGAGGTGAGAAGGGAGAAAGACTAAGAAGAACAAAGAACAAGGAGGACCAACTGCATTTCTTTTCCTACCAAGTCCAGGGTGGAGCCACTTCCCCAAGGACGAGGACAGATACACAGCCCTTTATGGCATCATTGGCCTGATGGAGTGAAACTAACATTGGTCCATGAAAACTGCTGGTGTGCAGAGAGCACAAGACCAGTTTCTATTGTTTTCTGTATTTTTATTGCTGAGGTATGATTATACATAATAGAAGGATTCATTATACAAATTCATATAGGCACATGGTATAACAGTATCATTTGGTCAATATCATTCCCCAGTACTTCCCCTTCCCCTCCTATCCTCTTTGTCTTTTTCTACTATATTGGTCTCCTTTTCATTTTCATGAGATACCCGACACACACACACACACACACACACACACACACACACACATCTTTTTTTTTTCTTTTTCCTCTCTAGTGTCCACATGAGAGAAAAACATATGATCCTTGACTTTCTGAGTTGGCTTATTTTGCTTAACATAATGTTCTCAAGCTCCATCCATTTTTACTGCAAATGCCATGATTTCATTCTTCTCAGTTCATATTTTTTTTTGGAGAGACACACAAAATTTTAAAATGTTAAAATTCTGTAGACTTAAAACAGACCATAGCGGAAACAGGACAATTTAAAACACTGTGAAGGAAAAAGAGAAGCCAAATTAACCAGTGACAACCCGTGTGCAAGTGACATTTACACTGAATGAGTTAGGATCTGCAAAGAAGCCAAAAGAAAACTCCCCCCAGGGTCACTGATTGCCTGTGGTGGAAGGTGTGAGCATCTCAGAATATAATTTTACTAACCTTTTTATAAATTGCAAAAGCAATCCGGAGAATGTTAACAGCCTTATTCTTTTTCCTTTGGATTATAATAATATCTGTAATAGCTTTTCCTAAATGCTGGAAACTCAGAGAACTTAAAGTGCTTTTGTTATTGTGCCTGAAGGAAATCAAGGGAAGAACAGGTGTCCAGGGGGAGAATTTGGAAAAAGAAGCCATATTTACAAAATAAAAAACAACAGCTTTTATTCCTCCTGAAAGATAAACTATAAAACAAAAAAATGCTTTAAAATTATAAATAATTTACTTATCCTAAAAGCTGCAAACATGGAATGGAAATTCTAAGAGACCAAAAGGATGAGAAATATTCACATAAAAATTGAATTGAATGGAAAACAGTATGGAGATTCCTTGGAAAGCTGGGAATGGAACCACCATTTGACCCAGTTATCCCACTCCTCAGTCTATACCCAAAGGACTTAAAAACAGCATACTGCAGAGACACAGCCACATCAATGTTTATAGCAGCAGGATTCACAATAGCTAACCTGTGGAACCAACCTAGATGCCCTTCAGTAGATGAATGGATAAAGAAAATGTGGCATATATACACAATGGAATATTACTCAGCAATAAAAGAGAATAAAATCATGGTATTTGCAGGTAAATGGATGGAGATGGAGAATATAATGCTAAGTGAAGTTAGCCAATCCCCCCAAACCCAAATGCCAAATGTTTTCTCTGATATAAGGAGGCTGATTCTTAGTGGGGTTGGGAGGGGGAGCATGGGAGGATTAGAGTGACTCTAGATAGGGTAAAGGAGTGGGAGGGGAAGGGAGCATGGGGGTAAAAAAGATAGATGGTGGAATGAGATGGACATCATTACCCTAAGTACATGTATGAAGACACAAATGGTGTGAATATACTTTATATACAACCAGAGATATGAAAAATTGTGCTCTATGTGTGTCATATGAATTGTAATGCATTCTGCTGTCATATATAACAAATTAGAATAAAAAAATTGAATTGAGGGAGCTGGGGCTAGGGCTGGGGCTGTAGCTCAGTGGCAGAGGGCATGCTTAGCATGTATGAGGCACTGGGTTTGATCCTTAGCACCACATGAAAATAAACAAATAAAGGAATCCGTCCATTTACAACTACAAAAAAGTGTTTAAAAAATATTGAATTGAGGAGCTGGGACTGATTCTCATGGCAAAGCACTTGCCTAGCACATGTGAGGTACTAGGTTCAATTTTTAGCACCACATAAAAATAAACAAATAAAATAAAGGCATTTTTGTCCAACTACAAAAACCCAACATCAACAACAACCAAAAAAAAAAAAAAAAAAAAAAAAGACCCTATGTTCTCCCTGACAGGCAGAATCATAACCTCTGGGACAGGAGTCTCCTTGCTTCTCCTTTCCTAGTAGAGCAATAAAACTTTCTTAAAAAAATTAAATTGAGATTTATTTTTGATAAACAAATGAATTATTTTAATAGGAAATTAGAGAAGGCTGAATTTAAGACTGTGGAAAATGGCAACTTTTAGGAAATAAACATAGTCCTGTCATTGGCAAATTAGTGCACACTTTCTGAACTGAATTAACTGTTTAAGAAGCAACAGTTTTAGGAGGTAGAAAACTTGGGGACACAGTGATTCCTGGACTTGGTGTCTTCAGCTCCCACATCTTCTCTGTCATGGATACATGTATATGTACTCAAACACACAAATATATATAGTAAGTATTCAATAAATGGCAGTTATTTCATAATATCATGAAGTTAACATTTATCTCTCCAAAGCCTGAGGTCAAGAGAGTCAATCTGAACACAATGAATACTCATTTAACTCTATAAATATGTTTTTCAATGGCAAAATATGTCATGTCTCCGAATTCTGCTGAAGACCTCTAATAAGCCATTTGGACTGCAGAAAAAATTTTAATTATCGTGTCATAGAGGCAAACCTATTGTTTAAAGAGCCAAGTTGGCAATATGAACAAGAGCTTGGGCCTGTTACAGATACATTTTAAATGAAGAGCTTATAAAATGAGCTTTGTTTTACTATTGAAAGGCCATTTGGTGTAAATGATTTCATTTTCTTCTCTTTGAGTCTCATTAAATTACATTGTTTAGTAAGAAGTTTGCTGCTAACTAGAATTTATCATCAAGATAAAAACTAGGAAGTGAACGCTCAGTAATTTGGCTCTTTTAATCTTTCTAAAGATAATGCTGTGTTTTTCTTTTTTGAAACCAAGTTTATTTGGCAATAATCACTTTTCTAAATTATTAGAAAAATGGAATGTAAATTAATTGACGTACAATTGTACTCATTAGTAAAAATGTGTTAGATGATAGCAATTTACCATGATATTGAATGTTTAAAATTAAATTTTTGATGATGCTAGGACATCTTGAAAAAAAATAGGAAGATGTACTTATGTCTACTTATTGATCAGTTCTGCTCTGAATCAGATAGATCTTGAGGTTTTAGACAGGGGTTGTTATTTTTACTGTGAGTTTGCTCACCTACCAGAAGTTTAGATGTTATAGTGTACTCACAGTTTTTCTTTTATTCTGTCATTTTGTTTTTCTGACTTTAATAGGAGTAAATGCACAAGAGAAGGTATGATCTTGGGTAGATTATACTTTACATTTAATATTAACATTTAATATTTAAAAAATAAAAATTTTAAAATATTATTTAATATTAAAAAATACTCTTGAGATGATTACCATTTGCTAATGATAATAATATCAAATTCTAGTTTTTCACTATCCTATTTCCAAGCATTTGAATATTCAGTAAATGCGAGAGTAACAGAAAGGTTTAGCAGGAGTAACAGAAGTGGGATGTTGGAGTGGAGACACTATGAAGACAGAACTAATGAAAAGGAGATAAAGAAAAGGACACAGTTCCATATAATTTCATATTCTAGATAAAGAAAAGAAATTAAGCAGATTCAGTTTGACATGTGCAGTGAATCAAGAGGGGGTTTTAAATATCACATTGTGTATAGGATGCCCAGCAATCAGTTCTAAAAAAATTTTTAGTCTTTTTTACATTTTTGCCCAAGAATCTTGCCATATAAAGGTTACTTACAGTGAATATTTGGCCTAGTTGGAGAAGACAGCAAGTCACCCAGGGGCACGCTGGCTGTGCTTTGGGAAGATTCATTTAGATACTTTCAGTTATGACCCTACATTTTAAAAAAACACCACACATATATTACCCTAGGTGAGGTGCATGATGGAGAAAGATTATTCATTTGTTACAGAATCCTTAGCCATTCCTGGGTTTGAGAAAGTGGGATGCAGCTCACTGAGGAGTGGGAAACTTTAAGGGGATATTTAGTCTTCCAGGATGACGAAAATTCAGAATATGTTTCCTCCTCCTTTGAGAATCAATGCTATCAGACACTTTTTTCCAGATTAAAAAAGGCCCTTGTTGAGCTCACTTGTCAGAATACCTCAAGTATCTTTCCCTACGTGGTATTGGTCATGAAGAAAAGAGAAGACTGTTACATAAGTTTAATGTCAAGGTGTATTAATCAACTCTTCATTGCTGTGACCAATATACCTGACTTAGAGGAGAAAACATTTATTTTGGCTTTATGCTTTCAGAGGTTCAATCCATTGTCAGCTGACTCCAAAGCTTTGGGCCCGAGGTAAGACAGAACATTATGGAAGAACGGTGTGAAAGAGGAAAGCTGCTTGGTTCATGATAGCCAGAAAGTATAGCTCCCCTTGTAATGGACAAAGGCACATCTCTAGTAAACTACTTCCTCCAGACATAACCTACCTGTCTATAGTCACCACCCTGTATAGTAGTCCTTCCAAATTATTAATCCAGCAAGTGAATTTGTCTACTGATTAGGTTACAGTCTCACAGTCTTATCATTTCACCTTTCAATATTCCTGCATTTTCTCACACATGCATAAACCTGAACACAAGTTCAAGGGATGAGACAAGTCCCAGGTATAGCCTATGCTAGGAGCTGGAAACCTCTTCTGACCCACCAGGAGAGTCTGTGGCTAGGTCTGTGAAGGGAACAGTCAGATTGTGTTTTCAGACTAGTAGTGTCATGGGTTGACCACAGCTGACTGATAGGGAAAGACTTTATTATCATTGTATATATGTGATCCGACAGACTGTGACTAGATCAGCAGGGACCATATCTTTCATCTTCACAGCAAAGAAAAAAAAAAGAAAAGAAAGAAAAAGAAATATATTTTCTGTTCCTTAGTAAAACTGGTACACATTATCAATAAGTAAAATATATAGGTTTATGAATGTTTTAGTTACACGGTAAATAATTAACTCAAACATTTTAAACAATAGCGATCTAATGTGGTACTTTTGGTGAAATAGATTAAGTTGACTCAGCAGAAATTAAAATTTCATGTCTCAAAAATGGGAGTTCATAACCCACTTGAATCTAATGTACGAAATATGGTATGTCAAGAGCAATGTAATGTTTTGAACAACCAATAAATAAAAAAATTTAAAAAAATAAAATTTCATGTCTCAAAGAATTGACTGACCAGTATGTGTACGTATATTCTCACCCCAACACACACATTGATGTAGAAAATACTGTAACATCACAGAGCTCATGGTGCTAAATTAAACTAAATTTGGCCTAAAGACACCTGTGTATGAGTCCTTACATAATGAACTGAAACTTAGTGTGTAAACTAATGGAAAATCTAATTAAGGAGAATATTTTTGTAACAGCTAATCACAGCAGCCAAGCTATAGTCAATAGCAGGCAGCCAATAGTTCAAATCATACTCAAACATGGCAACCACCAAGCTGTAATCAGTCAAATTGTCTCTATCTCACTTCTTTTATCTGTCCATAGATATTGTCTGACCATGCTGCAGCCTTAGAGTTCTTTGAACCTGTTCTGGTTGGGAGGGATGCCTGATTCTAGAATTCTGAATTAGAGCCAATTAAGACCTTGAAACTGGCATTTCTTGGTATTTTGTCATTAACATGTAGGAAAGTAAAACATTGTTTCTCTTTTCTCCATGGTATTATTAGTTAAGTCACACAATTCTGTGTTAATAATAATTGCAAGAGATTAAAGATGACGATGTAGGAATGAGGGTATTAAGACAATGGATGTGGTGAGGCATTGAGAAAGTTGATAATAACTGACAGTCACACCTGACATTATAATTTTATTGAGAAAAGCCATGAAGAGAGCCATATGCTACTTATTTCTATCCACAACCCTGGAGATATTCTGAATAGTAGCTACTTCCTTTATTTATACATTCCAACCCTGAATTCAGATGAACATTTTTCAATGTGAAAATTGCTATCATTAATTTAAATGTGCGACTGTATTGCCAAATTTGTGTGACTTATGAAAGCTCATTTCTTGGATATGTAATGATAACATCAAGGTATCTATAATTTAGCTGGCATTCACAAGTGCCATCCTCATTACAAGGCAAGCACACCCATGGTGATTAGACACAAATGTCTCCTATGATTGAGATGAGCAAGGCATGGGCCTTTCTGTTTTCCAGGGGGAATTCTGAAGAGGGCATTATTGAGATCATCAAGCATCTTTAAAAACAACTCTCTTGAAAAATAAAACTAGAAGACTAAGGTGAGGAAAAGATGTGGCTATTCAAGCATCACAGAAATAGCCTCTCGGGACCATTATCTAGCCTTTCACAACACCTTGCTTTTCCATGTTTGAAAATCAGCTGTACAACTTACCAATAGCACCTCTTCTCCACGCAAAATTGCACATTAGCATTTTCTGTGGACATCTATCCAGACTGCAAAAGAATCCAGTCTCATTTGCCAGGATACTTCAGTGTCTATTGGGAACAAGAATCAAGTCTTGGGGAATGGTACATCCAGGTTCTCTGAACCAAGAACACGTGACCCCAGCAACAAAGGAGATAGAATGAACATTTCCTTCCTTCTCTACCCTCTGCTCCTTCCAACTCTCCTCCTGGTCCTACCTGCCGCAGGCCAGCTGCAGCAAAATAACGGGGGGGGGGGGGGTGGGGGGGTGACGAATAACTTCTGTAGATTGATGCAGCAGGAATAGGAGCCGTTTATTGTAGGGCAACAGAGCTATTTATACCTTTTGCACAGCTTATCTTAATTAGCATAAACTAGATACATCAATCAACCAATAAGGAATCTCCACACTTAATGGCTCGCTTTTGTTACTTCTCAAACCACTCCCTCTGACATTTTGCCAGGCACCATCCAGACTTGTTTACGAACTCTTAACATTTCTCTGGCAAAATACCAGGTGTTATTTTTTACTTGTTTACAGACCTTAACACCTACCTATCCTTTTTTCACACTGGGTGGGTCAGGAGGGAGCCAGGCATCTTATCTGAAGTAGCTGCTGCTTCCTGCCCAGAGAGTTGTGACCACGGCTGTTATGGGCTTTACTGCAAGTTCTCTCAAAACTTAAAGGGAAGTGAGTAGGAATGTCCTGACATTTTATGCCACTTTTCTGGGGAGGACTGGAAGCTGAAATGACCACAGCAGGCGGAATGCTGAGAGAGAGAGAGAAAAAATGTCATTCTTCTGGGACTGGAACTGCACAGATGGATTGAATTGAAGACAGAGGCAAACCTCTCTCAGTGGCAAGGGTCTGGCTGACTGATTTAGCTCTTTTGCCTCTTAATATGGATTTCTGCATTCATTCTTCAAACAACAAATGCTTCCTGCATGCCTACCATGGTTGAGGAAATGCCATTGCCTAATTTCCAAGGCTTTAGAGAAATATTTCTGAACTTGATTTTCTTCTTTGCCAGGCAGATGGCATTTTAAAATGTTAGTTGCCTTTTATATATATATATATATATATATATATATATATATATATATATATATATATATATATATATGACTCTGACCTGGGCTCCATGAAAAGCCACTTCTTTCCTTGTTCCAAATATTTTAAGAACATCTTAATGCATAAAACCTGAGAAAACTGGTAGAATTCAAATTTCATAATTATATTTCAGGATTTTTTTCTTGTTCTTATTTGAATATTGAAGAGCATTGAGAAGGCAAGCTACCTTCTTATTTCCTGCCAGATTTCATTTACAAAGCAAAGAGGCACTTAATATCCTAGAGAAGGTATAATAGGACATTTTTTGGGCAGTTTTAGTTATGCCTTTGTTTACTTAGTGCATTAAAACATCCATGATTCAAAGATTCTATAACTAAGATGGTGGAATGAGATGGACATAATGATCCCAAGTACATGTATGAAGACAAAAATGGTGTGACTCTATTTTGTGTACAACCAGAGACATGAAAAATTGTGAACTATGTATTGAAATGTATTCTGATATCATATTGAACAAATTAGAATACATAAAAATCAAAAAATAAAGTTTAGTTGAAACCTCCACCCCCCCCCCGCCCCCTGCAAAAAAAAAGAAGATTCTATAACTAGAGGCAACCTTTTCAGCATGGTATTTGTTTTAAAAAAACAGTAATATAGGAATCTTAATTGATCACACATTAGTTATGAGAATCTCAGATATAATGATGTATTCAATCTAAACAAGACAGGCTGATTGAGAATTTGCATAATGTAAAAATATGCTTATTACAAGTTAGCCGTGGGGACAGATGCATGCAGGGGAAGAGTGGATGGGGAATCCTGATACAAAAGGAGCCCAGAGCCCAGGACCTAGATGTGGCCATGTGGCTTTTCTATCCATTGCAGTAAACAGTTCTCACTGGTGGTTACTCCACAGACATCCAAAGACAGGGCAAACTGTGACCTGATGCATATAGTCTGAGTGTAACTGTGATCTTTCTGTGACATTCCATAGAAAAGAAGACAATAGTGAGTCCTGGTTATTCTAGGTTGAGTCTGGAGGGTATCTAACTCTGGACATGAATGTTTGTCAAAAGCATATGCCTCCTTTTGCTTTGTTCTTCACAGTTGACATGTAGAGTGGGAGAATCCTGACCATCATCTCACTAAACTACTCTTAAAAATTGAGAACCTAGCTGGGTGCTGTGGTGCACACCGGCAGTGCCCCAACTCAGGAGGCTGAGGCAGAAGGATCACAAGTTCATGGTCAGCCTCAGCAACTTAGTGAGACCTGCCACCCACGTCCCGTGCAGGCAGTGGAAACAGAGTCCCCCTTTGTGGGGTAGGCTGGTGGCAAAAAGACCACACCACACAGTAATGTTTTCCAAAGAGGGTTGGGGGGAATAAGGGGGGGCACTGCTCTTTGACCTTTGAAACCAGCTTCTACACTGGGAAGAAGAGAGAGTAGGAGAACCCACGTTTCTTTAATTTATAGGGGGATTAACAAAGGATTTTCAATAGAATGTTCTTCACCAAATAAGGCAGTGGGTGGGCTGTCCAAGCCCCAATGGGTAACAGCCAGGACCAGAGCTAGGAGAAAGCAGATTTCTGGGCCCAGCGAAGGTAGAGGCCATGGGCATTGCGGGCTCCATCAAGTGGGAGGGACCACAAAACAGTGCAATGCCAAACCAAAACCTCCTTGGCTCAAGGCTGAGAAAACATACTCTATAGCTCAGGGGTGGCCTCCCACAGAGATCCTTTCTCAAAGTGAAGAATAAATAGGGCTGAGGATGTAGCTTAGTGACTATAGAGTGTCCCTGGGTTCAATCTCTGTACCCCTGCCGTCCAGAAAAGAACCAGACAACCCCCCAAGAACTCTAAGGCAAGTGCTACAAGGGAAGTGAGGGTAAGTAGCAGGCTGGATATTGGGGATCCCAGACCTTAATGGGCAACACTTGAATTCCAGCTCAAACTGTTGGAAGAGCCTCAAGAAATGATAGACAAGTGTCCAGGCAGAAGATCTGGAATTGTCAGGGAGGGCAACCTTAGGAAGAGAAGAAAGTCACTTAGGATTATGTAGGACTGATGTTTGAGGCGATTTTTAACTTCACTAGTATTATTATTCAGTAATATTTTAATGTTATTTTGTAGGTGATAAAATAACATTATGGTTTCGCTTCATAAGAACATATATTTGAATTTTTATCAAGCATTGTAGAAGCAGAGTACAAATTGATTAAAAAATTTATAAGCCTAGTCCTAAATTTTGTCATTTCTTGTGAGATGGACCAAATTCATTCAGTGGGTTGAAAAATTACATTTGTCAAATCTCTGGCAAAGTGATGTGATTCTCACACCCCAGAAATACACGTGAAAACTTTTAACAGGGTCCAGAAATATCACAGAAATTGTTGTTAAAAAAAGATCTTTTCCTTTTATTTCTCAGTGATTTTATCTGCTACCCCAGACCTGAAATTCCATTTAACACACAGTTACCATATAAGGTGGTGGATAATTGAGGAAGAAAGGATAAGGTTGTTAAGAGAATAAAGGTGGTGAGATACTTTAAAATATTAATATTTCAAAATATTAGCAATTATACCTGTTATCTATTTGTCTATAGCCATAGATGATGTCTTCCTAATTTATACATCTATATATATCTGGTGCTGAAGGCTGAACTTAGGGCCTCATTCCTCTGCCACTGAGCTACATCCCCAGTCCTATACCTGATATTTAAATTTTTATTTAAGGAGACCACTGCTCAAAGCCATATGCTTCTTATTTCTGCTCCTTAACTGTGAGATATTCTGTATTGTTTCCCCATTTGTATATGCAATTCTGGTTTTGTGTTAACATCTTATCAGAAGCAATACTGGTATCAGCTATGTCAAATTTAATTATGCTGGTGTATTGTCAAAGTTGTGTGAGTCACAAAGACCAATTTCTTTGAAATACAATGATAACATCGAGGTATCTGGTACTTGGCAGGTGCTCACAGGTGTTGTTTCATTATGAAGCATGCACATGTTGGTCACAGAGCAAAAAAATCTGTTGAAGAGTATGACTGCATGCTTGATTGATTTTGTCCCTGAAGAATTTTTAAAGAGGTTATTATCAGCTGTGTAAGTGGTTTTGGAAATAATTCTCTTTGGGAGGAATAACATGATGTCAAATTGTTGTGGTCACTAATGAAAGTGTTAGTAAAACAGTGTCATATGATGAATACCGACTTTCCTTGTAGCAATCTCCATCTTTTCATCTCTTGGCAGTTCTTTCTTTGGGATCATCTTCATAGTTCTCTGCTAGGAGCCACTGCAAAAGTATTACATTCATATGGAAAATGGACTCCTGCTGTTCACCTAGGCCCGGTTGGGAACTCAAGTTACTGGACTCCCGGAGAGTTCCCATTGGTTGGGGAAGGATGGTAGGAGGGTGTTCCGGGGGAAGTGGGGTCCCCCGGCTCCGGTAGAGACACACGTGTGTGGACCGGCTTGTTAGGGGACGCAAAAGGCCTCTCACAAAATAAAACTTTGTTTCAGTTTGACTGGCTTGTGTTTTTGTGCCCAGCTGGGTTGCAAGATTGCAAGCCAGTGTGCACTGACAGCCCAGCAGGAAGGCGCCCAGCAGGAAGGCAGCAGGCAGTGCACGGTGAGAGCAGCGGCAGGAGTGGAACTCGGCAGAGCCCACGCGGCCCAGCCGAGCAGCCTGCAGCAGTTCTCTACTATGTGGACATCTCATTTCTTGGTAAAGTTACACATGGCCATTTTCTGCAACCATTAATGAAGATTGAAAGTAAGTGGGCTATAACCACTTGTCAAGATGCTTCAGGTTTATTGAGGATTTAAGATCAAATCTTGGGGGAGATGGCACTGTCTGATTCATTGAACACAACATGCAACCCCAGCTGGATCCAGGAAGGAAATGTGAGTCAGAATAAGCACCCCCCCATTCCTTTTTTATTTTCTAGTTCCTCTTCTCCATCTGCATTGCATCTTTTGAGAGGGATCCAGGATGTCACAGGAAGAATTGCTTTTCATGCCACGACATACAGAGTCAAGGTTGCTGTGTGCTTGCTTATCTCACCAAAGACTGGGAAGATGGTCTGGAAATTATCCTGTCATGCTTTGACTTTCTTCTCAAAAGGAAATTGAAACTGAAACAACCACTGGAAAGAGGTTGTCAAGAGAAAAATGGAGACAGATGCCATCTTGCAAACAGCATTAGGTCTTGTGCAGCCTGTTAGGAGGCAGATTTGGTTCTTGTGCTCCCACAAGAAGACACTCGACAGGGCAAGGACCTGAATCCTGTAATTCAGCTCAACAAATATTTTTGATTACCTACTATGTGTGAGGAAATACTGTGCTTGCCCCATTTTTAAAAGTTTTAATGAAAATATCCCTACCTCCATCTCACTGCTTAGATAGCATGGTGGTCTGAAAATTATGTCTTTTAAGGTTGTTAATTCTGCCTAGACTCCATGAAGTTTCACTTTTCCCTTTACTCCATATGTTTAAAGAACATTTTAATAAACAAAGTCACTAAAATCTCAACTTCTCTTTTATATTTAATATTTTCAAGCTGTTTCTGAGTAATAATAGGTTTCCTAGTCACATGCAAATGGACCTACTGAGGAGAACTTGTTGTGCTGTTCATTTTCTTATACCCAGTTTTCTAGTTCATGCATTTTGCTAGAGATGTGGGCAACCCACCAGGGTAAGGGGAAGAAAAAGAAGAGATTCTTCCATATGAGGGGAACCAAGCTATACAAAGTGGAATTAAACACTTGCCTTCAAAACTCCTGAATCTGACCAAAAGAGTTAACTAAGTTGCACTAATGAATCAGCTCATTTGGGAAGTAGTGCTGGCACTGCTTAGTGGAAAGCTTATCAGCCACAGTGGACCATTGTCTAGGTCATCAGGTGATGGTCCCCCTGTTAAAGTTAAATCATATGTGCTTAAATTAATCCTTCCTTATTTATAGCATTCAACAGTCTCATAAATATGTATTTAATGTATTTTCCTTGATCAACTTTAAACTCCAAGAAGCCAAAGACCACCACACTTGGCCTACTGAGTGTGTTAATCTCAGTGGCTAGCATAAGCACTCAAGAAAATGTTACCAAATTGAGTTTAAAAAAAAGTTTAGCTTTTTAAATAAAATAGATGACTCAAAATTATTTATCAATAATAGTTTATAAACTCTGACTTAATTCTACTGTTATAAATTCATTAAAATTAATTTGGCACATCAGGATTTATTGTACAGAAAATTCAAATAAGAAGTATTCATGGAGTACCATCAGAAATGATCCATTTATATAAATTCTTTTTTGGGGGTGCTGGGGATTGAACCTGGGGGGCCTTGTACATGCTAGCCAAACAATATAGCATTGAGCTACATATAAAATCTTGATATACAAGGAAAGCTGTTTTTCAGATAGGGAAGTGTTCTTACGCAAAAGAGAACAGTGTCATTTTCAGAGGTAATTCAAGGATACCTCGCCCATTGCCTCTTGTTCTCCATTAGCATTAGCTGCAGCACACAATCTGTCTAGTGACATTTGTGACATTGTACATGCCTTTCATGGTGAAAAATCAAAGGCTTATGAGCCTTTAATGATTGTATTATTATTTCCTACAAAGAAAAGGCAGTAAGTCATAATTAGGTTTTTAGATGTAGATTTTCAGTGTCAGAGAGGGAAGGACATCGTTCTCATTACTAACAATATAATTTCTGTGTTGAATTCCCTGCACATCAGCCTGCATATTTACCCACTAATACATGGTCTTTAAATCATGATACTATGTGTGAAATATTGCATTGGTTGCTTAATAGCAGTTACTTCCAGAATAGAAATGATTTAGCAACAATAGAGATTATGTGTTCCCAGGGCATAAGATCACCTTGAAAATTGCTTCAGAGAATTTTCCCTGAGGCCATAACCATTGCATCAGCTTTTCATTGGTGCCCATTACTTCAACAATGATGAAAATGAGTTAAACATGTTCTAAGAGAAGAGAATTTTAATAGGACTGTACTAGCAATTGTCTTCAAGTTAATTAAAATTCTGAATGCTATTGTGGCTATATCTGCTACTGAGAGTACTTGTTGAATTTAATACTGGATTCTGGAGTGGACACAGAATCAGACATATTCTCTGTCCATTGGATTGATAATCCACATGGGTCATGGGTGAGGCATAGAGAAATGATAGGAATCACTCAACATGGAAGGGATTTTGATAGACCAGAGTACAGGAACACTTGGTATCATTCAGCTGACCTTGAAGATCTTCAGTTCGGTGGAAGTTAGCTGCAAGGTTTGAGATGAATAGGAAAGGAAGGGAAACAAGCTGGTGAGCTCATTGATTTTATACATATGCACAAAAAGACACTTAGAAATTAAAAGCAACGTGAAAAATTGAGGTTCTAATAAGGAATGGTATTCATTTAAGTTGAAGAAATTATAAGTCTTTGAAAAAAACTATGTCAGCTAAGGAAAAAGAGAGAATGGTGTTAGAAGCAGCAGGACTGCTGATGTTTGATCTAAACGTCAGGGGAGAAAATTATGGTCCCTGGTCTGACAAAAATAAGCATCCTAACAGAAGCATAGACTGTGAAATTACAGACATGCTCGCTGTAGATACATAAAGGGAGCCTGGATCCAGAACTGTGTTCCAGTCCCAGCTGTGCTGTTTTCCGGCTGTGATTTTAGACAAATCAGGCATCTTCTTTTAGTTCAGTTTTGCAACTTTTGTTTGAACACCACCTATGTGGCTTGCCCTATAGAGGGATCCAGAAATAGAGATTTAACTATCTGCCTTTGAGAAACTGATGTGACTTCATTCTTAAAAAATAAATAAATAACAGCAGCTTCTACCTCAAGGCCTGTCCTAAGGAAGGGGGCGTGACCCTTGTCTTTGGAAAAACCCACAGAGCACTCCTAAGCACATACGCACCCTGCTGAGTTGTTTGTCTGTAAATAACAGGAGAGATCTGCGGTGCCAGGTGTCCCTGACTCAGTTAGGCTAGGTGAGGACCCATAGCAACCCCCCTAGCAATCTCCAATCAGCATGAGACAGGGAAAATACCTGGAATGCGAGATGACCCCCAAGTAGTTTATGGTGGTTGATAACATGTTGGGAAACCATGTAGTTTAGCATGTACACCCCTGGTGGCCTAAACCAATCAGTTCAAAGTAATCCCCTTCTTGTACTAACCAATCACCCCTACCCAACTTGTTCCCGCCAGTGAATTTGCTAATCAATGTTAAGAGTTGTTGTTTGATTTTCCCACGGTGTGGAATGATTTGCTGTGTGATGTTGTGATGCATAGAGTATCCCCCCAAAACCTATAAAATCTCACTGAACAAAGGACCGGGACTCACTCCCTGGGATGGCTGCATCGGGAACAGTTGTTAGTCCAGGCTAGAGCTTGCAATAAAGACTCTTGTGTGATTGCATCGGATTGGGCTCCTGGAGGTCTACTGGGGTCCCCCAAATCTGGCATAACACCTTAAGGACTGGGGATGTGGCTCAGTGGCAGAGGAATGTTTACATTGCACTCGTGAGGCCCTGGGTTCCATCCCTAGCACTGCAACAACCTGCCTTTGGAGAAGTAGTAGTGCAGCCGAAGAGGCTGCCACACTTATGGACTGAACCTGTTTTCTTCAGGTTAAAATAGAGATCATACATTTAATTTTGGTCCAAATAGGATTCTTAAGAGATTAAAAATAAAAGCGTGCTTCAGTGGAAATAAGAGTTCTCTATACTTAGTACTTGAGATCAAATAGAAGATCAAATAGAAGTGTATCAAATTTGCATAGTAATTCAAATTTAGAGGTTTGTTTTCACTTAGTTGAAAGAAATATTTGGGAATAACTTGCCAGATATCACAAAATCTTAACTATCATAAATGCCCCAAGAGGAGAGTTAATTTTCTGTGTGAGAATGTATATGGGTGTGGGTGTCTCTGCTGAGAAGACGTGAGGATTTGGGAACAATTGTTGGTAGGTTCAGACAAGATCTCTGTCTCAGGTTTCTATTTGCAACACCGTTGTATACAGCAGCTAAAACGTTTCCTGGGAAAAGGAATGAAATTGTATCTACGCATGAGTTTTAAGCCTACACAACTCAATCTGGAGAAATAAGAGGGCTGTGGTGGAAAGATAGCATTGAAATTCCAAGAGGTACCAATAAGACAGAGATCATCCTATGGAAAGATACTTTAGACATGTCATTAAGAAGACCTGAGCATTAATGGACTTACTTGGTACCACATGGATGATATTATTTAATGTTACTTAGGGTTGAGGAGGTATTTGTTGGAAAGAATGGTCTAGATGTTATTCTTTAGATCCTTAAAAGTCCTGTGGTGGGACATCTTTTATGACATGTAATGAGGAGATGAAGACCTTTAGCTTTTCATTTGCAACCAATTTCTAAGTAATCCCAGAGGTTGGCTGGATCCATGGTGACAACAGAAGCAGTCATATTGTAGCAGGTGAACTTTGCCTCAAAGACTAGCATCAAACAAAGATGGCAGCCTGAATGCAGTATTGCTAGGATCATGGTAGTTAATGAGAGTAAAGCACTGATTGGTAATAATGAGAGGTGAGCCCCAGTTTAAAATGATTTGAAGATACTCATAAGACACCCCTCAGCAGTTCCCAGAAGTCCCAGAATTATAGAGAAGGTGATACAGTTGATGGACAGAGATACTGATATTAATACACTTATAATATGCTTGGTGTCCACAGTATAGGGAGATGAGAAGATATTCTCGTTACTTTTAGGGAGCTCAGTAGATATTACTCACATAAGTGTGAGCACTGGTTTAATAAATAGCAATATTATAAGTTAATCACTGCTTTTCCATTAGAATCAATGAATTCCTTTGTGACAAAATGGTAGTGAATCTGCTAAAGGACTGCTGCTTGAATGTGAACACCTAGAAATCAGTTAGGTTGAGTATATCTACAAACCATAAGGAATTTGAATTACGATTCCAAAGGTTGTTTTTTTTTTTTCCCAAACTGATAATATATGAAACATCTGACATTTATGTCAGGAAAAAATAATGTGAATTTAGGCTAATTAGAATCTACTTTAAATGAAAAAAACATGGAAAGTTATTCTTAACTCACTCCCCCAAAGCACTGCCTTCGATGTGAACCCTAGATGTTGATTTTCTTAAAGGACCGGCCCCTGTGCTAAAAAATGTGGAGCATACACTACTAAAGAGCCAGATTTCTTGGATATAACACCCCCTTTATAACATTAAGCTTGGAGATACCAGTCATAGAGAAAGAATATTCATTGTAGGCCCCTCAGTCATTATAGGCTGAAGTTCTCTCTACCCAACTACATTTTCTCAAACATGTAATGATCTCCTATGTCTATTGTACCTTGCTAGGAGACGATGGCATCCTGGGAAATACTTTTGAGGGGCATTTATATAAGCCAACAGGAGTTATTGGCAGAGAGGTCCATTTTAGTTGGAGGCATCAATAAATATATAATAGAAATTAGTAGATACAAGGTGGTATTTGAACTTAACTTTGAAGGATAAGTAGGGTTTGGATAGGTAGAGGAGGCATGGGGAAAGCTGTTTCAGGATAAGGAATGGAGGAGAAAATTGTACTTCATTTGAACTATGCATTGCCTATAGAAAACCTCTTCTGGTTATTTAGTTTTGTGGGAACTATTTTGCAACTCTATAAATTGTAGGTAATTGATAGCCATATATATTAGTTTCCTGAGGCTGTTGTAACTTGGTATAATGCAACAGAAATTTATTCCTTCATATTTCAGGAATTCAGGTGTCTGAATTGATCTATCAGTAGGAACTCACTTCTTCTGAGGCTCCGGGGGAGATTTCTTTACTTGCCTCTTCCAGCTTGGCCCACAGTTACACTGCCTCTTCCACTCCGTCTGCCAGCTCTCCCCCAGGAGTCTCTTGTAAGAATCTTGTCACTGGATTTAGGGCCACCCTAACAATCCAGAATGACCTCTTCATCTCAAAACTCTTTACTTCATATGTCAGCCAAGAACCTTTTCCCAAATAAGTTAACATTCACAGAGTCTAGGAATTATGACATGGACATATTTTTTTTTGGGGGGGTTACCATTCAAACACCTACAATGCAAAATAATTAGTGTTTATAGACTTGCAAATTATGTCATTTTTGGTAAAGTTTCAATTGACTTCCCTGTCTCCCATACCTTTTTGGAAAAATCAGGTTTGCTCCAAGTTTCATTTCAATACTCCTGATTTATAAATAGGTTTGTTTTTTAGATTCTCTTTTGAACTGGCTAAAACATCTATCTGGCGTCCTCCTTGGTTGAGTTAAATAAAATCTGTAATATATGTTCATTTTTATATCCACATAAAAGTTATAAAACTTTGATAATTGTCTTTTAAAGAGAAGAGAAGAGTGTTTATTGAAAGTTTAAACATTTTATTTTTATTTTTGTGGTGCTGGGGATTGAACCCAGGAAAAATATTGTTACTCATTTACTTGGTGTCTTTCTCCATTAGTGATGTTCATAGGATGGGCATTT
Organism: Urocitellus parryii; assembly: GCF_045843805.1. NCBI lineage: Eukaryota > Metazoa > Chordata > Mammalia > Rodentia > Sciuridae > Urocitellus > Urocitellus parryii. The sequence goes on from NC_135537.1 coordinate 47,744,842, forward strand.
TTTATCTGTTTTGTTCACTGATACATTTCCAGTGATGAAAAAAATGTGCCAAACACATAGTCAGGATGTTAAAAGTATGTTTTTTCTTTTATAAATGATGAATGTTGATTAAAAAATAATAAGCAGTGAACCAGGGGTGTGGCTCAGTGGTAATATACTTATGTAGCATGCATGAGACCAGAGTTCAATCCCCAGCACCATGAAAAAAAAATAATAATAAATGAATAAATAACAAAAAATAATGAGCAAGCTGGGGTATTTTATATTGGAAATTACATGGGAATAAATAGCTGTAGAAGAAGCAGCTTACAAATTATTAGTGACTTTGAATGTCATGCAAAAACATTTGGACTTATTCTAAGGGCAACAAGGAATCACTGAAGGTGCAAGCTGTTCTCTTATTGGGTTGTACGATTGTCCCAGTCTGTTTTTCTGAAACCAGATTTGCCAGTTTTTGCCCCACAATGTAATGATTTCTGCTCTGCATGAAATGTTTTCTCCTATGGAGGGAAAATAATTGGAATTTTACTAAAATGGAGATTTAATGGTGATAAAAGACAATAATCATAGTGGTTTGTAAAGTGGTATTTTAAAGACATGAGGCTCAATTTATGGTTATTGATCTTTAGCAAATGGATGAAGGATTTGACAATGGCCAAATACCAACATAAATTGATTTTAGTATATCTCTGCATACACTAGACATTCTTCTTCTTATTATAATATTGGAAAAGATTATTAATATTTACTTCAAAATAAAATATGATATGAGTGACTTTGAATTCCAAATCCTAGAAATCCATAAAATGAAAAAAAAAAAAAACATAGCATTTTGAAATGGAAAGAAACCCAGGGACATGATGGAAAATCATGCCTATTTTCCAGTTTTCCACTTTTTTTTTCGATATAATTATTTAATTGTGTAAACACATATTCAAATATTTTTCTTTGTCACCTACAATAGAAAATCAGTTGGGACATATCTTTCACAGACAAGGAATATAATCTCAATTCAAAAATTTACAAAAAGTTTTAAAACTTGGTTAAAAAATCTTCCAATTTGTCCAATATTCCATATAACATAAAAGAAGATCTGCTGAATTCATTGTAGGTTTTTACAAATTGTTTCTTCTTGTAAACAACCTGTATTCTGCAGTTGGTGTCTCTTCCACTATTTATTATGAGGAACCTGTAGTCAGATTGCATGTAAAATAGTGCAAAATATTTGGCGAAGTTCCGATTTGCTTAGGTCCAGGAGAGATTTAAAGCAGGCACAGGGCATAGCTTGTTCAGGGACAGTCCCTGCTCCCTCTTTGTATTCTGAATCAATGGCTCCCTTGTAGTCAAGGATACGATGACGCATTGTGAGACCAGGGAGAAACATAATCCCAGCCCTGAAGTTGCTGGAAACAATACAGATTTGTAGGACCAAATTAGACTCTGGAATGTGTAGTGAGGCTTCAGGTCATTTCGTTTTCACAAATAGCTTTTTAGGGTTCTGTAATTATTAACCTCAACCAAAATTACCTTATTGTTTTCCAACCAAACTATTCTCTTCTCTCAACAAATCAGTTACTCATGCAAGGACCAGCTTTCTAAATACTCACAGAGTTTTCAGCATAAGGGAGGGTAAGGGGGAATCATAGTTAAAGAATAGAAAAAGCTACTGATCTATTTCTGCCTTTACAACTCTTACCAAAAGTTTTTTTCTTTAGTGGGCTAGTGAATGAGACCAGGAAGAAGAATAGCTGGGAGATCTTTATATATTTTCTGTCAACTACACAACAGAAGTATAAGGAATATTCCTATAGGAATATCTGGCTTAGAACTAGCAAATGTTTCTTTTAATTGGTTGAGAAATGCTTTCGTGAACTGATAATATTTTTTCTTGTCTTCACATATGTACTGGGAAACTCCCTTTATTAACAAAGAAGTCCTGTTACTTCTGTCAGATGACTGAAGTATTTCAGACTACCACATTCTTCATAATTTGATTAAACACACACACACACACACACACACACACACACACACACACACACACCCCTCTGCGGGAAATAAATAGTCACCTTATTTGAGATGAGAGGTACATGGTGCTTAAATGGGAGAAGAATGGAGCAGCAACAATCTGAGGGAAAAGGAAGGACAAATGAGCACTGATCACAAAGAATGACTACAAATTAACTAATTAACTAGCAAATTCACAGTTCCACCCAAGGGAAAAGATCTTTGGCTACTGTCACTGAGCTGCTGAAGAACTTCTAAAGAACACAAATGCGAATAAGAACTCAAAAGATGGTCCAGTTTTACCAGTACACAATCTGACATTTAAATGCAATTCATTTCCTCTCTCCACTGACAGGATGAGTATATGGGTAAACACCTGGTGTTCCCTAAAAATTAAAAAAAAAGATTATAAAATCCTTTTAGTTGAAACCTTTTAGCTGAGAAGGCTCTGCTAAGAGAAAGGTAGAGAAATTTTGGAGGCATTTAGGATTAACACTCTAAGACATTCTCTTAACATTGGGCAAGGTGTTAGTTGTACTTAATTTGTTATTCTTCATGTGCCAAATAACTAAATTGTTATTAGTTTATAAAGAGGGTAGTCACAAATGATTTAAAATATTATTCTCATGTAAATGATTTGCCCAGATATCATGAGAAAAACAGGACTGGAGTCCCTCGTGTGGTCATGTCAACAATTTTTTCCAACCCCATCTCATTGATATCAGTTGAATACAACACGCACTGCACTTAAAAAAAAATTACATGCAATAAGCTTCACTTTTTTGGACATTCACATATATAAATTTTGACAAATGCATAGAGTCCTGTGACTAGAATTATAGGGACTGCCTTTACCCACTAAAATTCCACCCCGCTGCCACTGTACAGTGACTCCTCTTTGTACTTAACCCCTCGAAACCATGGATTTGTATTTTCTTCCTACAGTTTTGCATTTCCAGAATGTCATAAAATGCTTTTATTCATATACTCACCATTTTCTCCCAATATTTTCAAAACCTTAAGGATATCTGTGTGCTTTATAAAAATGGAAAGACTAAATTGAAGATATATTACCTGACATGTAACATATAGACTTGTTGACATTTAATTATTCCATGAAAAAAAATTATACAAGAGTATTATTAGTTACAATTCTGAGACTGTGAATCTCCTCCTGCCTCTGAAAGAGGAGGCAAGCTTATGCACATTGAAAGAAAAGAAAGTAATTCTTGGTTCTAAAAGGGTGTGGAGCTGAGGCTACCTCTGAATCAACAAGGGCTAGGATATTCTGTGAAGAGCAAGCTCCATTTCTTATTGATTCTGCTAGAGCTAGTTGCAGAGACAGCACCTGATGAATGAAAGGCCTTTGAAACTCAAGTGTGCCTGTGGGCACTTTGTAGACGATATTGGTCATTTGGATGGAATCTACTGTCTGGCTTTCTTGATGAGTTTCCAAAATGCACAGGCAAGGATATGACCTCTGGTAGCTTCATTGGTCAGGAACACATAGGAAACTATACTCCCTCCCCAAGGCCTTGAAACCAGTTTGGTTAAAAGCCTCACTGCTTTTCTTTAACAGTAGGCACTTTCTTCCCACAGAATGTCTCTTTCCTTTAGTCAGCCAAACTCCAAACTCAGTGCATTGTTGAGGAATCGAAAATGAGCCCATCGAGGGAAAATGATGGTATTAAAGTGGTCCCCAGGGCCTCATACTGGTCCAGCTCACAGCCCCTTTCTCAAAATAGCACAGCACTCCATTTATTTGGTAAAAGATTTTGGATGATGATATCGATTTTTTTTTTTTAAATTTCAGGTTTTTGTCCTTTTAAACGACTGTGAAGTTATCTTTCAGTATAACCACAGCTAAGTAGGCTTTCTGGGGTCCAAGGCACATCTTGATGGGTAATTCTTGCCGTTATATTGTATGTATTTCTAAGACTTGGAAATATTTTAGTAAATTTTCTTCTAAAAATGTATCTGAATCCATTAATATTAGGGATAGAAGATACCTATTAAATTATTTAAATACATGCAGTAAGATAATATCTTGAAACATTGATGTTTGTTTTACTTTTTCCTTGCTTATTTATGCATGATCTTTCTTCCACAATAACTCAGGAAGTAAGGTTTGGGCTGGGATGTAGTTCACTGGTAGAGTGCATGCTTAGAGTGTGGCTCTGGTTCAATCCCTAGCACCACAAAAAAATAAAATAAAATAAATATGAAAAATAGAGATGAGATTGTTTTACTGGGAAAACAAGATCAAAAGAGTTTGCTCATCCCTTTTCTTCTTTTCTTCCTCCCCTTATTTTTTCCCCCTCCCACTCCTTCTCATCCTCCCAATTCTGGCCTTCCCCCTTTTCCTTTTTTTATAATTACCTAAGTCAGGCTGAGGCTGTGGCTCAGCAGGAGCGCACTTACCTGGCATGTGTGAGGAACTGGGTTTGATTCTCAGCACTGCATATAAATAAATAAAATAAAGGCCTATCAACAAATCTATCTATCTATCTAGATAGATAGATTTGTTGATAATTATATATATATATATATTTTATTTATTTATTTATTTATTTATTTTTTTACCTAAGTCAGCTCTTGGTATTTAGCAATTTAGCATGAAGAAAGATCTGAGCTAAACAAGCTCTGGATATTGCGAATTAACACCAGATTTGGAAAGACTTAGAGCTAGATTGCTACACCCACGAGGTTCTCCCATAGCCTTAGAACCTTCTAAAGATTCCTTCTAAAGGAAGTGGAGCAAGAGTCAGTTAACTCTCTTTAGAAGAAACTGGAGGGATGGGAGACGAAAGGAGGTGACCTGGCTGGATCCCATGCCAGGAATGGGGTGCAGCTGAGAGACTGTGAGGACCCTCCAGAGAAGCATGTCTTGCTGTGGGGGAGATTTCATGTTTCTCTTTACTGTTAGAGACTTCGATGATTTCAGGTGATCCCGGGAATTTTGTGGACACATCTGCACATCAACTCAGCAGTCAAGAACATATCTAAGCCCCCTGCAACAGAGGATGACTTCCTTGATACTCCAGAATGGGTTCTAAAGTGTAAGAGGATGTGTCAACTGTGAAACTTGGATGTGACTGGATAGCAATGAAACCAACAAGGAATGAAAAACACGCATCTTTAAAAAATGGACAACCTCATTAGAATGTGCTTATGAGATAGAGTGAGTGTGGTGGTCACTAAGGCAATAAAAATTCTAAGCTGCCTCCTATTGCTCTGATTCATGCTTATAGTCTTCCTTGAAGCCTACCTCATATTTGTATCAGATTCACAGCTGGCTACCACCACCTGATCCCCTTACCAAAGTCAGCTGGGGAATGGGAATTGCATGTTTATGAGCAGCAAGTTAAAGGTCAAAAACTTTTCTTGACTCAAAGGAATGTCTCATGGTGGAATTTAAAGTTTTAGAAGGTTGGATAGGAGAACTTGGAGTAAAAACAGGAATGAACTATTGGTACACATAATAACATGGATGAATCACTGTAATTACGCCAAGTATATACTACATGACACCATTTATATAAAACTTTATAATACAAGCTGGTCTATAGTAACAGAATGCAGGTCAGTGGTTTCTTTGAGTTGAGTGAGTGGTGAGGAGCAAGAGAGAGATTACAAAGGACACAAGGAGACTTTGGGGGTGATGAATATGTTCAGTATCTTGATTGTAGTGATGGTTTCACCATTATATCCACATGTCAAAAGATATAAAATGTATACTCAAAATATGTGGAATTTATTGTATATAAATTATACAGCAGCTCATAAGTATCTAGTGGAAATTGGTTCCAGGAACCCCAACTAATACACCGCAGATACTCATGTTTCTAACATAAGATGGCATAGTATTTGCATATAACGTATGTATATCCTCTCATATATTTTAAATCATTTCTGGATTACTTATAATATCCAGCACAATGTAAATATTACTTAAAATTTTGTTATACTAAATTGTTTAGGGAAGGATGGCAAGAAAAATGTCTACATGTTCTGTACAGAAACAACTTTTTATTTCGAATATTTTCAACTACAGTTGGATGAGGAACCCAGGGATGCAGAAGATCGATCATAGTTCAATAAAGTTAATAAAAAACAAACAAAATGTGGTGGAGTAAGGAGTTGGTTCTGCATTCATTGAAGCAGAGAAGATGTTTGCCTAAGCTGCCTACTTTTTCAGCTACCCTCGGGGAAAAAAAAAAGACAGAATTATTATCTTTCCTCGAAGCAGGCAAAGCTACAGGATCAAGGTGTAAAGTGATTTATGAAGGACCAACAGTTTGAGCTCTGTCCTCTCCTGTGTTACCCAGAAAGCCACAGTGCTGAGATGTGAGACTGCTGCACATCTCAGAGAGGCAAGGTTTCTCTAGCAGTCCTTCCTACCTCCATACAAGTATTACTTAACATTAGTGAGGCAACTAATAGATGTCACCGACTGAAGGTATTGTGAGAAAACATATATTATTTAAATGGGAGCATTAATCCTGGTGATTTGTCATCCATTTTCCCTCTCTTTGTATTGTTTTTCTGAGTTGTCTAATAGGCATCCCTAATATAGCTTTTAAGGAGAAGAGACTTTCCTAATGGTACACTGCCATTTGTGATGGTGCATTTTTTTTTTTATGTATGTTTAGGATCTTGTTTAAAGATACTAAAGTCCCTCAAGATAGGGAGCCTTCTTCAAATTGGCATTTTGGTAATAGCACTTCTCTTTAACCTGTTTGCATTTCAAAGCACTTTAACTGCACTGGTATCTCTGCCTTCTCATTTTTTCCTTCTTTTTACCTTGTATCGCAGAAGAGTACAGTCAAGTGTTGCATAGGACATTTCTATCAACAATAATACACTGGAATATTCCCAAAAGATGATGGTGGGACTGAAAAATTCCTATTATCTAGCATAGAGGAAGCTCTCTAAATGTCTTAGGTATCACTCACATGTTTGTAGTGATGGTGATTATGGTGGTGTGAACAAACCTACTGTGCTGCCAGTCATATACAATAATGGTACATACCCCAGCACTGCACACACAAGGTACAAAGTATAGCACATACAGTTAAGAACACTACACAATTCTTGATAAATATAATAAACGACTATGTTAGTGGTTTCTGTATTTACTCTTTATGTTGTTTTAGAATATGTTCCTTCTACTTACTAAAAAAAGTTCATGAAAAATGGTACACTGCCATTTGTGATGGCATGTGGTGGCACATGCCAGCCACCCCAGCTTCTTAGAGGCAAAGGCAGGAGGACTGCAAGTTGGAGGTCAGCCAGGGAAACTTAACAAGACCCAGGCTCTCAAAATAAAAACAAGCAAGCAAACAAACAAAAAACCCCACAAACACAAAACCTGTATCCCGTGTCACACCACCAGCAGTCTCATACATCTGTGATTACTGTGTTTCTTGATTGCATCATGAAGGCATGTGGATGATTGACATTTACCATATGGGTTTGTTGAGTACACTCTATGGTGGATGTGCCATGTTAGAATCACTCAGTGACACATTTCTCAGAACACAGTCCTGGTGTTAAGTGACAAACGACTGTAGTTTCCTGTAACAAAGGCCCAGGATTGGTTATAAGGAAACCAGAGAAAATTTTAAACTGGTTGGTCTCCTGTCAGTGCTCTTCCTACCCCCAAAACTCCATGTTAGGTGACTAGGAGTCAGGAGTACTCCACCCCCACTTTCTCCCCAGCCCCTTACTGCCCTCATTGGTGCTGGAGTTTGCTTTATTGATGAGCAAATCCTCATTTCATTTATTCAACGTTTCAATATTGAACTGAACATTCTCTCATTCCATGTGTAAATTGTAAATCTGTGCTACTTAGAGTATTTTTCATTAGCAATGCCCCAAATAAACATCTACTGGTTAAACATTTCCTGGTTGGTTGCTAAGGAATTGTGATTATGAGTGGGAATCAGAATGTGAGCCGATTCCTAACAATGTGCTAAATAAATATAGTCTGTAATTTAAATAATTAAATCCCTATTGTCTTTCCCTTCTAGAAGAGATAATGGGTCATTTTCCCCTGCTCATCTATCTCTACATATCTATCAAAAAGGAAAAAAAAAAGTCAAACTTCATCAGTGTCTGAGTTGCCCTCAAAGATTAAAGCCCCTAAGCAATCCCTTCCTCCCTCCCATAAAATTAAATTAACCCACGCCTGAAAGCACAGCCCTGTTTCTTTTGCTTATTTTTGTCCCCCAGCATGTCTAATCTCTCCCTGACTTGTCTCTACCCTAATCCTGCTTATGGACCTTAACTCCCTGAGGTCAGGCAAGGTTGTGTTGCAGATATTTGTTTCAAGTGGCCTGAGATTTATCTAAGTACCTAAATCCTTACTGATGTATTTTAAATATACTTTTAGGTATGTCTGTTTATTTTTAAATAACTCTTCTGGGGAGAGAGGAAAGCAAGTCATTGGGAAATCAACAAAGAACCTCCCAGAACCCACTAAGTCCCAGGGTCTGAGACATGGGACTCTCAGTGGACAGCACAGTGGCTTGTCTCAGCTCTGCCATAGGAGTGGGGATAGCTGGGGCTACCTTGACCCTGGGTTTGGATCCTTAAAGCAGAGAGCCCCTTTAGGAATATCAAGTCATTGTCCTGAAAGGGTCAACAGAAGGAAAACACCAGGGCTCCAGGCAGCTACCTAAGGCCACTTTGCTGTAGCCCTGGGGAGTGGGGAGAGGATGAAGCCCTAGAGGATTAGATTAGAAAGTGGGAGGAGGGATGGAGTGTGGAGTAGGAGAGGATTTAGCTGACACATTCTGTGACCCTGTTCACCATAGAGTCGATCAAATCCTTTCTTTTTTTTTTCTTTTCTTTTTTTTTTTTTTAATTAAGACCTGTAAGATGGCTGGTTTGATATTTTCAGAGTAAATAGATCATTTTTCATCTACTTGGGATATAAAGTTATGCTTATTATTTATACTAAATATATATTTCATGGGTAAAGCAAATATCCTTTTTTATGTTGTCTGCCAAAGAAAACAACCTCTGGGCTAAGCAGTCAGCTGAGCAGATTGCCTTTCACAGTGCTGATAACCAGCCAGTTCACTCTAATATTTCAAAAGCAAAATTAACTCTATGCCTCAGCACTGACATCCAAAAGCAGTTCTAAAACCAGCACGATTCTATGGCAGTAACAGGGCTCTAGGCTCTCCGAAAACAAGAGCTTTGCTGGTCATCCTAAAAATAATAATAATACAAAAATAAAATAACAAGGGGTCAAAGCAACACATGAGACATTTCTTCAACAATTGACTTTATTATTTTTTTTTAAAAAAAGCAAGTAAAAAAGAAGAAAAAGTGTAATCTCTTACTCTTCCTGAGAGTTATTTAGCAATTTTATTTTAGTAGGCTTTACAACTAAAATCTTGCTGTTTGGAAAAGAGTTTAAAATGTTATCAAATCTAAATGGCAGCAAAGCATTAAATATACAAAATTAATTTGTGCAGATTTCTTAATTCTACTTTTAATAATGAAGTTTTTTATTCATTTATGTATTCATTTATGTATTCATTCATTCATTCACTCATTCATTCTGCAATGCTGCGGATCCAAACCTAGGGCATACAAGGCAAGTGCTCTACCACTGAGCTACATCCCCAGCCCAAGAGTGAACTTCAAACATTCCTGATACATTTGATTTTTAGAACTTTTTCTCAGCTCTTTGTCAATAGACTTTCTCTAGTATTTGCAGAAAACTAATTATTCTCCCAGGAGGTTTTATGCTATAAGATTTAGGAAATCATAAAAAAATCTTTTAAGATCTAGAGAAGTGTATGGTAAAATTTCAGGCATGGTGACAGAATGTGGGAAGCTGTTTTGGAGCTATGGACCATCCCATAGGTAGTCACTTTTTAAAAAAATTATGAACAAAATAAAACAAAACAAAAGGTAAAAATAAGATCAGTACTCTGGAGATAGCTTGAACTAATAGCCAGGAAGAGTTTATGTATTTAAAAAGCAAACTTGAAATTTGAACATCTCCCCAAACTAAGAATAAAGAGACCACTTTTAGGACTAGATTGCAGTGAGAATGGAAATCTGGCCAATTAGCTTAGAATTCAGTTTCTTGTCCGTGGAAACCTCCAGACTCCTCAGCCAACTCTTAATTTCTAGTATGATCACAAGTCTGTTGATAACCTACATTGGGGTCTAATATGTTTATCACATTTTAAGATGTAGCTATTGGACAAGTTGACCTCTAAATCCCTTTTCAGCCACTATCCATCTTCTCTCTTGTTCCATCTTTGTCCTGATCATCTTCTCTTTGAAGTCCTGTGGGGCTGAATATTTGCACAACCAATCCAACAACTAAGCTTTGTTCTGTCCTGCATCATGTTCTAAATTTTTAATGCATGAAAGTGTCTCTCCAAGTAGATGGCACTTTCTCTGAGTGCAGAAGCCTCACTTTCTCTTTCCAGGTCTCTATTATCCAGCCATGTAGACACCTGGCAGTCAAGGCTGTCTGTCAATTAATTGAGCAAAGTCTAAGAATGAGGAATGTGAAAGAAGACCCTTCACACCAAATAACCTGACTCCTAAGCTCACCCAAAGTCTTTCTTTTGGTTTCGTGCCATTCTTGCTTACTTTCTGCCCTTTTCCCATTCACTGAGGTGCTTCTCTCTTCAAATAGATCATCTACTGACTGGAGAAGGTACCATATCTGTGAGAAGACAGTTGTGCACATTTGTAATTCCAGGACCTTATAATTTGCAATTCTTCAGTGGAAATAACAGAAAATCATGTTGTTTAAATTTAGCGAAATTATATTTATTGAAGTATTTATGTAAGAGCTTAAAATTTAGAGGAAGAACCAGAGATCCAAGCTGGGGACAAACCAGTTTGGGTCCAGAAGGCTTCTGCACCAAAAAGTGTGTCAGAATCTCCCCTAAGCACAGCCCTTGGAATCTGTCAGCTCCATCTACTTCTTGCATGCTTATGTCTCTCTGCTCATAATTAAAAAAAATCCCCAGGCAGAGAGTGATTGGACACAGTTAGGCCATATGTCCACCTTTGTGTGTACCTGGAGAGTGAGAAGAAAGATCTGCCAGACTTTAACCACTTCAACTTTTTGAGGGGAGAAAAAGGTCCTGGGTTTACTGCCTCACACAGGCTAGACACATTGCTCAAGGAAAGGGCATGGATGTTGAGCAGCTCCCAAACTATTAAAGGATTCAAGTACTTGATCCTTTTGCTGATGATAAAATCAGAAAATATGAAAGTTAAGATTTTTGTCAAATTTATTTAATTCGAGACAGTATCTTTCCATAAACCTTGATGGTAATTTTTGGACTCTTCTGTATTTTTATAAAAGTATGAAACAATATTTATTCAAAATTACAGGATGAGAAGATAAATATGTTTTCTATAGAATCCTGTGTTCCTATAAAATAATAATTAAAGGCCTCTTATAATTCATAATTCATTTTTTGTGTATCTAAGGCATCGTATTTAGCCATGGCTGTACAAAAAACAACTGGCCTGTTTCCTTAGACTACATTTTTTTTTTTTATTTTTTGCATTGGAGGGCTCTGGCATGCTTTTTATATTCATTACTGCAATTGTGTTCCACCTAAGGTTGTAGTGACTTTGACAAAGATTTGGGATAATTGAGCCTATTGCCAACAGTTCCAAGGGACTTTAGATCATAGTGACTTCTATAACAGCTTTGGTCTCTCTCTAGGCACCGTGCAAGACATTCAGTTCAAAAGAGATGCTAAGTGTAAAGATCAAACAAAATCTTTGGGGATTTCTATAAATAAGATCATGTCATCTGCAAACAGTGACAATTTTCTTTCCAATTTGGATGCCCTTTCTTTCTTTTTCTTGCCTCATTTCTCTGGCCATGTCTTTTAGTACTTATAGTGAAAAGAAGTGTGGGCATTCCTGTTTTGTTCCAGATCCTAGAGAGAAAATCAGATTAGGAGAATTGGGTCTTCTTGGGTTACTTGGGTTACTTCTTTTTTTGCATACTTCAAACTTTTATCCAGGCACTCCACTAAGCACTGGGGAACAGAACAAGACTCATATTTAACCAGCACATGAATGAAGCACATGAAGATGAATAAGATAAACTCCTGTCTTCAAGAAGCTTATAATCAGAAAGAAGGGATAATCACCTGAGCAAACAAGAGCAATGGTGTACGTGCTAATCTTCATTGGATAATCTATTTTTATTCTGGACTGTTTCAGGTTTGGGGACTTTTTTTTATAGGGCAGGGGGTTGGTACTTGAGACTAAACCCAGGAGTGCTTAACCACGGAGTCACATCCCCAGCTTTTTTTTACTTTATATTTTGACAGGGTCTCACTAAGTTGCTTAGAGCCTCACTAAGTTGAGTCTGGCCTTGGACTTGCAATCCTCTTGCCTCAACCTCCAGAACTGCTGAGATTGTAGGCATGTGCTACCATGCCTAGCTGGACTCTCTCTTTTTTTAATATCTTTAATTTTCATTGCAAAAAATAAACTCATCCAGAAACAAAATAAAAGTATACATGTTAATGACCAAGATATGCTGGAACTCTCTGACCTTTTCCAAGGCAAAATCTCTTGCTCTAATAAGTTCTTGGAAATACTTTATCTTCTCCGGACTTGTGCATTCATACATACATAACTAATTGTGGAGAGATGTGGGGGAAGGGAGGGAGGGAGGGAAGGGGGAGAGGGAGGATATGAATAGCAAATGCATATCTATGTTCTTTGTTTTTTTCTAATTATTACTATGATGGATTTTATCATAACTCTAAAAACAAGTATCTACTGAGAAACTACTGATTGCCAAACAATAGATGGGGGGGGGTGGCTGGAAATTTAAATTTCATACAGATGTGATTCCTTTAAGAAAACCCAATTATCTAATGCAAACCATGTGTGTTGAGAAATTGGCATCTTAGAGAAATTAAATAATTTCCCCAGGTTTGTTGACTCCTTACCTCCTCAAATCATTTAGTAATTAATTTTTAGAGCATTATGAGTAAAACATACTTAGCACAAACCAATATCTTAATTTATTTTTGCATTTAGTTTTATTGGCCTTTCTTGGTAGGGGCAGAGTAAAGCTGAATTAAGTGCTACCCCTTACAAACCAGGATTGTTAAATGTGATCTTAGCTCAGTTAAAAAGTTAATGAGAGGGCTGGGGTTGTAGCTCAGTGATAGAGTGCTCACTTAGCATGTGTGAGGCATTGGGTTCGATCCTGAGTACTACATAAAAAGAAATAAATAAAATAAAGGTATTGTGTCCATCTACCACTAAAAAATCTAAAAACAGTGAAAGAGAGAAAAGTGACAGCATGCTTGTGACCTACTTTGCTAGAATGGTATGGTTACTTGGCTTTTGGCTTCTTATCTTTTTCACCTGGGACCAATACCATTCCACCAGCACACATGCCTTTTCATATCTTCTGCTTAATTATGTCTATGTTTATTTTATGGGCAACTGGAGCCCAAGGAGTCGCCTAGTGGATGTTCCACATGCAATGTACATTTTTAAGGAGCTGCCGCTACAGTTAGAGCACACATCAGTGAACAGATGGAAGCTACTTTGCAGTCCCAGCGGCTACATGACAATGTTAAATCTTAAGTGGTCATGTCTGAAAAGGAGTTTGGATAGCGCACTTTGCCCATCACATGCACTTATGAATTGTCAATCGGGGGACACTAGATTTCTAGTTAAGTCATTTCAAGAAGAAACAGCCCCTATCTTTAGCAGCTCTTTGGCCAAAGGTAATGAAAAGCTTGCAAATACGTTCCAGATTAATATGTTCAATTTCAAATCTGCTGAAAACGAATGACCTTAAGATGCTTCCTTTTGCTATATACCTCAGCTTGGGAGTAAAATACACATCTTAACTCACACGATGAAGGTAATTGGTGAGTCCCTCTGCTTTACACATCTAGAGACTTCTTTGCATGCTATGAACAAAAAGAGCATTATTGAAAGCACTCATTGTAATTTAATATTTTATAGTAACTCTACATTTTTTATAATATAGGCAACATATTTAGTTGGTAATATGAAAAATAAACAGAAATGTTATTTTAAGTAAAAATATTCATATTTTAGGTAAGGGTGATCAGAAAGCATTTAAGACTGTGAAATTACCTCCATGTCTGTTACTAGAAAATTCCTTGCCCTGTCTCTCTTTTCTGAACAAATGCAACTTGACAAGTATTTATTTAATGCTTGATACTTGCTAGGAATGATAAAAGGGAGAAGTGTGGGGCCACTGAGCAAGGGATCACAGCATGCATTTTGAAGCAAGGCTCTTGTCTATACTCCAGTTCTTCCACCTTTGAGTTGTGTGATCCTGGGCAAGGATTTCTGTGCATCTGAATGTCCTCAAATATAAATTGATACCATTATCATCACTTCACAGAGATTTATGAGGCATAAGTAAATATTTGCAAAGCACTAGAACAGTGCCTAGGAAATAATAATTGCTATCTATGTTAGTCAGCTTTGGCATTGCTGTGACCAAAATACCCAACAAGAACAACTTAGAGGAGGAAAAGTTTCAGAGTTCTCAGTCCATAAATGGCTTACTTTGTTGCTGTGGGCCCAAGATGAGACAGAACACCATGGCAGAAGGGCCTGGCTGATGGAAGAGTCTTTCTTCCTGGCAGCAAGGAAGCAGACAGGGAGAGCAGAAGGGGCTACAGGAAAGATGCCTTCTGGGATGTGACCCAGTATCCCACTTCCTCCAGCCACGCCCCACCTGCCTACAGTCAGTCCATTCAAAGTAAGATGGACTGATTAGGTTACAGCTCTCACAGTCCAATCATTATACCTCTAAATATTAATGCATTTGGGGGGACACCTGATATCAAAACCATACCACTATCTATGTGTTTATCAAATAAAGTAGTAGTGGTTACAATGATATTAGCTAACATTTGCTGAGCTCATACTTACTCTTACGCCAAGCACTGTGTAGATTAGCTCCTTTAGCTCTTCTAACAATACTATTTAGTATTAACATTATCCTCACTTTATAGGTGTGAGAACCAAGGATCAAGTTGACCAGGCATGTGACTAATTTAAGGTCAAAGAGATGACAGTGAGTGGGCAGCAATTTAGAATCTATGGACGCTGAGTCTAAAGAGCCTACACATTGTCATTGACCTTATAATTTAGTGTAAAGTAAGTAAAATAAAGGTAAATCAACAGCAAACATATATCTGGGTCCAGGAGGTAGCACACACAACTAGAAGAACCCCAGCATTTCAAACATATCTCAACCAAGACTTTACTTAATACATATGTAATAAATATAATATACTCAATCTCTGCTTTTGTTTTCGGAGTGCCTTTCTTCCTTTTGGTAAAGATAAATTAGATTGTGGAGGATCATTTAACACACTTAACATCTTTAGGAAAAAGATGACTACTTTTTTAAAAAAGAGGGTGTTTCTTGTGATTTAACAGTCTTTTACATTTTTGTGAAACAGATTTTCATCTTTACATTTCCATGATAGATATATATGAAAAAAAGATTACTTCCATAATAAAGTCCAAGAAGACTAAAGCATCACCGAATCAGTTAGGAATGATTTTATTTCATTCACTTTGTCACAAAAACCCAGGTTCACTTTTTCTCCCTTTCATTTTACCTTTCTTAGTATGTAGCCTGACTCTTTGTGGTCTCAAATATCTATTTCCATGGAGACCCACATTTTCATTGAAGGCTTAAGGAGAGGAGGAGAGTAAATAGCTTATCAGAAGCCTTTAGTAAATGTCCTCTTACATTATTCTGACTTAATTGGCCAAAAAATTGTCACATGACTGTCTAGTTGTATAGAAGTCTGTGGAGGTGAGCTATTTCAGCTTCTTCAATGAGGGCAGGCAGGGCAAAGGGGGTGGGCCCACTAGCCAGCTGGGTTCAGCACAGCCATCCAAAATGCAGTTGATTTTCTAGTATAGATGGGGGACAGTATGAGAAAGAGAGAGAGAGATAGAGATCAATATAAATTATTTGTATGTGTGTGAGTTGGGTGGAGAGGTAGAGAGAGAGCAGAGAGGAACAAAGTAATAATGCTGGATATTCAATTATGTCTTCCTTATTAAAACAAGATTTTGTAATATTAGAAGCATAAATTAATCCATCTTTGTAATGTATAAGAAATTAATACATAATTAATTATAAAGAGATTTTAAGACCACTATAAAATTAGGTATCTTCCTGATTTAGTTTTACTGATATTGATCACCATGTATTTGATCCAAGATTTTCTTTATTCTGTCTGCCTTTCTGTTAATTATGATATTGAAAATATAGAAAAGCCAATTTATTTACTCTTATCTTCCTGGTGACTTGACCCAAGCTTCAGCCAACTAATATTTGAAGCATTCTGGTATCTTATATGACTGATATTTAGTTTAGGATAGACTAGTCGATATTTTGTTTCGTGTTTTTTTTGTGTGTGTTTGTGGGAGAAAACTTTTTTGCTCCACACCCCTAACAACATCTGATCCATTAAGGACACTGATTCCTTCAATTGTTTTGGGGGAATCTCTCTCCTTAAATGGAAAGTGTATGGGCTACCTGCCCCTCCTCTATCCTCACATCCACATCTATCCATGCCATGCTGTATTTTGGCAGGCTCTGATCATCTGTCTCAGATTTCAGAAAATTTAAAGTTCAGTTTCTGAAAAGTTTCTAAGTATAATATAGCAGTAATATCTTCCATACTCTAAATATATGACAGACTACTTTCCTTGTATAATATTAAAACCTCATGAATCACAATGCATGTATATTGCCTTTATTTCACAGATGAAATTAAGAGAAATTGAAAGTAAGTCACTGATCAATACCTCTTAGCTAATAAATACTTGAATTAAGTTTTGCTTGAAAGTCAGTGTGACTCGTATATGTTTTTATTGAAGTAAAATATGCGTATAAAAACCAAATAATATCAAGAGGCTTATAAACAACAAAATAGCAATTGCTGTTTACCTCTCTTCATTCCCTAGTTGTATCTTCCACTGGCCAACATTTTCAACCCTTGGTTATCTCTAATGGTATTTATTTAACTCCACATTTCTAGTATGCTTTGTGATGCATCATTTTATGTTAACTTGACTGGGTTTAGGATGCCCAGATAGCTGCAAAGACATTATTTCAAGGTGTATCTGAGAGAATGTTTCAGAAGAGATTAGCATTTGAATCAGAAAGCTGAATAAAGAAAATCCTTCTCACAATATGAGTGAGCATCATCCAATCCATTGAAGGCATGAATAGAATAAAAAGGTGGAGTAAGCGTGAATTTGCTCTCTTTTCTTAAAGATGGACATTCATCTTTTCTATTTTGCGATTCTAGTTGTCAGGCCTTTAGACTTGGACCAGGACTTACACCAGGTGTAAGTCCTTGTTCTCAGGTGTTTGGTCTTGGACAGGGACTATATCACTGGCTTTCCTGGGTCTCTGCCTAGCAAACAGCAAATTGTGGGACTTCACAGCCTCCATAATTGCACAAGTCAACCCTCACAGTTTCTCAGAATCTCTAGATAATCTTATTGGTCTCTTTCTCTGGAGAACCTCGACTTGTACATGCTTTTACCATTATTTCCTTTTTATTTGAATTTAAAATTAAAATTCATTTAAAATAACACAAGGTATAAACAAATTTTAATTTTTTATTATAAAAGATTCAAACAGTAGTAAAGTGTATTTACTAGAATGGGTCCCTTTACTTCTTTCCATCCTACTCTTGAACCCATTTTTTAGCTTTTTATGATGAAATTTTTTAACCTTTACAAAGAAAAATTTTAACGTAAGTATAAAAACTAGTGCACTGAACTTTTAATAATCTTTGATAGCATCCTTGCTTTCAGAAATAACAATATCTCCAGGATTATCATGTGCATTTCTTATCCCAGGTTTGAAATCCAGTAAAAGGAATTCTACTTCCTTTTACTAGAAAATATTGTTCAGAGACTGAGAAATAACTTCCTTCTACATGGATAAGTATTTTGTTCTTGTATAATTTCCTGTCTGTTTTAGTCACTTTTTTTACCCTGCTTTTACCAGAGGAAGGAAAATTTATTTGGGGCTCACACAAAAGTCTTACTCCACAGATGACCAGCTCCATTGCTCTGGGCCTAAGGAGAGGCAGAACATCAGGAGGAAGGTGTGGAAACAGCTCAGGACAGGACAATCAGGGAGCAGAGAGAGGCTAAGCTCAGCTCACCAGGGACAAGATATAAACCCCAAAGGTACTCCCCCACAGACCCACCTCCTCTAGCCATGCACTACCTGTCTACAGTCCCTACCCAGTTATTTTATTCAAGTGGGTTAATTTACTGCTTAGGTTAAAAGCTCTCGTAACACACTCATTTCACCTCTAAACTTTCTTGCAGTGTCACCTCATATCTAAACCACAACACTGTCCATTAATAGTAATATTATAGTTTTGGGATACATCAGTGTTCACTGATTACATTTATGATGATTGTGTAATGTTATTCACATGTGTATTATGATTCCATTTCTATTCTTGTGATGTTTTATTTTCTTCTTGAACTATTTATTGTCCCTAATTTTTTCTTAGTTTTCTAATCTTCCAGCAATTTCTTTCTTTCTCTCTTTCTCTCTCTCTCTTCTCTCTCTCTCTCTCTCTCTCTCTCTCTCTCTCTCTCTCTCTCTCTCTCTCTCTCTCCCTCCTTCCCTCCCTCCCTCCCATCCTTCCTTCCTTTCCTGTAATTGTACCCAGGGATGCTTAACCACTGAGCCACAGTTCCAGCCCTTTTTAATATTTTATTTAGAGATAGGGTCCCACTGAGTTGCAAGTGCCTTATTAAGTTGCTGAGGCTGGCTTTGAACTTGCGATCCTCCTACCTTGGCCTCCTGAGTCTCTGGGATTACAGGCATGCACTACCATGCCTGGTCCCCCAGCTATTTCTTAATGAGTGTTTTCCTCACAAACATATCATAAAATCTATCGCTTCTATTTTTTATTTTCTTCCTTCTGGGTGTTTCTTTCAACCATTCTGTTCATGTATATACTGGTTGCTTTGTTGGCCTTTGCAAAGTTCCTATTATCCTGGAAAATTTCCCTCCTGGTCACCAAGAGGTTCCCTTTAATATTCTTCTAGGTTGGATCTTCTCTCTTTCCTTTTGAAGCTCTTGTCTTCCTCTTTATTGGTTTATTCCCTTATTTGTATGTAGAATAGCTCCAAAACATTCCTGAGAAATTCCAGCTCTGGAGTTTCAAATACCTTGGTGAAGTTTCAAAGACCTTGAATGTCTAAAAAGGTACCCATTCTGCCCCTGCTCTTGATTAGTAGCTTGGCTGCATATGGAATGCGAGAATGAAAATCCTTTTCACAAAGAATTTGATGATGTTGCTCCTTTTATTTCTTGTTACTAGTGTTGTCTTAGGAATATGATGTTATTCTTATACCTGATTCTTAATGCTTGAAGCTTTTGTTCTCTGAAAGTTTGGGGATTTCCCCTTTATTCCTGGTGTTCTGAAATTTCAGAATAATGATCCCTGTGCACATCATTTGCTTTCTGTTCATTACTCTGGATACTCATTGGTCTTTTAATCTGAATTTTTAAGTCCTGAAATTCTGGGAAATGTTTTTGACTTATGCCTTTGATAATTTCTTCTTAGCTCACATCTTTCTTCCAGTAAAAGTAGTGAAGATTATTAGATATTTATTCAAATTTATCCTTAAACCATTTCATGGAATATTTTACTGCTATAATATATATTTTTTTATTTCACAAGGGTTTCTACTTGTTTTGTTCCTTTATATGTTTTTTTATAACCAAGAAACCTGATGGTTCTTGATTCAATGTCTGATATCTCTGTGAGGATATGTATTTGAGAAGTGTATCATTTACAGGGTTTTTGTATATAACCAGATGAGATATGTCTGACAAATAGCGGTTAAGCCAAAATATTGGAATTGGTAACAATTGTGTACAAAATATTTAAAGCATTTCTGAATTGGAGAAAGAAATCTTGCAAAGCTAACACAGTCTTTTGTTTATCCAGGAAAGAAGTTGCTCTCTAGGAAAGACACTTTGTTGTTTCAGTAAGTCGTGGTTCAAAAGAGCATCCCAGGCGGTGACCTGCCCCAAGTTCTCCTTTGATGAAAATGTGGTTGATGATCTACACCCGAAATGAATGCTTTTCCTGCTCCATTACACAGGTACAGTTAAATCCTGCAGTGAATCATTATGTATTGTTACTGACAGGCTTTAATCTGGAGATTTGTGATACAATACAGCCTTATATCGCTCTGTAAACTTACCCAGGGACTCACATCAAAGAAGAGATAGTGATTATGACAATTTCAAAATGTTTATCTATGTGTTTGTAAGATGATATAATGTACCCTGTAACTTTATCTGATTTTTCTTTCTTTTATATTTCTTTTTCTTTTATCTCCAAGATCATCTGGATGCTCCATTTACTCAAAGAGCCATTCTTGTGTCCACAAGATAATTGATATTTCAGATTTAGCTACATTCAAATGGTAAGCTGGTTTTAAAAATTTCAACAAAAATTTAATTAAATTATAGTTTTATGTTGAAAGAATAAAGATTTTTATAATCACCATAGTTCAATGTTTTTGTTAATACTGTGAATTATTTTAAGCTCCATCTCTTAATATGTAAATCCTCATTCTTAGGTAATTGCTTACTCCAGCAGAAGCAGTTACTGATGTGATTTTTTCCCCCTGCATTTAGATCACAAACTTCTTGAGAGATTAGATTTGATTTTTTTTTAAAGTGAAATTGCTATTTCCTACTAAACAAAACTTTTCTTTTTAAATGCATTTTTCTTAACTTCTGAGCCCCTAAATTGTTAGGCAAAATGAGTGCTCCCTACATAGCCACATCTATTGCTTGTTATTGTGTAGGAATATCACCCACTAGAAATGAGGTAGGTTTAGGTGGCTTTGGTTGTGTGTATGTGTGCATGTGTGTGCGCATGTGTGTGCGCACACTGGTCTTGGGTGCACAGCCTGAGATCCTGTTTACCTCTTAGTCTCCTGTGTGGTACCCAGATATGGGGGAGCTTGTCTCTAGGTAAAGACATGTTGCCTATGGTTCCCCGCTTTTCTATCCTTTTAGTGGATACAGAGAAATCTGAGTTTGAATCTCAGCTTTGTCACTTACAATGTGTGCTTTGGTTTACTTATCTATAAAAGAGAGATAATATTTCTTTCCTTATTATAAGAATACTGTGAAGACTAAATGTGGTCATAAAGTGTTCAGCACAACAATTAGAATATTTTAAAAAAATGAACTATTGGTTAAAGACCTCATATGTTTTTTTATAACCTTTACTTTTCTGGAAATAGAGCAATATTGAGAAAGAACTTACTCTGGCATTTTCAGAATAGGACAATAATAGTAGAGTTACCAGATACTGCTAGATGAAGGTCATCCCTTCTCAGGGAGAACAGGTAATGAATCCAGAAGATGAAATTAGAAAAATAAAACAAAACAAACTTTCATTGGGGGAATGCCAAACTTGTTGTCACTAGCTGTTCCTTTTGCTAGAATGATATTTATATGACTAATGTTTATTTGGCTCCTCACTGTTCAGATCTGATATTAAATTTCTCAAAGAGAGTTTCTGACCATCCAACCTAATGTAGCCCTCATCACAATCTAATCCTTTTCTCATTGGCATGTTTATTTTTCATATTTGTCTTATCTCTCCACTGGATTGGAAATTTCTTGAGTCCTGGAACTTTTAACATCTGGGTCAGTGGACCTCAATGCATAGATGTTTAGTATATAATAGGTATTCAAAACACATTTGTTAGATGGATGTTTAAATGGGTAGGTCCTGTTTCAACAACAAGAAAGAAAATAATAGAAAATCAGTTGTTGACTTACCACAGGTGGGTAGTAGTTAGTCATGAGCAGTGGAATGCAAACCAATAGCATTGCAAGGTCACAGGTTTTCTTTAAATTGCTTTCAAGGCTAATGAATAATCAAGTAACTGATAGAAAAATCACAGGTTTACGAAACCTGAAAATGAATGGGGGGAAAACAAGGAAGCCAATTAAGAAATTTGTGAAGAAAACAAGATCAATGGGGATAACTCCTGACAGGGAGGGTCTACCTAGGTCATTGTAAAGTTAGGATCTATGACCACAGGTTTCTTAATGTATTTCAGAAGGGAAATTTCTTTAGTAGCACAGGTGCATTAAGAGAAAATTTGCCTGGTCCTTGACCCCAGAAAATATATATTAGCCTAGTATTGACATAAGATGAAGTCCCCCCTGAATGAGATGGTCGCCTTGATAGTTCTAGAAAGGACCAATTAGGGTCAAAAACTCCCTGGCTTGACATGAAGGGGGAGTTACATATCTGATTGGAGAAGGCTGCTGAAGGGGGATCCCAGTTCTCCTAGCAAACATCAAACAGTAACAAATTTGGAAGCAGCATTGTTCCCTTCATCATTCTCTGTTTGGAGGTGACATACTCTCTCCTGAGAGTGTTGTTTGCTTAAGCGGTACCTAACTTTCACTTATAATAAAATTCTCTTGGTTGGCTTTTGGTGTCTGACTTTATATTTTCTTTTACCAGGACACAAGAACCAAGGTTTGGAGTATCAGCTCCCCATTCTCCTGTGACGATCAGTAACTGCTTCTTCTTTATGTATGGAAATACCACTTATGATTATAAAGCTGATGCTTATATCAAAGGGCAAAAAGCCAGTTCAGTTTGTAGTTGAGAGTAGTCACAAACAATAAGAATGTGGTTTAGAAACAATTTATCAATGGCCAGCCCCAAGGTCGAGGCAAAATGTAATAATCAGAGGTTATATAGATCTTTTAGGTCCAGGTGGTCAGCACTCAGGTGTGATCTCCTAGCTGCCTACCTTTTCTTGGGATACCTGTCCTGGGCCTTGATTCTTTTAGCAGCACCTGAATTCTGCATCTTTTGCCTCTCACCCATCAAATCCTAAGACTCTCTCTCTCTCTTTCACTTTTTTTTTTTGAAAAGATTCCTCAGCCTAGAATACCTTCAACAGTGATAGATGTTTACTTCTCTTTGACTTTTCATGAAACCAGAAGGATAAAATAAATTAGAATATATTTTAATACCACTTTTCCTTCTTGACTGTAGAGCTAATGAGCAGCAGACTGACTCAAAATAGAGAGGTATAAGGTGGAAAAGTAGTTTAGTAAATAATTAAAGGGTGAGCAAATATCCATTAAAAAATTGGAAGATGAGCATGTTTTGGGTGGGCCAAAACACTGAGACAGAAATTCCATTTTGCCAACCCCACTCCCCATATCACCCTCTGAATGACACATGACAGTTGAATAATTAGTGGGCAGCAGTGGCTAATGTTAACCCTTTGAAACCCCCATGGGAGCTTGTGAATATTATCTATTTTGGGAGCAGCCAACTATAGCTCTTGACAGGCCCATGGTAATAGGGAAATAGCTTTAGTTTTTCTTTACATTGGATTGCTTGAACATTTGAGTAAATAAATATAAATGTGTTTCACATTTTTTTCCCTTTGTTTCATAATAGTTTACAATACCTAACAATCATTGTATGGTTAATATGTGTCAAACATTTTTGTAACTACTTAACGTATGTTTTCCAATTATTTCTCTCTTTTACAGGAAAGGTTCAGAGAAGGCCAGAGAAGTTAGGCAATTTTATCAAAGTTCATTCAGATGCTAAGAAGCGGAATTTGATATCAGCAAGTTTGACCCCATAGTCTGAGCACTTAATCCCTGAAGCACTCTATCTCTGGCAGGGGTGTGAGTGAGCAGCAGTTTCTAGCAGACTCAAAACACAACAGGGATTGTCCCAAATGAATTTCAATACACAAAATCCAGAAACACTCCTTCCTCTTTCCATAGATAATCCATTTGATAAGTATGTCTGATAAACAAGTAGTTCAAAGTTCAAAGTAGTTCAAAGGTTATCAAAAATAATCTGATAGTTTAATTCTTCTAAAGAAATGGCATATCTTATTAAGTGTCATTCACAAGGTGGAAAGCTATGATTTGTCAATTCTCTCAGAAGGGCTATCATGTTTTACTTTTAAAATTTGTTCTAATTAGTTATACATGACAGTAGAATGCATTTTGACACATCATACATAAATGGAGTATAACTTCTCACTCTTCTGGTTGTACATCATGTAGAATAGAATCACACCCGTCCTGTAGTCCTACTTTTAGGTGGATTTTAGGTGGATTTTTCCATCTGTTACCACTAGATGGTGCATGGGCTATGTGAACACTCCATGCCTCCTCTTATCAGCAAAAAAAAACGAAAGGAAGAACAACTCAGCGAGGAAGATGAATGTGGAATTTGGACTTGGTTGAAAATAGTAACACAGCTTGCTGACTGTTGGAGTCTGTGCCTCTAGTTCTATCATTTTTCCTTTCAGAGTAAACATTGATGCTATTTAATCTGAATTAGAGGGAATTAGAACAATGGTCAAAAGCTGTCTGAGAGTTTAATTTCTCAGAAAATTGTACCGACTATAACTGCAGTCAGGATTGGTATTTGTAAAAAGACATTTCAAATTCAAACACCTGCTTTCTCTAGTTGCAATGTGTTCTCTGAAATTAACTAGAATCTGCAAATAGTTATTCCTTCTTAATTTTCTTGAAGTAGTCTGTAATAACAATGGTTATAAGTTGCCATTTGCCACTTTCTGGAAATCATCCAATCAACTCATATTATGATATTCTAAAATTCATGGTAATTCATTGAGTAGAACCAGAAAATTCTTGAAAATTCTGTGAGAATATATTTTAAAACCAAATAAAGTTCATTTATCTCTCCTGGACTTTCATTTCTTCTTTTGTAAAGTGAAACAGTAGATCACCAAGACTCTTTGTAGGTAACCTTGTGACATCTGAAGGAAAAGAAAATATGAGTACTTATAGTCCCCCTCCCCCTCCCCCCCACCAGAGACACTCCCCTATTTGATTCTAATTCTAATGTACAGTCATGTTCTGTTTCCACAGTTAGGAGGACCTGGAAATATTACACTTGCTGAAGTGGTAAGAAGAACAAGACCTCATTTATGCAAAAGGGTGGTGGTAATCAGAGTAGGTACTGTGCAAGAGAACGCTTACACCCGTGGAATTTTTTACAAGTCATGCAGATGCTGTTTGTAGGGCAAAAGATGGTGATGAGATTGTAGGTACTAATACACACTTCCAGAGTAATTTATTACTTTCTACCATACAAGGAGTTCTTTTCTCTACTTGTTTTTTCCTCAGGTGAATATAATTTATAATTCTTAGGTATTAAATCATAAAGAACACCCAGATGACATTTTTTATTGTGGATTAGGTCCACAATAAGATAAAATGGTTTCGGATTAAAAACAAAATTGGACATGACCCAGTTACAAACACATGGATAAAATAAAAATAATGGTCACAAAAGCAGTCCTGTTATCATGATTCTTTTTCCCCACTTAGATGAAAAATGTTGACCCAATACTCCTTCCCTTGGTGGAAACTGTAGCTGTAATGGACTTACTTACTTTTTCACTTGTGCTGCCAATTTTCAGCGCTGACTTTACCTCCTTTGTATTTTCTTTTGTGCTTCTACACTGGCTTTTGAAGAGGGTTGCAAAGGACTAAGCTGAAAGGGGGCGCCAGTGCTTCACAGGTCAAAAACAACACCCTTGGGAAAGGCACTTTCTTTGAGGGGAACTGAAGCTTAGGGTCCTGTCTAAAGACACACCATTTCTTTTTGGGCAAATTGCAAAATCATACTGATTGCGTGTACTCTGCAGAATCTTACAGGCAATTGTTTAATTTGGAACCTTATTAAACGGTGACCATCTGATTACTCAACATCTGTCAAAGTATGCAAATACTTGGGGCATTGGTGGGTGCTTTAAAAAAAACACCCACTAAGCAATGTAGAGTAAGGGTGGGATGTAGGATGTGGGATGTACAATTTAGCAAGTAGAAAAGGATAGGAGAAATTGATTCATATTTTATTTTCTGATTGCAGTTTGCATCTGATTTCTTTACAGTATTCCACCTGATGGGAAAGGAAACCTCCAAACCAGTCAGTACTAGTTAGTTGTCATGAATCTATAGTAAAAGGAATAAATTTCAATCAACTTCCACCAAAGTATACAATTGATTCTTTTCAAACTTTGTAATGCTTTTATAAACTTTTGTTAATGGTGATTCCTTTCTAAAATTTTGATTTTTTAAAAAAAATTTAATTGTGATATATATATATATATAAAAAGGACAGGAGATCAAAGAGCTGTGTTTCTTCTCTCTGAAGCCTTTTGATGTTTATAGTCACCCCCACTTTGCATTCATTACCTCTAAAGATCCAGTGGTCTAACCCATACTCAGTTAATTGTTGCCTCACCTCAATTCATTCATTTGGATCAAGAAAGGACCAGGCCTAAATTGCTCTGGGTTATATGGAGTATAGAACATAGAATGCATTCAGTGAGATATTTTGAGGATATGTTTATGGACACATAAATGGTTATTTATTTCCCTGAAAGGAGTTTTACTCTTAGAAAGGAATGAATCCTTAATTGAAAATACAACAAATATTTGATTACAGTGTCATTGGTTACTTTATGTCAGAATACGATGCTTTATTTCCAACACAAATGATCAATAAGTAAGGTCCTGTATGTTTCTTTAAAATGGCTTTTCCAGAACCAAAGAAGAAATTAATGTAAGCATGCAGTCGGGAATAGGTTAGCACCAGGTAGCTGGTGGTGCAGATAGAAGATTAGGGAAAAAGAGGAAATTTGGTTTCTTTTTAGAGTTACCTCTGTATCTTAAATCTTCCAAGGAATAAATTTAGTCTATAAATGAGAACAAGTATTCCAAGAGCCTAGCACGTCACCTAGTAAAATCTGTGTTGGAAATGACCCCTTTTATGTAAATATGTGTTGGGTTCTATGATATGACTAAAATGGCAGAATTTCCTTATGCTTGCATTCTCTTTGAAATGCAAGTCATTCAGAGCCTCTAAAATGCAAAAGACTGATCTCATATAGTGCTGGGTAATAAAGCAGGTGATAAGCTCACTGTGGCCATTATCAGCCTATCATAATGACATTGATAATGGGTTCACTGAAAATAACAATGACTGTTCAAAATTTTTTGCGTAAGGAAAATGTAACATGAGTAAAAAAACAAACTGTTAGCTTTCCATCACTGTGACAAAATAGAGAAAATCAACTTAAAGGAGGGAAGATTTATTTTGGCTTATGGTTTCAGTCCATGGTCACTTGTCTTTATTGTTTCTGGGCCTGTGATCAGACCAGAACGACATGGTAGAACTGTGACAGAGGAGAGCTACTCACCTTACTGTGGCCAAAAAGCAGAGAAAGTGACAGAGAAGGGGGCTGGGGACAAAATTAACCCTTCACTTTGCCCCCAGGGACCCACTTCCTCCAACTAGGCCCCAGCACCTAATTAAGTTATGAATTCATCAATGCACTCATCCACTGACAAGTTTTTTTTAAAGAGAGAGTGATAGAGGGAGAGAGAGAGAGAGAGAGAGAGAGAGAGAGAGAGAGAGAGAGAGAATTTTTAATATTTATTTTTTAGTTATGGGCAGACACAACATCTTTCTTTGTATGTGGTGCTGAGGATCGAACGGGGCCGGACGCATGCCAGGCGAGCGCGCTACCGCTTGAGCCACATCCCCAGCCCCACTGATGAGGTTTGACCCCTCACAATCCAATCATCTGTCAAGGCCCCACTTCTGAACACTGCTCCATTGGGGCTTTTGAGGGATATTCCAGATCCCAAAACACGACCCTAACTGACAACAAAACATTGGCTATTTTGTCAAGGAAAGTTGAGAGTAGGGTGGTGATTACCAGAGCTAGGGAGAGCAGAGGGGAGGACAGAATAAGCAAGGTCCATCAATAAGAACCAAGTTAGAGTTAGATAGGAGAAAGAAGTTCTGGTGAGTTATTGCACAGCAGGGTGACCATAGTGAACGATAATGTACTGCATGTTTCAAAAGGCAGAATAAAAGATTTTGTATGTTTTCATTATAAAAAAATGGTAATTGAAGAGATAGATGCTTAATTGGATTTGAATATTACACAGTGTATGCATACACCAAAACATCACATGATACCCCATGGGTATGGGCAATTTTTATGTTTTTATGTCCTAGTAGAGATGAACTTAATTTATAAAAATATGAAAAAGAAAGGACAAATTTATGGTAATGGCTACAATTGAGACAAACAAACAAACAAAAAGAAATGCTTAGGCACCTTAAGTAAAGAAACTGGAAACTGTTTCATTGTTCTTTGAATGAAGAACCTGTTTAACATAAATCATAGACGGGCAGATATAAAATGCAGATATTTCTTTCCTCCTTCCATGACCACGTAGACTTCAGCATTCTTTATCCAGGCAGTGAGGACACCTCCAACCTTGTTAGGAATATGTTTGTAATTTCACTTTTCTATATTCTCCCTATGAATGAGTGAGTTTCTAGGACCTTACCTAATTTTTCATAGTTAGTTGTGCACATTGTGGTCTTGAATACTTTATATATTATTTCTGTGCTCTTCTTTTTAAAATTTAAGCTCTTGTTCTCTCATTAATAGTTTTTCTTTTAATGAGGATTTAAACATTGACTCTTTTCTCAATGTTTGTATAAAAAACAAACCTTTATATTAACCTTTATATTGTTTATGATTTTTAGGATATTTTGCTGGATATAATAGTCCAAGAGGAGTTAATTTTCTTCACCATTTTAGAGGGACTCAGATGACCTTTGATATCTTTATTTCTCAAAATAAGTCCAAATTAATCTAATCATCGTCAGTGTCTTTTAGATATTAGGTCGATTTTAAGATTATGTTTACTCTTCATTGTTTGAGCTTTTTTATTGAATGTATAAATGCAGATTTACTTTTTATTGCAAAAATGCAATGTGGATTTAAAAAAAATTCAGCTAGGTAGCTCTAAGGATCATGTGAAAGTGTAACTAATTTATTGTTATTATTTCCATTGAATTCTCTCCAAGGTGCTGCTGATATTTCCTTATGCTCATTTTTCATTTTGAGTATTTCCCTATGATTGCACTTGGCAGGAATTTCATATTGAGCAATAATAAGTATTCAGAGCTCATTTTGAATAGAAACAATTGTGTGCATGTTACTATTTGTTAATTAAATATACCAATGATCCTCTTCTGGAATTTACCTCAGAAATTAATTAAATTCCTTTTTACCATAACTAACTACATGATTCATGAAAGGTTGTATTGATAAATTCTAAGTTATTGTTAAAAGAGAAAAACCAGTGTGCATATACAAATATATAACAATGAAATCTCACTGTTATGTATAATTGTGATACATCAA
Source organism: Urocitellus parryii (assembly GCF_045843805.1). NCBI lineage: Eukaryota > Metazoa > Chordata > Mammalia > Rodentia > Sciuridae > Urocitellus > Urocitellus parryii. Next base: position 47,774,233 of record NC_135537.1, read on the forward strand.
TTAAAAAACATACTCAAAAGAGAGGAAGACCATACCATCAAGTTAAAATGCAACTTTTAAAATAAGCTTTATGTCTAATTACCTTGAAGTAATTATCTTCATTATCATCATATTTGATTTCATTGCTTTCATGAAAATATTTCCTTGAGAAATCCGATGAAAATGTTTCAACAGAAACTGCTAACATAGACTTTTCAGAGATAGCTTCCTTTACCCAGAATTCATGCATCAAACTAAATTTCCTAAAAAGAAAGCCAATACATATGAATTAAGTGAAACAAAAATGTATCTGGCAGCCCCAGTAGATATAAACCATGATATAAAAATAACCTACACTTACAGAAAAAAAAGTGCAAACATTAAAGACACTATACTACCAAATACAAACACATATTTTAAAAGGTTACACAATAAGCTACACCTATAATTTTTATATATTTTTCATGGTAAGAGTTCTAGTAAACATAGACTTGCAGAAAACACTTAAAATATATGTTGGGATAGAACATTTTTGCATGCATTAGTTTGGTAATATAAGAGATGTAAATGCATGTGTTTATTCATATGTTAAAAATGCAAGTTCAAATAGTATTTGGAGCAAAAATAAAGAAAATAATAATTTAATGTATATATATAAAAGAAAAGAAATTAATAGAAAGCAAATGAATGTTACAAAGGCACTGAAATACAGTTCTATTTTAGTCCAGGGATACAATTTTATAAACAAAAATTTGTTTTATAGATGATTGTCACTTTAGAAACATTAATTCCTTAATGTTTTCATTCTTATATGCATTTTCATCACTTTGTGAATATAAATAGTTCCTGCACTTTTTCTTTCTAATTGTAATAGACATCTTAAATGAGAATATCTTGACTTTTTTTGGTCAACATCATAGATTTCCGTAGCATTATAATCTCTGGGGATATTTGGTAATGTCACTGTGATCATTATCAAAACATACAAGATGATGGCCACACAGGAGAATCATGTAAAACACATTTTTCCCCTTTCAGAATTTCCTACTCTGAGAAGTTTGTCATAAGACATGAAGACTCATCATCAATGATAACTTTTAATCATCAGCAGCAGAAGGATTATACAAACTTATTTGAGTACAGCACTTGGTGAAACACAAACTGTCAACACAGTTTAGATGATATTTGTTCACTAATGTGGTCTATAGAGCATTACCATCTCTTTTAGCCCTCAAAAGATACTTTCCCCTTTACACATGGAAAAATTTAAGCTTAGAGAAGGGGTTTTGCCTAAGATACTCAGATGGTAAGTTGCAGAGCCCAATGTCGAGATATTTTGTCCATATCTCATGTGCAGCACATTGGGAGTTGCAGAATAAATATGAGGCATATTTCCTGTCTTGAAGGAACTTGCAGTTTAGTTGGGAAAATGATGGATGTTGTAAAAACAACTTCTGTACATAGTAGCTGGAGTACAGTCCTAGGGTTAGATAGATTCGCAGTTCATAAAAACTTGCTTCTGTGAGATGATTAAAAATATATGTAAAGTGTAAAACAGGAAATCTTCTCATAGTTGTTCTCATAGACATCTGTCATCATAAGAACTAAGACAATTTGAGATAGAAAATATCTTTCAGTCCAGATCCACCTCCATACAAACCTGTAACATCCACATTATGTCTCTCCACAAGCCATGTGGCACACAGCATTGGCGAAGCCAATTTCTCAAGGTTGTGCCCTTGAGAAATTCATCCAGTTTTGCCTTCACACTAGGCATCTGAAAGGACCAATAGGATGATGCATGGAGGACACATTGATGGAAAATTCTGCTCCAAGCGGCCCTGGGCTCTGTCCTATGTAAAACCACTAGGATGTGGTTAATGTTCAGCTGGGCTGTTAACTAGAGCACAAAGGTATGGGCAGGGTTTGCAATCTGTTAATGTTTTCTTAAAATCTTGTTCAGTAAGAGGTAAAGCCATCATTAATGGAAGCAATATAAATTAGGTGCTGCAATTAGCCTAATTTAAATGTGTACCTTTTAAAAGGTTATCTTTTATTTCTTTTTTTCTCAGTAACATAATTATGTGCTTTGGATAATCATAGCCAAGGGGAGAAATTTGAGAACTGGAAAAGTACTCTTGCTTAGTCAAACAGAAATGTATGAGCTCCAAATAAATCACCATGTAATTAATTAGAGCAGTGTTGGGGTAGTTAAGGTCATTTGGTGTGAAAAGAGATAGAATCTATTAAAAGTAATTTTTAGTGTCCTGTTCTTTCTGGAGATTGTGTACATAAATCACATTCACAGAGTTTGGCTCATAGTGGGCATTTCAAAACATGCTAACTATTAAGAAATTAGTGTTTGTAATAATCAGAGAACAGTAAATTCTTTACTGTTGATCTGCCGAGATTCTCCACTCCAAGAGCCCTTTATCCTTCCTCCACCCTGTCTCATCCTGTGCTGATGCTAACTTCTCCCACTCCTTGAATGACTTATCTTTCTCTAGTAACTAGCACATAATCAAGGGTACTTAACAAATGTTCATTAAAGTAATGCCAACATTATATTTTTTTCTCTGTTCATTAAATTTCATATTGACCATCTGATTTTGCTAATGAAATCACAGTTGAAATTGAATCTGCACAGGGAAGCTGAGGGAATTGTCAGTAGTGGAAGGAATCAGTAGTATCAGTACTGGGGGGCGGGTACCACACGGGTTTCCTATCTATCATCTCTCTCTCTCAGATTGACTATCTTATGTCAGCCAATCATTTATCTACTTATCAATCTACCATTCGCTTTTTTTTTTTTTTAATTCTCAAGACCTTTACTGAACAGTTCCTTCTGGCATGGAAGGCACATGGCTGCAGCCAGGCCTTGTTCCCAACCACATAATGCCTCAGCTCTGTGTGACACTGTTCATGACCTTGACGTGACACCATCTATGGTCAGCAGAACAGGAAGGCAGCTCCAGCAGCTATTTCTCCAGCGGCACATAGTTGAGCAGCTTCTCAGTCAGGTCCATGTGTGCCAGCAGCATATGGTGACAGCAGTAGTGCTTCAGGCTCAGAGCATCCAGGGTGTCCCCCTTAGTGTACTGGGTCTGCAGCATCCCCAGTGTGGCCTCACACTCGTTGTCCACCATCTTGCCCACGTGAAGCAGCAGCGCACCAGGATGACCTTGGTGGCAGCTGGTGAGTGACTAGGTCACATTTATCATATTTCAAGCATGTCTATCAATGAATAATCTCTATTTTTTTCACAACCACTTAACCCCTGCAGAAGTTTCGTTCTCAGTACCACCACTGTTCACAATGATGGTTTTCCAACATGTGATTTTTGAACAGAATATTTTAACAAGTTCAAAGTACAAGTGTACAGTATAGTTTTCTCTTTGTCTTTGAAGATTTGAGAAAATACTAGTGATTTCAATTTTTAAGTCATAGAAAAAACACTGAATCTGTTTAGAATTTTTCTAATTTTTTTTTTTAATCAGAAAACTAGGAATCTTTCAGGAATTCTGCTCCTTGTCTACCTACTGCCCCTTAATCCATTCAATAATTAAACTTCATAAATCCTTCCTTCTTAATAACTGTGTTACCCTCCCACTTCCGCCCCCCAAACATTTTTCCTAGGCCCACAGGCAATGCCTTAGTTGCTGCAACATTACTCCCTTCTTGGATGACCATTGCAGCCTTTGAACTAATCTCCATACCTTAACACAGTCTGATTCCCCTTCAGTCTATATTTCACATTGAAGTCAGGGGCCATTCTTAAGCACAAGTCTAATCATGATACTGCCCTTCTTTAACAACTCAGTGGGTTCCCTGTAGCTTGTGGGGTAAAGTGGAAAATCCTGTCAGTACACATGTCCCCTCAGATCTCAGTCCCCAGCAGGCCCCCTTCCCCTTCCTCTTGGGATGAGTTAAGCAATTTGCTGACTCTTGCCTAGACATTTTATGTAGTCTTCAGTAAAGGTCTCACCCCTGTCCTCAGCTCTTCTCCACCCGCCCCCCCCCCCAGATTTGGTTCATTTTTTCAAGGCTCGATTAAAATCTGATCTCCTTTAAAAATTTTCCCTGGGTCTGTCTGGGTGATAGAGATGATATTTCTTCACAGTTAGTGCATTCTCAGGGCTTGAACATAATAGACACTCAATACCTTGTTGGTGGCCACAGGATATAGAAAAGAGAGGCGTTAAATGCCTTTTAAAAACAATTCTAGCACTTCGATTTAATTAAGCGTTCCCACATCGCCGCAGACTCCCAAGTAAGTACAAGACCAGCTGGGCATAAAGTGTAAGTACCAGGGGTATGTGCACTGGTCTCTGTGGGAGTGGTCTATTGACGTTGTGACAAGATTGTGTTTATTACAACAGGCAGTGAGTAGCATTCACTGGTGAAAGCAGATTTAAAACCTGATTTTTATTCATTCTAGTTTAGAAGCAAGGTGAATATGAAAACAAAGAGAATGGTGTATCTTCTTTGAAGGCCTCCACATATATAATTTTCTATTTTAAATTGATTTCATTGAATGTGAGTTATAAAAAATGATTCAGCAAATCTCTTGTACTCCTCCCATTCAGCTTAACTAAATGAATACTGCCATCCTTTGAAATCCCATGCATCTCACCCTAAGTCTCCCCTCTAAACTGCTCTCAGAGGAATCATTACATTGAATTTTCATCGTTCTCCTATAGTCCTTTGTAGTTCACCATCCGGTGATTTTTCATGTTTTTGCATTTTTTGTAGAAGAAATAAAATAAATGTTTTCTACATTTAGATTTTTTTTTTACTCAACATAGTATTCCTGTGATATAATAATGTTTCATGTGGCTTGAATTCAATAATTTCACCTCGATAGCAAAGTTAAAAAACATTCATACTATGGTTGATATGCCTCTATTTTTTTGTTCTGAGTTTTTGTATTGTAAATGATTCTGTGAACATTCTAATAAATGCATTTCTGGTATAGAAGTAGAGATCTTTATTTTCCATATGTCTGATACAAATATCTGATGCAAATTTATAGAAAATAACATCATTCTGGAATAAGCAATTATGTCCCACAACATCATAGTTATATGATAATAACCCATAGTTGTGTATAACTTTGTGGTTAGAATTGAATCAACCATCATAAAGTGGAATAGTTTTCACCCATTTCTACCTGCCATTATAGGTACTGCACACGTTGCAAAAACTCATGTGTTTAAAGCAACTATTATGTTCAACCATATATTATAATTCATTCATGTCTCTGTCTCCCCAACTAGACTGGAATTTGAGGAATAAGTTTAGTAACTTTCTTTCTTTGACATTCTTTGGGTTCTAGTGGTCAGTTCATAAGAGGTATTTAATAAATATATTTGAATGAGCAATTAGTAGGTACTCCATAAAGATTGAATGGTATTGGCATAAACAGTTGATTATGTTATGTTGATTTATTCTTTTTACAAATGTTATACACACATGCAACACACGCACACAAACACTTGTTCTTTTAGAAGATGAACTAATGAAGAAAGAGTAGTATCTCCATTTACAGCATTGAAAATAGCGTGTACTTAGCAATATACATATATATAAATGTGTGTGTGTGTGTGTATTTGTTGTTGTTGTTGTTGTTGTTGGGGGTACTGGGGATTGAACTTAGGGGCACTCAACCATTGAGCAACATCCCCAGCCATATTTTATATTTTATTTTGAGACAGAGTCTTACTGAGTTGCTTAGTGCCTCCCTGTTGCTGAGGCTGGCTTTGAACTCATGATCCTCCTGCCTCAGCCTTCCGAGTTCTGGGATTACAAGTATGAGCCACCATGCCTGGCCCTTAGTAATTTTTTTCCTGACAGAAAACTTGAGAATACAAATACAATGTAACTTTACTTAATGATAACTCCAGAGACTGGAAATTATACAAATATTCAGATATCTTACCTATATCATTCTTCCACAGTAAGGTTTTCCACTTTTCTCTGGATTGATCACTTCTCCCTTTTCATCCTAACCTTTCTTCCCTCTATCAAACACAATTTTAATGCACAAAAATATTTTAAACACTTTTTTTGAAGTCTCTCAGGTCTTTGCCTTTCTCTCTTCTCTTCTTCCTCCTTCCCCTTCTTCTTCTTTTTTGAATTCCCTCCTTTAAGGAGCAGTATATAATTTATTCAGGAGAATGATAAATCTAAGATTCTATAGGTTTAATAATTAGATACTAAATTAATATTTTGCACAAACTTGCTAAGTGTGTGTGAGTGGGGAGGAGTCAAAGGATAGAACATAGAGCCTTATTCTTAAATCGACTAGGAAGGAAAATAGGAAATCTAAGCTAGTCTTTGGAAGTATGAGAAATGATATAAATGGACAAGGAAATGATGTTAGAACATGAAAGGGTGAAAGTTATATATGAGGAAGAAGAAAGAGTAAGGGAGCATCTCAGATCTTTCTTCATTTTAACAGATGAAGCCAAGTCCTGAAAAGCCCTCACACTGGATTATTTTGACAAACTCCAGAGCTGCTCAAGGCCACTCAAGGCAACACATCTCATTATGGGTGCTCAGATCATTTGCATCTGAATTATCTGTGGTGTTCCTTTAAACCTGAATTCCTGGGGCAAGGATCCAAAAATCTGTGATTTCAACAAGCACTTCTGGTAATTCTTGTAGGCTTTCAATTCTGAGGACTCATTTTCTTACAAGAGTAATATATCCAGTGGGTGGCAGAGGGGAACACATTCTGGCTGAATGTGAGACTAAACACATTCTGGAGAGATTTTGTGTATTTTAAGAACATTTATTTTGCATAATTTAAGCATGCAAATTTGGAACAAATGTATGATAATCTGTATTAATGTATCACAATTTACCAGATCCATCCTGATCTCTCATCATCTCTCTCTCTCTTTCTACTCTGTAATTTCCCAACTTCATCATGCTTCCCAATCTTCCATCTATCCGCCTGCCCGCCCTTGGAATCTGATGCTACCTTTACTTTAACAGGGAGAATTGAGGATCCCAGGGACATACAACCTCAACTTCCTTTCTCTGTGCTGTGATAATCAATGGTATCTAAATTCCTTTCTTCCAGTCCTCAGAAGAGCTGCTATCCTGTCCCCACCTGAGGCCAGTCTGCTCCTCTGTGCTCTGAGCTTGTCATTTCTACCACTTCTGTGGCAAGGCTCCATAAGCCCTTCTCTTGGCTTTTCTCCTGACCCTATAGGCATTCTCATGTTTTTCTCATATACCCTATCTAAAAAAAGAAAAGGGGAAAAAAATCTTACCTCTGTCTGTCATTCCCATCCTCATCTAGTTATCATACCACATTTTATTTTTCACTATCAAATTTCTCAGAAAAAGGGCTTTAGTGGCTCTGGCCACTTCCACACCTACTATTCACTCCGCTATGACTTGACTCATCTTCTGCTATCATCAGTCGTCCCACCCCAAGCCTTGCTCCAAGCCCAAGCTGTTCTTGCTAAGAGCACCAACCACCTTCTGAGTACAAAATCTAGTGGGTTCTTTCAGTTGGCGCTTTGCTCAACCTCTTTGTAGCAGACACTGTTGGCTGTCTCTCACTCAGACCTTTTCCCCCTCTTTGGTTTCCAGGGCACTGCTCTCCTCTTGCTTCCTTGGCCCTTCTTTTATGACCCCTGTTCTTTCTTATTAATTTTCTCTTCAACATCAGTGCTCTTCAGTGTTCAATCTTTGATTTCTTCCTATATTCACTATTTTGTTTAATACTTATTATGTGTCCATTGTAAAGGTTTTGAATCATGAGCAGTATGGGGATCTGTTGGAGGTTGCTGAGAGGAATGAAATGGACTGACTTCATTTTAAAAGACTTGCTCAGGTGCTGCGTGGAAAATAAGTTATAGGAGACCAAAAAATGCAACAGGGACACTCAGTTGGAGGCTACTAGGAAAGTCCAGATGAGAGGCAATAGTGGCTTGGATCAGAGTGGTTGCCCTGAAGTTGTTAAGAAATGCTCAGATTTTGGATACATTTTGCATATCTGCTTTCCCTCAAGACTACAGGTTCTTTGAGAGTAGGGCACTGCTCAGAATGCAATAGTAACTTCAAGCATATTTGTTGAATAAATGAATGCATGAATGGGTAAATGAATTTGATAGGTAAGACTATAAAATTGGCTTCATAAAATCATAAATTTGTAAAAAAATCCTATGATCTGGAGATTTGTGGAAATGACTAATGCTCCATGTTGTGGTGGTAAATACAGAAATGAAAGGAACATAAAGTATCAAGTATTCAATCTTGTTTTCCACAGGCACATATACCCGATGTCCTAGTACCTCCACCACCCTCCTCTTTCTGCTTTAAGAAGGGAGGGGACAGGACAATCCAATCCAAAGGAAGTTTTCCATGACATTACAGTGTATCATGAAAGCTGCTATACAGCTGGTGAGATGAATGAAAAATAACCTTGGTGATTTAATAGAAACTGTCACTTGCTTCTACAGAGAAGAAACTCTGTACAGGTGTTCACTGAAAATGGTGCAGCCTGGTGGGATCCCCTTGGGCTTCTGAAAACAGGATCTCTCATTTCATCTTGGCTTTCCTGACACTGCCTAACACAGGCTGCATATATAGTAGATGCTTGCTAAACGAATGAGGAAAGAAATAATCTGACCAATTTTCTTAGAGGCATCAGACAAGTAATTTGAAGAGTATTGCTGGTTGTCCTCATCCCTGGGTCTTCGTACCTGGCAATAGAAATGCTGCCAGAAGTGCTTTCACTGCAGATACACTAAGCAACCAATAAGAATGAGAAGATGATGTCTGCAGATGCCATTAAGCATGAGAAGGAAAGTGAATCAAAGGAGCCCTTGGCTCCTCTCTGGCCTCTGAGGGTATTTGAGAAATGAGCCTTCTTGTGAGGGCAGAAACAGCATATTTCTGAATCATGTTTCTGTTGCTTTGCTAAGTCATGTTAATTGTGGCTGCAAAAATGTAGCCTGGGACAGAGGGGTGGAAGTAATTGAAGCTTTCATCTGTGTTCCCCCAAGAGCCTGTGAGTTTTCCGTCCTTAACTCAGCTGTTTTTCTCTCTTTTCACCAAAGTCTTTCCCTCACCCAATTACTCTTTTTTTGTTTCTTCTTAAAGTCTGTTCTTATTCATTTATTTGACAGATATTCATTGAATACCTACTCTGTGCCAGGCCCTGTTCCAGACTCAGAGACACAAGTTTCCTGCCATTCCTGATCTTATGGAATTCCAATCTAGTTCTGCAAGACAGATGATTAAAAAAAAAATAATAAAGAGTGTGCTGGCCAGGGATAAGAACTGTGAGGTCCAGCAGGTAAGGGCCAAGGGCTTGGTGGAGTCAGGGCAATTTCAGACCGGGTGGTCAGAAAAGGCCTCTCGGTGGAGGTAACATTTCCTTCATTTTATCCCATTTTTCACTTTTGTTCACATGATTGCCATGCTGTCTAGACAAGGTGAGTGTAATGTGGACAGCTATTGTGGTGAGCTTGGTTTTGCTGTATCATTTTCTATTTTCCTTATCCTTCTACGGCTGCTATGTGTTCTGTGTGATTCTACTGAAAAGCCATTCTCTTCTCAAGCCTACACTACTTTGTGAAGGTGGAGAGAGATAAAGAGCAATAACAAGGGTTTCAGCCGCTGTGTCTACATACACACTCCAGTTTACTATGAAGATTAAATGAGTTTAATGCTTTAAAATATTTTATGCCATACATGAGACATAGTAAATTCTGAATACAAACCTTAGCTATTCTATTATTATGATTAATAGTTATCATAGAAACTTGTAAAGATATTGCTGGATAGTTCACACTTTGAAATCCTCCCATTGGTCATCATATTCTCCAGGGTTTGCTGGATGCAGAGCCATGGCAGTTCCTGTGGTGATCCACAGAGGCACTTGGGAAGGCAGAGTTCCTCTTCTTATTTTGCTTACAAGACAGAGCTCACTCACCGCCCATACAAGACAACTGCTGAGGAACAGTTCTGTTTACAAAGTGGACTAACAGGAAGCATGAGCTCATGCATCCAAATTGAAACACCAACTCCTTAGGGAAGAATGATTCAAATGTCAATCCTAACCCATTTCATTTTTAAAATCATAGTTCTACTTAGAGAGGGGCACAAAATCCTGGAAGCACAGAAGGGAATCTGTTCTTTACCACTTGGAAAATGGGGAGAGAGCTTATCTGCTAGAGATGGCAGAGTGCTAAGGGAAATTTTTATTTGATTAAAAGAGGCTCTTGCCTACTGTATAGCTCATTTCTTTTTGGTTTGACTTCTGTGATTTCACTTGTGATCATTTGTTATAGTCAGAAGAGAATTAGGTACACATTTAAAATTCATATCTCTCAATCTTAAATGGTGATGGTGATCTAGAGTTTTCACCTTATGTATAAGAAATGGTATATGGCAAACTCACCATGCAGAGTGGACTATTCAAGTCTATCTTCAAATAGACCCACTCCAGAAATTCTTTGGCCAATTAATTTCTGAAGCTAGGGTCATGATTTCCAATTTTATGGTGGATTGAAAATGTGACTTTTATCATTTGTGGTTAGAACAAATGGGAATGGGAGCAGGGTCTAGATAGCAGGTCAACTAAATACTAAAGCAAACATTCTGCTGCCTTTCGACAAATTTATTGGAATAAAAACTCTACAGTATTTTTTTTTTAAACAAACTAAGAAAGTGAATTTTTCCTTTAGTACTGCCATGTAAAGTCTATATTGAAAAAGAATCATCTCAGATCATCTCTATGGTAATATCACCTTTGCAAAAATAGACAATAGGCCTAAATATAAACTTGATTCTGACAAGTTTTATCCAACTGAAAGAACAAGCAAAATACTTCTGCATCTTGTCTCACAGTCACGGGGGAAAATGTGAGAAAAGTTGTGTGATACCCTCCATGCTGAAACCAGGGCTCAAGTCCCTGCTTTATACTTCCCTCCTTGCTATTTTTGAAATGGTTTGGTTCTGGTTGAACTCATTAGGATTGTAATGACACCTCTCATTCCTGAATTATAGATTAATATGAATGAACTTTCAGATGTGGGATTCTGTCCGCTGAGTGTTTTGGTTAGATTTTCACTGCTGGGACCAAAAGACCTGACAAGAACAATTTTAGATTTTTTTTTTTTTTTTTTTTTGGTGGTGCTGGGGATTGAACCCAGGGCCTTATGTATACAAGGCAAGCACTCTACCAACTGAGATACACACACACACACACACACACACACACACACACACACAATGGAATAATCCTCAGCAATAAAAGAGAACAAAATCATGGCATTTGCAGGTAAATGGATGGAGTTAGAGAAGATAATGCAATCCCAAAAAACCAAATGCTGAATGTTTTCTCTGATATAAGGAGGCTGATTCATAGTGGGGTGGGAAGGGGTAGGGAGGGGGAGCATGGGAGGAATAGACAAAGTCTAGATAGGGCAGAGGGGTGGGAAGAGAAGGGAAGGGGCATGATGGTGGAATGTGATGGATATTATTATCTAAAGTACAGGTATGAAGACACCAATTGGTGTGACTATATTTTGTATACAACCAGAGATGTGAAAAATTGTGCTCTATATGTGTAATAAGAATTGTAATGTATTTGACTGTCGTATATAAATAAAAAAATTAATTAAAAAAAGAACAATTCTAGGAGAGGAAAAGTTTGTTTGGGGCTCACAGTTTCAGAGGTCTCGGTTCCTAGATGTGACTCTATTCCTCAGAGTCTGGGATGAGGCAAAACACCTGGCACCCAGAGATAGCTCCACTCTTCAGGGACAAAATATACACTCCCAAGGCACACCCCCAATGCTCCACCTCCTCCAGCCACCCTCTACCTGCCTTCAGTTACCACTTAGTTAATCCCTATTAGAGGATTAATTCACTGATTGGGTTAAGGATCTCATAACCAATCGTTTCACCTCTAAATTTCTTGAATTGTTTCTCATGAGTTTTAGGGAGCTATCTAATATCTAAACTATAACACAAAGGAATTATAATTCAGACTTATTCATTTCTTCTTCATCCTATGTAAACATTTTAGCTCTTCTAGTAATTTTATTCATGATGATTGAGAAAACATGACACTGTGTAATACATCTTTATTAAAGGATGAACATTCGTATGCTCTTAATTTTTTATTTTTAGATTTGCTTTAGTGTGTGTGATACTGAGGATCAAAACCAGGACCCCATGTGTGATTGATAAATGCTTTACCACTAAGCTATATTCACACCCTTCATTAATACACATTCGATCCTGACTCGTGAGGAATTGGTATTTGCCATTTATTTCAAAGTCCATTATGATTGTGAACATGAGCTTTTCTTCATATGTATTCAGGAGAGGGAAATTTCTCCCAAACTGAGTGATTCCCCTTAGATTTGGATTAGGCCTCAACTACTTGCTTCCAATGTTTAGCATATAATTGAATCACATCTTTCATTCCCAATGTAACTTTAATACCTGTGTGTGTGTGTGTGTGTGTTGAATGAGGATTAGTATCTCAAATGTCTCAAGTGGGTGAAAAATATGTAGAAAGTATTGCCTCTCATTTTCCATTCTACCTCTGAGTACCTAGCCTTTCCCTTTTGCATCTCAAGAAAGACCTTTTGGGCAGTACCTAAGAAGGGGTACAGATGAATGAAATAAGTTGGTTCTTACTGTGGGATTAATGCCTTGGCCTGTGTGGCTGCCCTTAGTCCCTGTACTCCTGTAGCTAATAACCCCACTGGGAAAGGCATGTATCCAAGTCCATCAAACCAGTTCTACACATCCAAGTAGCAGAGCGTTTCACAACTTTCTCATATTAAACAAAAAACCTGGAAGTTTCTCTGCAGTGGCCCCCGCTAACAGCATCTGTGTGGACTTCCACGGGGTGTTCACATTCACACAGCCCTTTGCACAGATGGTCTGTGGGATCTTTTTTCCTGAAGCCAATGTTGTCAGACATTTTCTCAAAAAGAAAGTGAGAATATCAACAGAAGTAATTTTTTTCATTTTACTTTATTTAAGCTAAATCATACATAGATCCAGAATTTTTTTTTTCCAGGTCTGCCTACAGTTACAGTTAGAACTTCAAGGCCGATGGGAAGCAGTCTGTTCTTTTGTCACAAGGCAACTGGACCCCTTCAACAGCAGCTCTCCAGTGACCACTGAGTAAAGCGAGCATCGGTGGCATTCCTACAGTAGACCATTCTGAGTTGGACTGAGCTGTTGCAACTGTCTTTAACTTGAACTTAAGGATAATGCTTCCTCAAATACCACAACGATTTCAAAACCAGAAGTTTCTTTCAGGGCTTCACTTCCTCCAAATACCTCTATCTTCATTTGATCCAGGAAAGAAATTGGCTTCTAGTAACTGTTACTCAAACCTCAAATGCACAAAACGTAAGCTGGCTTGACACCAGCAGAGAATGACGAATGTTATCTTTGGCCACCAGATGTTAGGTACCAATGCAGGCAGCAGTGAACTGAGTTTGCAGGGGGGTTATGGGCGGAATAATGGGAAGTGCTGTAAGGGATGTTTCTGTCTGGCTTCAGAAGCTTCAGTCGCACAAACATCCAGGATGTTTGTACATTTGCAGGGAGAACAAGAGAAATTAGAACACTCAAGTCAAAAAAGCACCTACAGTAGGATGACTCACTCTCTCTCCTTAGCTTAAATAAAAGTTCTGAACACAAATGTTAGAATAGCCATTAAACCCCCAAGTTCCTAGTGAACTGGCTAGGTTGAACACAGGGTCTGAGTCATGTGGTAGCAGCATGCTTTTGGGCAATTTATTTAATTTTTGATCACCTCCATTTTTTCATCTGTAAAATAGGAGTACTCCTTGTACCTACTTCCCGGGAAGATATTCCTGGGTGACTGTCATGACACACAACTAAACCAGTCAGGATCACTCCAAGTGAATTTGGGCTGACTAAATAAAGACACAGACACAGAAATTACCTTTTCTTTGGGTTCAGCGACCACTCCTCATCCACAGCTCCCACCAAGTGGGGCAAGGCAGGCAAGAAAGAGGAAGAGCACATCTCTTTTAGGAAGAAGCCATTCAAATGAGGCAAGGCATAGGGTTACCACAAACAAGGAGGTGTAATCCAACCTCATTGGGTGTCGCCCACTCCTGGAGCTGCACCTTTTTTTATCTGAGTGTAGGTCAGGTCCAATTGTATTGCTATGGGTAAAATACCTGATCAGTACCTCTTTACTCAGGGCTTAAAGGTGTGTACATAGCTCCTGTCCAGAGTGGCTCCCGACAGGTGTTGGCATTAATTATGATAATATGTACAAAGCCCTTAACAAAATGCCTAGAACCTGGTGACTGTTCAATCAATGCTAAGAGTTATAATAATAATGATGGTGATGAATGTCACTTAAAAAACTAACTTCTTTAGGGTTTCGGTACAAGTACTCCAGGGTGATTCTTAGGAGGTGAAAGATTTGTACATTGAAACTATAAATTTTAAAAGACATTGAATAATATAAAAGTAGATACATTTATAGATAAATAGATATTTATAAATATATCTGTGTTCAAGGATTGGAAGAATTAATATTGTTGAAATGTCCATCTTACCCCAAGTGATGTACAGCTTCCACATAATCCCTATCAAAATTCCAATATCATTTTTCCCCATATTTTTATTGGTGCAATAAAATTATACATAACAGTAGGATGTGTTATTATGTATTCATGTATGCACATGTATAATGATATAATTTTGTCAATATCATTTTCCAGTATTTCACCTTCCAATTCACAGAAGTAGCAAAAACAATCCTAAAATTTGTATGAAACTATAAAAAAAACAAACAAAACCCTGAATTGCCAAAGCAATCCTGAGAAATAAAAATTAACCTGGAGGCAGCTCACCTCCTGAATTAAAATTGTATCACTGAGCTATGGTAATTAAAACAGTATGGTACTGGAAAAAAAGAGAAAGAGAACATAGCAGAGAGACCAGAAATAAATTTGAACATATATAGTCAACTAATATCTGACAAGGGCATCAAGAAGGCACAATGAGTTAAGGAAAGTCTCCTCAATATATTGTGCTGAGAAAATTAGATTTTCACACACAAAAGAATAACACTGGACCTTGATATCAAACCATATCTAAAAATCAACTCAAAATAGATAAAAGACCTAAATGTAAGACCTGAACTATAAAACTTCTGGAAGAGAAAAATAGGAGAAAAACTTCTTGACATTGGCCGTGACGATGATTTCTTGCATGTCACACCAAAAGAACAGGTTATAAAAGCAAAAAATGAATATGTGAGTTTACATCAGACTTAAAGTCCTGAGGAAGCAGGACTTCAAGGAAGTCTAAAGGACTAAAGGAAGCAATCAACAAAATTAAAGGCTACCTAAGATCTGGGAAAAATATCCAAGCTACATATTTGATAGAAATTAATGTCCAAAATGTATAAAAAGTTCTTGCAAATCAGTCCCAGGGAAACACATAATCTCTTTAAAAAACAGGCAAAGGATCAGACCAAATATTTCTCCAAATAGGACACAAAAGTGGCCAACAGATACATAAAAAGGTGCACAACATAACATATTATCAAGGAAATGAAAATTAAAACTACTATGAAATATCAGTTTACAATTGTTAGAATGGCTATTGTCAAAGAGACAGGTGGAATCAAATGTTGATGAGGATGTAGAGAATGGGGAACTCTGGTACAGTGTTGGTGGTATTGTTTAATGGTGCAGCCATATGGAAAACACTATGGAGATTTCTAAGGAAATTAAACATAGAACTATCACATGACCTAGCAATCCCACTTTTGTGTATATGCCTAAGAATATGAAATTATCACCTCATTGCAGCTTTATTCACAATAGCCAAGGCTTAGCAACAACTTAAGCATCCATCAGTGGATGAAAATTAAATGGATAAAGAAATATTATTCAGGAGATCCTGTCATTTTATACAACAGGGATGCAACCTGAAAAACATTATCCAGAGTAGAACAAGACAAACACAGAAAGAGATTATTGCATGACCTCACTTATATATGAAAGCTTATAAAAAGAAAGATCAAATATACCGAGAATAAAAGTGGGGTTACCAGGAACAGCCAGAGGAGAAGGGAGGAACTGGGGAAGTGCAAGTCAGAGGATATAAGGTAGCAGATGTGTAGTATGGATAAGTGCAGAGATATAATATATATCAGAGGACTACAGTTGGTAGAAGTGTATTCTATTAGGGATTTTAGTTAAATAAATAGATTTTAACTACTCTTAAAACAAAAAAGAAACTAAGGGACATGGTAGATATGCTAATTTGCTTTATGATAGTCACCATTTTACTATCTATATGTATCTCATAACATCAAGTTTTAAACTTTCAATATACACAACAAAGTTTATTTAAAAATATAAATATTTTGTGTAATAAAATTCAGTTTTGATTTTGATATTCTTATGACTTTAAAACAATGACAGAAGTTATGCTGGTCAATTTTTTTTTTCAAATAAATCAGACTCTTGTCTAAATAAATCAAAGTCAATTGTAAAAATTGACCATTTGTGAAAATCCCAGGCAAAAACTCAAGGCCAAGGACAGCAAATATTGTTCTATAATCCTGCAGTGTTTCCCAACACACAGCAAAGACATACAAATGGAGTTAAAAACAAAGAATAATCATTTCTGGTCTTGAGGGATTCTGTCCTAAGTGTGGACCCAAGGACAGAGAAGCCAAGATATTTTACTGTAGTGCCTCAGAACTTTAATTATCAAAAAAGCCCATTTCTTTTCTGGAAGTACTTCACATCTGCTCCATCACCTCCATGGCCAGGTTATTTCTTAGGCCAGGTTATTTCTTAGGCCATATTACTGCTGCAATCTAACTGCTTGCTTACCCTTCTGTGAGATTATTCCCTCACAACCTTAACCCTGACCTAACTCTTGCTTCTAGGAAGCTTCTGAAGCATTAGCAAAAGCTTTATAAAACTAAGCCACTCATTTTTTCTTTCCATTCATTACGATTTCCCAAAACTTCATGTATTAAATCTAAAATCCCCTTTCTGGTTTTCAAGGTTACAAGGAAACTTTTCTCTTTCTTGAGAAAGATTCAGTTTACATTGCTTTTCACATGTAATTAAGGATAAAACTTATATAAATTGTGATATATATATATACATTCAAAGAAGGTTAAGTACAAATTCCAGCACAAAATATTATGGAATTGACAGGCTAATTGTAAACTTTGCTTGGAAAATGAAGCACAAAAGAATAAGTGAAAAAAAAAATTCCCCCCTTTTTAAAAAACAGGGGGGAATTCAATGTTCAACATTTTAAAGGGTACATTTAAATTATAGTAACTGAAAGAGCCTGACATTCTTGCAAAAATGGAATAATAAATAGATTGACTTAATAGAGAGCTCAGGAACAGAGAAGTAATGCACTGAAGTTCAGTAAATAATAAAGGCAGGATCTCACATCCATGAGGAAAGTATGAACCACTCAGAGTTAATAGATTATTAATTTGGGGGAAAATGTAAATTATTTAAATTGCAATACAAATGAAAATAAACTCCAGCCAGACATGAAGTCCCAAGGTTTTAATGCTGTGACTATTTTAACGAAATTGACACAGGGAGGTTGGAAGTCATAATCTAGAGTTTTATATCCCTCATATATATTTTCACACATATATTAAATATATATATGTATATATATGCACACATATATACTTTAAACATTCTAATTATTCAAAAGAATAAGCTTCTAAAAGCATGATAATCCCTTCAAAGTTAATATATATTTATTGCTCAACTTAAGTTTTTATAGGTGTTCCACATCTGGGTCAATGGGACAAGAGATATTAAAGAGTTAAATAAAATTGAAAAACTGTAAAAGAGTCAGTAGGTAATGTGTGAGAATGTGTTTTCAATCTGAGATTAGGGAAGTCTTTTTTAAAAGGTGCAAAATGCAAATATCATAAGGAAAAATATTAACAATTAAACTCTGTACAAATTCCAAAGTTCCTGTGCTATAACAGTTAATGGTCAAGAAATAGAGAAGAAAATGTGTGTAACACATAAAACAGATGGAGGAGTCATATTTAGAATATACAGAGAATTCTTAAAAAGCAATAAGAAAAAAACCCTGAAAAGTTCAATGGGCGTTGGAAAGGAGAGGAAAAGGGAAACAGTAGTGAATGGGAAAAATTCATTTTTTAGCAATGAGGAAATGCAAATTAAGACAAATATGAACTATTCTTTTTCCCTTACTAATAAGACAAAATAAACAAAAACAGAGATTAATTATTATATGAGGACATGGAGAAATGAAGCATGTGCAAATGTGAGTTGTTCAGAGAAATTTGGCAGTTTTTATTAAAATAATTACCCGTACAAGAAAAACACTCCCACAGATATACAAAGTGGTATTTAGAAGAATATTCACTTCAGCACTATTGGGAAATGTGAAAATTGCTAAGTGAACTTATGATTAAATAATGGTATATTCATATGATGGAAAATATTTTCAAGACCTATTAACTTAAAAAGTTACTAAACTAAGTGAACAGTGTGATCCCATTTTTGTAAAAAAAAATAAAAGCAATACAATAACAACAAAAAAACCTAAAAAAAAATCTCACAAAACAAAATTACATTTAACAGTGGGAATCTGTAAGTGTGAAAATGCATAGAAAATGTCCTGAAAAGATAAAATTACCAATGGCAGCTGTTAACAAAATGGGACTGGACTTGACGGAAGTAATAGACCTGGCTTTACCTGTATTTTTACAATAAGGTTGTTTTCATGCACAGTTAGTGAATTAAACAAAGAACTTTATACATATTTTAGATAGGAAGAGCAAATTAATAAGTTACTTAAAGAGAACCCATGTCTTTGTGAACTAAATTGGAAGCATCACACTTGAAGACAGGGGAGGAGAAGAATAAAATCTGTGGAAAGTGCAAAAATGAAACGGCAAGCTAATTAAGATGGCGGTTTACTGGGTGGCAGCATGGTAGCTTGGATCTGTGTTTAGATTATAGTGCTTGGAGCCCTAGATGCGATAACAAACTTTAGCCCAGATGTTCTGTCAGTGAGAATATGCCTCTTCAATTTAGATTGGTTTATGTAACTCCTGCCCCACTGTTAATGCTGATGAAACTATTATTGCTGTGGATGACATAATTGAAACTTACTGTTTGCTTTAAAGCCAGATTTAGTTCATGATCATTGTTATTACTGTTGACAATTGCTGACCCCACCATTCCTGATTTTTGTGGTAATTAATGTTGTAGATGTCATAATAGGAACTGAGTATTTATTTTAGTACTATGAATTGTTTGCATTGATTGTTGCTATTGTTTTTTCTCTCTATTCTGTGAGGTGCTGGGAACCTACAGGGACACAATAAGTTTACAGGGTAGAGACTTTACTGTTCAACTAAACTCAACCAAAAGACAGTGCACCTTGCTTCACACACTCAATATTTAGCTATATTTTAATACAAAGGCTAGAAGAGACAAAAACCTTAACTAATGACCAGGCTCCAAGTAGAGACAGATATGTGTGGGCCCCCAGGTCCCACCTATAGATATTTACTGCTACAGAAAAAACAGAATTAACCAAAAGGCTGTGGATGCCACAGCTCTGAGGGAGTCTCAATCTAGGACACTCTAGGACACTTTGGCAAGTGAAGACTGTGGCCTGAAAAGGCCCACACATAAGAGTGGAAGAGAAATCCCTCCCAACACAGAAATATAAGAAATATCTAAAAGCAAGGTAACATGACTTCTCCTAAAGTTCATAATTCACCAGCAGCTGACCCCAAAGATATTATAAAGTGAATGAAATATCAGATAAAGAATTCAAAAGATCAGTATAAAAATTATCAATGAATTCCAAGTGAACACAGAAAAATAATGGAATGAATGAAGGAAGTGAGTACAGGATATGAAAAATGAGGAGACAGAAATATTGAAAAAGAACTAAATAGAAATCTTGGAAATGAAGGACACAATAAATCAAATAACATGTTCAGTTGAACATTTCTCTAGTAGAGTTGACCATTGTGAAGATAGAATTTCAGAGCTGGAAGACCAACTGGCCAGCCTTGAACATTCAGACAGCACTATACAGAAGAAAATACATAACCATGATCAGAATGTGGAAGAACTCTGGGACGACATGGAGAGACCAAATTTAAGAATTATTGAAATTGAGGAGGGTTGTGAGATGCAGAGATAATAAACAATTTGGCAAAGTAGCAGGTTACAGAATCAACGTACAAAAATCAATAGCTTTCCTATATACCAACAACAAATCTGCTGAGAAAGAAATTAGGAAAATAATTCCATTTACAATGGCCATATACATAAAAAATACCTATGAATAGATCTAACCAAGGAGCTGAAAGACTTTTATGATAAAAACTATAGAACATTGAAAAAAAGAAATTGAAGACTTCAGAAGATGGAAAGATTTCCTGTGTTCATGGATAGGTAGAATAAATATTGTTTAAATGGCCATACTAGCAAAAGGAATATATAGATTCAATGTAATCCCCTTAAGAATATCAATGACATTCTTCACAGAACTAAAATAACCAGCCTTAATACTTATTTGGAAGAAGAAAAGACCCAGAATAGCAATTGCCACATCAATTCTAAGCCAAAAAAGCAATGCTGGAGTCATCACAATACCTAACTTCAGATTACACTACAGAGCTATAGTAACAAAACCTGCATGGTATTGACATAAAGACAAACACATAGACAAACAGAATAGAAGATACAGACAAACCCATACAAACACAATCATCTGATCCTTGACAAAAGCGCCAAAGCCAGACACTGGAAAAAAGACAGACTTTTAAACAAACGGTACTGAGAAAACTGGCTATTCATATGTAGAATAATGAATCTAAATCCTTATCCCTCACGCTTTACAAAAAATCAACTCAAAGTGGATCAAAGACCTAGGAATTAGACTGGAAACTATGCAAGTCCTAGAAGAAAATGTAGGGTCAACACTCCAGCCTATAAGCATAGGCAACAACTTTCTCAATAAGACCCCTAAAGCTCAGGAAGTAAGGCCAAGAATTAATAAATAGGATGACACCAAATTAAAAAGCTTCTATACAGCAAAGGAAACCATTAGGAATATGAAGAAGGAATCTACAGAATGGGAGAAAATTTTTGCTAGCTAGTCTTCTGACAGAGGATTAATTTCTAGAATATATAAAGAACTCCAAAAATGTTATACCAAAATCAAATAACCCAATTAGTAAATGGGCAAAGAAATTAAACAGACAATTCTCAAAAGAAGAAATATAAATTGCCAACAAATAATTGAGAAAATGTTCAACATCATTAGCAATTAGGGAAATGCAAATCAGAACTACACTGAGATTCCATCTCACACCAGTCAGAATGGCAGTCATCAAGATTACAAATAATAATAAATTATGGAGAGGATGTGGAGAATAAGAACATTTTTACACTGTTGGTGGGGTTGTAAATTAGTATAAACACTATGGAAATCAGTATGGAGATTTCTCAAAAGGCTAGGCACGGAACTATCATATAACCCAGATATACCACTGCTCAGAATTTATCCTGAAGGATTAAAATCATCTTACTTCAGTAATACAAGCATGCTCATGTTTATGCCAGAAAAATTCACAATAGTCAAACTAAGGAACCATCCTGGATGTCCATCAACAGATGAATGGATAAACAAAATGTGGTATATATAGACAATGGAATTTCTTTCAGCCAGAAAGAAAAATGAAGTTATATCACTTACAGGAAAATGGATGGAACTACAGCCCATTATATTAAGCAAAATAAGTCAATCTCAGAAGGCTAAGGGTTGTATGTTTTTTTCTAATATTTGGGAAATATAGCTTAGTGGGAGAAAATATCATATTGCCTATTGTTTCCTTTAAGTTATAAGGAAATAAATTCTGCAAAAACCAAGGCATGACTATTTTTTTTACAAGAAATAAACTTAAATGAATTTTTTCTTGTTTCTTGAAATTTGAAATTCACAGTTTATGCAAAATGATTTTCATTTGGCTGCTGGCTTGGTAAATATTTGAAACATAAATGTAAAATATGGATATAAAGACTTTTTAACATATTCTGCTTACTGTAATCCTTAAATTCTCAGCATTGTCTGACTGCTACTGCTTAATAACAAATCCAGATTCATTTGAAGCATTTATTTAGGTGACTTTGCCTTGAAAGTCTTCAGTAAAACTAGATTCATTTGGTCTTTCATAAATTTATTTCAGAAAGAATCTGGATCTAGCTGGGTGCCTGCCTGCAATCCTAGTTACTTCCTGAGGCAGGAGGATCCTAAGTTCAAAACAGGTCAGCAATTTTGCAAGACCTTGTCTCAAATAATTAAAACAGGCTGAGGATACAACTCAGTGGTAGAGCAAATCTGGGTTCAATCCCTAATAACAGAAAAAAAAATAAAGATCTACTATGGAAATGAATAAAGGAAAGGAAATATAGCTTAGTATGCAAATTAAGAAGTGTTTTGAAGACTCAATTGTTCTATTCATATATTTTTTTCTTTTTGGATGAAAATGTTAATCTCTTATGTCTTTTATTGTGTTTATATGGGACAATGGAACCAAACAGAAATCAAAAGTTCTTTTGCATTGTCTGTATAAGGTTGTTTATAAGCCTGGAATCAACAGCCATGAACAACAGTTCATACAATTTTTTTTGTTGTTGTTGTTTTTTAGATTTTCTAATTTGTATATTTCTTTCTAATTAAAAAGCACCCCTCAGTTTTGGTTATCCTGATGCTAACACAAAATTAAAAGTGTAAGAGATTTATTAGGGAAAATATTCTGAAAAATAAAGGAGAAAGGGGCAAAGAAAATTCAGGGCAAACCTTTGAATAGCAAAGGAATTCTGACCTGTGGAAGGAGAGGAGCAAAGGAAGGAACAGTGTAAACAGTCTCAGAGGGCAGCACAGCTCCCAGAAGGCCTTGGCCAGGCCAGTGGTGGAGTCCTGGGACACAAATTGCCCATTGGAGAAGTCCTATGTTGGGCAGAAATGACTCAACACTAGTGCTCCTGAGACGCTCAGTACTTAGTCAAAGCAGTCTGAGGAGGGTGTCGTCTCAGTGGATCTCAGTGTGCAGCTACTGGAAGTGTGGGCCAACTGTGCTCTTTGCTGCAGGTTCCCTCTTTAGGGAGGGTCTGAGTGGCACAATTTCAAAGCTGCCACAGGCCAGATCCCTTAGGCCAGAAAGAGGTACAGATAAGGGATCTTTTGGTTCAAATCTTTTTGCCCACGGTCTTATAATTGTAATAATATCTCCTATGAGTTTGTTCCGTGAGTTTGATCCATTGTTGAAAGCACAAAAGTGACCAAGACAGTGCAGACCTCACAAATTCAGCAAAGCCTTTATTCAGCAGCAGAGTCAGGCATCGGATGGGCACACTTTCTGGCTAGCAAATGGCCCCAATTACAGGGGAGGTATGGGTTTATATAGGTTACATTGGAGGGTGTCTTAGTCCTTGAAGACTTTAATAGGATGTGGGCAAAAGGTTGCAAACATCTGGAACTAGTTTTTACTGAGCACAGTTTTTAATTAAGCAGTGTTTTCACAGGGCAGGAATGGAGGGCTCAGGATTGAGAGTCTGTGCTCATCTGACCTCCAGGGGTCATTGTATTGCCACAGGGACAAGATCAATGGGTAGTTTCACTGTCATGTCACTGAGGAATGATTTATTGGAAAGATCAAAGCTTTGGCTTCCCTCTCTCTCCCTCCTCCCAGGTCACACATTTTCTTGGAGGGTTTATCAATTCCATAACCTTCAATGGTGATAACTTATTTGTTGTCATTGGGGTATACTAGTTCATTGAATGAAAGTACAGTTTCCTTTTACATATTATTCTTGGTGAATAGTTGGGTTGAGGAGTGGAGAATCTTTTCAATAACTATCGCTGGAATAAGAAGTACATGTAGAAAAATAAATCTTTGATTTCACACTCTCTACATAAGCTAACTTTAAATGTTTATTGACCTAAATATGAATTTAATTCTATGAAAATTCTAGACAAAGCATAGGAGAAAATATTTGTGCTCATGAAAATATTGTGCACATTTTTTTTTCCCCAGAGTAACAGGCATGAGTTTTTTAGAAGGGATAGAAAAACGAAAAAAGAAACACTCTCAAAGGAAAGAGTGGGTCCTCTCAGAGAAGAAAGTGATGGTGTGCTCCTCCTGCCCTCCAGTTTTACTGTGGATCCTAGGGAAATTTCTACAGAATCCTACCCAGATCCACCTTTTGACTTTTGATTGACAGTATAGGAACTGCACAGTCCACCTCCAAGAAAGGATGGGATGATGCTTGTAAAGTAGGATTTTTTTTTTTTTGTACCAGGGATTGAACTCAGGGGCCCTCAACCACTGAACCACATCCCCAGCACTATTTTGTATTTTATTTACAGACAGGGTCTCACTGAATTGCTTAGCACCTTGCCATTGCTGAGGCTGGCTTTGAACTCGTGATCCTCCCGTCTCAGCCTTCCACACTGCTTGGATTACAGGCATGCACCATCAGGCGGTTTCGTAGGAGTTTTTAAGGAAATTAAGTTCCCCTGTTTTTCTCCCAATTTCCTGCACTGTTAATCAGTTCATTACCCTTTAAATGTACCTCAGCAAGTATTATGAATTTCTTGACAAGAAACAAAGTCATAAAATGAAGGAAGAAGTTAATATTGGTAAAGTGGGCTTCATCAAATGAGCCAAAAAAATCCCCCCAAATTTGATTTGTTATCCTTAAAATATATCATTAAGAAAATGGAGACATGCCACAGAATAGAACATTTTTGTGAAACATAAATATGATAAACAAATTTGTATCTATAAGTAATTTTTAAGTACTATTACACATTTAGTACAGCTAATATTAAAAAGATTGATAAGGATACAAAGTTACTGGGAATCAGGTCCATTTCCTCTAAGAAAGTAAAATGATATTACTAGCTTTAAAATATTGTTTGGTAGTTTCCTCAGACATCAAACAAGTATCTACCACATGACCTTTTCATTCCACTTATACATATTTACTGAAGAGATGAAAAAAATGTCTCTATGAAGTACATGGATGTTTATAGCAACTTTATTCAGAATAACAACTGGAACTAACCCAAGTGCCTATCAACTGATGAGTGGTAATACCATAAGAGGAATATACCTCTCTGCAATATAAGAGAAATTACTCATCTATACAGCAACACAGATGAGTCTTAAAATCTTTAATCTGAGTGAAAGAAAAAAAGAGATAAAACAGTATAATTCAATTATATAAAGTGAAGGAAATTTCAAACTGAACTACAGTGACAAAAAAATATTGGAAGGAATAGCTTCTCCAATTACAACAAAAATATTCTATGGTATGTTTATCTAGTTCTTTTTTTTGCTTCTGCCAATTTTGTACTTTTTAATTTTAAAGCTGTTATTAATTGCTTACAAATATAAAATTTTGTGAAATATTGAAACATTTATCAATATGCCAATTTTATTAATTTTTGGAATTCATTCTAAGATTCTTAACTAAAAAGGCTGGGCACGGTGACACATGCCTGTAATCCCAGGAGGCTGAGGCAGGAGGATCACCAGTTCAAAGCCAGCCTCAGTAAAAGTGAGGCACTAAGCAACTCAGTGACACCCTGTCTCTAAATGAAATAGAAAACATAGGGCTGAGGAGGTCAAGTGCCCCTGAGTTCAATTCCTGGTACCACCCTCCAAATTCTTAAGTAATAATAATGTAATAGGCCATATTAAGGAATGTATACCTGACTTCACTATAATTATAGCTATGTTAATGTAGGGATATCTGTCTTTTTTTTGTTGGAATTACATAGGATACCTTTTTCTATTCTCTTGCTTACACTTATCTTTATGTACAGAGCATATCATCCTTTTTTGTTTGTTTGTTTTTGACAGTATTGGGGATCAATCCCATGGGCAGCCTACACTCTACCAGATACATTGCTGCCCTCGACCTGCGCGGGCAGCTGAACTTACGGTGGCTCGTGTGAATTTCCAGGGACACCAAATAAAACACAGACACACACTTTACTTTTAAACAAGCTTCAGAACAGCTCCTCTGCTCTTGGCCTCAAGCTCCCCAATTGGGAGAGTGAGGGAAAGTCACTGTAGGCTGGCTAGAAAGAGAGCACATTTGGAAGTGGGCTTTTATTGGGGGACCCTTATTCTTAGAAAGTTCCATCCAAAAAAGGTCAAAAGGGGCAGGGTCACAAAGGAACAGGTGAGTGTAATTTGACTCAAGGGGCTGTAGGCTGACACATCTATGTCTGAAGACGTGTCCTCAAACTTCTGGGACTAGTGCAATGTCTAGGTCACTACAAGATGCAGTGAAGTTCCAAGCCTCTCTGCTCCAGGATAGAAGACCCGAATCATTCCGAGTGGCTCCCCACACTACATCCCCATTCCTTTTTGAGAAAAGAGTCTAAGTTGCCCAGGTTGGACTTGAACTTGTGATCCTCCTGCCTTAGCCTCCTAGGTAGCTGTGAATGGGCATGCACTGCCATGGTTGGCAAAAGCATGATTCTTTAACAAACAAGTCTGACAAGTTCTCTTATAATTTTAGTATTTAGCTCCTTCACATTCTTAAAAGATATTTTCTATGGTTATATAATTCTAAGTTGGCAATTATTTATTTCCGCACATAGAAATAATCATCCTACTGGCTTATATCTTCTATTGTTGAACTTAAAACACCAATTCTCTGTCATTCTTTTGATGATCTGCCTCTCTTCCTGAGACTGCTTTAAGATAGCTGCATTTCTTTGTTTTTTTTTTTTTCAGTTTCAATATGACATATCTGAGCGTAGTTTAAGTTATTGAATTTGTTTTCTGTGAGTTTGGAAAAATTATAGCTATTATCACTTTATATTTTTATTGTCTTCATCACTCTCTGAGTTTTTCCCCTTAGGAAACTTTGATTAACAGTATATAAGCTCTTCTCTTTATTCTCTATGTAGCTTGATTCTCCTCCATATTACAACCTTTGGTCTCTGTGCTCCATTCTGGTTTATTTTCTGATCTAGCTTCCAATTTTCCAAACCTTCTTCAGTTGTATCTGTTTCTCAACATCTCAACCCAGTTTTTATATTTAGCTCTCATGTATTTGTTTGTTTCTTTTATACTACTTGTTTCTTTTTCAAATTTTCTATTTTCATAGTTTCCTGTCCTTGCAGATGTTTTGAAGTTGTCTTCAATATTTTTTAAACAAAATAAACATTATCCTTAAACAAAAAACTAAGTTTCTTTTCTAGTTTGGATAATTTCAATCTTTCAAGTTTTTTTTTTTAATTTGTCGGTATGATTTGATTTTTCTGCTGATTGTTTTTAGCATTTCCCTGGTTTTGCACATATTTTGTTATTTTTTATTATAGATTATTCAATGTTCTTTTTATAATTACTTTTTATACTTTGTAATTCTTTGAAAACTGAGATTTATGTCATAGATCCTTGTACCAGGAGAAGGCTGTGGTGACCAGGTCTTTTCAAGGATGTTTTATGTCCTTTTTTTTTTTTTAAAGAGAGAGAGGGAGAGAGAGAATTTTTTTAATATTTATTTTTAGTTATCGGCGGACACAACATCTTTGTTTGTATGTGGTGCTGAGGATGGAACCTGGGCCGCACACATGCCAGGCGAGCACGCTACCGCTTGAGCCACATCCCCAGCCCAAATGTCCTCTTTTCTTTCCCTCATTTACTCCATGCCATGATAACTTTAGCTTTTCCTATAATCTCCTGATGGGTGTAAAAGTGTGGGGAGGGTGGGTAGAAGACTGATTTTTGGATTATTTTTTACTGTGACATGTAGCCCTGTGGCACCCAGCTTAATATGGGGAAGGTCTTTGGTAAATTTATCCTCCCACCCTCCTCATATGCACTGGACCCTGGGTTCAATCCCCAGCACCACACACACACACACACACACACACACACACACACACACATAAAAAATTACCCCCTGGAGTGAACTCTGGGATTTAACCTCTATTGCCTAATCCCATGAGTCCAAATTGATTGGGTTCAGCAAATGCCTTGGAAGTAGAAACAGCTCCAGTGTTCCTGTTATTTCTCTGGATTCATACTTCCTTTAAGCTTTGGCTTGGTATCTTCTTATTTTGTCAAGTAGTTTATTTTTCCAAGAATATTTTTTTCAAATTACATGCAATATTTTAATTGTTTTCGGTGGGAATTTGGCCTGAATCCAGCTTGTCATTTACCAGAAACAGAAAACCTTGGTTCTTAGTTCCCATACAAGAATCACAACCTTAAAATTAACTACTGGAAAAGATTGAAGACCATCTTTAAACAGGAAAGTATAATACAGTTCAGAAAAACACCCACACTATGTTGTGGTGCATAAGAAAAACAAGTTTGCCTTGGGTCATGGAAGAGTTATTTCCTTTTCTAACACAACTTTGCAGCCCTAAAACTCTGGCTGAGTCACCCAGTACAATTATCTAACTCTTTAACGTCATCCTCAGTAGATTCTTCTGAGTCTCAGAGCACTGGAAACTCAAGGACATCTGTAGATAATCACTTATATAGTTGAGGGTCAGCGTTAATTGGGGAGTTAGAAAGTGGTGACTTAATTCTTTTCCCTGAATCAGTGACATAATTAGAAATACTGCTCCTAGATTTCTTGGAAAGCTGGGAATGGAACCACCATTTGACCCAGCTATTCCCCTTCTCCGTCTATTCCCTAAAGACCTACAGGGACACTGCTACATCTATGTTCATAGCAGCACAATTCACAATAGCTAGACTGTGGAACCAACCTAGATGCCCTCCAATAGATTAATGGATAAAAAAAAATATGGCATTTATACACAATGGAGTATTACTCTGCATTAAAAAATGACAAAATCATGGAATTTGCAGGGAAATGGATGGCATTAGAGCAGATTTTGCTAAGTGAAGCTAGCCAATCCCTAAAAAACAAATGCCAAATGTCTTCTTTGATATAAGGAGAGCAACTAAGAACAGAGCAGGGAGGAAGAGCATGAGAAGAAGATTAACATTAAACAGGGACAAGAGGTGGGAGGGAAAGGGAGAGAGAAGGGAAATTGCATGGAAATGGAAGGAGACCCTCATGGTTATACAAAATTACATACAAGAGGAAGTGAGGGGAAAGGGAAAAAAAACAAGGGGGAGAAATGAATTACAGTAAAGGGGGTAGAGAGAGAAGATGGGAGGGGAGAGGAGGGAAGGGGGGATAGTAGAGGATAGGAAAGGCAGCAGAATACAACAGACACTAGTATGGCAGTATGTAAAACAGTGGATGTGTAACTGATGTGATTCTGCAATGTGTATACGGGGTAAAAATGGGAGTTCATAACCCACTTGAATCAAAGTGTGAAATATGATATGTCAAGTACTATGTAATGTTTTGAACAACCAACAATAAAAATTAAAAAAAGAATATTAACATAGTAAAAAAAAAAGAAAGAAATACTGCTCTTAAATTTTCACTGACCAACATACGGAAGGCTGCTACATGATTGATATGTTCTAGTCAGCTAGCTCTTCAGGTTTGCTAGTCTTCTAGAGTCATAGTTGAATTTCTATATTAACACTTTGAACTCTCCCACTTATTTTAATATTTTAATGTGTTAACGTTTTAAAGCCAGAATTTCAACATTTAAAAGTGGTTCTTCAGATTTGATGGTAGAGTCATTTCTAAATCATTATAGCTTTGAGCCTCCATGATCTGCCACAGGTTTGTCCCCCTTGTTGGTCTGGCAATGATGCGCAAGTTTTCATTGTGACTGTTATGTGGCCTCGTGGACATAGATGGCTAAAAAATTTTAAAAATAAAATAAAAGGGTCCTTCAGAATCATTTCCCAAAGATTAATTTGATTAATACTAATATGATAACAATTAAATAATACTTTATTAGTTAAGGTGTTAATTTGGTTAGTTATTATTTATAATCTTTTCTCCTATTTGTAAATGGTTGAAAAGACATGGAGTTTTATGATAAAAAGAGAGATATTATGGTTTGTTTTGAAACACACTACCAGATATATTATTGCCAGAACATGGTAATTTTGGAGTAGGCTGAGGAATTTTTTGATAACTAACAGAGAATGGAATACAGTCTACAGAGAAATAGGGGCTTGGTTTCTCACTTCCATTTTAGATTAATTGTAGTGAGAGGGACTCACCTACTGAGGTTTGTCAACCAGTGGTAGATAACTTAAAGAGCCTGAGTTTTTACTTGAAATAAAAGTAAAATAAACAGGAGAAATAATGTGTTAACTTTTTCATTGTGAATAACCACTAAAACTTATAAAAATTCTATACGTAAATCTCAATATCTGTTTCATGGAAAAGAACATTTAAGTTAATGTTTTTGGTGAGAGAAGAAATAATAAATTATGAAAGTCATCAATTTGAAGATCTTCCTGCTACTTCCAATATTACGTTTTTTTTTTTTTAAATCTCTAAAAATGTTAATGGGCAGAATATTTTCTGATTTTCAGATGCTTTATTTACTAACATTTATACCTCTACTAAGATATACAAGTATATATGCCCCCATGGAATTATGCAACATGAGGCCTTCAGGATGATGAGAAACTGTGCATCTTCCAAAAATCAGTCTTTATATTATTAACCTGAAGAATCCCTTATATATGTTAAAGTCCTAGCTTTAAAGTCCTTATTCAAGAGCTTACAAGGTATTGATAGAATAGGCCAAAACTTGGTAAAATCTTGGTAAGTCTAAGATCTGCCAAAGGGCTTCCTTGTGCTGTGTGAATCTGAAATGCTTGACTAATTATGTTTACTAATTACCATCTTTTTTTTAAACTAAGCACATTTAGAAGGACTTTGCTTTTACATATCCATTAGCCAGGGATAGGGATTGTAGAGGCATCAGGTAATTCTCCAGAGAAGCTGGAATTTCCTGCTTGAGCACTGCCTGTGGTTACAGAGGACTGAAGATTTACTGTCTCAAGAGAATCTGGTCATTGTCACACACAGATTTTTATGAGCACTGCAGTTGTGTGTGTTTAAAAATAGGCTTAATTTTTTTCTCTGCATGTTCTATTTCACTATTCTCATATTTTCTCTCTTTCTCCCCTCTCTCTTCTTTCCCTCTATCCTGATGGATAGATAGGAGTAAGGCTAGATTCTTCAACTACCACCCAACATCCTTTCCCTGACCCAGGTGAGTTCACAGTCACAGCCCCAGGTGCTGTTGGATAGAGGAGGCTGCAGTGTACAGACAATCCATGAATTTGTCAGGCTGCCTGAACTACTGCCCACTCAGTTACCCCGGTTACAGCCCACACATTCCATCTCTTCATACTCCTAAGTGTTCATCAATAAAACAAAATTCATTATTACCAAAAGAAATTTTTTTTTCTTCTTTCTGTAAAGGAACAAATTATTCTTGCATTGAACTTGCTGCCTACTCATACCCCATTTCCTTTCGCACCTTCCTCCTTCTCCAGCCTTCTTTATTCTTGGTGCGTTGCTGCACATACCTGGTTCCTGGGTATGGGGCAGGTAAACCGAGGCCCCACAGCAGCACAACAGACCTGTCTTGGGAAGACAGCAGTGTATTTGACTTTATCCGAGATGCTGGTTGCTTCACTCATTTTAAAACCTTCACAGACTTGGCCTGTGTGCCTGAATAGTCATGTATATTTTAAGAGATATTGATGTAAGAAATGAAGGCCTTACTTACTAAGTCAAATTTCCTCCTCTGGCTAAGAGAAAAATTTGATGCTATGGTCAAAAGTAAACTATCTGAAGGATTCTACAAACATCAGTTATTTCAAAGGGTCAGAAAAGTTATGTCAATGAGTGAAGGAACAGGGAGGACGATGAAGAATTAACCTCTTATGCTGCCTACTAGGGCTCATGGTCAGTTTTTTCTTTTTAATTTATTTTTTTAAATTTTTTTTAGTTGTAGATGGACACAATACCTTTATTTTATTTATTTATTTTTATGTGGTACTGAGGATCAAACCCAGTGCTTCACGAGTGCTAGGCAAGAACTTTACCACTGAGCCACAACTCCAGCTTCACAGTGAGTTTTAAAGTGGACAAAACCATTTTTTTTTTTAAAAAGACCAGATTCTTCTGGGTGCTGTGGCACATGCCTGTAATACCAGTGATTCAGGAATCCAAGGCAGGATGATCACAAGTTCAAAGACAGCCTCAGCAAATTAACAAAGCCCTAAGCAATTTATGAAGACCCTGTCTCAAAAAACTTAAAAGGTCTAGGGGTGTGACTCAGTGTTTAATGCCCCTGGGTTCAATTCCACGTAACAAAAAAATAAAATAAAATGCATATATCAAAAAATAAAAGACCAGATTTTGCCTATAAGTCCATCACAGTTACAAATGAATATTTATGTAAAATATATGCAAGATTAAGCTTTACTAATAATATATGCTGAATATTTATGTGCTTCTAAAATGAATTTGGTTAGTTACCCGGGAAACAATGTTTGCCCTGATGTTAGATCTACAGCATCTATGTTCAAATTAACTTTGTGGAAAGAAGTGAACTCCCCAAGGTCAAGCCGAATTTCTGCATTGGTGTCCCCTAGTCAAGCATAAAAAGTAGACCATTTGCAGTTATTTTCTGGGAGATCTGCGGCTTACGCATAGGATCGGCTGCCTTCCCTCCTGGGCTGTCCTCTTCCCGAAGTGATGATCTCTTAATTTCTATAGTAGATGGACTCTAAGGACTTGTGGAGAAAAATCAAGGGCTCAGAAATAGTGCTGGAATGAAGGAAAGAAGAACTTGTTTTTGTTCTACTTCCTTTAGAAAGTACCCAGTGTTCTCAGTCACTAGGGAAGAGAAACAAGCTCAGCTTTTTAGACACATAAATGGGAAAAACAATGTCTTTGTTCCAGGCCTGTCTTTTGGATTCTAGATTTAAAAAAACGCCTCTAGCTGTGATGATGCTACAGGAATGGGAAGCCACATCTCCCAGCCTTAAAGTGGCCGAACCAGGCAATGGTGTCAGAAATGACACCCACATAAGGTCACAAGGAACACTTTTTGGACTCAAGGAGAGTCCTTGGAAATACAAAAGAAAAGGCAAGAAAGAAAAGAAGGGAAAAGAAAATGCCCAAACTTTGAAAAATATTTTTAGAAAAAAATATTTACCCTGAATTTTGCTGATTTTCATGTTGTCCCCCTATCCTTCCCAAATTCATTCAAGGGACTTGACTGCACATCAGAGAAGTTTACTTTTAGAGAAAGAGAGGCTTGCTGAGCTTTGTTTGCATCTTGTCTGTTCCAGTTTGGGAGGGATCTTAGCAGTGGAGGGCGCTGCTTGTGCTTTTCATTGTTCTGGCCTGATTCTGTGAAGGCCCAGTAATCAGGGGTTTTAGCAGCCCAGGGTGCCCTGATAAGCCACAGGAAAGGGTGGTTGCTGTTTTTTTTAAATGTGGTGCTGAGGATCGCCAGTGCCTTACCTGATAGGCAAGTGCTCTACCACCATCCCGCCCTTTCCCTCAACTTTTAAGTTAGCTCTGAGGAAGAGTTGTTTGCTGACCTCAAAAGACTATCTTGGATACCAAAGGTTAAGTAAAAATAGTAGGATTTTTCTTGTCTCTTCTGTTAAAGAAGAAAGAGAGAGAAAAAGAATGAATTAACACATGCAAAGTTGTTTAAAAATAACATTCAATGTGGCCAGTTCTAAACATTTACCAGAATAATGAGTCCATATTTATTCCACAAGGCAACAAATTTAGATGATATAATATTTATTCTCTTGCGCATCTGACCTTGAAGTACTAGTTACTATTTATGGAGCACCTACTCTGTGTCAGCATGACATATACATTAACTTCTTAAGCCCGAACCCAACTCAATAAGGCAGAAATTATTATTATTACCTTCATAATGGGGGTGAGGGAATGAAGGTACAGAGAGATGGAGCAAATTGACTAAAGTCAAAATAGCCAGCAAGTGCCCAAACTAGGAATGAAACTGCAGCTTCTAATTTTCCACTTGGACATTCCTGACTCTCTGATGAAAGAAGGAGGAAGCTTTATCCCCTCAAAAGGCCCCAGACACGCTCCACTGCATGCAAAGTGGGAGCACTGACCCCAGTAACTACTGTCACCTGACCTTACTGAGTTCACATACAAAGCTTTCTGAGTTTTCTTTTAGGGGCAATGAATGTCTCATGTGAAATAAAGCTCATGAAAATCCCTTAAGCCAGAAATAGCCTCCCAAAATATCTAGTCTCTTCCTTCTCTTAGGAATTGATGACTGATATCTAGACTGGTAGGATTTTTTTTTTCTTTAGACAAGCAAGAGGGGTTAAAAAAAAGAAAAAAAAGACGACAAAGAATGAGGACATAGTTCTCATTAAGAACATCCATCATGGCTGTGTATCAGCAGAGCTGTCCATGAGAGACAATGTGGAAGTGTTTGGTTCAGTGCTTGTGGATAATAAGTGCTTGGTAACTGGTGAATGCTCTCCTGAGTGTGGAATGGCTCTGTTCCAGGGGAGCGATGGGGAGTTTCAGAGGCTTTCAGGCCCCTGGTGGGATTGTCCAAATGCACAAGCTATTCTCTCTTTCTTTCCCAACTCCTGAGGAATACAATAGTGAAAGCTTTGCTCTCCATCCTTGTTTAATTTCTCACCTTTTCTCTTACGGTATTCTCATGCACTAAAGCAAATGACTTAACATGTTTATTTTATTCACTCTCTGTGGTCCAGTGTGACTTCTGCTCACCATCTCCCAGAGTCTCCCCCCAGACAATAGCAGCATCTGAATTACCATCTCATCAACCCAGAAAAATTGGAAAAACCAGTCAAACCATCTTTGGGAAAAGACAGGTCTTCTTCATGATCAGGAGACATCATTAAATCCAACAACATAACTTGGAGAACAAAGTTACCAAACAGATGGGATAAGGAAGTTTGGGATTCAAAGGTAACATGTAAATAAATCAGAACAGTTCCTGGCCCAGAGAATAAACTAAACAAGTGTTAGTTGTCATTCCTTATGAAGTCTTAATTCACAAAGTTTATGAAAATATTAAAATAAATAATGTGTGGGCTGGGGTTGTGGCTCAGAAGTAGAGTGCTTGCCTACCATGTGCAAGGCTCTGGGTTCGATCCTCAGCACCACATAAAAAAAAAAAACTAAATAAAATAAAGGTATGGTGTCCAACTACAACTAAAAAATACATTCTTAAAAATAAACAAATAAATAATGCATATTTAAATGTTTTCTAAATTTAGGATATAAATACACATTATTATTATAATTTGTGGTTTAAAGCTTACCTGTGGCCTCTCCTTGTGGCATTCAACCTGTCGGTCCAATTACCAATCCTCAAGGCTTCCCATCACTCTCTAATATCCTGTTCCTCTCATTATCTTTGTATCTCAGTAGCCACATGGATGATCCCTGGTCATTTGGTGCTTGGACTTCTCCTTAGTCTTGCCCTTTATCTTCCTCTGCCACTCACTTCACAATCTCAATTATAAGCACTCTGTCAACATCCTCTCTTTCTTTTCTTTTTTTTTTTTTTTTTTTTTTTTTTGGTACCAGGGATTGAACCCAGGGGTACTTAATCACTGAGCCATATCCTCAGCCCTTTTAAAATATTTTATTAGCAATAATATCTCACTTAGTTGCTTAGGGCCTTGCTAAATTGCTGAGGCTGGGTTTGAACTCACAATTCCTCCTGCCTCAGCCTCCTGAGTTGCTGGGATTATAGGCATGCACCACTGCATCCAGCTTCAACATCCCCTTTCTAACTCATTTCTTTAAGTGCCCTTAGTCCTATCTGTTCACTAGGATCCAATGTCTTCCATCCCCATTAATACCCTCATTTAAACAGCCATGGAGGAAAAGGAAGAGGAAGGCTACCTAACAGGTGTGAGCTACCTGTACCAGCATCATAGGCCATGGTAAGGCCCATAGACTTTTCCATGCACCATGAGAAATCAATGAAGTGAGTTGACTGAAACAGATAGGTCTAGCTGCTGTGTAAAGAAAAGATTTATGAGAAAAGGAAATGTAAAAGAACAATGGGGAGGCAATAACAGGAAATCAGGTGGAAAGTGGCAGCTTTTGGATTGGGGCAAAGAATAATGAAATGGAGAAAATAGACAGGCTTGCCTTTGATATTAGAGGCAGACATGACAGGACTTTATAATAGCTTGTATATAGGGAGCATAAAAGGAAGAAAGGAACAAGGGATGATATCCAGTATTTTTTGTTTGTGCAGGTGCATGGTGTCATTTACAGAGATGTGAAAATTGAGAGACAAACAAATATTAGGGAAGTAGGCACCAGATCAATAATGGGTTTTAGACATGTTAAGTTGGACACGTAAGTGATAATATCAGTTGGCAACTGGATGATGAGACCAGAACTCCAAGAAATAATTTAGCTGGGAAATATAAAGTTGGACATTGCTAGGAAGTAGAAGGAACTTAAAGTCACAGGTTAAGAGTAGATGACTTTGCAAGAGAGTTACTGGAAGAACCCCTCAGAGCACAGGACAAAGCAATGACAAACACTAATTTTGAAAGCTGAAATGTGGGAGGAGAAACCATAAAAGACACTGAGAAAGGACAAGTAGTGAAGACAGACTGCAGAATCTGCCTGAGTTCCTCTAAATAAGACAGAATGTCCCATGTTAATAATAAGATGTGATGTTTATGAAGAACAAGACAAATGCTTACACAACCCCTAGCCTTCTTCTCATACAGTCCCCACATTCCTCCATGTGCTCTAGGCTTGATGCCAATACATTGAGAGACACACTCTTAGGAATTTAGGTTGATGAGAAAAAAGAAAAAGGCTGAGTTGGTGGGTTTGAGGGGTGGGGAATTGCAATCTTAAAAATTGCCAAAAAGATCAAAAGAAATTATGAATGTTTTCTGTTATCTCTCTCTGCTCTAATCTCCTATTTCAGCTTACAGAAAAAGATTCTTTCTAAATCTCTTCTTAAACTTGATTGAAAAAAGAAAAGAGAGATGGGAAGAAGGAAAGACAAGAAAAAAAATCAAGCAAAACAGTGTTTTTTTGATTAGATTAAGTATGGTTCAATTATAACTCAGAATCAAATTGAGGAGATTATCTTTGCTATTGTTATTTAGTCATTGAATATTTGTATAGTAGCACTGAGAATCATTTCTGGTATATATGGAATTCTTCAACAAAATTACAGGAAAATGAATAATTGCCTTTGGGAAATGTTTGAAAATGCTGGAAGAAAAGGTTCTATGTAAGAAAAGGTCTATCTTAGCCACACAAACCAAACCCACTATAACAAGTAACACTGATAGTCTCAACAAATGGGCAAGTATACCCTGTCCCTCGATGATGACCTTGTTTCTCTGTTTTCCCTTCACCTTCTTGGAGCAATATCTGATAAAATGAAGAACTAGAGATTTCTCTGGTCCTGGGAATTGAGCCAGTGATTTTCTATCCAAGATTGTCATTAATGTAGTGTGGAATCTAAGAATGAAGAGAAGGGTAAGAGGAAGAAAGAGGAGAATCAATGGCCTGGCATCTCCAGGGAATTGTCTAAGAGCCACTGTTCGAAGTTTGCTTACTTGCAGGATTTTTGTGGAACTTTAATACAGTAATCACACATTAAGGAGCCAGGGACAGCCTAGAGATGGATGGTTTTTTAGGTGTGTGTTTTATTTTTGTTGTTGCTGTTTGTTACAGAACATTGTCTCCATTTGAGCCTTCTGGTGGTCCATCCTAATCCTCACCTGGTATTCACCCCATTGTGTAGTTTCCCCCACATTGTATCAGGGTTGCTCTGTGTGACCATTAGAATATAGCAGAAGTGTTGACATGTGACTTCCAAAGTTAGATCACAAAAGACTTCCACCTTGCTCTGTCTTTTGTATTGCTCACTCTGCTAGCTGCCTTGCTGTGAAGATTTTCAAACAACTCTATCCAAAGATCTATGCGGAGAGGAGCAAAGAGCTCCAGATGGTAGCTGTGCAACTGAGTCCTTTGGGAAGTGGGTCCTCCATCCCTTTTAGATGATCACTGCCCGCGCCACCAACTTAACCTCAAGAAAACATGCTGAGTCTGACCAGCCTAGGCTTTTCTCATATTCCTGACCCACAGGAACTATGTGGGAAAATAAATGTTTGTTCCTTTTTTTTTAAGGTGTTAAATTTTAAGGTATCTTATAAACTAGGGCAGGCATTTTCTTCCCTGAAAGCTGGAAATGATGCGACATCTTTTGGCCTTGAAAGCTTGGCCCTGAAGAATCATATTGCAAATGTTGAAAATGTAAGGTGACAATTTCTGGAGTTAGATATAGATACATAGAGATAAATCAACTTTAGGTACTAAGAAAAAAAATCATCTAAACAAGCAGTTTCCAGAAGAGAGAAAATTGAACAGTCATAGGTGTTACCCTTGCAGCAGGCAGCACCCAGGAGGACTGTCAGGGCATTTTGATGGCAGGAGCACAGTGGGCTGAGTGACAGCCAGATGTAAGCAGAACGCTCCTCTCCACCCAGCACTAGGGTAGGCTTAGAAAGTAAATCAGAGGCTTCAGGCTTTTTGAGAGAACTGCTTTCTCTGTTGAATGGTCTTGACATCTTTGTTGAAAATCATTTGACTGTATATTTGAGGATTTAAATCTATTCCATTGGTCTATGTCTGTCCATACTCCAGTACCATGCAATTAGGGGTATTTTAGCTTTATAGTAAGTTTGAAAACCAAAAGTTCTCTATAGGTTTAATGCAATGTAAGTTTGAAAACCAGAATGTTAGAGACTTCTGACTATATCCCCTTTTAAGACTGTTTAGTTACTTTGTATCCCATGAAATTTCATGTAAATTTTAGGATGGACTTTTTTTTTCTGCAAAAATAAAATCACTAGGATTTTGATATGGGTCACATTGAATCACTCTGGGTAGAATTGACGTCTAATTCTAATGTAACAATTGCAACAGAAAGAAACATTTACTAAGGGTTTATCACATGTTGGAAACTATCAGGCACTCAACATTTGTGACACTGTGAGGTAGGAAATATTGTTATTTCCACTTTATTGATGAAGAATTCAAGGCTTAGTGAGATTCAGACTCCTGAAGTTTCATGAGGTTGTACAGTGCCCCTGTGGGACTGGGGTGTCTCCTGCCAACACCCTTCCTAAGTGACTTCCTGCAGATCCTGCAGCTTATTCAGGGTGGCTCTGGGACTAGAGTCCAGGACGGACACACAGATTGCAACATGAACTGCGGAGTTATTTCCTGGACTTCACCAATATATACCTGGCCCTGGCCCCTACAGTCTTGTTCTCTGGCTAAGACTACTTGCTATTCATCAGCAGGTACAGAACCACCCTGGGAGGAAAGACTGGCAGCCCTGGCACACAAACTTGACACTTTTGAGAGTCTGTTCTTGAGATCATGGGAAGATTTAAGCATACTTTCCTCTCAGTTCCCGTAGTATTGTTTATACCTCTAATATAAACTTGTCCTATTATAATCTTTTACCATATGTGTCTTTGCCCTATTGAGTTGAGTACATTGAGTACAAGAATCATTTCATTTTTACTTTTCTACCTCTTGAATTGAGCTTAGTACTTGGACTATGATAGGATATTAGAAAATATTTTACCCTTTTTTTTTCTAGTCCAGGGATTGAACTGAGAGACACTTGACCACCAAACCACATTCCCAGCCCTATTTTGAATTTTATTTAGAGACAGGGTCTCACTGAGTTGCTTAGTACCTCACTTTTGCTGAGGTTGGCTTTGAACTCGTGATCCTTCTGCCTCAGCCTCCTGAACCACTGGGATTACAGCCATGCACCACTGTGCCCAGCTATTTAACACCATTTAAGAACATACACACACATATAAACATATATATATATATATAAATCACATCTATATTGGAAATATATATATGTACACACACATACATATATACTCAACTATAATCTATTACTCTGGAAAGAAGGAATAAGTCCTTCTGTCTGGGCTACACTTGTAAAGTTATAATTGCCATCTGTATTATAATTCTGATCACTAGAATCTGGTTTTGATTCCTGAACTGAAAACCTATTGTTTGTGTAAATGATTTGTATTGAGAAACTAATGTGACTCCATTTTTAGAAGCCAGCCTCTACCTCAGAGCAAAGCCTGTTCTAAGGAAGGGGGCATGACCCTTGTACTTGGAAAAACCCACAGAGCACTCCTAAGCACATACCCACACTGCTGAGTTGTTTGTCTGTAAATAACAGGAGAGGTCTGAGGCGCCAGACGTCCCTGACTCAGTTAGGCTAGGTGAGGACCCATAGCAACCCCCCTAGCAACCTCCAATCAGCATGAGACAGGGAAAATACCTGGGATGCCAGATGACCCCCAAGTAGTTTATGGTGGTCGATAACATGTTGGGAAACCATGTAGTTTAGCACGTACACCTCTCGTGGCCTAAACCAATCAGTTCAAACGAATCCCCCTCTTGTACTAACACATCACCCCTACCCAACTTGTTCCCACCAGTGAATGTGCTAATCAATGTTAAGAGTTGTTGTTTGACTTTCTTGTGAATGGAATGATTTGCTGTGTGATGTTGTGTCACATAGAGTATCCCCCCAAAACTTATAAAATCTCACTGAACAAAGGACCGGGACTCACTCCCTGGGACCATTGCATCGGGAATGGTTGTGAGTCCAGGCTCGAGCTTGCAATAAAGACTCTTGTGTGATTGCATTGGATTCGGATCCTGG
Source organism: Urocitellus parryii (assembly GCF_045843805.1). Classification (NCBI taxonomy): domain Eukaryota; kingdom Metazoa; phylum Chordata; class Mammalia; order Rodentia; family Sciuridae; genus Urocitellus; species Urocitellus parryii. The sequence goes on from NC_135537.1 coordinate 47,815,000, forward strand.
AGGTCTATTGGGGTCCCATGAATCTGGCATAACAGTGTTTTGATTCCTGTACTTGAGACCAAGTGTTTGTGTAAACCCCACTCTCCTCCCCTGCCTAGTCCTGGATCCTGGTGTCATTACTTCATGAAGCTCTGAGTCCAGTACCCAGGTTCTGCTGTCAGCTATGGTGGACTTCCCTGATGCTGCTTTTCTGTCAGACCTTCCATATATACTCCAGCTCCTAATTTCCTTCCCATTATGTCCTCCAGTTTTCTAGAAAATCAGCCTACATTAAACTTTCTGGACATCTTCTGCAGTTGTGGACTTATAACCTGCCCTACTGGGTCTCCTCTCTAGCTGGTGCTGATACTCTTGTACCCATGCAGGTATACACTGAGCTCCAAGTAGCCTTGTGCCCTGAAATGGAAACCTATTAAGTGCAGTGGCTTTTAAAAATTGGGAAGGACCATGAACTCATTTTGAGCAGCTGATGAGAACTGTAACCCCTGAGTGTATGTGAGTATACATTTTTAAAATGCATCTAATTTCAAGCAGTTCATGAACTTCTGCTTCAGAAGCAGACCTTCTGATCTGGCAGATTTTGAGTGGACCAGGCACAAAAAACAGGGCAGCCACTAACGCCACCACTATGTTGGGCACCAGTTGCCATCACAGTTGTTCCTACCAGATGGGAAGAGGATGAAGACTTTGTTAGTGAAAGAGACTGAGAGTTCTGGGTAGCAATTACTCAGTAGGACATGACTCCTTTTATATGTGTAAAAATATGTATAAAAGGCATTTTCAAAAATCACAGTCTCTAAAGTTGTTTCATGAATAGCCTACCATGTTGTGATTACTGAATAAGAAAAAGGAATATATTCTATCTGTCAGCAGGGACAATTGCCACCTTCTGCTTAATGACTTCAGTGTTGAAGAGAGGCGTGGGCAACATGAAAAGCCCACATTCTGAGCTTTTAAGTGTTTATCAATAATCATGAGTTAATGGGGAAGGAAAAAGAAGGAATTTGAGTGATCTTGAGCAGAGATTGCCTTAGACTTTTTTAAATGTCAATTTTGCAAGTTATTCTGAAGATTGAATCAGAAGAAGAAAAAGCAAAATCAGGAAGAACGTTTGGATTTCATTGCTGTTAAAAGAGAAAAGAATCATCTTATAGAAGTTTGAATTGAAGTTTTTCACATCATTCTTTCCCATAGAGGTAAATTAGTCCTGGATGAATATTTGATATTTTGTAGAACAATAATGAGGATTTAGTCCACAGAGGATATGCAATTTGCATGTATGCTATTATGTATTTGGGCTTTTCTCATTTTTACAAGTCATCATCCTTATGGTGATATGATGCTAGTCAGTTTCTGGGAATGGATGGCCAGTTCTTGTAGACAAAATGTCTATCACTGGAGGCCAGGACAATATTCATTGAAGAGTGAATTTCTACAACAGTTTCAAAGAGTGGAGTAAAATCTGATTAGTCCAGAATAAGCAGCTTAATCCTGAAGGGAAACATATATATTTTTTAATATTAAATGAGAATTAATGGAGAAACTCTGTTTTATATTGATAACAAGGCAAAAGCTGTTCCTTGGGTGAATTTTTGAATAATTACTCTCATTTTGATTTATGTAAGATCATTATCCAAGATCATTTTTTATATGTTCTCATTTCTTATAAGTAATAAGAATATAGAATGCAATTACAATTTTGTCTTCTTTTAAGTGGTACAACAACAAAGAAATGAACAAATGCCCTTTAATTGTACATTTCTGCTCTTCTTGCTTGAAAACTCTCATCCTTCAGTTTTGAGAAGGAAATATTCTTCTTTTTTCTTTCCCCAAATAATTATTTTTTTCTTATGTCAGCATAAATAGGAAAAGTTGTTAAAATAAGCAACTGAAGAATGTTGACTATTCACCAATATGTGATTCCTTTCTAAATCCAGGAATATGGGGGCATTATACTATCCAATACCTTCCCTTGCACTGGGCTGGTGGGTCAGTTCTGGAGCTAATCATTTAATTGCCAATTCCAGAGAGTTCTATCATGGTAACATAGGAACCATATACGAAGATGGAGTCACCTTCAGCAGGGGTCCTTCAGGGACGGTGGCGGGCAGTGCCTTGAGCAGAGAGCTTGTCAACCCACATTGATTATTTACCAGAAGCTAGGAAGAAATCTTTGTTGTTTTAAGCCACCGAAAATTTGGAATTGTTAGTTAGCCTGATGTAACATAAAGTATTTTAACAAGGAGAGAAAAATGAATAACAATTTTACTAATAATTCTCTTAATCATACTTCTATCAAGCTGATACAGATTTGAGTTCACACACCAAAATTACCCTATGAGGTAAGTTATTAATATGATTCCCATTTTGTAGATGAAGAAATGGAGGCCTGAGAGAGTAAAATAATATAATTACCCAACTACGAGGCATTAGAACAAAAGTTTGAAGATTGGTTTACTCTCTGTAAATCTATAAAAATATAAATAGATTAAACTGTGAACCAGAGTGACCTGCTGATACTCTTCAGATGTACTTTTCAAGAGTTCTTCAACATGCCCGAGGGACAATGATGTTTTCAGTTATAACTGTGGTTGCCTGCTGTAGTCAGTAATTACAGATGAGAAATAGTTAACTGCCATCTAGTTTTCTCTTTCCCTAATGCAACCATACATAAAGCTTTCCAAGTTTAACAAACTTTAGGAAATATCTCCTAGATAGTATGCATCCGATCGGCTGATTTTACCTATTTTTTTTTTACTTATTCCTCTTGGAAACTCTCTCTGTTGTGGCATTATCACTCCCCGTTTTATACATAAATATATTATTTATATGTAACGTGCCCCAGGACACTCAGAGCAGTTCAACCTGTTCTATTTGACTGAAAACTCCATCATGCTTTTTTTTTTTTTTAATTAGGAGTGAATTCATGCAAATAAACACAGCAAAGGAAGCACAAGTCTGCTTTTAGGATGGAATGGGCCTTGAAGAAAGTTGGCCTAGGGGACCGTGAGAATTTCTGCCAGCTCGGGGTTGTTGGCAGCCTCAGTGTATCTCATGGTGCTGGTTCAAAGCGTGTGCTGTGTGGGGGCCAGCAGCACTGCACTGTGAAGTGACTCTCCCATGGTCCTTGAAGTGAACGTTCAGAATGGAGTCCAAATACGCCTAAAAAGACATTACGGAAGTGGCACACACAACATCTGTCATAGCCTTTGGGTTCTTCCAAGGTTTTTTCTTAAAGGGTCTACACTTTCTCCCTTAGCCAAAACAGTAGAGTTTTGGTCAACTCCAACTTCCTGGCTTCCATAGGACTGATCAGTGTTTCAGAACATGATCTGAGTTGATCATTGGGTCCTTTACTATAGACCACCTTCGGTCTGCATTTCCAAACCCTAATTTTACAAAATCATGAAGTGAGCATTTTTATACTTTGCCATTTTTCACTATTACTGACCTGCCTATAAAGTTCACCAATTATCTGTTAAAATTCAACCTCAGTATGCACATAAAACTGCTGAAGGAGCAGAAGTAAACTAAGGAGGATCCTACCCACGAAGCCATCAACGTGTTTGATTTGTCAGTGCAGTTCCTCAGCAGGCTGGCCTTGCCCCAGATATGATAACCGTGTTTTTTGTTTTTTTAATCATAATACAAATAAGTATAAAGCTCTGCCCTTTACTTACCTGAATTTCAGCTTTTTTTATGGAACATTTGAGTTCCTGACACCTCTCTGTATGTATAAAGCTCACCTCAGCTTCTTTACACAGTTCTTGTCAAAGGTTAAGACTAATTATAACCTGGACTCTGTTTCTGAAACTAAATCAAATTCAAAAAATGTTAATGTCTTTTAAGATTCCTTCCAAGAGTGGCATTTAGAGTATATTTGGGTGCTTACAGAGCTGACATGTCCTGCTAGGAGAGTCTGAGCACTGTGGACAAGAAAGATAAATGTCCAACTTCTGTACCTCCTGATTTGAAAGTCAGGTGAAGGAACACTGGACATGTTTTCTTGACAGACTTTCCAGCAGGAAGATTTTAGGCGACCAAGTTAACTATTTTGTATCACTAGATTCAATTATGTCTTTTACAAGTAGAAATGATCAGGATAATATAGAATACCATACACGAAATAGGAAAAGAAAATAGTGTTAGAATTTCACCATCTGCTTCTTCCCCCCACCCGCCTCCCAGCAACCCCCTACTTCCTTGGACAAAAGAGAAAGAAATTACTTAGTTGTAAAGTTGGCGGAACTCTCTCCTAATAATCAAATGTACTGTTTGTAGTATTTCATTTAAAATTGGCCAGACTGTTTTCCCAGTAAAAAACATGAGTCTTGAAAAGATAAAGGAAAGAAAGTCCTAAACCACTGAAACTTTGTCTCAAATTAAAACACAAATGTTATATTTGATCCTCTTGTTCAGTATTTTGATAAGATTGTAACAAATAATTTTCTTCCTCTCCAATCACCCTTCACCCAAACACCCTTTGCCCAAACACACACACACACACACACACACACACACACACACACACACTCACACACACATTTAGAGTTTTGTGGTAAGTTCAGGACACTTCTATCTCCTCCTTTGGTGGTTTCTGATGTTTGGATACACATAGAATCTTCTGTGAAGTTCTGAGTTGTGGACTCTGACATTGTTTAACAGAGCATCATTCTCCCCAGGAATACTCATTATATTTTTGTAACCACAGTTTTAGAAATGCTTGACTAGGGATGTAAGAATTCAGATACCTAAGTGCCTGCTAAAATTAGATCTTGTGTGGGCAGCGCATAATTGTTGCAGAGGTGTGCAGAGCTAGGTGGTCAGCACAGGGGGTGCTGGTTGTCAGAAGACTTCATTTGGATCCTGCTCAGCCTCCTAATACCTGTGATCCCAAGCAGATTACCTCACTTCTCTGCAGGCCCAAATCCTCATTTATAAAATCTGCACATGATAGGTGGGTGGCCCATACCTGTAATCCCAGGGAGCATGAGGCAGGAGGATCTCAAGTTCAAGGGCAGCCTAAGCAATTTAGTGAGATCCTGTCACAAATGGGGAAGGGGAAGGGGAAGAGGAAGTGGAAGGGAAAATGCTGGAAATATAGCTCAGTGGTAAAGTACCCCTGGGTTCAATCTTCAGTACAAAAATAAAATAAAAAAATAAAACCTGCCCATGTTTATTTTTATCTCATAATGTTATTGGAAGATTCTAGCATGTTTTGAGGGCCAAAGAAAGAAAGAAACCCTCAAAATAGAAATCCTCCAGGAATATTATAGGAAAATTTAGAAGTCTCATGGAATAGGATTGTTTTCAAAGATTTTATGAATGACTCTAGAAGCTTCAACCAAATCATTTCTTCCCTGTTTTTGCTATTAATCCTAGGTTCACAGAGTCTCTTTTAGATCAAAGCAAGTAGCTTTCTTGGGTAATACTGGCATGGTTTTATGGCTCAATGCAAATGCAAAGAGGCAATGAGTCAGCTTTTCTCAGTCTGTGAGGAGAATTAGCAACACACAAATCCAGCTCTGAAGGCAGCAAGGGAAGGAGTTTCTTTGTTATGTCTTCATTGATTTTTGTATGAATGTGGACTGTGCTATTTACCAGCTGTCTTTCTTTGCTGCCTCTAAGCCTCCCAAATTCATATCACTTATTCATAAGAAGAAAACAAAAACATGGTGTTTTTCCTTTTCATATATGCTCTTTTCTTTTTTATGTACAAACATGCTGATGCATAGACGTACGCCACCAAGAAAGGCCCAGGAAGGAAGACAAACTGCAGGAAAAGATAAAAAAATCTATAAAGTGACAGCTGCTTGGAGGGGACAGAGAATATAATGCTGGCGACTGTCATTGAAACGAATTGGGGACCTTGTTCCTGAGTGGAGCTGCCAAGTATTTGATGGTGTGAGCTTCAGGGGAGAGGCAGGCTTGGCTTGGATGACAGGGCTGAGTGTGATACGGATTTTATTTAGTATTTTGGGTTCCTGAGACTTCTTAGCATTTGTTTGGAATGTTTGTTCAGAGTTTCAGGGACTCTAAGAAGTAACAGGTTTTGAGAGGATAAGAGTCATGTCATTGGTAGTATTTTGGCAATATTTTTATTCCTAAGTAAAAATAACCTGGGGAAATTAATGTGACAATGTACTGATTGTCTGCCATGCATATTTTCTTCCCTAAAAACCCCTTTCTGGCAGTGGGCCCTCATTGCCAGTGACAATGAGAGAGAGTGTCTTGAAACTATAAAATGGTTCTTGCCAATGTGGTAAAGCTCATAGTTAGCCTTACTCAATCCTTAAAACACCCCTCATCACTACAACAAACAAACAAACAAACAAAAAAAACACCCAGATATTTATAATTGCATTCTTTCTAAGTCAGGTATTGTGCTGGGCTGAAGTGCCATATTGAGGATATAAGGCATATACACATTCATTCATTCATTCAATGAACATTAATTCATTGAATGTCTACTGTATGCCAGATTCTATTAGGTAATGGGATACTGCACTACACTGAACAAAAAGAAAAATTAACAACAAACAAATCCCTGCTACCATGGAACTTATATTCTACTTGGCTTAATTGGGGAGGACAAAGCAGCAGAAGTCAATTGAAGATAAATCAGATAGCAATGAGGAGTATGTGCTAAGGAGAACACAGAAAGCAGGGGAAGTGAGGATAGGAGAAGGGAGTTGAAATTGTAGATAAGGTGGACAAGAAAGGCCTTGCTGAGAACGTGACTTTTGAAGAGAGTCCCAAGGAAGCCAGGGAGCAAGCCCTGGTGGGTATCTGGGGGAAGGGCATCGACCATTGTAGGCAGAGGTCCTGAGGGGAAATTGGCACATGGGAGGGAGGTCTGGGAGCCCATGTTGCTTGGGACAAGGCAGGTGAGGGTGGGGAAACTGGAAATGAGATTCCAAGGTAATGGAGAGCCAGCTTGCAGGGTCTTGTCAGTCTTGTAAATACTCATGCTTCTACTCTGAGGCAGGAAGTCCCACTTGCTCAGTTTTTCCTCTTCCTTCCTTTCTTTATTGACATATGTGACTTCCGTTCTAACACCATCACCTTGGCAGCTGTGTAGTGACTGGAGAGAAAGAAGAAGATGTAAACAAGGAGACCATTTAGGAAGTCATTGCAGTGATCCAGATGAGAGATGAAGGTAGCTCGGAACAAAGTAGAGGAGGCTCAGAAGTGAACACACTCAGGGTACATTCTAAATGTATATTGAGGGGGCTGGGGTTGTAGCTCAGTGGGTAGAGCACTTGCCTAGTATGTGTGAGGCACTGGGTTCAATTCTCAGCACCACATATAAATAAATAAAGATAAATTGACCACTAAACAAAATTTTAAAAAAGTATATCAAGAAGGATCTTCTGCTAGATTAGATGTTGACAAGAAAAATGTCAAAGACTCTGAAGTTTTCAGTCTGAATTACAGAGGAGATAAAGTAGATAGGTAGGTTTGGGTGGGTGGTAAAGATCAGAAATTTGGCTCAGTCATGGAAAGCTTGAGATGCTTATTACACAGGCAAGTCGCCATGTCAAGTAACCAGCTGCATATAGGATCCTGGAGTTGAGGGAAGAGGTCCAGGTTGGAGATATAAAATTAGAAGTTGTAGCATAGAGATGGTATTTAAAGCAATGAATCTAGATGGAAAAATCACATCAGTAAGTTCTGATACAAAGGAGAAGAGATCCAAGGGTTGAGCCCTGGATCTCTTCCAAAGCCAGAGAGATGAGAAATTGGAGCAAGGATGAGTGAGGAGTGATTTGTAAGGCAGTAAGAGAATCAAGACCAGGATGAAGCCAAAGAGAGAGAGAGAGAGAGAGAGAGAGAGAGAGAGAGAGAGAGAGAGTGCGTGCTCAGCTAGTAGGTGAAGGAGATGAGAATCTACAGTTGCTTTCTACCCTTAGCAACATGGATTAGGAAGCACACATAAAAAAAGAAATACTGGAGCAGAGCTCAAGTGAGAAAGAACTTTAAAAGCATAGATTCTTGGATCATTTTCTTTTTAAAGAGAGAGAGAGATAGAATTTTTTAATATTTATTTTTTAGTTTTCGGCAGACACAACATCTTTGTTTGTATGTGGTGCTAAGGATCGAACCCCGGTCGCACGCATGCCAGGCGAGCGCACTACCGCTTAAGCCACATCCCCAGCCCTTGGATCCTTTTTTTAGAGAATTTGACTCTAAAAATCTAGAATAGAGATTATGAGAACTTAGCCTTGTGAATATTATGAGTATGTTCAGGGCTGCAGTTATTGCTCAAACTGCTGCTAAAGGGACAATCAGAAATATAGCACAGGACACATGGATGCTGCAAAATACAGTGGCTCTTTCATAGTCATTGTGCCTTACTAGTATTTGAAATGTTTACATCTATCTAAAAGTTTGTATCCTCTATTCCCCAGGCTGTGTAACTGTGGTAAAGGTTATATAATCCCTTTGAATGTGCTGCTGAAAATTCTAGTATTGGGAAATGTGTACTGAGCCCCAAAGGAATGAATGCAACTAGCATGGAGAAGTTCCCCAGTGATTACTAAAAGCAGTTCATCTGAAGGTTTATTAAGAATAGTTAATGACAGTGGATAAACACTTTCATAAACTCCTAGGATCTTTCCCTTAGATTACATTCCCTCTGTCTTCAAAGTGCTCTGACATCTTCCAATCTCAATGAGAAAAAGACAGCATCCTCCTGACAATAGTCTTTCCAGAAATTATTGTATGATGATTGAATCTAATGATTTATTTTCATTTCTCTTTGATGTGCCCATGGGATTTTACACCATTAGTGTCTCCTTCTGGAAACTCTCTTTCAAGATATTGCCACTTCCTTCTGGTTAAATTCTTCTAGAACTACTTCATTGGTGCTATTTTCCTCTCCTTTTCCCCTAAAGCTATTGGTATTGCTCATGGATAATTCTGTGGTATTATTGATGTTTTTCTTTTCTAAGCCATTTTCATCCTACCCTGGCTATTTCCATATCACCTATCCAGGTGACCCCAAATCATATTCTGATTTCCCTCTTCTCTCTCTTTCCCTATTACTAAATTTTCCACTATACTTAATTTCAGCTTATTCCAAGCAAAACTCATAACGTCTCTCTCATGACTAGTCCCCCTATCTGACTTCCTTGTATTGTTCTGTGAAAAGGTTCACTGATGGATAGTTTGTAATAATACCATAGCCTTTTATATACTCATACTCTTCTCCCAATACTTAACAGCAATAGCTGCAGAACATTTTCCATTTTATAATTCTTCAGGAATCCCAAGAGCACTAGTTGATTTGTCATCTTATCCTTGAGGTCTGGGCAGTGCAGACCTAGGAAAGCCTCCCTACCTAGGGACCAACATGGACCCTATAAAGCTTCCAGGATAGAGCTTCTGAGAATAATGCATGATTCACATCAACAGTTGATACCCAGGAGAAAGAAGAGAGCTTGACTGTTCAGTTTTTCCTTCTAAAATTTACCAGATTAAATCAGAGGACCAAAAGGGTTATGCAAAAGGTATTTCATTCACATAAAAAATTCCAGCAGAAATGAAAAGTATATCTCTCCAATAGTCCCATTTGGGACTGTTATCAAATAGTTGGGAACATTATCAAATCTACCACATGATACAACAATAAAATCATATGAATACAGTGCCCACATGTGCATGTAAGATCCCATCTCATTATCAGATTATTAGGAAAATGAAAGTTATAAGATTAAAATCCAAATGAATTCAAATCTAATTCCCAAATCTAAAATCCAAGTCATTCAAGTCTATAACCAAATTTTCTTTCCCTGGGGTTCCAGTGGCACAGGAAGTTCAAAATTCATCAATTCCCCCAAATTTCTGTTCTGCTCAGTCCCAGCCAGATGTTTCTTGATGTCTGGGCAGTGTTGTGATTTTTTTCTCAGCAGCAGCAGCCAAGTCTGCCTCAGGCCAGCTATCTCATGCCTCACTACAAAGTCGGAAAAAAAATTATGTTAGCACTATCTCTACTCATCCGCTAAATGTAGAAAATAAGCCAGTCTCCAGGTCTCTAAGCCAGTTATTTCAGGCCAAGACCATACTTCCAGAACCTAGCAGAGCAGACCACCAAAATCAGTGTTTCCAAAGATCTTAGGTACTCTTGGCATCGGTGATGGAGGACAGATGATGAAGAAATTGTGGCAACTGCTTTGACATGATGCTGGTTACACTGAGCCAGTGACCCAAAATCCATAACTGGATTTGTATTCATTTGGGAGATGATGACAGTAAAAGGTTAGTTTTCACTCTATGATTTATTGTGTGGTAGGTATACATTCTACTATACATTTTTTATTATTCTAGAATACAGTGTATTAACCATAGCTGCTTTCTTGCAAACTTAAAAAATTTTTGCATTAGTGGGAACTATCAGTTACTAGGTCTTATTGAAGAATACTCTTTTTCTCATAGTTTAACCCTTTTGGTTCCTATTTTTCTTTTGAACCTGTGATTCTGACACTTTGCCCCTGAACTGAAGGTGGGATCTATCTAGTGATTTGATATTATACTCTTCAAGGAGCAGATGTTTCTAGACCTGAACTACAGTGGCTGTTTCCACTACTTTTCCTTATGCAATTGCTTTAGCTTTAAAAATCTGCCTCCAGGAATACATGTTTTCTTCACATGTGCTGTGGTTTGAATGTGGTTTGTCCCCTCTCAAACTCCTGCTGAAACTGAATTGCCACTCTGGTGCTATTGGGAGATGAAGCCTGTCAGAGGCGATTAGATGATTAAGTGGGATTGATGTCTTTCTTGCAGAGTGGGTTCATTCTTACTGAGAGTGGGTGGTTACAAAATGAGGTTGCCCCTCATGATTTGTCTCTTCTGCACACCCACTCGCCCTTCACTCTTTCTCCATGTTATGATGAAGCATGAGGCCTGGACCAGATACAGCCATTCAACTTGGACTTTCAGGTTCCAGAAGCATGAACTAAATAAGCTTCTTTCTTTTATAAATTATCCAGTGTCAGGTATTCTATTATAGCAACAAAAAAGTCTATAAAATAATATGTAATGTAATCAACCAATGCAGAGTGAATTTGAAAACTTATGTGCGTGTCAGGTTAAATCCTGAATGAATAAACTCTATTATCTCAAGAATCACCCTTTTGAACATAAGTGCAAAATGAAATTTGAGGCAGCCAATCCAGTGCATCTAGCTCTATCTAGAAAAGAGATAAGCAAATAGTTTACACCCATTTTTGTAAATAAAGTTTTACTGGAATATAGCCATGCTCATTCATTCACATGTGGTCTATGATTGCTTTCATGGTAGAATGGCACAGTTAAATATTTGCAAACATGCCGAATAGTCCACAAGGACTTCACTATTATTATCTGGTCCTTTATAGCAAAAGTTTGTCAGCCTCTGAACTAGAACCTCCCAAGTGCCCTTGCACACAAAAAACTCCTTGTCTTGTCCAAGAGTCCAGTTGGGCTTGGTATAGATCTTCCTCTATAAATAGAGCCACCCACTGGTGGGCAAAGCTGCTGTTAGCTGCAGTGATTCACTGTGGTCAAAGTGCCATGGTCTGCATTTAAGACCTACTACTACTGTCACACGGATTGCTACAGCTAGAAGACAACTGCACAGATGCAAAAAAAGAAAAAAAAAAGTGTCCCTTGTCCTAAAATGATGTCTTTAAAAATCACCAAGATCAATATCCCCTACACTCACATTCAAGTTCAAGAGCCTAAATTGCTTGCCCTGGACCATCAAAAGACTCACCACATGTTATTTGGTTTCTCACAGCTCCTGGTGAGGACCTTGTTAGGGTGCTTAAGGAGGGCCTGTGAGCACCCCATATTTACATTGAGTTTAGAAAAAAATTCAAGAGATGAAGAAGGAGTAAAATCCATGGAGATAAAATATAACCTTTATTTCTGATAAAATTGACATTAATGATTATGACCTATATCTGTTGGTAAGTGAATGTCCTAAAGCTGGATCTCAGACTTAAACAGCTGTGCACCATGAGAGCTCTCACCTAGGCAAAGCTGGCTTTTAAACTAAGGTAAGAAGGAAGAGAGTACTAGGTATTTCCATGTGAAGAGTTATAGAGAAAGGAAAGGAGGAAGGAGAGGGCTGGACTTCTGTCTTTGTTCTTTAAAACTCACTATCCTGATTAAGTCCTTTTCCCTTAAGGTGAGGAATGAGAAAGCTCAGAGATAGTACAGGGGCATTATTGTGGTAGAGTTCGTTCTGTGTGGAAGAAAGCACCAGGAATGAAGAAGAAATAGAAGGCCAGGATATCATTTTTCTTGGCACAAAACTCTTGTGTGATTATTTTCTGTCCCCTGTCATATATTCCCATTTCAAGGAATGTAGTCTTTTTCATGAATAAATGATGAATGTTGTCTTCACAGTTATAAACCATTTATACAAATTTCATTAACATCTTTATTTATAGATGCTTATTCATGAAAAAATAATGAGGAGCTTATGTTAATCTGGACACAAGAGAAAATGCCTATTGGTTCAAAACTACAGAAATGATTTTCAAGTTGGATGCAATATTTACTCTATCATTAGCCTCTCTCTAACTAGTTCATCTCTTGAGGCCATATTATAATCCAGAAACAGTTACTTAAGAGAAATTATTGCTTTGAGTTTTTGAGTTGAAACTTGATTTCATTTTCTAAAATCAGATAATTATAATGTTGGTGAAGGTTGGTGATCTTTTTTTGTAAGGGATCAAATAGTATATATTTTCAGCTTTTCAGGCCATATGGCCGCTGTAGAGAATATTACATTTTGTGTGTGTGTGTGTATGTGTGTGTGTGTGTGTGTGTATGAAGAAAGAAGCCATATGCAATAGGTAAATGAATGAGTGTGGCTGTGTACCAGTATTGTTGTATCTTCTTCTATGGAGTTGTTTGAGGAGTCAGTGATATAATGTCCCTAATAAAGTATCTAACACATGATAGACACTCCATGCTAGTTTCCTATCCTTCTTTTCTTAGAAGACAGTAGGAATTCTTACAAAGTCTTATAAACACTTTAGCCAAATATATATATGGAAACTATATACATACATATGTGTGTGTGTGTGTGTGTGTGTGTGTGTATGGAAACTGCACAACTTAAAGAGAACAATTATCATCAGATCTAAGAGATTTGGGTTATTATTAAAGTTTATTACTTAATTATTATTGCAAGAGGTCCACAACATTTACCCACCAGCTACTAAGATTAAAATATATGCAGTAAATACAAGTAAATTAATTTGTTTTATTAAGTACATCCTGAATATGAATCAGACTGCTATTTAAGTTTCTATTTATGACATAAACTCAGTGCAATATCCAATAATCTTCTCAGAATGAAACATTTCATCAAGTTTACTATAAAAATACTAGCCTTTTGAAACTATTTTTTTGAACTAAAATTTAATTTATCTTCTTTGTTTCCTAAACAATGATCTTATTTTCTATCAAATTAGTGGAATAAGAATCTACACAAATTTTTTTAGAAAAAATTTTATCAAGCTCTTGGTGTATTTAAATATGCATGTTTATATGTGTATATATATATATATATATATATATATATACTTACATACATACATACACATATATGTTATACATATGTATAAACACATATATTCTGCCCATCTGCAAAATAAGTAGTATTATTTTGTCTGTTTAAGCTATTGCAATATATTAATTTTCATGTGTAGCACTTGTCAATCTAAAATAACTGTTCCTTGCATATTTACCACACTTGGAAAGTTGTAAAATCACAAAGTCAGGGTCCCATCTCCAAAGACTCTGATTTAATAAGTCTGGACTAGGTCCATGCATTCATTTTTAAAAAGCTCCTCAGCCATTGTTCTATACTGACAGTTTTAGTTGCTGGATCTGACTTTCTATACTGAAGAAAACAGAAAAGTTGCTCATGTGAGAGACAGTCCTCTGACACTAGATATTGAATTACTGATTTTTGCAGAATAATCACCAAGTGACTATGAGTGAGTTTAAATAATTTAAATAATAATTACAAAAGAATGTGCAGTAAAAGCATGAAAATTTGAAGGAAGTTTCTGAGGCAAATGCATCCCAGTTCTTTCCTCTTTCTTTGATGTACATTATGACCCATGTCAGCAACAGGGTTTTTGGTAAGCATAGGAACTACAGGAATATTCTATTTGTTCTGAGGGCCTTCTGTGGCTTTGGGGTTCATTTAAACAAATAGGAATATTCTTTTTGGTGGGTGAGGAATGGGGATTGAACACAGGTATGCTTTACTATTGAGCTACATCCTCAGTCCTTTTTATTTTTTAGCTTGAGACAGAGTCTTACTAAGTTGCTTGGGGCCTTTCTAAATCTCTGAAACTGGCCTCGAACTTGCAACTCTCCTGCTTCAGCCCCTAACTTGCTAGGATTTTGGTGTGCTCCACGATGCCCAGCAATAGATATATTCTTTAAGTGTGGAAACGTCATAATTCCTTTGAGCTTTAATTTCTGAATACATTTTTTTCCTGGCTAACAAGTAGCTTAGAAAACAGGGTAGGCTACCTGACATAGAATGAATACTAATAATTACTGGCATTCAATCATACTATTGCTTTTAATTGCTATTTAATACATGGATTTTTAAATGATATGAACCTAGGAAATTGGGCTAGATCAGAGGAAAGAAGAGAGTATAAAGAACAGTAGCTTATGCCTAGAATGGCTTCTGGTATAATTCAGTTTTCTGGCAGCTGGGCCACTCTTGTTCTGGACAAACTCCAGACAACATCTGCTGGATCTCCTAAGACTTGTCAGCAGGATACCTGAATATTCCACCCCAGGCTGGGGATTGAGCTTCACATAACACCCTCCAGCTGTGGCTGCCTGCACAGCAATTCCATCTTTCTCCCCAGGGTTTCCTGTGGATCTTTTGATAACATTTCCTCCATCAATCTTAGCTCATGATTTTAATGCAAATTTGCCTTTCAATTCTGAGTCTCACTTCATTGTTAAGTTTGAGGTTTTTGGAAAAGCAAACTACTCACACTCTGTCCCCATGGCGATATCTAACAGCAATAGATTGTGCTGTCCTCTTGACACAGGCTGGGGAAAATTAGCGTGGTGGCCATTATTTTGCTTTTAAAACGAAGTGCCTGGGGTTGGGGATGTGGCTCAAGCGGTAGCGCCCTCTCCTGGCATGCGCGAGGTGCTGGGTTCCATCCTCAGCACCACATAAAAATAAAATGAAGATGTTGTGTCCAACTTCTCAGAGGACACACAATCAATCAACAAGTACATGAAAAAATGCTCACCATCTCTAGTAGTCAGAGAAATGCAAATCAAAACCACCCTAAGATACCATCTCACTCCAGTAAGATTGGCAGCCATTATGAAGTCAAACAACAACAAGTGCTGGCAAGGATGTGGGGAAAAGGGTACACTTGTACATTGCTGGTGGGACTGCAAATTGGTGCGGCCAATTTGGAAAGCAGTATGGAGATTCCTGGGAAAGCTGGGAATGGAACCACCATTTGACCCAGCTATTGCCCTTCTCGGACTATTCCCTGAGGACCTTAAAAGAGCGTACTATAGGGATACTGCCACATCAATGATCATAGCAGCACAATTCACAATAGCTAGACTATGGAACCAACCTAGATGCCCTTCAATAGATGAATGGATAAAAAAATGTGGCATTTATACACAATGGAATATTACTCAGCACTAACAAATAACAAAATCATGGCATTTGCAGGGAAATGGATAGCACTAGAGCAGAGTATGCTAAGTGAAGCTAGCCAATCCCTAAAAAACAAATGCCAAATGTCTTCTTTGATATAAGGAGGGCAACTAAGAACAGAGCAGGGAGGAAGAGCATGAGAAGAAGATTAACATTAAACAGGGACTGTTATGCTCGAATTCGGGACCCCCAAAGACCACCAGAGACCCAAGATCAATGTAAGCAGCAGCAAACAGGTGTTTATTGCAAGTTAGCTCGGTTCTCCGCGCACACACGCAGCAACTGGTGACGCTGAGAGGCGCCAAGCCCAGAGTTTGCAGCAGTTTTATACATTCTTTGGAGAGGGCAGGGACTTCACATACATCATAGCAAATCATCACACACTGCGGGAAAATCAAATAACAACTCTAAAACATGATTAGCACATTCACTGGCGGGAACAAGTTGGGTAGGGGTGATTGGTCAGTACAAAAGGGGTATTCATTTGAACTGATTGGTCTAAGGCATGAGGGGTGTACGTGCTGAACTACATGGTTTCCCAACTTGTTATCAACCACCATAAACTGCTGGGAGGATTATCTGGCATCCCAGGTATTTCCCTGTCTCGTGCTGATTGGTGGCTGCTAGGGGCCTGCTATGGATCCCCACCTAGCCTGACTGAGTCAGGGACATCCAGTGCAGCAGATCTCTCCTGTTATTTGTAGATAAACAACTTAGCAGGGTGGGAATGTGCCTAGGAGTGCTCTGTAGGTTTTTCCAAGGACAAAGGCATGTCCCTTCCTTGGACAGGCTTTGCTCTGAGATAGAGGCTGGTTTTTCAGGACGAGAGGTGGAAGGGAAAGGGAGAGAGAAGGGAAATTGCATGGAAATAGAAGGAGACCCTCATTGTTATACAAAATTACATATAAGAGGAAGTGAGGGAAAAGGGGAAAAAAAAAACCAAGGGAGAGAAATGAATTAGAGTAGATGGGGTAGAGAGAGAAGATGGGAGGGGAGGGGAGGGGAGGGGGGATAGTAGAGGATAGGAAAGGCAGCAGTACACATCAGACACTAGTATGGCAGTATGTAAAACAGTGGATGTGTAACCGATGTGATTCTGCAATCTGTATGCGGGGGAAAAATGGGAGTTCATAACTCACTTGAATCAAATGTGTGAAATATGATATGTCAAGAGCTTTGTAATGTTTTGAACAACTAATAATAATAATAAAAAAAATCAGACTTCTTAATAAGCAATGTACTAAATAAATAATAAGAAAAGATGTTGTGTCCACCGAAAACTGAAAAATAAATATTAAAAAAAATTTCTCTCTCTCTTAAAACAAAAACAAAAACAAACAAACAAACACAAAACTAAGTGCCTGTGCTAATTTTGTGGCCTTGACCCAGTTGAGGCAGATTAAAGGATTTTTATAGAATCCTGCTGATAACACTCCAGGGCACCAGCATGGAATCTGTACACACCTATAACACTCTCCTGTGCAGATGGATTCCAGAGCAATTCCGCAGTTCTGGCAGTTGACAGGAGCCAAAACTATCTCACTGAAGCATTTGAAGACGTGCTGCCATTTCTACATAGAAGACACTATGGTAGTCTAGGACCCCAAATAAAAGGTACAGCATGTTGGTTAAATTCTCCTGGCTCATTCCTTTGAACTCACTTGTTCCTCATCCAATACATAATGTAGAGGACTGAGATAAGTTGGGTTTTACTCTACTCTGTTGCTAGTGTGTTACCTAGAGCATGTTTATTTTCATCTTTGAACTTCATTTTTCTCATCTCAAAATGGGAATAACAATGCACCTACCTTACTGGATTAGTAGGAAGATTAAATGAGATATGTTTGTAAAGGAGCACTTTCCACCATCTGCCCTGTGCAAGATGCTCAGTATGTGGTAATCACATACTGAATGAGAAAGGGCAGCTGTTACTATGTTATATTATCCTTAACAACTGATGTCTTTGTTCTCTTATTCTTGTGGCTGTATGTCTAAAAACAAATCAGGAAATTCTCATCAAAGACAAGGATTTTAGTTTTCTTTATTTTTCTAAATAAAATCATAAGCTTTTAAATGCAGAAACAAGTAAATGTCCTGTAAAGAGGAAGACTAGGTTACTTTCAAATGTATCAATCTAAAATTTATGAGTGTTGTAGAACCAATGGATCCTTTTTTGCTTTGTACAACATCAGCAAAAGGTTTACTATTACTATTTTGGTTTTACCCCTACTTTGTATAGAAAGATTACATGCATGAGGCATTAAATAATCTTGAATGATCAAGTGAGAAAATTCTTCCATCTCAGTTATATCTCATTCCTTCTGATTATGTTAATGAAAACTGTCTCAGTTTTAAACTAATAAGACTGTATCATTTTTGTTTGTACAAAGAGGGCAGGGACCAGACTGCAGGCAACAGAGTATATAGTAGAAATTAAAATAATCCTTTATTACATTCATTTTACATATTTCTGTGTATAATTTTTATTTTGGTAAGTTAAACTGGTTAGCAAAACATCATTTTTTTAAAATATGTCTTTGACTATAAAATTAAGCCATGTGAAGAAAAATATTTACTAAATAATAGTATAATTGATACATGTATATATAGAGAGTGGGAAGGTGGCACTTTAATAGCTTTAAATTAGGAAGACTAGACTAGATGGTCTGCTATTTTTCTTCAGACTTCAGGAGTTCTGAATGGCAAAACGAGGATCTGACTCACTCCTTCAGGGCTTAGAGGAGTTGATCTGCAGGGATGACTCAAAGAGCCACTTTGGCATGATTACCCTCTCTTTACCTGCCTTATCCCTGTGGGCTACAAAGAGTAGAAAAGGAATCAGAAAAGGAAACAAGACTGGCAGGGGACTAAGGAGAATATTTATTCTCAGATTATATGGACAAGGCATATTTTTTATTTGGAGATACTCCAGTGCAAATGAAAGACATCTGTAGCCTGAACACAAATCCCATGCCATTGTAACCTAGCAACCAAAATAACTTAGTGTCAAAGCTATCTGCTTATTCACGAACTAGCCATTTTTTCCTACCTGATTAAGTATCTATGTTCCATTATCCACAGGGAATATTTTCTACTTGTGTATTCTATCTATCTATCTATCTATCTATCTATCTATCTATCTATCTATCTATCATCTATCTAAATATCTATTTTCATCATCCTCATCATCTAGCTTTTCCTTTGCAATCCTATACTGTTCTCAGATGTTTTTCTATTGCCCCATTAATATGTGCTCAGAGAAAAATGAAATTAATTATTTCACTGAATTTAATAAAACATTTGATGGGCAAAAGATCTGCCAAATGCAAAAAGTGGTAATGCAAAAGTGCTAACTAGAACATTTTAGTTTGATAAAAATTATTCATAGGTAATCTATAACCATGTAGTGTTGTATAAATACTGAAAGTCTTTATATCAAAACTGGAAGTCACTTCTTTGTTCTTTTTAAGTGTTGAATACTAACAATGTCCATTTAATGAACAAGTCTATTATTCCTATTTAATTCTTACTGAAGAGTAAGAATGAATTTCTCTTAAAAATAATTTCTCTCTTATTTATTTTATTTTATTTTGCATTACTGACCTTGAAAAAAAAATTTTCTGCCAGGGCTAAGATTTGACGCGTATTTACTGAGGTGTACATATTGCCTAGTTTACAGGAATAAAAAACAGGTCATTATAGACAGAGGTATCTCAGGGATGAGCTATTTTTCCCCAGGCATTTTTTTGGGCAGGCAGGATAAGACCTAGAAAGTTAAGTGAACTTGGCTAAGGTTACTCCCTTACTGGTTGCCCACAGCTAGAGGTAGAGCCTGACCCCTGGCTTCCCTGGTGTGGTTTACCTATCAAGGTATACGGAGCTAGAAACCATTTGTTTTAATCTTCTGTGACATATAAGTCTTCACATCCTTCACCGATGTTTCATAAAAAGGTATTTATTTCAAATTAATACTATAAAGTACTCATTAACCGTTTACTTGACTTAAAACAAAACAAAACAAAACAAACCCCCCCCCCAAAAAAAAAACACTTCACAGTCAATTCTCCAAAAGCTTGGGAATCCTAATTTATCACTAGATGTAAACATGCACCATCTGCTAATCACTTCCATCACGGAGATCAAAGCTGACATTAAAGACTTCTCTAGAGGTGACTTTCTTTCATTTCCTTTTTCAGGCATTTGAACTTCAGGAAATTGCACCTCAAGCCCTCATTTGCCAGGGATCCATCGTCTTCTTTTCAAAGCAACATCTTTCCTTTTATATTTGTTCTTTTGATAAACAGTCCTGCAACATTTATTGCTGAAGGGAAGACAGAAAACAAAACAAACAAACAAACAAACAAAAAACCACTATCATCCAGGCATATAATTTCTCCTACAGAGAAAAATTTTGAGACATATCAAGAAGGGTTTACTATGATGCATTGTTTTGCATGTAGACATGAACATGATTTTTCAAGATAATTTATGTCTGCAGTTGGTTGGATGAGTGCACCCTTATATACATATCATGTATATGTTATGGATATGATATTATGTTATGTGTCACTTAATAATTCAGTCAGTGACCCGTATATGACCATGATTCATAAGATTATCATGGAGCTGAAAATTTCTTATCATCTCCTAACTCTGCAGTCAGTGTAACATCACAGTGCAAAGCTGCTCATGTGCTTGTGGTGATGCTGGTGAGAACAAACCTACTGCCCTGCCAGTCATATAAAAATATAACACATAGAATTATGTACAGTACCTAATGCTTGGCAATGACAATAAAGAGCTTATTTATGTATTTACTCTACTATGCTTTTTATTGTTATTTTTGAGTGCACTCCTTGTACTTATAAAAAGTTTTTACAGCAGCCTTCTCACATATCTCATTTTACCATATCTCTTGATTGCATCAAGGGGCTGTGTGGAGAGCCTGCTCTTAATGTGTCATCGAGGTTTGTGTAAGACATTCTCTAATGTTCATAGTGATGAAATCACACAATGATACATTTCTTACAATATATCCCCATCATTAAACTATGCATGGTTATATAAAATTTATGTATCTGTACATACACAAATATAAAATATAGTCATATATACATAAATATCACACTGAAGAATGTCTCTAAATCATACTCCTGGACCATACTTGTCAGTATTCCTGAAGCCAATGATATAGGCTGTAGAACATGGTTGTGAACATGGTAATAACTCTGATTATTTCACAACATACACATGCATCAAAAATTATTTTGTACCCCATAAATATGTACAGATAGTAATTTGTCAATTAAAATTAAAATAGTAATAAAAATAGGCAATCCTCTAAGCAAGGATTTTAGTAGTATCATTAATATAAGCTGCACAAGTTAATTCTTCTGCTGTAAATGATGTGAGAATCAAATTACCATCTCAGTTTCTGACAGTTTTTCTTTTCCTTTGAGTAAGAAAAATTCTGAGTGACAGAAAAAGAGGCATAAAAACTCAGAAGTTTTTGAATCCAAAATTAATTCAAGGCTGGTTTCTGTATTAAAGAGCAAAACAATAGATGTCTCCTCCTCAAAACACACACACAAAACCTGGGTACAGAATTGGAAAAAAAAAAAAAAAGACAACCTTCGTTTTAAAAATAGTTGACTCCATGTGTGCAGTGCTCCTGAGAATGAAAAAGAAAAATATATATATATATATATGCTGAGAAATCAAAACCCTTTGGTCAATACCCCCCAAATATGAATGCCCTGCCTTGTAGTACCCAGCTTTGATGTGGTCCATAGAAATGCATCAGTCTGATCATATATTTGACAGCTACAAAAGCTTTAAGGTGAAACAAATTCTCTTCTCTGAATATCCTGAAATTATGTGCAACATTTGGTGGGAATGTGCACTAGAGTACATTTTTTTCAAATGTGAAGTTGGCTCACGGAATCTATTAGGTTCTCAAAGGGACTTGTGGCATAGCCAAGGTTAAGAACCACTGTAAGGAGTAATGCACTGAAAGTGGAATCTGAAGCATCTAGCAGCAGTTGGGGAGAGACTCCAAGAGAGCATCCCTTTCCTAATAAAAAGGGTACATACTGTCTGATTTCATTTATATACAATTCTGGAAAATGCAAGCTAAACTGTGGTGCAGAAAACAGATTACTGTTTGCCTGGGGACTGAGAGCAAAGGGCAACGGAAGGAGGGATTGTTATATGTTTTGAAACCTTTTTACTGTTAGAATCTTAAACTTAAATTCGGGTGCAGTGGTGCATGCCTATAATCCCAGAGGTGTGGTAGGCTGAGGCAGGAAGATCAGGAGTTCAAAGCCAGTCTCAACAAAAAGCAAGGTGATAAGCAACTCAGTGAGACCCTGTCTCTAAATAGCATACAAAATAGGTGGGGATGTGGCTCAGTGGTTCAGTGCCCCTGAGTTCAATCCCTTCCCACCAATAAAAAATTCTTAAACTTTATATGGAATGAATTCCCATTTTAGGAAGACAAATCATCCTTGATTCCTAGGGATCCCATCTCCTGGGCATAGGTGGGGGTGGGGGTGGGGGCGGAGAAAAAGTTGGTCTGACCTTTGAATGTTCCTTTTAGTTGTAGTTATCTTTCAGCATAATAGACTTTTCTTTTTTATTTCTTCTTTTTTTTTATTGGTTGTTCAAAACATTACAGAGCTCATGACATATCATCTTTCATACATTTGATTCAAGTGAGTTATGAACTCCCATTTTTACCCCAAATACAAATTGCAGAATCACATCGGTTACACATTCATATTTTTACATAATGCCATATTAGTGACTGTTGTTTTCTTACCAACAGTTTTAGTCATTCTTTCTCAAAGCTACGTTAAAGCTATGTTCTGCTTCTGGGGCAACTTGTTTTGGGGTAACCTTATTTTTTCACTCATTAAGTATGTTGCAAACTAACCTTTTTATCATACAAAGTCAACTATTAATGTCACATCCAGTTGTCCATAGAGCTATTTCCAATTACCAGTGAGAACCATGAAAATGAACATTTTAGTGAAGTTAAAATAATAAAAATGATGGCAATGATTTTCACTGATTGCATTTGGATTATGAACCAGTGCTTTAAAAATAATATCTACATCAATAGTCACAAAATTCTACAACAGATATTCTCAAATTATCAGATAAAAAAATGAATGTGTAGTAAAATTTGAGCAAATAGTCCAAAATTATATGGTTATCAAGCAGGAAGGAGGGAATTTGGAACAAGTAGCTCTGACTCCACAGGAAAAGTACTTATTTTGCTCATTTCACTGATTCTTCAAATAATATCCGATACTCGACACTCTGGTTAATTACAGATTGGTTTCCCACCAAGTTACATCTGAAGTTGAAACATTGTTTGATTTAAATTTCATCTCATGTTTCCTCTTATGAGAGAATCAAATTGTCAAAGACATGAAGAAAGACAACAAAGGCTGGGATAATTCATCACTCTACAAAATATGAGCTGGATTATTTTATTATTCATAACATTCTCTAAGATGAAGACAAATTAACAACTAATTCTTCAAGGAACATGATCGCTGAATTTTTCTGCTAGGTGCCGTCATCTTCCAAATCATTTTATAACTTATTATACATATGTAATTTTCACATCTACTTTGCTCAGACATATTATTCAATGGAAACTGTTACCTGGTGCTGGTGGGTGGAAGAGAGCACACTTCATGAAAATGAGAAGGTGTACAACAGCTCAATTGTTTTAATCACATAATACACTAGTAGAAGAATATTCTTTCATCTTGACTTATGCAAAGACTAATGTTTTAATATTGATTTTTTAATACAACCATTTGTACTCTCAACTAGTTTTATTGACTAGAAGAATTTGCTATTAAGATTTTATATTGTGTAATGTTTATCCTCTTGGACTGTGACTAGTAAGGAGGGGCCAATCTGTATTTATTGCCTCCTGAATGACCCACCCTTAATGTACCCACAGCCCTAAATCTGCCAAGACACTCATGTATGTGCTGCTCTCTGAAGGCCACTGAGTCCTGGCATTGCCAATGGCCAATGCTAATGGTCCTGGCATTGCCTCAGCTGTTAGTGAGCTGCTCTTAGGAACTGTGGTTCCCTGCACCATCACACCAAGTTTGGCAAAGTGACCCTGAAGGCTTTGCAAACTTTCTAGAATACACGTGTGTGTATATGTGTGTGGTGTGTGTGTGTGTGTGTGTATTTCAAATCAAGCATGATATATTGTTTTTATTCATATATGTGTAGGTATTTTTTGTGGTCATAAAATCAGAAACAAGTCTCCCCACCTCTGTATTAACATCTTTCCCAGTTTTATTTTTATCTCCTATTCCGTCCAAAACTTCAAACAAAACGGACTTATTAACTGTTTACACATATATTCTCCCTGAGTTACACTGCGTTATCCGGTGTTTGGTTTATGATATTCAGAAATTCAAAAGAGCAGAGAGGACCGGCAAAAACAATTCTTTTTAACCTAGTATCCTTTCCTGTTAGAGCAACACTTAATTTATACATCTTTTTCCTGTCATGTTCTTCCTAAGTTTATCTAGCAGAACTTGTGGAAATTAATTCAGAAGAGAGTCAGTCTGAGAATTTACCTAATTTATTCAACAGAAAGTCACCAATGGTAACAAATTAAACTTCTGTAATTTAAGATATTTTCTTCCCACAATTATAAAATAACCAACATATTTGGAAGCTGGGATTAAGTATGAAAATAAAGGTTTAAGTAAAGTGTTTACTACTTGTTAATTCCATTTTTAATAGGAGGATTATTTTGACTTCTGCCTAGTGTTTTTCATCCATGTATAGCAAGAATGAGGCTTTGCAATTATTTCCAGATGTATAGCAATTATAGCTATAATTTTATCATTATTCACCAAATTGGCAATTGTCTTCAATTTGATCCATCATTTATTATTATTACCATCTTGTCAGAGTTGCTTACATAAATTCTCCTATTTCAAAAGGATATTTGAATAAATTGATTTAAGATTTGATTAAAGCACTAATATTAATCTGTTCCTGAAATATTATCTCTTAAATAATATGTGCTTGTCTCATTGTATTGAAATGACTTTTGTTAATTTCTCCATACATAGTTTTGGCAGATTTATTGAGATATAACTGATATACAGGTGAGCTATATAGGTTTAAAATATACAATTTGATTAAGTTTAACCTATTGCATCTATGAAATTATATTATTATGTCAATGCACCTACTTCAATGCATGGATTTTTTTAATCAAAAAAGTTTTTTAAAGGAAAATGTTAAATAAAACCACAACTTGGGTGGTCAACTCCCAATTTGGTTCATTTTCTGTACCCCTTTTAACTCTTAGTAATGTATTTTAGGTGATGAATGAACTGGAATCAACTTATAGCAATTCTCAAATAACCAATCTTTATTTACTTATTTTTACCTAATAGTCTCTTAATGTTATTTCACTATCTGGATATCTTTATAATTCAACTTTTGCAAGACCTATTTTTCTAAATTCTGGATCTATTTATTTTTTCTAAACATCCTTATAGCTACCATTCATTTGACCTGGTGACCTTACATGTAAATTTCTAAGCATAACAAGATTATTTGAACAATTAGTTCTCAGACTAAAAACTATATGACTCCAAGATGTATTTCCTTTTCATATTAGCCTGAATGCTAGTTAAACATTTCCAAAGAAAAATGTGTGTGTCCTTAGAAACCCTCTGTGCCATCAGACCTAGCTGTTTTCAGTTTCAAGGTGTCCTGGCCTCTCAGTGATCCTCACGGCCTGATGCTTGCACCTACAGCTAGAGGTCACAAGTTGTGTTGGGGGTCGGGGGGACAGGCCTGTGATGTGGCCTTATAGTAGTTTTTCCTCAAGTAAAGTATATTCTCTTCCTGCATTCCCCATGGCAAGAAGGGAAGACAGACTACAAGTCTTCTAACACATTTCTCTGAGTTTCAATTGCATTTATTTTTCCTTGAAATCTTGATGCCCAATGCCTGGTTTTTCTGAGCTCAGAAAATTCATCTAATTCTGAGCTGTAAAGATTTGCTTTGTGTCTCAAATGGGTATTGATCTTTTAATATCTTTATTTCTTCTGACACTAGTTCTTTTAAAGATATCCATGCTTTTTTTTTTTTTGCTTCTGATATTCAGAATAGGTAAGGAAGATAAAATACTCTTTTTTTTAGTCTTCCTCATCATAACCTCAATATAAACATTTATGCTTAAAAAGAATTCCCTATGTCATTGATCACAAACTATAATATTCTCAGGATGTGAGTGGGCTCTTTATCTTGTATATTTATAGGAGTCTACAAGTCCCTCAAAGGTAATTTATTTCTGCATCCTCTCTAAGCTGGAAGAGTACCCACATATAGTCAGTGCTTAACAATTTTTTCATAGAATTAATCTCTATTTGGCACAAAAGAGAGTTAAACACAATGCCTTATTATGTCAGGATAGAGGAAGAAGTAATCATAAGAGAATTGCAAAAATTTTGAAAATATAAGGTTCCAAAATCTATTTAATATACATTTAAGTATAGATTTTTACAGGTGAGTCATTATTGTCTAGACCCTCAAGAAATGAGTGTTTTATGTCATTTCTGCATTGTGAGTTAATTGTAGGCTTTGCTTGCTTGAGGGACAGGCAAATTAGGCAGTCTTAAAACTTCAATGAGAGGGAGCTGGGGCTGTAGCTCAGTAATAGAGCACCTTCCTCTCATGTATGAGGCACTGGGTTCAATCCTCAGCACCATGTTAAAAAAAAAAAAGAAAAAAATATATTTTTTTCAATTAGAGGCCTGGTCTACCCTGCCAACCAGCAGACCCATGCCAGAGCTCAGGCTCCAGCCAAGTATCACCCTCAGGGACCTGCACTGGAGCCCTTGGGAGCCCAGGTCTAACCTTCATCTTGGAACACTGCATTCATCACCATAGCCTTCCCTACACAGTAGCCTCCATTCTGCTAAACAGATAGAATTTAGAAGCAGCTGCATCTCAGAACAGGCAGCCCAAAGCCATTGTAAGGCCCACCCTTTCAGCCCCATCTCTGAAAGAGGTTGCATCCATCTTGGAACATGCCCACTGCTATATCAAGTTACCTCCGCTATGGCTCCACCACCTATAGTTGCAGTAGCATCCATCTCAGGTCACCGGCAGGGTCTAGAATACCAAGGTGAGGTACAGATAATCTACATGGATACTATAAGATTATAGGGCAGGAAATGTAATACCTCAGATCTGCACTGCAAGAAATGAAGACACATACACATCATAAAAAAAAAAAAAAAAAAAAAAAAAAAAACAAAGGAAAAAAGTGTCCCAAACAAACCAGAATACTACAATAACAGAATCCATGGACAGCACAATTGATGAGATGTCAGAGAAGGAGTCCAGAATGTACATAATTAAAATGATCTGCTTAAGAATGACCTAAATTAGCAAAAAACAGGCAAACATTGATCATTCCAACAAAGAGATAAGAGAGCAAATACAGGCATCCATTGATTACACCAACAAAGAGATAAGGGAGCAGATACAGGAAGCAAAAGATTACTTCAAGAAATGGATTCTGAAAAAAAAAATCAGGAATCCTTGAAACGAAAGAAACAATAAACCAAATAAAAAAAATCAATAGAAAGCATCATCAAAAGATTAGATCACTTGGAAGACAGAATAGCAGATAATGAAGACAAAGTATACAATCTGGAAAATAAAGTTGACCTCACAGTGAAGATAGTAGGAAACCATGAATATAACATCCAAGAATAATGGGAGAGCATCAAAAGACCAAATCTAAGAGTTATTGGGATAGAGAAAGGGACAGAGATTCAAACCAAAGGAATACACAATCTCTTCAATGAGATAATTCCAGAAAATTTTCCAAGTATGAAGAACAAATTGGAAAACCAAATACAAGAAGCTTACAGGACACCAAATGTACGAAATTACAACAGATCTATACCAAGGCACATTATAATGAAAATGCCTAGCATACAGAATAAGAATAGACTCTTAAAGGCCTCAAGAGAGAGGAATCAGATCATATATAAAGGGAGACCAATTTGTATCTCAGCAGATTTTTCAACCCAGACCCTAAAAGCCAGGAGATTGTAGAACAACATATACCAAGCTCTGAAAGAAAACGGACGCAAACCAAGAATCTTATATCCAGCAAAACTAAGCTTTAGATTTGATGATGAAATAAAAACCTTTCATGATACACAAAATTTAAAAGAATTTACAGTGAGAAAGCCTGCACTACAGAGCATCCTCAGCAAAATATTCCAGGAGGAGGAAATGAAAAACAACAATAAAAATCAGCAAAGGGAGGAACTACACTAAATGAAAGGCCAATCAAAGAAGAAGCCAAGTTAAGTTAAAAACAAAAATAAACCAAAATGTCTGGAAATACAAATCATATTTCAATAATAACCCGGAATGTGAATGGCTTAAACTCATCAATTAAAAGACTCAGACTGACAGAGCAGATTAAAAAGAAAGACCCAACTATATGTTTCTTTAAGAGGCTCATCTCACAGGAAGACATCCTCAGACTAAAGGTGAAAGTGTGAAAAAAAAATGACCACATAAACAAGCAGGGGTTTCCATCCTCATTTCAGATAAAGTGGACTTCAAACCAAAGCTAGTGAAAAGAGATGAAGAAGGACATTTCATACTAGTTAAGGGATTCATACATCAATGAGACATAACAATCATAAATATCTATGCCCCAAATAATGGGTCATCTATGTATGTCAAACAAACCCTTCTCAAATATAAAAACCAAATAGACCACAACACAATAATACTGGATGACTTTAATACACCTCTCTTACCACTGGATAGATCTTCCAAACAAAAACTAAACAAAGAAACTACAGAACTCAGTAATACAATCAGTAATTTGGAATTAACAGACATATATAGAATATGTCATCCTTCAGCCAGCAAATACACTTTCTTCTCAGCAGCACATGGATCCTTCTCCAAAATAGACCATATGTTATTCCACAAAGCAAATCTTAGAACATACAAGAGATACCACCCTGCAATCTATCAGATAACAATGGAATTAAATTAGAAATCAATGATAAAATTAAAAACAGAAGCTATTCCAACACCTGGAGACTGAACAATATACTATTGAATGACACAGATAACAGAAGACATCAGGGAGGAGATAAATAAATTCTTAGAGGTGAATGAGAACTCTGATACAACTTATCAAAATCTCTGGGACACTATAAAGGCAGTGAAGAGAGGAAAGTTCATTTCATTAAGCTCATTCATTAAAAGAAGAAAAAGTAAAAAAAAAAAAAAAAATGACCTTTCTCAAAGCCCTAGAGAAAGAAGAGCAAACCAACACCCAAAGTAGCAGAAGATAGGAAGTAATTAAAATCAGGGCAGAAATCAATGAAATTGAAACTAAAGAAACAATTCAAAAAATTGACAAAACAAAAAGCTGGTTCTTTGAAAAATAAAATTGACAAATCTTTAGCCACTCTAACAAAAAGAAGGAGAGAAAAAACTCAAATTACTAAAATTTGTGATGAAAAAGGAAATATCACAACAGACATTATTGAAATACAGAAGACAATTAGAAACTATTTTGAAAATTTATACTCCAGTAAAGCAGAAGACCTTGAAGACACTGACAAATTTCTAGAGGCATATAGTCAACCAAACTGAGTCAAGAGGACATACAGACCAATTTAAACAGACCAATTTTGAGCAAGGAAGTAGAAGATGCCATCAAAAGTCTACCAACCAAGAAAAAGCCTGGGACCAGATGGATTCACAGCTGAGTGAAACCTACAAAGAAAAATTAATACCAATACTCTTCAAATTATTCCATGAAATAGAAAAGGAAGGAACACTTTCAAACTCATTTTATGAAGCTAATATCATCCTAATACTAAAATCAGGCAGAGACACACCAAGGAAAGAAAATTTCAGACCAAAATCCCTGATGAACGTTGATGCAAAAATTCTCAATAAAATTCTGGCAAATCACATACAAAAACATATTTAAAAAATAGTGCACCATGATCAAGTGGGGTTCATTCCAGGAATGCACGCTTGGTTCAACATATGGAAATCAATAAATATAATTCATCATATCAATAGACTTAAAGATAAGAATCATATGATCACCTCAACTGATAAAAAAAAAAAAGCTTTCAACAAAATACAGCACCCTTTCATGTTCAAAACACCAGAAAAACTAGGGATCATAGGATCATACCTCAACATTGTAAAAGCTATCTATGCTAAACCCAAGGCCAACATGATTCTAAATGGAGAAAAATTGGAAGAATTCCCTCTAAAAACTGAAACTAGACAGGGATGCCCTCTTTTACCACTTCTATTCAACATAGCCCTTGAAACTCTACCCAGAGCAATTAGACAGACAAAAGAAATTAAAGGGATACACATAGGAAAAGAAGAAATCAAACTGTCATTATTTGCTAAAGACATGACTCTATACTTAGAGGATCCAAAAAACTTCACAAGAAAACTTCTAGAATTAATGAATGAATTCAGCAAAGTAGCAGGATATAAAATAAATACCCATAAATCAAATGCATTTCTATACATCAATGATGAATCCTCTAAAAGAGAAATTAGGAAAACTACCCCATTTACAATAGCCTAAAAAAAAAAAACCCAAAAAAAACCTTGGGAATCAACAAAAGAGGTGAAAGACCTCTACACTGTAAACTACAAAACACTAAAGAAAGAAATTGAAGAAGACCTTAGAAGATGGAAATATCTTCCATCTCTTAAATAGGCAAAATTAATATTGTCAAAATGGCCATACTACCCAAAGCACTATACAGATTCAATGCAATTCCAATTAAAATCCCATTCCTTATAGACATAGAAAAAGCAATCATGAAATTCATTTGGAAAAATTAGAGACCCAGACTACCCAAAGCAATCCTTAGCAAGAAGAATGAAGCGGGAGGCATCACAATACCAGACCTTAAACTATACTAAAAAGCTATAGTAACAAAAACATTTGGTATTGACCATGTACAGAATAGAAGACACAGAGACAAACCCACATAAATACACTTATCTCATACTAGACAAAGGTGCCAAAAACTACATTGGAGAAAAGATAGCCTCTTCAACAAATGGTGCTGAGAGAACTGGAAATCCATATGCAGCAAAATGAAAATAAACCCCTATCTCTCACCTTGCACAAACTCAACTCAGAGTGGATCAAAGACCTAGGAATTAGTCCAGAGACCCTGTACCTAATAGAGTTAAAAAGTAGGCCCAAATCTTCATCATGTCAGATTAGGCCCAGACTTTCTTAACAAGAAAGACTACTAAAGTGCAAGCAATAAAACCAAGAATTAATAAATAGGATGAACTAAAACTAAAAAGCTTCTTTGCAGCAAAAGAAACAATCAATGAGGGTGAAGAGAGAGCCGACATTTTGGGAGCAAATTTTTGCCACACACACGTCAGAGCACTAATTTGCAGGATATATAAAGAATTCAAAAAACTTAACACCAAACAAACAAACAAACAACCCAATCAATAAATGGGCTAAGGAGATGAACAGACACTCAGAAGAAGATATACAATCAATCAATAAATATATGATAATAAATATATGAAAAAATGTTCAAAAATCTCTAGTAATTAGAGATATGCAAATCAAAACTACTCTTAAGATTTCATCTCACTCCAGTCAGAATGGCAGCTATCAAGAATACAGACAACAATAAATGTTGTCGAGGATGTGGGGGAAAAGGCACACTCATATATTGCTGGTGGGACTGCAAATTGGTGCAATCTGGAAAGCAGTATGAAGATTCCTTAAAAAACTTGGAACAGAACCACCATTTGACCCAGCTATCCCACTTCTTGGCCTATACCCAAAGGAATTAAAATCAGTTTAAAAAAAAAAAAAAAAAAAAAAAAGCGGTGTTGCTACTCTCAACTCCCAAACTGGAGGAGCTGTTGGGGCAACAGAAGCTTGGTTTGGGCTAAGCAGAAGAGATAAAATCAAAGACTCAACTAAAATGGAATAAGAAATAGCCTGCCCTTTGAGACCTTGGCTGACTGTACACCAACCTTGTGTTTATGTGTTCAGCACACCACAAAGGAGACTTGGGGACAGCATTTAGGTGAGTTGTCCAAGTTCCTCGGTATTTTAGTTCAGAGGTCAGTTATATATCTTTGGGTCTTTTTTCTCTCTGAGTAGCTCCTTAAATCCAATCTTATTGAAACTAGGTTGAATTATCCCCTTTGCTTTATAAGGATATGGTCAACTAAATTTTTAAAAAGTGTAATTATTTAAAAGTTAATAATTTAAAAATGTCTATTCCAGAAAAGAGGAATGACGGAAACCACACAGATGTTAAAGATTTTGTAGACCTGCCATCCTGTTTTGAGGTCAAAGACCAACATTTAAAAAATGGTCCTTCCTTATGGATAGTCCCTTCGGTTGAATTCTTAGAGCCACTAATCCTATGTTAGATTTTATGACTTGAGCTTTTTCTTTCTCTCATTTTTATTAATGGAAAATATTATAATAAGTGAGTATATTATTGTACAAAAGAGTTTCTTAAAACATAGAATCATTCATATAACTATTTCATATAAATCATTCATATAAATAAAGCAAACAAAATGCATAGTTCAAATACAGTAGAGCAGCTACATGAGCATTCAATATTGGCCATGTCACTAGGAATCTGTGTGACCTTTTTTATGGACAACTGGTGGAAGGGTCTAGGTTTAGAATGTAGAAATAGACTTAATTTTAGTACACATTAAAACTTTATTAATGCATAACTCATTTTATTAAGAAAATAGGTATTTTTGAATTTGTAATTCAAAAGTTTCTGTTATTTACTTAATTAAAAGAAAAAAAAACTTAGTTAAAGGAGGTTTGGGGTTTTAATATCTTACTCCTAAGTACTGTTGAAAACCTTATATGAAGGTTCAAAGTTCTAAAAAGTTATTCAATATATCAAGAGTAATTTTGAAACAGCATTAAACACACAAATAATAAATTTCACATGAAAATCGTAAAACCATGGGAGAGAAAGGAGGCTGCAGTACATTGTAGCTTGGCAGGTAGGGAATACAGGTTTATTCCAGGACCATGACACATCTTTGTAAAGATTTCATGGCTCTTCTCTTTCTAAAAGAAGTCATTGGTGGGTAAATGATTAAAAAAAAATTCCATGCTTGAATGGTTATGGCAAAATGAGCCCAATATTATATATAACTATAATGCACTAATGAAAAAATTGGGTGCGGTCCTTCCCTCTGCTCTAAATATAATCAATCTTATTTTTACCATTAAGTTACTACTCAATTAACCACAAGTACTGTGTATTAGTTGTTGGGAGAACTATGGTTATTTTTAGGTATAGAAAGGGCATCAGTGACCACCACAGAAGAAGTGCCTTCTTCTCATGTGTGTTGTGCTGTGATGTCAGTCATAACTCCCAGATTTTGGGATTTCTTTGGTTCTGACACCTTCAAAGCAGTGCATTTGACCATGTGAACCATGAACTCCGCTCCTGCCTCACTGCTCCTTCTTTGGTAAGCCTGGTTTCTTGAGAATGCCATGAGACACTCTGCCACACTGACTGTGACTCAGAAAAGCTAAAAGTGGTTTAGGAAAAATAAAAAATAGATGAGCTTTAGGGAGTATTTTATTCTTGAAATACATTATTATTTTTTTGCTCCAGTTAAACATTAAATGAAGCAGACATATTTAACTAATAAATCTCTATTTTTATTTTACCTATTTACTTTAGCATTTCAGAGGAATAGCATTCCTGGGACAACACTTTGAAAGAGGCAGCTAAAAAAGAAGCTCAAAAATTAGGATTTTATGATTGTTATTTTCCATACTAGATAATCTTCCATATATTCACAGAAGATGCCCGTGAACTAGTTTGACCTATAAACGTCTTTGTAGTGGATCACCACCTGGAGTGAACAGCTTTTTTCAAAAACAGGGCCTTTGAACACCTTTATTAAAAATCAGGGTATTTGAAGAGTTCAACTCTATGGTACAACTTTTCTATATAAATTAAATTCAATAGATTTTGACCAAGCCCTGCCATGTATTGCTGGTAACCAGGCAAAGATAAAAATTAAACAATTTTGGTTTTCAAAACCCAAAATTTTGTGAAGGAGTTCACAGATTCATGTGATTTATGTGTACAATACAATGTACATAAATTAACCTGGAACACTTCGAGGGTGGTCATACTGAGAGGTGGGCAACTAAGCTACCAAGGCAGGGATCCTTCACCAAAGAGGTGACTTTGGGTCAAGGTCTTACAGACTAGGCAGCACACTGGGATTGTGTTTCCCCCAACAGAAAAACAAGAGCAAAGCAAGACGGTATTACAATGCATGACTTGTTCAGAGACTGGTGAGCTATTCAGGTGGCTGGAGTGTGGAGGGCGTCAGGAGCATAGTGAGAAGGAAGCTAAGAGGGCCAACTGTGGACAAAATATGGCAGCCTCAAATGACATATGAGGGCCTTTAGACTCTTTATTATACACCAAACTATCCAAAGTAGAATGAGCATGGAGACCTGTGTGCAGGAAAGATGCATTAGGGACTCTTTATAATTTATATTTTTAATTTTTCTTATTAAATATCTACTTTTAAAAGTTTTCTCTTATTTACCTTTCAGTGGAATAGTGCATGGATATCTTATGCCAATTAAAGTATAACTTTAATTGATTTTTTTCCCAGATAAAGAATACAGTCAAAAGCTTGGGGGCTGCTGCGAAAGATATAAAATTTCAATCAGACAGGAGAAAAAAAGTTCAGGCAATTTATAATATAACATGGTGTATTATATACTTGAAAATTACTAAAAAAAATAGATCTTAAATAGTCTCCCCACAAAATATAAGTATATAATTAATCAATACTGGATATTAATTAGCTTGATTTATCCATTCTACAGTGTGTACATATGTCAAAAACATCATAAATAGGTAAAATGTTATTCAATGAAAAAATTAATAAAAGTAAAATTAAATTATTCTGGAAAAAATATCACAAGACCACTGCTATAAATGACTACCTCTTATCCAGTCTGAAAGGAAAATGGAAAAAGATTCTTTTCTGAATTAGATGATTTTTTAAAGTCAGCTTTTGTGTCACTGTGACCAAAATATCCTACAAGAACAACTTAGAGGAAGAAAAGTTAATTCAGGGCTCACGGTTTCAGAGGTCTCTGTACATAGATGGCCTACTTCACTGCTCTAGGCTCAGGATAAGGCAGCACACCAAGGGGGAAGGAAGGCAAAGGAAAGCTGCTCCGCTCAGGAGGATGTCAGGAAGGAGGGGGGGTGGTACCACGGGAAGATAAACCTTTCTAGGGAGCAGGCCCCCCATGACCCATCTCCTCCATCCAAACCCAACCTGCCTAGAGTTACCACCCAATTTATCCATTCAAACTAGGATGAACAGATTAACCATTTTACCTCTGAGTATTTCTGCATCCACAGGAACTTTGGGGGGACACCTCACATGAAAATCATAACAGTGATAGAGGTTATAGATCTGGAAGGCTTTTGGAGATATAATTTAACTCTATCTTTCTGCACTTGAACTAGAGTTCAATGAATGTAAATGAACCGAGGCATCTGCATTCCTCTCATGAAATCCACAGGTTTTGTCTTAATTGTTGACATTCCCATCCTTTTAACAGTATTCCATCAGCAAATTAAGCACACATCCTGTGTTCATGGCACTAAAGATAAAACCCAGATAACATTAGCTGAAGCAGGAGAAAAAGAAGATAGGTACTAAAATAGTATAGGAGGCATATTTTAGGAAAAAAATCATAATTGTTAAAAAAAGCTGTTAGGGTGAAAGATTATCATCTGGAAAACTGTCATAAGGTATAAATCTTTACTCTCTAAACTGCCAGATAAAATTATGTTCCCACTCTATGATAAAAGGGAAGAAACTGGGCAGAGGGAACATCTCAGGGACAGAGCCCTTTACAAACCCCTTTTGTTGGACTCCAAGCTGAGATTCTTATGACACAACATTGCATTGTTTTAAAATTTCCTCTCTCCACTGTTTTAACACTCTTAGGAAAAAAATCATACCCAGGAGTGAGAATATAGACTCTTTCTTGATGGTTTTTATTTTTGTTGATTCCAAATTTATTGCAGGTGGGTGGGGTTTGTTTGTTTGTTTGTTTTTTAACTATTTTCTTCACTATTTCAGGGAATTCAAATCATATTTTAAGTTTGAGCCCACAAACTGGATGGGCATGAGTAGAATCTGACCAAAAGATTATTTTTGTCTGTTTTCCCACATATTTATCATTTAAACATTTTGAAATATAATTTTTATTTTTGGAAATTTGAAACCAAGAACATGATATATCTTTTACCTAGATGCAGACTCACTAACTTTTACATATTCTGCCAGATTTGTTTTGTAGTTTTCTCTCTCACACACATATACTCAACAGTTTTTTAAAAGCTATTGGACAATAGATTGCATATACCCTTTGCCTTTGTACTTTGCATTTCAATGTGTATTTTTTTCAGAACAGTGATAACCCATAACTACAGTATGATAATCAGAAAATTTAACATTGACACGTTAATCTTATCTCTTATGTGTCTATAACATTGATACATAATCTTAATCACTTCCACCAGCTCATTCCAGGAGTCTTCCTTTAAGCAATTCTCCCCAGACAGAATCTGGTGCAGGATCACACTCCACATTTAGTTGCTATGACTATTTAGTTTCTTCAGTTTCGGACAATCTTTTTGTCTTAGCTTGCTTTTTATTAGTTAGATGTCTCCAAAGTATGTGAAGCATTCAGGCCAGTTATTTTATACACTATTGCTCAGATTGGGTTTTTCAAAAGTTTCTCCATGATTAAACTTAGACTATGCCTTTTGGGTGGGAATACTACATGACCAATATGTGTCTTTCTCAGATAATCATACCTTGGCGACTTATGATGCCCATCTAACCCTTTTTGGTGATGTTAATTTTAATCATTTGGTCAAAGTTTTGTCAATTTTGTCCACTGAATTGTTACTTTTTTTCTCTTTTGTAATTAATAGGGAATTTGTGGAGGATGCTTTGAGACTATGAAAATACTAATCCTTATTCAACTCCTAAGAATTAATGACTCTTGCCTAAATCATTTTTTTTTCTCATGAAGGTTGTAAAAGCATGACTTCATAATGTCAATGTTCCTTCTTTATATTAGTTAGAGCTATATTGTCAGGAGGGAATTGTCTGTCTCCTTCCCTCCCTTCCTTTTTCCTTCCTCCCTTCTTTCTTTCCTTTCTTATCACTATACTATAAATTCATGATATGGTTTTATTCAATAGGTTGTTTTTTTACTTTAGTTTTATCCGTCTTTTATTGTGGTAAAATACACAACATAAGATTTACCATCTTGAACATTTATTAGTGTATGGTCCAATAGTGTTAAATGCATTAATAATGTCAGGCAATCATCATCATCTGTCTCCATAACACTTTTTACTTTGCAAAACAGAAATTTTATATTACTAAACAACAAATTCCCATTTCATCTACTCTAAACTTCTAGTAACCACCATTCTACTTCCTATTGGTATGAGTTTGACTACTTCAAGTGCCTCACTTAAGTTAAATTATATAGTATCTGCTTTTTGTGATTGGCTTATTTCACTTAGCATAATGTTTTATAGATTCTTTTGTGTTGTAATATATGTCCATTCTTTTAAAGGCTGGATAATATTCCATTGTGTGTATATACCACATTTTGCTTATCCATTTATTTGTTAATAAACACTTGGGTTGTTTCTACATTGGGGGGTGGTTACTGGGGATTGAACTCAGGGGCACTCAACCACTGAGCCACATCCCCAGCTTAATTTTGTATTTTATTTAGAGACAGGGTCTCACTGAGTTGCTTAGTGCCTCACTTTTGCTGAGGCTGGCTTTGAACTCATGATCCTCCTGCCTCAGCCTTCTGAGCCACTGGGATTACAGGTGTATGCCACTGAGCCTGGCATATTTCTACATTTCTATCATTAATAATGTTGCTGTGAACATAGGTATATGAATATCTCTTTGAAATCCCACTTTCAATGTTTTTTGGATATGGGTTCAGAAGTGAAATGGATGAATCTGTAGTGACTCTATTTTTAAATTTTTGAACAACACCACTTTGTTATATTGTTTTTCATAGGGACTGCACTGTGAGGAGTGGTGAATGAATTGTGGGTCTTTAAACTGCCTAAAGACAGAGGTGATACCTCTCTGTGGGAAGGCACCAAAGATGGCCCAATTG
Organism: Urocitellus parryii; assembly: GCF_045843805.1. NCBI lineage: Eukaryota > Metazoa > Chordata > Mammalia > Rodentia > Sciuridae > Urocitellus > Urocitellus parryii. The sequence goes on from NC_135537.1 coordinate 47,853,066, forward strand.
ATGTGGTGACATCCTATTCAAAGGGGGATTCTGTGCCAGCCATGGAATTTATTAGTTCATGGCCTTGGGTTCAAATGCCTTATGGGCACAAGCTGATAAGCCCTAATTGGGCCACTTTCACCCTCAGCTTCAGCTTTATCTTGAAGAAGTTTTCTCACAATAAATCCTTTTGATGTTTAAACCTATATAATAAATGTGCTGAGCTTGCTCGTGGTCAGTCTTTCTCCACCAGAGTTTGGCTGATCCACCGGGTCCCAGCTGTGTTTGTCTCTTTTTTCTTAATGCCCCTCACTGCCCAGTTCATGTAGACCTGAATAAAACTGTCATGCAGGACATGACACTGCACTACTTTACATTTCCACCAACAGTGCCCAGGGATTCTATTTTTTCCATATCCCTGCCCAAACTCGTTATTTCCTTCCTCCCTCCCTCCCTCCCTCCTTTCCTCCTATTTTTTTCTTTCTTGTTTGAAAGTAGCATCTTAAACTGATATGACAAAGTATCTCATTGTGGCTTTTGCATTTCTCTACTAATTAGTGACCTGGAGCTTTTTCATATGCTTATTGGCTATCTACATATCTTCTATGGAGAAATATTTATTTAAGTCCTTTGCACATTTTTTAATTGGGTTTTTGTTGTTATTGAGTTTGAATTCTTGGTATCTTGGGGACATTAATCCCTTATGAGATATATAATTCGCAAATATTTTTTTTTCTCATTTTGTGGCTGAACTTTTTACTCTGTTGCCAGCATTTTTTTAAAGCACAAAATTTTTAAAATTTTTATGAAGTTCAATTTGTCTATTTTTTTCTTTGTTGCTAATGCTTTTGGTATCATATCAAGAAATCATTGCCCAATTCAATTTTGTGAGGATTTCCCCCTAGGTTTTCTTCTAGGAATTTTATAATTTTAGCTCTTACATTTAGGCCTTGATTCAATTTTGAGTTAATTTGTGTGTACAATGTCAGATAAGGATCCACCTTTATTTATTTATTTTGCATGTAGATATTCAGTTTTCCCAGCATCATTTGCTGCAAAGTCAGACCTTTCCCCATTGAATGGTCTTGGCACCCTTGCTGAAAATCATTTAAGTATGTATGTAAAAGTTTAGATCTGGGCTCTACATTCTGTTCTATTGGTCTATATGTCTGTCTTTATGCCGGTATCATACTGTTTTGATGATCACAGCCTTCTAATATGTTCTGGAATCAGGAAGTATAAATCTTTCTACTTTTTTTTGTTTTTTGCTACTCTTTGGGGATTAGTTTGATTCTTTGGGGTCCTTTGAGATTTCATATTAATTTTAGGATGGCTTTTTCTACTTCTGCAAAAAATGGCACCGGCATTTGATAATGATTACATTGAATCTGTACATCACTTTAGGTAGTACTGATATCCTAATGATATTAGATCTTACAATCCAGGATCAGGGGAATGTATTTTAATTTGCATGTTCTTTGATTTATTTCACCAACAGTTTATAGATCTCATTGTACAACATTTTTCCTTGTTTATATCTCTCTTCTTCTCAGTTAATCTATCAACAACATTAAAAATAGTTTTAATATTACTATACACCTACCACTACCAAAAATAAACCCACTGAGAAGAGACCAAGATTTGTTTGCAATGCTTATTTTTGTATTTACTTGTAATTGAAATCACCATACAGCTTTATATTTTTATTGTTTATACTTTTCTCTCTGTTACTGTTATTGTATCAGTAGGATTTTACATTTCACAATATTGTTGAACTTGTACTTACGTGTCATGTCATACACACACACACACACACACATTAACAGAATGGTGGTGAGTACTTTTCTTTGGAAACACACTAGTTTAGACTTTTCACCAGTACTCATTATCTTAGTCTGTTATTTGGCTGGTCTCTAAAGCATTGAGCTTTTTCAACACCATAAAAATATGTGTAAGATTATTTTAAAATAAATATAAATATTTTTGTTATGTAAATAAATCATCCATCATGAAAAATCTCACCCCATTATAGGTGTTTTAAAATTCTTATTTTATATGTATTTTTTAACACACTCACCTCATAAATTCATTATGTTGAAGACATATATTTCTCTATCTGGCTGTCCCCAAGTAAAGTGATAGTCTTATAATTTGAGAGGATTCTCTCAGATAGAGTAATAATAAATATATATTACACGTATATAAAGTAGTATCTATTATGATAAACTTCACATAAAATGTCTTCATATTGCTTGACATTTACAAATCCAGTGACCTTTAAGAAAGAACATTATTTCAGATTTTCTACCAGTCCTACTTTTAAGTCATTTAAAAGAAAAATTCATCCCTTGAATATAAAATTGAATACCTATTAATAATCAAGGGCATAATTATTATAAGTAGTTATTTAATCAGTTGTTAATTTTGCTGCACCTGTTATTTTCTAACACCAAACAACACTCCACTTTTCTAATACAAAGTGAATATCTACCAATTCTGCTCAATTCAATCCTGACCTTATCCACCTGGAGTTAGTGTCAGATGTCACAAGTGAAAAGGCTCAGTCCCACAGAGGCTTCCACTTCAGACATGAATCTCAGGTTTCAGGCCATCTGCATTTCTGACCAACTGGCTAAAACTTGGGAGTTCGTACAAACTTTCGTAGGTCAGATGCTGTGCTATTAGCTTATCAAGGAAAACATTTTACTTATATTTATTGGCTTATTACAAAGGGTACAACTGAAGAATAGCAAATGGAAGAGGTATACAGATCAAGGTATACAGGTAGAGTGAAGAGTTCCCACATCCTCTACAGGTGTGCCACTCTCCCATGACCATCCTGGAAGCTCTTAGAATCCCATTGTTTAAGTGTTTTTATGGAGCTCATTCTCTGTAGCACTCCTCCTTTCCCAGGATATCAGTGAGTGGGCCAAAGGTTCCAACCCTCCAACCACTTGGTCTTTCTGGTAACCAGAGTCATCCTGAGGTCATCTTGGGGCCCCTCCCTAGGTCAACTCATTATAAACTCAGGTGAGATTGAAAGAAGCTGTTTAAGTCAGCTTTTTCAAAAGACCTGACAAGAACAACATAGGGCAAAGAAAGTTTATTTACAGCTCTCAATTTCTGATGTCCTAGTCCATAGTCAGTCAACTCAATATTGCTTTGGTTCTAAGTGAGGCAGAACATCATGGCAGAGGTGTGTGGAGGAGGAAAGCAGCTCAGTACATGGCAGTCAGGAAGCAGAGAAAGAGAGTTCTATATACCAGAGACAAAATAGAAACCCCAAAGGTATTTCCCCAGTGATTTACCTCCTCTAGTCATATACTACCTGCCTACATTTAGCACCCAGTTAATCCACTCAAGTGGATTAATGCACCAATTAGGTGAAAGCTCTTGTAACTCAATCATTTCACCTCTAAAATTTCTTGCATTGTCTCACACATGAGCTTTTGGGGGACATCTCATATACAAACCATAACAGGAGCTCCTAATGAAAAATAAAAACACTTCTAACTTTCCGGAAATTTCAGGAGTTTTGCAAAAGGAACTGGGGACAAAAAGCAAATACATTTCTTTTTATCTTACATGTACATATTCAGATTAAAAAGTGTGCCCTTTTTTTTTGGTTTTCAATAAGGAAATGTTGAAAGAAAGAACAATGTGAGATACAAAAAAATGATTGAGTAAGTTGAAAGAGAGAAAAGCATGAGAAGAAAGTGTGTAAAGATAAAGGAGAAAAAGGGCAAAGTGTTGATCATTTTTGTGCTTCAAACAACTGTTTTAACTTCCTACAACATCTTGCAGATTTTCACAGAATAAATCTAAAATTGGAATTGGCATAACTCTGAATATTAATTTTGATAAAAATTCTGGTCCTTTGGAATTATATGTCTTTTGAAAATAACATTGGTCATGGCAAAAATCTTGGTGATGATGTTATAATAAAAATATACTATGTACATATTCAGATTAAAAAGTGTGCCCTTTTTTTTGGTTTTCAATAAGGAAATGTTGAAAGAAATATACTACTAAAAGATAATGCCTTTTTAAGTTTGTAGTTTACATATACATCAGACTTAAAAATGAACTAATGATTAGCTGTTTTCATACATACATAGCTCATTTTTCAAATGTGAAAAAAAATTCTGAGTAGCCTTGAATACTATAAGAAAACATGACCAAATAAGTGTTCTTGAGATTTAATGAATTAAGAATCATTTTCATATAAAGCAATTGTTACAGGAAACTTAAGCTATGATGATCACTTATTATCCAATTGTAGAGTGGTTCAATTATGTTTCTATTGGAAATTCACAGCCTTCAGAGTCATGTTACTGGGTTACAAAGGTAAGCACAGCAAATTTGTCTTATGCTGGCTTGTCAAGTATTTAGTTCAATAAAGAAATGCCATGTTAAAGTATCTGAAGCAGCTCCCAGTGGTAAATTCAGGAATGTAGGAATAATGAAAATAAGAACAGATTTTCCCACTTGAAGAAAACTAATTAATTGCTTCTTCTCAGCTTGCATCTCTAATGGACAAATGAATAAGGGGCAGTGTCCCTTGTGCTAAGTATCATTAGAAAAGTTGTATGATTTCTATAGTAATAAGTTTTACACTTATTGTCTTTCTAAACAGTTTCATTCATCTACTTCATTACCACACAATTCTAAGATACGTATACACACACACACACACACACACATATATATATATATATATATATATATATATATATATATATATATATATTAGTTGAAGCCTGAATTTATATTAAATTTGTTCCCAGATTAGTAGAGAAGTCAATGAGTTACACCTCAAAGAAAAATCTCCATAAAAATATCAATAACAATAACTAACCCAAACTGTCAGACACTGTTCTTTTCTGTAAACTCTTTTATTTCTCTTTTCCCCACTCTTGATGGATAGAACCATAGAATCTATATGCAGATAGAAGTCTCCACTTATTGTTCCCATTCCATTTTATAAAACTGCAAAAGAATTTATCTAATCTTCGGCATTTGCAAATCTAGACTTCAAGAAAGTCTCTCAAGTAAATAATTTTTTTTTCTAAAAAGCTTATATCTTTACACCAAATACTCTACATTTTTCTACTTTTCTTTTTACTGTTAAAGTTTGCCAAACATTCTTGTATGTGTGTCTTCCAGAAATGCACATATTCATCCAACCATCTTCTAACATGTATATAAATAGAGTGAAGGGGAAAAAAGTAATTTGGTTATTCTGGACTCTAAAATTTTATGTTAGCTTCACTGCATCAATTACTTACCCAGTATCATCCCATTATTTATATTCACTATTACTAAGTTTGGATGGCAACTACAAAATCAAATAGATTTTCCCATGGAAACTACTGAAACGTGATTATCTACCTGAATCTATGATTACTGATGAGTTTTTGTATTTATGTATTAAATTTTATTTAAGCTTTACTATGTTTTTATTTATTTATGTATAATTTCATTCATACATAACATTTGTATGTTATTTAAGTATTACATAATCATATCATATGAAACACAGAAATACATTTTGTATTTTTTACATAATTGTTTATATATTTATTTCTTTATATATATTTATCATCAAATTTTATCTTATTAGATTTGCTTATTCCTTAAAGTCAATTTTTATAACATATTTTCTTCTGTCTTCATAGTATCAAATAATTATAGTTTAATAAATTTTCCATAGTATTTTTTGTCACTGAAGTTATTCACCAAAAGTTTTTATACACACACATATACACAGGCAGTTCCTTGGAGAAAATACTAGCACTCTACTATTATAATAGTTCACTTAAATTTAGGTTTGTTCATTGAATGGCCTTTAGTTTGTATTTTCAAGTTTGTAACAGGACAATTTTGTCAGATACCTTGCTAAGACCTTCATCAAAAATGGGAAAAAAACTATTTCCTAGTTAATTCCTTGTTAAAATTAATGACCTTTTGCTCTCTAAGCATTCTAAACATAATATTTGCTCAAGAGTTTTGTGAGAGACTGATGTCAAGGTCACCAGTCTATGGTTTAAGTATTTACCTTCTCCTTATTCAGATTTGGAACAATGGCAATCTTTCTCCTATTTCTGAGTAACTTTGAGATCAACATTTCCTTAAAGATCTGGGCAATGGGCCCATTCATTCAGCTGCAATTTCTCACTGATCTTGGGAGAGACTTCATCTAGGAAATCTAAGCTCCCTTGGAATAAGACATTTGCTCTTTCAATTTTCTCCCAAATTTTCTGCTACTCATTATTGCATTATTAAATTTTTTCTTACCAATATGATAAAATCATCCCTTTGACAGAATAGACAGGGTTGGGATACTTTTACCTTATAATTTATTAACATGATGTCATTCACCCAAATTGTCAGACTTATCCTTTGTTTTCTTGGGACTGTACTTGTCTCCGAAATATTTACTTTTGTTTGTTCTTAGTATTTTTTTCCAAGTCTTGTTTCTTTTTTAGCTTTAACCCTGGATATTCTGTTCTTACAGTAGGTCAGTTTCACCTTTAGTATTCACCTTGACTATGCATCATGTTTTAAGCTAATGTTTATTTGAGAATTTTAGATATGTTATCTTATTTGCTACAATGTCTTAAAAGGTAGGTATTATTAACCCATTTTAAAGGTAAGAAATTAGGTAATTTGACAAAGTTAGGCATCTAGGATGTGATAGAACCAAACTAATAGAAGCAGTGTAATTTTAGAGTCTTTACTCCCAACTACTCTGATATGTTGATTCTTCTTTCCATATTTTCTATAGACCTTTTGAAATCTATGAAGCTCCTTTCAGAACCCTATAATGAGCCCTTTCTTCTTGTTCAAAGGTGTTAAGTGCAAAACAACTTCTTGGAATCTCTCTCTGCCCTGTTGGATAATTTGTCCCACTTAAAGTACACCTATGTCTGATTCTCTTTGAAATCTTTAGTGTTTAAATCTCTGAATTCTAGAAAGCATGGCTGTGACTAGGATTCCTCTCCTCTTATGTCCTCAAATTAACAAACACATTTTACCAGTTTCTTGTCATACTCCATCAGCAGATTTGTTCTTAAAACTAGGGATGAGAAAGATATATCCTTACAATTTCTTTCATTTTCAGAGACTACCAACAAGACAAGTAAAGACTTGTCAAATATACATTTTACACCCATAAGATAAAGCAAGATGTAATATAATAAAACAGAATATAGGGTATGTAGATATGTGTAAATTCTCTTGGATGGGTTTTCGTGTCTTTTTCTTACATATATTTTATCTTTTTTAAAAAATCTGTTTCTTAATCTTGCATTTGTTCAAACTCATAGATTTCTTTGTCTAGAATTTTTCACTCTTCTTTAAATTTTTTTTATTTTGTAAACTTATTTTTAATTTCTAAGAGATTTGGGTGGCTATTAACATCTCTATCACTTCTTTCTATACCTCTTCCTGTCATGGCTACAAGAAATCTCATATCTCAACTGAATCACCCAAATCTCTGTGTCCATTCATTGCTCCAAACTGGCCACCTACTGTATTCTTACTACGGGGACTTTGTTTCCTCGAATGGTAACTTATTTCTTATACACTTATTTTGATTTCTGTTTATCTGCATAAGCACTTTTCTGGCAGGAGCTATTTAATTCTCTGTCTAGATTTCCTCAACAGGCACACTTGTAAGTAACTACATATTACAAGAAAAGCAAACCAACCCTTCTTTTGGCTTCGTTCTTTTGGTTGTTTATCAGTTAGCTGTGCTAGCACAGAGTTCTTGGCTTGCAACTCTCCTACTGATTTTTAGAGGTGAAATAATGCCCCCCTCCTCCATGAAGGAAGGAACTGGAGAGAAAAAGCTTCTCTACCTGTTGGTATTCAGATGAACTGAGGTAAGAGCTGCTGATCCACTGCCAATTTAAGTCACTTTTAAACAGCAGACGGCCAGCATCGCTGGGGAATATAAAAGACTTCAAAAACATAATGCTGTATTGACACTGAGAAAGAAGCCAATGCTCACTCTAAACATAGGGGAGGATAAAAGAAACCAGCCTTGAATTTGGTAAAGCCTGGCAATTTTTTTCCCTCCAGAAAATTGACTCTGCAAATTCAGTTTTGATTGGAAATAGAAATATATCTTGCCTTTCTTCTAACTAGTCTAACTTGAATGTTCAGGTTGAGAAATATGACAAAAAAAAAATGACTCCAAAAATTTCCAAAGAATCTCCGTCTTAGTGCTCCTATGTTGATTAGAGTTCATTTTGATTTTGAAAATAAATTTCTGTGGTCACTTGTTATACTCTACACAGAAAAATTAATTACTAGAGAAGCTGAGAATTTAAACTTTTATTTATGCAGTTTGCAAACCATTCAGCCACTCTGTACTTCTTCCCAGATTATACCAAGATTTGGTAGAGAACTTTTTTTTTTTTTGGTACAAGGGATTGAATCCAGGGACACTTAATCACTAAGCCATATCCTCAACCCTTTTTGTATTTTATATAAAGACAGGGTCTCACTGAGTTACTTAGGGACACACTAAATTGCTGAGGCTGGCTTTGAACTTGTGATCCTCCTGTATCAGCCTCCTGAACTGCTGGGATTATAGGCATGAGACACTATGTTGGGTAAGACTCTGAAATCTTGAAACTTAAATTCTGAAATCAGAAATCAAAACTTTTAACATTTACTTGATATAATCCTCATGAATAGAAAGAATATTATGAATGCAGTTTTCAATATTTTCCAGGACAAACGTCTTCTTTAGTAAATGGTCTCTAGATAATTGCTCTGTAGAGGTTTAAACACTATGATTATAGCTTTTTAAATGACCAGAAGTCATTACTCAAAAGCTTGCTTACCACACAATTACTGGGTCATGTGCTTCTCTTGTGCTTCTATGCTACTCTAGCATGATTCAACTTTTGTTTGGGAAAAAATAGATGTTGTTTGTGTCAGCAACAAAAAAATCACTCTCTTTTATGGGAATCTTTAAATAAAAACTTGCATCCTTTTTATGAAGCCAAGCACATGGAACATATGTATGAGGAATATTGTATTTCTATTATATTACTGAACATTTGTTGATTAAGTGCCAAGTTCATCACTTTTATAGGGATCGTTCCATATATTTTAATCTAGACATTGTTTCTTTGAGATGGACACTAAAATTATCTCCGTTTTGAAGAGAAAGAAATCGACCGCATGACAGCAAGTCCTGTGTCACCTGAAGTCGCTCAATAAGTACATGGAGTTGTTGAAATAATTGTTGGGAAAGATCATGAAAGCTCTTAGAAGTTGTGAGAGTGAAGAGGATGAAACTGATGATGTAAGAGATCCAAGGACTGAAAGGACAACTGGGTTGGCCATTATTAGATGGACATGGAAAAGCATGAAAGTCTCTAAGGTGTCATTTCTAACCTCTCATGAAGCCAACTGGTGCTCATCAAAAGTCACGCTCTACCTGAAGTCTTCCGGATATTATGTGAAGCGTGTCATTTGGCTCAGAGGCACTGCAGTAGGTTTGGGGCTGATATCTTTAGCCCATCCAAATCTCCAACTAGATCCTAAGGTCATTCAGGACATAGGTATGTTAGTTTCTCATTTCTTCCACCAAAGCAGAACTAAAGAAGGAGGTTTCCCTAGAAATGAAAAAACTACTGATGGAAGCTTAAGAGGGGTTGGTAGGGGCAAAAAAAAGTGCCCAAGTAGATTGAGGATTAGCAAACTGGAGATTAGTCACCTGTAACATATACCATGTTAGCAGTAAAGACTCCATTCCAAAGCTAAAACTTGTTTTTGTCTGACAAAAAGTGAAATCAAACCAGTGCTCTACAGACAACTTTTGTTTTACTTTAAATCCCAAGCTTAGTGAGGACTAGATCCTAATAAGTTACAATTTTGTATTGTGGTCCCCGAACTAGAAATCACAATAGACGTGCTGTCTTTTTGTTCTTTGTGGGTGTTGTCAGACTCCAGTATTTACACTATTGTTAATCTTCATAATCTCTAAACTTTCCATCTCTGGTTACATGAGCTCCAGTCTGCAAATGTACAAACCAAACAACGCCCAGAGAAGGACAAATGCTCACTCATGAGCAGAGTCAGCTCCAACAGAATATAGAAACTAATTTTGTTCTTTCAAATGGGAATGAAACACACAGGACAGATTGCTCTCATTGTCTGCATTGTGACGAGGACAAAGTGTGCAGCCCAGAATTCCTTCCTTCATTTTGCTGATAAACATCCATTTAGACCACTCAGTGGGGAAGAGGTAGGAAAAATATTACTTGAGCAGGAATGGTATACAAAGTTCTACAGAGTCTCACTGGATTTTGGAACTAGTTCCCTAATAAAAATCATCCTTCTGAGCCTTCTTTTAATAGTTAGTATTAATATTAAATTAGTTAAATTAATAAACTAATAATAATAGTGAATGTCAGCAATTAATATAAAAATTGCATTTTGGTAATATTATTATTGTCAGAATAATTGTTAATATTATATTCAAATAAAAATTTTTAATAATATGAAAAAAGAAGTTTATATAGGACTTTTGGGAAAGAGGTGAAAAGAGGCAATAGGCTCATGCTGATGTAATGAGTGAAGAGTTGAAATTCTCTTCCTTTTCTGTTAGACCCGACAATTGGAAGTGGTAAGAGTCATGGGTTCGGGTACATGAAGAAGAATATCTCACAGAAATCTTAATATTCTGGTATGAAGCCATCCATTTGATTTATTTATAAAACACTTTCTATCATCTATGTGCAAGGTGCCATTCTAGGGGCTGGAGAATGAATGAATAAGTCGCTTTCTGTAGCCTCAAGGAATTCACAAGTATTTCTGAAAGATCAGTGAAAGAGATAATCATAAAAGCAGCAGCATAATATGAATTGAGCACTTACTACGTGCCAGGAAGATTTTTAAGAACTTTGTGTCTCTGAGAACATAGAACGATATTCTTTTGGGGACACACATGTTGTTATTCCTATTTCACAGGCACAGAAGCTGAGACATAAAGGGCTTAAAGCAACTTGCTCAAAGTTACACAGGGCAATGAGAGCTACAGGTAAGGATTCACATGCAAGCAATATGACTCAGAGCCTATGTTCTGAGGCACTGTGTAAGGTGGCACTGTGGGAACCACAAAGTGCACCAGACCCAGATGAGGTAGGCAGGTCTAGGCAGAGTCAAACAGGGCAGAGGCAGAATCTTACAGGGGGTAGGAGCAAGGTAGCAAAGGCTTGACGAAGATTAAGCTAGAACAGTATAAAGATGGACAACATGAGTCAAGCCAATGCGTGAATGTGACCTGCAACATTGTAAAGGGACATTGGCATCCCCCCTGGTGATGGGTGGGGCCTCAAGGAATTCAAAATAAAGAGGGGAGAGATCTCCATTAGCAGTGAGGCTGGAGAAAGTCTCATTACAGTATGCCCTGGGGGCTTCCTTGAGCAGTTCCCATTTATCCTAATTCCTGATACTCATCTTTATTTTGTGAGGATTTTTGGTTTCTTTTTTTTTCCCCATTTTTAAAATTTGTTTTAATTAGTTACCCATGACAGTACAATGATCTTGACATATCATACATTTGAATCAGATGGGATATAATTTCTCATTTTTCTGAGTGTACAGGTTGCAGAATTACATTGGTCATGCAGTCACGAGTATTTCCACAGCAATAATAATGTCTATTTTATTCTGCTGTCCTCCCATATTTTGTTTTATGGTTTTTTTACACTGCTTTGAGCTACAATTCAGGAACTGAGTAAATGCTCCACCACTTTCCTGCGGGCTCCAGTTTCTTTATGCAAAGTTTATGGAGTTTGGGTTAGATAACCTCGTAGATCTCTCCTAGTGTTGAGATTTATATCTAACTTAGCCCTTTAGTCTCTTATTTGTGTGATTACATTTTTTTTCTAAAGCTAAACTTTGTCAGCTTTATATATCTGTGTCTCAGATATAAAAACCAAGTCCAGCGAAACCCCAGGTGATTACCATTTGAAGAGTGCTGGCCTCCTGTACTCATGTCCCTGTTGGAGATGATTGGAAGGCTGAGGAATGAAATACCAGGAGGAGCATCACAAGCTGTAGGAGGTGTCCACGAGGGCAAATCCAAATTATACGTTAGTGAGCATGCTTCTCACAAAACGTCATCCCTGTGGTTTATCTAATCCTTTGTTCTTTGGCTTTTCTGATTGCCAGGAACTCTGACTATAAGATGCAGCTTGGGCCTTTCATTTCTTCTCTCATTTACTTCATTCCTATTTCTTATTCTGTCAAAATTGTGTTATCTTGCAATCCAGTCAAGCCATCTTCTCTCCGTCTCTTGTTCTTGGTCTCTTGGGTCCTTTCCCTGCTGCGAACCTTGCTACAGAATTCACCTCTCTGTGCACAACACAGGCCTGTGCTTCTGATCACACCTGTCTTTAAGCACATTGGTACACTTAGAAAAAATTCCATTTGCCAGCAGCTTCTTGAAAATATATATATATATATATATATATATATATATATATTTTATAAAACCTTCTCAGCTATTTTTACTTTAAAATTTTAGTTATTCACAGGAAAAAGGAACTGGCCGGACTCACAAGGCATGTCCAAGAGTACATTTTTTTCTTCTTCTCCTCTCTTTTCCCTGCCTCCTCCCTTAATTTCTTCTGCATTTCTCCTTTCCTTTCCATACAGAAAGGATGCAAAACAACTTCAAGAGAAATACATGATTAAATATAATCATGTCTACATATGATCAAAGTAAAGATTTTTGGTTGGTGAAATCAAAGCATTTTGGGGAAATCAGAAAGAGAAGTCAAGAAGCAAGTTACTTTCAAAACAAATGATATGAAGTCCTTGTTCCATGTTTGTAAGAGGCAAGCCACACATTTGGCTGTAGCTAGGTTAGCAGCACCTGCTTAGAGGAGAATCTGACCTGCTGTTTTATAAAAGAAACCAAGCAGCAATAAGGAAAGCACAATATGTCTTGAAACAGAATTGAGAGGAATTTCTCCCATGAACCTCCTACAGAAGATTCCCCCATGTAGAGCATTCTTAGAGATATCCTTACCAAGAAACAGCAGCACATCAAAGACCTTTTATAGATCTGTACTTTGGGCCATGTATCATGCCAAAGCCAATTCAGTATAAAAAACATTCAAGGGGCTATTATATTGTTCTGATGTGCAGCTCTCTGCTGGGCTAGTTAATCCAGGGATAGATTTTAGAAACTAGAGAACAGCAGTGTGTATTCTGTGTTTATTTATGTAAATTCCCTTTGGCGATTCAAAATGCATATTAGCATATAAAGGCTCTGAGCAGTCTTACAGTAAAGAAATGTTCTTGGAGGTAAATGCTAGGGAGTGATATTGGCCAAATTATATTGTTATATTGTGTGCATATATGAATATGTAACAACAAATCCCATCATTATGTTCAACTATAATGCACCAATTAAAAAGGTTAAAAAAATTCTTACCTTTGTTTAACTTGTTTGATCCCAAAACATGTTTAAACACAGAACTGTTTTTCATATTACATTGTTTTTGATATCTTCCAGTTCATTACTTGGGCAATTTTCTTATGTTCAAGGAATAGAAGAGCAGTTAATGATTTGGAACAACCAAACATAAATTTATTAGAAATTATAATTTCAAATACCAGCTATTGGACTGTTACAAAGTTTTGATGGAAATTAGGTGAAATGAAATTAAAACTTGGAAAAGATTTCAATAACATTTTATTTCATGTTAAACAAAAGCTGTTTCCTTCAGTATACAAGAAAATGTCTCTTTTGATAGTTTAAAAAAATGACTATTTCGGGCTGGAGATGTGGCTCAAGCAGTAGCGCGCTTGCCTGGCATGCGTGCGGCCCGGGTTCGATCCTCAGCACCACATACCAACAAAGATGTTGTGTCCGCCGAGAACTAGAAAATAGATATTAAAAATTCTCTCTCTCCTCTCACTCTCTTTTTTTTTTTTAAAAAAAAACATTCTTTTAAAAAAATGACTATTTCAAATTCTACTTATATGAAGTTAACCATACTTTCAGTTTTTAAATATAATGAGGATAATTGCAAAAGCAACCACTAAACTGCTGGTGATTGAGATTTCATGAAAAACTGAACTGACTAATCTTTTTTAATACCAGAGAGTTAAACCATGTTTTAAACTTATAAAACAAGTATTTCTTAGGTATGCACCAAAAACTCTTTTAATGAGTCTTGTATACTGAATCTCAAAGTAGAAATAAAAATTCTATAATTTTTAGGTTTCTATTTTAGGTTTCCTTTTCAGTGTAACGAGAGAAACTTAATGAAAGATGTTTAAAGAAATAGCTGCTTCAAGACTTCTGGTTCTATTATTAGTTGTACAAAATTCTCACCAAAATTCTTTTTTCCTAAGCAAAAAACAAATAAGTAAGTAAACAAATAAACAAGCACCAGTGAATGAATTGCATATGAATCAGAAGTTTTTCTGCCCCTAATTTTTTCTAAGTAGTACCTTTGCCATAGTTAGTTCTTCTCTATTCTCAGCTCATTCTCACCCTTTAGTTGTATGAACATGCTATTTTGGGATCACTATGTATCTGGATGTAATGCAGATTCTAGCCTACCTTCATTTTTAGAACCCACATTACAATTAAATCCACTTGCTGAGAAAATTATTAGGTAGAGAGAAGAAATCGTATTTTACTACATTAGATTCTGCTGGATTCAGAGGACTTTTGCATGCTGGCCATTTTTAAAGGGCTATAAACTTTCAGTGAGGGACATATTTCTCTTTTGAAAGTTTGACAGCACAAAATATTACAGTTCAAAGAGGTCCTATCCCATCACTTTACAGATGTAGAGACTGACAATTAGGGATGGAAATTTTTCTAATTTTTTTTTTTGCCAATAAACTTATAAATGATCATAGGATAATCCTCTATTATCCTATGATCATTTATAAGTTTATTGGCAAAAAAAAATTAGAATAAGCCTGGGTTTCTTATTCATAGGCCAGTGACTTCATCCATACAAATCTCTATAGATAAAGCACATTAATTTTCTGTTGTTCAAATGAGTTTATAAAAGCATGAAGAGTTAGAGTTTATAAGTATCAAATACTGACTAGTTGTAAATAACACATATAGGAGCAACACACCAAGCCAAAGTATCCCGTGATCTGAACCAATCTGGTGTTTGAGGGAGGTTTATCCACTATTAGGCTACTTATTGAATTGAGAAAAATACAAAAAAGATGTGCTGCAGTCACATGGCTAAACCTTGTTATTATTGTTCTCTGAAGCTCAACCAACATTTATACACTGGTGACATTGAAGTTCTCCTCTCTAGCCAACCCCTGTCCCAAAGTCTCACGTTGTAAATCCAATTACCTGCTCTTCTAAGTTCCTCAGGCACATTCAACTAAACATGACAAAATTTTAACTCATCATCTTGAACCTCCAGTCCTGTCCCTGTCCTGAATTCCTATCATGGGAATGCCTTCAACATCCCTATAGCTTCGCAGCCTGGAAATCTGGGCTCTGCCCTGGATGCCTTCCTCTTTTACCAACCTTCATAACAAACCCATCCCCAAGACACAGTGCTGTTGCTTCCTTGGTCCTGGGCAGCCATTACCTTCCTTCCATCTCCCCTGAAGAGCTTTAGTTTAGGCTGCTGACTTTTCTGCCACTCTGTAGCAGCCTCCTAATTTTCTGCATCTCCTATCATTCTCTTTTGGACCATTAATCAATGTTTTCTGTTGTTTACGCAGTAGAATATATATTTGCTGGATTATCAGAACCCTTTTAAATTCTGTGTGGGCAAGTGGTCACCATGGATCCTTGCTTAGGGAACTGATGGTAAAGGTCATGTTGCCTGGATCCAGCTGCTGTTTGAGTTTCCTCCTATTAACACAATAACCACATTCTGTTTCCTGCTTGTTTTATCAGGTATCATGAGAGATAAAATGGGGAGTATATCAGGTGTGGAGGGTCCTTGCAGATACATAATTAAATAGATTTTATTCATTTTCATAAATATTTTCTTACTTGGGAACATGTATAAATAGATATAAGTATAGAAATATACAAATGGCTGTATGTTCTGTATCTTTCCCTTTTAAAGTGTTTAAAGAAAGGGAGAAAATTGGCATGTATATAAATGTTAAATAAATGAAGGCTCACAAAGGATGACAAAAATGATAAACAGCTGAGTTCTACAAGACCTCTCAAGAAGAACTAATACCTATACTCTACAAACTACTTCGTGAAATAGAAAAAGAGGGTGTACTTCCAAACTCATTCTATGAGGCCAATATCAACCTGATTCTAAAACCAGGCAAAGACACATCACAGAAAGAAAACTTCAGACCAATATTGCTAATGAACATAGATGCAAAAATTCTGAATAAAATTCTGGCAAATCAAATACAAAAACATATCGAAAAGATAGTGCACCACGATCAAGTGGGGTTCAATCGAGGGATGCAAGGTTGGTTCAACATATGGAAATAAGTAAGTGTAATTCATTATATTAATAGACTTAAAGATAAGAACTATATGATCATCTCAATTGATGCATAAAAAGCATTCAATAAAATATAGCACCCATGGTGGGGTTCAAAACACTAGAAAAACTAGGGATAACAGAAACATATTTCAACATGATAAAGGCTATATATGCTACGCCCCAGGTCAACACCATTCTAAATGGAGAAAAATTGAAAGCATTCTCTCTAAAAACTGGAACAATACAGGGATGCCCTCTTTCACCACTTATATTTAACATAGTTCTTGAAACACTGGCCAGAATAATAAGATAGATAAAAATTAAAGGTATTAAAGGTATGTGGACAGGAAAAAAAGAACTCAACTTAGACTGTTTGCAGATGATATTATTCTATAACTAGAAGACCCAAAAAATTTCACCACAAAACTTCTAGCAAATGAATTCAGCAAAGTAGCAGGATACAAAATCAGCACCCATAAATCAAAGGCATTTCTATATATCAGTGACAAATCTTCTGAAAGGAAAACTACCCATCCCATTTACAATAGCCTTAAAAAAGTAAAATACCTGGGAATCAACCTAAAGACAGAGGTGAAAGTCCTCTATAATGAAAACTACAGAACTCTAAAGAAAGAAATTAAAGAAGACCTTAGAATATGGAAAGATCTCCCTTGTTCTTGGATAGGAAGAATTAATATTGTCAAAATGACCATACTACCAAAAGCACTATACAGATTTAATGCAATTCCAATGACATTCCTCATAGAAATAGAAAGAACAGTTGTGAAATTTATCTGGAAAAATAAGACACCCAGAATACCTAAAGCAATCTTTAGCAAGAAGAGTGAAGCAGGTGGCATTATTATACCAGACCTCAAACTATACTACAAAGCAAGACTAGCCCACACAACTACAGTTATCTTATATTAGAAAAAGGCACCAAAAACATACATTGGAGAAAAGATAGCATCTTCAGCACATGTGGTAGGAAAGCTGAAAATTCCTATGCAACAAAATGAAATTAAACTCCTAACTCTCACCATGCACAAAACTTAACTCAAAGTGGATCAAAGAGCTAGGAATTAAACTGGAGACACTGTGCCTATTAAAAGAAAAAGTAGGCCCAAATCTCTATCATGTCAGCTTAGGCCCCAACTTTCTTAATAAGACTCCTATAGCCCAAGATTTAAAATCAAGAATCAATAAATGGGATGAATTCAAACTAAAAAACTTCTTCTCAGCAAAAGAAATAATCAGTGAGGTGAAGAGAGCCTACCTCTTGGGAGCAAATTTTTACCACTTGCACATCAGGTAGAGCACTAATCTCTAGGGTATATAAAGAACTCAAACAGCTAAACACCAAAACAAAAACAAAAACAAAACAAAACAAAAAAAAAAAAAAAACCCAAATAGCCCAATCAAGGATCTGAATAGACACCTCTCAGAAGATGATAAACAACCAGTCAACAAAAAAAAAAAATGTTCAGCATTTCTAGCTATTAGAGAAATGTAAATCAAAACTACTCTATAATTTCATTTCACTCCAGTAAGAATGGCAGCTCTTAAGAACACAAACAACAATAAGTGTTGACGAGGATGTGGGGGAAAGGCACACTCATACATTACTGGTGGGAATGCAAATTGGCACAGCCAATATGGAAAGCAGTATGGAGATTCCTTGGAAAGCTGGGAATGGAGCCACCATTTGACCCAGTTATCCCACTCCTCAGTCTATACCCAAAGAACTTAAAAAACATCATACTACAGGAACACAGCCACATCAAGGTTTATAGCAACACAATTCACAATAGCTAAACTGTGGAACCAACCTAGGTGCCCATCAGTGATGATGAATGGATAAAGAAAATGTGGTATATATACACAATGGAATATTACTCAGCAATAAAAGAGAATAAAATCATGGCATTTGCAGGTAAATGGATACAGTTGGAGAAGATAATGCTAAGTGAAGTTAGCCAATCCCCAAAAACCAAATGCTAAATGTTTTCTCTGATATAAGGAGGCTGATTCATAGTGGGATTGGGAAAGGGAGCATGGGAGGATTAGACAAACTCTAGAAAGGGTAAAGGGGTGGGAGGGGAAGGGAAGGCATATGGGGGAAGAAAAGATGGTAGAATGAGATGGACATCATTACTTAAGTACATGTATGAAGGCACAAATGGTGTGGATATACTTTATATACAACCAGAGATATGAAAAATTGTGCTCTATATGTGTAATATGAATTGTAACAAATTCTGCTGTCATATATAACAAATGAGAATAAAAAATAATTAAATAAATAAAAGGAAAAAAGATTGCAGCTGTCAGTTCCAACTTTTAAAATTGTCACATATGCTTTCTGGAGGATAAAATGGGAGATAAATTGTTTATTCTCTTAAATCTCTTTACTGTAACTTTCCTCACTAGCTCTCTTCTTTTTCTGATTTCTTTTGATACTATTTTTAAAAACCCATAATTCCCTCTTAGTTCAAAGAAGTTGAAGTGTCTAATTAATGAACTTGCATCTCCAAGTATTCTAGACGTGTTTCAGAACCCTATCTATGAGACAAGCACACGGAATTACCAAAGAGCATTTGTGCTTCAATCAATAGATGTGCTTGTTGTATCTCTGTAGCTCAGTGAACTTCACCTAATAATTTGTGTGATTACTATTCAAAATAGAAAATCTAAACAAACAATAAAAACCCATAAGTTGTTCCCTTATATAGCCCAGTCTTTGTTTTCACCCCTCTCTGTTTCTAGGATGCTCCAGACAGTTAACAAGCCTGGGAAGTCCCAGAGATCTCACCTATGATTATAGAGGAGAAAGCAGGTCAGCAAATAGGGGGCTACACAAATGCAAAATAGAGAAACTCTGCCACCTGGGAGAAGTGGCATAGCAAGTGTCCCCCTGCTTATGTTCCTACATTTGTATCCTACAGCTAGCAGGATAACTACTTGCCTTGTTTCTTTTTCCCATTTCTCTTTCCCTCCCTTTTATTTCTTTTATTTTCTCTCTTTCTTCCTGCTTGCATTTATCAAGTGTCCCCATGTGCCAGGCACTGTTACAGGTTTTTCAAATAGATTAAAAACCCACAACTTTCGTCCACAAGGAGCTCAAAGTCCAGTGGAAAAGATAAATATATTATCATGGGTTTCATGATTAAGTGTGGAAGTTGCAAGATAGAGTTCTGCACACAGTAATATAGCAACCCAGAGGAGAGAAAAGCCAGCCCTGGTGTTGGACTGAAAGGTAGAGAGTAAGTAGAAATGGAAATACTTCTGTGTGTGTAGAGATAAAATTGGAGTAAGGGGGAAGGGGAGGCAGACACAGAGACATGAAATAATATGACTGAGAGAATTAGAAGTGATTCTGAGAACTAGATCATAGGCAGGGAAGGGAATGGTAGAGGATGAGATTCAAAGGAAATGCTTTTCATGTCTCCAAGGAATTTTAAATGAATATTCTAAATAATGGGGGAGAGGCATTGGCAGGCATGAGAACCACTTAATGATAACTATAATAGTCACAAGTATACTGAATACTGTATTGTAAACACCATTCTTACTACCTTAAAAACATTATAGCATTTAATTCTCAAAATAAGCCCATTAGGTAGGCACTCAAATGATTCCCATTTTACAGATAGAGAAGCACTTTTATACTGTGGCTTAGAAACTTAACCAAGCTCACTCAGGTTTAATTAAGAGTTACAGCTAAAAAAAATTAGGCAAATGGAATTATATCTAATCAGGAAGCTTCCACACAGCAAAGGAAGCAGACAACTGACAAAATAGAAGAAAGTCATTGCTAGCCAGTTATCTGACAAAGGATTTGGATCCAGAATACAAAAGAACTCAAAAAAATTTACCCTCAAAAGAACAATAAAAAAACAACAACAAAAATAATTCATAAAGCAATTATAACCTGTGAAACTCCAAGGGAAAAAAAATGCTATCATCTTGACCATAACATCTGTTTAGCCACCTTGCTGTTGAACTTCAGCCCATGCTTTAACTCTTCCCATCTAAGGAAACATAATGTTTCCCCAATTCACTATTTGCTTTCTCTTTTAATACTTTTATTGCACCAAAATACATGACTTGAAATATATATTTTCAAAATTTTATTTGTTTTTAAATGTATGAAATGTATTTCATTGTTTATATAGAAATTTGACCAATACTGCTGAAATTCCTATCATTTGCTGTTACTCCAGTAAATTTATTTTGATTATTATATAATACTTCATTTGTAAATCCATAGTCTCATATATCCTCTTGTAAATGGTATTTATGCATATCTATGATTTTTACCACATGAACACTATTAATACATATTTAGTTTAAATATTATCACAATCTCTATACACCAAATGTTTATATCTAAAGTATGTACCAAGCAAAGGAAGAGTATCATATTCTTAGAGCCATAAAATATTTTCAAGAGTTGCTCATGTGCTTAGCTTATAAGATAACTTCAATTATTCCAAAAGTAGATGTTTATCACATGCATGATCTAAATGTAAGGCCAGATATCTTAAATAAATAAGAATAATTTATAACTTCAAAAACAAAAACAAAAAAAAAGCAAGAAGTCCACTCAGAAAAAATGGGCAATTGATCTGACCATTCACTTCTCAAAAGAACAAACACAAATGGCCAATAAGTACAAGAAAAAAAAATGCTTTGTGTCTTTAGCCATTAGGGAAGTGAAAATCAAAATCACATTGAAATTCCATCTCACCTCAATCAGAATGACTCTTAATAAGAAAGCTAAAAATAACAGATGCTGATAAAAAATATATATATATATATATATATATATATATATATATATATATATAGAGAGAGAGAGAGAGAGAGAGAGAGAGGAAAAGAACTTACAAGGACTAGGTTGATATACCTAGCCTAGTTATCTCATTAGATTAGAAGCCAGCTTGTCACAAGTTATGAAGGATTCATTTCTGTTTTCTGTAAAAATATCAGGATGTCTGTATGGCCTGGCCATTAGTTGATGTTGTAAAGCTGATTGGAATGCCTGCCCGTGCCCTGAACTCACCCAGGTCCGGTTTTCCCTGACCAGATAACAACCCTTTCCTAAACCTTAGTGACGCCTCATAAATTCTGGCCTTCCCTGGCCGGACAATGACCCTCTCTGAGTCTCTAAGATCTCCATAAATTCTGATGCCGGGGCCAGCAAAATGTAAACTTGTGTTATGCTCCTCAGAGTGTTGTTGTCTGTAACCCCCCCTTTGTGTAACTTTTTGGGCTATAAAACTGGGCCACAAAGAAGCCTCGCTGCTGTCTTGTTCCCGCTGTTTTGGGAGGGAAAGGCAGCCCGGCCGGTCGAAATAATAAGCTTGCTTTAATTTGATTTTAATTGGAGTCAGTGGTCTTTTCTTGCGTCCTGGTCTAACAGGTAAGATCTCTCATGAAGACTATAAAGCCCAAAATAACTACACTGTTGGTGGAAAGGTAAATTAGTATCGCTACTACGGGAAACCGTATGGAGATTCCTCAAAAAGTTAAAAATAGGGCCAGGCATGGTGGTGCCAGGTCTGGGAGGCTGAGACAGTGGGATCTCAAGTTCAAAGCCAGCTTCAGTAACTTAGTGAGGTCATGTCTCAAAAAATAAAAAATAGAAAGGATTGGGGATATTGCTCAAGGACTGGTTAAGCACCCCTGGATTCAATCTCTGGAACCAAAAAAAAAAAAAGTTACAAAGAGAAATACCATATGATCCAATTATACCACTCCTGGGTATAGACCTAAAGGAATTGAAGTCAGCATACAGTAGAGATACCTGAAAACCCATGTTTCTCACGGCACAATACACAATAGCCCAGTTATGGAATCAACCTAGATGTTCATCAAAAGATAAATGGATAAAGAAAAGGTGTTACATATATACAATGGAACATTATTGAGAGAAAATGGCATTTACAGGCAAATTCATAGAACTGGATATCATTATGTTAAGTGAGAAAAGCCAGACTCAGAAAGGCAAATGTTCCGTATTTCCTCTCATATGTAGAATCTAGGTGGGGGAGATGAAATGAAAGTAAAAGAGGGACCATTAGGGATGAGGGAAAGGATGGGGTGGGAAGAATAAAATGGGGAAGTTGGATCAAAGCATGCTACTTGCCTGTGTGAAAATGTCATAGTAAGCTGTCATGTATAAATAATTAGAACAAATTAAAAACAAAGAAAATGTCATAGTGCAACCTGTTGTTTTGTGCAATTAATATGTGCTAATAATTATCCTAATAATAAAAAAGACACAATTGAAATTCAATCCTAGGCAGTCTATCCTAGAGAATCTTACATTAAATACTACACTGCAATAATGAAAATAATGATTATGCAGGATGAACTATGGCCAGTGGGCAAATTCAGCCACCACCTGCTTTTAAATGACCATTAAGAATCATTTTGATGGTTTTAAATGATTGGAAAAAAATTAAAAGAATATTTTGTGACACATGAAAGTCATTTGGACTTTAGATTTCTGTGTCCATAAAACATTTTTTTTTTGAAACGTAGCCACATCTATTTAGTTGTAGGTTCCCTGTGGATTTCTTCAGACTATAAGGGCTAAATTAAATAGCTCTGATAAAGATTATAAAGTCCATGAAGACTTTATAATCTTTAAAGTTATCTAACATATGACCCTTTATGGAAAAGGATTACAGACCCCTGGTAGAGTGGAAAAGAGGCTGTGAGGAAACCTGAACATAGACAGGTTGGAGGTAAGAAAATAGCATTCAACTGGGTTTGGTACCTAGCAAAGAATATGGTTCTGCTTAGCAGGTCCACCATAGTTGGGAGACAGCCAAGCCAACTACCAACATTTAGCTTGATTCCTAACATATAATGGGACTAAAACACAAGACGAATGAATAAATAGCCATAGATAACAGTGGACTTGAGGAGGACTAAGGTTTGGTTCTATTAACATATTTAAGGTCACAGCCTGGGAAATTGCTATCTCCTACAGCTTCAGTGATTTTCCTGTATGAGTCTTTCTCTTGGTGAAGCTATGCTAATCTAAAGGACACAAGAGAATTTCAGAACTGGAGAGAAAGAATTTCAGACCTAGAAAGAATAAAAGAAAATTCATCCTTCTTGATTTGCAGATTGAGGTCTAGAAAACTTTAGAGACTGATCCAAGGACCTATGGCTAGTAAGTAGAGAACCTTGAGACCCCTTTTTCCTGCTGCATTGTCATGAGTCAAGATGAAGTTTGTATGCCCATCTCTCACAATTCCTTGTAGGGCTAAGAAATGCTTTGATCCTTTGAATCAACCTACTATTGTTCTACCACTGAAGGAGTGCAGGGGGAAAGTTCTGGGGCAAACAATCATCATCTCTGCAGTTCAATTCTATAAACCACGATTCCACTCTTTTCTCCTGTTCACACACATTACTTTTAAGGGTAGAAGGAAAGCTCTTCCATTTACTCACTCGTTTTACAAGTAGGCACTGGGCATTGTTCTATGCACTAGTGTTTAAGGTAACAAAACTTGCCAATTTGTCCAACTGGTTTTAAGCCTGCAGTCCCACATCCCAGGAACCCCCTCAGTTCTGGAAACACCAAAATGGCTGTTTAACCTTAGATAGAGCAGCAAAAAAGACTGATAGAGTCTCTGAGCCTATGGATGTTTTAGCCAAGGAGGAACACAATGAACAGACAATTGTATTCAGTTATAACTATTTGATTTTATTTACAGTTATATAGTAAGATAGTTTCATAGATTGGCATGTTTCGGCTGAGACCTAAAGAGTGTGTAGGTGTCAATCAAATGAAGAGGAGGAGCAAGAGGATAGAGCAGAGTCTAGAATCATGCTCCATGCGTTTGTAAAACAGGAGGCCAGATGCTGTGCGGTATGAAAGGTTGTGTTAAGGGTTTTTAACTTTGTACTAAGTGCAAACGTTGTTGAAATGTTGTTAGGAGTGCTGATGAGACATTTTTTAAAAGTTTTATCTGGCCACTGTTGGAAGCACAAATTGAGGAGTAGTGTACAGAGTGGCTATGGCAGAGTAGTGAGGAAACTGTTGCCATACTCAAGGTAGCTTGACCATATAGACAAAGGAACAGGTGGAAAGGTCGGGCACACTTAAGAGGCATGAAGGAAACAGAACTGGTGGGACTTGGTTGGTTGGTTGTTTGGATGCCAGATGAGGTCCACTTACTGGGATTGCTGAGTTACTGACCATCATGGGGTTGAGCCATCAGTTTAATTTTGGTAATAACACCTTTGAGTTCCTCATAAGTCCCAATGGGATATGCCAAGTAGGCGTAACTACATGTGTGTTTAGAATGCAGAAGACAATATAGTCAAGGGACTATATTTTGGGCCATAATAATGGATAGTATAACTTGGAAATACTGTGGAGAGTAATACAAGAAGAGAATTATTCTGAGGTGTTTGATTTTAGTTGTTGCTGGTTTCTTCAGGTAGATTGGCAAAGGGGATGGTACTTGCCAGGAAGTGATTAAACAGAAATGTTATGAAATCTAAGCCAGCTAATTACTTACTTACCTTATGGGCTAGAAGACTAAAGAGGATTAATGGGTAGAGAGAAGGGAAGGAAGTGGAAAGAGGATCTTATCAAGGTCTTAGTTAACCCACTGATATGAAGGCAGTCAGATGAACAAGCTTGCTAGAAGGTTCAGAGGAATGTGACTTTGGTGATTTTGGAGGTTGTACTGTTTCATAGTACTGTTGGTGACAGTGGCATGGACATAGGAAGGTATACCTGTGGCAGAAATGAAGGAGGTAAATTTCCATGTAAAAGTCTCCTGGGATGATGGCTGGCATCAGGGTGGAGAGGAAATGTTTCTAAGATTTGGAGTCGACCATAAATGAAAGGGAAACAATTGGGAAGTGAGTGGATGATTACAATAAGGAGGAGAGAAGATGATTTAGCTCAGTCGTAGGAACCTCAAAGCAGATGCATTTTGCTTTTCTTTTTAAAACAGTGGGTTGGAGGGGACGTGTAGGGCCTTCTGAGAACATCCAAGTTTTAGGTAAAATGAGGAAGTTGAGAAGGTAAGGCCAAATAATTGCAGCCAAAGTGCTTAGAAGGCAATTAAGGAATAAGGGTTTGGATCTAAATATTCTGGAGATGATAGCTTTGTTTAATAATAATAATAATAACAACAACAACAACTTTTCCTTGAGTAATGGCCGAGAAAACCAGAAATGAGTAAAAGATAGATTGATTCCATGTTGCATAGGGCAAGTGTTGCTCCTGGTAACCATGGCAGAGGTTGTGAAGTGGAACTAGGGTCACTTTTCAGTGGTCCTCTCTTCTGGGAAGCATAATGAGTATGGCGGTGTGGTTGGGGAAGCCCTGGGAGTGCTGAATGGGGCAGGTTGGTGAGCCATAGGATCCCAGAGCTGAGAAGAGAGGGCACTCCAGAGTCACGTCCCAGGTGGCGACTGGCTTTGGGCACAAGTATGGCCCAAAACATTTGTCATGAGTTTTAAGAGGTTGTCTAATGAAAGGCCTGTGAAGAAATTCTTAACTACCTTAACATTCTCTCTAATGTTTTACAGTGCCCTGCCAACCCCTTTGGTAGTTGTTGGTCTAAATAACAAAAGAATGAACAAATGATCCATTGATTTGAGAATGTTCTATTTCAATACAGTAGAGGGAAAAACCCTTTGGAACATTATGCTGTTTTCTCTGGTTCTTATGGAACTAATCTGGACCCCTTCCAAATGTTCCAAAATTTAACTTTTCGTGGCAGTACTCTTCTTCTGTGTTCCAGTGACCACAACTTTACAAATTATGTTTGTCAGGCAATAGCTATATATTTATCCAGCTTTGTTTTATCCATCTACTTCCTTCAACATTCACCTTGATTTTTAGAAATGCTTATTTCCTTAGCTGAGTTTCTCAGGCGAGGAATGACATAATTTGACCCAGTGATTCATCCGGCTCTAGGACCTCAAATGCTATATAAAAAAAAGTTGACTCTTATGAAGTTTCCTGATGTAGGTCCTGGGGGGGGGGGGAAACACAAATGAACACTAACATGACAAGAATCAAAGACTTCTTTTGATATTTACACAAGCTACTTCCTTCTCCCTAAAAAAAAAAAAATAGTCCATGGATTGCTCTCATTATTTGATAGCTATGGGATGCAGAACCTTGAGAGGATGTCAGATTTTAGTCACAGACATAAATGCTAAAATTAAGAATTTCAGGTTATGAATTTGAACTTCTTCATGCTCTGGAGGCACACTCTGCTAATGGTGTTTACCCCTGAGGGTGAAGTGGTCGTCTGGTCAGCCAGCACTGCCAGGATGTCAGAGTCTGAACTGCTGTGGGCTTTGATTTATGTAACATTCTCTCTGTCTTCTAATTACACATAGGCCAGGAGGCTTCAGCCCTTATCTGGAAACCACAATTGGGAGTTTTCTGATTGAGTTGCTTATTCCATTTACTTAAGGTCTTTAGAGAAACTAGACTGCCTTCTTTCTAGAACTACCAGTCTAAGCTGACTCATTGCTTGCTGATGGTACAATCCCGTGAAAGGGGAGACTTGGGCAGAATTTTCCAGGTGAATGACGCAACTCTTGTTCCTTGTTTTAGATTGGGTCAGGATTTGTTTGATTACAAGTTGCACGTGTTTGATTTTTTAAGGGAATGTATTTGCTTGTGTGGTCATTTAACCTTGGGTCCCAAGTTCTACTGCCTGTCTTATAAAGTGAACAATGAATGTAGTGAGTGCTGTGTGTGCCCAAGAGAGGATTAAACCTAAACCTCGGCACCAAGATGCCTAGGCCTCGTTGTGAATCTCTCTCCACCCTGCCCGAGGATCCTACTTCTCCAAAACAGTTTCATATGTTCTGTTTAGTGAAGCTGACATGTTTACAAAGATTTAGAACTAGTTTTCCAAAATTGTCTACAGAGTCAAACTACCTAAGAAAATATGGCTCATTATACAAGTGTTCCTTTGTTGATTTTATGCAAGACAAAACAAAGATATAAATCCAATGCTATTATCAAGTCTGGGGGTCCCTCATCTTATTTAAAATTAATTCTTAATGAATTTTGAGACTTTCCAAAATACCAAGTCTGAAGAGTACTGACTTGCCACTGTTGGAGATTTTGGTGTACTAACAGGGGTGGGAGTAAAAACTTGAGGACAGAAGTTGAGGGTTGATGTTCTTACACTTAGAATATCGACCTGCAAAGACTGTTAACTCATTTCAGTCTCCATTGCTTCATCTGTCAACCATGAATAGTCACCCTTTCAAGAATGCATTGGGCAAGACCCTGTTGGCAGCTTTCTCTGTGAACTCATTTTGTGATGACCCACTGGTTCTTACAAGGGCTGGATTAGACACAGTGTGTGCACTGGTTCCAAGAATGAAAGGTGTTATATAAATAACACACTTCAGGTCCTGAGAACAAGTGAAAAAGAAGTTCTGGAAATATTTCAATAACTGGCAGCTTCACTAGAGGAAATATTTGGCTTACTGAAGTGCCTGAAACTCTGCGAATATTTATCAGATGGTAAGTTTCTTGAGGGCTGAGATTGCAGGAGAAAATCAATAGCCCCACTCTTAATCTGGTGGAGCCCATGAATAAATGAATGAATGATGACGTTTATTGGTAAAATGTACATGGTTGCATGTTAGGTGATGTAGCTGACATCTTCTAACACTTGAACTTCACACCTTAAAAAAAAACTTACAACTGAGGTTTGAAGGAAACAAAAAGTCCCAAAGAATCATCTCCTAAAGAAACTAGAAAAATAAATCTTTTTGATTCTCTTTCCTGACCTGGTTGTTGATTCTTTTGAGGACAAAATGCCATTCCTTCACTTGGTAATTCAATAATCTTGTTCTGAAGTACCTTGGTGTGGTGGGGATTGCAGTATATCATGAATGAGACATTCTCCCAGTCTTTGTGAAGCTCACATTTGTACTTTGTGGCTTTTCTAAACCCAGAGGCTCCTGCTGGGCAGATAATCACAGCCAATTTCAGCACTAGATGCCCCATGCACCAATTATTTCAGCAATAATAGGATTATAGTACTGTTACACTGCAAGAAAATGACTCCACAGGTAAAATTGAAAAGGGATGAATCCTTTACCTGGATAATTGAGGCCATGTTGAAACAACTTCCCAAAGAAGATTTATGACCGCTAAAGTCTTGGGTAACTACTCACTATCATTTCTCAATTTTAATAATTATAATAATAACAATGCATTTGTATAGTGTTTTAGGCATTATCTTCATTTAGCATATGAAAGTTGTGGCTTAGACAGCCTAGTAAGCATAGTCTGGGGCTGACATAGCCAGGGTAATACTTCATGTCTTCTAATTCCCTAGCCCAAACACATTCAAACATACCATGAGTATTCCTCTTCTGACCACTTCTTTTCCTTTCATTTCTGTTAAAAAATCACGAACTTTAAGGAATGATAGAAAAGCATGCTCTTTTTATTTACTAAGAATTTTCTGGAAAACAAGAGAACAGACTAGATTGCAGTCTAGAAATGACTTAATTGGCACTCTCATGGACATGGCAGCCATTAAGAAACTGAATCATGGTGGCATACAGACATGCTTTGGGGGTTTATTGGTAATAGTAACAAATACATTACATATATGTACAGTAAAAATTTTCTTTATCAGAAAATACAAGAAACTAAAGAGACCATCTCAGAATTAGGGTGATTTATTTGTTTGAAATCAACAAATTAATTTGAATTAACATGAAGATATTGTTATTTCAAGATATTTAGTTAACACTTAATCAGTGAGACCACATATAAACCTGTATCAGAAAAGCAATGTGATAGGTTTTTCTCTACCAGTTGCAAAGTTTTGGGTCTAATTGTTAGGTCTTTGATCCACTTTTTTTAATACTTATTTTTTAGTTTTAGGTGGACATAATACCTTTATTCTATTTTTATGTGGTGCTGAGGATCGAACCCAGTGCCTCACGCATGCCAGGCAAGTGTGCTACCACTTGAGCCACATCCCCAACCCTTTGATCCACTTTAAGTTGACTTTTATCCATGGAGAGAAAGAGAGAGAGAGAGAGAGAGAGAGAGAGAGAGAGAGAGAGAGAGAGAGAGAGAGAGATCTAATTTTATTCTTCTACATATGGATATTGTTTTCCCAACAACATTTGCTAACAAGGCTTTCTTCTCAAATATGTATTTGGCAATTTTGCCAAGGACCAGATGACTGTATATATTTAAATTTGTCTCTGTGTCTTCTATTCTGTACCATTGTTTGACGTGCATGTTTTTAAAATACCATGCAGTTTTTGTTACTATACTTTGTAGTATATTTCACCATGTAGATGCAGACACAAACTTCCACTAAAGCCCAGGGAAAACTCAAAAGTTAATCAACGGGCTGGCATCAAAGTTAAAAGTTTTTATACCACAAAGGAAATAATTAAGAGCATGAAGAAAGAATCCACAGAATGAGGGAAAAATCTTTGCTAGCTACTTTTCTGACAGAGGATTAATATCCAGAATATATAAAGAACTCAAAAAAATTTAGCATCAAAAAACCCCACCCATCTAATCAATAAATGAGCAAATGAGTGCACAGACACTTCTCAACATAAGAAATACAAATGACCAACAAATGTATGAAAAAAATTTTAACATCTTTGGCAATCAGGGGGAAGCAAATTAAAACCACTCTGAGATTTCATCACCCTCCAGTTAGAATGGCAATCATCAAGAATACAAACAACAATAAATGCTGGCTAGGATGTGGGAATAAAGGAATACTTATACATTCTTGTTGGGATTGTAAATAAGTCCAACCACTCTGAAAATCAGTATGGAGTTTCCTCAAAAGACTAAGAATGGAACTGTATGACCTAGCTGTACCACTCCTTAATAACATATCCTGAAGAATTAAAGTCAGCATACTATAGTGATGCATACCAACGTTTATAGCAGCACACTTCACAATAACCGAGTTGTAGAACCAATCTAGATGTCCAACAGATGAATAGATACAGAAAATGTGGTATATATGTACAATGAAGTTTTATTCATCCATAAAGAAGAATAAAATTTTATCATTTACAGGAAAAGGGAACTCATGATAATAGAAGAGAAACCAGTAGACTAGAGAAAGGGAATCTGGGGAGGAAGGGGTGAAGGGAAAGGGAGAGGAAAAGGGTGAATGCAACAGACTAAATTATCCATTGTGCATCTATGAATATATCACAATGAATCCTATAATTATGTATAATTAACATACACCAATAAAAAAAGTTTTTAAAAATGCAAGATGGTTTTTACAGTGATGACATAACCAGATGTGTGGGAATGTGCTAGCACAGCAGGCTAGTGCAGAGGTTGCCTGAACACTGACTTTGTGAGGGGCTTTGAGCCATGCAGTGGAGCCATACTGAAAATCTGCACGAGGCATATGTCTAAACTTCCAGGGACATCCTGACAATAAGTAAAGTAGCAGGTTTCCAATTTTAACCAGAGACTTTAGGTTGTAAAGAGATGTGTGGATCCTAGCTGCTCCTCTTTGCCAGGAGTGCGCTTTCTACACATTCTTCTTTCATAATGTTGCACCTCAGTTGCCCCATCTGTAATATGGAAATGATGTCTTTATCATAGGGTGGATTAAAGGAAACATTATTTGCAGAACAGGTAGGGTAACTGGCATGTACTTAGCATTCAAAAATAAATATTTTTAGAGCTGTAGATAGAAGAGCTATTATATACTGAGGAGTGAATTTTCACTTTATTTTCTCTTGTGGGTAATAAAGAAATGTGAATATCGCAATGGTATTGTGCACTCTGAAGTAGAAGAAACTCCATACAGATCAGTTCTACATCTGAATACCAGATCAAGTCTCAAAATCCAGGCTCAGCATGAGCAATGAATGAATTCTGTCATGAAGGCCAGAAAGGATTTCTGGCCTTCCCAGGTGTTAGGCCTTATACATTTCTGTCAAAGAAAACTATAAACACATGCAGAATATCACGCCCCAACCTAACCAGAGGTGGAGTCAATTCTGGGAAACAGGATATAAACCTACCAAACATTTTTGCCTGAGGGATGAAGCAGCCTGTTGGGAAACTTCTTCAAAGAGGAGGAAACACTTGGGTCACTGCATTTATTCTAATTATAAGTCTCAGTCAGGAGTGGAATATGGTATGGTGTCGGTTATTCAGTGGGGGTCCCTTAGGCATGAGACATTTAAAATATAGTGGATTCTCCATTATCCCTAATTTAACTTTCTGTGATTTCATTTACTTGTGTCAATCATGGTCCAAAAGTATTACATAGAAAATTCCAGAAATAACCAATTTTTAAGTTTTAAATTGTGCACCATTTTGGATAGCATGATGAAATCTTGTACCATCCTGACCTATCCTGCTAGGGATATGACTCATCCCTTGGTTCACACTAAATAGTAGCTCTCTGGGTTTCAAACTGACTGTCATTGTCATGGTGCTTATGTGCAAGTAAATCTTATTCCACTTACTACTGGCCCAAAACACAAGAGTAGTGATGTTGGAAATTTGGATATGCCAAAGAGAAGCCATAAAAGTGCTTCCTTTAACTGAAAAAGTGAATAAAGTTCTGAACTTAATTAAAAAAAAAATTTATGTTGAGGTTGCTAAGAGCTATGGTAAGAACAAATTTTCAATCCATGAAATTTTTAAGAAGGAAAAAGGAATTTATGCTAATATTGCTGTCACACTTCAAACTGCAAAGGTTACAGCCACAGTTGTGTGTTAAGTGCTTAATTAAGGTGAGAAAGATATTACATTTGGGTTTGTATAGGAGAAAACATAGTATATTTGGTTCAGTACTTTTTATAGTTTGAGGCATCCACTAGGGAGTCTTAGGATAAGGCGGGAACTGTTGTATCTGAAAGAGTTGTTGACCAATATTGTTTGTGTTTAAATCTTGCCTTTATTACTTACTATCTGGTTTACCTTGGGCAAGTTACCAGTATTAGTTTTCTATTGCTATGTGACAAAGTGCTACAAATTTAGGCCCTCAACACAGCACCCACTTTTTAGTTTGTGGTTCTGTTGGTCAGAAGTTCAGCATATCATGACTGGGTTCTCTGTTGTCTGGGTCCCTCAGAGCTGAAGTCGAGGTGTCAGGTGTGCTGACTTCTTATCCAGAGGCTCTGGGGAATAGTCACCCTCAAGTTAATTGACATCATTGGCAAAATCCTGTTACTTGTGGATGTAGGTCTTTGGTTCCACTTCATCCGTGATCTGTTCTCTGAGGCCTCCCACATTCCTGTCACACGCCCCCTCCACATTTAAAGCCAACAGTTGTTAGGTGCAGGGCAGGCTGCACTAAGTTGTCTGCAGGGCAGGCTGAACAAATGTTAGCTGCAGGATAACCCATGCACTCAAACCCCACTCTGTCTGGTTCTTTATCACCTGTTTGCATCAAGTCTGAACCCTCAACCCCACTCAAGGCTGAACACTCAACCCCCACGGGTCTGGTGCAACAGAAACCCACATCTGACCCCTGCCCCATCTAACTGAAGGCAGAAGATGACACCCTTAGCAACTACTGTGTGATCCAATCATTGTACGTCAACAAGGTAGCTTGCAGACCCAGAGATCCCATTAGATTTTGGTTACAAAAACTCCTTCCTGCCCGGCTCCCCTCTCTTGCTCTCTCTGTCTCCCTCTCTTGCTTTCGCTCTCCCTTGCTTTCTCTTTCTTCTCTCGCTCTCTCTTTCTCTCTCTCTCTTTTTTTATCCTCTGTTGCACTGCTGCAATAAAGATCTCTTGGTCACTCCAAGTGTTGTGGTCACTTTCCTTTCAACAACACCATTTGCTTAAAATCTCTCTGACTCTCCTTCTGCTGCTAGCTGCTGAAAACTCTGCATTTAAAGAACTTACCTGAATGTATTATATCTACCTGGTTGACATCTTAATTGTCAGAGAAAATAACCTTATAACTTTTAGTACATCTGCAAAAAATCTACCATGGCAGTATCTGTGTTTGTTAAAACAACCACTGGGAGGGAATCTTGGGTTCCTCTGTGAGCCTTAATCTCCTCTTCCATAATCCTAGGATAGAGGTAGGGCCTGTCTCAAGATTGTTGTGAGGAGGAAATGGTGTAACCCATGAAAAGGGCCTAGACATGTGGTAAAAGAATGGTCAGATGCTTCCAATGATTAGTTTTGAGGACTAGTGACCCAGATCCTAAAAGTGGTACTTGCGTGACTTCATGGTGAATGTTGGAGTGGTATCAGTGATCTAAAGAGAAAGACATCCCTGGTGGGAGGGCACAGGGATATGGCAGTGCCAGGCAGACAGGGAGGTACCCAAGTGGAGGAGGCAGAACAAAAGAAATGAAAAACAGAGACCACTGCTGACAGCCCAGTCTTATTCCTGAACACAGCAGAGACATTTTCTAAGGACTCCCAGAGATGCTCAGAGGGGGATTTTTCAAGCTTAATGCTAGCTGCACATTAAAATTCCCTGGGAACTTTTCAAAAACACCACAAACATTTAACCGAGTTTCACCCAAGACCAACTGAATTAAAATTTCAATCTGTGTCTAAACAGATCTTTAAAAGCACCCCAAGTATCCTGGTATGCTGGAAGGATTTAAGACTATAGGTCTAAAAGGAGCTAGGAAAACACAAAATACCCCAGAAATAGATGGAAGAACTGTCATTCGTAAAGGAAACACTTTCTAGGGCACAATACGCAAGACTCCATTGGGAAGTCATATCTCTCTTTTGGGCCATAAGAGCCATATCTACCAAGGGGACAGGTGGAGATATTTGGGCCTGACTTTCTCCACACCACAGGTGGAAGGGTGTGTAGCCCCAGCAGGGATAGTGAAGCAATGGTGCAAAAACATTGGGAGAAGTTCGTGCTTCTCCCCAGGTCAGTCCCATACTGGCCAACCAGCCACTGCAAGGCATGCACATTGGGCCAGACAGGGTGGGTGATGCAGGGGATCTAGACTCAAATGACAAAGCTGGTAGGGCTGGAGCCGATAGCACTGTGGTTGTTACTGAAGCCCTTGGTTTTTCCCTGTGATTGCCCCGGTCTAAGGAATTAAGGGTAATGTGTTGGGATTAAGTTTGCTGGTTTTTTTCATCAGCAGACTGTCTTGGCTGGCATTAAAGCTGGCTTATGGCCCTTGGGCACATACCAGCTGGGCGAAGTAGAAAAGACAGGTGGAAGTGGGTTGAATGTGAGTTGGGAATGAGGAAGTCAGCTCAGACTTCCAACCTGACTGTAATTGATCCACAGGGAAGCAAACTGCATGATGGAGAGTTGAAAATTCATTAAAGCATGTAGATTAAAAAAAAAGTCTTCCTTCTAGATTTCTCTCATGATTTCTATGCAACCTATTTAATAATACTTAGAATTTTTCTAAAAAAATATATTTATTCATTAACATCATACTTTCTTCTCTAGAACAAAAAACAATTTATAATAGATTAATATTCCATTTATAAATTCCTAGGTCAGCTTTTAGAAAGTAAATATTAATCTGTACTTCAAAAACATTGAACAATACCATCTTTATTTATAGAGTTTTCTAGTAAAAGTTTAACTTGTAAGTATGTCCTTAAATGAAAATATCGCTGTTAAAAGTTTCAAAAAGTGCTTTTAATCTTTATCTCCAAAACACTTTCCTGAAAGCACATTTCCTGGCATACTATGCTTCCCTATTTGATTTCAGGTCCCTTGAGGGTCCACATTGGTGAGAAAGGTTGCATGAATCCAGGACCATGGACACTTTCAGTTCTCTTCCTAGTGAAGTCAAAACCCAAGGCAAGCATTTAATGTTCTTGCCCATATTTGAATTGGTTTCCTCATTGTGCCTGCTTGACATGTTTTCCTGCCTACAGGCTCAATGCTGACGTGAATTATTAACGATAAAACTAGCTGACTGATCAAGTGGAAAAATAGATTATAGGTTGCAGAGGCCTGTCAGCCCAAAACCCAAAGTGAGAGGAAGCCTGGGCCAGAGGACAAAAAGACCTAGAAAAGAGAACCCAGCACTTTTGCTTTCTAGAAGCACAACAGCAAATAGAAAACAATAATTTTCCTTCCTTTTTGAAGAAGTATCTCTGCACCTGAGGGCTTATCAAAACGGCCCCAAAACAAAGCAGATGGAAATACAATAACTAGGTCATTCCAACACATACAGCTCAAATCTAAATTAGCGTACTTCGAATATGTATGTTTTTCTAAATTATGTTGAAAACTAACAGACAAAAATTACATTTTTAAGGTATCAATTTATTCTTATTTGTCTTATTGAATCAGCCTAATGGGATTAAAGGCAACGTTTTAAAAATTTTTAATATTATTCATTCAAAAAACCATTTTCAAATGCTTTTTAAGGCAAACACAAAGGATAGGGGTGTCAGTTGCTCCATGGTCACACAGAAACTGCGCTGAGATGCTTTTGAACCATTTTTCAACCCAGGGTGGAGGCAGGGGTAGGCTAAAACTCACTGCACTCTGACCACAGCCACCTTCCTCCTGACATCTCTAGCTTTAAAATATGACCTATGGCTTTGTAGAAAATGAAGAGGTGAATTGAATGGTTGGGTATCTAATGTCTGTTCATTTTAAAATTGCAAATTTGTGTGAGAATGCTGAAGTCCCAGCAAGAGAGGGCCAGTACTATTTTGGGCTGTCTCTGAAGAATATCCTACAGAAGGAATCAAGGAAAATGGAGGTGGGCACATCTGGGATGCTATTTTCAGGCTCCTGGAGTCCCGAAAGACGCTGAGAAGCTGGAAAAAGACCAGAAGTGTGATAGGAAATGATTTATGAGCGAAATCAGGGCAGAAAAAAATGATAAGAATGACTGCATAGGGTGTAACTAACTTGAAACCAAGGACAACAAGGATAGGCAGGAAAGAAACTTTCAGTGTCAGTGCAGGAGAGAGCTTTGTTATGTAAACAAGATGCTGGTGACATTGGGGCTCCCAAGTCCTTGAGCTGGTGGAGCAGAAATTGGGGGAAATAGAGTAGAACCTCTCAGCCTCAGCTGCATATCAGCTTTCCCTGAGGGGCTCTTAAAATTATTCCTGTGCCCTGATCTTATTCCCAAAGTCATTGTAGAAGAATGGCTTTCCATATTGTTTTTAGATCACAGTAATAGCTGTAGATTATACAAAAACATTTTTAAAGGTATATTCAGATCATAGATGGTTCTAAATAACAGCATCATGTTATAAGAAAAATCTTAGTTAAACAATTAAATAGGGAAACTTTTTTTAAAATTTGAGGAGCTGTGGTAGTTTCTTATTAATTAGTAACAATGAAACAATGTACTGTGGTATCTTTTAATAATGATTATTTAAACAAAATTATGGGAATCTTCCTACTATCAGTACTCCTCAAACTTCCATGTGCATAAGAACCATCGTATAAAACATTTCAAAGTGGAGATTCTGATCTGGTAGGTCTGGGTTTGGCTCCAGACTCTTCTCATGAACTCTCAATGAGGCCAAAGCTACTGGTTCGCACACACAGTGCAAGGAGGCTGTATTTTAAGGGGCCTCTTCTCTATTCTCAGAATTGGAAACTTCTTGAAATGATTACTCCATGAGATTTGTTAACTTCACTTCCCATCCAGGTAGATGGAGTAGGAAAAAAAGGAAGATTGTTTTAATGCATCATTAAGCCTTTACCTTAAAAAAAATATAGATCCTTTGTTAATTACTGAAATTTCATCCATACAATTTCCAAAGAGTCAATTTATATGCTTTCAAATTATGTCTTGACTTCAAGTAAATGTTCAATGCCTTAAATAAACCAGGGGCACGCGCGCACACACACACACACACACAGCAGCAGCAGTAGCAGCAGCAATTCCTTACATGCTAGGAAAATAATTTGTGCTTGACGCATCTGGGTGTCTTTTTTGCTGCAATCACAGGGCCTCCTCTGCAGTCATAGCTAATAGAGAGTGATGTGTGGCACAGAAGGTGAAGATTCCATTGGGAGGGCTTAGAGGGGACAGGAGGCAAAGGAATTTGGAATTAACACCTTAGAAAAATGTTTCTGATCATATATTATCCCTCAGCATGTTATGCATATTTGGGGGCAATTTTTTCTTTCTTTTTAAAAGTTTTTATTTACTGTTGTTATTGTTTTTTTGTTTTGTTTTGTTTTTTCACTTTCAGGCGGACATAATATCTTTATTTTTATGTGGTGCTGAGGATTGAACCCAGGTCCTCATGCCTGCTAGGCAAGCAGTCTACTACTGAGCCACAACCACAGCCCCTGGGGGAATTTTTTCTTATCTTCTTGAAGCAAAGTGAAGTGAGTTGAACAAAACACAAATATCCACCTTCTTAATAAGAAATACACCACATACCCAGGATTTCCTTTTACAAAACTGACTTTAGAGTTATTTTAGAAGTATTTGCCAACTTTCAGTTTAGGGGTGTGTGTGTGTGTGTGTGTGTGTATGTGTGTATATATATACACACATACACAAACACACACATACATGTATAGGTTTCTTAAGTTTGGATTTGTTTTTTGAGCCTTTAAATTATTTGTGAAACGTCTGCATATGATGCTTTCAAATGCTCATTAATTTTTGGCCCAGGAAGCAGATTTGAATTACTGAAGTATTTTGACTGTGCTCATAAATAACATTAAGATTTTCTTAAGAGCCAATGGAAATAGAATAAAATAGTATAAGAGGGTGAGGACAGCACCAAAGCAAAGAATGGTTGATAAATTGGTAGAAATTAAAGAGGAAGTAACATACCCTTCAAAATTGGTATTTTTCTAGTTGTGTTTCCAAATACTCAGCCTTTCCTATTTCAAAGACTAAATAGGAGTTATTGAAGAGATGGTAGAAACTGTCCCTAGACTTAGAGGTTGTACTCTTTCTAAAGTTTCTTTACTAAAAAAAGGTTTAAAAATGCTTCACTTCCTCTATTTTACTGTCCCAGTGAATCTGTATTCCAATAATCTGGAAATGTCTATATCTGTGTTGTTCAAGATGACAGCCTCTAGCCACACATAACTACAGAGCACATGAAATGCAATTTGTCCAAATTCAAGAGTCCTGTAAATAAAAATACAAACCCAGTTTTCAAGACTTAGTAAAAAAATGCAAAAAAAAAAAATCCTGTTAAGAATTTTAATATGGCCAGGCATGGTGGTTCACACCTATAATCCCAGTGAGTTGGGAGGCTGAGACTATAGAATTCCAAGTTCCAGGCCAGCCTCAGAAACTTAGCGAGACTCTAAGAAACTTGGTGAGAACTTGTCTCAAAATAAAACAAAGTTTTAAAAAGTCTGGGCATGAGGCTCAGTGGTTAAGCACCCCTGGATTCAATTCTTGGCACCAAGAAAAAAAAAAGAATTTTAAAATTGATTTTGTGTTGACATAATATTTTGGACATATTTGGCTTAATAACATTCTTAAGTCTAATTTTACCTTTTGCTTTTTAAAAGTGGCTATCTTTTAAAACACAGGGGGTTAACATTCAATTCCTATTGAACAATGCTAATTATATAGTGTATATCTATATTACTCATTCTGTTTTGAAATAATACTTAGTTTGCTGAATATTTGCTATATTATTAAGCTAAACACTTTACTTACATCAACTTTCCTTAATGATTTCCTCTTTACAAATGTATATATAAAGTTTAGAGAAAGCTTGTTGAAGTCACACCTGTAGGAAGAATCCATCTGTCTGAATCCAAGGTCAATGCTCTTAGCCAGATATTACTATGATGAGGTGAACCAGGTATTCTACCCAGGTGCAAAATTTAAGGGGCAACAACACAGAGAGTACTTTAGATATGTAATATTTTAATGGAATATTTTTAAAAAATTAAATAAGTATAAGAAATCTATGATTGGCAAAAAAAAATGCCAAAATTTTAAATAAAACAGGATTTGATCCTGCCCTTTCATAGAGTGGCCTCCACTCAATCCTCACATACTCCCTAAGTCTTGGTCCTGACCATCATTCCACCTTTCTAAATGACTGCTCATTTTGGTGTGACTTATCTTTTCAATTATCTTGCCAGCTCTTGGAGAGATGTTCTCTCAACTTCACACTTCGTGAAGGATTGGAAAAAAATCCAAACTGTAAACACTGTAACATTAAACCGCAAAGTGTCATTAGATTAGTTGTTAGGAAACAGGGTTTAAGCCTGGGCGTGGAATAGCACGTGGAAGGTATTAACAAATGCACAAAGAGCAAAAAAACTAAAAGAAAATAGACTAAAATGTTTAGAAGGTTTTCCCTGTGTAGTAGGACATCCCCATCACTTGATATGTATTATATGATGTGTAATTAAGAACACACATAAAATGTTGCTGCATTTCAAACCATAGAGCAAGCACATCTTACTTTGAAAGATACTCAAATTAACAACCTTACACAAAGAATTAAAATCCTTTCATAGCCAAACTCAACAACTCAAGTACACTGTTGGGAAAATCCTAACCTGTGCATTTAATTCCCATTGTTCATTATATGAATCACAGGGTGGACCTTTTAAAACAGGCCCTTTGCAAACACCTGTGGCATGATAATTGACTGTAATAAAGTCTGCGGGAATCTGAGCACTCCTCTGTATTAAAGATTCTCAATCAGGAGGGCCAAATAGGAATTCTGTGGAACTTTCATAACCTCCCTCTCCTCCCTAGATATACAAATCTTTCATATCTTCCTAGTTCCCTTTTCAGATAAGCTGAGAAAAGGACCAACCCTAGGACTCTAGTTCCTCCCTGTCCCTTTAACTCACTCCCATCTAACACCCACCTCTTTCTCTATACTGAGCCTGCTTTTGACCCCTGATTCCTAACAACCAATCTAATGACAGTTTACAATTTAATCTTACAGTCTTTACAGTGTGGATCTTTTCTGACCCTTTAGCTACATTTTACACAATTGACCCATGCCTCTTGAAGTACTCTTTTCTCTACTTCCTTGGTTACATTTCTTCTGGTTTTCATTCACCTTCTTGAATGCTCTTTTTGAGTTTCCTTTAAAGGAGGTACTCTGTGGAAGACCCCTTTCTCCTCCCACCCCCTCAACGACATCTTCCCTCCCCATTCACCATTTAAAAATTGAAGTCATTACTTTCGAGTTGGTGTGGTTCCCCTGGGATGGAGTCCCTTCCCTGAATTCTAATTATGTAGCCAACAGCAGTGTCAGTTTGGTAGTCTAGTAGCCATCCTAGGTGTTTCTACTAAAATTATCTACTAAAATTATTTTTTTGCTCTCCCAGGTAGATCTTGTCTTTCTCGAATTCACCATTGTATTCTTGGTGTCTGGAGGAGAACCTGGCACATATCAGTATATATCAATCTATATATATCAGTATATATCAGGACACAGAAGAGCCCCAATTTGAAATCACTTAAGCAGACAAATAAAAATGTAATTTATCACATAATTGGAGGTTCAGCATAGAGTACACCCTGGCCCCATCTTGCCAACAAGAGCTACAGCTCTTTTCAGTCTTACTATTTAAATATTCTCTGGGTCATTTTCATCCCAAGGCAGATGCCATCCAGGAACTCCACCTAGCTATCAGTGGGAAGCAAAGGAAACTAAATGATCCCTTGTTCAAGGAATTTCACAGTGGGTAAGCCACAAAAATAGCAGGGCCATTGGTTTTTTGGGAACTGGCTTATTGCACTTACCATGATATTCTCTAGTTCCACCCATTTACTGGCAAAAGCCATAATTTCATTATTCTTTGTGGCTGAGTAATAGTCCATTGTGTATATGTACCACATTTTCATTATCCATCCATTCATCTATTGTAGGGCACCTAGGTTGATTCTGTAGCTTGGCTATTGTGAGTTGAGCCGGTATAACTCCACATCATGTACCACCACAATACTGGGATCCTAATTGGAACTTATTAT
Organism: Urocitellus parryii; assembly: GCF_045843805.1. Taxonomy (NCBI): domain Eukaryota; kingdom Metazoa; phylum Chordata; class Mammalia; order Rodentia; family Sciuridae; genus Urocitellus; species Urocitellus parryii. The sequence goes on from NC_135537.1 coordinate 47,894,438, forward strand.
ATATATATATATATATATATATATATATATATATATATATATATCATTTATATATACATATATAACATTTCAAAATATACTCTGCTGTCATGTTAAAAAAAATGAAAATAAAAAGTTAAAAACAAACAAACTGGGCCAGACATTTTATTTGCAGGGACGGGAAGAAGTAATACCCATTTGGAGTACTTTACCTAGACGTGAAAAATTCTTGGGATAGTTTACATATAAAAGCCAATCAGATTTGATATATTCTTTATTAACATATATGATGTGATTCCCAAGACCAATTTAAGAAAAAAATAATAAAAAAGAATCTCTTTCCATTCCTCTGAGTTAAGTTCTTTCAGGAGTAAGTTTTCAACTTTTGCTCCAAGAACTGTGCTTTGTCTTTCAAATCTCATTTTGCTTTTCCCAATTTCTGGAATCAACTACTTCCAAATCCCTGAGGAATTAGATTGAGTGTTCATTTGTTCTTTCCTGTGTGATTCTCTAAGCCATGCCCTTTATTTTGGGGTCCAGGGGTTGGGGTTGGGGGATTATCTATCTATGTGTGTGTGTATATATACACACACACATACATATAAACAAAAAATATGTTTATATAGTGTATATGTGATATGTCATATATACACATATATATTGTCTTAGAAGCACCCGGACACTGTAGTTTTTAATAGATGGCCATCTTCAATATCCTCAGTTTTTTCTGACTTTTCTAATTCACATTGCTCCAACTTCATAAAAGGCAAGCTAGTTTCCCTTTCTCTGTGGTTCAGCCCTCTAGATATTTCCCAGCTTTGCTGTCACCCTTCCACTTGCTCTGTTTAAAATCTGTGTTTCCTTTCCCTTGGCGTATCTGCTATTTTTAGCCCAGTGCCTGTCCTTTGGATTTGATAGTCACATTTATCCCAGATTAAACCCTCAGCATTTTCTCAAAGCTCTGCTTGAACTCTGCCCTGGCTGGTTCTGCCCTTGACTGTTTGGGCTCTCAGGCTCCAGGATACTAAATTCCTCCAGTTGCCCTGAGCATGGATATTTCCTTATTTTCCTTACACCCACTTTCTTTATGCTTTAATTCCTTCTTTTAATCCATTCTTATAAGTACTGAGCAGTTCTAAACACTAGTTTCTTCCTGCTCATCACCCATTACAGGATGACCTACACAAGGAGGCATGGCATTTACATGCTATCTGACACTTTTGGCTCAGCTCAGGTGGGCAAAGTTGGTTGGTTCCCTCTAATAGGCCTGGTCGCTATGAGTTACATGAATGTGTTCAATTGAAGATCTAGCTCACTCCATAGACTTCGATAGTCTGCTAGACCTATCTAATTCATTTTTGCCTGATTTATGGCATCTGAAGTGGCTCTTTACATGTGAACTTGGGAAAGTAAAAATATAAATTATTTAGAACAAGCTACACAGGCCAGGCATGGTGGTGTGCACCTGTAATCCCAGCAACTCGGGTTGCTGAGGCAGAAGGATTGCAAGTTCAAAGCCAGCCTCAGCAATTTAGCAACACCCTGACTCAAAATAAAAAATAAAAAGGGCTGGGAATGTAACACAGTGGTCAAGTGCTCCTGGGTTCAATCCCTAGTGCAAAGGAAAGAAAGAAAGAAAAGAAGGAAGGAAGGTAGGAAGGAAGGAAGGAAGGAAGGAAGGAAGGAAGGAAGGAAGGAAGGAAGGAAGGAAATACTATACAGATTGGGCATGGTGACACATATTTACAATCCCAGTGATTCTGGAGGCTGGGACAGGAGGATCACAAGTTTGAGGAAAGCCTTGTCAATTTAACAAGACCCTGCCCCCAAATAAAAAATAATAATGGTTGGGGATGTAGTTCAGTGGTAGAACACCCAACACAGTCATTTAGATCAGGTTGGGCAAACTTTGATGGAAGTAACAATAAAAGAGCTTTTCTAAATATAGTCCAGAGGCCATTAAGGGAATAAGACTTACATGCACAATTCAAGCTGCTGGCTAGGAATGTGAATTTTGGTTGCCTCCACCCTTTGACTGCAGTCATCTAGGACACTGTACCCAGAAATTAAGATTGCATATCAGATTATTGGACTCTTGTTTTATGGACATTTTTTTTTTTTTGCCAAGAATAAACATACTTTTCTTTGTCTTCTGTTGGTTACAGAATCCCTGTTTAGCAGAAACTACTCTGAACTCCAACAAAAGTTTCCTCACCGAAGAATTCTCACTGCTTTGTAATAAATCTACATTGGTTGTTTACAAAAGCTCCACCTTCCCTGTCTTCCCTATGACACCAATTCAGAGCAATCTGAGCCTGTGTTCCCTGAATTGCAATTACCAAGACTCCAAACAAAGTCAAATTTGCAGTTTCTGAGTTTGAATTGATCAATACAATCAATAGATAGTTTTGGTTTGTGGGCCCTTCAGTTTCTGTGACAACTATCAAATTCTGCCTCAGTAATGTGAAAGCCACCATACATAATACCAAATGAGTGGGTGTGGCTGTGCACAGGTGTGATTTTATTTACCAAGACATGTGGCAGGCCAGATTTGGCCCTCTGTCAGTAGTTGTCAACTCCTGATTTAAATGACCAATACCCAGGTGACCAATTTCTTACTTAAGTGACTCTCTGGGTGGTATGTGATGTATGCTACCAGGATAAGGTCACATGAGTCCTGCCTGCTGGAGACTCAAGGTATCTGTTGATAAATAGCATGAAAAATTTGAGTATTAAGACAAACCTAGTTATTAGAATTAAAATAATATTTAAGATTTTAAAAGCACAAAGGTGCAACTTCAAAGACTATGAACTCTCTTAAGACAGTCTTTGGGAAAGCGTTATTTGGTTTTCTTCTGATATTAGGGACATTTTGGTGGGTAAGTTTGAGAAACACTGCTTTAGAGATACTGACATAACTAATTGCTACATAGGAGTACCGTACTGCTGGGGTCTCATTCAATCGTGGTGCCTTTATTTTCTCAGAATTATATAAAATGTGACTAGCATGGATCTCACTGCATGATTTTGAAGTTGGTATGCTTTGTATTCTTCTGGGATTTCACAGGGTCCTGGCCTGGTGGTCCCTGAGACTCTCAGATGCTCTCTGTAGGTTCTCAGAAGAATCCAATTATTTCAGTAGAAAGTCTTAAAGTTTTCTGCTATTGCTTTGTAGAAGTTACTGCAGATATTCTATCTTTTCTGGCTTGTCTCATATTGAACATTAAAATTTCATCCACACAGGCTCTTGCTTATCTTGTATCTCAGTTTCATTCATTATCCAGGCTGTCCTGTCTTTTTGGCTACCTGTTTCTCCCAGACAGGTTTTCGTAGGTTTTGCTGTTCAAACTGAAGACCTGTAGCATGAACATCACCTGGGAGCTCGTTAGAAATGCAAAGTTCCAGGCTCCACCCAACCCTAATGGAGGGGAATCTGCATTTACATGGTAACTCATGTACATACTGAAATTTTTGAAGAACTGCTTGAAATTCCCCTCCTCCTGCCAATAATGATCTTGGGGGTCACTTGTTTTATTTCCAGTTATACTGGAAGAACAATTCAGTTTTTATATGCTATGATTGTTAGTTTTATGTGCCAGTTTGGTGGGGCTATGGTGCCCAATAGTCTGGTCAAAGATTAGCGTAGATAATGCTATGAAGGTATTTTGTAGATATGATTAACATTTACAACCAGTTAATTTTAAGTAAATGAGATTATCCTTGAAAATATGAGTAGGCAGGGTACAATGGCACATGCCTGGAATTCCAGCGGCACAGGAGGTTGAGACAGGAGGATTGTGAATTCAAAGTCAGCCTCAGCAATGCCGAGGCACTAATCAAATCAGTGAGACCCTGTCTCTAAATAGAATACAAGATAGGGCTGGGGATGTGGCTTAGGGGTTGAGGGCCTCTGAGTTCAATCCCTGGTACCACCTCTCACCCCCTCCTCAAAAAAAAAAAAAAGAAAGAAAATATGTGTAGACCTCATTCAATGAGTTGAAGGCCTGCAAGTTTTACTGGAAACAGAATTCTGCCTCAAGACTATAAAATAGAAGTCCTTCTTGGGTTTCTGGCCACCAGCTTGCTTTACATACTTCAGACTCAAGACTGCAAAGTCAATCCTTGTTTGCAGTTTTAGTTTGCTGGACTGCTCTATGAATTTTGAACTTGCCAGTTCCCATACCTGCTTGAGTCAATTCATAAAATACGCATATGTATCTATGTATATGTGTGCTTTATTGGTTTTATCTTTCTGGAGAGCCTTGATTGACAGACATCCAAACATTGACCTCTCATGGACAATTATGTATGATCCATTCACCCACTGACTAATTCATGAATTAAACTAATAACATTTTTTTAAAAAATGTCTATTTTAACAAGATATGCCACTGAGAGTAAGATTACACAGAAAAAAAAAAAAGCCACAAAGAACTTCCATGCTGGTTAAAGAGACAGCCTAAATTAAAGCTGTAACTCCTTCTCAAAGGGCAGTAATGGATTCATGAAACAAGAACAGAAGTAGCCCAGAGAGTAACCGCAGCTGGAGGCTGTCTGCCATTACTTCCTGAAGGAAGTATTTTTGAACACAAAACAGCCTTAATCCCTGCCAAAATGACTCAGCAAAGGAAAGGTATTTTTAAAAAGTCATTAATTCTTTAAAATTCAATATGTAACATCCTCTATGCATAAGCACCACAACTACATTACAGAACATTTCCTAGCTGGGAACAAAGAATTATAACAAAAGAAGTATGTGTAAAAGCAAACAAATAAAAACAAACAAACAAACAGAATATATGCATAAAGGAGCAAAAATTTTGTCACATTTACTTTCAAATGTCTTTGAATAACTGCAGAATAACTAAATTTCTTCTTATTTTCCTTGTAGATTCTGATACTTTTACAGAATAAAATTTTTATTTTATTTTTGAAACATGTCTTGCTATGTTGCCCCAGGCTGGTCTCAAACTCTGTAAGCTCAAATGGGCCTCAGACTTCCAGGGGTGTAACTGTATGTGTGTCTCACTGTGCCCAGTTCAGATTGTGAGAATTCTGATGATCCTGTTTGGGTCAGAACTCAACATAAGAAATTAACTTTTGTGTGTGTGTGTATGTATGTGTGTGTGTGTGGTGCTGGGGATTAGAACCCAGGGCCTATATACATGCAAGGCAAACACTCTACCAACTGACCTATATCCCCAGCCCCTAACTTTTCTTCTTATATGTATTTTAAGGAAGGCACAATTTTCCTTTCTGTATTAAATCACATGGAAAATTACAAAACAAATGAACCAAATGAACTGTTGATTTGCGGAGCTGAATAGTCTTTTAGACCTTTTAGTACAGCCTTGTCCTTTGAGCATAAGAAAGCTACAATTTAGCTTGCTATCATTTTTCATTGAATGTCACAGAAATGCCTCAAAGCTGGTCCACATTAGCTATTCAAGTTTACAAGTGAAAAACCCAAGGCACTAGAGGTAAAATGATCTTATTCTGTGAGTCAGCAGAGCCCTGGAAGACCTGGAGGAAATATGAGCTGCAGGTAATTTGGGGTAAGGTGGTTTTTAAGTCAGTGAGCGACCTTATGAAGAGATTAATTTGAAATTAAAAGCTATAATTAGTTCTCTAAGCTAGTGCCTTGTTATATCTTATTCATTATGAAATGATGAAAACATTCTCTTATAATTTTAAGAAATAAGTAAAGGAAGGCTGATTAGAACAGGAACTTCTGTGAATTGTGCATGTATAATGACACCATACTAATGACACTGCTGGTATTGTGACATGTAGTCGTGCCAGCTGTATTAATGCAGTGGGCGTGGATGTTCTGGTGCACATTATGAGCAATATATACATACATAATGTATTTCTGGGTAAAGGGCCTATGAGTCATCCAGAAAAATACAAAAAAAAAAAAAAAGAAAGAAAGAAATACAAGAGTTCTCATAATTCACTTCTGCAGTTGGTTTTATTTTTATGCGATGGAGTTTAAAGCACGGACCAGGATAACCTATGATGGCAGCTCCAGCAGACACAGAAGGGTGAGAAGCTTGAAGGCACTGGGAGGTTGGAATGTGTAACCTCAGACCTGGCTCAGCCTTGAACTTGCTCAGCCTTGAACTTGCTTTTCTTCCTGGGCAAGCCTTTTCCATCTCTTTCTTCATCTGCAATGAGGAAGAGTAGATGAAATAGGTTGTCTCCAGGGTCCCCTGGAACCCTTGGGTTCTCTACCCACTCTGCAGCCATCAGCTGCAGGTCCTCCTCAAGCAAACACGTCCATGAACAGCAGAGTCAACACTCTTCCTTTGCTTTTCCCTGTGGCAGTGATCTCTTCTTTTCCTGGAGACTCTACCCCTAACTGCAAAGAAGTTTGGTGGAGTTCAGATCCTGTTTTCCATCATTACTGACTGCCTGCTGGTAATGACTCCTGCTTACTCCTTGTTTGACCGAGGTTCTTTCTAAGCCTCGGTTTCTTCAGCTATAAAATGGGCCTAAGAATGATACCTATTTCACACATATCTTGTATGAATCAAACAGAAAGATAATTATGAGTCTACCTAAAACAATACCTAAAGCATAACAGAGTTTTAAAAATTTTATCTCTTTTCTACCCCTCCACACTCTATACTTCATTTGTGCTTAAAGATAAGAACATGGTATCTCCAAAGTCAAATTTTAGACCACATGAAGTCATGAAGACTGGCTCTTGACCCTGGGAACTCCATTATGTAGGCAGTTACATATTCTGCTTAAACATCTGGTTCAGGTCGTCAGCACACCATCAATTCTCTTTTTAATAGGCAAAAAAGTTGGGACCTAAGCCATCAACCCACCCTATTTGCTGGGCAAATAGCAGCATGGAGACACTTTGTACAAGTCTGACATTCCATATTTATGCCATACCTGTGGGGCTGAAGAGCTAAAATAGAACACAGAGAGCTTTCCAGTGTGGGCTGTAGGGGAATGTAATGGATGCTGATGTCATGCTTGGACAGGCCACAAGAAGCTGGAGCAATCCAACTGCCTCAGAGAAATGAGAGCAAACAGGCAGGATCACAGCCCAGGAGTGAGAAATAAGGTCTGATGAGTCAGGTACTGGGATTCTTTTCTGAATATTTAAAGACAACTATGGTAAGGAAGAGGTAAGGAATTTACCCTCTGAAATTAGACTTTCTATAAGCCTATTGTTTCATGCCAAAATTTGAATCTTCTACAAAAATTAACTATTCTTTGGGCAGGGGAACATCAGTGGCTGCCCATTGGCTAGGTGAATAAAAATTGAATAATGTGAAAATTTCTAACTATCCCTTAAGTCTAAGGAACACAGGGAGCACTGAGGACAAGCTGCATATTTGGGCAGTGTGTCTTTGTAGTTTTCATTCGGAAAGCCTCCTTGTAGAAAGCAAATGCTCTGAAATCCAATGGCCCTGCCTCTGTCAATAGGTGTACACACTATCCTTGTTCTCCACCTCCCCACCCTTCTAATCTCTACTTCTTTTGCTTTTGGCGTAATTTCTAAGAAAAGAAATTATGGTAAGAGCATGGTGGGAAAAAAAGTTTAAAGTACTTTATTTAATATTTACAATGTCTGTATCTTCATTTTATAGAGAAGAAATCTAAGAAAGACTGTGAACTCCCTGGAGCCATACAGTAGTGACTATGCTGAAAAGAGAAACCAAGCAACCAGTCAGAGAACTAGAAATAATTCCAAATGCACTGCCAGATTATTTTAGTGCCAGGCACAAAGCTGATTTGGGAAGTTGTGAAAATTAAGAAGGTGGGGTTTATGTTCTTAGAGTGTAACAAATTAATGAGGCAATAAACTATTTCTTCTTGACTGTTGTTAGTAAGGTAGTACTCAGTGTTAGTAAAGTAGTAAGCTTCCATTGGTAAAGATTGATGTCCAAACAGTGAGGTGGCCAAGATGCCTCAGACAGCATAAACTGAAGGGCAGAAAGGTGAGCTTCCCTTGCCACCACACCCACTGCGTGCCTGTTCATTCTGGAGTCTGAGGTTGTGCAGACTCATAGCTAAGAATATGGCATGATCCTAAAGTGTCTGTGGGTATATTTTATCCATGTCAGTCTCCTGCCATCCCATGCCCATAGGTGCACATCCTTAATTTGCACACTTTTTTTTTTGTCATTTTCATATTGCCTAAGGTTTTTCTAAAGATACCACTTACGATTAGGCTAATGTGTTATCTTTAAAACAAATTAAAAATTAAAAAATAAAAAAGGAAAGGAGAGGGAATCAAAGTGTTCTGTTAGCTTTATTGATTGTTTTACTATCTTGAGAAATTGAACATATCCAGGACCATCTTCTGCTATTCCTAGGCAGAAATTTGTGCAGTCTTTAAATGTAGTGTTGGTTACCTGAATGTTTTAGGTCTTAGTTCAAATAAACCATGGCTCTGGGCTTCTTGGTGTGAATCAACATGAGCTTGGGCTTTCAAGGTCAGTATCCTGCCTTATGAATTCTTGACTTTAATCCTATAAAAGACAGGATTAGCATTTACAAGCACAAGGTATAAGAAATACAGGATGTATGGGGGCTGGGGCTGGGGCTCAGTGGTAGTGCACTTGCCTGGCATGTGTGAGGCACTGGATTTGATTCTCAGCACCCCATATAAATAAATAAAGTAAAAGTCTATCAACAACTAAAAAAATTTAAAAAAAAGAAATATAGGATGTGTCTGTGACTATATAGATAAATGATGAATCACTGGAATTATTAGTGTTTCTTAAGTCACCTGTATTTTCTTACATTATTAATTGTGTGCTGATGCTCTGTGCCAAGGTGAGGGGGTACCATCAGAGGTCAGCCAGAATTCTAGCTTTTATTCTGAACTGGAGTGATGAAATGGTCATGGAGAAGTGAGGACGCTTTGGGGTCAGGCTCTGGCATGTACACAGAAGCCATCAAGCCTGCTGAGCTCTGCAATATGAGTTTTAAAAGGTTGGCAAGGAAATGACAGGATCCTTTGTAGGAAAGTGGAGGTGGGTAAACCCACTTAAATATGAAATCCTTGATCTACTTCCCCTCCATTAAAATGATTATTAAAGTTTTAGACTTTGCTGAGAAAACAAGTCTTTGAAGGAACCGTCCATCCTCATAATATCCTTTCTTTTATTCAAGCAAGACAGGTAAATATGGGGGGAAAGAAGAACCAGTTGCAGTAGCAGGGGAAAGAGAGCTTTCGCTGAAAGGTAAGCACGGACAGACAACTGCTTGGGGTACTCAGGCCAGAGTCACTGACTCAGTGAGCTTGCTAACTCCTAATTGCTCCTGTGTTTAGGATTCTTTTCAAATGGACCACTTTATATAATATTAGAGAGCAGTGTTTTCCTTATTCTACTTTCCTGTGTAGCCCATATACTCCCACAAATCTGGTGAATGAGTACACAAGCTCTTTATACAGAGGAAAGTAAACAAACTTGAAGTCATTTAGAGGGGCTGGAGAATCCTAAGAGAATGGCTCCCAGTCCTGAAGACAGTATTCAGGGTGTGAGGGATGGAAAATGTCCCTATATTAGTGATCTCATTTTTAAAGTGGATGCTTAGAAAAAAATAAATAGAAGAGCCAGTAATTTGGGTGGGGGGGGTGAGTGCATGGGAAGAAAGCTAATGATTGAACATTAACCTGACCCAATACTAATATATATTTTATATGTGTGTATGTAAATTAGCAGCACCCCATGTTGGCTTGACTGCAGAGAGATAGGCACCATCATATATTGTTAATTCCTATAGAGAACAGTTTGCTTTACCTATCAAAATTAAAAGGCAGCATTTTGTCTACATTTTTGTTGGCACATTATAATTTTACATAATGATGGGATTTGTTGTTATACATTTGTACCTGCACACAATCTAACAATATAATTTGGTCAGTATCACTCCCCAGCTCTGGGAACATTTCCTCTACTGATCCCCCTTGGTTTTTTGTGAGCTCCCCACTCCACTTTTCTTTTCCTTGTTCCTGTCCAACCTCCACATATGAGAGAAAACAAATGACCTTTGACCTTATGAATGAGTTTTTTGGCTTATTTTGCTTAACATAATGGTCTCTAGTTCCATCCATTTTCCTGCAAGTAATATAACTTCATTTTTCCTTATGGCTGAATAAAACTCCATTGTGTATATATGTCCCATTTTCTTTATCCCTTCATCCACTGATGGATACCTAGCTAAGGCAGCACTTTATAAACAAACAGAACAAAAGAATAGAATAGAAAGTCCATAAATAAATAGAAATTCCAGACATATAAAGTCAGATATAAAGGGGGAATGTAGTATCTGATCAAAATGGCATCTCAAGTGAATGTAGGCAAAATAAAAATTTTAATAAATGATGTTGGATGTCAAGAGGACTATCTGAAAAACATAAAATTGTATCTATAACTCACAATGAACACCAGGATAAATTCTACATGGATCAAATATTTAGACATTTTTTTTAAAAAGAAATCCTAAAAGTATTAGAGGGAAATATGATTATCTTTATAGTAAAAACTAAAAATCCTTAAGAAAAAATTACAAGAGTAAATAAAATTTATTTTAAAAATATAGATTATTTGCCTACATAAGCAAAAATTATAAACAATCTCAAAAATAATTAACATATTATGGGAGTTGGGATATAGCTCAGTTGGCAGAGTGCTTGGCTAGCATGCACAAGGCCCTGGGTTCAATCCCCAGCACCATCAAAAAGAAAAAGAAAAATTAACATATTAGAAAAAGTACTTTTAACTCATATAACACAAGACTAATCTCTTTAATAAAGAGTTTCTAGAAATTCATACGGAAAAAAACAAGCCAGTAGAAAAATGGGCAAGAAGTAAATGATGGTTTATAAAAAAATGAATAAAAATGACTTTATGCATATAAAGAAACATTCAATCTCATCAATCATGAAATACATGAAAATCAAAACTATATTGAAACACAACCACCAATTGGTAAAAATCCAAATTAGCAGTACTGTGTTGGTCTGATTGCAGAGAGATAGGCACTGTCACATATTGTTAATTCCTATAGAGAACAATCTGCATTACTTATCAAAATTAAAAATGCATGTTCTACTTCTTGTATCTTGACCAAGCAATTCCATTCTTTGACATTTACATCTATTTTCTACTAAACCCCTTTCTTTCTTCCCTCCTTCCTTCCTCCTTTCCTTCCTTCCTTCCTTCCTTCCTTCCCAGTGCTAGGGAACTGAACCCAAGGTCTCACACATGCCAGGTAAGCACTCTGCCATTCAGTCACATCCCCAACCCTAAAGTACTTTTTATAACAGCAGAGATGTCTTCCACTGAGAGAGGTTAAATAAAGTCTTATATTTATGTGAATACCATGGGACACTAGGAAATGCTATATAAACTAATAAGAAAAAAGTTCTATCGATTGTAAGGAACAGGGTGAAGTCTAATGTGCATAACATAACTGTTGGGGGTGGGAAGGTAAATAAATGGAGAGTAATAACCTGAACTGTTGTTCATTGTTATATCCAAAAAGAAACTCTGAAGCACCTCAGATTCTTCTGGCATTAGCTACCTGGGTGGTGAAGAGGTGGATCCTGAACACAGAAAGAACTTTAGTCCTGCAAGAGAATGAGTTTCTAAACTCCTGCTGGTTGGAATTAGAGGCACAAATCTAGGGTCATGGAACTGACCAGCTCCTGTGGTCATACAGGATCAGACTCATAGCTTTGGCCTTATTATCCAGAGTTCTCTCAGCAGCACTGGATGGTTCTCAGGCTACGCTGTACATTCCAGAATCAATGAGTAGAGCAGAAGATTCATGAAGGAGCTTGCCTTTGGAATAAAATTTGAACTCAAGTCTTTTGAGTCCTTGTCCTTTAACTAATTTGCCTTCCATTAGACCCATTATTCTCAACTGAGGGTAGTTTTACCCCCAGGGTACACCTTTGGTTGCCATAATTAGAGGAAGAGGAGTATATACTACTAGTATTGTAACAGAGCCAAGGCATCCTGCAATGCTTAGAGGAAAACAAAAAGTTATTTAGCATAAAATGTCAAAAGTTGAGGTTGAGAAACCTACTACTAGATTAAGATGTCGTGAAAAGGATGATAACTATGAGACAAAGCAAAGGGAACTAAGGAGGCTTCTACCATAAATAACCTTTCAACTCACCCCTGTGTCTGAGGTGACTTAAAGTCCTGTGTAGGGGATTTTTCTATACCCAGGTGTGGCAGACATTGTGAAACTTAATCCTAGGGGGGAAAAAAAAAACATGAAACAGATCTAAAAGCACAGTGCTGGAGTTAAAGAATAACCCTTCCTTAAATTCCTATAGGTTTTGGAAATCTTTTTCCAGCATTGGCACCTCTCATTATTTTCCTTCCCATTCAGTCACAACAGGGCTTGATTTACATGAGATCCCTGCTTGGAAATCCTGCAGAGACTTCATAAAATTATTTCTCCCACTGCAGAAAGGCTGCTGTCTCCTGGACATAATTCAGCAGCTGCTAAGGAGACTCCCTTTACTGTCAGCAGCTAAGAGGAAGAAGAATGATATGCTGACTCACTAATTGTCAGACACATGAGGTGGGGATGCAGGGAAGCGGGAGAGGGACTCTGCCGCAGATGAGAATCCCTCAGGGACAGTCACTGGCTGGAATGAGGCTAGCATTCTAGGACTCATAAGCCGATGTTCTGATGAGAAGGGAATCAATTCCAGTGGCAGAAACACACACACACACACACACACACACACACACACACGTGCATTCTGATGCCAGGGAAAGCACAATCAGAAAGAATGATAGCAAATAATAATAATAATAATAATAATAATAATAATAAAAAGATGATCAGCAGAGTAGAAGAGAGCTGGAATCCTCAAAGGAACACCACAGGCCTCAATCCCCTATCTGACTCAGTTGAAGCAGCTGAGGGTCCCAACTGAAGACACGTGCTCAGGACCAGGTCAGCACCCTGGAGCCTGGGGTATCCTAGAGTGGCTTGTAGCTTTCTGCAGAGTGTGTTATTTATCCAATGCTTATAAGAAATGTGCTTATTTTTCCACTTTGCCAAGAATCAAGAAAAAAAAAAAAAGAAAAAGGAGTTCCAATTCCTGTTGTGCTGTGGAATCCTGCCTAGAGACTTGGCTTCATGAAATTTTTCCTGGGTTCCTTATGGAGCTAATTTAGCCCTTGCAAATAGTGGACTTCATGGACTCTTTTCCAGTCCTCCAATCTCATTCAATTGGTTATTGCTGAGTAATCCTGTCATAGTCCTCCCCTCTCTCTGCCCCTGCCGGCCACCTCTCTCTCTCTTGCTCTGTATTTATTTATTTATTTTTAAATTTATTCTATCTTTTGCTGGCTCCAAATATTCCCTATTGCCCCAGATTGTGAAATTTTGCTTGTTGCTGAGCAAAAAAGTGGAACTTAGAGATATGGTACTGGTGAGTTCAGGGAAGGAGGGAAGGAGGAAGGCAGTCAGTCTTATTGTGTCATGTTCCATCAGTCATATTTTGTCAAAATAATCAATACCTGAGATAAGCTTAATATGAAAAATGCTTTATTTGGGCTCACAGTTTTAGAAATTCCAGTCTATGATTAATTGGCCCCATTGCTTTGGGGCTATAGTGAGGCCATAACGGCAGGAGTACATGTCAGAGCAAACCATTCACTTCATGAGTAGGACACAAAGAAGAGAGAAGGGATAATGGGAATATTGAGCATATTCCCACTATCCCTTTAAGGGAATATGCTCAATGATCTAAAGACCTCCCCCTAGGTCCCACCTCTTAAAGGATCCACCATTTCCCAATGGTGGAGACAAAGACTTTACATATGGATGACTGAGGAACACTTAACCCAAATCCTAACCCACACATAGGTTAAAGCAACTGAACCATTATTTACAAATTACCTTTTACCACTAATTTATGCAATGACAAGTGTTAGGTCCCTAAACATTAGTAACTCCATTTTGGTTCTGGGACTCCATCTTGACCCTAAACAGCCAAGAAAAAGAAACTTAAAGATACCCTATTCCCGTAACCACCTCCACCAAGGTCCCTAAACACAAAAAAACTGTTGTTACCCAACCACCTGCACCCAAGGTGAATTCTAGCTTGCTCTTGTTCCTTGTCCAAAAGGTATATTAGTTTCCATTCAAGTGACACTGGCTGCTGCACCTTGCAGCCTGGCAGATATCCTCTGTCGATAAACCTTTGCTTGACCTCAGAGCTGTGTCTCTCATGGATATTTGTGCCAGCTGCCCTAACAATAAGAAAATACCAGCAACAAAAATCCTTGATGAATGTCAGAAAATAATACATTTTTCAAGAACTAAAGGAAAAATCCACCTCAAATCTTTCTCTCTTTTTGATGACTTACTGGGAAAACTATTCTATGCAGAGATCAAAATTCCGGATTAACTACTATGAATGTTTGGTGAATGAACCGGATTTGCCATTTCCTTGGGAGGTACTAAAAATCAGAACTTCAATTTGTATGACCCTCAATATTTTAGATAGTTGCCACATTCTTTATCCTGGCTAACCCTGACAACGCCCCTGGGAGATTGCTGTAGTGTCTTTATTTGAAAGACCAAGACCAAGAAACCAAAGCTGGAAAGGGTGGCTACAAATTGCTTGATGTCACAGAACTAATAACATAGATTTTTTTTTAAATGCCCTGATACTGCACACAATTTGTAACAACCAGAAAGAACTTGGCAGAACAAGGGTAGCAAGATTTATTCAGTCTTTTCTGTGTATCAAGTACTGTTCGATGTTTGCATTTTTTATTTTCTTTAATCCTAATAACAGTACTAACATGTGGATGCCATAATTTCAACATTGACTTGACTAGTAGAGGTTTATCTAAAACAACACATATATATGGCAGTAATGGGGAACTCATCAATAAAATTGATAGATACAACCTGCTTTACCAGCTGAGAAAATAGTCACACCTCATGTTATTATTAACTAGTTAAGGTTTCAAATGCATGTGCTGTGGGGTGTAGCTCAGTGAGAGTGCTGGCCTAGCATATGCAAGGACCTGGCTCAAGCCCCAGCATCAGAAAACAAACAAACAAATAACAACAACAAAGAGAACAGAGAATTCACATGCACTCTTTAATACAAAGTCTAGGATCTTACTCTTGGGGCATCAGTATACATATTCTCTCATTGAAACTATTCAGAAACCCTAGGGAAACTATTGAAAGTATTCAGAAACTGCAATGTCTGGGTGGTCCACTCATGTCACTGATTCTGTTATTTTCCCTTAGTGTTGGCTACTGTTCCACACTGTCTTATTCAACATCTCTGTGTTCCCAAGGCTCCAAGGTCTTAGAATAATCGCTCCTCTATAGGTGAAGCCTCTGCTGTTCCCAATGCTCGAAGAGGTTGCTGAAAAACCTTCTTGACCTATTCAGTTTGTGCTCACATATTTAATCACTGATCCCAAGGCAGTACCAAAGGGGATCAATTCTGCAGGGGTGTCAGTCTCATCTGTCGGCTGTGCCAGAATCCACTCTTTGTAATAAGTCTCTGGGTCCAAGTTACAATACAGACTTCACTTTCATCCATGGCAAACTCCCTTTTGAGGCCTATGATGTCCTTTCCCACACTTGGATGTCTGTCATTGTCATTCCAATGTACTAGAGAGGTTTTTCTAAAGATGAAATTCAGAACGTTTGATCTCTTTACTTTCAAGCAGTTCCTTGGTAGCAGGATAAATTTTTCCACCATTTCTCTAAGACCAATTCCCATTCTATGTGGTATTGGGATAGCCCTTCAGTAGCACTTACAATGGCCTATTATTTCTTCTTCCCAGGACAATAGGTATATTATGCTTTTACATTCCCATAACAAATGTAGGTCTCTCAACTAATTTCTTCCATAATAATAAAAATTTGTCTCAATATGACTCTATCTCTTTGCATAGAGGAAGTTGGCACAATTTTCAGAGTTCCCAGATACTCCTTGACTTCCTGTGTGAATCCACCCTTTGGATGACATTGCCATCATACCATTGCTATTTGTTCCTCTTAAATATATCCTGAAAAAACTGCTTATATTGAGATCTAAGCTACTTATTTTCTCAAACTACTGGCATAAACCAGAAATAAAACATCTAAATAGTTCCAGAACAACTTAATAACTAATCCATCCCAGTGGAAGTCACAGCTCATAAATATCTTGACTCTATCAACATATGGTTGTACGATATTAGATTTGGTGCTGCAGATGGTATGCTTCCTCATGACACACGATGAGCAAGATAAAACTGCACAAATACCTCCTAAACAACAACAAAAAAGGAACGAATTCCAAATGACAGGAAGCAAAGCTAAGATCCTATTTTGTGAAGCTGTGAGCCATTTCACATAATGCAAAGTAACTTCCATTACTCTGGGAGGAACATGGAACATGTAAAAAAATGTTGCCTCCCCAGATCTATTACATTGAACACATACACTGTCTTCTTCTGTTTTCTCACCACCACCCCCCATGAAAACAAAAGATAATAGATTTTGTGTTAAAAGTATACGCCAAAGGAGCAAAGAAATGAGTATGCGTGACAACATCTAATGTTTGAAAACTGGCAATATGGAAAAGGCATCAGACCTAAGGAGAGCAAATCCCAAACTGGTAACAGAAAAAGGTGAAAACCAATCTAATTTATATCACAAAGCCCCATGATTCTGAAGTCAATAGCATCAGGTATTTTTGGAGAAGGGATTATAAGGGTTAGGTTGGTTAAAATAGGGAAAGTATTTTGAACTATAATTAAACACAGATCGGTCCTCATGCTCTGTCCCTTCCCCTGATAGCTGAGTGGCCAAGCCTCCCCTCTCTTGCAGAAGACATGAAGTTTATTCTGCGTAGAGGATAAAGTAGAGTCTCCAATTTGGGAGAGATTAGCCACAATTAAGGATGGAGAGGCTCTTTAGCAGCAACTACTTAAGTGGAACTCATGCATACTCTATAATCTGCCAGTTCCCTTCCTAAGAATATACACAGTCCACCAAAACATAGGTACAAAAATGTTCACAGAAGCACAGAAGCATTTTCTTTTCTTTTTTTTTTTTTTTTTTTTGTACTAGTAGTTGTTAAAGACTGGAGAAAATTCAGAGTCATCAACAATCCAATGAACAAATTAATTGTGGCATGTTCTTCCAATAGAAACTCATAAAGACAATGTTTAATGAAAGAAGTCTGACAAAAATTTGCTTGTTAAAAGTTTCTAGTTATAAAGCAGTTTTTTTGTTTTTTTTTTTTAAAGAGGCAAACCTACCCAATCTTTTGGTATAAAAAAATCAGGATAATGGCTAACGTTAGGGAAATAGGATTGTGCAGAGCCAAGAGGAACATCAGGGAGACAGACAGTGAGATTCTGACAATCCTTTATTTCTTGAGATGAATGTGATTAGGTGGGTATGTTCATTTTGTGATAATTTATTGAGCTGTGCACTTATCATCTGGTCATTTTCTCTATCAATACCATACCACAACAATACAGTTTATTTTTTTTAAAAAAACAAGTCAACAAACAAATCTGTAGATTGCATATGAAGCTCAGATATCCTGAAGAAGCCCTATTTTCATTATTGGAATGGGTTCTTCCTAACACTTGCCATCATAGGAAAAGAAGTGCAGGGAGGTTGTTGGCCTTCAATTGGTCCAGGAAACTACTGAGAGACACCTGCACCTGGCTGTGACTTCATCACTTGTCATCACTAGTAATATAGTAATAATAATAATAATAATAAACATAGCTCATGTTCTGCACACTCCAGATGATGTCTAGCATACAAAGTCTTTTGCCTTTCTTCTTAGACTGCTTTAATAGGCAGAATTCTAAAATTCCCCCAAGACTAAGGGTCCCTGGTGTAGTCAAACCTTCTCCCAGTTATTCAGTTACACATCAATCCACATATTGATGTGAAGGGATTTTTTAATGGAATTAAGCCTTAGATCAGTTGATCTTAAGATAGGGAGGGGGCTGAGGATGTGGCTCTAGCGGTAACGCGCTCTCCTGGCATGCGCAGCGCACTGGGTTAGATCCTCAGCACCACATAAAAATAAAATAAAGATGTTGTGTCCACTGAAAACTGATAAATAAATATTTTAAAAATTCTCTCTCTCTTCTCTCTCTCTCTTAAAAAAAAAAAAAGTTAGGGAGGATGTCCTGGGCAAACTTGTCCTAATGAAGGAAGCCCTTTAAAACCTGAGTTCTTTTCTGGTTGGTCATAGTAGAGGAGATCTGAAAGATGTGTTCTGGCAGGCTGGAAGCAAGAGCACCTGCATGTCAACTGCTGGGCCAGGAAAGGGGGACACAAGGAGCTGCAGGCATCTTTTGGGAACTGAGAATAGTTCTGGGTAACAACTAACCGAAAAACCGGGACCTCAGACCTACTGCAACTAGTGAGCTTGGAAGAGGACACTGAGCCCTATATAGAGATCACCTTGATTTGGCACTGGTCAGCACTTTGCTTTCAGCCTAATGAGACCCTGATCAGAGAGTCCAGCCCCACTGGGCCTGGGCTTCTAGTCTACAGGAACTGTTAGAAAATAAATTTGTTGTTTGACATCACTGTGGTCATTTGAGCTTGTGGTCATTTGTTATGTATCAATAAAACCTAATACAACAATATTCTTCCCAAAATTCTATTAGACAATATCTCCTTTTCCATCTCATATATAAAAGCTATATTACTAACAGTCACCCTCTTCAAGTTTTCCAATAGTCTTTAAGAATTTTCTTGCATTTTTGTTAGTAGCAGATCAATGAAGCTTACTAAAGTTTAAAACTTGTTGAACTATATAACCCTAAAGAATGAGAAGAGTCAAAGGTGATATCTAGAAAACAAAACAAAAAAAAATAATGTGAATACAATTAGCAAATTTGTTGACCAGAAATATTGACATGAATGACAGTCCTTGAGAGATGAGTGGAACAAATAAAAAAATATTAATAATAATTAACCACAGAAATTGCTTCAACCAATTAATAGAGATAATTTACAGATATTTTTTTAAGAGCTTAGAACCAATTTGTGCATTATAGAGGCAATATAAATGGTGAATCAGAGAAGATGGAATCCCCTCAATCTCCAGAACTAACATTAAGGAGGAAGCCCACACCCTCCCTTAGTTCAGAAGGGTATTTCTTTGGCACCAGACCCTGGTGTTGGCTGTATTATGGGTGGTGCCATGTAGCAGGTCCTTTTTTAAAATTTTTTAAATTTATTTTTTAGTTGTAGTTGGACACATTATCTTTATTTTATTTATTTATTTTTATATGGTGCTGAGGATCAAACCCAGGGCCTCAAACGTGCTAGGCAAGTGCTCTACAGCTGAGCCAGGATCCCAGCCCCCAAGCAGGTCCTTTTACCTCTTCCTGTTCTTTGCAGTATCCTCACCCTTTATTCACTGCATATCAAGGCTACTTTGTATTTTCACCTCATTGTTATGCTCAACACATGCAATCTTTCAAAAAAGTTATAAATAGTACTCAATAACAAACTTCTTGAGTGTGTTAAGAATAATTTCCAGGGCTTCATGCACACGTATTCTCTATATTAAAGTGAGAGAATGAGTGGAGGACAACTGTATTTTTGAAGGACTGCCCACACAGGTACTGTCTAAAGGAAGATTTGTAGGAGAGAATTCCAGAGCTTTGTAAGCTATACCAACAGGGTGTCAGGGAAGTTCTGAGAAATGGCTTAATTAAACTAGGACAAAATGAGAAAAGAAAACTGCCTCACAGACCTAAAGACACAACGTACCTTTGGCTAGATGTACACTGTGCATCTGAAGACAGTGGCTGCATCTTAAAGAAAGAGTGGTCAGCAGGAAAAATAAGAAATGACAAACAAGACCCCCACAGTGAATGCAGCAATTACTAAGGGAATGCACTTGGGGAAACAAAGAGTAATCTCACTGCAGAATACTGAACTTCATGGTGGGCAGAGTTGTTCCATCAGCTTCCCTGGACTTTAAAGGTGCTATTTCCCCCAAACTAACCTTTGTTTCTACTTTTGCACTCACAAGCAAAATTCTGATTAAAAAAAAAAAAAAAAAGCTTTTCAGTTTCCATCTCATGAAGAAGGAAATATTATGAATGAATATCTTTTTTTTCCTTTCTTTTTTTTTTTAAACCAAAGATCTCCTGCATAACATTTAAAAGGTTGACCCATCATGTGTTTACCATAATAGACAGCCACCATTCTCCCACTCTTGGCTCTCTCTCTTGATTCTTCTGGCTTTGACTCCCATATTACTAAACCAGTTGCTTATACTGCATGATTCTTTTTCAATTTCCAGATTTCCTTCTAGACTCCCACTAGGAAAATGAGGATTTACTTTTGTTTTATCCTCTCACCTTTTATCACCCCTCTTCTGATAAAATGTTTACTTTAATTAGATTAATATCAGTTCTTACATTGTTATCACTACTTTACTGAATGCTGTTTACAATTGAGCTATCTACCATATGACAATAATTTTCTCTTTTCCCATGAATGTTTGTTTTCACTGGAATTATCTCATTCATTCATTGGCTTGTTGTTCTGTACAGTCAGTCCTCTGTAATCATGGGTTCCCCCTCTGTATTCATGGGTTCCCTCTCTGGATTCAAGCAACTGAGGACCAAAATATTTAGGGAAAAAATTGCATCTGAATTGAACATGTACAGACTTCTCCCTCTTGTTATTATTTCCTAAATAATACAATATAACAAACATTTATATAGCATTTACCTTGATTTAGCATTATATGGAATATAAAGATGATTTAAAGGATGTTGGAGGGTGCACATAGACTGCATTAAAATATTACACCATTGTACAAGAGGGACTTGAGCACTTGCAAATTTTGGCATCTGCCAGGGTCTCAGAACCAATTTATGGTGGAAGCCAAGAGACAGTTGTACAATTATCATTAAGAGACACCCAAAATGTCGCCATTGTTTAAATCACCTCTTAGGGTGACAAGAAGTTATCTGTTATAATATCAAAAGTATGAAAGTTCCTACTGCTCTACATCCTTATCAGAACCTAATATTGTGACTTTTTTTTATTTTAACCATTCTGATAATCAGATCAATGGATGCCTCTTATTGTGGTTTTATTCTGCAGTTTTGGATGACTGATGAAATTGTCCTTTCCATTCCTTTGACTTTTAGCTCTCTTAAGATAAAATGGTTCTATTCCTTCCCCCATTTTTATTTGGGTTGCTTTAGTTTTTCTTAATTACTATACTTATTTTTCTTTATTCTAGGTTCAAACCCCTTAGGTTATATGTATTATAAATTTCTTCTCCCATGTTCTAGCTTTTTACTCTGCTAATAATATTGTTGAGTGAACAGAATTTTCTAATTTTAATGTAGGACAGTTCATTTACCCTTTACAGGACTGGCTATGTAGTTTGTAGGGCTCAGTACAAAATGAAAATTAGACTCCCTTGTTCAAAATTAGTAAAAATTTCAAATTGAGGTCACATGACGTTAACTTAAGCAAGATGACATTCTACTTTCAGGCCCCCTGCAACTACATGAGTCACATGCCAATGAAGCTGGCCCTGCTTTCACTTCATGTATGTTTTTTATGGTCCCAATCAGAATCTTTGGCTACATCATAGTCATGGAGATAATTTTTTGGATTATTTTCTTGAAGATTCATTGTTTTGAACTTTTTTATTTTCTACTTTTGTAACTAAAATTTACCAGAAGGTGTGTGTGTGTGTGTGTGTATGTGTGTGTGTGTGTGTGTGTGTGTGAGAGAGAGAGAGAGAGAGAGAGAGAGAGAATGAATGAGGTAAGATAGAAGGCAAGCTCAATTTTTTTCCAGTATGGTTATCCAGTAGATCCTGAAGAGTTTAACAAATTTCTTTCTTCTCCAATCTGCAGTTATACCCTTATTGTAAATTATCGTGTGTTTGGGGGGTCTACTTCCATACTCTGTTACCCATTGCTTTGGTCTATTGTCTTCTGTGTAACTACCACACTGTCTCAATTATGTGACCTGATTATGTCAATATCTGATAGCATGAGCTTTCCAACTTTGTTTTCCTTCCTCTTGGCTGTTAATTATCATTTGCATTTGTACAGAGTTTAGAATCTGCATGTTAATTACCATTCCAATGAACCTGCTGGGATTTTTAATGAGATTGCATTGAGTTTATAAAACAAGTTGGGAAGAATCAAAACTTCCTAATACTGAGTCTTCTAATCCTCCAACATTATATATTCCCCCATTTATTCTGGCTTATTTATTTTCTCAAGTATGTTTTATAGTTTTTTTCTATAGAGCTGTCACACATTCTTAGTTCATAGATATTTATAGGATTTCACTTCTGTATTTGAAACCCTTTTATTTTAATGTCAAGTTGATCATTGCTTTTATTTAATAATATAAATGCTCTTATTTAGAGATCTTACATTCAGCAACTTGCTAAAATCCTTTATTTTTTTAAATCCAAAGCTAAAGTTTTATTATAACCCTCAGATAAAACAAATGCAAAACAAATTCAAATATATGATCCATTCAAACATATAATTCATTCTATATTTGACAAGAGAAAAACATACCTATTAGGCTATCCCGATGAATAGTTATATTTACTTATTTATTTAATTTTAATTTATTATATATGAGCAGAATGCATTATAATTCATATTACACATATAACATGCTATATTCCTTTATTAATTCTAATGGTCTCTAAGCAAATTAATTTGGATTTTCTACATATATGAATGTTTCATTTGTGAATAAGAAAAGGTTTATTTCTATCTCTTGTTTTATTTCACTAGCTACAATCTCAAGTAGAATATTGGCTAGTGGGCATCATCACTTCATTCCTGATCTGTCCATTAGGTTTGCTGTAAGATTTTTATAGATATGCTTTATCATAAGAAATTCTTTTTTCTTTGTTTTCTCATATAACTATATTTTTATGAATAAGTCATATTTTAGAAAAATAAGTTATGCATATATTAAGATTATCATGTGATTTTTATCTGTTGAAATATATTGATCAATTTCAAAAGCAAATTTTATTCTTGGAATAAACCCAACTTAGTCATGATATATTACTCTTTTTATATATTATTAGGTTTGATTTGTTAATACTTTAATAATCATTTTTAGTCAATGGTTACATATTGATTAAAGATCTCCTGCCATGTTTCTTTCTTGTAATTCCTTGTTATGTTTCAATACTCCAAATTTTAATAGCCTCATAAACCAACTTGGAAAGTTTTACCACTTTTTCTATTTGTCAGAGATTTATAAGAGATTGATGCTACTCCTTTGTTTGGTAGAATTGATTAGTGAAGCAATGATGACCTGGGATATTCTTCATGACAGATGTAAATTTACTGCAAAGCTGTATTACCAACTGTCCTTATACAAAATATCATCAAGGTGACAAAATGTGGAACTTGAAATTGATACCTGGAAAATTCTTCCATCATTGAATGTGTGGATTATAACTATAGTTCTTCGAAATAAAAAAGTAAAAATAATATCCCTCCTGTCAGGAACATACTTGATAGTAACTTGAAATTTTATAGTTCACAAATGAAAGAAACTTGATAGAGTTTTTTTTTTTTTAATTTAACTATAAATCTAAAAATTTAGCATCAGAATGAGTATTAACCTAAAAGAAACTTTTCTAATTTTTATTAACAAAAAAATCAGTTTGATGAGAAAAATTGAACGATTTTATTCTAACTATAGAAAATATTTCAAAACTATTGCCATTAGAATTGTCAAATTTTTAATTAAGTATGAGTTTTAAAAAGAAAGGTATGCAAAGTATTTATAGACAAGCAATGCAGAACAAAAGTATTAAGATATGCCAGGTATCTAATTAAAATTCAACATTATTTTTGTGAATTTGCTTATGTTTCAGTGTTTGTCATTTTTTTACAGCTTTTATTGTAATCTATTTTTCACTTAAAAGTTATTCATTTCTGTATGTAATTCTGTATTTTTTTCTTAGAGTCTTCAAAGTTGTGCAAGAATCAGGCCCCACAAAATCTAGTTCTGCCCCTAATTTGTTGGAATATTTTAAATAATGGATTTATTGAATAAGTATACAGTGTTTCAGATTTTTTAATTTTTTCCTATTTTAGTTTTCAGAAGTTCTGTTTTGCTAAGAAATTGCTCATTTCATCCAAATATTTCTTGGCTCAAATTTGTTTGTAACAAAATCTTTCTAATGTTTGTGGGAATTGTAGAAACAACATATTTTTACTCCTGATATTTGTGGTTTGTGTTTCCTTTATCTCTCTCTCTCTTTTTTTTTTAATGTCAAGTATCCCAAGTAATTTAACAATTTCATGATTTTCCCCAGGTTTTTAAAGAACAAGCTTTTGTCTTTATCAATCTTTCTTCTTCTGCTTAAATCTCCACTCTTTTATTTTCTGGGGGTGGGCAGGAGGGACTGGGGATTGAACTCAGGGGCACTCAACCACTGAGCCACATCCCCAGTCTTATTTAGTATTTTATTTAGAGACAGGTATCACTGAGTTGCTTAGCACCTGACATTTGCTGAGGCTGGCAAATTTCCACTCTTATTTCAACTTTTTCCTTCCTTATGTTTTCTTTGACTTTAATTTGCTGTTTTTATGTCTTAAAATGAATCTTTAACACCACTGATTTTCAGTTTTCTTCTTTCTAATTCACGTTTTTGATACACAGACAAGTTAGATAATAATGTAAACGAATTTTCCTAGAAAGTAAGGCAGAAAATAGACACGGAAAACTTAGAAAGAAACAATAAAATAATTATAAGATCATTTTGTGAAGTAAAATATCTGAACAATAAGAAATGTAGAAAGAAAAGGAAGAAATGACACTAATTAAAAATAGTTTCCCAGAATTGGGGGGTCACTGGTTTGTGAATTAGTAGGGTCAACAAAATGAACGGTACAACAGATGAAGTCAATCCCACACTAAATCCACATTATAATAAAATTCCAAAGATGTGAAATAGAAGACAAGAAAAGGGAGGAGGGGAGAGAGAGAGAGAAAAGGGAGCTGGGGAGAGAAGGATAAAACAGATTAGATAATTCATTTAAAGAATAAAAAATGAAGAATTCCCTTGAAGAACAATGACATCTCTAAAACCACAATGGAAACTGTAAGACAATAAAAAATGTTCTCAATATTCTAAAATCCATTTCTATTTCAAGTGAAATTATTAGATAAGGGTCAATGTAAAATATATTGTCAGATAAGCAGTGTATCAAATAATTTACTTTCTCTGCTTTATGAGTAAAGGTGTGTTTAATCAAAGCAACAAGTAAGCAAAGAAAGAGGGAGATGTGGAATTTAACAAAGGGATCTAAAATTGTCACAGGAAATCAGGGAACTGAAACTCCAAACCTTGGCTCTCGTGTTCTGATGAAAGAAAACTTAAAGTCAGACACCAAAAGTCATGCAAAAGAACTTTATTATAACTTTATTAAGCAAAGTGAAGCTTAAGCAGAGAATGCTCCCAAGAGAAAGCATGGGCCCTCTCTGAGAAGCGAACAACAAAGGAAACAACGCTGTCTCCAAGTTTATGACTGTTTGTTGTTTACCAGGAGGACTGGGAACTACCTTCTGTAGTCTTTGCCAATCAGGTGTTCAACTCCTCCTTCATGTTAGGTGGTGGAGTTTTTGACCTTAGAATTTGTCTCCAGAACTGTCATGATGGCCATCCTATTTGGGGGAGCTTCATCTACAAGTCAATCCCATGTAATGTGGGCACTGGGGTCAATAGCTAGTCAGAAGTTACTTTAGTGCACCTGCTCTACTAAAGGAATCTTCCTTCCCAGATAACTGCAGAGACTTATAGCCATAATTCGTAATTTCACATCAACCTCAGGGGACCCTATCAAGAGTTAGTCCCATAGTCCTTTTATCTTGATCTGTTTTCCAAATAGCTCCTTTTCTTTTCTTTTTTTTTTTTACTGCCACCATTTGATTTCTTAAAGTAGTTTAAAAAGGACCCCAAAGTAATTTAAAGAACACTTTATGACCTTACCATGCATTTCATTGCTAATTGCTAGCTACTACCTAACAACATGAGAGGTCAGGATGGTCCCCAAGAGTCTAGTGAAGGGAGCGTCTAAAATGATAGGTGTCAATAATCTTAAGCAAGAAGTTCTCCAGATTGGGCAGGTCAGAACGCTCTGTTGGAAACCCTTTAATGTTTGAATGTACTAAGAGGAAATTTGCCAACTTGGAGGGAGTAAATTTTAGTATTGAGTTAGTAATAAATATATAGAAAACCATTTAAACAGAATTATATATAATTATTCATGAGGTGAGGTAGTAATTTGTATAATAAATAAAAAGTGATCATGGTATACTTTGTGTTTTTGCATTTATATAGTTACAATAAAACAAATGTTGAATATTAATCCAATAAAAATTTACTATGTAAGTGTCTTCTTTATGCAGGAACAAGGCAAGTGCTATAGGAAAGAAAAGAAGGTGGAGGGGCAGTGCTGTGAGTGAACAATGGCCCAATCCTTATATTTCCCAGTGAGAAGTTCACAAATAATGAGCCAATCTGAAAAAAAAAAAAAAAAAGAAGTAACAATATTAGCCTTTATTAGGAGAAACGGTGGTAAATCTCAAAGCAGCTAGAAATGGCTACTTTTGGAAAGCAAATTATGAAATAAAGTTGAGAAGCTTCAAAGAATTGCTCTATTTTTTCACAAGTCTTATAGAAAGTTGTAGGAAAAATACTGGTCTCATCAAAATTTCATAAAAATAAAGACTAAATTTTAAACTGCATTAAAAATTTAAATGTTTGTGAAGTGTTATATTCTCTGTAACACAGGAAATCAATTCAGGTTATATTAAGAAAGAAACTCACTTACTTAACTGATTTCAAATTTTGTTTCTTTGAGTGTTTAGGAAAAAGGAAGAGTTAACAAAGCATTTGATATAAATTATAACTTATTTAAAACAGATGAAAATAAATCATTTTGTTAAACATAGAAGAAAAACAACAATTAGGAGAATTTCTAGTACTGGAATACTCCACTGGTGATAATTATCTTCATGTGCCAGCTTCATTGGGCTAGGGATGCTCAGATAGCTGGTAAAATATCATTTCTAGGTGTGTCTGTTTCATGTTTCTGGAAGTGATTAGCATTTGAATCTGTTAATTGAGTAAAGAAGATTACACTTACAATGTGGGTAAACTTCATTCAATCTATCCAGAGCCCAAATGGTACAAAAAGGCTGATGATAAGCAAATTTAACATTTCTTTTTGAATTGGAAGAGTCTCAGTCTCTCCATCTTCTTCTGCCCTTGAACATTACTAATCCTGGTTTTCACACTTCTGGATTCAGACTGAAGACTGAACACTATACCAGCTATCCTGGTTCTCCAGCGTGCAGAAGGCAGATAGATAATGGAACAATTGCCAATTTCTATGATATCTCTCTCTCTCTCTCTCTCTCTCTCTCTCTCTCTCTCTCTCTCTCTCTCTCATCCCTATATATGAAAACTGCACTTTTAGGTTATTTCATCATTGTACAAACATCATAGTGTGTACTACACAAACTAAGATGGCTGTGACATTACCAGGCAATGTGGAGTTTCCATGGCATGTGTAGTCCATGGTTAACTGAAATGTTGTTATGTGAGGCATAATTGCAATAGCTGACATTTACAGATCACTTACTATGTGCCAGACATTGTTCAACATGCTTTAATTCACTAACTTCTTTAATCCTATTGTGTGTGTGTGTTTGTGTGTAGCTAGATACTATATGTATATATAAAAATGTGGTTAGCTAGATGGATGGTAGATGTAGATAGATCTGTTCTCTGGAAAACCCTAGTATGGTTCCTTTTCCTAGTCTCTATTCCATTCTGCCCTGGGATCAACTTTTAAAAGGGATTTTTCTGCCTGACCTGTCAATGGCCTATACCCCAAATGTGCTACTCATTCTGATTTGTTCATTTAACAAATACTCATTAAATATCTCTCATGCTAATCACCACATAACTTCAAAAATGTCTTGTTTAGCAGGAAGGATTTGGTCTGTCCCTATCATCAGAAAGCTTAATGGAAACCCACATTAAACCAGCAGTAAAGTACCATGGTCCTCTCACCTTGCCTTGTGCATGTTATTTCCCAGTTTACAGAGATTTTTTTGTTTCTTCTGCAGTCTGAGTCCTATACCCCACAAGGCTTAACTCTAGTTCTACATGCCTTCAAGCTCACTTTTTCAAAGAAACTGAGAATTCTCTTTCATGCTCTTGTGTGCTTATGTCTTTTAGTGTTTTGTCTTTTGTATTCTCACCATGGTAAGGATGTGCTGAATTGAGTACATGTACATGAACAAGCAAATGAATAAATCACTGGTTGGTTTTATTTATAGGACAAGGTAAATAGTCAAACCATAAGCTAAATCATATCTTTCATTATTATTCCACACTCTAGACTAACTTCAGAGTGTGAATTTACCTCTTGATTAAAATTGAGTACCAATATCTATCCCATGGTTTCACTGTAGCATCCTGAAATCATTTTATTTAGTCTTGGCCATTCCCTCATAAACCAGATATGGCTTAACAAGGAGAATATGTTCTGAAAACTGCACTTTTAGGTTATCTCATCATTGTGCAAACATCATAACTGTGTATTACACAAACTAAGATGGTTGTGATGTCACCAGTCAATACGGAGTTTCCATGGTATGTGTAGTCATGCTTAACTGACTCACTGTTAGGTGAGGCATGATTGTAATAGCTGACATTTACAGATCACTCACAATGCGCCAGACATTGTTCTGCATGATTGAATTCACTAACTTCTTTAATCCTCCAAGAGATCTAGTGAGACACACATTATTATTAATCCCATTTAATGAAGGATGACACTGAGGCTTAGAGAAATTGAATAATTTGCCCAATGTCACAGACCTTGCCAAACCCAAAGCCAGACAATCTGGCTCCTGTGCCCACCTTGCTAGCCTTTGGGCGATATTTCTGGTCAAAGAGATATTCAACAATTAGAGATCAGTGTTATATTATGAAAGCTAATCAATTTAATTGGTTGACATTGATTTTACATGGTTGCTAATTGTAATTCCTCCATAATTTATGAGCATGGTGTTTTGACTTAAAAATGAGGAACACTGATAAAACTGAAGTAAAAGGTAAAAAAGATCAGAATTTAAAATACTTGAGTTGTTTATCTTGTAGCATTAGAACAATACAAAAAAGAGTAAGTATACTCAAAACTTTTTCAGATGAAAGATTAAGAGAAAAATATTTTACCATGACTATTTTAATCTTTCTGTGTCTTCTATCATTGTTGTATCCACTTTCCTTGCAAAAAAATATTTATCTCAAAGCTATCCTTCCCCTGCAGGAGCACAAGTTGAACACTTGATTTAAAAAATCACAAGTCTATGTTATTTCTAGAAAATATGAAACATTACATTTTACACTGTGATTAATTGCCATTCCAAGAGAGTTACATCAAAATTTGAAGGGATAAGATCAGAGTAATCATAAATCACTGACTGAAAACAAAAGTTCTTAAAACTAAAGTATTTGAGAAATGAAATTGCAACAATCTTTTTTAGGAATATCCATAAAGGATATTGGTGTTGGAATACATTCAAACTGAAGACTCAAAGCTTTGGTGGTTTTAAATGACTTTCACACATCACATTAATAATGCACATTTATTGTAAACAATTTTAAAAGCATAAAAGCAACAAAGAAGAAGAAAAAAAATTTTGAATTCTTCATTTCATTGCTAATCATCATTCACATCAGTACCCCTCATACCCAGCTCCCAACAGAAGCAGTAAGCAGTTATGTTTTCTTCAGGGAGAAAAGAAATTTTGTGGGGCTCAGCAATGTATAAGGTTTCCCCATCCATTCCATCCTCTTCATCACTTTGTAGAACACAGGTGGAGGAGTCAGGGTAGGTACCAAACACCTGAACTGACATTGTATAGATTTTGAGGTAGAAAGGTGTCTGACTCATGCAATTACTAAAAACTTCCCTTAAATGGGTACAAAAAGACCATGTAAAACTTTTCAAGACTTGTTAACTGAATTCTGTGACCAAACCATTTATGTCACTGAATTTGTTTTTCACCTATTAAAAAGAAGATAAAATACTTTCCCTATCCACCTAATCCTGTAAAGCTCAAACTATGTACATTTTATATGAAAGTGTTTTGGAGAAGAAAGTGTCAGATGAATCCTCATAATTATAGATATAAAAGTAGACTTTTAAAGTTGTATATTATTTTACGATGAGAGAGGCAAGACTTGTAAATTCTTCTAACTGCCATTATGTGCTTACTTAGAAAAATAACTTTGCTCTTTTTTCTCATTTATGTGACAGAATAATAATAACTACTATGTCATAGGGCCCTGTAGTGCCAAGCATTTTACATTCATCATCTCACTTAATGCCCACATGTCTTAGTGATAAATAATCTGGGGATAGGACAACGGTTAATCAAGTGAGATAATTGTTTCACCTATGTACAAAATAAGGGGAGCATTAAATAACTCAGTGATCAAGTAAATAACATTTAAATGCAGTATTTTTAAAAAATCAAAGGTAATGCAAATAAATTTATGATAAACAAAATAGCAACACTTTACCTAAAACAGGGTAATTATCTTGCATAAACTTGAATAAATTACTGAACTTTTTTGCCCATATTTCTTTATCTAAAATGGGGATGATGATGATGATGATAATAATAATAATAATAATAATTACTTCTTACAGTTATAGTAAGAATTGAGTGATTTCATGTAAGTGATGAGAACAGCGCATGGCATGTTTTAAGTGCTTAGAACACACTAGTTAAAATCATCTAATATTACCATCAGTACTGGTTTGAGATTGCAAATATGAGAATATTGAGTCTCTGAGTTGAAGTTACTAACCTGAACTCACAATGCCAGCCACAGGTCTCAAACTCAGGAAGCTTTTCTGCAAAATCCCTTTTCACCATCATACTATACTGCCTTTCATGCAGAAGTGCTGTGTGGGCACTGTGTGGGCACCTCATTGGCACATGAGTGAATCTTATAATGAGATTTTTCTAAATCTCTCAAAATTCTATCCAGTGTTAATGTATTGGCTTGGATGAGCTCCTACCAAATAGATAGGGTTTGGCATAGAAGAATTACCCTCTGGGCCGACATGGGATTGTGAAAACAACCTTCCTTCCATTGAAGGGGTTAAGCCAGACTATGGAACCAGTGTCTTAAAAAAGAGGTAATCCATCCTTATAAGGAGATCTATCAAAGGTTAGGAGCAAGTTAGGATGCATCAATATCCTGTTTAATTTGTTCCTTTGAACTTAGCTGCAGACATATTTTTTAACAATGAGCTGATACAGAGTTATTTATTTACAGAATAGGTGGGAAACAACACACACTTGTGTGTTTGTACAACTGTATCCACAATATGAAGTACATAGCACAGAAAAATAGCCCTCTATTATTTATAGAGCTTATGGCTTTAATTACATGTCTTGGTAAAACAAGCAAGAGATTATGTGTACAGGTTTCTAAACGGATCACAGTCACACTTTCTAAGAATACAGTTTAGTTGTTTAAACTCATGACTCAGTGCAGTCTATCCTGCCCCAATCTTATGCCTGTCTGTTAAACATCAGCCATCATCCAGATTTTGAAAGATAAATTAGTTTTCCTTGTGAATGAAAAGGATCAAATTAAAGGATGCATTTCTATGCAATTCTTTTGACTATGTCTGCAGTGAATACCAGGGTAACTTTACAATGCAAAGCCCTGGCCTCTACACTTAAGTATAATCTCATAGGGTGAAAAGTGGTATAAGAAAGCAGTTCCTCAGAGTTAAGCAATTCAGCAAGAGCAACACATAGGCGTGCGCTTGCGCATACACACACAAACACACACACTTACACACACAAATACAATTTATACAATTGGAGAAGAGAAACAGTTTTTAAAAAATGCTTAAATTTGCAGGATACCCTCTCACAAATTACCTTTATTTCACAACTTAAGTACATATTTATAAACAGCTGAAAAAATGCTCTTTACCTCCCTTCCATCCAGAACCTGCCAGTAATTAAATTAATGTGTCTGTACCCCATTTCCTTACCTAAAATGGGGTTCATAATAGAACCTGCCTGTAAATTTCTGAGGATCAGACAAAACCAAGTGTCTTAGAAGAGGACACGGCAGTTGGTAAATGATCAAAAAGCCTACCTCTTCCAATATCACTCTTCTTTTGGAGAAAGGCCACACATGCCAGGATATTTACACCACCTCTAATAAGTGTGGAAATGAACCTTCTTGGATTCAAAGACCCTTATTTCACTCAACTAATTCTTCCTTCCCCCCTCGCACACTCATTTACTTCCTTCCTTCTTTTCCTAGCTTCTTAAATACTTAAAGTGAAATTTAATTATATTTTCATCATCTTTTTTGATGCCATGACTAAAGGATCTGACCAGAACAATGATAGAGGAAGAAAAGTCCGCTCAGGGGCTCACAGTTTTGGAGGTCTTAGTCCATAGAAGGTCAGCTCCATTTCTCAGGGCTCAAGGTGAGGCTAAACATCATGGAGGAACAGTGTGGCAGAGGGAAGCAGCTCACAACGCAGCGATCACGAGGCAGAGAGAAAGACTCCACGCTCCTGATACAAAACATATACCCCATAGCCACATCCCCAATGAACCAATTTCTCCAGCCACACTCCACCTGCCTCCAGTTACCACTCAGTTAATCCCATCATGGATTGATTCACTAATTAGGCTAAGATTCTCACAATGCAATCATTTCTCCTTTGAACCTTCTTGCATTGTCTCACATGTGAGCTTTTGGAGAACACCTCACATCCAAACCATAACAAATTATATATAAAGTTTTGTATCACCGGAAAGTATTATTGACTAAGAGAGCAGTATCTTCTTTGTTAAAAACTAGATCTCCTTTTATTTCTTTTTCACCTTATGGTGCATTATAATTACACCACTACTGTGGGGTTTTCTGTTACATATCAATACATGTACACAATGATATAATTGTATATATAATATATATAAAATGTATATAATATGTATATAATGTAATGTGTATATAATATAATTAAAAACAGCATACTATAGGGACACAGCCACATCAATGTTTTTAGAGCACAATTCACAATAGCTAAGCTGTGGAACCAACCTAGATGCCCTTTAATAGATGAATAGATAAAAAAAAATGTAGCATATATACACAATGGAATATTACTCAGCAATAAAAGAGAAAAAAATTATGGCATTTGCAGGTAAATGGATGGACTTAGAGAATAAATGAAGTTATCCATTCCCAAAAAACCAATTGGGGGGAAAGGGAGAGGGCATGGGGGTAATTAATGTTGGTGGAATATGATGATCATTATTATCCAAAGTACATGTATGAATACATGAATTGGTGTGAATATACTATATGTACAGAGATGTGAAAAATTGTGCTCTTTATGTGTAATAAGAATTGTAATGCATTCCACTGTCATATATAAATTTTTTAAAAAACAATATAATTTGATCAATTTCATTCCCAGCACCTCCCTTCTTCTCCCTAATTCTCTCCCTCCTTTTTATTGGTCTCCCTTCTACTCTCATGGAAGCCTTTTCTCCACCCCCACACAACCCCATTTTTCTCCCAGTTTGCCACATGAGAGAAAACATACAACCCTTGACTTTCTGAGATTGGTTTATTTTACTTAACATAATGGTTTCAAGTTCCATCCATTTTCCAGCAAATGACATAATTTCATTCTTATTGCTGAATGAAATTCCATTGTGTGTGTATACACACACACACACACACACACAACACACAACACATTTTCTTCATCCATTCATCTGTTGAGAGACACCTAAGCTGATTCTGTAATTTGGCTATTGTGAATTGTGGTGCCATAAACATGGATAGGCATGTGGTCATTGTAGTATGCTGATTTTAATTTTGTAGGATAAATATTGAGAAATGGAATAGCTGGTTCATGTGGTGGTTTCATTTCTAGTCATTTGAGGAAACTTCAACTGATTTCCACAGTGGTTGTATTTATTTACAAGCCCACCAACACTGTAAAAGATTTCCGTTTTTTCCACATCCTCTCCAACATTCACTATTATTTGTATTCTTAATGGCTGCCATTCTAATGGGGATGAGATGAGGTCTCAGTGTAGTTTTGATTTGCATTTTCCTAATTGCTTAGGATATTGAACTTTTTTCTTCATGTATTGGTTGACCATTTGTGTTTTTTCTTTTGAGAAGCGTGTTTAGTGCATTTGCCCATTTACTGATTGGTTTACGTGTTGTTTTCACGGTAAATTTTTGAGTTCTTTATATGTATAATAGATATTAATTCTCTATCAGAATAGTTGGTAAAGATTTCCTTCAATTCTGCAGGTCTTCTCTTCATGCTCCTTTTTTTTTTTCTGTGCAGAAGATTTGAACTTTGATGACATTCCATTTATTAATTCTTGATTTATTTCCTAAATTTTAGGAGACCTACTGAGAATATTGTTGCCTGTGCCTATACATAGAAATATTGACCCTATGTGTTCTTCCAGCAGTTGCAAAGTTTCTGGTCTAATTCCTAGGTCTTTCATCCATTGTGGGTTACAGAGTGAAAGATAGGGATCTAGTTTCACTCTACTATGTATGGGTATATAAGATTCCCAGGACCATTTGTTTAAAAGGCTATCTTTTCTCCAACATGTGTTTTTGGTGCCATTGTCAAGGATTAGATGACTATATCAATGTGGCTTTGTCTCTAGTCTCATTTTATGCTAGTACCATGCAGGATTTTTTTTTTAACTGTAACTCTGTAGTATAATTTGAAGTCAGTATTTTGATGCCACCAGCATTGCATTTTTTTAGATTGTTTTGTCTATTCTGGGTCTTCTGAATGAATGAATTTAGGACTTCTGTTTTTCCAGTTATGTGAAGAGTGTCATTG
Source organism: Urocitellus parryii (assembly GCF_045843805.1). Lineage (NCBI taxonomy): Eukaryota > Metazoa > Chordata > Mammalia > Rodentia > Sciuridae > Urocitellus > Urocitellus parryii. Next base: position 47,929,417 of record NC_135537.1, read on the forward strand.
GTATTTTGATGAGGACTGCATTGAATCTCTAGATGGCTTTCTGTAATATGGGCATTTTAACAATGTTAGTTCTGTCTGTACATGAACATAGAGATCCTTCCATCATCTATAGTCTTCTTCAATTTCTCTCTACGATGTTCTTTAATTTCCATTATAGAGGTATTTCATCTCCTCAGTTAGATTTATTCCTAAAGTTTATCTGTTTTTCTTTCTCTTCATATTTCTTTTTTTTTGTTTATTATAATTTTTTTAGGCTATAGTGAATGAAATAGTTTTCATGATTTCTTTCTTAGTAAATTTGTTGTTATTGGTGTGTAGGAAAGTTATTGAGTTTTTAATGTTCATTTTGTATCCTGAAATTTTGCTAATGTGTTTATTAGCTCTAGAAGTCTTCTTGTGGGCTTTTTTGGATCTTCTATGTGAAGGTTTGTATCATCTGCAATGATAATTTGACTTCTTCACTTCCTATTTGTATCCCTTTTATTTTCTTCTCTTGCCTTATTGCTCTGGCTGAAATTTCAAGTATTGTGTTGAAAAAGTGTGATGAGAATGGACATCCTTGTCTTGTTCCTAATTTTAGAGAAAATGAGAAAACAGTATTTTCTACCAAATATAAAACCTGAGTCTGTGTTTGTAAATTGTCTATTATTGACAAATTTATTTGGAACACATGTAAAGAAAATAATTTCAAAGCACTAAGATAAATATAAATGAAATGTTCTGGGGACAAAATTGATCAAATTATATTTTAATATTGTGTGCCTGTATAAGAATGTAACAACAAATCCCACCACTATGTATGATTGGAATGCACCCATAAAAAGCATATAAATGAAAAATTACATTCACTTAGCTTTCTAAGGCATCAGGAAAATAGCTAATATTTCCCCTTCTTTTCTCTGTAAATAGATACCTTGAACCTAAAAGGACTTCAGAATGGGAAATGTAGTGAGTTTTTTGACAATATGCTTTACAAGTAAAATTGCTCTTTGATTATTTTCTGTTACAGTCATAGCTGATCTGATCATCTTCTCTCTGGCCTAATTTTATAACGAGTGGAGTGAAATAGAAGTATCATTTTCTATTGTCACTGAGATAGCCAAGGCTGTGTTTCCTGTTTTCTTTATCATTATTTCCCAAATGACTGTCCTCCTAAAAGCTGCTATGTTAAGTCCCATGACATAGCTACAACATAGGAGTTTCTTGACTTCCTATAAGGCACAGTGTAATATTAAACAGCTGCTATGTTTAGCAGATGGATGGTATACATTCATCTGAGGAGCAAACAGATCTGGTGTACAATTTGTTTAAGAGTCATAATATCTTCTACTCTTTAAAAAAAAATACGTTTTAGCCAAGGATTTTTCTAATCAAATAGATAAACTCTTGTAATAGAGTATAATGGCACAATGATTTTGAATAAAAATTTGATTACTTGATGAAAACAAATTTATAGCTTTAGAATTGATGTTGGTTTTCCAAAGCAATAATATTTATTCAATAGTCAAAGGAGTATACTGTTTAGCAGCATCAATATCAAAGCTTCTCTGAGCCTACTCGGCACCACACATTTTCCCATTATATCCTAATCAAATAGAACAAAACGGATAAAGCAATTCTGTTCTCTTTACCCTGTATGGGATAAAGTAATTCTTTTCTCCTCTTTGTTCCTTCTATTCTTCCTTTTTCCTCCTTTTCTTTATGTTTTACAGTATTATTTGCCAGTTAAATGGATATTTACAGAGTTCCATTGAATGATTAATTATTGAAAGAATTAAAAATTAAGTAATCTGTCAGATCTTGGTACTCTCTAAGAAAATATAGATTCTTTCCTTTTTTTTTGGGGGGGGGTGGGCATTCTGAGGATTGAACCGAGGGTGCTTAACCATGAGCCACATCTCCAGCTCTTTTTATTTTTTTTTATTTTGAGACAGAGTCTCACTACGTTACTTAAGGCCTCCCTAAATTGCTGAGGCTGACTTTGAACTTGGATCCTCCTGTCTCAGCCCCTCTATCCACTGGGATTACAGACATGTACCATCACACACAACTTGAAACTATAAACTCTTAATAAAATTTTACAGCAATTAGAGACAGAAAGGGGAGAGACAGAGACAGAGAAACAAGTGTAATCAACTAAAAGAAGAGATGTTAATTTTTTTCATTGAAAACATTCCCAAAATTAAGTATAAAAAGAAAATCATGTAAAAATGTGTTTGCTTTCAAAGTTTTTAAGATGGCTAAGTCACAATACAAAGGGCACAGAATTATACCTGCAATTAGATACGGAGTATCTTGTGTTAGTCAGCTTTGACCAAAATATCTGACATAAACAATTTAGAGGAGGACATTTTTATCTTTTGTGTGTGTGTGTGTGGTGCTGGGGATTGAACCCAGGGCCTTGTGCATGTGAGGCAAACACTCTACCAACTGAGCTATATTCCCAGCCCAATGAGGGCATTTTTATTTTGGCTCACAGTTTCAGAGGTTTCAGTCTGTGGTTGATTTCTCCATTACTTTGGGCCTAAGGTGAGACAGAAATCATGGTGGAAGGGCATGGAAGAGGAAAGTTGATCAGCTCATAGCAGCCAGGAAGAAGAGGACAGTGGTGAGGGGACCAGGGACAAGATATAGTCCCCCAAGGCACACCCTGAGTGACCTACTTCCTCCAACCATGTTCCACCTGTCTACAGTTTCCACCACCTCCCACAGTCTATCCAGCTGTCAGTGGATTAAGCCATTGATGAGGTCAGAGCCCTCATGATCCAATCACTTCTCAAAAATCACTGGACAGTGCTGCATTGGGGACCAAGCCTTCAACACATGAGTTTGGGGGGACATTCCAAATCCAAAACAGGACAGTTCTCAACATATTACTTTTACTATCTGTATGTTTAAATATTTTTTTTTTTTGAGAGAGAGAGAGAGAGAGAGGGAGGGAGGGAGGGGGAGAGGGAGAGAGAGAATTTTTTAATATTTATTTTTCAGTTTTTGGTGGACACAACATCTTTATTTTAATGAGGTGCTGAGGATCGAACCCAGCGCCCCATTCATGCCAGGCGAGTGCATTACCGCTTGAGCCACATCCCCAATCCCTATCTGTATGTTTAAATGTGTTTTAAAATACAAGTATAGTTTTATATCAATGGCTCTGAATAACACTGATTTTTACTTTAAAATGTATCAGCCATCTCCACTTGGATAAGGATGAGCGTTCAGAGAGGAAGAGATGCACAGCAGTGGTTGCTCTCTGTTGACACCAGGAGGGCCTGACTGGGGTGTGACTTCATCATGTCTGAGATATTGGGCTTTCTGTTTCTTTGACACAGACAATGCACTGCTTCTCTACTCAGATGCATTTTCTAGATCTAGACAAAAGCATGACAAATGGGTATTTGATTAGCACAAATCCCCTCCAACTGCTAGAAAAATAGCTGATTGTCCAGGCTGTGGTGAGGCCTGACCAATGGCCTTTTTGTTCTCTGGTGAGTGTGTGTTTGTCTTGAGTAGAGATTAAATGAAACACTGGTGATTTTGCCTCTTGGATTCTCCCCAGATCTATCTGCTTTTTCCTTCTCCATCACTATTTCTCTGTTCCAAAGTACTATCTCTTCTCATCTGCCTCCCCATTGGCCTTCCTCCCTTCCCCATGCTTCCTTACCTGAAGTTACCCACGGCCTTTTAGAATGCATACCCGCTGTATCCAGTACCATCTGCGCATGTCCCTTCCCACTCACCACTAGCATTTCCCACCTCCCACATCGGTTTAAATGACCACCCATTGCTCCTTAGGTAAAATATAATAATTATTAGCATGCTTATATGTAGATCTGAGCCATCGAACTTCCCTGACTTCATCTTAAAGTACTGTCTTTCTTGCTTTCTTTGTAGCATCCTCAAAAGTCTCTTGAGGCATGTATTTGCCATGATTCTTACCACAGGGCCTTTTCACATGCTGAGCTCTTCATCCAGAGGCCCTTTCCCCTCCCTTCCTCTCATCTCCTACTGCTTCATGCCTCCTTGTAGCTCCCCTTCAGAGAAGTCCTCCCTGACTTCCATGAATAGGCCACACATCACAGCACTTGTAAGAGTGGCAGTTTCCCACTTTTTTCATGATAATTTAATTAATACAGCACTTTGAGAACAAGTACAATTTTTCACAGATGGTCTATCTTAAATCTAATGGAGGAGGCCTAGGTAAGAATTGAGAAAGGCTAAAAATAAAAAGAAATTACAGTCCTTATGTTTAAAAAAAAAGCAAGTACTAAATAAATTTTTTAAATTCTTTTGGATTCAATTTTTAGAAAGGTTTTCACTGAATTTGAAAAGTCAGAGAAGCTAATTTTATTAACTTTGACTTCTTAGCTTTCAACATTGCATACAATTGATTCCCCTTAAGAATCATCTTGAGAATCATCTGGCCTTTTTTATTTTTTAATTTTTCATTTTATTTGTTTATTTATTTGGTGCTGTGGATCAAAGCCAGGGCCTTGTGCATGCTAAGTACACTCCCAGCTTCCAGCCCCAACCCCCACTTTTTTTGTACTTAGATATAAATGAGCTCTTCCTTATATTTTCTTAATGTTTATATATTTTAATTGTATGACTTTCAGTTTCTAAGCATTGTTATTTTTCAGTGTGGTATGAAAATGTATGTCAAAGGATGACAAATTTTAAAAGATTAAAAAATTGGAGGACAATGGCAGCTGATAAAGGGAATGAAAAAAGTCAGTGGTATGCTGCACAAGTTTAATAATCTGCTTTCAGAAAATATGTACATACATGCATACATTTCTCATAAATGTGACTCATGAAAAGGAGATATAAGACAAAAATTAGAAATAATAGTAAACTGTAAAGTACTTTACAAATTCAACAAAGCCATTGATTCTCATAGAATGCTTTCCCTTACTTTTTGCCCAAATCTTATATACATAAACAACTTATGCTTATAATTGAAAAATAACTGCAGTTCCAAAATGAATGCCAGTTGATATTTTTATTTATGTTAAGTGTAAGACAAAAGTAAAACAACTAATACATATGTTGAAACTTCACTCATTTGCCAGTGGTGTAACTTCTTTTCTGAATCAGAAAATGGTTTTTGAATACTAGAAGATTATTTCATTTTGTGTGTGCTATTCACAATGAAGTGGTTAAAGGATTACCATATTTTAGGTTTGATTTGTGTTGCTAACACTTTTGTATCATTTTTAAAAGCCTAGAATAGTGTTATTCAATAGAAACATGAGGTGAGCAACATGGTAATTTCAAATTTCTAGTGAGTACTTAAAAAATGAGAAGCAAAGAAATTAAAGTTAATTTTGATGACGTCTTATTTAATGAAATATGTCCAAAATAGTATTATTTTAATCTATATCAGTATAAAAGTTATTAGTGAGATATTTTGCATCTTTTAATTCATAATACATTTAAACTCTGATTTATATTTCATACCTGTAATGCATCCTAGTTTGCACTACACTTATCAAATGCTCTCTATGACCACATGTGCCTAGTGGCTACATATGGAGTGCAAGTTTTGACAAAACAATAAATCAAGCTCTGATATGAAACATTTGCTACTTTCTGAATGTAGGGTAAATACCAGCACCACCGTCAATTTAAATCAGCAATGTGATTAGATTCACAGTAGCACAGTGTTACTTACTATTTCCATCAGACAGCCACAGTAAGTATAAATAACCTCAAGAGCATAGATAATAGTAAAAAGCAGTAAAATAATTAGGAATTCATGAGTTTGAAGCACTTACTAATTTTGTTTTTAATATGACTTGTTTAATTGCAAGATTATGTAGTTTAACATTGAAGAACGGTCATGTTTAACAATAAGCTTGGAAATTCCTAGAACTATTAAAATTGGCTTCCAGGAACCAGTTTCAGACTGCTCCAGAACACCACTAAAATGAATCATCAAAATGGATAAAAGTCAAAAAAGTGTGCCAGTGAAGTAAAAATGCTGGCTAAGGCAACTACAAAGCATTGCAAATCTTATCTTCTTCCAAATCCAAGTGGAACATTCAAAGTTGACCAATTTGTAGGAATCAGCAGAGCTAAATGGCAGAAAACTATTGCTGTTCAAAAATGTGTTTCTATTAACTTTAGAAATGTTGAATTTATAGGAACAGTGATCAAGAAAATGGGCCTTGACCTCAGCCCCAGCCTGGATTCCTAACCCTCTTATTTCTATTTTAACAACTAAGCAAGAATATTAAACATTCTGAAATTATCCATATGTCTTAAAAAGAAGGTAATAATGTCTACCTTTTTTTTTTATCTATAATGAAGGATTGATAAAATATTGCAACTTCCAAAGTCTGCTCCACAAAGCACTGGTTTTATAAACTATCAAAAAAATATTAATTTGGAAAAAATTCTGATTTAAAAAGCTATAATTTTTTAAAATTTTCAGAGTATTTAAATAGCTAAGAAGGAAGCATAATAAGGAACATTCCTGAAATATATATGTACACCTCTCTCTATTTGTACTGAGTACCTTGCTCTATTTTTTTGTATTTTGAGGAAAACATTGATAAATATTTATAAAGAGGCTCTCATATAATGCTGGTACATGACTATGTGCTAAATAATAAAAAGAAACTGTAATAGTATTTAGTTAAAAATTCCTAATAATTTTTAAAATATAATATGCTGTCTGATATATGAAATATGAATCAAGGGAAGATTCTTTCCAAATGATACATTAAAAAGGAAGAAAGCTCTTGTTCAGCTTTCCATCACTGTTGACAGATACCTGAGATAAATCAACTTGATAAGAGAAAAAGTTTATTTTGACTTACAATTTGATGGCTGTAGTCTATAATCTATTAGCCCCATTGCTTTTGGGACTGTGGCAAAGAAACACATCATAGTGGGGAATGTGTGGTGGAGAGAGCTGCTCACCTCATGTCAGTGAAAGCAGAGAGAGGAAGGGATTGTGTAGCACTATCCCCTTAAAGGGTATGCCTTCAATGACCAGAAGATCACTTAAATTTCCACCATGTTGTGCTGGGGAATTTTCCTTTAACATCTGGGTCTTTTATGAAGGTACAAATGATAGCAGCTCTGATCCAAAATGAAGACCAAATAGATTACTGCCTCCTAGGGTTTCCTGGCCAAGATATTAGGAAAGATGATGAAAAGAGAAATAGTTACCTGAAATTAACAGGGTCTGGATCAAGCTGGGAAAAGCCCACAATCCTAGGAACTTGTAGTAGCATAATAGATTCTAGCACCAGAGAGCTGGGAAGAAACTTAGGAGATGGAGGAAGGGAACAGAGGCAGAGAAGAGAAGGAAAAGGTTTAGTGAGAAAGAATTTCAAGGGCTGTAACTTTATAGCACTAAATTGCAAAAACTAGTCTTTCGGTACTCACGCTATTCTAGCATGAACTGTCTTTGAGGAGTTGATTGACATCTTCCTACTTAACTTACACTTTACTTTTGACTTCCCTACATAAAGTCTCTCACTAGGAGATAAAAACAGGGTATATGTGGTTTCCACTCATTAATGGATTACTGTCTTCCCTCATTTCCTAAAAAAAAAAAAAAAAAATTCTTTAATTATATCTCAAGAAGAAAGAAAGAAAGAAGGTCACCTGAAGAAAACGAGTTTGACACAAAGAAGCAGATAAATAAATGGAATTGCAACCCCAAGGGTAAAGATTTGTGAAAACTGACCAAAAGAAAGTCGATTTGAAGAGCTGCTGGTTATGGCCCCTAAGTGGGAGAATCACTTCAGTGTTCAGTGGACCGAGAGATCATAATAACAGTCTGAAATTGGGGGTTGCATATGGGGACCAATTAGAAAAGTTTGGATTTTTTTTTTTAGAACTGGGGCCCCAAAATAAGCAATTGCTTAGTGTTTACACAGTTTGAATTTGAAAAATTCAGATTTAGTGTTCAGTCCTGCCAGTTGTATCTGAAGCCTATCTTTAGAGATGCATGAAATATGACCTGTCCCAGGACAATATTTAATATAAAGGAGAACTGGAAAGAAAAAAAGCTGATTAGGTATGTATACAATGTGCTGATGATCAGTTCTGGAGGAGTCAGGGTACAAATGAAGGGTTTGGGATAATTTATTTTAACTACTACCCCTTGAAGTTGACTTTGGAAACTTAGGAGCAGATCCCTCTCAGTGCTAAATATGGGAAACCTGTTTGAGAAAATCAAATTACACATCTGTCACCCTTCACCTAGATTCAAGAAACCATTTAATAATTATCCAAATCCTTTAGTAAAAAAACTTAAGAGAAAACAAGCCAAAACAACAAAGCAATGTCTTTCCAGAAGAATTTTCATTAGCAACTGAATGATGATTATGAGAACCCAAGAATCAAGATTAATCTCTCTGTCTTTCTGAAAAGTTTCTTTGATTTAGATTTCAGGATTTCCTTCTGACCTTGCCCCGAACTGTAAGACATAGTGATGCTTAGATAATCTTTCCAAATAAAGATCTGGTGAACACTGACCTTTAAGGAGTGTGCCTCATCAGCACTGTGGTATCCACTACATTGCTTAAAAAGAAGGGCCAAGGTGACCACTTGTGCCTGTTTTGAGTTCATCAAGGGCATGTGTAGTAACTACTCAATTCACCATCTTCTGATATTTAGGAGTTCACTACAAAATCCCTTCAAAAATAATAAGTACTTTATTCTTTAACACACCACACTATCTGGATTCTGCCAAGGACGCCATCTTGCCCCTGGCATTCAAACTGACCCAATCTGAGGAAGTAGGGCAGGCTAAAAACAGCAGCAACCAAGGAATCCAGGGCTCCCCTGCTGCTCTAAGGATGTTTTGCATTTCTTTTCCTTCTTCTTCTTCTTTTTAAAATAGCACCATGAAGCTTTATTATGAGCCTAACTGGTGCACTTCTGATACATCTAAGCAGATATACTACATATGAAAAATATAGTTACACACAAATGTGTATCTGATTAATCCTAAGCAATATAAATGCAGTTTTCAAGTTCCATATCCTGAATTCTCAGCACATATTCTGCACTCGTGTTAGGTGTAACTAGTTGCCCTTTTGCTCGATGGCAATTATTTTCTCCTCTGACAACATTTTCACCTCAGGTACCTGGCATATGGTAATAATTTAATAAATATTGAATAAATAGATTAATGAATATATATTGTATCAATTAGGATAACCTAGATTATACTACCCTCGCAAATGACTCCAAAGTTTATTTCTTGCTCATACTTTACGTACATAGGGCCAGCTGTGACTCTGTTTAAGTCACTTCTTTCATTGGCCAGGGCAAATCAAATGTATAAGCCTGACTTCAGTGAGTTGGGCAAGTATAATCCACAGTCCTTCCTGGTGTTCAGGAGAGAACACCAAATATCACTAATATTCACTTCTCTCTAACTCCCACATACAAAGTTCACCTACTTTCCCCAAGAGATAACCCTTGATTTCCCTGATTCATAGCATTAGTCTCAAGTCTAGGGGCTCATCATAGCCTTGACAGTGGTCTGGAGACTTATCAAAAAGTTATTGCTCTCATATATATCTATATACAATGACTTACCAGGGTCAGCAGAACCATAATAAGGGTTCACATTCAGAAGAAGGAAATAAGGATGAAAATAGCAATTGCTGGTCCATATACATTTAGAGTTCCACTGGGAAATTGTAAAGGGTCCCTAACTTGTCAGTGAAATTTTTTCTCTAACAATTCTTGGATTTTACCCCTGAGAATCATTTTACCATTCATTATTCTCCATGGATGTTATGGTTTAGATATGAAGTACCCCCCAAAGCTGAAGTGTGAGACAATACAAGACCCTGTGGAGGTAAAATGATTGGGTCATGAGAATCTTACCCTAATCGGCGCATTGATCTTCTGATATGGACAAACTGTGTAGTAAGTGTAGGCAGGTAGGGTGTGACTGGAGAAGGTAGGTCACTGGGGGCACAATGTTGGGGTTAACATTTTGTCCCTGGTGAACAGGGCTCTCTGCGCTTCCTGGTGCCCATGTCCTGAACAGCTTTCCTTCACCACACCCTTCTGCCATGATGTCCTGCCTCACCTGGGACCCAGAGCTATGGTGCCGGCTGCCTGTGAATTGAACCTCTGAAACCATGAGCCAAAGTAAACATTTCCTCCTCTACATTGTTCTTGTCAGTGAGGAAAAAGCTGATTAAAACAAGGGATCTTGGCTTTGTTCTCTGGAAAGTGCTCCTGTTCCCTTATTCTGCTTGACTACATCTCTAAGGAATATTGGAGAGGAGATCATGCTTTGCCTGGGGGGGGGGGGTAGAGGGGCAACATGCACTCAGTCTGCTTTCCACTGATAGAAGTTTAGGAATCCAAGTCTGAAGAGGTTATAATTTCTTTTAGTTCAGGTTATGCTTTTAGACCAGATCACTCACTCAGTAATATTCTTGATTTCTTATCTGTTTGATTCCATCAACTCTTTTTACCAATATACATCTTTCTCTCTGTACTTCATGAGAGTCCATTAATCTTATGACTAATGTGCAAATCAGGAAGTGTTTGATATTATACCACATAACAAGTAGGGAAATTGAAACAAATAAAAAAAAAGTGCAAAGTATTTTAGGAAGTCAACTACAGTGCCCTTTCCTCACTCATAAAACTTAGGACTTGATTTTATATTTAACCCACTCTTTCTTGGTCATGCTTTTGCATGAATTCATTTATTATGTGGAGAACCTAGGGAGACAGATTTCAGTTTCAATTCAAATTAGATTATATAACCAGAGTGTACAATTTACTTCAAGATCTATCCAGAATTAGGATTATTCTGAATTAGGAGCCATAACCATTAGAATTAGAAGTGAAGTTAATAATATCTATGATTCTCAGTGTTTATTTAAAATATCAATTTTGTTGCCCTTGTGATCAAACAGTATTTAATTTTTTAAAAAAATTTATTGGTGTATTATAATTATACATACTACTGGGATTTGTTATAATGTATTTCTACATGCACATAACGTAACAGTATAATTTGGACAATTTCATTTACTGGTATGTCTCCTTCCTTCCCCTCCTCCCTTCCCAATTCCTCTTCATCTGTTCCACTGGTCTCCCTTCAATTTTCAAGAGATCCCCTTCTCCATCTTCCCCAATCCTTTTTTTCTTTCTAGCATCCACATATGAAAGAAAACATATGACCCTGATATTCTGAGTTTGGCTTATTTCACTTAACATTATACTCCCAAGTTCCCCCTATTTTCCTGCAAATGGCATAATTTTATTCTTCTTTATGGCCGAATAAGTCATATATATAAAAAATTTTCTTTATCCATTCATTGCTTGATGGACACCTAAGCCAGTTCCGTAATTTGTCTGTTGTGAATTGTGCTGCTGTAAGCATGTATCACTACATACGATATGATGACTTTAATTCTTCAGGATAAATGTTGAGGAGTGGTATAGCCAGATCATGTGATGGAACTATTGTTAGTCTTTTAACTGATTTCCTTACTGGTTGTACTAATTTACAATGCCACAAACAGTGAAAAAGTATTCCTTTTTCCCTACATCCTCTCTTGCAGTTATTGTTTGCATTCCTAGTGGTTTCAATACTAACTGGACTAAAATGAAATCTTACTGGAGTTTGATTTGCATTTTCCTAATTGCTAGAGCTGTAGAACATTTTTTTCATATATTTGTTGATCAATTGTATTTCTTCTTCTGAGAAGTGTCTGTTCAGATCCTTAATCCATTTGTTGATTGGGTTACTTATTTATTTATTTTTCTGGTCTTAAGTTTTTTGAGTTCTTTATGTATCTTGGAGATTAATCTTCTAATCTGAAGTGCATGTGGTAAAGATTTTTTCCCATTCTGTAGACTCTGTCTTCATGTTATTGTTTCCTTAGCTGTGAAAAAGTTTTTTAGTTTGATTCTATTCCATTTTTTTTTTTTTGATTCTTGGTTTTACTTCTTGTACTTTAAGGGTCTTGTTAAGGAACTCAGTTCCTAAACTGACATGGTGGAGATTTGGGCCTACGTTTTCTTCTATTAGGCCCAGGGTCTCTGTTCTAGTGCCTAAGTCCTTGATTCACTTTGAGTTGATTTTTGTACAGGGTGAGAGAGAGGGTTTACTTTTATTTTGCTACATATGGATTTCCAGTTTTCTTAGCACCATGTGTTGAAGAGGCTATCTTTTCCCCAATGCATGTATTTGGTGCTTCATCTAGTAAGTAATCACTGTATTAATGTGGGTTTGTCTCTGTGTCTTCTATTCTGTACCATTGGTCTACATGTCTGTTTTCATACCAATATCATGCCATTTTTGTTACTACAACTCTGTAGCATAATTTAAGGTCTGGTAGTGATGCCTCCTTCATCCCTTTGCCTGCTAAGGATTACTTTGGCTATTCTGGGTCTCTTATTTTTCCAAAAGAATTTCATGATTGCTTTTCCTATTTCTATGAAAAATGTCATTGGGATCTAAATAGGCATTGCATTAAATTTGTATAAAGCTCTTGGTAGTATGGCCATTTTGACAATATTACTTCTGCCTATACAAAAGCATTGGGAGATCTTTCCATCTTCTAAGGTCCTCTTCATTTTCTTTCTTTAGTATTCTGTAGTTTTCATTGTAGAGGTTTTTCACTCTTTTGTTAAATTGATTCCCAAATATTTTATTTTTTGAGGCTATTGTAAATGGGGTAGTTTTCTTAATTTCATTTTCAGTAGATTCATAGTTGATGTATAGGAATGCATTTGATTTATGGGTGTTAAGTTTATATCCTGCTACTTTGCTGAATTCATTTATTAGTTCTAGAAGTTTCCTGGTGGAATTTTTTGGGGGGCTGTTCTAAATATAGAATTATGTCATCAGCAAATAGTGATAATTTGAGTTATTTTTTTTCTATTTGTATCCTTTTAATTCCTTTCACCTGTTTAATTGCTCTGGCTAGAGTTTCCAGGACTATGTTGAATAGAAGTGGTAGAAGAGGGCAACCTGTCTTGTTCCATTTCTTAAAGGAAATTCTTTCAATTTTTCTCCATTTAGAACGATGTTGGCCATGGGTTTAGCATGTATAGTTTTTATAATGTTGAATTATGAACCTAATATCCCTAGTTTTTCTAGTGTTTTGATCCTGAAGTGGTGCTGTATTTTGTCAAATGCTTTTTCTGCAAATATTGAAATGACCATATGATTCTTGTCTTTAAGTTTATTAATGTGATGAATTACATTTATTGATTTCCATATGTTGAACCAAGGTTGCATCCCTGGGATAAACTCCATTGAATCATGGTGCACTATCATTTTAATATGTTTTTGAATGTGATTTGCCATAATTTTATTGAGAAATTTTGCATCTATATTCATCATGGATATTAGTCTGAGGTTTTCTTTCCTTTATGTGTAATTGTCTAGTTTTGTTATGGGGGAAGTGATACTAGCTTCATAGAATGAGTTTGGAAGGATTCCCTCTTTTTCTATTTCATAGAATAATTTAAGGAGTATTGGTGTTAATTCTTCTTTTGAAAAGTGTCTCTCTAGTTCTTTGGGCCATTTATTGGGTTGGCTGTCTTTTAGCTCTTTATATATTCTGGACATTAATAATCATTTGAAAGAGTAGTTGGCAACGATGTCCCTTTCATACACTTATTTTATTTGCTGCAAACAAGATTTTTAATTTGAGCTATCCCATTAATTAACTCTTGGTATTATTTCCTGAGCTTTAGGAGTTCTATTGAGGAAGTCATTGCCAGTACTTATATATCAAAGTGTTGACTCTACATTTTCTTCTAGTTCTTGCAAAGTTTCTGATCTAATTCCTAGGTCTTAGGTCCATTTGAGTTGACATTTGTGAAGGATGAGAAATCTCTACCTACATATGGATATTCAGTTTTCTCAGTATCAGTTGGTAAAATGATTATCTTTTCTCCAATGTATACTTTGTCAAGGATTCAGTGACTGTAACTATGTGGGTTTTTCTCTGTATCTTCTCTTATGATTCACTGGTCTTTTTGTGCCCGTAGTAATTTTTGTTAATATAACTCTGCTATAATTTGAAGTCAGTACTGTGAAGCTACCAGCATTGCTTTTTAGCTTACAATTGCTTTGGCTATTCTGTGTCTTATTCTTTCAAATGAATTTTAGGACTGTTTTATCTAGTTCTATAGAGAATGTCATGGGTTTTCTGATGAGTATTTAATTGAAAATGTAGATCACTTTTGGTAATATGGGCATTTTAACAATATTAATTCTGCGTATCCATGAACATGGAAAAACTTTACATCTTCTGGTGTTTCCTTAATTTCCTTCTTCAGTGAGAATACAAGATACATTGACATAGCAATTTAACTCCTTTTTTTCATATTTTAAATTTTGTTCAATTCTATAAGAATCTCTTGTTTCCCATGTACAAAAATTGTCCAAAGTTTCTTCTGTGAAAAGAAACCAGGATTAGAAACCAGGATTAGAACCAAGATTAGTTATTTGTGTTCTGTTATTTGTGTTTTGCTTCATCTTTCCCATTAACTTTCTCTAAACTTATGTATTATGTGAAACTTCTAGGCTTGTGTGAACATTTCTTCTAAATACTAGCTAGCTGATATCTCCATCATTATCTATTCAGAAAATTTGTTAGTAGAGAAACCCATCATATTATTTTGAAGTACAAAGAAGAACATATGTGCAGAATCAAATAGAAAGGTAAATATGAACCAAAATTCTAGCTGGTAATTAATCTCTAAAATAATGTTTCAGAAGTTTGAGCATGTTAGAGATCCCCTTTGCATTTGGATGCAAATCATAACATCTCTGTAGCAGAATTAGTGGGCTTTTATCAAAGAACATTTGCCTAGATTGTGACCTCAATAAGAACAGTTGTCTAAAGTTACAAATAAATAGAATGTAGTTTGTAATAATGAACTATGTCTCACATTATTGAGAAAGTTATGAGAAGAATCTATACTATGATGTGGCAGAAATATTTGAGGTTTCTTCAGTTACTCTGATTCCATTATACCTCTGTAATAGCAACCTCAAAGATTAGTAAATTACTTATATGAACAATTTATGAATCTAATCTTTTATTTGCAAACTAACATGTGGACTGTTATACATCCTTTATCAATACTTATTCCAGATGTTTTCAGATGATGGTGACCCAGAGACTCTCAGACTCAGAAATAGGCAATGACTCAGGCCTAGCTTCACAAAGTACTCAGTACCATCACTTTTCTGCCAAAGCAATAAGGAAAGACATTCATTGTCTTGCAGAGATGTTAAGATGATAAGAAGTACATCAGGACTGCTGGCAGCAATCTTACATGCCACATGGAGAAAGCCTATACACCAAAGGAAAAAGAGGCTAAGTAATTATAGCTCTTTGAACCCCTGCATCTAGATATGTACCAATCAAGAATTCCATTTTTGTTTGTATTTATTTTCTTAATGTTTTATTATTTTTCTTCTCTTTTGCTACAGTTATTTGTGTTCTTTTATTGTTACTTGCAACGCCATGAACCCTAAATAATAAATTCAAAGGAATTTTAAAAGTCTGTGCTGTGATAATGTGAAAAAATATATATATCTTGCTGGTGTTAGATGATCTCATGAAAGATTTTTTTTAACTTTTATAAGATTTTTTTCTATTAGAATTTGAAGTATTTTATTGAAATCAGCAAGTCTGTGCTGTGATAATGTGAAAATATATATATATATATCTTGCTGGTGTTAGATGATCTCATGAAAGATTTTTTTTTAACTTTTATAGGATTTTTTCCTATTAGAATTTGAAGTATTTTATTGAAATCAGCAAGACATACAGTATGGCAGATATCAGTTAGAGTAGATAAATTAATAATAATTAATAATAAATTCTTGGGAGTCTGGTTGCTTCCTTATGTGAAAACAATGAAAATCTTTGGAGTAATTATCATCATAGACTAAATTTTAAAATGTAGATTAAATACCCATTATCTACATCTATTTTATGGGAATAGATTCATGAAGAGTGGACTAATCTGTGCAAAGAGCCAATAGTTTGAATATTAACAAAAAACTCTGCATCAGTCACAAATTAATATACAATAAAGGTATTCATCAGTGTTCAATTGCACAGAAGAGGATTCACACTAGTCATGAAGTTTACGCAGAAAAAAAATATTGACGGTGGATCATATAATCACCAGATAGTCAAATCCAGTGAATATATCAATCAATGTTCTGTTACCAAAAATAAGTGTTTTAGGCCAAAAATGACTTTTACAGGGTTTAAATACTTTTCAAAAATCATTCAAAGAGCCCAAGAAACATACCCTGGTTCACTTTTTGGATACATTTTTGTGATCATGCTAAACTGGGGAGCAGCTGTGCCTTCATGGTGACACAGGACCCTCTCACATGGTGGGACACTGAGATCTGAATGGCACTCCAGCCAGGAAGCTGCTGCTCCTGCAGCCAGCTCCCAACCACACAGTACCTGCTGCCTCCCGTGCCAGAAAAAAGGGATGTGCCATGTCCTGCCCCTCAACCCCATCGATCACACTGGACTTTGCACCTTGTTAAGCCTGCTGCTAAAAACCAAATAGCTTGACAAGGAACAGTAACAGAAGTAGTAAAATCTAATCTCCACCTCACTTTTGCCTTTCAAAGGACTGTATCTGATTTTCCATACCTCACTCATTCCATCCTAGCTGCAAGGATTCCTTAAACATGTAATTTTAGGTTTTTAGTCTTCGTATACAGGAAAATCTACTTGAAAGCTGTTAGAGTAGACACTGAGCATAAATCCACCATATTCATGACAAAAAAAAAAATCACAATTTGGAGTTTAGGAGGATAAAATCCTGGTTTTTAAAAAATTATGTTTCAGAACGCTTCTCTAGAATTTAGCAGATCTTTGCATGTCTGTTTTTGGCTATTGGTGCTTTTAAAAGTAGAATGTAATTTGTAATTATGAACTATGTCCCACATTATTGAAGTAGTTTTTTTATACTTTTTAAAAATTTTTTTAAATAGAAAGACTCTGTGGTCCACACATATTTATTATTTAATTCACATAATTCCATATCCAGTCATTTCGAGACTTCAAGGACCAAATACGGCAGCTAATTGGATACCATTTTTTAGACAATTAATTAAAATTGATAAAATACTATGGTATAATAAAATTAAAAGCAGTATTAATCAACTCACCAATATCATTATGTTTATATAAAAATTATTAAAAAGTGAAATAAAAAATAATTTATTCTCAAATTTTTAATATTGTTGTCATAAAATACTATAACATGAACACAATTTTCTCAGAGTTATGTTCTCTTTCTCTTTCTCTTTCTCTCTCTCTCTCTCTTTGGCATCAATATCAGTAGTGGTTTTCTCCAAGTTAAAACAAATTAGAGAACACTATTGCCTTACAGAATTGAATTACTCTGCATAGAATCTTTAGCAGTTAACAAATTGATTATATTAACACCAAACCACAGAAGAGAATATTCCTAGCTTTGTGGTTTTCTGGGATGGTTTTATTTTGATATTTTAATTTGAGAGAGAATTGCCATTTAAAAGCTGTTAATGGTTTCTATTTTCACAGATGTAGAAATTACATCACTTCTTCATAGATTTCATTTGTTTACTGCTAGTCAACAAATGGTCCTGTTAATTAGTAGGGGAAAAGGCAAGGAAAAGATCCTAAGGGTAAGAGAATAACAGGATACTTTCTGGATTCAAAAAGTTCAATGCTCTAAATGTTGGTGGTGAGTGAAATCAGGCATATCGGAAAAGCATGTTCTTGAACCCAGGGCTTTATTTGGAGGTCAATGATCCCCTTCAGTAGTGTGCTCTCCAAACCTTTCCTTGAAGGTTCAGAATGCTTTGAGGAACACTGATGAACTACTTTGTCCATAATAGAGGCAGCTGCTATTAAAAGTTAGAAGGAACTCTAAGAAGAAATTCATCACAAGAAAGGTTCTGGACTGGCCTGATAGTTTGAGTTCAATGTCAAGGCCTTGGGTGTCAGAGAGGAGGACTGGAAGACAAGTGTGGTTGCACTCAACCTGCCTGTATAAAATGACTCCAATTTTGATATACAAGAACTGAACCCTCAAAGCAATCGGAGTGGGGAATTTCAACCCCCTTTGGCATGGATTATTATAGAAGAGAAGAGGACCTCAGTGTATCTGAGAAAGGATTGCAACAGGAAAAGCAAACCTTGGCTGGTGGACTGACCATACTTTCTTGTTTCTTGGCCTTTGAAACTATAGAACTAAATTCTTTGGTCTAAGTAAGCACTTTGAAAAGGAATGATATGTAAGTGTTTTCCTCAAAGAGACTCCAGAGCCATACCCTGGGCCACTCCAATTTTTAGGCGATATGGATTAAACTCACTATTTAAAAAAAATTGCAACCAAGGGTTAGAACCACTGGGTTAGATCATCTCGAACTAAGACAGCAACACGTGCTTTTATTCCTCGTCTATTTATGAGCCTAAAATCCTTCTCAGGTACTAGATGAACTATGGGCTTTATAAGTGAATTTTTACTAAGAATTAAGCTTTCTTTCACTCATCCACTCTTTTTTTTCAGCATTTGACAAACATTATGAACACTTACCGTTCATCCTCAACTAGATAGTTAAAACAGAGTGACAACCAGAATGCAGTCTGTCACCCTCTAGGAACCAAGTGGGTCATGTCCACCTGCATTCAATGCTAAATGGAACTACAAGCCCATTCATCTCTCTCAAACAGTCCTCATGCAGCTATCTAAAGAAAACCAATTGACAAAAAGTTTATTCCTAAATGCTGTTTCTTCAATAAGCATAACTAATTTCTCATGAGATTCCTAGCATTTCCTGTTTCAGCCAAGTTTGGAATAATTTGAACTCAGATGACCTATTTGTCCCAGTGCATTCTCATTTTGTCTGAGTTCAAAATAATCAGAAAGACAAACAGGAAAAAAAAAGCATGCTTATTCACATTTATTCCAATCTGAAGAAATATGGAGAGTAAATTTCTTTAATTCAAAAGCAATTAATATCTCCTTCCTAGGTACTTGAATGATATTAATTATGTTTAGGATTCTAAAAGAGAGAAAAACTAATTCTAGAGCTTCTGATTTGGAGGCTATTGTTTGCAGGTGATTTTGAAGTGTATTTTTAAAAGCCCCATTGTGTTTCACTAAGGGCAGTTTCTTTGGTTTCCATAGTGATATTCAAAATGAGTGTAGGTGCAATCAAAGAGAGTGATTGCATTAATAGTTGGTTTAGCATTTCTGTTGAATATGGAGGTTGCCCAATATTTTAAAATAATTGAGCTATTTTTTAAGTCCTCATTCTTTAATGAATACATTTAACTTCAGATGTCTCCTTTGTGAAATGAGTAATAAAGCCCACTTTGCTTGAAATTTAAAGCAGCTTCAAAGATACTGAAAATTAATCTGGTCATACCTTGCTTTTATTAAGATCATATGAATAATACTGCAGGCAATTACTCAGAAAGCACTTTTTAAATAACCGTGCTCAGTATAAGGTAGAAGGATGGGGTTGAGCTGTGTGAGCAGACACAAAATGAATAGGTTCTTGCCCTCAAAGAACTTACATTATTTTCAATCTATTGATGGACCCTGGCCAAACCTTAGGCTTTCTCTAGAAGTCAATTTTCACCAATGTAACAACCGAAGTCAACATGTATAAACCCCATGGACTAGGGAGTAAGAACTGGTTGAAATAGTTGACCAAAAAATCCTCTGGATGATCTTTTTCATCTATGTATTTTGTGGAATTGAATTCTTAAAACATTTAAGGAGCAAATAGAATCAACAGGATGCTTTATGACATAGCAATTAACTATGTCTCCAAGTTCTTCTCCTAGGATTCTCATTAATCACATGAATAATAGCCCTTAGGAGAAAATTTAATATATAAAACAGTAAAAATTCAAGCTTCTATATGAGCCACCCATGAGAAGACTAGCATTAGCAGATCACAGAAGGATCTAATTTAACTTTGGAGGTATAAGTTTCAAACATTAAAGGGATAATGAAGATACTCCCTTCCTATACTCAAATGTACTTCCTTGAATGTTTTTACTTAATACAGTTACACATTCCTTTCAATTATCATTTTCATCAGAACACATGATTTAAAATATCAGTCAAGACTTTGTTATTCATTACAAATTGGTAGTTTTCTGTAGTGATGGTTTTGAGGCTATGTAGCTTTAACAATCTCAGAGCTTTACATTGGCTCTCTTTAGGCCTTGTACACTGAGTCACCCCCCCCCCCCTCCTTATATCAGAGAAGACATTCAGCATTTGTTTTTTGGGGGGGATTGGAGGCACTGAGTTCTATCCCCCAGCACCACACACTAAAAGCTTTTAAAAAGCATTATTAGTCATTTTTTTGGTGTGTGTGGTGTTAGGCAAAGGGGAGGGGAGGGGGTTGGGGGCAGGAAAGATGGTGGAATGAGATGGACATCATTACCGTAGGTACATGTGTGACTGCACATATGGTGTGATGTTACATTGTGTACAACCATAAGAAATGTAAAGTTGTGCTGCAGTCGTGAACAATGAATCAAAATGCATTCTGCTGTCCGTGGGGCAAGCCCATGGAGTACTGCATACATGGCATACATTAAGAGCATCTGAGTGGCAAACCACTCCCCTTGTGCTAGGTGCATGAGTGGCAAACCGCTTATCCCATAGGCACAGCCCTGGGCATGAGGGCATGTGTTACAGTCCGGGTGCTTGCTCCATGGCCTGCTCCTGGATTGGTCACTGCAAGGACAATTAGCAAGAACTTGTATT
Source organism: Urocitellus parryii (assembly GCF_045843805.1). Taxonomy (NCBI): domain Eukaryota; kingdom Metazoa; phylum Chordata; class Mammalia; order Rodentia; family Sciuridae; genus Urocitellus; species Urocitellus parryii. The sequence continues at coordinate 47,950,198 of NC_135537.1, forward strand.
GGTAGCTGCCTATAACCTGCCTAACTACTGCCCGAATATATATATACATGGTAACTGCACAATAAAAATCAGACCTGCATCCAGCTTGGTCTCCAGAGGTCTTGAATAGTGACTCTGCAGCCACACTCTCCTCTACCCTGTTCCATAGATCTCCTCGCTGAACAAGAGAGAGCTCACACAGTTGTCATATATACCTAGTTAAAATAAATAAATATTTTTTTTAGAAAAAGCAATAACAGATTAAATAAACTAGTAGAGAGAACAGCAAAAAATCAGTGCAATAGAAGGTGGACAAGTTAGCAAAGCCTTAAATATTGGCTTTCTAAAAGATCAATACAAATTTTAAAATTGTGATGCAATTTTCACATTTGATTTTAAAATTTTTATAACAGATGAACTGTTCACAACCATATTTTCCTCATATCAATGTATTATAATTTGGTACTAATAAAAAATTACCAAAATTATTTTCTAATTAGCATTTATTCAAGTTTGTCCCCATAGTGTTGTTCTTACTAAAATTAATTACTATGTACTTTCCTGAAAGAGAAGAACAGGATGCCACCGTAAGTTACACTTTGAGAATTGTGCATAACCATGTATGTCACCACGGGAATGTGTCTCAAAGTGAACATCGCTCAGCATGCTTTTTTTTTGGTGGTGGTAGGGGGTGGTATTAAGAATCACTGAACTAGCCCAGCTAATGAAGTTCCTATGTTAGAACATGAATATTGTCAAGACAAAATTACTTGGAATAAAATCACAGAGCAATGATCACAAAACATGATCAAAGGGTTGAAGAAAGCTAAGAGGTCTGTTCATGTTTATATCCATTCCTGTGTGAGAATCCATTACATTCTAGGCCCAAGCTTGTAAAAGTCTTCTTTGTAAAAATGAACTCTGCCCTTTAAGTTGAGAAAAAAAATGCTTTATGTTTTACATGGATCATTCTGAAAACTTCAGACAGAAGATTTACAAGCAGTGTCAAAATCTTTCAGGGTGACATGAATTAAACACAATTATATTCTTAAATAAATGTTTCCTTTGTCTCATTCCTAACCATCCTACATGTATTTCTAGTTTCTTTCTTTGAATGAGGAGACATCATGACCATTCCACCTATCTTAGCAGAAATATGGAAGTAAAATCAGTCCTATGTCTGGGCAAGGACTTGGTAAGACACATACTGAAAAGTTTCCAATACTTCTAACTCCATGGCCACTTTCTAGAGTATATGCATCTTTCATTCATTCAGCAATAAATTTACAGATGTGCCTCTTATGTGCCAAACACTGTGCTAGGAGTTTGTGATTTGTCACCAATGTAACAGACTTTTCTCCTTGTGGAATTTGAGATGGATATCTCCAAAACAGAGCTCCAGTCATTTTACAACTCAGTTTTAAAACTCTCAGTAGTCCTTCCATTTCTACTAAATCAAAAAATAAACTCCTCAGTTTTAAGACAGTCTACAGTACAATCTCAAACTACATGTCCAAGTGTTTCACTTCCCTTGGTCTGATTTTGTAAAATCATACCACTGCCAACTTCAAAGTGGGACATTCTTATCCTGAGGTTTTCACTTACTCAGAATGACCTCACAGGGGTGTAAAAAGTGAGTCACGAAACATAAAGGATTTGTATATATTTCCAGCACAAGGCACATGGTAAATGTTAATTCACAATATTCTTGGTTGTAATCAATAAGAAGCCTCCAAAGCTGGAATAGCATAGTGATTGAGAGCAAAACCACTGGGGGTGGAACTACCTATATACAGAATCTAGATCTTCTCCTTTCTAACTTCCTTTGTGGACTCAAGCAAATTAGTATTTCTGGATCTAAACTTCCTCCTCTCTAAAATGAGAACATCAACCATACCTATGCCATAAGTTTTGTGAGGTTTAAATGAAATTACTGATTGGATACTAGACTCTAGCACAAAACGCTCAATAAGCATTGGCCCTTAAAATGAAAAAAAGTCTACCCTCAAGATGCTCATAGACTAGTAAGAGAGAGAGAGGGAGGCACAGCAAGTTATTATAATATTCAATGATAAGTGCTAATGAATACTACTTTAGGAAAATTATCACCTACTTGATAGCATGAACCAAATATATTTATTCCAGTGTACTGCAATCATTTAATTATCTGATGGGAATAACAAATATTGACAAAGAAGAGGTAACCCCAGTAGAGAAAATAAGCATTCTCTTAAGAGGATGTCTTTGATTATAAATTACTTAGATTCATTTCATTTACTCTAGATCTCCTAAAAGATTATTCAACTGTGGTAATAACAGTGAATTTGGCTCAGACTTCATAAAGACAGAAAATATGCTTAATTAAGAATGCAAATCACAACAAGCTCCCCTGTAGCCATGCTATTTTCACAGCTTGCTTTATACCTTTTCTACCAGCACCTGGTAATTCTTCGTGTATTTTTTGTACTCCAGAGGAAATAACTGCCATTGTCTCAGTCCATGTCTAAAATGGCTGCATGCGCCCAACAGTTCGGTGCTATTTCTTCACACCCATCAAATCCACCTGACTACCCTGTTCCTTTTGGGTTCTTTTTTTATGACTTTAGTGAGCAAAGAGACACTTCTCATTTTGCATGAGTATATTGTCAGAAAAAAAATTGGGATAGAATTTAGGAAGGTTTAAACCAAAGTCATCAGACTAAGTGAGCCTCATACCTGTAGTTGTCTTGCAATGGTGGCTAGAGATTGTTGTTGAAGTCATGATTATTGCACTTGCTTCTGTGAACCTGCTCAATAATAGAAAGTTCTGGTTAATGGAATTCTGAGCATTGGAAAACATAAAACACTGTGCTTGGCTTTTCTATTGTTCTGCTTGTGCCTTAGCTTTCTTGTTTTTCAGTTCAGATTTGGTTTGCAATATGTTTTTCTTACCTTTATAGAGGAATGTGATAGTTTATTGTTACTGTTCATATGAGTGATAAAAAATACAATATCCAAGCAAATAACAAAGAAACTTGCTTCTCTGTGAGACAGAAGACCAGGTTTTATGAAGGTTTTATGTCCCATAAACATCTTTCCAGAACTGAAGAACCATTCCTGCTAGGAATAATGGTTCAAATGTCAGAGAAGAAAAGACCTGTTTTTTAAAAGAGCTATCAGTCAATTTTGGATAATTCATGGAGACAGGTTTTAAGAACATACTTGCTCTTAATTTATTTTTATTTGTTTGTTTGTTTATTTGTTTTTGGTACTAGGGATTAAACCCAAGGGTGCTTAACCACTAAACCACATGCCTAGCCCCTTTTTGAAATTTTGAAATTTTGAAACAAAGTCTTGCTAAATTGCTCAAGCTGGCTTTGAACTTCCAATCCTCCTGCCTCACCCTCCCAAGTCTTTGGGATTACAGGTGTGCACTGCCACATCCAGCTCTTGCTCCTAATCTTAAGGAACAATGAATGAAAAAGAAGTAGCATGGTAGCAATTTCTTTTCTTTTTGGCAAGGTTGCAATTTTATCACTCTAATAGAGTATTTTTGCATTCTTCTGCCCTACTTTTCTCCATTGCCCTCAGTATTAGGGTCCATGCATGAACAGCAGCTATGGCCTTACATTCTCCCAAATGCAAGTGCAGTAGAATTTTGGTCTCCGTGTTGACTTGAGTTCTATGTTTAGGCAGGTAGAATGTTCCACTTGATTTAGACCTAAATAACTTGTTCTTCTCTTGAGTCTTACAAGTGAATGTCTCAGAGGATGGTTTTCCCACAGAAAACTTGGTGTGTTATTAACAAAGCCGCAAAAAAGGAGAAACAGGATAGTAAGCACTGATAATTGACAAACTCTATTAATAAGTATTAATACGTGATTTAGTTAACATGTCTGTTAATTAACATGTTTTGAGCACTTACTATTTGTCAGGCAATGTTCTCTAAGCATATCGGTTCTCAAAAGAAAATAACTTCTTGTGTCTCTCTGTGTTATAGTAACCAATGAAACTGAATATAGTCTTTTTCCTCCTACTCTTAATTCACATCCATACTTTATAACTCAATATACCTGATGAGAAAGTAGAATTATAAAATATTATAGAAGAAAAGAATCTGGGGCTTCATTGCAGAGATAGGAACCATTTAATCGAACATAGCACAGAATTCTCCAAAACATTTTGATCAAAGTCTTCTTCTGTGAATAGAACATTATGGAATTGTGTATATACAGTCATGCATCACTTAACAATAGAGATGTGTTCTGAGAAATGCATCTTACAGTAACTTCACTTCTGTACAAAACTTGATGGTCTAGGTCATGCTTCCTCTTGAAACTGTCAAAAACATGGTAATATAAGTTACACGAGGTTGCTTCCTGAGTGAATGAAAAAGAAGTTGCATGGTAGCAATTTCTTTTGGGGGCGGCAAGATTTCGAATTTAATCACTATATTAGAGTATTTTTGCATCCTTATGCTCTGCTTTTCTCTATTGCCCTCAATATTAGGTCCATGTATGAACATATCTGCCAGCATCTGTGGCCTTACATGCTCCCAAGTGCAAGTGCAGTAGAATTTTGGTCTCTGTGTTGAACTGAGTTCTGTGATTAGGTAGGTAGAATGTTCCACTTGATTTAGATGTAAATAACTTGTTCTTCTCTGAGCAATGCAGTATACTTTTTGTTTTTTAAAATAAGTAGAAGGAGCATGTGTGTCCGAAAGTATGAGATTAAGCAGGATGGACAGAGGCCTTCAGGCCTAGGATTCTGTTTGAAACACTGAGCATCCTATCTGGTAATGACTGAGAGATCAGAGAAAGGTGAAGATTGTAGCACAGTGTCATGATAGTTGAAAAAAGATCTGAACGTGGTAATTGTCAAATGTTACATTGCTCTATTCCTTCAACATCTCATGCTATGTAGGTTTCTTCCTTCCTTTCTTCCTTCCTTCCAAGTGAGAGAGTATGTTAAACATGTTTCACAGGGACAGTGGCATATTTCTTCTCTTCTTTGTGTCTCATTCTCAAATATTCACTGTTGGCTATGACCCATCAACTAGGTAAAATTATCCTTCTGGAGAGAAAAAGAATCTCCATTCAGATTCCAATCTCTGGGTGTTTAAATACACATGCTAAGAGCTAGTCAGTCAATTCTGTTTGAAATCAACACTTAAGATGACATGTGGCCCTTTTTGGGCTTCCAGCTGGTGATACAGTGAAATAATTTGTTTATTTTGGCAGCATATTCTTAATGGTAGCAGAAACCAAGTTTGAGATTTTACCATCATTCCATCTAGTGTCTATAAATTCTACGGTTATTTACATGGTAACAGCCATAGGAAATCTTGAGACCACTTAATCCTTTGCTCAGAACAGATAGTTCCAAAACAACTAATAATTTAATATTGTTTTGTTTTGAAGAGGTGATCTGTGGGCTTGTATCTATAAAGAATGCTTTTACCTATTCTTTGTAGTTTTCTTCCAGGTTATAATTGTAGCAATGATTTGTAGAAAATGTTTTACAAGAAATATGGTATTTTCCATCTGCCATGTTTTATGCAGAACGTCTCAGAGACAAAATAACCATGAAGTCTGCAGTTCAGCATGGTGGTCTCCCAGGCCTGAGTTACTTTAGTTTCACAAGACCCTGGTCAAACTTGAGCATGTTCCTTGACTGCCCTTGAACTATAAACTACAAATTAGGCTTGCAAACACAGTTTTTGCATTCTGTTGCTATGTGGATTAAATAAGGCTAGGTTTGTTAAACACCTAGTACAATTTTAACACCTAATTAATACTATATACATACTAGTTATTTTTATTATTTCATGGATATATGATAGCTGAGAATAGAGGGAAAGAAAGATAGGAAAAGTCTGAAGAGAGAAGAAGAGAAATTTTAACATTACAGTAGAGATAATATTAAAAGTTTTTTTCAGACAGAGAGATTGATCAACAAGAACAGAAAAAGGGGATTTTCATGACAAATGAGACAAAATCCAATGAAAAAGATAAACAATTGCCAAAACATAGAATAGGTTCAGAGCCCAGGTTAGAAATTTCTTGTCAAAACTGTACTGTTGGGACAACCACAGATAGAATGAGTTGAATCTAAAATCTTCTCTAAGGTATAGAAGCATCAATTGTTTCTGGAGATTTAGGATTTCTTGGAGGCTGGATAGCAGGAACAGTTTCTGTAATTGTGGAACGTTCCTAAAAGCAGACTTACAAGACACCAACGCTCTTTCACCAGTAATGAAGTAGCCACCGATCAGTTATCCTGCTCTCTGCCCAGAGAGGAACTTAATCTCTAGGAGTTTTAGTAAACAGTCTTGATCTAAAGTCAAATCCTCCTTCTGTCACCATCTTCCAGACTTTTACTTTATAGTTAAGAATTTTTTTCACAGTCCTGATAAATACAAGGACATTTGTTTGTTGGAGAAAAGAAAAAGAAAATTGATCACACCTATTATTTTTTTATTTCAGTCTTGAATGGCTTAAGAAAAAGATTGGAATACAGAAGTTTAAATTGTGTTCGCTTCAAACTTCTGGGACTTTATATGTTCTGCAAGTAAGCTCTAAAAAGCAACCAACAGAACAAACTTAAAAAGTTACAAGCTAAAACACAAAACCAGACCTGTCTGATTATCTTACCTTGGGATATTGGAAAAGTAAAGGGCTTGCTTTTACATGTTGGGGTTCATATTATAGTTCTAATTTAGCTCATAAACATAGCTTTCTGAAATGATTTTTTCATACTGTTCCCTACTGGTATTCCAGCGAGTGGTTAGTAGAACTTTCCCATATTTAAAGTCCTCATTATAAGATGGTTTTAGCCTTATTTTTTTTTCTTTCTCCTTAAATAATGCATTCATTGGGAGTTCTGCTGGCTGGCTATGTGCACCCATGGGTTGAATTACAATTGGGAAGAACTTCGGTGTAAAGTCAGGTAAGATGGAAATGCAAATCAAAATTTCATGGAGGTTCCATGTTACCCTAGTCAGAATGTCTATCAGGAAGAATACAAAAATCAATAAATGCTGGCGAAGATAGGGGAAGAGGGAAAAAAACACAGATTACACTGTTGGTAGGAATGTCGATTAGTGGCATCACTATAGAGATCAGAATAGAGGTTCTTCAGAAAACTAAAAATAGATATGCCATGATGATTCCACTACACCACTCCTTGGCATATACCCCAAAGAATTAAAGTCAGCATATTCTAGAGATACCTGCATATCCATGTTTATCACTGCACTATTCACAACAGACAAGTTATTGAATCAGCCTAGTTTTGTCTATCAACAAATGAATGGATAAAGAAAATGTGGTGTGGCTCAAGGGAGCATTATTCAACCAGAAAGAAGAATGAAATCATGTTATTAGCAGGAAAATAGATAGAGCTGGAAATCATCATGTTAAGTGAAACAAACCAGACTCAAAGACAAGTATTGCATATTTTCTTCCTTAAGTGGAATGTAGGAGCAGAAGTGGGAAGGGGAGATGACATGGAAGTATAAGAGAGACTTAAAGAAGACCAGAAGAGGAGAGTAAGAGTAATAGGGGTGGATAGTATCAAAGCCTGCTGTATGCATATATGAATATGCCACAATAAAATCCAATATTCTGTGAGATTAATAAGCACTAAGACAAAAACAGTCACATTTTTTTCAAGAGATGATTTCTAATCAAATTTTACTTCTTACATATTTCAAAATATATAGCATATTTATATTGTTTGATCAATTGGCTATTCATAGTGCAGTAATTTTAATAAAACCCAATGTAGAAAGAAAGAAAAAAGATGGTTTCTTCCTGTCATCTAAATACCTTAAAGATAAAACAAGGAAGGCCTTATTTGGGCTTGGAAACCTTCCAGGATCCTGGAGCAGAACAGTAAAAGGAATCAAAATACCTCCTGTGAAAATTTGAAGTAAATAAAAATTTTCTATTGATGTGTAAGCTGCAGTCCCTCCTTATTTTTTGTTCAGTTTTGTTTGTTCGTTTGGTACTGGGGATTGAACCACAGGGGCACTTTACCACTGAGACATATCCCAACCCTTTTTATTTTTAATTTTGAGACAGGGTCTCTCTTAGTTGCTTAGAGCCTAAGTTGCTGAGGCTGGTCTCAAACTTGTGATCCTCCTGCCTGAACCTCCTGAGTCACTGGAATTACAAGCACACCACAAAAAAAGGGTGAGTCACTACTCTTTCATGAACCATTGACTTGTACCCTTTTGTTCAAATCCTAAAAAAATAATTTAAGATCAAGACGATATGGTAAATATGCTGACACTAGGAGTCAACAGCAGCATGTTAGTGCTTATAGTGCCAGGTTTAGTCATGCTTGCAATGGGGATTTAGATGAGTTGACTTCCTTCTGATTTATGGTAAATAGGGCATTTAAAATATAAGACTACATAGCATTCATTTATTCATTCAACAGATATTTATTGAGTGCCTGATGCTGCTCTAGACATTAAATGTTAGCTCCTCAAGTACAATACAACATAGCCAGGCAAAGTTTATTAGTAAGGGACATCACAGGTCTCCCAAGCACCAATCTTGTCTCTAAAGAGGAAGGCAAGATCGGTATTTATTCAGAACTGCAAGTTTGGTTAGGGGAGAGCTCAACAGGATGAATGAAGGAAACTTGATTTAGAACTGTTAAGGATCATGATGTAACAGTTTCAAATTGGTACAAAGATTTATGAGGCAAGGAATTAAAAAATTCTTTGTTACATGTCTGTCTTCTATTGAAGAGTTGATAGGTTTCTCTGAAAGTTAATAGAATGAACAAACAAGTTATGTGCCTGGGCCAGAGTCTGTGGTGAAATGGAAAATTTATGCTAATAAAGACCCGGACTAGTAAAGTCATGTCAATACAGCCAGTAAGCTTTGTGGGAGAGTGGAGATGGGGATTAGTTGCCATTCTCAGAGATTTGGGATCTACCACTGAACAAAATGGAGAAAAATCTTTGCATTTACAGAGTTTTCATTTTAGCACTTCTAATCAGCCTCCAATTGTGAACAAGAAGAGTAGTTTAAATTTGTTACTGGCCATGAGTTTCTTTTTCATCATTTAGATGATGAAAAAATAAATTGCCCAAGTTACTTAGAATTACCCAAACACTATTTCTCCATTAGATCATCCCACAAGGCTTTCTGGACTTTTCCAAATGCCTGGCCTTGGCTAGGTATGATGGTGGATTCTGTCTTCAGGAATTTCAGTGTCCAGTGGGTGAGTTGTAAATAGATGTGTATTTATATAAGCTAGTAAGGGACTCATAAAAAAGTTATTTGGTAAGATGAGTATTTGTTCTCATGTAGTGTTCTACTTAGAAAAGTCTTACTATGAAATCAAAATGCATGAAAAGGGAAAGTGAATGGGTGGAAGGGTGAATCCACAGACTGCTTTATAATGTGATCCAACATCCTTAAATCTGGTTCAAAGCTATTATGTTTGAATAAGACCCAAGGTCGTTGCGTTTACTTGTTCTTATGACTAAGCATGAAAAAACTGCAACTGTGTGTCCTCCCCTTTCTCCACCCTGTGCTGTTATCCTAAGGGTGGTTTTAACACTCTGGAGTCACAAAATTCCCAAGACTTCTGCAACCTGGCAGAGAGGGGAATTTGTGAAGTGACTAGCTGTAGGGCAACTGCAAGATGGGAGCTGAGCTTAACTGGAAAGAGCATGCTCTGCCTAAGGGCATTCCCATTGTCCTGGGCAAAAGAAGCTATAGGCCAAGAGTTAGGTCTATAGGCCTGATTCAGCATGCTTGTGACCAGCTTATTAGCTCTGATTAATATAAAACTAGAGCTTCATACTCAGTGAACTAGATCTCCTGATAGACTGGAAAGCTTATTTTATAAAGCTGCTGTGTACTTTCCATATGACCATGAACTTGACCATTAGTGATCCCTCTTTCTACAGAACCTATACCCTTCACCCACGGAGGGAGTAAAGGTATCATGGACTTTGAACTTGCATAAAACATAATCCCTCACATGGTTCAAAATACAAGAGACATAAAGGGTATGAAAATTTTAGATATGGTTTATGCAAACAAATATCTATACTTATGGCCACATTTGAAAGGAGGGGAATTAGCTTCCACTTTTTCAAGGAAGTAATGTGAAAGAATGTGTCTGTATACTTTAAAGCCATCCCACATATACAATCTATTTTTATTGACACAAATTTAGTACTAAAATAAAATTGCTCCTTAATTTACTTACTATATTTTCAAGACCAATCCAAATCAACAGTATGAAGAGAGTTTTTTTGTTTGTTTTATTTTGGCTGCCAAGTATGCCTCTGAACAAATGGATGTTTTATAATTCATTTAACCAGTTTCTTCTGAGGGGAATTAAATAGTTTCTAATCTTTTGCTCTTAAAAGTATTCTCATTTCACACACGTAAGCTTTTCTGTAAAACAAATTACTTGAAGTAGGATTGTTGGGTCAAAGGGTCTGTACCTTTGTGATTTGATATATATTGCAAAATTTCCCTTTATAGAGGATAATATAATTTACATTCCCTCCAGTGGCATGTGGTAGAAGAAATTCTATTTAAATGGGGGGAGGGGGAGAACAACTTTCTTTGCATCTCAGTTCAAAGGATATGAAATTGTGGTCATTATCTTCTTCCAGAACAACAATGGAATGAAAACATGAGATGACAAATTACCTTCATGTATCTTTCTGCCATAAGCAGAGCCTAGAGTTAGAAGTATGTGAAGCAATAATTTTAAGAAGTCGTAGATGAGTTAAATTCTTCTGTGCTGGAGGCAAGCCTGGCCTGCACATTTGCAAATCGGATGTATCACCAACTCCCACTTGGTGTCCCTCTGGCCAGCAATAAAAGCAGTCTCAAAGATTCCTTCTATGGTGGAGATGGAATATGCAATCATCCATTAGCCCATGCATTTAAGAGATGCGTTTATTTTGTACCTACCATGTAGCTAGGGATAGATAACCTCAGCCATCTTTCAGTGAGATTACAGTATCTACAGACTAAGGCTAAAGTGAATTCAAACTCCAAAATGGATGATGGAAGCAGAACACTGATATAAAAAGAAGAGATATTACAGTTCATGGAAACAAGATGATTTGGCACATAGAGTCTATTTTCTTTATCTTTGTGCAATCTTGCAGCATGAACTTTTTTTTAAATCTTGCTTTTTCTCAACACTTCCATTCCTTTATTTGTAATATGTGAGTAATAGTAACTTTCTCATAGGTTATGGTGAGGATCAGTGTAATACAAACAATATTTTTAGAATAGTGATTTGCACATAAGAAATTAGCTAGAAATGTTAGCTTTTTAATAATAAAATTATATATTGTGTTTAACATTATAGTCTTTTATACCATATATTTTAATAATACTTATTGATATATAATTAATACTATATTGCAATATAATATTTCTGTGATATAACATTAATAATATAGTACTGCCTTATATTTTAACCCAAATCATTAGTTATCTATTGCTACTTAAAAATCACCCCTAAGCCAATTGGCTTAAAAATAACATTTATTATTTCAACTTTTGTAGGGTAGGAATCTGGATACAGTTTATCTGAGTATTTTCCTTCAGGGTTTTGCACAAAACTGAAATCAGTGTTTTAGCTGAGCTGCAAACATCTCAGAGTTCATCTGGAGAAAGATTACTTTTGAGCTCATGACTGTGGTTGCTGGCAGAATTCGGTTCTTCAAAGGATGTTGACTAAGGGATGCCCTTAAATTCTTGCTGTGTGGGTTTCTGCAATATGGCAGCTAGCTTCATCAAGGAGAGCAAGACAAGAAGACAGAGAAAGAGAGAGAAAGAAGTTGCAGTCATTTATGATGTGACATTAGAAGTATTATCCCTGTATACAACCAAAGATAGGAACAATTGTGTTCTATGTATGTAGTATGAATTGTAATGCATTCTGCATTCATATATATAAATAATAAAAAGAATATAAGCAATAATAAAGATTGGCGAGGATGTGGGGGGAAAAGTACATTCATAAATTGCTGGTGGGACTGAAAATTGATACATTCATTATAGAAAGCAGTATGGAGATTCCTCAGAAAACTTAGAATGGAACCATGATTTGACCCAGATATCCCATGCCTTGGTTTATACCTAAAGGACTTAAAATCAGCATACTAGAGTGACACAGCCACATGAATGTTTACAGCAGCTCAATTCACAACAGGTAAACTGTAGAACCAACCTAGGTGCCCTTCAACAGATGAATGGATAAAGAAAATGTAGTATATATACACAATGGAATATTATTCAGCCTTAAAGAGGAATGGAATTATTGTATTTGCTGGTAAATGGATGCAGCTGGAGACTGTCTTGCTAAGTGAAATAAACTAATTCCAAATGAAAAAGAAAAGAAGAAGAAGTATCATTCCATCATGGGCTGGGGTTGTGGCTCAGTGGTAGAGAACTTGCCTAGCATGTGTGAGGCTCTGGGTTCAATTCTCAACACCATAAATAAATAAATATCCATTGTCAAGTAAAAAAATTTAAAAAAAAAAGAAGTATCACTTTTGCCCACATTCTACTCGTTAGAAATATGTCATTTGATCCAGCCAACACACAGGGGAGGGGATTCCACAAAGGAGTGAATACCAGAAAGGAGGGGTCATTCAGAGTCATTTTAGAAGCAGTTTACTGCCATAGCACTTGCCTAGGCTTTTGCAGTGTGGGAGAGAAAGGTAACATGGAGATATTCATAAGCACTACCTCATTGAGTTATAGGCCACGCTGGTTATAGATTATATTTTGGTTTGAAATGATTGGTTTCCTTAATTTTCTTTAAAGTAAAACAAATAATGTTTGATATAACATTAAACTAGAGCCCATTTAAAATTGATCCCAATATATCTGAAGAATATGATGTAGGTGTCTGCTTAGCTGTAAATAACATCCGCAATAACACTGCAGCATGATTTAAATTGCATAAATTATTTTATTGGGAGCACAATGATTTTTGGTTAATTGCCTGCATGATGTGGGTGGACTATTCCTGGGAGAGAAAAGAAAGCATTTAATAAAAAACTGAAGATGCTTTCAGTATAGGTAAATAAGTGGCACCATGACTAAATCACTCCTTTATTTGACTGCTTGCTACTCTCCGGCCTTTAGTTTGCTAAAGAAAGAGTACCTATTTATTTAGTGAGGAAGAAAAATGAATCAACTAATGGTTTTGATACCAAAAAAGACCTATGGAGAATATAAAATAAAATTCTTATTTCTTACACCAAAGCTAGGTTCGAAGGGTTTTGATATTTGACTTCAAACAACTAAATAAATTCACCAAAACTATAAGGGAGAATGTTTTTCTAACTTTGAAGTAGAGGATGTATTTCTATGTATATAATCCCAGAATTCATAACATAAAAGAATCACAGGTTTAGTACATAAAAGCTAAAAAGTTTTACAAGGCCAAAAAGGGTAAAAGTAAACCAAGATGAGACACAATGTTAGAAAAAAATATTTGCAACCTATATTATTCTATATTATGTTGAGTTAATAATTTCCTGAATTCAGAAAGAGTTCTACAAATCATTAAGAAAAAGAACAAGAAAGATCAAAAAAAAGAAGATGGCCAAATAACACTGAAAATATTAAGAGAATATAAAATTTGAGAATATAAATGACATTCAAACATGAAAAAATTCTGAGCTTCATTCAAAATAAAAGAAATACATAATGAAATTACAAAGAGAATTGTAATGCAAAAAAAGTACATGTATGACGGCATAAAGCGGTGTGAACATACTTTATATACAGAGATATGAAAAATTGTGCTCTATATGTGTAATAAGGATTGTAATGCATTCCATTGTTGTCATGTATTTAAAAAATAAAATAAAATCAATTAAAAAAAAAGAGAGAGAGGCTGGACATGGTGGCACACTTCTGTATTCCTAGTCACTCAAGAGACTGAGGCAAGAGGACTGCAAGTTTAATGCCAGCTCCAGCAACTTAGCAAGAACCTGTCTCAAAAAAATAAAAGGGGCTGGGGTGTAGTTCAGTGGTGGAGCACCCCTGGGTTCTATCCTCAGCACCACCAAAAAAAAAAAAAAGAAAAAAAAGTTTGAAAATTATAAAGAGGGAGTGTTTTTTATCTATTAGATTGCAAAATTCCCGAATTTGGGGCCAGCACAGAAAAACAAATACTCTTAAATCATCACTAAGACAATAAATTGGCATATCATTTATTTATTTATTTATTAGTGCTGGTGATCAACCTGGTGTCTTACACATGCTAAGCAAGTGCTCTGCCTCTGAATTAAATCTCCTACTGCAGCACAATAATTTCAAAGGACAATTTGTCAATATCTCACTTTTAAACACGCATTAATGCCACCAACTCATTATTTCCTTTTTTAATGAATGTATTCTACTCATAAATGCATAAATATTTATGGACATACACATGCATTTGTGTATGCATAGACTTTCTCTGGAATGATACATAAGAAATGGGCAACCATGGTTGTCTCTGATAGATTCAGAAGACCAGGAGCTTAATAGACAAGGTAAGAGGTAGGTTTGCTTTTTACAATATATTTTTTATTTCATTTCATTATTTGTGTTCATTTTTCATTCAAAATATATATATATAACTGCAAAAAAATTTAAATGTGATGCCAGTGAGCACAATAATTATCATAAACCTAACCCAATCTCAGAATAGCTTAAAATTTAGTTTATACAATGAGATGGGTATAATCTCACTTCTATGATAATGTTGCCAAAAGTGCAGGAGTTCAATCTTCATGAAAAGCATCAGACAAACCTAAGTTGATGGTCATTTTACAAAAGAATTTTCTGGTATCCTTTAAAAAAACTGTCAAGTGATGAAAGACAAAGAAATAGTCACAGACATGAAGCAGACCCAGCAACTAAATGCAAGGTGAAGATTCTGGATTGGATTTCTGAAATAGAATTAGGACACTAGTGTAAATGCTGAAGAATTTCTAATAAAGTCTGCATATGAGATAATAGTGTTGTGTTTAGTTAATAGTCTTGATTTTCTGGTTTCAATCATTGTAGTATAGTCATGGAAGGTGTTACCATTTGGTGAAACTGGGTGAGAGGTACAAGGAACTAGCTCTCTAAATTATTTTTGAAGGTTTTGTATAAACCTAAAATTATTTCAATCTAAAAGTAAAACAAAACAAAAGAAAAATATGTAGGGAGATTGCCATTCCTTACACTAGGTTTTGATTTACTCTGAGTACATTTATTATTGACACAGCAACAAGGGGGTTTCTATTCTGGGGAGAAAAAAAAAATCTAGCTTTGGTTACTTGGCAAATAGGCCACTCCCAATTGAAGGAAAAAGGTTTTCAAGCCTTAAGTGACTCATTCCCTTGTTATATTTGATATATTAGACAGAGTGTTTTAACTAAGTAACTACCTGGACCTTGTGATATGCCATAAACACTCTCAAGGAAAGACAAAAGGCTAATCTCAATAAAGAGAGATTTTCATATTTCCTTTGGACCAAATGTGACTAAAATCTCACTACAGTTCCAGGACAGTTTACAATGGCATGCAAGAGCTAACCCAAGAGAACAGGGTAAGATTCACAGGTAGTATAGATCAGCGACTTCACAGTAATTCCCATCTTGGATAAAACACAATGTACAAAGTTGACTCATTCTTTAAGTAATGCACTGTGAGCTTTGCTAGAATCCAGGAGTTTGGGGAGATTAGGATAGAAAATAAAAGGACATTTTTTTGACTTGGAATTGTTTATTATCTAATTTAGGAGAGAAAAATACCCACATGAAATCCCATAAGATCTAAAGACAAAATAATATATTACAGTTCCACCTCAATGAAATGAACTCCTGTTAGCCAGAACCCTTAATTAACCTTTCTTTCCTTTCAATTCGTCCTCACAGAAGACTGACAAGTAACAAGGAAACAGGAAGCAGGCTTTCTGCAGGGGAGTTAAGGGAGAACACTCATGTCAAAGCCCTGCAGGATCAGTATCTGCCTGCACCAGGCTCTGATCACTCCTATTGCTGCACTCCAGGCTTGTCCTGCTCGGGCCTCTCTGGTCTCCTTGGTCCTCTTCAAGCAGCAGAAGCTCTGAGAAGCTTACATCTGCACCTCCTAGATTGCTCCCCCTCCCTTATTCACATATTCCATGCCAGGTCCTCTCTGAACATTCTGTACAGAACGCAAGCTCATCCTTACCCCCCAGTCCCTATTCCTCTCGTTCAGCTTTATTTTTCTCTATAGCTCTTAACACCATGGAACCTGCTAGACATTTTGGTGCATTTGTTGTATCGTCCATCTTCCACCTGTCTAGAAAGTGAATCCCATGAAAGCAGAGTTTTTTTTGTTTGTTTATGTCACTGTTATATTTCAAGGCCTAGAAAGTCCTGGTCAGGGATTATTTGTTGAATGAATTTGTTGACATCTTTCATCATCTATTTATCTCAATATCCTATAACTTCTGTAATTCCTGATACCTACAAATATATTCTGTTCCTACTAAAGCACAAATGTATTCTGCTACTCTTTAGCATTATTCTATTTGAGGACTATATTCTCCTGTTGGATTCTTAAGGTTATTCATCATTGCGGGCCTTGTACGTGTAAGTATTATAAGAACAAATAAACTTGTCCTTAATGATCAAAAGCCTTAAAGCAAGGCAGGAACCCAAATCCCCAAATAAGAGTTAATCCATTTGTTGTGTTTTCTTTTTAACCAAGGCAAGAAAATATATCTTAGATATGTTTCAACAAGGGAATGACTGAAAGTATTTTATTGCACCCTCATTTCATATGAAATCCAATTAACTGGTACAATGCCTTTCTTGAACATTCTAACTTGGGCAAGAAAAAGTTTCTTTGGAAAAAAAAAAGAAATGAAACTTACATTCATTAAACCAGGGAAATGAAACAAAACAGACAAATGAATACCCAAAACATTAAAGATATTCAATTGAAAATGAGTTGGCTCTAAGAATAGAAAGAAAAATTACTTCCTTTGGCATAGTGATGTGTACGTGTTATAATTATAACCTCCTGTAGAATGGCTGACTTGATTTCTATTCTTCCTTGTCTCTGAAAGTTCACAATATGTGACAGGTGCAATGACTTACTGACCAGGCCTTAGTAGGCCTCAAATGAATAGGGAAATGTAGAGTCAGACCAGAGCATACAGGGGTCCAGGACAGAAAAGTCTGGACAGGCAACAAGGGCAAAATAGGACTGATAGGAGGGAAAAGGAAGTAAGTGACTTGGGGAATGTAGCATCAGACACCAAATGAGGGTGGGGTGGGGGGTCTCAGCACTTATTGCTGAGCGGAGCAGAACACAGAAGCAAGGAGTACAGGTCTGTCATTCAAGAACAGGACTCTGGTCCCTAGGAGGTTTGTTCCAAACTTTATAGCACAACCAATCCTTAATTAGAGAGAAAATTAATCTACGTCTTGGTAATCCACTTTATGCCCCAGATTGAGGAGACAAGGAAGTTGGGAATCTGGTCATAAAGAGTAGCAAAGAAAAAGCCACTTCCCTAGTGACTGAACCTCATATCAGATTTGACTTGATGACTCAAGATCTATAACTGACCAGCAGCCTGCAGCAGGGCCCGGAGAGCCAGGCCAACTGATTCGCGTGGCCTGCCCTGCGGCAACAGAAGGCGTGGCGCCTCAGTGAAGCCATTAATTGGCAAGCAGGGAGGTAAGGGAAGGCCATTAGGTGGAATCCCACCAGCCAAGCCCACACGGACCCTTGGGCCGAGCACGGGTTCTCAGAAGGGGAAGGAAGCGGTACAGTCCCATCCCCCACAGCGGACACCCCGCCGAGGCAGTCAGCGGCCAGCATCCGGGAAAGCTGAAGGATACACCGCCACTCTCCTTCAGAGTGCGACATCAAAACAGGTCGGTGTCATTCAGCTCACCCCCCAGACAGCGGGAATTCGCATAAAATCTCTCCTAGGCTTGCCGGGAGAGGGAGTATCAAGCTGAGCCTCCATACAGGCCAGGGGGAAACCAGAGACACCTGACCTCCAACCCCTCCTCCCAGTAGCAGCCAAAAGGAAACCTGGCTAGCCAGCGCTGGGGGAGGGGCAAGCAGAAAAAATCAAAGTGATAGAGTGCCAGGGATCCCAGCAGCCTGCAGCAGGGCCCGGAGAGCCAGGCCAACTGATTCGCGTGGCCTGCCCTGCGGCTACAGAAGGCGTGGCGCCTCAGTGAAGCCATTAATTGGCAAGCAGGGAGGTTAGGGAAGGCCATTAGGTGGAATCCCACCAGCCAAGCCCACACGGACCCTTGGGCCGAGCACGGGTTCTCAGAAGGGGAAGGAAGCGGTACAGTCCCATCCCCCACAGCGGACACCCCGCCGAGGCAGTCAGCGGCCAGCATCCGGGAAAGCTGAAGGATACACCGCCACTCTCCTTCAGAGTGCGACATCAAAACAGGTCGGTGTCATTCAGCTCACCCCCCAGACAGCGGGAATTCGCATAAAATCTCTCCTAGGCTTGCCGGGAGAGGGAGTATCAAGCTGAGCCTCCATACAGGCCAGGGGGAAACCAGAGACACCTGACCTCCAACCCCTCCTCCCAGTAGCAGCCAAAAGGAAACCTGGCTAGCCAGCGCTGGGGGAGGGGCAAGCAGAAAAAATCAAAGTGATAGAGTGCCAGGGATCCCAGCAGCCTGCAGCAGGGCCCGGAGAGCCAGGCCAACTGATTCGCGTGGCCTGCCCTGCGGCTACAGAAGGCGTGGCGCCTCAGTGAAGCCATTAATTGGCAAGCAGGGAGGTTAGGGAAGGCCATTAGGTGGAATCCCACCAGCCAAGCCCACACGGACCCTTGGGCCGAGCACGGGTTCTCAGAAGGGGAAGGAAGCGGTACAGTCCCATCCCCCACAGCGGACACCCCGCCGAGGCAGTCAGCGGCCAGCATCCGGGAAAGCTGAAGGATACACCGCCACTCTCCTTCAGAGTGCGACATCAAAACAGGTCGGTGTCATTCAGCTCACCCCCCAGACAGCGGGAATTCGCATAAAATCTCTCCTAGGCTTGCCGGGAGAGGGAGTATCAAGCTGAGCCTCCATACAGGCCAGGGGGAAACCAGAGACACCTGACCTCCAACCCCTCCTCCCAGTAGCAGCCAAAAGGAAACCTGGCTAGCCAGCGCTGGGGGAGGGGCAAGCAGAAAAAATCAAAGTGATAGAGTGCCAGGGATCCCAGCAGCCTGCAGCAGGGCCCGGAGAGCCAGGCCAACTGATTCGCGTGGCCTGCCCTGCGGCAACAGAAGGCGTGGCGCCTCAGTGAAGCCATTAATTGGCAAGCAGGGAGGTTAGGGAAGGCCATTAGGTGGAATCCCACCAGCCAAGCCCACAGGGACCCTTGGGCCGAGCACGGGTTCTCAGAAGGGGAAGGAAGCGGTACAGTCCCATCCCCCACAGCGGACACCCCGCCGAGGCAGTCAGCGGCCAGCATCCGGGAAAGCTGAAGGATACACCGCCACTCTCCTTCAGAGTGCGACATCAAAACAGGTCGGTGTCATTCAGCTCACCCCCCAGACAGCGGGAATTCGCATAAAATCTCTCCTAGGCTTGCCGGGAGAGGGAGTATCAAGCTGAGCCTCCATACAGGCCAGGGGGAAACCAGAGACACCTGACCTCCAACCCCTCCTCCCAGTAGCAGCCAAAAGGAAACCTGGCTAGCCAGCGCTGGGGGAGGGGCAAGCAGAAAAAATCAAAGTGATAGAGTGCCAGGGATCCCAGCAGCCTGCAGCAGGGCCCGGAGAGCCAGGCCAACTGATTCGCGTGGCCTGCCCTGCGGCTACAGAAGGCGTGGCGCCTCAGTGAAGCCATTAATTGGCAAGCAGGGAGGTTAGGGAAGGCCATTAGGTGGAATCCCACCAGCCAAGCCCACACGGACCCTTGGGCCGAGCACGGGTTCTCAGAAGGGGAAGAAAGCGGTACAGTCCCATCCCCCACAGCGGACACCCCGCCGAGGCAGTCAGCGGCCAGCATCCGGGAAAGCTGAAGGATACACCGCCACTCTCCTTCAGAGTGCGACATCAAAACAGGTCGGTGTCATTCAGCTCACCCCCCAGACAGCGGGAATTCGCATAAAATCTCTCCTAGGCTTGCCAGGAGAGGGAGTATCAAGCTGAGCCTCCATACAGGCCAGGGGGAAACCAGAGACACCTGACCTCCAACCCCTCCTCCCAGTAGCAGCCAAAAGGAAACCTGGCTAGCCAGCGCTGGGGGAGGGGCAAGCAGAAAAAATCAAAGTGATAGAGTGCCAGGGATCCCAGCAGCCTGCAGCAGGGCCCCGGAGATCCAGGCCAACTGATTCGCGTGGCCTGCCCTGTGGCTACAGAAGGCGTGGCGCCTCAGTGAAGCCATTAATTGGCAAGCAGGGAGGTTAGGGAAGGCCATTAGGTGGAATCCCACCAGCCAAGCCCACACGGACCCTTGGGCCGAGCACGGGTTCTCAGAAGGGGAAGGAAGCGGTACAGTCCCATCCCCCACAGCGGACACTCCACCGAGGCAGTCAGCGGCAAGCATCCGGGAAAGCTGAAGGATACACCGCCACTCTCCTTCAGAGTGCAACATCAAAACAGCGGACACTCCATCCAGGCAGTCAGTGGACACCATCCGGGAAAGCTGAAGAATACACCACCACTCTCCAACAGCTTGCAACATCAAAACAGCCAGCAGCAGGACCCCGGAGATCCAGGCCAACTGATTCACGCGGCCTGCCCCGCAGCTACAGAAGGCGTGGCGCATCAGAGAAGCCATTAATTAGCAAGCAGGGAGGTTAGGGACTGCCATTAGGTGGAATCCTGCCAGCCAAGCCCACCGCCCACGCCCGGAACAGGCCCAGCGATCTGCCAGCATTGTAGTCACGACACCCCAATTGGAATAGGGACAGAGCAGAGCCGCCTTCCACTCCCGGAACAGGCCCAGAGAGCCGCCAGCGTGGTAGACACGTCACCCCAATTGGAGTAGGGGCACAGCCGCTGCCCGCACCTGCAAGGGAGACTTTTCAAGTATACAAGAGCAACATAAATAAATAGGGGGTAAATTTCAAAACACAACAGTTGCACCAAGCAGAAAGAAACGCGAGCAGTATGAAAAGACAAGGAAAGAAAGGTCCACAAGCAATGCAGGTCAACTCAACTTTAGAAGAGGTAATAGCTGCAACAGATGGAATATCAGATAAAGAGTTCAGGATATATATGCTTCAGATGATCTGGAGTCTCAAGGAAGACATGAGACAGCAAAATCAGACAATGAAAGATCACATTGACAAACAAATCCAGGAAGTAAAAGATCAATTTCACAGGGAGATAGAGGTAATAAAAAACAAACAAATTGAAATTCTAGAAATGCAGGAAACAATAAACCAACTTAAAAACTCAATTGAGAATACTACCAGCAGAGTAGATCACTTAGAAGAGAGAACATCAGACAATGAAGACAAAGTATTTCAACTGGAAAAGAACATAGACAGCTCAGCAAGTCTGCTAAGAAACCATGAGCAGAACATCCAAGAATTATGGGACAATATCAAAAGACCAAATTTAAGAGTCATTGGGATACAGGAAGGCACAGAGCTCCATTCCAAAGGAATAAACAGTCTATTCAGTGAAATAATACGAGAAAACTTCCCAGAATTGAAGATTGAGACAGAATCCCAAATCCTAGAAGCCTACAGGACGCCGAATGTGCAAAATCATAAGAGATCCACACCTAGACACATTATAATGAAGATGTCCAACATACAGAATAAGGAGAGAATTTTAAAAGCTGCAAGAGAAAGAAAGCAGATTACATTTAGGGGTAAACCAATCAGGATAACAGCTGATCTCTCAACACAGACTCTGAAAGCTAGAAGATCCTGGAATAACGTATTTCAAACACTGAAAGACAATGGGCTCCAACCAAGAATCGTGTATCCGGCGAAATTAAGCTTCAGGTTAGAAGATGAAATTAAAACCTTCCACAATAAACAAAAGTTAAAAGAATTCGCAGCTAGAAAACCATCTCTTCAAAAAATCCTTGGCAAAACATTACAGGAAGAGGAAATGGAAAACAACATTGAAAACCAACAATGGGAGGTAGGACAGTAAAGGGGGGAAAGTAGTCAAAGAGGATAACAAATCAGGTTTAGTAACATCAATAAACAAATATGGATAGAAGAGCAAACCATATCTCAATAATAACCCTAAATGTTAATGGCTTAAACTCACCAATTAAGAGACATAGGCTAGTAGAATGGATCAAAAAACAAGACCCAACAATATGCTGTCTACAGGAGACGCATTTGATAGGAAAAGATATACATAGACTGAAGGTGAAAGGTTGGGAAAAATCATATCACTCATATGGACTGCGGAAACAAGCAGGAGTGTCCATACTCATATCTAATAAAATAGATTTCAAGCCAAAGCTAATCAAAAGGGATATAGAAGGACACTTCATACTGCTCAAGGGAACCATACACCAACAAGACATAACAATCATAAATATATATGCCCCAAATAATGGTGCAGCTGTATTCATCAAGCAAACTCTTCTCAAGTTCAAGAGTCTAATAGACCAACATACAATAATCATGGGAGACTTAAACACACCTCTCTCACCACTGGACAGATCTTCCAAACAAAAGTTAAATAAGGAAACTATAGAACTCAATAACACAATTAACAACCTAGACTTAATTGACATATACAGACTATACCACCCAACATCAAGTAGCTACACTTTTTTCTCAGCAGCACATGGAACCTTCTCAAAAATAGACCATATACTATGTCACAGGGCAACTCTTAGACAATACAAAGGGGTAGAGATAATACCATGCATCTTATCTGATCATAATGGAATGAAACTGAAAATCAATGATAAAAGAAGAAAGGAAAAAGCAAGCATCACCTGGAGAATGAACAATAGGTTGCTGAGTGATCAATGGGTTTTAGAGGAAATTAAAAAATTCCTAGAGTTAAATGAAAACACAGACACAACATATCGGAATCTATGGGACACATTGAAAGCAGTTCTAAGAGGAAAATTCATTGCTTGGAGTTCATTCCTCAAAAAAAGAAAAAACCAACAAATAAATGATCTCATACTTCATCTCAAAATCCTAGAAAAAGAAGAGCAAAACAACAGCAAAAGAAGTAGAAGGCAAGAAATAATTAAAATCAGAGCTGAAATTAATGAAATTGAAACAAAAGAAACAATTGAAAAAATTGACAAAACTAAAAGCTGGTTCTTTGAAAAAATAAATAAAATTGACAGACCCTTAGCCATGCTAACGAAGAGAAGAAGAGAGAGAACCCAAATTACTAGCATACGGGATGAAAAAGACAATATCACAACAGACACTTCAGAAATACAGAAGATAATCAGAAATTACTTTGAATCCTTATACTCCAATAAAATAGAAGATAGTGAAGGCATAGATAAATTCCTTGAGTCCTATGATCTGCCCAGATTGAGCCAGGAGGATATAGACAACCTAAACAGACCAATAACAATAGAGGAAATAGAAGAAACCATCAAAAGACTACCAACTAAGAAAAGCCCAGGACCGGATGGGTATACAGCAGAGTTTTACAAAACCTTTAAAGAGGAACTAACACCAATACTTTTCAAGCTATTTCAGGAAATAGAAAAAGAGGGAGAACTTCCAAATTCATTCTACGAGGCCAACATCACCCTGATTCCGAAACCAGACAAAGACACATCAAAGAAGGAAAACTACAGACCAATATCTCTAATGAACCTTGACGCAAAAATCCTCAATAAAATTCTGGCGAATCGGATTCAAATACATATCAAAAAAATTATACATCATGATCAAGTAGGATTCATCCCTGGGATGCAAGGCTGGTTTAATATACGGAAATCAATAAATGTTATTCACCACATCAATAGACTTAAAAATAAGAACCATATGATCATCTCAATAGATGCAGAAAAAGCATTTGACAAAGTACAGCATCCCTTTATGTTCAAAACGCTAGAAAAATTAGGGATAACAGGATCATACCTCAACATTGTAAAAGCAATATATGATAAGCCACAGGCCAGCATCATTCTGAATGGAGAAAAATTGAAGGCATTCCCTCTAAGATCTGGTACAAGACAGGGATGCCCTCTCTCACCACTTCTGTTCAACATAGTCCTCGAAACACTGGCCAGAGCAATTAGACAGTCAAAAGAAATTAAAGGCATAAAAATAGGAAAAGAAGAACTTAAATTATCACTATTTGCAGATGATATGATTCTATACCTAGCAGACCCAAAAGGGTCTACAAAGAAGCTATTAGAGCTAATAAATGAATTCAGCAAAGTGGCAGGATATAAGATCAACACGCATAAATCAAAGGCGTTCCTGTATATGAGCGACAAATCCTCTGAAACGGAAATGAGGACAACTACTCCATTCACAATATCCCCCCAAAAAATAAAATACTTGGGAATCAACCTAACAAAAGAGGTGAAAGATTTATACAATGAAAATTACAGAACCCTAAAGAAAGACATAGAAGAAGACCTTAGAAGATGGAAAAACATACCCTGCTCATGGATAGGCAGAACTAACATCATCAAAATGGCGATATTACCCAAAGTTCTCTATAAGTTCAATGCAATGCCAATCAAAATCCCAACAGCATATCTTGTAGAAATAGATAAAAGAATCATGAAATTCATATGGAATAATAAAAGACCCAGAATAGCAAAAACAATACTAAGCAGGAAGTGTGAATCAGGCGGTATAGCGATACCAGACTTCAAACTATACTACAGAGCAATAGTAACAAAAACAGCATGGTACTGGTACCAAAACAGGCGGGTGGAC
Organism: Urocitellus parryii; assembly: GCF_045843805.1. Taxonomy (NCBI): domain Eukaryota; kingdom Metazoa; phylum Chordata; class Mammalia; order Rodentia; family Sciuridae; genus Urocitellus; species Urocitellus parryii. The sequence continues at coordinate 47,975,025 of NC_135537.1, forward strand.
CAATGGTACAGAATAGAGGACACAGCAACCAATCCACAAAACTACAACTATCTTATTTTTGATAAAGGGGCTAAAAGCATGCAATGGAGGAAGGATAGCATCTTCAACAAATGGTGCTGGGAAAACTGGAAATCCATTTGCACCAAAATGAATCTGAATCCCTATCTCTCGCCGTGCACAAAAGTTAACTCAAAATGGATCAAGGAGCTTGATATTAAATCTGAGACACGGCATCTGATAGAAGAAAAAGTTGGTTATGATCTACACGCTGTGGGATCGGGCTCCAAATTCCTCAATAGGACACCCATAGCGCTAGAGTTAACAAATAGAATCAACAAATGGGACTTACTCAAACTAAAAAGTTTTTTCTCAGCAAAAGAAACAATAAGAGAGATAAATAGGGAGCCTACATCCTGGGAACAAATCTTTACTCCACACACTTCAGATAGAGCCCTAATAACCAGAATATACAAAGAACTCAAAAAATTAGACAATAAGACAACAAATAACCCAATCAATAAATGGGCCAAGGACCTGAACAGACACTTCTCAGAGGAGGACATACAATCAATCAACAAGTACATGAAAAAATGCTCACCATCGCTAGCAGTCAGAGAAATGCAAATCAAAACTACCCTAAGATACCATCTCACTCCAGTAAGACTGGCAGCCTTTAGGAAGTCAAACAACAATAAGTGCTGGAGAGGATGCGGGGAAAAGGGCACTCTTGTTCATTGCTGGTGGGACTGCAAATTGGTGCAGCCAATTTGGAAAGCAGTATGGAGATTTCTCGGAAAGCTGGGAATGGAACCACCATTTGACCCAGCTATTCCCCTTCTCGGTCTATTCCCTAAAGCCCTAACAAGAGCATGCTACAGGGACACTGCTACATCGATGTTCATAGCAGCTCAATTCACGATAGCAAGACTGTGGAACCAGCCTAGATGCCCTTCAATAGATGAATGGATAAAAAAAATGTGGCATTTATACACTATGGAGTATTACTCTGCATTAAAAAATGACAAAATTATAGAATTTGGAGGGAAATGGATGGCATTAGAGCAGATTATGCTAAGTGAAGCTAGTCAATCTTTAAAAAACAAATACCAAATGACTCCTTTGATATAAGGGGTGTAAACAAGGACAGGGTAGGGACGAAGAGCTTGAGAAGAATATTTACATTAAACAGGGATGAGAGGTGGGAGGGAAAGGGAGTGAGAAGGGAAATTGCATGGAAATGGAAGGCGATCCTCAGGGTTATACAAAATGTCATATAAGAGGTAAGGAGGGGTAAGTCAAGAGAATACAAATGGAAGACATGATTTACAGTAGAAGGGGTAGAGAGAGAAAAGGGGAGGGGAGGGGAGGGGAGGGGAGGGGGGATAGTAGACAATAGGACAGACAGCAGAATACATCAGACACTAGAAAGGCAATATGTCAATCAATGGAAGGGTAACTGATGTGATACAGCAATTTGTATACGGGGTAAAAGCGGGAGTTCATAATCCACTTGAATCAAACCGTGTAATATGATGTATTAAGAACTATGTAATGTTATGAACGACCAATAAAAAAAAAAAAAAAAAAAAAAAAAAAAAAAGATCTATAACTGAGAACACAGGATTTCAGTGGAGAGAGGAGTATTAATCTTCCAGATGAGAGCTGAACAGTTCCCCCTTAGGGAAGGGTGATCTATGTGAAGGTAGAACATGTCCTTCAAGGACAGATCTGGGATATACAGAACTGAAGGGAAGTCTTCCTACTTCATCCTCATGGACTACCTTCTTTCATTCTGCAGGGATTATTTTTAGACCTAGAGACATTTCTTTATCTTACATACTAAAAGACCTTGTGATTCTCTCCGGAAGGAGTAAAATAGGATAAGAGTTTGACCTTGGAGTTCTCCTCCTAGCATTTGTTCTCTTTTATTTAATGGGCAGGTGTTGGAACCAGTATAAGCCAGAATTTAATTTCAATTCAGGAAATGAAAGATTTTGTGTGGAATTAATTCCATAGACTGTACACAGAGGTAATTATACAAGGCTCTGCTGTATTTAAGCACAGTCACACAGAACATGTCATGTTCCCTGCTATAAGGAAAGTGTCCTTCTCCTACAACAGGGTGATTATGAGGTTCTATAAATAAAGTTTGTATCTATATGAGAGTAGAGGAAGAAAGAGGAAAACATCTATGGAGATCAGAAAGAAATATAAAATGTTAAGCATGAGATTTTATGGACTTTTTTTAAGTGAATGACTTTTATAAGGAAATACAGGTATCTCTGACTTCTGTTCTTCACTTAGAAGCAATTAAAATATGAGTACTAGAGTGTGTTGAGAGTAAAAGTTTAATCATAAAGGACAAAGGTAGGGACAAAGCTAAAGGAAAACCTGGAAGAAAGGAAGGAAAGAAGGAAGTGAGGGAGAGAAAGAAAAGACAAGACTGGAAATCCAGGAATTAAAAGAAAGGAGATGCCAGGAGACTGGAGTAATGTTCCAAGACTAAATGCAGCCTATGATGGGGCCATCTGGCTCATCCATGAGCCAGGATGAGGTGGAATGAGCCAGGATATTTAGTAGTAGCCTGAACCCAGCTCAACCAGGGCATGATGTGATGACCCAAAGCATTGATGACCCTATATTATATACATACACACACACACACACACACACACACACACACACACACACAGTATTCCTGGGAAATTCCTTGGTAGCTGTTTGCAGTGAACCAAAATCAAATATAGAAAATATGCACCCTAGTAATGAGCGAATAACTTAAAAGTTGATGTTTTCCATTCAAAAGGACAAGAAAGAAGTCTTGTTGAGACAGTTCCAGATGTTCCCTATGTTCTTTACAATGCCTCTATTTCTTCCTGTCTCTTTCAAAGTGCCTGAGGAAATAAGACACAAGCAATTTTGTTCCTTGAGGCAAAAACTGTATGTCTTACTCATTTCTTTTATCTTTGCAAGATGTCCATTGCTGGGAACCTAGGGAGACTCTAAAAATTAGTGGTTGACTTTATAGATGAAGAAACTGAAGTTGTGTTGTGTCCAAGCTGAGGTGGTCCAAGGATTAGTTACAAGAGACAATTTGTATCTTCCAATGTTAGACCAGGACGCAAGAAAAGACCACTGACTCCAATTAAAGTCAAATTAAAGCAAGCTTATTATTTCGACCGGCCGGGCTGCCTTTCCCTCCCAAAACGGCGGGAACAAGACAGCCCCGAGGCTTCTTTGTGGCCCAGTTTTATAGCCCAAAAGTTACACAAAGGGGGAGTTACAGATAACAACACTCTGAGGAGCATAACACAAGTTTACATTTTTGCTGGCCCCGGCATCAGAATTTATGGAGATCTTAGAGACTCAGAGAGGGTCATTGTCCGGCCAGGGAAGGCCAGAATTTATGAGGCGTCACTAAGGTTTAGGAAAGGGTTGTTATCTGGTCAGGGGAAACCGGACCTGGGTGAGTTCAGGGCACGGGCAGGCATTCCAATCAGCTTTACAACATCAACTAATGGCCAGGCCATACAGACATCCTGATATTTTTACAGAAAACAGAAATGAATCCTTCATAACTTGTGACAAGCTGGCTTCTAATCTAATGAGATAACTAGGCTAGGTATATCACCAACTGAACATAAATCATCAGATCCACACTCTTCTTGGAGGTATGTATTACCACAATTCCAAATTAAAATGTTTCCTTTCGTGGTTTTAAATGAATGGATACGTTCTAGAAGTGTGAGTTCTTTCATGATGAAAAATTTTCTTTTTTTTTTGCTTATGTTAGAATTTAAAAAAGGATTAAAATCTAGTGCTTAAATAATTTTTAAAATATACTTCCAAAACCATATTTGTTTTTATAGTTCTCAAGACTTTAATCTCATTGTCTCCTCCCATGATAAACAGAATATTCTAATTATCTTATTAGCCCTGTTCCCTACATCACTAACTCTGGAACTCTCTTTGATTCATCTTTTTAATTCAATTTTTTTTTTCTAATCTATTAATTTAACTAAGAATATTTATAGATAATCACCTTGTGGATTTTTTTCTTTTTTGTACCAATTTTTTTTTTTCTCCTCAAAATGGAGCATCATTGTATTAATTGCTACTTTACAAAAATAAGTCCTGCTTTGCACTAAAGATCTGGCATGCTAAAAGTAGAATCACTAGTCCCCAAATTCATGGGGCTGTGTTTTATGATCTATCTCTTTATATGGATGAACATGTTTTGATATAGCAGCTTCATGGAATCTCTTTATAAGGAATGATGAGCCACTTGGATTTTTTTTTTTTTTGACTGGTATCTGACTCATTAAGCTTATTGACTTTCTTCTAAAAATTCATCTCTTCATCAAGTTAGTATCATCCTAATTCTAAACCACATGTATTTCCATTTCAAAGATAAATTTACTTTAAGAAAAAAGAAAATGAACACAATTTTTAAGTTTATCTATGTAAATGAAGCACACAAAATGAGAAAAAGATATAATGAATCTTGTGTTGTTTGTTCTCATTACATAATTTACCTGAACCATAAAATATTAGTCTCTTAGTCCAGTGAATTCTCAAGACTCTGAGATTGGTCTGATTCCTTATTTTAAAGCAGGTATTCAATACTGTTATTATAATAGATGGAATTATTTTATATATGTTTGTCATTCTTTAGCCTCCAAAGCACTAAAAATCCATGATTTTTCCTTGAAACTGACCAAAACATATATATGTAAATTGAATAATAGAAGATAAATTTTAAATACCTTAAAAAATTAATATTTGATTTTTAGTATAAAGCAATACATTTGGTACAACTAGAAACTTTCATAAGGTTAATTATAAAATTAATTGGTTTTAGATAAATAGTTATTCTCTTCAACAAATATGCTGCATGACTTCTTTAATCTTTCTAATTTTGAGACAGTTCTATTACTAGTTGGGTAGAATTCCATCCATCTGCTATTGAAACTATACGATCTTCAATAATGAGAGGAGTTTTTCCAACTTTATGTTACTGTTGTCTCAAGGTGGTGTAATACAGTGGCATTGGAATCTTATCTAAATCCTTTCTCCCATCTTACAAGTTGTGTGGCCTTAAACATGTTTCTTAATCCCTGTCATTTAGTTTTCTAATTTTTAAAACAGAATGACAATCCTGCTACCTCATAGGGTTATCGAGAGTATCACATGAGGTGTCAGTTGTCCTTTGTGTATATAATACAACAAAGACTCAGTAACTGGCGAAGTAGCACAGTCCCTGCAGAACCAGAAGAGCCTTCTATTGTATACCCTACAAACCCTCCAACAACACAAATACCCTTAAGTTTGTACTCCTCTGAAAACCCATCAGAAGCTCATATCCTTTTGTTCTTTTAAACAAACACTGTAACTTCCCTATATTTACAAATGTGTATTATTTGTCTTCACTCTAGCTTATTTATCAAAAACAATTAACATGTGCTGATGGTTATAGAAGGAATCGGACCTTCAGCACCTAGTGTAAGGAATGCTTGTATTTTTAAAGTATTAAGGAATAAGGATGTAGAAGTCCCTAACCCTTTACTGGTGAGCATCTCCTCCTTCCTTCCTGAATATTATTCTCATAAGTAACAAAGCTTTGATTTTTAAAATTGAAGTCTGAGTTCTCTTCTTCCCACAACTTTAGCTACAAAAACAAATAGCAATAATGTAAATAAAGAAGTTTCTCAATTTAAAGTGTTTTGAAAATGAAATAAAATTCTTTTCTGAACTCAAAAGGAGTTCTATGTATACATTATCTTTTTTTTTCTAGGTCATTCATTCTCCACTATTATCATTAAATGGAAGCATAGAGATTTATTTAACCCTGAACTTGAATTTCCCCTTGCTCAAGGTGAAGTGGGTTATGTTACAATCCAAATAATATGGTTTTACAGTGGGGAGAAAGATCCACAGAACATATGATATGTGGAGAACTTTTCTCTCTCCCTTAGACAATAAGGAAAGAAAACAGAAATAATTTATAGCACCAACTTCAACATAAAAAATTCTTCTTGGAAGTCAAGATACCCAGTATTGGGTATCTGTTCATAGTGAGAGACAACAGGAAAAGATTCATTCTTCCTTTCTTTTTTCTTCAAAGAAATGTCCAGCTCTGTGGGCCAAGGGCTTGTATATTTGGCAATTTCTCCAGTGATTCAGCAACTGGAAAGCAAACACATCACACAAATGTGGAGTCTGGAGCTCTGGGCCCAGGTGTTTGGTGTCAGTTACCATTGAGGAAAACAAGAAAAGGTTAAAGTGCTCAGTACTTAAATTTCTAATAGATAACTGTCTATCTCACATGCCATCTGAAATGTAGCCCTTTCAAATAGGCATTCCAAATTCACAGGCATTACTCTTTCTGAAAATAAAGATGCATCGATATGTATTTCTGATCTTATAATAGCATCCAAGAAAAGATTATTTTATCATTAGATCAGGCTTCTAGCCCAGCCTTGGTCATAGGAAAAAGAGAATAAAAAGGGAATTTATGCATACAATTATAGAAACTATAATCGTATGGTCTTGCTAAGAGTTAGAGTAAATGAAATTCAAATTTAGAAAATCAAAGACATTCTAACCTTACCCTCAGAATCATTAACCAGATACAAACAATCAATTGTTTATCCTAAAGTCAGAAATGTTGTAATGTCCTTAGATGTTTGCTTGGTCTGTGTTTCCTAGGGTCACTCAGTTTAGTTTAGCAAGTGTCACCTACAGGCCTCTGGGCCTCTTTGGCCTATGGATTCAAATGAGATCATTGTGGCATATATTTAGAAACACCTTTAATCTTAATGATACTCACCTGTCATGCAAATTTCAATGGTCCCTCTCCCTCACCTCTGGGTGTAGGCGGGATTATCTCCACCTATTCATGAATCCCTCTGGGCATACATCTCCACAGTGTACCCCAGAGGGGCTCATGATGTTTACTTTGGCAAACGCTGGTGCCTGTTCAAAGTCCTCAGACCATTAGCTCTTTTCTCCTGCTGCTATTCACTGCAAGCCTTCACTTTTGGAAAAGGAGAAACTCTCCAGATTAGGTCTTTCAAAACAGTCGGTCAGCAACAGGAGCTCACTGAGTTTAAATACAAGCCTCCTTCCCTAAGGCATTAGTAGACTTCAAAATCCACATTGGCTCTTCTCTGGTTCTTCTCACTTTGGATAAATTCTTTCAAGGGATCCAGCAATTCTCTCTTATACTTTATCTTCTACCATTTTTCCCTATCTTAGTTTATTAAGTACAAGTACGTATTTAGATCCCACTACAGATAATATTCTGATTCTTCTCATAGTGATTCCTCAGCTATTGTAAAATCAGCCAATGCAACTAGACAATGGAGAGAAGAAGCTCTCACCTAACTCCATACCCTAGAGACTCTCAACTCCCTAGATTTGGTTCTGAAATGCTATAATCTTAGGGCTCCCACTTACAATAGCTATCACCTTAACCTTATTGAAGCTCAGTGTTCCCATCTCCAAATTAGAACAATTATACTTAACATTATTACTTTGATATTTGAAAGAAAGAGAAGCTCCTTATAAAAAGTTCTCAGAGGCGGCATTTTATGTGTGGCATGAGTCCTCGCTTGACCTACAACCAGATTGAGGAAGACATGTATGTATTTGGGGAACTTGCCATCTGTGCCAATAAAAATCTAAAGGACCTTCTGGAAGAGAATGAGTCTTAACTGGAGGATTCAGACACAAAGCACTTGACTCGGTGAAGAAACCTCAGTCTACAGAAGGAAGGGTGGGTTTTCAATTCAGGATGATGATTTCTCTCATTGTATGCTTTCCTCCCAACTAGGCTCAGGTGTCCTTATATATCTATTGAGGAGGCTGCATTTTTTTTCCTTATGGGGCAAGCTTTAAAAAGCTAGTGGAATTTGAATTATTTCTGTTAAGGTGACTCCATTTACCATAGAATATATAAGTGGAAATCTACATGTATCTACATGTTTGTATATAATTACTTTTACACATAGGTCATATTAATTATATTCTACATTTGCTACCCTAACCAATATAAAAGGCAAGCCTTTCCGAAGAAATTATCCTCTGTATATATATCCTCTGCTTCATCCCTGTATATAATTTTTGTTGAAATGAGTGGAAATTATAGTTTTTATTTTTTTAATCTTTGATCTACAAAGGTGCAGAAAAGTAGTAGGTTTAGGTGGTCACCAGAAAACCGTTTGAGGATTTACAATTAACAATGAATTACTACTTTAAAGCAGATCATGTATAATAGAAATGTCCTTTCCTTTTTAGAAACTAGTTATCCACCAAGATGAATCACTAGTCATGTTTACTTCTCTGTGCATTGGCAGGAACACAATAAACAAATCTCAAAGGAGATTGAGGAATAAAGTCCTGAGGATCATATTGCTGTTGCTTGAACAGTAATCAAATCAAAACCCAAAGATGCAGAACACAGAATTCTAATGTTTGTTCAAATTGTCAGGGAGAAAATGCAGAAGAAATCAGGATATGAGACTGGCTGTTCACTAAACAACTAAAGTGGTTACAAATTACCAATAGAACAAAATCATAAAAGAAAAAAAATCAACATATCAAAAGAGAAAGATGACAGCCCCTGTTACAGGTTGAATTCATATAAACCCTAACCTCCAGAACATCAATGTGATTGTTTTTGGAGAGAGGGCCTTTAAGGAGACTATTAAGGTAAAATGAGGTCAAATGGGGTCCTAATCCACTTGACTGGTATCCTTATAAGAAAGGGAGATGAGGACACAGTCAGACTAGGAGGAAAGACCATGTGAAGGCCTAGAGAGAAGATTACCATCTGCCAGCCAAGAAGGGAGGCCTCAGGATGAAAACTGCCTTGCCAACACCGTGACTTTTCATAACTGTGAAAATGAATTTCTGTTGTTTAAGCCTCTCTGTCACAGTATTTGTCATGGCAGCCCTAGCGGACACATACAATCTTTTACACTAAAAAAGGAGGTTCGCACAAGGGAGGAAAGACCATAATTCTTTTTCTTGGATCCTGGGGTTAAAATAGTCTCTTTTATACTTGGATTGTGCTCGTAATTTTCAAGGTAGCACCATATCTACTGTCTCCTGTGTGCCTCATGGTAACACCTTTTAATGGGTAAAGAGATGGAGGCTAAAAGTAGAGCAATGTCCTGCTCAGTGAGAGATGAAGTACCACCCCAAAGCCTCCTGGCTCACTTGCAGAGACAGCTGCTAAGTTTGATTAGGACAGATGTGCCGTCGTTTCAATTTTGCTGATAGGGAGATTGAGGCACCATGTGACTAGGTGACCTACCCAAGGTCCCCACATCAGGAAGCAGCCTGCCAGGGCTGGAAGCCAGGTTTTCAGAATCTGGGTTCCATGAGGTTTTCCCTGCTCCATGAGAGGGGTGTACACTTCCTCTGCAGCTCCTCTCCTTTCTAAGGAGATGCTGACCCTCAGACCTAAAAGGAAAACAACTGGCTAGCCCAAACTTCATAACTTTTGAAAGAATTCATAATGCTACAAAGACAATTTTCTATTTCTGTTCCCAATGAGAAAAAAAAGTTGATCTCTGTACAACAAAAATAAACATTAAATTACAAGCTATTAGAACCCTACACACACACACACACACACACACACACACACACACACCTTTGGGGGGAAGGAATAGATTGTTCTGCATAAAGAATGGTCATCTGAAGAGACAGACTGGGAATGGAGTTGGGAGTATGTGGAGATTTGTATAACAGAGAATTGTAGGAGAAGGATTGTGGGATAAGGGTTTTTAGGAAGCTTAATGTATAGCCTACTGTGTAAAATCCACTGTATCCCACCCCTACTGGTTGCCTTCAAGAGCTGTATAGTAGAAGGCTGAATGACTTTTCAATTATTTTGGGAGCCGGAATTGCATGTCTTTCTTTGAATGTCATACCAAGCTGTGATTGGTCCCAAAGTAGGACAATTTTATTTGAATCACAATTATTTTAGCTTCACTGAAGGTTAGAAAGCAACAGCCACTGTGGAGTAAGAGAGAATGAAAATTCAAGGGAGGGTCACACTGCTGGTAACTGACCTGGACCTTTTCAGATGCCAAATGTGACTCCCAGCAAAGGTATTCTGGGCCAGGCAAGACTTCTCAACCAGTCACTTCACAGACTGAAAAGGACTAGTATCTATCAGTCTATCTATCCATCCATCCTTCTATGTTAAGTCTACATATTCTATTAAGAAGTTTCTATATAACAACTTTTTATTCACAAATTTTCTCATGTGAAAGTTCCCAAAGGGGGCAGAGGGAATAAAACTATCCATAATTAAAATAAGTGTGAAAATCAAATGTCTGCTTTTAGCTCAACTTTTGCCACTTGCTGACAAGTGACTCACAGTCTCTCACCTTCAAGAAACATAAAGCAAAGGGGTGACGAAGCTAAGGATGACGTAGTCTTTAACAAAAAAAGAAAAATTAAAGCATTAAAAGTTGGTTCCTAATTATCCTGCTTTATTAGAATCTTCTCAAAGTTTTTAAACATTGTTGGTTCCAATTTGTAACTTGAAATCATCCATAAAGCAACCAAATCCAGCCAAGAGGAAAGAAAGAGACTCACTCAGTATGAAGATAGATTTCTGAACGTGTCCTTAGCAAGTCTGTGGTTCTTATGTGAAAACCACTTAGAGAATCAGCCACTATTTGCCTGAGACTCACTGACCTTAACCTCTCGTGACCTTCACCAGTGAAGGAATCTGGCAAGAAGGGCACTGTACACAGCCTTGTATTTTGCATGATAATGTTTGGGCTGTAATGTAATTGGGCTTGAGATGTTGGACAATAATTAGCAACTCTTACAAAGTAAGTCAAAAAGGACCTTGGTGGAAAAGCCCCAGAAAAGAAGCCTGAACTTTCCAGCCAGCCTAGAACTTGGCCTTCTCTGCTGTGCTTCTGTGGCAGAGTGGGAGCACCCTCTGCCGCAGGGAAGGAGGCACAGTGGCCCCTTCAGCTAGCTCTAGAGCCTCAGGCACCTGTTTGTTCTTTATTTAGTAATAGTCCACTGTGCAATCTACTATTCTCAACTATCTTCTCTATTTTTATCCCTGTCAGAAGCTGGATATCCCTGGCTCATGTGCTGCCCGCGTCCTGACCCTCTCATCTGCCGACTCCACCTACAAATATAAAAATATTTCCATCAAATTAATACAAATATGTTAGTGGAATGACTGACTGTCTTGGGCTGAATTCTTCTCTTGCCTAAGCCTCCTGGCTACCCTTCAATTCCTCCTGGGTGAAAATCAATAATAAGGAGGGCTTTGTGGAACATTCCTCAAACACATTCCTCTTGGGAGAAGGTTAGTCTTAAATAGTTTCCAGTTCATGGCTCATCTTTTCACTATTAGGGTTTTCTTTTTTTTTTTTTTTTAAGGGTAATTACTCAGGTGTCCAAATCAAGAATCCTTAGGCTTTGTAACTACATTTATGTGGTGATGATAAAGCTAAACATAGGAAATTTTACTTGTTTTGATGCAAGAAGGTTTACATGAAGGTTAATACTATATTCTTGAAAAGACATAAAAATATGTAAATTTTCTCCAAAATAACTCAAACTGTTTAATAACACTATCCAATAAAAATAAAATGCCAACCACATGTGTAACTTTAAAATTTTTAAGGGTCACATCAGAACAGTTAAAAAGAAACAGGTAGAATTAATTTTAATAGAATATTTTATTTAACCCAATATATCTGCAGTATTATCATATGATATGTAATCAATACAAAAAAATCAGTGATATTTTGTATCCTTATCTTTGTTCTAATTGGTGGCTATTAGGTATGTAACTTACAGTTGCAATGCCTCTCAAATTGTACTAGTTATATTTCAAGTCCTCAGCAACTACCCATGGCTAAAGACTATCATATTGGATAATGAAATTCCAAAATAATCCGAATCAAGATCTAAGTTAAAAAACCCATAAAATTCAAAAATCCTGAAAGCTTTCTAAAATTTATAAAGAATCTCAAAAACATTTGAAAAAAAAAAAGTACTAGTAGAAATACAGAAATTTAATGCGTAGCAAAATTTACAAGTTTATTGTAATAATTAAAATGTGTCATCTTTACAGAGAAAGGATAACATTTGATAGTGTTAGGATAACTATTTAAGAAAGTGGGGCAATAATATTTTTTTATGTTCAACACCTTTTCACACTACATAAAAGTAAATTGCAAATAGTTTAAAGAATGCTGTTTAAAAGTAAAAAAGAAAAATTAGAAAATAGATGAGTTCTTATATTTTCAGAGGGTTAATTATTTTCTAATAACGATAAATTATAAAGGAAAGAATTCAGATACAACAAATAAATTCAAACATATAGAAAAGTAATGCAAGAGAATGAAAGAATTTGAAGAAAATATGTAAAATGTATAGATTTATTTTAAAACAAGTAATCAGGATACCAATTGGAGAATACGAACAGAAAATTCATATTTAAAAAGTAGCAAATAGAATCACGATTTGTAAAACAATAATAACCATGAGCAATATTTTAGAACAATTAAATTCACTTATTCAGTATTTATAAAGCACTTACTACATGCAAGGAATTCTTCAAGGTTCTAGAGACCTACAATTGAACAATATAAGCCAAAACCCCTGCTTTCATGGAATTTGTGTATTCCATTAAAAAAACCTCCATTTTTAATATTCCATTGTGGAGATAAATGATAAAAAGATAATGTAAATACACTCAGTAGGATAGTGTCGAATACCAAAGAAAGTAGAGTATGGGCTCTGTTTCGTCAGCTTTTTCGCTGCTTTGACTAAAGGACCCAACCAGAATAACTGTAGAGGAGGAAAGTTCTATTTGAGGGCTCACAGTTTCAGAGGTCTCACTCCACAAACAGCTGGCTCAGTTCCTCAGGGTTCAAGGTGAGGCAGAACATGGTGGCAGAGAGAAGCAGAGAACTCTGAAGATACAAAATATATACCCCATAGCCACACCCCTCAATGAACTGCCCCCAGCCACACCCCACTGCCTCCAGTTCTCACTCTATTAATCCCATCAGGGATTAATTCACTGATTAGGTTAGGCTATAGCCCAATCATTTCTTCTCCAAACCTTCTTGCATTGTCTCACACGTGAGCTTTTGTGGGACACCACATCTAAACCATAATAGGACCTGAGAGTTGGGAAGGGGTGCTATCCAGGAAAGCCTTGCTACTGAGTGACATGTGAGCCAGGCTACTGTTGCGAGAAGTGGACATGCCCCACAGAGGGGAAAGCCAGTAGGAAATGTGCTGAGCAAAGGGGTAGAAGCAAAGAAAAGAATGGAGATCAGAGATTGGTCTTGCAGAGTATTACAGGTCATCGTAACAATATTAGCTTCTACTCTAAATGAGATGGGAAATCATTTAAAGTTTCTAAGTAGACAATGATTTGATTCGACTTTGTTTTAAAACCTGTGTTTTTGCATGTGGAGAGTAGAATGTAGAATGTGAAGAACAGACTCCACGGAACAAAAGCAGGAGCAGGAAGAGAAGTTTCAAAACTTTAATAGAAATGAGGATAGCCCATGAAGAAGTTGGTAGAAACCATAAGAGGGAACCAATTTAGGATACTTTAAATTTCAAGTTTTCCTGGTAGATCAGGTGTGAGCTGAGAGAGTTGGCTGGAGATTTGTGTCCAAGGAAGGGAAAGAACAAATGAAAGACAACAGAATTCCAATACTGGAAAGACAGCTATTAAATGATCAGGTTTCAAGAACAAAAGTGGGGTAGAGGTCTTGAGGAGCTTGGAGGAAATCAGGAATTTCTTTTTGGACATGATGTTTTTTGCTGCAAAGTTGATATCCAAATGCAGAGATTAAGTAAGTTTTTAGAATATTTATTAATATAGTCTAGTACATTAAAGAACGAAAGAAGAAAATCACTCGATAATCTCAATAAATGCAAAAGAAGTATTTCATAAAGCACCTATGGGGGACATTTTTAAAGAAATTTAAGAATAGAAAAGTATTAACTTGAAAATAACACATACCCCAAACCTACTACTAATACAATCTTTATATTAGTTCCTTTAAATTTCTACACTGCAACACAAATGCTTACTCTTTGATGGGGGTCGGGGATATTGTGCCAGAGATTATGCCAATAATTTTAAAAAAGAAGCAGATGGTGTACAAATTAAAAAGTAAGACGTATCTGGTTAGAGCTAATAAGACTTCAGAATAATTGAAGGTTACAAGATCAAAAGCTTTACTCTATTGTTGGCACACTTCCTGTAAAAGAAGAGTCAAAAAGTATTTTCACCTTTGTAAACCATAAGGTCCCTATCACAACTACTCAGCTTTGCTATTGTGGCCGGAAAGCAGACATAGACAATGTATAAATGAATGGACATACCTGAGTTCCAATAAAACTTTTATTTGTAAAAGCAAATGGTGGGCCAGATGGGGCACAGTTTGTGAACTTTACCCCAACATTACCAGCTAGAAAAGGGAATAGAAAATGAATTACCATACCTGTAATCCCAGCAGCTCAGGAGGATGAGGCAGGAGAATCATGAGTTCAAAACCAGCCTCAGCAATTTATCGGGGCCTTGAGCAACTCAGTGTGACCCTGTCTCTAACTAAAATATTTTTAAAAGTTTGGGGATGCGCTTCAGTGGTTAAGTGCCCCTGGGTTCGGTCCCTGGTGCACTCCCTCCCCCTCCCAAAAAAAAAGAAAGAAAAAGAAAATTAAACACCTTTCACCAACAAAAACTGTAATACATTTAGGAACTAATTGCAGCAAATCAGCAAATATGACCTGATACCTTTACAGAGAGCATTTTTAAATGCTTGAAGGACATTTAAAAGATCCTGAACAAGTGAAGAATGCCATGTTCAAAAATGAGTAATTTTCATTGTGAGTATATCAATATTTTCCAGATTAATATCTAAGTTAATTATAATCCAAATTAAAGTTTTAGCAACATTTTTCAAAAATATGAAAAAATTATTCTAGAATTGATATGAAATATAAAAACCTATGAATAACTCAGGCAAAAAATAAGACAAAGTAGGATGCTTCTGCTTCTAGATTAAAGCTACAAAGATTTAGGAATAAAAACAAAATGATATTGGTACAGAACAGATAAACTAATGAAATTTCAAAGTGTGTGTGCATGCATGTGTGTGTGTGTGTGTGTGTGTGTGTTTGTGTGTGCACGCACATACAGTTTTCACTCAGTATGCATGGAGGATTGGGTCTAGCTTCTTCGATCTTCTGAGAAAATCAGACTCTCTATCTTCTTTGCTCTTCCAAAGTGGGCTCTGCCAGTGATTCTCCAGATGCCTTTGGTCTCCAACTAGAATAGCACCATTGATCTCTCTTGTTCTGGGGCTTCAGCTACTGGTTCTTGCAGGTCTCCAGCCTGCAGATGGCCATTGTGGACTATCCAGCTTCTGATTGGGTAAGCAAACCTAATAAATCCTCTTTTTATAATTATACCTACTGTTGATTCTGTTCCTCTAGAGAACCCAGAGTAATACAAAAGGAATATTAGAATCAATCGGACTGGGCACAGTTGGTGCAAGCCTGTAATCTGGCTCGGGAGGCTGAGGCAGGCGGATGGCAAGTTCAAAGCCAGCCTCAGCAAAAGCAAGGAGCTAAGCAACTCAATGAGATCCTATCTTTAAATATAAACTACAAAATAGGGCTGGGGATGTGGCTCAGTGGTAGAGTGCCCCTGAATTCAATCCCTAGTCCCTCCCTCCCCCACCAAAAAAATCAATCAGGAGACAATTTGACATTTAGTAAATTTTATTGGAAAATCTCTTCCAGAAGGTGGAGCAAAAAAAGAAAATGGGATCCCTGCTTTATATGACAAGGTGAACACCAAATTAAAGATATAAATTTAAAATCCTGAAGTCAATATGGTAAGTGTGGGGGAATATCTTTATAACCTTGTAGTGGAAAAAAAGAAGTATTTAAACAAGACAGACAAAGGGATAAATGTGATTATGTCAGAATTAGAGATTTCTCTTTTTAAAAAATATTTATTTTTTAGTTGTAGTTGAACATAACATCTTTTTATTTTATTTATTTACGTTTATGTGGTGCTGAGGATCATACCCAGGGCCTCACATGTGCAAGGCGAGCGCTCTACAGCTGAGCCACAACCCCAGCCCTAGAGATTTCTCTTTTACAAATAATATTATATACAAAGTTAACAAAGAGATGACAGAATGTCAGAAAGATACCATTAATTAAATTTTTTAAAAGCTGAATATTGCCCTACACTGATGAGAATGTAATTAAACTGGAAACCTCATGAACTACTGATGAAAGGAAAAGATTGGAGAACAATCTGAAGAACAGTCTCACAGTATTACCGTACCTAAAGAAACTCACTGCATAATAAAGCCCATGACCCAGCAGTCCTGCTTATGGGTGTGAATCTAGAGAAAAATCTCTCAAAGTCCACCATGTGACATTTCCAAGGATATTCATTGCAAAGCTGCTTGTGTTTCCTAGAAATTGGAGACAACTCATGCAATAACATACCACATATAGACATTTAAAATTCTTGCAAATATTATGTTTTAAAAATGTACATACAGATCCAAAAAGTGTGTGCTTATCAGAGAAAGGGGACCAAGAATAAAGAGGGTAAATTACGCACAAGAGATGGTCTCAACGGCACTGACAATGATGACTCATCATAAGCTGAGCCAGTGATTAGCCTGACTTGTGAGTTTCAAAGGGAGAAATGATTAAAAATCATAACTAAGAACTATCCAGATATGCAGACATACAAGGAAATAGAAAGACATCTTGATGTTTGATGAAAATATTGGTACATTTTCCTTTGTTGTTATAACATTGCTAATGTTAATAAGAATTGTCTTTAAATATAAACACAATATAAGGGAAACCCTAACACTGATGCTTTCTATGAGTGCTGAACATATTCAAGAAGACATGAGCAACATGATTACTTAGATATTGATTAACACTCCTTCAATTATGTGTGTGTGGGGGGGTACCAGGGATTGAACTCAGAAGCACTCAACCACTGAGCCACATCCCCAGCCCTTTTTTGTATTTTATTTAGTGATAGAGTCTCACTGAGTTGCTTAGCTCCTTGCTTTTGCTGAGGCTGGCTTTGAACTCGCAATCCTCCTGCCTCAGCCTCCCGAGCCGCTGGGATTACAGGTGTGCACCAGGGCGCCCAGCTCACCTTCAATTTTTAACTGCAAAGTGTTTACCATGGTAAGCACTTTCACTATTTCTAATATATAGTGATAATTATTTAACTCATTTATTTAGAAATAAATTTGTTCAGTTTGAGTGCTGAGTGTGGTAGATCTCAATAATAAGATTTGAGATAGAGAAGATGTGGTGGGTTCAGCTTCAATACCCGTGGCTGACACATCTCAGAAGTGTGTGTGAGATCTTTGGCACAACACCCTCTAGTAAAAGTTGCAAACTCCTACTTTTTCTTGTTAAACCCCCAAAACACAAATGAACTTGCTCAAATCTGCTGCAATCTGTTTTCCTTGCTAACCTCCTACAGAATGGACTTGTTTATTTGTCTATCCATAGCTAACAATATTTGCCCCATTCTATGTTATATTTTCAGTTTCTTTGTTCTCCTGACCAACCTCGGTTCTTCTAATGTATAATCAGCCTCTGTTCCCGAATGACCATCCTGCAAACAAAGGTTTTCTTGAGTTACTCCACTTTGGTTGTCTGTAGTTAGCGCAAATACAGTTTTCAGAGTGGCCAGCCCTTATTCATGGTGTCTATATTGTGACATGGTACCAGCATTAGTCACACTACCACTTTTTGACTTCCAAGTGTTGAAGAAGAGCAGATACTTTTACTTACAGGGGAAGGAAATGATTCTCATTCTCCACTCTTACAGTTAAGCAAGAACCTAAAAACAGATGACAGTTGAAGTACTATCTCCACCACTTACTACTTGTGTCCTCTAGGGTAAACTCTTCAACCATTCTGTTTCTGTTTCCTCAGGAATAAATTGGAGAAAATGACAGTAACAATATCATAAATTTCATGTGATAATTAATTCAGAAACTTGGTACTCAGGGTGTTTTTGCTATTGTTATTGTAACCATGTGCCAACTTTCTGAGGTTTGTACTAGGTTTGCCACACTGAGTGAGACATAATCTTTATCCTCATGTTGTATCTAACATACTGAATCATCAATCTGTTATTTAGCATCACAAGATAAAGGTCCTGGATCCATCCACATCCCACACACTAGGATTCTTTGTGCTCCCAACCACTTTCCTCCACTTCATAATCTTGGGCTAGGGCTTTTGGGGATTCCTGTTCCATAAAATCTCTCATTACTCTTTTCTCAACTTGCCTGCCTCCCGAGGTTCTTAACATCATAGTCACCTCCTCCAATATCCCCACTCCCTAGAAGGGAAAATCCAGGAATATAAGAGACTATCAGGAAGGAGAGTATGAGCCCAGTTGTTTAAAGAGAAAAAGAAAAACTGTCAATGTCCTTGCAGCCTCTGTAATGATAAGCCAACAACTGAGATTGTAATTGGATTCTTCACTATTGGATTTATACTAATGTGTCAGTGAGGAAAGAGAGTAAATGTAGTATCATGGATGAATTAAGAGTGAGAAAATACAAAACTAAATTTGGCTCCAAAAAAGCTGAAATCAGCTGATAAACGATCCAAGCAAGGGTCCATCTAGTTTAGATAAATCAGATGGAAATGGTACCAAATGATACAACTAAGCAAAACTATAGTACCACTGATAAAAAAAAAAAAAAGAATCATCACAGATGAGAGAGGCAGAAAGGAAAATAGATTACTGGAAAGAAGACACTGCAGAATTCTAGTGAAGTTGTGATGGCTGCATAGGTTCATGGAATACTTCTACACTCATGAAAGTAAAGCTCTAAGTTATACTATAACAACATTTCAATCCAAGGGGACCTTGATATCTGCTTTTCTTCAATCCATGAAAACTACACAAATAAGACACAATGGGCACTGGAGTTGTGTTTGTGTGTGTAAAAGCTAAGTAATGGAATAAGTAAAACAATGAAGATTTTAAAATTTGGAATTTGGATCTCTTGGTGAATTCTACTATACTTTATCCACCCCTAATGTGTCTTGGTATCTATAAAATTAACTATAAATACAAGTCTTGTATTTATAAAGTTATCATTTGCCTTTTACTTCCCAGTTTTAAAGCTAAGACGCTAGGCCTTGGCCTATAGAATTTGCCACCAGATGTTAAAGAGTATGAAATATGGAGACTTTTACTCCATTATGTAGAGGGGGAGTATTTGTATAAACCAGCAGGATGGCCTATTCTCAGGGAAAACCTATTCAGGTTCTGGTATTAACAATCTATTTTTAATGGCTCAGGTTCTGAAAACAAAGTCTATATGAAATGTAAAATATTTTATACCAGTTCAGTCTGAAATCTGGTAGGAAGATAGGTTTGGTGGAAGGAGAGGAGGCCCAAAATGTACACCTTGTGTCATTTATTAGTGGGCTACTAACAGCGGGATATTGCCTTAGAATCATGGGCTTCCTGTCTTAACAGACTTCCTGTCTTAACAGACTTCCTGTCTGTAGTTGGCACAAATGTAGTTTCTAGACTCTAAGAAGCTAATGTACATATTCTCACTTAGGTTTCAACATGCTATTCAACCAACAAGCAAATCAACCTGCTGGATTTAAATTCTCATAACTAACCTCTCCAGATAGGCAAATGGACAAAAACTTACTCTTATAAACAATAAATTGTAAAATCTGGAAACCTACGAAGAGCTCCTTTTCTTAAAAAGTTTCCAAGATAAAGCCACTGAATCTCTTTCAAATATATGTCCAACAAATATATGTATTGAAAAATTTAATCATGAATTTTAAGTTCAATAATGTAGTCTTTTCTCCTGGGTCAAGTTTCCTTTTATTGATTTAAATGTTGACTAGCAGGGGGAAAGCATACAGGATATAATGATACATCCCTATAAAATGATCTCAAAAAGAGAGGCGGAGTGTTGCCTGAATAAATAACATTAATCCAGCCTAACCATACCAGTGGGGAAGGGATTTGTGTCAGTTTTGTATCTCTGTATTTAAAAATACCTATTCACTGAAAATGCAAAATGCATATTTTTTAATGAATGGAATGTAATTTTTAAAATCATTTCCATTTTAAAATGTAAACTCTGCGTCTCATTGTCTGATTTCATTCCGTTTCCTCTTTTACTTGGTTGCATTCCTCCTGTATCTATTGAAACATCTCTCCATCCCCCAGACCCACACTGACAAGAGAGCTTATTTGCCTTCCCTTCCCTGCAGCCTAAGGTGATGTAAATGTATGACAACAGAGTTTCCTAATCAAAGAGAGAGTTGTGAAATCTTGCTGGATCAGATATCATTCTTCTGAAATGATAACTGAGTTGATAAAAGTATGCCAGACATTCACTCTTTAGAATCATTTACTACCTGGAAGATAGGGAGGAGTGGGATTGAGTCAAGAAAGAGCATCCTTGTGGAAATAATTTATTTAAATAGGAAAGTTTCTGATCACCCAAAATAAATAAAAACAAATGTGTGTGTGTGTGTGTGTGTTTGTGTGTATCATATAGATACAGAGATCAGCGACAACAAATACCCCCCATGATTCTGTTATCTATAGTAATATCTCAGGACAGTCACATATTTTAACTGAAAATATGTTGAAATACAATGACATGGGTCGAGAATGTGTCAATCTGAAACTATTGATTGGGAATGGGTTTCACAATAGTAAGCTCAAGCAGTAATGAAACCACCAGTGTTTCCAAATGACCTTTTATACTGTGCCAATGTTAACAAAATCAAGGAACTCTTTTGAACATCTTGATAGGACAAGTAGATAAGAAATTCCAAGGGATCATACTGTATATTTAAATCAACCAGGCCAACCTTGTTTATGACTTGACTAAATCCCTATGAATTGGAAATCATGCCTCTATGAAAAAAAATGTCTTAGAGAGTTTAACATTTTTTGTTAGATCTCCTGAATTGTTTTAAGCTAATTTTAAAGAGATCACTATACCTAGGAATTAGCTCAGCTAGTTCTTTTGCAAACATGTATGAAAGTTGCTGAGCATTAAAATGTTTTATTAAAATATGTTGAAGCCACTCCAAGTATTTACCTGGAAAATATAGAATTATATGTGTGTATAGATGTGTATATATATTCATGTGTGTATGTATGGATATATTTATATGAAATATTACAAGTTAAAGCCACTGTCTTTAAGTAAAAACATTGCAACAAAAAAGCCAAACCCAGAGCTTTAAATTAAATCCAGGCTCCCAAACCTTATTATGTTAATTAATGCTGTATAGCTTAAAAGAGCACATGCAAGAAAAGCTGTTTGTAGTGGCACATGCCTCTAATCCCAGCATTTGGGCAGCTGGGACAGTGGGATCCCAAGCTCAAGGCCAGCCTCAGCAACTTAGTGAGGTCCTAAGCAACTTAATGAGACTGGTCTCAAAAAATAAAAAGTGCTGGGGATATAGCTCAGTGGTAAAGCATCCCTGGGTTCAATCCCCTGTACCCTCCCCCCCACACACCACATGTCAGCATCCAAATATTTTTAGCTAAATGAAACCAACAAGGAACAGAGTTCCTCTTATTGTTGGATGACTTTCCTTATCAGCAAATCTTTCACAGGCAACTAATCCTTAGTTCATTATTTATTTTGACCACCTAAGAGATTTCTGTTACCCACTCTCCAAGTGTCTGATTGCATTTGTTCCAGCAACTTAACTGCAGTGTTATTATTACATGATTCATTAAGTCACTGAGGGTCAAAATGTTTTAAAGTTTATAGTAGGTTTTCAACAATGTGGGCAGCATAATAAAAGAAATCTAAATAAATGAATATGCTATAAATATTTTATATTTGTGAAGAAAATGGTAGAAGCTTTTGGTTTTCTATGAGTCTTTCTGCAAGGATGTGGTTTCTAAATGAGAGCCACTTCATAACCAACTCTAATTTTAACTTAAAGAGTATGCCTCTCAGTGTTGCTCACCTCTACTCATGTTGGTATATAACTTCTAATAAAATTTCTAGGTGAAAGGCATCACTATCTTTGCCACTATTCGGTGCCCTGAATGTCATTTCCACCTTGGCATATTCTGTTTGACGGCTCAAGAGCACATATGGCCACAAAGTGAAAGACATTAAAAAGGATTATAAAGCCCCAGTATTTGGGAAGAAAAGAATATTTTTAAAGCCATTATTTTAGAAAAGAAGAGGCTTGATCTAGGAGGAATAACTTGTTCACAGCTATTTGAGAAAATAAAGAGAACGTCACCAAGTCTCCTGCTTGAGTATTTCAGATGAAGGACATTTCTTAGGATTCTGGGTGTCTGCCAGTTTTCCCATTTTTCTCACTCTAGTGATCTACTTCCTTATTCACTTCATGTGCTCCCTCGTTGCCATTACCAGACTTTTAAAGCTTTTTTATTGTAGCAACAAAATTTAACAAGAGATATACCCTTTTAGCAAATTTTTAAGTGTATAATTCAGCATCATTAATTACAGGTATGATGTTGAACAGCTGATCTCTAGAGCTTATTCATCTGCTTGAGCCATACTTCATCTCCACTGATAAGTAACCCCCCCCCCATTTCTCCCTCCTCCCAGCCCCTAGCAACCACCATTCTATACTCTGCTTCTATGAGTTTGACTATTTTTCAGGGACCTCAGATAAGTAGAATTATGCAGTATTTTTCCCTCTGTATCTGGCTTATTTTACTTAGCAATGTCCTCGAGTTTCACCCAGGTTGTCACATATGACAGGATTTTCTTCTTTATAAAAGCTGAAACATGTTTCATATGCATACATATATACCACATTTTCTTTATTCATTCATCTATTGAGGGACACTTAGGCTGTGTCCATATCTTGGCTTTTGTGAACAGTGTTGTAATGAACATGGACTCGAAATACCTCTGCAAAATCTTGATTTTACTTTTTAGGGGGTAAATACCCAAAAGAGGGATTGCTGGATCCTGTGGTAGCAAGTTCCACACAAGCTTCCGTCTTCATCTGCATTACCCTCCTCAGTCTTCAGGTTTTACTGTTATCAGTTACTTACTAAATTGTGGATGTGTAACCGACGTGATTCTGCAATCTGCATTTGGGGTAAAATTGGGAGTTCATAACTCACTTCAATCTAATGTATGAAATATGATATGTCAAGAGCTTTGTAATGTTGTGAACAACCAATAAAAAAAAATTCAAAAAAAAAAAAGAAACCTTGATGGTTTAGGAGATGGTTCTTCCATCTACTAATTCTATTTCTTCACTACACAGCATCACAGACCACTCAAACTCAACATGCACAGAAATCAGGCCCCCAAACCTCACCCAAACTGCTTGTCCTCCTTCTGTGTTCCCACCTCAGTGAATGGATCCATATCCAAGCAGTGGATCTGTGCATCATGGCAGTGGCCCAAGATGAAAAGTCAATGCCATCTCTGGTTTTTCTGCTCTTGTTCCCATCATCAATGTGGTCACCAAGTTTTTGGTCCAGACCTGCCCTCTTTTCACCATCCATAACCCAATTCTTCTGGTTTGGGTCTTCTTCATCTCTCACTTGCTTTGTGAAGGTTGCCTAGCAGGTTTCCCATACTTGTCCCCATGATATCCATCCTCTACTCTGCTGCTGGCCATTCTCCTAAAATATGAATCATCAGTCATTCTTCACCTTTACCTATCCATCAGTCTTCATGCCTTCAGGACATAATTCAGCATTTTTATCAGGACTTATAAGGTCCTTCATGACCCTTTAACTTTACAGGTTCTTCCCACTCTCTGAGGTACATATCATCACCCTTCATACAGAGATTTTCAAATTAAGTTTCCATGATGTTGAAAATCCTGACTAGGGTTGCATGGCAGGAACTGGTGGTGTTAAAACTGAATTTATCTTGTAAGTTTGACTAAAGTATTCATAAATTTGATTCACATATAGAAGTTTGAATTTATTTTTGCCTAAGAGGGCATGCATCCTGGAGCCCCACTGAACATATTTCTGGTCTTATATACAGAACAACATGGTTCCATTTCATTAAAATATTACTTGCATATAAATCATTAGAGCATCTTATCTGTTATTTTAGTTGGGTTCTCCTGAGGGCAGAATCTGAAAAAGAACTTGTGTGCAAGTGTTTATGTGGGAGGTGATTCCAGGAAGCAGGATTGGGGAAGAATATGAGGCAGGAAAGAAAGAACAGTCAAGAAAAGTAAGGGTGTGTGATGTCAATGCTATGGCAATGGGGGCTCAATTCTGCCTCCTAAGATAAGTGGGTGTCACCTAGAGTTGCTATCTGAAGGATGAAAGGGGAATTTTCCATCAGAATCAGGCCCCATTGGTTGAGAGTTGTCCTTGGGGATTTGAACTCCCTCAGTGTTGTAAACTGTCCATGTGAACTGAGCAAGATTCTACTAGAACCTGGGAGCTGAAGGACAGAAAGCAAGGACAGACAGCCCACACATGGACCTCCCTCCCACTGTTATTTGAGTTGAAGTCTGTAGATATCAGAGCCTTCTAAGATACCCATCGCCAGGAAATGAAATAATTTAGAAATAGGATGCTCTTCACAAAGATTTTTAGACTCACAACAAGTATCAAGTACAAAAATAAGCTATATATTTTTGCTGCAGAAAACAAAGATAATTGAATTATCTGTAGGTGGTCCTATTTAGTGACTCATTTGTTGCAACTAAGTGCTAGGCATTCAGTTGCAAAACTAGGGCTGATCAATAAATTATTCTCTCCAGAAAAGGGGAAAAATCCTTTATTTCTACTGTAGTCCATTTATAGAAATGTAAAATATTTAAAACTCTGGGCCCAAAATTAATCATGCAGAAAATAATTGAATTCATTTGTTAGGAACTTTGATATTGTGTGGCTGACATTTTCACTATTCTTTATTCTTTGTCAGTTCTCAACCATCTTTGCTTAGTTATGTATTAGGGTACTAAGAAATATAACAGGACAATCTGTGACTTTCAAAACTGAAAGCGCTCACATATTTTTGAGACATGACCTCTTTATATCTATTTTGTTTCATTTTAAAATGTGTGTTAATACATCCATAGATTAAAGGTAGGGATAGGATATAATTTAATCTATTAGCCATAGTTACTCCTTAATGTTGGGATTCAAGGATTTTTATTTTCCTTTTTTCTTGTGTTATTTAGAAATTTCCAGATATTCTATAATTCTTAAGTACAATTTT
Source organism: Urocitellus parryii (assembly GCF_045843805.1). Lineage (NCBI taxonomy): Eukaryota > Metazoa > Chordata > Mammalia > Rodentia > Sciuridae > Urocitellus > Urocitellus parryii. Next base: position 48,000,320 of record NC_135537.1, read on the forward strand.
TTTGTGTGTGTATAAAAAGAAATCCTAGGGGCTGGGGTTGTGGCTCAGCAGTACAGCGCTCGCCTCACACCTGCAAGGTCCTGGGTTCGATCCTCAGCACCACATTAAAAATAAGTAAATAAATAAACAACAAAAAAAAAGCAATCCTACACTAGACATTTTATAAACTAAATTAAAAAGAAAATACTTTGATGTATTTTTTAATTCGAATGTGGCCCATGGTGCTTTTCATGAAAAATTGGCTCACGTATATAGAAAACTTCCTATCACCATGAAAATTTCTTAATCATTTAGCTACACACTAAGTTAGCTTCTTTTGCCTTTGTCTTTGGTTTGGAAGCCAAAGTGCACAGGATTCAAGGCAAAAAAGGTCTAAACAGTATGTTTGTATATAAAGAGGAGCTGAAGGGAGAAAGATTATATTTTCCTTTCCCCAAAGATAGATTGGTGATTGACCAACCACACAGAAAGGAGGGAAGAATCACAAAATCCTACTGGTCTTAATTGACTATGTAGGGACAAATAGAGTGCTATACAATCTGTTGTTTCATGTCATATTTTTCTGAACTGGAGAAGACCTAGTATTTTCTGAATAGATTTTATACCTTATTCTCCTATTGGAGAGCTCTTCTGACTGTAATCCTCTGTATATCCCCTCTTGTGCAGATGGAAAATTCCAGAAAGGTACAAAACACATTTTTCTTAAGGGACTTGGTGAACCCATTAATCATTAACTGCTGCAATCTCACCAAACCAGCTACAAAGAGACAAAGTTGATAGGCAGACCTGATAATCCCATCAGGCTCACAGGCTAATCTTTACTTTGTTAGTTCTAGGTCATTTTCTAGGCCTTTCTTTTGCCAGATACCTCTGAAATTGGCCAACTTTCTTTGCATTTTTAGAGCTGCACCTCTTCATTGTCTTGCTCCTCTCCAAGAGGGGCTGAGGGGCTATGTTACTTTCAAAGAAAATCACATGGCCTCTTTTGGTTTATAAAGGTTTATTTTGTTTTGCATCAAGAGAAAATTTGGTGTAACAGAACAAACAAATCAGGAGCAAAGTTGAGTGCCTGCTAATCACCATCTTAACTCTACAGTGCCGATAGTATTATTGATATGGTGTCTAGTTCCATCTCTGCCTTCTTTCCTCAAGTAGACCCTCACTAAATAGCTTCTCATTTTCTGATTTCCTAAATATTTCCAGGATCCACATAGATTTAGGTGATTATTTTTACTGAATGCAGAGTAAGAAAGGAGTGCAAAGTTTTCCTAATTTGAAGTCTTCTCTTTTGCATATGTTGACAAGTAAAGAAATAGGACAAGGCGGAGTGAGGAAGATGGCGGCGGGGAGTGAGTGAGCCACTCTGTGCTCCGCGCCACCACCACCACAGCGTATGTTGCTGCTTCTTAAAAGAAGAAGTAAAGACCATTAAAGGAGATCTGTCGACAAGGATTCAGCACCGTGTCAAGAAAAGGGCCTAGATGGAGTGAATCCGCCACGACTTCAGCGCGAGCAGTAAGGCTGCAGCCCCCGAGCTGCCCGGCTCCCTGGGCCCCTTCTCATTCCCCTCTCCGCCTCTCCGCTTCGCTTCTCCCCCGCCATCTCTCCTCCCACGCTCACTCCCTAAATCTAGATCTCAATCTCTTTCCCCCACCCCACCCGCTCTCTCGTGTGCCCAGTACCCGGCCCTCGCGGGCCCCGAGGCGCTGCCTCCCCTCCCCCAGCCCGCACCCCCTCCACGGGGGTCCCGAAGGCCACAGCTTGGTCGCTGCCGCCGCCGCCGCTGCCGACACCGCTTTCCGCGGAGCACCTTAGAACAGACTCTTAACCGCGAGAGTGAGCTGCCGAGTGAAATGGAACAGCTGATAAGATGAGTGACAATTTAAAATCTAAATGATCCAACATGGCGGCGGACGCGGAGAGATCAAGTCTCTAACCCCTTCAGCTGCGCGGGCATAGGGAGAAGTAAACTGTCAAAATACTGTTCGCTCAGGACCACTAGGCACGGTTGAGCTGAAGTGGACCCCGGGCGAACAGTCTAGCCTTCTCAGAACACACCGAGCCCGAATTGGCTGCATTCTAGCTCAGGTTCGCCTGCTTCATGGACTCAACACTAATGATCCCACTGAAATAACTAGTAGGCCCACCTGAACTCAAAGAGGTAAAAGCCAACTGAACACCACAGCCAGACCCAGGGAATCAGGAGTGACGCAGGACTAGCGGCGCAGAACTCCCAGCTATCACTATCACCAGTGCTGACAACAGGTCCCTTGCACCAGCTATCAGGGGAGTTGCTGCTACCTGAGGGCAAACAAATTCGCTGGGGGCCCTCAGCCCCAAGCCCTACAAACTTAGGGTCTGAGGGAGGCAAACAGAAAGGGTGTGCCCAGGCACCCATGAAAACAGGGCTCTCAGGAGCAGCAGACCTGGCGTGTAGTCAGTATTGTGGTGAGTGTCACAGGTGAGCGGGGCCTGGCTTGAGGAACCACAAGAGAAGGCCCTAGGAACTCAGGATTGGAGACCCGCACAGTCTGGGAAGAAGAGCTGAGGCACAGTGATTGGTTCCCACCTATCAAGAAGAGAAGCCTGGCCCAGTGGGCATAGCTCCACCAACTGGAAGAGAAGTTAATCGAGCTATATGACTGCATGTATTATTATTATTTTCTTTTTTTAATGATTATTATTAGTATTTTTTTATTTTTTATTTTTTATTTTATTTTCACTTTTTGTTGTTGATGTAGTTGTTGTTCTTTAACGTTCTTATTAATGGTTTCAATTTTTTTAAATTCTTTTTATTTTATTAGTATTACTATTATTTTTTAAACTTTAATTTCCATTTTTTTACTATCATTATAAAATTTTTTCTTTTTTTTTGGTTTTAAATTTTTATTTTTTTTCGTTTCTTCTTTCTTTCTTTTCACTTTTTTTCTTTTGTCTTCTCACTTCTTTTCAATTTTCCTATTCCCCCTTCCTTGAACTCTACCTGCCTACACTCATTCTCTTTAGTGACTTCTTCCCTCCCATTCTAATATCTCTCCTCCCCAGTGCCTGCAAGCTAGGCAAACCTGCAACCCACGGGCGGGTCAGGTCCAGCAACCTGCCGAGTGACAGAACAGCTACACGTGCCTGCAGGGAACGCGGACAGGACCCACAAGTAGGACAGGACCGGTGGTTGCTGAGGGGTGGAACCGACCCCTCCCCCAGTGCCTGCAAGCTAGGCGAACCTTCGACCCATCGGGAGGTTAGGCCCAGAAACCTGCGGAGTGACAGAGGTGCCCCTCGTGCCTGCTGGGTAGGCTGACCTTTGACCGACCAGCAGAGCAGACCTAGGGCCTGCCAGCGTGGTAGACGGATCACACCAATTGGAGGAGGATCACAGCCACTACCTGCCCTGCAAGGGTGATTTTTCAACTATACAAGAGCAATATAAATAAATAGAGAGAAAATTTCAAAACACAACAGTTTCACCAAGCAGAAAGAAATGCCAGCAGTATGAAAAGACAAGGAAAGAAAGGATCACAGGCAATGCAGGTCAACTCAACTTTAGAAGAGGTAATAGGTGCAACAGATGGAATGTCAGATAGAGAGGTCAGGATATACATGCTTCAGATGATCTGGAGTCTCAAGGAAGACATGAGACAGCAAAATCAGATAATGAAAGATCACATTGACAAACAAATCCAGGAAGTAAAAGATCAATTTCACAGGGAGATAGAGGTAATAAAAAACAAACAAATAGAAATCCTAGAAATGCAGGAAACAATAAACCAACTCAAAAACTCAATTGAGAATACTACCAGCAGAGTAGATCACTTAGAAGAAAGAACATCAGACAATGAAGACAAAGTATTTCAACTGGAAAAGAACATAGACAGCTCAGCAAGTCTGCTAAGAAACCATGAGCAGAACATCCAAGAGTTATGGGACAATATCAAAAGACCAAATTTAAGAGTCATTGGGATACAGGAAGGCACAGAGCTCCAAACCAAAGGATTAAGCAATCTATTCAGTGAAATAATACAAGAAAACTTCCCAGACTTGAAGAATGAGACAGAATCCCAAATCCTAGAAGCCTACAGGACGCCGAATGTGCAAAATCATAAGAGATCCACACCTAGACACATTATAATGAAGATGTCCAACATACAGAATAAGGAGAAAATTTTAAAAGCTGCAAGAGAAAGAAAGCAGATTACATTTAGGGGTAAACCAATCAGGATAACAGCTGATCTCTCAACACAGACTCTGAAAGCTAGAAGATCCTGGAATAACATATTTCAAACACTGAAAGAAAATGGGTTCCAACCAAGAATCGTGTATCCGGCGAAATTAAGCTTCAGGATAGAAGATGAAATTAAAACCTTCCACGATAAACAAAAATTAAAAGAATTCGCAGCTAGAAAACCATCTCTTCAAAAAATCCTTGGCAAAACATTACAGGAAGAGGAAATGGAAAATAACATTGAAAACCAACTATGGGAGGTAGGACAGTAAAGGGGGGAAAGTAGTCAAAGAGGATAACAAATCAGGTTTAGTAACATTAGTAAACAAATATGGCTAGAAGAACAAACCATATCTCAATAATAACCCTAAATGTTAATGGCTTAAACTCACCAATTAAGAGACACAGGCTAGTAGAATGGATCACAAAACAAGACCCAACAATATGCTGCTTACAGGAGACGCATCTGATAGGAAAAGATATTCATAGACTGAAGGTGAAAGGTTGGGAAAAATCATACCACTCATATGGTCTGAGGAAACAAGCAGGAGTGTCCATACTCATATCTAATAAAATAGATTTCAAGCCAAAGTTAATCAAAAGGGACAAAGAAGGACACTTCATACTGCTCAAGGGAACCATACACCAACAAGACATAACAATCATAAATATATATGCCCCAAATAATGGTGCAGCTGTGTTCATCAAGCAAACTCTTCTCAAGTTCAAGAGTCTAATAGACCACCATACAATAATCATGGGAGACTTCAACTCACCTCTCTCACCACTCGACAGATCTACCAAACAAAAGTTAAATAAGGAAACTATAGAACTCAACAACACAATTAACAACCTAGACTTAATTGACATATATAGACTATACCACCCAACATCAAGTAGTTAGACTTTTTTCTCAGCAGCACATGGAACCTTCTCAAAAATAGACCATATATTATGTCACAGGGCAACTCTTAGACAATATAAAGGGGTAGAGATAATACCATGCATCTTATCTGATCATAATGGAATGAAACTGAAAATCAATGATAAAAGAAGGAAGGAAAAATCAAGCATCACTTGGAGAATGAACAATAGGTTGCTGAATGATCAATGGGTTTTAGAAGACATCAAGGAGGAAATTAAAAACTTCCTAGAGTTAAATGAAAACACAGACACAACATATCAGAATCTATGGGACACATTGAAAGCAGTTATAAGAGGAAAATTCATTGCTTGGAGTTCATTCCTCAAAAAAAGAAAAAACCAACAAATAAATGATCTCATACTTCATCTCAAAAGCCTAGAAAAAGAAGAGCAAAACAACAGCAAAAGAAGTAGAAGGCAAGAAATAATTAAAATCAGAGCTGAAATTAATGAAATTGAAACAAAAGAAACAATTGAAAAAATTGACAAAACTAAAAGTTGGTTCTTTGAAAAAATAAATAAAATCGACAGACCCTTAGCCATGCTAACGAAGAGAAGAAGAGAGAGAACCCAAATTACTAGCATACGGGATGAAAAAGGCAATATCACAACAGACACTTCAGAAATACAGAAGATAATCAGAAATTATTTTGAATCCTTATACTCCAATAAAATAGAAGATAGTGAAGGCATGGATAAATTCCTTAAGTCTTATCATCTGCCCAGATTGAGTCAGGAGGATATAGACAACCTAAACAGACCAATAACAATAGAAGAAATAGAAGAAACCATCAAAAGATTACCAACTAAGAAAAGCCCAGGACCTGATGGGTATACAGCAGAGTTTTACAAAACCTTCAAAGAGGAACTAACACCAATACTTTTCAAGCTATTTCAGGAAATAGAAAAAGAGGGAGAACTTCCAAATTCATTCTACGAGGCCAACATCACCCTGATTCCGAAACCAGACAAAGACACTTCAAAGAAAGAAAATTACAGACCAATATCCCTAATGAACCTTGACGCAAAAATCCTCAATAAAATTCTGGCGAATCGGATTCAAATACATATCAAAAAAATTATACACCATGATCAAGTAGGTTTCATCCCTGGGATGCAAGGCTGGTTCAATATACAGAAATCAATAAATGTTATTCACCACATCAATAGACTTAAAAATAAGAACCATATGATCATCTCCATAGATGCAGAAAAAGCATTCGACAAAGTACAGCATCCCTTTATGTTCAAAACTCTAGAAAAATTAGGGATAACTGGATCATACCTCAACATTGTAAAAGCAATCTATGATAAGCCACAGGCCAGCATCATTCTGAATGGAGAAAAATTGAAGGCATTCCCTCTAAGATCTGGTACAAGACAGGGATGCCCTCTCTCACCACTTCTGTTCAACATAGTCCTCGAAACACTGGCCAGAGCAATTAGACAGACAAAAGAAATTAAAGGCATAAAAATAGGAAAAGAAGAACTTAAATTATCACTATTTGCAGATGATATGATTCTATACCTAGCAGACCCAAAAGGGTCCACAAAGAAGCTATTAGAGCTAATAAATGAATTCAGCAAAGTGGCAGGATATAAGATCAACACGCATAAATCAAAGGCATTCCTGTATATCAGCGACAAACACTCCGAAACGGAAATGAGGACAACTACTCCATTCACAATATCCCCCCAAAAAATAAAATACTTGGGAATCAACCTAACAAAAGAGGTGAAAGATTTATACAATGAAAATTACAGATCCCTAAAGAAAGATATAGAAGAAGACCTTAGAAGATGGAAAAATATACCCTGCTCATGGATAGGCAGAACTAACATCATCAAAATGGCGATATTACCAAAAGTTCTCTATAAGTTCAATGCAATGCCAATCAAAATCCCAACAGCACTTCTTGTAGAAATAGATAAAAGAATCATGAAATTCATATGGAATAATAAAAGACCCAGAATAGCAAAAACAATACTAAGCAGGAAGTGTGAATCAGGCGGTATAGCGATACCAGACTTCAAACTATACTACAGAGCAATAGTAACAAAAACAGCATGGTACTGGTACCAAAACAGGCGGGTGGACCAATGGTACAGAATAGAGGACACAGTAACCAATCCACAAAACTACAACTATCTTATATTTGATAAAGGGGCTAAAAGCATGCAATGGAGGAAGGATAGCATCTTCAACAAATGGTGCTGGGAAAACTGGAAATCCATTTGCATCAAAATGAATCTGAATCCCTATCTCTCGCCATGCACAAAAGTTAACTCAAAATGGATCAAGGAGCTTGATATTAAATCAGAGACACGGCATCTGATAGAAGAAAAAGTTGGTTATGATCTACATACTGTGGGATCAGGCTCCAAATTCCTCAATAGGACACCCATAGCGCAAGAGTTAACAACTAGAATCAACAAATGGGACTTACTCAAACTAAAAAGTTTTTTCTCAGCAAAAGAAACAATAAGAGAGATAAACAGGGAGCCTACATCCTGGGAACAAATCTTTACTCCACACACTTCAGATAGAGCCCTAATAACCAGAATATATAAAGAACTCAAAAAATTAGACAATAAGATAACAAATAACCCAATCAATAAATGGGCAAAGGACCTGAACAGACACTTCTCAGAGGAGGACATACAATCAATCAATAAGTACATGAAAAAATGCTCACCATCGCTAGCAGTCAGAGAAATGCAAATCAAAACTACCCTAAGATACCATCTCACTCCAGTAAGATTGGCAGCCATTAGGAAGTCAAACAACAATAAGTGCTGGAGAGGATGCGGGGAAAAGGGCACTCTTGTTCATTGCTGGTGGGACTGCAAATTGGTACAGCCAATTTGGAAAGCAGTATGGAGATTTCTTGGAAAGCTGGGAATGGAACCACCATTTGACCCAGCTATTCCCCTTCTCGGTCTATTCCCTAAAGACCTAACAAGAGCATGCTACAGGGACACTGCTACATAGATGTTCATAGAAGCTCAATTCACGATAGCAAGATTGTGGAATCAGCCTAGATGCCCTTCAATAGATGAATGGATTAAAAAAATGTGGCATTTATACACAATGGAGTATTACTCTGCATTAAAAAATGACAAAATCATAGAATTTGGAGGGAAATGGATGGCATTAGAGCAGATTATGCTAAGTGAAGCTAGCCAATCTTTAAAAAACAAATACCAAATGACTCCTTTGATATAAGGGGAGGAAACAAGGACAGGGTAGGGACGAAGAGCTTGAGAAGAAGATTTACATTAACAGGGATGAGAGGTGGGAGGGAAAGGAAGTGAGAAGGGAAATCTCATGGAAATGGAAGGCGATCCTCAGGGTTATACAAAATGACATATAAGAGGAAAGGAGGGGTAAGACAAGATAATACAAATGGAAGAAATGATTTACAGTAGAAGGGGTAGAGAGAGAAAGGGGAGGGGAGGGGAGGGGAGGGGAGGGGGGATAGTAGAGAATAAGACAGACAGCAGAATACATCAGACACTAGAAAGGCAATATGTCAATCAATGGAAGGGTAACTGATATGATACAGCAATCTTTATACGGGGTAAAATTGGAGTTCATAACCCACTTGAATCAAACTGTGAAATATGATGTATTAAGAACTATGTAATGTTTTGAACGACCAACAATAAAAAAAAAAAAAGGAAAAAAAAAAAAAAGAAATAGGACAAGTGTGTCCTTTCTCTTTAATGTGTGATTTATCTCTCTTTAACATGAACTTCCGTACTGGATAATAGTTGGCCTTATCTAATTCCCAAACTCTTTACATTTTTCTTTTAGACCAGTTTCTCCATCTTGGTGCTTTTAACATTTCAGCCTGGGTGATCCTTTGTTGAGGGATGGGCATTAAAGGATGTGCATTATAGGATACTTTGCAGGATCCCTGGCCTCTAAACACCAGATGCCATTATCCACCCCCACTTCCTCCATTCAGTTGTAACAACCAAAAATGTGTTCAGACACTGCCAGACATCCGCTGGGAAACAAAGCCACCCTGCTTGCTATTGAAAACCACTACTCTAGAGAACTTAATAAATTTGTAATTACATGTTTATTTATGTGATCATAAGTAATTACTCTCTTCTACTAAGCTGCAAATTTCACAGGCATAAGGACTATTTCTATTCTAAAATATTGCCCCACTTCTGTTCCTTATACATAGCCACATATTAAACATATATTGCTTTAAAGACTATCCAATGTTTTATGAACTGTTGTAAATATTCTAAACAGCCCAGGATTAATTAGTTGAACATATCACATTTCATAAGAAAAATGACTATTCTGAATGTGAAACAATAGTTGTATATTATTATATGAAAAAATTACATGTATAAGATTTATATAGTTCTTCGAAAATTGCTTTGAATTTTAAGCTATGTATGTTTCTCTATAAATTATATTTGAATGTGTGTGAGAGTTCATTTGTTCATTTAAACTGATGGCAGAATAATGGTTTAATTCTTAAAATATTTTATTTGTAAATTTATTGTAATTAAACATTATTTAATTAAAAAATTAATATTTATTTACTCTAAGAAATGGAGACTTCAAATTATATAGGTAGAGCTCCTGACTTTTCCACAAACCAGCGCTCTCCCCCTAGTTGAAAATGATTGTTCCAGAGCTTATGCTTTTGTGTTTATACATATACAAATACATATGAATATACATATATATTTACTTTATTTAAAAATATTTTACTTAAATAGTGTGGTTGAATATTTATTTCTTACAACTTGCTTTTCTCATCTAATAATATTTCCAGGATCCACATAGATTTAGGTCATTCTTTTTACTGAATGCATACTAGTTTACCATTTGGATTCAACTGTAGTGTTTTTTTTTAATAATAATAAGATCAAGCATTAAGATATTAATAAATCTTTCTTCCCCATCACAGAGTTATTTCCCTGACCCTTGCCTCCATTTAGTTAGCTCCCCAGTAAAAGAGCTTGTCCACTTTTTAATTGTTAAGCTTCCTTCCAAGTAATCTTTGAAAAAACAGGTAAAAATACCAAAGTCTTGCAAGCCATTTTTTCAGATTTCATAAAGAAAAGGTGTTTTTGCTTTTAGTTTCGGAACTCAGAAATAAAATTTGGGTAGAGCTGAGTAAAATGAGAAAACAAAAATGCAGTAAACAATAGCTTGGAAAGAGAATAGTTGAAGAGCCAGAATAGCCAGCCCATCCTCATCCACTTTCCACCAGCACAATAGATAACGCTGCCAGGCTGAGGCTGGTAGGGGTCAGACCCGTGGATCTCTAGGAAGAGAACCCTTAGCCCAATTAATGGAGGTGGTTTCCAATAATCTATTACTACTTAACAAACCCCCACAAAACTCTCAAGGCTGAAAACAAAAAGAACTGTTTCATTCTTTCTCACTGTTTCTATGAATCAGAAGGCTTTGGATGGGTGGTTCTGAGAAGCCAATATATTCAGGGTCCATGCCCTGAGAATGGTGTCATAGTCCTCAGTAGACACCACTGTGGGCAGACACCAGGAGACATTGACCACCTCTACCTCAAGCCTGAGTTTCCCTTAGCACATGGGAATTTACATGACATCCCAGGGAGAACAAACAAAAAGTCCTGAATTGATACCTCGAGTGACTAGATTAAGTTTTCTATCATCAGACCAAACAGGACCTTGATATGATCTTTATCTTAAGTTATAGAAAAATAAAGAATGTTACCCATTTGTTTGCAAAAAGTCATAGCTACTATATTCTTGGATATTTAGACTGCTTCCATTTTTACTAGAGAAATTATGCTTCAGTGATAATTTTCACAATCTCATTAGTATACATATCTGTTTCTATAGAAAAGATAACTGGAAGTAAAAATTCAAAAGATTAGTTGATATAAGGAATTACCTGTCCCAATCATTCATTGAATTACTAGAATGAGCTACTTGAGGACAGAGATTTTTGTCTGCTCTATGTATTTCATTTACACAACAAATCTTTGTTGAACAAATAATTCACATTTACATATCAAGTAAGTTTATGCTTTATTTTCAGTATGTTTATCTTTGAGATAATCTCATCAGCCAATTTTTCTCAGAAAGTTTTATATTTTTGCATAAAATGAATGCCACAAGTAGTCTTATGAACCCACTAAGGAAAGTTGAATAGGAATTTGAATAGCTTGAATAGGGTTCCCTGCTGAAGAATATCAACTCTGTCACCTCTGAAGCAGCAATTTTTACTGAATAAATTTTCAGGGTTCTTGAGTAGATTTATCCTCCATTAAATGCAGGTGCTCTCCGTGGATATCAAATCCACCTCCACCACTCATCACCATCAATGTTGTTAGCAAAAGTAGTTATCAGCTGCTAATATAAAAAGGGTTGGCAGGAAGATGTAAGGTCCCTTTCAATTGAACTTTGGAGACATAAGAAGGCTAATGGGAAGATCAGACACCAAAGATATCAATAAAATCTCCTTGCTTCATTTTGCCTGGGTTCATCTTGCCTGGATTTAGAAATGATAGAGTTCATAGAGAACTTCAGCTACTTGACAGATTTATCTGTGAATATCACTCACTCTTTACATCTCAGGTTTTGTCTTAACAACCTATGAGCACAGGTGATATAAATCCTCCTAAGTGCTCTACCTACTCCTAGTCCATGTTCAAAGACTACTACATTACCAGGCATCGATAAGAATCAAATCATGTCAAAATATTGTCACAGAGATGTTGATACTGTCGTTTCATTTCCTTTTCACCCATGACAGTCCAGGTGAGTAGAACAGCCCTGGCTCTACCATAGGATACCACCCTAGTAGACATTGGGTTTTAAAAATCCCCAAGAAATGACATGTAACAAAAACAAGGACAATTCTACCAAGGGCTTTTCTAGGGGATATTCAAAATCTAGGAATTTTTTCAGTGAGTTTAAGATTTAAATATTAATCTAAATATAATTTTGGAAATATATACATGGGAGGAAAAGTCAAGAGGGAAAAGGAGATTCCCAAAGCACCCTCAAAGACAGTCTTGAGACTTTTAGGACACACAATATATTATGTGTCAATAAATAACAAAGGCCACTCATGCGCGCGCATGCACACACACACACACACACACACACACACACATATATATATATATATATATATATATATATATATATATATATATATATAATCAGAGGAAAAATATCAAGACTAGTGAAATAAATAAAAGAAAAATCCATATGAGAACCAGTTATTTTTCATTCTCATTTCACTTTGTCAAGCAACTAATTCACAGTTACCAGATGAATATATGATAGCTCTACTGATAATAATTTAACATTTTTTCTGGGTTTGGGTTGTTTGTGTGCTCCTAGTGAGGGAGGCCCTTAGCATTTCAAAAGGGTATTCAGAACAAATCTTCATCAGATGGCACAGACCTGGTTGAGGCCTTCTGTTCTTGTGGCTTACTGATATTCAGGTCTGAAGGTGACATTCAGTAGTTATGTATGTCAATGCCTATTGAGTGTTCACTGTGAGCCTTATAATTTATATTTGCAGTCACGTTGAGTTCTCATAACAATTTTATGACTTGGACACCAGTATTAATCCTATCCTAGAGGAGGAAATTGAACCATGTTGTGCTACAGCCGTGTGTTCTAAATTGTTAGACTGTATATATGGTTTTAAAATGCAGGTGGGCCGGCTCCAAGACCTATGCAAAACCATGGTGTAATTAATCCTGATCTGGTTAAATGCCTTCCTTCCTTCCTTTCTATGTGCACCCATGGGTCCTCAGGCCTACCCCATCCTTGAACTTTTAAAATGTCACTGTGCTTAGTTTTTAATCATCTCTCTCAAGCAACTTTAAGGAATGAATATTTCTTAGTCATAGTTGTATTCTCGGTGTCCAGAGCATTGCCTGTCACATAATGCATATTTATTATTATTTTAAGTGAATAATTTTCCTTCTAATGACAATACAAATGAAGAATTTTAAGAACCAGACTATCTGGGTTCAAATCTTGGGGTGGATATTACTTGCTTTGTAGCCGAAGGCAAATTTCTAACCTCTTGGTACTTTTTCCTCGGTAGTAATTCCTGCTTCATAGTATTGTTGTACAGAGTAAATGTCAGAAAGAGATTAAAACAGTATTTGGCACAAAGGAAACAAACTAATGAGGAATTCACACTTTTTTCTTTAATGAAAACTATACTCTGATATTACAGAAATAAAAGGAGTTCCATTATTTAAAATGATCTATTAAGATTCAAAAGAAGCCTGGTGTGATGGTGCACACCTGTAATCCCAGTAGCTAGGGAGGCTGAGGCAGGAGAATTGTGAGTTCAAAGTCAGCCTCAGCAAAAGTGAGGTGCTAAGCAACTCATGAGACCCTGTGTCTAAATAAAATACAAAATAGGGCTGGGAATGTGGCTCAGTTGTTGAGTGCCCCTGAGTTTAATCCCTAGTACAAAAAAAAAAAAAAAAAAAAAAGATTCTAAAGAAAATCACATGTCAATGATTAAAAGACAAGAATGAAATCTTTGAAATTTTACATAATAGATGTATATCTTTGCTATTTGGTAATAAGTAGAATTTTGCATATTGGACAAGTGTTATCCTCTGCTATAATTTGTGATTTAGAATTATGATAAATGGAATTTTTTTTAAAAAAACTGATTTTTCAAACTACTTCTAACAGTAACACCTCAAAGTGTCTGGCCATAATAACTTTTGGTTTGGGTTTTTTTTTAATAATATATTTCTTCATCTTACCCCAAGAGAATCTGATTTCTTAGAACTGATGTGGGACCAAGAAGTTTGCAATTGGTATGATATTATGTTGATGTTTTTTCTTTCCAATCTGCAAGTCTCTCATTTAAGAGAATTCCACTCTAGTTAGCCACACTATACTCCCTTCCTGACCCAACTTTTTGAAGAACTCCAGCAGAAATCAGAGATTTCTTTGGAATCTAACTGTCCCTTGTAGGATTGCTCTTCCCATCTTCCAGAATTCCCTGCCAAACATGTTTAGCCCCTTTTTCTAGGGTTACTAAATATTAAATGTTTTTAAAGTATCTTACTAGAAGTATACTGGAACCTAATATTTCATTTTGCCAGTAACTAAAACTATAGTTAAAATCATTGATTCATGGGCTGGGGTTGTGGCTCAGCAGTAGAATACTTGCCTACCACGTGTGAGGCCCTGGGTTCAATCCTCAGTACCACATATAAATAAATAAAATAAAGGTGTTGTGTCCACCTACAACTAAAAAAAAAATTAAAAAATAATTGATTTTTAAAAACATACCTTTTGGCAAACACTTTAAACAAAGTAGTCAAACTACTCTTTTCTACTAAATAATGAAAATACTACCATTGCTGAGCAATTACTTTGACATAAGATTATTTCCCCCCTCTAATAGTAAATTTACTTTTCATGGTAATCCTATGAGGTGGACATTATTTACCATTTTTGTTGGTTGGAAACCAACAAAACATGCAAAACAATTGGGCACCTTTTTCAAGATCATGGCCTGTAAAAAGCTGGGCGCAGGTTAGCATCCAGACTTCTGACTGTTCAGAGCTGTTTTCCCCTCACCTATTAGTGGGGGGGGGGTGGATTTCTCTCTTCCACAGCGAAAAATATATTTAATAGAGGGTTTTTTTAAAAAAAAAATGTATTATCAATTTATCATAACATTTTTGGTAGCCCTACTCTTTCAAAGTCTTTTGTGTTAGAAGCATTTCACTGCCCACAGAGTGAATAGGCAGTGAAAATAGGCAGCACAGGCCAGGGTGTGATTTAGGCAAACTTCAATCCACTTACAAAAGTCCTTAGAAAACAAAAAATGTCTTTATCACTTTGCCAAGTGCTGGAAAAGAGGCTAGCTTGAAGGTTATATGAGCTTTCTTCCCACATTTTTGCAAATTCTGCTTTATAGTTTCAAACATCATTACATATTTTTTCATCTCATTTGATCATTTTTCATATACTTGGAAATGTATTTTTCCCCATAAGACTTATGCAGCTGTTGGGTGGCCCTCCTTAGCCTGCAGTGACATGTGACCCATCATTTCAGGTTAGGTGCTCTTCTCAGCTGGCTCAGGTAGCTGCCAGGAGGAAGGAAAACATTTGCATCCTGTACCGGGTAGCTTCTCTCACCATAGCTGCTGCTGCGGACACCTGCTCCAAGCTTTTTGTCTCTCTTCATTTAAAGCTTTTCCATTAACTCTCTTGCTGAACAATACTGGGGGGAAAAAAAATCTCCTTAACAGATAGGACAGCATTTCTGACCCATTTTAAGAAATCTATGTAGAGATCAGGTGGCTTAGTGATTGAGGCCATTTTCCATCTTTGTTCCATTTTCGTTAGTTCATTCATTCCTTTAAGACATGCCTTTTAAGGGCAGCAGTGTGCCAATCACCCTGTTAAGCCTTAGGGCTCATTAGTTATCTGCTTTCTGCCCCCAAGGAGTGACAAAAGGGGGGGTTATAATAGTGGCCTGATAGAGGCATATGCAATGTGGGACCACAGAGGTTCACCTATCCCAGCCCTCGGATGGGGAGATGGGAAGGTACCAGGAGAGGGTTACATGGTGGAGAAGGTGGGGAGAACTTCCTAGGGAGAGTTCCCTTAGTTTATTCTGATGGGATGAGTGTGGGGAGTGGGTGAGGATAGTAGATGGAGACTTGTGGGACATTCTAAACAATAGGGACATTGTGAGCTGAGACTTTGAAGAAGAAATTCACACCTGAGTGTGTACGTTGAGTATGTGGGGATGTGTAGGGGAGGGAGGGCATGTGTGTGAGGGTGTGTGCTGGGGCAGAGGGAAGGTCTCTTGTAGCTCTGCATATTGGGCGTGGAGAGGGTGAGGTGGGGAGCAGTAGATGAGGCTGAAAGGTAGGAAGTGAGGGCTTCCCTGTGTTCTAGGAATAGTCACTGAGGTCATTGTGTCTTCAGTGGGCAGAACAGGAAAGTATAAAATGAGAGTCTACATTCAGAGCTGCCTTTTTTTTTTTTTCCTATTTACCTGTCAGAAATTCTGAGGTGTATGGAGACCTAACTTCCTAATGCCTGAAAATAAGGACTGGTAGCCTGCCGTGGCATGTGACCCGTCATTTCAGATTAGGTGCTCTTCTGCTGCTCTTCCCCAAAGGCTTCTCTGGGGCTTAGGTTCTCCAGGTGTGAGGCTGGGCCTCTGGAGGGCTTATGTGTGAGGTTCTGTATCCTGATTCCAAGTGCAAGTTTGGTAAGCTGATACCAGTTACTTCACTCTTTGTGCCCAAGTTTCCTTGTTTAGTGTTGTGGTTTAGATACAAAGTATCCCCCCAAAGCTTCCGTGTGACACAATGCAAGAAGATTTAGAGATGAAGCGATTGGGTTGTGAGAGCCTTAACCTCATCAGTGCATTAATCCCCTGATAGGGATTAACTGGGTGGTAATCCTAGGCAGGTAGGGTGTGGAGGAGGTGGGTCATTGGTGGTGTGCCTTTGGGATACACATTTTGTTCTTGGTGAGTGGGGGTCTCTCTCTCTCTGCTCCATGGTGGGGTGTCCTGAGCCACTTTCCTCCCCCCACTCTTCTGCCCCAAAGTCCTGTGTCACCTCAGGCCCAGACTATGGACCTGGCCATCTGTGGACTAAGATTTCTGAAGCTGTGAGCCTAAAATAAACTTTTCCTCTAATTATTATTGTCAGGTCTTTTTGTCACAGCAGTGAAAAAGCTGATTAAGATATTTAGAAAGATAATGCATTCTGTGTTTATGTTTTCTGGTTTACTAAATACTAAAAAAAAAAAAAAAAAAAACTTAGAACCTCGCCAAAATACACAGTGAATGTGTATTTTGACTGTAGTTGTTCTTTTTACTATAAAGACTCATCTTGAATCTCAGATGAGTCATCTTTACAGTCATCTAAAATATTTGCTACTTAATTTATACTTTAAAACAATTTAGCTTGGGTTTAGAGAAAGAAACAGAGTTGGGAGCTAAACTACCACATTATAGCTATGTAAACATTTTGCACCTTATAATTTATACTACAAAAGTGCAGATACATATATGTAATTGTTTCAGGATTAAATAAAATGGAGTATTTAAGACCTTAGAACACATAATATAGATATCTGATACACATATTAGATGTGAAATAAATATCAATTGTATTCCCCTTTTGTGCAACTATAAATGCTTACTATTTACAGAGGAGTGAATATAAAGAATAAAGCACATGTGGATTTTTTTTTATGAGTCCTACAAGAAGACACATGAAGGTATTTTCTTAAAAGCAAAATGGAAAGTATTATTATAGCCACCTGTGAAATTGGGGTTATTGCTAGCCACAGAGATATGTTTAATGAAAAGACAAATGTCTTAGTCACTTTCCTGTTGCATATAATAAACAAGTCCCGTACATTTTAAAGAGAAGAGGACGTTGGAAATTCCAAAAAGCACGGTGCTCAGTCTGGGAAGGGACCCTGGCTGCATCACATCATGGTGGATGGCATTATGGAAGAGATCACATGGTGAGTCAGGAAGCCACAGAGTGGTCATTTCATAACTACTCACTCTCTTGAGAACTAACTCAAGGTTCCATGAGAACTACCTTAATCCTTTCTAAGGGGAGTCCCCTCAAAGACCAACAACCTTACATTAGCCTTCACCTCTTAACAGTTCCTCCATCTCTTAATGGAGCCACACTGAGGACCAAGCTTCCAACATATGAACCCTTGGAAGACAAAAATCATATCCACACCAAAGCAATGAGAATAACAATATGAAACCTCAGAATGTACAGTTGAGGAGGAGAACTCTCATTAGATACAAAGCTAAGTGACAGAGAGGTGACAGAGAGGTAGCTAAAATTAGGGGTCATAAAGAAATATTAACCATAATCCAACAAATATATTAAGAAATTGCAATCTTGTCAATGGCATAAAATTATCTATTGAACTGAACCAATGTGTGCATTTATGACATGATTAGTCTTAAAGCAGAGTTTTTAAGTGGGATCTGAGTTGGAAAAGGAACAATTATGACAAAGTTTCCCCACACTGTCACTGAGTGTCCCATGAGTGACAACAGCTTCTACCATGTGTTGGGAGAGTGGTGACTAATTATTGCCAAACCTGTTCCATTCCTGTGCCTCAGTCTTTCTCCAGCAACTATTCAATTTCCTTCCTTATATCTTGCTTTTAAGACACCAGCAACTAAACAGAATAAGATAAATACTATCTAATTCTCTTCCATATGTAGGTAACTTGCAATCCTCCCAGCCACGATGATTTGTTTTAATTAATAAAACTCAAGGAATCAAATGATAAATATTTACTGTTCCCAAGAAGTTCAGGACCAGGACTGTTGGAGATGGCAAAGAAATACTATATAATATTGAATCAATGATGTCATCAATTATAAGATATGCCATGTCAACTGAGAAAGGAGAAACACTTCCGGCTACTTGATGGTGCAGTGCTGTTCTGAGTATATGAACATGGGAGTCAGTCATTCCAATTCTCATTGCCTTACAGCTTCTTCCATCTATTCAGAGGTAACTGGCATTTTTTCCCTCTTTAGTCATTGTACTTGGCATATGATAAGTAGTCTTTTTGCCCACATTTTAATGCAAAATTTAACAGGGCTTCAACCATATAGGACTCCCTTTTTTCCCTTAGGTAACTCCCTTTTTTTTTATTAAGTGCTATACTTAGCTATTGCTTTGAAAAAAAAATATGGAATTGTGGTCATTCTTCCAATCACTAATATCTGCTTTACTACAGTTCTGCTTTATGATCCATCTCTCTACTTCTGTGCATTGCTATGTACAAATACCATTTATTTTATTGCTGAATTATCATGTGTTCTTTCTATGGACATTTTAAGTAGCAGGTAAATGCATCATATAGATTATCCCATAGTTCAACTGATGTGATCATGTCATCAAGAGCTGCAAATAAGTTCATCCAGGTGTAGGAAACCCTGCCACAATGGTGATGACAATAACCCATGGATTATAAGACACATCCTGCCTTCAAAGATATTAAAATATGAGGGCCAGGGAGTGCATCTGGAGTAAATGAAACATAGTATAAGTGTCAACTCCTGTCTTCCAAATGTCCATGTATCAGAATTTGAAAATAAGACTTAGATATATAATAGGATAACCATAAGTCAGTGGCTTACATAAATTTCAAAGAATTGCCACAGACAATAAATGCTCTAGGTCTTCAGTGCAGAAAGAGAATACTTAATGTTGCTTTAGGTTCCTTCCAAAAGAAAAAGTAAAGATGAATTTCCTTAGTTTCAAATCCTGTGGTCCTGTTTATCCATGCAAAAATATTATACAGTAATATTGTATGCAATGAAATATGCTTCCTTAATTCCCAGGTATTTAAGAAGTATAAAGTGTTATAAAACAATTCAGAGTATAGCCCACATTTTCTGCCCAGGCATTAGTGTAGCAAATACGGAAGAAGCAGAGTGTGTTCTGGTGGTTAGAGCTTTCTACACAGACCTCCAGCCAGTGTGGACCCCACAGTCTCTTTCATATTTGATATGTTTGCAGAGCTAAACATATTAACACTCCAACCACTTCCTCAACTCAAATATTCTCACCTGGCCTCAAACCACAGGTCATTTAGAGAAGGTTCTGCTCAACTTCTCAAAAAAAATAATGTAGCTCGAAGATCACTGGCTGACAGAAGAGCAATTGAAAGATTTGGAATGATAGACATCTGAAACATGAACCATTATCAGTGTCATCACCAAGAGGACACACAGCATCTACCAGGCAGCTCTGCCACCACTCATACTATTCCTGTTGATGTCCTGCAGCCTGCTTCCATAGTATACAACAGTTTGAAGCTATCAATCAAAGGGTTATATTCCTTAAATCTGAACATAGTAACTTGTATTTTGTGGTTATGCAGAACTATGTGTAGATGGCATATGTGGTGGGCTGAATTCCTGACACCCAGCATTCCGAATGTCACAGTATTGGAAAACAGAATATCCACAGAGATAAATAAGTTACAATGAGGTAATTTAGAGTGGCCCTAATCTAGTATCACAGGTGTCATTATAAAAAGGAGGAAGTCAGACACACAAAGAGCAAAGATGCTAGGGATACACAGGGAGAAAACTATGTAAAGTCAGGGCTGGGATAAAGCATCTGCAAGCCAAGGAGCTCCGTTGATGTTTGCAAACTGTCATTACCACCAGGAGCTAGGAAGAGGCAAAGGAGTCTCTCTTCAGGTTTCAGAGGGAGCATGGCAAAATCAACACCTTGATTTCTGACTTCTAGCCTAAAATACTGTGAGAAAACTAATTTCCGTCATTCTAAGTTACCCAGTATAGGGTGCTTTGCTCCAGCAGGCCTGGGAACTAACACAGTATGATATTATGTCTTTTACTTAGTGAGTTCCTAAGAATGATCAAATGCCAACAACACTTCATTATTTGCCCAAAATATTTTTAAACAGGGGGGGAAGTGTGGAAAAGAAGAGTCAAAATACATCTACTTATTTATTATAAGCTACAAAAGCACAACAAATGCGATAGATAGCAACATTTTTACTTGCTCTTAGTTTCCAATAGCTACCATAGGAAGGGCTGATGTAAGTTTGGCTAAGTGACTGTTTTCCCCTGGAATGTGACCAAAAGTAAACAATACTAGATCACACCAAGGATCCAGGCACTGCTCCAGCTTTTCCAGGAGAGAAAGTTGATAAGTACTCCAAAATGGCTAAGAGACTGTTTCCAACCAAACATGCCAACAATACGGTGAAAAGAAAAGGCTCACAATCACATAGGAAATTTCCTTGGGAAATTATGGAGGTGGCCACCTGCTGTTCCCTTGGGATAAATTATGTTTTATATCTTTTTAAATTATTTTTTAGAATATTTTAGTTGCAGATGGACACCATACCTTTATTTTATTTAGTTTCTTTTTCTTTTTTTTAAATTTAATGTGGTGCTGGGGATTGAGCCCAGTGCCTCATGCATGCCAGGCAAGTGCTCTACCACTGAGCCAAAAACCCAGCCCCTAAAGTATGTCTTAAATTGAAAGTTCATAGTTTAAATTTAGCATACAATGCCTAAAGTTAATGGCATTATTGTTAGCTGAACTAATACCTACTCAAATATTTTAAAGATTCTAAAATCAACCCAAAACATAAAATGTTTCTATTTTCCAAAGGAATACAGAACCTGAGGCGTTAAGTTTACAAATCACAAGAAGATATTCTGTATAGCTTAAAACACACTAAAAAATGTGAGGCTTCACCTTAATCTAATAATTTTCCCCATGGATATTAAAATTTTGATTCATACCCTAAGTTTTCCATAATATTAGGAATTGAATGAGCACCAATTGCTGTTTTAAAATGTCAGCTGGGAACAGTGGTACAGGCCTGTAATCTTAGCCCCTGGAGAGGCTGAAGCAGGAGGATCACAAATTCGAGAACAGCCTGGGCAACGTACCAAGAATCTGTCTCAAAAAAAAAATATATATATATTTTTTTTTTCTGGTACCAGGGAGATATATATATATATATATATATATCTCCCTGGTACCAGAAAAAAAAAGGAGGTATGAGGAAAATGTTATGGATAAATATTCATTAGGATGACATTTTATCCATACTTCCTGAAAAGTATCCTACAGTTTGTTTATAAAATGATATTAAAAGCAGAAATTAAAAGTATAAATGTATTTTGCATGATCGAGATTCTTTTTATAAATTCTCTTTTAAAAAAATAAAACATTATTCCATTTTTTTGATTCATCATCAACCTAAGGAATAATTCTCTATAGAACCAATAGACTACTAAACAAAACTTAAGAGTATATTTTCATCTTGATCAAATACAAAATCAGCAGTGACTATAGTCAGCTCAATCCAGAATCCTACTCTGGGATTTGTCAGGAAGTGAGAACTTTCATTTTTGATTCTGTTTTTACCAAAATTTTCTCCTGGACTTTGTTTTAGTCACTATTATCTT
Organism: Urocitellus parryii; assembly: GCF_045843805.1. Classification (NCBI taxonomy): domain Eukaryota; kingdom Metazoa; phylum Chordata; class Mammalia; order Rodentia; family Sciuridae; genus Urocitellus; species Urocitellus parryii. The sequence continues at coordinate 48,022,465 of NC_135537.1, forward strand.
CAAGCTCATTCGACATACTCATCTTGGCTCCATTTTAGAATGTAATTTAATAAAACTGAAAATTGTCCGGCTATATTATGAAAGAAGTATACTAACCAGATTCTCTAACTCTTCCAAGACTTAAATTTTTTTAAAAAAACAGCAGTCCTTTTTAGATACACAGTCATCTGTGTATACACATATCATTGGGGTATTGGCTTCAGGAAAGTCTGCAAAATACAGATACTCCAGTCCTTTATGCAAAATGGCACAGTATTGGCACATAATCTACAAATACCCCCTGCATACGTTAAATCGTCTCAAGATTACTTATAATACCTAATATACTGTAAACAGATGCTGTGCTGTATTGTTTAGGGAGCAATGGCAAGAAAATCAGTCTTGCGAATTCAATTCAGATGGTATTTTTTTCAATTTTTTTTATTCATGTTTGCTTAAATCCATGGATGTAGAACCTGTAGAGATGGAGGGGTGACTGTAATTTACATATCATAAAATTCACACTTAAACAGTGTGCAACTCAGTGGTTTTACACATTCTAAGAATTGTGTCACCATCTCTACTATCTCATTTAGAAAATTTTCACCACTCCAAGAAGTAATTCTGTATCTATTAGTAATTGTTCCCCATTCTTCCCTCCCCCAAGTTTCTCACAAAACACAAATCTTCCTTATTCATGTATTTGCCTATTCTGGACATTTTTCATAAATGGAATCATATAATATGTGAACTTTTGTGACTGACTTCATTCACTTACTATCATGTTTTTGAGGTTCTTTTTTTGTCATTCTTTACTCCTTCAGTGTTTAGTACTTCATTCTTTTTTACTGCCAAATTGCTCAACTGAGAAGATCAGACTCAATGGCCTAAGGAAATCTGTCTGTTAAATGTTCAGGCCCTAGAGAAATCTCTTCACATTAGCTTGGTGAGATTTGCTCTATTTCTGGTTTGTACACAAGACAATTTGGAAAGTATAATCCTACCTCTACCAGGCCAGAAACAGAGGCACTCACCATTTGATGACAATTTAATAAAAAGACTTGACACTTCAGAAAGTATGGGCAAGACATGGAATCTACATGGACAGTGCAGTGCCTTACAGTTTGTACAAGCAAGAGGCTCTTACTCTCCCGAGGCAAAAGAGGCAAGGTAGAAGAAGTGATTAGACCTGAGAAAGATAGAGAGAGAGAGAGAGAGAGAGAGAGAGAGAGAGAGAGAGAGAGAGAGAGAGGCATGGAGCCAGTCACCAGGAACTGGATGTCAGGAGACAATCTGAAGGCCAGAAAGGTAGGTTTCTGGCAGTACTCAAGAGATGCTGTGGCAGAACAGAAAGGGACACTGGGAGGGCATTTCCTGGAGAACCATATGTCCAGAGAAAGAAGGTTCTGCAGAGAGAGCAGTGTGATGAACGAGCCTATGAGGTCAGTGTGTGATTTGATTCCTCCCAAGTGCTGATCTTAGTAAAGTCACAGACACTATGAGATGCTTGCTAAAAAGATCTTTATAGTTGTACTTTTTTTTTTTAAAGGGAAAGCAGAATAGAACTGATCTAAGCAGGTTAAGAATCCAAAGAAATAGAAATAAAAGAAAATAATATCAGAAATTCACAGAAATCATGAAGAGGACTTCTTCTCCCCCCGCCCAAAACCATTCAGATCTCCAAGGAACCAGGTGGCCTGAGTGACATCCAGTGGGGCTTGAATATATTTATGTCCAGAAATAGAGAATCAATTTATTTTCCATGAAATTATTTATAATAATTAAAGGTACCTTGTGATTTCCAAAAATGCTACTCTCCTATGGTCCTTTAATTAAACCACACTTAAAATGCATGACTTCTTATTCAATGTCATTAATTTTTCTTTAATTTAGTCGCTAGTATTTCAATGATATTGCTTTGTTATATATTTCATTGTAAACGAACACTACCACAACTACATTAAAGTTTTGTAATTTTGGAAAATCAACTACCACTTCTATAATTTCTATTAGAACTTGCATTTTGATTCCAAATAAAAGTTTTCAAGACAAACTTTTGCAATGTACTCATGTGTGAACTGGGAACTGTTGGTCTTAACAACGGAGTCTCATTCGACCTACAAAAGGAGAGATAGTAAAGAATGTGTGGGGAAGCCCAGAGTTTGACTTTTTATAGGAAAACAAGTTAAGAAAAACACCAACCAGTGAGAAATTTGTGGATAGTCTGATCAAAAGGGAATTTGTTATATTAAAGACAACACACTAGATTAATATGTGTTGTCCGTGAATTCTGAAGAACATTTTTTCAGCATGGTGTTGAGACAAGCTAGAGAAATACAAAGAGCTTGCAGAATGTTTATATCCTTGTGACCAACCAAAGTGAAGCAGGCCAAGTACATAGTTGGAATTACTCCAAAAAGAGAGAGGTTCCAACTAAATTCAAGGCATTAGTGCTTATCCTGCTCTGGCTACTGAGTCCCTCTTGATCTTAATGATGGTATAATGATAAGGTCACAAGCAAACAAAATAAACTTTGCTTAAGGAAAGTTATAAGAAGAAGTGTGCACAGGGTGAAGGATGAGATCATGAGGAAAGACATGATCTGTCCAAAGTAGTGTTTTTCCCTGAGTACTACAACTCACCTGGGTAGGTTGGAGTGGTGGGATCTTGGATTCTTTATGTCTAAAAGAACAATTCTGGTCCACAAGACCTCTTGCCTCTCCATCTCACATTAGTGTCAATGACTTACACAATGATGAATCCCTCTACACTGTTCTTCCATAGCACTGGTGCCCAGTAGGAAGCCCTAAGAATGGGAAATTGTAAAAGTCTTTCTCCCTGGGACTTTGGAATTGACTTGATTGTTGTGGTCACTTTGGCTTGCTTATTTATCTATCTATCTATCTATCTATCTATGTATCTATCTATCTATGTATCTATCTATCTATGTATCTATCTATCTATCTATCTATCTATCTATCTATCTATCTATCTATCTATCTATTTACAGTACTGGGATTAATCCAGGGGCACAGTACCACTGAGCTACATCCCCAGGCCTTTCTATTTTTTTTAATTTTTATTTTTTTATTTTTGAGTCAGAGTCTCCCTTAGTTGCTGAGACTGGCCTCAGACTTGTGACCCCAGTCTCTAGAGTTGCTGGGATTATAGTCATGTGCCACTGTGTCAGGATGCCATTTGTTATCTTGACAAGTTTCTCCACTTTTGCTGCCAGAAAACTCAATAAAATGGATTAGAAAAAGAAGCAAGACAAATGGAAAGATCATTTGTTAAGTAAAAAATATTTTTGCCTGGACTACTAAGAAGACATATGGTATGATATTTCTAAGAATAAGAAGGTTTATTAGACCTTTGTAGTCTTAAGGAGCTTATGGCTTAGCATGAAGGGGGAAATTTTCTATCTCAACGTCACTTACCTTAAACTGAAATTTAGTATTGCCTTCTGTTATAAAAGTGACCATCATCAACTATTAGTAGAAGCTATAACTTCATCATCAGTAGAAATCATTGATATCTTCATATTACATTGTTATTGTTGCAAATATCTATCACATTCATCATTCCTTTGGATTCACATTCATTAATGTACTATCACGAGGCCTCAAATGATTTCTGTCTTTGTATCCACTAATGCTTTTATGATGTAAGCTAGCCAACAACTGGGCAATTCTGGATCTCATATGAATCAGTCACCTAACAATGAAGTCATATGTAATACACTGGTGATCTGGGCACCTCCATTTCTTTCCAGTGTTCTCCATCTACCATTTCTTACTAATCTGTATGTGGAAGGAGGTGAGTCAAAGACTACCCTTCAGTTTAATATTCCTGTTTTAGCTCAGATGCTGCTAATGTTTTAAAAAACAGAATTGGGGTTGGAGGTATAGCTCAGTGGTAGAGCACTTGCCTGATAAGTGTGAGGCCCTGGGTCTGATCCTTAGCAGCACACACACACACACACACACACACACACACACACGAAAAGAAAAACAAATTGCCTACTTTTTTTTTTGGTACTGAGCCACATCCCCAGCCCTATTTTGTATTTTATTTAGAGACAGGGTCTCACTAAGTTGTTCAACACCTCGCTTTTGCTGAGGCTAGCTTTGAACTCATGATCTCCTGCCTCAGCCTCCAGAGCCGCTGGGATTTCAGGTAGGCACCATAGCACTGGGCAACTTGCCTACATTTTAATGTTTGGGGTTTTTTTCACTAATGTATTAACAAAAGCACAATACGCTACTATAGTACAAGTTTGTTTTTTAATGTTCTGATAACTACATTTACTATTTTCAATGCTATCTCTTATAATCCTATGCATTTTGTTTTATGCTTTAAAAAATTATTGTTTGAAGAGGTCCTGAGGCTTATTGACTCAAAGGAATCTGTGGCCCAGCAAATGTTAAAAAAAAAAAAAAAAAAAAAAACACTTGATATGGTAGAATAATGCACATTTAAATAGTTTATTATCATCAAAGCATTTCCTTCATAGATACAAATTAATGATTAGAGCTACTCTAAGCACTGGGCAGCTCTTTCCTGATATGATTACAGGAAACAGGCTCCAAGACATTAAATTCTTGCTCCTCACGCATAGAGTTATCAAGTGGTGAAGCTGGCACTCCAAAGGATCTAGTTCATTCAAAGGCTCATTAGTACCTCCAATATGCTAGGAACTGTTCTACCTATTGTAGACATAAAAATTACAAAATAGAAAAGACAATGAAAATGTGATCCTCCTGGAGTTTATATACTAAAGGATCATCTTTCCTCCACTACAGATACCAGGAAAAGGGACCACAAAAAAGAAATCCAATGAGAAGGCAGGAGACAGAGATATTACCTATAAGAGCTTTTTTCTAGCAACTAAGCTAACCAATCAATACTTCTTTTCTCCTTTTTTTTGAGACAGCAAAGCAACTGTAGTTTTATTTTGCTTTCTTTGTCTAAAGTATCTTAGTTTTAAAAATTGTTTCACATTGATCCTTTCAAATTATGTGTAGCTATTGAAAATTTTTTAAAAACACTAGGATCAGATATTCCTATAATTTTAGGTTCTCAGGGCATAACATTTGCAATAAATTCATTAGGTAGGATTTGTCATTTAGTTATATTTTTTAATTTCATAGATTCTATGGCTATCCTTTTAAAATTATTTCAGTGGCTATATAAATAAATGGTGTAATTTTAACTTTGAAAATTTTCTAGGCCAAATTGTCTGAGGTTATGACTTATGGCCCAGAACTTTGGAAACTGAGTCACTATTGGTCTAGAATTAGGAGCAGCAAGAGAATTGTTTCCTGGGGAGGACTCTGTCCCTGCCTATAGGAATTCCTGTTGCTCACCCTTCTGCTGTTGCATAACAGCCATACCTTTTAGACATGTGTGTAAGTAAGAAAACTTTACCCCCACCCTCTGTATCTTGCTCAGTATCAGATACAGATCAGCACTTCAAGTTCTTGACAGAAACAACAACTTCAGCTGCCTATTATACAACTCCTCAAAAAGAGCCTTGTCAAAAGAGATGCCCAAAGGACATATAGTCAATTTTCCAGTTATTCTAAGCGTTTTCTGTGGACCAAAATGGGCAAGAAAAATAAAAACAACCATCCTTGGAGCTCTTCTTCTATATTTCTGTGCTAAGACATTTACCTAATTGTGTGTTCCTAACAGTGTCATTTGCAGCTGTAAATTATCTTCATTTTGCAGATGAAGCGCAGAGAAGTGAAATCATTAGCCTGAGGTTATACAGTTAGTAAGGGCCAGTATTCACATCCTCTGTCTGATACCAAAGTGAGATCCCCATTATCATCTAGATACATGTGCCTTATCAGAAAACTTCATTCTTAAACTGAATTTCTCCAGAACTTTATTTTTGCTTAAATATGCTTTAGTCCTTCTTTGCCAGATGTGCAAAGTGCTCGAAGACATCTCCATACAAAACAGCAATGCTGACAGTGCCCAGTGCATAGATGAGGACACATCAGAAATTGTTCTTAGGTCTCTTGATACAAAAAAAAAAAAAAATCTGATATTCTCATGTTCTTATGAAGTGTTACTACTTTATATCAAAGACACTGAATACTTCAAATGCATCATGTAATTGATCCTATTTTCTTCTTTTCTTTGGCCACTAGGAACTGCAGAGACAGTGAAGGCCAACCTCTAGCATCCATATGTATGCATTTATGCATGCTGATTTTACCATAGATTTGGTATTTTCCCACTCACACTTTCCCTTTGCACTACCCTCATTTATTTATTTTAGTTACTTATCACAGTATATATTTTGTAAGCCTACTCAATTCCTTGGTGAAAATAGAGAAAGTATATCAAGAAAGTAAATACAATATATTCAATGTGATTCTAATTCATTTATGAGCTAATAATTTATTAAGTGCTTATTATATTGCCAGAACTATTCTAAGTACTACATGTATACTGAAATCCCCAAAATAAAAAACCTAATTCATATTTTATTCTTATGTTTAAAATATAGTTTCTTATTCTACTTTTTTTACTCACCAAAAAGTGTCTAGAACAAACCATAAAGCTAAGACTCATGGGAACATACTGACAGTGATATTTTGTTTTCTTTTCCTTCTTCTTCTTCTTCTTCTTTTTTTTTTTTTTTTTTGCATGTGTGTGTTGGGGGGCAGTGACTGGGAATTGAACCCAGGGGTGATCAACTACTGAGAAATATCCTCAGCCCTTTTTTATTTTGAGACGGGGTCTTACTAAATTACTTAGGGCCTCACTAAGTTGCTGAGGCTGGCTTTATTAGAGTTTTACTTTCTTATACTGTAACATAAGATAGATTTTTGAAATTTATTAAATATTGTCAGGTTGAAGAGCTTGATACATGAAGCATGCAGAGCAACTACAACCAAATCACATTTACAAATGAAGCTACAGTAGAGCAAAGTGCCAATAGTTTCTTCAACATCTTTATAGACATTAATGAATCCTCAAAAAATATTTTTCTCAGCTAAGTAATTCTCCAGCATGTCTAGACCAGTAAAACTGAATGCATTATGCATTTTAAAATAACTTTTTTTCCATTAGACGAAATGAAAGTATTAGCAGAATTCAAGTGCAAGACAGTTGCCTGTTATGACTGCTAATCATAATCCACAGCAAAATGAAGAGATGAGCCAAGATATTAGTCAAGATTATACAAAACAGACATGCGTAGTACTACTTCGGGATCCTTAGAGTTTATATCACTGAAGGCTCTGGTCACCTTTGAGAAGGTGAATTAATTATTAAGCAATTTCTATAAAAACTACTTCAGTCAGCTTTTTCTTCCCACCCTAAAAGCATTGATGCAAACAAATGCATCAGAGTAGGAAACAATTAAACCTTCAATTGATTTCAATTATTGACCGCACATCAAAAAAAGTATGGGCTTAAGATTTGTTGTTCCAGCTAACTTTTATTTTTATACAAAAGGAGAATTGTAGAAGTATTGTACTTTTTGACTATTCACTTGTGAAATGTATATGTGTATGTGTCTTACCACAGTTATTCTAATCCACTGTTCTATGAATACAGACTCCCCCAATTAATGAACATTGATTTTTTTTTCAGAGTTATTTCTAGAAAATATTGCTATTTAAGTCTATAAGGGCAAAATAAGAGTTTTTAAAGCTTTTGAGAAGGGACAATGAGAACAATAATTTAATATTAGAACTATTGACCTTCTCTGGTCATGTTTTCAATAATTATTAAAATGTTTTAACTTTATATGTGGTTGCCTGGTACACTGACTTGAGAATTACATAAGCTATATCTTTATGCTAATAAGAAACCTGAGATATATATATATATATATATGCAAAAGGAATCAAATTAAAATATTTTTTCTGATGTACAGAGTTCTGTGTCAAGCTTTCAATTTTTAAATAACAATCCTGCTAATGTTCCACTTAAGGTACAGTTCAATTCAAATCAAATGTTAAAAATAAAAATTTTCCTTCGATTGGAATTATTTGGGCCACTCTTTTGGATCAATGTTGTTAACAAAGGAAAATTGAAAGAAGTGTTTTAATCAGTTAAGGCATGTGTCTGTTAGGGTGTTTTCTGTTGCAGGTCACTAACACCTCTTGCTGAACTGGCTTAAACAGTAACAGGAGGCTATCAGCTCATATAACTAGGGTCTGCCGGTGACCATGTCCTCAGTGTTTCCATTCTCTTTCCTGTGCTCATTTCACTGTGTCCTCACATGGAACCTACAACATTGAGGCAAAACAGATCTGACATCCCAGGCATCACATTTGTGTACCACAACATCCAGGGAGAGGTCACTTCTCCAAGTAGCTTTATCTGAAGATAGCAAGCAAACCCCCACCTTAAAAACGCACATCTCATTAGTTTGAATTGTGCCACATATCCATGGGAGTGGGACTTTCCTGACTGCCTTGGACCAAGCATAGCTCCCCACTGGACAGGAAGAGGAGTGCATCCCACCCAGACCACCGGCTGCTGCATAGCACAGAAGCAGAATGGACAGACAGCTACAATGCACAGGCATCTACAATGACTACTTCAATTCCTAAACTTCTTTCTCAGTTCTTTCATTCTACTTTATTTGCAGCAAGAGAGTTGGCGGTGCATAATGTGAAATCTAAACATACACAAAAAAAAGTTAAAATAATTGTAATGGATAGAGGCCTAAAAATCATTTAAGTCCCAACTTCCCAATTGTGTGATTTTATAAAAGATGCAAACACTGATATTTGCTTAATTCTTTATCAAAGTAAAGGAAACTATTCCACAGGATTTTCTGACAGTTCTCCAAAGGGACTTTGCCAACAAGACTTCACTGCAACTATCTGTCAGTTTGTGTGTTATTTGGGGGAAAAAAAATGGACAAGTTGAGGATTCCCACTTTCTGACAGCTATCTAGAAGGCAACTGCTGTGCAGTGATGTCATCATGTGAGAATTCAAAAGCAAAGAAAAAGCTTGGTCCGAGTAAACTGGACCTTCTTTCTGGCCCAGAGTTAGGCAATACATCCTGTCAGAGCTCTGGAGATAAGGAACCCTGCTAATAGAGCCACTCCTCATCTTCAACAGCCCAGGAAAACAGCAAGGACGCATCCAAAGAAAACAGTAACTCCAGTGTCATAAGTCCATAGGGACAAATCAGTTCTAATGCAACTGTGTCCCTAAACTTTATCACTGAATTTTCTTTTAGTGACTGGTTAGAAAAGCCAGTAATGGTACCCATTTAGTGTGAGAAGTTGTTCTTTTAAAACAATAGAATTCAGAGTGTTGTTGTTGTTGTTGTTCTAATTAGTTATATATGACAGTAGAATTCATCTTGACACATCATACATAAATGAGTACAACTTTTTACTCTTCTGGTTCTACATGATGTAGAATCACACCAGTTATGTAGTCATATATGTACATAGGATAATAATGTCAGATCCATTCTGGTATACTTCCTACCCCCACAGCCCTCCTCTCCCTTCACTCCCCTCTACCTAATCCAAAGTGTTTTCACATGAAACTTTTCATTTTAATTCTCTTAAAAGGGAGTCTCTAAAAAAAAAAAAAAAAAAAATCCTTTCTGCCTCACAAATAAAGCACATCAGAACCAATGAATCAAATTCCTGTCAGTAGCCAAGCAGCAAGTCTGTTTGTTCCTAAAAGTCAGAGAAGTAATCTGCTTTGACTCAGGCAAAGCTTTAGACTCTGTCCGCTTTGGAATATGCTATAATGATCTAGGGTACCCTGCTCCCTTGAATTCCACTGACTGCAGAAGGGAATCTGTTCGCTCATTCATTCTACCTTCACTTAGTCGCTGAGCCAGCCAGTAGACACACCTTCTGCACTTGCTGCATACAAGGTATAGTCCTCATCACAAACTCTACCACCCCCAGCACCAACAGGAAGTTTCAAGAAAAGGGAGTGAGGGAAGAAAGAAATTTGGAGCAGGAGAGAAGGAAGAAAGAATGGAAAAGAAGAGAGGGAAGACAGGAGAGCAGGAAGAAGGGGGGAAATTGTCTAATGCTGGCCAGTTAATGTCACTAGCCAGGCTTATTTCCTGGCATGTTTTTTTTTGAGTAAGAAAGGAAAGGACAAAAGAGGTGAAGAGGTAGGGGCAAGACGAGGAGAGGAAATACCGCCCACCAGGAGAGCTACCTACCACCTGCACTCATTAAGCTCAATTATCATTCTTAATCCTCCCACCATCCCACCTCCTAGGTTTAGTGCCTCACCTCTAATACTGGTTCCCCTAGGCCAGTGTTGGAAGACAACTCTGGTGCCCTGAAACCGTCGGGAGTGAAATATGAGAAGGTGTGGTCCTGGATCCCTAGGGTATAAATTTAAATGAATGTTCTGCCAGCGTCTGTTAGAGTCTTTACTATATATACAAAGGAATCCTGTGCAGGTATAATGTAATTATTTCTTTCCTGCATCCAGGACTTAATATTGTCAGTCACTGTTGGGCCCTGGGAGGCACCTATGATAGATAAGTAAATGTACATACATAGAATTTACGAAGAATTAACAAGAAAATATCAACAGGCAGATTTTTTTTTTTTTTGAACTATGCATGATAATGACTTCAGTAAAATGAGTAGGTGGCTAATTTAAGGGTATCAGAGTAGATCTGACAATTGAGTTGTGTCCACTAGGCAGGTGTGCCTAGGTGTATTTTCCTGAATGTCTGAAGGACAATGAAGAATTAGTTTTGCTAAGATCAGACAGAATTGCATTCTAAGAAAAGAGTGCAAATGCCCCATGATAGGAACAAATCCTACTTATTCAGACATCTGAAAGAGGATCAGTGTACCTGAAAGGGAGAGAGAGGAAATAATGATGTGAGAGGAGGTCTGAAAGGAGGCAGAAGCCATACAGCCACAGACATTGAAGGGTAGAGCAAGGGCTTCAGCTGTATTCTTAGGGCAAGAGGGAGTTGATGAGTTAGAGGACAACACTGGCATGTATTCCCCTTACATTATCAGTATATACAGCAAACAGACGAAATGCTAAAGAGGCCCAAACCACTATGTGAAGGATTATTTCCATAAGAAAATACTTTTTGAATTTCAAACAATTTACTTAATCCTGATCCTTTGGTGATCTAAGCTGGAATCCTCCAAGTGCAGTTGGGCAATGTCTTAATACCACTTTGCTTTTACTCCTGAAGATAAAATTTGGAAAAAAGAGGACTATAAGCTATTTGAATATTCTGAGCCTCAAAAAAGGACTTGGCTTATCATTTCTCTCTCTCTTCTAATGTGCATCCAAATTTATCACTAGCAGAACCTGTTTTAGAGTAGTCATACACATTAAAACTATTGCTGATTCTACAATTCCAAAGACCAATTTAATGTTGTTTTAAAAAATGTTTTCACACCAACTTCTTCTCAGTCTAAAACGACTTTCATTTTGAAATTTTCTAGAAACATTTTAACCTAAGCAATAATAAAAAAATTATCACCATTTCAAAAATTCCTTTAGTAAACAAAACATGAAATGACATTATATTATTTTTTAAGTCATTTGTAAAAACTGTTCTCCCAAGTTTGATTAATTTGTTTTGGAAAATATGTTCTTTCTTCTAGGTTAAGAGATTTGTATACATCATGGACCATATCAAATAATTTGAAACAAGTTGGAACTTAAAGAAATACATACGTGGAAAATGGTGTCTTAGGTAAGTTAAAGACTATTTGGTACACACACAAAAATTATTTTCCATTCAAGCAAGTACTTAGAAAATAATAATGTTTTTTATCATTAAATAGAATCTGATTAAGTACTTACTATAAATTATTTTTCACAAGAAGAAATTCTTGGAAGTGTTTTCAAGACATTACAATAATATAACACAAGTATATTATAGGAATTTGATAAGACCTACAAATCTAGAAGCTAAATAAATTGTTCAAATCTAATAAAAATTTTTAAATAAGCTTTTCCAATCACAGGCACTCATCACATATAATATTCCGGTAACATTTTAAAAAATCCTTATAAACTATTAAGCATTTCAAACACACCCCAAAGTAGAGAAAAGGGTATAGTCAACCCCCATATGTACACCATCTGCCTTTTGTGATTAGCAGCATTTTGTCTGTTTTGTTTTATTATCCCTTTAATTTCTGATTACATGCTTGAGAGTAGAAAAAAATAGAAGCATTAACTGCTATTTACTTCAAAATTGACTACAAGGTTGTTATCTTTCTTAACACTATGTTTCTTTGTGTCTTTTCTATTTTTAATTACAAATAGTTTGAATTTCTTAGGCAAAATTATGGAATACAGTAATCCTTGTATTTTTACATTACATCACATTTCTCAGTTTCTTATGGAAATTCAGTAAGAGATGAGTACTGAAGGTTTTGATGTCTCCCTATTTTCTTTTTCAGAACCATAGTGATGAGTTTGGCAAAAGACCAAAGGAGTGAGATAATAGCCCAAAAGGACAGAACAGTCATTACTTACTGCTCTATGATACTTGATGAGTTTAGACCATGAGGTTGTCCATGGCAAGAAAGCAAACTCAGGATATGGGAAACCATTTAAAAGAATGCAATTTTCTTTGTGTACTTGTACTAATGGATATCTTAGAATCGTCTCTCCTACAGAAGAACCCATTCTTATAAGTCTCCATTCTTACAGCCATTAATTCATTTAGGATTTATATTATTTCCCCTTCATAGTTTTATGACTTCTTCTGTCTGACTCTCCCAAACTGGGTACATTTTTCCACACTATCTACCTTCAGTTGGGCATTTCTAAAACTCAATTTTGAACATGTTGAAACCCTCCAGTGGTACCACATTGGCTTCAGGATAGAGGCCTTCTCTTTATCATGACTTGGGCGAACCCTACAAATATGATTCCAAGTTATTTCTCTGCCATCAAAACTGGAATATGTCAAAGATGCCCCATTAGGTGAAAACAAATCTCACCCCTGTTTGCTATTCACATTATCCCTTCATCTGGGGGCCTGAGAACTCATCTATGTGAAGTGTCCTTCTTTTCCTCCCAGAGCACTGACCAGATTAAGTTTTTAATGTCTGTTGATACCTTCATTTCCCAACGAGGAGCAAAACTCCACATCCAGGGACTGTGTTGTATTCTTCTTTCCCACTTTGGTGTATTTTCCATTGCTCAGCATCTACCAAGCAGGATAAATGGTCAAGATAATAGATGAAAAATACACAAGTCTGCCTTTTTGCATTAAAAGAATACTAGTCCCTCACAAAAAAATGAAAAAAAATAATCATTTGGAATGTCATTTAATACAAGTTAAGGTTGCAATTTACTTCTAGGTAAGTATAGGATTCTAGATTAATTTTTTAAAAATAGATCTATTGCAGGTCTATAATCTCAAAATATTATTACTCACTGATTCATAGAAACGTGCCTCAGCAGGATTTCAATAGCAATGAGAGATAAATATAAGTCCTCTCTACCCTGATCTCAGATGGGCTTGTTTATATCTTTGTCACAAACCCAACAGCTCCAGATTCCATATAAGAGCTCCACAGAAACAAGAATGGATAAGAAGTTGGGTCTATGTTTCCTCTCAAAAGAATAGACTGAAATCAGATTACTTGGATTTTTTTGGTGGGATTCATTGATTTATTTGAGTAATTTTTGTGTCTTAGTGCATATTTAAACCATGTGTATTTTACACAGTTACCTAGAGTCCCTTCAGAAACAGATGGAGCATAAATCTAAAATAAATAAAGGTGCAATTTAATCTATATATATAACAACGACAGAGTCATCAACACACGCTGTGTAAATGTTGGTATATTTATTTTGTTTATAGGATTAAATTAATTTTGTTACCTACAATATTAATGCATTGCTTTATTTAATTTGCAAGAGATTGAAAGCTTATTACTTTAAGGTTAAATGAGAATCTGTTTAACTGCTTCACTTCATAGCTCTAATATTAATCCAGTACAATGCATAAAAGAAGAAAAAGAGTTTAAAATTTGTTCCTTTTAATATCCGAACAATACACAATTCTCTTAAGTACTTTTAAGAAAAGTTTGTACCAAATGTTACAATTCAAGCTACAAATTTGTTTTTACTTTCAGAGCTTTATTGTTTTCTTTTTTATTTACCTTCTGCAAAAAAAAAATGTATATTGTCTAATAATGCATAGTTTTAGTAAAGCTATTGGAGAACTTTCTACCTTAAAGGACATAAGATATTATGTCCAGTCTTTTTCTAAGAATAATAGGACAAATCATATGACTCAGATTTAGACTCAACCAACATTTACTAGAGAGCTGCTACCTGCCAGTCAGCATGCCGAGGGCTTTCTCATGATATCCCATTTAATCTTTATCACAGTGTGGTGAGCACAGTATTATTACCATCTCTATTTTACAGATAGCATCTGAGACTTATGTGGGTAAGTAAATAGCTTACTGCTATCACTGGATTTGGAATGTTCTCTAAAAGACCCATGTGATAAGTCTTGGTCTCTAGCCCAAAGCACTATTAAGAGGTAATAGAACTTTTAAGAGGTGGGCCTTAGAGAAAGGTGTTTAAGTCATTGACTGTAGGTCTTCAAAGGGGGAAGTGGGGTCCTGTCCTCTTCCTCTTTCTTTTCTTTCTTGGATCCAGTTCTTGAGATGAGCAGTTTTGTTTCACCACATGCTGCCCACTATGAATTGCTTCCTTGCCACAGGCCCAAAACCAATGGGGCCAATCAAACATGGACCGGAACTCAAACTGTAAACCTAAATGAGACTATTTTCTTAATAACTTGATTATGTGAGTCATTGTCACAATGACAAAAGGCTAACTAACCACCATCACACAGAGAGAATGGAAAATGCCCATGGAACAGTGTGGCATGCAGTAGGCATTCCAGAACGCGCAGGCAACCTGGAAGTACCATGTGTTTTAAGAAAAACATGTCTTCTTTTCAGCAATCTTATGACTTAACACAAATGAGTAATCTTGGGATGTGGCAACCATTTTGGCTTATTTATGTATTCATTTTTATAAATGTTCTATTTTTTTATCTGAACAGGTTATTAAACTGTCAAGTTTTTTTTAACTATTCAACATGTTTTAAATAAAACTTTCTAAATTATATTGTATTATTGTCTCAGAATATTTTCTTCCTCATTGTCTTATTAAAGGATCTAAGAGAAATTCTTAGAGGTGAAATAGTTTGAGATTTTACTTATCAATCTGGAAGTCCAACACCTATAATTAATGGAGGCTTATATGTGAAGCATTGGCATTTGGAATATGCAAATGGCAATTTGCTTTAAGATTATCCTTTATGTTTTACTGATTTTCACATCCCAACACTTAACAGAATGTCTAGTGTATCACCAATCTTAATAAATATCAAATAAGTTAAATGATAGGTGAATATTTTTTTTACGTTAAATGCCATACACATATAAAACAAATAATTCCTTCCTGAACTGCTTTTTTGGATTGAATCTACTCTGGCTAGAGACACTTTACTACCTGCTGTGAAAAATGATCCAATTATATACGACTGTTAGCTCATTTTTAAAATGGCAACAATAAACTCTCTCCACAGACTCAAGTACTAATGTTGATAGAAAGGAGTTCTTGAAGTTTGCACTTTATGGGTTAAATTGTGTCTCCTTCGCCTCCACCAAAAATTCATAAGATGAAGTCTGTCTAAAAGAGGGTAATGAAGTTAAAATGGGGTTATTAAAATGGGCCTTAATCCAGTGTGCCCCCTGTCATTCTCAAGAGTGTGGGGAAAAAAAGTGTGGACACAAATACACACACAGAGATCGCCATGCAAAGATGAAGGCAGAAAATTCTACATGCCAATGATCACCACAGATTGCCAGAAAACCAGCAGATGCCAAGAGAGTCAAAGAACAGGTTCTTCCTGACAGCCTTGAGGGGGAATCAACTCTGCTGACACCATGATCTTGGACTTTGAGTCTCCAGAATTATAAGACAATGGATTTCTATTGTTTAGGACACTTAGTTTTTGGCATTTTGTTATGAAAGCAAGAGGAAGCTAATGCCACACCAGAGCAAGAGTTATTTCCTCAATTAAACAGAAGTTTAAGGTCAGCAGGGAGGAAGGAGATGGCATAGGGCTGAAAGCTTGGGAAGAAAGGTGAATTTCCTCATTCATTCAACCATTTGTAATGGTTGAACATCTCCTATGGGTCAATGACTGCTTTTTCCCAGAGTTACAACCGTGGCTCACACAGTCATGGCTACTATCCTTCCAGAGCCAAATGTTCAGCGAAGATCTGAAAATGCTACAATGGAGAATAGATGATGGAGGCAACTGGAAATGAATACGTTGTCAAATAGCACAGTTAAAACTGTTGACAAAAAAATCTTTTATGACTTGGATTTTTCCTGTTTGACATCATTTTCAGCCTCCAACCCACGTTTCTTCCTTCCCCCTTCATTCCCAGTGCCCAAACATTGTGTACATTCCCAGATGCACAAGTGCACCCCCCCCCATACCCACACACCACACCACACACACGCAAGGTATGCTGTAGCCATATGCACTTGGATTTCTCAAAACTCTGATAGTTTTTGTTTCATGCCTCTCCACATTCCATTCTCCTCCCCTTTATTTACCTGGAAGGCTCCCAGGTTTTCCTGGATTCTAAACTCAAGCATTATCTTCACATTTTTAAACTTTTTTTAAAAACCACATTCTTAGCTAGAAATGCCTTGTCTGCCTCCACTATTTCTCATGCTCTTTACTGCATTGCACTGTAGTTGGGGGTTGGCTTGCTTACGAGGAGAGATTGCTTATTTTTCATTTCTCCATTATAGTACTGAGCATAGAATCTGGAAAAAAGTAAATGTGCAATATGTTTCTTGGATCCCATGAATAATTAATTCATGTTGATAAATGACATTTGCAAAAGTATTCAGCAACATATACATACATAGTGAAATGGCCCCAGGGTAGGTGTTTGGTGTGGCATGCACACATTGCCTGGCCATGTCTCACTCTCTGATGCAGGATGGTGGCTTCCACCATCACCACCTTCCACATCCTTATTTACCATGCAAGTACCATTCACTACCAGCTTAGCATGCTGTCAGGTGCTAACTGTGTGTCTCCGCCCTTCACCACTCGAGGAAAGTCTTTGGAATGTTGACATTTATCTTTTAAAAAGTTATGGAGTGCAGTCTGAAAGCTGTGTGGTATTTTTCAACTGTGCAACTATGCAACTTTAATCATATCTCAAAACTTATTACAAGAAGTTTCCAAAAAAGTAAAGAAGTTTGGTGTGTCTCTACAGTGTTATATCAATGTTTGAGGAAACAAATCATTAAAAAATAAAAGGAAAATAAAGTCAGTTGAAAGGTTTTGATTTTTTTCTTTAAAAAATGTTTTATTTTTAACTAACAAATAATAACTGTGTATGTGTATGGTCGTAATGTGATATTTTGATAGATGTGTATGTTATCCAACCACGTATCTTCAGTGTTAAATATAAATGAAAAATACTTCTTAAAACAAAATGCAAGAATTAAGAATTGTAAGTCCTAATTTCGTGCTGACTCTGCATTGCATTGTGACAAGTTTTCAATATCTCACACATTTAGATCTCCTGTTCATGAAGCTGAAATGATTCGGGTATTTCTACCACAATGCATGTTCTCTGTCTACAAAATTGGACACTAAAATAAGAAAGCTTATGGGGAGAAGAGAATTGGGAAAGATTGCACAAAAGCAGGGACTTTGCAACCAGAGCATTAATAAGAACAATTAACAATCCTAATGGAAACACCAGCACAGTGAAATCTCAGCTGGTAATTACATCTTCATGAACTTGGCCTTTGGTGCTCGTGATTCCTCTTGAAAGTGGAGGTCCAGGAGGGAATGCCTTCTAATAGAAAATTTAATAAAAAATAAAAATACAATTCAGAATGAATGTTTTATTTATTTCCACTGTTTTAAAGCAAGAGAAACAAGAGAAATGTCAACCCAGTTTCTTTATCTACAGTAAAGTTTTCCCAGGAAACTTAATCTGATAGAAAGTATGGTAATACTTGAGTCCAACAAACTACTATCTCCTTGCAGTTCTGCGGATGTCCAGAGTAGTACTTAAGGTCTCCTTCACAGATAGCTAAAATTTTCTGTTCAAATGAGAAAACCCTGCCTCTGGCCACTTCAAAACAAACTCGTTCATCATGTCTGAGCTAAAATGCAATTGTATGCTGTAGATGTAATTCTCCTATTTACCTCAAACTATATAAGTTCCTTAGTATCCAACAAACATCCCTTAAAGTGCAACATATTGCAGTTCTAAATCTTTCATTTAGTTGACGAACAAAAAATTCAGCTGTGACTTAATGAGATCATAACAGAAAATTTAAAATTTCATGGGACAAATCTATTATGAGTAGCAATATTAATATCTCTTTGGAGCCTCGAAAATAACAATTGCTGTAATCACTTCCACTTTTACATTTAAAGGAAATGTTTGTTAATTATGGCAATTCTTACCCTGGCTATCTTCCAAAACTTTGTGCTAAATTTATCAAGGTAAAAACAATGGACTCACTCAATTTTTTTCTGCTAGAGTCTTGTTGTACTTTGTTTCCTCTGGGATGTGGACTTTAAATATCATTGGGAATTAAAAAAAGAAAAAAAAACTTTGCTGAATCCTGTACACATATGAACCACTGCTTTCTACAGGTACCAATTTCACTCAAAAGCAGCTAGACTGTAAATGAGTGATACTGCAGTACAGCTGGTAAAAAAATAAATAAAATAAAATAAATAATAATAATAATAATAAAGGAATATTTCATTACAGCATCAAAACTTTTATTTATTTATTTTACTCTAAAATTATTTGACGCTACTGGAAATTGGATGATAAATACTTTATATAGTACTCTCATGTGAAGCTAGTGGTTCATAATAGGTATTTAGAGTTCTTTTCAATCTGAGAAGATCTTAGGTAAGTTTCTACCCTGTTAGACATACATGCTCATGATCCGCCTGCTCACAATAACAGATTCACAGGATGCCAGAATAGATTAGATCTTAGAAGTCAATTAGGACATCTGTAGCTACCTTTCTCATATCATGAAATTTATGGTCTCAGAGAAGATGTGTATGGTGGGATAATCACAGTTTTTTTTATTAAGCGTACCTTGATTTCCTTTGGAGGTAAGGACATAAAAAAATTATCATAAGCTAGACAAAATAAGGAGTGGTAATGTATCTTTTTTGATGTGTATATTAAACTTATGAACAAAACTATGAGGCATAGGAATTTCCCCAACACACAGCAAACCTCAGAGGAAGTAAGTACACATCTGAGCTTACAGATAATTTGATGTTTATTATGTGGAAGATAAAGAGTTAATGCTTGGGATACAAAGATGAGCAAAAAGCAAACATAATAATACTTTTCCTTAAAATCAACACCAACTTTTTTTGAGCCCTAGCGCTAGCATTTATTAACCGATAAACTTTATTATTAGCTTTTTAATTTATTTTGACCCTGGAAAATTGGTTACCCTTGTGACTTTCAGCTTCATGTATCTCAACAGGTAATGTTTTCTGCCTTTAAAGTTTCCTTTAAGAGATTAAGTAAGATACCTTGTATTCAGTCACTTAGCATAGTCCTGAGTATCCAAGAAGTTTTTGTTTACCCAAAATGTGGAGGCAGAACCTCAGCTTTAAGAAGCCCAGATTTCAGTAAGAGCATGTGTATCAACCTGCAAATGCTGAAGGACAGACATACACTAATGATATGATAGCACACAACCAAAAGCTTGTGTTTCTTATGGAGAAAAATTAAAGAATGGAGAATGAGGGCCTGGTGTGGTGGCACACGTCTGTAATCCCAGTGGTTAGGGAGGCTAAGGCAGGAGAATCTTGAGTTTGAAGCCAGCCTCAGAGAACAGCAAGGTGCTGAGTAACTCAGTAAGACCTTGTCTCTAAATAAAATACAAAATAGGGCTGAGGATGTGGCTCAGTGGTTGAAAGCTCCTGAGTTCTATTCCCAGTACCAAAAAAAGGAATGGAGAATGAGGAAAAAGCACTAGCGGAGCAGGATGCTGGAGTTCTGGCTCAGCACCACATATAAATAAATAAACAAAATAAAGGTATTGTGTCCATCTACAAATAAAAAAAAAGCACTAGGCGGGGAAAAAGACACAGGGATAAAAATATCTGAAATGGTGGATCAGGGCATTGACTACTGAAGCATAGTACATCTATGTCATTAAAAATTTGAAACTTTTTGGGAGGCTGGGGATGTGGCTCAAGCAGTAGTGCGCTCACCTGGCATGCACGGGGTGCTGGGTTCGATCCTCAGCACCACATAAAAATAAAATAAAGTGTTGTGTCCACCAAAAACTAAAAAATAAATATTAAAAAATTCTCTCTCTCTTTAAAAAAATTTTTTGAAACTTTTATATTAATAGAGAGTACAAAGAATCATGAATTGTATGGTTTCATTTATGCAGATTTCATGCTTTCTCTTCACTTATAATTTCCATGTGCCAAGCACTATGGTGGGTACTGGGTACTTATTGGTGAGCAGAAGAAGGCAGTTCTTAGTCCTTATAGAATTTGCAGTATTAAGAGACAAAAAGATAAATGACATAAACAAGTGCTTGTAAAATGCAAAATGCTCTGAAGGAAATGAAGATGCTGCTATAGCATCTCTGGATGCTATAGCAATTCAAAACAAAAGGTTTTAGATAAAAGATGCATCTCTACAAAAGAGATGCTTTAGCTGAGTCCTGAAAGGAAAGAAGGAACCGGTGACATCGAACTAGGGTAGAGAATGAAAAGCAGAGAGATAAGAGGCAGGGATCTGGAGCTGGAAGTACAAGTGGGTCCCAGAATACATATTCTAGTTGCTGAGAACTTCAGTGCAATGCCTGATACATGCCAGATGCTCAATATTTGTTGACTAAATGAGTAAGTGAGTGAATACATTTTGAAAAGACCCATTAGTTAACAAAGGTATAGACTAGAAAAATGACATGCTTATATCAACACTTCAGGAAAAGCAGTTGTGCAGCCAGCTGGCAAGTGAGTTGGCAGGCAGGAGACTACCAGCAAGTGATAACCAATTAGGTACTTTAGCAATAGTGCAGTATTAGAAATTCTCAGACTGTAGTCTAAGACAGGGATGATGAGAGAGGACTAACGAAGTGGCTTGAATGAAAATGACAGCCAGCTTGATAGTCCTGCTATGAAAGTCTACCTTGGCCACAGTGGTATTGGCAGGCTTGTGTATGTTGCTTGAACTTTATCTTGAAGAAGGCAGATAGGGTTTGAAGTGTTCTAAGCAGGGGAGTAGTAACTAACTGGTTGGAATTTCATTTTAGATAGACCATTCTGTGACAGTATGGAAGATGAATTTTAAAACTCCTCTGGATGAAAGGAAGGTAGAAGACTATTTAATATTCTCATAAGAAATAAGGAATAAGTGAGATCCGTGGGAGGTAAACAAAGGTAGGAGGCTATTGTAATATTCCAAGTGAGAGAAATAATGAGCAAATGAAAAGAGGATAGTCATATAAGATAGAAAAAAAAAATGACATCGACTCAAATCACTTTAAGAAATTGAATATTTATTTAGCAATTAGTTGGATATGTGGAGGAGAAGGAGTAGGAAGCATTCAGGATGATTCACAAATGTCTTATTGGGGTGATTGTGTCATTAAATGAACAAGAAAACTAGTAGGAAGAGCAGATCAGGATAGGAAGAGGTAAAGAGGGGAGGGTGTAGCATGTGAAGTTTGAAGTTTGAAGTTGAGGATAGCATATCCAAGTAGAGATACTCAAAAAATATTTGGTTATTCAAGTTTCTATCTCAGATGAAAAGTCAAGATAGCAAAAAGAAATGGATGGGTGGATGGATAGATACACAGAGTCATCTCAATACGGAAGTCGCTTAAGCCCTGTGAATTACCTGGACATGCATTTTGAATGAGAAAAGCAGTGGGTAAGGACAGAAACTGGAGAAGCAAAGGTATGGGAGGCAGGAGGAAATGCCGATGAAAATGAGAACAGAAACAGAGGATGACCAGGAGAGATGATTCTCATGATAAAATATTGCATAGTATGTACATGATAAAATTGAGCAACAATTTTAAATGCCACAAAATGGTATAAGTTGAGGGCTGAAAATTACCCATACTTTGCAGCAAGGATGGACATATTGGAAACTATCGTCAAGGTAGGAAATAGAATTTAAGTTATCCAAAAGGAATGAGTCTAGATTGGTAACAAGGTGGAGTAAAGGTAACAATTTTTTGGAGATAAGGAAACCAAGGAACTGTGAGGTCACCCATCCACATGAGCACTGAAGTCACTAATATGCTGGCAGGATATGAGGTTCAGAAAATGACAGTTTTCAAAATCATGTTGAGAAGTGAGCATAAGACCAATTAGAGAAGTTAAACCAAGACAATGAGATTTTACACAGGGAAGGAGAAGCGATTGAATTTTGATATAGCAATTGAGATTTAGAAGGACACTGACTCTACTTTTTAATCTCAAATTATATAGGTTTAGGATTAAACTGAAGAGGAAGAGGTGAAAGTTGGGTCATAAATAGGAAGCACAGGGCAGGATAGGTGGAGATAAGAGAGAAGTCAAATGACTCTTGAGGCTTATATTTGAGAGACTGAGGACTATTTAAGAGCCTACCACTTGCAAGACAGTAGAGATGAGTGAGGGGGAAAAAATTAAATTTGTGATGCTAACCCTCATTCTACATTCTCATGGAAACAAACTTTATCAAAGACTCAATAATGGAAGGTTCTAACTTAAAAAAAATAAGAAAATAGTAGAACATGGAGTGGGAAAAAGAAGGACTGGTTCACTTCAGGAGACCAGACTTTCCTGAGAAAATAATGACTGTGTTGAGCTCTGAAGATGCTGATGCCTGGGAGGCAGTTGGCAGGGCCTGGGGTGAAGGGACTGTAGGTGGAATGGTCAGTGGTAAGAAGAACTGGAAAATGTTGTGCAGGGTGGGAGAACAAAGCACTGTGAGCCTGTGTCACATAGCAGGAAGCTGGAGCTAGTCACACTAGCCCTTAGAGGTCACATGGCGGGGTTAGTCTTTGTTTAAGGGTGTTTTGTTCCTGTGAAGAATCCTCAAACTATCCCTCAAGGCAAGTGCACATCCTATTTGCTCTGATTGACAGGTGGGTTAGCAAGCATGGAAAAGGGACTCCATCCTTCACTCCAGTGAAGGCTTTTGTGGGCCTCATACTGACCATTGCTTCTTCAAAGGGATTATAACATCCTTCTTGGTGATGTATGTGAGCAAGCGGGCAGACGAAGCATCATGTGACAGTTCTTTGAGTAGCACCCACCCTCCCCCACTACACTTCCTGTCTTCCTTCCCTCTGCAGGTAAACAGCCTCTCCCCCACTGGGGCAGAGAAAAAAATCTATGACAAAAATGTAAGATGCCTTCGATAGGATAAGTGGGTTTCAGGAAAATTTTGTGCATAACAATCAGATTGCTGCAGGTAAATAAGGAAGTGGAGGTGGTTAA
Organism: Urocitellus parryii; assembly: GCF_045843805.1. Classification (NCBI taxonomy): domain Eukaryota; kingdom Metazoa; phylum Chordata; class Mammalia; order Rodentia; family Sciuridae; genus Urocitellus; species Urocitellus parryii. Next base: position 48,045,981 of record NC_135537.1, read on the forward strand.
CCAGTTATTTCTAAAATTATCAAGAGAAAGGGAGGGAGATAGAGAGACATGAGGATGTACCCTGAAAGGAAGTGAGGTTAAAGGAAACATACTTGTTCATAAGGCTTTTTAAAACATTTTTGAAGAAAAAAAAAAAAGCTCAAATATCCAGTAAAGTAGAAGTAAGAGCAAAATGAATCATCTGGAACAATTATCATCAATCACATTGTCATTTTTACTACACTTATTCTTTCACTTCCTCTCTTTCCCCAAATTACTTTCTTGCAAATCTCAGTCATCATGAGATTTAACATAATCCCTATATTCTCCCCTATGCTCCACTAGAACTGCATATTTTCTTATATAAATACAATGCCATCATTCTAGCCAACAAAATGAACAACAACTTCATCCGTTACTTGAAGATATTGAAAATTCTTCCATTGTCTCAAAAAAATGACCTTTTAGAATTACTTGTTGGAATCACGATCCAAACACATTTTAAATGTATTGATTTTGTCTCCATTTCCTGCAATCTAAAACAATCTATTCTGCTTTTGTTTCTGTTTTTGCTTTTTCAATATCTTGGCTTTTCTGATAAAACTAATCACTTCCTCTACTTCCATGTTTTGTTTTGTTTTTTTGAATAATGGAAGTTAGCTGTAAAGCCTTCATGGGTTTATTTTGTTTGTTTGTTTGTTTATAGTATAAAAGCCTGAGTATGTCACAAATGAAATGAAAGGAAAAGGCTGAAGAAAGAAGGGAAAGCAGAATAATTATGAGTGCAAAAGATGACTAGGTGGAATACTGAAGGTAATTTTTGACTGAAAGTGAAATTTACTTCTCCAAGACAAAAGATGGCAGTAGAGATAAGAAAAATACTGGTCATTTTTGAAGTAGGCAACAGGGGTATGCTTACCGATGGTGAAAAAACACCTATAAATTGACAAAAAAAAATCGACTTGCATAATATACAGAGCTTGCTGGTGATGTATTTTAAATTAATAAATTAGGAAGACAGACAGCAAAAAATAATCAAATATTAACAGCTGTTAATAGATGGGGATTTGTTATTATATTTTTGGTACTTTTCTACATTTTTTTACTATCCTTAAAACCTTTTCAAATAATTGTCAAATGAAAGCTGGATTACTAGAGATTGTAATGCCAGATTCCTGGGACCCCAATAGATTCCTGGGACTCCAGGAGCCGAATCTGATGCAATCACACAAGTGTCTTTATTGCAAGCTCCAGCCTGGACTCACAACCGTTTCAGATGCAGTGGTCCAGAGGAATGAGTCCTGGCCCTTAGTTCAGTGAGGATTTATAGGTTGTTTTTTTTGTGTGTGTGGGGGGGTTACTCTATGCATCACAACAACACACAGCAAAAGTACATAGTTTTGACTTCAAGAGTATATCTGGTCAGGTGGGTGATGGACCCCTGTAATCCCAGGGATTTGGGAGGCTGAGGCAGGAGGATTGCAAGTTCAAACCCAGCCTCAACAAGTTAATGAGACACTTAACAACTCAGCAAGACACTGTCTCTAAATAAAATACAAATAAGGACTGGCATTGTGGCTTAGTGGTTAAGCGCCCCTGGGTTCAATCCCTGGTACCAGAACAAAATAAAACAAAACAAGTACAATGCTAGTCTTTTCAACTTTAGGAGACTCTGTCTCAAATTTTTTTAAAAAAATGTATGTGGTGGCAGGGGTGGTATTGAGGATGTAGTTCAGTGATATGGTATCATTGGGTTTAATCTCCAATACCACAAAAAAGAAAAAAAGTGTACATACTTAAAATTTCCTATATTATTGTATGTTTTATAATCAGTGTATTTCACTATTATCATTTTAAGGTTTCTTCTATATTTATATTATTATAAATGATGATGACTAAATCTTGAATTTCTTCATAAATTTTAGTCTCTGAAAACACAGATATATTTTCTTTGTATATTTATGAGTGAAATGCTATGAAAATTGCTAAGGTCTTTCACAACAAATTTAAAGTCTGCTCCATAGAGCCCAAATGCTCTCCAAGAGAATTTACATGTCTTCCAGTATGAGAATGTCTATGTAACCTCCTTTCCAACATTAAATAGCATTTATTATTAGCTACTTTTCTGTATCAAAATTTATTTTAATAATAATGATAACACTTACTGAGTACCTCTCTGTGAGTAGAGAAAAGCACTGTCTAGATGTGACAGTCTTGCTTTGGACACACCTTTACAGAGAATGAAAGCGTGCGGTCAGACTGTCAACCACTGATGGAGGAAGCCCCTGCTACATGCCAGGCACTGTGCTCAGTGCTGGTAGCACAAGAAGGAGCTTATGGACTGGAGGTCAGCAAACACCATCAACAACTCCTACTAGCCCTCTGAAATCTCCAGGGAAAAGGAAGTGTAAAACCCCTGAGGGGCAGGGAAGGATAATACGGTGGAAGAGAAGAGGGCAATGAGTTTAAAGGGGAAAGGCCTTCAGGCAAGCCCTGCAGGAACTTGAGGACCGAGTGATGTAATGGTCTGGATATGAAGCCACTGAAGGATTTTGAAGATGGAAGGATATGACTCGGTTTGTGTTTTAAATAAGTAACTGAGTCCTCTGCGGAAAAGAAGCGCAGACTAGAGGCAAGGAGACGTGTGGAGATACTTTTGCAGTCGTGAACAGCAGACACAATGATGATATGGAACCAGGGTTGCATAAAGAGTGTTAGGGAAAGAGGTCTCAAGTGTGATTTCTCAGTTTTGGGTTCAAGCCACTGTGGGATGGGATGCCATTTATTGATCTAAAGAAAGCTGAGAATGGAGATTACAGAGACAAGCTCAGGTGCGCTTTTTGGTCACATTCAAGTTTAATGTGCTTCTTAGACATCCAGGTGGCAAAGTGGGATATGCACTAGGGCTCAAGAGGCTCTGGTTCAAGGTACAGGTCTGCAGTAGAGATAAAAATTTAGGAGCCTTGGGCTGGAAGTGGTACTCAGTGGTAGAGCACTTGTTTAGCATGTGTGGGGCCATGAGTTTGATCTCTACACCACAACAATAAATAAATAAATAAATAAATAAATAAATAAGGTGTCCTCAACATGCATGTAACTATTATTGCTGTCATTCTGGATCACTAAGATAGAAAATATAAGTAGAGTCTTGTCTTAAGACAAGTCTGTGGAGCACTCCATCAATCAGAGGTCTGGTAGAGAAAGAGGAGTCAACCAAGGAGGTTAACATGAAATAGAAGCAAACATAGAGGAAAACTTGTCCTTGAAATCAGCAGAAAAACATATTAAAGAAGAAGAAGAAGAAAAGTCTCAATGCATCATGATGTCAAGTAATATCAGGACTGAAAGGAAGTTTGCATCATTTATATCTTTGTGTTTGGGTCTCTGTGATCTTAAATAGTACCATTTCATTGGTCTAGTGCAGTCAGAATGTTGATTAAAGTCAGTCAAGGAGAGAAGGGAATGAGGAATTGGAGTCAGCAAGTAGAGACAACTCTCCTGAGATTTACTGTGAGCCAGGGCATGGATTTATAGCTGACCTGGATGCTGTAACATGCCAAGTGTGCACAAGCTTGAGGATCCTCCCTTGAACCTCTGATGTTCTGATGAGCTCTTAGCCACATATTTGATGCTTTGATTTGTTTCTAAAGCATATTTTCTAAGTATTGTCTTGATATCTTTTCTTTAATTGTCAAAAAAAAAATAATACTACCACAGTCATTTAGAGAGTTGTCTGATATAGAGAGATGCTCAGGGCCAATTCTTGGAGAAGAGGCCTAGGAATCCTAGATAACTTGGAAAGGTCCAAAGAATGCTGAAATGAGGCAAAGGCTGTGTCACTGAGGAGATCAATGCCGGTCACAGGGAGGATTAACCTATGTTGTATACCCTTGGGGCCCCATTCCCAGAAGAGAAATATTTCCATTTCCCAAGCACATACCTTATTGTGAAAGAGCAGAGCTAAAAGTGATTTTGTCACATTTCCTATGACAAACCAAGAAAATGACTTCTCTTTGGTTTGTAATTAAGGTCAGTAAATATATGTGATGTAGGAAACAAATGTCACATGAAGGAACACTGACTCAGAATAATAAAATATATTGCCCTTCAGGTTTTTGGATGTGGTTCTTAATGTAAATATTAAAGTAGGCTTACAGACTGCAGGTGAAGTTATTGATAATAAAAATTGAAAGGAAGAAGGGGAGGGAGGAAAAGGAAGAGGCTGACAACTATTGATCACCCCTGTGCCAGCACTAGGCAAGCTAAGCATTTTTAAATGCACTATCTTCTTCACTTCTCACAAAAGGCCTTTTTATGGTTATTTTATGCATTATTTTGTGATGGTCATTTGGATAAAAATATGCATAACAGATTTCCCCTGGACACTCCTGAAAGGCTGGACCTCTGTTACTCAGCACACACACACACACACACACACACACACACACACACACACACACACTTAATAGAAGGGGCTCAATAAACATTTATGGAAGTGAAGTGCTTTTGGTTATATGTGTAGAAACTTAGATTACAAGGAATAAAGAGTAACTCAAGCCATCTTAGAAAGGGGAGGTGAAGAATTCACAAAAAGGGGCAGAAACAGAACTGTCAGATGGACCCAAGCAGCTCTGAGGACTGGCTTCTCCCTTCTCCCCTATGGGCCTCCGGTCTTTGTCCTGTGGGCTGTGTGTGCTGTTTTGCTCCCTCTATTAGACAGTCTCTAGCCTAATGTGTAAAGGGTGTCTGCCTGTTAGGTTCACCTATTCATTATTGTCTCTTTGGGGCGGAAATCTTATTTTAAGATACTTCTTCATCCAAATTTGACTTCATTCACTCCATAGTTCAGTCAGTGTTCAGTGGTACTCAGAGAACTGCTGAGTTCTGCTTCCCTGAACTGGGAACTCTGGAGAGACAACTCCAGCCTGATGGGGCCTGGCAGGGTGATCATAACCAATGCTTTAGTTTCCCTGACCTTTCATGACCTCGTTTAATTTGCACCCACAGCAAGCATGGAGTTTGGTTAACACTTTGCCCAGGGCCATTTCAGTACAATTCTAATGCTTTTATTCTTGCTTTTGAAGGGCAAAGGAAAATTTATATAAAGGGTTAATTCAGAATTCCTTCAAAAAGAAGTCTGGTTTTTGAAGTCAAGATGTTCCAGAATATTGGGCTCTTAAGAAAGAAGTTTGAAAGAGAAGAGTTTCTCTTCACTTATTCAATGAGTTGACAGAAAACGAAAGTCATATTTGCTTTATGCAAAAAGTATTTCTTATCTATAAAAAAGAGAGTTTGAGCTTTATTTTATGGAATGATCAAAGAAATTTAATACACTGGTAGCAGGAAGTCGTATTCTAACATATATAGAAACAACTTTGCCCTCATTATGAAAAGAATTTCTCATAATTATGTCTAAGATGACAAACACTCATGAAACACAGGATATAGGCAAGAGACACATTACTTCATGAAAAATAAAAATTTATAGCAAAGTGTATTTAAAGATATGGGGTACATGAGTATAGCTTAACAAGTATTTACTATTTCTAGTTTGGCATCTACACAAAATTTTGCTTAAAAAAGTCTGCCTGTTGTGAAAGACATGAATTTCCATACAATACAGATACCCGTGGGCTCTATATTGTACATTTTCCCCTTCTTTTAGATTTTGGGTTGAATTTCTGTTGTAGTGATTAAAACTTGCCATATATGGTCCACAAAATCTACTAACAAGAAATAATGATAAAATGTAAATCCAAACAAGAAATGTTTAGGCATGAGTGGAGAATATAATTTCACTATGTCACATAACACAAACCTTATCTGAAAAGATATTTGGGGTAGTATTATGGCTGAACTATGTTTCTCCCCATCGAAAAAGAAAGAAGATAAGCATGCTTGAGTCCTAATTCCCAGAACCTCCAAATGTGACCCTATTTGGAAATAAGATTATTGCAGAGGTAATTAAGATGAGCTCATACTAGAATAGGATGGGCCATGAATCTAATATGGCCTCAAAGGAGAAATATGGACAAAACACACAAGAAGAATGTCCTGTGAAGATTGGGATTGGGTTTTCATAAATCAAGAAACTACCAGAAGCTAAGGGACAGATCAGGAGCAGATTCTTTCCTTGTATTTTCAGAGGCCAGGCTACACCTTGATCTTGGGCCTCCAGCCCCCATAACTGTTGAGACAAAAAATGATGGCTTAAGTCACTTAGGTTGTGGTATTTTGCTACAGAAGCCCTAGCAAACTAGTGCAGATGGTCAATTGCTGATGGTGATTAGATTTAGGAATCCCCTGTCCTTCTGGAAATCCATGAGAATGTTAAGTTCACATTCTGTGGAGGGGGAGCAGATTGCTTTCTTCAAAGTCTATTAGAATGAATTAGTTTATAGAAGAACTGAAAATTTTCCAGCATGTGAAGAAAAGAGACAAGAATATTGACCTCATTGGGATTCAAGCTATCAAAACCTACAAACTGGGGTGACAAATGATTAAAACCAGAACTCACCATGAAAGCAAATGTAGCAAGAGGAAAGATGGAGTCTGGATCTAAGTTGACCACAGTATGGAGACCCCATTGGCTCCATGCTGTGGGAGAGAGAGAGAGAGAAAGAGAGAGAGAGAGATGAAACTACTGTGCTAGACAGCATTTTGGAGCATAGTTTCAAGCCAGTATTATACATAGAGAGGGGACATGAGTACACCCCCCTCCCATTTCAAGAGCATCCCAACCTGTGCAAGTTGAAGGAGATACACATGAAAGCATATGACTAGCAGGTCTCAACCAGAAAGCTATAGCAAGATTGACATACTACTAGAGATGTCAGTGGGTCCTCAGCCACAGTTGCAATGGCGGACCCACCCCCCTTTCCCTAGCTAGTCACAGGGTTGGTGGAAAGGCACAGAATCAGGAACTTTCCTTCAATCCATTACCTGTGGATTTTGCCCACAATAAGTGTCTCTGCCTTCCTGCTTTGTCAGCAGACAATAAGAGTGAATTATGCCCAAAGAATGTTTCTGAAATAAAGCTACTTTTCTCTCAGGTCTGAGGAAATGTTCAGAGAGAAAGAATCTTTTGCAGACCAAACTTTCTGCAAGTATATTGTAGGATCAGAACATCAAAAGTGTAAACAATAACATAAATCTTTTATAATTTGCATGCAAATTTGGACATAGTAATCTTATTAGTGTACATTTAAAGTAAATTTAAAATATAAATATGACATATTAAATTAGTTATTTCAAGGTCAGTGGCATAAAAAGCACAGATTATAAATTTGTGGTTATAGCAACCATTTTGTGCTCACAGTCACGATGATTCAAAGTATGAAAATGCTTGAGAATGCATCTAGAAAAGAACTTCAACTCTGTAAGATTATCTGAAAAATAAATAGTGGAGCCTGATGTTCCTAAAAGCTCCTTCTCTACACTAAGAAAGGCATGAGACATTTGTGTCTTAACAAACTCATTTCAGGGATCGTTATTCCAGAGTTAATGGACCATTTATCTGTTGGATGGTGTGCACTTTGGGAGATGTCACTGCGGGTGTTATCTTGAGTTGTACCCAGAGTAATCAGGCATTCTGGTAGGGTTGCCACATAACCAAAGTTTGTTCTGAAATAAAGGCAGCTACATAGTTGGTTTTGCATCTTCCGGAGGCTGGCAGAAAATCTAATTCCTTCTTCAAGAAATAAATTTCTATGTCGTTGATTCAATCAATTATTTTTAGTAACTTCAGGATAACATTTATAGAGCACTTGCCATGAGCAGGTATAATATTATGAGTTTTACTGCTGAGCCATCGTGGCGCAGGCCTGTAATCCCAGAGACCTAGGAGGCTGAGACAAGAGGATCTAACTTAGTGAAGCCCTAAGTAACTTAGTCAAACCCTGTCTCAAAAAATAAAAAAGGCTTGGGATATAGCATTGTTGTACAACCATCACGAATACCCACAATCCTTTTTCATTACATTGACTTAAAGAAAAACACTTACCTATTCATTCAACAGTATTTATTGAGGGACTAGTTGAATCTTTTTGCTCTGAGTCAGACCCTGTGCTAGGTGAAGCCCAGCCTACTCCACATTCTCAAATTGCCCTCAGTTGGCCACTTGGCTCCACCAAAACCACCAGTTTTGAGAAAGAGAAGGAATGGGGATGAGAATCTGATACATTAGAGAACAGGGCCTGGGCCCTCATGTGTCACCCTACATCAGGTACAGTGGAGATAGCATTTAAGCTTGGGTGTGCAGTGGGTTTTTTTTGCTACATTTGCTCGTTTGTTGGACCTGTAGCCTAGCCTTTTTGAATGCCCAAGTCTTCGTTTGTACAATTTGAATACTTTTGCTGTTTTGTGTTGAATATATTTATATGAGAAATAATACATGCATGAATTAAAAATAATTAGTGGCAAGAAAAATAAATATTTGTAATCTCTTACCACCTTTATGGAGAGTAGAAACTGAAGGAACTTTCCTTTGCTAATCTTTAGCATACTTAGCATAGTACACTATCAACTGGCAGATACATGTGTGTGCACATGTGTGGCTATGCTCATGCCTGCATGAGTCTCAGTGTATGTGTGAGTGTATATGTATGTTTTGGAATGAAGAAGACTGTGAAGGTGGAACTAAATGGCTCTGTTACAATTGGAGAAGAAACTGAGGCCCAAGGGAGGCATCAAAGGCAAGGGGCTGCAGCAAGGGCAGATTCAGAGTCCCTGAGGGGAAACGTGACCATTGGTGAATGGGATTTGGGAAATGCAATGCTGCACATGTATGATGTAAAAGCACATTTCTGTTCTATGATAACTTTAGCCTAAATTGTTCAGCAATACCTGAGTTTTCTTCTGTTTGAGGGTATACAGCTAGGAGGTGACATGGAGTAGTTATAATACTAAATTCTACTTCAATACTGGCTCCTGAAGGAGCCAAAGAGCCATAGGCTGGATAAAACATCTTACATATGAAAACATATACACTGCCACCATGGTGTGCGTGCGTGTGTGTGTGTGTGTGTGTGTGTGTGTGTGTATAAAATTGCTTTGAAATTCTACACGTGTTCTATACACAGGTCTCAGGACTGAAAGGCATCATTCTTCCTGCCAGAACTTTCTGAGGACAGACCTCAGACCACAACGCATGCAGTTCTGGGAGCTTCTAAGAAGTAGGAACTCAGGTTTATGAAGGAAGGGGGAAAATAAAAGACTAGTAACAGAGGTTAAACAGATCTGTTCTGGGAGGATGCTTTATGCCTCTACCAAACAAGACAGATTCATTCTTCTGATATATAGGACCAGGAACCATACTTTCTCTAAAAATATCAGGGGTAAACTTTCTTCCAAAGATCAAAGGTGTGTGGAGGAAATCTTCAGATCTCACTCAGTGATTAAAAGTATACAAAGTCCCTTGGACTCCTCAGAATTCAGTCTTTCTAAGTGAAATCTCAGATCCCTATTGGTTGAGGTCCCCCTTTGGTTTCTAATGCTTGATCCAGGCTCCTCTGCATTATAAGACAAGTGCTTAATGGTGGAGTATTATGCTGCTCTAGAGAATGTAATTCCATCTGAGGCTGGATGCAACTTCAAGCCAACATGCTGGGTTTCTCTGCCCTGAGGGTTTCAAACATGTAAAGGAAATTATGTGATTTTCTATTGTGGAACATGAACCTTAAAATTCAGAGTTCTCTTTTGTTATATTCCATAAAACAAACTGTTAAACAGACTAGATGAAAATTAATGATGCTACCTGCATTAGCAGCCTTGAGTTACTGTAACAAAATATCTGAGACAATCAACTTAAAAAGAGAAAAGGTTGATTTGGCTCACAGTATTAGAGATTTTAGTCCACAGCCAGTTGTCCCCACTGCTTTTTGACCTATGGTAAGGCAGTACATAATGGCGGGATTGGGCAACATGGAAACTGCTACTACCTCATGGCTGCTGGAAAGCCAAAAGAAAGTGGAAGAGACCAAGTCCCATAATCCCCTTGAGGGCACACCCCCAATTACCTAAGACCTTTTGCTAGACCCCATTTCTTAGTTTCCACTACCTCCTTACAGCACCCCATTGGGAACAAGCTTTTAAACACATGGACTTTTAGAACATTCTAGTTCCAAAATATAGCACTATCTTTCCATAAACACTGAAGCACTATTCATCACTTATAAGGAAGGTAAGAATCTGGGGCAGAGAAGATGGAGAGAGAAACGAGAGAAACACAAATTTCTTCGAGATTTTACCAAGCAGGCTGAAGAAATCTAAAGTCTGGTAGCAGTGTATCCATAGTTGTAATGGATACTAATTTTAAAATATTTTTTGATAAACTATGAAGCCAACTTTCTTTCTGTGTATTTTGTCTGTTATTATGGTCTTAGGAAAGGATCCAAGTGATGTTGCTTTTAGAAAGAAAGTATAAGAAAAGCCATAGTCACATGGAAAAAAGGACAGCCAACCTTTCCTGACCTAGTGCACAGAGGAAGAGGGGAGAGGAAGTGACAATATCAATTACCAGTGTCCTCCCCCTGCCCACCATTCTTTCTCAAATGAGTGCTGAGGTGAAGCAAGGACACTGCTACCTCACTCAGAAGAGGAAGGCTGTCTTGTGTGACCCTTCCTTCTGTTTCCACCCACCTGGGCCCTTCCTCAAGTTCTTGAATAGCCGGGTACAGGACTTTGCAGCTAGTGGTATCGGCAGTGATAAGTGTTCTTCTACTAGGAGATCAGAGGAAATAAGCCCCACATCAGCAGATGCAGAGTGGGGCTTGGGCCAGCCTAAACCAACTACTGGATGGCGGAGTATGGCCAGGATCTGGGGACACCTTGCAGAATCAGGGAGCTTTCCCCAGTGACCCAGACATCATCCATCTGGGCTTGTGTGAAAGTACAAGAAATCTTGCCAGGCACGGTGGTGCTCGCCTGTAATCCCAGGAGCGTGGAAGGCTAAGGCAGGAGGATTGCAAGTTCAAGGCCAGCCTCAGCAACTCAGCGAGATCCTGTCTCTAAATAAAATATAAAAAGGGGCTAGGGATGTGGCTCAGTGGTTAAGTACCCCTGGGTTCAATCTCTATTATATAAAAAATAGCCTGAGCCAGACTAACTTGAGATGATGCCCTTTACTGACAGTTTAGTTTCCTATCACCCTGCCACCAAGTGCAGGATGGGAGATGAGTGTGGTCCAAGAAAATGAGATGAGCTTAGGGAGTACAGCGTTTCCACCCTGGGTATCATTCTCTCTTTATATCCAGGACCAAGAGAGGTTAAGAAGAGCTGGGATTCAAAGCAAATCACCAAGCCCCTATATAAAATTCAGTACTCAAGCTTTAGGAGAGTAGATGAGAGTATAAATTAGTTCAGAAAATTTTTAAAGTAAGGGTTTTTTTTATCTCCTGAAGTGTAGAACCTGAGCTGTGTGTTAAACATGACAGTCTAGAATCACTCATTAACCAAGCATTCCAGGGTCAAAGACCCAGAGCTAAACCCCGTAGAGGTATAAGAGTGAAAGATTTTTATTTCATTCATTCACCTTCTTCCTCTCTGATAAAAATTTATCTTTTTTTTTTCATTCCAGATTTCACTTGGATTCCCTTTTTTAAATAAAAATAGACTTTTTTTTTTATTCCCCAGGAGCTCACAGGGATTCTGTGTGTACACCCTTCCTTCCCTGCTCTACCTTGCTACATTTCATATCATCAGTTCTCCTTCCCTTGCAGGATTCACCCTCACAGGATTGTCATGAGGATTAGATGAGTAAGTGGTTGGCAAATAGTAAATGACCTCCGGGGTTTTTCTTAAAGGGGACTCCTTCAATTAGGAGTACACCAATTATGATGGCTCATTATTAACAATGAATTGATATGGATTGTGAAACTAGACATTTGTTCCTCCATAATTGCCCACTGCCATATGTGCAAAAATAATAACTCAAACAGAATTCTGAATTTTATTACAGAATATATCTAAAATACAATATTTGTTAATTTATAATATGTCATTTGAATGGAAATATACTCTGTACCACAACTATAACATTTTTTATAGATCGTACTTCTTTTACATCTCTAGAATTCAAAAATCACTAAATTACAACATAATTCATGTTGAAGATAACTTTGCTACAAATATATAAGAATTTTAAAAGTTTTTCCTTTAACATCTTAGAATCATGAACATGTATTTTATCTGATTTATATTACATAAAATTGTGACTATTTTACCTGATTTGCTTTCATTGGTCTCTGTATGGCTTTGCACTCAATCATCCCACTTTTCTATGTTTTAAAAATAGCATTTCAACAAACAGTTGTGAGTTGAGTGCTCATCACCCTCTGTGCTGTGAACAAAGTCAAGGTGCTTCATTCACTCCTATCCCTTATATTAAATTCCTGTTATAGAAAGATGATACCTTAAGTAGAGAAGCACCCCACCACAACACTTCTGCCAAGGGTGACACTTGGTCTAATTCTTCACATTTATCCAGTAAGCATGTCAAGTGAGAGATGAAGGGTCCAGAAAACCAGACACAAAGCAGCCAGGGTCCATATCACGAAGGTAGATTTGTGCTTAGCTAAAGGGAAACATCTGAAGATTGACTGTTTGTGTACCAGGTCTGGGACCATCTTATTTAAAGGAAGCTTTGATTTGTCTGTTCTTTAGTGGCTGAGCTGGTCGCCAGTTGTCCACCATCAGCTCTTCAGGTTCACCCTCGAAGTTGAAGTTAAGTTGACGGAATTTTGACATCTAAAAGACATAGCAAAAAGTTTTTAAAGTTTCACAATATTATTTACGTATGTGCTTGTGTTAAGTGTTGACATACATTCCCCAACATTTCAAGTACCTTCTATCAATAGCCAAACTCAATAGATACATAATCACACGTGGACTGTGCATGTATGCTTTCATGTAACAAATCCATTCATAAAAATACCCAGAATCTAAACTTGCTTTCTTATTCTCATTTTAAATCAAACAGCAAAGTCTATAAATCCATGCCTTTATTATGTACCAAATACCAGTTCTCAATCCAAATTAAAATTTTGCTTTTTGCCCCAGGGAAGAAAAAGTACAACATCTGTACAATTAGATAAAAGGCCCAGGATCTGAAAACTCTATGGGCTGAGTGACAGATAAGCTGGCATTCTGCTTAAATATATAGAAACACAAAAATGTATTTTCCCATGCTGGGATTTCAAGCCCTTGTCATGGTTGATTTTTATTCCCTTTTACATCTGTTTCAATGTCCTGGCTCAATGCTGTGACACAGGCAACAGTCAGAAAATATCCCACCTTCTTTGAGGTTGTTTGAAAAGTGGAGTCCCCCTTCCCCTAAATGAAGAAAGATGGTTTGGCCAATGCAGAAGCACATGAACCAGTAGACTTTAACTTGATCTCTGCGCAGTAATATATCTCCAATCATCCCCATGAAGTCAACACTGATATAGGCCATTACCTGTAAGGTATCTGACTACCTTACAGGTACTGCAATGCAAGGAAACTCTCTCTTAAGGGCATCTAGGGTTTTTTGACCACAACAGAATTCTAGCAATATGAAAGAGTTAGTCACCAGGTGTGGGGGCACACTCCTGTAATCCAGTGGCCCAGGAGGCTAAGAGGATCATGAGTTCAAAGCCAGCCTCAGCCATTTAAGGAGGCCTTAAGCCATTCAGTGAAACCCTGTTTCTAAATACAATATAAAAAGGGCTGGGATATGGCTCTGTGGTTAAGCATCCCTGGGTTCAATCCCAAATACCAATAAATAAATAAAGAGTTAGAGTCTGCTTATAAAGTACAATTAAGTCAAAAATTTTTATCAATCCAGTGTAAGTGATGAATATTTCCTTTCTACCACTTAAATTATATTCTCACATTGATCAATTTGACTCATTATTTTAGCAGCAGAGAGACAAAGCCTGAGTAAAGCCAATCAAGGCAGCAGAATGTAGCAGGCCCTTTTATATTCCATACCTAACATTCAGTTCCCCCACACTTGACCATTGATAGATATCTGTCAGATCCCTTTAAGCCACTAAACTGACCATGGCAATCATATTCCCTTCCTGAGGACTGGGTTAGAAGTGGGATGTGAAAGTTTTGCTAGGCTGTGAAGGCTTTTGAAGAAAGGCTTCCCTGTTCCTAGGGAACTAACAGAAGAGTTTTTTCTTTCCTCCTTGAGGTGACTGTACCTGGAGATATGATGTTCAAAGTGCTTTTGCATCTACCAAGTTACTAATGATCAAGGTAAATAAAGAGAATCACAAAAAGAAAGAACCAGAATTCTGGCTTACTTAATCTGAACATGACCCTTCTGTGTTATATGATATGAAGAATATCCCTACTATTGTTATTGTGCTAATATATGCAATGTTTCTAGTTTAATATCACTTTCTACCTTAAAAGGCAATTCAGAGCACAAGGACTAATGGAGTCAGTTCAATAGCTTTTATCTCTCTGGATACTTTTGTGTATGGGTGTGTGTGTACATAATAAATCCATTTGTCATAATAGCTATCAATGGCAGACTTTGGATCTTAAGCTTAATTGTTCTCAGTGAAGGAAAAAAAAAGAATTTTCATGTTTTTAAATCATAACCCAGGCTAGGCATGGTGGTACACACCTGTAATCCCAGCAGCTTCTTGGGAGGCTGAGGCAGGAGGATCACAAGTTCAAAGCCAGCCTCGGCAATTTAACAAGGCTCTAAGTAACTTAGTGAGACCCGTCTCCAAATAAAAACAAAAAAAAAGGGCTGGGGATGTACTCAGTGGCTTAATGCCCCTGGGTTCAATTTCCAGTACCAAAATAATAATAATAATAATAATAATAATAATAATAAATAATAATAATAATAAACCATAACCCAAGCACTACATCTTCAAATAAGATGTGGCATTATAATCTTTGCTTTTGCTACTACTTCAGTAGGGTTGCTCAAATGTATGACAACAAGGCCAATTTTCAAGTCAAGCATATTATTTTTTTGGCCCATTTTGATATACTACAAAGTAAGCTTCCAGTTAGATATAGATTTCCTCTAAAGAAATCTAAAAAATATCTTTAGTATTCATAAGTTAATATTCTAAAGGAGAACACAAGAATAGAGCGTCCTTGCTCCCAGACCTGATTTAATCACAAGCTAGGTGGGTGGAAAGCACTTCAATTTTCCTGAACCTCTGTTTTTCAACACAACCTAGACAGCAAAATGAGAAAGTCAGACAAACACAACCTCTCTTGCACACTGCATATCTAAATTTCTACGATTCCAAAATTTTGTAGGCTTAAATCATACAACTATTCAAACACTTGTCATTTGCAAAGCTGCCCATTGCTGACTCTCTCCTTAAATTATTCATGATGCAACCTCTTGTGAATCCTAAGAAATGTCCATTTTCCACATTTTATCTGTGTGCTATGTGACAGCCCAGGAAAAATCCTTTTGTGTCCACTTCTGTGGATGCTCATCCCTGAGAAGCTGCATTAGTTCTTGAACATGACCATCTACACTGTACAGGTAATGTAAGAGTGTCTGTTCTGAGTCTCTGCAACAAACCCCCTGAATTCTGAGAGATACTTTTTCTCCAAAGCACGACTTTCACCTTCCTTGGGATTCAGAAATCCATTCTTATATAAATGAAACTGCATAAACTTCTATGTGAGTGAGCAGTGGGTTGGGAATTTTCACTGCTATCTGTGTAACCTTGAATCTCATTTCTTTTTTTTTTTTTTTGAGTCATTATTTCCTCATAGCTGATCAAAAAAAAAAAAAAACCACATGCAATAGTGAAAGATACTTTTCTCATTTAATCCTCACAATGAACCTCCAATTTTACAAACTAAACAAACTGTGCCTGGGGCCATGGCTAATAACAACAAATATTTGCTGAATGCGATTACTTGCTGAGTAGTGCTGCAGATACTAGTTGCATGGCTAGAAGCAGCAGGAGGATCAAATACGAGGACTCATTCCAAAGGCCAAACTCTTTCACCTCCACTAAACACTCAATGTCTCCAAGCAGACCTTTCTGTAGAAAACTGACCTGCTCACTGCTGACACTAATGGGTTCCTTGAGCACAATCCAGGTCACACATTCCAGAAGAGGAGGGGTGGTCAGCGAGCCAGGGTAGGTCCAGTAGTCCAGATTTTTAGGAAGGAGGCCACGAGGATCAAAGCCAGTGAAGTCAGAGCTCTTACCCTGCCAGGCAAACCCACAGGTTAATTTTGTCATGTGATCAGAACAGGAGGGCGAAAGGAGACTGCAAAAGATAAATAAATCTACTCCTCTGGAACAGCAAGAAACCTTTTTGTTTTTTTAATACACTATTTCCAGATATGCTGGCAAACAAAGTGAAAAGAAATGAATAGAAAGCATTTGACTTGGACATATTGATTAGGCAGGTGTGAGCAAGAACTGATTATATTCACACGTTCATTTTTCATTTTGTCCTCTAACATATTCATTTATGTTTTCCATTAAGTCATTAGCTGATCACATCTGGTATTTTAAATGTGACTGGTGCCACAAAAATAAATTTTTAAAAATTTTAGATTTCAGTAACAGAAATATATTATCCTTGAAGAGGAGGCCACTGTCTTGCCACGCTATTTGACAGCTAGATCAGAACTAAAAAACTGTGTTTGGCTCTGGACTGAATATCAATAGATGAAAGCAAGAAAGCTTTCCTGGAAGAGTGACAAGGTTGTTCAAAGAGATAAAACTATGTCCTATGAGAATAACTAAAGGGAACTAGAGATAATTATCCTAGGGTAGGTGAAAACCCTAAGGTCATGTGGAAGAGGAGTCGGGTCTTTAAGATATGATTCAAGTGGATCAGGCCAGGAGTGGACGTTGCACATTTCAGAAGATAGATGCTGTTTCAACTTGAGGATAAGCTTTATACAGCTGGGGCTGCCCCTGGTGATGGGCTTCCCATCACTGGGAGTGACTTTAGTGTTTAAGCAGATTCTCACTGACCTCAAACACAGCTCTGTTACAGAGAGGATTTAAACACAGAACATAAATCTCCAACAAGCATGACTTTGTTTGTCTTGTTCATCATTGTATCTCCTGGATTAGCAAAGTGGACTGACAATAGGAAGTACTCAACAAATATTTGCTGTATGAATGAGTGGATAATTTGGCCAGATGATCTTTCAGCCTCCTTGCAATCATGAGATTCTCCAATTCTTTCATTAGGATATTCAAATGATTAGAAGCAAGATTCAATAAAGGCAGTTTTAGAGCTCTAGTAGAATTAGGGTTAACTTTTTGCAGAAAGAAAATATGTAAGCAATATTTTACCTTCATTAACTGTTCACCCAAATACCACATGGCAATATAAAACTTGATCAAAGGAAATTTCTAAAACCAATAAAGTATTGAAAAAAAGGACACCCCCAAAAGCAGCAGAAAATTAAACTTTACCTTTGTTTTAATGGAATCCAGCATATCGAGGACTTTCTGAAGGCCTGGGTTAGCACTGCCAATCTATAGAAAAACACAAGGAGGAAGATAATATAACCAATTTGACGCTCTAGCATTTTTAACTTGGGCAGCACTATCATAAAAGTTCTCTAAGAAGTGAAGCAAAATCTACCACTCTATACATACCACAGTGATCTGTCAGTGTCTTAGCTAGAAGGCACTGACACCCTGGACTTCCCTACTGCTACTTCCCAACCTGCCTCTGCTTCTGCCCTATAGTTAACTCTGAAACAATCTTTTCAGGAGTCCCCAGTGACATTCAATTGCTACAGCAAAGCCTACCCTCAAGCACTTTCCTTCCCTCTCCTCCTTGCAGGCTTTTACAACACCACCGTTCCTTCTTTATAAAGAGTCTCTTGTCCTTCAGCTTCCCCCATGCCCTACCTTGAGTCTCTGACTCCTTGGTAGTCACTGAATCCACCCCTTGCCACTGCCTTCAAGGCCATACATTTTAAAGTTTCTCAGGGTTGTGTCCCAGCAGGTTCGGCAGCTCCTGCTTCTTTGTGTTATCCTGGGATGACTTCAAAATACCTGCAGCCCCCCCAAACCCCACCCCGTCAATATGATGTCAGAGATAGGGAATCGCCAGTCCAGACAGTTTGACTCTCCTCTTTACAACTGGCCAGAGGGCAGCTCAACCTGTAAGGTCCCACTGTTGCTGAAATTCTCCAATACAGAGTCTGTCTTTGAGCCCTCCAGAACTCAGACTTACTTGAGTGTTGTCTATCATCAAACAATACTTTAGTGATCTTAGTCTAAGGTTAATTTAAAACAAAACACATACCTACTAGTCATCTATAGTTGACTTCTTTCTGTTCTTCTAATTTCCATGTAAATACTATCTAAACAACACCTCCCACTTTTGTCTTTCTGCCCTCCAGAAAAAAAGATGGAGAAATGGAGGGAGAAGTAAGCCTGAAAACACTTCAGGGCCAAAGAACGGCATTTCCTCAGCTCTTTTGTAAAACACCTGTTGGAAATGTTCTGTCTGGTCAATCTTTCTTGAAAACAGGAAAAAGAACTGGGCCACCAACTAACCTTCAAAAATATGCCCAACACAGCCAGCCCATCAGGTTGTTCCACAGCTTTTCCAAAATCCTTATATTTGGTGTTCCAGTGAACCAAGTGAAGCTAAAGTCAGAGAAGACAAAAAATCATAGTGAATGATTAACATGATAAAAGCCAGCAGACTTTAATCCAGTGATCATTTCTCCTTAACTAATAGTTACTAAAGAAAAATGGTGGATAATTTTCAATAAAAGCTTTTCCTTCATTTTCAATCTAATTATCTGCTACTTGGTAGAATAGCAAGTGATTTTATCAACAGCTCTAAGATGAAGACATGTTTTGAGAGAAGGCACAAATTTTTTTCTAGATTTATGCTAAAACAAATTCCTCCCATTTGAATTTATTTATTTATTTATTTTTTGTAAATGTTGTCCTTGGGGACACTAGAGAAAGCTTTTTAGCCTTAATTGTAATATTACAATTAAAGGTTATAAGAAGCAAACATGAATGGCCTTTGCAAAAGAAGTGGTTCACTTAGCGTGAGTTGAATTTACAAAATTGAGCTTTTAAAATTAATGCTAACTAGCCATTTACAACCTTTGTTGTTGCCATATCTTACCTCTGCAGCATACGTTGTTTTATCCACAGTGTGTTCAGAACCTTGTCCATCAGATGAGCCCCAGTGAAAGTGAAACTGAATCAATCTGTAGGTGCCATCGAGGGGTCCCCCTTTCAGCGCTGAAATTAAAATGCATGTGTATAATATATCTGTGCACACATACATACACACATGGACACATGCATACACACATACATGCATACTCGTACATCCACACATGAAACACACATTGCTAATATTACTTCATGTGTGTTGGGTAAAGTATAGAAGCTCTTCATAATCTTTGCTTGCTGAGCACAGTGGTACCTCTTCCTGTGGGTTGATTTGGAATCACAGGTTCAGGTCCAGGAGGAAATTTTAAGTGTAACTAACAATTCCTCTGTGCATCACTTAGGATGAAGAGTCCAGGCAGCTACTTGCCAACGGATTGTTCTTCTGCACACACATGCAAACAGGGGACCTTGCATCTGACACTACCCAATGGCTGCCCTAGGACGTATTTCACGGACCTCTGACCCCAGTTAAGACCAGAATTTTTAAATTTATTAATATACATTCTATCGATCTTAACTTTATAAAATCTAATTCTCCTTACACTCCTGCTAACCTGTTTTGTCTCCTTAAAATTTTAATGAACCTCTTTGACTTTATTTCCTCACCTATAAAATGGATATATTCATTTATTTCTTCACTAATAATGTACACATCAACTTTTATGTTCAGTGTTATATGCTTTGTTATCTCCAAGAACTTAAAAGTGTATAATAACTATACCCAGATTATACCATTCCTGGTATTAATTTAATTTTATTCAGTAAAATCAGTACCAGAAACCACATTTTTAGATTGTATATATCTGTAGATAATTAACAAGTTGTGTCTTGAGAGAAGATTATAATAGTGGGAAATTGCTATAAAAAATTCTTTGTTTATCTTATATGTATTAGTGGGAATATATATATATAAATATATATATATATATATATATATATATATATATATTTACAAGTAACTTAGTTCTACAATTTATTTACCTAGTACTCAAATTAAAATAGCTGTTGCTTTAAAAGTTTTTTATTAGCCTTCACTTTTAATTTCAAAAAATAGTGAACTCAAATTTACTTTGGATTTTCAAGACAAAGGGACCCAGTCTGTACAATAAAGTTTGTTCGCTTCATTTCACTTAAATATGCTCAGATGGTAGCAACATCCATTCATCTATTCAAAGTAAAAGATGAAACTGGATGGAAGTTGTTTAGGCATCATGGCTTTTCTATGGCTTTTGATATATTCAGGTTGCCAGCTTTGCTTTATAATAGGTTAGAAAAAATAAGAAGAATGAAAACAGAAAGAATGAATGATAAATGATGTTATGTTACAGATCTATTAAGAAACACAAATTTGAATGTATTCTGATAAAATTACATCCCTTGAAACACAAAAGCAAATCATAAAAGTTTATATTTGTCTGATAATTCCATATAGAAAGAATAGCCTTAGCCCCAATATCAAGCTTTCTCTGAAACAGAAGAATCCCTTTTCTTTGTCAATAACATACCCTTAAAAATGAAATACATATTTATAAAATGTCTATATGGAAAATTCTTTTATAATAACTCTTTAAGGAACAAATTGGCTGATTGTAAAAATCAGATGCCATTTGTAACATCATTAGTGCTATCAAGTGACAAAACAAATTAAATAAAACTATATTAAAGCATCTGAGATAACTGATCTTTCTAAATGTATTTCCTTTCCTCCTGTAGAGAATCATACCAGGATCTTAAATTTTAAAGAGAATAAAACTTACTGTTATTCTCTTTCTTGTAGGCCCTAAAATTGTGACCTAATTTACTTGTTTCATAGAACATTTAGAATTAGGCAAGAGCTAGATATAAGCTTTTACTTAAAAAGGCTTTGTGAACACCAGAAAAACAAGCAGGAAAAAAAAAAAAGTGTTCTGTATTCAGTGATTAAATACATTCAGTGCTTATCGGTTTTCACCAGATACCTGGGTTTAGTCCCTGTTAAAAGAAAACTTATTATGCATTTAGAAGCCCACTGTAATTAGGAAGGGTTACTAAATCATTAAAATTTAATTACTACAAAAAGCAGTGGGTTTGATCTTCTTTACCTGGTTATTTCTCAGCAAATTCTGAGCAATGAGGTTAATCAATTATATAACTGAAAAACATTGTTATAATAATAAATTACCATAAACTCTTGATAAAGGTAGCATATATCTTTTTGAGAAACAGAAATGACAACATTTTGGTTAAATATAGGAGATTAAATAAATAAATAAATAGGCCTGGATTGTAATATAAATTGCTATATGATATTTTCTAAACTGTCCCAGCTTTTAAAAAATACCTCTTTCTAATGCAAAAATATATATTTTTTAAAATGGTGAAAATTGCCAGGCATGGTGCCTCAAAACTGTAATACCAGTGGCTCGGGAAGCTGAGGCAGGAGGATTGCAAGTTTAAGACCAGCCCCAGCAACTTATTGAGGCCCCAAGCAACTTATCAAGACCCTGTCTCAAAATTAAAAAAATATTACAAAGGGCTGGGGATGTGGCTCAATGGTTAAGCATCCCTGGGTTCAAGCCCTGGTAGAAAGAAAGGAAGGAAGGAAGGAAGGAAGGAAGGAAGGAAGGAAGGGGCAGAATTTACCGAGTGTACATTTTTTTTCTGTATAATCCAGCCAGACCAGTAGAACTCTACAAAGTGTATGATTTGCTATATCACAGAAACATGTTCCATGAGGGATAGAGAGATATAGTGAGGCTTTCTATTTTTTTTTTCAAACTCCAAAAATTTAATTTAAATTCAAATAACAACATCAAGGACTCCAATTTTAATTTTCATGATCAGCCATCAGTTAAATATTATATATGTATATATAATACAATATAAGCACTAAGTATGGTATTATAGAATGATCTGTGTTTATTACTTGAAAAATTGTTAAATTATTTATTTTTGTTAAAAATAGGAGATTCAGTAATACTGAAATAAATCAGACTTCCCACAAAAATAGAAATTTAAAATTTAGCATTTTGGGATATTTTTCACCCTAATCACTATTACTTCTTAAGACATCTTCAAATAGCAAACTAAAGACCTTTAGTGTATGTCAATAATCTCTCTTAAATCCAAGAGCTAAGTAAACTACTCCCAATTATCCTTAGTTTAAAAACTAAAATATATGTAATTTTTTGTTAATAAAGCAAATCAATAATTCCACAGAAAACATAGCATTTCTAGGAGCTGAATAATCTCTGTGAATATCTTAACATCTTAAAATCATACATCACTATATGTACTACTGATTAAATCATACATGTTTAGCTTGTTGACAGTAGCCAATAATCCTAGGACTTCATGTCAGTGCAGACAAAACTAGCAGAAAAATGCCCATATTTTAATTCTTTTCAGTGAGATATTTAGCTGTCACTTTCAACTACATTAAGCAGTCAAAATTCAAGAAAATGGAAGTTTAATTTAACTCATACAGTAATTGCATAGGAGTAAAACTGATACTGATTAACATAATTAACTAGTACGCTTAAAAGGCTTTGGTCAGTTTTCCAGCTATTTAGGGTTCTGATCCCATTAACTGAGCACATGAAAAGCCCTTTCATTTCATTTCTGGTTGTTAAGGTTCCTTTTAATTTATGCTTGCTTGTGAAAGGAAAATTTTACAACTTCAAAAGCTAGTCCCTGAAAATCAAGCAGGATCCCTGTACAAAGACCCATTATGTCAAACAGACAATGTTCTGCTTGAAAAGAGTACAGGTAAGCTTCCTTCCTTCTTTTTTCTTGAAATAAACAAATTTAAAAATTCCAATTTCAAAAATAAATACATAAAACAGAAATCAGGTGGGAGTTAAAAATAAGCTGGCCCAATAATTCTGGCATTGGCTTTCAATTCTTGCCATAACTTTGCAAAAAAGCAGGACAGTTCTAAACTCATTAATATAAGTTAATAAGTTAGCAGGAGTAAATAATTTGACTAGTATTCTTTTCCACCAGAAAAAAAAAATCTGGCAGTAAAACATCTCAAGCTGGGAGAGTTATTTTTTAATAACTTAAAAATTACCTAACAGGATTAGCAATTTTTCATTAATTCAAGGTGGTATATTTAAAGGGGTTTAGAAAACTGATGAGAACTTGAGCCTAAGCTTCCAGTTAAAGCCTATAATTCCACCCTTATTTCCATCCTATTTTTTGTTAAAAAGAATTATCTCCAATGTAAACATAACAATAAACTCAACCAGCTCAGTTCCTGACACCCAAGGACTTAAGGTGTTATATTGTTACATTAGGACATATTAGAAAACCTAAATTTATGGGAAGTTCTAGAAGGCTAAAATCTTATCAAAGGAGGAGAAATGTATATGAACTGAAGCAGTTAAATGCAGAAAATAAGAGGTAAAGAATGTCTAAAATTATTAACACCATAAAGATCACTCCTAACTAAAGGGCTGTTAAATGGTTAATTTTTAAAACAATTAAGTGACCAAAATGAATGAATAATTTTTAAAGGTAAGTGTAAGAAAAGTACATTAGCTTTCCAAAACCTGGTATGTACAAACTAAACGTTAACTATGATTATCATTCAAATTCTATTTTTAAGAGATTGCCATTTAGTCTTTCCAGTAAACTAGGCAAGAGAAGACTTAGCAAGTTATTTAAACTCGAGCTTTCTGTTTCTTCATGTTTATTTTAAGTGGGTTGACTACAGGATCTCTACCATTTGTTCCAGCTTTGAGTCTAGAATTCTTTAAGAAATAAATAAAGTATAAAGGCTATTTTTCTTCATGGTATTGTTATTTTTTAATCAACCCTGTAGATGGATTTTCCATTTATATCAAATTTTAGTATATTCTTCATACTTGTTTAACCAAAATGACTGAAAGAGAAACGTGGCAAAATTACAAAGGAATCTTTCATGGCAAGAGAGAACAAGTCTTTGTGTGTTGGGGTTGGGGGTTACTGGGGATGAACCCCAGAGGTGCTCTACCCCTGAGCTACCTCCCCAGCCTTTTTTATTTTATTTTGAGACAGGGTCTCCCTAAGTTGCTCAGGCTGACCTTGAACTTGCATCCTCCTGCCTCTGCCTCCTGAGTTACAGGATTACAGGCATGTGCCACCACTCCCAACTAAGTCTTTCTAATACTCATTGCTGACCCTTGTTTTTGTATACTTTCTTGCCTTTCTAAAGTACATACTGTGTACTCTTCTTAGGTCCCTGGTGTTTCCTAGTTCCCTTTGCCTGGAATCTCTCCCAAGACATCAAAATCCTTCAAGTCTCTACCTATGACTATTTATTCCAAAAATTCCTGACTACTCAGACTCCTAAGCCTCCCTCATGTTTCCACAGTTCCTTGGAATACTGTCTTCTTGTATTTATCAAAGTAATTTTCAGTGTCTGTTGTTTCTGGGTCCTTCTATTTTAGGCAGTCTCAGCCCACACTGAGCTCTGGGGATGAGGAAGGGACCCAAGTACCCATCCTGCCTTCATGACACTTAGTTTATCAAGTGTTCAATCTATGTTACTAATCAAATTTTTTTTTTTGTACAAGAACTGGCTGGATAATACATGTGTCTCTTAAAACATGTGTTAAAACCCCTACCTAATCCATTAGTTTGTATTATGTTTCATTATCTAAACATGGCCATTATTCCCCAGAAGAAATAGCTGAAAAACATGTGATTAGGTCTAATCAGTTACTGCTTATGTAGAAAGGTTATATATATACATGATAAAATTCAAACTATATAACTTCATAAAAAGAATCAATGCATATTTAAAATAATAAGTCAGATGTTTGGGAATATATAAAAATAAAATTTTAAACTACCAAGTGTAGGAAGTAACCCTAAATGGTATTAAATTAAGGTTTCTTCAGAATTTTATCACAAGTACAACAGCTACAGCAATTGCCTAATAATTGTTTGCTGAGGAACTGCTATGTACCTGGCACTGGGCTAGGTGCTTCATACAAACTGTCCTATTTAATCTTTCCTCGGTGGCAGATACTACTGTTATTCCACTTTTAATTTAAAAACCTTAAAATTTAGGGAAGGTATTATCCTTCCCCAAATCACTGAGATAGTTAGTGGCAGAGCTTGAATTCGAATCCAGGTCTGTTGGATTCCAATTGGCACTCACAGCCATCCTACCATAGGCTAAAATCCATTTTCCAGTAATGCACACTACTGGAATAATTTATTTTCACAGTCTCCTTTGTAAGGAATATATAAAGAGCTACTTCATCTGGTTCCATTTGTTTCTTCATTGTTTAAAAAAATTAACTATGCAATTTCTATGTAGCATCCAATAAGGTAAATAGTTGGTTTGACATTGTATCTGTTGCCAATAATTGTGGCCTTAAAAAAATAGTTGTCAGCTATGGACTAAAGTAGCTCATCTGTTTTGGTTTTTATATGACTAAACATGAAACTTTATATCATCCTTTATGTATATAATAGAAATCTTGAGACCATTGACCATACTATAAATATATGGTAGTTTTTATAAGAAAAAGGAAATTGTTTTATGTTTAATCAGTTGAGCAGTGTTTCTTTGGAATGGAGAAATTCTTGGGAAAAGCAAGAATTACTGGAGACGCATCATCAATGTATATCCTCGACTTGATTTTAATCATAATGCCAGAAAGTGTGTGTGTGAGAGAGAGCATGTGTATGTTTCCTGTTTGTCTGTCTGTATGTCTAACTGTGTCTGTGTATACTAAGAGAAATACATAGGGAACATGTACATAGGTTGAAAACATTTCTCAAATGATCTCCACATTATATCTAATTAAATTGTCTTCCAGAATTACTGTTTTAGAAAGCCAAGTGTCCAAAGCTTTTTAAAATAGGGGAAGATGAATGTTGTTTTTCAAAACTGAACTGAATATACTGTACAGCTACTTGACTTATTTAGTTTTAATTATATACTATATAATACATTAGTATTGTAGACCATTACTCCAAAACTCACCCACCCCACTCCCATGTCACCACCAACACGTGTTTGCAAGACCATTTCATTCAATGACCTTCAGAGGAAAACACTCAGGAAAATAGGGTACTGGCAATTAAATCAACCAGTGAGCAAGAAAAGCAGTTACTATGACTAAATGGGATTGTTCTCCTTTTTCTAAATAAAATACAAGAAGCATTTAGTGGCATCCTGTAAATAGCTGTATTACAAATAACCTATGGTAATTGGATTTATGGGTAATGGGTCAGGTATGTTTACTAATTCTAATAAAACATCTTGGTTTGTGGAATGAACTTCTAGATATAGACCAAGATAAACTGCCCCCTTTATCACACTAGCCCAAAGTAAGAAATATCATAAATACAATGCTCTCCAAGAATCTTAATATTTAAAATTGTCTAGTTTTCATCACTTTTCTTATTGCTACTTTGAAAATAATGCACATGAACATATATTTTTTTAAGGGAAAGGCATCAATTCCAAAGACAAACATTTTAGAATTAAACTTAAGAAGTTACATTTTTGCAAATTTCATTGTTACTGATCTGATGGGGGTGGGGGGATTCCCTTTTGTGACTTACCACAGGCAGATCACAGTTACTCTATGCCCTACACAGAAGCCAAGAATTTTAGAAAGGAGACACAGTCTCAGGAAACTTCAAATTAATTAGCCTACTTCTTTGAGTCTGGGACCTAATGAAGCCTATTAGAGTGGCATCTTAGGGACTAAGACAAACTGTAGTATTAAAGAGTTTCCTATCACTGCTGGACTTCTTCCACTAAGGTGGGAATACAGCTACTAGCTAAAGGGCACACTTTAAACACTAACCTGCTGTGTCCTGAGAGTCATCAAACTCCACGTTGAAAGAATGACCATTGTTGACAATCCTCCGAGAAGTGGGTTGCTCATAGCAAAGGCACAGAGGTTTCAGGGAAGGGTCATGCTTGGCTATTTTGGTGTCAATGTTAACAGGGGACTGACGCTCTCCCTTGGCAATGGGGAAGTCCTTATGCCAATGTTCAGGTCCTGAAAGGTGAGAAGACACATGTGAATACCCCAAATGCTTGGACGGATATAAACCCAGACCCCCAGAAAGAGGCAAGGGTTCCAAAATCAATCAGTTCAGTTCCCATTTTGGTGTTACCACTTAATATTAGAAAAACCTTTGAGAAAACAATCTATGCCTCAGTTTCCTCATTTGCAGAATGTGATAAAAATATTATAAGCTTATCTTATAGATGTTGTGAGAATTAGAGTCAATACACATAAAGCTTTTAGAGCAAAGAGCATCATATAAATATTAGCGATTTTCATAGTCATTTTACTTCTCAGAAACTGAAATCAGCTTGTGGCTGGGATTTGGGATATGCCAGCTCACTCAAAGTATCCACACAGCGCCTGGTTCCTCCCTCGTGTCCTCGCACTGGATGAAAGGTCAGAGCCACTGCTCATGCACCTTCTTTAATAGTCAAGAGCCCCACAAGGGGAGTCCCCCGCCCCCGCCCCGCTCGCCTAAGACGCACCAGACGCATCATTGTCTTCCCTTGGCTTGCTCGGGGAAACCCAGATCTATGGCCATGATAAAGCCCGGATCTTGGTCACTGAACCCCTAGCATTGGAAGTCGAGAAATGAAGGGGGAAACTCGAGAATCAGAACAATGTATTCAAAGCAACTCCAGAAAATGCCCCGGGACAGTTGGTGCGGGGAATCTTAGCCACAGGTGGTGCTGAAGCAGACAGGATGGAAGAGGGGCTTAATTTCTCTGTGATCAACTAAAATTTTCCGTTACTACCCTTCCCCGCAGCCTCCTAGATCAGGTTAAAGTGTCCCAGCTCCGGACCCAGGAACGACTGTCCTCGGGTCCTACGGACGGGGGCCTCGCCTGCCTCTCCCGGGCCCTGCGCGCTGCCTGCGGACGCCGGGATTCCTCGACAGTGCGAAGGAATTGGGGCGATGGGGGCATCCTGGGCGCAGGGGAGCCGCGGGCGAGGCTGGCGCCCGGGGCGCACCTGAGCCTCCGGCTCTCCGGAGCCTCCCGCGCTCCCCGCGCCCGCGGTAAACAGCAGGTGCGGGCGCTGCGGGGCCTGGGCAGGCATCCAGGATCGGGCCCCGGCGCCGCTAGTCGCCCGCACTCACCGTTGTGCTTGCCGTATCCCCAGTGATGGGACATGGTCGCGCCGGCGGTCGGGGCAAGGCAGGAGTTGGCGCCTGTCTAGCGGTGGCTGTTCGGGAGCCTGCACGGTGCGTGTCCGCGGGTCGCACTGCCACCGGCTTTTATAGGCTCCCGCCAACTTCGTGCTCTGGGGCGGCCCGGGGGAGGGGACCCTGGATGGACCTGAGCGACAGGGGAGGAGGTGACGGGCGGAGGTGATCTCCCAGTGCTCGGGGCGGGCTGGGCTGGCGAGGCGCCGGGGGCGGGGAAAACGCCCTCGCGGCGGGCGTCCGGCCGGGCTGGGGAGCTTCTGTCTTACCGCCCAGCTCCCCTCGGCCAGTGGCCGGGGCCCCGGGTTCCTGGGAGAGCCTCCGAGCTCTCGGTGCGCGGTGACTGTGGTGGTGGCGGCGGCTCCCGGTTCCTCCGTCCAACCGGGGCTGCGGATCGTCTATGCGCACCCCATCCCCCTCCGGAGCACCGAGTCTGGCAGAGGCGCTGACAGCTGGGGACCCGGGCCCCGGGTGCCCTTCATCTTCTGTCCCCATTATGAGCGTATCCCAGGCGTTGGAGACTTGCGGTCCCGCCCCATCGGCCCGACTCGCGAGGGGTTTCCAACCGAGGGTTCACTCTCAGGTCTCCCGGGCCTGGGGCTGGCTAGGTTAGGAGCTTTGACCTTGGGGCAAATAGGGATACGGTCCTTGAGGCGTAGGGGAACGTACAGCTCTGGGTGTTGAGAACCAAGCGCCCTCTGCTGGACGGCTGTGGGATAAAGCGAGACGGGAGCCGCGGTCTCCTGCCAGCGCGCCCGCAGGAGGCCTGGGATTGCATTTCCATGTAGCTCAGCAGGGCCTCGCTTAAAGTGCTTATTTTCTTCTACTTTACTACTTCTTTTATTTAAGAAATTAACTTTGGGGGAGGTGAATTCCTGGTTGAATACATATTGATTTAAAATCACCAAAACCTCAAAATACCACTTTTTTTTTTTAAGGGAAAATCAGGTAAAAGAATGTCTTTCAAAGAGGTGGAACTTTCTGCGGAATTTTTATCTGGCATACTTAGGAAATCACTCAGAATAATTTAATAAAAAGGAGACTTTTCTAGGGCAGGCGCCATTGTGATTTTCGTGCGCTGTAAGGCAGTTTGCATTAGTAGTTCTTTTCTTGTTTCTTTGACCTAAAACTGATTTTAAGAAAGCAGATTTTCCTGGACACCTAAAACTATTGTGGACCTGAGGCCCTGTGATTACTGTGCCCAATGGGAAAGTCTGACCGTTTTAAATGGAGAAAGAATTCTATTTGCCACAAAAGATTTTGCCACAAAGATACAGAGGGGTGGGGGGTGGGGGGGCCTGTTCTGTGGTCTCTGTGATCTTTTGAGAGCATAGTATAAGAATTGAACTGAAGTAGGATGTCACTATTTGTGATTGTATCAGCCTTAATATCACATTACTAATATTTAAAAATCTATATAAAATAAATGGATAAAGTAGTACTGCAAATTTTTACAGTGTCGATGACAAAATCATTACCTATTATTTATTTCAGTCAGTTCTACCCACAAAGAAAAATGATTCATGTGTAGATTTCCTTGTTCTATCCTAAAACTATAAAATTGTATTCCTCTGCATAAGTGGGTCTTTTGGTTGATGTCACAGGGAATTCTTGGGCTAAAGAGCATCAATGAATTTTTAAGACTTCTAGGACCATTTACAAAATATAGTTCACAGAGAAGAACTTTTATTTTGACCCCTGTAGTTGCATAGTCTCTCTTGAGAGCCAGTGAAATAATTTTTTATCCCTTGCATAATTTTAAAATACTTATTAGGTCAGAAGGAGAGGGATTCCTAGTTGCTGTGAGACTCTTCACTTCTTCCTAAGAATATGCCAGTGATAAATGCTGGGAGTTGAGCACAAAGCCCATGAATATCAAGTGGGCTCTAAAGATCTGTAAAGGTAGCCAGGCTACTAAAGCAGCAGGAATCCTGGTCTTCATTTCCTGTGGAGCTAGATTGTGGCTTTATTAATACATGGATGAAAGGGGAGCATATTTTGATTATAAAATAACCCTCAAACTTCAGGCACCACCAAACTGCAGTTTACCAAGACTCTTGTTGTGGGATGTTCCCTGGTTTCTGCTAGTTCTCCTTGGGAGCAGACCTTCCCCCACAGAGCTGCTGTTTCAGAGAGTGTCACATGCTCACCGCTGGGCAGGAGGTGGCTCACCTTTGGGAACTCAAGAGAGATCCAAACGTTTTTTATTCACATTTTTTGGTATTACAGTAGTTGTCAGCATTTTTTTTCTTATCAGTTTTTTTTTCTAATAATGGAGGTGGCTTTGTGCCTTCCTGTAGATCAATCACAACCTAACTTTACTAAGCGCCTTCTTAACCAACTGTCATGCATGATTCACTGATTGCCAGACACTATTTGATTTTTTAAAATGAAAAATAGTAACTGCGTTTCTACTAGAGAGAAGGATTGGTTCATTTAAAAATAATCCTAAATTTAAAAAAAAAACTGATAGTATCTGAAGAAAGATTTTACCTCTACCCAGGGAGGGGGTGGGGGAGACAAATTATATATATGGGGAAAAAATAAAAAACATTTGATGTCTGTTTCCATTAATAAAAAAGCTTTAACATATTAATGTTGGTGAAAATACAAAATAAAAATGAAAAGTATTTGCTTTTCCCACAAAAATGTAAAGATATTGTTAACATATTTTACAGTGAGGTATATGTGATTTATTAAATATTTAACTAAAACCCCAGATGTGTTATAGTTGTTTCAATTATATATATATATATATATATATATATATATATATATATATATATATATATAAAGGCTAAGAGCCACTCACTTCTTGAGGTTCCCATAGATCATTTTAGAGATCCCTCTAGCCTAGTTTTTGTGACACCACTTTATAATTAGACACGAGATACTAATCATCCACCTCAATAAGCTATTGACTGCCCATTTGTTAAGAATAATGACAACGACCCTAGGATTATTATAAGAATTAAATTAGTGAGAGGTACTGTGGAATGAAATTGAGCAAATTATGTTTTATTTTGCACATATATAAATGTCTAATAACAAATGCCACTATTATATATAACATGCCCCAAGGAAAAAAAAGATTCCCCAGAAAAACAAGAATGAAATTAGTGAATATAATCAATCACCTGCCACCTGATGGCACTCAGTAAGTGATAGCTATTCAATTCTTCCTAGACAGTGCTTAACAGAACCTGATGTAAGGAATGCAAAGGTAAACATCTGGGCAAGGTTCAAGGGAACAATTTAAGAGGGGTCTGCTTCCAGCCTCTGAAGTTTTCTTTGTGGGAGGAATGAGGAGTGTTTGGGCCATATAGCAATCCATTCTATCACACTTGAATATTTTGTGTATTACACTGAGCCTCTGAGTGTGGGAACTGTGTTTCATGATTTTACCTCTGTCCTGGGTGCCTAATTTCCTTTATCTAGCCTGAGCCCCAGGACAGGATACATGTAGAACCCTACTCACTTAAAGCTCTTTAAAATTATGACATTTACTAATCCAAATGGAAGAAACCGCAGTTCTACTTTACAAAAGCCAGTCAGTTAAAAATAACATTGTGTTAAAATAAAATTAGTCTTAAATCTGGGTTAATTTACTAGCTCAGCTCTATGACTTTGGGAAAATTCTTTGCTCTTACTAAGATTCAGTTTCCCATACTATTTTTTAAAAGTTCTTGTTTATTTCTTTATTTTTTGTGCTGCTGGGAGTAGAACCCAGGACTTTATTAATGCTAGGCAACTGTTCTACCTCTGAGCTACACTCCCAACTCAGCTTTACACCTTTAAAAATAGGACAATAATGGTACCTATCTCAGAGAGTTGTAGTGAGGACTAAATAATATAATTGTGTAAAGGATTTAGCATCATGCCAATAGTTAGAATTTAATAAATGTTAGTTATCATTTTTGCTGTTGTATGTTTTTTGAGCTCCTATTATGTGCTTGTTTTGTTTTGGTTTTTTGTTTTTAATGTACAATGTGAGTCCATTCATTTAACAGATTTTTTTTTTTCATTTAACACATCTTTTTGAACACTATGTTGTGTGGGCATCAGCTCAGAGGCTACAGCCATCAACCAGGGAGCCTGATGGATGGGGATGGTATCGATGAATAAACAAACAACAGGGATGAAGTGAATTTCCAACATTAATGATGAATGTGGAGAAAATAAAATGGGAATGAGTTGGAGAATCACAAGGGAGGAAGTGCTACTTCCGCTACAGTGGTCGTGGAAGTCCTGTGGAAGGAAGCATCCACTGAGGAAAGATCTAGGAAAGGACGTTTCAGGCAGGAAAAAACAGCAAGCATAGAGGACCCAAGCAAGGAAGTTTCTAGAACAGCCTATGACATTTGTTTGGGGATGAGGAAGAGAAGACAAGTAGTGAAATCAGAGGCAGGCAAGGGTTGCAGACCATGAATCCAGTAAGAATTTTATACTAATTGTCCTGGGAAGCCACTTGAGAGTCTGTAAGGGAAAGAATGATACAAACTGTAAGTAAAAAAAAAAAAATTAAAAGAAATTTAGAGATTATTTGACCCAACTTCTTATTTAATAGATGAGGAAACAGGTGGAGGAGGTTCCCAGAATCCTTCATGCTGTTCCCTACCTCCTTGCTTTTACCCATCTAAAAACTAGCTCTGGAAAAAGGTTTAGGCTTTCTCTCCTGATGTACAAACCCATCCAGTCCTGGCTTTTCTCATGGCCTCTGAGTGTCTCCTCATTCTTCTACAGAAGACCAGAAAGCAGTATCACA
The DNA here is from genome assembly GCF_045843805.1 of Urocitellus parryii. Classification (NCBI taxonomy): domain Eukaryota; kingdom Metazoa; phylum Chordata; class Mammalia; order Rodentia; family Sciuridae; genus Urocitellus; species Urocitellus parryii. The sequence goes on from NC_135537.1 coordinate 48,079,053, forward strand.
CAGGTGCCAAGAGCCCAGGTTGTGAGTTCAGAATCAGTTTCTAGGACCTTCTACTACCACAACCTTGGTTGATTTATGTAACCTCCCCAAGCCTCTGTTTTCATATGTGAAATGTAATAAGAATATCCAGAATCTTTGAGAGTGTTATTACTTTATGTGAATTAGCATGATTCTGGGCATCTTGTAGCTACTCTGTTAAGGTTATTATCGTTGTAGAGAGCCATAGACTTGTAAAATGGGAATCAGTTTTGTAAAATGTCAAATCTGAGTTCATACTCTGACTCCAACGCTGACTTGCAACCTCATCTTGAGCAAATTAAGCCCTCTCTTCAAATTTCACTTAACTTGATTTGTAAATTGGAGGCAAATTCCTGCTCCAGAGTATTGTGATGAGAATGAATATCTAGAAGATGACAGATAAAGTTTTAACACATTTTCTTGGCTGAATAAATGCTATGAATTGTCATTATAATAATTCTTCCCATTGTAAAATGATAGGTTGGCTTTTCTGTTTCTTTTTTTTCTTAACTTGGATGAAAAAAAGAATTCACATTTAATTAACATTTTTGGAATTCCTGCATTATAAAAATAATACTTACTGCAATCTACTTATGCACCAACACAGTTCTGTGTACTTCCCATTGGCCTACTTTACAGCCAGGGTCACTGAGGCATAGAGGTAAATTAGCTTAGCCCAAATTACTCAGCTAGGAAGTGATAGAGCCAGGTGTGAAAAACAAACAGCCATACTCCATTGTTGGGGATCTTAGCATCTGCCCTGCAATCTTCCGTAGAGCCAGCTCAGTGCCTTCCAGGAGCTTAGAAAGACTCCTGCTTCTGATGCTGTAATAACAGTATGTTAAGATTGTGTATGAAGCACTGCTCTATAAAACAAAAAGTGATATCAACATGGTAGGCATCTTTAGAGTTTCCTTCCAAATACCCTGTAACCATTGGAGTGGCAGGAGATAACAACAACTTTACATCTAACAGTTGAGTTCAACTTGCCTTAGCAAACTGCTCTTCAGACTTATAGAAACATTGTTTCTATATGTGTCTTTGTTTATTCATGGTACCTAGTAATAGTTAACTTTTCTATCTGTAATTCAAGGTAGTTTTTAAGATTCAAACATTGTTACCATTTTTCAAACAGAACTGTAATGAACATTAAATGCGATAATTACACTAAAATATACAAATTGTGCATTTTAAATATTTTATGCTTCAGGACAATTGCCACATGTGGCACCATGAAATAATTAGAGTTTGGCCCTCCTTAGGTATCAGTTTTCTGATAGGGCCACTTTCACCTACAGGGGATGCCGGCTATGTCTGGAGACCCTTGATCTTCACAGCTTAAGGAAAAGAGAGGTAAGTGACTGGCATCCAGTGGTAGAGGCCAAGGATGATGCTGAGCACCCTACTGCACAGGACTGCCCATTCATAATAAGGAATTATTCAGTCCCGAATGCTAACAGTGCAGTAGTCTCCTCTTATTTGTGGTTTCATTGTCTGTGGTTTCAGTTATCTGTGGTCAATCACAGGTTGAAAATATCAAATGGAAAATTCCAGAAATAAACAATTTCTAAGATTCCAGTTGTGCATCATTCTAATGAAACCTGTATGTATGGCGTTGTCCACCCAGGACATGAAGTATTCCTTTTTCTAGCATATCCATGCTAGAAGTGCTGCCTGATAGTCACTTAGTGGTCATCTTGGGTATCAGAAGGACTGCTGTGACATGTGTTTGAACATCCTTTATTTGACTTAACAGGCTCAAAGCACAATAGTAGTGACACAAAGGAGGCACAGAGCATAAAACATGGAAGGATAGACAAATTCTGATACTATGTAGAAATGTTGCAGGGCATAAAGGAGTGTGTGTGTGTGTGTGTGTGTGTGTGCGTGTGTGTGTGTGTGTGTAGTTTGGTACCATTTGCAGTTTCAGATATCCACTCAGTGTTTTGGGATGTATCCTCTTGCATGGGGGAGGGGTAATTATCATACACAGGTTTTAAAACCCTGCCATAAGATTTTTTATGAAATATGCTTTTGTCAAAAGTCTGGACAACAACTCCATATCCAGCAACATGTGAACCCTAGGATGGTGCTTTGCCCACACTATTCCCCCCACTTTCCTTTTGTTTATTGTATAGGTTAAGAAAAAAATAGAATCCTTCCCCTGCACCTTGGAATTATTGTCCGCTTACTTTGCTTCAACACACTTTTCCAATTATTTTTCTACCCAAATCATTATAATCATAATAACTTGATTAGGTCAGTGTTAGCTTCACTGCATGATTAAACTTCTCTTTCGCATATAAATCACCACCTCACATGGGAAATTCCTTACTTCCTTTTAGTAATAAAAGCAAGTCAAAATTTTCTGTGCAGGAGGAACTGGAGGCATCACAGCTAAGTTCTTCCTCCTGTTCATGGGAGGGAGTCCAGGGTCACCAGTTTCAAGGAGTATGTGAATGAGAAACCAATGCTTTTATAATCCTGTAACAAATATGGATAGGCTACAGGAAACAAAGATGGTTGTATTTTATAACTTTGTAGTTTTCTCATTGTATGCTTATTCAGATGAATTCTACAGCAGAAAGGAAGACATCTTTGAAAGTTCTGGACTGCTCAAAATTTCATTTTGGGGAAATAGAAGTAGCAGTACATGGACTAAGAAAATTGCTACTGATTTTGAACCCTCTTGGCATTTTTCTTAAATTTATTAGCTTCATATTGATTCATGTGTTTTTTTCCATTCAACACAAACTTTTTAAAATTATTCCCTGTAATTATCTCTATACTGCTTTTAGCGGTTCTCTTTTCCACCTGAGCAGAATGGCCGGAACATAAATGCACTTTTAAATGAAGGAAAGGAAAGAATGTTATTTTACTATTTCAATGGATAGAAGGAATAACATGATGAATGTTCCTTGATCTATGATATGATGCAATAATTGTTGGTTTTTTTTTTCCTTTTTTTTTTTTAACCGAGCTGAAAGAGTTATAACCAAAATCATCCAATCCAAAGCAGAACAGTTGAAGTTATGTGCTGTGTTTCTCACAATTTACAGCAGGGTCTTGTTTGCCCTGACTTTCTAAGATTTGTGATGGATTAGTCCTCTTCCACTCCCATTTGGTTCCAGTCTTGATGAGACTGAATGGAAGCAGTGGACCAGCATAGTGAGAAACCCCAGAACAGCAAATTAGACCAATTTACAGCCTGGTTTCCTTAGCAGCAGACCCCACCCTAGCCATCTCCACAAGATAAGACACACACTTGGTGGCAGGACAAAAATGCAAGAACTTATAGTTTATAATATTTTCATCTTCTAAAAATATCTACTTTGCTTATATGTTCTAATAACATAACACTGTGCATACACAATTAATTTTTTTCAGATTCTGTATTGGGGAACTTTCTCAAGAACTATAACCCAGGTCCCCTGCATCACCCAAAATCAGCCTGGAGTCCATTGTCAGCCCGGAGGCCCAGGTGACGGGAGCCGTGTTTTGCAGGTTGCCTGTGCCCTAGGTTCTGCTATCTCTGCCTTCTTTCCAGTGGTGCCATATCTCTACCTAACATGCCCAGTGCTGAGTGCAGTGCTGCTTCCTGATAAGCCCTTCCCTTTGGTAGCCACAACCGTGTTTAACAAAATTTTTCTTGAGCAATGTTTGGGAGTCTCCCTTTTCTTTCTACTTTTTTCTTCTTAATGCATCTGGGTAGTTTCTTGACCTACTTTTATTTCTTCCATGCTTGACACAAAAACACTTCTGAAAAGCATGAAATCCTTTCAAAAAGAGGGGGGTTTTTTGAAGTCACTTGTGTGTATTATTGTGCTTGTGTTCAAGGGACCTGAATCTTATTTAATAATGGCCCAAAGCACATGAGTAGACACACACACACACACACACACACACACAAAAAAAAAAAAACCCAACAAATCAAATATTGAATGCATTTGCCCAACTAAAACACTACCCTCTGCTTGTAAACTTTCTTCTTTATGCCTTGCAGTTATTTCCTAATTCCTCTGAAACACTCCAACCCCCTGGGGCCTAATCAATGCCTCATATCAATTAAGCTCCTAAGGACAAGAGACTTAGTACACCTCACAAGCTTGACAACAGGCCCTTTGTTGGAGAAAACAAATTAAAAGGAAGAGATTAGACCTTCTCTGATTAAATGTCATTAAAATGCTCCTTTGAATGAAAAATATTTATAATAGGAGCCAGAGATTTACAAATCAAGTTATGAGTTGAGCCACAGGGTACCGTCCTTACTCTCCCACATGGGAATAGACTCTGAGTTCTGGCAATACATTATCTGAGGAAGTTTTTTCAAAATATTCTCAATTGTATTAAAAAGTGAGCTCTAAGTAGTAATTATAAGTACCTGAACATGTATATCGGTGTTGTTTGTGGAGAATGGAAAATTGACCTGAATTGACCATCTCCTTGGCTGGGGTGGAGCAGAATGTGTTGTTTGGGGAATGCTTATTGAATTTTTAAAAGCATTATACTTTGCTAATATGGAACAAGCATTTGAATTATGGAGAAGTTCCTTTATTACATGTGTGGAATTGCTATAAATGTCTTCACACAAAACTGAATTAAATGAACTATGCTAAATACATATATGATTATGTCAAAATGTAGTTGTATATACAACTACAATGCACTAAAAAATAAAATTAAAAAGAAGATGAATATAATGGAGCCCTAAAGTCATTAATAAGAACTTGAAGGCCAGTTTACAGAAAGTTAAGTGCCAAGATGAACCATGCCAATTAGTATCATCAGACCTAGTGTCAGAGGCTCATTGCTAATCTCCCTCTTCAATTTGCATATAGAAGCACAAGTGCTAAAAGAGATAAATATCCTGGTCGAGAATCACCTTTTATATCTCCTTAAACATGTCTCTTCTGTGTTGTTAGTTTTTAAAATTTAAACATGCCAATAATAAGTTTGGGTATATGTAAAACTGTTTCTCTTTTCATGAACACTTTATTTACAGAGAAGCCTGGGTTGCAGAAACAGAACAAGGACTTAGCTCCCATAAGCTCTTGGACCTAGACTGATATTTTAGCAGTCTCATGTCACCATCCATCCATTCTTCCAGCCATTTATTCCTTCATCCATTCAACAAGTATCTTTGAACTCTGACCAGGCTCTGGACTCCATGTTGGGTCCTAAAGCCTCGGTCATGTACCAAGAGAGCTAAAGTCCCTGCCTTCATTAAGCCTCACTCCTCACTGATCATCACATACAGACATGGGCCCATTCACATGCCTTCAATAAAAACAAATGGAAACTAGTAAAACTCTAAAAATCTTGTTTTTAAAAAGGCTTATAATGTTTCAGTCATCTTGTTTTACATAATCTATCTTATTTAAGTTTTCATCATAAAAATTGAGAAACTGAGACTTTAAAATTAATCTTCTATGGTCAATAAGTGATGAGTAGCAGAAATGGGAATGGAAACCAAATTTCATTAACGGCAAGTTTCATTCTCTTAGCCTCTTCCCTCTTTCCCCACACACTTCAAGTTTTACTACATTTAGAATTTTAAAGTATTCTTGTCACTCCTGATTAGCACTCAGAGAAGAACCCAAGCTCCTACGTGTTCACTCATAAGCCTTTCAGTTCTCAGTTCTGCCCAGCACTGTACCCTGCTCTTTCTTCTCCCCTACTTGGCTTGCATAATCTTCCAAGACCCCCCTTCTTTGGGTCTTGATCCATCCAGGTGCCATAGGGCTTTAGGTCCTGCTTTAACCTTATCACCACACAGAGGAGCAGATGTGAGCCTCATATTTTCAAACACTTGCATTTGTATCATACTTTCATGGGAGTCGGTGCCCTTTAGGGAATGACTTCCCTTGAACAAATGTGTTTGGAACCATCCACCTTGTAAAGTGCATGTTGCATGAATATCATAGAAATTCAGGGACAAGTTGGAACAGAGAAAAAGGTACATTTAATGGCCAAAATATTTTCCCTGAGGCCTCAGATTCTTCTATGTGGGAATGATTTAAATTCGAGGGAGAATCGGATTCCCTGTTTACTGCACAGTTGATTTCTCACCTGGCTAAAATTAGCTTTTAAATCACTGGGTTTTCTGCCGCTGCAGTGCACTTGGTCCCCTGTGACTGAACTGTTAGACTCGCTTTTACTCCTGCTGATTACCTGTGATTATCTACCTGGTCAAGTTGTCAGGTGGCTGCACCTGCTGAACACTTTCACATCTGCAGTTGATTAGCTCTCTAGCCAACCCCTTGATCATAGATTTTATACCTAAATTGTCTTATCTCCTTTTGTTCATTTGGAATTGAATCACCCCCAAAATATAAACCCTCCTCCCAGGAGTGACTGGTACATGTTATTCAGCATTCTGATTTTATGACATGCCCAGACAAGCTCAAAATTAATTTCATGGCAGGAAAGTTTCTGTATTTACTATTAAGACAGATTTTCCACTTTATGCAGAACTCCCAGGGACTGTGTTTCATCAACATTTGGGAGTCAATGTTGAACAGAACGAGCACCATGGTTCCCCCGGCTCTCCTCTTTGGTTTATCTTCAGGATGTTTTGCTAACTATGCACTTCCACAAGTAAGGTGCAGAGCTCCTGGGACAGAAGCTTCATCAGGGAAAATCATCTGATCCTCCTCTGTATTACCTCTTCTAGCAATGTGCTGGTTCCACATGGCCACGTCTTAGTTTTCCAGCTGCATACATAGAATATGAGTTGCAGTCAGTGTTTGACATTATCATTTTCTCCCAGTAGCAAGCAGAAGTGAGTTCATGATAGTAACCCTTTTTAATATAATCTGAAAAAATAAATTGTAGATTCACATTGCAAGTAAAAAAAAAAAAAACCATGATTTAGGCATTGGAATAAGCTAGTAATATTTTTCTTGGTTGAAGTAAAATTAATTTACAAAAGATTTAACTCCTATTGAGAGTTGTGCCAGAATGACTATCACAGCAGTTTACTTGTTTTAACTTGTTTAGTTCTTAATTATAACCTTCTGGGAAGGTAATACTATTATTCTGATTTACAGATGAGAAGACAGACACAAATAAATTAAATTGCCCAAGACCTTATAGCCAGCCAGTGTTGCTTGGCTTGACCCCAGTACTCCTGAATATTGAATAGGACTTTAAAATGTTTGTTTCTTATATATTTAAATTTTAGTTCAGTAAGTACCCTTTTTCCCCTCAGGCCTCATTTTTTACTATTAAGATTCTCAAAAAAAAATTGTAGGAATTTACTACTTTTTCTTTTGTAGATAGATATTAATGTTTAATAATAAATATTTGAATAAGGGAAATAGGTTTCTGGTTAAATTTTTAAAATTTATTGCTCTGAAATTAATGTGAATAAAACAATATGACTTTGAATTTCAATCATTTTTGTAATTATTTTGCTGCCATCTAGCGAACCATATGAATTTTTTAAACATTTTGCTGTCATCTAGTGGCTGAAGTGAAAATAACCTATGACTTCTCAGCTGCATTTTAAGAATTACCTACCTTGGGAACAGTTTCTTTCTTTCTTTTTTTCTTTTTTTAAATATATATATATTTTTTAGTTATAGATGGACACAATATCTTTATTTTGTTTATTTATTTTTATGTGATGCTGAAGATCGAACCCAGCGCCTCACATATGCAAGGCAAGCGTTCTGCTACTGAGCCACAACCACAGCCCCTAGGAGCAGTTTTTAAAAATCATTTAACTTGTATCGAGTCTAACATTTTTAAAAGTCTGACATTAACAGTTAACAATCTTCCTTCTCAACTCTTCTCACTTATTCTTCCTCTGATAAATAATTCACTCTCCTTATGTTCTGGTAACTTCTTTAATATCAAATAAGGCATTAGAAGAAAAATTAGAAACCAATTAATTTTCTACAGATATGATAGTTAATGTGTTTGGGGGATGATATGTTGTTCTAGACCTATTTTATTTGTGTCAATTCTTATTTGGATAACCGACATAATTTTTCACGTGTACCTTAACTTGATTATTGTTGATCCATTTCAATTGTATTTGTTTCATTATATAAATGGTTACCGCCAGACACTAAAAGTTTCGGATTTGCATGTTCTAGGTAGAATACTTCCAATTCATTACCATAAATATTCACCGATTGTACATTTGAAAGCTTATATCAGATGTCCTGAATCATTATTTGCCTTTTCATAAATATATCCTATCTTCACATTAAAAGGGTAGGAATTGTAATTTATTTGTAACCTTAAAACCTAACAATATCTGACATTTAATAAATTCATGTTGATGCTTCCCTATTTGCAGGTTTTTAAGTGTATAATCATCTGCATCCACAATACTTAACCCAATTAGTTTCTGCCTTATTTTAAAATTTTAAGAAACCTCTGATGATGATACCCTGAGGAGAAAAAATGCTGAAACTCTTTCACCACAGCAGTCCGTGGCTCTGCCCCTTTGTAAAATGTAAATGCCTGAAGTACAATTGTTTGGAGGTTTGTGCCTGATCAGGAAAAATGATCCCCCCCCCTTGAAATAAAGAGTCAAGTACATGTTCAATATTCCAATGGACATTTATAATGCTGCGGCACTTTGAGGGAAAAGAGAAGTTGAGAAGAAGTTTTAAGTTGGATGATAATTGTGGTCATTAGCAATATTGTGGGAGAATGTATTCTACTGGAAATCTCCCACTTGAAGCTGCAGAGCATTTTCCAAGAAGATATAAGATAAGCAAAATTCAGTCTTAGTATTAACCATGTAGAGTACTGTGTGGTTCAAACAGATGAGTACTTTTTCTGGATTCCTCTATATTCATGAGATCATTCATTCAAATACTTACTCAGTGCTTATTAAGTGCCAGACACACTACTAAGCAATAAGGTCAATGTTGGCGTGCAAGACTCATCTCCATGCCCTAATGAAGCTTATGTTCTGTCTCCTTTGATCCAGCATTTTCCCTCAAAACAACTCCAGGATTGTCCAGCTGGTATATGGAATAAGACCTATCTGTAGCTGGTACTAGTTTATGCATTTCTTTTCACATAGAGTGAATACTGAATACATTTTTACAGAGCCCTGACATTACTAAGTAAGTACCCTGAGAGAATGAGCTTGTGTGTTACCACTAATGATCAAAGCTCCACGCCTCCTAATTTCAAGGGATTTAATTAACACATCCACTTCATACTGACCAACCTGGTTTCACCTCACCCAAGTGGTACTCTATTAAATAATGGTAGCCTCACAGGACTCTATCACATGACTTGACTTCCAGCAACTCAGGACTCTCCTGACCCAATACTGTCTTCATTCCTTCTAGTAATGAACTTACAGCTGCCATTTTCTCAAATAGTAAACATATTAACCCTGAAGTAATGAAAGATGATCAAAGTCACTAACAGCAAAAAATAGACTTTATTCTGTGTTGGCTTTTTGCCTCTCTGACAAAATGCCTGAGAAAAACAACTTAAAGGAGAAAAGATTTATTTTGGCTCACATTTTTAGAGGTTTAAGTTCATGGCCAGCTGGCTCTGTGATTTCTGGGCCTATTGTGAAGCAGTACACCATGGTGGAGGTGATGCAGTACATCATGGTGGAAGGGTATGGAAAAAAACAAAGCTGCTTACCTGATAGTATTTGGAGAGCCGTGAGAGGAAGGGGCCATGGACAAGACATAGTTCCCAAGGGTATGTTCCCAAGGACTCTCCCTTCAACTCAGGCCCATTTCCTACCATTTCTACTACCTCTCAATAGGCCATTAAATTATGAATCCATCAATGGATTAACTTATTGATGAGGTCAAAGCCATCATTATCTAGTCACTTCCCAAAAGTTCACCTCTGAGCATTGTTGCATTGGATACCAAACTTTCAACACATGAGCCTTAGGGGAAAACCTCAGATCCAAATCATAACAGTATCTGAAGATATTAAATGTTTAAAGGTCTAAATATCTGGACTTCTGCCGTGTCAGGCCAATGTCATTCCTAAGCTTTTTTTTTTTTTTTTTATAAAATAATGCCATAAGAGCTACATTCTGACTTGTTTGCCTGGCTGTAGAATTCATTGCAGGGAACCCAGAATTTTAATCAATGTTGAGGCCTCTGGGAGCTATTTCACACTTTCCAGATATATAGTCAAACATTTCTTTTGTTGGCACTAATTGCCTTGGTCCCCACTTAAGGAATGTAACATTCAAATCCAGAACTTGAGTCCTTTATTGCTACACTTCAGTTACAGAAACAAACCCACAAAGTTTGCCATTCTCCATTTTTGTCACTTATAATGCATTTTCTTTAAAACACACAGCAGCCAACTTTTGTGTCCATGTCTTTATTGGTTTTGGTGATCAGTACAACTGCTTTTGCTTCAAGTGCTGTCATTTACTCCTTTGTGTTCTAGGAATCATTAATTCCAGCCTCGAATATGCTAGACATTAGAGATAGTTTTTGCTTTAATAGGCATGCAAAGATAAAAGTAACGAAATAAAAAATGAATGGCCCTGCTTCAGATAAAGAAAACCATATTTATGAAGAAGAAATTCAGATACCGCAAATTCAGATACCGCATCAAAACTTCTAAAACTCCTAATGTGATTTCCTTTAATGGACTATCAAAACCAGATATCCAGATAGTGGCTAAAATTCAAACAGTGATGGTCTTCTCTTTGGTGTTATTTAAGAGGCAAAACACATTAGCAATTCAATTCTTGGTGTAACAAACATTCTGGCTTATGTTGGTTAGATAATCTTCATCTACCTCTCTTCCTACATATAGAATTACTCATTACTTCTGTAAGATGGACAACTCATAATACAAAAATAGGAAATCTGAGGTTCTGTGAAATTTAAGGTGACAGAAAAATACTGCTTGAGCACCATTTTTCTGTCTTTATTCTTCTTTTTTTGTTTCTTCTTCTTGGAAATCTTACTAGAAATACTACTGTGATAGAAAAAATAAGATGATGATAACAAAGGTCAAGTGTGAAATTCATGCCTTTGTATTAGATCTTGTCAAAAGTGACTTTGGTTTCTTGGTGACTGCATTTGTCACATTCTTTGCTCAGGTGTGAGGACAGGAAATACACTTGCGGTAAGGAGCACCAGAAGGAGGCAAGGAACCAAGCTCTCCAAAGGCAGGTTTCCTTTCCTGAAGAGGGCAAGACACAGCAGCTCACTTGAAGGAGGCTCTCACCACCCTGTTCTTGATAGGCTGCGGAGGGCGCCAGTTCCCCACAAGGGGCACTGGGGGCTCGTTCTCTGCGCTGGCAAAGAGGCTGCGCAGTTTGGCCATCTGCAAGGGGCAGAGCAGATGGTTAGCAAGGCATTTGTACCAACTGGGCAAAATAGAGTTAGAAATCACTGACTTTCTAAGCAGGACAAGCAAACCCTAAATCATATCTCCAGCGCTCAGTCCAGAGCTAGTTAGCTACCAGTTCCTGAGTAATATAATTTTGTTTGTTTGTAAAGCCTTTTTCCTCCCCCATTTAATACAAGATCACCACACCCTTTGGTCAAACCATTTCCTCCTGAATTCTGAAACAATTCTTTTAATTTGAGAGGTTGGTATGAAATACACATTTTATATAGAAAGGCATGACGATTTAACATAGGTACAAACAATTATAAGCTTAATAGGCCTTCATTAAGTAAGTTCATGAATGGATTGTTTTATTTTATTTTATTTTTTAATTATACATGGACACAATGTCTTTAGTTTACTTTCTGTGGTGCTGAGGATCAAACCCAGTGCCTCTTGCATGCTAGGCGAGCACTCTACCTCTGAGCCATAACCCCAGTCCCCCCCCCCCCAAATCAATTATTTTAAAAGAGCAAAAAGAAACTAGAGTCATTTTCAATTTTGAGCTTTTTTTCATTAAAGGACCAGAAAATAGGAATGTTATATTTTCACATTAAAATGTTTTTAGCTTTTCTTCTTGGAAAAATTTTATTCCTTTTTCAAAATATTTATACCAATGAGTAAGACCCTTCAACCTGAACTTTTGAAAATTGTCAGTTTATGTATGTGAATCCGCACTGGCAGAAATATGAAAGTTAATGCTAATTGGGCAAGGGAGACAGTAGTGGACTGATGTAACTATTGTAGGAGCATTCATGTTCTCTGTGTTGTTCACTTGCTTAAATGTTTTCTTTCCATGTCTCTGAACACTTACTTTCTGTGGAAATAGCTTTTCTTGAGTAAGTGGGGGGAGAGGTACCAAGGACTGAACCCAGGGCCTCATGCATGGCCAGACAAGCAGTCTCCCCACTGAGTTACATCTCCAGCCCCTTGAAAACCTCCTTAACAAATATTGCTAAGCTGTTCTTTGGATGAACAGAAAGACTAGAAGCCTGAGAGGAGAAGCCAAGAAGTGTTGGAAGCAGACAGACCAAAGCTGGGCTTAGGATCCTGCACTTGGCTGTGTTTTCATGGGTAAATTACTTTACCTTTCTGAGACTCAACATATTTATCTGTAAAACTGGAGAAATAATATATACCTCACAAGAATGTTAAATCCTTTTTTATTCCCTTCTCCCTCCCTGGCCTCTCTTTGCCAACCCATTCTCTAACCTGTGCTCAGTATTTCGGGTACATTCAAATAAATGTAGACTCACTTATATTCATCTAAACCCGTAAGTGTTTTTAGAGCATAAACTTAGTCATTGTTTACTATCACAACTACTTTTAAACCATCTGCATCTATTCTGGTACTCTTGGTACTCCTGTGCCAAACTGATTATAATTAACCAGGGCAAACTGTGAAATCTCTAGGAGCAGAGCTGTTCCTAAGTATCCACTCAATAGCCATATTTTTCCATGTAGCATCTGCATCTTCTACGGGCAGCCAGTGATAAATGCGGGTGCCTCAGAGGCGCTGTTACCTGGTCGGAGCTCACGGTGATCGGCTCCTTCAGGAGCAGCCACACGATGCACTCCTCACAGGGAGGCGTGGTGAAGGAGCCGTGGTAGGTCCAGTAGTCCCGGCAGGCAGGGAACAGGCAGGATGGGTCAAAGTGCGTGAAGGGCGCCTCCTTCCCCTGGGAGAAGGTAAGGCACAGGCTCTGTGAATTGACGCACACACGGCCACACCCCAAAAGTCTCTCCATTGCATTTGTGCAAATAGATTTCAAGTTCAACAGAGATATTGGAACTTTTTACCAAGGCTCAGGCCTTTCAGAAATAGAGGGCAAAGGTTTGGGGAGCTGTAATATTGTAAAATATTACAATCATTGTAATATTTTATTCCTTATCGTTTTAACCACTAGCAGAGCTATAATTCTACCGCTTCTTATGAGGGAAAACTCATACTGTATATAAACATAACAGAAGTATTTCATATAGGTTGATGTTTTAGTTCTTGATGATAACAGGCTTGTATTTTAAGCGAATGCTATATTTCAGATTACTTACTTATTTTAGTGGTATAACTTAATAGCAGGTGGGGACTGGGGCTGTAGCTCAGTGGTAAAGCACTTGCCTCACACGTGTGAGGTACTGGGTTTGATCCCCAGCACCATATAAAAAATAAAGATACTGTGTGTTCATCTACAACTAAAAATATATTTTTTTAAAAAAAGTTAATAGCAGTAAATTTGAATAGTCCCAAAGACAACTAAAATGGGTCTGCTAATTAGATGAGTCAACTGTTAGGATTGAAAATATATAGGGCAGCACCAGGATTTAGAAGACCAGCATGGCTTACATTGAGAATCTCTGAGATCCTGGGCATGTATGTGGAGGGGGAGGGAGAGGGCAAGGTGACCACTTCATTACTCTGATTCTCACCCACTTCCTTGAACTATGTATTTGAAATGTGAAATTGCTCTAAAAACTATAAACCATACAAATATAATGGCATTTATTTTTATATACAAATGAGCATATCTATTGGACATAGCAACTGATTTTAGGTGAAAAAAATACACTTGAGAGTGTAAAAGAAAAAACTGATGTACTCTGCTTTATGCTTTAGGAGGGAAATTATTTTCTCTTACCTTTGTCTTAACTTTGTCCAGTGCATCAAGTAAAAGCTGGAATTCGCCTTTCTCCCGTCCTATCTAGAAGGAAAAAATTGAAATCCCACATGATGTTTCCACCTCTCCATAATTTAAGATTGTCTTAAAAACTGATTTTGATCCATCATATGCAACTAGTGTTTATAACTCTGCCAGAATGTCTTGTACTAAGCAAAAACATGAGTTTATCCCCCCACCCCCAGATTTTAGAGGATACATTTTCTGATCTAAACTTAGACTTTAGGCCTCTGAAGTACAAAACCACAAAATTACATGTTGCTCTAGTTCTACACCCTTGACCTTCTCTGGAAAATTGTTCCATTTTCTTTTTCTTTCTTTCTTTCTTTCTTTCTTTCTTTCTTTCTTTCTTTCTTTCTTTCTTTCTTTCTTCCTTCCTTCCTTCCTTCCTTCCTTCCTTCCTTCTTTTCTCTCTTTCTTTCTTTCTTCTTTTTCTTTTCTTTTTTTTATAGAGTTAGAGCTAGAGTGAACTTTATGTATCTGAAACTAAATCCATTGTCTTTCCTCTCAAGCCCACTTCAGCTCCTATTGTGTTGTGTTCCAGCCCTGAAAATGACCCAGTCAATTCAGAACATAAAGCAAATTAGGTCATTCAAAAAGAAAGACACCAGATTTTCACCTCTGGCTTAAAATCTAGATTGTGTTACAACCAAATTCATGTGTTAATGATACTAAGTCCTCTTTAAACCAAGATTGGCTCAACAACACACACATTCCATGTGCTATCTTAGCCGGGGATCATGTGGGTGGTAGCCACCTTAAGCTGAGGGGATGTCCAGCCAGCTACTTGGCATCACAGAAGTTCCCAACATGGGCTTTTCTGGTTTCCAGTGCAGTTGAAACAGAGTAGTGAAAAGAATAATGAGCACATGCCACCCTCACCCTCCTCACCACCATAATAAGGTCCCTTGAGTTTTTATCCCCAACTCTCCACACACACACATCTTAAGAAAATTTAGAAGTACCGGGTAATGGAGTTTGGAAAAAGAAATACTTTTAGCAAAAAAAATACTCTTATTTTAGCAAAAATGTCTGGATTACTTGAGTGAGTAATGATCAGTATGTGGAGGAAGGAAAAGATACAAATATACCCCTCAGACATCAGGAAGGAATGGAAATCATGGTATCCTCATCATTGATAAGGGACTGCATTTTTTAAATTAAAAAATATGGTCTATTTTTACCTTACCTTCAGAAAAATGCCAACCACAGCAATTCCATCAGGCTGCTTCAGAGCTTCTCCAAAAGTGTTATACTTTGGATTCCAGTGAACCAAGTGAAGCTGAAACCATAAAATACAGGTTATGAGGTAAATCCCTGGAATAAGAAAACAAGTAAAAAAAAAACATTTGCAATAAATCAAAAACAGGTGCATTCTAAGGATTGTTGCTTCACATTCTCATAGAAGTTGATAAAATTCTAAATAATAGCATGCAATACTTTGGTGAAATTGTTAATGGTTCAAATAAAATGTGTTTGAAATTCCCTACTTCCTTATAGCCAGGGCCCTAGAATCTAGTGACAACCTTATCTTAATTTAGAACATGTGCACCCATTAAGTTAATCAGGTTTTCCATATTGAGTTACTTAGCGTGGCAAAAAAAAATGTGCATATAATAGTTTATGGCAGTTGAAATATTTTATTAAAGATCAAAAGTATAGTAATAATCCCATGGGTAAAGGTCAAACCCAAGGGCTTTCCCACATCTGTAAAAAATAGCCTAAACTTTCCCCATTTTTGGAGAAGATGTCTAATGGCACAGCATTCTAAATAATTACTCTTGGCACTGGCTCTTAAATTGGCTACAGAGAAATGGACTGATCATAATGAAGTACTTTGGGTTTCTAAGAGTTTAATTTAGAAAACAATTGTGCTGCCTAATGATAGGCAGTTAGGAAAATGTTCCCACATGCCTCCAGTTCCTACCTCAGCCACTATGTTGACCAGAGGTTGCCCTTGGAAAGACTGAAGTGGGAAAAATGAATGGATCCTCATCTTTAGGGCACTACTTACTGGATTGACTTTACAAAGAGATCATAGAGGTAGCTTCTCTTATTCTCTTTGTAGTGTAATGTCTTGATCTGAGCTGTTAAGTCATGATTTTTTTTTTAATGGGCTGAGACAAAGAGTAGTATTTGCCTATATTAAATTTTATATATATATATATATATATATATATATATATATATATGTTACATAATGCATACATTTATATGCACACCTTCATTTAAAACTACAATGTGAGCATTAGTCAGAATTATTAACTGCAAATTTTAAAACATTATATTCTTATATAAGAGACAGCATAGAGCACGAGGGAAGATGATGAACTCTGAAGCCAATCTGCATAAAGAAAAGCACCAGGTCTAGCACTCATCAACTATGTACCTGTTATGTTACTTTTCTGTGCCTCCATTGCTTTACCTGTAACCTACTGCCTAGGGCTGCTGAGAGGATTAAATGAGTCCATCATATACATACTTAATAAATACTAGCTATCCTTATTGTTCTAGTTCCATTCAGGACCCTTATTGTTCTAGTTCCATTCATATGTTAAGCAGCTGATTTCTTAATAGAACCTTGGAAGTCTTCATGCTTAACACTAACCCATGCACACCCGTTTTTACTGTCTACCCTAGAATGTTTGGCAGCTCCAGTGTATGCTGACACTACAACTCTTTTCACTACAGGCTTGAAGCAAAAACAATGGGTATTGTTTAATTGCTGCACTTGTTCTTTTTAATCTCTGAGTTTTCAATGTGGGAGACCTAGAGCAGATTCTGGCCGTTCCTCCTACCTCTGCTGCATACTTGACACCATCCACCGTGTGCTCAGAGCCATGGTCATCGGAGGAGCCCCAGTGAAGGTGAAACTGGCGAAGTCGGTAGGGCCCAGAAAGAGGACCGCCTCTCAGCACTGTGATTTGGATAAGCAAGGTCAGCAGTAATTCACATTTCCTGCAGAGAGCCCTACTTTACACAGGTACTCTTACCAGCAAGAGGTGGTCAGTCTACTGGGCAGATGGAGCCATTCGCAAGCACACCAATCTCCTCACCAAATGAAGTCTTGAGACACATCAAAATAAGGTGCTTTCTTTTCTGTCCTTCTTGTTTTGTTTGCTTGTTTTATTATTTTTAAAATGTGATTTGAACATTTTTTTAGTTGCTCAAAACATTACATTGATCTTGACATATCATATATCATACATTTGTTTCAAATGGGGAATGAATTCTTATTATTCCCACGTGTACAGATTGCAGGATCACATTTGATTTGAACATTTAGAAAAATAAAATTAAAATAACAGATGGACAATAAGAATGTGTATACCCAAAGAACAGATCAGTGATGTGGTGTGTAGGAAGAACTTGACAGTTAATAGACTTAAGTTCCAATCCTAGTTCTACCCCATGAGAGCTGTGTGACTTCAGACAAGTTGCTAAATTTCTCTGAATCATTTTTGCATCTCTGAGAAGGTGATAATAATTCCACACTTTCAGAGCTGCTGTGAGGATTAACTGAGATTAAACACCTTAATGGTGTTCATCACAATGCCTGCATGGTGATCAGTGCACATACATGAATTCCTCCTTCATGTCTTGCTTTCGACTACACTTTTTTTTTTTTTTTTTTTTTTAGGAATACAAGCAAGAACTTTCACCCACATCTAATTTAGACTCTGTCTACTCAAATCAGATGAAATTGAAAATTCATAAATTTCCCAGGAAATCAATCACTGTGGACTGCTAAACTTGGTAATTCTTGGTAGCAATAATTTGGGTTTCTTGAATGAATGTCTCAATTCATTCAGCTTAGGAAAGAGTTTAGAGGTTCAAATATCTTCCAGAGGACATTGGAAACTATGCAGAAACATTAAATCAAGATCTAGCCACATAAGCTATCAAAATAGAATTCAGAGGGAAGCTATTTAGGAAATGACTGGCCACTCTAAATGGGACAAAGATGTAAAACGATAATGCTAGGCCTGTTTGAGCTTGGTCATGAAGGAAGAAAGTGGTTTGAGGTGTTGTATTTTTTCTATCCAATTGCTTGAAATAGTTACTATCTGGACATATGAGTCCAATTTATTAAATAAATTACATGAAATTGCAAATATTCAACTACTGACTGCTTAAAAAATGGCATTTTTCATGTGGTTCAACCTAATGAAAACTGTCTAATTTCATTGCTTTTCCTTCAAAATGGATCTTGTTTTCAATGGTGAGAAAGGAGAGAGAGCAACATGAAATTATTGTTTAAGAAAAATTGAA
This sequence comes from Urocitellus parryii, assembly GCF_045843805.1. NCBI lineage: Eukaryota > Metazoa > Chordata > Mammalia > Rodentia > Sciuridae > Urocitellus > Urocitellus parryii. The sequence continues at coordinate 48,097,376 of NC_135537.1, forward strand.
CTTCTATTATATTACTTACTTGGAACCTTCTGGTAGGCAGAAATTCTGACTCTTCTTTTTTACATCACTAAGAACATTCATGTATGTATATAAATAAGGATAATTTTAAGTTTATTAGAAATGTGGTTATAAGAAAGTGTGTTATACACATCAGGCATAAATTATTAAAGAAAAGTGTTGCTTACCTCATTTATGGTAAAATAAGACATTTCTAATTGTACTTTTATTTCATTGATTTGTTTACTAGGGTAGGTTAAACTTTAAAAAAGAAAAGATAATTTATCACAAATACTCAAGAAAAAGAAGATCAGATACTACAAAATACACTCACTAGAAGGATAAATCAAATGAACCCCACTGAAGCCCTGAAGCCCAGTCATTTTGACCCATATGAAGGCCTCTTCTCTCCCCTGGATTGGCCTCCTCTGGGCACCAGGGGAAGAAAATTCATGTTTCTTTATTGTATTTCTTGCTTTGTAGAAGGGAATCTCTGTCAAACAGGGGAGTGGTAGCCTTGCACTCCTTGCACTGTGGTCAAAAAGCACAAGAACCCTTGGCTATTGGCCATCGGAGTTGGAATACTAACTTGGATTCATTGCCATCGCTGTCCTATCAAGCTCCCATTTCAGGAAAGCATTGCCAACTCTTAGCTTGGGCATGGGGCCATTTTGCAACAACAAAGTATCAGAATTAGAGGGTGAGACATTCCTCTTCATTGCATAAATATAATTCTTCACAACTAAAGCAAAGTTGAATGTCACGTCATCTCCATTTTCAGGGATGAAGGGCTCCCTCTTCCTACTAATTCTGTTACCATGTCATAACTCACATTTGCCAGAACAAACAATGAAAACATCCAAGTGCCCCTATCTAAGTGCTATACTTACTTGACCTATCATAAGTGTCATCAAACACAACTCTGCAGGTCTTCCCATTGTTCAGGATGGTTTTGGCAGAGCCAGGATCATAAGATGCTGACCAAGGAAGCAGAGAAGGGTCATGCTTGATGTCTTTAGTATGCAGCTCAATGGGCGACTGGTTGTCACCCTTGGCAATTGGGTAAAGTTCATGCCAGTGATCAGGACCTAGGAAGCAAGAGTTGAGATTTATTTATTTGGTGGTACAAGCCAATAACTAAGGCCTCTTTCAAATTGGCAAAGCCAACAAAAATACTAGGATGCTAGATAATGATTACAAAAGATCTGGGGTTCGAATTGAGCAATATAAGACTTAGTATTTAAGATCTATTCATAGTTTTGCTAATAGTATACTTGGAGGCTATATATAATTCTGTGTATTCCTGCTGCTGTCTCAGGAAGATGGCCTGAAAGGCTGACTTTTAAAACAGACTTAATTCATTGACCACATAAAGTTTTTGCATCGCTGTGATTTTTCAGAACACAAAGGTATCCTTTTCCCACGGGTTAGATAGAAGGGGTAGGTGGAGCAGAAATTCTTATCTCAACACTAGCCTGGGAGAGATTATGTGTGTGCTGGGTCTGGGAGTAAGGGACAATCAGATCTGCACCTCGGGTGCTCTGACTTCTCAGTCAGAAGCAACATCATTTAGGCAAGTTAGGAACTCTGAGCATCAGTTTCATCCAAGGAAAACACCAAGTCGATATAAAGGAGAACTAAATGAGATAAAGGCAAAAAGAGCAGCAGCATTTGGCACTTGAAAATTGCTCAGTAAATGTTAGTTTTTACCCCCACTCCAGGCCTGCATTTTCCAGAGCACTCCCTAGAATCGCCTGCATTCTGTGCAATGCCAGGATATGCTCTGGTAGCATCCTGGACCAGGGGCTGCAGCTGCCGGCACTCACCATTGTGGCTGGCGTAGCCCCACTCCTTGGCCATGGTCGTCTTTGTGGGAGCTGGATGGATTCTGTCTTCTCTCTCCGGGCGCGTCGTGCAGAGCCCTCGCAAGTCCTCGCCTTTTATATAGGTCCCCAGCACACTGCATGGCCTTATTAGGTCAGCGAAGGTGGGGCAGGGGGCTAAACTGGATTGGGGTGGTATTTGGAAGGCGGCGTGGGGGAAGCCAATGAATTACAAGAGTTGCACAGCTGTCGGGGACCAGTGGGGTGGATGGAGGGGGGCGGAGTGGGTGAGGTCCCCACTCCCCGCCCTCGCCCAGGAACCCTGGCTCCCGGCCCTTGCATCTCTCTTTCTGGGTGTCCTAAAGCTGCAGGGCTTTCCAAGCCGCGCCGACGTGCAGAAATGCGGGTGGCTTTCGACTGGTCCTCCCTCCCCCTCTCCTTCCTTGCTTTTGGAGAGTCGGAGAGGTGCAGAGAATGCAGTGCAGTCGCTGTGCTTAGCGGCGAACTGAAATCTGCATCCCGGCAGCTTGTGCTGCCTGACTTAGAAGTTGCTTTTGCCACAGACTGACGGTCTGGCTGCGGTCTCTGGACGCTTCTGCGAGTTCTTTTTCGCTGCAGCGATCCGGTTACGGTGACTGGAAAGAACCCATTTGTTTGCCTGACCCATGTTTGACTCCATTGCAAATAACTTGTAAAAATCTAAGGAGCAAAAGATGGAAAGAAAGAGTCCGGGAGAGCACGCTCTCTAACCCCGTTATCTTTAAAGAGATGGTCCTTTCCCTGGAACCGCACCAGATGGCATTTCCCAAACTAGCGGGTCGCTTTGGTCAGCAGCACGCCAAGGGCTGAATCTGAGAGAGCGCAGGGCATCTGGGAGATGCCTGGATCCCGGGTTCGCGCAGAGCAGGAGACTGAGACTGACGTTGCCCTACTGTGTGAGCTGTACCTCTGCCCAAGTTCAGGAAAAGCCAAGCATATCCTGAAATATTGGAAGGCCGCTATCATAAATCGAGTTGCAGTACCTAAAATATATGATTTCACTCACCAAGCCATAATGAGAGACTGGGGGAAAAAAAAAAGAAGAAAAGGTTTACAGAATGTTTTTACATTTTTTCTTCCCCTCCTAAGTTGTTTTATAATACCATGAACCACAAGAAGGAGAATAAAACTGGCAAATCTAGCGTATACGTGGCAAAAGTACAGTTTAAAATACCTGGTTATGGTTTGCATTGAAGAAGTCAGTGTAATAGATATTTACAATTCTAAGACTATATTTTAAAATTTCTTCTGTTCTAAATCAGTAATCATTTTTTTAAAAGACAACAAGGAAAGATAAGCCAAATGTCAATGCTATCTTAAACAAGATTTCAGTACATGCAACATGTTTTTTAAAATTAATTACTTTGAATTTTTGTTTATGATAGTATTTTGTATTGGGGATAACAAAACTTGAAAAGGAAATCTCTCATCATGGCAAAGATAGCTCATCCCTAAGGCATGTGGAATGAGTGACCACACTCATAACCTGGACGCCAGGGGAGTCACTGCCTGGGATATTTTTGTGACCAGGGATTATTTGATCCACACAATAGCAGTGTGCAATCAGGAACCAAAGCACTTTGGAAAATCTAAGCAAACACAGCAAAACAAATACATTTAGATTCTGAGCTCAGATATGTCACTGTTGGATCAGAAAGTGTAGAGTTAAGATGCCTGGGCCAGGTTTCCAGTTTGTTATGGTAGAGTGGTGCTATATTTTTGGTTAATGGAAGTGTTTTATATTTTTTATCAACTCAGTAATTATTGGCATGAGTAAACCATAATCTTGTCTGATCAGTTCAATTGTTACAATCTCTCTTTCTCTAGTATTTGTGGTTAGAAGATTGGTAACTAAATTTCATGTTATTTGATATTGTAGTAATACAATTAAGATATTTAATAACATATTTATCCCAAGAGCAATCTAGGAATTAATAATGCATTACTGTTTATGCATAAAATTTCTTTTAAATAAGTTATTTGTAATTAGTTAAAGAATATGCACAGTGGCAAAGAATTTCAAATAAACACTAAGTAGAATTTGCACAATGAAATATTTAATAGTTTTAGATATATGGCCTTGAAAATGTTGATTGGCATTTTATTGTACTTTTTTTTTTAATACTATGGATTGAACCCATGGGTATGCTTCACTACTCAACCACATAGCTAGTCCTTTGTATTTTATATTTTGAGACAGTATCTCCTGAAGTTGCTTAGGGCCTTGCTAAGTTGCTAAGGCTGGTCTTGAACTTCCAGTCCTCTTGCCTCAGCCTCCAAAGTCGTTGAGATTTTATTGCACTTTCTTATGAGAAGTTAATTTTTAAAAGCTGTAATTTTAAGACAATTTATATCAAATCAAGTAATTTTAGATCATAACAAAATTTTTAGAAACCTTATCAGAATTCACCTACAAATATGTTTTTTTCAGAAACCTCATCTACAAATTTATCATCTGCATCTGAATTGATTTATCCCAGCATATTTGTCAGTAAATTTCAAAATTCCCTATCAACAGAGCAAAGACATAATTCTAAATTGTGTCCAAGACTTTGAGATTTCTGGAGTTGCTTGAAAAAGAAAGCTGTTAAGGGCTGGGGATATAGTTCAGTTGGTGGAGTGCTTGCCTTGCATGCATAAGGCCCTGGGTTCAATCCCCAACACCACTACCACCACCCCCCAAAAAAGAAAGAAATATAGCTTTTAAATATACACTGAGATTAAAAAAAAAAAGAGTTACCAGTGCTTACAAATTGTTTCCTAGCACATTGACAGCAGTTCTCCCAGCACCATAATTGGAAAGCTGATATAGTGGGCAAACTACAGGATTCTTACCCCAAAACAAGTGCACACATACAGAAAAGGAAAGAGAGACCAGAGAAACCAAGAAAGAAATTATGGCTAAACAGTTACTGGCAGGAAAAGAATAATTGAATATGACTGTTTCAATGCGATTGTTTGTTAAAACCATAAATTTAAAAGATCTAGGGTAATAATATTTAAATATAATTTATTCATGATTTAGCATTTTGTTTTCCAACATACCAGGTAATATAACAAATTCAAATCTTCAAGTTGAAGATTTTTCTATTGCCACAGAAATTTTTTTAAAAAGTGAGAAATGTATGACTTATTTACCTCTGGAGATCAAACCATAAATTAGGATTTGAAGTAATTACATAACTGGTTTCAATATTTTATATATTATAGGGGTATTTATTTTTATGACATTTTTATTTTCATAGACCAAGTTCTGCAGTAGAAACATAAAAATGGCTAATAAAAATAAAAACTTGTAACTCATTTATTTAACCATCACAGATACCATAATTTTGACCTTCCTCCCTGACTAACCGTATTTTGTAGGAAGGGATAAGCTCAGCTCCTGTTTGTCACCAGTGACAGCTGGTCACTTGGGTCAGAGCTTAAATTTTGGCTCCTGTTCATGGCAAAGTTGTAGGAGAGCAGCCTGAGGTCTTATCCCAACTGTGGCCTGTCCCTCACTGAAATGTATCTACCTGAGACAATCACTCACTTTATTTGAAAGTGGAAGCATGAATCCAAAGGTGAAGTCCTTCTAAGCCTATGCAGGAAGATTTGATCATCAGGGTCCATGAGTTTGAACTATTTTCTTCCATATATGAATTCTTTTAAAACTTAGCAGCATCGTAAACAGAGAAAAACTCATTAAACTTCATGATATCTTTTCTTAGAATCAAATTAGGATGATTAAGTCTAGTTTTTAATAACTTGATGGTATCTGCTCGCAGAATTAACAAGTAGAATTTTGTTTTGTTTTGACATTTCAGAAACATTTCAATGATATTTTGCCTATTTATTTATTTATTTATTTTATTTTTTTGCCCTAGGAACCTCATCTGGGAAATGGAGTTATGTCTGCCTTACAGGGTTCTTGTGAGGCTTAAATGAGATAATACATAAGGCACTTAGCACAGCTTAGGCCAGTGTAGTTAATACTCAGCAAAGTTAGTGCCCTTCTCTGGCCCTGTTCATTTCATCTAATTTCTCTCTGGGCTGTCACCTTCCCTTAATAATCCTTGTTCCTTGTTGGCCATAAACAGTGCCTTCAGTGAATGTCTCAAAGCATAGGTGCTAACCCGTGGACATCACTTAGATGAAGGATACTTTCTGCCTCTATTAAATAAACACAAATAAACACAGCCTTCACTCTTTACTTCAACAGTTTTGAGCTGCTGGACCTAATCACCCATTGGCCCTTCTCACAGTGGGAGTCAAAGCAAACCTTTTAAACCATATGCACACACACACACACACACACACACACACACACACATACACACACACAAAGTGCACTAATCTAACGAAATTTACTGAAATTCATAGCTCTGGAATAAGAACTTTAAAAAAATCATGTAATTCCTATACAGCTTAAAACTTCTTTTGCATATTGTTTGATAAACGAGTTTTTAAAAGTAAAATTCAGACTCCTCTAGGTGGCATTGAGGTGTTTTCAGACAGCCCATCCCAATCTTTCTCCCACATGTGTCCATCCTTGGCTGTTGCTGCAGTTCCTGTGGTCTTCCCATAACACCCTCTATACTTTCTCAGCCTCTGCCTTGGCACAGGAAACGCCCTTGAGCTTAATTGTCCTCCCTTCATTTGTACCTGATAAATTTAAACTGCTTATCTCCACAGTCTACACACTGGACGGTGTTTGTGTAATTTTTCACACTGAAAAGCTGTCACCTTTAAAAGCAGTTCTCTCTTAAATTATCACTATTTGCAGATGATATGATTCTATACCTAGCAGACCCAAAAGGGTCCACAAAGAAGCTATTAGAGCTAATAAATGAATTCAGCAAAGTGGCAGGATATAAGATCAACACGCATAAATCAAAGGCATTCCTGTATATCAGCGACAAATCCTCTGAAACGGAAATGAGGACAACTACTCCATTCACAATATCCCCCAAAAAAATAAAATACTTGGGAATCAACCTAACAAAAGAGGTGAAAGATTTATACAATGAAAATTACAGAACCCTAAAGAAAGACATAGAAGAAGACCTTAGAAGATGGAAAAATATACCCTGCTCATGGATAGGCAGAACTAACATCATCAAAATGGCGATATTACCAAAAGTCCTATATAAGTTCAATGCAATGCCAATCAAAATCCCAACAGCATATCTTGTAGAAATCGAGAAAAGAATCATGAAATTCATATGGAATAATAAAAGACCCAGAATAGCAAAAACAATACTAAGCAGGAAGTGTGAATCAGGCGGTATAGCGATACCAGACTTCAAACTATACTACAGAGCAATAGTAACAAAAACAGCATGGTACTGGTACCAAAACAGGCGGGTGGACCAATGGTACAGAATAGAGGACACAGTAACCAATCCACAAAACTACAACTATCTTATTTTTGATAAAGGGGCTAAAAGCATGCAATGGAGGAAGGATAGCATCTTCAACAAATGGTGCTGGGAAAACTGGAAATCCATTTGCACCAAAATGAATCTGAATCCCTATCTCTCGCCATGCACAAAAGTTAACTCAAAATGGATCAAGGAGCTTGATATTAAATCAGAGACATGGCATCTGATAGAAGAAAAAGTTGGTTATGATCTACACGCTGTGGGATCGGGCTCCAAATTCCTCAATAGGACACCCATAGCGCTAGAGTTAACAAATAGAATCAACAAATGGGACTTACTCAAACTAAAAAGTTTTTTCTCAGCAAAAGAAACAATAAGAGAGACAAACAGGGAGCCTACATCCTGGGAACAAATCTTTACTCCACACACTTCAGATAGAGCCCTAATAACCAGAATATACAAAGAACTCAAAAAATTAGACAATAAGATAACAAATAACCCAATCAATAAATGGGCCAAGGACCTGAACAGACACTTCTCAGAGGAGGACATACAATCAATCAACACGTACATGAAAAAATGCTCACCATCGCTAGCAGTCAGAGAAATGCAAATCAAAACTACCCTAAGATACCATCTCACTCCAGTAAGACTGGCAGCCATTAGGAAGTCAAACAACAATAAGTGCTGGAGAGGATGCGGGGAAAAGGGCACTCTTGTTCATTGCTGGTGGGACTGCAAATTGGTGCAGCCAATCTGGAAAGCAGTATGGAGATTTCTCGGAAAGCTGGGAATGGAACCACCATTTGACCCAGCTATTCCCCTTCTCGGTCTATTCCCTAAAGCCCTAACAAGAGCATGCTACAGGGACGCTGCTACATCGATGTTCATAGCAGCTCAATTCACGATAGCAAGACTGTGGAACCAGCCTAGATGCCCTTCAATAGATGAATGGATAAAAAAAATGTGGCATTTATATACTATGGAGTATTATTCTGCATTAAAAAATGACAAAATCATAGAATTTGGAGGGAAATGGATGGCATTAGAGCAGATTATGCTAAGTGAAGCTAGTCAATCTTTAAAAAACAAATACCAAATGACTCCTTTGATATAAGGGGAGTAAACAAGGACAGGGTAGGGACGAAGAGCTTGAGAAGAAGATTTACATTAAACAGGGATGAGAGGTGGGAGGGAAAGGGAGTGAGAAGGGAAATTGCATGGAAATGGAAGGCGATCCTCAGGGATATACAAAATGTCATACAAGAGGAAAGGAGGGGTAAGACAAGATAATACACATGGAAGAAATGATTTACAGTAGAAGGGGTAGAGAGAGAAAAGGGGAGGGGAGGGGAGGGGAGGGGAGGAGAGGGGGGATAGTAGAGAATAGGACAGACATCAGAATACATCAGACACTAGAAAGGCAATATGTCAATCAATGGAAGGGAAACTGATGTGATACAGCAATTTGTATACGGGGTAAAAGGGGGAGTTCATAATCCACGTGAATCAAACCGTGTAATATGATGTATTAAGAACTATGTAATGTTATGAACGACCAATAAAAAATAAATAAATAAATAAAAGCAGTTCTCTAAAAAACATGATTTCTTTTGCTCCCTGCCACCATTTTGATTCAAGGCCAAGCCACTGTGGAGTTTTGCATTGACTCCTGTTGGGAAAAGAGGGAAGAGAACTGTTTCCACTGTGATGTAAATAATTTTTGCTTCCCTGTGGGGTGGAGAGAATGATATACCAACCAACCTCAATTCTACAGAAGCTAGGGGGGAAAAAAATCTCAATTCTATTTCTGGCTTTCCTCATTAAGAGTTGTAACCCTAAGCTGGTCAGTTGATTTCTCAAAATAATAACTTCCCTGGACACTTCACTCCATTTTTAGCACCCAATGAAATAATTTATGTGCTACCACTTGAAAACGAACATTTTGCACTTATCATTAGTCTCATTTTATGAATTTAATTGAATAAATATTTTTAAGAATTGGGAAGTTTTCATGAGGGAAGAAAGGTAAAGCATCATTTTTAAAATAGTAAGTGCCATTGTGCAGGATACAACCCGGTGAGCCTAAAATCATGGCATCTATTTTAGCCCATTCTTTGTTGCTATAACAAAATTGCCTGAGGCTTAGTGCAGAGTTCTTAGGGTTCAAGAGCTGATGCTAGCATTTGGTTGGCCCTGGTAAAGGCCTTACCAAGGATGGCATCCCAATGGTGGAGAAAAGTGTGAGAGTAGTGAGCAGTACATGGGGGAAGTGCCCATCTCACTTTTAACAATTTATTCTCAAGGGAAATAATCAAGTTATGATCTCAAGAGATAGTATTAAGTCATTAATGAAGGTGGAGCCCCATGACCTAATTACCCACCATTAGGCCAGACCTCTTAAAGGTTCCACCACCTCCCAATACCACCACCCTGAGCTTCAGCATACGATCCTTTGGGAGGCAAACCATGTCCAAACCATAGCAGCATCTTAAAGGACAGTAGGAGACGTTAGAAATTGCCTTTTCTCAAGTCTCCAAGTAACAAGGTGCAAAAATCTCTACATTGATTGTTAGATTTTTTTGATAGCCCTAAAGTGTCATTATTTCTTCACTTTTTCCAAAATTAAGTAATCAAGATTAATAGGATTCTTTTTATAAACAACAATAAGTGTTGGTGAGGATGTGGGGGGAAAGGCACACTCATACATTTCTGGTGGGACTGCAAATTGGTGCAGCCAATATGGAAAGCAGTATGCAGATTCCTTGGAAAACTGGAAATGGAACCACCATTTGACCCAGCTATCCCACTCCTCAGTCTATACCTAAAGGATTTTAAAATAGCAAACTACAGGGACACAGCCACATCAATGTTTATAACAGCACAATTCACAATAGCTAAACTGTGGAACCAACCTAGATGCCCTTCAGTTGATGAATGGATAAAGAAAATGTGGTATAGGGGTTGAGATGGTGGCTCAGCAGTAGAGCGCTCGCCTAGCACGGGTGGGGCCTGGGTTCGATCCTCAGCACCACATAAAAATAAAGGTATTGTGTGGTATCCATCTACACCTAAAAAAAATACAATGGAATACTATTCAGCATTAAAAGAGAATAAAATCATGGCATTTGCAGATAAACTGATGAAGTTGGAGAATATAATGCTAGGTGAAGTTAGCCTATCCCAAAAAAACAAATACCAAATGTTTTCTCTGATATGAGGATACTGATTCATAATGGGGTTGGGGAGGGGAGCATGGGAGGATTAGATGAACTCTAGATTAAGCAAAGGGGAGGGATGAGAAGGCAAGAGGTATGAGGGTCGGAAAGACAGTGGAATGAGATGAACATCAGTACCCTAAGTAGATGTATGAAGACACAAATGGTGTGACTCTACTTTGTGTACAAACAACCAGAGATATGAAAAATTGTGCTCTGTATGTATAATATGAATTGTAATGTATTCTGCTGTCATATGTAGCAAATTAGAATAAAAAATAATTTTAAAAAAGATTAACATAATTTTTTTCAATTAGTATAATGTACTACAGAGAAATCAAAATTCCTCAAAGTCCTTTAATCCAAATAAGTAATAAAATTTAAATAATCTATTATTTTTATTTTTTTGTTTCAGTGATTAAACCCAGGTGCGCTTAACTCCTGAGCCTCAACCCCAGCCTGTTATATATTTTATCTAGAGACAGGGTCTTGCTAAGTTGCTTAGGGTGTTGCTAAATTGCTGTGGCTGGCTTTGAACTCACAATCCTACTGCCTCAACCTCTCTAGCTGCTAGGATTACAGGTATGTGCCACCATGCCCAGCCCAAATAATCTATGCTTTAAATATTAATATAACAATGTGAACAATTTTCTGTATTTTAAGGGTAAAAATTCCTTCTATAGAAAATGCTACTCAGTATCTCTATTTCCTCTGTTGATCCTAAATTGAGCCAGTACTTTAGCTTCACCCCCCCAAAAAAAATCTGTCAACTATGCCACAATACTTTTTAAGAATCCTAGCAATTAGTTTTCACATGTCTAATACCATTTAATTCCCTTAAGACTAAGTTATGATTAGTTTTCATTGATTGTCTTTAGAAAAAGGTATTTGTACACAATTGATTTTGTTTCCACATCAGCAGGAACATCTTGTCATTCTAAAAAAACATGTGTTTTCTTCTCAGGTATGACTCTGTTATTTTGTTTTACTCAGCCTAATTCATCCTCTTATAATGTTTTTGAAAGTTTAACTACTGTGGCATAATATTAGTTACTCTTATAAGTTACAACCAACTAAAATCTTAGAGATATGTATTGGCCTATGTTTTGGCATTTGGAATTTAAATAACTTCTAGCAAATGTGAAGTTCCTGAGTGAATTTTATCAGACCAGTTGTTAACGACTCTTGCTATTATGGAATACAATATGGTAAGTGACAAAGTCATCAAGGGGATTATAATACATACTTAATTATATGGAAACTATAATTAGGAAAAAGCAATTCCAATTTGAGAGTGAATAGCTACACTATGTATTTCAGTACCTAACCATTTACCTTGTTTCAGCACAGGAGTGTTTTTAACAAAATTTTTATTCTCTTTGAAATTCCAATTCAATATCTTCCCCCAGCCAAAATTATGTAATGTTTTTATTCTGTGATCTTGGAAAGCTCAATGCAGTGTAAATATCTAATGACATGAAATCCTGTAAAACTAAAATTTTCAAAAGTGGTCAACATAAATACTGATATCTAAAACAAATGTGCTTTTTTTTACTTGCTAGAGTAAATATTTCCTGGAGCCAATTTAATGTATAACTGATAGTGTTATTTTTGCAATTATAGTTCCACATCTGAATTAGCTGTATTAAAATGTGTTCTTCTTCACACATTCAGGGTATCAAGTGAAATTAAAGGACTTTGAGAAATTTCAATTTCACATTAAAAAATTCTTTTGTAGCATCCAATATACTTTAACTTTAAAACACAATATTACTTGATAGAAGACAAAGTATAGCTTTAATTTTTCAGACTAGCCTATTGAAAAAGGAATGAATGTAACTGAACAAAAGGACTTGTGTTCCCTGTAAAATTGAACTGCAATTCTTTGAACAGACCTCCCTCAAGGGAACAAAGAACTGATCTACTCAGATCGGAGCACCTGATCATTGTTAGTTAATATCTATAAATATACAAAGGTTAAAATTGGAAAGATAGCTGCACTTCAGAGCCAATAAAGTTTCAATCTGAACTTGATATATGAAGACAGACTAGAACCAGTGGGGGGAAAAAAATGGTGGACCAAGTGGGGAATATAGAAGGCAGAGACCAGGAGTGTCTTGCTGTTGCCTGAAGATCTATCCTGGTATTCCTCTGCCTTCCCCATTAATCCCTCACTAAACTCCCAGGTTCTAATGACATTAACTCTAAGAACAGTTTATCCCTCTGTACTGTCAGCACTTGAGTTCTCAAGAGTGGCTGCTCTGACCAAATTTAGGGGTTATATTTTCATACACACTGAGATCATTTATTATTGGCATTAAAGACAAACTTCTTTTCTGAAGGTGCCCGGGGAAGAGAAGACAAAACGGTTCACACAGAGAAGTTTCCATTTATATGAGATGGATGAACCTGCCTCCCTCCTTGGGTAGAAGCACACACAAGAATACCTCACTCACAGCCAGAAGGAGGCACGGACTGGGCTCTTCCAAAACAAACAGTGCTGGATTCCTTGTTTGGCAACCATTGTATTCGGACTCACAATTACTTTTCTAAGGTATTCTTTTTTTCACACAGGGATCAGAACTGAGCCTGAGAGGAACAGCTGGTCAGATCTTTTCATCTTTGGCCTAAGTCACAAACTTCCCACACTGATATTTGATTGAAGGGGTGAGAAATGGACATTGTTGACCAGGGTTCAGTACTGGGATTGCAACAGCAACCCTGCCTAGTACAGGGTGATGAGAGAAATAAATGGCAGCCTGGTGTATCTGATATTGCACATACTTTCCCTTTGGCATAAATAAAAAATGGCATGATCCCAAAGCTGAATTTTTTTTTTTAAGTGCTATCAGTTTTGAGGCAGGAATAACCATTTCCTCACACTTTCACATTGCTGTCATGTTGTTACTGAAGTCTGTGTTGATTGTTTTCAGCTCACATTATTTAAGGAAACTAAGAGAGATCCCTCTCTTTGGCAGTGGTCAATTAGAAAGAGTCGTTCATTATTACTTGCCCTGTAAAGAATTTCACAAGGATCTTTTCACAAGGTTAGAGAAAAGAAATCCAGAAACAGAAGCATTTTACGACATCAAAAAATGTGTCATAAAAATTTACAAAATACATTTAATGTGCTTTGACTTGAGTACATGTCTTTAGATTTTGCTACAGATGTAGATAAAGGACATGTCACCAATCTTAGCATAAATTCTCAATCTCTCTCAAATGCTTTCTTTGCCAACCGGCAAGCAGAAATGCCTGAGGTCTCTACAGTCCATCTCATAATTTACAAATCATTAGAGTGCAAAGTATATTTATCCTGCTCAATGACTGAACCCACACTATTCTACAGACCACGATAAAGGTCTTTCATAATGTATCTATTCCTTCTGAAGTTCCTATCAGTACCTTTGACATACCATAGGTGATCAATTCTAAATGAAATAATATTTTTTGGCAAAATCCAGTAGGTTTTTTAAATCAATCTAAAGAAACTAATTGAAAGAATATCTTTTATTTGTGCATCAACACATTTATTTCATACCTTCTCTGTACCAAGCTCTGTTCTAGGCACTGGGGATATATTAAGGAGCAATAAGAAGGGTCCCCTCATTTACCTTACATTCCAGTTGGGTGGTACTGACAACAAGCAAGTAGACAGATAACCTTGTGTTTTGTGATGCATTCTTGAATAAAAATCTGAGATAGGGAATCATCTACTTGTGAGGCCCCAAAAGAGGGAATCTTCTTAGGTATGACAATTATGGAAGGACTACCTGAGAAGTTAAATAAAAACCTAACACATGGAAAGATATTAATCTTCTGAAGAATTCAAGGAAGAGCTTTCCTAGAGGAATGAACTCCAAGAACTCTATGGCTGGAGGTTAGTAATCTAGAAAGCAGGTGGAGTAAGTTAAGGTTAGAAAGGATGGTAAGGGGCAGGCCAATCCTAGGTCACAGGGAAGCTTTGATCTCTTACTATGGTGCAACAGAGCTAAAGGGTACACATTAGGAAGTAGTTGTTGACGGGCAGTGGAAAGTAAACCAATACTATAGCAAGATCACAGGTTTTCTTTTAATTGCCTTTAACGAACAAACAAGTAGCTTGTAGAAAAACAATAGGTGTACTAACCCTGAGAATAAACAGGTGGAAACAAAAGGAGCCAATTAATAGATACATCTAGAAGAAAAGATCCATGGGGCTAAGTCTCCACAGGGTTAACTGGGGTCATTATAAAGTTAGTATCTATGGCCATAGGTTTCTCAGTGTATTTCAGAAAGGAAATTTTATGAATGACACTGGTGCACTAAAATAAAGTCTGACAGCACTTGCTTCAACATAGAATTGACTTGTAGATGAAGCCCCCCCCTGAATGGGATGGTCACCATGACAGTTCTGGAGAAGATCAACTGGGGTCAAAAACTCCCCCACCTGATGTGAAGGAAGAGTTTAATATCCGATTGGAGAAGACTGCAGAGGGTGCCCCAGTCCTTCTGGCAAACATCAAATCGTTATAAAATTCTTGTTTCCTTTGTTGTTCTCTGCTCGAGGATGACCCGTTCTCCCTCAAAGTGTTCTGTGCTTAAGCCTTATTTTCACTCATAATAAAATTCTCATGTTTGGCTGTGTGTGTCTGACATTAAATTTTCTTTCATCGTGACATAAGAACCAGAGCTTGTAGCTTCGGCTCACCACTCACCTATGACAAGGCAGAGGAGAGACAGAATTTGATTCACTTTTATGGATCACTCTGCTGTGGGAGATGAAGCAGAAGTGAAGGCAGAAAGCATACATTATTATATTATAATAATGTGAAATATTATAATGTATTTCACATTATTATAGCTTTAGCAAAAATTTGTGGGTCAT
The DNA here is from genome assembly GCF_045843805.1 of Urocitellus parryii. Lineage (NCBI taxonomy): Eukaryota > Metazoa > Chordata > Mammalia > Rodentia > Sciuridae > Urocitellus > Urocitellus parryii. Next base: position 48,112,686 of record NC_135537.1, read on the forward strand.
AGCTAGTAATAAGTAGTGAAATGCAGGCAAGGTCACAAGTGTTCTTTAAATTACGTGAGTGTCCTTCTTTAAACTACTTCCAAAGTGCAGGAGAAAGCAAAGGATAGTAGTTATTTGTAGAAAATAAACAGACCCAAAAGGAGTTAATTGGGAAATATGTCAAGAGGAAAGGATTCATGGGACTAACTCTTGACAGGGTCCACTGATGTTGACATAAAGCTAGGAATTATGACTATTAGTGTCTCTAATTGTCTGGGAAGAAAGATTCCTTTAGGAGCATAGGCCCACTGAGGTAACTTCTGACCAGCAATGGACCCCAGTGCCCACATTAACACGGGATTGATTTGCAGATGAAGCCCCCACTAAATAGGATGGCCACCGATGACAGTTCCTAGGACCAACTAAGGTCAAAAACTCCACTGTCCCACGTGAAGGAGGAGTTGAACACCTAATTGGTAAAGAGCACAGAATGTGGTCCCCAGTTAGCCTGGTAAACATCAAATAGTAATAAACTTGGAGACCGAGTTGTCTCCTTTGTCATTCTCTGCTTGGAGACAGCCCACTCTCTCCCTTGAGGGTGCTCTCTGCTTAAGTCTCACTTTCCTCTTACTTTATTTTCACCTCACTTTCACTTCTAATAAAGTTCTCTTCCATGACGTTTGGTGTCTGACTTTAAATTTTCTTTCATCAGAATACAAGAACTGAGGTTTGGAGTTTCAGCTCCCTGCTTTCCTATGACACATTTACTTCAGATAATTAAGCTACCTATCTTAAATAGAGTTAGTAGTACCATTGTTGAGATGTGTATGACTGTTCATAGAGAAAAAAATAGATATGAAACTCAATTCAGCATTCCAAAGTGGATGACATTAAAACAAGGCAACAAAACTCCTTCAGTTTCCTCCACATTAGGATGGGGAGTGATTAACAGAGATTCAGGTTAACTAGTAAGTCATCATACTGCCCTCACTGGTCTCCAATTTATGACTTTCCTAAAATGTATCTGAAATGTGAAAAGACCAGAGTTTCCAGTTAAAGGGAAATACAAAGTTCTCCAGATCCCTCCAAACCTCATGATTTAGCTATAGCAAGACATGTCAATGCTAGAACAAATTTTTATTTGTTCCTTTTTTGTTGTTGTTGTTGTTGTTGTTGTTGTATTTATGTATTGGGTTAGTTAGTTTAAAAATACAATTAGTAAGTCAGTAAAGCATTGCAACCAAGAGAAGGAACTTAGTGGGATATGGTAGTACATGCCTATAAGTGACTTGAGAGGCTGAGGTAGGAGGATCACAAGTTCAAGGCCAGCCCATGCAATTTAGCAATATCCTGACTCAAATTAAAAAAAGAAAGAAAGAAAAGAAAAAAAAAAGGTTGGGGATGCAGCTTAGTGGTACAGTGTCCTTGAGTTCAAACCCCAATACAGCAAACAGAACAAAACAAAACAGAAAACCTGGAACTCAAAGTAACAGAAATCTGAAGTTAAGACCAACTTGATTTACTTCGGACCAGTAAACTCCCTGAGTTTCGGCTTCCTCATTAGAATGGAGACAGTAAGATGTCTACAGTAAGAATTAATTAAGAGAATACATGTGAAGAGTGACATCAGCAAGATGGTGGAGTAGAAGATCCCAGAGTTAATGCTTTCCACAAAAGATTAATAGAAAATTATCTATGAAAGGAAAGAGCTCTGGGAGAGCTCAGGAATCTAGTTAAGAAGTGGAAGCAAACAATGGAACAAGACACCCAAGAACAACCATATAGAAAGGGTAAAAAGAACCACTTCATTTTGTCTGCATTATCTCATTCTCTAGGATGACAGAAATCAACACTGAGGGAATTCCCCAGTCTATGTGTTCTGCTCACGGTGAAAAAGAGAGTAGTGTGAATGATCTACTTCCCCAGATATTTGGACAACTGCCCAAAGTACCTTCTTTGGTTTCACCCTCCACGGATCAATGGGGAGACCAACATTGCTGGGATATCTGAAGATAGCTGGGACAGGTGCTGTCAATCCATCCAGTTGTCCCCAGCTCCAGAAGATTTCAGCACCCTTCACTGCTGAGGACCTCAACAGTCAGTACAGTCACCCTGGATTCTTGGCAGCTTTCCCTGCCACGTACCTCATGGTACTTGTTGTGGACTACAGTGATCTGCTCTGTAGGAGACCTCGGAAGCTTTCACAGCCGAGGGAACCAACAAACATTGCTGCTGCCAAGGATCTTCTGAAGACTTCATTGCCAAGAACCTGTGAAGGAAACCTTTTGTATTTGCAAATTCTAGCTCCTTGAGCTACCCCCACCCACCCACAACCCTTGTGGGAACTACCCCAGTCAGCACTTCCATGGGTACCCTAACCCAGAGATCCAGCACTACCACTACACACCTACAACAATCCCAGGGCCCTGCTGCTGGGTCCAGTTCTTACTGATAGAAATTTTCAATTGTCCCTAGTGCCTACCACTGGCCTCTAGTCCTCTCCACCACATCTCACACCACACATGTTAGCCCCTGCATCCATGTACCCACCTGAAGCTTACTCTCACAGCTCATTGCATTAGTACTGCCGTTCCTCCTTGTCACTATAGCCTGTTCTGGTCCCTCATCACTGGACATGGAAATAAGAGCTGGGGAGTCCAACAGCCCTTGCAACCAGTTGTTGGTGCAGGATAGTGCTTGCTGCCAAAGACCACATAGTTGCCAATGTTGCAGAGCCCAGCTGAGCTGATAAAACACAGTGGTGTCCTCCTAAACCTGGACTAGATGCATATCTCCATTCTTGGAATATTAGGATGATCTTGTGCCACAGTATGGTCCAACATGCCTCTCTAGTAATTGTCCTCTGCCCTGCCTCCACAGGTGAAGGTCTTTCCTAATGGAAGTCAATCTCTAAAGTCTGAAAGAGATGACTGTTTTTTTCAAAATTACATATTAAGAAAACCTGTAAAGATAACTGTTGAGAAGCGAACAAAAGAAGGACACACACACACACACACACACACACACACAGTGCAGAAGCAAGAAAGCAAATGGCTGCTGCTCCCAGCACCCCTGTTTATTATCTCAAAAGTTACATAGCTCCCATTATCATGCTAACTAGTATTCCTTTAACCCCTGAGGGCTAGCTAACTGAGACCAAGGTCTAGGTTAATACAAACACAGAGCCCCTTCTCCCTAAGGACATCACCATAGAAACTAGTTAGTGCACCTGTATAGTTATCTTAATAGCTTCAAGGGGAAACTGCTGAGCATTCCAAGTGTGGAAAACAGGGTGCCAGTTACCCCCTGGGAGTTTGCTCACCGGGGGAATGCTTCCCTGTACATTTCCACGGTCAGAATACCTACAAGTATAGGTTCCTATAAGAGATCATAGGATTGTGAATAATCAAGAAAACTCTAAATTATAGAAATGGCACCAAAGAATGCAAAATAACTATAGAAGTTCAGCAAGCTACAAGAGAATAAAGATAAATAATTTAACAATGTCAGGAAAACAATATACAAACAAAATGAGAAGTTCAGCAAAGAAAACAATTAAGAACCAAACAAATTCTGAAGAATATAATAACTGAATTATGAAATGTAATGGAGAACTTCAACATCAGATCCGATAAAGCAGAAGAAAGAACCAGTGCACTTGAAGATAGGTTACATAAACTTATTTCATTAGAGGGGGAAATGAATGAAAAGGAGTAAAGAAAGTCTATGGGATTTGTAGGACAAAAGCAAACAAACTAATATATACACTATAGGAGTTCCACAAGGAAAAGGAAGTGAGAAAGTGGAAACAAGAATAGTATAAATAAATAAATAAATAAATAACCTGGAACCTTGAAATCTGCAAAGAAAAATAGACATCCAGACTTAGTAATATTATCAAACACCAAAAAATCAACAAAAAGAGGTCTACATGGAGATACATTATAATTAAACTCTCCAAAGTCTAAGACAAAGGGAGAATTTTGAAAACACTTGGAGAAAGGTAACTTGTGACTCACTTTTGTGTTGGCCAGGAAGCACAGAGAGAGTCAGGGACTGTGGACAAAACATACCCTTCAGTGACCCACCTCTCCCAACTAGGTCACTACCTCTCAAAAGTACCACCAGCTGGGAACCAAGCTTTCAACACATGAGCCTTTGGGGGACATTCCAGATTCAAACTATAATGACAACAACAATAAGAATACTGTTAGAGCCTGCCCCATGGCGTCGGGAGAACCTAGAGTTCAAAGCCAGCCTCAGCAAAAGCAAGGCAATAAGCAACTCAGTGAGACCCTGTCTCTAAATAAAATACAAAATAGGGCTGGGGAGGTGGCTTAATGGTTGAGTGCCCTGAGTTTAATCCCTGGTACCCCTCAACAAAAAAATAATAATATTAGAACTAGTTAAAAAATTCAGCAAAGTTGCAGGAAAAAAAAATTCAATATTCAATACAAAATTCAGTGGATTTCTACGTACCAACAATTAACTATGCAAATATAAAATTAAGAAATTTCATTTGTTTTATCAACAAAAATACATAAAAATTACCTTAACTAAGGAGGTAAAGATCTAAACACTGAACATTATTAAACCCTGATGAAGAAAAACTTAAAATGACAAAGTAAGTAAAAGGCACCTCATATTAACAGATTGGAAAAATTGATATTGTCAAACTATTCATAATACCTAAAGTGATTTACAGATTCAATGAAATCTCTATCAAAATTCCAATGACATTTTCCAAAAGAACTAGAAGAAAACAGTTCTAAAATTCATATGGAACTACAAAAGATCTCAAATTAGCCAAGGCACTCTTGAGTAATAAGAACAAAGCTAGAGGTATCATACTTTTGGTTTTCAATTTATAAAACTAAGCTACAGTAATCAAAATAGGATGGTACTAGCATAAAAACAGACTGATGAAACAGAATAGGAAACTCAGAAATAAACCCACACATTTATGATCAATTGATTTTTTTTTTTTTGGTACTGGTATTGGACCCAGGGATACTTTACCACTGAGCTACATCTCTACTTCACCCCCCATCTTTTTATTTTATTTTGAGGCAGGATCTTATTAAATTGCCCAAATTGGCATCCTCCTGCCTGGGCCTTCCAAGTTGCTGGGATTATAGGTGAGTACCCCTGCTCAGCTGGTCAACTGATTTTTGACAAACATTCTAAAAACACACAGTGGGGAAAGGATAGTCTCTCCAATACATAGAGCTGGGAAAACTGCAAAACATGAAATTAGACCCCTATCTCATGCCACCCACAGAAATAACTCAAAATGAATTAAAAAGTTAAACATAAAAATTGAAACTGTAAAACTGCTAGAAGAAAATATGTTAAAACCTCTCAACACTGATCTTGGCAGTAATTTTCTGGACCTGACACCACAAGTACAGGCAACAAAAACAAAAATAAATAAGTGAGATTGAATCAAACAAAAAGCTTCTGCACAGCAAAGTAAATAATTAATAGAATGAAAAGACAATCCACATATGAAGAAAAAATAGTTGCAAATCATACTTCACTGAAGGGGCTAATACTAGCATCCACATGGAGCTCAAATTAATTGATAACAACCAAATAACCTTCTTTTAAAAAGGACAAAGAACTTAAATACAGGCATTTCTCAAAAGTAGGCATACACATAGCTCAAAGATATGTGAAAAAATGTTCCACATCTCTGATCATCAGAGAAACAGAAATTAAAACCACAATGAGATATCAACTCACACCCGTTGGGATGGTTGTTATCAAAAAGTAACTCTTGGCAAAGATGTGGAGAAGAGGAACCTTTGTACAATGTTGGTAGGAATGTAAATTAGTACAGCCATTATGAACACAGTATGAAGATGTCTAAAGAATTTAAAACAGAATCACCGTTTGATCCAATTATGCTACATCTGGAGATCTATCCAAAGGAATTAAAAACAGGATCATGAAGAGGTATCTGTACTCCTATGTTCATTTCAGCATTATTCACAGTAGCAAAAATATGAAAGATCCTAAGCATCCTTTGATGGATGAGTGAGAAAGAGAATGCACATTTGCACAGGAGGCTTTAGAAAAAGAAGGGAATCTTGTCATCTGTAACCACATAGCTGGAGCTGGAGGGCATTATGCCATGAGAAATAAGCAAGAGACAGAAGCAGAAATAGAGCATGATCTCACTTACATGTGGAATCTAAAACACTCCAACTAATAAAAGCAGAGAGGGGCTGAGGGATGGGAGAATTGGATGATGTTGGTCAAATAGCAAAAGGCAATAACTCTGTAGAAGTCAGATGTTAAATCGGCTGGAATATGGGTATCATTCCACAATGTATATTAAAATATTAAGTTTTACACTTTAAATATGTGTAACTTTTATGTGTCAACAAGATTGTCAAAAGTAGAGAAATTAAAAGTCAAAAAGAATCCTTTGATTAGTAAAACTAAATTCAAGAATTAGAAAAAATATATTACTGTCATCTCCTAAATATGAATTAGTCAGAGCCATCTTTTAAGTCCAAAGGCAGTATTTGCTTTTTGAATCCAGGGCAGTTGTGTTTCTTTTGTTCTCAGGATACATTTGAACTCTAAGGCTATGTCTATATGTTTACTGAACTTGCAGGAGCCTTTATAAACACCTGAATCGCCTAAATGTTCAGCAGAAGGAATAGTTTAGAATAGTATAGATTCAGAAAATGGAACAATGCATTAAATATAATATTCATGATTAAATTACTGTGTTAAAATGAAAAATGCTTACACAAAATAAAATTTAACACAATACATGCAACATGCTTAGTATTTAATAATACATATAACATGCCTGGTATTTGAGAGGCATTCAGTAATTATTAGCTAATAAAAAAGAAACATAAAGGATGTAAAGTTGTGTCTTGAATTTGTCAGCTTCTAAATAAACAAAAGCTTTGCAAAGAAGATACTAGGACTCTTTTTTTTCACAACTTTATGCTCAATACCTAGCACAGTGCTTGACACCAAGGAGGTATATCACAAATAGTGTTGGAAGAAAGCATCAGACAAGAAGAAAGGGGAGAGGCAAAGGCAGAGTTTCTAACACAAGGTGAATTGTCTGAAGCAGTGCTACCTTTGTTCAAGACTGATGAAGACTGAAATGTGCTGAGGACTTTTTGAGATTAGTTGGAACTAGACTCAAGTTTGTAGAACTATTCCTATACACATGCGATGGACCAGGATAACACACATTCTGATTACTCCCTCCAAAACACACCTCCACATCATGCACTACTCTCCACTTCCACTGCTAGCAATCAAGAGCAATCCTCACCATCTGTACTCTTGCCATCTGTCCTGTGGGCCTAGCATATACAAAACTCCCCAACCTCTAGGCCTTCCATCTGGCTGGAATGTCTTATTTAGAGCCATCTTCCCTTAGACTCTGCAAGTGTAGGTTCTTTCCCAACACTCAGGCTTCAGCTGTAAGTAACTGTAAGTAAGCTGTAAGTGACCAACTCAGAGTGGTCTTCTCTGACCATCCATCCAAGTAGATTCCCCTGTAATTGTACAGATTTATGGTTATGCCATGTGATGATTTGCCATGTGTATGCAGTGTATAATGATCAAATTGGGATAGTAACATTTTAATTTTTTTGAAACATGTAGTAATTGGACATATCTATAGGGTACAACGTGATGTTTCAAATACATACAAATAATAGGCATTGATCAAATCAGAGTAATTATTATTTCCAACTCCTTATCATTATTTTGTGATTATAGCCTTCTAGCTTCTCTCTTCTAGTTATTGATAAAATATATATTAGGTGGTTGTGAGTCACTCCACTGAGCTATAGAATACTCATTAGTTATACCTGTGTTGGATACCCGTTAGCCAGCCACCTACTATCTTGCCTCTCTTCTGCCCCTCCCAGCCTCTAATAATCACTACCGTACTTGCCAAACAACCTTTTTTAAAATAAATAAATAAATAAATAAAACCACTTTATAAGAAAAACATAAGGGATTTTCTTTCTGCATCTACTTTTCTTTGGCTAATGTGATATCCTCCAGATACATTCATTTTGCTGTAACTGATAAGATATCATTCATTTTATTGCTGAATAATATTCCATGGTGAATGTGTACCATATTTTCTTCATTCATCTGTTGATGGGCATCTAGGTTGATTCAATATTTTAGCTATGGTGAATGGTGCAACAACAAATATAGGTGGAAGAAGACAAGAACTTATTGAAGCAAAACACTACTGCTATTTCTTTTTTCAAAGACGTAAACTTTGTGGTGGATTCTAAAAGTTGAAGTGTATCAGATATTTTCCAATGACTTAGCAGAGAGCATCTGTTGGTCACTAGTTCACTCTTTATCAGAAAATAAAATTGCATGTTGCAGAAAAGTCATCTGCCTAACACAAGAATAAATCCACCCCTCACCCATTCTATTCTTTGGTAGGCATCTGTGAGCATGGCATGCATATTGAATCCCAATTCAGGAATGAAAATCTGAAACCAAGCTATCTGCTTTTGTATACTCTGGCACTGTCTCATTTAAAATAATCCAAGAATGAAAATATGAGCTAAGCTATTTGTTTTTTTAAACAGTGAATATGTCAGTCCAGAAATTCCATTGGGCAGCCATTTACTCTCCACAAAGATAAGAGTTCCTGTTGACCTTGAATTATTTAGATGTCTAACAACACAACACCTCCTCCATATATATTCACTCTAAGCAGATAGAAATTGGGCTAAAAATCTCACTCTAATCACCTATCTAACTCATTAGATTACATAGAAACTAAAAGAATTTAGGACAAAAAGTAGTATCAGAAACCTTGAACTAGGAGCACCCAGAGTTTGAGTGCTAGCTCTAGCACTTATAAGCCATATATATTCTTGTCAAAATTAGCCTAAGACTTCAGTCTCCTCATTCATGAAATGGGAGTAATAAAAACTTTATAAAGTTCTTATCAGGCTAAATATAATAATGTCATGATATTAAGATAATCTGTATCATCATTATACTATGATAGCTTTCTCAATTAATATTACTTGATATCATGACAATGATTACTACTATAAACAATTATTGACTCTTTGGATTCAAATGGATCTCATAGGTCATTGAGACTAATTTCAATGAAGTTCCAAGAATCAAATTATTTTGCTCATCCAGATTCATCTTGAATAATTCCCATGAGCAAATGATTACTAAATTACAAATTAGACTATTCCATTCTCCATAACTTCATATATTTGAAATTAAGTCAAGGGTAGAAATCCCCTTCCATCATATGGGTTCTACTTCTGTCAGAGTAAATAGAATCACATTAAATCATAGTAAATAGAATCACATTAAGTCTTAAGATTTCCCTTTAAATCTTTGAAAGTAGAACCATCCATTGGACTCTCTTCTCCCTCCTCTCCTAACACAATGCAAGTCTTCCAATTCCAAGTGAATTATGCCCATTGCTCAATGAAAGTGTCACTCTTCTAGGTCTCTTTCATCTGCATAGTTTGTTGATCTTCATAAAAATAGGTACCCAAAGTGAACAAAATACTACAGAATTTGATAACAGTAGTGACCAGAAATACAATTACATTCCTTTTCCTGGACATTATTTCTTTTAATGTAGGATAAGAAGGCTTTCGCTTTTTTGGCTCACACCTTTGGATCACATTGAGCTTGATGTCTATTTCCATAGCCAAGTCTTTTTCATGTGAATTCCTGTTAATCCCATGCTCCCTGAATCCTGTATTACTTTCAGCCCATCGTTCCTGTCTGATGAGATCTTTTTGAGTCCTGATTTGCTTCTTTGAGCATATTAACTATCACTTCCAGCTTTGTGTCAGCAACAAATGTGTCTTCTATGTCTTCATTTATGTTGTGTATGAGATTATCAAATGGGATCCTGCCATGAGCAGCACCCTGTGACAACTTTGGGGAGGTCCTCAGGGTGGACATCAATCTGTGAGTTAACATACTGTGAATTCCCCTAATTATATTGTCACCCACATATTATTCTTAGGAAGCATGCCACTGTTGGAACCATGATGAAACATCTAACTGAAATATCCTGGGTGCTAAGATGACATGCAATGGTTTCAATTCTTACTTTAACACTTAGTAGATGTGTAACATCAAGCTGTTATTTAACTTTTGTTAGCTTCTCCTTCCTAATTTACAAAGTAGTTTTTTTTAAACAATGTGTACTTCTTTTTTTATACATTTTTTTTTTATTTTTTAGGTGTAGATGGACACAAAACAATGACTTTATTTTTATGTGGTGCTGAGGATCAAACCCGGGTCCCTCCCATAGTAGGCAATCGATCTACCACTGAGCCACAATCCCAGCCCAACAAAGTGGTTTTTATTTAATAGGCTAATTCCATGAAGAACTGTGTCATACTAACCTCATCTTCAGTAGCCAATATAATCCAGGCACACTCTTAGTAAATTTGCAGCAGATGATGAATTACCAAATAAATGAACAATGGGTCAAATTACCATTTCTCTGGTCTATTTGTTCAATTTATGAAAATAATGGTAGTAAATGGTATTAGAAAAGTATAATTTATTCTGAGATGATTCATTGCTGGCACCTAACCACCACTCTCTCTCTTTCTCCATGTTTTATTGGAATATGACTCACATCTTATAAAATTTACCCTTTTAAACTGTACAATTTAATCACTTTTATATCTCACAGATTGTGCAAACAATGCAGAATCTAATTTCAGAACATTCTCATCATCCCAAAACAAAAATACTATACCCTGTAGCCCTCACTCCCCATTTCATTTCTCTACCCCAGCCTTAGACGACCATTAATATTAATCTACATCCCATTTCTACAGATTTGTCTATTCTAGACATTTTATGTAAATGGAATTATTAATAGGTAGTCTTCTGTAACAATTTTCTTTCACCTAACATAATCTTTTCAAGGTTCCCTGAGGTCTTAGCATACATGAGTACTGCATTCATTTTAGGGCCAACTAACATTCCATTGCATAGATATAACATGTTGTATTTATCCATTAATCAGTTGATTTTTAAGTTGTTTCCACATTTGGATTATTATGAATAATGCTGCTATAAATATTTTTATACAGGTTTTCTGTGTACATATTTTTCATATTTCATGTTTTACTACTACCTGGTAGTAGAATTGATGGGCCATATGGTGACTCTATGTTTAATCATTGTTTTCAAAAGCAGCTGCACCATTTTATGTCTTTACTAGAGGCATAAGAAGAGTCACATTTCTCCATATCCTAGTAAATACATATTATTGTTCATCCTTTTGATTATAGCAATTTTAGTAAGAGTATATTGGTATCTCATTGTGATTTTAATGTGTGTTTCCATAATAACTAATGATACTGAATAGCTTTCATGTACTTATTGACCATCTGTATAATTCCTTTAATAAAATATCTACTTAAAGTATTTCAGCATTTTTCACTTGTGTAGCCTGTTTATTGAGGGATTGCAAAAGGTCTTTTACAATCTGAATACTAGTCCCTTATCAGATACATGATTTGTGAAAACTTTCTCTCATTCTGTGAGGTGTCTTTTAACTTTCTTGATAGTGTTTTTAAGGTTTATAAAGTCTAACTTATTTGTTTCTTGTTTCTTGTGATTCTGTGTCATATCTAAGAAACCACTGCCTGGTACAAGGACACTAAGGTTTATGTGTACATTTTCTTCTAAGAGATTTTTAGTTTTTTATTTTGTTCTCTTAAATTTAAGTCATATATATGCAAAAAATCCACATAGCCTAAATTATATATATATATATATATATATATATATATATATATATATGGCATGAGATAGTCCAACTTCAAGTTTTGCATGTGAATATCTAGTTGTCCTAGAATCATTTGTTGAAAGGACTACTGTTTTCCCATTGAATATTCGTAGAAGCCTTGTTGTACATCAATGGAGCTTAAATTAATGTTTGTTTCTGAGCTTTTAATTCTTTTTTTTTTTTTTTTCGTACCAGAAATTGAACCCAGGGCACTTAACCACATCCCCAGCCCTTTTTATATTTTATTTAGAGATACGATCTTGCCAAGTTGCTTAGGGCCTTGATAAATTGCTAAGTCAGCCTCAGCCTCCCAAGCTGCTGGGATTATAGGTGAGCGCCACCATGCCGGGCTTAATTTTTATCCAATGCTTTACATTTGTGTCCCTCTGCAAGTACTATATTGTTTTGAATACAACAGTTTTGTAATAAGTTTTGAAATCAGTTAAGTGTTTGTCCTCCATTCTTGCTCTTCTTTTTCAAGATTATTTAGCCTATGTGGATTTTTTGCATTTCCTTGTGAATTTTAGAATCAGCTTGTTGATATCTGAAAAAAAGACAGCTGAGACTTTCATAGAAATAGAGGTGACCATGTAGATCAATTTGGGAAGTATTGTTATCTTAATATTAAGTCTTTCAATCCATGAACATGATGTCTTTCCATTTATTAAGTTTTTCAATAATTCCTTTCATCAATGTTTTATAGTTTTAGCATGTAAGTTTTAAACTCCTTTTGTTGATTTCATTTGTAAATGTTTTATTCTTTTTGATGCTAGTAAATAGAATTTTTAAATTTTGTTTCAGATTTTTCCTTTTGGTGTATAGAAATTTAATTATCCAGGAGCAGTGGATAACCAGCCCATAATGCCAGCTACTTGGGAAGTGGAGGAAGGAGGGATTGTGAGTTCAAGGCCAGTGTGCAACTTGGAGAGATACTGTCTAAAAAATTAAAAATAAAATGGCTGGGGATGTGGCTCAGTGATAAAGTGCCCCTGAGCTTGATCCCCAGTACCACAAAAAAAGAAGAGAAAAAAGAAATTCAATTAAATTTTTCATAGTTATCTTAAATCCTGAAAACTTGCTAAACTTGTTTATTAGCATTAGTAGTCGTCATTTTTATTGTTATGATTGTTTATATCTTTCCTAGAATTTTCTGTATATATGATGATTTCATCTACCAATATACATATAGTTTTACTCTTTTCTCTTCAATTTTGATGCTTTGTATTTCTTTTTTCTTGTCTAATCACTTTATCTAACTCTCCAGTCCAATGGTGATAGAAATAGTAAGCATGAACATTTTTTTTCCTTTTTATGATATTGAGGGAAAAATATCCAGCGTTTTACCATTAAGTATGTTAACTGTGAGATCTTTATATAGATACCCTATAATAGGAGGAGAATGTTTCCACTTCTAGTTTGCTGTATGATTTTATCAGAAGAGGATGATTGACTTCATCAAATACTTTTTTGTATCTATTAAAATGGTCATGTGGCTTTTTCTTTTGTTCTATTTATATAGTATATATTGATTAATTTTCAGATGTTGAAACAATTGCACATCCTATGATAAGTCATATTTAGTTCTAACATACAATCTTTATGATATTTCATTCAGTTTGCTTATTATTCAGTGAACCAACATTTTCCAAATGACCCAAGAATGATGATCAAATCAATATGTGGGTAAATAATAATTCAAAGTATAAGATAAGCTGTTGATATTAATGTAACAAAGTTTAAAACCTATTGATATGATTTTAGATTTGACCTTCCACTTGTTGAGTTTTAAAGTAATATAAAAATAGATACAATTGATGAAAAGGATAATAAAATTCAATCACTTCTCCTTTCACACAGTTTTGGAAATCAGGATGCAATCCCACTAGAACTAAACAAATGTGGAAAATCCATCTGCATCTAGTCACACACCTCCTGAGCATGTGAATGGGCTAGAAATCATATAACATTACAAGTTTCCATCACACTACAGCTCACCCTCTTTCCACCATGTCATGAAAACTCTCTAGCATCAAGACTTTTGATGGCCAAGTCTACAAAGCTTCTACCCCAAGCCCTTTTCTCTTGGCTGAGTTTGTATTTTTCCTCTCTCTTTAGCTCTCTTTGTTCGTATCCTTTTGCTCTCTTCCTCTTGCACACATCCTAGTGAGTGCAGAAGCTAGGCAGGTAAGCCAGATGGGAGCCCAGTCATTCACATTCACAAGCAAACCTCAGACATTTTCGAAGGTAAATTACCATATATATTGTGGTAGTTGTTCAGTTCTTTAATCACTTAATGTATTAAACTGTCCTACCAATTTTATTAGATTCCTGCTTTTAATTAGATTTCTACCTCCCTTTTATGTGTCACTGAGAAGTTTTGGCGTGATATCTCCCTAACTCTTTTAGGCGGAACTCTTTATGCTTGTGGTCTCTTCTTACTGAGATAAAGTTCACATAACTTAAAATTCACCATTTATGTCATTTCAAAGTGCACATCCCAGTGGTTTTTAGTATATTCGCAACATATAGAACCATCACCAATAACTCCAGAAAATTCTCACAATTCCCCAAAGAAACTCCATGTCCATTAAGTAGCCATTGCCCATTTCTCCTCCTTAATCCCCACTGCTGGCAACTATTAATCTGCTGTGTATTGATTTGCCTATTCTGGACATTTCATATAAATAAAATTATAGAAGTGTGACCTTTTGTGTCTGGCTTCTTTCACTTAGCATAGTGTACTCAAGTTCGTCCATGTTTCATATATTATTATTATATATTATATATTAAATATATTATTCATATATTTCAATATTCTTTCCGTGGCAGAATAATATTCTATTGTATGGAGTATAAAATTTCATCCACTCATCAGTTTGTGGATATTTGGACCATTTATATTTTGTGCTATTGTGAATAATGTTTTCATTAATATTGGCATGCAAGTGTCTGCTTGGGTCCCTATTTTCAATTCCCTTGGGTAAACACCTAGAATTACTGAATCATATGGTAATTCTATGCTTATTTTTTCAAAGAACCGCTGCATAGTTTTCTTTTTCTCTGTTTTTTATTATAGCCATCCCAGTGGGTGTGAAGTTGTATCTCATTGTGGTTTTGATTTGAATTTATATTTATAAGGGATATTGATCTGCAAGTTTCTTATGATACATTTTTATTATTTTGGTATCATGATATTACTGCCCTCCTAGAATAAATCTGAAAATGTTCCCTCTTTAACTTTTTGGAAGAGTTTGAAAAAGATGGGTGTTATTTTTTATTTAAATGTTTGACAGAACTCACCAGTGAAGCCATCTTGTCCTAGATTTGCATTGTAGACAAAGTTACCAATTACCTATTTAATCTTTGTACTTGTAATAGGTCTATTCAGATTCTCTCCTTCCCTTTGAGTTAGTATTGGTAGTTTATATTCGCCTAGGAATTTGTCTGTTTCATTGAGGTTATTTAATTTGTTGGCATAAAATTGTTCATTGTATTTTCTTACAATCCTTTTATTTTCTGTACCCTTTATAATATAAAGATCACTTTCCTTGCTAGGCAATAGTAGCTGATTGTTTTCCTTATATCCCTCTAAAATTTTAATATCTAATCCATGAATTCTTTCAAAAATACTTAGGCTAGTAAAAATTGTAACGAAATATGTATTTGATGCTAGAGCCAGACGCAATAGATATTATAGTTCTCTGCAGTTTTTACAAAGTTTTAATATTAATATTCCTACATGGGCTGGGGTTGTAGCTCAGTGATAGAGTTCCTACCTAGCATGTGTGAGACACTGGGTTCTATCCTCAGCAACGCATAAAATTAATTAATTGATTAATTAAAGGTATTGTGTCCATCTCTAAAAAAGATAAAAGAATAAGCAGAGAAAATGTTTTAAAAATATTTCTATGTAATTTCTACTTCTACATCTCTGTGCTTTTTGGTTTTATCCTTAGTTAAGTACCTTAGCCTTTTCTTTAGCCAGAATTAATTTGTTAAACAGAACTTTTCTTGTTTAATATTTGTCAAATAATAAAATTTATATCTTTCCTATATTCATAACCAGGTACTTTTTACTGTTCTGTCCTTTGCAGAGAGGAGCAGATGGGGGTGCAGATGAGAATCACTTTCCATAATACACCGTACGGTTGGTCGACTCTTTGTGTTTATGTCTCATTCCTGCTGCATTTGATCTTGTCCTCTGTAGTTGTGCTTTCATCTAGGATTCCCTCTCCAAGATTAAAATCATAGTCCTTTGCTCCTTGCATATCAGGAGGAGAGTTTATTGCCATCTTATATGTATCAAATGGAGATGGATATGCCAATATCAGTAATATTCATAATGGGAAAGAAAAATGAACAGAAACAAAGTATTTCAAAAACAACTTAACAAATTATTCATGGTAAGGAGGCTTCTTCTAGTATATAGGAGGATGATATTTTTCAGTTTTAGGAGACCTCTATTTACTTCATACTCTGCCAATATTTATACATGCAAGCATATAATTCAATAAATTTGGTTTAGTAGAATTAACATGTTTTATTCCCTTTTTCCTAGGGGGGAAAAATACCTTTTCCATCTCCAAATAGCTGATTCATGTGAGCTCCCACTCATTCATTCAAGAAGTTCTCATTGAAACTTGTCAAAGATAAAACAAAATTAACAAATGAAAACATGGACAGACATCCTGCCCTCATAGAACTTGTATTTAACTGAGGATAGATAGCCCAAAGGAAAATTGATGTGGTAAGTACTTTGGAGAAAAATAGAAGATGATAAAGAAGACAGAAATGTAAGAGCACCATTTTACAATGGGTGGTCATTTGCTTCCCTGCAAAAGTGACATTTGCACAAATAAGAAGATATTTTCACGATAGAGCACCTGTGTTCAAATTGTATCAGGATAAGTTTCCCCTTCAAAGTCTCCCTTTGACGTGCAGCACCTGTTTTTCTGCCTCATGTCAGACATCCCACTGTCTCTTGTGAGCCCGTTCTTCCACCTCTAACACCTCCATGCATTCTTGTTCCTTTTCCAATCCTCATCAAATATCTTTCCATGTGCTTACTGTGGAGGATATGTTCTCCCAGTAGGAGAGAGATTTGTTCCTCTAAATGGTACTTCAAAAAAGCATTTGATTTATATCATGAGCATCTTATATGTCCTCTAAAGAATTTTCCCTTTTGGACATACTCTCCAAGTTCACCCTTCTAAATCACCCTCGCATGCTGCAATATATTCCAGAACAAGGTGCCAGTTTCTATTATTATTATGTGGACCATGATTCACTGCTGCTAGAGTAATCTGTGTTTGTGCATGATTTTTCACATTAATGCCAGCTAGTTTTAAAAATTATATTTAGTTTAAATATCAAAAGTTAAATTTAATACTTTCTAAATAGGGAGCAACCTACTACTATTTTTAAAAACTTTTCTTTAAGCAAAACACCTTCATTGGAATTAACAAGAGAGTCTTCAAATTCTGAAGCCTTGAGAACCACTGGTGCCATTCTTCTAAGGACATTTATATTATCTAAGAATTTAATAGTCCTAAAATTTCTATCATAAGTATTTTTATGGAAGTGAGATAAAATCCCTACAATTATAATGTAGTCATGTTCCAAAAGTTGGGAGAAGGACACAAAGAAAAGAAATCTACATTCATTCAGCATCTTATATGACAGAAATCCCTGTTATGATCCTCCCAACAATTCTAAGGGCTAGATTCTCATATTCCCATTTGACAATGGTGCACCTGAGGTTTAAAAAGTAAGTCCATTGCTGCAGGTTACACAGCTGTAGATAGGCAAAGCTGGGAGTGAAACCTGGTCTTTGTTGCTCTAAAGACAATAGACTCTTTCCAGTAGTTCCTGTCATGCTAAAACTAAAACTTGGCATATTTTAAATAGTAGGTTTTATAGAAATCCAAACCATAAAATCTTACTAACCTGTTGACTTACATGCAATTTATAAAATACCTGAGGATAATTTAAAAAATATTGATCTACATGAAAAATCCATATGTGACTTGTGAAAAGAAAAGAAAACAGGAGCCCAAATCCCTTCCTACCCACTCAACAAAGGCAGAAAATGTTTGTTCTATTAACTTATAAAATTATAATTAAAATCTTTATTTTTGGCAAACTTTAGGAAGCATGACAATATTGTCAACATATTTTAGAAAGCATGACAAATATACCAAGTATTAACATTAACATGGTGGTGGAAATTCAAGATTGGTATGTGAATTATAATTCTAGTGCAAAGTGTTCTAAGGAGTGCCTCTCGTCCCTTTTGCCAAAATTGCAATTATCAAGCTGTTACTTGACCCAGCTTGCCTCTTGGTAGCCAGGCACTGATGTGTCCCCATGGTCATGATCTCTACACTGAGTAGTCAGCTCTGCTCTGGGGAAAGTTGTTGCACAACCTCAAACAACATGCTCAACTCAAGCCAGCTGTCATGAAAGTTCACATCCCTGATCAAAGGAGACCAGAGATTATGTAAGAAAGCATGGAAAACTTGGCACTTGCAAAAAAAAAGAATCACAACTGGAAAAACCATGTTGTAGGTCACATTTTACTGAGGAACTGTCATTAGTATCAATATAATGATCATATAATTTATCATTCAAACCAGAATTCTTTTGAGACGAGTATTAATAAGAACCCTAGGAGAAAAGGCATTTAATGAGGTTGCACCAGCAAGTGGAGAGCTTATATTACACTTGCTATTAGCATCACCTTTATAAACGAGAAGACAAACATCTAAATGATATCTATACACCTTGTAGTCTTGCAAACTCTGGGATCATTTTGGATGAAAGATGTCTACACATTCATATGAGCTAGAAGCATAGCCTATTATCTGGAAATAAAAGTCCATGGTTAAATGAACCTCAGTACACAACATGTGAGAACACTATTTTTGTTTTGCTCTTTGTCCTAAGAATATGAACTCTTAGACATAGGAGTGATAACAGAGAGAAATTAAGACTTGAGCTATTACCCAATGATTCAC